>NC_138181.1:6884927-9787260 GCF_964165515.1 Mesoplodon bidens | reverse complement strand
CTAGGGAGTTAGAAGTTGAATACGAATTTTGGGAAGACATAATCCAACCCCTAATGAAAATCTTGAATCTCTAATTCCTCCTCCCATGGACCTTTGGGGGGGCATAACATTTATTATTATCATCCAAACAGGACATTTTGAGAATGAGAGGGGGCACCATGAATACTTATGACAGACAACAGGTGTAACTGGGAACTGACCCAGGCAAACTGGGACATACGGTTCCCGCAGGTACTGTTAGGTCCAGCAGAGGCACTTGACACAAGACTGAGAAGCAGGGATTGGGACTCTTCTCCTGCTTCCTGCTGGTCACTCTGTGACCAGGCTGAAAATCACATCCTCTCTCAGTGCCTGGGAAATGCCAGAGGCTGGGACATGCTGCTGCTGAGGATGTTCACCCATGGGGATGAGTTGGAGAAAAGTCATCCCAGTTTCAAGCAGGAACTCTTCACTGAGAGGCAGATATGGACTCGAGCCCAGGTCAGACCTGCAGGGTGTGCGTGACACCATATGAAGTATGGAAAAGTCCCCTCAATGAGTCTTCAATCTATCTTGAGTGAGATTGAGTCACATGAGTAATGAATAAGGAGGTACTGGGCTGCTTGGTGCAAGCAGGGTTCAGAAAAGGAGACAGTCGAGTGCTCTAAAGTAACTGGGAGATTTCAAGGTGTGTAAATGTCACTTAAGGCCAAAAGAAGTAGCCAGGCAGCCTGAGTAAAGCAGGCTTCATAAAATGAGTTGAGAAGTGTCCCCTCTTCCTCTATTTCCTAAATTTGTGTAGGATTCGTGTAATTTCTTCCTGAAATGTTTGATAGAATTCTCCAGCGAAGCCACCTGGGTCTGGAGTACTATTCTTTGTGGCATGGCTTTAAATTATGAATTCAATTTCTTTCATTGATTTGGGTCTACTCAGACTTTGCCTTCTTCCTGAGTCAGTTTTGGTTGTTGGTGATTTTTTGTTGCACTTCACCTTTCATCTAGGGTGTCAAATTTATTGACATAAAGTTTAAAAAATAATATCCTCTTAGTATTCTTTTTTTTTTTTTTTTTTTTTTTGCGGTACGCGGGCCTCTCACTGTTGTGGCCTCTCCCGTTGTGGAGCACAGGCTCCGGATGCGCAGGCTCAGCGGCCATGGCTCACGGGCCCAGCCCCTCCGCGGCATGTGGGATCTTCCCGGACTGGGGCACGAACCTGTGTCCCCTGTATCGGCAGGCAGACTCTCAACCACTGTGCCACCAGGGAAGCCCCTGCCCATTTTTTGATTGGGTTGTTTGTCTTTTTAATATTGACTGCATGAGCTGTTTTTATATTTTGGAGCTTAATCCTTTGTCCATTGATTCGTTGGAAAATATTTTCTCCCATTCTGAGGTTTGTCTTTTCATCCTCTTTATAGTTTCCTTTGTTGTGCAAAAGCTTTTAAGTTTCATTAGGTCTCAGCTGTTTGTTTTTGTTTTTATTTCGATTACTCTAGGAGGTGGGTCAAAGAAGATCGTGCTGTGATTTATGTCAAAGAGTATTCTTCCTATGTTTTCCTCTAAGAGTTTTGTAGTGTCCAGTCTTACATTTAGGTCTTTAATCCATTTTGAGTTTATTTTTGTGGATGGTGTTAGGGAGTGTTCTAATTTCATTCTTTTACATGTAGCTGTAAAGTTTTCCCAGCACCAGTTATTAAAGAGACTGTCTTTTCTCCATTGTATATTCTTGCTTCCTTTATCAAAGATAAGGTGACCATATGTGCGTGGATTTATCTCTGGGCTTTCTATCAACAGCTCTTTTACTTAAATAAACTTTTTATTTTGGAACAATTTAAATCTACAGAAAATTTGTAAAGATAGCACAAAATTCCTATATAACCAACTCCCAGTTTCCCCTAATAGTAACGTCTAACATAACTATGGTACGTTTCTCAAAACTAAAAAATTAACACTGGTACATTTTTATGAACTAAACTCCAGACTTGACTTTACTGGATTTCACCCATTTTTCCACTAATGTCTTTATTCCAGAATCTAATCCAGGATACCACATTGCATATGGTCATCATGGTTCTTAGTTACCTCTGGACTGTGACTATCTCTCCATCATTCCTTGTTTTCATGATCTTGACAGTTTTGAAGAGTATTGGTCGAATATTTTCTAAAATGTTTCTCCAGGGCTTCCTTGGTGGTGCAGTGGTTGAGAGTCCGCCTGCCGATGCAGGGGACATGGGTTCGTGCCCCGGTCTGGGAAGATCCCACATCCCATGGAGCGGCTGGGCCCGTGAGCCATGGCTGCTGAGCCTGCCCGTCCGGAGCCTGTGCTCCACAACGGGAGAGGCCACAACAGTGAGAGGCCCGCGTACCGCAAAAAAGAAATGTCTCTCCATTAGTGTTTCTCATGTTTAGACTGGGGTTATATGGGGGTTTCGGAGGAATACCACAGAGGAGAAGTGCCCTTCTCATGGTATCATATCAGGAGATCAAAGATAATAAAATATCACTGGTGATATGAACCTTGGTTGCTTGACTAAAGTAAGGTCTGCCGTGTCTCTTGCTGTAAATGACTACCTTTCCCACTCCATGCCCTTTGGAAGTGAGTGGCTAAGTCCAGCCACACTCATGGCAGTGGAGGTGGGGAAAGCTGAAGTATTGTTTTGCCATTTCTTTCCATCATGTCTGTTTCTGAGTTTCCTTTGAGTAATATTTTTGTCTTAGTTATGAGTTAGATTTTCCTGCTCCTTTGCAAATCTAGTGATTGTGTGAATTTTATGTTCTTGAATGCTAGATTTTGTTGCATTGCTTTAGAGAGTGATGGATTTATTCTGGCAGTCAAGTAAGTGATTTGTACATCAGTTTAATCTTCTGGGCTTTTATTAAACCTCTTTTCAGGACGTCTAGAGAGTCTTTCTTCAGATTCATTAAGTCCTTCTATTAGGTATGTCCCTTCTGAGGCCTTAATGATATAGAAGAACGTCTCTCCACACTGTCTGGTGGAACTGAATGATTCCCAGTTCTGTGTGGGGTGTGGCAATATTTTGACTAACAGTTCCTCACTGTCATCCTTCTCAGCCAAAGACTCGAGAAGACACCATGCATGTTTCTGGATCTCCTTTCCTGTAAAACTCTTTCTTCCCTGGTATTCTCCCTCACAAACTCTAGCCACCTCAGCCCCCCTAAACCCCAGTCTCTGTCTCCCAAAGTCAGCAGGACACTGGATTCTGTTTGAGTTTCCTCTCCCCTTTCCATGGTTCAGGAATTAACTCCCAGCAGAGAACCAGGGCCAGTATAGAGATTACCTCTTTCACTTTCCCCCTCTCCGAAATCACAGTTCTGAGCATCCCATTTACCCAGAGTCTAACAATAGCTATTTTATCTATTTCATCCAGTTTTCTAGTTGTTTATGGTAGAAGGATCATTACAGACCATTTTACCATTTGTGGTGGGAAGAACTTCGAAACTTCCATAATTCCTGTCGCTTCCCTCAGTTCCCTAACTGAGGGTAGCTACATCCTAGGGTTACAACTTTCATAATACCTTAGTAGTTGGTTTTGCCTTTTCAGTTCTCCAATACAATTGGAAAATTGTATCATTAATAATTATTTATATTATACTCTCTCCATCAAAATAATGTGTTTTCTGTCTCCTGCCAATCACCTTCCTTCCATTTATTTATTTGTTTGTTTGTTTGTTTGTTTATTTATTTATTTTTATTTTTGTCTGTGTTGGGTCTTCGTTGCTGCGCGCAGGGCTTTCTCTAGTTGCGGTGAGCGGGGACTACTCTTTGTTGAGGTGCGTGGGCTTCTCATTGTGGTGGCTTTTCTTGTTGCGGAGCGCGGGTTCTAGGTGTGCCGACTTCAGTAGTTGTGGCACACAGGCTCAGTAGTTGTGGCTCGCGGGCTCTAGAGCAAAGGCTTAGTAGTTGTGGTGCATGGGCTCAGTAGTTGTGGCGCATGGGCTCAGTAGTTGTGGCGCACAGGCTTAGTTGTTCCGCGGCATGTGGGATCTTCCCAGACCAGGGCTCAAACCCATGTCCCCTGCATTGGCAGGTGGATTCTTAACCACTGCACCACCAGGGAAGTCCCTTCCTTCAGTTTAAAATGATAAGAAAGAGATGGAGGGAGAGGGTTGGTGATAATGCATTTTTTAAAAATTGAAGTATCATTGATCTCCAAGGTTCTGCTGTACAAATAATACATTTCTTGAAGAAGGTTGGTGGCTTCAGAAAAGTAGATATAGATGTGATCTCTCTGCCTACCACCTCAAGCCAAGGGGCCCTGGAACTAGAGCAGAGGTCAGCAGGAGAGTTCCCAGAGGAGCATAAAAAGTGTCCCCTGGAGTTGGGAAGTCCTAGGGTCATGCGTCTGACTCTCAACAGTAGACCTCTAAAGGCAGCAGGTGGATGGTTATTTGGAAAGCCAAAGTCATGAGAGGGCTGCTCTGGGAGTGGCTTCAAGGGCCAGGCTTTCCCACTGGGGCAGAACAGGTGGCTGGGAGGAGCCCATGTAAAAGGCTCAGGTGACCCTGGCAGACAGATCTGGGATTGTCAGCTGGAAGATGAGATATCGAGGTATCTCTATGTGTGGTGGGGAGGGTTTCCAATAATTCATTAAAAAAATTTTAAAAAAACATGAGAGAAAGCGCCTAGTTTGGGGCACCATCCAAATTAGATGGTCTTACTTTAGACTACTACATGCTAGAAGAATGAGAACTTCTCCCACTGGGATCCCACTGCAGGGGGGTGCAGGACAAGGGGAGGAAGAGACCACCTCCCCTTTCTCCCCTGTAGGTTTCAGAGGCTGGAGTGGGGAGGGAGGGAGAAGTCAAACCTGAATAAGAACTTAAAACTTTTAGGCAGCCTGGACTCTTTGGTCCATGAAAACGAGATTCCTCCTTAGTACCTGCAAGGACCAGAAAACTATGGAAGCTGCATGAGTTCTTGGGATCAGGATCCAACCCAGCAGCTGGGAAAAGCAGTAGTTGGAAAAGGGAGTACTGTTTCCTTATTTCAGGCCAAGTTCAGTTCATGGAATAAACCAGTTACAAATACTAAACACGTGAAAATAGTTTATAGGAAAAGAGATGGGGCTCCAAAGCCTCCCCTGAGTCCATGATGGTGGCCTTGCTGTGGCCAAACCAGGGTCCAGATCTGCCTTACCACCCAGAGTGCCCACTCCTGTCGTGGACACTTTAGACTCGTGTCCTGCCCCACTGTGTGGGCTTCACATGGCTATGCAGACACAGCATGTGCCACGTGTGGTCCATCTGGAGAGAGGAAAGAGACTGGGCTTCACAGGACAGACCTCAGCAAACAGTGTGAGGGAGAATGGGGTCTGTTTCAGGAAAGACCACAGCGGTAAGTGAAGGGAGTGCTCCCCCAACTCTCTGTCATGAAAGACTAGTGAGGATTTTCTTTCCAGTCTGTCCAAGAGCTCTCTATATTGTAAGATACAATAAAAACAAATTGTTAGGAAAAAATTGAATAAAAGCAAAGCATACAAATCCAAGTTCAACATTCGTATCATTAGATTCGACATGCAGTCACTCCATCAAATAGCAATTTTGTATCATTAGATTCGACATGCATTCACTCCATCAAATAGCAATTTCTGCACGTATTTCGTATTTCACGTGTATGGTGACAGCCCCCCACGGATCGGGCTCTTGAGTAGCACTAGCCGGGTCAGTTCAATGACAGCCGCTCGCTTCTCAAGCAGCCTTGGACAGACCCAGACTGTGTCTGTCCTCCCTGACGGCCTCTCCAGGCTCCTTGAAAGCAACTTCTGATTAGGTCCATCTCCAGAGCATCGGTGGGTCCCGCGGCACCAGCTCCGTGCCCTTATTCTCTCTCTCAATGTTCGTGCTGTTCCCTCTACGTGGGACACCCTCTTCTTTTTTTTTTTTTTTTTTTTTTTTTGCGGTACGCGGGCCTCTCACTGTTGTGGCCTCTCCCGTTGCGGAGCACAGGCTCCGGACGTACAGGCTCAGCGGCCATGGCTCACGGGCCCAGCCGCTCCGCGGCACGTGGGATCCTCCCAGACCGGGGCACGAACCCGTGTCCCCTGCATCAGCAGGCGGACTCCCAACCACTGCACCACCAGGGAAGCCCCAGCACACCCTCTTCTTGACTTGGCATATCCCATCCTCACTATTCTCTGGGGCCCAACGTCAGTGCCACCTGCCCTACTTTTTTCCACCCTCCTGGATAGCATTGCTCTGAGACCTCTCTGATCTGGTGCTTCACTTTCTACGTAGCACTGTGGTCAAGTCCATGTCTTCCCTTCCCTAGGAGACCATAGGATACTTGGGAGAAGGATTCATTTCTGCTTTATCTTTGCTGCCTTCATAAAGGCAAATAGTGAATCGCCTCCATGCCTGTGGTTACCCAAGAAAGTTGGCTTTTATCAGCAACTGGCCACAACAGAACCGTCTCCCACGGTCTGGATGGAGCAGGCCGGGCAGAGAGAAATGGCTGTTTGTCTGTTCTTCCTAACCTCGAGGGCCAAGAATGTCCAGGCCCTGACGGCCCCTGGCCAGGGAAATCCCAACAGCACTACGAAAAGTAGTTGATTGCTCAGGGGACCCTTTTGAAGGGCTCTGTGCCTCTCAAAGCTCTTCAGAAAATGAGGCCACCAGCTGTCCCCTGCCTCAGTCAAGCAGGATGTTTCCTTTCATCTCACTCAGGCCTCTCCCTGCCCAGCAGGATGTCACAGCCCAAAGCCAGTTGTCCCAAGCTGGGGAAGCAGATCTGACCGATGGAAGATGGGTCAGCTGTGTGTAGGGAAGCACTTTTGTTTAGAGCCTTGCATGCACGGCAAGCCCAAGTCTTGATTACAGGGTGATGAACCACGGGAGGAATGTGCCACCTGGGCTGGAAAACCACCGGGGCTTGTTTTTCTCCTGCATCGGAGGACAGCACGCAGGCAAAACGTGCCACCTTTCATCCCTACGGGAACGGACCACGCCCCTCCTGTCCCTCAGAGAGGCTGCCGTCCCTTCAACTCTGCCGTGATGACCCTGCTGCACAGCAAGCTTGGATGCCCTCAAGTCAAAGGCAGTCTGAACTGGCTGGCTGAGAAGTGTGCGGAGCAGGGCAGCCTCTGTAAAGGAGGCTCTCTGACCTGGTACAGCGGAGACAGAGTCCCCGAGTGTGGTCCAGCCTGCGGGAGAGTCCCTGCTGCATCCCGCCTCAGAACACAAGTCCCCGAGCCAAGGATTGTGTCTGGCTATGAAAGCAAGGAAGACAAGGGGAGAGCTCGGAAAACAGGTAGGAAGACTGAGGGTGGAGGAGGGGCCGGAGGGAGAGCTATGAGGAAAGATGATTTTTTGTGACTTTGAATATTTGTATTGAAATATATTTGACCTATAACACTGTATAAATTTCATGCATAAGACATGTTGACTTGATACATGTATATACGGTAATATGACTGCCATCATAGCAATAATTAACACCACAATCATGCCACATAATTAGAGTTTCTTTTTAGTAGGTGGAACAATTTAGATCTAGTCTTTCAGAAAGTTGGATGATTATAACACGACACTTTTGTCTATATTCACTATACTGGACATTAGGTCTCTAGGGCTCTTCACTACTTGTTGCAACTTTGTACCCTTAAACCTCTGTGTTATTGCCCCCAACACACACAGCAGGGGTGGACTGTGAGAACATTATGCTAATTAAGTCACACAGAGAAAGACAAATACTGTATAATATCACTGAAAGGTGGAATCTAAAAAAGCCAAATGCGTAAAAATGGAAGGTGATTCAGACAGAGAAAGCAAACTTATGGTTACCAAAGGGGAAAGGCGAGGGATAAATTAGGAGTTTGGGATAAACAGATATACACTACTATATATAAAATAGGTAAACAGCAAGGACCTACTGTATAGCACAGGGAACTATTTACAATATCTTGGAATAACCTACAAAGGGAAAGGATCTGAAAAAGAATATCTATATGTGTGTGTGTGTGTGTGTGTGTGTGTATAGCTGAATCACTTTGCTGTACACCTGAAACTAACACAGCATTGTAAATCAACTCTACTTCGGTTTTAAAAATGGAAGATGATGACAGAGAATGGAAAAGAAAAAAGAAAAGAATGAGCAGCAAGAAAGGAAAATAAAGAAATCTTAAAAGCCGGGGTTGAGGGGAAGAGAAGGCAAATAGGGAATAATGTTTGCAGAGCCTCGTGGATTGATGGATGCTGTTGCTTGGATACATGTCCCCTCCGAGTTGGGGCCTTTGGTCCAAACTCCGTCTTCTCACACCAGCAAGGAGCAGGGCCACACATGTGAAGCCATGAGCTTCTCAGCAAAGCCCAAGGCAGCCCCATCCCCTTTCTCCTTCCAGTACAAGTCCTGGGGGCCCAGGGGGGCGAGTTCAGGGTTCCACTCCAGCCCAGCAGGGGCACTGGGACATGGTGTCATTTCACACAGGACATCTGCTGAGCTGGCTGGAAAGTGTGTGCATGCCTGTGTGGAGGGACGGTTGAGGAGCGTGCCTGCCTGGGTTGGAGAATCTCGCCCGTCGGAGAGTTCTGCTCACTTGTGCTTTGGGCGAAGCTGGTTTCCTCTTGTAATCCCCAGTGTGGTGAGCAGAGGAAGTGGAAAAAGCACCCCTTGAGGTTTTTTCCATACGGAGGCCACGAAATTGCCCAAGGAACTCAGAAATAAGGGTCTGCTGCATCCGTAGCTTCCAACTCACATCTTCCTGGGCTCTGGAAACCCTGTTTTGTCCCAGAAATGCCCAGGAGAGATGGAACAGTATTTTTTAAAATTATTTTTAATTGTGGCAATTAGACATGCCCAAATTGACCATCTTTTTTTAAACTTTATCTTTTATTGAAGTATAGTTGATTTACAGTATTGTGTTGGTTTCTGTTGTACAGCAAAGTGACTCTGTTATACATATATATACATTCTTTTTCATATTCTTTTCCATGATGGTTTATCACAGGATACTAAATATAGTTCCCTGTGCTCTACAGTAGGACTTTGTTGTTTATCTGTTCTATATATAATAGTTTGTATTTGCTAATCCCAAACTCCCAATCTTTCCCTCCCCCCCTCCCCCTTGGCACCCACCAGTCTATGCCCAAAATTTACCATCTTAACCATTTTTTTTTTTTTTTTTTGCAGTACGCGGGCCTCTCACTGTTGTGGCCTCTCCTGTTGCGGAGCACAGGCTCCAGACGTGCAGGCTCAGCGGCGATGGTCACGGGCCCAGCCACTCCGCGGCATGCGGGATCTTCCCGGACCAGGGCACGAACCCGTGTCCCCTGCATCGGCAGGCGGACTCTCAACCACTGCACCACCAGGGAAGCCCTCTTAACCATTTTGAAGTGTAGAGCTCAGTAGTGTTAAGTACATTCACATTGTTCCCTTTTCATCTCACAGACTTGAAACTCTGTGCCCATGAAACAACTCTCCATTTTCCCCGCCTCCAGCCCCTGGCAAGCACCATTCTACTTTCTGTGTCTATGGACTTGACTATTCTAGGGACCTCATCTAAGTGGAATCACACAGTACTTGTCTTTTTGTGACTGGCTTATTTCACTTCATATATAATTTGTCCTCAAGTTTCGTCTGTGTCATAGCATGTGTCAGAACTTCCTTCCTTTTTAAGGTTGAATGATATTCCATTGTATGTATATACCATGCTTTGTTTATCCACTCATCTACCTTTTGGCTATTGTGAACAATGCTGCTATGAGCGTGCGTGTACAAATCTCCTCAAGCCCTTGCCTCTTGTTCTTTTGAGTACATACCCAGAAGTGAAATTGCATGGATCACATGGTAATTCTATTTTTCATTTTTTGAGAAACTGCCATATTATTTCCCACAGCGGCCGTGCTATGGCTCCCTCTCTCTAGCCGTGCACAAAGGTTCCAATTTCTCCACATCCTCGCCAATGCTTGTTATTTTCTGTGTTTCGATAGTAGCTCTTCTAATGGATGTGAGGTGGTATCTTGTTGTGGTTTTGATTTGCATTTCACTAATGATTAGTGATGTTGAGAATCTTTGCATGTGCTTATTTGTATATCTTCTTCAGAGACATGCCTATTCAAGTCCCTTGCCCATTTCTTACTCAAGTTCTTTATTTTGTTGTTGTTGAGTTGTATGTGTTCTTTATACATTCTGCGTCTTAACCCCTTATCACATGCATGATTTGCAAATTCTTCCATTCCATGGGTTGCCTTTTCACTCTGCTGGTTGTGTCCTTTGATGCACAGAAGTTTTTAATTTTGATGTAATCCAATTCATCCATTTTTTTCTTTTGTTTCCTGTAAGAAGAGTATTTTAGCCAATTTCAATACCATGGCTCTTCTCAAGATGCCTTTAAGTGAGAGAACAAGATAAAACCCTGTGCTGATCATGGGTGCCCTGGATCTCAGTGGCCACAATGAGCAAACGTGGACCAGGACAGGAGCTAACCTTTCCTTTCTGTTACTTTCCGGGTCAGAGTTTGTACGAGGTTATAAGAAATCCTTTTTTTTTTTTTTTTTCCAGACCTACGCTAAACTTAGGGGTTTGGGTTTTGGCTTCTTTGTTTTGTTGTTGCTGGTTGGGTTTTGTCTCGATGCTGGGTGTTTTTTTCGTCCCTGCCTTCTGGGTACACATTTTCCCGTCGTACAGCAAGGAATCTTAAAGAATTAACTTCACATACAAGATCCAAAATGAGCCACTTCTTTAGGAGAAACTATCCCAGGTGTTCTGGCCAGTTCAGATCTGCGTTACTTGCATCAGAGGGGATCATCCTAAGAATCACTCGAGGGTCCCCAGGGAGTGAGCCAAACGCAAACATTTAACTGCTCTGAAAGATAAGGAGCTGAGAGTACCTTAGAAGAAAGAGCTGAGCATTCAGGTCCCGGCTCTGTGCTTTATGAGCCCTAACTCTGATCGGCGTCAGTTGCCGAGTCCTCTGCCAAAGAAATACTGGAAAGCCAGCTCCCCCTAATTCCCTCGGTACGCCAGCAGCTGAAGGTCACCTTCTGTGAGGCCAGACCGACCTTTAATACATTCCAGTCTACTGGCATGAACGCACCACTTTCCTCTCATAATGGAAAAAGCAAAGCTAGTTTAATTGAAGACTCTTTCAACCCAATGGTGCCACAGGAGGTGAGGAAGGGCTCCCGGGCAGGGGCAGCAAAGCCACTGCCGCACCGCCCACCCTCTTCACCCTTCCCCTCACTTTCCTCCCTCATGTGAGGCCTCACACATGCTCCCATCTGCAGATTCGGAAGTCCCGCTGTTTCCACCCATCCCCCTTGTTTCTTAACCATCAAGACAAGTTACCCATGTCGACAAGTTACCCGAGGACAGGCCGTGTGCCAGGCAGCGGAGGGGGGTGACCCAGAACTAGTATCACACAGGTATAATGCGGGTATAACGTATTACCATGTGCAATGCATGGTATAATGTATATTACACTAGTATTAGACCTCACGTGCTACAAACAGGTCGAAGGGATTAAAAGACATCCCAGGAACAAGAGCGACCCATATGAGAGAGACTTGTCACAGCACCACTTAACGTTCCATTATACATCAGGCGTGGTGGGTGCTCGAAGATGAGGGGCCTGTGAGGAGGGGACCACCCACCCACCCCCGCGGTCTGGTAGTGGAGCCACGTTACACCACACAGACACCAACACCAAGGCAAGCACACACGTCCCAACATCAGCTCCTGCATGCCCTGACACTCACACACACACACGCCTTCCATACACATGCACACCCTGCAAAGAGATGTGTTCTCTGCACACCAGCTCACGGGTAATTGTTTGTAAGTTCCTCTGCTGAAAGAAATGAGAAATGGACAAAAGCACATAGTTTCCTAAAGAACTTTGGGTGGCCCAAGAAAGCACTCCCGGCTGAATTTTTTTTACTGAGCTATAATTGATTTACAATGCTGTGTTAGTTTCTGCTGTACAACAGGGTGATTCAGTTATATATATATATATATATATATATATATACACACACACACACACATATACATATATATTCTTCTTCATATTCTTTTCCATTTTGGTTTATTACAGGATATTGAATACAGTAGGACTTTTGTTGTTTGTCTCTTTTATATATAGTAGTTTGCATCTGCTAATCCCATACTCCTAATTTATCCCTCCCCCACCCCCTTTCCCCTTTGGTAACCGTAAGTTTGTTTTCTCTGTCTGTGAGTCTGCTTCTATTTTGTAAATAAGTTCATTTGTATCATATTTTAGATTCCACAAATTAGTGATAGCATTCATATTTGCCTTGCTCTGTCTGACTTAGTATGATCATCTCTAAGTCCATCTATGTTGCTGCAAATGGCATTATTTCTATGGCTGAGTAATATTCATATACATATATATACCACATCTTCTTTATCCATTCATCTGTCAATGGACATTTAAGCTGCTTCCATGTCTTGGCTATTGCAAATAGTGCCTCTATGAACATTTAGGTCCATGTATCTTTCTGAATTAGAGTTTTCTCCAGATATATGCCCAGGAGTGGAATTGCTGGATCATATGGTAACTCTATTTTTAGTTTTTTAAGGAACCTCTATACGGTTTTCCATAATGGCTGCACCAATTTACATTCCCACCAACAGTGTAGGAGGGTTCCCTTTTCTTCACAGCCTCTCCATTGGCTAAATGTATAATGTCATCCTCCTTTTGCCCCATTCCAAACAGGCTTTATGAGTAACCCATAAGAAAATGCACCCTAGATTCCTGGAAGGGTTGGGCTTTTTGAAGGAGCAAATTAGTGCCCATGGGAGGTGGTCGCTGGAATTTCAGGTGAAGAAGGGAAAAGTATGAAGTGTTCATCCCGGAATTTCGAACGCTCTTGCGGATAAGCATTTATCCCATGAACAGATGCTGGCCTCTCTTCTCATGGACTCTGGCTCGTTTCCAGCACAGGTCAAGTTCAAATGCTTTATGCTGCCTAGACAATTACTGGGCCGTGAGCAAGTCCAGGTGGTTCTGATCAGGTCTAGAGACGCCTGGCTTTTCCACTAGAGAATCGGTCGGTTCCAAAGGTCGGCATTCCTGCCCCTCGGTCAAGTTTCATGCCTAATGGAACGTCGCTTCCCCGTTCAAAGTGAAGATCTTTGATTCCTTTTTCCCACCTACCCTCCTCACAAAAAGTCATAAGGAAAAAAATGGTTGGCTTGGAATAGAGGCCCTGAGGTTTGTTTGGATATCACCCACCCCTTGTAAATCAACCTTTTAATGAGTTAAGCACACAGTGAGAAACACAGGGGTCACATTCCTCTGAAATACTTGGTCGGGGTGCATTTAGCCTAATCCCAAATCAGGTGGCAGGCCAGGCCCTTGTCACATCTCCCTTGTCCCCAGGTTTGGCTCAGCACCCAGGACCCCGGATGGTCAGGACAGAGCAGGGACTCACAGCCTTGAATTCCCGTGCTGGTGGGTGACAGCTGCCTGACGGCCTGCCTGGGGAGGGGTGGGGGACACTGGCTTCATGATGGATACCAACAATCCCCACCGCGCTGCTGTGATGGCCTCCCCGAGGGGCAGGCAGGCAGAAGAGGAGGCAAGTGATAATGAGAACAATGAAAGGGTCTGACATGGACATTTCAGTAGGAAACAAGCAATTACATGAGAACAAACATTCCCAGCGCCACTCACAATCATCCGAACACATAACAGTGATTATAAACACGATAGCAACAAATTGAGACCCGGAGCTGTTTGCACTTTGAGAAAACAGTCCTTCTGGGGCGGAGCTGTGACTGTCCTCAGGCACATGTGTGACTCTGTGTGTGTGGTGGGGGGCTTTTGAAACACATGAATTTCATTTGACTTGATTTAAAACTGGATCTCTTTCCCCTGCAGTTGAAACCACTTCTCCTGAACAAACACATTTCCATCCACCAGGCGGGGAGGAAATAGTGAGTCAGAAAAGAGGGGAGGATTTTTCTGGACCTGCTGTAGGTTCAGTGGAGCCCTGATGGGAAGCGTTCAGACCCGAGGAGAATGGTCCCCAGTGCAGAGCTCAGGCTTGGAGGTCGGATCACATCCAGGAGGGTCTAGGATGCAAATATTTTGCTAGGAGCCTAACTGACCACAAGTTGTCCTTTTTTTTCATCAGGTGTCACAGCACAGTCAAGCTAGTTCTTAGGGTTTTAAAGGTGAGTTCTTTTCCTTCCAACTCACTAAACGGAAATAAAAGTAAGTCTCTGGGTCCGGCTGTCCATCTCAACTGTCCCTACATCGTGGGATGCCTTCATCACCCCTCTCCAGCCTCCACATCTTAAACAGCCTGAAGAGAGGAGACATCCAAAAGTAAGGAGTCGGCTCTAGAGAATTAGGAGAGGGCTCGGAGAGTTTAGATATGACAGAGGCTGGCAAATCAGGGGCAGAGCTAGACAGGCTTCCTGCTGACATTAATTGCCATTTACAGACTGGGGTGCAATTGTCCTCTAGCTGGCTCCACGCTGCGTCTTCTGTCTTCCGTCGCCTCTTCCTTCTCTGCAGGGGCCTTGAGGCCTCCCCCAGGCCTGGCCCAGGTCAGGGCCTGATTTGCATGCCAGAGGGGAGCTACTGTTGCTAGAAGTCACTGAGTAACCTGCGGAATGGGCAGCCAGACTTGGATTCCCAAGACTTGGTCTCAGCTGCCAGCCTCTGGAGGGAGTGCTGACCCCCCAGGAATCCAGTCAATTCTGTGGAACCCACCCTGGCTGTCTCTGGGTCACACTGTGAAACACACACTTGGGTTCTGGCATGCGATGCCTTTCTTCCTTCAGCTGATGGGCTAAATCTTCTAGGCAAAGAGGCAAAATTACCCAGATCTGGTCATTACAAACTCTCCAGAGGACTCAACAGCAAACATGGAAACCGAGGCCCTTAAAGCACCTCCCACCCCCAATCCATTCCCAGGTACAAATAGTGACGGTGATGCTGGTGTGAATTATTAAAAAGTGCAACAGAGGTGGGATTATGTACAAAACAGTTCAGCAGCATCTCCTCTTTTCTTTCTAATTCTCTTTTTTTTTTTTTTTTGAAAGGAAATCAAATGTGCACTTCTGGGGTTTAATGGCTTTATTTATCTCTAAGTCCTGACATCCAAGGAATCTCAGAGCAGCCCTAGCCCAGGATCCCACCTGGCTAGCTGATGGACAGGCTTCTGCAATGTGCTCAGTTTCAGGGCCCAGGACTCAGGAAATCCAGGGCAGAGAGAAGGTAAAACCATTCCTTGCATCTCATGGATGCCTACAGCAGAGCTTAGCTGAGACGCCGAGGACAGGACCGTGAGAATTCCGAATCCTTCGCCCCCGCCCTATCCACCAACTCTGGTGCTCAGGTGATGGGAAGGTCATCCTAATTAAAGCCACGTGGTGGGGTTTCAGCTGTGGAAAAATTGCTGGATCCTTTCTCCTACCTCCCATCTCCTCTGTCTCTCCTGAAACATACACATGCAACCTTCCCTCCCTTTATTTAAGCAAACAACTCTCTCCGTGATTAAGTACAGACCCCGCTTATCTAAATAGTCCACAGACCTATAAAGACCCAGGCACTCTCGGGTGCTATTCCGAGCTTGTTCTGGCACCCGTCTTCTCCAAACCTACAAAGCGCAGCCTTCCTCGGCCTTTGCTGACAGAAATTCCTCACGCCTGTTCCCCGGGTAAAGCAGCCTTGCTCAGCAGGCTGTCCTCAATTTATCAGAGAGGTGGGATTTCCCCTCCAAATACTTCATCTCCCCCCACCCGCCACCCCTCTTTTCGTGGCCTCTCCCATAACCTGAGCTTGAAGCTGCCCAGATGTGAACATCGGAACACGAAAAGCCCCCGTTCTGTTGTCAAATTCTGATTCTGTCTGGCGGTGGAGGGGAACACCATCCATCGAGAGGTGAACCCCAAGGCCCCCCAGTGGGCGGGGCTGGGGGAGGGATGACGGGGAGGTCCAGAGGCAGACCTGGACAGGACAGGTCTGGATGGCTAATAGTTTGCTGAAGAAGAAAAAAAAAAAAGAAAAGAAAAGAAAGGAGTCTGAGGAAAAAGAATCAACCCTGGAGAGCTAGGACAAAGAACCCTAACGAGTGGATGGAGAGGATGGGCCCCCAGCTTTGGGTTTCGAACTGCGACTCTCCCACAGTTTGATTTTCTTTCCACCCCAAAGCATGGTTCGTATTTTGAGTTGCGAGGAGATGGGCGCTGCGTGGGGACCCAGAGGTGACATTATTAGCGCAGGGAGCCAGGACACTGCTGAGCGGGCAGCCCTTCTTCTACGTGCCGTGCCGCTTAGAGCCTCCGAGGACCGGCAGCGCCAGCTCCGCCCCTCACCCGGAGCCAATCAGAAATGCAGAATTCCAACCCGCCCCCAGATCTATCCAATCAGAACCTGCATTTTAACTCGGTCTCCAGGTGACATATGCATATTGGAGGTTGAGAAGTACTCCTTGGAGAGCAGGATGTACCTGGCAGTAAAGAGTTAGGTTCATCCCCTCCCTCGTGTATCTAACTTACCTCTGTTAATTAATACCTAGTTAAGACTAACACAGAACTTCAGAAAGGGCTGCAGCAATATGAAGCGTGTGAGTAGGGAAAAGAGATACCAAAATAATCGTCTGCCTCTCATTCCCAAGCCACCACGTATGTCCTACTAGGATGTCATGCAAAGTAAGATCCAGAGGACTGCTGGCATCTGGAAAACCTAGAGCGCTAGCTCAAAGTTGAGATTCTAGGGCCCCATGGCAAACCGCCCGAATCTGGATCTCTGGGAGTGGAAGACAGAAACTGCACATTAGTAAGCGCCCCTCGGTGACACATGCTAGAATTTAAGAATGAGCCTCCCGATTTCCTTTAAGTACTATTGGATGGTTGGTACGGATTTCTCTTCCTCCAGAGAGAAAGTGGATTGCTAGTACCTCTGGATCCGTTGTTGCCTTGGAAATAAGACCCATCTAGCTGGGACAACTCTGTGACCCTGACTTCTTTCTGCCCCTGAGTTGGAGAGCACCTGTACAAGCCCTTCAAGAGGTGTGAGTGCTATGGAGCCTGAGGGTAAGGCTGCTGTTCTCAGCACTGCCACCCTCTCTTTTTTTTTTTTTTTTTTTTTTTTTTGCGGTACGCGGGCTTCTCACTGCTGTGGCCTCTCTCGTCGCGGAGCACAGGCTCCGGATGCGCAGGCTCAGCGGCCATGGCGCACGGACTCAGCCGCTCCGTGGCATGTGGGATCCTCCCAGACCGGGGAACGAACCCGCGTCCCCTGCATCGGCAGGCGGACTCTCAACCACTGCGCCACCAGGGAAGCCCTGCCACCCTCTCTTAATCACGAGGCTCTGGCAGTCCTGACACTTGGAACACCCCAAACTCCAGGGCGACGCCAGCTGCTGAAGCCAGGATGCCTTTGAACACACTTCATCATCTTTTTGGTGATTTGATTTTTTTTTTGATAATTCTATTTTAACTTTTTAACTTTTTAATTTTTAAAATTTTTTAATGAAGTATAGTTGATTTACAATGTTGTGCCAGTCTCTGCGATACAGCAAAGTGACTCAGTTATACTGATTTGATTTTTAAAAATGCAAAAGAGCAGTGAGAACATATGGGTCGTGGTGGTGGGGTTCAGTGGGGTGACAATGATATCCACGCCCAGCCTAAAAGAGATTTTCCTTCTTATTAACCACAGAGGAATAAAAAGGAAATGCCAGGGCTTCCCTGGTGGCACAGTGGTTAAGAGTCCGCCTGCCGATGCAGGGGACACGGGTTCGTGCCCCGGTCCGGGAAGATCCCACATGCCGCGGAGCGGCTGGGCCCGTGAGCCATGGCCCCTGAGCCTGCGCGTCCGGAGCCTGTGCTCCGCAATGGGAGAGGCCACGTCAGTGAGAGGCCCGCATACCCGAAAAAAAAAAAAAAAAAAAGGAAATTCCAGTATTTTCCTTGGCTGGGCTGGCATTCCAGGTACAGGTCCAATAGTATGGGAAAATCTTTCGTTTGTTTGTTTTTGCGGTACGCGGGCCTCTCACTGTTGTGGCCTCTCCCGTTGCGGAGCACAGGCTCCGGACGCGCAGGCTCAGCGGCCATGGCTCATGGGCCCAGCCGCTCTGCGGCATGTGGGATCTTCCCGGACCGGGGCACGAACCCGCGTCCCCTGCATCGGCAGGCGGACTCTCAACCACTGCGCCACCAGGGAAGCCCTGGGAAAATCTTTTGATACCAGAGCATGACTTAGTGGAATTTTTACATGTCCTCATACCACGCCTTAAAAATGGTTTCTCTGTGCTTAGGTGTGGTCTGGGGTCACTTGGAGTATTTGCTCACTTCTGGGTGAAACTGCCAGTTGTCTGAGGTTTGGAAGTGCCTTGTTAGTCAGGGAAAGACATGAACTGAAGTTGTCACTGTCATCAGTTACAGAATTAAGTCACAGTGAATTCCTTAGGCAAGAAGCCTATAGCAGCCTACAGCCTCATACCAGAGAGCTTGGGGTCGCCAAGTGGCACAGTCTGGATCCAGAGGGAGGCTCAGCTGTAATTCAGACCTTGATCCCATGGGACTGGGACTTGGGAGCCCTGGGTTCTGGTTCCAGCAACGCCAGTGACCTGGGAGCCTCACCCTTCTTGGGAAACCCTAGCCATCTCACATCTGAGCTTCCCATCTGTAAATTAAAGGGGCAGACATGGTCTCCTCTAAAGCTCATGTGGGTCTCAGACTCCAGGTACCAAAGAGTTTTCAAATTTTAGTTGGAATTTTAACATAGAATTGGCTGGAGGGGAAAGATCATCTGAAACCTAAAACATGGAAAAGAAACGCAGGCAGCGTTGAAAAATACATTCTTGGAGAGCAAGTATTTAACTTTCTCTCTGATCTGAAACACACAGCCGGGGGGAAACTTCTGGAAATGATTCATGGGAGCAGGTGGTGTACATGGGATGGGGTGAGGGTGTCTGCAGGGCCCCCCAGGTACTCCGCTGGCCCACCATGCCCTGTTACCATTTGAAAGCTGTTAAACTGGGACCCGAAAAAAATCAAGAGATGGGTATGTGTGCAGTGGAGGAGGGTGAATGGTGCATCACTGGCGGGAAAAAGTCACCGTGCACATTACCATTGATTAATTGAGTGATTTTAGTCGAGTGAATATTGATACATGGCAGGAAGGCATGAAAATAAAATGAACACATACGGGAATTACTATTAACATAAGTGATAACATCAAAACATCTGGTAAGATGCAGTTTAAAAAACAACACACAAATGAAATGGAATGTAAAACATTTTCACAGTATTCAAAGCTTTTGTAAGAGATTTAGACTCTATAAGAGGAGTGCTACGTGGAGAACTAGAGGAAACAGGAATCTCGTCTGTGTCCTGTGTATCCGCTGGTGAAAGGCCAGGAGGGCCAGCACATTAGGCCACAAGAGTCTCTCCTAAATCAGAACGCCTGAGCCCAGCACATCCACGGGGTTCCAGCAGAGCAATTAGTTACCTGGAGTCTGATGAGAAAGACAGACTCTAGGTTTGGGCAATGGGGTTTCTGGAATTTACAGACCCAGAGGCCTTCGGGAGCCCTCAGTGCTAATTCACCGACACCCAAAGCCAAGTGTGACACAGGATGCTCTAAAAATAAAGCGTTCTTGGAATTCTCACCTCACTTTCTATCTTCTAAGATAAGTACGAATGTTCTTCAAAGATTTAGCTGAGTTCTGCCCATGACCTCACTGGATTCCACCCAGAATGATGATTTTAAACCCTCACGAATACGACCTTTGCACTAACAATAATCACCAAATCACACACAGACCTCTTTTGGAAACCAATGAGAAAGCCAATGAGTCTGCACATCGTTTTTGTTACATCCTTTGTTGAGAAAAACAAAGGTTTGTGATCAAATGCAGCTTAGGGCCCAGAGCCTCCCTTTGCCCCGCAATGGCTGATGTGTCATAGTCAAGGCTGTCCCAGGTCCACAGTGAAACTCAGTCTCGGGACTCTGTGGTTGGACTCTACAATTGCAATTCACATTTCCAATTTATTTTGAACTCTCGTACTGCTTCCTACCTGAGAATTCCCATTTAGAGAGTCCACCTGTTCATTTATAACCTTCCTGGGGTAACTGCTATGGCCCACACAAGGGCCTTTCCCAAGGCCCTCACCCTGGACAGAGGCCTTGTTGCCTGACCCACTCTGTCCAAACAAGCAGATACATATGAGCACAGAACTTGTGAGTTAATCAATCAAGACTAAAACCCAGATCCAGACGCTCACGAAATTGCTCTGAATTTCAGTTGACAATAGGAAAGTAGAATATCTCTAATGAACTAATATATATACACATTTAAAAAAATCATCCAAAATTACAGGCAAATCACTTAAGATCCCCAACACTTTATGATTAAAGGTCAGAGAGAACCAAAAAAAAAAAAAAATGTATGAAATGATGGGTCACTAATTGTCAGGGGTTCATTAGATCAGGATAACCCTCAAGAACGAAATGAAGTTGGCAGGCTGGCTTTCAGACTGGAGTTTTGGGAAGTTAACAGAATCTTCCACTGTTTCTGTGTCAGGCAGAGGCCATGCGGGTGATGCCTTCCAGCCCCACTGAAGCATTGGATTGGGTATAAACATTTGCCCAGAGAGACAATCGTTAAATCCTCGAGGTGTTACAGAGAATTGAGAATCAGGCTTGAGGGAGAAATTAATTTGGGAGGAATTACTTCCTATACATTGAATACAGGAGTCAAGTTGCTTCCGTGAATGGGTTTATGTACATCACTTATTAAACGCAATGGCTTTGAGAATTATCTTAGGGCCCTTGGGGGAAAACCGTAGCTGCTTTGCCTTTTAGACTCCCTCTTTGGATGGGGACCCTTGTAGCTTAACTTCCCCTCTGCAGAAATGAAAAAAAAAGCCAAACAAACATTTTTTTAAGTGCAGAGGACAGGCAGGCAGGCTATTCTGAATTTCTCTGATCTCTAGGCAATCAAGTTCAAAGGAATTCATTTCTTCACAGGAAAGACAGGAATGGGATGTATTATGAGTTTTGATTAGCGTTGTGTTCGGGCCAGGGCAACCCAGAACCCCTCAGGAAGGAGGATCCACAGCTACACTACCAGGAGAATCCACCTCCCATTGGAAATGCTCAGAGAGACAGCCACTCAGCTAGAAAGTTGCCTCAAAGGCACCAAGAGACCCCAGTCTTACCACACCTTTCAAATGCTCAGTGGAGATTTTTTTTAAAACCTTGAAAAGTAAGTGGGTCTGTTGGTCGCTTTAAAGCAATGTGAAATGAACAAACAAGGGAATTAGAATACTAAGCTCTTTACCCAATGACAATTCACCCTAGACTAGCAACTTGCTCGACTGTTCTCAATTTTTTGTTTTTCTCCTTTAACTCTGTTTTTTGAAAACCACCGTTGCCTTCTCAGTCTACGAATCATCACCTCTGTCACACCAAGGCAGGCCCGGGCCGCCCTCCACGTGTCAGGAGGTGAGATCAAACCTGAGGCTGACGGTAACCACCTCCAGGGCATCTGAGACTGGCTGGTTCATATCAGAGATGACACATGGCCACAGGGCCAAGCAATGCAGGCCCCTCCCTTCGTTCTTACTATTTCTCCTGTGCACTGTCACTCTCTGAGTGTGGTGTGTGTCTGTTTCTGTCCACAACGAACAGAAAGAGAAACTCCTCGGGAACTGAAAGCCGTGCATCTTACCAACAGTTAGAATTTTCTAGTTCCGAAGGCGTAGATTAGCTGATAGATCCATAAGCAATTTGTAACGACACAAAGAGAGTGGCAGAAGCTAACGTTTGCGCCGCCTCTCCCTTGCTGCCAACCCCCTTTCTTAACCGGCAGCGCTTTCTTTTGTAGTGACTGTGTCTCTGATTGAGATGGTGCTGCACCTGCCTTCCCCTGGAGACGTGCTGCTCCACACTGCAGGTCTTCAGAAGCTTCCTGATCTAAATGGGTTTCCTCATCTGGGCATGCAGCTTCAAATATTGGCTATACTGGGGTCTGGAGCATGGGGATGGAGGGAGGGGTGGGAAATGCTGCAAGGGCAAAGTAGCTGGATTACGATGCCCTCCACCTCGAAGGAGCAGGGGGTGTGAACCGCTGAGGGTCCAGGGGTGTCCGCTCCCCCCTAACCCACCCCACGAGAATCACTTAAAGACCGATTGGAAAGTGGGACATTCGTGGTTCTTCATCTTCTTCATGAAGTTTTTGAATTCTTTGTTTTTCTTGTCCCACTTATGGATGGCCGTCAGCAGGTACTGGCTCTTGACCTTGCGGCCCATGATGAGGAAGTGGTGGCTGAGGTTGTCCAGCTGGTGACAGGGGCAGTCGGCCCCATTCTTCAGGTACAGGACCAGCTTCTTCAACTCCTTCTTCTTGATGGGCCCCAGCTTCAGGGGCTTCTTCTTCTTGGGAACAATCTTCTTGTCGCCATTTTCCTTTTTCACTTCTTTGATTTTCATCCTCAGGGCTAGAGAGGGGGAGGACACAGAGGGGAAGAGGAGAGAGACAGTTTTAGGACACGGCTTTTCATCAGAAACCACAACCCACCTGCGGGCAGAAGAGCAGGAGACATAAAAGGCAAAGAGCACCTAAAAGAGGGAGGCTCCATCTCTCTATTCTATAGATAAGGACCAAGGTCTCAGCTCACCTTCACGTACCAATTCTGCTCCCTGGGTTTGCGGTATCTGATGGTATCTCAGTGGTTGCCACAGGATGCCATGAGAGTCTCAGATAAATGTTCAAAACCAAATCATGTGTCTTTTTTTTAAAACTCCGGGACTCAGACTATCGTACAATGCTTTAAGAGAAGGAGGGGATCACCTAATCCAATCAAGTCCACGTAATCGAATGCTACCAACATCAGCACTCAGAGAAAAAAACTTACCCTGAGTTTTGTTTGTTTTAAGGAGAAAGTTATTGGTTTAGGGTTTTTTTTTTAACATCCAAAGGACCTAAAATTCTCTGTCAGTTGGGTCCTGGAAAGAAGACAGACAGAGCCTGTGTGTGTGCAGTCAGCAAGGGAAAGCTGACTGCATCAAACGTCGGCGTCCAGCTTTGTCATCAGAGAAACCAGGGTTCCAACCACTGGACCTCCAGCGCGTTCAGACAGCAGGTACCGTTGACGTGCTGTCCACCACTCATCAACCACTAGATGGCGCCACTAATGGGCTATCCTACCCACCGTGTAGACCCACAGAACCAAACTCGACTTTGACCTCTCGACCCATTCGAGCAAGTCCTGGTGAGGGCCTGATGGATAAATCCAGGTGGTGATTCCTTAAATCTCACATGGTACCTGGGCTTCTTCCATTCTCAGCACGGCTCCCTGAAGAGAGGGAAAGCCAGCCCTCGGCCAACTCTGCCTTCTGGCCTCTTTGTCTCTACAGAGCCTGAGTCAACAGTGTTTCAGGGTTCGTGTGTGGACCACACACTCTAGTGCTGGCTTCACGGGGTTAACTGGTGAGGATAAGTTAGCGTGGAGGCGTTCTATTCATTGGAAATGCACCAGAAACACAAACACAGCGTCCCTATAACAGTCAACTCCCCTCGAAGCCTCGCCAGCCCTGGAGAGTTCCAAAGGAGTTGGAAATCATTTCTAGATTCTGGTCACCAGATGATGTGTCCATCCCTTGAATTCTTGTGAATTCCAAATCACCAAGCCCTCTCTTTTGAATAACTCAACGGTTCCACCCACATTCCATGAGGAAAGACTTGAATCGAGCTACAAAACAGTAGCTAATGACTAGGAAAGCATCTGGATGCCCTCAAGAGCGCTGAGTATTTTCCATGTACTTCCTCGGTGAAACCTGATACCTCCACGAGGAAGGTGCAATTATTTCCCCCATTTAACAGATGAGAAAACTGAGGCATAACGGTTACGTTTACTTGCCCAGAGTCACTGACCCTAAACTAAACCCACGGACTGAATGTGCACTTATAATCACCATGCTGTCTAGGCCGAATTGCAAAATTCTTTATAATGAAGCTGACATTTCAAGTGCTGATTAAATGGACCAAGACAATACGGGAGAAGAGCTCGGGCTCTCTTCCCAGGTTTACCCACATTTCAAAATGACTTTACTTACGAAATGGTTAAGAGTTCCTCCCGGTTGAAAGGGAACACCGCAAGAATGAAGGCTTTATTATTTATTCTTTAGCTGATTAGAAAGCACACCCTTGGCCACCCCAAGAATTAGGAGAAATCCTAGGAACAAAGCTTCAGTGAATGTGTCAAAATCAGGAAATCAAAGGCACTCCCATCCCTTTTGCTTACGGAAGGAGTTCCAGATCTGCAGCCACCGAGCCCCGGGTAACAAATACCCCGGGTCCACAGCCCTTAAGAAAGACCTCACTCCCAAGGGTGGCGGAGGTCTTGGGGACTGGCCCAAGCAGCAGATGGTTAGCACACGGGAGTGCGCTGAGCACAGTTTCCCAGTGAGCTCCTCTCTTTACTGCCCCCCGTCCCACGGAACCAGCCACTGCCCAGCACCTCTGATTTTGCTTGATTCCTGCACCCACTCCCACCCTGAGGGCAGAGGCAGGGGGACCAGCAGGTGGGAAAGCCGCGACTAGGGATCAGCAGAGACCACCCCTCTGGGACCTCCGCCCAGACCTGCCCAAGCAGCTCTCCCTCTCCCGCCCCGGCTCAGCTCCCCTTGTCGGCTTACCATCCTTGTACCTGGTGGGTCACCTGAGAAAAGACTTCACCTGGGCCAGTCTATAGTTCGCTCATCTAGAAATGTGTCCGGGGGGTTGAGCCAGAGGAGACTCCCTGCCCAGGCCCGGGCAGATCAGGGCTCCATCTCTGCCCGCCCTCCTCCGCATTGCGAGAACCGACTGACCCGAGGAAGGCGGCCAGGGACTGCAGGAAGGCGAGGCGGTGAAGACACCCTCCGAGAAGTGCCCCGACGTGTCACGTGACCCAAGGTCTAAAGCTGGGATAAATTACATCCCTGGCAGGGACGAATGCATTTCCAGCGACAACTGGGCAGCCTCTTTTCTGCAGAGAAGTGGGCCATCGTTTTTTTTTTGGAGAACCCGCTGTGTGCCAAGCCCAGGACAGGTGCTCTCTGTGCGGCTCTCCTGACTTAATGCACAGCAATTGCTGTTATTACTGATGACGATCAAGGAGAAGGACTCAGGTTAAGGGACAACGCAAGGCCACACTTTGTAAAAAGAGACTCAGGACTAGAACCCACCCCTGACCCCAAAGACCACGCTGGTTCCTACTATACCATGACGGGGTTTCAAATGCTATTGCTTCAGTGGAAACTATTTCCCTCTTTTGATTGTGTTGCTTTTAATCACAACTCAAATCAAAAATTAATGTTCCTTTGCCATGACCGTGTCAAGGAATTTAGTTTACATAGGTGGGAGCATGGCGGGGAGAGGGAAAAGCAAACGATGGAAATGTGTTCTGCATTAGACTCTTCGTTTCTTGCCATTTGGCTCACTTTCTTTTTTTGAGGTAGGGAGAGTAGAGAAGAAGGAGGCACATGTGGCCAGAAATTACTAACATCTTTCCATCTTTCAGGGCTTTATTTTAGGGATGCAGATTACCAACAATGTTTGGATAGGCGATTAGCCATTCCAGGTTGATTTCCCCCTGCCTTGTGGGTATGTGTGCAGCCTCCCACCACATACATTCAGGGGCTGCTGGGACGGGGTGGAGGGAGACTGATCACCACTTCCTTTTCCCCCACCCGGCCTCCACCACGCAGACAGCCTGGACCCCAGGGATTTCACCCATGGACTGTGTTTGCGCTGCAACCGGTGCTGGTGGGCAGTGGGGGAGCAGCCCCAGCAGGCAGCAGCTGGGCTCACAACAGGGGCGCTGCTGGAGTCCCAGGTCCTGAGTTCTAACTGGGTGGCCACAGAACCTAGATCTGAGCTCCTGGAGTCTGTAAAGCATGGAGTGCAGTCTGCCTGCTGGCCTGGCCGGTCGAGCATCCAGAGGGCCCGTGCTGGGCAATCCCAGGCAGACTACTGCGCCCACCCTGTCCCCGTCCTTCTCTGCCCCCTTCCCGAGCCTGTCTCCCACAGGGTGATGATTCTACACCTGCCTCAGGCCCTTGATCTCAGCTACCCGTGACAGCCAGACCCTGAACTAAAACAAAACAAAACAAGAAACAAAAACTTCTCTGCATTTTTTCTTAGCAGCAACTGAACACCCTCCAACAGTAGGATATGACTCCTGCCTTTCACCTTGCTGGTCACGGCCAGCAAGGATGCAGAGACCAGGAACTTTGAAAACTCAAAACTTAAGGTCACAGTTAGGGGCTGTCTGGGTCTTTCTCTGCAACCTTAAAATAAATAACCCCTTCTATTCAGGTTAGACCCTGGAAGTTTCATCCCACTTGCAGTCACCGAAACCGTATTTTTTGCCCACAAATGATACCCCCCTTGGTAGCCTCCCCACAAAGCCTGGCCATTTTCTGAGGCTGAAATGAGCAGAGGAAGCTTGTTACACTCATCCCAAACCCACACTCTCTTCAAAACCATCTTTTCCTCCTGACCTGTTTATGCTAATGTGGCCGCCATCCTTCCAATTACCCAGACAGGGAGCCTGGATGAGAGGCCACTGTTGGCCGAGGGCCAGGCATTTACACGATCGACAGTGTGGAATCGCTGCAGGACTGCAAGAAAGGGCCTGAGATGGGGAAGGTGCCGAACGGGCTGAGTCAGTCCCCAGCTTTGTGACTCATTTGATTACAGAAAACAGTTGCAGTGAAGGATAAAGTACAGAGACGAGAAGAGAAGGAGGGACCACCACTGGGGAGTTCCTGCGAAGTCATCAGAGGCACGGATGGAAAACTAGGCAGCTCAGCGTCTCAGAAAGCACAGGGGGAAGGCGCTTCAAGTGGAAGAAATGCTCCTTCATCCCCAATGCTGCAGAGTTTAAGAATGAGTGTGGGACTAGCTTGCTAGCCTTGGCAGTGGGGGGGGGGGGGTTTGCTGACGACCTGTGGGAACCACGATCCCAGGGGGTGAGGGAGACCCCCAGAGAGCTCCACACCAATGGGAAGTGAAAAGGTTTTCCATCCTGACAACCACCAAGCGTCTGGAATGTTTGTGAACAGTTATCACCGGCCACTTCTAGCCAAACATAGTAGATTGAGCACACAGTCATTTCCACCCCTCTAAAATTATAGTTTAAAAAAAGTTATAAACACACGCAAGAAAATGGTAAAGAAACAAGGACATCACATGTAGTATAATAGAAAGCACATGGATGGTGGGTCCTGGCTTGATGAGAAAAGACAAGCTGAAACCCAGGAGCTGATAGTAAGAAAGCAGCAGATCCACATGGCAGGACCCAGACCTGCTCGTGAACTGGGGCCATCGGGTGCTTCTGCACTCGATGACAGAGACTGTATTAAATATAGGAACTGAGGAGTCTGCACCAGGGCACCCAGATCCACCAGCCTGGCCATAAATCCGGATGAGTGCCCCTCACCAACTCCAGCTGCAGCCAAGACGTTTATTCCGTACAGAAGGTTTGAACCCAGACAGACGGGGCTTGCGGACACCAGACTCACAGGAGGACAGGGTAGGGAGGAGCTGCCCCGACACCCAAGGATTCAAGGAAGGTCTTCACAGTGAAGAGTGAGACCCTCAGGTCTTAGAACACTACAGCGATACCCCCAGTCAGAGGACTGTAGGGTTTCTATCTAAAGAAACTAGTAGCCCCAAAGACAAGACCTACAGCTCCCCCTAACAAAATGCCAAAATGAGGCCATGCATACACACAAAGAGCTCCAATTTAGTGCTTTACTCTCAAACTCCAATGGCCAGCCAAGGATCAGCAGGCCTTTAAAGGAAAGCCTCTAAATGTGAACAGGAGACCAAAACGTACAAAACACACAGAAAAAAAGAAATCAGAGATAACAGAAACAAGGTATGGCACAGAAGAAAACTGTTTACAAAGATCATGGAAGATATTGTATTCATGAAACCAGAAGAGAAGGCTATCAAAAGGAATGTTCAGAGAACCAAGAGTGTTTGAAGTTTGAAAAGGTAAGAGCAGAAATAAAGAATGCAACACACGTGCTTTGACATGAGGTTGGAACAAAATGACAAAGAGATGGAAATAGGAGAAAGAAAGATAAAAGAGAGAATCCAACCAGGAGGTTCAATATCTGAATAAGAGAAAACCAAGAAAACAAATGAGAGAAAATACCAAAGAAATAATACAAGAAAAATTTTCCAGAAATGAAGAATGTAAGTTCTCAGATTAAACAGTGCCCAGGTCAATGAATCACAGCATTTAGAAACACCAGAGGTAAAGAGAACTTATAAAATCCTCCAGAGGCAAAGAGAGGCTACATCTGCTGCAAAGGACCAGGCATCAGAATGGTACTGGATTGGTCAACAGCAACACTAGAAGCCAAAACAATTTCCAAATTCAATACTGAGCCAGTCAATGTGGGAGAGGAGAATAAAGACAACTTCAGGCATGTAATGGTTAAAAAAAAAAATCTTCCATGTATCTATTCTTAGGAAACTGCTCCAAAAATGCAGCACAAGACCCAGGGTCAGGAAACTAAAGCTCTAACATAAGATAAAAGCAATGGAAGTCTTAGAACGGTTTCTCCAGAACAACTCTGTGGCCGGCGTAAAGCTCAACCAGTCCAGACTGAAACAGGAGGAAAGAGGGATAGATGTACATCTACAGGAAGGTCTGGGGCTGAATTCAAAACACAAACATGGGGGCTTCCCTGGTGGCGCAGTGGTTGAGAGTCCGCCTGCCGATGCAGGGAACACGGGTTCGTGCCCCGGTCCGGGAGGATCCCACATGCCGCGGAGCGGCTGGGCCCGTGAGCCATGGCCACTGAGCCTGTGCGTCCAGAGCCTGTGCTCCGCAACGGGGGAGGCCGCAACAGTGAGAGGCCCGCGTACCACCAAAAAAAAACCCACAAACATGAGGAGCCAGGAGAATAAAATGAGGCAACTGCTATCTCAAGGGAAAACCAAATGGTGTATAATAAAGGAAATCTACATGCAGTACACTACAGGGCTCAGCTGCAAAGAATATTGACATCATTACAATAAATTAAACGCTGAATGTCCATTTAACCGGAAGTGTGATATAACTCTATTGAAAAGAATGGGGAGAAGAGGGAATAGAGTATAAGACAGATGTCTTTATCGTCAGTCACAGAAAAGCAATAAATAGTGTCTAAAGATTAAAACGAAGAATTTAACTAAAACTTAAAATTGGGTAAAAATTAAAATTAAGAAACAAAAGTGAGACAGATCTTTGTCTTCAATAATAGAAAATCAATAAGCAATGTCTAAAAATCAAAATTAAAAATTAAAATTAAGTATGGTATTTATTTACTCCATTTTGCTATCTATCGTAAGAAACAGCTAAATTCGCTGAAAATTATTACCTCTGGGTTGTGGAAATTAGTGGTTGGATGGCATGGGGCAGAGGCCTGCAGTTTTTTGTTAAAAGCCTTTTAATACTATTTGACGTTTTAAATTGCATTTATTCTGAAGCAAAAAACTTAGATTTTAAAAACGCTTGCTGTCTAGTAAAGAACTGAAATGTATATAAAATGTCAATGAGTCACAAAATGGGAGCTCTTAAAAGAAACACAAAGATTACATTTCCTGGTCCTTCACTCCCCATTCAGCTGGAGCAGCTTGGCGTTACTTAGGGCTTCTCAGGAAGGGTTCTGTTTAAGAATTCTGCTTTTTCCACTGTTTATTTGGGAGGATGGGGTAGCCTATAGAGCTTGTCAAGCCGATCATTTTTCAGATAAAAAACCAATTAGGTTAGAATTCGGATTATTTACTTTGAATGCAAAGGGACGTCAAACCTGGTTCAGCTGAAAAGGCTGCCCGAGGCTGGAGGTGCCCGCAGCTCCCTGCCTCTCAGCCCTGCCACAGCTCCTCCGAGCAAGGAGCAGGAAAGCATGGGGTCCCTGCAGATTCTGGGGACAACTGACCAGCAGTCAGATATACTGTCTCCAATAGGTGCTAATAAAAAATCATCCTGGGGGCTTCCCTGGTGGCGCAGTGGTTGGGAGTCCGCCTGCCGATGCAGGGGACGCGGGTTCGTGCCCCGGTCCAGGAAGATCCCACGTGCCACGGAGCGGCTGGGCCCGCGAGCCATGGCCGCTGAGCCTGTGTGTCCGGAGCCTGTGCTCCGCAACGGGAGAGGCCACAGCAGTGAGAGGCCCGCGTACCGCAAAAAAAAAAAAAGAAAAAGAAAAAATCATCCTGGGGCAGGTAACCCACCACACAGTCTGACTCCTGACTTGCTTGCTTTCCTAAATTACTTTCTCTGGCAGACAGGGCTGACGTTCCTAAACAGATGATCTGTGCAGCAGCGGGGCAAGATGGACAAACTCCTTACCGAGTGGCCTGTTCCCAGACCCCAGGACAAGGAAGAGCCCACAGGTGAGCGCCTGGAGCATCAGCCCTGGGGGTTCAGCTTACACCCCTCCTCCCACCCTGCCTCCTGGGGAAAGAGCCTGTTCAGATAGCAAGACCTCTCACTTAGCAGTCAGACAGAGAGGACCTGCTTTTCTACGTCCCAGCCCCGTTTTCACAGATCTCTTGGGTGGGCGACCCTGAGGCAGAAAGCGCCATCCCCAAAGCCAACTGTGCAAATGAGATTTGGTAACAGCGCTGCGCAAGGGCGGGGCTGGGAGAAACTGCTGCTGCTTCCAACACTCAGCAGAGGGTCTGGGCACCGTGCAGGCTGGCTTGCAGGCATCGGGATCCAAATGAGTCCTGCTGACAAAGGCCCTGCAAAGGCAGCTCAACAGACCTCCGTTCCCAGCAGGGGCCAGTGTTTGCATCATTAATTCCTTTAGCAAAGAAAGGGGCTTGCGCTTGGTACAATAACTCAGACTCTCTCCCTGACCACAAACCACGTGCTGCATACTTACATGCATCTACTGGCTACAGGACAGACGCTACAGAAAGAAAAGGAGAAAAAAAGAAAAATCAAAACAAACAAACAGATTGAAAGCGGTTTTTTTTTTCTCATTTACAAAAGATCGGCAGATGTAAAAAATGCTCCTGAGTGGCTTATTTGAGACAAATTATGTAATTGAAATTGGCCTGTCTTCTGGATCCCAGACATCTTGGGGAGGTGGGGGGATGGTCAGGCAGGAGGGTGGAATTTGCAGCTCTATGCCCTCCCAACCCACTTACAAGTACTCACGCACACAGCATGGCGGCGTCGGTGTCAGCCATCGGAATCCTGTTGCCTAAGTGCTTGATTTCATGGATTGTGTTAAATCCCCACTGATCGAAGCTAATGGTGCAAAATGGAAACCCCACTTTGAGAGCAAAGGGCTGCCTGGTGTGGGTTTATTCTGGACGACGTGTGCACCGCGGCCCAGGCAGCAGGGGCTTGGGCCCCTCTCCTCCCAGTAAGGACCGCATCCTTCCTCCATGCCTCCCCAAGCAGTCGGCAGAGGAGAATAGGAGACTTGCTTAAATAAAGTCAGTCAAAAGGATTAATGGAACCTTGGCTCCAAGTCCGGGCCAACCGGCCAAGGCAAACAGTCCTCCTGCCGGAGGGCTCACTAGTTTTCCATTCCAACCCGCAGTGTTCATCCCACACGCCACGTTGGAGTGCGCAGTGGTCTCTTGGAAGGAAGACGATGGGGAGTGGGTTTCAGAATCAAGAATCGGAAAAGCCATGAGCTAGCCCTGGCTCTGAGAGATGCTCCAGAGAGGGGTCCTCAGGATCTCCTGCAGGGCTTGTTAAAATGCAGACTGGGGGGCTTCCTGGTGGCGCAGTGCTTGGGAGTCCGCCTGCCGATGCAGGGGACACGGGTTTGTGCCCCGGTCTGGGAAGATCCCACATGCCGCGGAGCGGCTGGGCCCGTGAGCCATGGCCGCTGAGCCTGCGCATCCGGAGCCTGTGCTCCACAACGGGAGAGGCCCGCGTACTGCAAAAAAAAAAAAAAAAGGCAGATTGCCGGCCTGCCCCCAGAGCTTCTGCTTCAGCAGCAATGGGACAGGGCCTGAGAATGTGCATTTCTGACCTGTTCCCAAGTGATGCTAATGCTGCTGGTCTGGGGACCCCACTTGAGAACCACTGGTCCAAAGGGTCTGAGGGTGGGCTTTTTGGTCTGTCACCTTGGTTATTCACAGTGATGCATTCTGAGGACGCTTTCTTGGATGGTGTTTAAACTTACTGGAAGCCCAGGGCAGCCCGCCAAACTCATTAAAACTCAGGCTGAAGTCAGCACGGGCAGGTCCAAGACCCAGCTGACCTTGGGCAAGCTGGTCTAGTGCCATTTTCAGAATCGCGGAGGTCTCTGGGGCCCCTACCCCGCAGGGGTGGAAACTTGCAAAGTCAGGAAAACCGAGGCTTTGTTAGCAAGAGGTGGCACCTTTCAGAGTAAAGGACTCTGAGTCCAGAATCGCCAACTCCAGCTCCTGGTTGGGATTCCATCACTAACTTCTGTACAAATCACGTTACTTCTCTGCGTCGTCATGTAGCCATTTGGACCAGTTAATCTCAACTTCCATTCCAGCATGGGCATTCTGTCTAAGTCTTCATATTTCCTTTCTCTGTCTTGAAATCCAGTATAGGTCATCCAAGGGAAAGTATCCTCTATCTCAGACGGTACCGGCTGCCCTCGCCTGCTCACGGCGCCCGGGGACCCAGCTGACAGTGGTCACAGCCCAAGCCCACAGAGAACACAATGGCACAAGAGCCTGGCCCTGACTGTGGAGTTGTCTAAACTCAAAGGCAGCCCCCAAAAAGCATCTCCCAGCATGGCGGCAGGCAGGTCTTCACGCTATCCCATCTGACCGATGGGAAAAGAGGCCTGGGAGTGCCCTGACCCCTCGGCTGGGAGATCCCCGAAGCAGCTATGAGTCACGCCTCTGAGAAGCGGCTGCAGGCACACCTCAGATCTCAGCCCTTCACTGTTCTCATGGTTGATCCCTCTGAAGGCAGAGCGTGTGCTCCAGACAAAATTTATGCTTTTCCAACCCATCCCTCCGGCCAAGCTACAGATGATCTTCTCCAGCCTTGACCCCCGCCATCTGCATATGGACTCAGCACAGGTGGTAATTACCCGTGAGTGTGCTTTCTCAGCCCCCTCCCACCGTGAGCCTGCAGGCCTGGTCCACCTACCCACCCCTGTCCCTGGACTAGTGGGTGTCCCACACACCCCAGAGCTCAGCTAACACTGATACACAAGCGAACGAAGAGATGTAAACAGCACAGTCTGCCCTGAAGTTCACGGCCTCACTGGTGAGACAGGCATCATTCGCCCAAACCTCTGCTTCAGCAGCAACACCCACAGCCAACAGCTACTTGGCAGATCAGGCCCTGGTGTAGGTGCCTTTACATGTTAACTCACCGAATTCTCTAGCAACCAACCCTGTGAGGTGGACACCCTCCTGATAACTGGCTTGCTGATCAGGAGGCTAAGGCAGGATGGCTCAAGAAACTGGCCGAGGTTCCACGGATCTCGAGGGGACGCTAACTGTGCCAGGAGGCGTGGAGGCGAGGCCATCACCATCCACCACCTGAAGCACGGACAGTGCTCAGCTAAGGTCCAGGTGACCCAGGCCTCGTGTGAGGCTTGGGCCAGTGGTCGCTGCAGGCTGGGTCTCACTAATTCTTCCCTAACACACAGAGAATGTTCTCCGACAAACCAACCCCAATCACTGTCCCTAACAGAGGTATGCCTGTGAAACCCTTGCATGGTACCTATAATTAAGAGAACATTTCAGAAACTAACACAACATTGTAAATCAACTTCACTTCAATTAAAAAAAAAAAAAAGAGGACATTGGGCTTCCCTGGTGGCGCAGTGGTTGAGAGTCCGCCTGCCGATGCAGGGGACGGGGGTTCGTGCCCCGGTCTGGGAAGATCCCACATGCCGCGGAGCGGCTGGGCCCGTGAGCCACGGCCGCTGAGCCTGCACGGCCGGAGCCTGGGCTCCGCAGCGGGAGAGGCCACAACAGTAAGAGGCCCACGTATCGCAAAAAAAAAAAAAAAAGGGGGGACATTGATACGTTGAAACAGTAAGTAAGAGAAAAATCTCTGCCTTTGAAAGGCCTAGGGTGAGGAAAACTGCAGAGCAAGTTTAGGAGTGTAAATCTACCACGTAAACTTATTTGGGAAGCAATCACTATGCAAAATTGTGCACATCAAAGACGCAGAGGAGAGAAATACTCCAAAATATCAGCAGTCGCTGTCTCTGGGCACCCTGAGTATGGCTGATGTCTAAGCTCTTTATTGTGTTTCCCACTATGCTCCAGGTTTTATAATTTTTACAGTGAGAAAAAAAAATTATCCCGAAGAGAAGTAAGTCTTATCTTACTCTGGGCAAGTAAGATGTTTACAGCTTACAGTTCATGACTCTTCCAGCAGGTGCTCAGCAGGTCTTCACAGAAAGCCCACGAGACACCAACTTAAACATCGATTAACCCTGTGTGCATTCGACCAGATTTCCCAAACAAACAAAAAATTAAATTCCTTGCTACCCCCTGAAGTTTCCTGGGGCAGCCAGCAGGGAAAAGCCCTGGTCATGGGCAGGGAAGCGAAAGGAATACAGCTGGGCCTGCAAACCAGGACACTTCGGAGATAGAGGGCCATTCGGTTTTATGCTGGGACCACAGGAATAAACCGGGGCTTTCCTGAGCAAACAGGATATGTAGCCACCCTAACAAGGAGGTGGCCCGTGTGTAAAGGGGGGGTGCATGTTTCACAGGTGTGGCTGGCATGGAGGTGGTGACGAGTGGCCTGGCAGAGGAGAGGGCACCGGAGGCCCTTCTTCTCCCTCTCCTGGCTCCCAAAGCTACCAGGCAGGTGCAGAGGTCAGAGGGTCAGCACCCTGTCTGACCGCAGGGTTGCCCACACTTCCGTGGCCCTGGCTGGGGAAGCAGAGTCCAGTGGACACAGAACCATCGGGCTGGAAGGAGCCTTTGACACAGCCCTACATTCTACGTCCCGTTCCCTCCGTGGAGTGAGGACAGCGAGGCCCGGTAATGTCAGTGACGCCGGGCATAATAAGAAGAACAGGAGACCCGTGTCCTAGGGCATCCTCCTCCGCTGGGGCCTGGGGGCAGGGAACATCCTCACTCAGGAGTCACTGTCCCCCTTTCCCTCCCAAGGACGTTCGAGGTATAAAAGGATTTGGAAAGGGAAGTACCTCTCTGATTCGTCACAGGTATCTCTCAAGTACCAAGTTCAAAAGAGGGCCAAAAAACAGCCTATGTCCAAAATGGTTCATTCTAACCATCACAGGATGGCACAGGCAGAAACAGAGGCTGGTCCTAGACCTGAGCCCACCCCTCGCCCGACATGAAGGTTCTTCCTGCTCATCCGAGATCGTGACCCACGTAGCTACCCAGCTGACTGCACTTGCATGTTGCTGTTTCTTTTTTTCAGTCTTTCTAGGCTTTGTATAAAGAGCAGGGAGGGCAGAGGGCGCAGTCACCCTAGCAGCCTGTCTGACCCCGGCCTGGGAGGCACCAAGGACCAGCCCGAGTCCAGCCCACCGTGCACACCTTCCCCATCCATCAGATGGGGCAGCACTGGCTTCACCCCAAAGCCCCAGAGAGGGGCAAGAGCACACACGTTCTCCAGTCACCCGCCCAGCACTGCCCCACCAGAGACAGACGTGTAACCCCTTGGATGACAACGTAATCCCATCAGGATTACAGTGTATCTCCAAACCGGATGGAGAGGAATGCTGGTCTCCCAAAGGTGAAGTTTGTCTTGGCCTCAGGTAGATCTGGATGAAGCCAAGAATCTGAAAAGTTAATGGCAGTCGGCACCCGGTTCTAGCTCTGAGCTGGCCTCCTCTCGAAAAGGGAACCCTCCTACACTGTTGGTGGGAATGTAAATTGGTGCAGCCGCTATGGAAAACAGGATGGAGGTTTCTCAAAAAACTAAAAATAGAACTAACATAGGACCCAGCCATCCCACTCCTGGACATATATCCACAAAAACAAAAACACTATGTATGCTGAAAAGATATATACACCCCAATGTTCATAGCAGCATTATTTACAATAGCCAAAACATGGAAGCAATCTAAATCATTCAGATGAATGGATAAAGGAGATGTGGTGTATGCACACGCACGCACACGCACACACACACACACAAATGGGATACTACTCAGTCACGAAAAAGAATGAAATGTTGCCATTTGCAGCATGGATGGACTTGGAGGGCATTATGCTAAGTGAAATTAGTCAGAGAAAGACAAATACTGTACGATGTCACTAAAAAATCTAAAAAATACAACTAACTACTGAATATAACAAAAAAGAAGCAGACTCATAGATATAGGAACAAACTAGTGGTTACCAGTGGGGGGGCGTGATGGGGGATGGGGAAGGGGGTGGTACAAACTGTTGGGGGGAAGATAGATAGGCTCAAGGATGTCTTATACAACACAGGGAACGTAGCCAATATTCTGTAAATGGAAAGGAACCTTTCAAAACTATATAAAACAACAGATAAAATGAATTGAAAGCTGGCCTCCTCTCTACTGTCTAGGGTCCTTGCTCCCGCCAAGCTCAGCAAGCAGGCACACAACGTGGCCAGTGGTATCGGCCCTGAGCTGGGTGTCCCGAGTCCTGCTTCCAGATCCTCTGACTTCACTGAGTCTCTTTTCTTTCTCTCCACCCACCTGGAGCCCCACACACAGGTAAGGGGGCAGATGTGGGTCCTCAGAGCCCGGGGGACCGCGGGAGAGGGGAACAGGGTGATGGGATGGGGTGCCCCACTTGGGGCTCTTTTCTGCTTCTCCAGGAAAACTACTTACTTAAAAGAGACGGAAACCAAAATCAACACATCAACAAACAAACTTCCCCATGGCTGCGGAAGCCGCTGTGCCCCGGGGCCGAGTTGGTCCAAAAGAGACCTCTGGGGAAGCCGGTGGATGCGCAAGGACTCGGATGATGACGGGGACAGAGCTTCTTGGGCAGCAGGTGTCTGACCACATCCTGGGGCGGCACACCAACTGCCAAGGCACGCCTACCACTCAGGCAGCCAGTGCTTCCTACGTGTTTACCAAGCTCCTGGCTGCAGAACCCACAGATTTTGGTTAATGGGCCCCAGGACGCCCCGTGTGAGGTGCATCCCTTCCTGCTGAAGACAGTCAGGACCCCGGGGTTCCGGGCGATGGCTCTGGCTCAGTCTGCTCCCCAGCATCCGGCTCCCTGGCCAGGCGTGCCCTTCACTGGCAGAGGTCAAGAGGGCTGACCCTGAGCCCACATACTCGCTTGCCCCCAGTGGCCCCCCCAGAGCTGGGACGAAGCAGGAGGAGTTGGGAAGCTGGGCGGGTCCCCCCCGGATCTGCCCAAGAACGGAGGTCACCGCCCTGCTCATGCTCCAGGCATCGGGGACTGATGTCACCGCCACTGACCAGGGAAGGTGGAAGACGAATGTCACCCGGCCTATGATCAGAGCTCCGGCACCAGCACAGACACTTCAGGACACAGAATGCTCGAGCTCACGGCCACCACCCGGCCATTGCAGATAAGCTGGTACTACATAGGAGGCACCTTGTCACCTGTCAGCACCCGTTTTGATCTTTGATGGACAGATGTATAGACACCGTACACCCAACAGCTACAGTGCCAATTTGTCGTAAATTGAGGGTTTGCAGTGAAACCATCCTTAACACGGCCTGCACGCGTGACTAACTACTACTGGTAGCCTGAGGGGCTGACACACCCTCTGTATGAAGAATTTCATTTGCTGGCCAGTGAGGAAAGATGCGGTTTCAAGATCCAGGCCCCCTGAGCCGTTTTCTGGCGTTCCGATCTACGCCAGTCGTGATTTCTCCAAAGTTCCTCCCTCCTGTGAATGCAGCTTCTCATGCCCCACGTTCAACAAATAAACGGTTTTTAAAGGGTCCTTATTTTCTAAAGCGCTTCAGATGAGCTGCTGGGGCAAACCCATCCATGTGCTGGAGACCTTCGGGGCACTGCAGGCCAGGGGCACAGAGGGGGGCTCCACGATCGCTCCCGCCACCCTTTAGAACCTGTTCCAAAGACGCCTTGGGAGCCGACCTTGCCCCACATCAGCAACTGACTTTCCCTGGCTTGGCTGAGGGGAGACATCCTCTCACCTCTGAGACTCTAGACACTGCACCTTGAGGCTCTTGGTTTTCTGCGGTTCTATTCCCAAGCTCACTTATAATGTTAGAAATCAGCCTTGTAACACCCCTGCCCCCAGCAGCTAAGCAATAGAGCCACTGGCTGTATTTGGAGCTGCTCCCTGCTTCCCAGGGGCCACCAGGAGCCAGGCCCTGCTGTGTGTGACACGGCGCTCAGCGGGCCACCAACTCGCATCTAGAATTTTCTCTGCCAGGCCAGGTGCTCCAGACCAACAAGGCTTTTCCTGCCTTACAGATGCCTTCCAAGATTCGCGCATTGGTACTCGCCGCGTGAAGCCGGCTTTCTTTGCCTGCGAGTCCATCACGCCTTCGACGACCACCGCCCTCTGCCGCCACCTCCCAAGTCCACCTTAGGGACCCCGGTACTGACCGCAAGTGTCAGGCGTCACCCTTAAGGGCCTTCCAGAGACCTGGTAAAGTCGGTGCGACTATCATTCACCTTGTAAGACAAGAGGACTTAGGCTACAGTTTTCCAAAAGACACCAGCTACTAAGTAACGGAGAACCGGGACTCGATCTCAGGTAGGTTGGCTCTAGAGCCCTAAAGTGAGTTCAGTAGCGTGCCCCCCAATTCACATGCACCTGGACCCTCAGAATATGGCCTTATTTGGAAATGCAGTCTTTGCAGCTGCAATTAGTTAGGATGAGGCCACACTGGATTTGGTGGATCCCAAACCCAACGACTGGCGTCCTTACAAGAAGAGAAGAAAGGACACAGACACCGGGGAAGAGCCTCGTGGAGACAGAGTGGAGACTGGAGTCACGAGTCAAGGGATGCCGGGGACTACCGGCAGCCAACAGAAGCCAGGAGAGGGCCCTGGAGCCGAGTCTCCCCAGAGGGTCCCGTGGAGAGCACCCCGCCTTTGGTGAGCGGCAGGGCCACACGCTGTGGGCGGCAATGTCATCGTCCATACCCACAGGGGTATGGACAGGCCAGGGGACACTGGGTAAAGGCCCCGATGTCCATCCAGGAAGAAAGGACACAGCCCTCACACAGTGTCTCATCGGATAATCACAGCCCTTCCTCCTTGAGGTCAGACACCCTCCCAGACGCCCAGGAACCTCTTAAACGAGTAAGGGTCAGTCATGCGCCACGAGTAAGAAGTGGCCAAGCCAACCCAGGTCCAGGCCCCCCTCCTCCAGCGTAGAGGCCCCCGTGGACCAGTTTCTGTGATGAAGGTCAGGGTAAGATTTCCTTTGAAGAAAGGTTCTGCTTCGTGATGTGTGTGTTTAAAGAACACTGCGTTAGGACACGGAGCACGTTCTGAGAGCGACATGGGATTTAAGAGGCCATCCAGCCAAAGTCTTGTTCCAGAGATCAGCGAACAGGGGCTGAGAGGAAGCAAGCATCCAGCTCATCAGGAGCTGGAACCAGGACCCCCGCTGCCCCCCCCACCTCGATCCCCAAGCGCTGTCCTTCAACACACACTCCGTCTCGGAAAGAGGACACCCGGCCCCTCGGGCTCCAACCGCAGGTAATCACAGTCCCCTTCCCTCCTCTCCAAAGGCAAACAACCCTCCCCCTGCTCCAAGGCCAGAACAAAATGCCCCAAACCGGAAAACCAAGCTGCAGCCGGGCTGCAGTACAACCCCGGCTTGCTCTCAGGTCTGTTCCTTCCTCCAAGAAACGTGGCTGCAGTGAAGGAGGAAAGCCGGGGCCAGAGGTCCCTCTGCCAGTCCCACCACCCTTTCAAGGAGAACCTGGCCCCTCACTCTGACCCAGGACCACCCATCAGGCAGAACAGCAGGCTGCGGCCCAGCACTCCATCCCCTCCGGTCCAGGAAACTCTTCCTGAGCCATCCTGGGGCCTGTCCTCGTGAGTCCCAGACCTGCCTTCCTCTGGGGGCCTTTGTGGGTGAGTCAGGGGCTTGGAGAGCAGGCTGCACTCCCCAGGAAATGGGCTCCCAGGCTTCACACCCCCGTGACAACCAGACCCGGGGGGAACGCCAGTGACCCTTCAGGCCACTACACACGTAGCTGCGTGTCGGTTTCCTGAGCCAGGGTTTTTTGGGGTGTGGGCCCCCCTGGAATTTCCACGCTGAGGGCTCCCAGGGAGGAAGCAGGCAGCTTCTCAACTCTGGCTGGGGTTCCTCATTCTAAGGCCCCGGGGCCAGGCAGGAGCATAGAGCGTTCTCGGCTGGTCCAGACTGGATTCCACCCCCCAACCCGCTCGGAAAGGGGGGACCAAGATGGGGATGGTGAGCAAAAGAAAAGGAAAGCACCGGTGCTCTGCGGGGCCTGAGTAATCAGAACAAGGAAACCTGCCAGAAGACACATTAGGTCTGTAAGGAAAGAAGGCTGCAGGCGAAGAGCTGTCAGTCACGAGCAAACCCACACCAGCCAGGGAGCCCCGTCATTCCAGAGAAGCCGGTCCCGGGCTCCGCTGCCCCCAGCGCCTCACACACACACACCCTCACACACACAGTTACACAACTGGGGAAGGCAAGTCCCCAGGAAAGCTGATACCCGGAGCGGGGGGTGGACCAGATGTCCCGCCTGCATGAAGGCAAGGGCAGGAGGGAGGCCCGCCCGGGCCTGCACTTCATTCCAGGTCTGTCGGCCTCCTCCCTGGCAACCAGAGGACTGGTCCCCAGGAGTCAGGAGCTCCAAGCCATCTTTGTGGTCTTCACCACAAAGACACGCAACTCGGACCAGCTTCGAGGTTCTGCTGTGCACACCGGAGCTGGCCTTTCCCTCCTGAAGGGTCTACACATGAGGGCGGGGGGGACTCGAGGCTGGCATCCCAGGTTGCTGGGTGACTTGACCAGGCCGCAGGCTGTCCCTCTACCTTCCTCCGGAAAATCAGCCGACGTCCTCCTGAGAAGGAAGGTTCGCCCTCCGACGCAGCCACCTTCCTGGGGAAGCCACCAGCAGGAGTGCCGCCAGCAGGTGGCCTGCGGACCACGGACTCTGTGGGGCTGGAAGGACCGGAGAAGTCATCCTCCTGCTTCCTGCCAGATGCAGGCCTCTCGGGTTCGCAGGCAAGAGGCCATCCCCCCTGTGAACAGCTCCCTGGGGAGGGGGGACCCCACCACCACCTTGTCGGTCAAGGTTTTGTTTCCTCAGCAAGCCGGGTTCTACCTGAGCTACACAGCACACGATTTCCCTTGGCTGGACAGGCCAGTCCCAGTTCTCTCAACCACGGTCCTCCTGGCCCTTGTGGTCCTGAGAGGCAAACACAGCCTTGTCGTTTGAAGGAGGAAGTGGGAAGAGAATCACCAGGCCCCAGAGAAAGCGGGAAACACCCAACTTTGACCCTGTAGCACCTAGGAGTGATGCTCACAGCCTACCTGCTGACACTTCACAGCTGCTGCCCAAAGTATCCACCATTGGCTACCACGGGCCAAAGGGGTGTTGAGTGCTCATTCCACAGGCCGGCACCAGTGCAGAGGGTGTCAGTCAAAGCCCCGGGTCACTGGCCACTGAGGGACAGAGGTTCCCAGATGTGCCCTGTCTGCACCCGGCTTGCCAAGGCCACTGGCCCCTCTCGGGGACAAGACTGACGCAAAGTCTCAGTCCCGGACGTTCTGAGCGTCCTCTCCACCTGATGCTTTGAACTTTAGTCTTCAGGTAAGATTTGCTCCCCTTGTGAACCCAGAGATGTCTGGGGGATGAAATCAGCATGTATTTTAATAACCTCTAATATTACTTTGAAGCTCCTCTGAGAAAACCATCACCATTAAGTATCCTGGTTCAGATCTGGTCTATCTGTAAAATGCATTCATTTTATTTTTTCTTTTTTAAGGAAAGCCAAGTGTGTGGCTTAGGTTAGAAATGCTTTAGGGAAGAGAAGCCATGAAGGGTTGCCCAGCAGAGCTGTAAGATGGCACATGGGACTGCGGCCAAGGTCACAGGCTCGGGGTGGATTTGCAGTGTGTCCTTTCCAGGACACAACAGTACAATCTCATGGGGTTTATCCACCAGTTCTGAGAGGTATACTCAATTATCCCCATTTGGCAGGTGAGAAAACTGAGGCCCAGAGAACTGGAGTTGGCCAGAGTCTCGTGGCTGATAAATCATGGGGCTGGAATTGAAAATCAGTTCTGAGGTTTGGAAAGTCCTCCTTAGAAATCACCCGTACTGTGCCTGCAAACTGGTCTCCCACCAGGCTGTCTTCCCCGCACAGGTGGAGAGGGTCCCCACTGTCCCTGGGTTTCTGAGGAAGCACGGGGGGACATGTCCAGGAGAGGGGCTGAGGTCGGGGCGCCCAGCAGCCTGCCAGGCCCCGTCAGGGGATGCAGACCTGCCGTGGACCAGTGCCGCTCCCAGGCTGGGGGTCCCACAGCTGCACCCCAACCCAGCTCCTCCGCGACGGCCTCCCACTCACTGCTCAGCTCTTCCACACGCGCCTGAGATGGAGACCCAGGTCCTCGGCAAGCAGGGAGGTGCCAATTTAGCAAGAAACCAAGTCACAGCACTTTGCGGAACAAAACCATAAGATTTCAGAGCTGGAAGGAGCCTTAGAGGTCATCAGGGTGACCCCTTCAACTTGCTTAATAAGGAAACAGGCTCAGAGACGTCACTGACTGGCTGAGTGGCAGCGCTGGGTCACATCGCAGGACTCCAGGACTGGGGCGATTGTCTGTCACACCCCCCTTTATCTCCTCGCACAGAAGTTTGTAAGCTTGTTTCATGGTTGCGTTTTGTGTACAGGTGGGTAAACTGAGTCACGGAGCAGTGAAGCGGCTTGCCCAAGCTGACACAGTGGGTGGTGGGACCAGGCCTTGAACTCAGGCCTGTATGACACCTCAGGCCGTGCCTGTTCCTCCGGATGGACTTTTTATATCCCAGGGATTACACCATGCCCTTCACAACAATCCCTGCGAACCGCTGGCATCTGCCGAGGAGGTGGTCTCGCCCAGAGAAGCAGCAGCTCTAAATGGACTTGCTGCAAACACCGAAACCGAACAAAATCAGCCTGGTTGGCATCTGGAGGAATAAACAAAACACGGGGACTGGAGGAGGGCTCGCCGACCCGCAGAGATGGCCCTGGGCGCGCCTGCTGCCCAGAAATCCCTGCCAGGCTCCAGAGCCTTCCCGAGTCCGGGGAATCGGCGGCGGGTTCTGGAAGGCCTCTCTCTGGAGCAACGGGGAAAGGAGGAGGCCCCTGACCTCGGCCGTGGAGACTCAGCCCCCAGAGGGGTGACTGGCACCCACGCTCACCAGGCAGACACACTGTGCACAGATGAGCACGCTCAGATCTACCCACACACACTCAGACATGCGCACACACACAAACCACACTCGCACCCCAGCCGAGGCCTCCCCCGCCCCCCTGTGGCCGCAGCCCCTCTTGCCTCCCCCTCCACGAGGCCCCGGACCCCTGGGTTGACTCAGCCCCACCATCGCAGGCCTGGCTCCACAGGCGCCGAGCGTGCTGCCCGCCTGGCCGCTAACGAGGGCTGGAGAGCGAGTCAGGAGTTTACGACGGCTCCTAATGACCGCCGCTCTCGGGAACGACCGGCTCTGCGGTGACCCGCGTGTGGGCTGATGGCACTCTCAGGCTCCTGCCCCGCGCTCCCCAACGGAAGTCTCCCGGGGCCCTGACCGCAGCAGATGGCCTGCCCGGCTGCCCAAGCCGCGTGCCGACCTCATCAGAACGGCCGACAGCGGCGCTTTGCAGTGGGTGGCCCGGCACCGGCCAGCGCTGCCCTGAGCCCACAGGCCCGCCTGTCCTAAACCTCTCACCTCTGACACCTGAGGCACTGCACATCAACGCTTTGGATGAATGAGCACCTCCTCCTTCAGTTTTCCTCCTCCCCCTCCCCCTCTCCCTCCTCTCCCTCTCCCCTCCTCCTCTCCCTCCCCCAGCCCCTCCCTCTCCTCTTCCTCCCCCTCCCCCAGCCCCTCCTCCCCCTCTTCCTCCTCCTCCCCCTCTTCCTCCTCCTCCTCCCTCTCCCCTCCTCCTCCTCCCCCTCCCCAGCCCCTCCCTCTCCTCTTCCTCCTCCCTCTCCTCTCCTCCCTCTCCTCTCCCTCCTCCCCCTTCTTCTCCCCTCTTCCCCTCCTCCCCCAGCTCCTCCCTCTCCTCCCCCTCCCTCCCCTCCCCAGCCCCTCCCTCTCCTCCCCCTCCCTCCCCTCCCCCAGCTCCTCCCTCTCCTCTCCCTCCTCCCCCTCCCTCTCCCCCTCCCCTCCTCCCTCTCCTCTCCCTCCTCCTCCTCCTCCCCCTTCCTCTTCTCCCCTCCTCCCCTTCCTCCTCCCCCTGCCCCTCCTCTCTCCACTCTCCACCCAAGCCCTTCACTTTAAAATAGGCTCTTGACGCCCCTCACTGCCAACAAGACAAATGTTCCTTTCTTCAGCATGGCATTCAGGGCCCTGAGCTGACTTTTGCCTACGCTGTCAATCTCATTTCTAGATACCCGCCCCCATACGCCTTATAAGCTGTCCACAAAGAGAATCGCCACTCCCCCATATACAGATGACGTCATGCCTATGTGTCCTGGTCTCGGAGGGGTCCACCACTTAGAATATTCTTCCTATGTCCATCTTTTTGGTGAGAAACTCCAATCAATCCTTCAGTGGACAGCACAAGGCGCCTCCCCTCTGGAGCTGTCCCGACCCCTCCCCAGGAAGACCTGCTCCCTCACCTGTGCTCCCACGGCCCCAGCGCTTACCTGTTACAGGGATTTCAGCGTTGATGACGTGATCTTATACTTGCCTGTTTTCTCCCCTCTGTCCCCTCTAGACGGTAAGCCTTCTGCAGGTAGGAAGCACACCCCAGTCATCCTGCATGACCACTGTCGTGCGCACTCACTGCTCCCGAGTCTGCACGTGATACATCCTTCAATTCCGCCGGCATTTAGGACATCTCTAACGCAAATGCGGGACTGGGTGAACCGCTCACTTCCCTCTCAAGGGCAGGGAACACCATATGGACTGGCACAGAACTGGTGGGTGCCAGGTGCCGAGAGGCAGAACAGAAGCCCCATGGGGAAGCCCCCAGATGAAGCTTTGGCCTCAAGCTGGCTCCAGGAAGAGGGAGGGTGAGGTGCCCTGGTCCTCCTATGAGGTCACCTAGAGACACCCCGCCCCCCGAACACACCATCCCCACCTCCACCTCCACCACGTTTGGATGGAGACCTGATAACGTGGGCCGCTCACCCCCTCAAGGCAGCTCAGTGCAGGCCTTCTCACTGAGAATGCAGTTTGAAAGGCTGCACACAAAAGGATGGACGGAACTGCCCCTACTACAAAGCTCCCCTGATGTGCACAGGTAAAAGCTATCTTCTGCCTGAGGTCTGACCTTCCTCACCAAGGGCAGGGCACCTGCAGAGAGGAGGCAGCGCTCTCTTTGGCTTTGACCATGGGGACTCCCCTCCTCCCAGGCTCTGGGAAGAGACAATACAAACACTCCTGCCTCTGGATGTCTGTCGATCCCAAAGTCAGCATACGTAGCTTAAAGTATAAGCAGGGCCGTGTCCTCCGCAAAAGCCCAACAATCGTCTGTAGGATCAAATCTGTGCAAGACTGCCCACCTTCTGAGATCCTTAGACTTTTCAAAAGAAAACACACGCACACGTCATATGCCTGTTTTTAAACGAATGCATGTCAAGAGTAAAGGAGCTGTCACCCTAGAGACTGGGTGCTCGCTGGCACCTGGCACGCTGTGGGCACCTGAGCCTCCGCATCTCAGAACAAAGGCCAGGCCATGACTTCTCTCTAGTCAGCCCCCTCACTTTCGTGGAAGCCGCTGTAGTTGACATGAAGTTAGAGGCTGTCTTCGTAGGCTCAGTCGCCCAGAGCAGATTGCCACACTCCCCCTGCAGCCATGCCCCGCCAGCAGGATCCCTGACTCGGACCCACAGCCATGCTGGTTGGGTCACCCCTGTAACACACCTGCTCACTCCAGCTGCTGCTCCCCCTGGGGCCCCAGCATCCTACCAGCGGGGAACCCGGAATCAGAAAGACCACCTCCTTCCTCACACCTCAACTCAGCCCTTGCGTCCCCGGGTTTCGGCCAAAGCGAGTCCGAACAGGACGCCGAGTCAGCTGCCAGAACCAACAGATGACCTTCTCTACCTGTGCTGATTTACCCGAATCAGGTTTTGTCAATTTAAGAAGTACTATTTGATACCATATGATCTCGCTTATACGTGGAATCTAAAATATGACACAAATGAACGTATCCATGAAACAGAAACAGACTCACAGACACAGAGAACAGACTTGTCACTGCCAAGGGGGAGGGGGCTGGGGGAGGGATGGAGTGGGAGTTTGGGGTTAGCAGATGCAAACTATTATATAGAGAATGGATACACAACAAGGTCCTACTGTATAGCACAGGGAAATATACTCAATATCCTGTGATAAACCATAGTGGAAAAAAATATGAAAAAGAACGTGTATATATATGTACAACTGAGTCACTTTGCTGTACAGCAGAAATTAACACAACATTGTAAATCAACTATACTTCAATAAAATAAATTAGAAAAAAAAATTTTTTAAGTACTATTTATTTCGAGTCTTACCTCCTTTCCCAGCCCTCACCTCCTGACACCAGGATGCCTTCCTTGACTTTCTCCATTAAACTTCATCTCCTCTAGGGAGCTGCCCTGGATGTATCCAGCCCCCGCAGGAGACCCTGCCCTCCTAACAGGCCTGAGAGTTGGAACCCTGCACTAAAGCAAGAGAACAGGGACTGACCAGCCTGGCTCCAGCCTGCCTCATCCTCCAGGTCCTCAGATCTGTTCGGGACCTGATGGGGAGCTGAGACCACAGGAAGGAACACAGGCCGTCCCTGCCACAGACACAGGCCATCCCTGCCACAGACACAGGCCGTCCCTGCCACAGACACAGGCCTGGGTCCAAGAGCCCCCAGTGGAGCCTGAAGGGTTTCACGTGCTTATTCCAGGCCCCGATTCTAGCTCTGCGGCCATAGCCACGGAGGTGGGGACTTCCTTCAGCCCTAAAGCCGTCTCCAGAGCCAGTTGGATTTGCAGTGAAAGACACACCAGTGTGAGCTCATTTTCAAAGGGCTCACTGAGAGCAGAGAACACGTCTGAGGAAACTCCCAGGAGGCAACGTCCCAGGGAAAATGCTGACGGAAGGGCTGGAGGAACCAGGATAGAGAACATCCCTCTTGGTTATCCTGCCTGAAGGAGAGAGAGCATTGCTTAGAGAAGCTGGTTCCTAATTTTTCCCCTCTGCCAAAGTACTATTCTGGCATCTCTTTCCAACTCACAGACATCCTTTCAGAATCTGCTGTAAAGGATTTCCCTTAATTCCTGCCCTAAAGAAATACTCCTTTATTCCCCTAAATACCGCAGGCCAGTAAGCATCCATTACCTGCACATAAATCCCTAAGGAGCTGTCAGGATGGCCGGGCCTTACACACCCACGGCTCCTCCAGCCGTGAAAGACCAACACCGTTTCCTCTCAATCCTCAAACGTGAGCCCTGACCCCAGCCCCCAAAGCCCTCGCAGGTGACATCATCGCTTCTAGGGTCCTGGCTTCCCCTCCCTGACCCACCAAGGAAATCAGGATGAGCAGGACCCAGGATGGTGCCTAAATAAGAGGTGGTACCCACAAACACCTTCAGACTCAGCCTTCCATGAGGACCCCAAGACCAGGGTGATCCAGAAGCTCCAGACTCCAGGGCTGTCTGAGAACAAGCAGTATATAACTCAGCAACCCCTCCCTGAAAAGTCACTATAAATAGCCGCTGCACTATCTCCCTCAGAAAGACCTAGAAGGCTCCGTTTCCTCTCATTCCATCATCACCATTCATCCGTTCATTCCCTCCCTCACTCAGCCAGGTCCTGGGTACACGTGCCTGTGCCGCCCTCACAGGGCTGGATCTGCCCCCTGTACTCCTAAATGGAGCTCTCACAACCCCCAACGCGCACAGCCAGAGACCCTGGGAAAGCGTCTCAGCCCTCGGCCCCCATCCTTCAAGCTCAGCAGAATCTTCAAGGTGATTTCACCCCCGACCACCATGCCCCGGCCCCGGCTCCCAGATCATTCAACACGCCCCGGCCTCCTGCCAATTTGGTTCAACAAATGTCTATTTGCAAAGAAAACTAAGGTGGCCACTTCTGAATGGGCTGTTGGTGTGATGCAGGGGGAAGCCGGACTGAGGCTTGCCCCCCTCTGAACCAGGAAGTTCCCGGTGCCACACTAAGTGGCACTTGAGCCCAGGGAGGCCCATGCAGCAGGGGCAGCTCCGGCACACAGGGGCCCTGCCAGTCCTTGGGCCTGGCAGCCCACCGGCCCGGCTGCAGGGCCAGGTCCTTTGGGGCACGGCGGGAGTGACAGTGTTGGTGACAGGACGGGCCTCTGACACAGCAAATCTGTAGCTCAAATATTTATTGTATGCGTCTGGCTTTCACACAGAATTTGCAATCTGCCAGTTACCAGTGTTTACCTTGGTAGAAATTCACGGGAAATCTTCGTCTGAACAGGCCCGGAGTTTATTTTACTGCCAGATAAACAACTTTCTTTGATAAATCATCCATGTGACAGTGTTCCTGAAAGACTAAACAAAGATTTCAAGTGCAATCTATAGGGCTTTGAGAAGCCTTCCAAAGCTAATGCATGTTTAATTGGCTGCTCCAAGCAGGCTGGGGCACAGCGAGGGCCTGACATCTCTTTGGCCATTTGCTCTCCTTTGAAAAATAAATACAGATTGGAGCTTCTGGCTCCTTTCTGAAAAACTGGAAGAAATGTGCCAACACTTAAATGCTCACTTGCTTCTGAATATGGCCTATTTCTCTGGCTCACGGGAGTGCATATCACAGATATCACAGCTGCTGGAAAAAATGTGAAAACTGCCCCAGAGACAGTGCTTGGGAGAAGGGGACAACACGGAGGACTCTAAGGTCTCTCTTAGACCCAAAGTATTATGAGCAGAAAAACTCACATCAGGAATAAGATTTCTAAAAATCACTCAAAAACAAAAGAACAGAGTTCAGTGGGCGTGTCCTAGAATTAGCAAATGCTCAGTCCAAGCCCTACATATTCTGCCGTCATCATTGTCCGATGACTTCCAGTTTTTAGAGTGACTTTAGGGTGTCATTTCACTAAAGCCCGGACTGTCTAACTTCTAGTATTTATAGGGTTGCTTTTTGTTTGGTTTTGGTTTGGTTTTGGTTTTGTGAACTTCAGCACCTTGAAGCCACATCAACCTTTTAAAGTTTTCCCCGGTGGGGTTTGTAAAAGATTTCTCCAGTTTAATCCTCTACTAAGAAGAAATTCATCAGGACATTCCATTCCATTTCCTAATATTTTGTGCCAAGCTAGCTGTTTTTATTAGTGCTTGAATCCTCCTACCAAGGCCAATCTCCATGCTGAAACAACTCTTCCCAATAAGAAGAGAGAATAACGGTTATGGCTGGAGCAGGCGCCATGTCCCAGGAAATGAACATGCTTGACTGACCCAATTCTCCTCCCAACACAGTCACACAGGAATCACCATCCACAGGTGATAGAAACAGGCTCAGAGAGGTTAAGAGACTTTCTCGTGGTCGCTCAGCTCATAAAGGTGGGATTTCATCCAAGTCTGTCTGGCCTGAAGCCTATGTTCTTTCTCTTCAACAGCACCGCCTGCTCCTCCACAAAGAAACCAATGATCGCCGAGCTCTTTCCCTGTGTCAGGCACAGACATCCGTCCATTTATACCCGGCAAACTCTGAGAGCACCCAGTGCCCCTTCCCAGAGAGCTTCCTCTCCCATTCCTGGCAGGATGGGAACGTGATGGGCATGAGGGGACATGAAGGAGGAAGGGTGTGGAATCCAGACTGGCTACCCAGCTAAGAGCTGCTGGGAACAAAAAACGGTAAGGGATGCCAGGCAGAGAGTGGCCTTGGGCAATCTGATGACTAACTCCTTTACCTGAGTCTTATTTTCCTCCATCTGTAAGCTGAGTGCCCTGGACTGCCTGATCTTTGAGGTCCCATCCAGCTCAGCAGATCTTCAGAATGACAAAGGGGTACGGAAGAGCAAGGCAGCACCCAAAGAAATGGGCGAGCAGCCCCCCTTGTCTCAGCTCATCCTCTACCCCCCTCCTTCTCCACCCACCCCCAGAAAGGCTCCAGGGAACAGAGGTGAACTTGAGGGTAAACCCTTCCCTTGGCTCCCCTTCTCCATGACCGTTTACATACACATCAGATGATAAGGAGGACACGATGCTAAGTGAAATAAGCCAGACACCAAAGGACAAACAGTGCAGGCTTCCACTTACACGCGGTACCTGGACTAGTCAAAGTCTTAGAGACAGAGAGCACAGTGGCGGTTCCTGGGAACTGGGGGGAAGGAGAAGGGGGGTTAGCATTTGGGTACAGGGTTTCCGTTTGGGATGAAGAAAAATATCCAAAGATGGATGGTGCCGATGGCGGCACAACAGTGTGAATGCGCTTAATGTCACTGAGCTGTACACCTAAAAAGGATCAAAAGGGTACATCTGGGCTTCCCTGGTGGTGCAGTGGTTGAGAGCCTGCCTGCCGATGCAGGGTATGCGGTTTCGTGCCCCGGTCCAGGAAGATCCCACATGCCGCGGAGCGGCTGGGCCCGTGAGCCATGGCCGCTGAGCCTGCGCGTCCAGAGCCTGTGCTCTGCAACGGGAGAGGCCACAGCAGTGAGAGGCCCGCGTACCGCAAAAAAAAAAAAAAAAAAAAAAAAAAAAGGGTATATCTTATGTCATGTATATTTCATCACAATAAGTTTTTTTAAAAAAGGAGGGGAAGGCAGTGAGGGGGGGCCACTCAACAGGAGAATCACGGAATGGCAGGTTGGAGGGCGCGTCAAAGGGCACCCAAACCCCGCGGTCTGGCAACCGACCGTCCCAAGGAATAACCTCTTCGGAGCTGGACTCATCGACAAAGAGGGAGCAGTCACCACGTGCCCCCCCGCAACCACGTGTCTTGGGTCAAAGAAAGCAACAACTCCAGCAGGATGTGAGACAGGGAAGGGCTGGAAACAACTGAGCGCCTTGGAGCCGCACACCCTGCTCCTCTAGTGAGGGGAGGCCTCATCTGCTGGGGACAAAGGGCTGGGCCACCCGTCCTTGCCAAGCCCCCCCGGCATGAACAGTTAACGAGTCCAGCGGGTGTGCGGGGCCCGGGGCTGGGTTCCTTACACCAGCTCACCTGTTCCTCACCAAAGCCGATGCTGGGTATTAGTGTCACCTCGTAGGGAAACCGAGGCCTGGAGAGGTTCTGAGATGTCCCAGTGTTGCCCGGCGTACGTATAGCGGCAGAGGGGGAAATGAACTCAGCTCCAGGGGTGCCGCCTCCACCCGTGGAGCCTGGGTTTCTGGGTCCTTTCTCAGTTCAATATACTTTCTCAGGGCCAAGTATGCTAAAGGAAAGTGTTGCTATTGGCATTTGCCTTATCTAAGAATCTTCCTGCCAGGTACAGCCAAGAGAGAATTAAATGTGCAGAGTGCTCACCAGAGGGGGAAATTTGGCTCTTTTCCCAGCTTTTCCTTGCCGTGCCTCAACATGGCTTCAGAGTGCAGAGTGGTCCCCATGGGATCTCGGCCCAAACTGCCCGGGGCTTGATTCCCCCAGCCAGGCCCCCAGCTCTCCACTGGGAGGCCGTGGAATCGCCACCAGGACCCACCCAGCCCACTGGAGGGCTGCAAAGGCCCTCAAGGGTTCAGCAGTGGCCTCTGCACGGAACAAACCACCCCCATCACGGGCGAAGGATTTAGGACGGGCCACAGGCCACGAGCTGGGAGTGGCATTTCCAGGGCACCTAAAGCTCTGACCCCGTGTTTCCCTGAATGTGAAATGCCATACGGCTCCTTCCAGCTATTTCCAGATCTGTGGATGGGCTGTGTATTTTAGAGACCTTCACTGACAATAAAAACCAGTTGTTTTCAGCCTGTCAACTCCACCCCGGGGTTACAGTTCCTTCCTCCATGTCTATTTAATTTTACTTTGACTGAACTAGATTTCTAGATATTAGGGCTTTTTTTTTTTTTTTTAACATATACACTCAGTCACCCAAAACAGGGAGGCAGTTTCCCTCGAATTTAATAAACAAGTTACACATACTCGCTCAGAAAGACGTTTTCTCCTTTTATAAAAAAGGAAGGCCATAAACAACAAGGTCCTACTGTATAGCACAGAGAGCTATATTTAATATCCTATAATAAACCATAATGGAAAAGAATATTAAAAAATGTATATATATAACTGAATCATTTTGCTGTACAGCCAAAATTAACACAACATTGTAAATCAACTATACTTCATTTAAAAAAAAAAAAGAAAGAAAACTGGGAAACAAAATAAAACCAATGCTCTGTTACTTTTTGCCTACAAGGTGCATCTACTGCCAGAATAATATCCTTTGTCTATTCACCGGTTTTCCGTAAGTACTAGTGGAATGGGATAATAGTGAAAAAAGAGGATATACAATGGTTAGGTCAAAAAAAGGCTACCCATACAATAAGTTAAAAAGTAAGTCTAAATTATCCCAATTTCTAGTCATCTGGGAACATTTTAATATTAAATAATTTTTACATTGTTCTTCTCACTTAAATACAACCTAATCTTGTGATGTAAATGTACTTGTTCCCATTTAACAATTGTGAACATTAAGGAAAGGCATTTCCATGCACTCTGTAGAAAATCTAGGATTTGTACTCAGATGCGTGCTTTCTATTATATTTTTGGATTTAAAAAATTCCTATATTATTCATCTTTGTGAATTTTAAGATGATGCAACATAAAACCAGGTTGTAGTTACTTTAACAGAAAATAAACTGGAAATTAAACCACTCAAAAAAAAAAAAATAAAGGCGAATTTCCATCTCCCTACCTCCCGCACACTGTCATTCACACATCCAACGAACTTTTATTTTATGCCTTCCGCGGATAAGACACCATACCAAGGACGATTTAACTACACACAGGCCCTGTTTTATTCATTTTAAGACACAGATTCTCTTCACATTTTAATGTGAAGCATGTTTTCTCTGTGGGCGGGGCATCTCACGTGATGGATGGTGTGTCTCACAATCAATGGGTGTCTTAACGTTAGGTAAAATATGGTATCAGAGACAGATCCTGCTCTCAAGCAGCTTACAGACGTTGCAATTACTGTGCTGGCAGCTACCATCTCCTCCTCTGTGGGAGGAAACCCAAGGTTTAGTTTGGAAAGGCTGAGCCTCCTTTTTGCAAGAAATCAAACAATGCACCTCCAAACAGCAGCCCAGCCAAAACACCTTGAAAGCAGAGTGAGCCAGAGTGAGAACAAATTAGTGAAGGTCCAGAAACCGCAGAGAATGTTTCTTCTAGGAAATACTCCCAAACACTAATGGTGAGAGCCAATTTTTTTCTCTTTCCTCTTTGACTCAGTTTAGTGTTGCAGTGTACAGTTTTACTCTTTATGAGGAAACATATAAATGGGGAAAAAAATGCTTCCAGAAGGCAAGAAAAATTTCTAGGGGCCAAGAAATCTTTTTTCCACAACCAGAAAATACTGGGCTAAAGAAGTGGCCACTTGAACTCTCAAAAAAAAAAAAAAAAAAAGGAGAGGCCAGTACAAGAGGAAGCTCTGAACTGTCTTAGCAGAAGTATATTATTCCACACATTTCTACCAGGAAAGCTTAAGGGTGTTTACAGATCCAGAAGCTAGAGAGAGTGGCCAGAGGCAGGATCCTAACCTCACAGCCATTATAAATCAGATCCCCCATCCCTGGGATAAGCTGAGCTGAAGGAAAGACAGCTATGGGTGCTGAGTTGTTAACAGCAGGATTACTAGTGTGGCAGCTTGCAAATAATATATTGACCTGTCGAAGGGAGAACAGCAGCACCCTGTTGTCATGGAGCAGGAAAAGCAGAGAGAAAACAAGCAGCAGGGCTGGGTGTTCTCACTGAAGCACAGCAGGCAGCCTGGCCGCCATGTTGAATCCAGAGACTTTGCACCATCTAACTTTTGGCCGTCACACATCTGGTGCTTGATCCAGGCTGATCCAGCTGCATTCCTGAGCATCAGCCCACAGGTGTTTCTACTGAGGCTTTTCCCTGCTGGGGGCAGAATATGTGCTCTGAACTGAGGAGGTACAGTGCAGGGGTGGAGAGAACCAAGCAGACCTGCCAGAGAGTTAAAAATGCACCGCCCGGCGCAGTGGTTAAGAATCCGCCTGCCAATGCAGGGGACACGGGTTCGAGCCCTGGTCCAGGAAGATCCCACATGTTGCGGAGCAACTAAGCCCATGCACCACAGCTACTGAGCCCTCGTGCCACAAGTACTGAAGCCGAAGTGCCTAGAGCCCGTGCTCCACAACAAGAGAAGCCACCACAATGAAAAGCCCGTGCACCGCATAGAAGAGTAGCCCCCACTCACTGCCACTAGGAGAAAGCCCACGCGCAGCAACGAAGACCCAACACGGCAAAAAAAAAAAAAAAGTGCCGCCGGGGAGCCGGTGATGGGCCAGGCAGGCCCAGCTCCACGGGGGCGGCAGGGGTCTGAGGACGCACTGGCAGGAGAGGGCGAGGGCGTGCTGACCCAGAAGGAAAGCACCCCTTGTTCCTGGAGCTCCCGGGGAGCCTTCCAACAACCTGATGTCTTCCCACAGGGGATGTCAGGGCCTCTTAAAGCAAAGTTTGATCCCTAGAGTAGGGAGTAAAGCATTCTTTTTCTTCTCTGTTGTGTGTCAGCTTGCCCTGCTGCATTTCTTTGTCTCTTAACTGAATCCCATCAGCGTGGCTGACTACCTCCCTTACTTGAAATGAGCTGAGCTAGGAAACAAGTTTCTCAACAAGGCTGCATTCTCCAGGGTGCCGAGAAGGGCAGAGCTGAGCTCAGCCCCTGCAGAGAGAGAGAGAGAGGAAAAAAAAAATCCTATTTACTGCCTTATGAGACCATGACACACAGAAAACCCATAAAAGTCTCTCCTGCATCCAGATAAAGAAGCCTGGCATCCAGGACCCCCAAGCACGGAGGAGATAAGTGCCTCCAGGATGGAGCCCAGCGGCTGTTCATCTTCTCTTAAGGGGAGAATGCAGCGTGACAGCGAGTAAAAGAACTCCAGTGGGGCAAGTCAGACGCCTTATTTGTGAAATAAGTGGACTTGATAGGATGACCTGGAGGATCCAGGAGAATTCAAAAGTTCTAGGAACTCAAGAAGGAGACAAACTCCAGGCGAAAGGAACACAGTCCCAAACAGCTAATCAGATTGCCCAGGCCCTGACTGGTTATTAAAATAAGATACAACCCTGGCGCCTGCACGCAGGGAGCAGGGAGCCACTGCCGCGGGGAGAGGATGTCCCTCCCCAGGGGGCTTACCCCAGCCCCCTCCAGACCTTTCCCCTTCACCCAAAGGTCAACCTTCACACTCAAATTCTTTCCCAAGGTTTGTTTCTTCAGCCCATGTCTAGCGAGCGGCTCTAGTTTAACGAGTTGCCACTAAAGCCCCCAACAAATGCAGGTTGGTGGGTTACTGAGAATCTGAACGGGAAGATGCAGATTCTCTTCTCACGGCTGCCGAACAGCCTTCGCCTGGAGTCTCCACAGCGCCCCCTTCAGGCAGTGAGTTCTATGACGCCACGATTCTCTAGGAAATCACGGATTCGTGTTTGGTCGGGGCGAAGAAATTTCTTTAATGAAATTTTCGTCTATTCTAGGTCCGTATCTGAGGACACGGTATCTAGCACAGAGCTCTGCACTCAAGAAATGTTGAGTGACCGACTGGACGCGTGGCTCAGTCAATGACTGGACACACTGAATCTGCGTCGCGTCCTCCGCACATGCAGTCCCGGGAGAAGTCATCTGAACGTAAAACATCAGCTAATAAATATATTACCTTTCAGAGTGGGCTCTAATATGATTCCCTGGAGTTGCTGAAACGTCAGGGAGTCGACTTCTAAAAGTGACTGGTGATTTACACTATCGGGAGAGGGTCAGTGAAATCTAAAGGCGGCCCCTGAGTATTATCCACACTGCCCCCGGCCCCCCGCAAGGAAGGATGCTTCGGGATAACAGCCACATCCGAGGAGATTCTTCCTGCCACCACCCCCCCCCACCAGTCACGCAGCAAAAGGCTTCTTTCTCATCAGGACTTCTGAGAGATTTTATTTCTGGCCTTTTTCTCGATGCCCAAATGCCTCTTTGGGAAGGAATCTCCCGCCGTTTGCGGAAGGAAAGCTTGTGACTCGGACAGGCTGGGGCCGCGCAGACTCTGCCGCAGAGACCCGCCAGCCTCGCCGGGCGTTGGGCTCCCCTTGATGGAGCAAGGGTGTGAGCCTCAACCAGCAAGTGTCACCGCCATCAGACAGAAGGGTCATCAGAGTTGGGGAACATTGCTGCAGGTCCCTCTACAATTTATTTGAGTTCATTTAAAATGGCAACCAGAACAAAGGATGTGACTCAGACACAAGCAGTGGAACGCTTGGGAGACGAAATCGTCCCGGAGGTCATTCACCAAGAACCAAGAAGGCAGAGAGAGATACTTAATGTGGAAATAGGGCACGAAAAACGTGTGCATTCTCAAGAAGCTCTCCGTGGCAAAGGGTCAGAATTCGCCAATTCCCACCTTCAGTCACAACGACAAATACCCTGAGACTACACCTGTCACATGTACCATTTCCTTCAGCTTACATGTGCGCACATACACGTGTGCAGCTCTCCAACACAGCACTTTCCCAGCACGAGGCCCTGTCATGTACTTTATTATGCTTGGTTAGTGAAAACCCAGAGTAGGTAGCCCTGGATGGACATAAAGACTCACGTTACCATCATGCTTTCCCTGGGAGGAATTCTGTAAGAAATCCAGCCTCAGGGACACAACGGCCAGAATCGTGAGAACCTGTCCTTGGCAAAGCAGGCCTGGCGGCAGTCACTTCTCAGCATCCATATAAAATCGAGGCAGGCTAGAGGGAGTCGGCCCTTCAAAAGGATGCAGTTCACATCTACTTTTCCAGAGGACAGCCTCCCAAGGTGTGTGAAGCTCGGACTTCTGCGGGGCAGACTACCGGGGACCGTCCCTGAGAGGCTCCCTGAGATCAGCCCCCGGGGCCACATCCAGCCCTTCTCCTAGGGCTGCAAGTGCAGATCCAGAAGTCCCTTTTAGCCCAGAGTGATATGCGAAGAAGGGAAGGAAAACCCCTCGCTGTGGGATTGTCAGTTTCCTGGCCTGGAAGGACCTGAGAGCCGCCGCACCCACTACCCGCCCGCCCGGCAGTGCCCTGAGCACATGGATGCTCCCCTCCCAGATCCTGGCCAGAGTGGTGCTGACACCTAGGGGTGGATGGAAGAAGAGCTGTGCCGAGAGGCCGGCCCAAGCCGCCCGGTTTCCCCCAGCTCCTCTACAGCTCTCCCCAAGCCTGCCTCCCTCCACTCCTCGAGAAGGTCCCCCCAAACCTGCCCAGCGACCCCACACACGGAAGAACAGAAGCCAAGTTGGACTTTCATAAAAACCGGCCGGTTCCCCCACCCTATCTGGTCTTCCATCTGCCTGAGAAGAGCAGCTGTCCGGGGAGAATGGAGGGAGAGAATACACATCCCCAAAAAGATGCTCCAACAGGCTCTGCACCAGGGATGCGGAATGGGAGCAGCCAGGGATGCCCGACCTCCCGGAGGTGGCCAGGGACGCTTTCTTACCAAACTCGCTGGCACAGAGATGCTCGATTATGGCTTCGGATTTCAGCTCGTTGTCACAGGGAGGACACACCGTCGTGCCTAGGAAGGGCAAGGGGAGAGCAGGAGCTGAGTGACTGCGGTGGAACGCAGGGAGGATCTGCCCCTGGGGCCCAGATCAGCCCAGGAACCGGGCTGAAAGGAGTTAAAGGTCTTCTGGAATTTCTGATAGGGCAACTTGAGAAAAGACGAGTCCTGGAGCCCAAAACAGATGCATAGTTTCTTGAAAATTTGGGGACTCGAGCTGTTGAATACGGTACAACTATTAAAACCAACATGATGTGAGGCTGGATGGGGCGGGTCCTATGAGTCGCGGCTTGATGGATGTGGTGGGTCCCTAGGAAAAGCTGACTTGTAACCAAACACTTCTACCCCAGTTGTTTGTCCCCTGTTCTCCCCTCTCCTTGAAATATCCCCTCTGATTCCTGCCCCCTTCCTGTTCCCAAACTCCCCACAAGACGGCCGATCCATCCGACCAGCTCTCTAGGAGCCAAGAAAGAAAATCAGCCAGACTCACAGACTCCAACCACAGGCCCTGAACACCCCTCCCCAGGAGAGCTATTGCACTGAGCTCCTGCCGGGGGCGGGAAGCAGGAGAAGCTGGTGGGGGCTGGGAACGGCACCAGCCCTGCTGCCCAAGGGAAGGACTTGGCGGGACATGGGAGAGACCCTCTGGAGGCGTTTTCACACTGTGAAGGGCTTTGAAGAGGAGGTGTGTGTGCTGCAGGCATGGGGGCCACTGGGGGCAGCTGAGGCCCCGGGGGACGGGGAGGCCTCGGAGGCCAGGGCCAGCGGGTCCTGCCAGCCAAATGCTGCTGACGCTAGAGAGACCCCTGGGAGGTAAGGGGGCTCCGTGGAAGGCAGGGAGAGAGCAGCCCAGTGGAATCGCCAGAAGGGAAGGCGGCTTGTCACCACCGCCGCCGTCCCGCCGTCACCTCCATCATCTATCAGACAACTTGGAGTTTTATCCATGAGGCAGGAAAGCAGGAGCACGTTCTAAGGGCCCTCCACCTTGGCACAGCACTGGTGGAGGCCATGCCCGGCCACGCTGGGGGCGCAGTCACCCCCAGGGAGGACGGGGCACTGAGTGACCTTCGCTCCGACTCAGGTTCTTCATCCTCCTCCTCCCCCTCCCTCTTCGTGGCTCCTCTGACGGCATCTCCTTCATCTCCTTCACCTTCGAGCACTTCTATGCCTCAGAGAAACAGGCAGAGCCTCCCACGGTGGATGAGGAGGGAGCTGCACAGTCCTCCGGGGCCAGTGCCGTCCCCCAGGACGCAGCTGGTCCCCAGCGCCAGGGAGGTGATGCGTGACCCCCACACACATCCAAGTGAGGTGCAGCAGAGGCCGTACACCTTAGTCTTTACTGACAGATCCCTGTCCCACCTTTACTCTGTGCCCAGGGCCGCACTCCATCCAGAGTCCTGCAGCAAGAACCACAGCCACGCCCCGAGCAGGAGACCATGGGGCTATCTTTTGGCCCGGATGCTGGAAATGTGCTTTTCAGCCAGAACTTAAGATTGGATTCCAGAGATCGTGTTTCTGACCAAAGGGAAAAATTCACCCAGAATTTTGCATCATGGTTCTTGCTTCCATGGGGAGAAAAACGGAAAGCAAATCCTGCAATATGGGAAGGACCGTGGTACCTACTTCGGGAGTGTGGACTGTGCTTTGGGGCTTTCCTTGTTTGGGTTATTTTTTTTTAGTGGAAGTTATCACATTGCAAAGTTCTATGCATGTGACCTTGACCAAACAACTAGCAGGGCAGGACTATCCGAATACAAACACCGGGTTCCCTCTCGCTCACTCACATCACCTTGTCTGGACGCTCTGAGTTCCCCTATCCGACTGGTGGCCCCAGGCTCAGCTACGTTTGGCCCTCAGCATCTCCCAGGCGGGCAGGAGCTGGCTGGAGTGAGTTCTGCGTGTTCGCAAGGCTTGCCCCCACCCACCTCGACTTTTCTCACAGCCAACTGTGGAGCAGCTCTAGATTGTGTAGGGCGCTATTAATCTGTGGCCTCTCTGGATTGTGCTGGGGGGCCCTGCAGGCGGCCCGAGCAGGAGAAATCCACCCAGTCATCCATCGGAGAGGCAGAACGAAATGGCTGTTTTAAGGTGTATTTGAAATAATGTTTAAAGCAAAAGAACCAAAAGCCAAAAGGTTTTGTGTTTCATCAATATTTGAGGGAGAGGAGGGAAAGTCCAACACTGGAATCAAGAGTAAGTGGATTTTTAAAAATCAACGCACACGCATGCACACAGCACACACCCCCACACAGCGCGCGCACGCACGCGCACACACACACACAGAGAGCAGGTCTTCCCTGGCCAGCTCTTCAATACGGGGAAGGGACCCTAAGGAAAGCTCCCGGGAAGAATGAGTGCATCGTGGCCTCTTCGATCTGTGACTAAAACAGCCAGGCTGTTTTACCGCACAACATGCCTAATCAACAACAAAATAAAACTAAAAGTATGTGCTTGTTCGCAGAGCTTGAATCAGTAAAACCTGGCTAAGAGGAGGAACGACAATTTATCGGCCTGGGAATGTACAGGTCTAATGCAAGTGCAAAATTTAGAAATAACTTTCCTGAAAACAAGCAAACAAACAAACAGTTTTCCTCTCCCATAGGAGTTGCCGCAGCAGCTTGGGCATCAGCCTTTTGGGGGTGTGGGGGAGTGTCTCTTCACTCATTCTTATTATCAAGTTTATCTTTAATAACATGCGGCCCCAAAGCCCTGCTCAATACCCCCAAACGGCGCTTGTCCAAGTATGTGAACAGAAACCAGCCTGCAGCATGCAGAGATATGCCGCTGCTTTGAAAATTCCATTTTAATTTTACAGAATAAAAAGAAATAAAGAATAAAAGTAGGGCATGTATACTCGGTCTCCTCCAAAAGTACCAGTTCTGATTCTGCAGCCACCAGCCGTAAGGTTACAAGGACCAGGAGTTTGGTCAGTCTCCACCTGCGCGCGCGCGCACACACGCGCGCGCACACACACACACACACACACACACACACACCCTCCCTCCCACCTCTGGGCTCAGCTGACAGTCAGTGGCCACTCGGCCCCAGAGGACTGACTCCTATAGGGCGTCCCTCCCACTGAGGGGCCGCAGTCCTGGGTTAGCAGCGGAGCCTCCCGCAGAGCTTGTCACCAGAGACTCGGCGGGGAGAACCAGGTCCCAAATCCCACACGGGACTGGTCCCTTCATAACTGTTCTCTGTGTGCAGCTGGTCTCAGGAGGGTGACTACCTGAGCACTCCTGGGATGGAGGGGGGAGAGGAGATGGTACAAGGGGCAGACTTTGGGAGCAGCCAAGTGGGCCAGCAGCTAAGGAGTCAAAAGCTCCAAGAAGAGAGCACGTATTTGGTCTCCCTACCACCACTCCGCCACCCCTGCCTTTGGGGCATCGAGCTGGAGGATGCTCGTCCCTTCCTAAGTAGGCAACCCAGCCAGCACCCCTACCTTCCCGTCGGAAGGGCGTCCCCCTCAGAAGGGTTCCGTCGCTGATTGTACCAGAAAAGGGACACTTGCGGGGTGGACTCAGCCCCAGCAGAGCTGGCCGCGGCCTCCGGGGGCAGGGCTGGGCTAGTCTGCCCGCCGGCAGTGAGAACGGGGAGAAGGAAAATCCCGTGGGTTCCACGCGCACAGAACACAAAGCGCTTTGTGCGCTCCAGGTAACGGCTCGGCTCCCGTTCTCAAAGGGCTGCGCCTCCCCGAAGGTGAACTCTGTGCGGACCCCCAGGAAGGCGGAGCAGCTGGACCCAGACCTTGCCCCCGCAGGCAGGCCGCTGCCCTGCCCACCCCACACCCGCCCCTCTGGACCACCTCCTCCTTCCCTGTAATAAGCCAGGGCATTCAAAGTTCGGGGTGCCCTTTCCCGGGACTACCCCGCCCTCACTCTGGGGCGTACGCCCCTCGGGGGACCTTTGTGCTTTGGCATCCCTTGGAGGTGAGCTGAGTCAGCAATGAGCAGGTTTCCCCCCATCCTAAACCCGTTCCTCAAAACCCCTGGGATGCGGACCGCTCTGCTCGGCGCCCTGGGTAAGGCTCCCCATCCCTGACGCCTTCCACCTCTTTGAGCCTCAACTCCGCTTCCGAAGAATTTGGGGTTGCATTCACTCCTCTAAAAGTCAGGCCACAGTGCTGGGTTGTTTTCCTTGGCTTGTTTGTCCTGTGGGGTTTTGTTTTGGTTCCTTTGCTTGTTAACTTGTTTTGTTCTGTTTCGTTGCCTCCCCGGGATGGTTTTTCCTCCCCCCCCCACCCCATCCCCCAAGAACTGCCCTTTAAGTGGAAGGGGTTTCAGAGAAGAACCTCCGGCTCATCCCTGGGGCTGTTAGGAAAGCCTCCCATCTGCGGAGCCTCGCTCCCCAAGGGGAGCTGAGCCATGAGCTAATGACAATTTTATCTTTCTAATTACCTGAGGATTTGTGTAAATGAGAGAAGCAGGGGGTATGCAAGAATGAGAGAGAAGAGCCTTTCCATCCCGCCCCCGCCCAAACCTTCCCCAAGCTGTTAACTGAAAGGGGTAGAGAAACAGAAAGCCTCGCAATTTCTGAACTTTTTTGCTCGGCCAGCTCTTCACCAGTGCTGGAGCTCCTTGGCTGAATGATTAGCTAAGGAAAGCGTTTTTTAAAAAAAAAAAATCCTTCTCAAACCTAAGAAAATAAACAAAGCTGCACCTTAGCATATGCTCGGCCTTTCTGAGCTTCCCAGATTTGGGGTTTGGGTTTTTTTTTTTCCCCCGGCCCATCCCGTCTGGGGGGTTCAAAACTCCGATAGGGACTCGGTTCCCTCGCGGGGGTCAGAAGAGCTCTTCTGGGAGCCAGAGCTAAGGCTTTGTTTCAGCGTTGACTGGATCCCAGGACAGCGGCTCCAGGACCCGGACCGGGTGCGCGGGGGGCTCGCCCCGCCGGGCACCACCTCGGACGGGCCGGTAGCTCTCAAGGCGGTCGGGCACGGCCGAGAGCACGTCCCCAGTCCCGGGGCGCAGCGCGGACAGCCCCGGGAACCCCCCGGCTCACCTTGGGGCTTGGAGGCCTCGGTGGCGTTGGGCGGGGTCATGGCGATGCAAACGTCGCCCTCGGGGAACTTGTCGCACTTGAGCATCTCGGGCCAGTAGAAGCCGAAGAACTGCATGACGGGCTCGCACGAGTCTCGCACGGCCTCGCAGAGCCAGCGGCACGGGTAGATGGGCCGGTCCAGGCAGACGGGCGCGAAGAGCGAGCAGAGGAAGACCTGGGTGCCGATGTGGCAGTTCTTGTTGAGCAGGGGCACCCAGCTGCTGGCCTGCTGCTTCACCTCGGCCATGGTCTCGTGCTCCAGCAGGTTGGGCAGCACCATCCTCTTGTAGCCCACGGTGTGGCACAGCCGCAGGTCCACCGGGATGTCCACGCACTGCGGCGGCTTGGTGTAGAAGCGCCCGCTCTGGTACGCGCCGACGTCCGACTGGAAGCTCACGTAGTCGTACTCGCTGGCCGAGCCCGCGGCCAGGAGCCCGGCGGCCAGCGCCAGCAGCGCGCCCGCCGCGGCCCAGCGCCCGCCGCCCATGCTCGGCGCCCCGGCCCCTGCGACGCGGGGCGTCCTCGGCCGCCTCCCCGCGAGCGTCCCGCCGCGAACTTCCAGGAGCCCCCGGGCACAAAAGGCGCCGTCCGCACCCGCGCCAGGCGCTGGCGGGGCGACCCTGGGGAGCTCGCGCGGGGAGGCGAGCGCGCGGCCCGAGTGCGGCCCGGCTCCCGAGGCGGCGGGACCCGAGTGTCCGGCGCTCCCGCGGCCGAGCCCTCCGAGCCGCGCCGGCCAATCAGCGCCGGCCGCCGCGAGCGCTCCGGGCCCGCCCGTCAGTCACCCGCGTGGCCGGCCAATCGGCTCGCGGGCGGGAGGGGTCGGCTCCCTAGAACTCAGCGCAGGTCAACACCCCTTAAAAAACAAAACCAAAAAATAAATAAAGGAAGGAAGAAGGGGGGAAAACGAGAAAAAGAAGGAAAAAAAAAAAAAGGAAGAGAGACTGGGGACGAAGAGAAGCGTGTGGTGGGTAAAGACGATGTTTAATGCTGCTGTTAACTTGAGTCAGATGGCAGGAAAGTAAGGAACCTTAACAGTACTTGCAAGTCCATGAGATAATCAAGACTTTTTTTTTTTAAACACTTTTCCCTAACTTTACGCAGCAGCCCATCTCCTCGGTGTTGTTCTCTGTGGCTGCAGACGAAGATGGGCCGTTTCCGACAGACCGGGGCTCAGGAAGGCTGCGGCGAGGGAGGTCTGCTTTTCAACCCCCAGCCCGTGGGGCTCGGCTCCCGCAAGGGCCAGGCGAAGGTGTCGTCGGGCTGTTTGCTGGCTTAAAAAGGCAGCGCCTTTCCAGGTGGGATAACCGGATGACGGCCCTCCGACAACCGGAGGCAGTGTGGCAGGAAAGGGTGCTAACAAAGGTGTTAACTTTGGGAGAACAGTTTAAAAAAAGAAAAAGAGGAAAAAAAAGAGCCCTACTCAGGGCCCAGCCCAAGAGCACGTCTGTGTGTGCACGCATATGCACATTGACATGTTTGTGGTCTAGAAAGCCAAAACATTAAAAACACATGTGCACTTATCAGCGTGGCTTGTGTAAATATCAAGTCCATCACTCAGGCACACATGCTACATTCAGAGCTGGCCCAGGGACCTCAAGTCAAAAGACCAGGGGTTCCGTTAAAGCAGGAAGCAAGAGGGAAGTCTTAGCAGAAACAGCCCATCCTTCCCATCCAGCCCCCCCGGGAAGTGAAGTCCCTCTGCCACTGCCACCTCAGAGTTCCTGGGGCTTCTTTGTATCTTTCAAACGGGACCCTCAGAGGGAGGCTCAAGCTTCAGGGACCTGAAGTGTGACCACGCCTGACCCCAGGGGCAGGAGACAGCAACAGCGGTTCCTGAGGTTAACTGGGTCTCCACACTGCTTGTGTCCTGAAATGTGGGGTGGAGGGCGGCCAAGAATGCTGCAGACCACATCTGAGCAGTGTGTCACCACCCCAGGTGGCAAATGGCCACAGAGCTCCGAGCTCAAGGCAGACACCGGAGGAGGCGCTGCCTTGCTGGGCCGGCTTGTTTGTAAAGCTCTGGGGAAGCTTGCTTTGGATTCTGCAGACCAAATTTCTTGATGGACAGATTCCAAGTCTAACGACTAGAGTTTCTGAAGAAGCGAGGCTATTTTCTTAAAGCCCTGGTGCCCCTCACGAGACGGTGATTCCACTGTGCACACAGGAAGCAACTGCCGATGGTCAACTTCTCTGTCATTTCTAAGCTAATGAAAGGTGCATTAAAACAAGAGGGGCAGCGTGGAGGCAAAGAGGTGGCGGGAGAGCAAGTCTTTGGGTGGCAAAGGGTTAATCCCTAAACAATTGGTAATGCTGAGCCCCAGAAGCTGGGGAAGACATTCTTCACAGACACAGAATAGACCTCAGGAAACCAGGCAACTGTGACTCAATTCAAGGGGCAGTTAGAGAAAAATGCAGTTTGGTAGGGGTCCTTTTCTCTCCTCCAGGCAGGCCCTCAGTCCCAAGACAAATGTGTCTGTTTACGCACTCATTGCAAAGAGTTGTGTTAGCAGATAACATCCTGTCACCTCTGGATCCAGGCTTTGCCCAGCTCTCACTCATGTTTGCACTGTCTCCCCAAATGGTGGGAGGACTTGGGTCTGCCCACCATGAAAATTCTGGAAACTAGTCCAAGTGACTACACCTCCACCAGTCCTGGGGCGGGGGTTCTCGAGTCAGGAGTAAATCTCACAAATCCGTTCATGGCAGGGCCTAGCCTAGGTCTTGTTGTTTCCCACTGATCACCCTCAAATGGCCTTAGCGTGAGGCCTCTTGGGGCAAGCCAGGGACATGACTGTCCTGAGAAATACAGGGAGTGTGGGTGTAAGACCCCAGAATCCTAAACTCAGTACATTTCTGGCTCCTCTCAAGGCCCAGCTGGAAAGGAAAGGCTCAAGTCTCAGACCCACTGACAGACTTTAACTCACACCTAGGATTTTGGAGAATGACTGCCCACCACCGATCAGTGTCTGTGGAGTTTGGAACTGCACTGAGCATGACTGCCCAGATAATCTTTTAAAATGTTTTTAAAGAAAATGTCTTGATTTTCTTGAAATTGAGGAGGAAGCTAGCACTAATTTTTATAAGGTCATCTCATATATAACAAGAGACATAATGATTTCTAAATCCAGATATTCAGAGGGTAAGTGGAAAATTGAATAAAGGATTAGCTCTGAGCAGACAACTCTGGTGAAAATTTACTGAAACAGTACAAATATTATAAATTCTAAAAAATATGTGGAACAGCTATCAGTTAATAAATTTTAAATTAAATCGAATAATATAATTTAGCAAGTTTGTTAAACTAATAAATTTTAAACACTTTAGCTATTGTTTTTGATACCTGAATATTTACCCTAAGTTGACCTACTGCTTTTTAAGAATAAACACAATCTCTTCTTTCTCCTCCTCCCCCCTCCCCCTCCCACAGAACAGCACCAGGCAGAACAACCTGAAGACTTCATATTTTAGAGGTGCATGCAGCTGTTGGGTTTGTGTGTGTGCTTTGTCATACTGTCAAAACTTTGCACTTCAAAGCCCAGTCTCCCTTGCCCTAATGGCAAGGATGTGTGTGTGGGGGGGAGAAAGTTCTAGAACAAAAGTTCTTTAAACATGTTATTGATATCACAGAGCTCTCAGAAACCAGGGGTCTCCATATGGGAGTTGTGAGCCAGGCACATCTTTCCTTCTTGAATGAACAGGGGCAAAATACACCTTTAAACTTGTGGTTTTCATTCTAAAAAAGTGGAGGTGGGACTTCCCTGGTGGCACAGTGGTTAAGAATCTGCCTGCCAATGCAGGGGACACGGGTTTGAGCTCTGGTCCGGGAGGATCCCATATGCTGCAGAGCAACTAGGCCCATGCGCCACAACTACTGAGCCCACGTGCCCAGAGCCCGTGCTCCACACCAAGAGAAGCCACTGCAATGAGAAACCCGCGCACCACAACAAAGAGTAGCTCCCGCTCGCCGCAACTAGAGAAAGCCCGTGCGCAGCAACGAAGACCCAACGCAGCCAAAAATAAATATATAAATTTATTAAAAAAAAAAAAAAGTGGAAGCGTGTTCCCTGTTGCTTCATAGCCCCAGCTTAAGGAGGCATTCTTCAGTCTCCCGGGTCGCCCAAAGCTGAATGTCAGGCCACGCAGGGTCACTGCGGGGCCTCCCCGGCGCCTACACACAGAGCTCCTTCCTGCCCTCTTCCAAAAAAACAAGGGTTGCGGGGTGGACCTTTCCAGCCGGTTTCTCCCATTCTGTTTCATTATCATATCATCAGTGATTTTGATGACACTCTCTAGAGGTACACTCAGCATCCTCTCCATCATCCTGGAGCGGGAGTGCAGGGCGGAGGGTCTCCTGCCTGTGGCTGGGTGGTGATGGGTCTGCGTTCAGACCCAGGATATATGGAGTATGGCCCCAGTTCTGCTCCTTACAGGCTGGTTGACTCACACTTGACTCTGTGCTGAGTCCTCATCTGTAAATCAGGGCTATTAATGCCTGCCCCGCTACTGCAGGAAATAAAATATGTGGATTCTCAACATCCAGTGTCAGGGAGGCACACAGTCCTAACTGTGTTCTACAGTCTGCAACGTTTAAAATGACGTTCCAGACAAGACACCACGAAGCACAGAAATGTTTTCACTTGGACAAGCTTCTTTTCCGCTCCGCCTCTGTGGAGGTGCAAGTGCCCGGAGGTTCCCAATCCCCACTGACTCAAGAATTGGCCTGACCTGCTGTCTGGGGTTGGGAATGTCTGGGAAGAATCATAAACATTTGGAGTTAAAGGCATAGTCCAGCTCCACCTCCTCCCAGGCAAGCACCCCCCTACATCTTTCTTTTTATTCATTTTTTACTGTGCTAAAAACACTTAACATAAGAGCTACCCTCCAAATGCATTCTTAAGTGTCCAACACAGTATTGGTGAACCTCTGCACCATTTTTTTAAAAAAATAGATGTATTTATTTATTTATCTATGGCTGTGCTGGGTCTTCGCTGCTGTGCGCGGGCTTTCTCTAGTTGCGGCAAGCGGGGGCTACTCCTTGTTGCGGTGAGCAGGCTTCTTGTTGCGGAGCATGGGCTCTAGGCACGCGAGCTTCAGTAGCTGTGGCTCGCGGCTCTAGAGCGCAGGCTCCGTAGTTGTGGCTCACAGGCTCAGTATTTGTGGTGCACGGGTTTAGTTGCTCCGCCGCATGTGGGATCTTCCCAGATCAGGGCTTGAACCCATGTCCCCTGCATTGGCAGGCGGATTCTTAACCACTGCACCACCAGGGAAGTCCCCGAACCTCTGCACCATTCTTGATGGGGGCTGGCTGAGCACCAAGCCACCACTACTGGACCCTTTCACTTCTTGGGGACACAGCCACCAGGTTTAGGCAACTTCATGAGAATGTTCTTCCTTTCCTGAAGGGAAATTCTGCTCCCTGTAATTTCTCCTCCCTAGGCCACCCAAGCATTAGTGCCCACCCTAATCTACCTCAAGGCCATGGACACACAGCCCCTGCCTGCCCCACTGCTCAGAGAGACCTACCCTCTCACTCCCCAGAAGAGGCATTGTCAAACTGGGCTTGGCAATTTGTATTCATTTATGAATATACTACCTTATTTATAGATATATACATTGTAGAATTTATATACCGCCTTCCAGAAAAGAATGAATAAAACACACATTTTTAACATAACTTTTTAAAGTCTCTAATGGGCTGGTTCTCTGATTAAAACCCTCACAGACTTTTTGATTGTCCACAGGAAAAAGCCCAGACTCCAGCAGAATATCAAGACCTTGCCCTCCGGGCTTCCCTGGTGGCGCAGTGGTTGAGAGTCTGCCTGCCGATGCAGGGGACATGGGTTCGTGCCCCGGTCCGGGAAGATCCCACATGCTGCGGAGCAGCTGGGCCCGTGAGCCATGGCCGCTGAGCCTGCGCATCCTGAGCCTGTGCTCCGCAGCGGGAGAGGCCACAACTGTGAGAGGCCCGGATACCGCAAAAAAAAAAAAAAGACCTTGCCCTCCAATGTCCCTCCAGTCCCTCCTTCTTACACATGTTGTTTTGTCAGTAACACCCTCCTTCACCTTCGTACAAACTCCAGCTCATAAACTTCCCGGATTTAGCAAATGAAAATATAGGATGCCCCTGTAAAATCTGAATTTCAGATGAACAAGAAAAAAAATTTTTTTAGTATAAGTATATCCTAAATATTGCATGGGATATACTTATACTATACATTATTTCTTGTATATTTGAAATTTAAATTGAAATTGGCATCCTGTATTTTATGTGGCAAACCCACCTGTTCATCTTTCTAGCATTGCTTCCCCCCCAGCAGCCTTGTCTGACCCCCTCTCGGCCCATCACCTCCCTCCTCCACCCCAGTCGGATTAACCACTCTCTCCTCCTGTTGACCTTTCATAACTGCTTGCTTTGGGGTGTCTTTTACACAACTGGGAGCTCTTGGAGGGTCAGGATCTTATTTTGTCTCCTTTATCCTTGCATCCCCAGCATCTAGCATGGTGCCAGGCATACGGTAAGTGCTCAATAAGGCTCTGCACCCCAATAAATGCATAAATATGTAGTAGAGAGAGGCAGATGTGTGAAAGACCCAGGCTAAGAGAGGTATGCCCTTGAGCATCGATTTTACGCTGTGTTTCCTGAGAACCAAGGCAGTAAGTGAGAATGAATAACGCACATGGTTCTGTCTGCAGAGGAACAGATCCTCAGCGCCTTATACAAAGACTGTCAACAGAGTGTGGGACTTTTGTAGGATGTATTATCATCTTACAGCTTGGGAGGTCAGAAGCCTCTCTGGGTTACAATCAAGGTCGTGGCAGGGCTGCGTCCCTTCGGGAGGCTCTGGAATTTTCTGCCTTTTCCAGCTTCTGGAGGCTGCCCACATACCTTGGCTCCTGGTCCCCTCCTCCATCCTCAAAGCTAGCAATGGCGGGTTGAGCCTTTCTCCTGCATCCTTCTGATCCTCACATCCGGCCTTGGGGACAGACACATATCCAACTCACCTCTCCCCAGGGCCTGCACCAAGTAGACTGCTCAGTTGCAGATGGGCATGGGAGATGGGCAAGTTAGTGAATGTACTGGCCAATTTCCAGAGGAGAACAGAACTTCCTGCAAATCGTGCGTGGACACTGATCCTAACACAACCCTGTTAAAAACAGGGTCTGGTACCCAGAAGGCCGGGGTTCCTGGGAGCCTCTGACAGCACCTGGGAGTGGAGGAGGGGCAAAGAGAAGCTGGAGAGGGCTCCGCAGGGTGGGACCTAGTGCCAGGTCCTGGCTCAGAGCTCCGGGCTTTGCTTGGACATCACAGAGCAGGGAAAATGGGTCTTGAGGAACGCCCCCCCTCTGGTGATCCGGGCAGTGAAAGTGAAGTGACACAGGCTTCGGAGGCCCGTAAATCACTGGGATTGCTTCCGGGGATGGGGTGGGGATGGCCAACGGGGACACATGCCCCAAGGAGCCGCGAGCCGCCTTCCTCATGGGTTTGGTATAAGCAAGGCGCGGGGAGAGGATGAGTGAGCACCCGTCAGGTGTGGTGACCACACGTGCGCTTTGAAGGTGCACGTCCCCTGATCTCCATCCACGCCTGGGGGGTCTCCTCTCCCAGTCTCCCTCCACCTGAATAACGCACCATGTCCTAGAGGCCCTGCTCCCCTGAGCTCGGCACACTGCTTCCCGGTCCCTATCCCCTAGCCCCAGTAGTGAGCTGCCATTCTTCAGTCTTTCCCAGTTTGCAGTCTACCCTCATCATCACCTTTGGACCTCACAAGAAGCCTCTGAGCTGGCACAGCAGTTCGTTATTCCCATTTTTCAGAAGAAGACCCGGAGGGTCAGAGTGGTGGGACCGCCACCAGCAGTTTTGAAAGAGGGAGCGACAGAGAGATAGGTCTGAAGCATGGGCAGGTACATGAGGTGTCTTCCTGTGAGTCCTAGAACCAGAGAAGAGTGGGATGGAGTAGCAGGAGCCTGCAGGGATCAGAAGTGGGGGCTTTGGAACTGCTGCAAGGAAGGGTGACCCGGCCTGTCCTGGGTTGCCAAGGAGACTACGGTGCTCTGTGCAGGCAGCTGCCAACAAAGCACGTGTGGCCGACCTGCCAGCATGTGGATGCCCAGAGGAAATGCTCTAGGGGAGAAACGACTGGGAGCCATGCAAAGAAGGGGGGCTCACTACACCCGGGAGAGAGAGAAAGAGGGCTGTGTGAGAGCTGGTCCAGGATGTAAGGCAGGAGTTCTGTCTATGGTCCTTTTCAGGGCCTGAACATCTTGAGCTACGTGGTCTTTCCAGGGGGGATATTAAAAATATTTAAAACCCATTATGGCACAACTGATCAGACTGTATGCCAGACAGAAACCACCTGTGCAGCCCTACAGGCATGCCACCTTCATCTCAGCACTGGGACGGTTCCCATAGAGGCGTGAGAAGATGTACCATTCCCAGAATGCATCAGGCCAGCTGTCCTCCCAGTCGGTACCCAAGACTCAGCTCCCCATCTTCTCTTGGCTGGCCACTCCCCAGCGTCCCCGGCTAGAAGTGGCCAGGGCAGTCCTCTGCCCCTGTGCACCATGGCCATCCAAGCAGCCCTCCTCAAATACCCTTTGCTTGTTCACAGGTCTGGAGCTCCTCCAGAAGCTTCTTGAGGACAGAAGCTATATCCTTTTGGTCCTTTTATCTTCCATACTTAGCCCACTGCCTGCCATGTTGTAGACACGGGATTCCTGAATGAGATGGGTCCTATGACCCAGCTCTGAGCAGTAAGAAGTAAGTGCAGGTTGGTAACTGGGGCACCCTGGAAAGCATTTTAAAACAGACAGCCTTAGGAAATTCCCCGGTGGTCCAGCGGTTAGGACTCCATGCTTCCACTGCAGGGGGCCTGGGTTCAATGCCTGGTTGAGGAACTAAGATCCCATAAGCTGGGCAGTGAGGAAAAAAAAAAAACCCAGATAACTTTAGAAGGCATGCACCTTGACCCTCCCTCCACTCTTCTGCCTGCCTGGAATTCAGATGTGATACCAAGAAGTACAGCAGCCATCTTGCAACCATGAGACCACAAGCATGAGGATAAAGGCCCACACACTAGAGTGGAGGGACAGAAAGATGGAAAGAACGTGGATCCTACGTACTGACCTGAGTGGCTCACCCTGGAATTCCTGTTGGGCGGGACCTACAACCTCTCTGCCACACTGGTTGAAATCCAAAGTCATTTGGGTTTTCTCGTTCATACAGCTAGAAACAAACCTAAGTGATACAGGTCTCTCACTTAGAGGCTCTCCCAGCAGACAGGAAGCTCGAAGGCTGAACATTCCAATTGTTACTGTCTCCTGGGACATTACTATTCACAGTGTGGTCCCCAGACCAGCAGCATCAGTAGCTTCTGGGATCTTGTGAGAAATGCAGAATCTCAGGCCCCACCCTGGACGTATTCAATCAGAATGTGCATTTTAACAAGGTTCCAATATGCATATTATGCATATTTAAGACTGAGAAGTACCATCCTAAGAAACTCATCCAAGGCTAGAAAGTTGCTTTGTCTTTCTCCTGTTTCAATTCCTATGGCTGCAAAAACAACCTATTTCTAGGTGTCAATGGATTTGTCACACACGGGCACCCGCATTGCTCTGCATTCCGCAATTTAGCAATCAGCTGGAAGGGGCTTATGGATCCCCACTTTTCAGAAGAGGAGACTAAGTCACAGAGAGGCTCGTCAGCCACCCCAGGTATGGAGCATTCAGACAATCCTTCAACAATGAAATCAAGCTCACAGGCCAAAAGGGTGGACAGGCAACTCTCTTTTCTAAAGGAAGCAGCGCTGCAGGGGTGCTACAAAGCAAAGGGCAGGCAGCACAGAAGCACTGCCCCTTGGCACCTCTGAGGCTGACTGCAGCAGCCAGGGGCAAACAGACCCCGCTTTCTTCCCCACGTGCTGCAATATAAGCAGCTGCGCCATCTGGAGGCTTCTGTAATCTTCCAGCAGCTCCAGGCTGTATCATATTTAATATCTGTCGCTAGACAAGCATGGCCTTTTATGGGTCCTTCTAACACTTACAGTGTTGCAAAAAAGCCATAATCCCCAACCCCCAGGAAAGCATAATTTGTCCATCAAACCCCTTTGTTCTTGATTTTTAACTGTAGTCTATTAACCAAACTGCTTAAAACACAGTATAAGCTCCATCAGTAACAACTTCCCAAGTACAGCCTCTCAGCCTTGGAGTGCTTTCCAAGTTCTGCATGAACTCCTTGGGTGTGAAAAGTTTTCCAGCCACTTCGGTCCATAAATACATAGCCGACCACTTCCTGAATTGCCACATAATCCTCACCACTATCGCTTATGTTTTCTTTTATTGCCATCATCACTGGCGCTTTGACAGGAGAATAAAATACTCTTTCTGGAGGATGAAATGCTCGGCATCCTGCATAAGTTTAACTCACCCACAGTCCCAGATTGGGGGTTTTATTTCCATCTTCACTGCAAGGAAATTACCTCTTCATAATCAGTGGGGATTTCAGATTGGGGGTTAATTCCATCCTCTCTTTTCTCCTGACATAAGCTTTGCCTGAGCCGGGTCCTGTGGGGAAGAGAGTTCTTCTAAGATATATCCCCAGACCCCTAAAACCGTAGAGATGGGAAAGAAAGACACACATCAGAGATGGCTGAGGGGGCCAGTGTATGCAGAGCAAAGCTGGGAGGGGTGGTGGTAGGAAGAGCGTGGGTGATGAGCTGTCACACTCTGTCAGGACAACATGCTTTATCCTGGAGCTGCATCTGCCCACCTATTGTCCGCAACTCAGGGAAACCAACGGGCATGCTAGGAACTCGGCCCCAGAACAAGCCCCCCAGAACCCCGTCTCACCCCCACCATGGTTTGCAGCACACAGAGACCCCATCTTCCTCAGGTCAATCATTCAGTCCGGCTGGGAGACAACTCTCTCTCTCTCTCTCTCCCCACCCCATCATTTTGTCCACCCCCGACTATCCTAAACAAGGAGGCTCTCAGCCTCCTGATACCGCCCCCAGAGGTTGAGTGGTTGCTGTCACGAGAATAAGTATACCTGTAAAAGATTAAAGGGGGTGGCAGGGAGGAAGAACCAGGTGGTGCTGGAGTGCAGAGGAATCACACTTCCAAACCTCTGTCTTGTTAGGGAAGACCTAAACCAGCGGACCACACCCTGCCTTGCCTCCTTCCTCCCCTGGCTGAGGTCCTTTCTAGCCCTCCAAAGTGAGGGGAAGCCTGGGATGGAGGCCCAGCTTTGCAAAAACACAGGGAACCAGAGGTAGTCTCCCCAGACTCACACAGACCCCTTCTCTGTGCTTAAAAGGGCATATATGATAAATGTGTCAGCCCAGGCTCTCCGTCTCCAAGGCCTTCCCTCGTTATCTTTCACACATCATATTTCTCTTGCTTCGGGCATAACTGACCTTGGAACCAGAGCTCTGTAGGCAGCTCAAAACAAATCCGGTGACCCCTCTTGTCCTCGGAGGTGGAATGTTCTTGATGGGAAATGGATTGCAGAGGAGAAGGGGCTGCTTGATTGGTGACTGTGCCCTGCAGAGCGGGGGTGAGGGAGACAGGGCTGGACCACCAGGGCGATGTGCCTGGTTCCGTGGAACTTCCCACCTTTCCGCTCCCATCCCTGGCTCGCTTCCTGGGCTCCTGGCTTCTCTCAAGACCCTTTCTTTCCACCCGAGGGGTTCCAGATGGGGTGCCTTCCCCCCCACCGCCGATTTTCCCTGGGAGGTGAGGCACCCATGGCCCCAAAGGCTGCCTGAGCAGCTCCAGCGCTGGGGGAGGGGCGTCTGTGGAATGCAGCCCTCTCCCCCCGCTCAGAGGCCAGCCCAAGGGGCACAATAGAATACATTAGTCCCACAGCCCTTTCAGCTCCGCCTCTTTAAGGACAATGGCGGCCACTGAGCTGATTTTTGCCAAATGACTGGCTTTAGTCCATTCGGAGCAGAATGGAGGCCGCCAGACAAAGTCCATATTCAGGGCTTCAGAAGGGGTTGGCTAATGGGCACCAGCCCAGGCTACTTCCTGGGACCCCCTCTCAAAGCATCCCAGTGGCCAAGAAAGAGCCCAGCAGCTGACACCAGCCAGCCAGGCCCATCCCCATCCTGGTCAGAGCCACGCTGCTCCTGAGACAGGGGACCACGCTGCCACCCTGAACACAGGCAAGGCAGAGTCTCTGTTTAATTTGAGGGTCCTGGTACCAGTGGTAAATTCCAGAACAATCTTCAGTATTGCGAGTTTTCTTTAGGAGAAACCAGCTTGGCTTCTGGAAGGGAATGGTGCCATAATAACATCCACTCTGTGATGTTAGGAGTCTAGTTTTCCAGCCTGACCAAGCAGAGGGACCGACCTCTCGGTCTCTCTGAGCCTCAGGGCCTTAATTTGTGAGGCAGTTAGGCGATTTAGGCTCTAGACCCCTTCAAACCTTGAAATTTTATGTAGAAAGAAAACTCTGGCCATGCCTCCTTTACTTTACATCTCATACTGCGTTAGGAACTCCGAAAACACCAGAAAACCCAAAAGCCCAGGGCAAATATTAGTGATGATTATAACTAACAAAGATCAGTGTGAAAAAGATCGGTGTGAAAAGATCAATGTGAAAAAAGCAAAGCCACCACCAGAGATACAGCTGTTTTGAAGTGACTTTGTTTTGTTTTGTTTTTTGTAGTTTTTTGGCCGTGCTGCGTGGCATGCGGTCTCTTAGTACCCTGATCAGGGATCGAACCCGTGCCTCTTGCATTGGAAGCTTAGAGTCTTAGCCACTGGACCCCCAGGGAAGTCCCTGCTGATGTGATTTTTTTTTTTTATTCCTATAACAACTGTGTCCAAATGGGGAGACGAGAGAGCCACCTGGTTGGCAGTGCGGACTGGGTGCTACGGTGTCGCCCTCACCAGCCCTGCCTTCCCCCAGCTCCTTCTCTTCTCTGCCGTGGACATGCTCCGATCCCCCCCGGGAAAGATGCACGACTCGGCCATAAGCTATGAGCACTTCTCTTTGCATTTTTCTTCTTCGCTACTGCATTTATCAATATGGAAGATACAAGAATTTTGCCTAGATTTTTTGGTGCACCTGAGAAAGTCATTCCAAGCACCCAAAGCTTAGGTATTGAAAATAGGACATCTCGGGAGGGGTTATGTCCTGCCAGTTCAGCCCAGACATCACCTGCTGGGGGGGGGCTTCTCTATTTAAATTGCACCCAGCCTCTCCACAGCGACCACCCCCTTTTCCTGCTTCATCTTCCTACCCACCTCTTATGCTCTTCTAACACCCACATATTTTTCTCATTGATTTTATTGTCTGTCTCCCTCTATACCATCACCAACACTTCCCAAAGGCTGAGATTCGTATCAGTTTTGTTCACAACTGCATCTCACAGAACAGTGCCTTGGTCCCTAGAAAGCACTCAAGAAAGACACACTTGCTGAATGAACAAATGAACTAATGATGAATGAACAAATGAATGAATGAGGAGAATATAGGATACAAACCTATCTATAGTATGATTCAAATTTTGCCGAAAGACTGGAAGAAGAAAAAGAAGGGAGTGGTACAAAGTACTGTACATAAAATAGGTAAGCAACAAAGATTTACTGTAGAGCACAGAGAATTATACCCAGTATCTTGTATAACCCATAATGGAATACAATCTGAAGAAAAAACGAATCACTTTGCTGTACACCTGAAACTAACACAATATTGTCAATCAACTATACTTCAATTTAAAAAAAAGTGGGCTTCCCTGGTGGCGCAGTGGTTGAGAGTCCGCCTGCCGATGCAGGGGACACGGGTTCGTGCCCCAGTCCGGGAAGATCCCACATGCCGCAGAGCGGCTGGGCCCATGAGCCATGGCCGCTGAGCCTGCACGTCCGGAGCCTGTGCTCTGCAACGGGAGAGGCCACGACAGTGAGAGGCCCTCATACCACCAAAAAAAAAAAAAAAGAAAGAAAGGAGGGAGAGAAGGAAAGAAGGAAAAAGACAGCTAAAAAACTGAAAATAACTACACTGAAATTTTCATTGTCTCTGGTTGTTGGAATCAAAAGTGATTTAAACTATCTTCTTTTGGCTTTTCATCATTTTCTAAAATGTCTACAATGATCATATATCACTTTGGGGGAACAAAAAGTGAAAGTATAGATATTCACTTTAAAGTAAAAAGGATAGGCAAAGAGACCAGCATAACTATTTTTCTCAGCAAAAGGAGCAACGTGAGTCTCTAATATTAGTCCCAATGACGTAGGTTTTTAAAAATCCCGCTTCATTTGAAACGTCAGGTAATTATTGCAAAAGATTTCATGTGGGACAGGGTGAGTGCTGGCTCACATTTTCTGGATAATTGCCCCCATTGTCCAGTTCACAATGCATATAGAGTCATATCTGCATCTTCCGGACCACACAGAAGTGAAGTCTAGTGTGAGAACTCTGGGGCCAGCAATCAATCAACAGGTATTTAATGAGCTCCTACTACGTGCAAGGTTCTTGCTGTGCATCCTTGCTCACTCTTGTGCACGTGGCCTCCTCACTGCCCCCCAAGACCTCTCGCCACCCCCGTCTGCTTTGTGTGGACTGCCTGCCCTCCCGGGGCATCCTAGACTCAGTCTGGATATCTTTCCGTTGTGTTCTGCATCCCCTAAGGAAGAGATTCTGAGCTTCGTCCACCTGCTCTAACTCTGAGCAGCAGCAGAGGAGGGTTTGAAGCAGGCTTGGTCCGTGGGGGATGTGGGGCCTCTGAGCTCCCTCTCAGCAAACTCGCCACCCTCCCAGCCACTCCCGGGCATGGCACAAACTCTGCCTGAGGTGACCCACCCTTGGGAAGGGCCCAAGAGGGGAGCCTTGGAAGGTCATATGCCTGTCATATCAGGAGAGCACTTGACAGCTGCCCTTTCCAGGCTGCAGGAATTCATCCTTTAATAGCTTGCCACGCGAAACACAACTTTCCTTTCCCAATTGGACTGGACTGTGTCCCGGGAGGGGAGGGCTGGTGAGAACTCTGCCCTGAGCACAACAAGGACGACCTGCGTCTCCTGCGGAGTCCTGGGGGTGTTTGTTCTGAGGAAATGCTGGACCAGTGGGGCGTCACCCAACAGGAGAGGGGAGGCCGAGAGCCGGAGGTTCAGACATCGGGAGTGTGTCTGGGCATGTGGCAGGATCCTGCGAGGCTGGAGGGATTTCCTGCCAAGCTAATGAGGGTGCTGGCAGGGCACAGCCATCACTGCAGGAATCCTGGCTCTAATTGGGATCTAGCCTTGGCTCCTGTGGAGGACGGCCGCCTGTGAGTGCTGGGGCCCATCCTCCCCGGGAACTTCCTGCCCTGCCTGTATTCCCCCTGCAGGGCACAGCCCCGGGACACTCTGCAGCCTGTCCCCAGACTGCCCAACTGCCCCTTTTCCCTCCCCTGCCCCCCACAGCGAAATGCTTTCTGTATCCCACCCAGGACACCTTGACCTAAGTAGACGTGGCTAGAGAGACCAGCTTCTCTGCAGCCCCACCTGAGGGCTTTGGGCTCCAGGCCAGCCTCTGCACCGCCCACTTGTCCGGGTTCTGACGCCCATGTGTGCTGCTTTCCTTCTTCCTTCCTACAGTCTCCTGCAGATGGAGAATTTCAACCAGAAGGAGAGAGCACGGCCGGTGCTCAAGCTGGACCTCGCAGCCTGGGGGAGCTGCTGTAGAGGGGGAGGGACCCCCAGGGCTGGTGGGGCCTCCAGAGTCCAGGGAACATTCTCCAGAAGGAAGGACGATTCCCCCCCTTTCAGGGCGTGACCAACCCTTGATCAGCGTGTTGTCTTGATGAAGTTATTATAGTTCTGGCCTTTTCGTCATTCATTCAGCTACTCTGTGCTGGGTGGGAAGCGATCAGGGCAAACACGAGGCAGATCCACTCTCAAGGTAGCCCAGCCTCCTGGAGAGCTCATTTGCCTGTCCGCCAGCTGAGATGAGATTCAGATTCTGACTCGGTGAAGATCTACTCAATGCTTTTTTTTTTTTGCAGTACGCGGGCCTCTCACTGCTGTGGCCTCTCCCGTCGTGGAGCACAGGCTCCGGACGTGCAGGCTCAGCGGCCATGGCTCACGGGCCCAGCCGCTCCGCGGCATGTGGGATCTTCCCGGACCGGGGCACGAACCCGTGTCCCCTGCATCGGCAGGCGGACTTCCAACCACTGCGCCACCAGGGAAGCCCTCAATGCCTTCTTTGTGTCAGACACTTTGACAATCATTTATACACAGATGAGCGCAGTAGAACCTCAGCAAGTCTGGGAGGTAAGTTAGTTCTGAAGAAACTGAGGATGAGACATTAAGCAATTTGCCCAAAGTCACTCAGCTGACAAGTAGAAGGACCCAGGTGTGGGGCTCAGAAAATCTTTGACACGACACAGTGGCCAGGGGGGTAGGGGTAGGAGGAGGGGGGCTACTCACTGAAAAGGTTAACGCATCAAAAAGAGCCCCGTGTTAGGTGACAGGTCCTGTGCCACTGCTCCGCACTGGGCCACGTGCACCCAGGGATCGAAGGCCCTCGCTAGGCTGGGTGCCGCTCCACGCCCACTTGCCAGAGACGCTGCCTCATCCCGCCCCAGCAGAGGACCCTCGGCACTTTTCCGACAGCTGTGGCTGCAACGCAGGGGACTCCTTCCACGAGCAGCGCGGAGGTGCACGTTTGGATCGGCGTTCCAATCTGGGCTGCTTGTTCCCTTCTGTCTGTGTCTGTCCTCCTTTTGAAAAAGAACGCCAGGTCTCTATTGTATCCCATTGTGTACTGACTGCCCAGCCGCTGGTTTTTCCGCCCTGTCCCATTAAGATGGATGGGGCTGCTGCCTTATTCATAATTGGGAAGGTTGCCCTTTGTTTCCCTTTCCTCTCCTCACTAACGAAGCCTGCTCCAGTGGCTCCATAAAGAGCCTTGCAGCCCCGGGCGCACCTGTGCCCTGCGTGCGTGGCACCGGCTGCCAAGGCACGTCTGTTGGCCAAGCCTGGGAGCCCCAAAAATACCCACCACACCCAGGGCTCTGGAATCATAGGAAGGAGGGCTGCGGCCGTCCAGCCCCATGGAGACTGCTGAACCTGCCCGGGGTCACCCACAGCGTGGAGGTGAGAACCCCAAGCCAAGTCCTGGATCTGCACCGCTCCAGCCTCTGTTCCACTCGCTTTGCTGCTCTGAGCATCTCTAATTCTTTGGCAAACCGGCATCGTTCTAGACACTGGGACCACTGTAGTGAACAACGCATCAAGTTGCCTTCTTGCCTGGCTTTCCAGTAGAGCGAGACAAGAAAAGAACAAACCCACAAGGACGCAAGATGTTAAGAAATTGGGAAGTGCTGTGGGGAAAAAGTCAAACAGAATGACTAGCTCTGAAGGGCTGAGATCAGGCCGCTCTGAAGAAGTGACATTTCCCTGGGGAGCCGAATGGAATTAAGATGGTTCCAAGCCCCCAGCAAGAGGGCAGAGCCCTCAGGACCGGGACTGTCACATGTGAAGCAGTGAGAGCCCAGCAGGCATTACGTTGTATGGGGCTGATATTTAGCTGGACTTGGCTGGAGACTTCAGGAAAGAGATGGAACCTACCTTGGGTTACATCGGGGCTAGGCTAAGAGGGAGAAGAGGCGGCTGGACAGTCCAGGAGAGGGAAGCCTGGAGCTGGGGCAAAGCTGGGGGTGGGGAGAGGGCCACCAGCCATGAGTCAGGAGGGTGCAGGCACAGGGTCCTAAGTCTCTGTAACCAATGGGTCTGGGTGCTTGAGCCCCTCCCCCTCCCCTCACTCACACTCGCAATCCTGCCTGTCTCATTCCAAATGGATGGGACCCGATCCCCCAGGCTGTGGCTGCAGAGCCCAGGTGAACAGAGAGGAACAGGGGAGATAGGGACATCCAGGGGAAGGAGAACTCCATTGGAGAAAGGTGAGGCCTCACCAGCTTGCCAGTATGTACAGGCCGTTGGCCGTATGAATTATGTTCCGGGCACAAGTTCAGACTTCACCAGGCCTGCCCTTTCTGCCTCTTCTGCTGAGAACATAGGTGTCTGCCCTCGGAAAACACTGCAAAATTCCTCCAAGGGCACAGAGTCCCCTCCGTGTCTACCCTACCCCCCCAAAAAAAAAGCAGGAAGGAGAAAAGGGAGAGATGATATTTGCTTCTTGTAATGCTACCTGATTTTCTTCAAGCCCCTCTGACATGTTTTATGTCCTGGGCTTAATAACGAAAGCTTATTCACCCAGCCAAAGAAGACAAGGATCTCTCTGCTTTCAGTGATATCCCAGTTTGAGGGATTCTGGCCCCCAAGTCCCCGCTCCCACCCCCGCCATGTCAGGAAGATTAACGTCCTTTCTCCAACCTGTGAATGGGAGGCTGGGCTGTCACTGACCTCCAAGAAAAGGGGGCCCCCGCATGTTTGCATGGGACCGAGGGAGCTTGGTTGAGTGCACACACATACACACACGTGCATCATCCTAGGATCCACCAGGGGAGGCTTTTATTCTCCACGCCGTTTTAGGCTGCATCAAAATTTATCATGGCCTCCAAGTGGAGGAATTAGGTTGATTCTCTAGTACATCTGGGGGCCGGCAGGTCCCATGGAGGACGGCACCCAGGCTCGGTCTGCTTGAGTTAACCCCACAGATTTGGTAAGCCTCCACCGTTGCTTCTTTTGGTCCTGCTCCCAGAATTTACTGATGAGAAGAAAGGAGCAAATCCCAAGAGCCCTGACCAAGTGCCTCCCAGGCACCAAGTGCCATGTGCGTCTGAGGTTGCCACCTGCCCATGGCCCACCCTCAGGGTCTGCCCTGACTCCTACCTGCTCTCTTCTCCTGCCCCAGGGTCTGACTGGCTTCTCTCCTTCTGACCTCACTCCTGGGGTCAGGTTTTAGAATGGTCTTCACACCTCATAGCCCTGCAGTTGTAACACAGATGCTGGAGTCTGGCTAAGTCTGCCCCCCGCGGCTTGCTGCCTCCTGCCCATCCCCCAGATCTCCTTCATTTGATTTGTAACACTATGTATATACGTTTCTGAGCATGTTTCCTCAGGCTAAAATAGTGAGGATCCTAGCAGCTATCTCATCAGGGTGTATGAATGCATTTAAAGGAGGTAATGCATTGAGAAGCATAACGATGCCTGTCAAACAGTCCTCATCATCCACAGAACATTAGTGATGCTTCTTCTTTGCCGGATTGCAGGACCCTCTGAGCAGCTACATCAAGAGACTGGGGTGTGTTCACCTTTGTTCCCCAGCTCCAGCTCTCCAGCTTAAACCTTTGCACACTTGACAAGCTCATTAAATGTTTGTTAAAAATACCCCATATCCATCCAGTCCTGGGTGCTGATCACTCAGAAGCCGGCAGCATACAGATGTGCTGACCTAAGGAATCCATTCATCCTGAAGGTCAGGGACCCAACAGTTCTCCATGTTTTCCCCTTCCCAGGTAGGCATGTACATGCCAGGGACCTTGTCGTCCTTAAACCAGAAGAAGGCCTAATGGCGCCCACTTATGGCATTGGCGGGGCAGGGATAATTATTGTGGACAAAATACCTTTTAACATTCTTTAAAGTCTTGTAAGAAGTAAGCTCACTGTTCATTTAAAAGGACAATGATGACTTGTGGTTGCCAAGGGGGAGGGGGTGAGGGAGGGATGGAGTGGGAGGCTGGGATTAGCAGATGCAAACTGTTATATAGAGAATGGATACACAACAAGATCCTACTGTAGAGCACAGGGAACTACATTCAATATCCTGTGATAAACCATAAAGGAAAAGAATACGAAAACAAATATATATGTGTATCACTGAATCCCTTTGCTGTACAGTAGAAATGAACACAACATTATAGATCAACTGTACTTCAATAAAATAAACTTTTTTAAAAAAGGACTGTCATGGGACTTCCCTGGTGGTCCAGTGGTTAAGACTCCCCGCTCCCAATGCAGAGGGCCCAGGTTCGATCCCTGGTCAGGGAACTGGATCCCACACGCGGCAATGAAGATCCCACGTGCCGCAATTAAGACCCGGCGCAGCCAAAAAAATTTTTAAAAAGGAGTCATGACTGAGACATTTACACCCACCGAGCGATGCTTCTCTTTGTCACTGACAACGTTTAATTGCGTCAGACTCTGCCTTTCTTTGACAAGTTCTTCTGGTTGATGTTTTTCTTCCATAAGGGCGACCTATCACTTAGTCATCCGGCCGTGCCTCGTGGGGCTTTCACGAGGGATCCTCACACGAATGGGAGTGGCCAGCAGTGCTGGGACAGGAGGGAAGTGGCTGGGCCCTCCAGGTCAGGGAGTGACAGTGGGTGTGGACTCACCCACTGGGCGTCTGAGAAGAGCCATGAAGAGTCCCTCCTGGTGGCACTCCCTGGCGGCTGTGTGTCGGCACCGCTCATGACAGGCACCGCCAGCCAGAAGCCTTGCGTGGATCCTGACTACCTCGTGCAACGAAGCCTAAAGCCAGGGCCCTCTGCAACTTGGCTCAAAAGTATCCCCCCATCTTCACCTCCACGCACCCTTACTCCACAGCCAAACCAAACAGGTCCCCTTTCCCTAAACAACCACAGCCTTCCCACCTGCCAAACTTGACCTTTGCTGTTTCTGTTCCTTGAGAGGCTAATCCTATCCCCTCCATCATTTAAAACCCCTCACCTCCCCCTCCAGGTTTACCTCCCTTCCTGACCACATCAGCAAGACCTCTTCCCTGAATGCTCCTGGCAGTTTATTCTCTGCCCTACGGCCCTGCTCTTTTACTACTTTGCTTTATGTGTGTCTCTGTCTCATCTGGTCTTCCTAGATTGGAGGCTCTTAAAGGGCAGGGACCTCATCTTGTATATTTCCCACCACATCTCTTGTACAGTGTCATAGGTGGATGGGCAGATGGATGGGAAAAGGGAGGTGGGGGAAAAGGAGGGAGGAATGAAGGAAAACACAGGAAGGAACAATAAACAAAGGGCCCTTTTCCCTGGGCACCACCAGCGTCCTAGGTAGTAACCAGAGAGGCCTGGCCCACTGAAGATGCTAGACGTGCAGGCCCTTCTTTCAATGGCTCCCCCCTTCCCCTCCCCACTGCCTGGTGTCCCCTTCAGCAGCATCCGTCACACAGGCCTGGGCTCATTGAGGAGAAAATATGCAAAGGCAGAGCAGGGGTGACCTTGCCCCATGAAATCCTCTTCTTCAAGGGCCACTGCATGCACAGGAAATCAATGAGATACAGATCCACCTGCTGGGCCCCTTTATCTCATGGCCCTGACACCCCAGAAGCTAGTGTGACCACACACAGCAGAAGACACACAGTCACCTCAACCGGGGAGTCACCGGTAGTCACTGGCAGTGACAGATTCTCTCTGCTGCACAGACACACTAAAGCTGATGCTGAGTGACAGGGACAAAAGCCACCTTCCACAAGATGCTTCAGTTAACCAGAACTCCATTGGTCACAGTTCTCATCTCGTGGAGGTTTCTGTTTATTTGTTTTACTTCTTAGATCCCAGTACCCTTTCTGGAGGAAAAAGAGAAGCAATCCAAGAAAACACACTGACAGTAGAATTGTGGTGAATAATAGTTCCTAGAAAAAAAAAAGAGGGGTGATGCTTTAGCATCCAGAGTTTCAGAGGCAATTTCAGCAAAGGCGGAGGAAGTGACTCTGCCCTGAATCAGCAAACACAGCAGTTCTCCTTCCCCGGCTGCCTCAAGCCATCGCTGGAAGCTGGAGGCTGCCTGCACCTGTCGACTGGCCGATTCACAGAGCCGCACGCCAAGGATCTAGGTGACCCCCACGGTACACAGCTCACTTTCCCCACCCTGGTAAATGAAGGATCCGAAGACCGTGCTGTGACTAAAGCCACCAGAGCCACTGCATGGCCTCACTGCCCAGGAGGAGCTCTGGTGTCCCGCAGACGCTTGTCCCAGTCTCTCTCCCATCAGCCACTCTCCGTGTGACCTTGGCAGGTAGAAACCGCCCTGCCTCGGGCTCCTCATGATAATGACATACGTTCATCAGGTGGGGAGATAATGCGTGTCATGGAGTCTAATTCTCTAACACACGTAGGAGCTAAACAAAAGTTGAGTTTCCTTTCCTTCTTCCTGCCTTCCAAACCTCTCACACCCCAGGCCCCTGGCCTTCCCTCCTAGAGAGTTCTGTGTGCACCCCACCAGGCCTCCTAAGGTGAGATGCTTGGACCCATCAGACCCTGAGACCCCCCCACCCCGGGACACTGCCCCCTGGATCTGAAGAGTCTGGGGCAGGCACCTGCCCTGGTGAGCCATGCCCCGCAACTGGGGAAGGACAGAGCTCAGAGAGAAGACAGACAGTCAGCCTGTGAAGTTCTCCCACAAGCCTCCTCGAGCCATTCTTCTACCCTGGCACAGTGCCAGCTCCATCACATGCCGAGATACCTCACTTAGTCCCTATGACGTAAGGACTGATACTGTCCCTTACAGATAAGGAAACTGGGGCCCAGAAAAGTAACTTTCTCAAAGTCACACATCTCATAAGCGGTGGAACCAGCCTTTGAGCCCACGGGGTCTGGCTCCAGAGCCAGGCCTGCAGTCCCTGCACCTGGGGGCGCTCTAAATCCTCAAGGCTTCAGGCAGGAGAAGCTCCCCAGCCCAGCACTGCCTTGGGGGAGTCCCGTCGTGGGTAAACATTTTTCATATATGCTTCCCAATTCTCACAGCAAGCCTGCACGGTAGCTATAATTTTCCCATTTTTCCAGATGAGAAATACTGAGGTCCAGAGGCGGGAAGTGAAACTGTTGAGTCACAGAGCTTAAAAGAGGCCGAATCAGATTCATCTGACTCCAAAGCCTGTGACTCTTCCAATGCCCCAGATGAGAGGTCAGCTTCAGACACACAGAGGGAGTCTGAACATCCACCCTCAGGATGGTTTAAGAGGTAATGAGACCCCATCTCTTCAAGCTCCCCCAGGACCCCCAGGCACAAACCAAACTCCAGCCCGAGTCTTGCTGCTCCATGACCTTTTCCAAGAGCCCAGCCAAGTGTCTGCCATAATGAGTGTGTTATCTGGGACAGGAACACACACACTAACGGACAGATTAGTGGGGCTGCCTTTATCTGGGCTTAACTGTCTGCTGGTAGAGACCAGAGCCCAAAAGGATTATGACAGAGGAAGGGACACTGATTTGGGGGGAAGGGGGCGTTGGATGTTTAAGGGGCTGTCAGGGTGACTGGGGGGAGGAAAGCCTGAGCTTGGAGGTGGGAAAGCCAGAGAAAGGACGCCCAGTGCAAGTGGGCTGGACAGAGGTCAGACGCATGCAAACCTAGCCCTGCAGCGTTGCAAGCGCCATCACTTCTGCTGGCAGAGCCGGTGAGGCCCTGATTCCCGCTGCTATTACTGCTGTTACCACTATAATCAGCAGCAGCATCACTTACTTATGTATCGGCATCATTTATTCATCCTCTTGACATTCTCTGCAATCCTGCACACAGTGTGGATCCCTCCCCACTCCTAGAAGTCTCTCCACAAATGCAGGGACCACTGAGCCACAGAGCCCCCCCAAAGCAGGCTCCAGCCCGACACTCCGGAACCATCCCCTCTTATAACAAAGCACAGACTCCTCAGCTGGGTCTTCATGTTCCGGAACCTGAGACCCTGACCCCACCCAGGGAAGACAGACTCCTGAGTGGGCAAACAGAGATGCTGCCCCTTGGGGACCTGCAGCAGGACAGCCGCCTCTGGCCCTTTAAGGATCCTGCTGGGTTGGGGGTGATGGCATGCCCTGAGCTGGCAGAATGGAGTCCAGTCTACAAAGCTCCTTGGTTGAAGGAACAGCTCTCCCGTGCTCCCTGGGGGCGCCCTGGAGGGTGCTCCCTCAAATATTCACTACTGCCTCTGGTGCACCCACTCCCATCAGAGCTGGGAATATGGTGACGACTGCTCTCACTTTGTGTCTTGCGATGGGAAGCCAATATTTATTGTTGATTTCAGGCCCAGAGGTTGTAAGAGAGCCAGTGGCTTTCCAGAAAGTCTGAACAAGATAAAAGGAGATCAATAGCTGGAGAATGATTTGGGGGCTGAAAGTATGGCACATCCTGGTGCAAGGGTGAATTTTTGGCTGGGAAGATATTAGATGCCTCTCAAGGATAATGAGGAGGAGTGTTGTATCAGTTAGCTATTGCCAGAAGACAAACAGCCCCGAAATGTAATGGGGTGACTCCCACATCTGGCTGATGGCAGGCTATTGACCGGCATGACGGAGGCCACTGGGCCATGTGTGTCTCATCATCAGAAGCTTCTTTACACGGCGGCAGCCACAGGGTTCCAAAAACCAGAAAAGAAGACCAGTCCCACTGCACAAGTGCTTCTCAGCCTTCGCTGGTTTCCAAGCATCCAGAGCAAGTCAAGTGACAAAGCCCAGGAGGGTAGTCAGCGTGCATGCAAGAGGGTGTGATTCCAAGGAGGGGGCGAACTGTGGTCATTTTGTGACCTACCTCTAGGAGACCTGAGCCACCAGGCTGTCTTTTACAATACACACTCTTACAGGAACGTCAGGTGACTTAGGACAGATGGCCAATTAACATCTTAATGGTGTAAGTGAATAAACACACAAAGAAAGAAAGAAAGAGTGAATAAGGACAGAGCAGGGAGTGAATGTAGGTCTAGCACTCCAAGTGCCTAAAGAAAACTGAGATCCTCAGGCCTGGGGGAAGATTCTGGAAATTTGAGAAGAAGCCTAAGAAAGACACGCAGCTCTTGAAGGTACAAAATCATGAGAGAAAATGATGTTGGAGAGAGAAAGCTTATGGGTGCAGTGAGCGGAAACTGAACTAAGAATCAAAAACCCTATAACTCCTCAAACTTTATTCCTTCTCTAATCATGACGGAATTAATGAATTTCCTTATTTTTTAATTTCAACTAATGTTTATTGAGCTTCTACTCTATGCCGGGCAGTGGGCCCTAAGCTCATGATGTTGCCAGCTGGAGGTCATTCTCATAAGGGGTTCCTGCACCTTTTTAGCAGCATACTTTCCCACTCTGTCTCTGAAGCCCAGCATCACCCCTGCCCTGGAGGGGAGAGGCCACTCAAGCTACACCACCAGGCTCCCTCCCTCCCCCTGGAGTGCTTCTCAGGCTGGCAGCTGCTGTGACACTAGGTCCAGACCTGGTTTTCTGGGTGGACCAGTTGGAGGCCCCTGGCCGATATGACCTCGAAGCCCCCTTTAGCTCTGACACTCTAGGATAAGAACGGGAAACATGCCAAGCCCCTGAGTGAGGCATCTGTCACAACCAGTCATGCTGTGCCGTGAAGAAAGCATGTGTCCGCTGGGAGTCACCGGGAAGGCCACCAAGGAACACAGAAAAGCAGGCAGGCTCTTCAGAGCATCTCCGAGCACAGCTCCTTGGCAAGGCAAACCTGCCCTCCCCCAATCTAGTCAGCCACCATCCCGTCATGGGGCCCCCGCTTTCCCAGCACCCGGTCGCCTCATTCAGAGCTCCGTATTCCCAGGACAAACAGTGGAGGCACAGTCCCCGGTTGAGCCCGTTGGTCCTGGGCACAGAATAAAAACAGAGGCAAAACACTAGGCGGGAGGTCTTGACCGCTGCTTCCTGCCAACCTGGTGTAGACCTCACCACCTCCCCAGATTTCCAGGTAGCTCTCTCTGCCCTCTGACCTCATCAGGGTGAGGACAGGCTCTCTCTCGACTCCCCCTTTCCCCGCTCAACCTTCCTGGGCGTCCACTCGTCAGAGCTCATTGTTTCTTCCAGTAGGCCATGCAGCCTTCCTTTCCTTACCCCTCAACAATGTGTGTCCTCCCCCTCCCTTATCTCACCTCTCCCCATGGGCTCCCTTCACCTGCAAACACTCCACACCATTCCCGGCCCCCATCTGTCGGCAGCAGAAGATACAGTTGACTGTCCTTTGTGATCCTCTCCCCCAAGCAGGCATCACTTCATTTTTTTTTTTTTTGCAGTACGCAGGCCTCTCACTGTTGTGGCCTCTCCCGTTGCGGAGCACAGGCTCCGGACGTGCAGGCTCAGCGGCCATGGCTCCCGGGCCCAGCCGCTCCGCGGGATGTGGGATCCTCCCGGACCGGGGCACAAACCCGTGTCCCCTGCACCTGCAGGCGGACCCTCAACCACTGAGCCACCAGGGAAGCCCAGGCATCACTTCCCATCTTCCCTACTCTGCCTCGGTTCCCTGCAGGCAGGCCCAGACCGTGAGGTGTAATAGCATCGTCTTTAATAGCATCACACGCTCAAGAGAGGAAATGATCTTAACATTATTGCTTGAGAATCCCTTCCCCTTCCTTTCCCCCCCCCCCCACCAATACCCTCGTGATCAGTTGCCAACTTCTGTCTGTCACCCCCTATAATGGCTGTGGAGCATCCCTTTCTCTTCATTCCTACAACACCATCTTCCTCAGATCTTATAAGGACCATTGTCAGTCTTCCAACCCTAGTTTGCCACCTCCCCTCCCACCACCATCCCCCTATTTAAATTTACAGCCTATTTGGGGCCAAGCCTTGTATATGCCTATATTTGATCTTCTCACGCTTCCTTCATCCTGGAAGGATTCACCCCTGCCCTGCCAAATCCTACCGAGCCTTCAAGAAGCTCAGTGGGGCTTCCTCTAAAAATCCTCTCATCTCCTCCCCTTCCCCCTCTTACCACCACCTGCCCCCCACCCCCCGTGAGCAGGAAGTCATCCTCTGAATTCCTACTGCCCTGTCTCTGTTCCTGTACTAAGATGCTTGTCACTTTCTACATTGTGTCCTAGGTGTTTGCATATTTTTCTGTCTTCCTGATGACAAAGATTCCTTGAAAGATGTAACTAAGTCCTTTTTATCTTTATATCCCCCAAAGAACTAGGACGCTGTCTTTGGATAGATTTGTTGAATGAATGAAGCCTCCAGCTTTCACAGAAGGCAGTTATAGAGCATCTAGCTCTTGGGGAAGGGACTTTGGGATCTTGCCCAGAAACAATTTAGTGATTGTAAAAGTTATCACTTGAATTATTTGCCAGAGCTCTGTCTCTTGACAGCCATCTGCAGCCACCTCTGTCCTGAAGCAATGAAATTAAAATCTGCTGTACTGAACCAAATTCCTTGAGCAACCCTTCTTTTACACCCCCATGTATGGAAGGAAGGTACTTTCCTTCTCAGATCTGTGAACGGTCACCCCACAACCCAGGCCATCCCACCCTCACCCCAGCTCAGCCACTGAGCTCATGTCTTCGGGCCTAATTCATTTTCTAGACAGACGGAGCAAATACCTAGCAAATATTATTTATGACTTTGTGATAAATAAGCCTTTTACAGAAGTTATTCAAGGAGTTCTGGGGAATTTCAAGGATAACTTTCAGCAAGTTTTAAAGGTCAGGTCACCCTGGAATACTGAGTCCATAGTATTTGCCGCTCGTTCATCTGTTTTGAATTATTGGTCTCACCCAGTTTCAGTCGGCTCTCAGTGGACGGGCTGTGCTTTAGCTCTCTGGCTGTATTTTATTTTGATAGTGGGAAAAGGGTTTTAATAATTATTATTTGTGCTAGACTGACAGAGGAGAGAGAAAAAAGGGGGTCACAATGAAATTCAAGCTCTAGCAAATGTGCTAGAAAAGATGAGTTCTACCTGACCAGGCATCATGTCCATGTACACCCACACGGCCATGCACACGGAGCAGTGGTACCCCCTCTGTGCAGAGGTGAGAAGGCACTGGGCTGAACCTGGCAGCACAGAGGTGGGGTCATAAGGGCAGGGCTTTCCCAGAGGGCCAGGAAGCAACGGGCTAGCCTGGGACCTTCTCTAATGTATGAATGTCTGATCCTCTGCAGATGTTGCAAACAGAGCTTCTTGGGAGCAGAGACTGTGTCTCAATTCCGAATCCACGGAATCTAATGCTCTGCCAGCGGGTAGTAGGCACTCAATAAATATTTATTGGATTGGGTTGGATCAGACTGGATTGGATTGGGTTGGCTTGGCTTGGCTTGGCTTGGCTTGCACTGAGTTGGATCGGGGAGGATTGGGTTGGGTTGGGTTGGATTGAGTTGAAGTGAATGGAATCAAATCGAATTGAGCTCCCATTTCTCCTCCACGCTAACTGTAATTTCTTTCCACAAAGCCTTTTATTTTTTTTTAATTTTCTTTTTTTGTTGTTGTTGGCTTTTTTTTTTTCTGGTTAGTTTGTTTAGCTTTGTTGTTTGAATTTGATTTTGATTTACCCAGAGAATGAATTTGCCTGACACAGAAGTCTAACTTAGAATGTAAAGGTCTTTACAGGTAGATCTAGACATTTCTCCCTAGATAATTTGGCAAAATTCATTTTCCTTTCCTGAGACCTAAGAGTATCAATCTATTTTTCTAGAAATGGTGTGGAATAAAGAAATAAAGAATGTTGTCTCGGGCTTCCCTGGTGGCGCAGTGGTTGAGAGTCCGCCTGCCGATGCAGGGGACACGAGTTCGTGCCCCTATCCCGGAGGATCCCACATGCCGCGGAGCGGCTGGGCCCGCGAGCCATGGCCGCGGAGCCTGTGTGTCCGGAGCCTGTGCTCCGCAACGGGAGAGGCCACAGCAGTGAGAGGCCCACGTACAGCAAAAAAAAAAAAAAAAAAAAGAATGTTGTCTCACATTACACCCTTTTAAAATAGTAAAATTTGTATCACCTTGTTATAGTTTTGAAGACGGCTTTTCCCCTAGTCTGCTCTACTAATTTGAAACTCTTTATTTGGCATATTCCAAATGGGTGCACATAGGTTCTTTAAAAAAGTACTTGGTGAAGTGAACTGACTGCAGAAAGCCTGATTTGTTCACCTCTTTGGCTGTTTGTTTTAACTCCAGAAGGTAGAAAAATGTCTCCCCCTGTGAGAAATCAATCAAGGGCTCCCTTTGTCTCTAGACTGAGGCACTTTCTGCTGGATTCCCTTCTTATAAACATCTGTCCCTCTCACTTTACACGGTAAACATGGCCTGAAGAAACACTACCTTGGTTAGTTTTTTAAATCAAATTGTATTTAAATGCACTAGTGGACATTTAAAGGACTACTACCTGCAATATGAATAACTCTCTAATGTACATCCTACCAAACCCCAATTTTTCATATTGGATTTTCTCAAGGAATATCCATCTCTTCTTTGTTCTTCTTTCAGAGAAGACAATTAGCAGTGAGTGGGTTGTCTGCAGTCTCCTTGCAGGGCTAAGGCCCCAGGAGGGCGTGCCTGTTTGCCAGAGTTGCACGTGGTCCACATGGGAGCCTAACTCCAAAAGGGAGGTTTAGAAAGAGAAAGGGCTGAGATCATCAGTCCCCAGAGAGGTCTTTAAATCATGAGGGAGGGTCTATGCCAGAGGGTGCAATGGGATGGTGCAGCAGGGAAAAGAAAACAGCAAATAAGTCCACTGGGTGAGAGAGATGGAAACCCCATTTGATGTCACTGGCTTGTGATTGCTCCTGCATCCAGCTCCGTGTTGGGCCAAAGGGACCAAGCTGACAGAGTCTCTAGCCTGTTTTCCTGATGACCTTGGATTTCTGCAAACCTCTCCAGCTTCTGGATGCGAACCCTCACTCACAACCCATGTTCATGAAAACATCCTCACTCTCTACTTACCCCACACTGAGAACCCCATATATTATACTCCCTTCCCTTCAAGGTAATTGAATCCTTCTTGTCACACAATGGCACAGGTAATGCAGGGCAGGGAGGAGAGGCTTCCTACCATGATGAATCCTTCAGATCAATTTCATAAGGAAAAGCATCCTTTTAGTAAGAAGGAGAGAACAAATGACTTTTTGCTCGTACTGCAAAGCATCTGGGGACAGCTGCATGTCCTACATCAGTTGCTGGGCAAAATCCTTTGGACCATAGAATTTCTGTGTCTCCTTCTCCTAGGTCTTTGGTTTTTCTACTGTTTGTAGATGGTGTTCTACTTTTTCCACCTCTTCTGGAGCACCCCCCCTCTCTCTAGCCCCTTCCCCGAGGCAAGGATTTAGCCTCATTGTTTGTTCTGGTCACCTTGCTGATTAACAAACACCTCCAAAACATAGCGGTTTGAAACAGCAATCTATTATTGTCTCTCATGTGTCTGATGATGGACAGCGGGGCAGTTCTCATTTAAGATCTCTCATGGAGTTGTATTTGGTAGGGGCCAGGGCTGGAGTCATCTAAAGGCTTGAGTAGACTGGACATCCAGTGGAGTTGTTTCAGTCTGTTACTGAACTCAGGTCCGGCTGCTCCCTGCTTGAAAGCAATACTCGAGAGGCAACTGTTGGTAGAAAGGAAAGGTTGCTTTATTCAGGAGACTGGCAACCTGGGGAGAAGGCAGACTCATGTCCAAAGGCCAAATCCCCATCTGCCAATCAGGGGGCAAGAACTTTTAAAGGGGAGTTTCAGGGGTGGCTGGAGGGGGTTACCTGCAGAACGGCACAGTCAGCTCTGACAATCATCTTGAAATTGGTCATGCAGTGGTCTGATCAGTGTCATCTTGATTGTTTTAAGTACAGTTAATCTTCAGTTCCAGGGTTGTTTTTTTCCCATTCCTTTGAGGCCAGTTCTCGGAACTGTGGCAGCTTGCATCATGGCTACAGCCTGGTCATCACGTACTCAACTTCTTCCACCTGCTGGAGGTTTCAGTATCTACAAAACAACTCAAAGGACATGGCTCAGAATATTATGTACAGCCCTCGAGGAAGAATTAAATAGAGGCCCTTGACTTTGTTTAATGACTCAATTATTATTATTTGGTCCTATATGACTGCTTTCCTTTGCTTCTACATGTTCTCACTCCTCTGATTAAATTTATTCTTTGACCAAAGTCTTTCTACAGACAAAAGGCAGGCAGAGGACATGGTTGGAGGTGGTTCTGTCCTGGGAAGACCTCATAGGGTCCTGCTTCATTTCAACTCGATGGCTGACATTTGATACTGTCAGTTAGAGGTCAGCTGGTTGACGACCAGAACAACCTCATGTGGCTTCTCCATATGGCTTCTCACGGCATGGTGGCAGGGTCCCAAGAAGGAATGTCCCAAGAAGGAGTGTCCCAAGAAGCAAGTGTTCTAAGAGACCCAGATAGAAGCCGCAGAGTGCTTGTGACCTCGCCTTAGAAGTCCCTGGAAGTCACTTCCACCATATCCTACAGTTCAGGCAAGGCACTAAGGTCAGCCCAAGAGCAGAGGAATTCAATTCCACCTCCTGATGGGGTGAGAAGTATACCTGAGCTGGGGGAGGGAACTTGTGGCAGCCACGCTTGGAAACTCTCCTCAGACTCGCACCACAACTTCTCTTACCACAAGCTTCTAAAACCATTTTATTGTTTCTGATCCTGTGCTGCCTCTATTCCCTTCCCTTCAAACTCACAGTCCCTCTAATTAATGCCTTTTGTTAGGGACATAAGTTCTATAAGTCAGTCAAAGCCAGTCCTGAACTGAGCACAGCAGGTTTTGACTCCGAGAATGACTGCCTTAAAACCACTAGAGGAAAAAAAAAAAAAAAAAAAAAAACCACTAGAGGGCTTCCCTAGTGGCGCAGTGGTTGAGAATCTGCCTGCTAATGCAGGGGACATGGGTTTGAGCCCTGGTCTGGGAGGATCCCACATGCCGCGGAGCAACTAAGCCTGTGAGCCACAACTACTGAGCCTGCGCGTCTGGAGCCTGCGCTCTGCAACAAGAGAGGCCGCGATAGTGAGGGGCCCATGCACCGCGATGAAGAGTGGCTCCCGCTTGCCACAACTAGAGAAAGCCCTCGCACAGAAACGAAGACCCAACACAGCAAAAATAAATAAATTAATTAATAAACTCCTACCCCCAACACCTAAAAAAAAAACAACAACAAAAAACCCACTAGAGAGCTCTCTCTCTCTCTCTCTTTTTTATTTTAAGTTATTGGATTATTTAAACAGTCAGAGAAAGTCCATGGGTCACACACACTGCAGGAATTTTCAAGTGTTCCCACCAATTTTTTTTTTTTTTTTTTTTGGAAACCAAATGACAAATCACCTTCTGAGGTTCTCCTCTGGACTTACATTTAGAGTGAAAAGTCAAAAGAAAGGCAAAAAAAAAAAAAAAAAAAAAAGGGTCCATGGGGGCAAAGTGAAAATTCAACTGTAACTAATGAATCTTAAGAGTTTGCGTAATTCTAACACCTTTCCTTTGGAAAGAAAAGTGAATCTCCCAAAGCATCAAAGCTCTGTAGAAAACAAGTGAGGTTTAGAGTGCAAACCCTCAGACCCCAATCTCCTGTCCCCCTCTCCTGAGCGGCTGCAGGCTGAGGGCAGAAGGAGCAGCCACTCACTTTCCCTCGTAGCCTAAGGAGCAGGCTCTTTCCCAGCCCCTCTGGCCTGCTCTGGGGTCCCTCTGAACCATCCGGGAAGTCTCATTCCCAGGGTCTCTCCCCCAACTCCTGAGAATGACTGCCCTGAGGGTGTGGGGCAGGGCAGGAGGTGTGACACAAGGGAGCCCCCATCCATCCATCCGTCCATCCATCCATCCATCCATCCTTCCATCCATCCTTCCATCCATCCATCCATCCATCCATCCGCCCATCCCATATATGTGATGTGCTTTCAGCTTCACGTAAGATTATACAGCAGTCAGTGCAGCTAGGAAGGCAGAGGCGGACAAAGTTATTTATATTTCACACTCGCAGACACTTTTTTCATTATCTCCCAGGAGGCTCCAGTGTTTGGGGGAAAACAGTGCCAGATGGGGAGTTCCCCCGACCTGAGGTCTCCCCTACTTCTCCATTGACAAACGGTGTGGTCCTCCTGGGGCTCCGCTGGAAAAAAGAGATGGTTCTACGACCTCCTAATCTTTAGGTCTCCTGCGTCTCCTAATTTTCCTTCAGGAAAACCAGGATCAGAAAGAGCTGATGACGCAGAAAACCCCCCCATCAGGACGCGGCACACAGAAGCAGCTCTCCTCCCTTTACCCTGCCAGGACGCGCCCCAGGCCCCCCCAACCCCAGCCATTTGAAGGGACTCCCTCGTCCCCAGCCACTTTCCCTCCAGGACTAGCCAGCCTCCTTTCAGGTCCCTGCGGGCAGCCGATCAGAGGAAGAGTTTGAAAACTCTCTACTGTGGATAAAATCCACAAGCTGTTTTCCTAAAAGGCCGGGAATTGGGGTGGGGGCAGGGTAGGGGCGAGATCAGGGCCCTTCTCTCTGCTCTGGAGGTCTCCATATGCTTTAGCTCTTAATCACTAGATCGGAAAGGGGGAGGGGGAGGGGTGGCCGGGGAGGGGGAGGGGGAGGTCAAGGGGAAGGGAAAAAAACGCAACAACAACGAAAAAAGAGACAGCCCCCCACTCAGGTCCTCTGGGACCGAGGACGCCATTCAGAGCTCGCAGAAAATAGGGTCAGGCATGTCTTGTGACCTGAGACCCCAGACCTCTTCTGTTCCCCATAATTATCTAATACAGCACTCTCCCTGCCAAATACAATGAAACAATTTGTCACTTCAATTATCTGTCAGTCAACAGCGAGGCCTTTTCAACAGGCCAGCACATGTGTTTGGAGAGCTTGTCAGGGAGAGCCGGCTAGCCAGACCCATAACCATGGAAAATGGAACCTTTGTTAATGCTGGTTCTTAGAAAAGTAAATCCATTCAATGGCTCTCCTTCTCGCTCCCTCTTCTTTTCTAAATGCCTTCAGCTTGGAATTTGCACAAGGAGCTGAATTGGTCCTGCTCTGAACCTTCAATGACTGGCCAAAGGATTTGCATGAGGAAGCAGAAATTAATTCTTCCTTTGGGGCTTTTTCCCCCTGGTTTGCTGTAATTCTGTGTTTAGAAGCGAGATTACACCGTGCGTTACAGCGGGACGGGGATGGTGAGGGAGTGGGAAGTGGCGGGTCGCTGGGGGCTGGGGGGTGTTTGCGTTTTGTTAGCGTCCCCGGTTCAGCCCAGCCAGTGGCTCCTTCCCTTCCCGGCCTCTTCCCAGGGGAGTTCGCTCCGGGGTCTTCACACTGTCCCCTTGGAGGGATAAAGGGGAAGGAAATCTCATCTGAGGACCAGTCATCCCTAGGAGCAAAACCCGGATTCCATTTCTACACAGACGGGAGATTGTTACTCCTGGGAGGGGAAGCAGGTCTGTGGCTGAATCGCTAGGGCTTAAATGGAGAAGCCTATACATCCCATGTGTTCCCACAGCAGTCTAACTTTAAATACTCCATCCCAGTGTCAGACCGTGCATGAAGCTGCATATTTCCATTTTGGGCTGGGAATACAAGGTTGCTATTACACAGTGTGCCAACAAGGATGCCAAAGACCCTTCCCGGTTCACAGCAGGGCTGGGACCTTTTCAAGATGTCAGCATGGAGTGGGCACACACGCATCCATCCACGGTAGTGTTGGCTGGTTTTTCTACCTTGAATTTTTTAAATTGAAGTATAGCTGATTTTTAAGATTGTGTTAGTTTCAGGTGTACAGCAAAGTGATTCAGTTACACATTTTTTTTCAGATTATTTTCCATTATAGGTTATTACAAGATATTGAATGTAATTCCCTGGGCTGTACAATAAATCCCTTTTGCTTTTCTATTTTATGAATAGTAGTTTGTACCTCTTAATCCCATACCCCTAATTTATCCCTCCCCCCTCCCTTTCCCCTTTACTAACCAAAAGTTTGTTTTCTATATCTGTGAGTCTATTTCTGTTTTATGTATAGACATTTGTATTATTTTTTGATTCCACACATGAGTGATATCACAATATTTGTCTTTCTCCGTCTGATTTACTTCACTTAAAATGATTATCTTTAGGTCCATCCATGTTGTTGCAAATGGCAATATTTCATTCTTTTTTATGGCTAATATTCATATATATATAATATCTTCTTAAGCCAACGAGCAGTTTCTGACCACTTAGGTTGATTCCATGTCTTGGCCATTGTAAATAATACTGCAGTGAACACTGGGGTGCATGTATCTTTTTGAATTAGAGTTTTTGTCTTTCAGGATAAATGCCCAGGAGTGGGATTGCTGGATCGTATGGTAGCTCTATTTTTAGTTTTTTGAGGAACCTCCATACTGTTCTCCATAGTGGCTGCACCAGTTTACATTCCCACCAACAGTGTATGAGGGTTCCCTTTTCGCTGCACCCTCTCCATTTACTATTTGTAGACTTTTTGATGTTGGCCATTCTGACTGATGTGAGAACCTCATTGTAGTTTTGATTTGCATTTCTCTAATAATTAGTGATGTTGAATATGTTTTCATGTGCCTGTTGGCCATCTGTATGTCTTCTTTGGAGAAATGTCTATTTAGGTATTCTGCCCATTTTTTGATTGGGTCATTTGCATTTCTGATATTGAGTTGTACTAGCTGTTTGTATATTTTGAAAATTAAGCCCTTGTTGGTCGCATCGTTTGCCAATATTTCTTCCCATTCCATAGGTTGTCTTTTCATTTTCCTGAGGGTTTCCTTAGCTATGCAAAAGCTTTAAAGTTGGATTATGTCCCCATTTGTTTATTTTCACTTTTATTTCTTTTGCCTTGCGAGACTGACCTAAGAAAACATTGCTACTATTTATGTCAGAGGATGTTTTGCCTATGAGTTTAATGGTGTCAAGTCTTATATTTAGGTCTTTCAGCCATTTTGAGTTTATTTTTGTATATGGTGTGAGGGAGTGTTCCAACTTCATTGGTTTACATGTGGCTGTCCAACTTTCCCAGCACCACTTATTGAAGAGACTGTCTTTTCTCCATTTGTAAATTCTTGCCTCATTTGTCCTAGATTAATTGACCATCAGTGCGTGAGTGTATTTCTGGGCTATCTATTCGGTTCTGTTGATCTGTATGTTTGTTTTTTGTGCCAATACCACCCTGTTTTGATTACTGTAGCTTTGTAGTAGAGCCTGAAGTCTGAAAGGCTTATGCCTCCAACTTTGTTCTTTTTCCTAATGATTTCTTTGGCAATTCTGAGTCTTTTGTGGTTCCATATAAACTTTAGGATTATTTCTTCTATCTTGATTGCTTTTATAATGATTTTAAAAAATACATTGTCCTATAGCAAATAAAATTGTGTGTTTCAAATTTTAGACATATGATTTCACATACATTAGAGTTTTATCCCACTTTACATGCTTACAGATCCCCCCCACCCCAAACCTGAGAATCTGGCTTCCTCCCTCTCTGCCTCAGCTTCGTGTCCACACAAGAAGCCTGAGGCTACAATCTATTACTTTCTGCTTCTGCAGATGGTTTCCCTCCCCTCCATCCAGCCCCACGACCCAGCATCACAGAAAGAGCACAATTTGGTGTCTTCCAGGCCTTGGAATTCTGTCCCCAGGACATCTGAGAAAATAGGTCCCTGAAGATCTCAGACCAGATCTTGCTCTGTTTCCCAAGGGGTGCTAGGCTCCTCAGGTTCCCCTGGCTCTGGTCTGATGAGGCATCCTCTCCTCTGCTCTTTCTTTCTGCCCTCATCCCTCCTTTCACTCTCTTCCTCTCTTCTTTCTCCTTCCTTCTTCTCTTCCCTTTCCCCATCTGTTCCCTTCCCTACCTGTTCCCTGCCAGTCTTTTCTCTGTATGGTTTTTCCCTTTTATCCTTCCTTATGATTTTCTGTTTCTTTCTCTCTATTTCCTTTTTTGAACCCAAAGAGTTTCATAGTCGTCCCTATAGCACTGGGTTGCACAAAGGGAGAAATCATTCTTCTTTTTCTTTCTACTTTATAGGTAAGAAAATATAAGCCCAAGGGGGGAGGTTTTAAATTCATTCAGGAAGTCAGGAGGGAAACTATCAAAGAAATATATCACTAAGGAGCTACCAGGTAGACCCAATCCCAGCCAGGTCCCCTAATGGCTGTCCCTGCCTGCATCTCACCCCAGAACAGAGTATGCCCTTCTCCATTGACTTAAGTGGCAGATTCCTCAAAGGAGGGATCCTGGCAACCACCTGAATGCGGTCCAGGAGGTAACTGGGTCTTTTTTCTCCTGGGCTGTGAGTAGAGCCTCTCTTCAGCTCTCAAGGAAGAGTCCATCATGGGGGATATGACAACAGGGGAAGAAAACAGCCTTTCTTTCCAGATAAATACTCTGTATGCAGACTGGACCTCAAAAATGACCACTCTGAGAAGTTGCACACTTACCCCAATGTATTAACTATTAGCAAAATTATTTTGGAATGTTTTCAGGAAAGAAAATACATATAATATATATATTTATATATATATATATATAAAATATATAAAAAAATATATTATATATATAAATATATTATATATAATATATATATTTAAAATATATATACATAATATATAAATATATCTATATCTATATAACAAAAAAGTGAATGTGTTACTTTCTGGTAACCCCATGTTTCAAAGGGGTTCATTTTCAATAAGTCCATGCTTCATTTTCTACCCTTTTCAGATTTTATTCCAATTATGCAACACTTCTTCCAAAAATCAATTCCACCTTTACTTTAGGGAAATTAGCAACCCTTAAGGCCACATGCAAAACTGTGCCCCAAGACCGGAAGTGATTCCAAAAGCAGAGTATTTCTAGGGGAGCCAGAGTCTAGGCAGGACCACGATAACTTAACAAGCATCTTCTGTGAACATCCTGTGTATAAGGCCATAGCATCGAGGCAAATGCCAAACCGCAAAGCTGAAGGAGAGAGGCAGGAGATCACATCACAACTGCCAACACACAGATGTAGGGTCTGGAGTCAGGGGAGGGAGGAGAGGCCGGCCTGTTTTCTCTCAACCCTGGGACTGGCTTGCCGTGGCTCTCACCTCCCCCACCTTTCCCCCAACCTCCCTGCTGACCTTCCCCGTCCCCAAACTCCCCTTCACTTTAGTGACACCAGTGTTTAAACTTTCACCTCTGAAACCTCCACCGTCTGCTCCTTGGGAAACATGGTGACATGGCTGCCCTCTCTCCTGGTCACTCCCCAGAGGAAAGCAGGCAGAAAAAAACCTGAGTTGAATGAGCATCTATGCTTCCTCAGGCTGGGCTGCGTCTAATCCCATCTCAGGCCCTGAACAGTTTAGAAGCATTTCCCAAGGAGGCACAGCCAATTCTTTCTCTCGGAAACATAATCCTTTTGATTCTTTCATCCTGCAGTTAGATAGACCTAACTTTTCCTTCCCACAGCCAGCCCCACTCTTAGCCTAGAAAAGAAAAAAAATATATGTATTTGGAGGAATTGATAACTGCCTACTGCAGTAAATTCAGGAATTAGAGTCAGTCTGTGGAGAAAATGCTTCCATCCAGAAGGAGAAGGAAAGGGCCACCCAGAGGAAATAGGTCAAGGTTTGAATATTCACACCAGTCACACTCTGGTCATCCTAGTATCCCAGAGATGCTGGAGGACCAGGGGACCTCCAGCCTGAATGCCTGAATGCCACATTTGTTTAGGTGGTCGAGGCTTTTAAACTTTTTCTCAGACTCTACCCCACTTAGCTTTGTCTGGCTATACTCACAAATGTCCCAAAATGGCAATGTGTACCATTTCTCTTGGGTGACTCCATAGAGTAAATAGTTTACATACAATTTACCAAGAAGCCCAAAAATGATTTGCTGAAAACAACCCAAATGTGAATTTGCCACCCTTCTGAGAAACAGTGAATAAAGCTTCTTGGGTTGTGAAGCCAAGTTGCTTAAAAAGCTACAACGTGAAATCTTAAAGCACAGAACTTCCCTTAACTCAATAAGTATAAACCATTTTAAACTATTTTTACACGTAAGTTAGTATTACCTACACCAGCGAAATTTTAAGACTTGCTTTATAATTAATCATCTGCTTGTTATTATTAAAATTCTAACTCAATAAAAGTGCTATACGATCATATAAAAAGATTGCAGTTTCGGGGGAAATTGCTACTGAGCTGGGAACAAGGAGGAAAGGACAGTGAAGACCAGAAGTCACAAAGCCTGGGTCTGCTTCCAAACAGTTGAATGATAAAGTAGTTATTAATAATAAAAATAATAACTCATTGATAACATGGAAATAAAAATAGTGAGTTGTCTTACTCTCAGAACACCAAATGAATACCAAAATGTGAGTCTGCAAAAACATTTCTTAGATTTACAGATGAGCCGAACCCTGTGTGGATCCTAAGTACAGATTTTAAAGAATAAAAATGAAAGATATTATCTTTTTAGTCTTCAATGCCTGTAAGTAACCATGAAAGTATATATGTTTAAATACATGTATATACATATATTTATAATAAACATATCTGTGTAATGTATGTATCTGTACACATAGACATACATCGCATATGTATAACCACACAAGTCAAAACAAACATATCTACTCAGAGTCCTGCCCTGCTCTTATGTTAAGTGGGCTCACTGGACCTGTGCAAATGTGGACTAAATATCTGCAATAGATTTTAATGCATCTCCCTGAACACGGTGTTGTTTTATAGTCTAATCTGAAAGGTTGGTTTCACAATATGATCACTTTACGTTCACGTAGACTTTAACTTTGGGAAAAGTTTATTTTATTATTTTTTTAATTTAATTTTTATTTTATGTGGGAGTATAGTTGATTTACAGTGTCTTAGTTTCAGGTGTACAGCAAAGTGATTCAGTTATACATATACATATACCCATTCTTTTTCAGATTCTTTTCGGGGAAATTAAAAAATTTTAAAGCACATGAGAGTGAGAGAAACAAGTGTTTTTCATTCTCCCATCCATGTGGCCATCCAGCCTTTTTTGAACAAGCAGAAATGAGTGCTAAGGGGGATCAAATGGCATCATATAAAACTTGAGGTAACTTCTAAAGACTTTTCCAAGAGGAAGTTCAAGCATTTCCCCACAAATAGCCATCTCAACAAGTAGGGAAGGTACAACTCCCGTAAGTAGAAAGCAAAGTCCCGGAAAACTAACAGGTGTTTCAATGCAAGGCGAGCAGGATGCTGCAAGTCCTGATTTGGGGTGGTTTTGAAGAACAATGCAGCCATTGGCAAGTACTTGTTGGGGCCACTGGGCTGTGAAAGACCCCTGATAGACATGCAAATGTGAGGGGGCCTGAATAGACTCGGCAAAGCTGGGTTTCCACAGCCTGGGCGGGGAAAGCTTTCGGGAGATAGCTGAAAGCATGTGCCCTGAGCCAAAAATAACGTTTGTTCTGTAAGGACATTTAGGTAGAGCTGAAATGAGCCATTGAACTTTTTTTTTTTTTTTAAGTGCCATTGGAATCTGAACAGGCAGCAGTAATGCAAATGTGAAGTTTGCCTTAGTTAATTGGGTAGAGGATTCACCAATTAATCATAGTAGAAAGGCAGAAAACTATTCTTTGGTTACTACTTTTTCAAAAAAGAGTCTCACTAATAAATTTTTTAAAACACAATACCCAAACATCGGAATCTGACAACCAGAAAAAAGTAGGAAGGCCTTTATATAATCTCTCTAATGCACCTGAGCTGAGGTAAACAGCTGAGATCGGAAGTTTAAGGTTGTTTAACACTTAGGACCAGGTTAGAGAGCCCACCAAGGCCTGGATGGGCCTTTTCTTGGCCTGATCACTGAGGGAGCTGCCCCAGGGGGCAGCAAAGAGCAGGGCCTGTGCCCCCAGTCCCTTTACAGGCTCAGCCCTGAGAAACATCCCCAGGAAGGGGGTCGCTGTTGGAAAAGCCACTAAGCCACTCCAAGGGAGCAGAATGAGGAAAATCTTCCTTCTCAAGCCAGCTTCTGAGCGTCTGGTTATTAAACTGATGATCCAGAATTTTGGCTTCCTGCCCAGCAAAATGAAAATTTACAAACTACAAATGTCTTTTCTTATTAGTAACGTTTTTATTGATTTGGAAAATGCACCTGGTGTATGTCTTCTTGCGTTTTGTGTTGACATTTGTTGAAATTGTTTTAGTGCTGTGTATCGGTTCCTGTCTCAAAGGAAGGTGTAAAAGAATTTTCGATAGAAATAAAAACGTGTGGGTGAGGGAAGCAGAATGTGAGTTGGAGCTGTGTAGAATGAACTACTCAATTTTTCAATGTCTTTTCCACTGAGGTTCACATGCAGTGAAATAATTCTTCCCAAAAGGAACAAATGATCAGCTGAAATGTTTAAATAAATATTTTGACTAAGAATGTGTTTCCCACACATACATTAATGGTCTGTATTTTTGCAGAGAACTTCTGACAGCCTACCCTAGATTTTGCTTTAAAAAATAAAGACTGCTTGAAAAAAGGTTTGGAAAACCTCCTATCGACCCTCATTGTCTTCCTCCTGATTCACCTACGTCCAGGAAATGAAACAGTCATTCCTCTAACTTCCAAGTGTGGTCCATTTTGTTTGGTTGGTTTTGGATAGGTCCTGTTCCCATCCACCCCAACTATCCTTTCTAAACTTTCTATATCCATTCAGAGGGACATCAAGGCCCAGGAAGTCAACAGCCTGGGAACCTGGGAGGTGCCCTGTTGCATCTTGGGAGGTGTAGTCCTGGGAGGTGCCCTGTTGCATCTTGGGAGGTGTCGTCCTGGGACGTGCTCTGTTGCATCTTGGAAGGTGTAGTCGCTGTAAGTCATTTGTCCCAGGCATGGGGTAAAACAGGAGACGCTCAGCCAAAAGGACTTGCAGGATATTGTTTATTTCCAATATCAATACTGTGTTAGTCTAGGCCACCCAAAAACCAGATAATGGAATAGAAGACAATCACACTTCAGAAGAGCAAAATCATCCCATGGGAAAACATGCTAAATTGTGGGGCTGTATTATTTAGCACTTTTAGATATTGCTATGGTTGGTTGACCAGATATCCCTCTCCCTTCCACTGGAGAACTTAAAAGATGCTGTTTGTTGGTAGCACCACACGTCCAGGAGAAGAAAAAGCCATTACAGGTACCAGAGTGGCTCTTGTAATATAATCCAGGCTCAGAAAAGAAGTCACTCCTTACTTTAACAAAAATATGCACCGTCTTTTTTTTTTCTTCTTACATTTTTTGGCTGGACTGTGTGGCTTGTGGGATTTGAGTTCTCCAGGCCCACAGCAGTAAAAACACCGAGCCCTACCCACTGGACATCCAGGGAAGTCACTTACTGTCTTTTAAAATAGGGCCTTAGAGAAATCTACACACTTTTGTGATTATTGAAATATTTTTCACAATAATAAAGTCACCTTAATTCTTCATCTATGCCACAGAGCTCACTGCTTGGTTCACTGAGCACCTGGTCTCTCTCAGAAGAAGTCAAGATGATGGTGGCCTTGGTCAACCTTGCCCAAATAAATGCTGCCTCCTCACGTGTGCCTAAGCCTGGACATATGCATAAGTCTTTCTCTATGGAAGTAGCCATGAACTAGAGGACACAGAGCTTAAGAACTTCGGTTAAAGATGGAGGACTGAACATGTATATCATTTTTCTCTTCCTCCCCCATAAGACAGAGATTCTGGACAGAAGCAGAACAAAAAAGTGTTGGAAGCTGGAAAGCGAATGGATGTACATGCAACTGACTACACAAGTCTGCAGAAAATTGAATACTAAGAGAAAAGTGGAGAAATATGAGTAGCAACCCAGTTTACATCATGGGATACCCAATAGTTAGCACCAGAGAGCTCTGGAAGTAGGGGTGAAGGGGGAGCTAAAATCAGGAGAAAAGACTAAGAGATTCTGAGATCTCTAGATGCCACTGATGATTGCTCCTGCCCTTACATTGACAGAAAATTGGAGATTTGTTCTCCAGAGAGAGAAATTGGTCTGTTCATATTTTATATTTTTTCATTTCTTATTTTATTTATTTGAGTCATCTCTCTTGTCTTCTTAGCAAGTCTAGCTAAAGGTTTGTCTATATTGTTTATCATTTCAAAAACACAGCTCTTATGTTCATTGATCTTTTCTCTTTTTTGTCTCTATTTTATTTATTTCTGCTCTTTGTTATTTCCTTCCTTTTAGTAACTTTAGCCTTAGTTTGTTCTTTAGTTCCTTGAGTTGTAAAGTTAGGTTGTTTTTTGAGAACTTACTTTTTCCTTAATAGAGGTGTTTATAGCTATAAGCTTTCCTCTTAGAACTGCTTTTGCTGCATCCCATAAGTTTTAGTAAGTTGTGTTTCCATTTTCATCTGTCTCAAGATTTTTTACATTTCTATTTTGATTTCTTGTTTGATCCATTGGTTGTTCAGGAACATGTTATTTAATCTCCACATAGTTGTGAATTTTCCAGTTTTTTTCTTGTAATTGATTTCTAGTTTCAAACCACTGTGGTTGGAAAATTCCCAGACAGTCTTCCATGTTCACCTGAGAAAAATGTGTGTTCTGCTGCTGTTGGATGAAATTTATCCTGTAAATATTTAGTCCAATATCTCCTTATTGATTTTCTGTTTGTATGATCTATCGTTAAACCTGGGGTATTGAAGTTCCCTTCTATCATATTGCTGTTTATTTCTCCCTTCAGATCTGTTAATTTTTGCTTTATATATTTAAGTGCTCCTAGGATGGGTGCACAAATATTTACAATTGTTATATTCTCTTGTTGGACTGACTCCTTAATCATTATATAATGCCTTTGTCTTTTTTTACAGTCTTTGGCTTAAAGTCTGTTTTGTCTGATATAAGTATAGCTACCCTTGCTTTCTTTTGGTTTCCATTTGCATAGAATATCTTTTTCCATCCCTTCACTTTTAATCTGTGTGTGTCCTTAAGCTGAAGGAAGTCTCTTATAGACAGCATATAATAGGGTCTTGATTTTTCATTCATTCAGCAGCCACTATGTCTTTTGATTGGAGAATTTGGTCCTTTTACATTTAATTATTGATAGATATAATCTTCCTATTTCCATTTTGTTAATTATTTTCTGGCTATTTTGTAATTCTTTTGTTCCTTTCTTCTTCACCAGCTCTCTTCTCTTGTGATTTGATGATTTTCTGTGGTGGTATGCTTAGTGGTATGCTTTCTCTTTATGTTTTGTGTATCTACCACAGATTTTTGCTTGTGGTTACCACACAGCTTACATAAAACATCTTACATTTATAACAGTCTATTTTAAGCTGATAACATCTTCACTTCCAACACATACTACTCTCCTCCCCCAACATTTTATGTTTTTGATGTCACAATTTACATCTGTTTACCTTGTGTATCCATTAATTAATATTGTATTTATATTTATTTTAATACTTTTGTCTTTTAACTTTCATACTAGATTTATAGGTGATTTATCCACCACTATTATAACATTAGAGTATTCTGAATCTAACTATATATTTACTTTTACCAGTGAGGTTTATACTTCCATATGTTTTTCTGTTACTAATTAGTGTCCATTATTTCAGTTTTAAAAATTTCCTTTAATATTTCTCGTAAGGCTGGTCTAGTGGTGATGAGCTCTTTCATCTTTGGCTTGTCTGGAAAACAATTTACTTCTGCTTCAATTCTGAATGACAGCTTTGCCAGGTAGAGTATTCATTTTTTTTCTTTTTAACATCTTTATTAGAGTATAATTGCTTTACAATGGTGTGTTAGTTTCTACTGTATAACAAAGCAAATCAGCCATACATATACATATATCCCCATATCCCATCCCTCTTGTGTCTCCCTCCCACCCTCCCTATCTCACCCCTCTAGGTGGTCACAAGGCACCAAACTGATCTCCCTGTGCTATGCGGCTGCTTCCCACTAGATATCAATTTTACATTTGGTAGTGTATATATGTCTATGCCACTCTCTCACTTTGTCCCAGGTTACCCTTCCCCCGCTGTGTCCTCATGTCCATTCTCTATGTCTGCATCTTTATTCCTGTCCTGCCCCTAGGTTCTTCAGAAGCTTTTTTTTTTTTTAGATTCCATATATATGTGTTAGTATATGGTATTTGTTTTTCTCTTTCTGACTAACTTCACTCTGTATGACAGTTTCTAGGTCCATCCACCTCACTACAAATAACTCAATTTCATTTCTTTTTATGGCTGAGTGATATTCCATTGTATATATGTGACACATCTTCTTTATCCATTCATCTGTCGATGGACACTTACGTTGCTTCCATGTCCTGGCTATTGTAAATAGAGCTGCAATGAACATTGTGGTACATGACTCTTTTTTTTTTTTTCATCTTTTTTATTTTTTTTTTGCTTTATAACAAATTTAATCAGTTATACATATACATATGTTCCCATATCCCCTCCCTTTTGCGTCTCCCTCCCACCCTCCCTATCCCACCCCTCCAGGCAGTCACAAAGCACCGAGCTGATCTCCCTGTGCTATGCGGCTGCTTCCCACTAGCTATCTACCTTACGTTTGGTAGTGTATATATGTCCATGCCGCTCTTTCACTTTGTCACAGCTTACCCTTCCCCCTCCCCATATCTTCAAGTCCATTCTCTAGTAGGTCTGTGTCTTTATTCCTGTCTTACCCCTATGTTCTTCATGACATTTTTTTTCTTCTTAAATTCCATATATATGTGTCAGCATACAGTATTTGTCTTTCTCTTTCTGACTTACTTCACTCTGTATGACAGGCTCTAGGTCCATCCACCTCATTACAAATAGCTCAATTTCGTTTCTTTTTATGGCTGAGTAATATTCCATTGTATATATGTGCCACATCTTCTTTACCCATTCATCTGATGATGGACACTTAGGTTGTTTCCATCTCCGGGCTATTGTAAATAGGGCTGCTATGAACATTTTGGTACATGACTCTTTTTGAATTATGGTTTTCTCAGGGTATATGCCCAGTAGTGGGATTGCTGGGTCATATGGTAGTTCTACTTTTGGTTTCTGAAGGAACCTCCATACTGTTCTCCATAGTGGCTGTATCAATTTACATTCCCACCAACAGTGCAAGTGGGTTCCCTTTTCTCCACACCCTCTCCAACATTTATTGTTTGTAGACTTTTTGATGATGCCCATTCTAACTGGTGTGAGGTGATACCTCATTGTAGTTTTGATTTGCATTTCTCTAATGATTAGTGATGTTGAGCATCCTTTCTGTGTTTGTTGGCAATCTGTACATCTTCTTTGGAGAAATGTCTATTAAGGTCTTCTGCCCATTTTTGGATTGGGTTGTTTGTTTTTTTGATATTGAGCTACATGAGCCCTTATATATTTTGGAGATTGTTTGTCAGTTGCTTCATTTGCATATATTTTCTCCCATTCTGTGGGTTGTCTTTTCATCTTGTTTATGGTCTCCTTTGCTGTGCAAAAGCTTTGAAGTTTCATTAGGTCCCATTTCTTTATTTTTGTTTTTATTTCCATTTCTCTAGGAGGTGGGTCAATAAGGATTTTGCTGTGATTTATGTCAGAGAGTGTTCTGCCTATGTTTTCCTCTAAGAGTTTTATAGTGTCTGGCCTTACATTTAGGTCTTTAATCCATTTTGACTTTATTTTTGTGTATGGTGTTAGGAAGTGTTCTAATTTCATTCTTTTACATGTAGCTGTCCAGTTTTCCCAGCACCACTAATTGAAGAGGCTGTCTTCTCTCCACTGTATACTCTTGTCTCCTTTATCAAAGAGAAGATGACCATATGTGCTTGGGTTTATCTCTGGGCTTTCTATCCTGTTCCATTGATTTATATTCCTGCTTTTGTGCCAGTACCATACTGTCTACTTACTGTAGCTTTGTAGTATAGTCTGAATCCCAGGAGCCAGATTCCTCCAGCCCTGTTTTTCTTTCTCAAGATTACTTTGGCTATTCGGGGTCTTTTGTGTTTCCATACAAATTGTGAAATTTTTTGTTCTAGTTCTGTGAAAAATGCCATTGGTAGTTTGATAGGGATTGCATTGAATCTGTAGATTGCTTTGGGTAATATAGTCATTTTCACAATGTTGATTTTTCCAACCCAAGAACATGGTATATCTCTCCAACTGTTTGTATCACCTTTAATTTCTTTCATCAGTATATTATAGTTTTCTGCATACAGGTCTTTTGTCTCCTTAGGTAGGTATTTTATTCTTTTTGTTGCAATGGTAAATGGGAGTGTTTCCTTAATTTCTCTTTCAGATTTTTCATCATTAGTGTATAAGAATGCAAGAGATTTCTGTGCATTAATTTTGTATCCTGCTACTTTACCAAATTCATTGATTAGCTCTAGTAGTTTTTTGGTAGCATCTTTAGGATTCTCTATGTATAGTATCATGTCATCTGCAAACAGTGACAGTTTTACTTCTTCTTTTCCAATTTGGATTCCTTTTATTTCTTTTTTTGTATCTGATTGCTGTGGCTAAAACTTCCAAAAATATTTTGAATAATAGTGGTGAGAGTGGGCAACCTTGTTTTGTCCCTGATCTTAGTGGAAATGGTTTCAGTTTTTCACCACTGAGAATAATGTTGGCTGTGGGTTTGTCATATATGGCCTTTATTATGTTGAGGTAAGTTCCCTCTATGCCCACTTTCTGGAGGGTTTTTATCATAAGTGGGTGTTGAATTCTGTCAAAAGCTTTTTCTGCATCTATTGAGAAGATCATATAATTTTTCTCCTTCAATTTGTTAATATGGTGTTTAACATTGATTGATTTGTGCATGTTGAATAATCCTTGCATTCCTGGGATAAAACCCTCTTGATCATGGTGTATGATTCTTTTAATGTGCTGTTGGATTCCGTTTGCTAGTATTTTGTTGAGGATTTTTCAGGTAGAGTATTCTTTTTTTTTTTTTTTTTTTTGGCAATACGCGGGCCTCTCACTGTTGTGGCCTCTCCCTTTGCAGAGCACAGGCTCCGGATGCACAGCCTCAGCGGCCGTGGCTCACGGGCCCAGCCGCTCCGCGGCATGTGGGATCTTCCCAGACTGGGGCACAAACCCATGTCTCTTGCATCAGCAGGCGGACTCCCAACCACTGCACCACCAGGGAAGCCCAGGTAGAGTATTCTTGGTTGGAAGTTTTTTCTTTCAACACTTTGAATATATTATGCCATTTCCTTCTGACCTGTAAAATTTCTGCTGAAAATTCTCTCAGTAGTCCCCTGAGGATGTCCTTTTACATAACAATTTTTTTTTCTTGCTGCTTTTAAGAGTCTCTTTTTTGTCTTTAACTTTTGACAATTTAATTGTAACATTTCTCAATGTGGGTCTCTTTGTATTCCTCTGATTTGGAACTCTTTAGGCTTCCTGTATGTAGTTGTCTGTTTCCCCAGGTTAAGGACGTTCTCAGCCATTGCTTCTTCAAATAAACTTTCTGCCTCTTACTCTCTCTCTCTTCTCCTCCTTGAAACCTATAATGTGAATATTGGTCCACTTAATGATGTCTTGGGCTTCCCTGGTGGCGCAGTGGTTGAGAGTCTGCCTGCCGATGCAGGGGACACGGGTTTGTGCCCTGGTCCGGGAGGATCCCACATGCCGTGGAGCGGCTGGGCCCCTGAGCCATGACCGCTGAGGCTGCGCGTCCGGAGCCTGTGCTCCGCAACGGGAGAGGCCACAACAGTGAGAGGCCTGCGTACGGCAAAAAAAAAAAAAAAAAAAAAAAAAAAATGATGTCTTATGAGTCCCTTAAGCTATTTTCTTTCTTTTTTTCTTTTTGCTCCTCTGACTGGATGAATCCCACTGCCCTGTCTTCCAGTTTGCTGATGCTTTCTTTCTCTTCATCTAGTCTGCTGTTAAATCCCTCTATTGAATTTTTCACTTCAGTTATTGTATCCTTCAGCTCTGTGATTTCTATGGTACTTTTTAAATATTTTCTATCTCTTTGTTGAAATTCCTACTTTGTTCATGCATTATTCTCCTGGCTTCAGTGTGCATCTTATGACCAGTATTTTGAACTCTTTATCACCTTATCTCCCTTTCATTACGGTCTTTTTCTGAAGTTTTATCTTGTTCTTTTGTTTGGAACATATTCCTCTGTTTCTTCATTTTCCTTGACTTTCTGTGTTGATTTCTGCATAAAACAGCCACCTCTCCCAGTCTTACCAGAGTGGCAAGAGTGTAGGAGATGAACCTTATTGTTCAGCCCATCCTGAGCTATTGGTTGTCTCTCAGATCTTTATGTAACCCACCTTCTTCATTCTTAGTGGCTCCCAGTAGCTGAGGGTGTGCCAAGACCTGTCAGTGTCCCAAAGGGGAGGGTCTCAGTCACCACCGCATGCAGGATGATTGGAAGCTGAACTCTCAGGCAGCAGCTTTTATAGTATGGAAATAGGACTCTTGCAGAGGTAGACTGGGAAGTGGGAATTTCTCTCAGCTCCTTCTGCACTGAGCGCTGGGGGCAGGTAGCCAGTTAAGAATTGTTTCTTTGTTTGCTACATCTTGTGGGACCCTGCAAACACAAGCCCCACTGGCCACCAGAGCCAGGCATTCAAAGGGTTCATCGTCTGGGTGGCAGCCACAAAAGCCCAGGTGTCAGACATATGCACAAACATGTGCACATATGCACAAACTCCTTCCAGGAAGAGTTGTTCCTAAAACAAGTGGAGCAGTGAGAAGGGAAAACAATAGATGTTTACCACGCACTGAGAACTGAACACGTCAACGGACCTGAAGAGGGACTGTAATGAGTGCTTGGAGAGATTCTCAAAATCTTTGGGTAAGCTCTGAGTCAACACGGCTATTATTCATAGAGATTCCAGAGTAAAGGAAATAAACCAAATGAGGTCTATGGGAAGATACAGCAGAATGAGAGGAAAGGAAAATCAACCAAAGATTTAGGGGCAGAACATATTTCTGAAGATAATTGAATGCAAGACTGAGGAGACTAATTTATAAGACATCTTGTTACCTGCCAAAGAATGCAAAAAACAGAGGCAAGTACTCTTAAGAATAAAACTCTTAAGAATAAAACATGAAAAGATAAAAGGGTAACAAGATGAGGTGAAAAGAAATATGGTTGAGATAAGAAAGAACTGTAAAGAAACAAAAAGTATATCAGCAAATCAAACCAGAGTAAAGAGGAAAAATCTAAGAGAAGAAATTTATAAGAAAAATTGCAAGTTATGTGCATGAACCTAGATCAGAGCCCAGTGCTGAATAAGCCTCCCTCAAATATCTGTAATACAAATAAATAATCAAGCCCAAGGATTATTCCTCATGAAAAATGAGAACTGGAACGAAAGCAGCAACTTTATATGTATGTAAAATCCATACAACTAAACTACCTTAAAAGGTCAGGAAAAAATAAGAAGTGGGAATGCATACTGAAGGAGCAAATGACGTTCTAGGCAAAAATCAATAAGCAATGACCCAAGGATACCTTAGAACTTTTACATTATCAGATACAGATAAAAATCTTCTAAAGACCCACGAGTAATATACATATTTTTAAAACATATTATCTTCAAAGGAATAAATACAAGACTTTTAGAATTCTATACTGCTGTAATAAATGTCAGATGAAAAGTTTTACATGGTTTTTAGAAGAATAGGTTGTAGTCCAAGAATTACTCTCAGGAAAATGATATTTCATATATGAAGGAGAGATATGATCATATGAGCAAGGGACCTGAATATATATACTCTTCCTTAAAGAGTCTTAAAATATAATTCAATCAAATGAGGGCTTAAGAATGGAAGAGTTGTGGAATAAATGATTGCGATGGGCAGCCACATCAGACAAACAAAGGGTTAAGTATGCACTGTTAAGGGTTCAGTATAACTGGTGCAATCTGGTTAAATAACTGGTTGCAAATGTTAAAAATTACTTGTGAAACAGAGGAAACACAGTGCAAAAATAACAACTTAGAAACAATAATGTGATGGTTTCACAGATGAATTCTTTCAAACTTTCAAGGAACAGATAATTCCTATGCTTTTTAAACTTTCTCAGAGCATATGAAAAGATGGAAAGCTTCCCAGTTAATTTTACAAAGTCTGCATAACTCTCAAATCAAAACCGAAGAAAGCACAAAAAGGAAAACTACAAGCTAATCTCACTTGTTATTTTAATCTAAAAGTCCAGCTAAAATATTAGTAATGGAATCCAGCAGTATATTAAAAGAATAATACTCCATGACCAAATAAGGCTTATTCCAGGAGTGAAGGATGATTCAGTCTTATGAAATCAAGGTATATTAGTACAATAATAAGTCAAAACATATGAATATCTTGAGGGAAACTAAAAGGTATTTAAAAGAATTTTACAGTTGTTCCTGATTTGTTTTAAAGACAGTAAACTGGATATAAAAGGATAGTCCCTTAACCTAATCAAGAGTATTTATTTTGGATCAAGTTCCACTATCATATTTGATAATGAGACATTAGATAAACCTTCTTTAAATTCAGAGACAAGACATGGATTTTAGCTATCACTACTGTTAATTGACATGAAAGTTCTGACCCATGTAATAAAATAAGAAAAGGAAATTATATAAATCATGTCTAAACAAAGAAAGATGCATTATTTGCAAATTATTTTACCTTTCATCTACAAAATCAACTGAAAAACCAAGCAGAACTAATTAGAAAGGAAGATGTGTAATTACAAACACATGTACCAAAATCAATATCTTTCCTATATACCATGAAGGAAAGGATCAAAATTACAAATGCCACAAAACTATAAATAAAATACTTGACTCCACTTTAACAAAGTCATTGATTTCTGGACAAGATGGTTCTATCGGCTCCTGCTTTGACACAACCCTTGTCAGTGATGGATAAAACATAAAATAGAATACTAGAAAGCTATAGCTAATTCAAAAATAAGATAAGCATCACCACAGATCAGAAACTGAAGAGAAATACAAAGGAATATGGAAAGTGGAAGCTATGGGCCTCCTGGGCTTTCATCCACAGACAAGCAGATGACTCCAGAGTTCAGCTCCTTACAGATAAAGGGCACTAGAAGTGCAATAACCAAGACAAGGGACAGGAGCCAGACTCACTGCTTGAAGGCAGGAGACAATGCAGTGGTGTCTTCAAAACCCTAAGGGAAGATAATTGTCAGCATAGGATTATAACTGGCAAACCATTATTCAAGAGTGAGGGTAAAGTAGAACATTTCAGACCTACAAAAAGTTTTAAGATTATATGTAACGGTCCCTCACTCAAAGAACTACAAATGATGTGATTCAACAAAAAGAAAAGCAAATCCAGAGGGAAGACATGAGATTTATGAAATAATAATGAGCACTAAAATGGGTAGATTTGTTGGTAAAGTTAACATTAGCTATATAACATACAGCTGTACTACATATATAACATATTACTATATAATATATATCCATATATACACTAACTATAATTAGTAATATAACATACAGCTATACTACTTATATAACATATTACTATATAATATATATCCATATATACACTAACTATAATTAGTAATTATAGGTAATTTTTATGTTTGAAATAGGTGAGAATGAAAACTGTAGACCTGAGATGTCCTATATGGTAGTCACTAGCTCTAGGTGACCACTGACCACTTGAAATGTGGCTAATCTGAATTGGAGTATGATGAAGTGTAAAATACACCCTGGATTTTGAAGACTTCATGTGAAAAATCATGTAAAACATCTCAATGATTTTCATATTGGTTATGTACTGAAATGACAATATTTTGGATATGTGTTACAGAAAATACATTATTAAAATTATTTTCACTATTGCTTTTTATTTTTTTTAAGTTGGCTACTACAGAATTAAAAATTACATATGTTATTTTAAACAGTAGCACTGCTCTAGATAACAATCTCAAGATGATGGGGCATCGAGGCAGGAGAGAGGATTGTTCTTATACCAAAGTTGTCAACATTTGATAAGTTCTCGGTCATGTTTGAGAAGAGGAAGAAAGACGCTGAATGACTATAGACTTTGTTGCAAAAAATGTATACTTAAGTATAAATGTTTCAAAAGAATGGAAGTAAGACCCAGAGTTTCCAAATCATCTGAGAAAGGAAAAAGGGAAATGTAGAAAAATTTATTAATACTTCAAAGGTAGGAAATAGGGTCTGCAAAAAAGCAAAGGATAATAAAAAGAAGAAAATAGATGGTAGAGGTAAGTCCCAATTTTCAATAATTACAAATTAGCCAATCTCAACTATGAGAGTCAACTTTCTTGGAAGCATGTGTACATATAAAAGAGACTCCTCCACCCCAAAACTGGGAACATAATTTTTAAACTACACACAAAATTTTTATAAAAATTGAACATATCTGAGATTTCAAAGAAAGTTTCAAGCGATTTTAAAGAACCAATATGACACAAACCATGTTCTCTGAGCTTGGTCCAGTTAAACTAGAAAGCAATAACAAGGTAATTTTAAAGAAATGTATGTTTGGAAATTTTTAAATGAACTCCTAAATAACTTACGGAATAAAGACAAAATCAAAAAGGAAATTTTAAATATTTGAAATGGATAACAATAAAAATGGTACATATGGCGCTTCCCTGGTGGCACAGTGGTTGAGAATCTGCCTGCCAATGCAGGGGACACGGGTTTGAGCCCTGGTCTGGGAAGATCCCACATGCCGCGGAGCAACTAGGCCCGTGAGCCACAGCTACTGAGCCTGCACGTCTGGAGCCTGTGCTCCCAACAAGAGAGGCCCCGATAGTGAGAGGCCCGCACACCGCAATGAAGAGTGGTCCCCGCTTGCCGCAACTAGAGAAAGCCCTTGCACAGAAACGAAGACCCAACACAGCCAAAAATAAATAAATAAATTAATTAATTAATTAATTAATTAATTAACATATGAAAATTAGTGAGATGAGTTATACTGAAATTATAGCTTTAAAGCCACTCAGTAAAAAAAAAAAAACATTAAGATAAAAAGATAATTAGGGCTTCCCTGGTGGTGCAGTGGTTAAGAATCCACCTGCCAATGCAGGGGACACAGGTTTGAGTCCTGGTCCGGGAAGATCCCACATGCCGCGGAGCAACTAAGCCCGTGTGCCACAACTACTGAGCCTGAGCTCTAGAGCCCATGAGGCACAACTACTGAGCCCGCGCTCCTAGAGCCCGTGCTCTGCAACAAGAGAAGCCACTGCAATGAGAAGCCTGCACACTGCAATGAAGAGTAGCCCCCGCTCACCACAACTAGAGAAAGCCCGTGTGAAGCTATGAAGACCCAATGCAGCCAAAAATAAATAAATAAGTTTATTTTTAAAAAAGATAATTAAGTACTCAAGTCACAAAGTGAGACAGAACACAAATCATATATCAAAGAAAACAGAAGGAGGAAAAAATAAAATTAGGAGTTAAAGTTAACTAAATAGAACACAAAGAAATCATAGTATCAATAACACTGAAAAATGGGCTTTGTAAATATTAATAGAATAAATCTGCAGTAACAGTAATCAAGAAAAAAAGAGAAAAGACACAAATCAACAATATTTAAAGCAAAAAGAGGGACATAATCTCAGAGTAGTAGAGTTTTAAAAATCACAATTAATACAAATTCAATGCTAATAGATTTGAAAATGTAAATGAATTGAAAAAATTTCCAGAAAAATAATTAATTACCAAAATTGGCTCTTAAGAGAAATAGAAAGCCTCAATAAGCAAACAAACGAAAAGCTTAATGAAACTGAATTGGTAATCCAAACACTTCCCCTACAAGAGGCACAAGGCCCAAATGTTTTATGGATGAAATTTTCCAAAACATTCAAGGGACTCTTTTACAAAAATTTTAAAAAGAAAAGAGAAAGAAAACCCTCTAATATGTTTTTACTCTAGAATAGTATAGCCTTAATGTCAAATGAAAGTATGATTTGACATCAGAAGACTACTGGTATAATAAATTATTAGTGTAATAAGTCACATTAATAGATTAAAACAGAAAAGATATATGATCATTTCAATGGCTGCTGAAAAGATACTTGATAAAAGTCAATACCTATCATGCTTAGAAAAAAATTCTTAGGAAATTGAGAATAGCAGATGACTTCCTTAATCTCATAACCTATATTATTAAACATGATACAGAGAACCTATTAAATATGATAATTTAAAAAATGTTACAACTTGAGAAGCATAAACAATAATTCAGGAATGAGACAGGATCCCCATCATCATCACTTACACTCAACATTATACAGGAGGTCCCAGGCAATACAATAAGACAGAAGAATAAAATTAATAATAATTGGAAAATAATGTAAAACTGTCTTTATCCACAGGTGATGGTTTTCTTCATGAGAACAAATCTAAGAATTCTAAAAAACTGTTGTAACTGATAAGAAACATCATTAACATTTTTAAATTAATAACTTACATCTCTATGGGCAATTACCACTTAGAGATTATAATAGAAAAATAGATACCATTCACAACAGCAATGAAAATTATAAAGAATCTGTGTATAGAGTTTATATAAATAGTTGTAATATATACATAAACATAACAAAAATGTATAAGACACATTTATTAGAAAAGTTACAAAACATTAATAAAGGACATAATAAATAAAAACATTAATTAAGGAATAAATACTAAGTTCATGGATAAAAGACAATATTATTAAGATGCTAATTCTACTCAAATTAATCTATAAATTCAATACAATTTCAATCAATATCCTAACACAAGTTTTTGTGAATTTGATAAGCAGATATAAAGTTTATATAAAGAACAGAGTATCACAAATAAATAAATGTAAAGCTATAGAAATTAAAAGAAATATTGCCATAGGGATTACACACACACACACATTCTGTTTAGAGAGTCCAAAAGCAGACTTATAAATACATGGAAACTTGCTATACTACAGCAGTGGCATTATACATGAATAAAGACCAATCATCTACAGTGGTGGCATTATACATGAATAAAGACCAATCATCTACAGCGGTGGCATTATACATGAATAAAGACCAATCATCTAACAGAGGGTGATACCATTTAGAAAATAGATACACTTTATTCTACACACAAAACAATCAATTGCAAATACGAAAAGTCAAAACTGTTAAACTTTTAGAAGGCAACAGAGGAAACTTTATGACTTCACAAAAAAACTACAAATCATAAGGAAAATGTTGATAAATTTGACCCCATTAAAAGTTAAAATTTGGTATTTTTGATGCATAAAACAAACAAAGGATTAAAATCTGCATGTATAAAGAGGTTACAAATCAATTTTTAAGGGGAAAAAAGGACAGTAAAAAATGGATAAAATATATGAGCAGGCAAGTTAGAGGAAAGAGAGTTAATAGACAGAAGAGAAATGTTTAATCTCACCAGTAACAAAGGAATTACAACCAGAACAATAATGAAAATTATTTCACATTCATTGTATTGCGAAAATTTACAAATAAGAGTGGGCAAGAATAATGGGGAGATGGGAACTCTCATATATGGTTAGAGAACTGCTTGAAAATAACTAAGAACGTAGAGGACTTCTCTGGTGGTGCAGTGGTTAAGAATCCACCTGCCAATGCAGGGGACACTGATTCGATCTGTGGTCCAGGAAGATCCCACATGCCGCAGAGCAACTAAGCCCGTGTGCCACAACTACTGAGCCTGTGCTCTAGAGCCCATGAGCCACAACTACTGAGCCGTCGTGCCACAACTACTGAAGCCCAAGCGCCTAGAGCCCATGCTCCACAACAAGAGAAGCCACAGCAATGAGAATCCCGTGCACCGCAATGAAGAGTAGCCCCCGCTCGTCACAACTAGAGAAAGCATGCAAGCAGCAACGAAGAGCCAATACAGCCAAAAAAAAAAAAAAAAAAAAAAATTAGAATTTCTTCAACCCAGAAATTCCATTGTAGATGTATATTTTAAGGCAACTGTCACATACATATATGTATGCACAGACATACAAAAATATTCATTGCAACACATTTATAATAGCAAAAAAATGGGAAAGAAATTTCCATCAACCAAATGAACAGAAAATATACTATAATATATATACTGAATTAATTCCTATTATATAGCAGTTAAATTAACTGAAGCTACACATATCAACATTAGTCATTCTCAAAAACATAATGCTGATTAACAAAAAAGAAAATTGCAGACTGGTACCACAAAGTAATATTTACATAAAATTTGAGAACATGCAAAACAATACAATTTATCAGTACATTCATGTTATGATAGAATCAAATGCTTGGAAATCTGAAACGCAAAATTCACGAAAGTGTTCCTCTTGGGAGGGAGAAAGTGAAGTCAGGAGGCTTCAGCTGCATCAGAAATGTTTCAATGTTTTTTAAAACCTGAGGTAAACACCACAAAATGTTAAGATTTGATAAAGCTGGGTGATGGATGTTTCTATAGTATTCTCTACTCTAGTGAGGATGACTTTAGTCCTGGGAGTTTGAATCAAACAGGAAGTGTACGCTGAATTCAACAGGGTGTCATTAAATAGCTATCCAGGGGTGGCCAGAACATACAGAAAGGATCTGTAAGGAATTCAGAGCAGAACTGGGCAGGAAATAGAATTACTGGACGTAACCATATTGTGAAGCAAACCAGGTGGGAGGCTGCAGACTTCATATCAGACAGTAGGGTTAATTAATGGCATATCTTAAACTCAGAAGAGATCAATCCCTTCCAAAGGATACGGACTCAGAGTCCCAGGTTTTTAGTGACTATTAAAAATCTGAGTGAATGTGTTGCTGAGTGGCTGCAGGAGAATCAGATCTAATGTCTGGAAAAGGATTTCTGTCCCATAAGCAACTTTATTCTGCTGAAATCTCCAATTTGACTGGGGTAATAACTTATTGACTTGTGATGGTAAAAGTTTTTCTTTCATGGATGTCTTTTTAACCCTAGGATGGTTTAGAACCAAATACAGAGATGAGTAAATAAATCAAACTATTACATTAATACTTTTGTGTTACATTCAAAAATAGGTCGTAGTATCACTGGAACAATCTGTATGTGCTTGGTGTTTACAGTGATTGTAGGGTTAAGAGTCTTGGCATAGAGAGAATCTAACAGATTACAGTTGTGATTCCATTTTACAACATGTAATTGAGTAACTGATTTATAGATGTAAGTTGAAAGGTACAGAGACTTCAGCTGGGTTTTTAAACAGCACTGGAATGTCTTTAAAGATTTGCTGTATTTATCAGTTTGTTCTATCAGACTTAATATGCTTGTTCAGGTACTTGGGAAGGTAATGCTTGTTAGAGGCATTTGAAGTGTTGAAAAGAAAATCTACTATGTTAAACTTATAAATACAGCTTTAATGATTGAAGGAATTTAATTAACTGAGCTGTAAATGGGACTGAATGTTTAAGGGGATCTGTTCTATTCACCTTGCATTAATTAAACTTTAATCAAAGGAAAATTTAAAATGTTTGTACTTTACTAATTTTATAAGGTTTGTAAGTTGAACTTAAAAGATTAAGGAAAATCTAGGCTTTTAATTTGTAATTTCAATAAATCAAATATTAATGTTAACATTCTGTGAATAATTTTTCTATGCACAAAAGCTATCCTCAGGAACACTCAAAAGCTCCATTGACTTCTGCTTCCAGTAATGATGGAGTGAAGTCTTTGGTAAAGCCTTTCCTAGATAATAATAATAAAATGTGAAAAAAATTTTTTTTTAAATAATCAACTATTTGAAGTAACTGATAAATACAAGTCAGAGAAGAGCTTACTCTTGAAAGACTATACTTGCTCCAAGCAAGAATTGCAAGTTTACGGTTTTTTGTTTTTGTTTATGTTGTTTTGTTTTTGTCTGATAGTACCCCCAACCCTCATGGCTATGGGAAGTTTTTTAAAAATGAGTTTTACCAACTCAAAATGTCAGGGGAAAGAGTTTAAGAATGGCAGAGCAGTGGACATTTAGGGTTAAAATCCTGGGAGCAAGAGAACTCTGGAAAGTGTGAGACTAAAAATCCGTATGCAAGCTATGCCACAATGCCTTGGACGACCACAAAACTATGCATGTGTGGGGAGGGAGTGCAAGGCACCTGGGAAAAAACCTCCCCCACCCCACCCCAGGAGGTGAGGTTAAAAATACACAGCAACTAGAAACTGGAAGAAATGAGCACATGTATTAGCTACTGCACAACACAGAGGAAGAAGAGTTTGCAATTTGAATCAAGGCAATTAACTGTGTTCTAGAACAACAACAAAACTCTCAAAAGAAAATAGTAGAATCTAGAATTACTACATTTTATCCACTCTACCTAGCTTTCAACCAAAAATTATTAGATATGCAAAGAAATAAGAAAGTAAAGCAGGGCTTCCCTGGTGGCACAGTGGTTAAAAATCCACCTGTCAATGCAGGGGACATGGGTTTCAGCCCTGGTGCAGGAATATCCCACATGCTGAGGAGAAACTAAGCCCGTGCACCACAACTACTGAGCCTACGTTCTAGAGCCTGTGAGCCACAACTACTGAAGCCTGCATGCCTAGAGCCTGTGCTCCGCAACAAGAGAAGCCACCACAATGAGAAGTCCACACACTGCAACGAAGAGTAGCCCCTGCTAGCCACAACTAGAGAAAGCCTGTGTGTAGTAACAAAGACCCAACACAGCCCAAAATAAATAAATAAATAATTTATTTTAAAAAAAGAAAGCAGTCAACAGAAAATGACTATGAGTGGCCCAAGATGTTGAATTTGGCAAAGATTTCAAATCACTTTTATAAACGTGTTCAAAGTATTAAAGGAAAATAAGTACTAATGAGTAAAGGAAAATATAGTTCTAATGAGTGAACAGATAGAGAATCTAAACAGAGAATGGAAACCATTAGAAATTCTAGAGCCAAAAAGTATTACAATAACTGAAACAAAAAATTTACTCACTAATTTCAACAGTAGAGTGAAGATGGAGGAGGAATCAGTGAACTTGCAAATAAATCAGTAGAAATTATCCGGTCCAAACAATAGATATAAAATACTGAAGAAAAAACCTACGAAATATGTGGGAAAATAGCAAACAGTCCAATAAATGTGTAATTGGAGTCCCAGAGAGAAACAAAAAATATTTAAAGAAATAGTGGCAAAGTTCTCCAAATTAGGAGAAAATCATTAACTTATAAATTCAAGAATCTTGACAACCTTAAGCAGGATATATACAAAGAAACCACACCAAGGTACATCACTGTCAACTGCTGAAAGCCAAAGGATTGAGAACTCTTGATAACAGTACAAATACTTAAAAAACATTTTGATAGTTTCTTTAAAAGATTAACATACAAGCCTACACTTATCATGTGACCCAGCAATTCTATTCCTAGGTATTTACCCAAGAGAAATGAAGCATATTTCACACACAGATTATGCATGGATGATAGTAGAGGTCTTATTCATAATAACCAAAAACTGGAAACAATACAAATGTCCATCAATAGGTGAATTGGAAAAATATTTTGATATATCCATACAATGGAATATTATTCAACAATAAAAATGAATCAATACCTAATATATGCAACAACGTGGACAAATCACAAAAAATACATGTTATATTATTTGAAATTCTAGAAAAGGAAGACAAATCTATTAGGACAGAGTGATCAGCTGATGAGTGGATACCCGAATTTGGGGTTGGGAGAGGTTGGCTGCAAAAGATCAGGATGTATATGAGTTACCTATTGCTTTATAATAAATGATAGTATTTAACATTTGTTATCTCTCAGTTTCTGTGGGTCAGAAATCTGGGCATGACAACTGGGTACTCTGGCTCTGCATATCTCACAAGGCTGCAGTCATGGTTCTGCTGGGGCTGCGGTCATTTGAAGGCTCCACCAGGAGTGGGTCTGCTTCTCAGCCCACTCAAGCTGTTGTGGGTAGGATTCGGTTCCTTGCAGGTTGTTGGATGGAGGGCCTTGATTCCTCATAAGTTGTTGGCCAGAAAATGCCCTCATTTTTTTGACATGTGGGCCTCTCCACAGGGATGCTCACATTACTGAAGTTGGCTTTGTCAGAGAAAACAAGCAAGACGGCAAGAGAGCAAGGGAACACCAGCAAGGTGGAAGTCACAATGTCTTATAACCTAATCTCAGAGGCAATATCCCATCACATTTGCCATGTCCTATTCATTAGAATTAAGTCCCTGGCTGCACCTCACACTCAAGAAGAGGAGTTTACACAGGGAGTAAATATGAGGAAGTGGGAATCAATAGGCCTTTTCAGTAGCTGCCAACCTCAGGAAGGAAGTGCACGGGTTGGTGGAAATGTATATCTTGATTGGAGATAAAACTCATCAAAGAGTGTGCTTAGAATGAATACATTTTATTACATGCATAGAACTGACTTGTTTAAAGTCAAGTTACTAAAAAAGAGAGAGAGAGAGAGATTAAAGCATAATTTCAAAAAGTTTCTGTTACACAATGGAAGAAGCTTCTCTTTCTTCCAACTCAACTAAATTAAATCTTCAAGTACAAAGAAGACAGACAATAATAGTGCTTGGGAGACTTCAGGAGAATTTTAGAAAACTGTATATGTATAAAGATGTATTGCCTCTCTAAACAAAGCAGAGAAAGATACAATCCCAGGCAGTGGTACCTTCGAGAAATAAGCCAATTTATCCTACCATACCTGAAAGTACCAGAGACCATGTGATGCGATGCTGAAAGTAAGGGGACTGATAAATATATAGAACAATTGGACCCTCAGATTTTTTTCCCTACCAAACAATATCCACATTCGCTCCATTCAAGAAACTAGAAGTTTATTCTCAGGAGAGGGTCCAGCTTGAGCAAAATCATGCCCAAATGGCAGGGACGAGGCATGATGCTAAAAACAGACTAAGTTAAAGTCCAAATACTGATCTTAGGACACAGCAGCCAGCCCCATGCACTCCCGGAACATGGCTGCCAGGTCAATGCTCTCAGACAAGAGACTGGAAATTTTTTTCACTGGAAAAACTGAATTAACACAGAAAAAAAAGTCTGTCAAAGTGCCAATGTCGCCACGGTAATCCCTGCCCAGAACTCTCTATAGATGTACTTCTCAAACTTTGAGGTGTTGAAGAAGGCCCTGGGATCTCGTTAAAGTACAGATTCTGGTTCAGTAGGTCTGGAGCAGGGCCCCAGAGTTTGCACGTCTAACAAGCTCCCAGGTGATGGAGGTGCTGTTTGTTCCAAGGCTGCTTGGTCCTCCACCTGCGGGGTACAAACTGAACTCTTACACATGACATTCCATCTCTTTTTGGCATAAGCCTCTTTCTCGACTTATCCAGACTCACTTCCCAGCATCATCTCCCTCTGCCACACCCCTAACCCTGCTCCATTCCAGCAAACCCTCCTTCCTCCTGCCTGAAATGCACCTTTCCTTCCTGTGAGGGACAAACACACCCTCTCCTCCTGCGACATCAGCTCATCAGCTTCCATCACCTCCTCTCTGACGTCATCGCTGATTCCCTTGGGCAGACTTCACTTGGCTGCTTCCTTGTTTCCCCGGTTCACCTCCATCATCAAACTCATCTGAATATTAAATATGCATGTGTATTATTAGTAAATGAGTATACATTTATTTGTTTACTTGTTTGTTTGTTTACATAACAAAGACTCCCTCTTTCGCCAAACTTGAGTCAGGCTCCTCTGAGTTCTCTCTCTGACTTTCAGCCCTAAACAAAAATCCTGTCAGGTCTGTTTAGCAAACAGTTACCCTCTTAGTAATTGTCTATCCACCAACCTCCCATCCTGCCTCTTGGCTATAAATCCCCACGTTTCCTTACTGTATTCAGATTTGAGCCCAGTCTCTCTCCCCTACCACAAAAACCCCATTCCATTAACCCCCTTGAGTAAAGTCTTCCTTGCCACATTTAACAAGTGTCGTAATTTTTTTCTTTAACAGTTACGATGCCATGATTCAGATAAGATCAGATTCGTCATTGGACCCCCGGACCTCTTACTCAGGAACCCAAGTGAACATCGTTGAGGCCTCTGTCTTTCTTCCTGGCTGATTGGTGCACATGGTGGTCCTTTGAAGCATGGTAGTGATAGATTTTGAATTTTAGAATTCTGAGCATACTCCGAAGCTGGTTTAGAGTCCCAGGGAAGCAGCTGTTTGTAAGAAGCTGGGTTGGAGGCCCAGGCTTCTTTTGTTTGAAAGGTACCTGCTGGGCTGGAAATCTTTCTTCATGGCTGTCTGTCTCTCTGTTGCCCAACTTATTTGAAAACATGTCTGTGCAGAGAATCTGTGTGTGAATGTATTAGCAGTCTTGCTTATAATTGCCCCAAACTGGAAGCAACCAAGGTGTCCTTCGGCATGTGAATTGATGAACGGTGATACATCTGTATCATGGAATGTCATTCTGTGACATGAGCACAGAATGAGCAGTCAAGCCACAGAAAGACATAGATGACCTTAAATGCTTATTGCTAAGGAGGCAGTCTGAAAAAGCTGCATAATTCAATTATATGACATTCTGTAAAAGGTAAAACTATAAAGACAATAAAAAGATAAGTGGGTTCAGGGAGATAGGTACAGGGTTGGATAGGTGAAGCACAGGGGATTTTTAAGTATTGAAACTATTCTTATGATACTATAATGGTGGATACATGCCGTTATGCATTGGTTAAAACCCATAAAATTTTATTGCACAAAGAATGAATCTTAATGTATGCAAATTTTAAAAAATCAAATAATTTCAGAGGTCAGGGGATCCCAGGTGCTAAAAACATATGAAACAACATTACTGAACAGGAGAAAGATTGTTGACTTAACTAACTTTGGAAATGAGTGGAATCTGTAAAGGAATCGTACACTAGTTGATAAAGTTGTTTTCCACAGGAGTATGGGTTAGTAATTCTGATGCTGCTATACTTGTATACCAGAATTGAACAATTAAGTAAATGTCCAGGGGCTGGCGGGAGCCATATTTCTCATTTTAGGAGTAGGAATTTACAGATAAGTAAGGGGAGGAAGCTAGGATGCTCCATGTGGTAGTGGATTAGAGTTGGAGACGTCAGTACAAAGTCCTTTAGCTTAATAAGGATCACCTGGTTACATACAGAAGTATTTACAGATACATGTATTTAAAGGGCTAGTGTACACATGTATATCTCCTTGCTCTGTCAACTGAGAGGGTCTAGAAATAACAATACCACAGTAGCAATGAACACACCTAGTGCCCAGATCTTAGTTTCTAATTCCATTCTCTGGTGAAGAAACCAGGACTCCTTGGAAAAATGGTTGATTCTAGGACGGAGGCAGGAAATATACAGGATGAGTCTACAGCATCTTTTAGTGTCAGAAAGTAAAGAAGTGCTCAGGAAAACATGCACACACACAGAGACACAGACACACACATACACACAGACACACACACACACACAGAGACTGACAGGAGTGTGTCAAAGTGACACAGTAGCCAACCGAAAGAGCTCCCAATGGCCAAAGTTGGAGCAGGCTGAGCAGTAAAATAAATAAAGTGGTATTGAATTATAACCTAAAGCATAAAAGAAATATCCATGAATCCATACAGATATAAATAAATGACTAAATAAATAAATAAGATGAGACAAATTTCCCATGCACAAGAATTCAAAAAAAAATTCTGTAAATACTCCACGTGGCCTCAAGGAGAAAAACTATAACTCCCCACTCCAGAAGGGTGGTACTTGTGTAGTGACTTCTTTCCAAAGAGTACAGTATAGAAAGAGGAAAATAAAAGCTTAACTTCAGAGTGGAGAATTTGACAAACACCATCTCAAGCTGGGTGATCAAGGTCATCATCAATGGCAACAGATCATTTTGATAAAATATACCCACGATCAGACGTGATGACAATAGATTCTACCTCTGTCGTCTCCCTCCCCAAAACCATACCCATGGTCTAATCACAAGGAAAACACTGTACAGAATCTAATAGAAAGGCATCCTACAACATGTCTGACCAGTACACCTCAATTATATTCCAATAAAGCTGAATAAAATAAAATACCTTTAAAAAAAAAAAAAAAAGGAGTCTCCAGTGACAGAAAACCAGCAGTGAACAACGTCATGAAACCCAGGAGGAGGGATAAATCATGTTACTTGATGAGAGGGCTTGTGAGATGAGACCAAAGAAGTGTCCACATATTTGGCTACAAAGCAGTGGCGGTGACTTTGATGGCAACGGTTTCAGTGCAATAGGGAGGAGAGAAACCAAAGAGCATACACTCTTTACTTTTGTCGAAACTTTGAAAAATCCCAGGGTCTTTCACTGATGGAAGAGAATTCATTCATTTATTTATTCATCCATCCATCCACCTGCCCTTGCTAAGCCCCAGAGTCACAGCTAGCGATTCACAGATGAATATAGCCTCTTTCTGTGGGTGCTCCCAGGCTAACAGTAGCCATCATAGGTATACACAGAATTGCAAGGAGATGCAGTGGCAGCAGAAAAAGAGAGACTAATCAGTGTAGCTTGGGTCATCAGGCTGGTTCTGAGGCTTGCATTTGAGGTACTTTGGAGACCTCTAGAGGTCTCCAAATGCCAAGTAGGCATTTGAATGTATGAGTCTGAAGGTCCAAAGAGATTTCTGGGCTGGGAGTATTAATCTGCCTGCAGAAAGTATTTGTGTGGAGGAGATTGTCTAGTGAAGGAGTATATGTCAACAAGGGGAGCAAGCCTAAAGGAATAGCTTTGAGGATCTGACACTTAAGGACAACGTACGACTGTGAGTCTGAAGGGAGGAAGGAGTCGATAATTCCCATCGCTGCTAAGAAGTCAAGTCAAAAGGAAATTTGAAAATGTTCAGTGGATTTGGCAAGTGGAGATCATTCTGAAAACGGCAGTCGTCCCTTTCTTTCCACATGAAATCCTCCAACCTACCTACATCTTCCTCCACCTTATCATTGAGAGTACATTTTGAGCCTCTATTGACACCTAAAAATTATAGAAGAATTTCCTGTTAGGCTATGCTTTAAAACAAATTCCTACAAGACTAAAAACAGAGTTGTTTTAAGTGAGTGAAGGACAAACTAGAATGAAAAAAATAGCTATGCTTGAAAATTAAAGAAAATTGCAAAACTTTAATTGGGTTCTAGAACTCCCCTGAATCCATAGCCCTTCATACATAGCAGGTGATAAATAAATAATGTGGATTCAAATAAAATTTCTTCCACATCGCTTGTTAAATGAAGAAAACCAATCTAAACATTTGCTTAAATGTTTAAGAGTCTATAATAATCAGAGCATTAGGCAAGCTCTCCACTCACTACAAAGGTGAATAGGAATGGTCCTCACCAATCTGGGACCTTGTATAATTGATTATCCTCTTACAGAGCCTCAGTCTCTGTGTCTCTCTCTGTCTCTCTGACTCTGTCTCTGTCTCTGTGTGTGTGTGTGTCTCTCTCTTTCCTCTCTGCCTTGCAACACACTCAAGGTTTTCTCCACATTAAGAAAAAATGCTTAGGACTTCCCTGGTGGCGCAGTGGTTAAGAATATGCCTGCCAATGCAGGGGACACGGGTTTGAGCCCTGGTCCGGGAAGATCTCACCTGCTACAGAGCAACTAAGCCTGTGTGCCACAACTACTGAGCCTGTGCTCTAAAGCCCGTGAGCCACAACTACTGAGCCTGCACGCCACAACTAAGGAAGCCCATGCACCTAGAGCCTGTGCTCTGCAACGAGAAGCCACTGCAATAAGCAGCCTGCACGCCACAACAAAGAGTAGCCCCCACTCGCCGCAACTAGAGAAAGCCCACGCACAGCAACGAAGACCCAACATAGCCAAAAATAATAGATAGATAGATAGATAGATAAATAAATTTTTAAAAAATTGAAGAAATGTTTGACTTTGCCTTCACCTCATCCCTCTGGCCTCCTTCTCTTTCCTTTGAGAAAGGCTGCAACAATGAAAGTTCTCAGTCTAATCAATCTCAAATATCCATTACTCTTCTGAGCTTGCAACCCAGTCTCTGCTATCAATTTCTGGACTAGAAGAGCCCCTTCTCCCATCCCATCCATAAATGATAACTCTTTTATCTCACTGAGAAAATGAAAGCGATCAGAAGAGACCTTCCACATGCTCCCACTATCAAATCTACCCAAAGGCTACACCCCCCCTCCCCCAAGCCGTACACAGGATTTCACTACCTCTTGTCCAATCATTGTTTTCTACGTACTGGATAATTCTCATCAATGTGTAAATATTCTGTAACATCTCTTCCTCTTTAAAAATAAATCCTTTCTTGACCCCACATCTCTCCACAGCTACTGATCCATTTCTCTATGTCCCTTTACAGCAAAAATCCTTCAAAGAGTGGTGTCCACACCCTGGCTTCCCTTCTCTTCCTTCCATTATCTCTCGAGCCTACTCTAATAAGGCTTTGCTCCTGCTGCTTCACCAAAACTGCTACTGCCCAGGTGCAATGGTTAATTTTATGTTCCAACTTAGCTGGGCCAAGGTGCCCAGAGATTTGGTCAAACATTATTCTGGATATACCCTGTTCTTGGATTGGAAGAATCAACATTGTGAAAATGACTATATTACCCAAAGCAATCTACAGATTCCATGCAATCCCTATCAAACTACCACTGGCATTTTTCACAGAACTAGAACAAAATATTTCACAATTTGTATGGAAACACAAAAGACCCTGAATAGCCAAAGCAATCTTGAGAAAGAAAAACGGAGCTGGAGGAATCAGCCTCCCTGACTTCAGACTATACTACAAAGCTACAGTAATCAAGACAGTATGGTTCTGGCACAAAAACAGAAATATAGATCAATGGAACAGGATAGAAAGCCCAGAGATAAACCCCACACATATGGTCACCTTAGTTGTGATAAAGGAGGCAAGAATATACAATGGAGAAAAGACAGCCTTTTCAATAAGTGGTGCTGGGAAAACTGGACAGCTACATATAAAAGAATGAAATTAGAACACTCCCTAACACCATACACAAAAATAAACTCCGAATGGATTAAAAACCTAAATGTAAGACCAGACACTATAAAACTCTTAGAGGAAAGCATAGGCAGAACACTCTATGACATAAATCACAGCAAGATCCTTTTTGACCCACCTCCTAGAGAAATGGAAATAAAAACAAAAATAAACAAATGGGACCTAATGAAACTAAAAACATTTGCACAGCAAAGGAAACCATAAACAAGGCAAAAAGACAACCCTCCGAATGGGAGAAAATATTTGCAAATGAAGCAACTGACAAAGGATTAATCTCCAAAATATATAAGAGCTCATGCAGATTAATATAAAAAAAACAAACAACCCAATCCAAAAATGGGCAGAAGATCTAAATAGACATTTCTCCAAAGAAGATATACAGGTTGACAACAAACACATGAAAGGATGCTCAACATCACTAATCATTAGAGAAATGCAAATCAAAACTACAGTGAAGTATCACCTCACACAGGTCAGAATGGTCATCATCAAAAAATCTACAAACAGGGCTTCCCTGGTGGCGGAGTGGTTGAGAGTCTGCCTGCCGATGCAGGGTACATGGGTTCGTGCCCCGGTCCAGGAAGATCCCACATGCCATGGAGTGGCTGGGTCCGTGAGCCATGGCTACTGAGCCTGCACGTTCAGAGCCTGTGCTCCGTAATGGGAGAGGCCACACAGTGAGAGGCCCGCGTACCACAAAAAAAAAAAAAGCTACAAACAATAAATGCTGGAGAGGGTGTGGGGAAAAGGGAACTCTCTTGCACTGTTGGTGGGAATGTAAATTGATACAGCCACTATAGAGAACAGTATGGAGGTTCCTTAAAAAACTAAAAATAAAACTACGATACAACCTAGCAATCCCACTACTGGGCATATACCCTGAGAAAACCATAATTCAAAAAGAGTCATGTACCACAATGTCCATTGCAGCTCTATTTACAACAGCTAGGACATGGAAGTAACCTAAGTGTCCATTGACAGATGAATGGATAAAGAAGATGTGGCACATATACACAATGGAATATTACTCAGCCATAAAAAGAAACAAAATTGAGTTATTTGTAGTAAGGTGGATGGACCTAGAGTCTGTCATACAGAGTGAAGTAAGTCTGAAAGAGAAAAACAAATACTGTATGCTAACACATATATATGGAATCTTAAAAAAAAATGGTCTGAAGAACCTAGGGGCAGGACAGGAATAAAGAGGCAGACAGAGAATGGACTTGGGGACACAGGGAGGGGGAAGGGTAAGCTGGGACAAAGTGAGAGGTGGCATGGACATATAGACACTCCCAAGTGTAAAATAGATAGCTAGTGGGAAGCAGCTGCATAGCACAGGGAGATCAGCTCGGTGCTTTGTGACCACCTAGAGGGGTGGGACAGGGAGGATGGAAGGGAGATGCAAGAGGGAGGAGATATGGGGATATATGTATATGTATAGCTGGTTCACTTTGTTATAAAGCAGAAACTAACACCATTGTAAAAACAATTATACTCCAATGAAGATGTTAAAAAAAACCAAACATTATTCTGGATGTTTCTGTGAGGGTGTTTTCAGATGAAATTAACATTTAATACTGTAGACTCTGAGTAAAGCAGATTGCCCTCTATAAGTGGGTGGGCTTCATCCAATCAGTTGAAGGCCTAAATAGAATAAAAGACTGACCTCTCCTGAGCAAGAAGGAATTCTCAAGCAGACGACCACAGAATCAGCTCTTCCTGGGTCTCCAGCCCACTGACCCATCTTGCAGATTTGTACTTGCCAGCCTCCATAATCACGTGAGCCAATGCCTTAAAATATATCTCTTTATACATACCCAGACATATCCTATTGCTTCTGCTCCTCCAAAGAACCCTGACTAATACACAAGGTCACCAGTGACTTCACCTAATCTGGAGGTAAATTCTCTCACTTTAACTTTCACCAGCTTTTGACACAATTAAATCATGGCCTCTTTCTTGAAACAAGTCCTGTGCTTCTGCTATCTGGTATATTTGAAAACTACTAAGAAAGTAGATCCTAAAAGTTCTCATCACAAGAAAAATAAAACATTTTTTGGTGTCTATATGAGGTGATGGATGTCAATGAAACCTATGGTGGTAATCATTTCTCAATATATGTAGGTCAAGTCATTACGCTGTATATCATAAACTTACACAGTGCTGTACGTCAGTTATATCTCAATAAAACTAGAAGAGAAAAATGAATGTTCTGTGCTTGTGTCCAGGTATTCGTCTCTCCTGGTTTTCCCCTATGTCACCAGCTACTCCTAAGTCTCTTTGTGGGGTCCCCTCACCTGCCCCAGAGCTCAGCTCCCAGACTCTACTTTACCTACACTTCATTTCTCTTTGTACCCCCAGAACCTGGTGCTGGCCCTTCTCCCACCATTGCAATTGGAGAAAAGATCAATAGGGGAAATAAAACACTAAAATAAAACATTTTCAAGGGCAAATGTCATCCAGTGCCTGTAAACTCAATTCTAAGGGGCTTCGAAGGAGCTCGAGGTGAGAGGCCTTCAGAATTCCAAAGGAAGTTTCTAGTGGTGGGATTTAAAGTACAACATGGTCACACACTCCAAATCATTTCAGTTAACATCCCATACCATCCCAGGAAAAGAAGGTTTGCTCAGCAATTGGGATATGGAAACAACTCATGGATTAATGTCTAAACAGACAAACTCATTCTCATTTTTTTTTCCTTTTAAGTATCATCATTCCTGAGCTTAACAGTCATACAATGATGTCCAGAGTCATCTTAACTGGACTAGAAAATCCAGTGTGAGCACAGGTTGTGTTTAAGAGCACCCTTCCTGAAGAGAAGTGAATGCAGGGACCTGTCTCTCCTTCCAGAAAGGATCTTCTGTGGAAGGTGGTGGTCCTTTCTTTCAGCTGTTCTATGAACAGGGTCCAGCACAGTAAGACGTGGGAGGAAAGAAAAAGGAGCAGAAGTTTCTGGCTTTCTCCCTGGGAAAGGCCTCCTTGTTCAAAGAAGTGACTTTTAGCCAGTGATGTTTCAATTACAGTCTTTCATGGAGTCTCCAACAGCAAAAAGGAATTCTGTTTATAATATTTTTCTATGGAGCTCTGGGGACAGGCAGCTGGGATTCCTAGCAGTCTGAGTTTCTAGGATTAGATCCAGAAGAAAATAGAATGTGAGCAGGGACATCAAGGCTAGACTAATCATCATTAGTGCTGCAAAAAACTTTCCATTAGGTAAAACATTCACCAAACACTCGGTATAAATCTCCATCCCATGCTTCTATCTGTTTTGTACCAGCAGGCTGCTGGAGCTGGCCCATACTGGCTCATGAGTGTTGACCACTAAATATTCAGGGATTTTGTGATCTCATTGTTAAGGTCAACCATCATTAAAAATTAAGTTATATACACTTAGTTATATAAATGATACAAATGATATCAAAAGTAAAGGTAATAAATGCTCAAAATCCACTATTTCCTAATTATTGTAAAGCATTTTTTCATATCATGATTTGCTTCTATTTGACCTGTATGGCAAAAATGCGACTAAATGATGTACTACTATGTATCTCTTCCTGACTCCTTGTTCAGTGACTTAGTGACTTCACATTAGTGTCTTGAAATTGACCGTGAAATTAGCCATGGTGGGTGTATTTACACCAGGGAAATTGGCCAACACTATAAATTAGAACTTTGGTGGGGTAGGGGGGGAGCTAGTTGCTGAATTTTACCAACACCGCTCCCACATTTTCCATGTCCCTTCATTATGAACATTGGGCCCCTCCTTTGGACCTTAGCTCAACACTGCCTCCTCCAGGAAGGCTTCCCAGATCGCCCCCAGCCTACTATGACGCCTTGCGCTGAACTCCCATTGCCTTGGCTGCCTGTAAGCTTCAATGGGCTCTTGGCTAATAGTTCAAGGAAATATAACAAAGATTTTTACATGGCTATATACTTTTCTTCTACCCCTTTTTGTGCCCTTTGAGGGCAGAAACTGAATACATAGTAGATGTTTAACAAATACTTGCTGAGTGGAAATTTCCATATAGAACTTCCTAGGTAACATGACTGGGTCCCAGTTCCCAAGGAACTTCCATCCGAATGAGGAAAAGATGGATACTGACCAAGTTAAACGCAAAAAGTTATTTTCATGTGACAACTTAAATATTACCAGTTTGAAATGCAGTTGTCTCTAAATACTCATAAAGTCACTCTGACGCCCCCTCTGATGAGAGTGTGTGTTTTTTTACTTGTTTTGTTTTTTGGCTTTTTTTGGCTGCGTTGGGTCTTCGTTGCTGTGCACGAGCTTTCTCTAGTTGCGGTGAGCGGGGGCTACTCTTCGTTGTGGTGCGCGGGCTTCTCACTGGGGTGGCTTCTCTTGTGGAACACAGGCTCTAGGTGCGCAGGCTTCAGTAGTTGCAGCACGCGGGCTCAGTAGTTGTGGCTCGCAGGCTTAGTTGCTCAGCGGCATGTGGGATCTTCCCGGACCAGGGCTCAAACCCGTGTCCCCTGCATTGGCAGGCAGATTCTTAACCACTGCGCCACCAGGGAAGTGCTGAGAGTGTGTGTGTGTGTGTGTGTGTGTGTGTGTGTGTGTGTGTGTGTGTGTGGTTTTTCTTCCCAAAGTGATTCTCGGTTCAGAACTTCATGGAGATAGACGTCAAGTTCATTTCTAAAAGATGGAGGGGAAAGGAAGACTCTGGGGAGGGGCTAATCTACTCCAGTCTAGTACCCTCACCCCAGCTAAGTAGCTTCCAAGAGGATCTGTGACTCCGTGGCTGGAGCCTTCTCTCTGGGGCTGGGCTGCCTTGGTGGGTGCCCCGCACGCTGACACCTTGCGGGGGAGCAGCTGGAAGAGGCACAGGAGGAAAGCTGGCTGCACGGAGGGCAAACAACTCTCTGGGAAAAAAAGTGGCCCCAACCACAAGGGACATTTGGCATTTGCCAAGGAAGCCGCCATAGACAGGAGATCACAGCTGGTTTGACTTACAGATAACAAATCCAGTCCTGTTTCTTGCAGCTTCTTCTATCTGTAAACACAGACGTAGCTATCCACAGAGGCAGGTTCAAATTACCCTGGCGTTCCAGAGCTCAGCGTGGCGGCCTCGGGGCTGGGCTGCGGAGGAGGTGCTGGATGGTTCTTCTCCCCGCCGTCCCCCCACCAACTGTGGGTGATGCACTGGGGGGGAGGGGACACAGCGATGGAGAAGGGAGACCCAGCTGGGGGAGATGGTTGGGGGCCTGAGGGCCTGAATCTGATCAAGAGAGTAAGAGAGCCTCGGGAGTTAGAGAGCTTCCCTCTCCCGGGACCTTTTGGGAAAAAGAATTCTGGTGAGTTGCTCCGGCCCCAGCAGCATCGGAGCTGTTCCATAAAGACGCGTGCTTTGACAGCTTCTTGAGATTCTGGTCAGTGCCAAATGCATTCTGTAAATCCACTTACTGCCTTTGTTTGGCTTTTTCTTTTTTCCTCTCTCTTTTCCTCTCTTTTTTTCCCCCCTCATTTCATTCTCTCTCTCTCCCCCCTTCCCGTCCCCCCTTTTTTTGGTGGGGTGCAAGGAGGGATGGATATGACTTGACCTTTAGCCAAAATGACCCATTCTAGACAGGAGAAGCCAATCAACGGAGTGAGCGTCACAAGTGGCCAGAACTTGTTTCCTAAAATTACAAGCATGGGCTCCCCATGCCTGTTTCTAGAGAGCAGATCCCCATGCTCATCAAGTTCTGCTCCTAAGACAGTGGTGGATTTGGGGGCTGCACCAGTCCAGCTAGAGAGAGAGGAACTCTCTCCATTTTCCCCTTTCCCACTGGCCTCATCGTTCTCCAGGCCACAGCCTTTTAGGAAATGGTGTCACTTCGTTGGAAATTCACTTTGGGAACTCCTGCGTTCCTGATGTGGAAGCTGGGAATTGTTTCAGGGTCCTGAAGGGGCCCATCAGATCTCCAGCGCAGGTCAGTCCCGGCGGACTCCTGCACTCCCCCCAGGCTGGGACGGACCTTCCTCCTGGTGTGTGTCCCTCCTTCGGGTCTCTACAGGTGGCTTTACCCACTTGCACCCTCTCCGAGGCCACAAGCTGGCCTTGCTAATTCCCTAACAGCCTGGGACTCAGAGGGAGGCTAGGCTGAAGCCCAGGGATCCTCCCCTGTTGTCTGGAGCTCCATCTGGTTGGGAGGTTTATCACCCGCTGTTATCTCAGCGCTCCTCAAGGCAGCTTAAACCTATTAATTCCTTATCTTGTCATCACAGGCTAAATGAAAGCATCCTCCACTAGGCTGCCTCCCTTTGGAATAAAAATCTCTTACTCCCTCTTGCTCACCCCCATGTACTTGGCCTCTGTGTGTTCCCAAGAACTCCTTTAGCTTTGTCTAAAGAGCCCCCGGGGAATCTGCCTGGGAGAGGAAAACGCCTGGAGAAAACGCAGACGGGCTGGCTCTCTGAATGGGATGTCCCCTGGGCGGAGGCCCCAGCTCCTAAATGAGTCTCCTGGGGCCTTGGAGGCCTGAGCATCGTCCATTCCAGTCTCAATAGTGCAGCCAGGCGGACTTTTTCCAACATCAGGAGCTCCCCCTCCCTCCCCGCCTTTTTTTTTTTTTTTGGCCACGCCCATCGGCCTGTGGGATCTTAATTCCCAGACCAGGGGTGCGACCCGCGCCCCCTGCAGTGGAAGTGCGGAGTCTTAGCCACTGGACGGCCAGGGAAGTCCCGGAGCTCCCTTTTTAAACTGCAAAAAGATTGCGGGGGCCACACCCCCACCCTGGTGGCCGGAAGTGCCGGATGAAGAAGGATGCGAGCGGGGTGGGTACCGGAGCTGGGAGGAGACAGGAGAGCTGAGACACACGCACGACTGCCTTGTGCCGGGGGTTCCCGCGCAGTGATGCCCCAAAGCCGGGAGGCCAGACGGGCAGCCCGTCATCTACTCTTCTTGCCTCCTTCCTCAGAGCAGGTTGGAAGGTAAGGGGAGACGGCCTGGTCTGCCTCTCCGTGCTCAGAAGGAACAGAACCCCTCTGCGGGGCTGCATTCGGCGCCCCCGTGCGTCAAGTTCAGAGACCAAAGGAAGAAGAATTTTCCTCTCGCAGATTCCTTTCTGGGCACGAGGACACGTTTTCTCCGAATCCCCTCAGCCGACTTCCCCTCGGGTCTCATTGCCCAGCTTTAGGTCCTGTAGCCCCCGAGGCTGCCACTGGCTGGTGGCGTGAAACAGCTGACCCGAGACCACGAAGGACCCACCCCTGGAGTGGGAGGGGGCGGGTCCATCCCGGCTCTTTTCCACTTGACCCAGAGCTCCTACAGGGCAGTGGTCCAGTCATGCCTTTATCCTCACACCCTCTCTCGTCAAGGCCACCAGGGATGCCCACTGTCCTAAGGCCTCATGCTTTTTGACCTACCAGCCAATCTCTTCACGCTTGATCCCTCCCTCCATTCCGAAACCTTCCTCCACCCTCTCTTCCTCTCTCTCTTCCCCTTTCACCAGCCACTGCATCTCAGTTTCCTTTGCTGGATCCCCCTCATCTGTCCAGCCCCTAAATGATGCAGAGTCCAGGACACGGTCCTCAAACCTCTTTTTCCTTTATCTTCGTTCTAATCCTCGGGTGAGCTCATCTGGTAACATGGCTTTAAATACCCTCTAACTGCTGGGACTCCCAAATATGTATCTCTAACGTGTGCCTCTCGCCTTAATTCCAGATTTAGATGTCCGACTGCTTCATCAACATCCCCATTGGGTGTCTAACGGGCATCTCAAACCTTCATGGCCAAAACGCCACTCTACCTTCAAAATATGCTCAGAATCTGATCACATCCTCCCTTTCCACCACTTCTGACTCCAAGCATCTTTCCCCTAATCTACTACAAAAGCCACATCACTCTCTCTCTGCTTTTTCCCTCCCCTTCTACAGCCAAGTTTCCTACGGCAACCAGAGTGAGTCCTATAAGACAGAAGTCAGATGATGTGGCTCTTTTGCTCAAAATCCTCCAAGGGCTTCTCATCTCACATAGAATTAAAACCAAAATTGTTACCAAATTGTTAGAAAATTGCCCAAATTGTGGGGCTTCTAAGACCCCGCATAAGCAAGAAGGCTTGAAGGAAGTGAGGGTGGTGATGAGCTGAAGGAAGGAAGGAAACCTGCCTCACAGACCTCTGGGTGGAGACACCCAGGGCAAGAGCTGTGAGGAGAGGAGGCACTTTCCATGTTTCAGGAAGAGACAGGACCCTGCTCTTCTCTCTGCCTTCCTTTCCTACCTTGCACCTGCAGTGGGTCGAACAGTCTTCCCCCAAATTCACATCCATCCAGAACCTCAGAACGTGCCCTTATTTGGAAATAGGCAGAGGTAATTAGCTAAGGATCAACATGGGATCCTACTGGGTTGGGATGATCCTTAAACCCAATGGCTGGTGTCCTTCTAAGAGAAGAAGACTCCCAGTGAGACAGAGAAGGTCATGTGAAAACAGAGCAGGGCAGAGGTTGGGTTACGCAGCCACAAGCCAAGGAATACACGGGCCCACACTTGCTGGAGGAAGAAACAAAGAAGGATCCTTCCTTACAGCCTTCGGAGGAAGCGTGGCCCTGCTGATACCTTGATTTCAGTCTTGTAGCCTCCAGAACTGTAAGAGAACCAATTTCTATTATTTTAAGCCACCAAGGTTTTGGTAATTTGTTATGGCAGCCCTCAGAAACTCGCACAACTCTTCCTCCTTCATTTGGTTCCAGCCACATGGCTTTCCTCCAACCCTGCATCTGGATACAGAAGACGCCAGCAGGACCATATCAAAATGGCAGGAGTCCTGACCCCAGAGACTGTGACTTTGCCCACATCTCTTGACCTCTCATTTTCCTTGTGGATCAGACAAGACAATCTCTACACTTCCTCCAGTTCTGAGAGCTGGGAATTCTCCTAATCAATGGTCCAGACCCAAGTCCACCCAGTGAGAGCAATTCTCCCTAGACAACCTTGGGTTTGTCCAGAGCTGGGGGACCTGCCCCACATGTGTGCAATGGAAAAATTTCACCCTCATCAAGCACCTGAATGCCATAGGGAAGCTGCTTGAGCTGGACCAGCCCCTGGAAAGAAATCTGGTCCACGTTTCCCTAACAGAACTGTTCTGTACAATCCTGGGCACATTGTCACTCTGGTGTCAAGAGCTACTCCTAATCAACATCTCTGAATGCAAATGGCTGGTCATGTTATGAACACTTACACATGGCACCAGAAAATCCAGCAGCAAGCCAATGGACTCAGACACATGCTTGTGATCAACTTTATTTTCCAAGAACGAAGCCTTCTGATGGAGGACCGATTTTGGACATCCTTTAATTCTATACACACCTCCTCCAGACATGCTGCTAAGGGTCATCTCGTGTATTCCAACAGCTTGTAATTCGTTCAGGGCAGGAGGCGGGGTAGGTGATCACAGCATTTTAGAGGTAGCAGAGAGATCCTCACATCCGCCCCTCTCTTTTCACCAGTGAGGTGTCAAGGCTCAGCTTGCTGAGGTTATGCGCCCAGGTACATGAAGATGAGATGGACGGAGCCTGTCTCCATTCCCAGGAGCACCCCTCACACCCCAGGCTCAAGTGCAAGCTTCCCACACGTTCTGCCAGCTTCAGAGTTCACGCTGGAAAGGCGTCTTCTGATCTGTGCTTTTTGCTTTTTGCTGTGGAGCCTTTTCTTCTCCCCACTAATGGGGAAGCTGCCTGATTTTCTTCTGCACGGAGCCACCTTATGGCTTTTAAACCACAGAAGTCAAGTTCACAAGATTCCTTTCCCTTTATTTATTTATTTTTTTATGGCTCTTCAAAGACAGAAAACAACAACCATTTCCAATCTGATCCAAGACCACAGGATTGTTTTTAATTCCATTCATCAGTATCTCATTCACCCCAAGAGGCTATGGGATGTTTCCATATTTACATAATGGGCTCATCATTTTAAGCTCCATAGGGCCCTTTGTGACATGGTGGCAATTATGTTTCCCTGCAAGCTTCCAAGTTTACTGTAAAGGCCAAAAGGGTCTCAGACACCCAGAAAACATACTTTTTATGTTTTTATAAACTCTATAAAATTGTAATTGGATCAAACTTTGCATTCAAAAGCACATTCTTCAGGAATATTTTATATGCACATAAAACATTGAGAAAATGTTAACATTACGATCTTAACTGTTTGCACATTGGAACCAGCTAAAAGTTAGGAAAATGCAATCCATCTGTTCTCTCCTTTGAAACTCGATTATTCCGAGCACAAAAGAGGGCCTCGGGGGAGTTTGACACGGCCCTCTCCTGTTATCAGGTGACATAGGGGTGGGCGGGGGAAGTGGTCTCACTGAGGGCAGCTGCTCCTTGACCTTCTCTCCAAACTAAGGCTTGGCCAATCTGGGAGCCTTGGCTAGAATGCTGCATCCTCTAACAGGCCAGGCAAAGAAAGGGATGTTCGTGTGGTCCCCGTGGCCTTGGGTGCCTGAGGAGCTTCTGAGAATCATTTTACCTGTCCTGGCTAGTTCCCCACGGCCATGGGAGTAGGGAAACCCAGGCTCTGCGCTAGCCCTTGAGGCCTATTTGTTCCAGACTCTCCGTTAGGTGTCGTTACAAAGCCCTAGCGGCCTCATTAGTTGAAGCTGAGTGGGGGTAGCAGAGATGAGGGAAGGGGTTGTTGCGGGGATGAGGAAACCCTAAGAGCAACAGCTGACATTTCTTTCCCGGGGAGCCCTGCCCCCCCAGCTCCCCTGGCTTATCTGTTAGCCAGAAAACTGGGCCCCTCATTACCACGTTTACAGACTGCCTGACACACACAGGAGAAATTATCTGGGGAGGGAGGGTCAATGTGAGTAGAGATGCTGGCTCCCACCCGGAGGCCCTCTCCCTGGAAGAACAAAGCCCATTCCTCCAGGGTCATACCCATACGTGATGGGGACTGGCCCACCAGGACAATGCAGGCCAAAGGCAAGAGGATTTCTCCCTGGAGGATGGGGGTCTCAGGTGGGAAGTTTCAGGCAGTGTGAAGAAACTGCCGTGGAAGGGCCACCAGATGCAATTCGCCCTCAGCTAAAGGGGACCCACAGTCTGGGAGCGCACTGGACAGGGGTTTTGACCGTACTGGTGGAAAGGATGTTCCTCCATCACTGATAAACCCTGAGCGGTAGTTCTCAACTTTCCATATGCCTAAGAATCACCTGGAAATCTGTTAAAATGCAGACTCCTGGGCCCCAGTGCAGATCTACCAGGATCTCTGAGAGTAATGCCCAGGGATCTGCATTATAACAAAGCCTGCAGGTATTTCATGAATGACACATTCCGAGACTGCTAAAGAACAATGTTTAATAAAGATTTCACTCACCAAACCACCTCTGTTGAGTTCCTACCATGTAGAAGGTATAGGAGCCAGCAGGGACGTACATGGGAGTGAGAGGCTGAAAGCCGAGGGGCGCTGGGGTGGAGGAGATCAAGAAGGAACCAGACCAGACGGTGGGAGGACCACTGAGCTTGTGGTCAGGAGGGAGGGTTCGGTGAGGGAAACACACCATCGCCACCCCCCATCCCGCCCCGCGCGCACCCAGGTGCCGGCCCCAAGCAAGGCGGGGCAAGTGGGAACACGTAGGAAGGGCCATGATCCCATCTGTGGGGACAGGGAAGGCCTCCCAGACAATATAGCATCTGAACGGGAGCTGAAGAGAGAGAAGTCAGCCCAGCAAAGGGCGTCCAGGGGAAAGGGCGCCAGGCAGGGAAGGTGACCTGCGCGGAGCTCCGGAAGCAGAGCCGGGCCGGGGACCTGAGTCCTGAACACGGCTCGGAATTGTTCATCCATAGCGTGGGCAGATGGGGGCCGTGAGAAGTGGGGCCGGGCGTGTTTGTAAAGAGCGCTTCTGGCCCGGATTTTATGTAAGGGAATGTGGGAAGTCCCTGAAAAGACTCAGGTCTTTCTAGCTTTAGTTTGGAGAGTGAGTTGGAGGAGATCAAGCCTGACGACAGAGCCCGGGGGCTGTCGTAGTCATTTCTCTCCTCAAAGCCCAGTGAGATCCGTGCCCAAGGCCAGGTCACGTTGCTGATCTTCAGGAAAGGAGCCCCGTGTTCATGAGGTACCTCCTCTGGTTCACCAGGCACGTGGCCCACCGGCAGGAGCGCCCCCTACTGGTCTGGAGCTTCACACACGATGCAACCAGAAAGGAGTGGGGAAAGGAGACGCGCTTCCCTGGTGGAGGGATTCTTGGTGAAGGGTAAGGAAAATCCTGTGCAAAATGAGAATAAATATGTCGTTTCCCGGATGCAAGTTGCCTCTGAGAAGTTTCCAGAGGTCCCTAATCCATGGGAAGATCCTCAGACCTGCTACTTGTTGGGTTTCTGTGATTATCTGTGAATCAGAGGTTGACATGGATCCCGCGCCCCTGCCCCTGCTCCATCCCATGACTGCTCAGACTCCCCTGGAATCATCTCACTAAGTTTCTCCCTCAGGACTCCCACTCTAGAACTATGGACACCCCACCATTATTAGCATCCAAAATAGAAACTAAAAGGGCATTGAGGAATATTCCAGAGCTCACCCATCACCCATCACCCCAGATGCACACACTTGGGTCTACTTGCCCCCATGCAGTAAAGCCAATCTACTGACGCCCAGCTGTGGTGAAGGAAAGTGCAGCATGTGTTGTAGGTCAAACAAGGAGTCCAGGCAGCTAGGGCTCAAAAGATCCAAACTCCTGGATGGCTTTCAGGGAAAAGTTTTTAAAGACAGGGTGAGGGAGAGGGTTGTAGGGTGTGTGATCAGCTCATGGACACTCTTCTGATTGGTTGGTGGTGAGATAACTGGGAGTTAAAGTCATCAGCCTGCTGGTTTCAACCACAAGGTCTGGGGTCTCTGTGCTTGTGGGAAGCTTGCAATTAACTTCTTCAACCTGGTGGGGGTTTCAGTATCTGCAAAACAGCTCAAAGGACATGGCTCAGAGTATTATCTACAGCCCTTGATGAGGAACTAAAGGTCCTTGACTTTGTTTAATGACTAAACTGTTATTATTTTGTCTTGCTTGACTGTTTTCCTTTGTTTCTTCATTTTCTCCCTTTTCTGATTAAATTTGTTCGTTGGAACTCAGGGAAGGCCTAGGAGGCTGAAGTTTTTCTACAAACAAGAAGCAGGTGGAGGACATGGAGAGGGGGTGTCTGCCCTGAGAAGGCCCCATAGCGTCCTGCTCGGTTACACACCCAAGTAGCCAAGCTGACTGTTTACCCCCTGCCCTTAGAAACCATCTCCAGCTTGAGACAGTGGACACGGCACACTGCTGCCCCCTGCCCACAGGCTGGCTGAACAGGCAAAGGCGTTTCCTGCTAGGGGTTGGCATGGCCAGGCTGGGTTTCCTACCCCTCCATTCACCACCCATCTTACTGCTCCCCATCCACCCCAGCTCCCCACGGCCGCAGAACCACACACGCACCTTCTGATCAGTCTGGGAGTCAAAGAGAGCAGGAGTCAGAGGTTACCTCTTCCTGCTCTTCCAGCCGCACTTCCCAAGGCTTCAGCAAACACCAGGCAGATGGTGGAAGACCGGCCCTTGGGCTCTGGAGTCAGCTAAACCCGGGTCCAAATCCTCCTCTCCACCTGCAGCTCTGTGACCTCAAGCAAGGTGCTTCATCTCTCTGGCCTCAGTTTCTCCAGCTGTAGCATGAGGATAATAGCTGTAACCATGTTTGGCCTGTTATGACAATGAAATTAGATGAAACTAGAAAAAAAATGTGAGTGAGAATTTCCATAAATCATTAACTCTGTAAACCTATGCTTCCTCATTCAAGAAACAGAGAAATAGGACTTCCCTGGTGGTTAAGCATCCACCTGCCAATGCAGGGGACACGGATTCAATCCCTGGCCTGGGAAGATCCCGCATGCCGTGGAGCAACTAAGCCCGTGTGCCACAACTACTGAGCCTGCGCTCTAGAGCCCACGCACCACAACTACTGAGCCCTCACACAACTACTGAAGCCTGTGTGCCCCAGAGCCCACGCACTGCAACTACTGAGTCCATGTGCCACACTACTGAAGCCCGCACACTCTAGGGCCCATGTGCCACAACTACTGAGCCAGCGTGCTACAACTACAGAAGCCCACGCGCTGCAACTACAGAAGACCGCACGCCTAGAGCCCATGCTCTACAGCAAGAGAAGCCACCATGATGAGAAGCCCGCGCACCACAACAAAGAGTAGCCCCTGCTTGCCACAACTAGAGAAAGCCCGCACACAGCAACGAAGACCCAATGCAGCCAATAAATAAATAAATTATTTTTTAACAAAAAGAAACAGAGAAGTATACTCAGCTATTCTATTTCATCGGTTTGTGGAGAACAAACCGATAATATATGTAGAAGTACACTCTATATGATTATATATATGTAACTGTTATTTATCACATTCCTGTCTGTACATTACAGGTATTATAATGTACATTACACTGTAATACATCTATATTACAGTACTGTGTAATACAAAGAAAATGAGTCTCTAAATTATAGGGGTATTTAATCCAAAATAAGACTCATTGAGAGCAAAAATAGGCTTTAAAACAGTAATACTAAATAGCACTTTCTAGATCTCAAAGGAATTTTCCTGTGCATTTCATCAATTAAAAGATAGCAGGACACAGTGGCATAAAGTCACAGAGACCTGGATCTAAATTATTGTTTTACTGCTTATTTGTTTTGTAACCTTGGGCAAGTTAGCTAATCTCCCTGAACTGAAATTTCTTTTTCTATAACATGATTAGGATAATACCTACCTCACAGGGTTATTAGCAGAGCTAAGACTGGAGTGAGGTGAGCAGCACACTTGTCTCAGGCACAAAATTTAAAGGGGCACCAAAAAGCTCAATAATCAGATAAATAATATTTTAATGCAATATTTTTAAAAATCAAAATTAATGCAAAGAGATGCACAATGAAAAAATAGGGGCAGGATTACTGATGTTTCCTTTTGCTTTACGTTCCAGCACAGTTCAGCACAGCCATGGGTGTAAGTAAATTCATAATAAACTGAATGAGGTACTAAATGTAAACACCTAGAATAAGGCATGTCACCTAGTAAGGACTCCATGAATTTTTGATGCCGGAAGAAATGAATGAGTGAATGATTATGTCATGTCTCTGAGCTTCAGAATTGCTACAAGAGCAAGAATGATGAACATAAATCTCACATTATAGAGAGAGAAATTTCATAATGTAGAGAGTTTTGTTTTATCTGTGAAACACTTCCACACGCTCCCGTCTTTCCAGCCTCGTAATGAGGTACCCGTGAGGTACCTCGTAATGTACCTCACGTGTACATTTCACACATGAGGAATTGAGTAGGTTAAGTGAAGGCCAGTGAAGAGCCAGAACGCACATCCTCTTATTCCTAATGACATGCTCCTTCCAACACGCTCCACTTTGCCTGTTTAGATCTCACAGGCTCTGTAAAATTGTGGCTCTGGTTGACAAGACTGAGGATGCTGAGTTTGACCTCTGGCAGTGCCCTCTGGCCTCCCATTGTCCACTGCTCAGTGTCTGGACAGGCAATTCCACAGGCTTTCTTCCTGTGTCCTCACTTGCCTCCAGTTGGGGCATCCTGCCTGGGCTGAAAAAACGTACGGAGAATGTGAGATGTGGGACAAGGTTGCAGTTACTCTTTCTGGGGAAGGAGTAAGAACTGGTAGTAGGTTAAACACATAGGGGGTTCCTGGGGAGAGGGGCTGTCACCTTGTGAGAAGATGCTGTGACTCGTGGACGCTGGAGGGAAGCTGACACTGATAGGATAACAAGAATGCCGACTACGTCATGTGGGATTGCCAAGCTCAGGTTTACTGTGAACCGCCTACGATAAAACAGAGTGAGGACTCTTTTTCTTATCAAAATATTTGCTCATGGGTAACAGTAAATAGCATGGAAAGGGGCTCCCCTGGTGGTGCGGTGGTTGAGAGTCCACCTGCCGATGCAGGGGACACGGGTTCGTGCCCCGGTCCAGGAGGATCCCACATGCCGCGGAGCATCCGGAGCCTGTGCTCTGCAGTGGGAGGGGCCACAGCAGTGAGAGGCCCACGTACTGCAAAAAAAAAAAAAAAAAAAAAAAAAAAGCATGGAAAAGCTTATGACCAGAAGTCACAAGGGCTCTTTCCACCCCGCGCCACCCATTGTGCCTCTTCCTGGGACAATCACTTTTAAAGTTCCTGGTTTCTTCTGTTTTTTTCTTATAAAGCTAAAGAGAATGCTTCATTAAGACCATGATGTCTCACTGTATCAACTGTTAACTATTGAAGCCCCACTGGAACCACGTGAATGAGGAGGCTTTAACTCTTGTACTCAATGTGGGATATTTACACTATGATTTTTATTCTTATTGGTTTCCTTTGTGTCTGTAAATAATATAAACATCTGTTTCTTATTCCATCAACTCTCACGGTCTCCCTTGCCTTGACGCTTGTGCAGCGAGGGCAGGGGTACCCACCCTCCCCAGGCTCATCCACGTCTCACCTTTGGTCAGGTAACTCTGTCTTGAATTGACAGACAGGGCCGCCCCATCTGCCCAGAAGCCACACCCTCATCTACCATGCTTCGTTAACTCTAAAATCTGAAAACCAACAGCATTTACATCAGTATTGCTAGGTACGTAGTGTTCAATCATGGACCAATGAATACGCCGCCTGCAGAGGAATATAAAGACGAAAAAGACAAGGTCCCTGTTCTCCAGGTGATCACAACCTGGTGATGACGACAGAGCTTTTCTGCTACATCATATGGTCCCCAGCTGCAAGAAAAGTACATTGCAGTGTCCACTTAAGACACTCAGGAAGCTGTCTTGATTTTTGGCTAAATTTGTTGCCCCTCCCTATGCATGCATGTCAGAATTTGGAATTGCATTCACGTGTGTAACAAATATTAGTTGAGGACATATTATGGGTCAGGCACTCAACCAGGGGCTGGGGCTGCAGAGCCTACAGAAGGAAAACAAAAACAAACATGGCTCTGTTCTTACTTAGTGCAGGAGACATATATAAACAAATAATCACATAACAAATCTCTAAATATAATACATAGTACATCGTACAGAATGGTATAGTGTAGTGTGTGGACATCTTAAAATTATAAATCGTGATAAAAGGTCATGAAGGAAAGGAACAGACCTTATAAGAAAGTCTTGCTGAATAGGAGTTTCATAAAACTAGTGGATAAATTTTTCTAAGCTCTGGGGACTATATATCATGGGAATTTTCTGTTCCTTGAAAGTTTGCAAGAACTCACCCTTCTGAAGCATTAACAGATTTATACTTCTACCAGCCCGTCTCCATGCACTGCCCCAACTCTGAATATTGTGATTTTTAATCATTATCAACTAGGGGGCAAAAATAATGGTAATCACAATTTTATTTCTTATTTTATCCGACAACATTCATTCAACAAATATAGAAAGCTACAGAGGCATTATGCTACATTTGGGGGGATAAAATGATCATCAGAATTGGTCTGGTACCTGCTTTTATGGATCATGCTGTCTGATGGCCTTTGTATGATTTTAAAAGTTATGACATTTTCTTCATAAGTTTCTAGGCTCTTCATTGCATTTTGTTTCTTGGAGAAGCATTTCCATTTTTTTTTTACATACATACACATAGGAAATTCATGCATATAAGAACCGTGTTCTCACTTCGATATGTTGCCATGGAACCTTAGATGATTTTACAAAATTAGGAAAATAATACACGCTAGTTTTCCTTGACCGTTCCCTGGCTCCCTCCCCCAACTTCTCAGCATCTTGTATCCCATTCTCTGTATGCCCCAGATAAGCCAAGTACAAAAACTTACGGGTATTCTTCCATATTTCTCTCTATAATCAAATAATCCTACACACACACACACACACACACACACACACACACACACACTCCCACAAGCACATACATACATGCAGGACTTTTAACTGGTATCATTTGTTTATATGCACTTTTCTCCATCTTGCATTACTCACTCAGAAATTTCCTCAGGGAAATCACTCCAAGTCATCTGGTGTGGCTCTCTCTCTCTCTTTTTTTTTAATGGTTGCACAATATTTCATGGTGTGGGTATATCATTGTTTACTCAACCATTTTCCTATTGACAAGGAATTCACATTTTTTTCCAATTCTTGGCCACTACAAACAATGCTGCAATAAACATGTATGTGCTCATAAATTGTGTCCATTTGTTTTCATGCAATAAATTCCTGGAAGCATAATGCTGATTCTCAAAGGGTATAAGATATTTTAAATTTTAATAGTTGTTCCCAGTTGCTTTCCAAAAAAGATGTAACACTTCGAATTTTATAAGCATGAGTGTCTTTCACACACACCCCTGAGAACAGGAAGTTTGAGTTCGTTTTAATTTTGCTAGTCTAATAGGTGTTAACTGATACTTTATTGTTGCTTTACTTTGCATTTCCCTGATTAGTAATGAATCAAAGCATCTTTTCATACAGGCTTTTACTGTTTGTTTTGTAAATTGTCTATTCAAATATACTGCCTGGTTTTCTCTTGTTTGGTATGTCTTTCATCAATTTGTCAGAGTTCTTTGTATGTTATAGAAACTAACTCTTTGACATCTGCATTACAAATATTATTAACCTATGGACTTTGTATAGGGAAGTGTGTTCTATATAAAAACTTTAAATTATTATGTAGCCAAATAAGTCTTATTTTATTACTTCTGGGTTTCCAATCTTGGTTGTAGAATCTCCCTAAATCCTGTAGTCTATGTTTTTTTTTGCAAAATTTAAATTTGTTCTTTTACATTTGTCTTACATTTGTTTTTAATCCATCTGGAATTATTTTTGTGTTTGATACAAGAACGGGGTCCATTTTTTTCTTCCAAATGGATATCCAGTTGTGCCAGCACCATCTATTAAAGAGCCCATTATTTTCCCTCTGAATTGAACCAGCACCAAACTTATCTTATGTTAAATTGTCATTTATTCTGACGTCTAATTCTGAATTGTTAATTCTGTTCCAATGACCCACTTGTCTATCCCTATATATACACCATATTGGTTTATTACAGAGGTTTTATTGTGTATGTTGCACATGAAGCAAGTTCTCATTGGTCTCCTTTCTCATAATATTCTTAGTTATTCTTGAACATTCTACCACGTGAAATTTAAAATTTTTTCATCCAGTTCTAAAAAAAATCAAAAATTGAAATTGCAATAATTAACATATCAATTTGGGAGAATTATCATTTTCATTATAGTATCCTCATATCCAAGAACATAATGTGCTTATTCAGATCTAATGTCTTTTAGTAAGAAATTTTTACATAGACTCTGGGTTTTACTGTTAAATAAATTTGTCACTATTTTAAAGTATATAATCTTTCTACTTTCATTACTGTGTGCTTATTGTTAAGTAATGAAAAATCTAGTTCTTCATAAAGTTACTTTTCACCCAAATTCACTTATTAAATCCAGTAGGTTTTTACCCAATATTCCTTGGATTTTCACAGTATAAAATTTTATTAGTAGCAAGAAGAGATGGTTTTATCTATTCTTTTCTAATACTTGTGCCTGTTATTTAATTTTCTTGCCTTATTACATTTGCTAAAATCTCCAAAATAACATTAAATAATAATACTGATTGAAGACATCCTTCTCTCTAGTTTTTTATTGTTCTTGAAATTGTCTTAGTGTCTTCACTTTAGGGTAATATTTACTGTTGGATTTTAGTAGTCTTAAGATTTAAGAGTTTCCTCTTAAATAGGAATACTATTTTTATTAATAATGATGGATAAATTTAATCCAATACCTTTTTGGCATTTAGTGATATATTCAGATGGTTTTTGGCTTTTAATTTGATATGAGTTAATTTGCTGTTCTGCCTTTTTTGTTGTTAGTTTTCTGTTTTAGTATTTCTCCTTTTCTTTGTTTCTAGATAGTAATTTCTTTTTAAATTTTCTCTTTGATCCTGGTGTTATCTAGGACTGTTTCTTATTTCCAAATAGTTAACATTCGTTAGTCTCCTTTAACTTGTTTATTTCTAATTTTATGGGCTTGTGACTAGAAAATAAAAGTGTCCTATAGGGGAGCACCGTTCTACTTTCTAGTTGGGATGCTACCCTACTCATGAATTGTTAATAAAGCCAATTAGATCTTCAAAAGTTCTACTGTTTTTATTTTGGTGAATTTTTATGTAGGTTTTTTTTTTTTTTTTTTTTTTTTTTTTTTTTCTTTTTGTGGTATGCGGGCCTCTCACTGTTGTGGCCTCTCCCGTTGCGGAGCACAGGCTCCGGACGCGCAGGCCCAGCGGCCACGGCTCACGGGCCCAGCCGCTCCGCGGCATATGGGATCCTCCCAGACCGGGGCACGAACCCGTATCCCCTGCATCGGCAGGCGGACTCTCAACCACTGCGCCACCAGGGAGGCCCTATGTAGGTTTTATGACATGTAAAAAGTAATGTATGGGAAACAACATGTGTCCATTGATGGATGTATAGATAAAGAATAAATATATATGTATAATAGAATATTATTCAGCCATAGAAATGGAAATCCTGCCATGTACCACAACATGAATGGACCTGGAAGGCATTATGGTAAGTGGAATAAGCCAGATGGATAAAGATAAATACTATATGATCTCACTTATAGAATCTAAAAAAGAAAAATCAAACTCATAAAGAACAGATTGGTGGTTGCCAGGTATGAGTGGTGAGGAATGCCCAAAATGGGTGAAGGAAGTCAAAAGATACAAACATCCAGTTATAAAAGAAATAAGTCTTGAGCTTCCCTGGTGGCGCAGTGGTTGAGAGTCCGCCTGCCGATGCAGGGGACACGGGTTCGTGCCCCAGTCTGGGAGGATCCCACATGCCATGGAACAGCTGGGCCCATGAGCCATGGCCGCTGAGCCTGCGCGTCCGGAGCCTGGTCTCCACAATGGGAGAGGCCACAACAGTGAGAGGCCCACATACTGCAAAAAAAAAAAAAAAAAAAAAAAAAGAAATACGTCCTGGGAATATAATGTACAGCATACTTTCTATAGTTAATACTGTATTGTATATTTGAAACTTACTAAGAGAGTAAATCTTAAAGTTCTCATCACAGGAAAAAAATTGTAACTATGTGTGTTGATGGATACTAACTAGACTTACTGTCGTGATCATTTCACTGTATATATGTATATCAGATCATTACGTGTACACCTGAAACTGTTGTATGTCATTATATCTGAGTAAAAAATATTGCAGCAACATGATGGACCAAGAGATTATTATATTAAGTGAAGTAAGTCATACAGAGAAAGATAAATATCATATAATATCACATATGTGGAATCTAAAAAAAAATGATACAAATGAAATTATTTACAAAATAGAGACAGACTCACAGACATAGAAAACAAACTTAGGTTACCAAAGTGAAAAAGAGGGGGGAGGGATAAATCAGGAGTTAAGGATTAACAGATACACACTACTATGTATAAAATAGGTAAGCAACAAGGACCTACTGTATAGCACAGGGAACTATATTCAATATTGTAATAACCTATAATGGAAAAGAATCTGAAAAAGGATATGTATCTATATATGAATTACTTTTCTGTACACCTGAAACTAACACAACATTGTAAATCTACTCCACTTCAATTTAAAAAAATATATATATATATATAATGTATGTTCTTTATTTTAAAAATTCAAGGTTCTGTGTTGATCGTATCAAGGTGATTGACGTTATTATTCAGTTTCTCTATGTTCTTTTAAAATCTACTACTTAGATTTGAATTCATGAGAGACAAATATGGATGCCCTGCAGGCTCATTTTCTTCTCCCTCAAAAGGGCTGCCTCAACTGGGCTGAGCCAGTCTGCTGAGAGACAGGTGGCTGTCATCATTCCTGGCAGGAGAGACTGTGACCAGAGCCCTCCCTGTGTAGATCCCTAACACTGATCTCCGTCCCAGAAGATCCCTAGATGCAGTTCTAGTTACTTGGAAAAACCAGGTTCCCTAGCCTCTCTTCAACCAACCCATAAATATATAATGTGGTATGAAGGTGTGCTTGTTCTTTCCTGGAGTGCTCTGGGATGGCCCACTGATGAAGCTGCACCAGATATCTGGACCCAGCCTATGCTGTGGAATAATGAGAATTCAGGGCAGCCCTCTCTCTGCTACTTTCCAGCTTGTGAGTTTTTTCCCAGTTAACACTACGTTATCTGCAGCATGTGGCACTGGTGATGTGGGCTCACGTCTTGAGCTGGTCCAGCTGCATTGTTGCAATGGCTCTCTAAAGCATAGACCTGAGTATGGTCAAGGGGACAGAAATGCTGGGACTGCCTTGGCAGAATATTGAGGATAGAGCCAGAAGGTCCGTGGAGATGGCATGTTAGGATGGATTTCTTACGTGACACCAAAGAACTTACCTCTTGACTGCATTCCCTGGGAAGACCCAGAGGATACTCTCTTTCTAAGAAAATGTTCAATTAAATAACATTTCTTCAGTTAAAAAAAAATCACTGGTGAGGGCTTCCCTGGTGGTGCAGTGGTTAAGAATCTGCCTGCCAATGCAGGGGACATGGGTTCAAGCCCTGGTCCAGGAAGATCCCACATGCCGCAGAGCAACTAAGTCCGTGTGCCACAACTACAGAGCATGTGCTCTAGAGCCCACAAGCCACAACTACTGAGCCCACGCACCACATCACTGAAGCCCCTGTGCTCTAGAGCCTGTGTCCCGCAGCAAGAGAAGCCACCACAGTGAGAAGCCCATGCACCACAATGAAGACCTAACACAGCTAAAAATAATAAATAAATAAAAATTAAATTAAATTAAAAAAAACATCACTGGTGAAAGAACAATGGCCTCTTTTGTAGACCTAGATCCACTGTAGATAATGTCACCATGGAACTAGGGTCCTTGGTCAAAATAGAGATGGTGGGATCCTGGAATGACAGAGGCCAGATGGTGGACATGATGGTCAACAAGGCTGGAGTGGCAGCCAGGTGGCTTGACCCAAAGGAATCTATGGCAAAAGCAAAGAGACCGTGGTATTCCTGGGGCAAGAAATATGAGTAGTCAACTTGAGTGTTGCTTGACTTCTATAAGCAAGCAAACAAACAAACAGACAGACAAACAAAAACCAAGGAGTTGACACCAGCTGCCACAGTGTAAAAATTCAATCCCATACCAGTTCTCATATCCAAGCCAGTTAATTGACACAGAGACCACTGAGTCAAGGAAGTACCTGCTGTGGCATCCCAAGCATATATGCTATGCATTTCCCCAATATCTACTCCCAAGGACCTGTGGCCACTTATGAGAGTATCTGGATATTGAGGAAAAGAGGATAACCAAATCTTTAGAGGGCAAGTAAACAGCATCTGAGCCAACTCTGACACCAGGGACCAAAAATACCGTCATGGCCTCCCATTTAGAATGTGAGCTTCTGAAGGTCGGATGATAAAGGGAACCCTAACCTGGGGTCATATCACAGGGACTCATGGTTATTTCCTCAGCCGCTGAGGGCATAAATGGGAAGAGTTTATTCAATGCTGCCAAGGCCCTCGCGCTCCTTATGTCTCCAGTGGTATAAGAGCCATTTTGATAAGAAGGGCCAAGGAGAAGTTCCTGAAACTGCTCCCATTCCCACCAGGAATGTAAATCAGAGGCAGAAGTTGCAGAGACTGGCATCACCACCAAAGACTTCTGCAGAAAGGTGGTTGTCATCCTGCTCTGTTTCATTTACTCATATGGCCTCTAAGGAAATCAGATGGGGACTTCCCTGGTGGCACAGTGGTTAAGAATCCACCTGCCAATGCCGGGGACACAGGTTCGATCCCTGGTCTGGGAAGATCCCACATGCCGCAGAGCAACTAAGCCCGTGAGCCACAACTACTGAGCTCGTGTGCCACAAGTACTGAAGCCCATGCTCCTAGAGCCCATGCTCTGCAACAAGAGAAGCCACCACAATGAGAAGCCCGCACACCGCAACGAAGAGTAGCCCCTGCTCGATGCAACTAGAGAAAGCCCGCGCGCAGCAACGAAGACACGGTGTAGCCAAAAAAAGAAAGAAACAGAGAAATCAGATGGATTAAGGCAGATGACAAAGCACTGCTGTAAACTTAATCAAGTAATAGACTCAACTAAACCTTCCGGTGTGGTATCTTTATTGGAACGGATTAATACAACCTCTGGCACTTGACTTAGCAAATGCAATCTTTTAAACCCTAGCGGTAAAACAGATCAAAAGCGATTTGCTTGCACATCCAGACAGTGGCAACATCGTTGCTATCATTGCCCAAAGCATCACAAACTCTGTGGCTTTTGGTCATAGTAATGTTCCAGAGCAAGCCAGAATGAGCTTCCATAGGAGACAACGTTTTGTCCTAAAGCATCCCTCAGGAAAGAGGAGGTTGCCTTGCATTCAGCTCCTTATAAATTCCCAAATATTACCTGGTGTGTCTCAGTGACTTTATTTTGAATAACAAAATACTGCTTAGGGACGGCACGTGAGCCAGAAGAGACCCATTAATGCTGGGTTTGGATGTCTAGAGGTCAACTGATAGGATCAGTTAGAAAGAAAGAAACAAAAAAAAATTAGCACCCTTTTAGTAATTATAATTACATTATAATAATTATATACACGTGTGTGTTTGTTCTGTCATTCTTCACTCAAATATAAGCTCCAAGAAGACAGGACATTTGATCACCTGCATATCCCTGCACTTAGAACAGTGCCTGGCACATAGAAAATTAAAAGTATTTATGGGATAAATAAATAAATTCCGGGGACTTCCCTGGTGGTGCAGTGGTTGAGAATCTGCCTGCTAATGCAGGGGACACGGGTTCGTGCCCCGGTCTGGGAAGATCCCACATGCCGCGGAGCAGCTGGGCCCGTAAGCCATGGCCGCTGAGCCTGTGCGTCCAGAGCCTGTGCTCCGCAACAAGAGAGGCCGCAATAGTGAGAGGTCCGCGCACCACGATGAAGAGTGGCCCCCACTTGCCACAACTAGAGATAGCCCTCGCACAGAAACGAAGAGCCAACACAGCCATAAATAAATAAATAAATAAATTCCTGGGACATGAACTCACAGTTGTAAATTTTGGAAGTTGATGAGCTTCTAAAGATCAGGTTTAAACCGAGAGAAATAGAAACTTTTTTTAGACAAAAACTGTTCATGGATGTTCATAGGAGATTTATTTATAAAAGCTAAAAATGAGAAACCCAGATGTCCTACAATGTGTGAATGGCTAAATGAACTGTGATTAATCCATACTACAGAATACAGCTCAACAGTAAAAAGGCATAAACTACGGATACAGATAATAACTTGAATGAATTGAAAAGGAATTATGCTGAGTGAAAAAAATGCCAATCCCAAAAGCTTACATACTGTATGATTCCATTTGTATAACGTTCTGGGAATGACCAAATTATAGAAATAGAGACCAGGTGAATGGTTGCCAAAGCTAGGGACAGACGATGGTGGGATGAGTGGTGGATGTGGCTCTGAAGGGGCGACAGAAGAGACACGTGTGTGATTCAACTGTTCTGTAGCTTGACTGTGATGATGGACACACAAACCTACATATGAAATAAAATTGCACAGAGCTAAACACACACATACACGTATGAGTACATGAAAAACTGTGGAGGTCAGAATAATATCAGTAGATGTATCAGTGTCGATTTTCTGATTGTAATACTGTTGTACTTTTGCAAAATGCTACCCTTGGAGGAAACTGGGTAAAGGGACATAGGATCCCTATCACTTTTTTTTTTTTTTTTTTGCATTACACGGGCCTCTCACTGTTGTGGCCTTTCCTGTTGCGGAGCACAGGCTCCAGACGCGCAGGCTCAGCGGCCATGGCTCACAGGCCCAGCCGCTCCACGGCATGTGGGATCCTCCCGGACCGGGGCACGAACCCGTGTCCCCCGCATTGGCAGGCGGACTCGCAACCACTGCGCCACCAGGGAAGCCACCCTATCACTTCTTAAAACTTCATGTGACTGTACAATTATCTCAAATTTTTAAAATTTAATACAAAAAAATATAACGAATAGTTAGGCGGTGGTGATCACAAATATATGTGTCAGGACATCTGCTATACAATTTTTTAAACATCTTTATTGGAGTATAATTGCTTTATAATGGTGTATTAGTTTCCGCTTTATAACAAAGTGAATCAACTATACATATTCATATGTCCCCATATTCCCTCCCTCTTGCGTCTCCCTCTCACCCTCCGTATCCCACCCCTCTAGGTGGTCACAAAGCACCGAGCTGATCTCCCTGTGCTGTGTGGCTGCTTCCCACTAGCTATCTATTTTACATTTGGTAGTGTATATATGTCAATGCCACTCTCTCACTTCATCCCAGCTTACCCTTCCCCCTCCCTGTGTTCCTCAAGTCCATTTTCTACATCTGCATCTTTATTCCCATCCTGCCCCAAGGTTCTTCAGAACCTTTTTTTTTTTTAGATTCCATATATATGTGTTAGCATACAGTATTTGTTTTTCTCTTTCTGACTTATTTCACTCTGTGTGACAGTCTCTGGGTCCATCCACCTCACTACAAATAACTCAATTTCATTTCTTTTTATGGCTGAGTAATATTCCACTGTTTATATGTGCCACATCTTCTTTATCCATTCATCTGTCAATGGACACTTAGGTTGCTTCCATGTCCTAGCTATTGTAAACAGAGTTTCAGTGAACATTGTGGTACACATCTGCTATACTATTATGTGAATGGAAAAACTGTAGCCTGGATAAAATTTCCAGGAACAGCTTCAAACAAAGGTACACTATCTCAAACAACATAATGAAAGTAAGGTGACATACTCCTAAAAACTGTGTTATATAACACAGAAAATCACTCTGGTTGATGACAATGCCATTAAATTAAATATACTTGTTAAACTTTATAAAATTATTTCTTACAATGTGAAAATTGAGTAAGGTACTACTTTTGAATTAATATGTTATATAATATGTAAGATTGCAAATGTGTAAAACTAAATAAACTGTTACAGGTAGACATGTGACTATTTCATTTACTCCTAACATATTCAAGTGTTTCGAGATCTTTTTATTGGTCAAATGAGAATATTGCCTTCTGTTCCAGATAGCCTATATATTTAAATATATAGAATCTTGTTGCTGTGAAAAATTAGGTTCAGAGGAATTGTGTTTAATACCACAAGGTATTATAGTGGCAAAGCCAGGACTGGAACCCAGATCAGCTTGACTCTAGACATGGAAGGATTCTTATGGGCCTTTAAGTTCTAAACCTCCAAAACCTGATCATGACACTCCCTCAGTGACATCATCCCTCAGTGACATCATCCCTCAATGACATCATCCCTCAGTGACATCATCCTTCAGTGACATCATCCCTCAAGAACATCATCCCTCAGACCTCATCCCTCAGTGACAACCCAGACTCACTACCTCCTCTTCATTTATTGACCAACAATACAGTCAGATTTCAATTTTCTTAGTGTATTATGTGGGATTGTGAGCTGCTTTTCTGTAGTGTCAAACGTAACTCTTTCATGTTTCCATGCATACTTCATAGTAGGCTACAAGACCTTTGAATATAGGTAGAAGTTTTGAAATATATGTGAATTGTATATATATCAACCACATATAAGAATCTGAACAGTCATTAGTGTCTGGCTGGACTCAAAGCCAAACCAAACCCTAACTGAAGACCCTCCCCAGAGTCTCCCCCTAGAGTCACAATGAAGAATTTGAAGTTTTGGTTTCTCTGAGCAAAGATAAGGTGTGACATAGGAAAAGAGTCCACAACTTCTCTGTACCTGGTCAGATAATAAATATCTTAGGATCTTTGGGCCATACAATCTCTGTCATGATTACTCAGCTCTGCCACGGCAGCACAAAAGCAGCTGTAGACAACACATAAGTGAACAAGTGTAGCTGTGTCCCAATAAGACTTTATTTATGGATGCTGAAATTTAAATTCCATATACTTTTGACATGCCATGAAATATTACTCTGATTCTGATTTTTTTCTCATCACTTAAAAATGTAAAAACCATTTTTAGCTCACAGGCCATACAAAGACAAGTGGCAAAGCAAATTGGCCTCTGACCATAGTTTATTGACCCTTAATATAGGAAAAAGAGCACTGGGTTTAGAGTCAGAAGCCCTGAGCTGGGGAACTGCTGTTTTCACTTGCATGGTGTGAGACATCAGGCAAATCAAATGAGTTCAGATAAACTCTCAGAAGCTTGACTGACTAATCTATAAAATAAAAGCACTGGATTAGATTAAACTCAAAAGTCTTTTCAACTCTAAAAACCCTATAGTGCCTTCTGTTTCTGCTGTATGGTAGACTAGATGAACTAACAATGCCTCCTAATGCAAAAATACATAAAAATACTGGATAAAATAAAATATTTTTTTAAATTATGGTTGGGCTAGCAAGAGCATAACAGAATTCCTTAGAGGTCAAAAATGACCCAAAGGAGCAAAAATCCAAAGAGACTTCAAAAAATGCTCAAACTCAATGTTTTCCTAGGGACACCTGTCAATCTCTGCATCCCTAGAAGTTCGAATGTAATAGGTCTTACATGGAGGCAGGAATCAGGGTCTGTACCAAATGGCAAGTTAAACATGAGACCTTCATACAAAGCAAGAAGCCTAAAGTTCAGCTTTGAGCACCAATGAGCAGGGAAAAGAACCCAACCATTAGAAAACTGGGTGGGAATGGAAGGGAACTTCCTCAAACCTATAAAGGACACACGTGAAAAACCTACAGCTAACATTATGCCTAATGAGAGAACACTAAATGTTTTGTCCCTAAGATCATATATAAGATGAGGACACTCATTCTTGCCACCTTTATTTGACATTGTACCTGAGACCCTGGCCAGTGCAGTAAGCCAAGAAAAAGGAGGTGGTGACATTAGCTAGATGGTGGAGGAATAGGAAGTCCCAGCCCTTGTCCCCCCACAGAAACACTGATATAACAACACATAAGAAATAAAAAGACCTTTATAAGAAGTCCAGAATCCAGTAAAGAAGTTGAGGCAGGGCTTCCCTGGTGGCGCAGTGGTTGAGAGTCCGCCTGCCGATGCAGGGGACATGGGTTCGTGCCCCGGTCCGGGAAGATCCCACATGCCGTGGAGCAGCTGGGTCCGTGAGCCATGGTCGCTGCGCCTGCGCATCCGGAGCCTGTGCTCCGCAATGGGAGAGGCCACAACAGTGAGAGGCCCGCATACCACCAAAAAAAAAAAAAAAAAAAAAGTAGAGGCACCCAGATGTGCAAAAATCGAAATTAGCCATGCCGACGCTGGTAAGCAGAGCAATTTCACCCCAGGTTAGCCCCTCTCCCAAGCCAGTACAGCTTGGCACCAAGAGAGAACACACTCCTTCCTTGGAAGGGCTAAGAGAGAGTAGGGTGAACGTCCAAGGACCCCAGCCTTCCAATGTACTCCCTGACTTTCAGTGCACTCCCCAAGAGCCAGTTTCTATCTCACCTCACATGAGAGCTGAAAGAACTGTCATAGTGCAGACACCTGGGGCTGCTAGGACCAGATGGCTTCACTGGTGAATTCTATCAAACACTTAAAGAAGGGTTAATGCTAATATTTCTTCAACTCTTCCAAAATTTGAAGATTAATTTTACAAGGTCAGCATCACCCTGACATGAAAGTCAGACAGCCGCTCCAAGAAAAGAAAACTATAGGCCAATATCTCTGATAAATATAGATGCAAAAATCTTCAACAAAATAGTAGCATACCAAAATCAGCTTATTAAAAGGATCATACACCATGACCAAGTTAGATTTATCTCTGGCCTGCAAGAATAGTTGAACATACAAAACTCAGTTACATTTCTATACAATAACAATGAACTATCTAAAAAGGAAATTAAGGAAACAATGTGATTTTCAGTAGTGTCAAAAAGAATAAAATATTTAGGAATAAACTTAACCAAAGAAGTGAAAGACTTGTACACTAAAACTATAAGATTTTAATGAAAGGAATTAAAGAGACACAAATGAAAAGACATCTCATGTTTGAGGTTTAGAAGACTTTATACTGAAGGCGATCTACAGATTTAATACTATCCCCATCAAAATCCCAGTGATATTTTCTACAGAAGTAGGAAAAGCAATCCTAAAATTCATATGGACGTACAAATGGTAGAGAATAGCCAAAGTGATCTTGAGAAAGAAGAACAAATCTGGAGACTTCCTGATCTCAAAATATATTACAAAGCTACAGTATTTAAAATAGTATGGTACTCTTATAAAGATGGACACATAGACTGATGGCACAGAACAGAGAGCCCAGATAAACCCACACATATACAGTCGACTGATCTTCAACAAGGGAGCAAAGAATACTCAGTGGAGAAAAGATAGTCCTTTCAACAAATGGTTTTGGGAAAACTGAATATCTACAGGCAAAGAAAATGAAATTGGACCCCTATCTTATAGCATACACAAAAAAACCTTAAAATGGATTAAAGGCTTAAATGTAAAAGCCTATACTGTAAAACTCCTAGAAGAAAACAGGGAAAAATCTTCCTAACATTGTTCTTGGCAGTGATTTATTGGATACAACACCAAAAACACAAAAGTAGACAAAAGCAAAAATAAACAAGTAGGACTACATCAAATGCAAAGGAAGCCCTCAACAGAATGAAAAGGCAAACTATGGAACAGGAGAAAACATTTTCAAACCATATATCTGATAAAGGGTTAAAATACAAAATATATAAAGAACTCCTACAACTCAATAGCAAAAAAACAAATAACCTGATTTTAAAATACACAAAGGATTTGAATAGGCATTTCTCCAAAGATGGCGCACAGAAGGCCAACCTTATATGAAAAGATGCTGGACAGCACTAATCATCAGGGAAATTCAAATCAAAACTGGTGCAAGATATCACCTCACACCAGGTAGGAAGGCTACTATCAAAAAACTGAAAGAGGCGCTTCCCTGGCGGCGCAGTGGTTGAGAGTCCGTCTGCCGATGCAGGGGACATGGGTTTGTGCCCCGGTCCGGGAAGATCCCACATGCCGCGGAGTGGCTGGGCCCGTGAGCCATGGCCGCTGAGCCTGCCCGTCCGGAGCCTGTGCTCCGCAAGGGGAGAGGCCACAACAGTGAGAGGCCCATGTACCACACACACACAAAAAAACAAAAACCCGAAAGATAACAAATGTTAGCCAGGATGTGGAGAAATTGGGACACTTCTAACTGTTGGTGAGAATGTAAAACTATGCAGCCACTATGGAAAACAGCATGGAGGTTCCTCAAGAAATTAAAAATGGAGTTACCATATAATCCAGCAAGTTCACTTCTGGGTATATACATACACACACATGTATACACCAGACACAAGGAAACCTTTGGAAGTGATGGAGCTCTATTACCTTGATTATGGTGATGGGTGTATGCATATGTCCAAACTCATCCAGCTGTATACATTAAATATGTACAGATTTTTGTACATCAATTCTACCTCAATAAAGCTGTTTAACAAAAACATACGGATTAGAAAGGAAGAAGTAAGATTGTCTTTATTTGCAGATGAAATGATTGTTTATGTAGAAAATCCTAAGAATCTATAAAAGAAAAGCTACTAGAACTAATAAGTGAATTTAGTAATATCATAGTGTGCCTATTATCAATTTATTGCCTCTGAGCTCCAAATGTATCCTTTTAGCCTGCTCTGTGAAAATAGATCTGGGCCTGCTAAAATATTTTTTTCTAGCAACAATTGGTACTGAAGTTTTGTCAGTAGAGGGCGCTAGAGAGACATTACAAGAGAAACTTTTGCTTCCTGCTTCCAGCAGGCTTGCTCCTCGGGCTCTTGGCTGGAGGGCAGCTTCTCCAGAGCCAGGCTTCTGATGCACTCACACCTTGTCTCGTGCCTTCCCCCTGCAGTGCACAGCAGCCAGCAGCTTCCTCTGCAACTCCATTCCCACCCCCTTTTGACAGATTGTAGCAAAATGCCTCTAGCTCCTGCAGTGCTCACAGCTTCTCCAGAGCCCCTGGTGGCTTCTCATGTTTTGCATGGTTTCTGGTGTTTTGCGGACAGCTTTCCTGGCTCCCTAGACAGTGGATTTCCAGCAAGTCTTTCCAGCACTACACCTCAGCAACTTCTCTGCCCTCCAGTGAGCTGCAGCTGTGCCCTATCTCGCAAGTTCTGTACCTCTGCCTGGAGTGGGAGGGTCTCTTCTATGGGTGTTTTGTATCCAACTGAGGATCAGTGACTGCATCTTATAACTTCTTTTTTTTTAATTAATTAATTAATTTATTTATTTATTTTTGGCTGCATTGGGTCTTCGTTGCTGCATGTGGGCTTTTCTCTAGTTGTGGCGAGCCGGGGCTACTCTACTCTTCATGGCGGTGTGCGGGCTTCTCATTGCAGTGGCTTCTCTTGTTGCGGAGCACGGGCTCTAGGCGCACGGGCTCAGTAGTTGTGGCGAGCAGGCTCAGTAGTTGTGGCACATGGGCTTAGTTGCTCCGCCGCATGTGGGATCTTCCCGGACCAGGGCTCGAACCCATGTCCCCTGCATTGGCAGGCAGATTCCCAACCACTGGGCCACCAGGGAAACTCCATCTTATAACTCTTATTTCTATATTCTTCAGAATTCTTTTCACTTCTTACTAGCCAATCCCTCATCATTCAAACCCCTTGTTAATGATCCTTAATATTAAACTTTCCTTATTCAAATTAGTGTGTGGTTACTTTCTCCTGTTTGGACCCAGACTTATATACTCTGGATATACTTTTATATTATGCTGACTAACAATTATATTATTTTACTAGCATCAGTCAGTGGGAAACTTTTTAAATTTTAAATTCCATTTACACCCACACCAAGAAACATAAAATATTCAGGAATAAATTTAACAAAAGATGAGCAAGACCTCTTCATTGAAAACTATACATTGCTGAGAGAAATTAAAGACTTAAATAAATGAAGAAATATGCTGCATTTATAGATTAGAAAATCCAATACTTTGAGATGTCAATTTTCTCCAAATGTATCCATATATTTAATGCAAGTCTAATCATAATTCCAGCAAGAGTTTTTTTTAGAAGTTAACAAGATAAAACATAAATTTATATGGAAATACAGATGTCTAGAATAGCCAGAGCAATCTTTAAAAAAAAAAAAAAAAAAGGTCTTACACAGCCTGACTTCAAGACTTTAATTATAGAGTTACAATAATCAAGACAGGGTAGGGACTTCCCTGGTGGCACAGTGGTTAAGAATCCACCTGCCAATGCGGGTTCAGCCTGTTCCACCCCTGCCACGTGCCCGAGAAGCCACCTCTTTCCCCCCCTGCCCCAAGGTCTGCCCAGCGAGCTCCTGTCTGTCCACCCCAGCAAGGTAGCATTCCCTTCCCCAGGAGCATTATTTTCATGAGACCCTGGAGGGACCCAGCAGTCTCTGCAACCCAGGGAATCTCCAGGGACTCTCTCTCCCCCATCCAGGCATCTCTCTGAGTTCTCTCCTCTGTGACGGGAGCCAGCTGGTCCCTGCTTTCTCTCCCTCACGGCCTCTGCCACTCACACCATCGCTGGACGCTGCCTCCCCACCACTGCTTCTGGGTGGGACACAGTCTCTCACCTTCCTCGCCATCTGTGAATGTGAGCACTTATGGACCATATGCTGGTCATCGCTGGGGAACAGAGAATAGCAAAAGTCACGACGGGGAGATGGGATCCTAAACATTTCAGAGCTGTACCGCTGTTCTCACACCTGTAGCCCCGATCTTCATTTTTCCATCACAGAGTGAAGACAGATGAGCTGTTCCTAGCCTGAAGCTTGATTTGCTTTGTTTCACTCATCTATAAGTTTCTTTAAGTAGTTGCAGGATCTAGAAAGTGAGAGATTGCACATTAAAAAAATCTGAATTTCAATCTTCTCTTGAGAAACGGTAAACTCTGGCCAGGCTAGGCCCTCATTTCCACGCAGCAGTGATTAGCAGGGGAAGCAGCTCTCCCCTTTGGAAATGGAAGTGTCACTCTGAGACAGGTTGGGATCTGGGACCTGGGACCCTTTGCTGCAGGGCTTGCACCTGGACAAACCTCTCCTTGAGCAACAAAAGACAAAGAAACTCTAAGGGAGTAAAAATAACTGTGTACATGCAGCTGGGACAAATTATGGACAACAAGATGCAAAAAGATCAAAAACCCAGCTGCCACTTCTGAGGAAGCAGGAGCAAAAGCAGGGTCCTGCGCATGCCCCCTGCTCTCAACACCACCTAAGGGGTGGGCAGACCACCTAAGCCCCCCTTCTGGCCTGACCCCTGGACCCGTCCCTACCCTCACCCCATGTAAAAAACAAGCTCTCGGGGCTTCCCTGGTGGCGCAGTGGTTAAGAATCCGCCTGCCAATGCAGGGGACACGGGTTCGAGCCCTGGTCCGGGAAGATCCCATATGCCATGGAGCAACTAAGCCCATGTGCCACAACTACTGAGCCCACGTGCTGCAACTACTGAAGCCCGTGCGCCTAGAGCCCATGCTCTGCAACAAGAGAAGCCACCGCAACGAGAAGCCCGCGCACCGCAACGAAGAGTAGCCCCCGCGCGCCACAGCCAGAGAAAGCCTGCACGCAGCAACAAAGACCCAACGCAGCCAAAATAAATAAATAAATAAATTTATTTAAAAAAAAAAAGAACAAGCTCTCCCCAGCTTGAGGAGTGAAAAAGGGAAACTGTTATTTGTTCTTGCTCCCCTTTGCTGCATCGGGGGCCCCAGTAAAGCCTTGCCTGAATTTCTTGTCTGGCCTCTGATCAATTCCTATTGATTAAGGAGGCCAAGAACCCTGGTTGGTGACTGAGTGACAGATTACTGAGGTTCTCCAGCCGTCAGGGCAGAGCCCAGAGCCTGGGAGCAGGACAGACCTCAACCCCACCCTAGAAAGAGGATTTGGATGACCACGGAGGCCTGCAGGAAAGTGAATTCTTTTCTCAGCAGAGATTTCCAGGCTCAGGGCGGGTGTTACTAAGTCCCTTCTGACTTCGAAGTGTCCATTGCCATCAGACAAATGCTCCAGGAGACAGAGACATCACCGAGGGCTGGAAGACCCCACAGAGTGGGGAGGACCCCTTCCGGGTCTACAGTAGCCGGTGATAGTTTCTATTTGATTGTGGAATCGACTAAGGAAGGGTTTGGTTTAACTGAATTTTCGCAGCCAGCGTGCTCCCCTAACTCACTCTGCTAATGCCAAGTCAGTGCTGCCCAGGGAGGGGGGACCCAGCTCTCTCAGTACCCCCAACAACCCCCATCCTCCTCGGAGCAGTAAATCTAGAGTTAACTCCCTTCCTCCCCCACCCCCCTACAACCGAAGAGCTGGAGGTGCCCTTTGCAAACAGCAGAATCAAAGTGGAAAAAATTACAAGGCAACTTTCCTGGTTTCAACTCGTCCCCTACAGAAAGGAAATAGATTTTAATATAAGATCTGAGAGGCAACATGTTTAATAAACGGCAAAAAAATGTACTCTTGGCTGGATGCTAGCATGATGAGCTTTGGGATAAAAGGAGATTTTTTTTCTTTAAAAAAAAAAGTTAGACATCGATCCAAAAGGGGGCTGGAATCCACCTCCCACTGTCCCACCAAAATGCTCTCTCAGCAGTTGGGATCAGTGACCCCAGCCCCATCCCAGATACCATGTAAAAGGGAAGATTAAAGGCTTTTCCTGCTCCCTTTTCAACCAAATGGAAAAGTTTATTGCAAAAACCCTTTGTGCAAGCCAAGCTGTCTCTAGTCTTCTTGTGATGGGCCATCACTGAGACACTGACAAATCCCATTTCCCCATGTTGTGGGACCTCTAGCTGACTGAGAGGGAGCCGGCCCCAGAGGTCAGGAACAGGGATATTTCATCATGCCCACCCCACCCCCAAGTGAAGAAATATTTCATTCTCATTTGCCTCAGCCCACCAGTTGGAATCTACAGTCTAGACAGTTTTCAGATAACAACCATTAGAGACAGCAGAGGGGAGTGCATATGATAAGGGATTCTGGGCTTCTCCCATAAGTTTTCTGGAAAGCTCTGCCTGATGAGCCAGGGAGGGAAGCGTGTCTGGTAATACATTCTCAGATGCTGGGACACATTTTACTCATCCCTGGAACCCTCACCCGGTTCCCAGAGACATGGAAGAAAGAGGTCATCCTCTCCCCAAAGCTTGTTCAGAAATGACTGCAAAGGCAGGGGACCTGTGTCCACTTCAGTCTCTCTCCAATTCCTTCTCGGAGCAAATATTTATCAAGGGTCTGCCGCTCCTCAGGCATTTCACTGGACACAAAAGACATACCTGCGAATAAGCCCAATAAAGACCCTCTTCTCCTGAAGCTGAAATTCCTGCTAGAAAGTCTGACAAACCTTCGTTCAGAGATGGGACCATGTCTAGGGTGTGCCAACTTAGAATAAAACTTAGAATATTGTGGATCTCACTTTACTGCTTGTGTTACCGTACACAAGTCATGTGCCCAGCACACAGCGAGGCCAAACAAACCAAAACATCAGAGTTGCAGCAGAGAAAGGTTTATTGCAGGGCCATGCAAGGAGATGGGTGGCTTGTGCCCCCAAACTCCCTGAAGGGCTTCAGCAAAGCATTTTTAAAGGCAAAGTGAGGGAGGAGTGTGGTTAGTTGAATCCTTTGTTCTCAGCTGCCCTCCACCTAGGTCAGGTCACAGTGTTCCTGTAAACCTCCAACAAGACAAATATTTTTCTCTGTTCTGCAACTTTTTATCTCTATATGAATGGAAAAGTGTTACACCCTTAAAGGTCAGAGCCTTGGGAATGGGCTGTTCTGTATATTTCAGGCTATAGGCAACATTCTTAACTTGTAGCAAAAGCAATAGAATACAAAGGTTAAAATAAAAGGAACAGATCTACTATGGAGTCAGATTTGTTCTTCCCTTATACACTGGTACCCTCAAGCAATCAAACCCCCTCCCTTCTCTCCCACATCCACAGTGGTCTGGGGTTCACAGTCTCTCAGTGTCTCCTTCCAGACAGCAGAGACGTTCTACTCCACTAAACCATGGGACCTCTGACAGCAGAGGCCACATCCCGCATCTGTCTCCAGTCTTCCTTTGTACTAAGCATGGTCCCAGGCACAAAACGGGTGCCCAGTAACTGCGTGTACAGTTATTGATTGAGCAAAGGGGCTTACACACGATGAAAGGGGTACCCGTGCCTGTCAAGAGCTGTTGTAATGCAGACTGTATCTCTCTGCCTTTGGGGAGGGAAGCATTCATGCTGGTCTAGCTCTCTTCCCTTTACCACGGACCACTTTGGGCTGAGGCACTCACCGTCTTTGTGTCACATCAACTCCTGGAAAAGCCACAGCAGGGCCCCCAGTCTAGGTCAGACTCTGAGGCAGCTTTTTTTTTGGTGGTTTTTTTTTTTTAATTGAAGTGTAGTTGATTTACAATATTGTGTTCGTTTCAGGGGTACAGCAAGTGATTCAATGATACATATATATTCTTTTTTTATTCTTTTCCATTATAGTTTATTACAAAATATTGAATAGAGCTCTCTGTGCAGTAAATCCTTGTTAGTTACCTGTTTTATGTACGGTAGTGCGCATCTGTTAATCCCATAGTCCCAATGTATCCCTCCCCCCGTTCCCCTTTGGTAACCATAAATTTGTTTTCTATGTCTGTGAGTCTGTTTCTGTTTTATAAATAAGTTCACTCGTACTATTTTTTAGATTCCACATATGAGCCATATCATATGGTATTTGTCTGTCTCTGTCTGACTTCACTTAGTAGGATCATTTCTAGATCCATCCGTGTTGCTCTCCCACAGCTTTTAAGATGGTTGCATCGATGCCACTTTTCTCACAGGAGGAGCTGGAAGCTCTATCAAGCCTCTGATCTGATACCAGAGTCTAGTTCTACAGCTTCCCTGGGCACACATGAGCCCTGGGAAGAGGAAAGAATAGCTATTGCTGCCTCATCCTTCCCCGAAGCTGGAAAGAATTATATGCCTTGACCCCAGGGCTTCTGTGCCTCTGATGAAAAGACTCGACCCCAAATCCTAGAGCACAAGCTCCAGTAGGATTTCACCTCTCCTCATGCCAGGGTGTGGCTTCTAGAGCCTGGGCTGCTGACAAAATGTCAACAATGTTGACATGAAGAGGGGTAGGCTCGCTCCACCTGCCCAGAGCCTCGACATTCTGACACAACATTGGTGGTCACTGGGCAGAGAAAGGACACTCTTCCCTTCCCCGACCTAGAGGTCCGGTGCGGTGACTAAGTGTGCCTGCTCTGAGGGCTGCCTGAGGAGCGGAAGTGGAGGCCTGTGTGCCCTCCGCCTCCTACAGGGGTCCTTACAGGGGGCAGCTGGTCTCCATCCCATGTTCCAACAGCTGGTCTCTGCTCCATGTTCCAAGTCTCTCCTGCAGCAACGGACACTTGGGATCCAGGTTTGGAATCTGACCCCCTTCCAAGATATCCACAAGCACTTGCAAATGGACCTTGGCTCCAAAGGGCAACAACTGGACCAATCCCAGATGCCAAAGATCCAAATGATGGCAGAATTCACTAGAGGGAGGTTCACATCCCTGTGGGTCTAGCTCACTCTAAGCCCAAGACTCACACATTAAAATATGAAAGAATGATTTGGAGCTAAAGGACCTGGTTGCCAGGTCTTGATTAAGAATGAGCTCACAAGACTGGGTTACAGAAGGTGATGGAATAGCCGAGGGAGGACAGGACTTGTTTGTCTAAGGTGTCCACTTTCTTATAAACATTGCTACCAGAGGCGGAAAAAAAGTGTTAAAAAGTGTCAGTGATGCAATAACCGGCTTTGCGGTGACTCCAAAAAAGGAGCAGACGTTTGTTACTGACTTAGCTGTTCTTCCACAGAATTGTAGAATTCTCCAGCTGAGGGGTTTCCAAACCATTGTGAGGAAGAGAAAGAATTCCTGAGAACTCTCCAGCTCCACCTACCAGCCCTGCTTTACTGATGTAGCCCCTCATGAATACCATTCAGTTCTGAGTAAGATTTTGTTTGACGAAGTGGTTTTGCTGTTTCTGTTGATATGACTCTTTTAATTGAAAAGATAGAGACCCTGATTTATAGAAAAATAGGTATAGGCCAGAATAGTGATGCACGTAACCAAAAAGTTAAGGGCTATGGGTTTCAGGCACAGCGATACAGTGGTTTAGACAGTGTCAGCAGGACCCTGCATTCTGTTGCTTACCCTGCTTTCTTCTATGTTGGCTTCACTCAAGCAACCCTTCCCATGCAGTGGCAAGTTTCTATCATCTCACAAGTCCAGTGTTCTTTTCCCTGATAGCTCTCTGTCATTTAGGATCAGGTTAGTCTGCCAAGTAAAAGAAAAATCAAAATGACAATGGTTTGAACAAGAAGTTCATTCTCTCTTTTATAAAGAAAGTCCAGAGCTAAGCAGTCCAGGAATGAAGAGTTACTCCACAATCATCAGGAATCCAGGCTTCTTTTTTGTTGCTTTGCTGTCACAGGTGGCTTCCAATTCATAGCCCAGTATGGCTGCATGGGTTCCAGCCATCTTGTCTGTATTCCAACCAGCATGAAAGAGGAAGGGAAGAAAAAGGGTTTGCCCCGCTTCCTTTAAGGAAACTTTGGAAGAGTAATATATAATACTTCCTCTTATATCCCATCAGCCAAATTTAATCATATGCCCACAACTGACTCTAAGAAAGGCTGGAGGGCTTCCCTGGTGGCGCAGTGGTTGAGAGTCCGCCTGCCGATGCAGGGGACACGGGTTCATGCCCCGGTCCGGGAAGATCCCACATGCCACGGAGCGGTTGGGCCCGTGAACTATGGCCGCTGGGCCTGCGCGTCTGGAGCCTGTGCTCCGCAACGGGAGAGGCCACAGCAGTGAGAGGCCCGCGTATCGCAAAAAAAAAAAAAAAAAAAAGAAAGGCTGGGAATGTCATCTTTATTCCTTGCACTTATAAGCCCAGCTAAAAATTAGGAATTCTACCCCTAAAGAAGATGGAAAAAATGAATATTGGCTGAAAACGAACAATATCTGCCTGGTTGGGACTAATAGTTCCAACAAAATGAGTCTTACAGGTTGGGCTTTAGTCCTGTGTCCATACCTGAATCAATCTCTTTGGCCAGATAGAGGGAATACACTGATGGACCAGGACTCATTCTCATGGCCATGCCTGATCCTAGAGACAAAGGAAGCAGGAGAAGATGCTGGGCTGACAAAGATGACAGTACACATCACGCTGCCAAAATGAATGCTGACAACAGCAGAACCCCAGCACTCTAGCACAATCTCTCAATCTTTTTATTCCTCAGGTGCGGAAACTGAGGTCCTGAGCGGTGAGATGACTTGCAACGGTGTATAGATATTATTACTCAAGTGCAAGTGAGGACTCTCGGTCCTGTGCTCTTCCTACTTCTGTTTGATTGCTCTCTGCTATCAGTCAGATATATTTCAGAGAAATGTGAAGTTTGAAATGAAGGGTCCATATTTGTCAGAACACAATGAGTTTCAATAAATTACCCCTCAATTTTCTCAACCTTTGTGACCAAGATTGGAGGATTAGTGACCCCATGGACATAATGACATAAATTCAGAAGAACTTTTTTTTTTTTTTTTTTTTTTGCGGTACATGGGCTTCTCACTGTTGTGGCCTCTCCCGTTGGCGGAGCACAGGCTCCGGATGCACAGGCTCAGTGGCCGTGGCTCACGGGCGCAGCCGCTCTGCGGCATGTGGGATCTTCCTGGACCGGGGCACGAACCCACGTCCCCTGCATCGGCAGGCGGACTCTCAACCACTGCACCACCAGGGAAGCCCCAGAAGAACTTTTTTTGGCTTTCCCCTCTGATGCCTTCTAGGAGCATATACTTAGTGGTTTTCTACCACCACGAGCAATCTGTCTTCTCATCATTTGAGAATGCTGTCTCCCTCCTTCATCTATCTATCTATCCATCTATCCATCCATCCATCCATCCATCCATCCTCTCTTGAAGCTGCTTGCCAAGCACAAGTAAGCAAAGATGCAAAAGGGTCCTTTCCCCCAAGTCTTATGGGGAAAACAAACAGGTAGATGGATAAATGAGATAAAATGGGAGAAATAGGTTTGTATGCTTAGGGTGTCAAGGGAAACAGAAAGAAAAGGGTCTCACGGTCCAACTTCACAGGGACAAGCCAGCCAGGCAGGAAAGTGCTCAGGTGCACAGAGCAGGATGTGCAAATAGACATTTGCCTAACAGGACACACCACAGATTTCCGCAGGGTTGGAGCCCCATTGTGAAGGGCCTGGAGGAAGACAAGGCAAGACAGGTGACAGTGTCAGATCTCATCTCAAAGGTCCTCCTTTGCCTTGTAAGTAGGCAGCTGGACGGCATCATCATCGCTTACCTAGACCCGAGGCCAGAGAATGGTTTAAATCATTCATCGATTCAGAATTATAATTAAACTTGAGGCAGGGACTTCCCTGGTGGCACAGTGGTCAAGAATCTTCCTGCCAATGCAGGAGACACGGGTTCAGTCCCTGGTGCTGGAAGATCCCACATGCTGCAGAGCAACTAAGCCTATGCACCACAACTACTGAGCCCGTGTGCCTAGAGCCCATGCTCCGCAACAAGAGAAGCCACCGCAATGAGAAGCCCACACACCGCAAGGAAGAGTAGCCCCCGCTCCCCGCAACTAGAGAAAGCCCACGCGCAACAACGAAGACCCAACGCAGCCAAAAATTAATTAATTAATTAAAAAAAAAAAAACTTGAGGCAAATAAGTGCTAAGTCACCAACCAAGTTCCAAAGTGAAAGAATCCTATTTAGTGATTATCTTTCATAAGGCCAGGGCTCTGCGAGAAGCACTGGGAGGTGTCAAGGAGACGTAAGGTGGAAGGAGGAAAGTGCAGTTGATCCTCATTATTCGGATTCCACGTTTGCAAATTTGCTTACTTACTAAAATTTATTCATAACCCCCAAATCAGTAGTGCCGTGCTTTCATGATCATTAGAGAACACACGCGCAGGGGTGAAAAATCTGAGCACAAGTGCCCAGGTGATGTCGAATAAGACGACACCCTGCCTTCCTGCTACATATTGTAAACAAATGTCCTTTGTGTGGTCTTTCTGGTGCCACGTTTCTGTGCCTTTTGTTGGTGATTTCACCATGGCCCCCATGTTCCTAAGTGCAAGACGGCTGTGATGTGACTTATGCAAGAAAGGATGTGTGTGAGATATGCTTCTTTCAAGTGTGAGTTACAGCTCTGTGGATTGTGAGTTCAGTGCTACTGAATCAACAGTGTAGAATAAGTAAGGTGTCTTTGAACAGAAACACAGAGAAAAATTTAAAATAGATAGCCAACAAGGACCCACTCTATAGCACAGGGAACTGCTCAGTAGCCTGTAATAACCTAAATGGGAAAAGCATTTGAAAAAGAATAGACGTATGTATATGTATAACTGAATGACTTTGCTGTACACCTGAAACTAACACAACATTGTCAATCAACTATAGTCCAATATAAAATAAAAATGAAAAAAAAAGAAAATTCATTGGATGCACTGAGAAAAGGTTATCTAATCTTTAATGCAGATAAAAGACAAAAGCTTATTTTAAGAAATCTTTTCTTAAAATAAATCTCCTTTTTTTTGTTTAAAAAAAAAAAAAGAAGCACGCATGCTACAAGGTGCTGTAATGACTGGTTGATGTAAATGCGTTTACCAGAGGCTTGAATGAACCTAGCCCTGTATTTCCCCACCACCATCACACTGACCTCCACCACCCCACCCCACCCGACCCGGGCAATGTGGATCCCACTCACAGAGAGACACGCTGAGTACCTGCCACTTCCCTGTTCTCAGCTGGCGTGAGGCCGGCTTGTCTGACGAGCCCCCCTCCGTGTCCCTACGCCATAGGACACTACGGGCGTCCCTTCACTGTGCTTCAGAGCGACACACAGCAGCAGAGATTGTGCTGTCACCTGCGCCCACCTGGTCCTCCGTCACAGCCTCTGCAACTCCCTCGCCCAGGGGCCCACGTCTGGCCCTGTAGACAAGAGAAACAAGCAGAAATTCTGTCTTGGCAGCCTGGCCAATGGTCACCCCCATTTCAGGGACAGCCACCAGGCAGTACTGAACTGCAGGAGCAGACCGCAGGCAGGAAGGAGACATGAAGCAGGACGGAAGAACAGCCTTTGCGTGATGCCAGGGCCCTCAGTGTATCAGATGTCACGTAATCCCTACCTGGGGATAATCCCTGCCGTACAGAGCAGGACATTGAGATGTAGAAGAGTTAACAATTTACCCAAGGTCACGGCTATTCAATCTAGAAGGAAGACTCAAACCCATGTCCGTTTCATGTCAATCCCTGGGCTATTTCCGCCTCTTCATGCGTGTTGCCTCTGCTTTGTTCCCACAGAAAAGTCAAGGGATAAGGACTGTGAAGGTGCTCTGTGAATTCAGTTCTGCACAAACATAGAAGGACTTTACTGTGAGAAACCCCAAGGGATGGTCCATATTTTCTCAGCGTTCTGGCATCTGGTTGTAGCAAATGCTGCTTGCTGCCTGCTGGCTTGACCTTGCTCTTGGTGCTCCAAGGATCCAACTCCTAGGTGTAACTTCATTTGGAGGCAGAATGTGTGAAAAGCCCTGGAGACCAGCTCCTTCCTTCCCATCTGTGCTTAGTACAGGTTCACAGGACTTGCAAAAAGGAGGCTCAACCCCCAGTCACCAACTGCATTCTAACCAAGACCTCAGTGGGCTCCCAGCCACCAAGGACCAGGCCTGGTGCCTGGTCCTGGTGTGAGTGCTGGGCACCTGTGCTCCTCTGGAAGAAGGGCCTTTTCCTAACCCCCAGTGTGCATCCGGAGACTGCAACAAAGTTCTAGCCTGGCTTTCCTGCTTTGGCTCCCAGCTCCCCTCACCCAAACAAAATTCCTGCTTTAATTCCTTCAGTCAGGAAGCTTAGGAGTTAGCCCAGTATACAGAACAGATTCATAGATTCATGGATCCACAGATCCCAGCAAGAGCAACTTTCCCAAAGCTAAAAGGAGGAGCCTTGTTTGGAATGAAATGTAATCATCAGAGTGACCGCAGGCTGTGTGAAAACCAGGACCACAGTCCTCAAGCTTTAGAAGGCGATCTTGGGTTAGGATTCTGAGCTTCACTGTTCAATAGCTGTGTGACCCTGTAGCACTTTGTCAGTTCCGCATCTCCATCCTTTATCGCGTCCTGGTCTGTACTTGTGTTATCTATACAATTACTTGATAATGAAGCGCTCCCTCGTTGTACCCCTATATCACACACACATACACTACTTTTTATTTCCTAATAGCTAGTTGAAGACACAGATCAGAGAAGTTAAGGGGTAAGTTAAGTTGCCCTAAGACACAAAGCTCGTAAGTGGGCGCTTGACTGAGACTCAAGTGTTCTGACTCCAAAGCTCGTGGTTTTTCATTAACTGTGCTGTGTGGTCCCTTTAATTTGCTTTATTTATTTATTTATTTATTTATCTATCTATCTATTTATTTATTTATTTCCTTATTTATTAAACATCTTTATTGGAGTATAATTGCTTTAAAATGGTGTGTTAGTTTCTGCTTTATAACAAAGTGAATCAGTTATACATATACATACATCCCCATATCTTTTCCCTGTTGCATCTCCCTCCCTCCCACCCTCCCTATCCCACCCCTCTAGGTGGTCACAAAGCACCGAGCTGATCTCCCTGTGCTATGTGGCTGCTTTTAGAACACGAATTCCTTAAGGACAGGGTACTTGATCTTGGTTTTGCACCCAAAGCCAGTGTAAGCTTTTGAGGGAGGAGAGAAAGGAGGGAGGGAAGCCTCACTAGGAAGACCGCACTTCCTGGGTACACCATGGCTCCACTGGCCCTTCTTACTAAGGGCCCCCAAGCAGAAGATGCACCCAGACGAGGTCTGGCAGTTGGGAGACGTGGGAAAGGAACCGCAGGTTCCCTCCTTCCAGCAACCTCCACCGGCCTCCTTCTATTCCTCCCCACATCCTTCTTTCATCCCCCAACGCCTGGTATCTCTGTTGTATATATTTAATGAGCTTGCTGCGAACTTTGATGTTCAGAGCTGTGGGAACAGCTCTAGAGCTAAAGCAGGTTTTCTATAAGAGTTTTGACTGATGTGCCAGGGGGTCTTAAACCCCTTCACTCCTTCTCTGCTGCTGCCTACGTACCCAGGTCTTCCCTTAGAGACTAGCACCCAGCTGACTCTTACCAGGTGGCACTGGGGAAACAGGGCTCCAATTAGTCTGGGTCTTTGCGGGGAAGGTGAGATGAATCTCCTCACTCAGATGTCTGGGTAGGAAAAGCACCCCTGAAGGAGATGGGTGAGCCCACCAAGGAATGTGTCCAGAGCCCTGGATGCAGTCCAGGTACTTGGGGAGATAAGCCATTAGTCTCACTGTCTGATCTCTGTCTCTCTGCCTGGTCCTGGTGTCGGGAGAGATTGATTGAGCCCGTGCCCCGAGGATGGGGCAGGGGCATGGGAGCAGGGAGGGAAGGATGAGTCAGACAGATGGGGCATCTTGGGACTGGCCGACTTGCCTGCACCGAGAGGGAATATGGAGGGGGAGGGAGCCAAGGAGAAGGGAGCTGCTCTGCTGACTGCTCCCACAGCAATCACCAGAGGGGGCATGATGCCTCTGATCCCCATGCAGTTAAACAGATGCTACTGTGGCCGGCACACTGGACCACTCGCTTCTGCCAGTGATCTCATGGCCCTAATTGGATCCCAGCTTTTCAGCTGCCAAAGGGAGGCATCCGTCAGTATCTCAGGCTGTCCCAAGACAAAGAGAGGAGAATGAAAAATGGGGATATTTTGGAGCGATCTCCACGCTTCTGAAGCTAACCAGAAAGAAAAAGGCAAAGTTCATAACCAAAAAGCTATCAAAGAAAGTTTTGGAGGCACACACGGTGCAAAAGAACATAAGCACACAGGCTCACATGCTGGCAATCAATTAATTAACAGCCCCCCTACTGAGTACTTCCTTTGGGCCCAGAGAAGAGCTAGATTCGTAGTTCTCAGCCAAGAGAGGGATTTTTTTTTTTTTTTTTAAATTCTGGAAAGTAGGAGGTAGCTTGAAAACATTCCTGCTCATCCTCCCAAACTCAACTGCAATCAAAAACTACTGTTAGGGACTTCCCTGGTGGTCCAGTGGTTAAGACTCCCCGCTTCCACTGTAGGTGTCCCGGGTTTGATCCCTGGTCCAGGAACTAAGATCCCGCAAGCCGCGTGACTCGGCCAAAAAAAAAAAAAGAAAGAAAGGAAAACTACTGTTAGATTTTGTAGAAGGGGAAATTCTTAAATAATTTAGTATCTCTAACCTTGAAGGAGCTTACACTCTTAAGAGACCAGACTGTCTCGTCCTAAATCACGACCATGGAGGGTAGAAAAAACCCCAGAGGTCTCCACTCCCTTGTTTTAAAGGCAAGACACTTAAGTCCAGAGAAGGGAAGAGACTTGATGGTGAGCCCAAGTCCGTCTTTGCTTATAAGAAAAAATACAGGTTTATGATAAAACAGAAGAGAAGCTAGCCCCGAACTGGTGGCCTCTACAGGGTGTGCACATGTGTGTGTGCTCTATGCAGCACAGTGGTTCCAGGTCAGTAGTCTATGACATGGCGGTGTGTGGCCAACTTTCGGGCCATTTTGGTTCAACACGGAAACGTATTTTTGCAGCACTGCTCCCCACTGGATGGGACGTGGAGCTGAGAAGGTGGTGAAACATGGCCAGGAGCCAGGGACAGCCTGCTGTTGAGAAGAGTCTGCTGACTGGACCTTCCCAGAGCTTCATCTCATCCAAGGACACAATCCAGGCAGGAAACAGTTCTGTTCAAACAGCAACATGGTACCAAAGGCTGTCCGAAAGGATACGGCAATAAGAGTGAATGCAATTTAATCCCTCCAAGAGGGCTGCAAAAATTCTAGAATTCACAAGTGAGCCAAAGACATGAAAAACTTACTGACCAACGAGGGATGCTCAAGACAGACTGAGGCACTGGACTTCATTCCAAAGGCCATGAGACCTGGCCAGAGCAGAGGCTGAGAGTGGAAATTACCCTGAGGGCCGACCCTAGCTAAGTTTTGGGGCCTGTCTGGCCTCCTTTGTCAGCCACCCTTCCACCCAGCTCTCTGGCACACCCCCGGCTGTCATCTGCCCTGGCAGGCTCCCTCCCAGCTGTCTTCTCCTTCCCTGTCCAAACACGCGCTTCCCAGCTGTCAATCAGAAAGAGCTCACATTCGGATTTACACTAAGATGTTTATTAGACTACTTACATTTCGTGTTTACAATCTAAAGAAAAAACTCCTGATACTGGCATGTAATAACGGAATTTCAGACCTAAGTTCTAGGTCTTCCCAAGTGCCCCTCAAATCATGACTTTGGAGGTCACTTTCTCCAACCCGTGTGTGGACACGGGTCCCCAGCTGTAGAGTGGTTGTGATGTCATGTGATTTTGTTACCACTCCCACCCTCCCGACATCATTCATTTAATTTGTGGACTGAGTTTATGCCCTTAGTGTCTGCCTAAATTGGAACCATATTCCAAGACCTGGCTTTCTGTCTTCCTTTTTAAAAAATAACAGCTTGGGGAGGGATAAATTAGGAGTATGAGATTAACAGATACACACTACTATGCATAAAACAGATAAGCAACAAGGATTTACCATAGAACACAGGGAAAACTATTCAATATCTTGAATAACCTATCATAGAAAATAATCCGAAAATATATATATGTATATGTATTTATATAACTGAATCACTTTGCTGTACAGCTGAAACTAACACAGTATTCTAAATCAGTTATACTTAAATTAAAAATATAAAATAACAGCTTTATTGAGATATAATTCTCATATTATAAAAATCACTCATTTAAGGTACAAAATTCAATAGATTTTAGTGTATTCACAGAGTTGTGCAAACATCACCACAATCACTTTTAGAACATTTTCTTTACCATGAAAAAGAATCCTATAACCATGAGCAGACATCACCCATTTCTCTCCAACATCCTCAACCATCAATTTATTTTCTGTCTCCAAGAATTTGCCTCTTCTGGACATTTCATTGAATGGAATCATATGATACATGATCCTTCATGATTGGCTTCTTTCACTTAGCCCAGTGTTTGCAAGGTTCATGCATGTTGTAGCGCATGTCAGTATTTAATTTCTTTTTACTGTCCAATAATGTTCCATTGTATGGCTGTGACACATTTTATTTGCTCATTCATCAGTTAATGGGCATTTGGATTATTTCTACTTTTTGGCTATTATGAACAATGCTGCTATGAACATTCTCATACAAGGTTTTGTGTGGACATCTGTTTTCATTTCTCTTGGGTTTACACCTAGGAGTGGAATCGCTGGGTCATGTGGTAACCCTATGGTTAACTTTTAAAGGAACTGCCAGATTGTTTTCCAAAGTAACGGCACCATTTTACACTCCCGCCAGCAGTGTGATTCCAACTTCACTACACCCTCTCCAACACTTGTTATTATCTGTCTTTTTGACTCCTACCTGTCCTAATGGATGTGAACTGGTATCTCACTGTGGATTTGATGTGCATTTCCCTGATGGCTAGTGATGGTGAGCATCTTCCCATGTTCTTATTGGTCATTTGTGTATCTCCTTTGGATAAATGTCTTTTCAGATCCTTTGCGTCTGACTTTCTTTTTAGAAAATATTTAGAAGTAGCAGGACATATGTTTCTGGATTGAATCCATTTCACATGGCATGAAAATCAAGAGATTCCTCTGGAGATGGATAACAAACTTACTGGCTTATTCAGTTCCATTCCACAAACACTTGTTGAACTTCCACGATGTATGGTCTTTTCGACCCTGTGGCAAAAAAGAAGGAACAGTCACAGATTCTGCAAAGAAGAAGCCTAGGCTTTCATGAGACAACCATTGGTTTTCCTGGTTTGAAGTAAAGTTTAACTACTTTCAGTATCTATATATCAGACTTTTCATTAGTGCAGATGCGCTACCTCTTAATTAATGCAGGTAGTGGGGGGGGTCCTACTGAATATTGTTTTAATTTCTTCAAAGCCCTTCTCTTTCCCCTACACTCAGTGTTTTAATTTTCTTTCCTAAATTATAATTTAGGTAGCTGATGACTCATGTAAAAAAAAATACGTTTCTCATAGAGACTTCTCTAACATAGTAAAGAATATCTATATCAAGCCAAGACTGATGACATAACAGCAAAACACTAGAAACATTCTAATTTAATTAGGATCAAACGTCACTCCCTTCAGTACAGGCTGGACTTAGTGACTTGCTTCCCAAGAAAAAGCAACGAAAGGGAATAAAAGTAACTTTGCAAGATAGAAATCCAGCAAACACAACCTTGGCCAGGGGTCACGTTTCTCATTGCCAGTGATGTCCTGTTGATAACATGTACCCACCCCCAACATGATGTGATGAGAAGGAAATGCACCCTCTATAGTCTTCTTCCCCAAAAGCAATCATCACAGCCTAATATGAGAAAACATCAGACAGATCCAAACTGAGGAACATTCAAGACAACACTTGATTAATACACCACCAAAAACAGGAAAGACTAAGAAATTGTCACAGATCACGTTGAGACTAATGAGACATGACAACTAAATGCAACGTGCTATCCTGGACTGGATGCTGAAATAGAAAAGGGATATTAGTGGAAAACAGAGTGAAATTCAAATAAAGTCTAGAGTTCAGTTAATGTTCGTGTGCCAGTGTTGGTTTCTTGGTTTTGGCGGTTGTGTGAGACGTTAACAACAGAGGAGACTGGGTGTAGGCTATACAGGAACGCTCTGTACTATCTTTGCCGCTTCTGTACAGTGAACATTATTCCAAACTAAAAAGTTCTTTTTTTTTCCAGAAAATGCAGCTTTATGGAACAATCCAGTGTTTTTCATGTCCCCAACTGGGAAAAGAAATAGAATCAAAACAAATATGCCCATTTAGCCACTGTTATTTCAGATTGTTCCAGAGTTTTAATCTTTGTAATAAGAAAAGGAAAAGAAATAAAACCTTGCTATTTCTGTGTAGGAGGTACTTTACTATTTGTTATAACTTGTATTTTCCACATAAAAATAATATCAATATAGCTATCAGAAAGAAAAACAATCATTTACACAGATCATATAATTTTATAAAACACAAGAGAAATAGCTAAAATTTTTATAATTACAAATAGAATTGAGTAATGTGGCTAACCATGAAATAAATATACAAAAAAGTAGTGGTTTACCTATTTGCCAAAGATAACTAGTTAGAAAATATAACAGGAAATAATACCATTCTAAAATCTAATAAAAGATGAAATAAAACCCCAAGGAATAAATTTAACAAAATTGTGAAAGCTCTATTTGAAAAGACTTATAAAATTTTACTGAGGTACATAAAAAATATTCACATAAATGGAAGGATGTGGTTTGTTCTTGGATGGACAGATTCAAAAATAATACAGATGGCAATCCTATAAATTATTTTATAAATTTAATGCAATTCCAATTTTTTAAATAGGATAAATGATCTAAAGTTCAGCAGGAAATAAATGAATAATTATTTGTGCAAATAAAAAACTGAAAGTGATCTAAATAGCCTTCAAACAAGGACTAGCCAAACTAATTATATTGTATCCACTCGATGGATTGTCATAAAGCAGTTAAAATGAATGATTTAGAACTTTGTGTACTGATATGGAAAGATGTTCAGATGTGTTTTTCAGTGAAAAAGCTCTGCATAACATGAGTCCACATATGTAAATATCCATATACACATGTAATTTTTAATACATACTTTCAAAAGACACAATAAACTATTAACAGTTTTTGCCTGTTGGGAGTGGAACTGGAGAGCTGAAAAGAAAGGGAAAGAGGGCTTTTACTTTTCATTTTATACACTTCATTATTGAAGCTATTGAACACAAGCATGTATGGCTTTTTTTTATTATGAAATATTTATGTATTGGCTTTTAGATTAAAACTACTTAAGATATACAAAATTAAGAAAAATTAAAACAATATTGGCATATCAGTTATTAAAATATGTCATGAAATGAAAATCATCAAAAAGTTATAATAATTAGCACATTAATGTGATATACTATGTATACACTCTATATAACAGATCAATGTTACAGACTAGAGAGACCCGAACAAATCCAAATACATGTAAGTGTTTGGTATAAGATAAAGGTAGCATCTGGGAAAGTAATAGATGACCAATAATAACAGGATGGATGAATAAATCATGATGGAAAAAAATAAAGTTAGAGCTCTGCCCCATAACTTATCCAAAATTCCAAGTATATTAAAAAGTTAAATGTAAAAGTGACTGAAAGGAAATAGACTTAGGTAATCTATTATAAGATAGATTTACATGATCTTAAGATAAAGGGAGATTTTCTAAGCTTAACACCAAAAGCAAAAAGCACAAAGAAGACCCATAGATTTGAGTAAATAAAATGTTTACACTTCTGTTTTTAAAAAGCCAAGAAATAAAATTGAAAGGTAAACAAATAAATGCAAATAACATTTGCAACGTGTATAACAATAAAGAGCACTTAGAAATCAACATCAAAATATTAACGTTCCAACACAAAAATGAGCAAAGGAGGTAAGCTGTCAATTCACAAAACACTTTCAAGGGTCCACAAATATATTATTAGATTTTCAACTTCCTTAGTACTTAATAAAATGCAAATGAGAACTACAAGAGAGTAGTATTTTATATCTATCCTACTGTAGAAAAAAATTTAAAGATAACAAACACCCAGTGTTGGCAAGAACACAAGAAAGAGGCACTCATACATTTCAGGTGGCCAGTGTGACAACTTGTAGGAAAATCCTTTAAAATATGCTTAGTCATTTTTTAAAACTTTTTATTTTATTTTATTTTTTTTGTGGTACGCAGGCCTCTCACCGTTGTGGCCTCTCCCGTTGCGGAGCACAGGCTCGGGACACGCAGGCTCAGCGGCCATGGCTCATGGGCCCAGCTGCTCTGTGGCATGTGGGATCCTCCCGGACCGGGGCACGAACCCGTGTCCCCTGCATCGGCAGGCGGACTCTCAACCACTGCGCCACCAGGGAAGTCCTAAATTTTATATTTAAATTTCGGTAGCATTTTAAGCATAAAACAATTTGAAATATTCAATTAAAACGTCAGTGACTATAACACCAAAACAACTCAAGTTTTAAAGTTTTAGAAAATTACAGTCAAGCTTGAAAACAAAGCTTGTAAACAGAAACTTTGAAAGTTATCCCTATAAATGCTGGAGGATCTTTAAAAATCAATTGAGAGTTTTAACTGATATTTTCTAACTGTGAGAAGAATTTTTTTTTAATCGTGGTAAAATACAAGTAACATAATATTTACCATCTTAACCATTTTAAAATATACAGTTCAATAATGCTAAGTATATTCACATTGTTTTGAAAAGAATCCTCAGAATTTTTTATCTTGCAAAACTGAAACTCTATATCCATAAACAATTGCCCACTTTCTCCCTACACCTAACCCCTGGAAAATATGCTTAATCAGGGACTCAGCAAGCCATTTCTTAGCATTTTATACTAAGAAAGAAAATAAGAATGTGCCTAAATATTTTTGTACAAAATATTATCAAAGCATGATTCACAATAGTGAAATATTGAGGAAAATGTCCAAAAATGGAGGTTAGCTTTACAAGTCATAGGACAACTTTATTCTATAATTTATATGAAAATGAAAGTGCCTAGAATAGTCAAGACAGTCAAGAACAGCAGTCATATTTAGAACTCCTTATTTCTCTTTTTAAAGAGATTTCTAGAATAAATACAACATTAACATTTGGTAAATACACATGGTAGGACATGGGTGTCACATTTTTTTCTGCATTTTAGTACGTTTGAAATAGTTCACAATTTTTCAAATCTCTGAGGAAAGTAGACTTTTGCTCTCAGAGTAACCACTTGAAGGACCAGAAATGGCACCAGCCACCTCATCAGGTGATGGACATCCAGCCGTTCGACCATCACCAGCTGGTTGCTGCAGAAGGAATGAGGGCCTGATGACAAGCAAGGTCCCTTTCAACACTAACAATCCTGATTTCTGTGCCTGTAAAACTGGAATTCCTGAAGTTGGAAAAAGATTTAAGGTAACAAATCTAAGGGACTCCCATCCGAGTGCTAACCAGGCCTCACACTGGGTAGCTTCCAAGATGAGACAACATCAGATGTGTTCAGGGTGGTATGACCATAGACAATAGTGAACCTCTGTTCGTGCGTCTTACAAACACTTCAAGTGATACCCGAGCTCCATCTAGAAGGACAAGAAGGATTGAGGAGGGGGAGGGCAAGGGGGAGACTAGAGCCGGAAAAACATGAGCAAAGCCACCCTGGACTCTCCGAATCCAAAGCAGATATGGGGAAGAAGTGAGCATTAAAAGGGATAGGTCCAGGCTATGAGGAGCTCCAGTGTAAAACACGTTGTTTCCCTTGTTGTTTTGCTTTGATCGAAATATTCTCAGCAACCAAAGTTCTACAGATCAATTGGCCTTGCTTAACTGAAGTGTCCCCAAGACAACCTCACACACTGCTGATGGGAAGTTAAATCTGTTTGATCCGTCCGGAAGGCAATGTAGCAATATGTGTAAGAAACTTCTAAATTGTACACAGCCTTTGACCCAGTTATTCCGTCGACAAATTTTCTTACTGAAGAAATGATCAAAAATGTCCTCAAAGGCTTATGTATCAGGATGTTCATTGCCGAGAACAATGACCATTTAGAAAAATCAGAGAAAACAAATACCCAGTAATAGATTGACTGATTGGATTAGGATATAGCCAAATAACAGACTACTAAGCAGTCATTTAAAAAAATCAGGGCTTCCCTGGTGGTGCAGCGGTTGAGAATCTGCCTGCTAATGCAGGGGACACGAGTTTGAGCCCTGGTCTGGGAGGGCTTTCTCTAGTTGTGGCTTTCTCTAGTTTATTGCGGCCTCTCTTGTTGAGGAGCACAGGCTCCAGACGTGCAGGCTCAGTAGTTGTGGCTCACGGGCCCAGCCGCTCCGCAGCATGTGGGATCTTCCCGGACCGGGGCATGAACCTGCATCCCCTGCATTGGCAGGCGGACTCTCAACCACTGCGCCACCAGCGAAGTCCTAAAAAATTCACCTTCTTGAAGAATATTTAAGAATGTGAATAAAACAATGAGACATTGTGTCACATGAATAAGGCAGGTTATTAAACAGTACATACACTCATATTCAACTTTGTAAAAAAGAAAGACAAGCAAGAGAAAGGAAGTAAGGAAAGAAAGAAGGGAGGGAGGGAGAAAAAGAACCCCCACTCACCCCATAACCTTGGGCAAGTGGATTCACTTCTCTAAATCTAATAAAAATTAAATGAAGACTGTGTAGGTGAGGGCTCCTAGTAAATTTCAGTGATAGGGTAAAGGTGGCCCGCGATGGTAAAGAAAGAAAAATGGTTAGAAACAATTAGAAGGTACATGTCCTCTGCCTGGAGGAGTCTTCTTGGGAAAGAGTGAGTGTAAACACTTCGAAAGACATCGAGGCAATTACAAACGAGCGGACACCAAATACCCCACGTGGCCCTGGCCCATTGCCTGTTCCTCGAGTCCACGTGCTCCTCCCTTTTCCAGACTCCAGCACAGATCCCACATGCTGTGGAGCAACTAAGCCCATGTGCCACAACTACTGAGCCTGTTGCACTCTAGCGCCCACGAGCCACAACTTCTGAGCCCACGCACGGCGACTACTGAAGACCGCGTGCTCTAGAGCCCGTGCTCTGCAAGAGAAGCCACCGCAATGAGAAGCCCGTGCACCGCAATGAAGAGTAGCCCCTGCTCGCCGCAACTAGAGAAAGCCCGCGAGCAGTAACAAAGACCCAACGCAGCCAAAAATAAATATAAAAAATAATAATAATAAAATTTTTAAAATAAAGTTTAAAAATCTGATGGAGACTCTTTACAGCCTTTCCGCTGCTGCTCTGGCATGTTGTTTGCTGACGGGGCGCTATCCCTTTCAGAGGTCTCCAGGAGGCCACAGTAATGCTTGTTACACTACACAGAAGCATTTCAGGACCCAGGAGCACACACAGGGCTGGCTGCTCACTTGCATTTAGCTAAACTGTTTCTAAATAATGTCATTTGAGTCAGAGTCCATTTATCTGCAGCAGATGGATTTTCCCAATACGTAAACCACCTCCAAACTGAACCATCTCTCAGAGAAAGCTGTTTCCTGTTCCAGAGGTAGTGTCCACCTCGCTCCAAACAGAGTGGAAACCCTCCGCAGCAGGAAGGTGACTGGATTGTGTAAGAGCCTGGGAGGGTGCTGTGAGGTCACGCAGTGTGGTCCTCGCACAGGCAGGAGCAGCATCGCCTGGGAACTAGTTAGAAATGCAGAGTCTCAGGCCTGCCGACCTACTGAATGGAATCTGCATTTTCACAACATCCTCCTCCCATGCCCCAAGGTTTTCCCCCAACCCCCAGCCCCATGATCCATATGCATGTTTAAAGGTGAGAAGCACTGGTCTCAAACTCACTGTGTTTCGGAATCACAGAAGAATTTGTTTGTTTGCTTATTGAGTTGATTTACAATATTATATTAGTTTCAGGGGTACAAAAAATTATAGATTGCATATAGATTGTATAGATTTTTAGCTATTGTAAAATATTGGCTATATTCCCTGTACTTGTGTTTTATTAATATGAATGACTAAGCCCCACCCCAAGAGATTCTGGCTTAATTGATATGAGAGGCAGCCTGGGCAATGAGATTTTTAAGTTCTAATGTGAACCAAAACGTGAGAATCTAGATCAAGCATCTGTTTCTGCTGGACAAACTGAAGAGACAAATGACTCATCCAAGGCCTCACAGTCAAGACTCAGATTAGGTATGAGTCCATGGCAGCAAGAGGTCCCTGGTAGAGATACAAGCACTAAATTGTGCGGTATTTTTTTAGTGCTTAGAGTGGTTAAATAGCGTCCCCCCAAAACATATGCCCAAGATATGCCCAATCTATGCAAATGTGATCTTATTTGGAGGTAAGGTCTTTGCGGATCCTGAAATGAGGTCATCCTGGGTTTAAAGTGGGCCCTAAATCCACTGACAAATGTCCTTATAAGAAGAGGAGAAGACAGAGACATAGTCCCTGTGGAGATGGAGGCCGACATGGAGTAATACATCTACAAGCCAAGGACCGCCTAGGATGGCCGGCGCCCACCAGCCGCTCCGGAGAGAGGCGTGGGACGGTTTCTCCCTCAGTGCCCCCAGCGGGTACCAATCTTGAGACAGCTTGATTTCAGGGTCCTGGCCTCCTGAACTGTGAGAATAAAGCTCTATCGCTTTAAAGCCCCTCCGTTTATGGTGATTTTTTCCAACAGCCCCCCTCAAGCTTGCCAACACACCTGCTACCAATCTGGGCGCTCCAAAACATTGTGTCTGCATCCAGCCCCCAACCAAACAGCTCTAGCTAGACAGGCATGGCAACCCGAGAAGCCCCACTGCTCAAAAACATCCCAGGGCCCCATGCACAGCGAGGCGAATGAAGGCTGAGCTTCCTGGTCTGTCATTGGCACAGACGCCTGCAAGGAGCCCCAGCAAGTTTGTTTTCATAATTGTGGATTCTTTTCCTTCGACGGAGACCTCCAAATTTCATACACTTCGAAACACACAAAACCTGACTCTCCCCCTGCCTTTAGGGTAAAATGGAAAGTTCTTAGCCGGGCAATCAAAGCATTCTGCTCCATCCCCTCTCCGCCTCCGCCTCAAGCCCTCTCTCCAAACTCATCTCCCACCAGTCACCCACCCAAGCCCTCCCCTCAGCTCCGCCAGACCGACTCTGTGATGCTTGCCTTCCATCACCAATTGGCAGCTCAGACTAGCCCTCTGCTTCTCGGCTTATGTTAATTAGATATGTGTGCTTTCCACAAGACCTGGTTCAGCCCAGGTCTGCTTGGCTAGCATTTCCTGACTCCCTAGCCGATGGATATTGGCTTTCTCCTGCAAAACTCTCTGCTAGGTATTGCTCTTACCTTTTTCGGTATTCATCTCCCCACAGATGGGCCGGTTTGCTTCTCTGAATCTCCAAGCATCTGGGAAAAGAAAGGGCCTCGTAAGCCCATCCCTCTCCACACCTCCCTCTGCTTCTCTTTTCTGCCTTGCCCAAATCTGTGTGATTCCAAAATCTCATCCCAAACACAATCCTCAGCCCCCCACACAAGTCAGGCCAGTCAATTTCTTATTCTCTCCACCATTGCTTTCTCGGTAAAGTTTCCATTCTGGGCTGCGAGGAAACCTCCCTATCCATCTGTGTACCCCAGGGCTACCTAGGACCTCCCCAAAGCATGGGGTCTAGGCGTCCGAAATGGGAGCTTCCATGGAGTCTGTGCCTCTCCCTCCTATGAGGCAAGAGATTGGGCTCCACCACGGCCAGCTCTGTGTCTCCAAACCAGACGGGGGACATCTGGACCCTGTAAAGGACATGCCATCTCCGCATACTTTCAAAAGGAAAGTTACCCTGGATAGCTTCCCAAAAGACATTTGCTTAAGTAGCACGCTTGTTCTGTAGGAACCTAAAAAGTTCTTGTTGGCCACATCACTTTATTTGGATAGTAAAGGAAAAGATGACCCTAGGATGACCTAGGCAGAGATTCATTTGTGGTCACCTGTGAGCTAGAGTATAAAGGCAGAGAAAATAGGATAGAGATAGCTGGCTTACATTTTGTATTTCTTGTGGTTACTCCCTTAATGATTTGGATTACAAGGCCTTCTTTAGCCCATATTTATCAAGATGGCAGTTCGCTTTTTTCCCCCATGTCAAACTCTTCACAGATATTCATATCGGGTTTTTGCTAATTCTCCTCTTCTCTGTTGGAGTGATCTTGAAATGTTACAGTTCTCCTCAGTGGATAAGTATGAATGCCCCCTCAGGGATAAGTGGGAGGGATTACCATCCTTCATTTGTGCCCCCAGACTGTGAGCAGACGGAGGCATTGGGAGAGAACACAGGCCAAAAAAAAAGGATATGAATTGAAACAGCGTTGGACTGTAATTCCTGTGTGCAGTCCAACCCCAAAGACAATTTTAACAAAAAGTACGAAGTACTAGGCTACAAATGATTGTGCTGGAGAGTGTGAGTCTTTATGTAGAGTTTAACATTAAAAATTCTTTGTTCAGTTATGATGTTCACTAACAATTATCCAAAATCCTCTCTCGTATATTTCGTAGTACATTTTTCTTTAATTTTGACACACAAACCACTTGAAGAGGAAACAAACAGATACTAGCTAAAGAGTGGCAAAAGGCTTGAAGAAGGGAAGTTGAGGCTTCTAGGAATCTACCCTGAAGATACAGCTCAGCCAACACCTGTATGACATATGAACACACTCACTCATGAAATTATTTGCACCAGCCAAAGACTAGAAAAATACAAATGTCAATCAAGCAGAGACTGGTTAAATAAACTATGGTATACCTACCTGATGTAGTTTTATGCAACCTTAAAGAAATGAAGTTCTCTAGTGAATGGATATGGAATTATTTCCAAGATCTTTATTAAGGAAAAAGTCAACAATAATGTAAATGTTACCTAAAGTATACTTCTTTTTGTGAAGAAAAAAGTGGGAGGAAGTAAAACATACTTTTTTGTGTGAAATAAAGCAAGAGGAAAAATACGCATTGTTGTTGTTATTGTTGCTTCAAAAAGAAACATAGGAAATATAAACCATCAACAAATGAAAATGGCAGTCTCTGAGGTCAGCAGGTGGGATGTAGAATGAGCAGGTGGAGATGGGACCAAGAATTTTCCAAGTAGAATAATTTTTATATTATTTTGACCTTTAAACTTTATAAATATTTAACATATTCAAAACCTAAAATTAAATCAAAAAAGAAAAAAAACCCTAAAACCTTAAACAGATCAGAAACAGAAACAAATCAGCCTAACTGGCTATCAAAGTAACAACACGACAGTATTATTTTGAGTAACTTTTGAATACCACACTCTGTACGTCCCCAACGGCTCTGTTCTCTCTGTACAACCGTATTCTAAGGACAAAAAGCCCTGCAAGGAAATATTAAACTTCATTTGGTAAAGGTATTGTTAATAGCAATATTGTGATTATAAACATGAAATTATTTTATGTATACGACAAGATAAAGAAAATAAGTTAAATAAATTATTCTGCATACCAAGATTTCAGAATGAGAGCAGAGATACTTGTATAAAATAAAAGAAGGGAAGAAAATAAACCCTCCAATTTTAGATTAGATTTGGAAATATCAACATAAACTCCTTTTTTAAAGTATTCTTTCCTAGCTCTGTCCACTGAAAGGACCTGGAAACTGACAGCAGCAATGATCTTGGTTGTTTTTTTTTTTTTAATTGTGATGAAATACACATAACATTTATCATCTTAACCATTTTTAAGTGTACAGTTTAGTATTGTTAAGTCAGATCTTGGTTTTTCATGCTTTTCCCGTTAAAAGAAATCAGGGCTTTCTGACGATGGCTGACTTCAGGTCTGGGGAGAGAGAAGAAGAGGCACAGAGACATCATGGGCCAGAAAGCAAGGAAAGCACGTGAGGAGCATCGGGGTCAGACCAGAAGGACACAGGGTCCAACTCGAAGGCACAGTCGCTGTCTAAGTTTGGGGAAATTTAAGCATCACAAGTGACTGTAACATTGTAACATATTAAATCCATAAAATGCATGAGTCCGCACTGATCCTTAAAGAAGGAGAGAGAAGGCGGTTGGCGGTGGCCGCAGAGGAAAGCTCTTGTTCACAGAAGGCCAGGTAATGTGAAAAAGATGATGCACTGAGAAAAATAGCACTTTGCAACCCACAGAGTAGTCAGTGAATCAGCTAAGGGTCCTCCAAAGATGCTAAAACCATTTGGTGAGATGTTGTTGGAAGCAGGAGAGTTACCGGGTGTCAAGGTGTCACCCCTCAGATGGCCAGTGTGCAAGTGTGCCTTACAACTGCAAGATGCATCGGTCGCCACTGTAACCAGCCATCACGCACAACACCAGGGTCTCCTGATGAGGCGCCAGGTGAGGGGAGCAGCATCACCTGTGATTTATTCTCGCAAAAACGTTTGACCTAAATCTAACCAAGCCTTGGTCCTAATTTTCATTTTCCAAAAAAGCAGGGGAGAGGAGAGCAGGCTCAAAACACCATGAAAGGACAGACAAATCCAGAAGGTAGGATAGTCTATAAAACTCCTGACGTGGACTCTGAAAATGTCAATGTTGTGGAAAAAAGAGTACGTGATAGGACTCTTCTAGGTTAACCCGGATTGAAGAGACATAAAAACCAAAAGCAATGTGAATGTCTCCATCAAACCCCAGTTCAAAATGATCAAGAAAAGACATTGTTGGGGAAAATATATGTTTGTATAAAATTTGTATTTATGTATGTATGTGTGCATATCTACACACACACACACACATACACGAAAAACAGAGAGAAGGAAAGAAAAAACTAAAACAGAAAAACTGACTATTCAATCCATCTCTCTGACTGATTTCAAGCCACCTGAGAGATGAGTAAGGGGCTCTCTGATATGCCAGGGAGTCATGAGTTTGTGCAGTCTGAGCTGAAATAATCAGTTTTCTAGAATCCGGCCTCCTTACTAAAAAGAGCCTGGAGGAAGTCCCACCATTTCTCAATTGCTCTGTTCGTAAAATTGAAATTAGAATCACCAGCCTCACAGAGGGATTCTCTGAGGGTTTACTAGTTAACATCTGTAAACTGTGAGGCTGAAAATCAGATGTGCAGATATCCACACATCTCCCACAAATCAGGTCATGGGTAGTAAAGAGACTTGATAAAAGATGGCTATGGTGGCTCTTGTGAGGTCCTCTTGGGAAGTTGCCCTTCCAAGGGTGGGACTGGGGAGTGAGACCCCTGCCAGGAGCATGACATTTATACTCAGAGAATCACGATGGGACAGGGAAGGAGTATCCAATCCTGGGGTCAGAAGACCCGGATGTACATATATTCTAACCCTGTCAATGTGTTTGGCCTGGAGCCTCGGAACCAGTATCTGGCATAGTAACCCATTTTCCCTGTGTTGGATTCACAGTCATTTCATCGTATGACAAGTCGTGGCTCGGCATTAACCAAAGCTGCACAGCTCAATTAGACATATGTCAGAAAATGTGGTTAAAGCTAAGGGGCTCGTCGTTCTAGCTTTCGAAGGACCTGTGCTTGAGCCCCGTCAACCCTAACTCATTACTATCACCATATCCTCACGATAGAACCCGAGATCAGTGAAAAGGATTTCTATTTTTCAAGGCACTTTGATAAGCATCATCTCAGTGGATTGTCCCATGAGACAGGCAGAGCAGAAAATAAATGAATTTTGCAAGTGAGTAAACTGAAGTTCCGACTAAGCTGTCCAAGGCCACATAATTAGAACATTACAAAGCTGGGAACAGAATTCAGTCCAGCAATCTACGTGCCATCACAGCCCGGAGCCTCCCTTCCAGCATCGGGCCCAGTCTCTGACCCCTTTACTTAAACCTCAAACCAGCCCCATGCTGTGCGCCATCAACAGCCTGCCACCAGGGACCAGCCCGTCTCCCATCAGCCCCCCTCATAACCCAGACTGTCCTGTGATGCTTCAGAACATCTGGAGACGGGCAGAGAAATGTGCAAGCCATAAAATGGGGCCATAATTAGTGTGTGATGGAGACAACAAGATCCCATCAACCATTTGCTTCCAGCTTCCCACCCCTTTGGTGGAGGTCGGGAATCAAAATCTTTTGCACAGAAGCGCAGAATGCTGGCTCAGGCACAAAGCTTGCAGATAACCCAATCCAGCGGTTCCCAACCCTGCCTTCCCACTGGAATCTGCTGGGAAGTTTGTTAAAAAATAGAGATTCCTGAGCATCACTTGCAAGGATTTTTGGATCAGAATATCTGCAGGTGGGCCTAGGAATCTGTATTTTTACCCAGCTCCCTGGGGGCCCAGCTGGAGGGGGTGCACTGAGCAGCAGTGTGGAGCCACCATCAGAATGTTGAGGGACCCCCCCACCAGGACAGGAGGCTGATGAGAAGAGTCGAAGGACACTTGCCCAAGGTCGCATGGCCAGACAGTGATTCACGGTTTCTAATCAAATTCACACGCATTATCACACTGCAGCCTCTCACCAGCCCTGTAATGTAAACGAGGAGCCCCCTGTCCCACTCTTTCTGGGAGAGAAAGAAGGGCCTTTCTCTCCAAGAACCCCCTTCCTATTAGTTTGCTAGGGCTGCCATACCACAGACCCGGCGGCTTAAACAAAGAAATGTATTTTCTCACATTCCTGGAGGCTAGAAGTCTCAGACCAAGGTGTTGGCAGGGCTGGTTTCTCCTGAGGCCTCCCTCCTGGGCTTGTAGATGGTGATCTCCTCCCCATGTCCTCACATGGTCCCTCCTCTGTGTGTGACCGTGTCCTACTCTCTTCTTATAAGAACACCAGTCACCTTGGATTAGGGGCCACCCATATGACCCATTTTAACTTAATTACCTTTAAAGATCCTGTCTCCGAAGACAGTCACACCTAAGGTACTGGCGGTTAAGACTTCAACATAGGAATTTGGGGTGGAACACAATTCCGCCCATAATGTAATGGGGAAGAACAAATCTGACTCCGTATTAGATCTGTTCCATTTGCTTTAACCTTAGTGCCCCGTGGCCTGTGCTTAGTCATGCTGGCTCCGCACCTTTTGTAGAAGACTGTTGCCTGTAGCCTGAAATATACAGGATAGCCCATTCTCAAGGCTCTGACCTTTAAGGGTGTAACGCTTTTCCATTCATATAGAGATAAAAAGTTGCAGAAGAGAGAATAACATTTGCCTTGTTGGAGGTTTACAGCAACATCCTCACCTGCCCTGTGTGGACAGCTGCAAGAACAAAGGATTCTGACGCCAAGAAGTTTGTAACAACCAACCACTCCCCTCCCCTTTTAGCACAAAAGGGGCCTGAATTCTACCTTGGGTAAGATGGTTCTTTGGGACACTAGTCCGCCGTCTTCTCGGTCTGCTGGCTTTCTGAATAAAGTCATATTCCCTGCCCCAACACCTTATCTCCTGATTTATTGGCCTGTCATGTAGTGAGCACAAGGAGCTTGGACTTGGTAACAATAACATTCTCCCTACTCTGAAGTGCTGAAATTGCCACTTGATTTAGACTAAAATCAAGGTAATTGGGAAATAAAAACTAAGCTTTGAAGTTTAATACCAATTAAGCATTTTTAATGCTTTTTAAAATTGAAAATATCTTTGGTGTTATTAATGCAGAGAAGTTTCTAAGAAATGTTATTTTTAAGCCTAAGGCCTTAAAATCTGTGTTCAAATTTATTATCAGAGAATGCTAGAATTCATGAATAATTAATATCGCCTCTCTATAAAAATCTGAAGGGTTTTGATTTTAAAAAGGAAACCTCTGAAAATAGATATAAGAAGAGGAATAAAACATCACATTTTGGAGCATCTGAGTTGGTGGAATGACAACCATCCTCATGTTTCATTGAACAAAATAACCTTTGACCTTGCTTGTGTCCAGAAGGCAGGATTCTGGAGGTCAAAAGTTAATTGGTCTGGAAATGATAATATGTTTATCAGCAAAACAAACTGAGAAATAATGTGAGTAAAGGCCAATCTGTTTCCACTCTCTCAAATTCCTAGGAAAACACAATTAAATTAACAATCCTTGTGGTTCTTTGCACCAAAAAGAGGACATTTTTCCTTTTTTGTAGACTGAAGGAGACTGTGCCAGTACAAACTTCTGCTTTTCATCTTCTGAGCAGTTCAGGGCAACAGTGGTATCTCTGATCCAGGGACATGTTTTTAGAAGTATTGGATCCCCTTCACACGAAATTAATTAATGGTGCATTTTCAAATCCTTCCTAAGGGGCCCCCTCAGTGATGCTCCCAGCCCTACGTCACCCGCAGCTTGCTAAACAAAGCTGTTCTGCAGATCAGGCTGTGTTAGGAGGCTGTGGTGGGCACTTTCCACTAGAAGTCTGCAGAGTGGACTCCTAATCTCAGATTTACCATTTCTCTGTGGTGGAGCAACTTAACTCAAGTTAATTCAACCCTCTGGGCCTCAGTTTTCTCATCTGTAAAGTGACAGGGCAAGACTCAGTGACCTCTGGAGTCTTTGCAATAATCTTTTTTTTTTTTAAGTATAGTTGATTTACAGTGTTTTGTTAGTTTCAGGTGTACAGAAAAGTGATTCCGTTTTACATATATAGGTAGATGTGCATATATATTATATACATGCTTTTTCAGATTCTTTTCCATTTTAGGTTATTACAAGATATTGAATATAGTTCCCTGTGTCATACAGTAGTTCCTTGTTGTTTATCTATTTTATACACAGTAATGTCTATCTGTTAATCCCAAACTCCTAATTTATCCCTCTCCCCATCTTTTTCCCTTTGGTAACCATAACTTTTTTTTCTATGTCTGTGAGTCTGTTTCTGTATCATAAGTAAGTTCATTTGTCTCATGAATCATCTTTTAATTTTTTAAATTTTTTTAAGGAAAAGGTGTGAGATCGTGAAAAATGTATTTCCGTTTTATCTGACAGAAGAAGGAGGAAGAGGTGAAGGAGGAGGAAGAAAGAGGAGAAAACCAGCAGGAATGAATGAACTTTCCTCCATGCAGTGGCTGGAGCATTTGACCACGGGCACCCCACAAACACACGTCACCAGTGGGGAGCAGTCTAAGCTGAATGAAACCGAACTGGACTAGAACTCAAGTCTTCCAGCTCAAAGCACAGTATTGTCACTCCCTAGCTGTGTGACCTTTGGAAAGTTACATCTCTGGCCCCCAGTTTCTTCATCTATGAAAGGAAAGAGTTAGATTAGATGGTTTCTCTCTTCTCCAGGGTTGCATTAGTGAGACAGCTGGTATTGTTAATTGATAAGGAAGCGGTTCAAAGAGGATCCATCTGTTTTTAATTAAATTCCATTTGCGACATCTTTATAAATGCTCTGGATCTAGGAGATAACATATTAAGAGATACTGAAAGCATACATATTGAAGCCATATGGCGATGTATAGAGGACAGATCCAATTAAGTAGAATTAAACCAGTGACTGGTGAGAACTGGGAAGCCTGTGCTTTGAGAGATTTGGGGAGGGAGGTAAAATTTATTGGGCATCAGAAAAATAAGAGAGTATTTTAGATGGAAATTGGATGTTAGCGGAAACATCGTTATAGGAAACTGACATTCTGTGGACTCTGACAGAGTAAAAGGAAGGAAGCAAAATAAGAAAACAGGAGCCAGAGGTGAAATCGGAGAAATGGTTGGGAATGTCACCCATGGGGATGTGGAGTGGGAGAAAGAGGCACAAAACTGGAGAGATGACAACTCCTACCCACAACTCTAATTGACCCATGGGTTTTGGTTTCTGGTTTTTAAATGCAATAAATTTTATTTTTAGAGCAATTTTAAGTCCACAGCAAAACTGAGTGGAAAATACAGAGTTCCCATATGCCCACTGTCCCCACACATGTACCCTCCCCCTTACCAACAATCCCGCACCACAGTCGTGCATTTGTTACAATGGCTGAACCTCCACTGACACATCATCATCACCCAGAGTCCAGAGTTTACATTACGGCTCACTCTTGGTACTGTACATTCTATGCATTTTTGACAAATGTATAGTGACATGTATCCACCATTGTAGTATCATACAGAACAGTTTCACTGCCCTAAAAATCCTCTGTGCCCTGTCAGTTCATCCCTCCCTACCCCCTCACCCCTAGCAACCACTGGTCTTTGTATTGTCACCATATTTTTGTCTTTTCCAGAATGTCATATAGTTGGAATCATACAGTGTGTGCATTTACAGATGCGCTTCTTTCACTTAGTAACATGCATTTAAGTTTCTTCCATGTCTTTTCATGGCTCAATAGCTCATTTCTTTTTAGTGCTAATATTCCATTGTCCGGATGTAGCACAGTTTATTATCCATTCACCTACTGAAGGACATCTTCGTTGCTTCCAAATTTTGGCAGTTTTGCTATAAATACCCATACGCAGGTTTTTATATGGACACAGGGTCTGAATGCACTTGGGTAAATATCAAGAAGTATGATTGCTGGATCATATGATAAAAGTTTTTAGTTTGGGGGCTTCCCTGGTGGCGCAGTTGTTGTGAGTCCGCCTGCCAATGCAGGGGACACAGGTTCGTGCCCCGGTCCGGGAGGATCCCACATGCCACGGAGCGGCTGGGCCCGTGAGCCATGGCCGCTGAGCCTGCGCGTCTGGAGCCTGTGCTCCGCAACGGGAGAGGCCACAGCAGTGAGAGGCCCGCGTACAGCAAAAAAAAGTTTTTAGTTTTGTAAGAAACTTCCAAACTGTCTTCCAAAGTGGCTGTACCATTTTGCATTCCCACCAGCCATGAATGAGAGTTCATGTTGATCCACATCTTCATCAGCATTTGGTGTTGTCAGTGCTCTGGATTTTGGTCACTCTAATAAGGTGAATAGCAGAACTCATTGTTTTCATTTGCATGCCCCTGATGACATGTGACATGCTTACCTTTAATAAGCTTATTGCCACCTTTATATCTTCTTTGGCAAGGTGTCTGTTCAGGTCTTTTGCTCGTTTCTAAATCAAGTTGTTCATTTTCTTATTATTGATTTTTAAAAGTTCTTGCTATATTTTGGATAACATTCCTTTAATCAGACATGTCTTTTGCATATATTTTCTCCCAGTCTGTAGCTTGTCTTCTCATTCTCTTTACCATGTTTTAAAAATAGTCTGTATCTGGTTAAAATGAACAAGGTCAAGTTTGAAGGGGAAAAGAAACCACAAAGCATACCGCTGAAGGGAACGTAATGGAAGAGTGGCCAGCAGGGGGAGAAGGGGAGGGTAGTTTGTCTCCACAAGAGCACAAGTTCCATGAGGCAGGAGCCACCTGCCTTACTTCCAGCTCTATCCCAAGAACTAGCACAGTCCCTGGAAATGGTCAGCTCTCAGCCAATATTGGCTGCATGAATAAATGAAGTAAACCCTGGAAGTTGAGAGGGACTCTCACTCTATTAGTTTGCTTGGGGTGCCATAACAAAGCATCACAAGCTGGGTGGCTCAAACAACAGGAATGTATTGTCTCAGATTCTGGAGGCTGGAAGTTCAAGATCAAGGTGGCAGTGGGACCGTGCTTCCTCTGAAGGTGCTATTAGGGGAGGATTCATCCCAAGGCCAGTCTCCTAGCTGTTGCTGGTGCCTTGGCTCATGGCAGCATTAGCATTCACATGACATTCTCCCTCTGTGCCTGTCTGTCTCTGTATCCAGTTTCCCCTTTTATAAGGACACCAGCCATAGTGGATTAGGACCTACCCTAATGACCTCATTTTAACTTGATCCCCCGTTAAGGGGACCCTATCTCCAAATGATGTACGATCTGAGTTACTAGAGGTTAGAACTCCAACATATGTTTTTTGGGGGCTGGGATGCAGTTTAACCCATCTAGGGACTTTGAAATTTATCATGTAGGCAGATGGGACCTCTAAACAGGAGTATGACACGGTCAAATTTTCATTTTCGAGAGATCTTCCTGGTAGAGGTGTGAAAGGTGGTGTAGAAGATTGCAAGACTGATCAGGAATGAGCCCCAGACAAAGGCAAGAGCAGTGGGGCTGGAGAGAGAACAGTTTCAGAGATAGTTGTGTGTAGACAGGCAAAGACGCAATGACTAATTGATGGTGACTAATTAGGAAGGGGACGCCAGTTACACATTAAGAGAATTACCGAAAGGGGAGCAGGTATAAAAGAGAATTCGCTCAATTTTGGAATTGCAGAGTTTGAGGGGTCTTTCACCATAATATCTGTCTCCCTGAATCTCTACCCAGTCAATGAAACCCAGGATAATATACAATGCTCTCATCAAGCCTCACCTAATGACAAAGAGATAAACACATATGGATTGCTACTTAACAGAGAGACCCAATACTTCTTACAATTTTTAAACTTTTTGTTTTGAAATAATTACATAAAAAGTTGTGTAAAAAAAGTCTTACATATCTTTCACCTAGCTTCCACAAATGCTACCCTCTTATAAAACCATAGTCTAGGGCTTCCCTGGTGGTGCAGTGGTTGAGAGTCTGCCTGCCCATGCAGGGGACACGGGTTTGTGCCCCAGTCTGGGAAGATCCCACATGCCACGGAGCGGCTAGGCCCATGAGCCATGGCCACTGAGCCTGTGTGTCCAGAGCCTGTGCTCCGCAACGGGAGAGGCCACAACAGTGAGAGGCCCACATACCACACACACACACAAAAAAAACATAGTCTAATAACCCATCATACTATTAATTGTATGATGATCAATCATACTAATTAATATGATTAGTAATTGTATTATTAGTTGGCTGTATGATTAACATTGACATGTAACATTAACTAATCTACAGGCAAGCCAGTACTTTAGTTTTTTTCAAAGCAATCATTATTTTCAAAAATTCAAAACAGTACCTGACACATAGTAGACATTCAATAAATACCTATGGAAGAATGAATAAATGAATGAAGGAAAAGTAATCTTAGAAGGGAACGAAAACCAACATCCAGGGAGTTACCAGAAGCTGAGTTAGGAACCTAACTGAGTTATCTCATTTCACCTTTGTTACAACCTGTGGGACCAGCAATCAATTACCTCTGATTTCATACAAAGAAATCAAGAGTATAGAGTTTTTGCCCATTAAAATACACTGGATGGATTGAAAAATAAAAGAAAGACAATGTCACGGAATAAGTATGGCCCGGAGACAGACCACAGGAAGGACCCTCCCCATCCTCAGAAGCATGAGATCAAGGGCGCGTTTTCCACAGGGACACACCTCACCTGGCAGGATATACAACTTACCAGAGGACACCTGGTTTGGACACCTGTTTTTAACACCTGCAAACCTGGCCACCCCTCCTCAGCGGCACTAAATCCTGAAGCAGCCGGTTCTAAAGGTTAGCTCATTTTTGAAATGGTCTTATCGGTCGAAGCAGGACCAGGCCAGTACAACTGCTAAGTAGGAGAAGCTCGTCTTCCCCTATTTTCCCCTCCCAGTCCTTCCCCCACCTGCCCCTTAGAGATCATCACACTAGAGCCTGCCCTGCTTCAGACCTTGTGCTTCTTCCTCTGCTTGGTCCAGGCTCACCCGGCCTTTGTCCTGTTCTCTGTGGCCCTGTCTGGTGACTGACTAATCTGACAGCTACTAAGGGGCAGTGGAGAAAGGAAACTTCTCTGCAGATTGGACATAATAGAGGGCTAACGTCTTGTCCTGGACCAGCTCTTAGCAAAATTGTAAATGTCGATGACATCCAAGGTAAACACCTGTTACCATCTAGCTATGCCCTTTCCCAGGCACCCTATGCCTTTGGGCAGCCCCCAGACTCTCGGGGAACCCTCTGGGGGCTGGCTCACTTGGGCTGTTCCCTGTGCCCCAACTACTTCTTTCCACACTTCTCCATGGAAATAAAACTCCTTTACATCCTCCAAGGCCCTCCAGGCTTCTAGGAAAAAGAGAAATCGGTCTAGGCTAACACATTCGTGAATATCAACATGACTCCAGTAAGAAAGTGCCACTTCGGTGCCTGTAGCCAGGAGCTAGGAAAGGTTCCCACCACGGCCGGATCTCTCGCGCATGAGGCCACCAGCCTTCCTGCGTGTCTCGTCACTGACAGGGCCAGATCTCTAGCTGCCGCCAAATGCCCAGTGCATCTGTCATCGCCAGGGCTCCCGAGACCCCAGCAGCTGTGCCACCTCCACGCCCTGTCCTCACTGGGGCAGACCCAATGCTCCAGGGAAGCCTTGGGAGCAGACCCCTGTGGGTGGCCCACACACAGAGGTGGGGCTGAAACCTCAGCTGAGCCCCAGGGGCTGTGCAACTAAGGAAGAAAAGTGGAAATCTCTCCTTGCAGCTGAGCAAACTGCGAATTGACACCTCCACAAGTGGCTTGGTAAAAACTCAGCGCCTACAGAACATCTGAACAGACAAGTGCCCCCGCAGCCAAGACGGGTCTAGCTTTAGCAGCTGTAGGCTTTGTGGACACATACACATGGGGGTTGGGCCAGGCTAGAGTCTGAGGGGACCTCATAGCACCCACAACAGCTCCAGATCCATGATTACTGCAGTCCTGGGGCCTGACTTCAGTGGATCTACGCTGGTGGCCTGGTGAAAACAACGTCTAAGAGACACCAGGGCCAACTGCCGGCACACCCACAGTTAAGGTGTGGCCAAGAGCAGTGCCAACAACAGTGTAACTTGTGAGCTCACACAACGGGTGAAAGGCGACACAACAGATCACAGGTGAACAGCTCCAGAGGAGGAATACTCAGTGGCTGACCTCCCAGCGGGAGTGCTCCAAACCTGCCTACCTCACATCATGGATCAGAAACACAGCTAAGAAGCAGACCTGGGGGTCTCTACTCCAACAGCTAGGGATCAGACCCTGCCCCTGACAGGGCAGTGACAACCACAGAGCAAAGGGGAAGCCCTGCTCAATATCCATGGCAAGCTCTGGTCACCACAACGCCAGTCACACCTCCTATCACAGGTCTGGCTTTAGTAGCTGGGGCTCTGTGGGCACGTACATGTTGGGGTAGGGCCAGACAAGAGTTCAAGCTGCCTACATAGCTCCCGTGTTGGGTCCAGGTGCATGACTACTGCAGTACTGGCACCTAACCTCAGTGGACCTGTGCACGTGGCCAGGTGAAAAAAAACACCTGAGAGTCACCAGGGCCAGTTGCCAGCATACTCACAGTTAAGGTGGGACCGAGAGCAGTTCCAACAACAGTATACTTTGTGAGCCCACACAATGGGAGAAAGGGGACACAATGGAGCACAATTACAGGTGAACAACTCCAGAGGAGGAAAACTCAGTGGCTGTTCTCCCACTGGGAGCACTCTAATCCCACCTACCTCACACTGCAGATCAGAATCACAGCTAAGAAACAGATCTGAGGACCTCTACCCCAACACACAGGGAGCAAAGCCCAACCCTGACAGGGCAGTGACAACCACAGAGCAAAGGGGAGGTCCCGCTCAATGTCTAGGGCAGGCTCTGATCCACATAACACCAGTCAAACCCCCTATCAGGGGGAGAACAGCACAAGCCTCTGGACCAACTTCCCCCACCAGGGGGCAGAAGCAAGAGGGACTACGATCCTGCAGCCCGTGGAAAGGAGACCACAAACGCAGCAAGTCTGACAAGATGAGGTGACAAAGAAATATGTTGCCGACAAAGGAGCAACGTAAAAACCTACAGGAACAACTAAATGAAGAGGAGATAAGCAACGTATCTGAAAAAGAATTCAGAGTAATAATAGTAAAGATGATCCAAGATCTCGGAAAAAAATGGGGGCACAGATTGAGAAGATAAAAGAAAAGTTTAACAAAGACCTAGAAGAACGAAAGAACAAACAAACAGAGATGAACAAGACAATAACTGAAATGAACAATACACTAGAAGGAATCAATAGGAGAATAACTGAGGCAGATGGACAGATAAATGACCTGGAAGACAGAACGGTGGAAATATCTGCTGCAGAACAGAATAAAGAGAAAAGAATGAAAAAGAATGAGGACAGTCTCAGAGACCTCTGGGACAATATTAAATGCACAAACATTCAAATTATAAGGCTCCCAGAAGAAGAAGAAAAAGGGAAAGGGCCTGAGAAAATAGTTGAAGAAAGCATAGTCAAAAACTTCCCTAACATTGAAAGGGAAATAGTCACCCAAATCCAGGAAGAACAGAGAGTTCCATACCAGATAAACCCAAGGAGGAACAGGCCGAGACACATATTCATCAAACTAATGAAAATTAAATACAAAGAAAAAAATATTAAAAGCAACAAGGGAAAAGCAACAAATAACATACAAGGGAAACCCCATAAGGTTATCAGCTGTTTTTTCAGCAGAAACTCTGCAGGCCAGAAGGGAGTGACAGGATATATTTAAAGTGATGAAAGGGAAAAACCTACAACCAAGATTACTCTACCCAGCAAGGCTCTCATTCAAATTCGATGGAGAAATCAAAAGCTTTACAGTCAAGCAAAAGCTAAGAGAATTCAGCACCACCAAACCAGCGTACAACAATTGCTAAAGGAACTTCTCTAGGCAAAAGACAAAAGAAAAGAGAACAAAAGAGGAAGGGAAGAAAAAAAAAAAAAAACCCAAAACAATTAAGAAAATGGCAATAGGAACATATATATCAATAATTACCTTAAAATGTAAATAGACTAAATGCTCCAACCAAAAGACACAGACTGGCTGAATGGATACAAAAACAAGACCCATATATATGCTGTCTACAAGAGACCCACTTCAGACCTAGGGACACATACAGACTGAAAATGAGGGGATGGAAACAGGTATTCCATGCAAATGGAAATCAAAAGAAAGCTGGAGTAGCAATTCTCATATCAGACAAAATAGACTTTAAAATAAAGATTGTTATAAGAGACAAAGAAGGACACTACATAATGATTAAGGGATCAATCCAAGAAGATATAACAATAGTAAATATTTATGCACCAACATAGGAGGACCTCAATACATAAGGCAAATGTTAACAGCTATAAAAGGGGAAATTGACAGTAACACAATAACAGTGAGGGACTTTAACACCCCACTTACACCAATGGACAGATCTTCCAGACAGAAAATTAATAAGTATATACAAGCTTTAAGTGACACATTAGACAGCAGAATACACTTTCTTCTCAAGTGCACACGGAACATTCTTCAGGATAGATCACATTTTGAGTCACCAATCAAGCCTCGGTAAATTTAAGAAAATTGAAATCATATCAAGCACCTTTTCCAACCACAAGGTTATGAGATTAGAAATCAATTACAGGAAAAAAACTGTAAAAAACACAAACACATGGAGGCTAAACAATATGCTACTAAATAACCAATGGATCACTGAAGAAATCAAAGAGAAAATCAAAAACTACCTAGAAACAGATGACAACAAAAACACAATGACCCAAAACCTATGGATGCAGCAAAAGCAGTTCTAAGCGAGAAATTTATAGCAATACAATCTCACCTCAAGAAACAAGAAAAATCTCAAATAAACAACTTAACCTTACACCTAAAGCAACTAGAGAAAGGAGAACAAACAAAACCCACAGTTAGTGGAAGAGAAGAAATCATAAAGATCAGAGCAGAAATAAATGAAATAGAAATGAAGAAAACAATAGCAGAGATCAATGAAACTAAAGGCTGGTTCTTTGAGCAGATAAACAAAATTGATAAACCACTAGCCAGACTCATCAAGAAAAAAGGCGGAGGACTCAAATTAATAAAATTAGAAATGAAAAAGGAGAAGTTACAACTGACACCTCAGAAATACAAAGGATCATAAGAGACTACTACAAGCAAGTATATGCCAATAAAATGGACAACCTGAAAGAAATGGACAAATTCTTAGAAAGGTACAACCTTCCAAGACTGAACCACGAAGAAATAGAAAATATGAAAGACCAATCACAAGTAATGAAATTGAAACTGTGATTAAAAATCTTCCAACAAATAAAAGCCCAGGACCAGATGGCTTCACAGGTGAATTCTATCAAACATTTAGAGAAGAGCTAACACCTATCCTTCTCAAACTCTTCCAAAAAATTGCAGAGGGAGGAACACTCCCAAACTTGTTCTACAAGGCCACCATCACCCTGATACCAAAACCAGACAAGGATATCACAAAAAAGAAAATTACAGGCCAATATCACTGATGTACATAGATGCAAAAGTCCTCAACAAAATACTAGCAAGTAGAATCCAACAACACATTAAAAGGGTCATGCACCATGATCAAGTGGGGTTTATCCCAGGGATGCAAGGATTCTTCAATATACACAGATCAATCAATGTGATACACCATATAACAAACTGAAGAAAAAAAACCATATGATCATCTCAATAGATGCAGAAAAGATTTCTGACTAAATTCAACACCGATTTACAACAAAAACTCTCTCAAAAATGGGCATAGGGCTTCCCTGGTGGCGCAGTGGTTGAGAGTCCGCCTGCCGATGCAGGGGACACGGGTTCGTGCCCCGGTCTGGGAAGATCCCACATGCCGCAGAGCGGCTAGGCCCGTGAGCCATGGCTGCTGAGCCTGCGCATCCGGAGCCTGTGCTCTGCAAGGGGAGAGGCCACAACAGTGAGAGGCCCGCCTACCGCAAAAAAAAAAAAAAAAAAAAAAAATGGGCATAAAGGGAACCTACCTCAACATACTACAGGCCATATATGACAAATCCATAGCAAACATCACTCCCAATGGTGAAAGACTGAAAACATTTCCTCTAAGATCAGGAACAAGAAAAGGATGTCCACTCTTGCCACTATTATTCAACATAGTTTTGGCAATCAGAGAAGAAAAAGAAATAAAAGGAATCCAAACTGGAAAAGAAGAAGTAAAACTGTCACTCTTTGCAGATGACATGATACTATACATAGAAAATCCTAAAGAAGCCACCAAGAAATTACTAGAGCTAATCAATGAATTTGGTAAAGTTGCAGGATACAAAATTAATACACAGAAATCTCTTGTATTTCTATATACTAACAATGAAAAATAAGAAAGAGAAATTAAGGAAACAATCCCATTTACCATCACAACAAAAAGAAGAAAATACCTAGGAATAAACCTTCCTAAGAAGACAAAAGATCTGTACTCAGAAAACTATAAAACACTGATGAAAGAAATCAAAGATGACACAAACGGATAGAGAGATATACCATGTTCTTGGATTGAAAGAATCAATATTGTGAAAATGACTATACTACCCAAAGCAATCTACAGATTCAGTGCAATTCCCTATCAAATTACCAATGGCATTTTTCACAGAATAAGAACAAAAATTTTTACAATTTGTATGGAAACACAAAAGACCCTGAATAGCCAAAGCAATCTTGAGAAAGAAAAACGGAGCCGGTTAAATGCAGGAGATTCACTAAACCAGGAAAGGCATGAATAAGACTGATTTTCAAGGGCAAGATGGAGTTTACTAGGGACATTATACAAGTCTTACATGAAAGAACTAAAAACATATCCAAACAATATGGAGACCACGTGGTTCAGCATTACCCAGCAGGACAGGTGTGAGGGGTTCAGGGATGCACAGAGTGTGCCATGCTTTATACAGGGCAGGGTTTAATAACATCTATGGACGCATGGTTTAGAAAGTGGAGAGGATTCTAGAACATACCGAATCCATGGCCAGTAATGTAGCCATCCCAAACAACGTCCTCCTCAAGGCCTCCATCTTCTCTTCCTTTTGCCGGCAGCGGAGGGGGGGGGTCCTTCATTCATTCATTCCTCTCGATTATCTTCTAGCCCTGAGTGCTCCAACTCCTCCCCTTTGTAAAGGAGTCTCCATGGCCAAATGTCAAGAGGGGAGTAATTTTACTACCCCTCTTCCAAAGCAAAGATCTAAGTATGCATCCTTCTTCAACAATGCTAGTTCTCAGGGGGAAAAAAATTCTTAAATTTACTGACAACCTCAATTCTTATTTTTCCAATGCCCTGGAATGCATATTACTGTGAAGATACTATAGGCATTAATTCTTCATGTCTGACGGGTATCTGTCCTTTATGAGAAAATTAGGTATAGCCTGCAGTGGACTTGAAAGGACCTCTTGGGGAGATGTGAAGTCTTCATCCCTACAAGTCACAAAGGTGGTTTAACAGTGCTGCACTCTAAGAAGGATACCTGGAGCAGAACTTACCAGGCCCTTCTAACTCTAGGAAGATTCAATTCTAAGAGAGATTCTTTTTCTTTTCCACTTTTGTCAAAATTCACATTGAATCAGGTTCCATGGAGAGACGGCAGGTTAATCATCTGTGGACAAAAAAAAAATCACCAGCCATTCTGATAAACAACGCCATCAAGCCACCAGCCACGGTAGCCACCCCTGACGTTGCGCCTTGAGGGGAATTCAGGTGGAGAAAAGCAGGATACTGGCCCTAGATAGTTAAGGAATAGTTTCAACAGGTCCAGGCTCTTGCGTCTTCCCATATATATAAAAGCACTAAAATCATTAACTTGCGGTGTCTGTTTTTGTGATTAGCGATAATGTTTTGATGTTCTACTACATGGTTTTTCTGAACAAAAACTCCTATGTAGGGGTTGCCCTGGTGGTGCAGTGGTTGAGAGTCTGCCTGCCGATGCAGGGGACACAAGTTCGTGCCCCAGTCCGGGAAGATCCCACATGCCGTGGAGCGGCTGGGCCCGTGAGCCATGGCCCCTGAGCCTGCGCGTCCGGAGCCTGTGCTCCGCAATGGGAGAGGCCACAGCAGTGAGAGGCCCACGTACCGCAAAACTCCTATTATCCCGGCTCCTCCCTTTCTTCTTCAGAACAATTGCTCAGTGCTATCTGAGAGGCTGTCTCCTGGGCTATAGTCCTCAGTAAGGTCCTCGAATAAAACATAACTTGCAACTTGTAGGTTATACGTTTTTCTTCAGTCGACACATCTACCCAAGATAGTGATGGTGTGATGCTCTCTTATTCTTCCCAGCCATGACTAGATGAAAATTTGGACCCCCCCCCCGACCATGTGCAAAAATGAAGAATGTCAAGATGCCACAGCATCCTGGGGTCCATGCAAGCGCTGAGCCAGGTGCAACCACACAGGCTGCACGTCCATGAAGCCGCATTGCATCCAGCTCTGTGAATCTGCGCTGTGCTGGCGAAGAGAGTCTGAAATCTCCAAACCTGCGCCCACCACACCCTTCAGAGATGAGAGGTCTGCGTGATTAGCCCAAACAATAAAGGCAGAGGACCCCTGTTAATGACATAGTTGAATCCACTCTTCTCCTTCACAGTGAAAGAAACAAAAGTGCAGGCGAGAACAGCTCTTTCGTGGGGCAAGTGTTCAGGACGACTGTTAGGCATCTGTTCAGCCTGCTTTCTGAAACTGGGGAATGTGTGGCTTTGGATGGGATTTAATTGGGAAGGGACAGATGCTGTCCACGCAGATATGCTAATCATGCAATCTCAAAATGCAATAAAGACATGCCAGCCTCTGAAACAGAAGCTAACTTGAAAATGCAATAAAGACAGGCAAGCTTCCGAAACAGGAGCTAAGTTGTCTTCAAATGCATGAACACAAAGAGACGATGATCTTGCAGCTCCGTCCATCATATGAGTGCACTCTGGAAACAAGAAGTGAAAACTCAGAAAATGGGTCTGGGGACTTCCCTGGTGGGACGGTGGTTAAGAATCCGCCTGCCAATGCAGGGAACACGGGTTCAAGCCCTGGTCCGGGAAGATCCCACATGGCGTGGAGCAACGAAGCCCGTGCGCCACAACTACTTAGCCTGCGCTCTAGAGCCCGCGAGCCACAAATACTGAGCCCGTGCACCACAACTACTGAAGCCCACGTGCCTAGAGCCCAGGCTCCACAACAAGAGAAGCCACCAAATGAAAAGCCCGTGCACTGCAACGAAGAGTAGCCCCCGTTTGCTGCAACTAGGGAAAGCCCGTGCACAGCAACAAAGACCCAGTGCAGCCAAAAATTAATTAATTAATTAATTTGAAAAAAACGGGTGTGATCTTCCCGTCTAGTTCTGCCTCGACGCTTCAGAAGGAAATAACCAAAAAACAATGCTGGATGAAATGGCGGGCTTGGTTAGCAACACGAGCATGGCCAGGGAGCACAGTCTCAGATTTCTTTAGTATAAGTACATCTTTCAGGGGCTTCCCTGGTGGCGCAGTGGTTGAGAATCTGCCTGCCAATGCAGGGGGCACGGGTTCGAGCCCTGGTCTGGGAAGATCCCGCATGCCACGGAGCAGCTGGGCCCGTGAGCCACAACTACTGAGCCTGCGCGTCTGGAGCCTGTGCTCCGCAACAGGAGAGGCCACGACAGTGAGAGGCCCGCGCACCATGATGAAGAGTGGCCCCCACTTGCCACAACTAGAGAAAGTCCTTGCACAGAAACGAAGACCCAACACAGCCAAAAATAAAAATAAATAAATTTAAAAAAAAAAAAAAAAAAGTACATCTTTCAGTTCAAATCTTGGTGAAGGACCTCAGAGAAAGTGGTCAGGCCCAAACAGAACAAAACCCAGGAGGGATGGTAGCTGAAGAGGGAAATAATCTGCAGCACAGAAAGCTGTTTGTAAGCAGGGCTGAAAATGATCTCTGGGTCAAAAGTTGAACGTGAGTCAGTGATACAGAATAGGGTACCATATTGAAAAGCTTGCTTTGTTCTGATGAGAAAAAAATAGAGTTTACAATGAAAGGACTAAAGGCCATTCTCTGATCATCTTCAGCACAGATGAATGCTCTTACTGGAGTCCTGCCTCTAGTTCTGAACACCAAAAGGGTCCGAGAGTCATACAAAAAGACTGAAGCTTTGGAAAAGAGATCCTACCTTTCAAGACAAAGGGAACTGGTTCATTTATCTTGAAGAAGAATAGACAATAGAGGGACATGTAAAAGGATGTAAGATTTTTACCACTATCTCTCTTCTCTGTTGAAGGTCTTTTACCCCGACTCCCACCTTGCCCTCACCCAGGCAGACATCAAAGTCTATCACTCCAGGTGTATTAGCCAGGGTTCTCCAGAGAAGCGAAGCATGCATACATATATATAGACAGAGACAGACACAGAGAGAGAGAGACAGAGAGAGAAGGAGAGAGACAGAAAGACAGACAGACTGACCGGTTTATGTATAAAGAGACTCATGCAATTATGGAGGCTGAGAAGTTCCACAATCTGCCCTCTGCACACTGGAGACCCAGGAAAACTGCTGATGCAGTTTGAAGACCCAAGAGCTGGGAAGCTGATGTTGTAGATTCCAGTCTGGGTCTGAGGTCCTGAGAACAACCAGTGCTGAGAGCAGGACAAGATCAACGTCCCAGCTCAGTCAGTCAGGTGGAGAGCAAATTCAACCTTCCTCCACCTTTTTGTTCCATTCAGGCCCTTGGTGGATTGGGTGACGCCCACCCACACTGAGGAGGGCCACCTGCTGTGCTCTGTCCACCAGTTCAAATGCTAGTCTCTTCTGCAAACACCGTCACAGACACACCCAGCTATCTGGGCAGCCCTTGGCCAAGTCAAGGTGAGATGTAAAATTTATACCACGCCCCGGGCTTCCCTGGTGGCGCAGTGGTTGGGAGTCTGCCTGCCGATGCAGGGGATGCAGGGGACGCAGGTTCGTGCCCCGGTCTGGGAGGATCCCACATGCCGCAGACCGGCTGGGCCTGTGGGCCATGGCCGCTGAGCCTGCACATCCGGAGCCTGTGCTCCGCAATGGGAGAGGTCACAACAGTGAGAGGCCCGTGTACAGCAAAAAAAAAAAGAAAAAAGAAAAAAAAAAAAGAAAAGCAGCTCATGTGAAAAATTAAGAGGGGTTTTACAGAAATGAAACCGAGTAAGAATCAACCATGTGATGCCCGGCATTCGTGAGCGTCTGGTGTCCAGGCCCCAGGAAACAATAGCGCTGGTGCACATGGTATATTTAGAGGGATGTTGATAAACTAGAGTATAACAATGTCAAACAAAACTCCTATTACCTGAGAAAGTAAGGATATTTAATGTGACTGGGGTGGGGAGTGGCACGTGTCCATGAGCTCTTAAAATACCTGAAGGTTTGTCAAAATGTTGGAGAGGAAGTAGACTGACCCTGTGATACTTTAGAGAGAAGATGGAGCTCGGTGGTTGGAAGGGTAACAGTTTTATTGGGTGCTAGCAGGGGTACTTTTACTCTCTCCCCCACTGCACCTCCCAGTCTGCTCCCTGAACTAGCTCTTTCCCATCCTTGGATGAAATCCCCAGCAGATCCCATAGCTTTTCTGGGCCCTTTGAATCAGTTGGACAATTTCATTTCAGTAAGTAAAATATCCCTCTTGTGTAACATCAACACTCCAAACTCATTTAAACTTGAGGCTTCCCTCCTCTCCCAGCTTGGAGGCCAATAGAGGGGAGGTTTGGGGAAGGAGGGTTGGTTGACTCAGTCTCTCTTCCTATCTCTACCTCCTTCCCCAGACTGTCAGCCACCTCGATTGATGCCTTTAGGGTCAAATCCTAAAGGGGAGGGGAGATTAGGGGAAAAGGGCAAAGAGGGAGGTATGGTGGTAATTTGATGGTTTCACCCTCTTGTGGGCAGAAGGAAAAGTATGTTCCTTTTGTAAGCGCTTGGGGATTCCTCCAGAGTCAGGCTGTGTTCCCCTGACTGAGGCAATGCCTCTCCTCCCAAAAGCAGCCTACAGCTTTCCCCCAGCCACTTACCCATCTGTTGGGATCTCTTTGCCTCTCCAGAAGTTCCTGGGAGCCCTTCTGAGAAGACCCAGACCGGCTGCCTTCTGCATGATCATCTGATCCCTGGAAAACATGCACCTTCGCTGCACCATCAGAGGAGGTGCAGCTCCCTTCCCAGGCAGCCTCTTCGCTACATCCCTGGATGGAAGCAGCTACAGGCACAGCCTCCAGCCTTTAAACATTTCAGGCAAGAGTTCTTCAGACTCTGGGAGACATACTGGAAACTCCCAGAACAGTCTTTCTTGAATCCCTTCTAACTTGGTTTGACGGGAAATGCCAAGAACTCCAATAATCCTTCAAAAAAAGAAGGTTCTCAAGGCCAGCAGAGAGAGATGGGTGGTGCCCTGATGCTGATAGGGCAAGGGTTACAATCTCCCTAATCTGTCCACATAGGTAGTCAAGCACCAGCTTCACCTACTATTCTCAGCATGTACAGACTTTGTGGAGATCCATTCTAAGACAGCATTATAGAAGTTACAGGGAGACAGATTTCCAGCCAGTAAAAGGTTACCTGTCTAACAAAGAAAATGGATCCAGATGCTAAAGTGATAGTCTACCAACCTCTAAAATTAGTGTTCAAGGAAGAATGTAGAAAGGAATTTCTGCAGAGTGGGAGGTGGGCAGGTAACATATACCATCTTTCTCACTCTAGAATTCTAGATTCTGTGTTATTTCTATAAAAGTGTCAATCCCTACACTTGAGAAATGTATATATTTTAAGAGAAAGTACAGACATAGACAGTCCCTGACTTAACAATAATTCGATTTACGATTTTTCGACTTTATGATGGTGCCAAATCTTTACGCGTTCATCCATCCTTAGAAATGTACTTAGGATTTTGAATTTTGATCTTTTCCCAAGATAGCAATATGTGGTCCAATACTCTCTTGTGATGCTGGGCAGGGCAGCCACAGCTCCCAGTCAGCCATGCGATCATGAGGGTAAAAAACCGATACACTTATAATGATTCTGCACCCAGACAACCATTCTGTTTTTCACTTTCAGAAGAGTATTCAATAAATTATATGAGATATTCCACACTTTATTATCAAATAGACTTTGTGTTAGATGATTTTTCCCAACTGTAGGCTAATGTATTAGATGATTTTTCCCAACTGTAGGCTAATGTACATGTTCTGAGCACATGTAAGATAGGCTAGGCTAAGCTATATTTGATGTTAACTGTACTAAGGGCATTTTCAACTTAAAATATTTTCAACGTACGTTGGGTTTATCAAGATGTAACCCCATCATAAATTGAGGAAGATCTGTAATCCCAAGGGGTCATGAAAGTGAGTGCATGATTACGTAGCACACATGGCATTCAGAAGAACTCAGGGGGATTAATAGGAAGGGAAGGGCCTCCCTGGTGGCGCAGTGGTTGAGAGTCCGCCTGCCGATGCAGGGGACACGGGTTCGTGCCCCGGTCCGCGAAGAGCCCACATGCCGCGGAGCGGCTGGGCCCGTGAGCCATGGCCGCTGAGCCTGCGCGTCCGGAGCCTGTGCTCCGCAACGGGAGAGGCCACGACAGTGAGACGCCCGCGTACCGCAAAAAAAAAAAAAAATAGGAAGGGAAGCTCTTGATAGGGTAGGAGCCTTTCTCTGTTATTGTATTGCTTATCCCGTACTTAATTTTTTTTTTTTTTTTTTTTTTTTTTTTTGCGGTACGCGGGCCTCTCACTGTCGTGGCCTCTCCCGTTGCGGAGCACAGGCTCCGGACGCACAGGCTCAGCGGCCATGGCTCACGGGCCCAGCCGCTCCGCGGCATGTGGGCTCCTCCCGGACCGGGGCACGAACCCGTGTGCCCTGCATCGGCAGGCGGACTCTCAACCACTGCGCCACCAGGGAGGCCCCTATCCCGTACTTTAAAAGAAATTTGTTTCTGGCGCCCACTGCTAGGCTGCAAGTGGCTCAAGAGTGTGTCTTATCCATAACTTTACCCCAAGGCTTGACGCAGCACCCAATATGGCATAGGTGTCCAAAAGATCTGGTGAGTGAGGCTGGCTGAAACCTTAAAGTGGAGGCTGCAATTGTCCAGTCCTGCACCAGGACTAGCAACCAAGGGCACAGGCAGTGACAGCTAGGACATGAGATGGTGACTGCAAGATACTGTGGAGTATAAGAGGTACTGCGGTTCCAGAGATGACACAACAATTTCCAGCTGGAGACGATCTTAGACTAGAAAGGAGACTCTAATAAATCCTTATTCCCTCCACAGTTCCATTTTTCTGACCAGAGGGCACATTCCATCAGAACACGATTGCTTGGCAGGAATTCCCTGGAGGTCCAGTGGTTAGGACTCCAAGCTTTCACTGTTGGGGGCCAGGGTTCGATCCCTGGTCAGGGAACTAAGATCCCGCAAGCCTCGCAGCACTGCCAAAAACAAACGAACAAACAAAAAAGCGATTGCTTCTCATTGGAAGTATTGCCAAGCCTTCAGTGTTATATAAGCATTTGGGTGGCTCCAGGCATGTGCTATGGTTGTCCAGGAGGATGGTGCTGCAGACACTCATCTAACTAGAGCCCAGCTCTCAAGAAGTGCACAGACCTACTGTAACATTTTAAGTTTAAAGACTACAGGGCCCAGGCAATAACCACAGCTGGGTCTTAAATGGCTTCATAGGCTGAATTTTGAGTCGCTCTAAAATACCTATGGGAGAGAAGTGATGTCAGAAAAATAGAGGAATAAGAGTTTTCTACCAGATGTCTTTCCTATGAAGAACACCAGTTTTGACAATTTCCCATGGACAAGAGGGTTTGGGGGAAGTCCAGGAGTTCAGCAGAGAAGTTCCAGCACACTGCTGGAGTGAAAACATCCAATATTGGATGTATTGAAAAGGACAGGAGAACATCTTCCTTCATCCACGTCACCCTCCCCCAAGGTGGTTCAAAAAAGTGCCAAGAGAAACCTTCTTGGCCTGTGATTTCTCACACAGGAAAAAGTGAAACCGCGTAAGCACCTGGCTTCCCCAGCTGTGTGGAAGGAACCCCAAACAGAAGACTGACCTGTGCCACACGATGGGAGGATGGGGGCAGCCAGGGCCCTCAGAGGGCATTAAAAGGGTGCAGACCCCACCAGGAAGCCTGTTTATGAGCCAATGTGGGTTCCCCCAACTGGCCATGGGCACGCCCAGGGCTCCACACACCTCACCGATTCAAGCCCCACACGTGGCTCCGTGCGTACCTCGGAGGGCACAGCATGCAAGCCCTTGCATATGGCTGTTGAGAAGGCACAGAAAGCCAGCCTGAATCAGCAGGATTCGATGTTAAAAGGTGACTATGTGAAAGTTTGTGAAATACTTCCTAGAGTCCTTAGAAATCTACCACTGGGGTTTGTGCTACAAGGCAAGGGCATTGTTTAGATGCATTTTTTCTTTTCTTTCTTTCTTTCTTTCCTGGCGGCACCACGCAGCTTGCGGGATCTTAGTTCCCAGACCAGGGGTGGATCCCGGGCCCATGGCAGTGAAAGCGCCTAGTCCTAATCACTGGACCGCCAGGGAAGACCCTAGATAATTTTTCAAGAGCATTTCCATGCCATGCTGATGGTTTCTTTGATAACTAAAACTGAATACGTATTAATAGTACAGAATTCCAAAATATGCTGAATGCATAGACTAGGGTGGGATCTTTCTAAACCACTCATTACCAAGAACAGTAAAACTACCGAAGAAGGAGGAAGAGAGGGAGGGAAAAAAGGAGGAGGAGGAGGAGAGGGCTTCCCTGGTGGCACAGTGGTTGAGAGTCCGCCTGCCGATGCAGGGGACACGGGTTCGTGCCCCGGTCCGGGAGGATCCCACATGCCGCGGAGCGGCTGGGCCCGTGAGCCATGGCTGCTGAGCCTGCGCGTCCGGAGCCTGTGCCCTGCAACGGGAGGGGCCACAACAGAGAGGCCCGTGTACTGCAAAAAAAAAAATAAAAAGGAGGAGAAGAGGAGGAGGAAAAGTAGGGGAAGGAAGAGGAGAATGAAGACTGATGCAAATGGAAATGTTTTCTCTGGACCATAGTCCTTGATCTAGGCACGTCTATGTAAGTATTTCCTCAATGCAATTGTTGTCTATCTGGTGTATCGAGGCAGAAAAACAGCTTGGGAGCCACTAAGGTTAAAAGTATATTTCTGATCCTTAACGAGTCTCGCTGGGAGAAAAGCAATTCCATAGTCACACTTTTATCTCCCTCAGTAGAGTGGGCTCTCTGTATCCTCGGATTCAACAAACCTGCGGTACCCGTGGACATGGAGAGCCAACCATGCTGCACCATTTTATATAAAGGGCTTGAGCATCCACAGATTTTGGTATCCATGAGGGTCCCAGGACCAATCCCCCATGGATACCAAGGAACAAACGTAATTAGGTAGAAGCTCAACCCTAATCACTGGTACCAAAACAAACTCAAGTGCAGGAGAGAGCCCACCTCTCCCATTTAACTCCTTCCTATTCATATGGACGATCAGATTTCACATCTTTGGGGATAACTTTCCAGGTGCTGGCTGCGAGAGGTGAAATTTAGTGGCTGTGATCGTTGGGCTAAAGAAATATAACTTTATTTTCTCTTTATTCTCTTTATTGCTCCTTTAGCTGGGGAGGGGGGCACTTAAAGTTGTCTATTCAAAACAACTTCGCTTCCGAGTATTTTTGTTTAACCTGGGTTAGGTTTTAAGTGCAGTGAGCTCTGAGTCCCTCCTTCTCCTGGAGGAAATCCAAGCTGTAGAGGAGCTTGCCTAGCACTATGATGTGTGCGAAGGAGAGCTGGGTTCTTGTTCTGGCGTCCTCCCGAGTCTAGCTTGCCCTGCTTAATCTCTGGGCATCTTGTGCTGTTCTTCACTGAGGTGTAGTAGGCCACACATGATTCTTTTGAGCATCACGCTGGCAGCAACGTAGAAGACTGCATGCCCAGCCGAAGGCCCTTGCATTCTGCAGCCTCCTCATCCCCACCCCAGGCTCCTTCCGTGTCCCCGGATCTCTGGGCATTTCCACAGAGGGTTTTCTGGTTCCCCCAGTCACAGGCACAGACCCAAAAGAGGAGATTTGGAGCACCAACTCTGGCCCACCGGTCTTGTCCGTCTCTCATCCGCCCCGCCATCTGTGTGGCACCTGGGCTCCTCTGGTTGCCGGTTCCATGCTGGAAGAGGGACTTTCTGTTCTAAACCTTGAGAAGCAGTGAGCAAGATGTCCTGGCATCCTGGACTTCTCCCTTAGTCCTCCTTCCCCCACCTGCCGCCAGCAGTTTCCTCCCGAAAGAATACAGACATATGACTGTGTGAAGGGGGGTAGGCAAGGATATTTACTATGACTTATTGTCCCTTAATCCCTCTTTCAACCAGGTCCCTCTTCCCAAGCATCAAGAGTTGGGCTGTACTTTCCCTAGGGTAAGTACATTGAGAAATATTTCCAAAAATATTACCCTTGTACACATTGTATGAAAACTGTTTTCTTTGTTTACTCCACTAAACTGACAGTTTGAGGGTGGAAACTGTTTTACCTGTTTCAGGGTGTTCCCAACTGCAAATATTAAGTGTGTAGGAAAACAACTCCCAAGAGATCTTACTGAGGCAGTGAGGAAGCATCAATTTCATAGACAAACACTAGTAGACATTTAATGCAAAACACGATTAGACGATGGAACAGAACGGAAAATCCAGTAACACACACACACACAAACACACAAACTGATTTTCAACGCAGGTACAAAGGCAATGCAGTGGAGAAAGGAGAGTCTTTCCAACAAATGGTGCTAGAACAATTGGATAATCGTATGGAGGGGAAAAATGAACTTCATACCTGTGGTAGGCAGAATAATGCCTTCCTCAAGATGTCCACATCTTAATCCCCCCAAACCCAGGAATGTGTTAAGAGACTAAAAAGACAAGCCACAGAATAGGGAAAAATGATTGCAAACCATATGTCTGATATAGGACTTTGCTCTAGAATATACAAATAACTCTCAAAACTCAAAATAGGAAAATAACCACAAATAAAAAATGGCAAAAGATTTGAACAGATACTTCATCAAAGAAGATATACGGATGGCAAATAAATACATGAAAAGATGTTCAGAATCATAAGAAAAACTAAAGTTATAACCACAAGGGGACACCACAATACAACCATTGGCAAAGATGTGGAGCAACTGGAACTCTCATTTGCTGCTGGTGGGAACGTAAAATGGTACAACCACTTTGGAAAACAGTTTGGCAGCTTCCTAAAAAGTTAAACATATACTTATCCGATGATCCAGACATTCTACTCCTAGGTATTTACCCAAGAGAAAGGAAAACATATATCTATACAAAGACTTGCAGATGAATGTGCAATAGCAGCTTTACTTGTAATAGCCAAAAACTGCAAGCAACTCTGGTGTCTATCAACAGATGAATGAATAAACAAACTGTGGGGTGTCCCTACAATGGAATACTATCCAGCAACAAAAATAAATGAATTCTTGACAGCACAACAGATGAATCTCAAAAGAATTAGTCTATGTGAAAGAAGCCAGACAAGAAGAATACATACTGTGTGATTCATTTCATATAAAATTCAGGGAAATGCAAACTAATGTATAGGGACAGAAAGCAGATCAGTGCCTGGGGAAAGGGACTGAAGAAAGGAAGGAGGGATTACAGAGGAACACAAGGAACATTTTGAAAGTGATGAATGTTCACTATCTTGATTGAGGTGATGGTTTCACGGTTGTATACATGTTAGAACTTACCAATTTGTCTGCTTTAAATACATTCAGTTTATTGTATGCTATTTATACTCCCATAAAGCTGTTTTTAAAATACAATAAGAGAAAAAAATTTTAAATATATAGTTGGCAGTATCATAGAGTGGTGCTAACAGGTTATACATTGGTCCCCCTTACCCAAGGCGGGGGGTACATTCCAAGACCCCCAGTGGATGCCTGAAACTAGTACCAAAGTACTAGTTTGATGCCTGAAGATAGTACCAAAACCTATATATACTGTTTTTTCCTACATATACATACCTATGATAAAATTTAGTTTATAAATTAGGCTCAGTAAGAGACTAACAACAATAACTAATAACAAGATAGAACAATTATAACAATATATTGTAATGAAAGTTATGTGAATGTGGTCTCTCTCAGAATCTTATTGTACTGTACTCACCCTTCGTCTTGTGATAAGGTGAGATGATAAGACGCCTACGCGATGAGATGAAGTGAGGTGAATGACAGCGTTAGGATGCTATTGACCTAATAATAGGTCAGAGAGGAGCATCTGCTTTGGGGGATCCTGGATCATGATGATGTCAATGATGGGACGTCAGGAGTGGACATGGATGATTGGGGATACCAAAGGGATGGAGCCAAAAGCAAGACATTCCATCACGCTACTCAGAATAGGCACACAACTTAAAACATGAATTGTTTATTTCTGGAATTTTCCATTTAATATTTTCAGACTGAGGTTGACTGGGTGGGGGCGGAGGTAACTGAAAACTGGGAAAGCCAAACAAAGGTGGAATACTGTATCAGCCAGGCACACCAGATAAAGGGTTTCCGTGGCTGCCTTGCAAAGGTACGCCGAGCTGGGGGTGGGGGTGGGGGGTGGGTAAGGGCCCTTGGCAAGCCTCTCAGGAGGGGTGGAGGCTGGACTGCTGGATGAAAATCTTTGGGGTAGAAGGAAAGACAACACCTCCAGGAAAGTTGAAAGAGAGATGCTTGACGATGAAGCCCATGCAGCTTCTCCCTCCTCCCTTCCTCCCCCGGCCCCTTGCCAAACCGATCGTCCCCCGCCAAGCCTGCTTTCCATTTGTAAATCTGTGTGAGCAGTTGTTTTGTAGAGTTGGGTGGTGTCCCACGTGTAAACTGAGACTTCCAATCAAGAGTGAAAATAAACCCTTACAATCGGTGATCAGAAACTATGTCGCCATGTTGAACGAGGAAATGACACACCGGGGAAATCCCGAGTCTCGAACCCTTTGCACCCTCAGATGAACTCGGTCTCCACCGTTCTCCCCGTCGCCCCGCCCCGCAACCCCGCCCCCCCGGGTCCTGCAGCCCCGCCCTCCGGCCCCGCCCTACAGCCGCCCCGCCCTACAGCCGCCCCGCCCGGCCTTTTCCTTCCGGATGGACTCCTCCGGGCTAGGTCGGGGACTGAGTCGGCCCTAGCCCCGCCCACGGCGCCCGCCCCCGCACCGCAGCGCGCAGCCTCGGCAGGATCGCTTTACGGCTGGAGGAGTGGGTGGGTCCTAGACTCGAGGTAGGAGGCCGAGTTGAGGGGCGAGGAAAGAGGCCTTTTGCGGCAGGACGTAAGTGACGGCGTGGGCGGTGCGACAGTCGCTGGAGGGCAGCGGAGGCGGGTTCGTGTTTCCCGGGCCGAACCGGGCTCTGGGGGGCGCGGGGCCTGGCCCGGGAGGTAGTTGAAGGCCCGCGGTGAAAGCATGGGTGCAGGGGAGTGGGGCGGGGAGGCCTTGGGCTGCTTTGGCGGTGGGTGGGTTTGCGGGGCTGGCGGGCTGGAGTCCTGGGTCCAGGCCGGAGATCTGACCGTGGTTGGTGTCCCCCGAACCCGCAGCGCGGCCCGTCCTGTCCTCGCCATGAGGGCGCAGCAGGCGCCAGTGTCCGGGAAGGTTTTCATTCAGCGAGACTACAGCAGTGGCACCCGCTGCCAGTTCCAGACCAAGTTCCCCGCGGAGCTGGAGAACCGGGTATGCAGCCGGGCTCCCCGCACCTGCTCTGGGGCGAGGCCGGGAGCCTCCCCCGGGGCGGCAGGGAGTGCGGGTCTGGGAGGAGCAGGCACAGAAGGGGCCTGGGCCGGGGATATGCGAAGAGGGCCGCTAAGCAAGACCTGGTGTTTGGAGGACAAGGAATAAGGCCAAGCCCCCGGGTCTGACGACCTGGTGGAGCTCCGTGGTGCCCAGGGCCCTGATGTGTGCGCCGCCGTCTTCCCCTGCCGTCCCCACCCCACCCCGGGTCATTGACCACAGTGAGGAGGAACTAATTCCTGGCGCTCCAGGCCACCTATCTCAGCGTGTTGTAAGCTGCATCCTCCAACCTCACCACGCAAGGGAGATAAATATCATTTTCGTGACTGGCGTCTGTGGCCACAGTGCTGGCCGCAGTGCTCGGTAGGAAGGGTTTATTATTAAGGGCTGTGCTAGGCAGTGCAGACAGGCCTTGAACCTGGAAAACGCAGAGCATTGGATGGGCCTGGGCAGGGAAATATCTCAGAACGAGGCCCACAACTTGTCCCTCGCAGGTCTGATAGCTGGGAGCCACCTGTACTGTGTTGGCTTACAGGGCAGAATTGTCATCAGGATGTGGGTCTTTTGGGCAGCCTTGCATGCAAAAAGGGATGAGCTTCCCCTTTCTTCAGACTTAGGAAAAATCATGGTAATGATCATTGTATCTTACTTTAAAGGTACAGCGACGTGAGCATATGTGAGTATGTGTGTTTTCTTGTGCCCACATGTGTTCACACACCCAAAGACAGACTGTTTGGTCTTGAGCTTTGTAATATAAACCTGACTCTGTGTTTCCTGTTCAGAGGTCAATTTCTGGTTAGATGGAAGCAGGTTTTGTGGCTCTTTCCTCTTTGACAAGGGGTGGGTGCGGGGCTGAGAGGTCATTGGGCATGGGTGTGGAGCTAAGGGGTGCTGGCTGTGGAGTAAGTAGGTGTTGATGAGCCTACTGGAGCGCTGTGTAGCAGTCATTTAAAATTGGCTTGTGAGGAGGTGCGTTGTCCTACCTGATTGCCACTGAGCGTGTTGCCTCTTGGTTAGAGCTACTGAATGTTGTTTTTTAAAAATAATTTAACATCACAGTTAACATGGTTTACATTTTAGGACTTACATGAAATGGATCAAATGTTTTACTTTTAAGCCTCTTACACCGAAACTCTGACTTAATACTATTTATGTACTTTCAAATCAGAGTGTAAACAACTCTTTTGCACCACACTTATTTGGATGTCACATGATGCCTTTGTTTAAAAGTTTTAAAAGTCAAACTTCCAACTCATAATTGAGCCAAATATATGTATGTAGAATCAGACATGAGCCTTCCACTCTGTGTGTGGTGGAGCCTTTATGTTATAGTCTGAATACAGAAACAATGTAGTCACAGAACTTCACTGACTGTTACAGTAAATTGCTGTCTCTAAATTCTGGACTCCTTTTACTTCTTTGACTTCATGTAGCCCAGAACTGCTTGTGATTCTGAGTACTATATGGAATGTTATTTGGTGCTGTTCAATTGTGCCCTTGAATTTTCTTTTTTTTTTTTTTAATGTTTGGGTTAAAACACTAGCTTATACTTTAAATTGCTTGGGAAAGCTTTGATTTTTTTTTAAATGTGTTGAGATTAAATTTAAATTACAGGTTTAAATTTTCCTTGCTTTGTTTGATGGAAAATTGAAAGTTTCTTTCTTTGTTTTTTTACTACTTACTCTAGAAATTGTACTGATTGCTCCGCCTCTGGGGCTGACTTTCCCTTTGTGAGAACATTGCTCTTCGCAACTTAATAGAGGGAGAAATAAACATGCAAATGTTTTGTATGACTTTAAAGCATTAAACACACACATTTGTACCCTTTAATTTGTGAGTGAGGACAAGTTCTGTCTGTTAACAAGTTTACTTGCTCACTGCCTGTGAGAACTTAATACTTTGGTGTATAAAAGTGCTTTGTTGCCAGGACAATTCTTTAAAGAAAGCTCGATTCTCACTTTAGCGAAAATACAGACATCTTAGGCACCCTTGGCCTGGGCAGCAGAGCAGTGAGTGAACTATAATTGAGGCATTTGTTCCCCTGCATCCCTTTAAAAATATGCCTCTACATCCGGTCAGTAGAAGTTACCTTTGACTTGCAGTCTCTTTAAGCTTCAGCCCCATTCTCTGACAGGTAGTTCAACAAGAAACAGAAATTCTGGGAAGACGAGCCTGATTCCTATTTCTATTCTGGCTTCCGGTGTTTATTGGTCCAAATTTGCATTTAGCTCCAGCTTCACAAATCTCCAAATGTCGATGTAGCTGCTGTATTAGTGTGCAGGTACCAAGGGGTGAACATTGACAGCCATGCTTCATGGTGCCTAAAGGGCATGAGAACAAGGCCCACACCTCTGTAGAGCCCTTCGTAGTAAGTGTATCCTTGCCCTTACTTACTGCTGCCCGTCATGCTTTTTCCCTTTTCTTTCTTTCTTTTTTTTTTTTTTGGCCAAGGTGCGAGGTTTGCAGGATCTTCAGGGACTGAACCTGCGCCCTCGGCAGTGAAAGCGTGGAGTCCTAACCGCTGGACCACCAGGGAATTCTCCCCCCCCCCGCTTTTTTTTTTTTTAATTAAACTTTAAAAAAAAATTCTTCACCTTGGATTTTTTTTTTTTTTATGATCTATGATTTGCCTCCAACCTATAAAGCATTGCAATCTTGGAATAACTTTTAAGAATTAGTGTTTCTGGTAGGATCAGTCATTCTGATCTGAAAGAAATAAAATGTTTCTGGGTTGATTCCCTAGTTTTGAATCATTCTGTCCAAAGAAACATAAATAATTCAAAGAACTTTCTTTCTCAGATCATAACATCGTAGTAAATCAAATGCGAATGTTTGAAATTATTTGGACCTTTGTGCTTTTACTGATGGACAAACTGAAGGCATTAACTTAGGCAAAACCAGGTGGAGATAACAATTGACCGTTAATACTTGTTCACTGAGTTGTTCTCCTAAGTCTGTTTTCTGGGAATGGTGACAGGTTGCCTGGGTGACGGTTCGTAACACAGCACATCTTCAAGTGGAGGCTCCGCGAAGGGACGCTGCCCTGGCTCTCAGCACCCTCTCCACCCACCCAGCCCTGGTCAGAAACACTCATGTTCTGGAAAGTTCAAAGTAGCTCCTTTTAAAGAACAGGTCAAGCCACCACCACTTTAAAGTTTTCATGCCTTTGGCTCATTGAGTCCTCACAGTTTTCCACATGAAGGACAACACAACTGCCTCTCACCTAAAGTGTTTCAATAGCTTAAGGCTGATGGTCATAAATCCTCAGATGTATTCTGTATGTTAACAGAGAATTATGTTCTTGGGAACGTTTTGTCTCACGCTGTATACTGAGGTTCTTTGAGTTTCTTTCTGAGTCTATTTCTATGTAAAGTCTTCATGAAAGAGAGAATTCATATGTAAGTTGTTATTCGTTCTAGGAATAAGGGAGATATTGTGTGAGAGAAAGCGGAGAATAAGGACGGATAAATTGTGCTTTGTTACCTACCAAGAATGCTACAATTGGGTGAAATACTCAACTGATGGGACTTGAAATTCCTAGGGCAAAGTACTGAGATTTGAAATCGGCGAACTGTTAAAAGAAGAAAGTAATGTGCTATTGGAAGAAGAAAGTGAAAGCAGATGATGAAAGTGAAAGGATACAACAGTAGAATTAGTGTAGGTGGTGTCACTGACTAGAAGAGGGTAATAGGAGCCCTTGGTATGAAGAGTTGTGTAGTAGGTTGAGATTTTGCCTGGTTCGGTGTCAGCTTTTAGTAACCAAATAGTTACTTTAAAAGAGATGGGAAATGAGGAAATAATACAGTTTGCACCTTCTGATCTGTGGAAAATGTCCTGACTTCCCTTTTTTGCCGATGTAGATTCCAGCATTTAGGGACTTGATTTAAGATTACCTGCTCTTTGCAGATAAAGAGAATGCACCCCTCCGTTTGTTCGCCCACCATACTTTATACGTGCCTCAATTACAGTATTCTGTTGACTTAACTGTGTTTTTATTGTTACATACCTGGTATGCTCACGACTGTAAATGCCTTGAGGACTAGAAAGTCTCAGTCATCTTTCTTTAAGGCCTGTCATGATATCTGATGGTAGGTGCTCCATAAATGTGAATATGAGAGAATGGAAAGATTGTATAATTGAATTAAGCTGCCTGTGACTCAGTATAGAGGATAAAGAGACACCATTTTGAGCCTTGATGATATCCAGTGTCCATAAGAAGGATAAGATTAAACAAACACTAACCAGTTTCAGTAACTTACGTCCAGATTTAATCACCTAAAAATTTGTTTGCGGACAGCTAGGTAAGAATGTTGACAAAACAGTGACCTAAATTAGTGAGAGCAAGCAGGAGTGAGGTGCTCGATTTTTTTTCCAAAACTTATTTTTAAATTCTTTTTTCCGTACAGATTGATAGGCAACAATTTGAAGAAACAGTTCGAACTCTGAATAACCTTTATGCCGAAGCAGAGAAGCTCGGGGGCCAGTCCTATCTTGAAGGCTGCCTGGCTTGTCTCACAGCGTACACCATCTTCTTGTGCATGGAAACTCACTACGAGAAGGTAGGCCTACCTCTGTTTTCACACAGTCTCTTAAAACCATAAAGAAGGTGGGTTTATTACAGGTTTACGTTTACAGGGCGACAGCTGCAGTAAACCTCAAAGGGGCATTCCTAATAATAATAGTTGAGATTTTATTGTTGCTTCTACGACCAGACACACAGAAAAGAATCCTGAGTCTTTCAGAAACAGGTTGCCCTGTTGATGTTCAAATCGGCTGACACTTGAGGAGAATGTAGAAAATCCCTGTTCTCGTGCTGCCTGGCCTTCTGAGAAGCCTTTTCTTTATTTCCCCAAATTTCTATCCTCCATCTTATCCTCCCCCCTGAGTTCTTGGCTTCTCTTTCAACTGTCTGCTGGGCCCAGAGTTGCTGGCTTCTCAACCTAGATGTCCAGAAGTCAAGCCTCACACCTCCCCATTTCGTTCAGCAGCATCCTGTCTTCTTCAGGACCATCTTTAGGTAGAGGGCTAGCGGGGGAGAATTTATCAGTTGTCAGACTGAAATAGCTTCCATTTTCCCGTTCACTCACTTTATGACTTCTGCCGCCGCCCTGATTCATGCCCTTATGACCTTCCTCCTAGACCAGTGCCACAGTCTCCGGAGCCTCACTCCTTCCCTTCTTTTCCATTTGCAAACAGCTGCTGTGCCGTAAAACACAGCCGTGCCTCCCCTGCCGCTCCCGCAAAGTGAGAGGCCTTCCCGGGTTCCGTTTCAGGCCCTTCTCGAGCCCACCTCCAGCTCTCCTTTCCAGCTCTGTCCCGCGCCCCTTCCTCACTTTGTCTTTCAGCCAACCGCGCAGAAACTCCGAGGTTTCCCTCCACCTGAAGTGCCGTGCTTCCGTGTCCGAATCTCACCAGTCCCTCAGTCCCACTTTCAGCTAACGCTTTATCTACCCCTGTAATCGGAATTCGTTCTCTCCTCTGTATCCCCACAGTGCTTTACTCGTATCTGTTTTCTGGCACTTAGCACTCTCTACTTAGGAACGTAGCCGTTGATATTCTTGTCTTACCTGCCCTTCAGGTATGTCTTTTTCTTGAGGTCAAGGACAGTGTATCCCTCTTCAGGCCTAGCACCATACCTCGGGTAGATGAGGCACTCATTTACTATGTGTTAAGTGAATGAATTTACGTTAATCACAGTAAACCCCAAATAGATCATTAAATTCTGTCCATGATTAGAAAAGAAAGGCTGTAAGGAGATCTGTATTATACCCACCTGATAGAAGTTTCCCTGTGACTGTCTTGCATTCCATGTGGTGGAGAGCAGATACAGTCGCAGCTAAAATATTTTGAGCTGTCGGCTGAAAATGGTGCTGTAGTCTTCCTTAGCACCCTGACACGAATTCCCCTGGTGTTACTAAAAGGGACCCTGAAGAAGAGTAGTTTATATCCTTCTCCGTGTCGCACACACTCATTCCTACAGAGGATCAGCATCAGCTTTCAGTCTGTTCTGTCTTACCAGCTTCTCTGTAATAATACATTTGGTGAGTGAAGGGCCAGGGGATTCATTCATTCGATAAGTATTTATTGAACACCTACCATGTGCTAAGTACTGTGCAGGGGATATCACTGAATAGGGCAGAAATGGTTGCTGACGTCATGGAGTTTATAACTCAGTGGTAAAAACTGATAGTAAGGAAACAAAACCCACAGAACTGTAAGTCGTGATAAATGCCTTGAAAAAAACGAACTTCCCTAGGATAGAAAATACAGGAAAGACCTAATTTAGATCGTGTGGTCAGAAGGGGCCTCTGAGATGGTAACATTAAGCTGTTGCGTGAAGGATGGGAAGCCCAGGGCCCTTCAGGCGGAGGGATGAGTGTATGCGGAGCATCTGGCGTCCCCCGTGCGGAGCGGGGCATGGGGCGAGGAGGGCGGAGGCGACTCGAGAGGTGAGGGGACCTGCATCCACGGAGTGTGTGCTCCGTGGAAAGAGGCTTAGATTTTATTTCCCTGCAGGGAGGAACCACTCATAAAGGTTTTAAGCAGGAGTAATAATAGGACTAGATTTTCATTTTAAAGAGATTCCTTGGGTCTGGGGGGAAAAAGTATAAAAGTGGAAGTAAGACGCTCTGTTGAAGTCCAGGCAAGAGAGGATGATAGCTTGGATGGGTAGCAGAGCAGCAGGGATGGAAAGAGGTGAACAAATTCAGGGGACGCACTGGTGGTCGAGCCTGGACACCCTGAGGAGCCACTGACCATGGCGGGTAAAAACAGTCATCCCGGGTGGCCATTAAAGACGTGTGTAATATTGTCAATCTAAGGTAGAAATAGATCCTCCCGAGTATTTTATTCATGCTTAGTGGAGTATTAGATGCTTGAATTCTCATTTCACTATAGCTTTTAAATTTGTTGATGAGATTTTAATTAATTTATTTATTTGTGTGCAGTTGCTAAAATAGATACAGATACCTGCTTCTGACCTCAGTTGTAAAAAGAAGTTGGTAATTGGGTGCCAACCAAGTCATTTACTAATGATGTGATCATGGACAAGTTAATCTCTCCAAGTCTGAGTTCTCTCAACCATAAAATGGGTCTTACACTGGTGGTTGCCAAGGAGGAGGGGCTGGGGGAGGGATGGAGTGGGAGGCTGGGATTAGCAGATGCAAACTATTATATAGAGAATGGATAAACAACAAGGTCCTACTGTACAGCACAGGGAACAATATTCAATATCCTGTGATAAACCATAGTGGAAAAGAATATGAAAAAGAATGTATATACATGTGTAACTGAATCAATTTGCTGTACAGCAGTAATTAATACAACATTGTAAATCAGCTATACTTCAATTTTTAAAAAAGATAAATCTAAAAAAAGTAAATAAAATGGGTCTTAGAATTAATAAATTGCCTTATATGTGGTAGATGCTTAATAAAGTTTCTTAAGATTTAAAAATTAAATTAGTGTATATATATATATATGTTTTAATCAGATATTTGTGAACTTACATGTACAGTTTTTTAATTTCAAGTGTATAAGTAATCTTTTTTAGCAGCTGCTAGTTTAGTTATCTACTAAAACATTTAGCAACCCTTAGTTAAAATCTTTTTGATTATTAATCTTGGAAGGAAGTTCTCAGTGTCAGAAATATAATGGACTTGAGTTCATAGGTAACCTATAAGGTACTACTTTATAAGTCTAGTTAAGGTCTCTTTCTTTTTACAGAGTAAGTATTAATAGCACAAGTAAAAACCAAGTAAAATTAGTAAAGAAACCAAAATTTAAGGCATAGTCACTTTTTATAAATACATGATTTTATTTTAGAAACTGGCCGTGATAACTAGATCATGCAAAGTAAATAACTGGAATGGTCATAATTAAGGTATAATGTACCTGTACTTTTAAAAGAAAACATTTTAAACGTGTATTTGTATTTTTGATACCCAGCCACTCCCGCTCTCCAGTTTGTCCCTTAGGAATTTCTGTGCTATTATTTTCTACTTGATGAAAGGACAGGATTGAGTCATTTAGTAGTCTTTATTGTTTTAAACACTAAAACTTCTAGTCTGCAAACAGTAAGCCAAGTATAATTGTGCTTACACTAGTCACGTGGGTTAAACTTTTGAAAATTGTAAATAGGCCTTTTAAAACCCGCTAGAACAATCATGCATTTTTTTCCCTATAATGTGCTACTTACTGATTTAAAATGAAGATCAAGGCTTCAGTGTTATTCCTCTCTGTTGCTGCCCATTATAATCAGGGAACAAATGGGCTTGTAGAAGGTTCTCCTCTCAGGAGCTGTCTGCTGTGCTCATCAACCAGAAGACATCCCTCCTGCCTGTGGGCTGTGCTCTGAAAGGAGCACAGTCAGAGGAGCTTAGATCTTCTGAAAATACCAACACCCTGGTGCTCTCACTCAGCCTCACTTAGGATATCTTTCCTTGAGGGTCTGGTAGGGTTTCTCCGGTTTAATATTCTCAAGGAGGATAATAGTCTTTCCTGAGGTTTGAGTGTTTAGCTTTGTAAATATTATATAAATTGAGGTTTTATTGAGTGTTTGAAGACAACAGATAATTTTGTTCAATATTATAGTTTGTTTTAACATTGATTTACCAAAAATAATAAAGTATGAGTAATATGTCAACATAAGGTTTCTTGCGGGTGAGAATGGTGCTTTGTCCTGTCTGGGGTGAGGTATGAGTTGACTCATGTTAATGCTTTCCTATTGCTAATGACACTAAGAGTTTAAAAGCATCTTGGTTAGGACAGTGCTGCCTTCACCATAATACCGTAAGAGGATTTGGAACTTACACAAAAAGAAAACTAATTGTTTTCCTTCTGAACTGATACCCAAGTGCCCATGAATGTTATTAAAGTTTAAATAAAAACCTTGCATGACAAAGTTCTGCATGAATCGCATAAAGGAATGCTGTTTCTTTGCTAGTAACCTGTACCCAAGGAGACAGGGAGGAAAGCTGTTCTGAAGGAATTCTTTCTTTGAAACCAGCCATGCAGGCATTTTTCTGAGTGTCCCCCCCCACCCCGAGTATGAATGGACTGGGGTGAGGGGAGACTAGCTCTCCAGTTTCCAGCTCTGGCAGGTGAGCTGAGAAGGAAATTGGAGAGAAGATGGAGGGTCCTGAGTTGGGCACCTTCATGGGCTACTTCCTTCCCCATGTCGTTTTAGCATGATTGACAAACGCTGATAGAAAGATAGCGCCCATAGAGACCGAGCACCGCTCACATTCTTTGAGAGTTGAGAATAGGAGAATGACATGTACTTCAGATAATTAGGTGAAAAGCTCTTTTCTTTAGAAATAGCATTCCTAAATTACTTCATAACCCTGCAGATTGCTCTTTTAATAATATCATGCTCTTTTTAAAAAAGCGTAAAACGTTAGATTGTATTATTCCCCAAAGATGTAACCTGAATAAACTGTTTATCTTCCTTCAGTGAGAAAATTCATTATACAAACCACATAGAGTTTTAAATTCTAAATCAACTTATACCAAAGCGCCTAAATTTTAACATCCTAATTTGTTAGTTTAGCCTGGTACATTATAGACCCACACATAAATCATTTCTTAATTTCCAACTTCATTTTCATACAGTTCTTTTTTCCCTTTATGTTGTGATCACATTTATCTGTGACTTTATCATATTCTGGTAGTGTGAATTTAAGAAAGCATATAGTAATTAAAGAATTGGATCAAAGCCTCTTTGAAGATTAGAGCCAGCAAAGGATTATAATGACTTTGAATCTGAAATAAAACATGTAACTCTTTGATTTTGTATATAGCTATTAAAATTTATTTTCTTCTAGGTTATCTGTTTCAGAATTGCCCTTATTAAAGCTGGAGATTTGGCAATTTCCAGAAGTTCCTTTGTATCCTATCTGGCTTTTGTCTACATTTGCTTTGACTTTTACAAGCTTAATACTAAACTTATAAGGTTTAGTGAGGTTGAGGTTCCCATCTAGGACACAAGAGCAAACTACAGAGCAGCGCTCCCTGCAGGCCTGGAAATGATATAAGACATTTGCCATCAGAACTTCCATGGCAGCCAGTACGTGCATGCTTGATAAAGGGAATAAACTTTTCAGTTTAAAACTCACTGGGCTCCCTTTGTTGTAGGCCTACCTTGTATCATTACTTAAAGTTGATGAAAATGTACAAAGGAGAGAAGAAGTTCTTTCTTTTTTTCTTTTTTTTTGGTTGCGCCGCACAGCTTGCGGTGTCTAAGCTCCCCAACCAGGCGTTGAACCTGGGCCCTCAGCAGTGAAAGCGCCGAGTCCTAACCACTGGACCACTAGGGAAGTCCCGAGAAGCAGTTAAGTATTAAGGAGAAGGCCAAGAGCTGTCCTTGATATCAGAAGAGGTCACATGATGCGCACTTCATGAGTAGGGAAGGGGAAAGCATAATAACCCTCGTGTGTATATAGTCACCTTGTATTTCTCCGCAACCAGGATGAAGGTGACTGGGAGGGGAGGGCGTGGCTCTCGTGCCGCTGTGAGGCCGCATCTGCGGTGGCACTTGCACTGCGTGGACGGTGCTCGGGACTCGGGGGTGGCGGTGTCGGGAGCCCCATGGCCTTAGCCACGTAGTCAGAGCCATCCCTCCACGTGAACAGCCATTCTTGCTTTGAAAACTAATCCCACTGCCTGAATATTTTGAGGTCCAGCTGAGGCTTCACAGGGAAATCTGATGACGTTTATAAAAAGCTGTGGTGTTTCTTTTTGTCAGGTTCTGAAGAAAGTCTCCAAATACATTCAAGAGCAGAATGAGAAGATCTATGCTCCCCAAGGCCTCCTCCTGACAGATCCCATCGAGAGAGGACTTCGAGTTGTATCTTTTCAGCCTAGATCACAAGGTCTCAATATCTGTAAACAGAACCTTTTGATTGGTCCTGTCGAGCAGCGGCCGGAGAGAATTTAACTCCCTTCTGCCGTACTTGCCCTAGGACTCTGCTGTGAGGAGGCACACCCGCCATGAGCCCCCCAGCTCCAGCACTCTCCCTTGACGCACGCCTCTCCTTCCTCTGTATCATGCTGGTCTCTGTGCATTGTGTAGTGCTCGGGTTGCCGTCATCCTGGTGACTCTGTGGCATCTTGTAGTAATAATGGGAGTGGTGTGAGTCATGCATTTCAGCTGCAGAGGCTGGACCCAGAGCCCCTTTGAAATGCATGAACTAACGTGCAGCAAGGTTGTCCAGATGAATCACAGATCCGTGGGTTCATCTGGCTCATTGAAATCAGCCACAGCTGCCAGATGTATCATTTCATTACCTTTGACATACTGCGCGTATTTTTAGAGGCAGCAAGCTTTGAAAATCACGAAGTGAATTTCATAAATTGCAAAAAAACTAATTTAGCTTGATAATGGGAGTAAAATAAATAACTGGGTAAAATAAATTTTTTTTAAAACCTAGGTCAGATAACCCCAGGCCTTCCGGCAACAGTTTTATTATACTCAGCAGCAGTGGTTCTTAAACTTTTAGATGTTGTGAGCCCTCTCCCAAGAAAAAGTTTGCATGTAATGTCAGGGCATTTTGAACCCCTGACTTCATTACCTCCATGGATGCTCAGTTAAGAGCCGCTCCCTTAGTTCTACAATAAAGCATCCTTTTTCAGATTTTTTTTTTTCAAAAAATGAATAATCAGTGTTTGGGGAGGAGCTACATGTGGTGTACTACAGGCAATTACAGTTCTTAAGTTTTTAGCAAGGTGTAGAAAACATCGTGTTTAACTCAAGCAGGAGAAAATTTTAATAATTCAAAATAAGTAAAGCAAATAATTTAATTTTAAATTATTTAAATAATTTAATTATTTAAATAAGAATTTTAAATTAAGTAATAATTTTAAATGAATAAAGACAAGTCCGCACAGATCATACCTATCATCTCGCCGTGGTCCCTTTTTCTATGTTCTGTTCTCTAGTGTGTTTTCTTAACAGCCATGCTGTTTAGATTGAAATTACTATTTATGAAGACAGAGGCATGAGCAGTGGAAGATAAACCGTAGGATTAAAGGTAAATATGAAATTATGTGATTTATGTGCAATTTTTGTAATTTTGTAGGATGCATGAATTTTCTTCCCTGCATCATAAGTAGTGGCTTATTCTCTGTACTGGCTTGACATTTAAAATGTGTATTTAAACCAAATTCTATAACCCAAGTGATAGAGAATTTAATCCTGATTTTTTTTTCTTCCCCCTGTATTGTTTTCAGACTGGTTTAGTTGTTACTTTGTTTTGGAGGTTTTGAGAGGTTTTTTTTTGGGGGGGAGGCATCTTATTTTAATATTTCAAAACTATCGTAGACATTTTAATAGATGGGTCTTGCATATAAGAATCAGTTCAGAGATTTCCCTGCCTAACTGACAAATGGCTTTAATAACCAAAGAAACGTTTCAGAGTGGGGTAGGGAGATTCTAAATACTTCATTTATTTAAGTGACTTCATAGCCCTTTAGAAGAACACTTACCTCTAGTGGGTAGAACCATAAATTTTCATTTCTTTTTAGAATGTTTATGTTCTTATATATCCATATAATGACCTTGAACAAGTGAGAAACAAATTGGTGAATGCTGGTGGGAATCTGTGGGAAGAAGCACGTGGAAGCCACAGTACCCTAGCCCAGCCTTCTAAGTGACAAAAACATCGTATTTCACTGTTTCTGCCAAGTCCAGTCATGTGCTCCGCCTCCCAATCGTGTTCTGCTGCTGTGCTTGCCTGATCGACTTTGTCTGCAGGCATCCATCACTAATTCACAGGCCGCACAGAAACAGACTGTACCAGAGCAGACCAGTTCCTTCCCAGGGCAACAGTCATAATAGTAGCTACCGTTTTGAGGGTACCTGCTATGTGCCCGCTCTTGTACAAACGGTGTTTTCCGATCCTCACAGGATTCTGCAGAGCATTTCCCCCACTTTACAGATAAGCAGACCAAGGTACAAATATATTAAATGACGTTCTCCAAGTCACACAGCTAATGGGTATTGAGATAGGAACTCAAATCTGATGGACCATAAAACCCCTATTTTTTACACCATACTTCCTGTAAGTACGTGCAGCAGCAGAGACGTGGAGAAAGGAGAGTTGATCCACTTATTCTAAGTATTTATCCCCTTCTCTTCTTTTTCACTACCTTTTAAAAATACATTTTGTCTGCTCCTGTGCCATTTGTTGAATCCTACAAAGCTGCCGCCTTTTAGCTCTAGGGAATGTGTCACACAGATTCTTACAAGCCACAGACCTAAATAATGACGCCCTCTGCTCGGTGTTTTATTCTTTACTGAGGCTTTGTTTTGGAACACTTAGTGTTACCTATTCATGCACTTTCTCACATGCAGTTTCCAAACTGGTAATTCTGAAACAAGCAACCAGGAGCCCTACATGTGGTATTTGTGACGTGCGGTTGGAATAAGTTTGTTTGATCAGTTGTAGCCACACTGACTCGGCCCAATCCATTTGTCATCGTGGCTCACTTGGCAGCTATTATTGTTCAATACACTGATTTTCTGAGGTGGTGCGGGGTTTGGAGCAATTACACACCAGAGACCAGTCTATCAACATTCAACAACAGTGAAATTTTGAAATGAGATTTACAGTAGGAACTTGTGGTAATTTCGTGAATGCAGATATTTTTGTTCAGTGCAGTTTAGTTTTCCGAGCTATGTGTTCCTCAGACCCAGGATCCTGTGTGGGCTGAGGTCTTGGAGGAGGGGGAAAACTATAAGAATAATGAATTCAGTTCTATAATTTTTCTTAAGTCTACGTGGTGTCTGCAGGTTGAAGCTTTATATGGGAAATTAATGATTTAACAGAAGAGTATACAAATCCTGGAGGTGGCCTTTAAATAGACTGATGGTGTTTTCTCTCTTTGGATTAAGATTGTCTTCTTTACTCAAAAAACAGAATATGTCATTATTCTGTCACAATAAATAAGTGATAATAAAAATAACCGTTTGTCGGCACTTCCTGTGTGCCTGTACTTTTTTAAATGCTTCATTTTAATTATCACAACATCCCTGTGAGGTAGATGATGTTATCCCTGTTTTTCAGATGAGGAAACTCAGGCACAGGGAACCTAAGTTACTTGTGCGCGGCCAAAAATGGGCAGGCGGTCCTGGAGGTGGGCAGGCGGTCCTGGAGGTGGGCAGGCGGTCCTGGAGGTGGGCAGGCCCCGGATTGGCCTCCTGCCCCGTGCTGTGCTACCTCTCCTGACAGGATTGGTCAGAGATGGAGATACACAGCCTTGGATCTCTAGACCGTCGAGCTGTGTACTCACTCCGGCAGGTAGTACAGATCCAGGGATTTTATTAGCTAGCACCTGGCTTCATAGAGTGTAGCCCACATACTAGGAGCTCCCATCAGTCGATGTTTGGAGGTTAGTTATCATCCCTTTCTAAAACCTTTTCTTCTCCCCTCTGACTCTAGGCCCACCTCCAGCTGGGACCCTCATCTGTCCACCGGCTGACCGCAGAGTGTCCCCCACCTCCTCTCCAGAGCATCATTCCTTCGTATCTGCTGCCAGAGCCACGGTGCCATTCACTCCAAGGACTGACTTTGTAAAATTCCACACCTGGAGTGACCTCTAGTCGCTCAGCATCCACTTTGTGTCTCCAAATTGTGTAGGACTCTGTAATCTTTTGATTAGTTTTTGAGAAAACGCAATGAAGCATTTCACTTTTTTTATTCAAAGCCATTAATAAAATATGCAGTTGGTCAGCCCAACACAGTTGATTTCTTACCTGCCACCAGTGCCAGTGGTTCTCGTCATTCCTTGGGCCTCAGCAAGTCGTAAACCTAGCCAGTGCTCAGTCTTACTCCCCCAAATTCATAAAACGCTTTTCTCCAGGATTTTGGTGAAGGGTGGGCTGTGTCTGGTTTTGCTAAGGCATCTCCCAGATTTCAGAGAATTACCAGTTTTGCCATGACTCAAAGCTTAAAGATCCAGTTCTGCTGTTCAGTTTCTCAAACTGAAGCTCATTGGAAAAATAATGTATAATGTTACTTGTTCTATTACAGCAATTCCTGATTAAAGCAGTATTTAATGCAATTTCCAGGTTTTTGTTTTTTGGGTTGTTTTTTTTTTTTTTGAGAATTCTGTTATTACTGCATTACCTTGAACATTGGGAAAATGTGGTATGTGTTGCTTGTTCCTTATAAAAATAAGTAAGCACAATAAAGTGGATGCTAAACCATCAAACACAAATGTCCCTGCTGTGTCCCTGAGTGAGCAAGTGTTAATAAATATTTTAATTAATAGTTTTGTTATAAATATAACTTAAGAGAAAAAAATTTGATAGGAATAATACTATATATTGCTAATTTTTAACTATCCCTACTGGCAAACCTTATGATTCCTAGACTTTCCTCATATACAGTATTCAGTGCACAGAAATATTATGATTGGTTCAAGTTCAGTAAGTTAAGTGATTTCCAACAAAAACTCTCAAGTCTGGGTCACTGTTTCTAGTTCTTTTTGGCTGTGTGTTCTTAGCATTGGGACTTCCCCTCCCTTCATCTTTGGGGTTTGAGAGCACTGTATTTGTGAGAAAGTTAGGACATATACTAGGAGAGAATGAAAGGGTTAAAAGTTTTACTTTCAGAGATATTGTAGGTGCTAATACTGGATTTAACCTTTCAGATTTAATTTCTTTTATGGGTCTGTTAGTTATTCAGTAAATCCCATAGGTCTATGTAATACTTTAATTGTATGAAACTTGTTACTTTATAGCCTATAATAGTGTGTCTGTCTGCCTTTTAAACCCATTGCAATAACTTTGCTGAAATATTAACACATTAGTAAAACTTTTCTTAAACAAATTGTCTCTGTGTCATATTTGGTGTGATTTGGTAAAGTGATACATGATATGGTATTAAATTTGGCAGATAGACAATACTACAAGAATCCCTGGTTCAGTGTAGCTTAGTATTTTTAAACAAACGTCTGACATTTATACAGTTTGTCACACTTTGCAATTTTTTACATGCTTTTTCTCAAGTGCAGACGTTAGCTAAACAGGTAAAAACCAAGAAATAGCCCCTAATAGTCAAAATGTATTCAGTTACAGAAATAAGAGATTGGAATGTCTCATTAGCAAAAAAGTATCCGAGTGCTGTGACAATCTTGGATCATCTGATGACTCCAGTGTTTCTAAATGAAATGCCTTTGCAGAGAGTAACTGCTTATAAAATAGAGACTATATTCCGACTTAAATTCCTTCCATATCCCACTTAGCCCTAGCTCCTGGATCCGTGTCATGGCTTCTCAAGAGTGACAGGCTTTGTTCCTTGTTTTGTTGTTTGTTTCAGTCTCCTATAAAGGAAGTCAGAGTATTCATGCCGCCTTTGATTTCCAAACTTCCCTCCCCTCCCCCTTGCCGCCCCACCTAGCCCCTCGAATGCCCTGAGAGCAGGGATGATTCCTCTTTCTCCTTGTATCCATCCCCAACTCCCAGCATCCCTCACAGTGCTACATACACTTGGCACTCAGCTATTTGTAAAGTGTGTAAATGCACGAGATATAAGTTGACAGGTCATTAACAGAGTTACTTTACTACATCTTCATTAGTAAGGTGTTTGTCTGGCTTGATAAGATAGTGGCTGGTAAACTCCCCTTATAAAGTCTTGTTCTAAGAGGCAGTATCTGTGGCTTAAACTCCATTAGAGTGGACTTGCCTAGAGGTAACTATTGAGGATTTCAGTGACCTTTTTCCTCTGGATCAGGAATTCCCAGGGAAAGGAAAGGAATTGCATTCAAAACTTCTGAAGTAGGGCTTCCCTGGTGGCGCAGTGGTTGAGAGTCTGCCTGCTGATGCAGGGGACACGGGTTCGTGCCCCGGTCCAGGAAGATCCCACATGCCGCGGAGCGGCTGGGCCTGTGAGCCATGGCTGCTGAGCCTGCGCGTCCGGAGCCCGTGCTCCGCAACGGGAGAGGCCACAACAGTGAGAGAAAAAAAAAAAAAAAACTTCTGAAGTAGATAGGTAATGAAAAAAACCGAATAAGCCTCCTACGCATACTTTGTCCTTTTGTTATTCTGTATGTCATTGGCCTTGCCAGTGTGTTATGTTAAATCTAGCTGTGGTTAAAACTAGAAAACATTTTAAAGTATTTTTCTCCTGAATTCTTTAAACTTCTTGAACCTTCTGATAAACGTTCACTTTGAGAAAGTTTCCACTTTTCAAAGTTTTCTAGGACCTCATAAAGCGTGACTGACACTTTGTATTCATGTGAGTCCTTACTAACTAGACTTCTCTGTACAAAGTTACAAGAGACTGTATGAAGGACGTGCTTGTCACTCATTTAGCAGCTAGAATGAATCAGTCTCGCAAATATCGCCACTCAATGGTATAAATACTAATTCAAATAGGTCAAAGTGCTCCTCATCATTTGTGCCTGGCTGGAGGACAAACATCAATAAATACAACCATTACACAATGACCAACTTTAATCTGCAGATGTGTAAAATGTGAAGGATTTTATTCCTCCCACAAGAGCTGAAGTAAATGGTTATATAGTAGTACTCTGCAGTACTGGAAACATGGAAATGTGTAGAGGATAGCAAATGTCTGATTAACATCGTATTTGCCATGAATGGTGAATGCCAAACTGTAGGTTCTGGACCACCCAAGTTCTAGGATAGGACACTGGTACATGTGTTTGCTCCAAAATGAGTCAACAGAATTACGTGATCAAATAAAGGTTATGGCCCTTCCGTACTGTATCCTAAGTTCTTCCCATAAACCTTAAATGGTGCAGATGTGAAGTTGCGAGAAATTCTCCCTAAAACTAGGAAACTAGGAAATTAATGCCTACTTGAAAATTTTTTAAGCCTCCAACTTGCAAAAAGAAATAATTTTATAAATTGGACAAAACCAAAGATCTTCAGTTAAGTATCATCGTCAAGTTAAAACAAATTTATGCCAGCAGAATTTTCAGACGTTTAGAATAGTATCTGAGTAATAAGTGTTTATGGACCTTGTTAAGAATTTATTTAACTTTGAGCTATCACCTTACCTTGAGAGTGAAATCTTTAATCTTCAGATTAATAAATCACTTTGAAGAATTTCTTTTCGTTTCTCATACAAAGAGTTTTTTTTTTTAAAGGCAGTTGGGGTGGGGATGGCAGCTAAAAATCAGTCCATTGGCTGTTGTTCTTTTTTATTTATTTTTATTTAATTATTATTATTTTTTTGGCTGCATTGGGTCTTCGTTGCTGTGCGCGGGCTTTCTCTAGTTGTGGTGAGCGGGGTCTACTCTTCCTTGCGGTGCACAGGCTTCTCATTGCAGTGGCCTCTCCTGTGTGGAGCACGGGCTCTAGGCGCGTGGGCTCAGTAGTTGCGGCTCACGGGCTCTAGAGCACAGGCTCAGTAGTTGTGGCGCTCGGGCTTAGCTGCTCCGCGGCATGTGGGATCTTCCCGGACCAGGGCTCGATCCCAAGTCCCCTGCACTGGCAGGCGGATTCTTAACCACTACGCCACCAGGGAAGTCCAGATCTGTTGTTCTTAATGTTTCTGTTCATGTATATATTCTGTTACTTCATATTTTCACAGACCACTTTATTTGCCAGGAAATGAACATCATAACTTGTATTCACAATGTTTTAGCAATTAGTCTTCTTTGAACAACCAAATAAATGCCAAACAGCGTAACTGTAGGAGTTCAGATTCTGTGATTCGCAAGGACTCAGAAACCTAGAAGTATTGTGGCCTTTTCTTTCCAATTAAAGGATTTGTGTGCACAACTCTTGCACATCTTTGTGCACCTCATATAATTTACAAATGTTTTGTTTAGTCCAATTCCTAGTTTCTTAGATAGTTGAAGGATTATGAAAAAGCAACATGATTGTAGATGTTACTGTGTAATTTTAAAATGAGGAGTGCTTCAGTTAAACAAGAAAGGAAAGGCCTAACAGGATGTTTGGGGCATTTTTAATACTGCAGAGAAAACTCCTCACTTCATATCTAATGATATGGAGGGGCTACTTGAGGATAGGAAACATCATCTTTTTAAATAACCAGAATTATCAACAGCAATCATATTGACAATAGAAACTTTACCAACCCCTGCCAGCAAGAGCTATACTTTAAAAATAATCAGATCCCTGACAGAAACTGAGAAAATTCTGAGGGAAAGAAAAAGTTGCTTGTGTACATTGTTTTCTATTCCCAAGTTCTACGTGGATTTTGAAGTGCATACAATTTTTCTATCTATCAAGGAAATGTGTGGTGTCAGAATAAAACGCAGCTGTAGAGGCAGAAAATAAAAATGCCTCTGAAACTGGGGGCATTTAAAAGGCTCACAGGGTAAAACTTAATCTAGTCAGTTCACTTAACAGACAAAGCTTATTAGGAACTTAAGAACTTATTGGCCTGACCATCAAAGTGTCAATAAGGGTTTTTTGTTTTTTGTCTTAATGGAACTTGACATGCTGATTCTAGGGACAGTGAAGGGACGTGCCCTGCAACTAGCAAGGCATGCCGAGTCCTAGAGCTGATATGCGTGGCTTTGGAGCAAGAATAGACTCGCGTTAGATGGGACAGAATGCAGAGCTGGACGCAGGCTCACGTGCGGTGGGCGGGACAGTCTCTTTGCCCCTCGGACCCCCTCGGATCCTTTCTCCTTCGGTGTCTTCTCTACATTCTGGAAAACTGACCTGTGCACAGCGTCAACCTGGCTCCCTGGTCCAGGCTTCCGGGAGTTTCGGCCGGTGGGAGGGATGCGCGGGGCCTGATCTGAGTGTGCGCACTGATTCAGGGCGTGGCCAGCGGGTCAGCCCGCAGCCCCGGAGGATCAGAGGAGCCTGGTGAGGACCTCTCGGAGCAGGTCCAGAGTGTGAAGACATCCACGCCACATGAGTGCCCATCGGAGAGCATCCTCCGCAAAGGTTCTTTCTCACTGCGGAAGTGGAAAACCCTTTGCTGTTTGCCAGCCTCTTCCCATCCCCGTGGTGCTTGCTCTGTGGGGCCGCCTGAAATGGTCCTGGCAGCGGGGTCGGGGGAGCATGTGGCTCAACCACGTGCACTTCTCCACCGCCGATCTGTCCACGGCCACGGCTGAGGGCCCAGGCGGCCATCGGAGGCCCATGCGAAGCCCCAATATGGCACCCTTCTCCGGGGGGGTTCTGATGATAACAAAACATTTTAATTACTGAATTGAGACTGTGATCATAGGACTTCTTTTTTCCAACAGTGACAAGAGCAATCATGGGCCTTCCTCAGTTTTCATCCATCGACAGGGAAGAACTATACCCAACAAATAAATGTAAAGGGACAAAAACAAAGTTGCTTTATGGCTACATTCCATGAGTTATCCTAACTGATACACGTACACACACACCACACAATTTTTATATTATCATATTATTTTTGATAAACTATGTAAACATGCCTGGGAGTGAGAAACACCAGTTGTTCCCTCTGGAGCGGGAGACGGGATGGAGTCAGAAAAAGGAGTGCAGGGCCTAGACTGAACCTGTGATGTTAAATGGCTTACTGTTTTCCATACTTCATCAAATGCCTAAAAAACGTTTATTACTAAAACAGTTACGTGTTGTAAATCAACTATACTTCAGTCAAAAAGAGTAAGACTCAGGGCTTCCCTTCCCTTCCCTGGTGGCACAGTGGTTGAGAGTCTGCCTGCCGATGCAGGGGACACGGGTTCGTGCCCCGGTCCGGGAAGATCCCACATGCCACGGAGCAGCTGGGCCCGTGAGCCATGGCCGCTGAGCCTGCGCGTCTGGAGCCTGTGCTCCACAATGGGAGAGGCCACAACAGTGAGAGGCCCACGTACCGCAAAAAAAAAAAAAAAAAAAGAGTAATACTCAATACTCTGTAATAACCTATGTGGGAAAAGAATCTGAAAAAGAATAGATATATGTACATGTATAACTAAATCACTTTGCTGTACACCTGAAATTCACACAACATTGTAAATCAACTAGACTCCAATATAAAATAAAAAATAATAAAAAAAGAAATTAAAAAAAGAAAAAAATCAAAAAATTTTTAAAAACTACATATATTTGTCAACATAAATGACCATATCCTAAATATTATGCATACCAGTTAACATCTCCAGTATCAGGTTGGTCTTTGATCATTTTACACAATACTTCTCACACTCACACACACAACCCCACTCCCCAGGACTTCACCCAGGTCTCTATTTGTAATTCCTCCACGTGTTCAGGTCTGTTAGTCTCATTGGTCTCATTGTCAAGAGACACTAGCCTCTGAATCATGCTAGTTCTACTTATACCAAAAAGAAAAAGTGAAAAATATGGACAAATAGCTTATTCTTGCTCATAGGTATGTGAGTAGGCCTCTAAAAGAAATGAATTAAACTTGTAGCCTAGAAGCAGCCTCTAGCTAAGGGTAAAGTTCAGGATCAAGCTGAATTTCTCTCTTAAAGTAAACATGTCTAAAACGAAACAAAGAGGGTGACTGGGAAATGTATGATCTCACTTCCCCACCAACAGGGAAAAGTCCAAAGTAATTTCATCCCTCACAGAGCTCCATGGGTCACATCCAAATCTTATTGATTCTACTGAGTTAGCAGCTCACAGGATGACAGCTGCTCACAGCAAGATCAGCTCTGACAGATCAACTGACCCAAGGTTTCTGGTTCTTGTTTCCAAAGATACCAACAATCAACACAATTTCATGACCAAATTTCAGTATTTTCAGCTGAAAATATTTTTATAACTGACTGAACATAGCATAAACTGAAAATATAATTTTTAAAATCACTTTTGGATACCCTAAAGGCGGAATTATTATCAATACATTATCTGTTCTAGCTAATTTAATAGTAAAATTATGGAACATAATTAATCATGCCATTCTTTAGCCGTCTGATAGAGGGTGAATACGGAACTCAATTAAAGTGTTTAGTTTTGGGCTTCCCTGGTGGCGCAGCGGTTGTGAATTCGCCTGCCGATGTAGGGGACACGGGTTCGTGCCCCGGTCCAGGAAGATCGGAGCGGCTGGGCCCGTGAGCCATGGCCGCTGAGCCTGCGCGTCAGGAGCCTGTGCTCCGCAACGGGAGAGGCCACTCTTTTACCAGTGAGAAACCTGTAATTGTTTAAATGAAGAAATTTAGATACAATGCCAAAAGTTTTTAAGATGTCACCAATTTTTAAATTTCACAGTCTTTTATTAACCCAAGCCTCTTATTCCTTATTATTTCACATACTGACACCTCAAGAGATGTATAATTTATAGATCCTCCGTGTAGAAATGAAAACGAAATGGTAACAATTATAATACAATTCCATCTCTGTAACTCTAATTAGAAAGTTTGGAACTTAAGAAAATTTTAAAATAAATCTTACTGTATATTGTCAGCTCAGGGAAACCACTGTCTATATGCAGACAAACTTGATTGTATTCTAACAGTTGCCTCTATACAGAAAAAATTATTTTAATAAACTTTAGTCTGAAGTGGAATGACTCATTTCGTTCGTCAGGTGAAGTTCTCAGAATGGTGCCATGCCTACAATCCATTAACACAAAGAAAGGTGTGGCATTGAAATGAAGAAAAATGAATGGAATTTTGATACAGGGTACATTATTTTTTTCAGTTTATTATATTGGAGTATAGTTGATTTATGATGTGTTAATTTCTGCTGTACAGCAAAGTGATTCAGTTTTACATTCTTTTTCATATTCTTTTCCATTACGGTTTATCCCAGGATATTGCATATAGTTCCTTGTGCTATAGAAGTAGGACCTTATTGTCTATCCATTCTATATATAATAGTTTGCATCTGCTAACCCCAAACTCCCACTCCATCCCCCCACCCCCTCCCCCTTGGCAACCACAGGTCTGTTCTCTATGTCTGTGAATCTGTTTCTGCTTCACAGATAGGTTCATTTGTGTCATATTTTAGATTCCACATATAAGTGATATCATATGGTACTTGTCTTTCTCTGACTTACTTCACTTAGTATGAGAATCTCTAGTTGCATCCACGTTGCTGCAAATGGCATTATTTCATTCTTTTTTATGGCTGAGTAGTATTCCTTTGCATATGCACCACATCTTCTTTATCCATTCATCTGGACCCTTAGGTTGCTTCCATGTCTCGGCTATTGTGAATAGTGCTGCTATGAACATAGGGGTGCATGTATCTTTTTGAATTTGAGTTTTGTCCAGATATATGCCCAAGAGTGGGATTGCTAGATCATATGGCAACTCTATTTTTAGTTTTTTGAGGAACCTCCATACTGTTTTCCATAGTGGCTGCACCAGTTTACATTCCCACCAACAGTGTAGGAGGGTTCCCTTTTTCTCCACACCATCTCCAGCATTTGTTATTTGTAGACTCTTTGGTGATGGCCATTCTGACCAGTGAGAGGTAGTATCTCATTGTAGTTTTGATTTGCATTTCTCTAGTAATTAGCAATGTTGAGCATCTTTTCATGTGCCAATACAGGGTACATTCTTGAGTAATGCTACCCTTTAGCTTTTTCCTATGGCTATATATATATATTTTTTTTAAAAAAAAGAGCATTGCCCTAAGCTGTAAGCATTTAGAAATACTGAGTTTGCCTGGTTTTCATTTAGACCTAGAGACAATTCCCTAGAGTAATTATGTGGACCCTAAATAAACATGAGGACCTGCACAGCACGTAGACATAGAAGCTTTTCATCAGAGGTTCATGACACAAAGGCATACATATTTCTTGATGGAAAGGTCACATTTCTCTTTGCTTGACTCTTATCCAGAAAACCATTAAGAAAATCATTTTACTTAGCCTGATAAATGCTATTTGGCCATAGTTTCTCAGAAGATATATTTAATTTTTTTAAAAAAAGGAAAATTCATGGTCATTTTATATTCTGCAATGAGCAAGTAACTGCACAGCCTTTGGATCTCCTCACAGGGCTGCACATTCATCTCCTTGGAAGTGACTCATTCTTCCTGCAAGCTGTGCTCACATGCCACTTCCTTAGGGAGTCTGCTATAGGCTGGATGTTTGTGTTCCCCCAAAATTCACATGTTGAGACCCTAACCCCCGAGGTGATGGTACTAGAAGGTGGGACTTTTGGGAGGTGATTAAATCATGAGGGTGGGGCTGTCATGAATGAGATTAGTGCCCATATAAAAGCAGCCCAGAAAGCTCCACTGTCCCTCCCACCATGTAAGGTCACAGTGAAAAGACAGCCATTTGGAAGCCCTCACCAGACACTGACTTTGTTGGCACCATGACGTTGGACATCCCAGCCTCCAGACCGTGAGAAACAAATTCCTGTTCTTTATAAGACACCTACTCTATGGTATTTTGTTACAGCAGCCTGAATGGACAACCATCTAAAATGTCCTTCCTCTTAATGTTCTATATGTGTTACCCAGCTTTATTTTATCACCACCTGACAAACAATTGATATTTGTTTATTGTCTGTCTCCCATCAGATGGTTTGTGTTTCCTATTCACTGCTTTACCTCTAGCACCTACACAGGGCCTAGCAGTAGATACTCAAGTATCACTAGATGCTCAGAAATATTTGTTGAATGAAGAAATGAATGCACGTGGGAATGAGGGGTGCCGTGCTAGATTTGGGGATACCTTCAGGGAATTCACAACCTAACAGGAGAAACGGACATTTTAACACTGCCATATAGTGTGATAAATGCTATATCAGAATAGTGTAAGGTATAGTGTAAGGTATATACACTGACCTAATTGCTAGGGATGGTTTCACAGAGGAAGAGGTACCTCGGCTGAGTCCTGAAGGATGCGTACAAGTTCGTTAGGTGGTTACAGGGAAAGAGAGAAGCCTAGAAAGAGGGAACAGGAGGTGCAAAGAGAGGAGACAAAATCCCTCATGTCCCTGAGCAGTTCCACATGAAGGGAGCAAAGAGGGTATAAGGGGGAAACACCGAATAACCAGAAGATCAACAGTGCTGCTTTCAGAGCATGACTAAAATCACACAACCTCCCGACTCCTCTCAGGGGACTCCCTCCAGCCTCCAACAACCCGCTTCCCTGCAGTGTCTAAGCCTGAGGTGTTCTGTCCACGCTCCTCCAAGGAAAGCTTCAAGAGTGGACGAGAGGGCTTCCCTGGTGGCGCAGCGGTTGAGAGTCCGCCTGCCGATGCAGGGGACACAGGTTCGTGCCCCGGTCCGGGAGGATCCCACGTGCCGCGGAGCGGCTGGGCCCGTGGGCCATGGCCGCTGAGCCTGCGCGTCCGGAGCCTGTGCTCCGCAACGGGAGAGGCCACAGCAGTGAGAGGCCCGCGTACCACAAAAAAAACAAAACAAAACAAAAAGTAATCTTACACTCTGCCCGAGGAGGTGCCAGCTTTGGCAGGTGTCGGCCTCTGCTTCCTCGTTAACAAAGCTCAGGCAAAGTGACAAGACGGCATCTACAGCTTTGCCCAGGGCGGGGAGCCTTCGTAAGAGCTGAAGTCAAAGCCAGATGCTCCATTTCCTGGGTCAGCTTTCTTTTCAGAAGACGGGTTCCCCTCCACAGCAAACTGACTCTCTTTGTTATTCCTAAGGCTCATTCTGGGCTGGGGAGGAAAAAAAGCATCCTCCCATCAACCATAAGGCAACAAGACACAAAGGTGGAGGTCACGTCTGTGCTAGAAACTAGAAACACATTAAGACCGAACTAAGGAAAGAGGGTCTCACCATGCTCCTACAAGGGCGCAGGTAGGAGAATAGAGCATTAAAGCTTTGTACCTGCTTTTTTTTTTTTTTTTTTTTTTTTGGCTAAACAATAGTACAAAGCCACATTATTCTGGAAACTGTGATCACAAAGCTTAGAAGAGATTTGAAAAGTTTATATCTTTATTAGAAACATATATAGGTTAATTCAATGTGCTTTAAAGATGGAATTTGAGTAAGGGATGAGGAGCTATAAAGTCTGAGGGGTTAAAGAGGAATTAGAAATATCATGCACGGCCCAGATTTTACATTTTTCAGGGCTCTGACCCCCTGAGTTTTCCAGCATCTCAGCCATACAACTGCGTATGGGGTTTTACCATCGGCCAGAAAAACACTTACAATTCACCAATCGACAGCTTTCCTTGTGAGGCTAAAAGGAAATATTCTAAGAGTACTTTTCTGCTTTCCTTAAAAATGCAAACCGCCCTCTTCCTTTCCTACCCTTAGGCCAAGTCTTCATTCATTCAGAACAACTGGGGCTTAAACTCTGCTTAACAAATACACTCCCCAAGACTCAGTGCTTTGCTTCTGAGGGTATCAAGACCAAGAATGTGATGGAATTTAGAGGAAGGAAACATTGAGAAACAGCTGTTGACCAAATGAGCAAGGGCAGTGATGATACATGAACAGTAATGATGGTATTACTTTGTATTTAGAAAGCATCATCTTCAAAAAGGCTCACGGTACTGTATAGATACGTATCTGTTGTCTTTTATCCTTAGTGACTGAAACAAATGAGGACCATTCTTACTAATGCATACTTCCATACCTAACCGCATATATTTTGGCTGCTTCCATTTGCCTTGTCTTTAAGTTCAATCAACTCCTTCACTGAGCAGTATCTGGAAATTGCATTGACTTTCTTCAATTGTACAGGGTCCTATTTTCTGTATCCTCTTCACCGTTGGGCACTAGCTTCTTCCTTCTTTTGCTATGTTGGTAGCTTCATGTTTTACTCATCTGAATTCATGCTGGCGTGTTCACTTGCTCTTTTCATCATCAGAACTTGCCTATAAATTCTGTCCTGCAATTCCATACATCACCATCAAACTTTACCCTCCTGCTATCATAACTTACGTAATTCTCTTTTTCACGTGGTCATTTTCATGAAAGGCGTTCCATTTGCACGGCTATGTAATTATTTTTTAAAACTTCTTGACAATGGGGCTACGTCCACCAGATGTTCCTGATTCTTCTCTCCATTCAACGTAATGTAACTTAAGTCGGGTCATTTCTCCCACCTTCTTGAACTTCACAGGCCAACCGTCCCACCAGAAGTTTGTGCTGCTCGCCCACAGGCAGCTCTGTAGATCCTCTTTGGATGTCTCCTTCAATGCTCCTTCTTTACATAGCAGAAATCGTTCTCTGCCAACTCATTTTTTTTTCCAACTCATTTGACTCTAGAGTGATTTTATCTGATGAATATTAGTTGGAACCAAAGATCTTAGAAGCAAAAGCGGGGGGGGGGGCCCAATTATGTATCTATCCCTCTGCCTTCAGGAAGGAGACATCTTGTTCTCACTGGACAGGCAGTACAACCGATCGAAGCCCAAAGAAGTGATGTGTCCCAGGTCACGGCCCTGTTTAGTAAGGAAGCAGGAGCTGGACGCCAGCTCCCCAGCTGGGGCATAACAGGAGACCAGGGTGGCAGTTGGCACCACGGAAGGGAAGACTCTGAGTGAGCAAACTTAGCAATGGGTACTCATACAGGGAAGTCCTCGGTGAGTGGACTCCAATCTAGAACACTTAAGGAATATTTGGAAAGACCATTGCAAAGCTATGTAGGAATAAGAATTATGGAAGAATGGGATTGTGCTCAGAGACTAATGTTCACGTCCTCTAAGGCTGATTAAAAACCACCCAAAATGGACTTCCCTGGTGGCGCAGTGGTTAAGAATCCGCCTGCCAATGTGGGGACACGGGTTCGATCCCTGGTCTGGGAAGATCCTACATGCCGCGGAGCAACTAAGCCCGCGAGCCACAACTACTGAGCCTGCGCTCTAGAGCCCATGTGCCACAACTACCGAGCCTGCGTGCCACAACTACTGAAGCCCGAGCACCTAGAGCCCATGTTCCTCAACAAGAGAACACTGCAATGAGAAGCCCATGCACTGCAACTAGAGAAAGCCTGTGATAGCAACGAACACCCAATGCAGCCAAAAAAATTTTTTTAATAAATAAAAAAAAAACACCCAAAACGTAGGGCCTTAAAACAACTATATTTTGCTCACAAATCTGCAATCTGGGCAGTGCTCTGCTGGGATGGCTTGTTTCTGCTCCCTTAGGGTCAGCTGGGGTCGCTCAAAGTCTAAGAGCTAGAACTGTCTGAAGGCTCCTTCGACTCAGACATCTGAAGGACAGAACAGCTGGGGTTCCTTGGACATGGCTCTCCATCTCTAAGTGACCTTTCCACGTGGACCTTCCATGGCAGCTGCAGGACAGCCAGACATCTTACCTGTCAGCTCATGGCTCCCAAGGGATGCAGCTCAAGAAAGACAGTGGGTGGAAGCTGCACCACCTTTCACGACTCAGCTCCGGAAGCCGTTCAGCATCACTTCTGCCACGTTCTCTTGGTCCAGGCAGTTACAAAGATCTTCCCAGATTAAAGAGGGGAGATCACAACCAGCAATCCCATTCCTGGGCATATATCCAGACAAAACTCTAATTCAAAAAGATATACCCCTGTGTTCATATCAGCACTATTTACAATAGCCAGGACATGGAAACAACCCAAGTGCCCACCGACAAACGAATGGATAAAGAAGATGTGGTATATATATACAATGGAATACTACTCAGCCATATAAAAGAATGAAATAATGCCATTTGAAGCAACATGGATGGACCTAGAGATGATCATACTGAGTGAAGTGAGTCAGACAGAGAAAAACAAAACCATATGATATCACTTATGTGGAATCTAAAATATGACACAAATGAACTTCTCTATGAAACAGAAACAGACTCAGACAGGATTCAGAGTTTGGGATTAGCAGATACAAACTATTACAGAGAGAACGGATAAACAACAGGTCCTACCAGATAGCACAGAAAACTATATTCAGTATCCTGGGATAAATCATAATGGAAAAGAATACGAAAAAGAATCTGTATGTATATATGTATATATATATATATAACTTAATCACTTTGCTGTACAGCAGAAATGAACACAATTGTAAATCAACTATACTTCAACAAAATAAGATTTTTAAAAAAAGGGGAGATCACAAACTCCACCTCTTGACGGAGAGGTGGGAGCAGAAGGTTCAGGATAAGACTGATGTCAGAGCAGCTCTCTTGGGAAAACACAACTTGCCACAACTAAAAACCACTGGGTCACCAACCACTGCAACACAGAATTGAAATGGACCTGGAAAAGGCCATCATCTGTCATTAACAAAACTCGTTCTGCAAGCACAGCTCAAAGGGCCCTTCCCTTGGAATACCTCTTTGCTGTCCCCAGCTTCCTCAGCCCTTTGTAAATATGTCCACTCTCTCACTCAGTATATTCTATTGTAATTATTTTTATAACACTATTGTAATCAGGCAGGTACTACCCAATCGGTCAATTAGCCGGACTTTTTTCTAATCACATCACAAAGCATCTTCAGATTGGTGGGGAAGAGACACTTCTAGGGGGGCCAGAAGCGACACTTTGCACACAAAACAAAGGAGAGCGGAAAGAAAAGCATCAGCAATTCAGAGATGAAAAACTATAATCACACAAAGGAAAAAAAAAATATATATATATATATCTTTGCCCTACAGTAAAGGCAGAAGGCATAAACTGTAAATGTCAAAATAACCTAGAGGGGCCTCCCTGGTGGCGCAGTGGTTGGGAGTCCGCCTGCCGATGCAGGGGATACGGGTTCGTGCCCCGGTCTGGGAGGATCCCATATGCCGCGGAGCGGCTGGGCCCGTGAGCCATGGCCGCTGGGCCTGCGCGTCCGGAGCCTGTGCTCCGCAACGGGAGAGGCCACAACAGTGAGAGGCCCGCATACCGCAAAAAGAAAAAAAAAAAAAAAAAACCTAGAGAGCAGCTGGGATGGAAGCATTGCCTAAAGCTATGGTTCTCCAAGCTCACCTGCCTCAGAATCGCCTGATGAAACTGTTGAACGTCTCCCCCCTCCTCCCCCCCCCCGCTAGTTCCCGATTCCGCAGGTCTTGGATTGGCCTGAGAACTTGCATTTTTCTCGGGTCCCAGCCGATTTGTTGCTGGTGGTCTGGAACCGCGTTTTAAGAACCACTCGCCTAAAGTCTTTTAGAGCTGGGAGTAGTGGCCACAGGTGCAGCCCCTGCAGATATGCGGTAACCAGAAGGGCCACCAGAGAAGTGGGTGGAGAAGACGACCCAAGAGGTGGAAGCGGCCTGATTTATCACAGCCCACCTCTCTGTAGGCCCGGCTACCGGCCAGAGCACACGCGGACGGCTGCAACCGGTGGCGGGAAGGCCCACGCCGCCGGAGCCCCCAGCCGCGGTGACCAGGCGCCTCCTGCCGACGGTCCTTGGGAGGTGTCATCCTGCACCGCACACCCTAGCCGGGACGAGGTGGGCGGGGCCCAACTCGGGCCCGCCTCCATTCCGGAAGTGCCCCATCGGGGACGCAATTCCCGCCCCCAGGGTGGGCGGTGCCGTCTGGCCGTGATTGGTCAGCCCCGTCCGTGCGCAGTGACGTTGAGTCCGGACGGGAAGTGTCCAAGAGGAGCGCGGGAGCTGAGAAGTGGAGGGTAGCTGCGTCCCGGAAAGGCCTTTCGCGGACCGTTCTGCGGCCGGTGCTCCTCGGGCTGCTTCCCGCGAGCGTCCGGCCCTCGCCACCCGCCAACCCGGGGTGCCTTCGCAGCCTGCCCAGGCCCGGGTGAGCGTCCGAGTGGGACCGCTGGGAGTGCGCGCGCGTCTTGCGCGCGCGCGTGCGCCTGGAGGGAGGTGGTGACCCTGTGTTCGTGGCCCCGGGAGGCGAGCGGGAGCATTGTGCTCTCGGTGTCCCTAAGGCTCCGGGGACGCGCCCTCGTCCCCACCACCCGCCTTCCTAAGCCCTTTGGGTCACCGACCGGACAGATGTTGCTGGGCCTTGTGGCTCCAGGAAACGGGCATGGATTGGTTCTCCCAGCAATTTTATTTGCCTGCTCTTAGTGAAGAGCCGTGCTGAGCGCAGGGGCTGCACAGGTCACTGTGTCCCCAGTCCTTAGAGGTGCAAGGATTCATATTAGAGCTGAAGTGAACGCAGACCCCGAGGAGAGGACCTCCTCCTGGAAGGCAAACAGATAATTACTGCAGGGTGTGGTAGGTGCTCAATTCAGGGTGCACGTGGAAACAGATAATTACTGCAGGGTGTGGTAGGTGCTCAATTCAGGGTGCACGTGGAAGCCCTTGTAAGGAGTGATCGCTTTGAGAAATTGATCCCTGACCTAAGATTTGAAGAAAGGGATGAAGAATTACAAAACCAAAACCTGTGAATTCCCTAGCCACTGCCAGTGAGCCTCTACAACCGCAGTAAACCTTTCCCTTTTCCAGGTTCTTGAAAAGAAGTGGAACACACAGCATAGTATGGGTTCTTTTATTTATTAGGTTCCTGGTTTCAGAGAAGATGACAGAGGAACTGGATCTCTCGGGACAGGACTCTGATGCGGGGAGTGAGGAGGTGGTCCTGACCCCTGCAGAACTCATTGACAGGCTGGAACAGGTAAGCAGCCCAAACAGAATCCCCCTGCTCCAAGCTCAGCCTTTTTATTTAGTCCAGCTGTGCAAATGTCAGGAATCAGGAAATGAGATGGAACTCTAGGCTTATTTCAAGAGAAGAGAGACCGCATCTTACCGTCTACACAGAAATAGGAAGCAGGGGGACAGCCGGATAGAAACCTCATAATGTCAGACCCAAAATTCTCAAGTGGGGCCAGAGAGGGTCAGCTTTGGGGACATTTACGAGAACAGCTCACAGAGCAAAGGATCTGCTTGGTATTTGTGGGTACCGCAGAAGTGCTTGGTAGAGACTTGTAAGGTCTAGAAAGTGCTGAAACACCTTCTTTAGGAGAAAACTGGTCTTATTCTTCCTTTTCCTCCAAATACTTCCTTTTGTCCACCGTTCTGTATGTTTCCACTGCTTACCTCAAACCACTTCTGGGCCGTTTCTCCTTTTAGTCATAATCGCTGTGGCTTATTGAGTATTTCCTGCGTGCCAGGGCTTTTCACAATTGTTGTCTCAGGAGGCCTTGGTAGTTTCGGAGTTCAGACTACCTGTGTTTAAATCCCTGCATGCCACTCGTTTTTTTTTTTTTTTAATTTTATAATTAAAAAAATTTTTTTTGTCTGCGTCGGGTCTTCATTGCTGCACGCGGGCTTTCTCCAGTTGCGGCAAGCGGGGGCTACTCTTCGTTGTGGTGCACGGGCTTCTCATTGAGGTGGCTTCTCTTATCGCGGAGCACAGGCTCTAGGCGCGCGGGCTTCAGTAGTTGCAGCATGCAGGCTCAGTAGCTGTGGCGCGTGGGCTTCAGTAGTTGTGGCACACGGGCTTAGTTGCTCTGCGGCATGTGGGGTCTTCCCGGACCAGGGCTTGACCCCGTGTCCCCTGCATTGGCAGGCAGATTCTTAACCACTGTGCCACCAGGGAAGTCCCCACTCGTCTGTTTTACAACTTCGGCGGGTTGTATAGCTTGTCTCTAGCACTTCCTTGACTGTCAGTGGAGGTAGTAATAGCGGCCGCCTCACAGAGCTGTTGTGAGGATGAAATGGGGTATTATGTGTGAAGAGCTCAGAGTGTTGTCTGCCGTGTGTTAGGTGCGAGTGGTCATAATCAGTACAGCACCGCCCTGAGGCAAGCACTATTGTCATCTCCATTTTACAGATGAGGAAACTGAGGCTTAGAGATGAGAGGTCTAAAGTAACTTGCCGAGGTCACACAACAGAGCCAGGATGTGAACCAGGTCTCTTTGATGTACTACACCTGCTGCCTTATTCTTCTCCCGCTCACCGCCCCTTTCCAGAGCTCTCTCATGTTTTTACTTTAGGATTCTTCATTCTTTCCTACCATTACATGCCATCGTGAGTGATAAAACGCAAGGGAGGTCATTTAAAAATGATGTCTCAGACCTTTTTAAGAATCTGGTGAAACCTCTGGCCCTCCCTCCCAGAATAATGCACATATACACCCGTGCAGAACTTTGCATGTAATTTCAGGAGATTCACAGGCACCCTGAAAATTTAAAACCCAATGAGATATCACTTATACCCATCCGAGTGGCAGAAATGAAACAGGTGAACAGTATAAAGTGTTGTCAAGGATGTAGAGAATTTAGCACACTTGTATACCACGGTGTGCATGTAAATTGGTACAGTCACTTAAAAAAAATAATGTTATTTTCTGGTCAGGTTAAAGAAGGCACACGTGTCTTGTGGCCGAATTATTCTGGGTGCATACCTAGAGTACGGCATATACACATAACGAGGGAGAAAAACGGCAGTAAAATGAGTAAAAGCTCCTGCCACAGCATGGACAGCTGTCAGGAGCATCACATGGAAGAACAAAAGATAAGTTGCTGAAGAAACCGTCTGTGTACCGTTCAAACCCTTGCAAAGCTGTCGTCCAGGGCAGAGCTTGCCAGCTTGGTGGTGCTGCACACGCTGAGGCTCTGCAAAGGCTCAGATGCTGACCCTCGCCCTCCAGGTCAGCCAGGCCCAGACTGCTGGCCTCTTCTGGGTGTCCTCAGGGCTCCCTGGGAGGGAGCCCAAGGAGGGTGGGGTCTGGCGGCCTTGGGAGTGGGTGAGCACGCGTCACACCTGTGACCTGATGCTCTCCTGCCCGGAGGGCAGCCACCGCCTGGACAGCTGCTGTGTAGCATGGCCTCGGGGCCGGCCTGAAAGGCCACTGATGAGCACAGCTCCGGGAGCATACGTAGGATACTCTTGAATGCTGGTAAAAATACGATTTAAAACTTGGTACCTAAAATGCAAAATTCCTCATTGTAATGGTCGTATTCGTTTGCTAAGGCTGCCTAACAAAGTGCCACAGACTGGGTGGCTTTGCTGACAGAAATTTATCTCCTCAGTTCTGGAGGCTCTTCTGTCTGAGACGAGATCAAGGTGCTGACACAGTTGGTCTCCTCTGAGGCCTCTCTCCTGGACTTGGAGACGGCCGTCTTCTGTGTCCTCATGTGCTCTGTCTTCTCTGTAGACAATTTCCCATAGAGAGTGAATGTACATAAAGAAAAGAAGGTACCAGGGACTGAGCCTTGGGAAACTCCGTGTCTGTGTTCTCTTCTCCTCCTACAAGGACACCCACCTCATGACCGCCTTTTAACCTAACTACCTCGTTAAAAGACCGCATCTCCAAATCCAGTCACATTCTGAGGTGCTGGGAGTTAGGGCTCTAACGTACAAATCGGCAGGTGGAGGCGGCACAGTTTCGCCCGTAACAGTGATAAACAGGTTGTCGTTAAAATTTTTTCAATGCAGTCATTTCAAACAGAGAACTTGATTATTTTTAAAAAGACTGTGAACTTAAATACAAGTTTCTCCCTAAAAATTTTGAAAAGATTTTATTTGAGCATTTTGTACTAATATAAACTTTGCCCTACTGTTATATGTTTTATTACCGTGATTTCATACTGCAAATGAGAAATCTCCCCCAAGTCTACTCCACTTTACCCAGTATACCATACAGTGCCATTATTTCTTTGAGTGCCCTGTCATGGAAAGGTTGGTAAGCACCATGTAGAGATAAAAACAGAAGTAATGAAACTACAGGAAATTAATCACTAAATTCAGGCTAATGATCACCTCTGAGGAGGGAGGGGACACAAGGGGACTTGTAAAATGATGATGATATTCTTTAATGAAGCTATGTGCCCATAGGTGTTTATCAGTATTATGTATTTCATAAATATTTTTGTACCTATTCAGTATTTAATAAAGTCAGGTAAAAAGAAAACCTGGGCTTCCCTGGTGGCACAGTGGTTAAGAATCTGCCTGCCAATGCAGGGGACGTGGGTTCGAGCCCTGGTCTGGGAACTAAGATCCCAGATGCCGCAGAGCAACTAAGCCCGTGCGCCACAACTACTGAGCCTGCGCTCTAGAGCCCGTGAGCCACAACTACTGAACCCACGTGCCACAACTACTGAAGCCAGCACGCCTAGAGCCTGTGCTCCGCAACAAGAGAAGCCACCGCAATGAGAAGCCCGTGCACTGCAACAAAGAGTAGCCCCCGCTTGCTGCAACTAGAGAAAGCCCATGTGCAGCAACGAAGACCCAATGCAGCCAAAAATAAATAAAATAAAATAAATAAATTTATTAAAAAAAAAAGAAAATCTCCTGCTTTATAAGTTCTCTATGACAGTTTGATCTTTTCTCATTCATTATGCTACTTGAAAAGACAGATTGTCTTTCTGGTTAATTTTTATATATCTGCAACACTATTCCAGAAGCTTGAGCACCTGAAAAAAAATTTTATGATAGTAGCAATACCGGTATTTAATAATGCGTCTGAATGGTGATAATTGGAGAAGCAGAGACTTAAGTGTGTCAGAATGAATAACTGGAGTGTGCTTGGCCTGTAACTCTGAGCTATGCTAGAACTCAATTTCCTGTGATTGAAAGATAAGTACAGCTTCCTCAGTCACCAGTGGATACTTCAGTTCCCTAAGCCTTGGTAATTTCTGAAACATACCAAGCATCCGGGCCTAAGTCATAAATTAGGGATTTAACGTCTTAGTCCAAAAACTGCTTAATAGATAAATCTCCATTTCCTTTGTGATCGTTTGTACTCTTGGGCAGTTAGTAAATAACGTGATCTGTGTTTTCTCATCAACAAGGTAAGGATAACTGTATCCATTTCATCTCAGTTATGATAGTGATGAATGAAAAAATTATAAAGTGCTCTGAGCTGTATGGGCGGGCACTGGTGCCCCCTGGTGGGCAATAGCAGATACAGACACTGGTGCCCGGTGACAGGTACCGAGTGGACACCAGGTAGGGTTACTCTCAACCATAGGTGTACTGACAACACAGCCTTTCCACTAAAGGAAATAAAAAAGCCATCATTAAACATAGCTTGTCTTCAAAGCATTTCCAGTATTTCCAACCGGTAGACAGTTTCTTTGCTGAGGCAGCTGTGATTTTAGGGGTGAGTACTGACTCACAGGCTTATTTTGCTCCATTGTGAGTAATGCCCCTTTGTGCGTTTTTCGGGCATTGTTTTTTTAGGCCTGGATGAATGAAAAGTTTGCCCCTGAGCTGCTGGAAAACAAGTCGGAAATCGTGGAGTGTGTCATGGAGCAGCTGCAACACATGGTAAGAGGTGCCTCCCTCAGCGTTCAGAGGAGGGCAGCTTAGAAGGTGTGTCGGCATGGTGAGAGGCCGTAGGCTGATAACAAATCTGTTTCATTGGGCCCAGCCTAGTTTGGGGTTTTTTTTTCTTTTTTAATGTTGAATTATCTACATTTACAAAGCCTGGGAACTCCTATGAACATCTGGCTGTCAGCTTCTAAAAACCTGTCCTCAGCATTCCTGCATTTGTACGCGAGAACAGCTGACCAGAGCAGGGTAGGGACCGCCCCTTCCAATGTGCTCCCCAGGCCCCCAGCTCCTGGCTGCCGACCTTTCTCAGGTACCTTACCTGCCTGGCCCCGAAGCCTCTGAGTGTGTGGCCCTTGCCTTAGATGAGCCGGGCTTCGGTCACTGACAGCCTCAGGGTAGCTTTGAAACGTTGGTCTTTTACAGTTTCTGAACTGGTGTTTTAACTACTTTCAAGACCCTTTAGACATTTCTTCTGTCTGCTGCCGTCCTTTACACTAGGGTTGGGGTTCTTCTGGGCCCTTCTGACCAGCCAGATTCAGATTCTATTCAAGTGGTCATTTTCTAAAAGTAAATGAGTGCTGTCTGCACTTTATGTCGTGAGACTGTGGTCATGTATTGCTTGTGTAGTTAATAAATTAGAAGGAAATGAGAGCCCTTAAACGATGAGTTTTTTGTTCTCCTCTGACCTAAATGTAGCCTCTGAGTCCTTAACGTTGCCAATGATGATGGGCCGCGCGCTGATTGAACAAAAAAAGTCATTAGTCTTTGACTCTCAGGTTTCTTACAAACTTCTTTTTCTGTGTTAACAGGAAGAAAATCTCAGGAGGGCCAAGAAGGGGGACCTGAAGGTCGGCATCCATCAGATGGAGATGGAGAGGATCCGCTTCGTCCTGAGCAGCTACCTGCGGTGTCGGCTCACAAAGGTTGGGGGGCAGCTGTCGTGCGGACTGAGGGTCTTGGGAGGAGCCGGGAGGGTCCAGGGCCCGCAGGTGCTGCTGAGGCCCCACGTCAGGGGAGCCAGAGTCGGGAGGAGAAGCATCGATGGCACGGTTGTCTCCCACCTCCAGGGACACTGTTAGTCTGTCTGCTGTGCGAACGGCCCCCCCCGGAGGGACCGTTGGGCGGTGCCGAGCGTGGAGGTATTGGCAGTGGGTGAACAGGGAATACTGACCAGAGGGGACCTGGTTTTAAGAACTGTTTTGCATCTGTCGTTAAGTCAGTGTCAAGTGGACCGTGCTAATGACATTCAGCTATATCTCTGTGGCCGTCTAACTTATAAAAATGAAACGGCAAAACATGCTTATTTTCAATGACGTCTGTTTTAAACCTGGAAGTTCTTACCTCCTTGAAGTTTCTTTTAATTTGGCTCCAATTGTCCTCTTAGTTATTACAAAGCAAATACGCTTGATTCTTGAACACCATGGGTGTGAACTGCGTGGGTCCACTGATACACAGAATTTTTTCAGTAAATATTTGCTGTAAAGTGATGCGAGGTTGGTTGAATCCAGATGCAGAACCAGGGATACGGAGGGCCGACTGTAAGGCGGGGGGAGGGGAGCACCGCTGGCACACTCAAGCCCCGAGTTGTTCAAGGGCCAGCCGTACCCTCTACCATGTGAATGCGCTTCAGAGACTGAAGACAGCTCGGAAGGCTCTTGAGAGCCCTCTCAGCTAAACATTGCAACCGTTTATTTCCATTTACTCTCCTGGTCTCTTCCCTTAAAAGGTTTATCAGTATCCTTCTTAAATTATCCCACCTACAGTGGAACAGAGTTCCCGTTGTAGTTTGGTCACTTTTGTGAAAAGCAGGATGATCACTTCCCTTGTGGATATCAGACCGGTAGAAACGCCACCCAGTATCTTGTAGTGTCTGACGGACACGTCACCCGGGGTTCATTCCGCACTCACCACGAGCACCACCTCTTTTGAAGTTTTTAAGCTGTTGTGATTATTATTACGCCATCCCGTCACTATCCTGTATTTCCATGGCTTGATTTTTGACCCTTCAGTGTAGGGCTCAATACTTGTCCCTCTTCAGCTTCTTTTTTGGGGCCATTTCCCTGGTCTCTGGATCTCAATCTTGTCACCTAGCGTATTAGTTATTTCAGCAAGTTGGATGAGTGTGTCATCAAAGGTCTTATCTGGTTCGTTAGTAGGACCGGGCCAGTGACCGCTGTCCTGCCAGAGCCTTCCCCGCTGATTGGCGTCTGTCAGTTGAGTCCGTGTTCTTCTTTCACTGGTTTATGTGTCTCCTAGTCTGTGCTGTCACCCAGCACCCCCGCTACAGCTTGTCCACAAGGACGTTAAAGACATCATCACGCATTTTGAAAAACTTGAGACGCACTACGCCTCTCCCCACCCTCAGCTGCCAGGCCGCTCAGCTTTTTGGGGTGTGTGGTGAGGTGAACGCTCCTCATGCGCACCGCTACTTTCCTTTTGAGTTCACAAACCGTCTGTCTGTAAGGCCGTGTACAGCGTGAAGGACGCTGATGTGTGTTGGAAGAGTCCCCTCCTTTGTATTGTTGAAAATCAAGAAATGTGTCTGCCTCTAATCTTTCCCACCTCTTCTGAACTCGGTGACTCTGAGATTCTGAAGTGGCGTGTAGTTGTAGTGCATAAAGTGATACGGTAGCCGCGGTGATCCGCATAGGACAGGAGAAGGTGCTTCACACACTCAAACTCCGTACAGACGAGAATTTAGTTCATCCCAGAGCACAGTCCGTCCGAGCCGGGAGACCTCACCGCTGTAAGGATAAGTGCTGCCTTACCTGGGCCTTCAGCTCCTCCTCGCCGTCATCGTGGTCCTGCTCGCAGAGAGCGTTTCCCTGGCGGAGGTGATCGTGAGAGCTTTGACTCCAGACGAGGCTGCCTTTCCTGTTTCCTGACCACACACCTTTCTGTAGCTTTTAGCTTTGTTGTCGTTTTCTGGTAGTTCTTAGCATGCTTCCCAAGCCTCACCTCATTGTGGGTTTTATCCTTGCTGGTTATGTTGTTTCTTTTGTTGTTGTTAATAAATTTATAAATTTATGAATTTATTTATTTTTGGCTGCATTGGGTCTTCGTTGCTGGGCACGAGCTTTCTCTAGTTGCAGTGAGCGGGGGCTACTCTTCATTGCGGTGCACAGGCTTCTCGTTGCAGTGGCTTCTCTTGTTGCGGAGCACAGGCTCTAGGCACGTGGGCTCAGTAGTTGTGGCATGTGGGCCCAGTAGTTGTGGCTTGCAGGCTCAGTAGTTGTGGCGCATGGGCTCAGTAGTTGTGGCTCGCAGGCTCAGTAGTTGTGGTGCATGGGCTTAGTTGCTCCATGGCATGTGAGATCTTCCTGGACCAGGGCTCAAACCCGTGTCCCCTGCATTGGCAGGTGGATTCTTAACCACTGCGCCACCAGGGAAGTCCCTGGTTATAGTTTTATAATCAAGCGTCACTCTCTGTCTGCTTAAATGTTCTGTGTGTGTCTCTCCAGCCTCTGTATCTGTTTCACTTCACAGGTTGTACAGTTGTGTCTGTACAATGACACAGAAGTGCTGGGTAACAGCCCCTTCCTTTCTCTTAACTTCCATTTCCAATTGTCTAACCAGAGTTTCTTTCATGAAAGCCTCTCATCCTTTTTAAACTGTCTTCTTTTTTTGAGCCCTGGCCTCTGCTCCAAATTCTCTGAAACCCGCCTTTGTGAAGTCCAGTGTGTAAGTCTTATGATTAGAAAGAGTCTCAACCATGAAAACGTGTCATTTTAAGAGTCACTTTCTAGATTAACCTCGACCTGTTTCAGAAAACTAGCATGTGTGCCACTGGAATCAGGCGAGACCTTCGATGACACACTTGATCAAACTTGCTGATGGCAAAAAGCGTTGACAGGTGTCTCCTGTCCCCACAGATAGAGAAGTTTTTCCCTCACGTCCTTGAAAAGGAGAAGACACGCCGTGAGGGGGAGCCTTCCAGCCTTTCTCCGGAAGAGTTTGCCTTTGCCAGAGAGTGAGTAAGCAGCGAGCGTGGGGCCCGCCTTTATTTCCCTGGCTTGCCAGTGTGAGTTTGGTGGTGTGTCCCTGAGGCCAGTCGCAGGGCCACTGCTGTTGGCCTTATAGCGCTGGTGGCTCCGGGGCGTGTCGTCACTGCGATGTGGCTTTGTGTGTTTCAGGTACATGGCTAACACAGAGACCTACCTGAAGAACGTTGCCTTAAAGCACATGCCTCCTAATTTACAGAAGGTGGACCTCTTGAGGGCAGGTGGGCAGAGCATTCTCCTTTCGGACGTCCCGAGGGGCCGTAGTTTACACCCCGCGTGTCTCCAGGTGCCTTAGCATAGCATCTTCATCTCCACTCCCTTCTCTCGAACATGGGCAAATAGGTGCATAGATAAGTCAACAGAAAAGAGACAGAGGGGAAGGGTTCTGGGATAAAAACCAAGAATCGTGAAAAGCAGGCGCCGGGGTACCGATTGCAGCATCACTTTTGTGTTCTTCCGGTTCGGAGGAAATTCTCGTAGCTGCCACCGTAAGTGCAGACTCACCCGCGTACGCAGTCACCTCCTGAGGGTCCGTGCTGTGCTCAGCTCCTCTGGGTGAGGAAGATGCCGGGGTCTCTGGTCTCCGGGGGCAGCAGCGTCCCCCTCACAGGTTCCAGGCCATGCAGGGCCTGTCTCCTCCCAGGGGAACGTTAGCTGGGAGGCTGGGACACCTCCGGGGATCCCTCAGGGCTCCTGATCTTCGGTTGTGAGCAGCCTCCCGTCTGTGGGAAGGAGAGCAGGACAGACGGCAGGGAGGCGCCAGGGAGGGAAGCACGGCCATCTCCTCTGCCTCTCGCCCCCTTGCTTGGTTCCCCGAAAGTCTGCCAAGCCAAGGGGGGGCCCTGGTGGTAACCCCTAACCTTGGATCAGCCAGCAGGGCCCCTGGCATGTGGCCTCCAGTCCACCTCCCTGGTCTTTCCCAGCTCGCCATGTCCACACAGGACCTCACGGGGGCCTGGAGTCCACGGGTTCCCAAGCTGAGTCCAGGACAGCCGAGCCCTGAGCGTCCCTCGCCAACCCAGCCTGGGGGCCGCGCTCTGAGCCCTGCCGCTGGCGGGGGACTTAGCCCCGGCTGCCACAGCTAAGTACCACTGACAGGACGGGGGCGCCTGACCAGCCGGCCTGGATCTTCTCATAGATCTGGAGGCCAGAGTCCATGGTCAGGGTGCTGACAGTGTTGGCTTCCCTGAGTCTCTCTCCTTGGCTTGCAGGCAGCTGCCCCCTGCACATGCACCCTGCTGTCTGTCCCTCTCCTCATCAGGTTGCATCAGGACCCCACCCTGATGTCTTCATTTTGCCTCTTTAGAGGCCCGGTTTCCAAATCCATTCCCGTCCTGAAGTACTGGGGTTCGGGGCTTCAGCGTGTCATTGTGGAGGGGACACCAGGAGCAAGCCCACCGCGTGCCGGGCTTGTGGAACTCTGAACTGGTCGTTTTGGTGAACCTGCCTGAGGGACACAGGAGGCCCAGTCCGTGTCTAGTTCGGCCACTTTCGTCTGCACTTACGAGTGGAGCAAGGACCACGTCCCTAATCATTGCCCAGCACCACCTGTCGTATCCAGTTGAGCCGGGTCCAGGCCGTTGCCCCAGAGCTGCTTCTACTTGATGCTGGCCAACAACTCCTAACGCTCATGTGTCGCTTGTCCTGGGTCCCTTCCAAGGACCAGAGCTGGGCGCCTAGGGCTGGAGCTGTACGGGAGCCAGCCTACCCAAGTGCGATCAGAGCCTTGCTCAGCCCAGATGCCCCCTGGAGCACGGAGACCACAATGGCAGGGTCGTGGAAGGGTGTTGTAGCCTATCCTTCGAGGGTTTCCTCAAATCAGCAGCTGCCCACTGGGCCCAGCTGACCCTGCTGAAGTTGGTGTCTCTGGCAGGCCCAGAACCCCCGAGCAGCCCAGGGGACCCTCCCCGGACCTTTGCGGTCAGTTATCCTGACCCCCCTCCCGTAGACAGGGAACCGATGGCAGCCCCACACCTGAGCTGGGCTCTGAACACTGAGTTGTCCAGTGGGTTCTCCGGACCCTGCAGGTGATGGGGTCCTCGGCACAAACGGAGCCGCAGGCAGGGAAGGTCTATTCGTCTCCCTGACATTCAAGGCCGTCGCCGTGTGACCCCGTCCCCCTAACATCCTGTCCTCCCACCCTTTATACAGACATACTTTCTGGCCCGATCCACACACTCGATCCTCCTAAGACGCCCTGCGTGTCTCTCCAATAGCCCTCACCCTTCCTCCCAGGCACCCTGCAGATCTTACGGCCTCATCACTTGTCAGATGAGCGGGTGCCGTGTGCAACCTTGAGGGAAGTATGCTGTTTCTAGAAGGAGCCAGATCTCTCCTCAGATCCCTGCCCCCAACATGCTTTTACATCAGGGGTCCCTTTGTGCCTGAGGCAGTTAATCCCAGCAGCTTCTCCATCCCGATCTTGTCAGCTGAGCATTTTCTGATCACACTATCTGTCCTCCTGGCAGTTCCCAAGCCAGATCTGGATTCGTATGTGTTTCTGAGGGTGAAAGAGCGACAAGAAAACATACTGGTAGAACCGGAAATAGATGAGCAGAGGTGAGTGGCGTTCGCGCTGTGGACGGTGGGAAACGCCCCTCCCCGTGGGGCTGCAGCCGAGCTCCGCGGGCACGTTGTTCCTTTTCCAGGGACTATGTGATCGACCTGGAGGAGGGCTCACAGCACTTGATGCGATACAAAACCATCGCACCCCTGGTCGCTTCTGGAGCCGTACAGCTGATTTAAAACCGGAAGCAACTAACCAAGTGTGAGGACGTGGAACGTTGGAGAGCGTATTTGGAAACCCCACGTGTCAGCCGGTGCCCGAGGACGGGAACTTTTCCCGGCAGTGCCGTGGGTCACGGGGGCATCGAGATCCGCTCGGGGCAGATCCCTCCCTGGCTGCCCCAGCCAGGATCAGCAGGTGGGGTCACCGCTCCGCCGACCCCGCGGCTGGGCAGGGACACGGAAGCGCCCTTCGTGGTGGTGTTTGAACTGAGGAAAGTGAGGCCGAGGGGGTGCGTAGAAAGGCCTCGCCGCCTGTGACGAGGGGACTGGTGGGCCCCAACCTGACAGCGGCAGGAGCGCTCCCTCAGCCCTCCTGGTAGGAAGAGTGTAAATAGGTGAAACCGTGTGGCCGCCCTGTATAGTATGTCACTGACTCGTGTAAACTCATCTCGCGCTTCAAGCCAATGCTTTAAGTGCCTCACTGAGCATCACAGCCAGTAAACTAGTAACTAGGTCTCGGTTTCATGGCAGAAGGAGCCCATGGGCCGTTCCCAGCATGTCGTCTAGTGAGGTGCGTCCTCCCCGCGGCGAACTGCAGCATCGGGCGGTCTCCCAGAGCAGCCTGCAGGCCATCTGCCGGCCCTGGCCGGGGCCCCGGGGGCAGAGAAGCAGCAGCAGCTGTTCCTCTTTAGGCTCTTCACTTTCTCAAGGGGAATGGATGAAATTAAACTTGGTGAGTGGACAGTGTCTCGGTGACACCCGAGGAGGGATGTACACGGACGAAGCGTCTTCCCTTGAAACGTGATACAGAGCAACTGCCTTCCATTCTTTCTTGCTCGATGCAAAGGCAGGTTTTCATCTCCATGATGTTGGCTCTTGGAGTCATCAGTGTGATATCGCTGTCGTTTCCAAGAGAAATCACTAAGTGAAAGCAAGGAAGGTCTTATTCATTAATAAAAACGTTGTCTATCTCACGCAGTGCTTTGTTTTCTCCAGAGCGTTTTCACCCTCTTCAGCCATTCGTTAAATAAATGTGCAGTGAGCATACAGTGTGCTGGGCACAGTCCACCACACGGGGGCTCCAAGCCAGAATGAGATGGTCACTGACCCTGCTCAGGTGGGAGAAGTGCCTTGAAGAGAATTAGAACGGGGGTCTCACCAGCATGACTGACTGGGTGCTCTGAGAGGCTCTCACTGAATTAGGCTGAGGTCTGAATAACAAGAAGGGGCCAGACACAGAACTCGAAAGGCTTTCCAGGCAGAAAAGGCAGCTTGTGCAAAGGCCCTGAGGCAGAAACGAATTCTACCTGCAGTCGGTGTGGCTAGAAGGCAGTGGGCACAATGCAGAAGGGTGCAGGATTAAGGTCTGAGAGGCAGGCTGGCCCCAGATCACGTACGGCTTTGTTAGCAAGGACCCCATGGGTCCTCACAGCATTCTGAGAAGCTGCGCAGGGCTGGTAGTAGGTAAATAGGTGGGAAACAAGGCGGGCGTTTAGCAGTAAGTCTGAACCCAAGTCTCCTTCCTCGGGGCCACCTTGTGGTCCCGTGTCACCGTTGCCTCTGCTGTGGAAAGGAGAGGACCGGGCTGCATCGTGTCACCCGCTCCCGCCCTGTGCATGCCGGGCAGCATGGAGGAGTAAGGTCGTCACTGAAGCCACAGAGCTCATTGCTCCATTTCCTAGGTCGCCTCTGCAAAGGAAGACTGGTTTAGATAAGCCATTTCGAAATAAAGGGGAAGTTGAATTTCAAAACCAAGTGAAGGGAAATGATGTGGTTTAGTGTGACATCTTTGACATTTTCAATTTGTGGGAAGTATTTTGCTTTATGGTTAAAAACTCATCACTGGGGCTTCCCTGGTGGCGCAGTGATTGCGAGTCCACCTGCCGATGCAGGGGACACGGGTTCGTGACCCGGTCCGGGAGGATCCCACGTGCCGTGGAGCGGCTGGGCCCGTGAGCCATGGCCCCTGAGCCTGTGCGTCCAGAGCCTGTGCTCCACAACGGGAGAGGCCGCAACAGTGAGAGGCCCGCGTACCGCAAAAAAAAAAAAAAAAAAAAAAAAAAAAAAATCACTGGAAGCAGGATGGGACATTTACTTAAAACAATGGCATCATACCTTATTATAAGCTTGTTGCCAGCGAGATTCCTGAGAAATGCTTGCAGGTCCATATCTGCAGGCACAGCAAAAACATGTACCAGCTGTGACCTTGCAGCAAGACCCGCTGTGTTTACTCTGTGCCCAAACATTGAGGCTTCAGTGCCCCCAACCCCGTGCACATCCACCTTCCTTCTGTGATGGACTTGAGCTAACCATGAAACTCTCAGAGGGATCGTGAAGTGAGCACACCATACACCAGGACTTCAGATAAACGTTATATGATATCGCTTCTATGTAGAATAAAAAAAAAATACAAATAACCCTATTTCCAAAACAGAAATAAATCCACAGATAATAGAAAACAAACATAGTTACCAAAGGGGAAAGGGGGAGAGAGGGATAAATTAGGAGTTTGGGATTATTTATTACTATACTATATATTAAATAGATCATCAACAAGGACCTACTGTGTAGCACAGGGAACTCTACTCAATATTTTGTAATAACCGTAAGGGAAGAGAATCTGAAGAGAGTGTACATGTACATATATATATAACTGAATCGCTGTGCTGTATACCTGGAACTAACACGATATTGTAAATCAGCTACTGTATACTTCAGTTTAAAAAATACTTCCCATAGGGCTTCCCTGGTGGCACAGTGGTTGAGAGTCCGCCTGCCAATGCAGGGGACACGGGTTCGTGCCGCGGTCCAGGAAGATCCCACATGCCGCGGAGCGGCTGGGCCCGTGAGCCATGGCCGCTGAGCCTGCGCGTCCGGAACCTGTGCTCCGCAACGGGAGAGGCCACAACAGTGAGAGGCCCGCATACCGCAAAAAAACAAAAAACTTCATAAAATGTTAAGTAATTTATCATGGGAGGCTAAACATTCCAAATACTTGGAATTGTTCAAAATTGATTTTTTTGTATTATAGTAAAATACACATAATGTAATTGCCATCTTAACCATTTGTAAGTGCACATTCAGTGGTATTAAATATATTCACCTTGTTGTGCATCCATCACCACCATCCGTCCCCACGACTCTTCATCTTGTGAAACTGAAACTCTATACCGGTTAAACAATAACTCCCTCCCACCGTCCCTGCAAACCACCATTCTACTTTGTCTTTACGGTTTTGGCAACTCTAAGTACCGCATTAAGTGGAATCATAGTTTGTGTGGCTGGCTTATTTCCCTTAGCATAAGGGACACCTTGGGAAACCCCAAGGTTTATCCGTGTTGTAGCATGTGTCGGAAATTCTTTTTAAGGCTAAATAATATTCCCTTGTACATATAGACCACATTTTGCTTATCCATACATCTGTCAGTGGACACCTGGGTTGCTTCCACATTTCAGCTGTTGTGAATAATGCTGCTGTGAACATGGGTGTGCAGATATCTTCGAGATCCTGCTTTTAATTTTTTTGGCTATACACCCACAAGTGGAATTCCTGGATCATAATGTAACTCTGTTTTTAATTTTTTGAGGAAACGCCACACTCCTCCACAGCAGCTGTACCATTTTACAAGGGCTTCAATTTCTCTACATCCTTGCCTATACCTGTTTTCTATTTTTTTATAGTAACCGTACTAATGAGTGTGAGGTTATATCTCATAGTTTTGATTTGCATTTCCCTAATGATTCAGCATCTTTTCCTGTGCTTATTGGCTATTCCTACATCTTCTTTGGAGAAATGTATATTCAAGTGCTTTGTGCTTTTCTAATCGGGTTGTTTTTGTTGTTGATGAGTTTTAAGAGTTCTCTATCCATTCTGGATATTAATCCCTTATCAGATATATGATTTGCCAATGCTTTCTCTCATTTTGTGGGTTGCCTTTTTACTCTGTGGATAGTATCTTTTATGAAAAAATTAAAAAATTTTTTTCATAAAGTCCAATTTGTTGATGTTTTCTTTTGTCACCTGCACCTTTGGTGTCATATCCAAGAAATCATTACAAAATCCAGTGTCATGAAGTTTTTATCATATGCTTTCTTCCAAGAGTTTTATTTGCTTAGGTCTTCAATAAATTTAAAGACCTAAAGGTCCTTGATTAATTTTGAGTTAATTTTTGTATATAGTGTTAAGTAAGGGTTCAAATTCATTTCTTTGCATGTGGATATCCAGTCTTCCCAGCACCATTTGTTCAAAAGACTGTCCTTCCCCCATTGAATGGTCTTAGTACCCTTGTCAAAAATAATGTTACCATATATGTGAGGGTTTATTTCTGGGCTTTCTATCCTGTTCCATTGGTCTGTATGTCTGTCTTTATGCCAATACCACACTTTTGATTACTGTAGCTTTGTAGTAAGTTTTGAAATCAGGAAGTGTGCATGCTCCAGTTTTGTTCCTCTTTTTTCAAGATTGTTTTGGTTATTTGGGGTCTTTTGAGATTCCATATGAATTTTAGGATTTTTTTTTCTGTTTTTGCAAAAAAAGTCACTGGGATTTTTATAGAGATTGCATTGAATCTGTAGGTCTCTTTGGGTAGTATTGACATTTTAGCAATATTAAGTCTTCTGGCCCATGAACATGCAATGTGTTTTCATTGATTTATGTCTTCTTTAATTTCTTTCAGCAGTGTCTTACAGTTTTCATTGTATAAGTGTTTTACCTCCTCGGTTAAGTTATTTCCTAAGTATTTTGTCCTTTCTGATGCTATTTTAAGTGGAACTGTTTTTGTAATTTCCTTTTCAGATTGTTCATATATAGAAATGCAATTGGATTTTGTGTGTTGACTTTCTATCCTGCTACTTTGCTGAATTCATTTATTCTAACAACTTTTTTGTGGAGTCTTTAGGGTTTTCTACATATAAGATCACATCATCTGCAAACAGATAATTTTACTTAGTCCTTTCCAATTTGGATACTTTTTATTTATTTTTCTTGCCTAAGTGCTCTGGCTAGAACTTCCAGTACTATGTTGAATAGAAGTGGTAACGCCGGGCATTCTGATCTTAGAGGAAAAGCTTTCAGTCTTTCACCATCAAATGTGGTGTTTGCCGTGGGTTTTTAAATATGGTTTTATCATGTAGAGGTAGTTTCCTTCTCTTCCCATTTTGTTGAGTGGTTTTGTTGTGAAAGTGTTGAATTTTGACAAATGCTTTTTCTGCATCAGTTGAAAAGATTATGTGTTTTTTCCTTCATTTGCTGATATGACCTATTACATTGATACTTTTCATATGTTGAGCCATCCTTGCATTCTAAGAATAAATCTCAGTCATGTGTATAATCCTTTTAATATGCTGCTGAATTCTATTTGCTAGTATTTTTTTGAGGATTTTTGCATCACTGTTCATAAGGGATATTGGTCTGTAGTTTTTTTTTATTGACGTATAGTTGATTTACAATGTTGTGTTCATTTCTGCTGTACAGCAAAGTGACTCAGTTATACACGTATGTACACTCTTTTTAATATATTTTTCCATTATGGCTTATCCCAGTGTATTGAATATAGTCCCCTGTGCTAAGATCACATTCTTGTTACAATGATAGTAGCTTACGTAATTGCCCATGTGTTTGCCTTTATTGAGATCTTCACTTCTCCATATAGCTTCAAGGCACTGTCTAGTGTCCTTTCAGCTTACCCCACGGGACTCCCTTGAGCATTTCTGCCACTGCAGTTGTTGTCTGGGTGGAGAGACAGCTTCCTGGCTTCCTGCTCTGCCAACTCCCAGAATCCTCTGAGAATTGATTTTTTTTAAATGTATCTAATCAACTAGCTCTGAAAGTACTCTCACCTTGTCCAAAAAAACCCTTCATTTTTTTAAAAAGCAAAATCAGTATTCTTAATATTTAACAGACTTGATTTCAAATAACTTAGTCGTTTCCAAAACATTGAATATCCCTTCCACAGCAGAAAAACAACTACTGGGGGTGTTCAAAGGCAATACAGATTATCAAAATAGACTATCAAAGGCACTGTAGATTCTGAAGGCAATAGTACTATCTAATGTTTATGATTTATTTACTATGAATCAGACGCTCATATGCTTTAAGTAGATAAACCTGTAAATCTTTACAACCACACTATGCAAGGAAAAACATAAGATTTTTGGAATGAACAAAAGAGATGACTGGATATCCTTTCAATGGGTTGCTTGATCCTTGTAGGGTGTGTGCCCACGTCTTTGAATAGGCTATTTTACAACTCTCTAGAGGTAGAAGTTAATTCATAGAAAACTGATAGTAATGTGAATATTCCCTAACTGTTGCTATGCAAGTGATTCCCATCCATGGCAATGCAAATGCATTTTGTCCTGTAGAGAATAAAGCTAAATCCTCATTTGAACTGGTTTTAACATTTTCCTGATTCTGTCATTAAAAAAAATAAGTTAATTCACTTCACCATACAGTAGAAACTAACAAGACATTGTGAAACAACTATACCCCAATTAAAAAAAATTTTTAAATAAGTTAAATAAAATCATTGGCACATGTTCATTTTACATCTGTCCGAGAGTCAACAGTTCCTACTGTTAAATACATGTTTTAAATGTTTCATATATTTGTAAGGTAGGTAATACTGATATCCCCATTTTATAGATGAAAAAAACAGACTGATCCACTGAAGGCCACACCCAGCTACTAGGTAGAGAAGGTGGGTTCAAGCCCCGGTGAGCTCAGAGCTCCAGATTCCACCCTCTTCATTACCTTGTAATACTCTCTCCACAAAAGGAAAGAAGATCCAAAAGTATTTTGAGCAATGAGAGCTTCACTGGAGTAAATTCAAGTCTTCCAAAAAGACTCCTTGGGGGAATAACCACTACCATTCACATTACTTGAAAGGAGATGGCATTTTTCTTAACGTGGGAGTATTTTCTGCTTTAAGTAGGTCATGTTGTATATACCAAGATGCTTACAAATTCTCCTGGCTAAGACAAGGAAAAACAATATCAATTCAGTGCGCAATTACCTAAGCCTGGCTTCTTGTCCAATTCTGTTAGGTTCTATGAGAACGAGGACAAAAGTAAATGACTATTTCTGCCCCATTTTTTACAAGGAATTTACAAGGACTCCTAAGAAGACTTCCTAAGTAAATCTGAAAATATGAGATTGTTTGACTCAGAAGAAAAATTGTCCTAACAGCCGGGACTAAAAAGTTTGAAAGGAAATGATTTTCTTGGGTTCAGAGCTTTGTATATGAGAGAATGTTTTCAGGGAATGTTTAAGTGGGGTACTGCTTGGGACCCAAAGTTGTTCCCAGCTCAAATGTAAACTTTTTTAAACTTCTACTAACTGCTTCTTCATCTCTGAACCTGCAATTTTCCTCAAGTATAATTCTAACCATGTCATTGTTTCTCTTAAAAAACTTCCATGGTTACTTATTGCCTACAGAAAAGGAAGGGGTGAAGGAGATTAATATTTTGTGAACATCTGTGTCCTGGACAGTGGACTGATTGCCCTCCACAAATTACCTAGTTTAATCCTCATAACAACCCTGTAAGATAAGCACGAGTCTCACCATCGTATCCCAGCTTCCTGGTTAAATTGTATTTTCTCTTCCCCTAAATGGTTTCTAACCTCCTTTTCATAACTTACATTTTTACTACTTTATCTTTCTTAAAATCCCACCAAGATTCTTTGGGGAATTAAGTAAGGTATAAATAATTTCACATTAGTAACACTGGTGCCAACAAGATGGTTTGGGCATGGCTGCAATCTAATTTCCAGAACAGGTCATGAAAATAACCTAAATGAAAAATCGCATACGCTTCATCTGACTTCATCTGTTAACAAATGGCAATAGCTTAGCTCTGTTTGCAGGCATGGCTGCCTTCAACCTCTGGGCAAGTCGGGTGGTCTTCAGTCTGAATGAGACTGTAGCCCGCCTCCTTCATTTTTATGAAAGATCATCAACTTTGCCATCTTCTGGTATCTAAAGCTTCCTGGTCTCCAATCAACAACATCGCATGTCTGCACTCTGTGGGCTCAGTGATGAGCAGGCTGCTAACCAAGGCATGGCCACAGTTTAATAAGGGCAACGAGAGAGATACTAAGGACAGTATCATCTGTCTGTTTCTCTTGGTTCCCCCAAGTTTTATTTCCATATCAAACTTGATGCCAGAAAGCAATATCCCTGGGCTAAGGTATAAGTTCCTTGCTTTTAGCAAAGAAATAGCCCTGTGAGCAACATCTTCTGTCTTCCAAAAATTATAATTGAAGACATGGTCAATTACATGACCTATTCTTTTCTTTATAAGGATCCATGTAATAGATTTTTCTTAGAATTTGGTGCAAGTAAAAGTTTGCCTCTTCAAATGTCTATGATTTATTTTTATCAGACAGATGAGTCCTATCACTTCCCCTTGTTAGCCTTCCTAGCAAGGGGCACAGAGGCAATTCCTGTTTCAGTGTCTCACTGCAGCTTCCTGTAATATTGCCCTGGATCTTTCCTTAAACACTCTCTGATCTCCTTTTTATACCTCCAATTTTTCTATTTTATTTTGTCAATTTAAAAAGAGAGCCCAATTTGGGGGAGGATCAAGTAAAAGATAAATAAGTATGGAGTAGTCACTTGGGCATATATGAGTAACTTTGCGTTCCCAATTTTTAAAAATACCTATGAGGGGACTTCCCTGGTGGTCCAGTGGTTAAGACTCCATGCTCCCAATGCAGGGGGCCTGGGTTTGATCCCTGGTCAGGGAACTAGATCCTACGTGTCACAAGTAAAGATCCCGCATGCTGCAACTAAAGATCCCGCACGCCGCAACTAAGACCCAGTGCAGCCAAATAAATAAATATATAAAATTTTAAAATAAAATAAAATATATATGAGAATGAGCCATTTCACAAAACACAAATTCCTAAGTGAGGCACATCAGCAAAAGTGGTGATAAAGGCAAGAGTCGTAGAGTCCTGTCACTCTAGAACTCTAAAAAGAGGGAATAGGTCACGTCAACGATGCAATAAAAATAGTAGTTGCCAACTGTAACTCCATTCAATTGGTACCTGAACACACAGGGTCAGACACTGTGTGTGTAACCTGCTTGTACCCTGTGCATTCAGAGGAAGAAGGCTCCTGACCTGAAACAGCACGTGGTCTAGTGAGAGAGACCAACCAGAGCACAAATCCCAGAAGAACATGCTTTTATAAAAGTAGGACTGGGGGCTTCCCTGGTGGCGCAGTGGTTGAGAGTCCGCCTGCCGATGCAGGGGACACGGGTTCGTGCCCCGGTCCGGGAAGATCCCACATGCCGCGGAGCGGCTGGGCCCGTGAGCCATGGCCGCTGAGCCTGCGCATCCGGAGCCTGTGCTCTGCAACGGGAGAGGCCGCAACAGTGAGAGGCCCGCGTACCGCAAAAAAAAGAGAAGGAGCATAGGAAGGCCTCCAAAGACGAAGAAATCGCCAAAGCTTCCCAGAAGGCGTGATGCCTGAGCCAGGACTTGAACACTCAAGGAGTTAGCCAGGCCAAGGAGGGAAGAGGCAATGGCTGTTTTGGGTGGAAATGCCATGTTTAAAGGCACAGAAGCCATGGGCACATAGAGCATTCTGGGCCCTCCGAGGAGCTGGCTTGGCAAGAGCATAGGATGAGAGCGGGGGGGTGTAGCCAGAGAGCAGCTTCCCATTTCATAGGGTCTCATAGGAGGCTTATAAGACATACATGATGTGTAAGTTTTACAGGAGTCTGATTTTCCATGCTAAAAAATTTGGATTTTTGCACTAAAACATTTGGAAGCCTCTGAAGGACTTTGATTGGATCAGGTTTGCATTCTAGAAATCTGATTTACATTTAGAAAAATCCCTCTGCTGACTCCGGAGAATGGAGGCCAGACCACAGAGTTAGAAACAGGTGGCCGTGCTGGCAATCCAGGAGAGGAGAAATGAGGACCCGGCAGCACGTAAAGGTGGAGACACGAGGCGATGGGCCGGCATCTCCGTGGTCAACTCTCATGCTGAAGACAATTTATACGCTGGATAAAATAGAAAAAGCGTTTTTCTGAAAACATCAGATGGCTAATGAGCTAGTGAGAAATTGTTGCACAAGTTCTAGAGGAAAACAAGTCAGGACAGGCGAGTGAGTCTAGCGTTGCCAAGGCAACATGGTAGCCGTGAAACAGCAGTGCTTCCTACAGCAAACGCAGGGACCCTAAATGGGGGGTTCACAGACAGGTCAACTCAGGGGTCCGTGAACTTGGTTAAGAAAAAAATTACATCTTTCTTTTCACTAACCTCTAAATGAAGCTTAGATTTTCCTTCTGAGTCTAGGCCACAAGCCTCAGTGATGTGTGCATTCCTGTGACTTTGTCAGCAACAGAAATCAGCTATTTTCACACCACATTTACAGCTGTATGTATCTCAAAATGTTGAGGGACTTCCCTGGCAGTCCAGTGGTTAAGACTGCGCTTCCACCGCAGGGTGCACAGATTTGATCCCTGCTTGGGGAACTAAGATCCTGCATGTTGCATGGCACAGCCAAAAAAAAAAAATGTCATTTACATTCATCACTATTTCTAAATTGCAGTCACTTTTAGACCTGCTGCTTGAACTTGCTATTTAATGCTTTAATAAAGAAGCACACATATGACTCTATCACAAGATTTTTTAAAATGTTTTGTTAACTGTATTTCAATTTAACGGGCTTCCTTTGTAACTCTGTATATTTTTTCCCCCTTTAATTTTCTTCTATTTTCTTCTTTTATATTATTTTTTGTTCTCTACATATTTTATGTTTTTAAAACCATCGTTCTGAGAAGGCGTCCACAGCTTCATCAGATTGCCAAAGGGATAGAAGAGGCTAGGCACCCCTGGCCTGGTGGAACTGAAACGGAGCAGTTTGGTCCTTCCCTGCTCCCCACCCCATGTCCTCAGCCTACCTTTTGTCTGTGGAAAAACTTTAGCCGAAGAATAAGTTTAATCAGAGAAGTGAGAAAATGCAGAAACAGAGGAAAACAGTGAAAGGAGACCAAATAATAACAGTTTAGTCATTAAGCATTGTTAAAGATCTGTAGTTCCTCCTTAAGGGCTATAGATAATATTCTGAGCCATGTCCTGTGAGCTGTCTTGTAGATACTGAAACCCCCACCAGGTGGAAGAAGTTAACTCCGTGATGACCAGGCTGTAGCCATGACATAAGCTGCCACAATTCCAAGAATTGACCTCAAAGAAACGGAAACAAACCGACCCTGGAACTGAAGATTAACTGCACCTAAAACAATCGAGATGACACTGGTCAGGCCACCACATGACCAATTTCATGATGACTGTCAGAGCTGACTGTGCTGTTTCTGCATGTAGCCCCCTCCCTCTGTCTATAAGAGCTCTGGCCCCCTGGGCTTCCCTGGTGGCGCAGCGGTTGACAATCTGCCTGCTAATGCAGGGGACACGGGTTTGAGCCCTGGTCTGGGAAGATCCCACATGCCGCGGAGCAATTAGGCCCGTGAACCACAACTACTGAGCCTGCACGTCTGGAGCCTGCGCTCCGCGACAAGAGAGGCCCGCGCACCGCGATGAAGAGTGGCCCCCGCTTGCCACAACTAAAGAAAGCCCTCGCACAGAAACGAAGACCCAACACAGCAAAAATAAATAATTAATTTAATAAACTCCAACCCCCAACATCTTCTAAAAAAAAAAAAGCTCTGGCTCCCTGATTGTCGGGGGGTGGGGAGCCGGCCTTTGGACAGGTGTCCACCCTCCCCCCTGGTTGCCCACCTCCGAAATAAAGCAAGCTTTCCTTTCCTACCAACACTTGTCTCTCTCGAGAACTGGCTTTCGAGCGGCAAGCAGCTGGACCTCGGTTCGGTAACAGAAGAAGTCAGAGTCCAGGGCCTGTGAAGGTTGAGAGTTGTGGTAAACCACCCTTCATTCAGTATCAGGACTCTACAAGTGCAGGTGAATTAGAAGCACACCAACCCCTCACACAGAGATTTTAGGCCAGCTTTTTTTTTTTTTTTTCCAGTATGCGGGCCTCTCACTGTTGTGGCCTCTCCCGTTGCGGAACACAGGCTCCGGACGCGCAGGCTCAGTGGCCATGGCTCACGGGCCCAGCCGCTCCGCGGCATGTGGGATCTTCCCGGACCGGGGCACAAACCCCTGTCCCCTGCATCGGCAGGCGGGCTCTCAACCACTGCGCCACCAGGGAAGCCCTAGGCCAGCTTTGAATCCAGTGGATGGTCCTGAAAATTTCAAACTCATAAACTGGATTAAAGCAGTCCAGGCACCTGATAGGACTAAAATCACCTCTGAGGAAAGAGAACATCCTAGGCCTTAAATGATTTCTATACATAATTTTTCAAATACAATATCTAGCATAGGGATAACTGGCCATGAAAGGGAAAAAAAACAAAAACAAAGGGGGAACAGATAACAGAGATGCAGGTCCTCCAGATGGTGGAACTAATAGACACAGGCTAGAAACCGACCATCCTCATGGAGATAAAACACGAATGCCAACATTTCAGGGAGGAACTAGAAGGAATACAGAGTAACGCTGCAGGTTTGAAAAAGAATGTTAGCAAAGAGCAAGCCTGAGGGAGGGGGATGAGCACTGAGACTGGAGGTGGGCGGGAACTGGAGTAAAAGAGAGAGGAGGCTGGGACTCCCTGGTGGTCCAGTGGTTAGCTCCCAATGCAGGGGGCCTGGGTTCAATCCCTGGTCAGGGAACTAGGTCCCACGTGCATGCCACAACTAAGACCCAGCGCAGCTAAAAGAAATAAGTAAGTAAATATTTTTTTAAAAAAGAGAGAGAGAGGAGGCTGGTTACCCATCTGATCTGGGTAACTGTGAAAACAACAATGCCATTCATTGGTACAGGATAATGTAGAACAACTTTGTAAGGTGGAAGTGGAGTAAAGAAAGTGATGGGGGCTTCCCTGGTGGCGCAGTGGTTAAGAATCCGCCTGCCAATGCAGGAGACACGAGTTTGAGCCCTGGTCCAGGAAGATCCCACATGCCATGGAGCAACTAAGCCTGTGCACCACAACTACTGAGCCTGTGCTCTAGAGCCCGTGAGCCACAACTACTGAGCCTACGTGCCACAACTACTGAAGCCCGCGTGCCTAGAGCCCATGCTCTGCAACAAGAGAAGCCACCGCAATGAGAAGCCTGTGCACCGGAAGGAAGAATAGCCCCCGCTCGCCACAACTAGAGGAATCCTGCGTGCAGCAACGAAAACCCAATGCAGCCAAAAATAAATAAATAAAATAAATAAATTTTTTAAATTAAAAAAAAAGTTACTCAATCCCTCTGTTAAAAAAAATGAAGAATTTTTAGAGTAATGCTAAATAGTTTATTCTTTAAAAGGACTAAACAGTAATATAATTACTTTCACAGCAAAAGAGGTGTTCTCTGAACATGAGGAAGTCTCTAGACTACAAGGAAGATAAAATCGTAGACTGGGCAATGTTACAGACTGAATGTTTGTGTCCCCACCACTGCACCACCAAAACTCATGTGTTGAAGCTCCAGTACTTCCAGGTGTTGGTATTTGGAGGTGGAGTCTTTGGGAGGTCATTAGGTGTAGATGAGGTCATGAGGGTGGGGCCCCTATGATGGGATTAGTGCCCTTACAGGAAGATGAAGAGCCCAAAGTCCTCTTTCTCTCCACCATGTGAGGACACAGCAAGAAGGCCACCATATACAAGCCAGGAAGAGGGCTCTCATCAGAACCCATCTGCACTGACACCGCGACCCAAGTCTTCCAGCCTCCAGAACTATGAGAAATAAATGTTGTTTAAGCCACTCAGTCTATGGTATTTTGTTTTACCACCCCAAGCTGACAGCAAACAAGAGACCCATGGAATTTCCATCCCTGGGAGCCTCTAAGAAATGCATAGCCCTGTCCTCTCTCAGATGGGAACCTGGGCTTTCCTCACTGCTTGTGATTCACAGCCAACCACTGATGGCTTAGACTCCAGTGACCTTTAAAATGAACCTGCTCCATTTAATGAATTAACCAGAACAGCTGGGGGTCTGGACATGGTGATGAATGATGAGACCATCAATTTGCATGTGGTAATTCAAGGCATATACTAGATCTGATGACCCAATTTGATCCTGATTTTTAAGGGTCAAATTAGTTTTGTGGGATTAAAAAATCCAGGAGGAAATGGTTGTGGAATTACTCAACTGAAAAGAAAAAGGAAGGAATTAAGCAAGTTTTATTTTATTTATTTATTTATGTATTTATTTATTTTTGGCTGCGTTGGGTCTTCATTGCTGCTCGCGGACTTTCTCTAGTTGCAGCGAGCTGGGGCTACTCTTTGTTGCAGTGCACGGGCTTCTCATTTGGTGGCTTCTCTTGTTGCAGAGCTCGGGCTCTAGGTGCATGGGCTTCAGTAGTTGTGGCACGTGGGCTCAGTAGTTGTGGCTCACGGGCTTAGTTGCTCTGTGGCATGTGCGATCTTCCCAGACCGGGGCTCGGACCGTGTCCCCTGCATTGGCAGGTGGATTCTTAACCACTGCACCACCAGGGAAGCCTGCAAGTTTTTTTTAGTGAATGTTAAAAGACCAAAATTTTCTAATATTATGACTAGTGGGGGGAAAGCAATGGAGTCTTATAAAAATCAAGCTGCTTTGGGGCTTCCGTGGTGGCACAGTGGTTAAGGATCCACCTGCCAATGCAGGGGACATGGGTTCGAGCCCTGGTCCAGGAAGATCCCACATGCCGCGGAACAACTAAGCACGTGTGCCGCAACGACTGAGCCAGTGCTCTAGAGCCCACGCACCACAACTACTGAAGTCCCTGCGCCTAGAGCCCGTGCTCTGCAACAAGAGAAGCCACTGCAATGAGGAGCCCGTGCACCGCATTGAAGAGTGGCCCCAGCTCGCTGCAACTAGAGAAAGCCCATGCTCAGCAACAAAGACACAACTCAGCCAAAAATAAATTAATTAATTTTTAAAAATTGCCTGTGAAACTGCTCTTGCCATCTACATTAGCTTTGATAGCAGTGCCAGGATCATGCTGAGCTTGGCATCAGCCAATGCAAGCAGAGAAAAACAAACTTACACAACGTAGGTCATGAAAACACTTACTGAAAGTACAAGAAAAGAAGAAGCCAAATCTAGAAAAGCACAGTCCAACTATATTCTGTTCCCCTACAGTAACCTGACACTTAAAATAGTGGAAAAGTGGATAATAGAGAAATAAGCAAAGCTGTAACAGACTGATATTGACAAAGCAAAATAGAGGTATCTATAGAATTATCAACATAGACTCCAAGGTGAAAAAGACTAGATAGGATAAAGAATTTTATCATCCATTGATATGGGATGAAATCACTTAGAAGATATAATAGTGATGAGTCTTCACACACCAAATAAGATAGTGTTACAATAATATGAACCCTAAACTGTTGGAGAATATATGGATTTGAGAAAAATGCAAACCTCATAGGAGACTTGAGCTCTCCTTTCTCAGAATCTGAAGATCAAATTGGGGAACCTCATTTGAACAAACTGAGAAAACACTTGCTTTTTTTAAGAAAATTTGTTCACATACTAGCCAACAAAGAAAAGCTCAATAAATTCCACATTTTCTGAATGCTAGGAATTAAACCCCAAGATGATCAGCAACCTTGCCAGTTTTGTTCACCTTTGTACCTGAGCACCTGACACAATATTTAGCACACAGTAGGGATCCAAAAGTATTAGTTTCATAAGGAAGGAAGGATGACCCACAATACAACGCAAAAGCAACTTGAAGAATACATTCTCCCCCCAATTAGAAATTTCCATTACACTCTTCAAAATAATTCTTCTGTCAAAGAGAAATCTGAAATGGAAATTAGAACCTATTTAAAAGTAAATGGCAATAAAAGTACTGTGTATAAAAATGTACAGTTTAAAAAAATGTACAGGTTGTCTTTGTGGAAAATTTACACTTTTAAATGCATTTCTTGGAAAACATAAAAGATTGAAAATAAATGAAATAAGGTATTCTGCTGAAGAAAGTAGAAACAAAGTATTATAGAAAAAGAAAAGGGGAAATCATAAAATGAAAACAAAAGATAACGAGCTAGACAAAAAGAAAATCACTGCCTAAAAAATTAAAGAAAACCTAGTCTGATCATGAAAAAAATAGAAAACACAAATAAAGTATATTAAGTATAATAAAAGGACTGCAGATAACACAGAGCTTTTTAAAAAATTAATAAAACACTATGCCCAACTTCACATCATTAAATTTAAGTTTAAAGTTTAGAAGAATGGCTGATTTTCTAAGAAAATACAAAGGATCAAAACTGACTCAGGGGGCCTCCCTGGTGGCGCAGTGGTTGAGAGTCCGCCTGCCGATGCAGGGGATACGGGTTCGTGCCCCGGTCTGGGAGGATCCCATATGCCGCGGAGCGGCTGGGCCCGTGAGCCATGGCCTCTGGGCCTGCACGTCTGGAGCCTGTGCTCCGCAACGGGAGAGGCCACAACAGTGAGAGGCCCGCATACCGCAAAAAGAAAAAAAAAAAAAAAAAAAAACTGACTCAGGAAGAAGAAGTAACATCACCTTGGTTGGTCAAATATTTCCAAATACATTTTCCTAGTCTTTTGTTTGTTGATTTTTTTTATGGTGTCATTAGCCATACAGAATTTCTCCCACCCCAAAACTGTACAAATATTCTCTGATAATCCTTTCTTATGACTGATATTTTTTAAAATTAAATTCTTCAGTTATTTTTGGTGTGAGGTAGCGGTCTACCTTTATTTTCTTTCAGCTAGATAGCCCACTTGCCAATGTCATTTGTTAACCTAAGAGCTACTACTACTTAATTTTAAAATATACAAATGGCTTACTGTAAAAATTGGCCAGGGCTTCCCTGGTGGCTCAGTGGTTGAGAGTCCGCCTGCCGATGCAGGCGACACGGGTTCGTGCCCCGGTCCGGGAAGATCCCACATGCCGCAGAGCGGCTGGGCCTGTGAGCCATGACTGCTGAGCCTGCGCGTCCGGAGCCTGTGCTCCGCAACGGAAGAGGCCACAACAGTGAGAGGCCCGCATACCGCAAAAAAAAAAAAAAAAAAAAAAAAAAAATTGGCCCAAGGTTGGAATATGCATTTGATTGAGAAGGAAATGGAAATGACCAATAAGTACATGAAAAAATAATACATACCATTTTTGTTTAAAAATATAATCAAAACAATCATGAGATACTGTTTTTCACCTATTATATTGGCAAATATTTAAAGTTTGATCATTTTTAGTGATGGTGAAGGTATGGAAAAAGGGTAATTCTTCAAGGTTATTGGTGAAATTATAAATTTATTCAGCCTCTCTGGAGGCAGTTTGGCCATACTTAACAGAATTTTTAATGTGTACCTTTGAACTAACAGTCCTCATTCTAAATATCTGTCAAGGAGAAATTCTCACACATGTACAAAAATGTATGTATACAAGAATGTTGGTTGGACTAGTTTATTAGCCAAAAACATTGAGAATCCCTTAAATGTCAATAGTAGAGTATGGTGGACCCATATGATGGACTCCCATGCACCAGGGTGAAAAATAGGCTACATCTATAATATACTAATATGAAAAATGCACATTGCCTATATGTACGCTGAGGCCATTTTTGTAAGAATAAAATCTCCAAACCACTTTATAACTAACAACTTTACTTTCTTGCTGTTTTTTTTGAAATAAACTTTTGATTGATTGAAGTAGAACATACATACGGAAAGTTACACAAAGAACATACCTGACTTACCACCACCCAGATCAAGAAGTGCATTATTATCTAGGAGTCTGGAGCACAAGGGAAAGGTCCAGGCTAAAGACAGAGACTTGGGAGTTAGCACAGGAAAATAATTGACTATTGTCAAAATCGGATAAGGACATCCAAGAAAAAGGTATAAAGTGAAAAATGTGAGGGCTGAGGACTTGGGGTACATTAAAGCCTAAGGGGTAGGGAGAGCATACTGGGTCTGCAAAGAAGACTGAGAATGATGCCCAAGGTAAGAACCCCAGGAAAGAGACAAGATGTTGGAGTAGAAGGACGTGAGCTCCTATTCTTACAAAAACACCAAAATCACAACGAACTGCTGAACAACCATCAACAACAACAACAAAAAACCACACTGGAACCTACCAAAAAAAGATAACCTACATCCAAAGACAAAGAAGAAGCCACAACAAGATGGTAGGGGGGATGCAATGGAGATAAAATCAAATCCCATACCCTCCTGATGGGTGACCCACGAACTAGAACCCCAGGAAACTGGTCCACCACCTGAGACAATCTGATCCAGCAGAGGCTCAAAGCCCGCGAGTGCCCTCCAGGTACACAGGTGGGATGCGTTATGGATGTACTTTGTATACTATGACCCTGTAACTCCAGCCACAAGTGACTGAACCAGAAATCATTGCCCAGGGCTCTGTGCCAGCTCTCAGTATTGGTCAATGAGTGCCACACCCAATGATCCCCCAGTCTCTTTGGATCACACATGTATCGAGAAGTACCTCAACACAGAATCCAAAATGGAGAGAGAAGGCAGTAACAGAAGTGGGATTGGGAGGAAACCATGGTGGAGAAAAGCGGCCAGAAAGTGGGTAGCTTGTAGTAGCATAAGGAAAAGCAGCAAGGCTGACTGTCACAGAAGCAGAGGAGAGAGAGGGCCGTGGGAACCCTGGGGAAACTTCTCACTCCTGGAAGCCTGTCTTTCACGGCTGAAAGGGGTTCAGTCTCATCACCGGCCTTCCTTTCCGTATCACAGGTGACCCTAAACCTGCCTGGTCAGGGACGGAGTGCCACCGCCTGCGCAGAGTGTCTGAGTCACGCTTCTTGTCACCTCCTTTTCATTTCCCCAACCAAGTGTTTAAGACATGAAAGGCCTGATTGGCTGCGTCCCGGGGCCGGTGCCTCAGTGCGGCTGGCCCTCGGGGGGTCAGGAGCATATAAATTGTTCCTGCTGGGGAACCTGGTCTCAGACAAGAGGAGAGACATCTCTGCCACCGCTGCTGCCCAGACCCGAGTGGGGTAAGCGCTCCCGCGTCCAGGAATTGGGAGCTCCCTGGGCGCGCAAGGCTGTGCCACTTCCGGCCTGCGCCTCTTTGTATCCACTTCCATCCGACACGTGTGGGCCGGCGACCCAGGGGAGGAGAAGTGCAGTGATGGGGCGAGGGGAAGGGGGTAGGCGGGCTGGCCCTTCTGCCCTGTCATCAGAAGGCCCTTCCTTCTTTGTTCAAAGGTCCCGGTGCTGCCGGGTCACCCGCGCGCCGCCCCATGCACCTATGCCTCCGCCGCAGCGCATCCCCGCAGCAGCGCACCCACGGACCGTCCCAGAGGAGCTGCGTCCCCGGCCATCCTTCCGCTCCTGCCTGGCATCGCCTCCTGAAGCCCGGAGACCCAGAAAGCGGGTGGTGTTCACAGACACCAAGGGGCCCTCGCTGACGTCAGGGCACAGATTTGAAGATGCTGTGGGCGGAGACTCAGAGGAGGACTGCTGCCGCGGGTCCAGCTGCGCGCGCCCTGCACAGCCCAGCTCGCCAGAGCTAAGCCTTTAGGCTCCGGGCTGCCCCGCCACGGGCAGGACTCCGGGATCCCGGGAGGCGTCTTCAGACCCCTCGGGCGCCGGGAGCAGTGTGCGGGGCCGGGGGCCTCCTGCGAGGCGCGGTGCGGGCGCGCGGGCTGGGATTCCAGAAAGTGTTGCAGATGCGCATAGCCTTGGATGCCTGGGGTCTGTCCTTGAAGCGCCGCGTGTCACACGGCCGGTGCTGGCGGAACGGACAACACGTCCGCGCGGTGTTGCCGCGAGGTCCCCGGAGGCGGGGGGCACCATCCAGTCTTGCTCCTCTTTAGAGTGTGTTCAGAGCTTTCGAGGGACGATGATCAAGGTCAAAATTATTGTTTGGAGCCTAGTTCACAGTCCTGCTCATCGGAATGAAACTGAACTCGGCGAGGGCCCACAGACGGGAGCCCTCGGGGATACTTTTTATGCGCAAAGCTTGAATCTCTTGCCCAGGACGTGTGCCTTTCCTCTCTCCCCTGGAGCCCGTCTCAGACCCTTACAGCTCCTGCACCACAGTGGGCAGACAGGAATGATGCAACTCCTAATCGTCCAATAAGCCTTGAATGCCTTGCATTCTTATCTCACAAGGTCAGGAATTAGACCAAAGAGATGAGATTCCCTTTAGGAAGATGCCACCAATGGCACCCTTCACCCTCTGCAGGAAAGCTTTTGGAGTGTGGAAACAGAAGAAATGTAAACAAAGCTTTTTTATATAATTTGTTCAAAGGCCTGGCAGAGAGTGTCTGTAAAGATGGTGTGGGAGGGTAGGAGGGGTGAGGGAGGGGTTCTTTACATTGAAGGCAGGAGGATGCAGCGCAGAAAGAGGCTCTTTTTTTTTTTTTTTACTTCCCTCCCCGTTTGGAAAGGCCTCGTTTTCTGGTAACTCGAAATCGTCTTGCTTCTTCAACTTTGGCCAAGAGAAATATTTGTTAAAGCATTTTCAAGTTGTAAACACTTGACCTTTCCCCTCTTCAGCAGATAAGAGACAGGGACACGTTTGTCTACCTTAAAGTAGGTAGACTTTAAAAAATTAATGGTTTAGTACCGTTTTTGTCAAGCCATAATTTACTGAGGCCCAGAAGGCTGACCTTTGCTCCCATGGCCACCCACACTTGCCCTGTTGTATTTACTACCCCGTATTGAAACTGCTGACTGAACTGTGCCTCCCTAAGGTAAAGAATGTTGCCCACCCTCCAGCTCTACAAGAATCAAGTCATTAGCCAATGCAGTCTCTGGCCTACAACACACTCTGAAAGGAACTCAGGGCGGAGATCAGGATGGAGCACTTTGTGCTCTGCGAAAACAGGCCAAATGAGCCCTTAGATAGTTAGAAATATTGCAGGAGAAATTTTTTATGAACCTGGATTCGTGCATCTTCCTCTCCTTAGAAAAGCACTAAAATCATTAACTGAGATTCCTGCTCTTTGTAACTGGCAGTAACCTTCTGCTGAGATGTATGCTTGAGTGCATATACCTTTTTGCCAAAATCACGTGTATACTGAACTTATCTCTTCGGAGCAGGTGCCTCGGAGCTATCTGAGAGGCTATCTCCCTGGCCATAGTCCTTAATAAGTTCCCCAATAAAGCTGAAACAGCTCTCACGTCGTGGGGTTTTATTTCAGTCAACAACTCCCTCAGGTCTGGGGAGGCTGAGACGGGCCTGCCATGTACACTGCAGTCCCCCAGCCTGGCCACCGCTGAGACGCCCAGAATGTATGGGTTGGTATAATACATGAGTATGTGTGCCAAGTATGCTTCAGTTTACAATATTCTGAGATCTTTAGGCTTTGGAAGATTTTAATCTCTTTTCAGAGTTTGTTCATTTCTTCAGATTATTGTTCATGGATGACAAATTTTAAATAACCATGCTTTTTTTTTTTTTTTGGCAGTACGTGGGCCTCTCACTGTTTTGGCCTCTCCCGTTGCGGAGCACAGGCTCCAGACGCACAGGCTCAGCAGCCATGGCTCACGGGCCCAGCCGCTCTGCGGCATGTGGGATCTTCGCAGACCGGGGCACAAACCCGTGTCCCCTGCATCGGCAGGTGGACTCTCAACCACTGCGCCACCAGGGAAGCCCTAACCGTGCTTTTTAAAAAATCTTTATCTGTTCTGATCCTTGACTTGTTGGGCTATAATTGTTTGTGCCAGTGGCTGGTTGTATAAATGCAGTCATAGTGGTCGAGCAAGCAACCTTCTCTTTATTTTTCTACCTAAAGGGCCTGCCCTGGCCAATTCACTCTGTAAAACAGCCAGGTGGTTAACATCGTAAAGAGAGAGGCACCTAAACACACAGACTTCCAGGGACAGTGTGAACACAGCTGCAACTTCCTCATCTGAAAAGGGATGCTACTGTGATCGTCCCCCTTTCCTCCCCATCCCTATATCCTGCTTCTAGTCCTGACTCCATTAAGGGATGGTCGGGAATAGGGTAGGTGGTCCCCACAGGGTATGTTGTCAGGATTGGGGAACGAACGCTCTCTGAAATTAAAGCTGGTAAGACTTGTCCATGAAAAAGTTAATCAACAGTCAATCTAAGAAAGAAATGGAAAATTTTATTCACGCCAACCTGAGGATTATAACCCAGGAGACAGTCTTTTAGAAGGCTCTGAGGACTCTTTCGAAGAGGTAAAGGGGGAAGCCAGTATATGTGTGATTTTGGCAAATGGTTTGTGCAATCAAGCAATCATCTTGGTAGAAGGTTACTGCTATTCAAGGTGAACAGATATCTTAGTTAATGGTTTTAGTGCTTTTCTAAGTATGGGAAGATGCAAGAAACTGAATTCATAAAATTTTCTCCTGAAAATATCTAACTGCCTCAGGGCCAGTTTGGCCAGTTTTCCCAGAGCACAAAGTGCCTCCTACTGATCTTCCCCCAGAATTCCTTTCAGGGTGTCCTGTAGGTCAGCGACTGCCGTGGCTAATGACCTGATTCTTGTAGCACTGGATGGTGGGCAACATTCTTTATCTTACAGTCCCCTCCCTTGCGGTCTTAATTTCGACCAAGGTTTGGGAAGCATTTCATGACCAGTTTGTCTCACGTCGCTAGGAATGCTCATTCCCAGGTCAGGCGAGGATTTTCTTGATAGGCCTCTCAATGTGCTATTACTGCATTTGGTCCTGTTAATAGTAGCTCAAAGCCTCTGGATCGCCAGTCTTACTAGTCTCTTATGGTCCAGGAAGTGGTTCCCTCTTCTTGCTTCTTCCCTTATCTAGAGTTACAATATATTACAGTCATTGATCTTATAGAACTATATAGTTCATCAATCATTTCAAGTCACCTAATAATCATTAACTTTATTTGAGACTCAGTCACACATTTGCAAGAAACAATAATCTTGTAAAATCGGCAGAATACAAGTATCAATAATATAGCTAGTAGCATTAATAAGGTCATAAGTAAGTATTTAAGCTAAGAACTTCCATTAGGTGTGGCCCAGTGTCTCTCCAGGTCATCTGACCAGTCTGTTCTACACCAATCACTGTCTTTAAGGGAAACAATATATTGGCATTGTACAGAAAACTCACCAAAGGTGTCGGCACATACAAGGTGAGTGGTGGGTCATTATGACCCCCTACAAGATTGAGGAAGGAATGTTATCTTCTAAGGAGTTACATGGCTGGCACCAGAAGAAGAAAAATGGATCTATATGGCAAGTATTTCTACCATTGGAGAGGTCTGGTTAACTTATAATACAGATGCACAGTGCACACTGGAAGGGAGAGAAGAGGCCTCAAAGGACAGATTTTATGCTTAAATTTTGTGTGTGTGGGGTTGTTTATATTTATTTTATATTTAATTTTTTGTTTATTTTCTATTTTATTTTTGTTTTATTTTATTTCAATTTTATGTCTTGCCTTAAAATGGGAATTTTTATTTCATCAGTGTCAACAGAAAAAGTAAGTAGCCAGCTATAAAGGTGACTTACCCCTAGAAATGTGTTGTAATATATTTGTAATGAAATTAAGGTTTCTAAAAGCTCATCGATGAGCCTTTGAAAAAATACAACTCATGTCAGAACTCACCACTGCGGAGGGGAAGTCTGGAAGACCATGTGGGTCTGGTCTCACAATTACGGGGACCTAGAATCTAGGCTTTTGATATTATCTCCAATGACGTTATGCATGCCACCATAGCCATAGCTAACAGGATTGAAAAAAAGTGCTACTCATCATCATCTGTGAATTTTGCAAGCCTGTAATGCACTTTGAATTAATATTCGGTATTTTATAAAGCCTTATCTTGTAAATTGCACAACTGTGTTTATTGCCCCCTTTTCTGTTAGAATTGTTGATTTTGGAAATATGCACATGTACTATATGTCACAGTATTAATCCTGTAATTCTTTTTTTATAGTAATAATCTCAAAAAAAAATGAAAGTGGCTCAGGACCCTCTTGACCTCTGAAGACTCCAGACTAAGATAAACTGGTCTAATTTATAACACCCTTTCTTATCTGGGTAATATTTCCATTCACTGAGCTCTAATCTTTTTGCTGTTAAGAACCCCTTTTACTATTTTTCCCACACACAATGTGTGTTGTCTACCAAATTTCATGCATTCAGTACTAGTTCATTTCATGATTTCATTAACTGCATAAATAATTTGTCAAGTTTCTGATGGTTACATTGTGTAGTTTTTACTCATTCAACAAGCATTGATTGAGCAAGTGCTATGTGCCAGATACTAACTACTAGGGATGGAAAGATGAGTTTAAAAAATTCACAGTCCAGTGAGGGAGGCCAGCAATATAAATAGATAATAAAAATGAATAGGGAATTCCCTGGCCGTCCAGTGGTTAGAACTCGGTGATTTCACTGCCAAGGGAGGGAGGGTGTGTGTTCAATCCCTGGTCAGGGAACTAAGAGTGTTAGGGACATGAGGGAGAAATCAGAGACCACTTCCTGTTGGAGTTGACCGCTATCATGAGTCCCTACAAGCTGAGCAGATGTTGTCAGAAATTGCATTTTAGTTAGCTTAAGTGGCCTTATTTACATATGTAATTTCCACTAGACTTTTTGAATTAAAGCAACTGAAGCTCCCTTTTCTTTTCTTGAGACTCTCTGGAAGGCAGCTGTTATCTTAATGGAGGTGATAATGGCTGATGGGTGTGAATTTTAGAAAATGGAGAGCCTGGCGAAGAGGAGTATTTTCCCATATTCATCCAAGAGGATGCTTTGCTCAACCAAGGTTTTTTCAGCTACGTGCCAGGTAGAATGCTGTACAAGTAGAATTTCGGGGGTGTATCACATTGCCAGAGCCTTTACAGTCACACATTTCCTTTTTTCTTTTTTTAAATGTTATAGTCAACAACAACCTACTGGTATTGATTTGGTTTCCCAAGTAGATTTCCTACCGCTAAGGGTATGAACTGACCTATGGATTCTATTATCCCAGTTATATTATTCTATTATTCTAGTTAATTAAGCATTTTCAATTATCCACCTAAATTAATAAATAAGCCTTACCTTATTATCAGTGTCTCCTGTTGGTTTGATTACTACAGATCAATCCCCAGAGCCAGATCATCCTGCTGTGAATTGGCAAAACTGAGTCTGTGTATTTTCAAACTGAGGACCACAGTGTGGATACAAACTGAAAAACTTGTCTTCATTTTGCTCTTAACTGCAAAGTCCTACTTAAGACCGAGTATTCTTGTATTAATCTGATCCAACATGTATATCATCCATATTCTGATGATTCTTAAATTTATATTACTAGCCTGGATCTCTCCTCCCAACTCCAGACTCATATATCAAAGAATAGCATCTCAAATAGTGGTTCCCCCAAAGTTAAAAAGAGAACTACCACACAATTCAGCAATCCCATTTTGGGGTATATCACCAAATGAACTGAAAGCAGGAACTCAGATATTTGTACATTCATGTCACAGCAGCATTATTCACAGTAGCCAAAAGGTGGGAGCAACTCAAATGCCCACCAATGGATGACCAGGTAAAGAAAATGTGGTCTACACATACAATGGAATATTACTCAGCCTTGAAAAGGAAGGAAATTCTGGATGAAGCTGGAGGGCATTATGCTAATTGAAATAAGCCAGTCACAAAAAGACTAATATTGTATAATTCCACTTATATGCGATATGAGTACTCAAAGTCATAGAAATTGAGGGTAGAATGGTGGTTGCCTGGAGCTGGGGGAAAATGATTAGGGAGTATTTGTTTAATGGATACAGAGTTTTCTTTTTTCAAACTGACAAATTTCTAGAGATTGGGTGCACAATAATGTGAATATACTGAACACTACTGAGCTGTACACTTAGAAGTGCTTAGCATGGTCAATTTTATGTGTATTTCACCACAATGAAAACATTTTTCAAAAAGAACCCAACTTTTGCTTAATTTGGCCTTTTCTCTAGGGGCTTGGAAATGAGCATCGCTGTTGCTGGTTGTGGATTCACCTCTCAATAAATTTCAAAGGCTTTGCACACATAAAGGGTGACTTGGATGGGAGAGAAGTTATACAGCACACGAACGGGATTATTCTGCTGGGGGAAGGAGTATCTTCTTTTTTTTTTTTTTTTTTTTGGCTGTGTTGGGTCTTCGTTGCTGCATGTGGGCTTTCTCTAGTTGCGGCAAGTGGGGGCTACTCTTTGTTGCGGTGCGCGGGCTTCTCATTGCAGTGGCTTCTCTTGTTGCAGAGCACGGGCTCTAGGCGCGCAGGCTTCAGTAGTTGTGGCACGCAGGCTCAGTAGTTGTGGCTCGCGGGCTCTAGCGCGCATGCTCAGTAGTTGTGGCGCATAGGCTTAGTTGCTCCGCGGCATGTGGGATCTTCCCGGACCAGGGCTTGAACCTGTGTCCCCTGCATTGGCAGGCGGATTCTTAACCACTGTGCCACCAGGGAAGTCCAGGAGTATCTTTTAAAAGGAGTATCTTCCCAGTTCATAGCACCATGTGACACACACACACAGCAAACACAGTGGTCGCAGAGGCGCATTTTGGGAAATGAGCTCAAAGTTAGGACGGCGTGGGAGGTTATTAAACTTCTCACTGAGCTCTTAAACACTGTGATCCCCTACTCTTAATGGACTATCCTTCATCAGGTTTTTAAAATTACTCAGGTAATTTTTGTAGTATGAGAGTATATTCATTCTAGAATGTGAAAATACCTTTAACAATAATCTCAAAGTCCCAGTTCACCGTGACAGGGAGTTTACTGTTGGATATAAGCTGATCATGCTATAGGCAAGAGGCCTCCTCGGTAGGTAAGCCTACTTTGTGTCTAACTTTTCAAGCTGCTTGCTCATTTTCTCTCTCCCATTTGTATTCCTCATGCCTAGAAATGACCATGACAGAGATGTGACCAGATCACTGACCTTTGCAAACAAAAGTTTGGAGCCTAAGGGAATTATATTAACCCGGTTCTTATTGGCTTCCTCTTCGGAGAGAAGTTTGATTGCCTTCCTGCACTCAAGAAGTTTAGAGATGGTCTCAGGGAACGTGTGCATATTCTCTCTCTCTCTCTCTCTCTCTCTCTCTCTCTCTCTCTCTCTCTCTCTCTCGCGCGCGCGCGCGCGCGCGTGTGTGTGTGTGTGTGTGTGTGTGCTGATACCCAACAACTGAGTCTACTATTTGGTTGGGCAAAGCATCAGTCAACACCATTTGTGTTCAGTCTCTAGTATGTGTAAAACATTTTTAAATTTCAAAATTATTACGTACAAAGAAATGTAGTGTATGGTAAGAATTGTGAGGAAATTTAAACATGAATGTATATGAGCAAAGCAGGTGAATGGACGACTTCTACATTTTGACTGATTCTGGATCAAGAAAGGAGAGCAGACGTAAGAACCCAAAGAACATTTATGATGGTGGTGGCCACTTTAAAGCCCTATGCCTCGCATTGATGATGTCCAGTTTCTCCTTTTATGGAACTTAATCTATTTGAAGATTAGACATAGCCATGCATTGTTCGGCTTTGCATCATGGGGACCAAAATTTGTTAAATGAATGGATAAATGATTGAGTTAATGAATATGGGATAAGTCCCACAGGTGTGGTAGCATTTAGCATGGGGACGAGCGGTCCAGGGTTTGCGAGCAGAGCCATCATTCTTATACGATGATTTTTTTTTTTTTTTTTTTTTTTAGAGGAAGAGCGCAAGGGCCGCGAGCGCCCGTGAACCTCCCTGGCCAGCCCCCGCGCCGAGGGTGGCGGAGGACACGGACGCGCATTCGGCGGCACGCGCGTGCCGCCGGCCCCCCCGGCCCCGCACGGCCCCCCCGGGAAAGGGGCCTAACGACGGGGCCGGCCCTGCGACGTCCCCCAGGACCCTCGGTGCGCACCCGCCCCCCCTTAACCCCGTCCCAGCCCGTGGGCGAGGCCCACGGCGGGGTGGGGAGGGGCGCGGCGCGCCGAGGCTCGGGGTTGTGGCGCCGCGAGGGGCACCCCCTTCCCCCTCGTCCCCCTCGGTCCTCCGGCGGGACGGGCGCCTTCCCCACGACCGACCGACCGGCGCGGGCCGGTCCGGGGACGTGCGCACCGAGACCCGCCGCCGCCGGTCAGCCACCGAGGGTGTCCTCCCCCACCGAGGAGGCCCCCCCCCAGGGGTGCGGGGTGGTGTGGGAGAGTCCGGAGAGCGAGGGAGGGAAGGAAGGAAGGAAACGGACAACGCCGAGCCCGCCCCCGGGGCCCCGCCGCCACCCGCCGCCACCCACCGCCACCGCCGCCGCCGCGGCGGAGGCGGCGGCGGCGGGCGGCGGGCGGCGTGAGCGACAGACAAACCCTTGTGTCGAGGGCTGACTTTCAATAGATCGCAGCGAGGGAGCTGCTCTGCTACGTACGAAACCCCGACCCAGAAGCAGGTCGTCTACGAATGGTTTAGCAGCAGGTTCCCCACGAACGTGCGGTGCGTGACGGGCGAGGGGGCGGCCGCCTTTCCGGCCGCACCCCGTGTCCCAGGACGAAGGGCTCTCCGCACCGGACCCCGGTCCCGCCGCGCCCCGGGGGGGACGCGGGCGTCGGCCCGCCGGCGGGGACGGCGGGGGACCGGCTATCCGAGGCCAACCGAGGCTCCCGCGGCGCTGCCGTATCGTTCCGCCTGGGCGGGATTCTGACTTAGAGGCGTTCAGTCATATACGATGATTTTGAGGGTCTAAGAATATGCACTTTACCCTCAAGCCTTACTATCAGATAATTTACCAGGGATGGGCAATCGGACAGCAGTGTGCAGAATAAACTAGGAGGGGGGGCTTGATCGTTTTTCTTTCCTTTTTTTTTTTGCGGTACGCGGGCCTCTCACTGTTGCGGCCTCTCCCGTGACACGCAGGCTCAGCGGCCATGGCTCACAGGCCCAGCCGCTCCGCAGCATGTGGGATCTTCCCGGACCGGGGCACGAACCCGTGCCCCCTGCATCGGCAGGCGGACTCTCAACCACTGCGCCACCAGGGAAGCCCCATCTTTTAAGAACAGGAAGGAAAAGGGCTAATTTTTTCTTTAAGGAGAACCAATTTTAGGACAGATGATACAGGCTTGGGTTAGGCATTTGGAGTTTAAAGAGATGGTGAGCAATACACATGCAAACTCCAGCAGGCAGCAACTAGACTTTAGCAGAGAGGTAAGTTACCAGTTGAGGTAGACGTTGGAAAGTTGCAGCTGCGAGGGAACGGAGATGCCTACACCAACCCTTGAACTCCTTGGCTTCGCTAGTTGGCAAATGAGACTCGGATGATGATGGTGGTGGTGATGATAGCTAATATTTCTGGAGCGTGCCGGCCGCAAGCTAAGTTCTTTCCATACCGATCTGTATCTCACTGTATACTCACATGAGCCCCAAGATGACAAGGCCATTTGGTGACTCAAGCCTCTTCTCGCTAATCAGGGCTGATTTCACTCTCTCCGGAACCTATAAGAGTGTTCTTTGCGGAAGCAGCCAGCATTCGGGCCCTGGCGCAGCTCAGAAGCGTGGAGACCTCTCTTTAGGAAGTGCTCTCCTTATCACAGCAGGAGTCTCGGGGGCACGCGCCAGGCGAGGAGCAGGCGACCAGGGCCTGGCGCGCACAGTACCGGTCTCTTCAGCAGCGGGCCCAGCCCGGGCAGCGGTCCTCGCCCGCCAGGTGGCAGCTTGGAGGGTCCCAGGCGCGCCCACTTGGGGCTCCTGACGCGGAGCCCCGCCTCCCCGCCTCCTCCGCCCTCCATTCGGCTCTCCGTCTGCCCGTCTCCCCGGAGCCCCGCCCTTCGGAGCCCCGCCTCCCCAGCGCCCCTCCCCTCGGCGCCCCGCCTCCCCGCCTCCCCGGCCCAAGGCTTGGCGCCCCGTCTGCTCATCTCCCGGCGCCCCGCCCCATCTCCCCGCCCCTCGGGGTCCCGCCTAGCCCGACCGGGCGCGCGCCAGCGCGTGGGTACGGGGCGTGAGGTTAGACGACGGGAGGGTGGAGACTGGACGCGAAGGTCACGTCAAGGCGGCATAGACAAAGGGCGGGCGCGCGCACGTCCTTACGCACGCCTCGGCCGGCGGCGGCGAGGGCGGGGCAGACGGTCCCCGGAGGGATTTGCCTCCTGGCTCCTCGAGGTAGGTGAGTACGGTCCGGCCGGCCCGTTCCTGAAGGTCACGGGCCTCTGCGGGAGCTGGGGTTTGGGCCGGCGCCCGTGAGGGCTGCGGTCGGGCGACCCCGCTCCCTGCGCCCCCCCGTCCCGGTGTTGGGAGGCACCATTGCCGCTGCCTGGGGGTTCCCGGCGCCGGAACGTGCCGCCCTCCCTGCGGCGGAGCGGGCCCGCCAGTCCCCGCGGCGCACTCCGGCCCGCGCCCCCGCGTGTCCTGCCGAATCCCGGCCCCCACGGCCTGCCCTCCGCGCGCTCGGGAGGATGAGAGATCACGGGGAAGCGCCTTCACCGTGACTGCTCAAGTTCTTTGGTGTCCCTGGGATGTACGTTTTCCGCTCCTGTTCTCCAGAGGATCCCCATTTTGCTTTCTTCAGGATTTCTTAACCCTCGATATCCCTTGCCTTTCCGTTTTGATTTCACGCCCTGCGAAGCATCCTCCTAGAGGAGGGTCTTATTTCCTCACTCTCCGTGTCACAGAGGGCTTTAACTTTTCGCAGTTGAAAAGTTAGGGAAAATATACCGTATGAAACATACTGTAGTTCTGTGGCAGTAAGCTCCATGCTGTACTAGATACCAGTGCCTCACTGCTCAAGGCCTCTGTGCCGCGGACCTTCTCGCTGATAAGTTTCTTGAGATCCGTTGAAGAATTTGCTTTCTGGTTCATTTTCCTTCATTTTGGCTGAAGTTTGAGTACCTCTGTTTAGTTTCATGTCTTGTAGACTCTATCTTAACCCAAGGGAAACGTTATGAAAAGCAATTGTCCTTATGCCAGAGATGGTAGAAAAGAGTCCTGTATTCATGCCAGTTCGGTATTATTTTCTCACTTTGACAGTGATGTTTTTTCAACCTTGTATTATGGAGAATTTCAGACATGGAAAAGTAGATAGAATAGTGAACCAGCATGTACCCATCATCCAGCCTCAAGAACTCACCTATGACTGAGCATGTCTAATCCACATCCCTCTTCCGCGCGCCCCCATATCTCTGGGATAAATCCTTGATGTCAAAAGTAGCTTGAGAGTCAAAATAAAAATCTTACTTTATGGCTTTATGGAGTAAAGCCATAACTTACTTTTATTGGGACATAGTCTATTACAAGTCCTTCAAGTCCGAAATACATAATAGCATTGGAGAAGCACCAGAAAAGGGCATCTAAAATAATTAAGCGGCTGGAGGACAGGTTAAAACAGAAGATGTGGATGAGAACTTCCAGATCATCTTGTTTTTTTCTTTTATTTTTTTGAGTTATGCGGGCCTCTCACTGTTGTGGCCTCTCCCGTTGCGGAGCACAGGCTCCGGACACGCAGGCTCAGCGGCCATGGCTCACGGGCCCAGCCGCTCCGCGGTATGTGGGATCTTCCCGGACTGGGGCACGAACCCGTGTCCCCTGTATCGGCAGGCAGATTCTCAACCGCTGCGCCACCAGGGAAGCCCTGTCTTTTTCCTTTTTGATGAGCCCTCAAGGCCCACAGAGGTTCAGTGACTTGTCCAGATCTACAGGGAATGAGAGGTTGAACTGAGGCTGGAAAAGACATCTCCCAACTCCGCATCTAGTCTTTCTCCTGTACCATGCTGCTTGCGTTTATGTTGTTTCCTGTGGGAAAGAGAAATGTGTGGAAGGGCTGTGACTGAAAACTCTTCCGATGAAGGGCTTGGGTAGGCAGATAGGAACCTTTCCAGCAAAATCTGGAATAATGAAACTAGGGGATAGGCCTTAAATGATTGCTTAAGCTGGATTTGGGACAAGTTGAGGAGTTCTCATCATAGCTTTTAGGAAATGTGGGAAGATGCTGACCTTAAAAGTGGAATTCCAAACAGAATAAGCACAGGCTTTAAAAGATTTAGATGACATTCATAGCTATTGAATGAAGAGTGACTAAGGGAAACTGGAATGATTTTTAGGGGGTGTACCCCTGATGTTATGCCCTTGTGGCCGAGAGAACAGTAGCACCCTCCCATGAAAACATCCTTCCTTGGGGCTTCCCTGGTGGCGCAGTGGTTGAGAATCCGCTTGCCGATGCAGAGGACACGGGTTCGTGCCCCGGTCCGGGAGGATCCCACATGCCGCGGAGCGGCTGGGCCCGCGAGCCATGGCCGCTGAGCCTGCGCGTCCGGAGCCTGTGCTCCGCAACGGGAGAGGCCACAGCAGTGAGAGGCCCGCGTACTGCAAGAAAAAAACAAACAAAAAAAACCCTTCCTTGCCATGAGCAGGTAAGAATCCTGGGCTGGGTGCATCATGGGTTAGGCTTTTTTTTTTTTTTTTTTTTTTTTTTTAAACAAAACTATGGTCTGCATTTCCTAGCACACTTTAGGCAATTAAGTTTCCGTACCTCAAGAAAGACACTAAATTCAGTACTTGGGCCTCAATTTTTTTTTTTTTGCGGTACGCGGGCCTCTCACTGTTGTGGCCTCTCCCGTTGCGGAGCACAGGCTCCGGACGCGCAGGCTCATCGGCCATGGCTCACGGGCCCAGCTGCTCTGCGGCATGTGGGATCCTCCCAGACCGGGGCATGAACCCGTGTCCCCTGCATCGGCAGGCGGACTCAACCACTGCGCAACCAGGGAAGCCAGGCCTCAATTTTTTTTACCTTTAAATGCTGCCCGAGGGATGCTGTGAACAAGGGATGTATGTATATAGACTTCTTGGAGTTTGCTTGTAAGTTCAGTTTATATGATATGACATAATTGTTTATAAATTTACTTTCAGAATGGACTTTCTTCTGTGAGTTTGTGACCTAAATACAGTAGTTGTCGTGCACATCCAGTTTATGGAAATGACGCTCAAATGAACAGGATCAGGGTGTCTTGGTAAATCACTGCCCCTGAAGACGTGAGGGGGTGGGGGAATTGTATGTTTTGGTGGAGGGGTTGGTGTGTGTTGGAGAATATTTGGTCCTGGTTAAGCTTGAGCTGTACTGCAGAATTGTTTCTTCACGTAAAACAACCTCATCATGGCATGCCATTTACTTCTTACTGTATCATTACACTCATGGGGAGGACCTGAGCAAATGTCATCAGTTCCCTGTATAATAATGCTTACTCTATAGCATGATGAATGCTTTTTTTTTTTTAATGATGAAAACTGGGCCAACCTTTTCTTTTCTTCTTTTTAACCCCACATTTGTGTATTTATTTATTTATTTATTTATTTATGGCTGTGTTGGGTCTTCGTTTCTGTGCGAGGGCTTTCTCTAGTTGTGGCAAGCGGGGGCCACTCTTCATCGCGGTACGCAGGCCTCTCACTATCGCGGCCTCTCTTGTTGTGGAGCACAGGCTCCAGACGCACAGGCTCAGTAGTTGTGGCTGACGGGCCTAGCCACTCTGCGGCATGTGGGATCTTCCCAGACCAGGGCTTGAACCCGTGTCCCCTGCATTAGCAGGCAGATTCTCAACCACTGCGCCACCAGGGAAGCCCATGAATGCTTTTTAAGAGCACAGAATTTTAGAGTTAGGAGGAGTGTTGTAAGTGCTTGGAGTTTTTCGTAAGTCCTTAAAGGTACTCTCTCCTTTAAAACACATTGATACATGCACACGCCACCCAGCCGTACACGCTGGTTTGCTCTCTCTGGGGGCTCTTTTTATTTTGTCTTCATAATAGTTGTTAGTGTGTTTGCCTTCTATTAAACTGTTAGCTCAAGATCTGCAATTCTAGGGTGATGCTTTATAAAAAGTAGGCACATGATACGCTTTTGTTGACTTTTTGAATTAAAAAAACAGAAACGAAAAAGCTGGTGAGGAAACTAGAATCCACAGAAGGTGAATGACTTACTGAAAGTCACACAGAGCAGAGAGTAACAGAGCTGGGCCTCCAACCTCAGAGGACTCCTGAGTCCAGTTCTCAGCCCCTTCCTTTGCACTGTTGCCTTCACACCTCGCAGGAGTAGGGCGGGGAAGATACTATATGTATGTATTTTTTCCCTTACCCGTTGGAGATACAGTATTTTCAGGGTCTGCCTTAAAACTCTGTGGTCAGTGCTATCCAATAGAAACATAACAAACCACATGTACAGTTTTTTAAATTTTGTAGTAGCCACTTTAAAAAAAGTAAAAAGAAACAGGTGAAGATAAGTTTAATAATGTATTTTATTTAACCCAGATTATGTAGAATATCACTTCAACATGTAATCAGTGTACAAATCATTAACGAGATCTTCCACATTCATTTTTTTGACCCTAATTCACTGAAATTCCAGCGTCTGTTTTACATTTACAACACATTTCAGTTTAGACCAGCCACAGCTCCAGTGCTCAAGGGTCAGACGTGGTTCGCGGCTCCTGTGTTGCACGGTGCAGAATCACTGTCAGCTGAGCATAGAGACGAAAGAGCGTTTTATGTTCCTGGTAAAGTACAGGTCTGACGTGAAGGCAGAGTTTGTGGTTTTGATGACTTTTCTTTGCACAGTTAGGGTTGTTTCAACCTTGTGGCAAGTTGAACCAAGAAGTCTGATGTGTCACCAGTGTCGTGCCTTTGTGATGAAATGCTTTCTCATTGTAAAGAGACTGCTTAGTCATGGCGGGGGGGAAGGTTTGACTTTTAAAAAATGGCTAGTGATAAAACTCAATAATGAAATAACCTGATAAAAAGTAGGCAGAAGATCTGAGCGCTTCACCAGAGAGGATATTACAGGTGGCCAATAAGCACATGGAAGATGCTTCATATCATTGGTCATGAGGGAAACAAATTAAAACCGTGAGGTACCACCTAACATCCATTAGCATGTCTAGAGTTAGAAAGACTGATCATATTGAGTGTTGGTGAAGACATAGCGCACGTGGAACTTTCAGACACTGCTGGTGAGAATTAATGCAAGATGGTACAACCAGTTCAGAAGCCGGTTTGGCCGTTTCATTAAAAGCTAAACGTACACTCGCGTCATTCCACTCCTAGGTATTTACGCCGGAGAAATGAAAGTGTATGTCCATGCAAGGCTTGTAGATAGCGACTTTATTTGTAACAGTCCCCAACTGGAAGGACCCGTCACCAGGTGAGTGAATAAAGAAGCTGTGGCCTGTTCTACCAAGGGACACAGCTCGGCAGTGGGGAGTGAACTGTTGACACGGGCAGCAGCATGAGTGATTCTCAGAGTGATGATGCCAAGTAAAATAAACCAGGCACACATTTTTGAAAAAAGAAGGCCAGGAAGTTGCTTCCAGTTACATAGACAGTACTCAGATGTCAAAGCACCGCTTTTGAAATGGAACTCTGAGAGCAGTGTTCGGGTTGGGTAAGGAAACCTCTTGGGTCTTATAGCCCCAGCAAAGGAAACTGTCCTTTCCTAAACTGATGGCCCCAGGATGTCAGTGCATCCTGTATCTTTGTCCTGTGTTTCTTTTCCAGCTTTGCAGGTTATGTTGCTTTGGGTTGAACTTGGTACCACGTTTCTTGTTACCCACGTCCAGCTGACGTGAGGCCTTTCTAGGCAAGGGGAAAGTACTTAGGGTCAGAATGACCTGAGTTAAGACCAAGACCCTGAAACTGACCATGTTCCTGTCTTCTTCCTAGTGACTTGAGTCATCCTTGAGCCTGACATATCCTGGCTTTGTCTTGGACCATCTGTTTCATCCAGGATTGCTGTCGGTGGTAAGCATATCCCTGGTTTTTCAGCAGTTCGGGTTCACTTCGCCTAGCAGCTCTGTGCTGTCCCAACTCCTTGGAAACATTCTTACACCTTTCCTCCTAAGCAGCAGCGTCCTATGCAGGCATATTTCTTATACGCCACTACTCTGACATGCTTGACATCAGACTCCCCCCAGGGTACATTTCCTCTGTGTACGTGCAGTTATTTACCGTCGCCTCGGAATGGGGGCATTTGCTGGGTCTGACCTGACACAGTAAACTAGGAACAATGGACGGCTTTGCTCTCAAGTGTGACCTGCCCCAAAGCAAAGGAGAGGCCAGCCTGGGGAGCGGGAAGACCACAAGACGGGGGTTGGGGGCACACGTAAGTTCTAGTCCTGCCTCTGTTACTGGCCACTTTTGTAGCTTGTCTCGTCACTCACCTCTTCCAAGCCTCAATAATTTAAGGGCTTCCCTGGTGGCGCAGTGGTTGAGAGTCCGCCTGCCGATGCAGGGGACACGGGTTCGTGCCCCGGTCCGGGAGGATCCCACATGCCGCGGAGCGGCTGGGCCCGTGAGCCATGGCCGCTGGGCCTGCGCGTCCGGAGCCTGTGCTCTGCAAGGGGAGAGGCCACAACAGTGAGAGGCCCGCCTACCGCAAAAAAAAATAAATAAATAAAAATAATAATAATTTAAGCCATGAGAGGAGCTTGTCTTAGAATTCTCAGTGATTCACTAATAAAGCTGTGGTTTGCGCCAGCTACCTTAGGGATTGTAAACACCTCTAGGCAGGAGTGGTGTTGAAAGACATTTCTTGTCAGTGTAATGTCGTGACTTCTTGGGAAATACCTTCCCGTGCCCCCTTCTCTTTCATAATAACAGGCACTTAGTGTAGCAGTAATAACAGTTAATGTATTTTGAACATTTACCTTGTTCTAGGCACTGTGAAATGTGAACAGTCTTTTTAGTAGATGTTGAGCAGAAGTTTAAAAGAGATTAAGTAATTCACGCAAAGTCACACTCACACTGCCAGTTCAGTGATCGAGTGAGGATTCAAACCCTGATGTGTTTGTTCTGATTCTTGAATCATGAGTCTGTTACCTATTCAAAATGATAAATACAGTTTTAAAAGTACCAAAGAGATAAAGTGATGCCTTCCTTCCATTCCTAGAGGCAGCTGCCATTGCCAGTCTCCTGTGTCTCTTCCCAGAGATGTGTGTCTTTGCAGGTCCACACGCACACTGTATGTATTTGTCCCTTTCCTCCCTCCCTCACAGTTGGTATTTGCAGTGGACCTTGTTCTGCATCTCACTGGGAGGTTGTTTCTTCTCGGTGCATATGTAGATGTCTCACTCTCTCTTTTTTTTTTTAAACAAATGACTAGTATTCCACTATATCCTTGACTAACGGACAGTGATGTTTCTCTTGATATTACAGACAGTACTGAGTCAGTAACCTTGCACATACCTCACTTAGCACAGGGTTTCTCAGCCTCCGCACTGTTGCCATTTGGGGCTGGATACTTCCTTGTGGTGGCAGGGGCGGCCTGGGCTTTTTAGGACGTTTAGCAGCATCCCTGTCCGCAGTCAGCGATGGATGCCAGGAGCCCCCCATCCCAAGTTAGGACAGTCACAAATGTCTGCAGACATTACCAGATGTTCCCCAGGGGGCTACAGTCAGTCGTCCCTGGTTGAGAACTACTGTTGCAGTTTATCGTTAGCATAAGTTTTTAGAAGTAGAGTTGCTGGATCTAAGGTTATATGTATCTCAAGTTCTGACGGTGGTTGCCGAATTGTTCTGCATAGAGGTTGTACCATTGTACACTCCAGGCAGCATTTGAGGGTATTTTCTCATTTTCACCAACAGCGTGGGTTATAAGAAACTTTTTTTGTCCCTCACTGTACTTTTTTTTTTTTTTTTTTTTGCGGTACGCGGGCCTCTCACCGTTGTGGCCTCTCCCGTTGCGGAGCACAGGCTCCGGACGCGCAGGCTCAGCGGCCATGGCTCACGGGCCCAGCCGCTCCGTGGCATGTGGGATCTTCCCGGACCGGGGCACGAACCCGTGTCCCCTGCATCGGCAGGCGGACTCTCAACCACTGCGCCACCAGGGAAGCCCCCCTCACTGTACTTTTAATTCACATTTCTTGGCTTTACAGCTGACCTTTGTATGAGCACTTAGTGCTTGCTGGGCACCACGGAGTAGTTTTTGGTTTGTGGGTTTTGTGACATACTTTGAAATGCCTTCCTCTCTATCTAGCCCTCTTAAAAAGTTTGGTACTTAGAACTGCAGACAGTACTCTGGGTGTCTTCTGATCGTAATGACGTGATAATATGTACCATTTATTGAGATCTAATATATATAACAGACACTGTGCTTAGTGTGCTTTAAAAATGCATTATCCCTGTTTTTGGGGGGTTTTGTTGTTGTTGTTGTTTTTGCGGTACGCGGGTCTCTCACTGTTGTGGCCTCTCCCGTTGCGGAGCACAGGCTCCGGACGCGCAGGCTCAGCGGCCATGGCTCACGGGCCTAGCCGCTCTGCGGCCTGTGGGATCTTCCTGGACCAGGGCACGAACCCGTGTCCCCTGCATCGGCAGGCGGACTCTCAACCACTGCGCCACCAGGGAAGCCCCTAAGCACTTATTTTTAATAAAATGGCATATCTTCTCCTTTTTGAGTTCGTATGTGGCATGTCTCTGGACATATTCTGGTAGTAGGTATGGTCTCCTGAAGTGTAGGATGTGTCACAGAGTCATGGAGAGCTAGCAGAAAAGAAGTTTCTATAGCTGCAAATCATAGTAGTCCCTGCCTTGTGATCGAGTCAGAACTGGTTTAGAAGCCCTGATTTAAATTTTGTAAGTTCCCTCCTTTATTTTCTCTTCCAGGACTCTTATAGTCCTTTTTTTTTTTTAGTTGAGGTGTAGTTGATGTACAATATTATGTAAGTTACAGATGTACAAGATAGTGATTCACGATGTTTAAAGGTTTTACTCCATTTATAGTTATTGTAGAATATTGACTGCATCCTCAGTGTTGTACCGTAGACCCTTGTAGCTTGTTTTATACCTAATAGTTTGTACCTCTTACCCCTATAGTACACCTTCTCCCTCCTCACCGATAACCACGAGTTTGCCCTCTATATCTGTGAGTCTCCTTCTTTTTTGTTATATTCACTAGTTTGTTGTATTTTTTAGGTTCCGCATGTAAGTGATAGCCACACAGCATTTGTCTTTCTGTGTCTGACTTATGTCACTTAGCGTAATGCCCTCCAAGTTCATCCATGTTGCTGCCAATGGCAAAATTTTCATTCTTTTTTATGGCTGAATAGTATTCCATTGCATATATGTCAAACATCTTCTTTGCCCATTTATCTCTTGATGGACCCTTAGGGTGCTTCTGTATCTTGGCTATTGTAAATAATATTTCAGTGAACATTGGGGTGCATGGATCTTTTCGAGTTCATGTTTTTGTTTTCTTTGCATAAATGCCCAGGAGTGGGATTGCTGGATCATGTGGTAGCTCTGTTTTTAGTTTTCTGAGAAACCTCCGTACTGGTTTCTGTCATGACTGCACCAGTTTACGCTCCCACCAACAGCGCAGGAGGGTTCCTCTTTCTCCACCCAGGACTCTCTTCTTGTTGACAGTCATCGAAGTGGGAAGTGATGACTGTATGTGCCCGTTTGCTGGATACTTGTCTCTAGGCACTGAGTGCCTAATATGGTGTGTGGCACACAGTATGTGCCCTGATGTCGTCACCCTGAGAACTGAGAAGCTCTGGAAAGTGGGCCATTTTGGGGCCCAGATTTGCCATTCAGTGGGTTGAAGAGTTTCATTAGCTTAGTGGTGGACTGTCATACTCCTAGGATGAGGCCATCTTCCCTCCTAAAAGGCTCAGAACTAGTTGGGTCTCCTCTTTTTCTCTGGACCATGTGGACTGTTGGGGGAACATTGGTCCAAGCGACTCTCAGTGGATTTGGCTGAAAGGTGTGGAATGGAAGAGAAGGGGTAACTAGTGCTTTGAGCTGATAACTTCCCCTGCCTCCTGCCAAGGAGTCGTGGTTATGTTTACTTCAGGCAAAGTGATAGCCTCTCTTACAAGAGCATTTATCTAGAAATTGTGGTGTGATGGAGTTCTCATGTGAGCAGTTTCCCGATACTTCCAGAGACCAAAGTCTGTGTTAAGGGGCCTTAAGACGCCAGCACCTCTGGCTGTGATGGCTGGTCCGCTAGTCCGGCAGGATGTTTGGAGGCCTGTTTCATAACCGCAGTGTGCTGGCCTCATCTTTGCCTCTAAGAATTCACGGGAGCATTGTTTAATGTTGGCCACGGAACTTGTTTGGCTAGTTGCTGTTGCGAGTTCTGGAGTCTCTGGGGGTGCGGGGAGCGGAGGGCAACAGGGGGAGGTCGCTGCCTCGGAGGGGAGGAAAGAGCAGCCGGGACAGAGGTCTGCACACTGTTGCCGTAAAGGGTCAGATAGTAAGTAGTTGAGGTTTTGCTGGCCGTGGTCTCTGTCACATGTTATTCTTTTTTTTTTTTTTTTTTTTTTTTTTTACAACTCTTTCAAGATGTAAACACCGTTCCTAGGACACGAGCCTTGTAAAAACTGGCCCAGGTTTGTCCTGTGGGCCTGGTGTGTCCCCCTCTGAATTAGGTGATGAAATTATTGCTAAATGTGTTTACTTTGATGTTGTGGGGACACGAACCCAGAATAACCTTGGGAATTCTCAGTTGATTGTGATCCAGAGGAAAGAGGTCTAAGCTCTGGCTTGGGACGTCCAAGGGACCCCGGTGTTGGTCACGTTAGGTTCACGGAACTCAAGGTAACCTTGGCTAATATGACAGCAGCTGTGCAGTGGGACAGGGCTGGGAGAGTGGGACAGAGGCGTGGCCCTGGAACCGGACAGGTTTAAGGAATACAGTGGCTCAGCGAAGTGACTCAAGTCTCAGAAACACATCGAATTTCCTGAACGTCCGTTGGGATGTCATTAGAAATCTGGCGTGTACTGTCAGCTTGGCCAGTTTATAAAAATGAACGAGCAGGTTTGTACCCTGGATTCTGAGAACACCAAATTCCGATGCATGAATTCAGGTTTGCCTTGTGGTTTTTCTCTGATGGCAGGAAGTTCTCTCGAGCAGGCCTGGCGTGAAGGAAGTGTTAATGTAGCTCAAGGTAGTTTGAAAGCTAGGAGGGCCTGGTGGTTAAAGAGCGGGGCTGTGAGACAGGCGCACTTGTCCAAATCCCTCCTGTGCCGTTTATAGCCGTGTGACTCCGGTGACCTTGTCCTCTAAGCCTCCGCCCCCTCACCTCTCCTAGCGGCGATGGTAACTCCCCTGTGGGGCTGTTGTAGGCATTCAGTGAGGCCGGCGTGTGCACGGTGCTTGTTGTATCCGCTCAGCGTCCGTGCTGTGAGCGGTCAGTGAACGTTAGCAGTGATAATGGTCACGTGAAAGTGGAAGAAGTGGAGGATCCCTGCCACTGAAACGCTGTCTTTTTAATTGAATTGCTAGGTGTGTGGGATGTCATGGGAGCAGTTAGGAGTCAGACAACGGGATCCGTGTCTCCCTCGCTTAGTTTCCTAACTGGTAAAATGGAAAGAATACATACCGACAGGTTGTGAGATAACATGAGAAAGGGCTTTGAGTTCTGAACAGCACTGGACAGAACTCAGGGTGAAGTCGGTCACCTGTTCATTCGTTCCATTTCTTGAACTTCTAGAAGTATTGGAACCGAGCCAGAAGGTGATTGGCGTGAGGCCACAATGTTGGCCAGAGAGACGTGACAGGATGCTCCCAAGTTCAGAACTTGGAGTGGTAACTTGTGGTTAAGAATGCGTAATATAAAATTGAAATAGTGAAATTTAAAAAAATAAGTGGCTGTATTAAGTAAAAGAAGCCAAGAAGGCTGCCTACTCTGTGATTCCAACCATATGACATTCTGGGAAAAGCCAAACTATGGAGACAGTGAAAAGACCAGTGATTGCCAGGGGTTGCGGGTAGGTAGGGATGAATAATCTGAGCACAGAGGATTTTTAGAGCAGTGAAAATATTCTGTGTGGTACCTTAGTGGTGGATACGTGTCATTATACATTTGTCGAAACCCATAGAATGTACAACACCAAGTGTGATCCCCAATGTAAATAGTCTTAAAGAAGAAAAAAAAAAAGAGTGGCCAGAAAGGCTGGAGGAGTTAATCTATGTAGAAAATACGACAATATCTTGTAATACTAAAACTGTATTTCCTAAGTCAGAAGCGAAAGACAAATACTGTGTATTCTCACATAAATGTGGAATCCAGAAAATATGAACTTGTAGAAACAGAGAAAAGAATGGTGGTTACCCGGGATCAAGGGGTAGGAGAAGTTGGGAAATGTTGGGCAAAGGGTAGAAACTTCCCGTTATAAAATGAATAAGTTCTGGGGATCTAATGTACAGTGTGGTGATTATAGTTAACAGTACTGTATTAGATACTTGAAAGTTGCTGAGAGGGTAGATCTTAGATGTTCCCACCACACACACAAAACAGGTAAATATTTGGCTAATACTCTGTGGATGTCACGTTGCGATATGCAGGTGTGCAATATGTAGGTGTATCAATCGTGCTTTGTACTCTGCAGACGTGCTCAGTGTTATCTGTCAGTTAAATGTCAGTAAATCTGGGGGGAAATGAATAAAAACAAGAGTTACTATTTTTTTAAAACCTAGATTTCCTTTTCCCCTGCAATTCCATTTCTAGGAATTGATCCTGCAAATATGTTTGCATGTGCATTTTGTATGCTAAATCATGTAGGCACATTCATTACATTATTTATAACAAAAAAAGGGTAGAACCATTGGTGTCCAACCTCAGGAAAGCAGTTAACCAAATCAGGGAACATTCTTACGGTTGAGAACTGTGCACCTGCAAAGAGTAAGGGAGCTCCGTGTGCACTGCGGGGACACTATCCCAAGACATGTTAAGCTACAAGACAAAACAAAAAGCAGTGTTCGCGGTGTGCCGTCATGACTGTTGCCTGGGTGCGAGGTGGGCCGGAGTGATTTCCTCGTGTGTGCGTAGAACATCTCAGGAAGAATACGAAGCTGGTGATGCGGTTGCATCTGTGGACAAGAACTCTGGGCAGTGGGGGACAGGTAGGAGGCACGTGTGCTCCGCCGAGTATACCCTCCTTGTCTTTTGAGATGCGTCTTATGTCCGTGTATTTTCTTTTTCTTCTGTTTGAAGTCTAAGGTGTTGATTTTTTTTTAATTGAAGTATAGTTGACGTACAATGTTGGGTTAGTTTCTGCCGTGCAGCCGAGTGACTCAGTTATACGTACACATTCTTTTTCGTATTCTTTTCCACTATGGTTGAACTATTGAATATAGTTCCCTGTGCTCTACAGCAGGACCTTGTAGTCCGTCCAGTCTATACGTAATAGTTTGCCTCTACTAACCCCAAATATGCATACATTTTCTATTAGAAAAGTGTGAGCGGCCACAGGTCATCGTTTCATCGGGGTTGAAAACTGTGCAACATCTGTGGTTCTCCTCCACACGCGCGTCTGCCGCCTGCTGCTCTGCGCAGTCCCTTTGACCTTGATGTTGTGAGAGCGGCACGGGCTGTAGGCTGACCCTAAAACGCGCCGGGCCCCACCCCAGAGCACCGTGGTGTCTCTCCCCTTGGCTTGTGTTTGTGTGACGGATGGTGTTTCTGTTTCCACCTCCAGCTTCGGCAGCATGTGAGAAACTTCTTGCCAAGGACCCGGGTCACCGCTGAGAAGGGGGCCTTAGGGAGAAAAGTATCCAGAGGAAACCAGCGCCAGATGCGTCTGGAATTCCACGCGCCGCAGGCGGCATGAGGCGTGCCGCGCCAGCACCTGCGGCCTCCTGGCGCGGCCTTTAGCTCTCCAGAGAGGAGGGTCCTGGGAGCAGTGCGCCCGGAGCCTCTCCAGGGGAAGCACGGGGCCAGGTGTGAACGCTCTACGATGGACGCAATGTTCAGCCTATGAAGGAGTTTTAAGGAACACAGTTATTTAATTTCCACATACTCACGTTCGCTAGCCTTCTGTGGGAAGTGCCAGCGATCACCCCCCCCCCCCACCACTGGAGTTGTCAGCATTTTTCTGGCACCAAGTTGAACTCTTCTTGGTACTTCTGGCAATGACACATCCTCAGGAGAGATTTATCTGCTAAATGCTCTTGGACGAGAGACAAAGTAAAACTTCTGGAAGCAGCGCGAGAGGAGCAGAACCCAGATCGCGCCCTCGCCGCTCACTCGCCCAGACACCCCGCCTGGCCTCGGATGCTGGCACTGAAGGCTGAGCCTGCCCCGTCCACCCCTGCAGCCCGTCTCTTCTGGGGAGGGCTGGCCGCCTCGGGGGCCCCCTTCTGCTCTCCTCCTACTCCCAGGCTCTCTGTTCCGGCCGTCGAGTGACGTGAACTTGGGAATGGAGTTGGTGCCCCTCCCCAGGCCGGTGCTGGCGGAGAGGACCATCTGAGGCTGAGCTTTGTTCGCGGGGAGGAGGGCGCTGGCCTGGCCTGCATCCTCCACCATGTTCCTGTTGCTGCCTTTTGACAGCCTGATTGTCAACCTCCTGGGCATCTCCCTGACCGTCCTCTTCACCCTCGTCCTGGTTTTCATCATAGTCCCCGCCATTTTCGGAGTCTCCTTTGGTATCCGAAAGCTCTACATGAAAACTTTGTTAAAGATCTTTGCGGTGAGTGTGCTGTGTACAAACGGTTGCTTCACAGAGGAGGGAAGAAGTGCCATTAGCAAAAAGAGTTATTCTTGTCCGGTTGATTGTGAACTCGCTGCTGGATGTGGAGAGAGTTGGGAGAATGGGAAGGAAGTGGCATTTTGAGTAGAAAGAATAACTAAACGTGAGCTTGTGAAAGCCTTCAGCCGTCTTTCTGTTGAGCTAAGGGACTTGTGTGTTTGGTCTGTCTGAGCAAAGGCACCTATTCCATGACCCCACACCTGGCCTGTTTATTTCAAACGGAGGGACTTAGAATTAAAGAAAAAATCACTGCCGGACAGTGATGTAACAGATACTGCAACTCAAAGCTGCTGCTGGCATATTCCCTGGCTGATGAGTATGGGAGAGTCTTTTCTCTCTTTCAAATGTTTATCTTAAATATGTTCTTGCACTTCAGACAAAAAGAAGTAACAGAAAAGGGCATCTGATGAATTTTTCTATTTTCTGAAAGAGGGGGAGAAGAGTGTATTTCTTAATATATGTCAGAACTTAAGTCATGATACCACTGAACAGAACTAGTCACAGTGGGAAGGAGATGAGTGAGAAGTAATATTTCCTGGGAGTTGATGTCTGCCACCAGCCTTTTAACTACCTCTTCAGAGATGTGGTGATTTATTAGCAGGATCTGTTTTCAGTAGTCACCGCATCTTCAGGTTCATCTTTTCCACGGCTGAGACCATGCTAGGAAACACAACGCAGTTATATTTGTTCAGGTAGTATCTTACGGTTCAGAATAGTCTCACTCGTTCTCCTTTGGTTCCCTGTAATTCTGCAGTGGCCCAGGGTATCTGTCAGTGATAGACTTGACCAGTGAAGACATAGTGACTCTGGAAGATGAAGTGAGCTGTATGAAATGCTACCTTACAGCAGGAAATATTTTTAGGTATATTACTGAATCTTGAGTTTGGGTATTTTATATAAGAATATGACTTTTTCCACATTAAAAAACTTGAGGTGAAGCTGACAGAACGTAAAGGTAACCATTTAAAGGGAACGGTTCGCCGGCACTTGCGGTCGTCGCAGTATTGCACGGTCACCACCTCTGTGTGGCCCCACAGCATTCTCACCTCTCCGGAAGGAGGCCCCATAGTCATTAAGCACTTACCCTCCCCCGGCTCTGACAACCGTGAATCTGTGTTCTGTCTCTGGCTTGACCTATTCTGGATATTTCATTTTCATGGAATTACATAAAGTGTGCTCTTTTGTGACTGGCTCCTTTCACGTAGCATAACTTTGGAACATGTTTCAGTACTTTGGTTTTTATGGCCGAGTCATATTCCACTGTGTGTCTGTACCATAATCCGCTTATCCATTCATCCGTTGACGGGCCGTTTTCACCTTCCGGCTGCTGTCCGTAATGCTGCTGTGGTGCGCTTGTACTTACTTAAGTACTTACGTTCAACAGTAAGATTTCTGAGCCCTACCTATGGTCTCTGGGGTTGTCTTGCTACTCAGAGAGTGCTCTGAGACCAGCAGCTGAGTGTCACCCAAGACTGGTGAGAAATGCAGGCCACAGGCCCCCTCCAGACCCACTGAATTAGGATCAGCATTCCAGCGAGCCCCAGGTGCACAGTAAAGTTTGAGAAGTAGTAATCTCGTCAGTCTTTAGTGTTTGTTTTAATTAATCAGGAAATGTAATTTTCTTCAACTTCAGTCCCCCAAAATCTTCAGTAGAACCCAGGGTTCCTGTGAACCACGTAACTACCCGTGCCCGTTTGCCACTGGAAAATGTACATCATTGTAGAGGGAGTAGAAATAAACTTACAGGAGACAGCAGTGAGTGATGTCTGGCTTTTATTCAAGTGATTAATTCACAGACCTATGGAAGTACTTATTCTTAAAACATAAAAATAGGAATCATCAGACCAGAGTTCTTGGGTAGTAGCTAAATTTTTAAAATTTGGATCATTTTGGGTGGAACAAAAGACCTAGAATCCGTGTACATTCCCTATTCCATTTTGAAAATGTCCCCTCAAATTAGTATTTTAAAGTTCATAGCCAAGTAAATCCTTATTACTATTGACTGTGTTTTTCAGATGTACATTCTTGTGGCTTTTAATGTCAATTATAATTATATATTTTTGGGCCAATCCATAGGACAGGTAATCTTTTTTTTTTCCTTTTTTAATTAATTAAGTAATTAATTAATTTTTGGCTGCGTTTGTTGCTGCGCGTGGGCTCCCTCCAGCTGCGGTGAGCGGGAGCTACTCTTTGCTGCAGTGCACGGCTTCCCATTGCAGTGGCCTCCCCCGTGGTGGAGCACGGTCTGTAGGTGTGTGGGCCTCAGCAGTTGTGGCTCGCGGGCTCCAGAGCGCAGGCTCAGCAGTCGTGGCACGTGGGCTCAGCCTCTTGGCAGCATGTGGGATCTTCCCGGACCAGGGCTCAAACCTGTGTCCCCTGCATTGGCAGACGGATTCTTAGCCACTGCGCCACCAGGGAAGCCCTTAGTTGCCGCAGAGCAACTAAGCCCGTGTGCCACAACTACTTAGCCTGCGCTCTAGAGCTCGCGAGCCACAACTACTGAGCCCGTGTGCCACAACTGCTGAAGCCTGCACGCCTAGAGCTCCGCAACAAGAGAAGCCACCGCAATGAGAAGCCCGCGCACCGCAACGACGAGTAGCCCTCGCTCGCTACAACCAGAGAAAAGCCTGTGCGCAGCAACAAAGACCCAACACAGCCAAAAGTAAAAAATAAATAAATAAAATAAAATACACCTAAACTTGTGGGTGCTTTTTAGTAAAGACGAGACCTTTATTTTGCCTTTTTTATCCTCTTCATCCACTTCCTAACCTGGGGTGCTACATGTAATTTTGCAGTTGGAAGGAAGCTCAGAGATCATCTTAATTCCGTGGGTCTCTTCCTAACTACCCATCTGAATCACCTGGGGAGTGTTTAAAAAATACTTGTTTGGGAGCCCTAGAATCTCCCCAGAAATTCTGATTTAATTGGTTTGGGTGGGCATTTTTAAAAAGCTCCCCAAGTGATCCTAACATCTACCATCAAAAGGTGGAGTCTGATTGCCCTCCTCTTGAGTTGGGGACCCGCCTTGGTGACTCGTTTCTAACAAAAGGAATGTGGTGGCCGTGACGCTGTGTGACGTGTGAGGTTAGGTTAGAAGTGGCAGTATAGCTTCCGTCTGCCTCTGGATACTTGCCCCTGGAGCCCGGCTGCCACATTGTGAGGAAGCCTAGGCCCCGTATAGGTGTTCCAGCTTCCAGTCCCAGGGGAGCTGTGACAACCAGCATCAGCTGACAACCCAGCCGATGCCGGACCCTGTGCAGTTTGCAGATTCACGAGCAGAATAAATGGTGGTGGTATTTTAAGCCAGTGTTATGGGGTGGTTTGTTCCACAGCAGTAGATGACCAGACAAATGATATAATAGTAAAGAATGTTAAACATTCATTCATGTCTCACAGCTGACAACACCTTAAACATTTTTTTGTTACCGTTCAGTCTTGGCAGTATTTTATGGCTGTGTTAATGGCATGTACATTTGATTTTATGTCTACATTTTCTTCTGGGATCTTATAAGCCAGTTTTACAGTTTAGTAGGTAATCTTCATAAAGATGATTCAAGCTGGATGTCTGGTAGTCCGTGCAGTACACATACCTGTGCTTTTGGGGCACAGCTAGGTCGGCACAGCTTGACAAATGGTTTCCCACGATCAGTTCATCTCCCCATATGAAGGAAGCTTGGGGTACCTGCCAAGGGGCGATGTATACATGGGCGGGTCCTCCAGGTCTTTCCTCCTGGAAGACAGCTCAGTGCAGGTCCTTTTAATGCTGAGTTGCGGGAGATGGTCATGTGCGGAGGGCAGCGTGTTACTTAAAGTACTTCAGTTATCTTAATGTTTGTGCTTCAGATTTACCCTCAGGACAGTGATGATGGCATTGTTTGGGGTAGAATTCCTAGGAGTGGACTTCCAACTGGGTTGAGAATGATTTGGAAAAGGAGAGAAGAAAGCCTGGGTATAAAGGAGAAAGATGAAAGAAAAAGAAAAACAACGACTTGAGTTTTCTTGCCTGATGTGAAGGGGGTTGATCAGGTCAGGTCAGAGAAGACGGGCCAGCTGTAATGAGTGGCGTTAAGCTCCACGGCGGAACGGGTCGGAAACCAGTGGTGGCCGTGAGGGGGTTGAAGAGACTGAACGGGTCGCGGGATCGGGGTGGGATAGGCGTGACTTTTTGGAGGGTTTTTTTTTACCGGCTCTGAAACGTGACCGAAGTCCTCAGACCCTGCAATCTACGTCCTCCTCTGGGGAGTGGGAGCAATTAATGCCTCCTCCACATGGGTCCGTGCCCCCACCCCCCGTCGCAGCATCACCGGGAGTAGCGTAAAGGCCGAACTGAAGGAGATGAGAGTGGGATTATGGTGCTAGGAAGTGGTTTTAGGTTCAGGTCTGTCTTTCATACGGAGACCTTGATGAAGAGAAATATTGGGAGCTGGTGGATTAAATGCAGCCCTTATTGACTGCCTGCGAAGTGCAGGGCGCTTGGTCAGATTCTGCTGGGTTCTGCCTCCTGCCCCTCGAGGCAGTTATAGTTTACTAGGAGAGACAGATGTCTGCATACAGAACTAATTGAGAATGTGACGCCCGTTAAAATACACAGGCGGAGACGAGCTGTGACTGCAGGAGTTGGGTAGGTAGCATTTCATATAAGATTTGGCCTTTGAACTGGATCTTAAAAGAGAGAAAGCATTCTAGAAGGGCAGTGGGTAGAGGCGAGAAGGTGCCGTCTGGTTTAGAGGCAGCACCTAGTTCAGGAGAGAAGAGGCTTTGGGGGCCTGGAGGGGGGAGGGCGGGGGAGAGAGCGGTAGGTGGGAGAAGCCGCGGGTGGACGAAGCGGGTCGCCTGACACTGGCAGCCAGGGAGGACCCTTCTCGGGTGGGGAAGCCTGGGGACCATGGGAGGAGGGCCGGGCGGACGGGAGTACGTTGGGGTCGGGTATGTGCGGCTGCCTGTCACTCTCAGGCTGGGCGTGAGGATGGGGGGGACTTGCACGCGGTCATGACCAGCAGGTGATTGGAAACGTGAGGTTGACGCCGCTGTGCAGTCAGGATTGTTAATTGGACAGTAGCTACTGAGAGATTCCTGTGGAAGCAGGGAGAGGAGATGTCATTGCTGCCTGGGCGGTGGACGGTGACGGGCGCTGGGGTCTGCTTCTTGGGGTGTCTCTAGTGCGGTCGTGCGAAGCGCGGTGGAGGCTGGCTGAGAAGAGGGGCGGGTCTCTGCTGAGATCAGTGCCGCAGAGACTGTCAGGCCTTCCGGTGCGCTTGGTCCCTAACCCACCGGCTCAGGAGAGTGACCACGCAGCAAAGATGCACCGTGGCACCGCCCACGCCTCTCGGGCTGGGCCTGCGTTCACCTGCGAGGGCTGTGCTGGGTTTACTGTTAGCTCCAGTGCAGCATCATCCTTGCCCCAACAGTCTCTGTCTGGGAGATGCTGAAAAGGGAATAATTAAGGAATCTGGTCCTGAACATCCCGGATCAAGGGAACGGAGGGGGTTTGTGGGGAAATGACCTCTGAACCTGGAGCTCTCGCTTTTATTCTGGGCGTCTGGACGCGGTGCTCCTTGAAGTGACCCCGGAGAAACCAGGTGCGTAGCTCTCAGCGCCGCTGGCTCCGTCGCCCTCCCGGAGTCACCGCAGCAAGGCGGAGCAGCCCGTCGCGAGCGAGCGCTGGCCCCTGGCGGCCCCGCCCTGCGCTCTTACCCTGCTCTGCTGACCTTGGACAGTTCCCTCCTCAGCGCAGAGACAGTTTGAGGTGTGCCTGAAGTTTGAAAAAGTAAAGCTCAGGTACAAAGCGGGAGGGCAGGAGGATGTTTATGACAGAGCTAGGGGACTAGAATCTCATGGAACCAGCACCTTTCCAGTTAAAACAGAAACCACAGCCTTCCTGCACATTCCGTCATGAGGCAGCCCCCACAGATGTTGAGTCCTAGTGCTCCAGCGGCCTGAAGGCAGGTGCTACCTGCCCGTTAAAATCGGATCCAAGTATCAGAACTGTCAGCACAGAACCAAGCTTCTCTGGCTCTGTGCTTTGCAGCTCCAGTGCAGAGTCCTGGCCAGAATGGACAGCCCTCAGCTCTGGTGTGCCGGGCTTGTTGTAGGCTCTCTCGCCCCTTAGCCATCTCTTCCCTCGATGACATTCCCAGGTGGAATTCATCTTCTTCCATTGTAGGAGCTAGGTTTACATTTTCTTCTAGAAGGAGATCATCTGTGCCAGAAGCCATCAAGGGTTAACTACCTGAAATGGGCTGTGTGAGTTTTCCTGCCTTAGACCTTTAACTGGGTGACTCTGTAAACTCTGTTTTCTCTAGACAGTGGTGTTTGAAGACATTTCCAGATGAGGTCAGACGGCTGCTTAAGCTCGTGTCCTGCTTCCGGCCTTGCTGCCTTGCTAATAACACTTCAGGCTCTGCCGGCAGAATCTCACCAGAGGCTTTGTGCCACGTGGATTCTGCTGCGTCATGGAATGACGGGGTTCTTTTCTACCTTGCAGAGCTGTGGAAACAGAAGTTTGAAAACACACCTTTTAAAATGTCCGTTCTGTTTCCTTGACTCACTGCCGTCATGACTTTCTGTTCTGCGGCACCACGTTGCAGGAGGTGGACAGGAGCTCGTGTGTGTGCCTCTCAGCATTTGAGAGCAGGAGGGACCCAGCCTCTGGCTCTCTTCAGGCAGCTAAAAGGATTTTAATGAAGGAAGGGAGGACCTAGGAAGAGCCTCACTTTCCTGGAGCCCATATTATTTCAGTGGTGCTGAGGACGATTCGGGGTGTCACGTATGGTCTCATTGGATCCTCGTGAAGTAGGAGGTTGAAGGACCATCATCCTGTTTTGTGGATAGAAAAGACTAGCATCCAGAGTGTTGGAATGAGTTGCTTAAGGGACACAGCATAACTGTCAAACTTGGGACTTAGTTTTGTTTTTTTTTTATCTCCAAATAGTGTTTTTTAACACCGTTTTTTTTTTTAATTTAATCTTATTTTAAACACTAAGCTACTCTCAGGCTTTCTGTGTCAAGTGTGTGGGGTCTCCTGTTAAAGGTTACTCAGAGGGTGAATGGGCAGTCCAGACATATATATTATTTAAATCCTTTATCGACTCGAAAACTAAAATTGTTGCTTTCTCGGAATAATTTGGGAGGCAGGCAGCACCGGGTGGCGGGCAGTAGCTTAAAGGGTGCTTGGTTTTGCTGTTGGTGAAGCGCTGCTGTTCGGCAGAAACGAAGGAACCCATGAGGTCCGTGGACTGTCGGCTCGTGAGCTCCTTAAGGACCCGGGAGGCCGTGAGAAGCGAGGCCCGAGCAGCTCGCCGCAGCTCCTAGTTCCCAGCTCGTGACCGCCGCCGGGGACGTGGCTTTCGGTCCAGGGTATCTGGGACGGGTGTGCTCTAGGAGGAGAGGCTCCGAGTTTCCTTCCAGAACCAGTGCCCTCTCGGCCGCAGCGTGCTCTCGGGGCACCGGGCTTGAGGCTGTCACGGAACGGAAGTGGGAGTGCCCCCCGAGCGAGAAAGGGGCTCATCGCGGTGTGTGGCTGTTCCCTCCGCAGTGGGCGACCTTGAGGATGGAGCGAGGCGCCAAGGAGAAGAACCACCAGCTCTACAAGCCCTACACCAACGGTAAGACGGGGTCTCCGTCCGCCTGCCCAGCGGCCCCCCGGAGCTGCGTTCCCGCGCGCCTTCGCTCCGCTCCCCCTCGTCGCTGGTGAGCACCCTGACGCTCCCAGCGGGCCGCTTGACCGGGCTGTTCTCTTGCAGGAATCATCGCAAAAGATCTCGCGTCACTGGAAGAAGAGATCAAAGACATCCGCCGGAGCGGTAGCGGTAGGGCTCTGGACGACGCTCTCGAGTTCGAGCTCTCGGACATCTTCTACTTCTGCCGGAAAGGGGTGGAGACCATCATGGACGACGAGGTGACAAAGAGGTTCTCGGCGGAGGAGCTGGAGTCCTGGAACTTGCTGAGCAGGACCAACTATAACTTCCAGTACATCAGCCTGCGGCTCACCGTGCTCTGGGGCTTAGGAGTGCTGATTCGGTACTGCTTTCTCCTGCCCCTCAGGTGAGGGAGGGCCTAGCCCCGGCGCCTGATCTGCCGGCCCGCGCCCCCGGCCCGCGCCCCCGGCCCCTCCGCTTTGGCTCTCCCACCGTAGAGAGGAGGACTGTACCGTTCTGTCACCGGCCAGGCCATCCGGCTCTCAGAAGGCTGCACCGGGGCTTGTCCTTTAAGGGCCCTCGGATTGTCTGCGTATCAGACGTAGCTGGGTTTCTCAAAGACAACTTGCTTGTCTGGACTGACTAAACACAGGGACGGGGAACACGATGTTCTTCCTGGCCACCCCTCCCCGGGCCTGGCTGATTCTGTTCCTGCGGCTTCCTCTCCAGGACAGAGGCAGTATTGATCTCCCAGTGTTCCTGTACCACGTGCTATTCTGAGTATGTCTTGCCGGCTGCTGGTACCTTCGGGCCCTATTTCCTATTGCTTCACAGCGAAGCTGGGCTTCTGCCAGGGTTTTAAGCCAAAGGGAAGGGTAAGACCACAGGGCAGCAGGTGCCTGAGGGCGGCGCAGCCATCAGTAGACCGTCCCGTCATTCTGGCTGCTGCCAGTGCCTGCGGAGAGGGTGTCGGCTGAACGCCAAATCCATGGTGTCCTGCCACTCTGGAAGCAGACCGCCCTCTGGTTCTGATAGGCCTGCCCGCGTTTCTAGGGACCCGGACTCCTGTCTGCGTCCAGGTGATCAGGTCTTGCGGGGGGTTTTCGTGACGCCCAGTTCCATTTTCACACGTCCAGTTCTGTACTGGGGGCACAGATTTTCCGCTGTGTTGTAACTTGTCTTCTCGTTACAGGATCGCTCTTGCTTTCACGGGGATTAGCCTCCTGGTGGTGGGCACAACGGTGGTGGGATACCTGCCGAACGGGAGGTGAGCAGAGCGTGGGCATCCGAGTCCACAGGTACCAGGGGGCAGCTCCCATCCTGAAGGCCAGGCCACTTCTTTGGGCGTAGCCCAAACCACAGACTCTTCGAGGGAGAAAGTAACCCAACGACAACAATGACATAGGCAGGAAAGTTTTTTTCCAACTGATCTTGATCTGTGACTGTGTTGGTTTTCCCCTCCAGCCCTCACACTCTTCCCATTTTAAAGACAAAAGGGAGAAACCACAAGCCCTAGTGTCCAGGGTTAGCAGGTTTTATAGCATGTTGTTGAGTTTTGAGCATTCTCCTATGTTGATGAATTGGTAAGAGGATAAGACGTGTAGGTAGGGCCTTTTGGTTTGTTTGCTTTTTTTTTTAAATAAGAGAAACTGGCTCCTTCTGGGAAGTTATGGGGCTGGCAAACCTCTCTTTTCCCTGGGCTGGTGGGGAGGTTTGACTCTCTGGCCTTTGCCCTGCCTCTGGGTGTTGACCTGCAAGAAGGAAAGGAATCTAGGAGACTCAGGTGTGCTGGAAATTCTAGGGCTGTGAATTCTAAGCCCGTTACCTTATGTGAATTTGAGTAGCCCTCATCATTTCTTTCTTTCTTTCTTTATCTGTAGACAGAAAGATGCTAATACAGAGTTTTACCATAGACACTACTATTTGTAGAAATACTTGGCCGTCCTAACGGCCACAGGCAGCGATGGTTAGCTGGTCGGACGCAGCACCTTCTCCTGCCTTCCTATATGTGTGAACACTACACACGGCCATCCCTGTCCTGTTGTCGCAGGTTGAAGGAGTTCCTGAGTAAGCACGTTCACCTCATGTGTTATCGCGTCTGCGTGCGGGCCCTGACGGCCATCATTACCTACCACGACAGGTGAGGGGGCTCGGGACGGGACCGGGGGGCGCGCTGGCGCAACACGAGGGGCCGGCAGCCGGCCCGCGGGCCCTCAGAGCGTCGTTAGAGCCGAGGACGCTGCCGAGGCCAGGCGTGAGTTGCAGATGGAGTGTTTCACACGGATTTTTGTTGCTTTGCCTACAATTTAAACGCAGGAAGAACCGGCCTAGAAACGGTGGCATCTGCGTGGCCAATCACACGTCTCCCATTGACGTCATCATTTTGGCCAGCGATGGCTATTACGCCATGGTAAGGCCTCTCTCTGTTGCTCCTTTAGGCTGGTCGGGGCTGGGAGCTCTTTCTTAAGGGTGTCAACAGGTAAGCACGTTTTTATACACGGGCCTGACCTGGGATGTTGCCTTTGTTTCTGTGGCCATGGGGACTCCTTGGGACCTGGATGTTGTGAGCAGAGTGAGCAGCGTGGGGAGGGGTGAAGGTGGGGAGCGGGGATTTGAAGGCACTGGGCTCCGGGGCTTTGGATAATCCGCCCAGGGAGGGCGTTTGGACACAGGTGTGCTCCGCTTCACGGTTCGTTTTAGGGTTTTCAGCTGTGTTTTTATCAGTAGTTACACATCTCTGGTATCACTGATTAGAAGGAGAATTTAAATTCAGGGAGTCTAATGGTGGTTTCTGAACAGTGAGAGCCTGTGGTTCCTGATAAAGCGTTACGGGGTGAGAGGTTGGGGTCCGTGTCTCAGGGGACCTGGGGGCTTGCGTGAGGACAGCTTCGCTGCCCTTGCTCCTTTGTCTGAGAGCAGGTGGGGCAGGTGCACGGCGGCCTCATGGGCGTCATCCAGAGAGCCATGGTGAAGGCCTGCCCCCACGTCTGGTTCGAGCGCTCAGAAGTGAAGGATCGCCACCTGGTGGCTAAAAGGTAAACAAGTGACACACGGTCTGCGCTTAGGGGAGGCTGTGCCTCTACAGCCTTCTCCACTGAGCCCCAGCTGCTTTCATAGTAGTGTTTTTCTGAAACATGGAGTATAAAAAGTATCAAAACCCTAGTGTTATTACTAACCCAAGGTAGTAATGTTTGTAACCTTTTTTATTCCTTGTACCCATTGTAATGAATACTGTGTGAACTTTTAATGTGATTTGATTTTTTTTTTTAATATTTATTTGGTTGTGCCGGGTCTTAGTTGCGGCTTGCCGGCTCCTTAGTTGCAGCACGTGGGCTCCTTTGTTGCGGCAGGCGGGCTCCTTAGTTGCGGCTCACCAGCTTCTTAGTTGTGGCATGCAAACTCTTTGTTGTGGCATGCATGTGGGATCTAGGGGAATCTCAAAATGAATTCATTGTCACAAATGAAAACACACTTAAGGCAACAGAATAGAGTGCAGCTCTGTTTTCAAGGGAAAAAAATAGTAAACGTGGTGCAAGTGATGGCGAGAGCTTTGCCGTTAATTGAGAGGAAGTGGGTCTCGGTAGAAGCCGGGACCCACTACCCAGGAATGGTGGGTCGTCCCTGAATTCCCCGCGCTGTGTCTCGGGGGACTGCAGGTCCCACCCAGCATGGCTGTAGGAAGTCGGGGGTGAGCGTTTCTCGAGGCTGCTCTTTGCCGGACTCTGTGGAGGGTGAGCCCTTTAGACAGTCCTAGGTCTGAGCCGCGGCCCCTGTGCACAGACTCACGTACTTCATTGAACAGCTGTGCACATTAAGTAGTAGTCATCCGGTGTTCCCTATCCTTGGGAGTTTTGTCTATTAGTCCGTGGGTTTATAAAAGAGAGGGTCGTGTGTCTTAACCTGCTTTTATACCACATCCAGCGTCACGTCTAGACAGGGTATTGATAGATGCCTTTGGATGATGATGGACGTGAGGCTGTCTGACTCTTCGTTTTATTTTCCTCTTGTAAAGGCTGACCGAGCACGTGCAGGATAAAAGCAAGCTGCCCATCCTCATCTTCCCGGAGGGTAAGCTTCTGTGTGGGGAGGCCATGCAGGAGGGTGAGTCCAGTGTTGGGTTGGAGCCCAGGCCCTCACCCTTGTTGGGGGTACCTGTCTTCGCTGAATAACGTGGGGGCCCTTTAGATTGGTCGTGGGACTGAAAACTCAGAGGACTCAGAATACGGACTAAGAGTGCCGTCGTGTGGCCTTCCCCATTGCGGGAGCCCCTCTAGTGTTGCTGACAGGCTCCTTGAGCTTCTTGCAGAGTCCTCCCTGGGCCCTCCCGAGTCGGCCGGGGCCTCTGGCCTCTCACCTGGGCTGCCGTGGGAACCAGGGAAGGCGGTCCTATAGGAAGAGAAGAGGAGGGAGCGCAGTAGTCTGTTCATCTGTTGTCAGTGTGCGCTCAGGAGCTGGGGAGATGACAGGCTTATCCTCTTTGAAGAGCCATTAGAATGATTTTTATTGTTACATTTAATCCTTAAACTCCTAATCTCTGGGGTAAAGGACGGAAGGAAATAGCATTTTACTCTCTCCTGCGTTTTAGGAACCTGCATCAACAACACATCTGTGATGATGTTCAAAAAGGGAAGTTTTGAAATTGGAGCCACAGTTTACCCCGTTGCGATCAAGGTACGAGCCCTCCGAGGCCACGTGACCTCCGCCGCCGCTGTGACGTGCAGCGGGGAGCTGGGCCCCTTCTCCGTGGAGCAGCCCACACTGCGGAGCCCTGAGCTTGGTGCATCTCCCCCACTGTTCCTCTTTCTTCCTGAGCCCCGCCGCTATGGAAGGCAGTCCACCTGAGGGGCTTCCTGCGGGCACGGGGCTGTCCAGCTGGGTCTGTGCCTTTGGTCGGTTAGAGGTGAGGGTGGGTAGGTGCAGATGTGTCCTTGCTGCTGGAGGAAGACACAGCCCCGCTGCTGTGGCTCCCGTGGCTCGTGAGGCATCTGACAGACCGAAGGCCTCCCGTGAAAGTAAAGGGGCCTTAAACGAACCTGTTAGTGTGCCCCGCCTTTTAGGAACTTGAACCTCTGAGAGTCCAGACTTGCTTCGGAAGATGGGAGGCACTCAGCCAGTTTCCCCTTTTCCTCCTCCTCTCTCCCCCCTCGTATCCATCTGATCTTATAAATAGATCCACGTAATTATTTCTAAAAGAATGGTGTTACACTACTTCCTCTAAAAAAAACACAGCCTTTGTCACTATGTTTAGAGTATTAGGTTGATGTCTCAGATCGGGGTAAGAGTAAGTCAGAGTTGTTGTTAGAATTTAGTCTCCATACTTTTGCGAGCGTCTTTTGTCTGCAAAGGCTTCTGAAGAAATATTCCTCATTGTCACTTGGCAGCACAACTGGGGCCTTTGGGGGAGGAGGTGTTCTTCTTGGTTAAGCGAATGCTTTCCAGCCACGCTGCTTTCCCAGGTAGGCCGAGCACCAGGGCGGGGATGGTGAATGAAGAGTGGCTGCACAGTTACAGGTTCCTGGACCAGGGCTGCCCGCGGGATTCGTTGAGGATGCTGGGTCTGGAGCAGCAGCAAACGTTCTGTTCGTAGTGTGTGCCGTGGGCGTGGGAACGGGGAGAGATGTTTGCATTGCGTGCTGCGTCCCGCAGTTTAATGACCTGGGAGCCCAGTGCCTCACCCCACGTGTTTATTAAAAACCGGCAGCTGCACAGAGGCCCTTCCTGCTCACTCCAGAGCATCGGTTCTGTGCAGCTGCTTCTGCATCACCTGGTGGGGCTGCGAAAAGGCAGATCATTGGGCCCCTCGCCCGGAGTTTCTGAACTTGGTTTCTGACCCGTCCCTGGGCGCCGCCGACACTGCCAGTCAGGGCCACACAGAGCCTGCTTGCCCTTCGCCAGTTTTGGAGCATGGACCCTTGGACAGTGACGCCAGCTCCAGAACACGGGCGTGCAAATTTTCCTTCCACCCACAGGTTTATTAAAGCTCACGTGTGATTAAGAACTTCTGCTTCCCAGATACTTTTCTAGTTTTTGTCATTGGTAACCAAACTTGCATGACCTCAGCGGTTTTAAAGCTCTTGTTACATTTCCACCAAAATTAAGCCATTGTCTGACTTTGAGGAATGTATTGCTGTTTTGAACTTTTGCCTTGTTTTTCTCTCTACGGTGTCTGCCCGGCATGGAATAGAGAATCAGCCCCCAGCTAAGGTTTCTCTCCAGTCATGCTGTGTAAACTGTAACGGCACTTTCTTCCAGTCACACACACTAGCTCCTGTTTAAGACTCGTTCTTCTCCCACATTTCCTCGTGGTGTTATAACTTGAACCCTTTAAGCCTTCTGTAGTTACATCCGGATTTTTTCATTTCTATGATTAAGTCTAAATGTCTTCATTTCTGTAGTCAGGTGTGCAATTAGGCAAAATTCTCTAATTTTTATTCTGAGAATCATAAAATTTCAGCTTGGAAGGCCTGGAAAAAATCACATAGTTCTAACCCAGCCCCCTCGCCCCCAAGTGTAAGAGCCTGCACTCGGGCGTCTTGGCCGGTGTCCCCTCCCAGGGTCTCCACGGAGGGGCGTCCTCCACACTGGTGGCAGCTGGGTCCTGTGAGACCGCTCGTGAAACTGCGTCTCCTTTGGTGTTTTCACTCGGGTCCTGGGTCTTTGCTTCGCAGTCACACACTCCATGTGATGGCTTGTCTCTGGGAGCCCTTCAGACGCGCAGTGGCAGCTCAGCCCTGACCCTTTTCAGGCTTTCTCCTCAGGGACCGGTTCCTCTCGCTGCCTCTTGTGTAACTTCCTGCGGCAGCGCTCCCTCCCGGCTCGCCTGCACTTGCCCTTCTGTTTGGGGAGAAGGAGGGTCGCAGCTGCAGCCACGTGGCCCACAAAATGCCCCTGAGGCACAGCCCTCGCCTCCCTCGGAGCGGCTGGCAGGTGGCGGTATCCGATGCCCGCCCGCCCGCTGTGGCCGCTGCGACTTCTTCGGGGCAGCGCGACCTCTGCACACAGACAGGCAGCTCCGTTAGAAGTGCTGTGACACAAGCAGAGCTTTCTAGTTGTTTTCTCCTTGGTCTGGGCACCAGAAGCGATCTTTGAAAGCTGGCGGTTGTGTAAGAAAGTCTCTCTCTGGGGAGGTACATGTCGGTCTTTGTGAGTGTGTGACATGACAGGAGGGGTGGGCGGAGCAGGTGGGCTGAAACGTTGGGGATTGTTGACTCAGGGCATGGATCTCTGGAGGATGTGCTCCTCTTCTGTTTGCGGATGCGCTTGAGGACTTGAAGAATAGACGGCAGACACCTGTGAGTGAGACAAGCCCCTGGATCAAAGAGGGAGGACCTTGGAGGAAGGCTGCTGGTCCTCCTCAGCGATCTGCGCTCGGGGGTGGATGTTGCTAGGTGTCACACGTGCCCCGGTGTGGGGTTCCTGCGGAGGTGTCCGCGTAGGGGGCTGGGAGCAGCGTCCCAGTACCGATCCTGCCCCGGGCGTGGCAGGGGGCATTCAGCAAAGCTGCCGTTGACGCGCACACAGGTTAGAACTCCTGACCTCTCACCGTCCGGCGTTCCCTTGTCTTGCAGTACGACCCCCAGTTCGGTGATGCTTTCTGGAACAGCAGCAAGTACGGGATGGTGACGTACCTGCTGAGGATGATGACCAGCTGGGCCATCGTCTGCAGCGTGTGGTACCTGCCTCCCATGACGAGAGAGGCCGAGGAAGATGCCGTCCAGTTCGCAAACAGGGTGAAGTCCGCCATTGCCAGGCAGGGAGGCCTTGTGGACCTGCTGTGGTGAGTCAGAGCCGGGTCTTACCAGCCGAGTCCAGGAGGACGGGAGTTTCTGAAGCAGGTGCTGGGTGGTTGACTCCCTTTACGAAGGACCCTCCTCTCCCTGGTGTGGAGGACGAGCGCACCGGTCCTGGAGAGTCAGCGGTTTGACTCACTCTCAGGAGCCCAGGGTGCTGGGACGAAGCGGTGGATTCGGCGCCCCTTCCTGGGGACACAGTCCACCTGGGCACTGGGACAGCCCTGTCTCTGCGGGCAGGGACTCTGTGCCAACCCGGAAACCTCAGAGGAGCATTGGGCTCTCTCATCTCGTTTATTTGGCAAATTGGACCATCCTTGGAAAGGCCAGTTTTGTTTTTTTGTAGCTTGTTACCTACTAGAGCCGGAGTTGGCAAACGTTTTCTGAAAAGAGTCAGTACGTATCTTAGACTCTGGGCCATGTGGTCTCTGGTGCGACTGCTTGACTCTGCCATTGTAGCGGGAAAGCAGCCAGAGACAGTCCAGGAGCACCCGGGTCCGTGTGCCAGTGAAACTCCACTTACAGACGTAGGCGTCGGGTGGATTCAGCCCGTGGGCCATAGTTTGCAGACCCTTATGCTAGGGCATGAGGTAGTTATACTCCAGCTAACAGGAGGTTGATGCGGTTGAACACTGGATCAGGGGGACTAATGGGACCCTTAGGTTTAAGTGCAGGGGTCAGCTCTGGAGCGCATTTGACTGAGTGGGTGTTTAAACTGACCGGTAACCTTTTTTTTTTAATGAATTTTTTTACTGGAGTATAGTAGATTTACACTTGTGTTAGTTTCTGCTGTACAGCGAAGTGAATCAGCTATACATGCGTATGTATATACCCTCTTGTATATGTATATACCCACCCTCTTCCAGATGCCACTCCCACATAGGTCACCACAGAGCACAGAATAGAGTTCTCTGTGCTATACAGTGGGTTCTTCGTAGTAGTTATCTTTTTTTTTTTTTTTTTTTTTGCGGTACACGGGCCTCTCACTGTTGTGGCCTCTCCCGTTGCGGAGCACAGGCTCCTGACGCGCAGGCTCAGCGGCCATGGCTCACGGGCCCAGCCGCTCCGCGGCATGTGGGATCTTCCCGGACCGGGGCACGAACCCGTGTCCCCTGCATCGGCAGGCGGACTCTCAACCACTGCGCCACCAGGGAAGCCCAGTAGTTATCTTTTATATATCATAGTGTGTATGTGTTAATCCCAATCTCCCAATTTATTCCTCCCCTCCCCTTTCCTCCTTGGTAACCATTAAGTTTTCTACATCCGTGACTCAATTTCTGTTTTGTAAATACGTTCACTTGTATCATTTTTTTTTAGATTCCACATATAAGCGATGCCATGATATTTGTCTTTCTCCGTCTGACTTATTTCACTCAGTATGGCAATCTCTAGGTCTGCTTGGCCCTTTTTAAAAATGCTTACATTTGTTGGGCACCTACTGTGTGCCAGACACGGTGCTGCTGCTGCTCTGGTAATCTCATCTCACCCTCAGAGTAACTCCATGAGTAGGAAGATCGTTACTGCCATTTTTCAGATGAGAAACTGAAGCTTGGAGAGGTTAAGTAACTGTTTTTCAAAGCCACAGAATAAGCCCTGGAGTTGCATGTTGAGCTCAGGTCTGACTGGCTTGAATGTTTAGCCACTGCCCCACGCTCCCTGTTGCTGAAGCCCAATGAAGACAAGGGTGGCCACTTTCTAAAGGAGGCCTTTGCTGGGGATTTTAAAGGATGTGGCAGGTGTCAGGGCTCCCAGGGTAAGACGGGTCCGGTGGTGAGAGCTTCACCAGAGACTTTTCCTACCAGCCCGCCTCCACACTCAAAGTGTAAGAGAAAGACTGCGGTGGGCTTGGGTTTGCATCAGTCACTGAAGATGATGATGATTCTAGGGTGCAGGCAAGGCGTTGGGGTGTCAGGTGGGGGGGAGACTTTGAAGAAGCGAATCCACGTTTAGAGGATTTCTTTGGGGCTATTGGAAGAGGTGGGTGGTTAGCCCCAAACGCTGCGTTACTTCCATTCCCTTACGGGACCATCCCTTGAGCGCGTAGAAGTAAGAACTTGTATTTTCCGTTGTGTTCATTTGCATGAATTTGGAGAATCCCGGGATCTGAATTGTACAGATCTTATTTTACAGATCAGTTTTACAGATTCATTAAAAGTCCTAGTATTTCTTAAAGCTTGGCTCACCTTCCATAAAGCCAGGGCCTCCTTTGCTTTCTGTAAGGTGAGGATGAATGTTTGAGCAGAAAGAGCTTTTAACTCCTTGGCAGGTGTGAGCAATTAGAAAGTACCCTGGATAAGAGGAGTGAGCTCTGACCCCAGGGCGGGGGTGAGAGTTGTAAGGCGGAGAGGGTGGGTCCCGCAGGCCCAGGGCTGGTTTCCGAGGCCACCGTGACGAGGGAGCCGCTGCCACTCTGGCGGGCTTCTCTGGGCGGGAGCGGCGCGGGCAGCCGGTGGGGGGCACGCCTGGCCGGGGCGCAGGGCGGCAGCGGGGCTTCTCTGCTCTTGCATCCAGCCTGTCCTTTCTCTCGTCAGGGACGGTGGTCTGAAGCGGGAAAAGGTGAAGGACACGTTCAAGGAGGAGCAGCAGAAGCTGTACAGCAAGATGATCGTTGGCAACCACGAGGACCGGAGCCGGTCCTGAGCCCGCGCTGCCCCCGGGCCACCTCCACCCGGGCCGCAGGCGCCGCGGGCCGCCGCGCGCACAGGACTCTTCGGGCTTCTTCGAGTCGCCCGGGCCGCTCCCAGGACGAGCTGCCTTCTTGTTCCTTCTCCGCCGAGTCCGCGGGAGGAGTGCCATTGCAGTCCCCTCCCCACCGTGCCCGTGCGGCCTGAGTGCTGGGCGAGAGCCTGCCATCCGCACTGGGGACCCGGGGTGCGGTCTGTCCCCGAGACCCGCCTGCGGGTGGGGACCTCACTCGGGGCCCCACAGACTCAAGAAGAGAACGTGTGTTCTGCAGGGGCCCTCGGCAGACTGACGGTCCCCGGCCTGGGCCGCTGGCCGCGGGGCCAGGCGGGCACGGGGACCGGCCCTCCCGCTCCAGCCGCACTCTGTCAGCCCGGCCTCAGCTGCCCCGCTGTCCCCTGGGCTGGTGGGGGGGTGGTGGCGACACCTACCTCACCGGGTTGCTGTGGCAGCTCACGCGCTACCACGAGGGGAGGGCACTCAGCTCATTGTTGCGGGTCCAGGGCCGGGGGTGGGGCGGGACGAGGGGAGCTGGAGCCGCCCACGGGGCTCCGGGTTGGTTTCTGTGAGTAAATAAAATTGTCTTCGATGGTGACTGAATTGCGGGGTCTTTTCCTTCCCGCGCCCTCCCCTGGCTGTGGGCCCGAGCAGCACGCTTCCCAGCAGCAGTCTGGTTCTCTGACTTGAGTCGTCACGGGGACTTGGCTTCTGGAACAGGGACTAGCGCGGGTGGGAAGAAGGTAAAGCCCTCCTGTTAGGTATTTGCGCAGCTCTGGGTAATTTGGGATTCCCCACCCACGGGTGCCGTGGGATTGGAGGTGTGTGACGGCGGGTGGAGGGCGTGCAAGACGGTCTGGAGGTGAGGGCGGGGGAAGCGACGAGAAAATCCCCGGACAGTGCAGCAGCGGGGGCTCTGGGGGTTGGGTACCCCGTGGGCTTCACGCAGCAGAGGGAAGCCACTGGCCGCCTGTGCCAGCCTGTGGTCACCTGGAGGCAGGTCCGAAGCCAGGCCCCTCCCCCTTACGGCTTCAAGGCTCGGCTGAATTCACATCCCTCAGGGGAGAGCTGCCTCTCCCCCAACTTCTCTGTCCGTCTGTCTGTCCGTCCCTCCCCGCTCCCTGCTCTGGCAGAGCAGCCACCACACCCTTCAGGGTTTTGCAGCGGCCGCGGGGAGGGTCAGCTGTCCAAGCCGCCCTCCGGCCTGGACGTGGGGAGGTGGTGGCAGTGAGCCTGGCTCCAGGGGCTTCTGACCTCAGTCTGAGTCTCCACCCAGCTGCCGGCTGCTCCTGTCCCCTGGATAGCCTCTCATTTCCTCCTACCCCGCCCCTGCCAATGGGCGGGAAACTCTGTTTCTCTTTCTATTCCATTTCTCTCAAACTAAAACACTGTTAGGACAGTAAGAACAGCCTCTTATGAACTGTTTTACAAAATGTGCAAGAATAAATAGTGATTTTTATTCTTTTATAGGCAGTACTGTTCAGTGTTTAAAAGCTGTCTGGGGACTTCCCTGGTGACACCGTGGTTAAGAATCCGCCTGCCAGTGCAGGGGACACGGGTTCGAGCCCTGGCCCGGGAAGATCCCACATGCCGCGGAGCAACTAAGCCCGTGCGCCACAACTACTGAGCCTGCGCTCTAGAGCCTGCGAGCTACAACTACTGAGCCCATGCGCCACAACTACTGAAGCCCACGTGCCTAGATCCCGTGCCCCACAACAAGAGAAGCCACCGCAACGAGAAGCCTGCGCACCGCAACGAAGAGTAGCCCCCGCTCGCCGCAACTAGGGAAAGCCCGCGTGCAGCAATGAAGACCCAATGCAGCCAAAAATAAATAAATTTAAAAAAACAAACAAAAACACCATTAAAAAAAAAAAGCTGTCTGGAATGATCTTTACAAACTGGTCTTAAAGATCAAGTTCCATTTTTACAAGTTCCCTTTTCTTTCTGCCATTCAGTATGTTTATTTCATAATTTTCATAGGTACTTTTAAACATTTTGGTTTTAGTTTTCTCACATTCTTTTCAGCACATCTGTCTGTTGCTGATGACATAGCAGAGGACTGCAAGAACCTGGTCTAGAATTGCTGCTGTGTAAAGAAATACTTGTGGAGATGAAGTAATGATTCTTTTCACTGTTCCCAGCTGAGAAGGGATGTGAATTACACCCCTATAAATAGAAATCTCTAAACTTTGTATTTAGTGCTTGTTACAAGCGTACAGAATCATCAGACCACTCCATCCTTTTAAATTGGGGACCCTGCAGGCTCCCAGTTACTCATAATTGGTTTGGGATAACTGAGTCGGTCTTGTGTGGTTAAGCCTCCCGACATCTAGGAATAACAATGAAGCAGGTAAAGCAATGTAATGTACAAAATCCGCTCACTTCTGGGATCCCAGCACCCAGGAGGGCGGTCTTGGAATGAAACCAAGTGGTATTAAGTAGTGGTATGAGTACTGGCCAGCATCAAATCACCTTCCGGACCTGCTACTCATTTGCCGTTTGGGCCTTATTTCTATTTCCTGATCCATAACTTGGGACTTGGGCTAGGTGACCCCTAAGGGCCTTTCCACATCTGAAATGTCTGTAATTTTTAAACCCCTAGTTCAGACAACTTTGAGCTGTAAAGTCATCTGGGTTCAGACATAAATGAGTTTGAATCCTTTTGCCTCCCGCAGAACACTGGGCTAGTGAAACTCCTTTGGAGGGTGTCACAACGTGTCTCTGAGTCCCCGGGGTTTTAGGTGGTCGTGGGGCTGGGTGGATTTGATTGTGCATCTTGGGAAGACTTTTTTCACTGAAACGTGAGCTATTTTTTTTCCCAGCTAATTGGCGAAGGAACTTTGTGAAAAGGCTGGTAAAATCCCCCTGAAGGGAAGCTCTGTAGAAGGCTGTCTCCAGGCCGGGGCTCAGGGAGCTCAGCTTGGCCGAGCAGTCTGAGGTGACGTCCAACTTCAGAATATGATTCTTTACTGGGTCAGACCCCACTGTCGGTTGCCACCCTGCAGCCCGATGTGAATGTGTGTGTGTGTGTGTGTGTGTTTTGGGGGGACAGGCCGCAGAGGCCTGAGTGCCCAGACCAGGCCGGGACAAGCCCTCGGGCACCACCCCAGCTCAGCCCTTCACGATAGCACCTCCCCAGCCACGGGCACTAACCCTGCTGTCCTGTGGAAGTCCTCCGGGTCTGTAAACCCTGCCGTTTCCTTCCTGGAGTTGACCGAAACCTCAGTGGTCTGGGGGATGGCGCTTCCAGCGGTCCCTGATGACCAGAGTCCACGGCGTGGCAGGTCCCATCCACCTGCTTTGCATCCCGGGCGGCCAGACTTGATTTCTCTGGGTGCACTTGCCCTGAGTGGCCCGCCGCCCGGGCCGGGCGGGCAGCTGCACGCACACTGCCTCTGGACGGGCCCAGAGACCACCATCCCGCCATCCGTCTTGCGCTGCGCTAACCCTCCTCTCCCCCAGTCAATATGTCTCTCTCCGATGGGAAAGTTAATAAATTTTGCTCTAGATTAAAAGTATTGATCATTTCATTTGTAAACGATAAATAAAAAGGGGGAACTTTTCATCGCACCAGGGGTAGCGTCAGGTGTGTTTTGCGGGTGAAATTGCACTAGCTGTCGGAGGGGTGGGCTGCTTATATGCATTCCAGCCGGCGGGCGGCATTGATTTCCTATTAGTCTCCCAGCACCACCCAGAACCACATCATTCCGGTACCTGCTATTAATGGTCTTTTGATAAATAATCACTTGTAAGTCAATAAATTTTTATTAAACAGTGTGGCTCTTTGATTTATTAAAATCCGACCATGTTTGTCTGGGAGAAAAAGGATGCTGAATTGAAGTGGAGGCTTTCATACATCTTCCTGACGCCGAGCAGTCACGGCACTCTCCAGAGAAAAACAATTGCGTTTTAACAGAAACCAAACAGCCGAGTTTGGAACTTGGGCCCGGGGAAACTTTATCTCCAGCAACCTTGAGGCTCACTCTGCAGGCAGCAGCTGCAGGCTGGGGGCGCCGAGTCAAGAACTTGCTGTTTGCTTCTGAGAGGGGCAAGGTGCCGGGGCTGGGCCCCCGCGATTGCCCTCTGGGCAGCACAGACCCTCGTGCTGCAGACGGCCCGCCGTGCACCCTGGAGTAGTCACCCTGGACGGACAGACGTTTGGGATCCATGAGAAAAGTTGGACGGCGGGGCCTCTTAGCTTCCTCCCTGGTCAAATCACCAAAGTCACATCTTGTGGCAGGAAATGCCAAGAGGTGGTTCATGGGTTAGGTGGAGATCTGGCTATATGGATTATCTTACAAAGTGGGCTAAAGAGCTGAAGATTGGAGTCTTTTTTTTTTGGTGAGCTTGTCATTGGCATAAAATTCACTGTAAAGGGTTTAATTTGCTGTAAAGGGTTTGGCAAGTTTTCACTGAGACTGATACGGTCCCAAACAGACTTGTGTACAGAGAGGCCCAACCCCTGGGTACAGAACCAGAACTCCCAGCCCGGAGGGAAGTATGAGACCTGGGAAATGCTCTTATTAGAACTGATGGCTATCCCCAACCCTGCCCTGACCCAGGCCACTGCTGCACCCTCTTTTCCATTCATAACCAGCGTGACAGGTGTTAACGGGAAGGGTGGCTAGTAAGAAGTTCAGCTGAGGGCTTTAATGTTTTTAAACCTATTACAAAACGTTTAAAACACACGTTAAGATGTTTTAAAATTTTAATATTTTAAACCTGCTGCAAGGTTTCTCTTGTTGCTTGAGTTCCTTTTCTGTCCTGGTCTTGGGGGCGACAGCTGCGGCATCAGGGACCCTGAAGGTGGGCAGGACTCAGGTGCGCAGGGCAGGTGAGTGGTGACACGGCTGTCCTGGAGCATGGCCCGTTCTGCCCCATTTTGAGGGGTCGCCCGAGATGCCCAGCCTCTCCCCGGAGGAGCTTTGGGTCCTGTCCCTAGGGGTTGGTCCCACCCACCCCTAGCGGGGCGTAGAGGTGAGCCCAGGCCGGGAAGCCACAGGAGAGCTGTCTAGAACGTGAGTAACAGTAAGTATATTCTGCACTTTACACGTGCACAATTCAAGTCCACTTTCAAGGTGAAACTGGAGACGTGGCCCATGCTTCACCTGGGCTTCACTTCTAGCCTTTGTTAATTCTCCCCGACTTCCCTCCCCTGTCCTTGTTCATTCAACTCTGCCTTAGGACTTCAGTGGGGAAGCTGGAGAAGATTCATCTTAGGGTTTCTTGCACTCTGTGAGTTTCCTTCCGGGGCTTCTGAGTCAAGTACATTAACTTGGGAGAGAAGTGACTCCTGCTGTCCGGCTTCTGTTCCAGCTGACGGCGGGGGTCGGGGGCAAGCGAGGTCGGCACAAGGAGTTAGAGGGGCATCTGGCCAGCGCCAGGCAGGCACCTGCCGCTCCTGTAGGCCCAGCCAGGCAGGAGGCGGCGCGGGACGGTGGACGGTGGGAAGCTCTGTTTCCCTAGAGAGTAAGAGTGGAGGCCTGAAGCTTCTAGAATGGAGGAGCCGGTGATCCCAGAGACCTGTGACCCCAGGGTCCGCAAACTGCACTTCACTGCACGTAATGCTCCGTGTACTGCAGACTCAGCGCCGAGGGTGGGGGACTGGGGTCGGGAGGCGAGCTGGTACCTTCGCATCTGATGCCATCCGGGGCCCTGGGGCAAGATGTTCTGCTCCCCCCCACCGGCCCCTCCTGCCCTGTTTTGGGGGTCTGGACAGACACCGCCCCTCCCGAGCTGAGGAGCGGCTCTGCAGGGGGTCCGAGGGCGCCCAACTCTTGGGGCGCCTGGTTGGGTGGCTGCAACCCGGGCTTGGGAAGGGCTGTGAGCACTCGGATTGATCCCCCAGCCGTGATCTGTCATTTCTCCGAAGCAGGCGCTGTTTTCTCTTGCTTCAGGAGCCCCTTCGACACCTGCTTTATTTTTCTTCCTGTGCTGACGTGACGGGAGACAGGTGTTAAACTACTTAATCACTTTAAAATTGTTTTAATTTTCTGTTTTGTATTGATCTCTCCAGCACCAATTAATCAGCTCACTGGACCAGGCAGTTAGTACATTAAAAATTGTCAGGGAGGCCGTGCATCTTGCAAAATGTCTAAAAAATATTCGGCTAGCAAATTTCGTTTTTCTCTGGCACGCAGCAGCCCTTGGGCTGCACAACTCCCACTCTCGAGGGGTCTCTGCCTCTGGGGCTCGAGTCCAGGAGTATTCGGGGTGCAGGGGGCTTCCGTAGGAAGGACGGACGCAGGTGCCCATTTCCTCACTGATTTGCATCTTTCCTTCCACTTCTGTCCTCTGCTTCCCAAACAACATTGGATCTCCTTTCCCCAAGAGGGTTGGGAATTTTCGGGGACGCGGTGCTCGCTCTGGACCCCATGTCTGGACCCCCATGGGCAGGACTCCGCCATCTGTAACTGCCCTTGCGACCGGCCGGGCGCCAGGCCCGCAGCCAGGGTCCCTTTCCCCGGCACTTTTAACTTGTCCCGATGACGCCAAAGCCACCTCTCTGGGGCAGCGGCTCTGCTATACTTGGTAAACTCTGTGGCAGGTGGCTGCGTGTCACGCCGCCTTGTCCCTGGCAGCCGGCAGTGAGCCTGAAGTCTGTCCATGGAATGTTCTGGACAGCCCCACCCCGTCGGTCACCCGGTCCTGTGCGGCAAATCTTTGCCACTTGCCTTTTATCACCTGATTAACTGTTTGGCTGTACTTTCTTTTTTTTAAAGTTCATTTATTTTAAATTTAGATTCTATTGGAGTCTAGTTGATTTACAAGGTTGTGTGAGTCCCAGGTGCACAGCAAAGCCATTCGGTTATACATATACATATATTCATTCTGTTTTAGATTCTTTTGTACTTTCTAAATTAAATAAAACGTGGACCGAATAAACCAGGGGCTTCCAAAATCAATTCTTGGGGGTAGAAATTAGTTTTCCGGTTTTCCCATTTTTGCCATTTTTTTGCCGCTCACTTTCCAAAAGCAAGTGCCTTATGTCTTCTGTGGCAAATGAAGTATCAAGCAGCCTGTCTGCGTGGTCTGAGTTGGTTGTTCCCTTGCAGTGGGTACCACCGTCGCAAGCATCTCTCACCCACCACACCCTCTTCCTTCTACTCCCAGCTGACTGAGGGAAGCTCTCTTTCTCTTCTTCCCCGCTTCCTTCCCCGACCCTTCACCGTTCAGTCTGGGGCCCCCTCTGGAACCGGGGCCTGCAGTCCCAGCTGAGCTGGGGTGGGGGGCAGGTACAGGCAGCGCCTGCCTGTGGCTGGGGGACTTATCTCCCCCCAGCACCCGGCCGCACCCATGCTTATTAATTGGTATATGATTGGGCTCGGGCATATAATCTCGTATTGATTTTCCCTCTGGACGCCACAGCTTTATTTGCTCACATCTGCCCTGTGTTTAATTGGTGCTTTGCTCTGGAAAGGAGGGATCTTATCAGCCTGTTTGGGTTCTTTTCCTGGGGCACACGGGCACACACACACCCTCACACTCAGGTCAGTGGCCCAGCCCGGCCCCTCCCCGCCCCTCCCTCAGTGAGCCATTCCTGGGGCGGGGCGGTGGAGAACGACCCAGAAGGGCCTTCTGGAGACTTCCCGTCTTTACAGTTTACCTCACGCGTTGTACCCGATCCCGTCTGCGGTGAAAGTGCCTGTGTGAGGCTTACTGGGGAAATGCTGGCTTTGGAGTCGGACCTGGGTTCAAACCCACCTGCTCTCCGTGTGTGGCCTTGAGGCTAACCTATTGCATTTTTCTGCACCGCAGTACCTCCCTTTTTAAAATTTTATTTATTTATTTAATTGAAGTATAGTTGATTTACAATGTTGTGCTAATTTCTGCTGTACAGCTTGCAGTATCTTCTTTATCTGAGAAAAAGGCAGCATACCTGCTTTGGAGGATTCTTGGGAAATATGGGTCAGTCACCACACACAGTGCCGGACACTTAGTAGGTGCTCAGGAAACAGTGGCCCCAGTCAGCCTGTGCTGGTGTGAGAGATCATAGCCTTGTGTGCTGGGAAGAAAAAGAAAAAGGTGTCTCTGGCAGCCACTGTGTCCCCGCAGGGTGGGGAGCATGTGTCCCTAGGCCCATGGTGCAGGGCGAGAGTCTCTGCCCCGATGCACTGCTGTTACCACCCCCTTGTCTGAGGCCAGCACCTGGGCTGCGAGGTTTTGTTTTTCTCTTCTAACTACAGTCCCGCATCTGGGCTGGTCCACCCTGGGGTGTTCATAGCAAAGGGAAGACCTAAAGGCCAGAGGTAAACACGAATTTCCTATTGACACAACATTAATTCTCCTGCTTGGACAGGTGAATGTGCTTTCACTCACTTTACCAAGATTAATGATGTGTGTTTGCCCACTAAGAGAGGCCTAATGAAGGGCCCTGAATGCGAGCCTTCTGGCTTGGCTGTGGGAAAGAGGCCGGCAAGCTGCTCTACGTGGGGGGCAAGCAGCCTCTCCACCACTGCCAACATCACTGCCTTCCCCCTGGAAGGAGGAGGACGAGACAACTGTTGGTTTAAGAATGTGTCCTGGGGGGGGGCTTCCCTGGTGGTGCAGTGCTTAAGAATCCGCCTGCCAACACAGGGGACAAGGGTTCAATCCCTGGTCCGGGAAGATCCCACATGCCGTGGAGCAGCTAAGCCCACGCACCACAACTACTGAGCCTGCACTCTAGAGCCCGCGTGCCGCAACTACTGAGCCCACGTGCCGCAACTACTGAGCCTGCGCTCTAGAGCCCGCGTGCCGCAACTACTGAGCCCACGTGCCGCAACTACTGAGCCTGCGCTCTAGAGCCCGCGTGCCGCAACTACTGAGCCCACGTGCCGCAACTACTGAAACCCACACGCCTAGAGCCCGTGCTCCGCAACAAGAGAAGCCACCGCAATGAGAAGCCCGGGCACCACAACAAAGAGTAGCCCCCACTCGCCGCAACTAGAGAAAGCCCGTGAGCAGCAGCGAAGACCCAACGCAGCTAAAAAATAAATAAAAGTAAAAAAAAAAAAATTTCCACATATCAAAACATTAAAAAAAAAAAGAATGTGTCCTGCCCCAGGGGGTTCTGATGGAGGTCAGCCCACCCAGCACCCCCTGCCTGTCCTGTGAAGCTCTCTTCCCACCTGTGCAAACCGGGTCCTCACCCCACCTGCCCCCAAAGCTGTCGTCAAAGGTCGGGTCCGTCTCTGGTTCATTGCTCTGAAGAGTGACAGAGTATTGGAGGGGCCAGGTCAGGGCATCTGAGGTGGGGCTTCTGGGAGAGAAGCATCAAGACCACCGAGGATGCTCTGAGCCCTTAGGGCAGAAGGCTCCTGAGCCTGCAAGTGACGTGGTAACAAGACTGGATCTGAGCAGCTTCTGTTCTGTTACTCGTAGGCTCAGCACAGCTCAAACATGGCAAGAAGGCGCCTGCAGCTCGACTCTTCTCAGCAGAGCAGCACCTGACACATGACAGAGGAGGCTGCGGGGGGTGGCACGGCGGGGGGTGGGAGGCAGTTGCTACTCCTAATCCTGGACTCTTAGGGTCTCTGGAGGATTTCCTCAGCCTTGCGGGTCGGGTAGACAGACTGCCCATCTCCTCCCAGGCAGCCTGAGCCGGCAGACACGCCGCCACCCACCCGCCGCAACCTAAGTGTGGCTCCGCACCAGGGCTGGGCGCTGCTCTCATCAGGAATCTGATCACGGCTCGGAAGACTAAAAGCTGGGGAGGGGAGGTTTAACCCAGTCGCTTCCTGTCACGAAGGATGGTCCATTACCGGGGGCCAGAGCCGAGAGAGGAGAGCTAGGGAATACAGAGAGGAAGTGCGGGGACAGCTGTCAAGGAAGGAAGGCTGGGAAACCCGAACCCAGGGCAGCTCCCCTTTGGCCATCTGTCCCCGGGTCCCTACAGGCTCCCTGGCAGGGCCAGCCTACAAGCAAACAACAGGGGTAAAAGAAACATTTGTTTTCTTCAATAGTGTTCTTTGAGCTGTAAATTATAGAAACCCAGCTCAACCAGACTGAAGACAAAAGGGTGTGTCTTGTCCCCTGAAAACACTAGGCTTGGCTGAAACATTGTCACCAGTTCAGTCCTGCTCTCAGATCCTCTTTCCACCGGGCTGGCCCCCTTCCCGGGCAGGCCAGTGGCCAGGCCACTTGGCGCTCCGGGTGGAGAGGGAAGCGGGCACTCCCCAGAGCAGCCTGGTCCTTCGCTCATTGGTCGGGACTGAGCCGCCGGCCCATCCCTGGACCAATCCGTCACGTGACCAGGGAGGTGGCATTCGCTGATTGGCTTAGAATGGTGTCAATCATCCACCCCCGGAGATGGGGTTGGGTCGGCCCGCCCACATTAGATCAATCAAAAATGGCAGGTAGGTTGTTTTCCAGGGCGGCCTTATCAGAGACCACAGGGGTCCGCGCCAGGTGAGCCCAAACCACAGAAGCGCACTGTGCCCTTTTCCTCCTCGCAGAGGGGAAGCTGCTGTTCACTGGGCAGTGCACAGTACTCTACAGTTTTCCTGCCGCTGGGCTGCAGAGCCCTCTGCCCTGGCTGTTTCCACCGTGGCATGTGGTGCCCCGGCCAAAGCAGCGCTGGAACTGCAAGGCCAACGCTGCTTTCTCTTCCAGAACATAGAGGCAGCGGGTTAGCAAATTCCTTACTTAGGGCAGGGTCTCTCCCAAGAGCCCTTGGAGGTTTGCGTGTATTAGATCTTTCCACAGTATCACAGGCACAGGACGGATGCCAGTGGGAGCAGGAAACCAGAAGGGTCCTTCCACCTCTCTGTCCTTCCTGAGGAGGAAGATCCAGACCCTTTGCACCTTTTCTGGCACCCCTGCTGCCTTCCCTGACTATGTGGGTCTTTGTCTCCTGGGCAGGAAGGAAAAGTTGCAGAATTCAACGTGGGTCACTGAACAACTCAGGGAGAGCCAACGTGAATTTAAGTCAAGTTGGGCTTCTCAGATCACCATTTGCCAAATTTGTCCACTACCAAGTCCTGGGGCACTTGTCAACCAGGCACATTCCAGGGCCATACCCGTCCAACTGGGTCAGAATATCCCAGAAGGGCCCTGGGTATCTGTATGGCTGACAAGGCCTAGCGTCAGGCAAGCTTAGGAAAGTGCCTAAATGAATGTTTTCTCTGGCTGTGGCGTATCTGCTCCATCCAGGGACACTGGCCATCAGTGATAAAGCAGCAGAAACCATACCAAGAAAAACGGTGTTCACTGTAATCGTGCCCCGCAGTGCACTTGATCAGTGAGCCTTTGATGAGGGGACCTCATCTAGTCCTCTTGTGTCCTCTGTAACTTTCAGGTCCTCATACACCTGGCAGCTGACACAGCCCTGGCCTTAGAATGGAAAGACAAGGAGTTTTGACCTTGGGTGCGTAGATTCATAGCATTTGAAACCCCGTAAAACACAGATGGAACCTGACTGTGAGCAAAAGAAGAGATCATTCTGGGGACAAGAGAGCAGCTGCTACAAGGCACACACACAGCCCTCCCAGGCAAGGCCGGAGCCACCTCAGGTGCGAGACTAGGCTCGGAGAGGCCCAGAGCTGAGGCGCAGGGCGGCAACTGTTAGCAGTGGCTGACCAAGGAGAAAGGGGGATTTCAGAAGCACAGGTCCCCGTGGGCATTTGGTGATGGGATAGAAAGCCCAACTTAGGTCAGTGCATCTCTATGTATCTAACAGTTTTTTATTGAGCACCTAATTTGGGCCAGGCTCTGTGCTCTGAGAAAAGGAGGGCTGTCCATACACACTCACACGGTCATACCCGCCGTCCATCTTCTCGCGCCTACAAACCACCTGGGGATCTTGCTACAAATGCAGATTCGGATTCGGGAGGGTTGAGATGGGACCTGAGAGTCTTCATTTCTAACAAGCGCCCAGGGGAGGCTGCTGCTGCTCGTCCATGGACCATGTCTTAGGGTATCGAGGCTTCAGATCAGGACGTATAGACCCACATGCCTTCAGGGATCAGGCAGGGAATGGACCCTGTGGGGACCAGGCCCGGGGATGTGCCAGGAAATGGTGAGGATCACTCACGGGACCAGGCTTGCCGGGCCTACAGACCAGCTACAGTTTCTGTAAATGCACTGTTCTGCCCCCAAAGAAACACATCTGCAAACTGAATTCAGCCCTCAGCATCTGACTTGACTCCGTGCCCCAGAGTCCAGAACCTCAGGTTTTTGGCAGGTAGATGAATCTGGTCACACACGAGGCCTTCCATAACCTCCAGATAGCAGTTGACCTGCCGGTGCTTGAGTACTTATAGGAGTGGGTAGCTGTGACTTTGAACCTGCCTGACCCACTGTGAAGAAGACCCGCTCAGGACTGGCCCTGCCGCTTCCTGGCAGAGGGAAGGAGAGGGTGTGAGCGCGCTGCTTTGGGAATGCCCACCCCCGTTTACACCTTGCAGGGGATTTCAGTGCATCTTCTGCTGGGCCTTGCTGATAACCATATCAGCTTCACTTTACAGATGAGGAGACTGGATTTCAAGAGGCTACCTAACTTGGTCACGGTGACCCAGCGACTACTTGGTGACATGGGGACCCAGACCCGGGGCTGTCGGCCTCCACAGCCCTCTTGAAATAACATAGCAGATACTGTTGGGTGTCTGTATATGCCACGCATGCTCGTGAGTTCTGATCTTACAGAGACCGTGTGAGGTATGTATAATTACTCCCATCTTACAGTTGAGTAAACTGAGGCTCAGAGGTTAAGTCACTCGCCCAGTGACACAGAGAGTGGTGGCGCCAGTGTTCGAGCCCAGCTCTAACCGAACCCAGTCCCCTCTGCCATGCTCAGGCAAAGTCTCGGGCTGGCTGGTATCTGGGCTCAAATCCTGGGGGTGGCTGAGAAGGAGGAGGGATTGCCAGCAGTGCGATTTCAGTCTCCAGTCTTTGCTTTGATTGTTGCCGTCGGGATATGGCCAGTCGGAACCTGCTAAGACACTGTCATCCCTAGCTTCAGCCCCGCCCTGCTTGGGACACGTCAGGTCTTTCCTACACTGGAAGCCGCAAGCGGGAGGGCTGTGGACGGGGCAGAATCTTGCCTGCCTTGGGAGCCTCCTGGGCTGCTGGCAGGGCAGGACTCGGTCGCTCTCAGGAGCCCAGGGCTGAGCGTCTTTCTCTTTATTCATCCCTGAAAAGTTTCTCCTGTGGTCAGAGGGAAGTTGCCAGAGGCATGAATATTCTTAAAGTTGTGTAGTTTTGTTTAACTCAGCATATACAAGAAGGCCCTTTGTGACCAGGAAAGGAGGAGAAGGGGAGTGCTATGGCTTATGATTTCTTTATGATGAATGAAGTGAAATAGTCCTGAGTTCCTCCCAGCTACACACACACACACACACACACACACAACACACGAGTGTGCACGCATCCACAGAGGGCAAAACTTATCCCAAATTACCCTCGGGCATCTGGGCCATTCACCTGTGGCTGTTCTCCTCCTTCAAACTGGGAATCTGGTCCCTTGATGAGGCCTGAGCAGTGCCTCTTCCTCGCTTGGCCCCATACCTGGGAGCAGGGGTGAGGTAGGGGGACTCCAGGAAGGCTGGAGGCCTTGACCCAGAGGTTCCAGTGGCAGGTGTTCCAGAACTTGGACATTGGAGGCGGTTTTGTTTAGCTCAGCAAATGTTTCCTTGGCGGAAAAAATTTTCCCTTCACTTGATATAATACTGACCCCAAACAATGTGAATCAGACATACAAGAATTACAGCTCTAATAGAGTGTTAGGATTGTAATACACTTACGAAGAAGGCAAACGAGCCCAGTTTTCTTGTCCCTGGCTTCTCCCCACGCCTGCTTCATGACTTTGCACTTGCATTATGTTGAAAGCCTCCTCTGGCCAGCAGGCCCCAGACTCTCCTCAAAGTGCTCGGGAAATCCTGGGCCCCGCCTGGCTCACAGAGTTTTTCGTCTCTGTGGCTGTACCCGGAGGGTCCTTGGGTCCTCCCAGGTGGCCGTCCGGCCTGCTGCAGCTCAGGACCCCTGTGTCAGCCTGTGGCCAGGAGCACACAGGGCAGGTGCTTCCTTATTTCCTTCCCACCTTACGTGGAGAGAGACCGAGTGTGGGCCTCATTGTGGAATGAGGATCACGGCTCAAAAGCATCCTACATCTTCTTGTTATGGCCCTCCACCCTCTGGGTCCAGTAGGGTTATGATGAAGGCTTGGTACCTCCGTTTCCAAGAGGCCCCGAGCTGGGGTCTCCGTCCCACCCTCCTTCCCGCTCCAGGCCGACTGCACCAGCCCAGTTCTCCCACCCTTTGGGGCCCAAGGGACCACAGAAGGACTTGCTGGGACGGCAAAGGGGGCAGGCTGCTCACAGCTTGGAGGGCTTGCTGGAGCTGGCATAGACGGTTACAGCTGGAAGGTCCTGAAAAGCACATCTCATCCCAGCCTCTGGCTTTACAGGAGAGGCCTGTAAAAGGCATTGCCCCTCGTGGTAGACGTGAGGGCCTGGGCGTCAGCTCAGGTGGCCTCATCCCACTTCTGGAACTTGGTGTAGGTACCTTCTGGGCCTGTGTTTTCTCATCCATGCAAGAGGGACAATCCCTCCTCCCGGGTTTCTGGTGGGGTCACGTGACACAGTCGGGCCTTCCACATGGGAAGAGTTAGTAGGTGTTCAGTCGTTGTCATGTTGCTATTCTCTGCCCCGGGATCTTTTCCTTACGGTACCGAATTCCCCACAGATAATTTCCCCCACGAGGCCGTGAGCTCCTACAGGTCAAGGACCCCGCTGAAAGCCTCTCGGGTTTCTGTACTATGGCGCTGCCTGGCGCATACCACCGAGACTTGAGACTAACCGATGCCTGCAGGTTTCCTGATTCCCAGAGCCCTGTCCCCTGGGGGCAGAGACGCTGCCCTCCGGAGGGGCCCCCCAGCAGCTGGCACGCCTGGGACCCCACAGACAGTTTTTCGGAAACACATGAGCCATGGGGAGGTTTCTGGGACTTTTATTTTTACCCTTTATTTTTTAAAAGCCAGTGAAGATGGGCGACTGCTTGGTGCCTTTTCCGCTGCTTTCCTCTAGGGCCTCACCCACCCCGCCTGCTGCAGGCCCCCTCCTTCCCACCTGCTGGGCAGCGCCCTCCGCAGCACCAGCTCCAAGGCCAGGCTGCAGGGCGCCCCAGGGAAGGGAGGGTCGTGGGTTCCACACGAGTCCCTCCGGCCAGGTCCTGTCCTCTCCTGCGGGGGTACCCCGTTGGAGGAACAGGGGGTTCTGAGGTCCCTTCCTGCCCCGAGTCCCTCCCCGCGGGATGCTCCCTTCTCTCTGGGGGTCCTGTCCGTGCACTGGCAGGCACCGCCCAGGTGGGAGGCTCTGGGGTGCAGCATGGATGCTGGCGTTTCTCACCTTCTCTCTGCCTCTTCCCCCCAGTGGGCGCTTCTAATCTCTTCCCGTCCTGGGGTGGGGGATCCTCTCTGAGGGCAGAGTGGAGAGGGGATCACAGGAGGACAGCTCCCCCCAGGGGCATGATCCTTGAGTTGGGGTGTCAGGGGTATTCCTTCTTTGCTGGGACCCATTTCCCCTCCCGGGTGGGTTTCCTCCCGCCTGGATTAGGTTTGGGGCTCTGGCCCCTCAAGTGGGATCCTTCCTGTGCCGGGGTCCGAGGAGGGTCCCGGGACATGCCAGCTCTTCTTCTGCAGTCAGCCCACATGGGGACCCTTGCCGGAGCCAACGGTTTCCCTGGGGGAAGGCTCCCCCGCCCCCGCAGCTGCCACGGTGGCGTGTCTGGGACCCCACGGCCCGTGTCCCGGCCGCAGAGCCTGATCGCTTTTCATCTACCTGTGTACTTAGAATCTGCAGAGCTGGCAGCGCCAGGCCTGGGCCCACAGAGGTGCAAGGCGGCGGAAGGGGTGTCCGGTCTCAGGACAAGTTCACGTCTCCCTCTTTGCCCCCTCCTCCCTTAGGAGACTGGCCTCCCCCCCCACCTTTCTTCCCCTTCATCTCCTGCTTCTCCCTGTCCATCCTCCCCCCTCCCCCCTCCTCCCCCGCAGCCCCCGTTAGCCTTTTGGGACCCGCGGGGACGCGGAGGCTGGCAGGGTCAGCCGTGCGCGCCCAGGCTGAGCACCGAGAAGGCGGCGCGGTGCTTGCGGAGCAGCAGCCGGATCTTCTCGTCGTCTGAGTCGGGGTCCAGCGGCTTGTTGTACTCGTCGTCATCATTCTCCGAGGCCGCGCGGTCCCCGCCCGAGGCCCGGGGCGTGGAGGACGAGGGCTCCAGGGCGCTCTTCTTCCGCCACTTGGTCCTCCGGTTCTGGAACCACACCTGGGAGAAGGGCGCTGAGGGTCACGCGGGCGCGCGGCGCGCACGGGGCCCCTTTGGGGAGGGCGGCCCCACTCGGTGGTGAGTATCCCCCCAGCCTCATCTTTTTTTTTTTTTTTTTTTTTTTCTTGCTGTACGCGGGCCTCTCACTGCTGTGGCCTCTCCCGTTGTGGAGCACAGGCTCTGGACGCGCAGGCTCAGCGGCCATGGCTCACGGGCCCAGCCGCTCCGCGGCATGTGGGATCCTCCCGGACCGAGGCACGAACCCGTGTCCCCTGCATCGGCAGGCGGACTCTCAACCACTGCACCACCAGGGAACCCACCCCCCCGCCCCCGCCTCATCTTGATCGTAAAATAAATGGTTCAGCAATGGACTAGGCTGTCATAGTCACACTACTTTTTCTTTCTGAGGGGGGAAATAAAAAGAAATGTGAGTGCAGCAGCCCTTTCGTCTTAGCTCTAACCCTCCCTGCGGTGTATCTGCCTCTCCTTTGCCATCTGGGTACGTGGGTGGAAGGGGCTGACATGATTTTAACCTCACAGACCTTCACTGAGCTTCATGAATCATTGCCCCCCAACTATAAAAATAACACATGCTCATTACTGGAGACAAAAGCTTGCAGAAAGGACCCAAAGAAGCGGAGTGGTGCGGAAAGGCCTTCCTCTTAGACTCGGCGCTTCCTCTCCTTGGGCCTTAACCTTGGGTGGAGGGAGCTGCCCGGGGGGTGGGGGTGGGGTGGCCAGCTGGAGAGGCAGCGCCCTGAGGGAGCCCAGGCCCCGGTCCCCAGCAGCCCTTGTGTTTCCTTCTCCCCTCAAGCCCGTCGCCTTGTCACAGTGCCGGGCAGTTACAGCAGAGCCCAGAGCTTGCTTCTTTGGTGCCCCCCCACCCCAGAGCCCCTCAGGGAACAGTGAGCCTCAGAGTTGCCAGGGGTCCCCCCGGGAGCCTGAGGGGACAGAAGCGGCCTTACCCGCCCGAGCTCAGGCCCGAGGTGTGCAGTTTGAGAGGGAGCCTTGCCCCGAGCTGAGCAGAGGCTCAGACCTCATGGGCAGGCATGGGGAGGAGTTATCTTCACTTCCGAGTTTGGTGAACCAAGGCGGGCTCGTTTGCCTGGCTGACGGAACAAGCCTGAAGCCAGCTCTGATCCGGCCCAGAGGCTGCCATCAGCTTTTGAAACTTCTAGCCTCGATTGAGCGTGCAGAGGAGGGGAAGGCATGAGGTTAGAGCCCTCTAATCCAGGGTGCTCACTTACCAGCCGGTGACCTGGGGCAAGAGGCTCAGCTGAGATCGTTTCTTCCCCTGTAAGATGGGTAATAAGGCCCACCACCAGGATGCTGTGAGGATTAAATGCGCTGCCACACATAAGGCTCTCAGAAGAGGGCTCAGAAGATGACAACCCTTTGGCGTTAGGGTCATTATTACCGTCTCCAGGTTTAGGTGGGCGGGCGGTGCCCAAACACCAGGACGGCCTCCCACTGAGCTGCGGTTGCCAGGAGAGTGGGGCTCCTCGCTGCCAGGCAGACACCTTCTTGTCCCTCACACACTCACCTTGACCTGCGACTCGGTCATCCCCAGCGAGTATGCCAGCCGCGCCCTCTCGGGACCCGCCAAGTACTTGGTCTGCTCGAAGGTCTTCTCCAGGGCAAAGATCTGGTGCCCCGTGAAGGTGGGCCGGGTGTGCTTCTTCTTGTGGGTGCTGTCGCTCAGGGGGTCCGGGGCTGGTGGGAGGAAGGAAGTGTGCGGTTCGCGGGGCTGGGGGGCGCCAGCCCTGCCCCGCCTCTCCCACAGGGTGAGCGCCCGTACGGAGAAGCCGCTGGGGTTGGGGGGGCACGGTGGCACCTCTCACCCAAGCACCATACCTCTGCCATGTCTGGGTGGGCGGGGACCCCGAGGGCGCCTGCCCCAGGTTTTAGCTGATTAGGGCCAGAGGATGCCTAGAACTGGGTCTCCTTGTGTAATGCCCTCACTAGGCAGTGATGCAGCCCCACCCCGAGGGGTGGTAGGAGTTTCCTCTGGGTCTCAGGGACGTTCTTTCAGGTCACCGAGAGACGGATTTAGCACCTTCCACCAACCGTCAGGGCCCCAGGGGCCTGGGGGTTCCTCCACTTCCTTGCTCTTGAGATCCCATTTCCCAGGTTTCCGGGAAACTAGAACCCTAAGCTCCAAGTTAATGCTGTCCCCTGTCACCAGGCCTGGGAGTCATGTGGCTTCAAACCCATGGAGAGTCCGGATGCAGAGCCTTAAGAACTGACCCCTGCCCGGCCAGGGCAGCCTCTCGGGAGCTCGGCCGGGGGGCGGGGGGGGGCGGATGGGGACCAGGGGAAGCAGAATGCAGGGCCTTGTGCAGTGCAGCCGACCCTCGTATCCCATGTCCTCACTTTACAGGTGAGGAAGCCGAGGCACAGAAAGGAGATGAGGCCTCCTGAGAGGCTGTCACCCTCAGTCCCCTCCCCTTGTGTTAATGCAGCCACTGACTCAGATACTTCCCTGTGTGTATACGTGCATTTGAGGTTGAAGAGCAGGGGTGTGGAAACGGGGTGCGTGTGGGTAGGGGGACATGGAAGTGAGAGACACAGACAGCTGAAGGCCTAAAGCACCCACAAACCAGGTTATAGAATAGCTTCCAAGAGATGAGGTCTCGGCCCCCTGTGGGACTCGCCATGTTTCAGGCTGACGAGGGGTGTGAGGGTCCCGAGCGGCATAGCGGGCGGAAGGCAGGTGTGCTTCGGGCTTTCCTGGGACGCCCCAAGCCCCTGTGCCAGTGGAGGAGCCCCCAGGTGGGACGGAAGTGGAGGTCCCCTCTGCCCCCCCGATCCGGGCCCAGGGGTGGTTCCTGCAGCCACTGTCACTCCCCCTGCCTCCCGGGTGATGCTCCCCTGCCTGTGCACAACCTGCCACCTCCTCTGGTCCCTCAGGCCCCTTCTCTGCCTCAGAGTCTGGGGACCCTCCATGAGACGTTTCCTCTGGCATCCTGGGGGCCCCGGACCAACTCTCTGAAAACCACGGTTTGGGGATGGGTGGGTGAGGTCCCCCGACAGCGAGGGCCCAGTGGGACTGGACTCAGCAGCTGCTCCCAGAGGCTGGGTGGTACGGGTGCTGCTGTTCACATAAACCCCGAGGAAGGAAGCAGGCCCCCTTGATGGCAGCGGGACCGAGATGGGCTCAGGGTACATTCTGTGTCCCTGAGTGCTGCCGGCACACGCGCGGGCGGCTCTTTGGGAAGGTGATGCAGTAGCGGTTTCTCACTGGGGACGGCACGTGCCTGCTTGGACGAGGTGGTGACACGTGCTCTGGGCGGGAGACGGAAGGTGAGCAGGACTGTACACAGGGTGGGGGTGAGCCGTGTGGTCTCCCGGGACCCCGGCTTCCCCAGGAGGGCAGCTGGTGAGGAGTGAGGGCGGAGGTCAAGACGCCCATCGGAGCGAAGCCGGGGTGGGGGGGGGAGGGGAGAAGCCCCTGCTGCACCACGTGGAGGGCCGGACCCTGGGGTCTGCCCCAGACTGTCGGATGGCGGCCGAGGACCCCTGTGAGCGTCCGTTCCCGTCCCCCGTCCCCCCACCCCCTCCCCGTACTCACTGTTGCCGCACGGCCGCCCGCCTCGCCAGTCCTGGCCCGTGTCCGCCCAGCAGTTCCGGGTCCGGGTGGGGTACTCGTTCCCCGCCTTGGAGAAATTCCCCACCTGGGGACCGTAGTAGACGCCCTGGGAGCCGAGCCCACCGAAGCCGGCCACGTGGGGGTAGCCGGAGAGGAGGCTGCTGTTGGGAGCGGCCACGGGTCTGCTGAGGATGTCCGTGATCCCGTGCGGGGTCCCGGCGGGCAGCTGGGGGCCCAGCCCCTGGGGGCTGAGCTTGTAGAAGGAGTTCTGCGCAGAGTACTGGCACACAGGGGCCTTCACCTCCGAGAACTGAGCCAGCGGCGCGTTGCTCAGCAGGAACGGGCCCTGCAGGTTGGACTCCATGGCCCACCCCCAAGGGCCAAGGGGAGGTGGGAAGCCCAAATCCAGGCCCCTAGAGCCCCCGAGCTCCGGCCCAGAATCCCATGGCAGCTCCGGAGGGTCAAAGTTGCCCGAGCCCCAGGCCGCCCTCCCACCCAGGCATTCGGCCCAGGCCTTGCCCGGGGCCGGGACCGTGCGGGAAGTCAGGTGCTCCCAGGGCAGGTGCGAGCCCTCCCAGCGCCCCTGCCCTCTGTTCCTGCCCGGCCTGGGGAGAGGTGGCTCCCCCCGCCTCAGCTCAGGCCCCTTCTCTGCCTCAGAGTCTGGGGACCCTCCATGAGAAGTTTCAAGTTCAGAGAAGCAACATTTCCCTGATAAAGATGGGGCCCATTAGAATACAGACCCGAGACTGGCTGAGCTGCTCGAGCCGCGTCGCCATTGGTGGAAACCCTCACGGGCCTCACATTGGCTTTTCCTAGACAAATTGCACTTTGAAAGATTGACTGTAAAATCAGCCAGCGTGTGTGTGTGTGTGTGTGTGTGTGTGTGTGTGTGTGCATGCGCGCGCGTCAGAGAGAGAGAGAGAGAGAGAGAGAGAGAGAGAGAGAGAGAGAGAGATGGGGGGGTGGGGAGAGAGAGAGAGGGGGAGAAAGAAAAGAGAGAGTACTCTGGAACCTATGTTCATTCTCAGAGGGTCCACTAGCTCCTGGTCCCCCAAGTGAGCATCTAGGAAAAAGCGCTCCGGGGGGCCCCTGGGGCAGCTGGAGGGCACAGTTCCTCCAGCTGCACCCCCTGCGGGCTCAGGGGATGCTGTCCTGAGGTGTCCAGACCCCTTTCTGGGCACATGCCCAAGCCTCTGGGGGAGTGTGCAGTCTGGACACGGATGCTTCGCTTCCCTCCTCTGTGCTGGGCTGGGTAAGTGGGGAGGCTGGACTTTGGGGCCTGAGAGCCTGGGGGTGGGAACCTGCCAGGCAGCCTGGGGCAAGGGCTGGGAGTGGGGCGTCTCCGGGAGTGCTGGCTGTGGGTCCTGCCTGCCTCTGCCTCTGCCGCTGGGCAGCCTCCCCTGATCCCTCCGTTCTCCCTTCCTCCCCCTCTGAGGACTCATTTGTGCCTCTGTCATGTTCTGCCTGGCTGGGCACGTGGGATGGAAACCTTTGATGGCTGAGATGGCCGTTGATTCCGTGGCGGTGCCTGTGCCGGGCTCTTGGTTGGTGCTCAGTAAATATTTGACAGATGAGACTAGGTTGAATTGCCGAGCACCCATATGCCTTTCTTTTCCTAATGAATTTTTACAGCATACAAGGCTCTACTGGGGTCGCTCCCGTTTTACCAACAGGGAAAATGCGGCAAATAACTTGGGTCATTTCTGCACGGAACAGCATCCTTTCCTGCAGCTTTTTAAAAAATGGCAATCAGCATGTCGCTGGTCTGGACGTGCAAAATGACAGGAAAAACAGTGGCTGCCTGACAGATGGACTTCTGTCCCTCCTCTGCCTGGCAGTCCCAAAGCCGTTTCTGACCAGCCCGTGGTCACCCTCTGGCAGGTGGAGACAAGCCTGCTCCTGGGTTTCCTGCAGGAGGCCAAGGGCCCAGGCTGAGGGGAGGCTCCCCTCTCACAGAGAGCCGGCTCTCCCCATGCTGCTGTTATCTGCTCGGGCTGGAATTGGCCATGACCCTGTAGCGTAGATGACGTAGGTTAACACAAGAAAGACCTCACCAAGGCTGTGGACCTTGTTTTTCTGGAAGTTTGGATTAAAAATGAGAAAATTTCTTATCGGTCTGAATTGGCTGTGCTCCAAAGCTGCCCATCACAACCATTTGGGAAACTGAACTCCAGTTCCCAGTGTTGCTGCCGGAATCACCTAGGCAGTTGTGATTCTGAACCTGTGCTTTACAAAACCCTCTGGGTGAGGCCGGTGCACAGCCATGGCTGGTCCCTTGACCTGGATGTCTTTTCTGATGCTGAGAGAGAAGCTTCACAATCAGAGTGAGGGCGGAGAGTGCTCCTAGGACCCTGTGACTGTGATTTGGCCACCCCCCGACCCCCCCCCCCCACCAATGATGGGAACTTGTGAGGAGGAAAACGTGCAGTACATAATTTTATTCTTATTTATCGCCAAGCTTGACAAAGGCATTTGTGTTCAGGACTCCCAGGATGACAAACTGAAGAGACTTTTGCAATCGCTTAATCCCTTCCCCCATTTGACAGATGAGGAAACTGAGGCCAGCTTGGTGACCAGCCTTGCATGAAGTGTTAGGAGCTAGTTAGGAACAGAGCGATGTTCTTGGAAGTTCTTGAACTCTGAATGGCATTGCCTGCAGGGGCCAGATGCCTTCACAGGGAGCACTGGGGGGGAGGGTGCCCCTTAGTGTATGCCCACTGTGGGCTCAGCCGCGTACCCTGGTGTTTGTGGCGCGCCCCCCTCCCAACATCTTGGACTTGCCCCCATCACATGGTCCTCAGGTGGGACAGAAATCTGCTCTACCATCTGCGGGGTGGGGAGTGCCTCTCCTAGAGCGAGTGGTCCTGATTAAGGGGGCTGTCCAAGTTTCCAGAGAAGGTGGGCGCCTCCCTGGGGCGCAGGCCTTCCTGCAGACTGATCACCCCCAGACTCCCCCAGCGCCCCCTCTCCACACTCCCCAAAGGTGCGCCGGGAAGGAGAGATGGAGGCCTGTGCCATGAGTCGAGTTCTTTATTAATTTTGACATTTGTCCAGCTGGTGTAGGGAGAATGGTCTATACATCAGAGTGGAGTGGGGTGCGCGGTGGGAGGTCCCACAGAGCGTGTGGGAGTCAAGAAAAGAATCATTTCCATAACAATTTAAAAAATCAAGGTGATTCCAAAACTCCTAAACAGCGTCTAAGGTGCAGACTGCAGCATTCTCTAGGCATTGTGTGGCGACCCCCAAACCTCTTCCCTAGAGCTCCTACTAGCAGCGGACGCAGCATGCCGCCGGGGCCCGGGGGCCGGCGGGCCAAGCAGCCAAGCCAGACAGAGCGACGAGCCAAAGCGCAACGGGGGCCGGGGCCGCGGCTCTACAGGAGCTACTGGGGCGGCGGCGGCGGCGGCGCCCAGGCGAGGCGGCGGCAGATCGCGGCGGGAGGCGGCCCTGCGCCTGTCTTCCTCGGCCTTCACTGAGTCCGGCCGGCCGCGGCGGGGCGGAGGGACCGGCCGGAGGGGAAGCTTTGCGCGCGGCCCCCGCGGGGGGTTGGGTTTGGGGCTCGTGGACCGACGGGCGCGCTCGGGCTCCCACTCCCCGCCCGCCCCTCGGGGAGCCCGGCCAGCCCCCCACCCCGGACCCACCGGAACACCTGTGCGCCGGGGCCGGCCGGGGCCTCGGGGGGTGGGGGGCTCTGACATCGTGGGAGCTTCTGTGCTACTTGGAAGGTTCGGATGTGCTCTGAGGACATCTCGGCAGAGAGGCAGGGAGGAAGGTGACCGGACATCCACACACAGTGGCCCTTGGGCGGGCGAGAAGAGCCTGCAGTCTCTCTCCTGGCCCGGAGGGTGCCGCGCGGGGCCGGCGCGTTGTGCTGATTCGGGCCTCCCTCTGCCGGGGGCTCTGGTGTAACTTAAGGCTCTTCCCCGATGGCACCGAGGCAAGGAACAGCCAGCCGCCGTCTCCGTCCTGCCCTGACGGGGCCCTGGCCCAGGAGGGTCTCCTTCCAGGCTGGGGCCTCCTGGTGGTCCGCCGTTTCTCCCCCTGCGCTGCCTCTCCAGGGGGTTCAGGGTGGGGTGTTGGTCAGATGGGGGCACTGAGGCTGCCCAGCCCAGGCCCCGCATCCCACGGCTGCCTGGACTTAGAGCACCAAGTTCGCTCTGGGAGACCTCGGGGCGGCGGCTGACCTAAGAACGGGCAGGTGCTTTCCCTAGCCGTACTCCCATCCTTCCTCTTTCACTGAGAGACAGGCTGTACTCCTCCTCCCGCAGCCTGGAGAAGTCCTCAGGAGCTGAGCTGTTAGTGCTTTGTACATACTGCTAAAGTGTTTCTATTGGTTTGCATAGTATTTATTGTTTTTCATATACACAAGGCTGATTACTGTACAGTTGACACTTTGAACACGGACTATGATATAAGTGCTTGAAGATATAGAAAACCTCTTCTCTATTGAACATGCTGGTGCAATCCTGGGACAGCCACCGGCCTTCCCCCAGCTGAGAGTGAAGACCCTTTCGGATGGGCACTGGCTCCCTTGGAGCCCTACAGCTAAGCCTGGGGGTCCTCGCCTCAGAGTCTTAAGTCCCTAACACGAGGAACCCCGAATGCACTCTGAAGGTAATGATTTTCCATTGGAAGATGATTAATACTGAAACTGGCAGAGAGAGAGAGAGCGACAACATAAAAAAAATTCCAGTTTATCCACAGGAGAGTCTATACAACTTCGGATGTCACAGTAAAATCTGTGTGTATACTGAGCAGAGGGGAGAGGGGTTTGTGTGTGTGTGTGTGTGTGTGTATGCGTGTGTGTGTCCTGATGCCATGTAGAGCGTTCTGGAAGGTTCGGTCCAAGGGGGAGCGGCAGGGCTGGTCACACGTGGAGCGTGGAGGTGTGGGGAAGGCTGGCGGATGAGGGTAAGGGATTAAGGTGTGGAACTGATTTCATGTCTAGTTTTCTTTTTTTTTTTTCCTTTCCAGGAAGCTCACATGGATTTCTTACAGATGAGGTTGAAAAAAAAAGTACCCTGTAACAAGTTGAAATTGAAATGATTTAAAAAAATATCTCATCCCAGCCACAAAAGAGCCCTTGTTTGCTGTTGCGTTCGGTGCTCTCCTGCGCTTGTTTCACGTCCCCCCTCTCTCTCCCCGCTCTTGCTGCTTCCATCCAGACTCCCGAAAGAGATCCACCATCGCCAGAGGCAGGATAGAGGACTGTAGGTCATGCGTCTACAGTCGGTCGTTCATGCGAACAGGTGACTAAAGGACCTCCCTGACAGAGGTCATGCCGTAAGCCTCCAGGGACATGTGCGCGGCTTCCGGGGCCTCGGTCCAGCTCTCGGGTGCGTGGCAGAGTGTGTGGAGTTCAAGGGTTGGGTGTCGAGGTGTGATCCTGAGGGACACACAGAGAGGAGTCACTTAGAATTTAGAGGCGCAACTCCCAGCCAAAACCCACTATCCAGAGTTTTGTGCTGGCGGCGCGGGCAGGGGTGAGTCAGGAAAAGCAGCCTCCCCAAGCCAGGCAGGAGCTGAAAGGCACTGAGCTTGGCCCGGACCTTCCTGAAATACCAGCCATCCTTCTCACACTGCCCAGAGGCTGCCACTAGCTCCATGCCCATCGAAAAGCTCCCTGGGAGACCCTCCTGTGGGGTACTCTGTGCCCGCACGGTCACCTGGGGAGAGGTCCCCATGTACCCAGCACCTAGGAGAGGGGCCACGTGCTCGAGCCCAGCAAGGGCCAGGCTAGGGGATGGCAGCACCCAGGCTTGTCTGGTTTGGTTCAGCCAACATGCACTGATGTCTCCTGTGTGCCAGCCTGGGGACCCGGGGATGGAGCAGACATGGCCTCGGGAGCTCACAGCCTCAAGGGACCTCAGCGCCTCTTTGGCTCTGGTCCACAACCCTGACTGTCGGGGCCTCGGGTTCCTCTCCCCGTGCCCTTTGGATGGACAACCTCTACCGGGGCAAAGAGATCTTTGAAAACCAGATGGCTTCTCCCCAGGGGACTATGTATGTTAGGCTGGAAGACAGCAGCTTTGCCAGAGTGAAGTTCAACTCTGCAGCCTGGGAATCACAGCGCCATGGGGCTCCTGCCACCCCGTGGGGCCTGCTCCTCCAGCCGGGGCGGGGACAAGCCCACCTCCAAGCCCAGCCACCCAGGGTTCCGTCTGCAGGGACTTAACATTAAGAGGACCTGACAATCTCCTGGGTGGGGTGGGAAGTGACACAGAAAGCTGGAAACTCACTTGAGGCACAGCTGTGTCCCCGGACAGGGAGCTCATCGTGGGTGCTACAGGTGCCAGGGCTGGGGAGGAGGCTGGAGGTGATCGAGGGGAACTCAAGCCCGAGTGGTTCCCCAGGGAGGGAGGGTGGGGCTAAGCTCCTCCCCAGAGCGAAAGGCCAGGCCTTCTACTGCCGGTGGCTTGAGCCAGCGGTTGCCCGGGAGGGGACTCTCCCATCACTGCCAGCCAAGCCCCTCCTCCAAGTCCAAACCCGCAGGCCCGCCGCTGCCTGCCTTTGTCCTCGGCTCCCCCGTCAAGGACACCATCCAGTCTCCACTTGGCTGAGATTCTGCCCACCACCCTGCAGACCTCTCCTCCACAAGGCCTTCCTGAAGACTGCAGCTTCCTCTTATCTGTTCTCTCCCGTTGCTGCCTTGCACGCAGAGTAATCTCAGCGTGCAGTTAAGAGTATGAACTCTGAAGCCGGTCTGCCTGCGTTCACATCCTGTCTCTGCCAATTTCCTGCTGTGTGGCCTCGGTCAAGTTACTTACACTCTCTGGGACTCAGTTTCCTCTGCTGTAAGACGAGGGCAGCAGCAGGATGCACCTCGTTTGATTGTTGTGATGTGGGAGAGCTAACGACCTAGGAAGCGCTCAGGACACTGAGCAGTATCGGATGCCGCCGTGCTTGGGCTCCAGAAATGCCCTGTCCTGTCTGTCCTCTCTCCTGTCTGCTTACTTCCCTGGCTAGAGTAGAAACACTCTGAGGGCAAGAGCAAAGCCCTTACCCTTCCTACCAGTCCCACGGCGCCTACCCCAGCGCTAAGCACGCCACATAGGAGATGTGATGAAAGCCTGAGCCTGGGGAAGACAGGCTACCGTCTCCCTCCCACTCGTCTGCCCAGACACAGAGCAGAGGAGAAAGTTCGAGGCTGAGATCTTTCTAGCGTAACCGTTCTCCCCATCTCTGGGTGAGCTGAGACTCCAGGAGGAGCAGGGACGGGCCCGGCGGGAGCATCCGGGCAGCAGCCGGGGTGGGAATACAGTGCGTCTCTATTAGACTCTAATAGAGCTGCAACCTCCAGCTGCGTCCGGTACTCTGCCACCGCCCTGGGTGCCCCTGGACACGGTCTCACCCTATAAACGCTTAGAAAATAGCCTCCTGCCGCTTCTAGCGGCTCTGCCGGTCGGGCTTTTTTCCTCGTGTCATCTCTCTGTGCTGTGCCACCTGCCCCCTCCCCGGCCAGCATCTGCGGCTCTCGCTTCTCTCCTCTCTCCGGCAGCCCCAGACTCTGATACACCTGCCGGGGCCGGCGAGTGAGGGTGGACTGTCGCTTAAAAGAGCAAAGTAAAACACGACCCCTGGCCTCCTGGCCTCCTCCTACTGAGATTACTAATTGGCGAATTTTCAAATTTACTAAAATACTCTATTTAATCAGAGCCAACACAGGTCTTGCAACCACAGTGCCTACATGGAAAGTGTCTCTTAAAAAGGGAAACAAAAAAAAACAACAACAGCCGTCTCATGGGTGGTGCCCCCCAGCGCCCGGCCGGGTGCCTCTAACCCAAGGACACAGGCTGCCTGTTCTCCTCTGTCCTCTGGCAGCGCTGGCACCCAGGTTCTTGGACCTACGTACTTGGGCACAGAGCAGAACCCACCAGCTGCTACTGTCTGCTGCACCCCATCAGGCTTGACTCCACAGCTATTTTCTCACTGCTTAAGGACAACCAGAAAGCACCCCTCACGCATACGCCGGGACTCCTGCAAACTCATCCCCAAGGCTGGGCGTGATTGCAGGGGAATCGGAACAGGCGCCTAGGATTGGGGTGTTCGGCCCTTTGGGGCGTTCCACAGCTTTGAACACTGTCTCCATGACTCATCTCTGCTCACCCTTTAGGTGTAAATGCTACAACTGTGCCACGGCACCTCTGGGAGGTTTGGGAAGCAAAACCAGAATTGGTCCTAGTAACCCACTCTTCAATCGGCATCAAAATCACTCGAGCCTGTGGCCAAATCCTGAGCTCCAGAATTGTCATGCAGTAGGTGTGGGTCAGGGGCCAGGAATCTGCATCCTAACCAGACTCTCGGGTGACTGGGATGCAGATGGCACTTGGAGAATTGGTGGATTAGGACTTGACAATTCAGAAAGCCGTCTCACGAAGAGAAACCCATGGATCGCCGCACAAAGGGAATATCTGCGTTACTGCCATTTTACAGCTGGGGCACCTGAGGCTTGGGAGAGGTCAGCTGACCCGCCCCGGGTCACGCTACAAGGAAGACCTGCAACTGGCTGAGCGTTCTCCTAACCCCTCTCAGCCATCCTCACAGTTACCCTGGTTATTTTTAAGCCTTTTTACACCAGTGTGACACACAGAGGGACGGATTTCATCCTCCCCCGAGGAGAGGGAAGCTTAGGGAGTGAAACGACATGTAAGGCAACCTGCGAACTGGAGGAGCCAGGCCTGGACCCTGGGCCCCGACCCCCTTTCACTCTCTCTGAAACAGTCAACTGTCCTTGTTCGCAGGAGGCACGTTCTCTCAAGTCGCCAGGAGCCCTGAATCAGCCAATCCTGGGACCACTGCTCCCGAGGAAAGTACAGGGTTCCTGCCAGCCTCTGGTCCAACGGTTTTCTCAACCAATGAACACACAACCTTGTGTGTCTCTCTTTAAAGATAACGTATTTCATGTACAATTGACCCTTGAACAATGTGGGTTTGAATTGCATGGGTCCACTTATACATTGTTTCTTTTTCCAATAAATACAGTATCTGCATTTTCATTTTACAGATCTTTAAATGAACTAAGTGTGGGGAAAAGTTTGTATTGGATTACAGATCACAACACATAGAAATAAAAGAACTAGAGTTTGAGCCCAGGATTCTATCCAAGCTGTTTCAGCTTCCCGCCCTGGGGGTGAGTCATTCATCAATTCCTTTGCTTTTGAGGTAGAGAGAGCGGCGCTGGGATTTTCAACTGCCTGGGGGTTGGCGCCCCTAACTCCCCGAGTTGTTCAAGGGTCAACTGTATACTGTTGCTTTATTAACACTGAACTCATGTCCGACAGAGCTATAACTCGTGCCTGAACAAAGCTCCTCTAAACACGGACTTCCCACGCAGGGCCCATCACAGCCCTGCTGCTCTTAGGGACACTAGACAGCAGGGCCATTTCAAACAGCAAAATCACCAACAAACAGCACAAAAATGCAAAAAAAAAAAAAAAGTGACACTGAATAGACCGCAAAAAGGGCAATTGTTCAGAGCGTGAACTGAAACGGGGACAGAGAGAAGGCCTCCTTGTCTGACCTCAGCTGGGAACAGGCACGCAGGGCATTCAGTGCTTCACCACTGTGTGCGCGTCCCTGAAAGGCCACGGGAGGGAAGTGCTGGGAGTGCTGCGTTTGGGGTTACAATAAACTAGTAGCTAGTAGGCGAATATGCAAGTTTGCAGTCATTTGGAATCCATCAATGCTGGGGACCGTGCATGCTTGCGAGTGGCAGGCAGTGCGTATGGAGGACCAGAGAGCCCTCAGCGGTCTTTGTCTTGCTCAGAGGGTACAGCATGGCAGGCTGTCCCCTGGGCTGTCCCTCCCGAACGCTGGCTTCCGCACCACTGTCCCCACTGCACGCTCCCCCGGCCTCTTCCTGGTGGAGGCCCTGGCCCTGTGCTGCAGCCTGGCTGCTCTGCTCGGCGTCCCCTAACACCCACGCCCAGTGGTCTGGAGCCACATCCCCTGGTGGGTGGGGGGGGTTCGGCCACTTTGCAGATCACCTACAGAAACATTTTTTGAAAAATGTCTAGGTTCCTCCCTTCCCCTCGCCTGGCTTCTGGGCTGCCTCTCTCCTGTTCAGGAATATCAGCAGAACCTGAGCCAAACAGAAGCTGGAATTTAAAGCTTCTGTCTCTGCCCTAAGAAAAATAAGGCCCAAGAGTGTACTTTTCATCCCACTCTGTGGTTTTCCGAATTACTTGCACCTTTGGACTATTTCCAGGACTGATCACAGCTGATGTCCTAAACCAGCAGCCCGGCGGACCCCTGGCAGTGCAGGGGTTAACACTGTGACCTCCTTAAGCTGCTGAGAAGTCAGGTCTAATTTTATCCCATAACTGGATCGGCCAGACCTTTTTCTTTTGCCCAAGTGCTGAGGGAAGCCCGGAGTCAGCACTTCTGGGGGCTCGGGAGGCGGCGGCCCTGCTTTTTGCCGAATGCGGAAGAGGAGCCTGCTGGCCGCGGGCCCAGAGCCAGGCCCTGGGGGTGTAGGTGACAAGAGCCCGGTGCCAGCGGGAGCTGGGGCCACGTGCTTCCTGCTTCCGGCCGACTCCCACCCCGACGCGCCCGGTACTGAGCTGGCCCGAGCTGGGCACAGCGAAGGGCCTCGGGGCAGCTCAGTACAGGACCCCTCAGGGAGGACGGAGGTCCGAGCTGGCCCCGAAGCCCCCAGCACTGCTCAGCCCGCTGCAGAGCCTTCGCCGCGTCTTCTCGGCCTCCCTCCCTCCCTCAGTGCACATCACGCCCCTGTCCCCCAGCCATCAGTGCTCCCAAGCCTCCTGATAACTTCGCCTCTTCCTAGAAAGCAAGGGCGCAACATGCTTCAGGAAATACCAAGGAGGATGGGAGCCTAGGGTTCAAGGTTCAAGGCACAACTGGGTTCCAGGCCTCCCCCTGTCCAGCTCTTCCTGGCCACTTGCACTGAAACAGCACAGCCTAGCAGACCGCGCCCCTCCAGGGCCCCGCCCCTCCTCCTCCAGACCCCCTTGCTGGGCTTCCAGGATAACCTCCCTACTGAGATGTACCGAGTGCTTCGCACTCACGGAAGCACTTTCTCAACTCTATATTTTTGCGCTTGCCGAGGAACAGGTCAGCAGATGCTGCTGTTTTCTCTCGGAGGCAAAGGAGCTCAGAGGCGCCGTTAGCAGGTGGGGGTCTGTGCTTGGAGCCCACAGCAGTGCCTGGACCTCCTGCGTCATGCTGGGCAGCGGGGAGGGGCTGGGAGGGGAGGGAGTTCCAGGAGGAGGCGGGTAGGGGTGCGCAAGTCCGCAGCCTCTCGGCGGGGCGTCGCGGGGGACCAGGCCATGCAGAGAAGATGGAGAACGACCGCATTACCTCCAGAGAGGCCATTCCACAGGGAGGGGCTCGAGATCACTGTTTCCCCCTTTTGAGGCTGGCCCGCTTCACTATCTGAGCGCCCTTCCGGCCCTCTATCAGGTCCGGCTGCAGGCTACTGTACCCTCTCAGCTCCACCTGGAGACAGCATTGCAGACACAAGGCAGGACAGATCACACACAGGGACGGCAAGAGAACACAGGCGCCCTACGGAGGTGGCGGGCACAGGGCCCCCAGGGGCAGGAGGCTCGAGGGGGAGCAGAGAGGTGAGCGGTGAACCCCAAGGGGGCTGGTGCAGAGGGCAGCAGAAGTCACGGGCCGGCGCCTCGGAAGAGCGAGGGCCTGGGAGGCTGCATCTCGGGCAGTACCTTGGCGTGAGTCTTAAAGTAATCAACATCGGCCTCCATCTCACTAGGGTCCTCCAGGGGCCCCCCGGAAATCACCTCCTCGGGCTCCTGGGTGCCATCGGCTCCGGATGGGTCAATGTGAACAACTTTGCGAATGATCTGCAGAAGAGAGGGAGGGGAGAAGGGGCTGGGGAAGCCGGCCAGACAGAGCTTGAAAAGAGCAGGCCCCGGAATGAGGTGGGGGGTTAGAAGCAGCCTTTGTCCCCAGGTGCCCTTCCCTGAGCCGTCAAGATCAGGGACGGCCTCTCACCCCCCATCGGGTGGGGAATTCGCACTGGGCAGCCTCAGAGGGGCTGGAATTTGCGGGGGTTCTTAGCGAGGCTCATGGATGATCGGGGTCTCATGCCCCCCGCCCCCCGACTTCTACCTCTAGCCCAGGGCGGTCCACCCTGCCTCCTGGTGTGCTGGAAGGTTATGCCCCCTGTCCTCCCCTCAGGACCGTGAGCCCCTGAAGGGCACGGCGTTCCTGTCCCGTGGATCCACGTGTTCCCTATCCACGCATCCAAATATTCCCAGGACAGTCTACTCTGCACGTGCCGTGTGCGAGCAGTGGGAGGTGAGAACACAAACCAGCATGAAGCTCCCCGTGCAGGAGGGGAGACGGGGTCCTGCTCTGACCTAGCACGAGCCCCGGAGCAACACAGGGCTGCCTGCTGCCCACACCTAGCCCCGTGCCCAGCACCTGTGAGGCAGAATCACGTCTCCTGGTGTAAACCTACTGCCAACCCCACGCAATCCCACGTCCTTTTATCTCCGGAGGCCCACGGGGACCCCCGTACTGCTGTTGTACAGCTGTTTTCAGGGCCAGGCATCACAGGACTAGGTTTGGGGTGTTCCACGGGGCCCGGTCCTTCTGGAACCCAGTCGCAGGAGCTAATTCAGGCTGAATCAGGCAAAGTGGCTGTAAGGGATGTCACGTCTGGACTGCGGCAGGTGCTTACCCCTCTGCTAGGGCAGCAGCAAGAAGCTGGGGGTGAGTCCACCGCCTTCGTAAGCTTCCAGCCCGCCTGCCTCTGCCCAGCTCAGGGGGACTGTGCACCCACCTTCTTGGTGACGACGTTGCCCTGCTCATCCGTGAAATGCTCCTCTGTCACCTGCTCCCCTGGAATATTCTGAAGCTCATTCCCCTGGAATTAGAGAAAGGGAGAAAACTCGAGATCCATCAGCGGGAATTTGGGAATAAGGAGAGAGGATGAAGAAATCAAGTAGCGCCAGCAGTAGCCACAGTCCCGCAAGTCCCCACCCTGGCAGGAAACTGCAACTCGGCCACCAAACCAGGCTCTGCGTGGGGGGCACCCCGGGGGGGTCCTGGGCCCGAGGACAGGAGGGAGCCCTGGGCTCCCAGGAGCGCTGCCATGGCAGCGGGGGTGGGCAAAACAGGGGCGATTATGCGGGCTTTACGGAGAGGGAGGGAGGCCCCTGATTTCTACTCCAACGGCACTTGACGGGGAAGAACCCCCTGCCCCAGACGCCTTCGCCCGGGGGGCACTTGCTGCCTCCCTGGGCTGGCTGGGTACAGAAGCAGGAGGGGGCCGGCTTCCTAAGCCCCAGAGCCGAGCTTCCTCTGCCGGGTCGGGGAGTCGGGGCTGGGCCGGGCGGTGCGTGCCGCCCAGCTCCGGGCCCGCACGTCCCACCCGAGGCCCGCCCGGCCTTCTCCTCCAGCAGGCGTCCTGAGCAGCGTCCCACACCTCCCAGCGCGGCGCCCGCAGCCGCGGCCTGCCCCCGCCTGGGTTACCTGCAGGAGGACCCGGCGCCGCACCACCCTGGTGGAGATGGTCTCCTCGTCGTCGCTTAGGCCCTCGCTCTCCCCCAGCTCCTTGTCCAGCTCCTGGTGGACGTGCGTCAGCACAAAGCCCAGGGAGCCCCGGACAATGTGCATCACGTTCTGGCAGCTGACCAGAAAGAAGCCCAGCAGCACCAGGGTGACCAGCAGCTGGGTGATGAAGGCCCACATCCTCACCTCCTCACCAGTGTGGCCCTCCAGGGCCTGCGCAGCCAGGGGGCCACCAGGCGGGGGGCCGGCCTCTCATTCTCCTCTGGGACTCTGCAGGCCCCCTGGGACACCCTCCATTTTCTCCCCGCAAAGGAGGATGCAGGGCCCCTAGTGGAACTGCCGCCAGAGTGCCCTCCTGCTGAGAGCCCAGCTCTGCCCTCGGCCTGGGTGACGTCAGGCTCCAGTAATTTTAGCTCCCAAGCCAGCTGCCAGGCTGTCCGGCGGGGCTAGAAGGAAGCAGGCAGGTGTGCGTGTCCTGGGCGCTGGAGGCGCGTGTTAAAGTCACCGCGTGCAACACCAGCCCTGAGAGCTTGCAGGGGCCGGTGGCCCTGTGACAGCTAGAGGCAGCTCTGCCCAGGAAAACTGTCCCATTCGGACTTGGGAAAATAAGACGTCTGCAGAACGTGGCTACTTGTGTGTGTCCCTGGGCTGCTACTGCCATGATCAGAATGATGTCACCCCGCTCGCTCTTGGGATGGGGCCGGCTAACACCCTGGAGGGTGCGGGGTTTGTTTCAAAAAGAACCCCGAGTGAGTGATTTGCTCAGGCCCAGCTCTGGGAGCGCAGGCGTCCAGGGAGGGCCCTGGGAGCCCGTGCAGCTCCATCAGCCCCTCGGGCCTCGGTCCCCGCTTACGCAGCACAGCAACCCCAAATGCAAGCGTGTCACGGGTGTGTCTATTTAAGGCCTGTCCTTAAAGGCTCTTCCCAGGCTGGGCTGTCAACAGCAGGGCAGGAACCATGCGCATTAAACTCGGCTTTGGAGAGTTGACTCCCTAATGCAGCCCAGCAGCTGCGGCTGAAAGGAATTCCCCTCTCGGGATCAGGCCGTTCCTCTCTGGGCTGCAGCCGGCATGGCAGAAAGAACCAGGATCTGGACCCGGCACACTGACCCTGCGGCTTCCCGCTGTGGGGCTCAGGGAAGCGGGGCGCCTTCTTTGGGCCTCGGTTTCCCCCGCGGTCAAACAGGGGCGAGTTCAGGAGCTCTCCTCCCGTTCTGAGAGTGCCGGGGGGTCGCACGGTTTGTGAGCCCACCGCTAGGAGTGGTGACAGCAAACACCCCACGCAGCCCGCTGCCCAGGAGGGGGTCTGCGTGCGTTTCACACACTAACTCGGTTACGCCTGCAGCACCCCCCATCGCGGCTCTGATTTTCCCATCTCACACAAAGGAAACGGAGGCACAGAGAGGTTGATAACTTGCTACGTGAAAGAGTAAGGAAACGAGGGTCAGATTTCCAGCTCCGACCCCGGCACAATCCTGCCTCACCTCCACAAGAGAGCACCTGGGACACAGAAGCCACACGTGCAAGGGGGCACGAGAGCCCTGGGTCTGAGCCCAGCCTAGGAGTTCAAGGTCAGATGCTGCCCACCAGGGCCGCAGAGAGGGACTGGCTGCCCTGCAGGTTCAGGCCCCCAGTTATACCCCACTCCCCGACCCCGTGTTTTTTGAGACTCACTGGAAATACTAGCAAATAGGTGCTTTGCAAACTGTCACCTTAAACAGGGCTCATTATCATCCCCTGGAGCCCCGGCAGATGATTAGGAAACAGCTCACCTACCCTCCCATCTGCCCTACACAGGGAGGTGCCGGCTCACTGGGACTGGGAATCAGGAGGTCCCAGACTCTCCTGGGCCTGACGTCGGCCTCCTGGGCCTCAGTTTCCCCATTTGTAAATGAGGCAGTTAGGCCCAATGACCTAGAGGGTTTCTCTCGCGCTCCCCTGGGGTGGTCCTGCTTCCTCTCCAGGCCTCCCCTCACCAAAGCCAACCACAGAGACGCTCCTTCCCCAGGACTCCGGGCGGGAGGGCGGGCACAGACCCGGAGGGGGGCCATCTGTGCTCTGGGACAAGCGCTCACTACCGGGAGGGGCAGCAGAGGGTCCCGCGGAACAGCCCCTCGGCCAAGAACGCACGGGGTGGCCTGGGGTTAAAAAGTGGGTGCAGCCGCCCAGCCGTCGGTGGTGCGGACTCGGCAGGGACGCCTTCTAAATACCACCCTGTTTAATTGCTGGCAACGCTTGGCAGCCAGCAGCCCAGGTCATCGCGGAGCCCGCCTGGTCCTGGGGTCCTCAGAGGTGCCTTCGAGGCTCGGGCTCGGACAGGAGCGAGGGGAGGGGAGGAGAGGGCAGCGGAGGGGAGGGAGGATGAGGAACCGATGCTGACCGAAGAGAAGAAACCAGGGAGGCGCGGAGCACACTGTCACGTACGTGTTAAAACCACACGTGCACAGAGCAGCGCCGCGAACTTTATAAAAACGCACGAATTAAAAAGACACGTTCGTAAGATGTCTGGGATTATGTCAAGATAACGTGGGGGGACCCCTCGGGGGTGGGAGGGGCGATGAAACCAGGGGGCCGCCAGCAGGCAGTGGCAGCGCCTGGGCGCTGGGTGCGCGCAAAGGTGACAGACTCTTCTGTCTGGTTTGGTACCTATTTGCAATCTTTCATAATAAAACTGTTTCCAAAACCACATTAAAATGACATCTATGGGAATAGGGAGTGAAGATAAAAGCAAATAAATAAAATAAATAAGTAGGGAGGACTGAAGGGAGGCCTGGAGGGCGGAGGGTGCAGGCAGCTGGAGCCTGTGCTGGGATCGCGCCCTCGGTCCCAGCCTGTTCCACCCGGGGAGCCCACCCACACGGGCAAGGAGTCCCCAGTGAACCCTGGCGACAATCCTTTCTCTACCTCGTTCACACGAGGGAACCCGGGGTGGGAGAGTGGCTGGTCCTCGTCCCTACAGACACGGTGGGACCCGAGTTAGCCTGGCCTCCAGGTCTCTGGGCTAATAAGCCCTTCTTCCTAAACCACGACGGAAAAAGCAAGCAAACAAAACTACGGCTTTGGCGCCGGCCCTGCAAAGCCGACCTCTGACCCTGTGACCTTGGGATCTGGAGGGCAGTGGAGGGGAGGTGCCTGGAAGTCTCTGGAGCTCCATCAAGGTGAGCCCCTCCCCTCCCTCTCAGGGATCAAGGAGGCAGACATGTGGAAAGAGAAAAAGAGAAGCCACTGCCACAATTTTTAAAGCCGGAAAACACGCCCGGCTAGGGGCCTGAGCAAGTGAGCAGCTGCCCCAGGCCTGGCCCTCTGGCTGGAGCATCAGTGGCGGCTCCCCATGGGCTCTCACCTTTACGTGGTGGGAGAAGGTGCTGACAGCCTCCTGCATCCACTCACTGGGGCCCTGTGGTCTCCGGTCCCTGTCGGCCTCGGGCTGCTCCGTGTGTGTGCGCTCCGGTGCAGAGCCCAGGACCTCTTCGTGCTCCCAAGACCTGCTCATGGTTCTCTGGAAGGAGTGTGGGCCTTGCAGGGCCTCCTCCCCCCAGGAGCCTCGTGTGGCCTCTTGCAGATAGGAGACGATGGAGCCTTCTGCATCCCAGTCCTGCAGTCTGGGGCCCAGGAAGAGACCGAGGACACCAGTCACCCCCAGTCTCCACTCTCAGAGACCCTCCCTCTCCAGAGCCCTGGCCCATCCAGGACGGATCCTGTACCGCCCACTGGAGGTCGGGAGAGCATGCGCTATCACACAGCGACTGCCCTGACCAGAGAGGCCCGCGTGAGCCAGCCTTGCTGTCCCGGTGGAGAGGGCCATGGACACCGGTGGCGCTGGGCCCCGCCCTGTGAATGGACGGCTCCACGCTCTGGGCTCCCGAGGCACGTGGCTCACAGTCCAGTCATTGGGGTCCCCACACCCGTCATCCCACCCACCAGCCTCCAGCCCCTCAGGTCACTCCCACCGCACGGTCCTCACACCTGGGCTCAGCTGGCAAAATGATCATCCCTCCCCCTTGAAGCAGGCTCTTCCACGGCCTCCGGGACACATTTGCCTGTTTTTCCCTCCCTCTCTGGCCGTTCCTTCTCGGCATCCTTTGCAGGATCCTCCTAATTTCCCTGGCTTCTGACCCTGGAAGGCCCCAGACTCGGTTCTTCTCTGTCTACACCCACGTCCTCTGCAAGCTCATTCAACCCATGGCCTTAACCCCAGATGTGGGTCCCCAGCATCTCTTCCTTGAACTGCAGGTGTGCGTGTCCAACTGCCCCCTCGACGTCTGTCCTTGGGGTTTCTGACGGGCATCGCATGGGCAGCCCGGCCAAGTTCACACTTAGGGTCTTCTCCCTGGACCTGTTCCAGCCATCCTCCCACTGCAGCAGATGGCAACCTCGTGCCTCTAGGTGTCAGGTCAAGGACACCCGTGTCGTCTTGGACGTCCCTCTTTCTCTCACACTCTATATCTTATTTGCCAGGAAACCCTTTTGGTTCAACTTTCAAAAACACACCCTGAACACGACCACTCCTGGCCACCAAACTGCCACCATCTTGGTCCACGTCACCATCGACTCTTGCTTCCAGCTCATCTTCCTGCCTCTGCCCTTGGCTGTGGCCGGCCGTGGCCAGATCACCTCGTTCCTCTGCTCAAAACCCTCCAATGGTTCTCCATCCCACCCAGGAAATGCCAGTCTTTCCAGGACCCCAAGGCCTGACATGTCCGGCCCCATCACTTCCCTGACCTCATCTCCCGTGACCACCCTGCTCTAGGCACAGGCACCTTCTCGCTGCCCCTCGAATGTGCGGGGCGCACGCTGCTCCGAGGCCTCTGCCCTGGCTGGGCCTTCTGCTGGCTCCGCTCAGGTGTTCACATCATTCATCACCTGAATTCCTTTAGGTCTTTCCCGCGGGTCACTCTCAGGTGTCCCTGCCCGCCCCGTCCATGATTTCAACCACCCCCTTCCCTGCTTTATTCTTCTGTTTAGCACTTAGTGTTACTCAGCATCTCTCCTTTAATTCCATTTACTTTATCTGTTTTTATGGTCAGTCTCCCCACTAGAACATCAACGTCTTGCAGGTAGAGACTATCTGCTTTGCTCAATGCCACACCCAGGCTCCGAGGCTCTTCATACAGGGGCCTGGCACACAGTAGGCATTCAATACACACTGTTGAGTGAGTGAATGAAATTCATCTGTCCCCATGGGAGGGCTGACCCGGGTCACAGAGGATCCTGTAACGTTCCGAGGCCCAGCCCCCAGGCCTCTGGTCCCCGTCTAGGGACCCTGCTGTCAGTGGTGCAGTGGGCGGCACACAGGAGCATCCAGTCAGTGCTTGTTGAGTGAACGGCCGTCGCCAGTGGTTGGAAGGTCGGATTTCACTTTGAATCCTCACAGCCCAGTGTGCCCAATTTTCCCGATGCATCGAAGGATAACTTTGGGACACTAAATGAATCCTTGCTGTCTTGTCTCCTAAGCGACTCTGTTTTCCCTCCTGCTGGGGAATGCGGGCCATACTGAGTGGAGCCTGGGGAAGGGCCGTCTGCCCGGGCTTCTTGGAGGAGGATGCGGGTGGGAAGAGGAAATGAGAATAGATTTCCCACGGCCTGGCTGGATCTGAGCTCCCTGGGTGGCCACAGCCTTCTGGGAGCACAGGAACTATCCTTGCTTTAGGGAAATTCAGGCAGCAAAGCAACACGGAGGAAAAGGCCTTTGTCACTCCCTTCCTGTGCCAGCCCCGGAGGCCAAGGCCATACCTGTCACTGTCTGTCTCTCTCGCTCCAAGCCCCCCTCTGCACTCAGCCCAGCGCTGGAGTGTGGCGGATGTCCACTGCATGCACGTGGCCTGGGGCCACTGTGTCTCAGAGGGGCATCAGGCCATCTGCCTGCACTGCCAAAGGGCATCCTGCTGCTGGACCTGTCATCACAGGCCTTCTCATCGCAGGAAGGGGGGTAAAGAGCTACCCAGGAGAATAAGCATCTTCAACAGCTGAAGCTCTGTGCTGCCCCTGATAAGCCCGCTGGCCTCACTCCTTCAAAAGGGCGTAAGCGGAAAGGGCAGCCTTATCAGCTTTGTCACACGCAGGCTGTGTGACTGCACACATAGCTCCCCTGGGCCCTGGTGCTTCTAGGTTTCCAAATACGGTTTGATTTCGGCAATCAACACACAACAGCGACGGGGGCCCGGAGCACCCAGCTCAGCTGTACTTCAGGGACGTGGCTTCTCCCAGCCTTACAATCTCTCTCCCAAGGACACTCTCCCCGCTCCCAACACCCTCAGCCTCTCTCCTGCTGGCCGAAAGATGGGGTTGGCGAGGGGGGCGCGGGGCGTGGTTCTTGGGGAGGGACTGGCCTTTGCAGACAAGCTCCACTCTCACAAGACAGAGGCCTGAGCGCGGGCTGGGCGGCTTCAGAGGCGAGCTGGCGCCTTACTGTATTTATTTGCTCCAGTGTGTTTAGAACACAGGGGACAGTGGCGCCCAAGTTCCCTCTGTACTCGCTGCCAGGCACAGTAATCCCCTGCCAGAAGCCCAGGACGGTGAAAGGCATCCCGCACGGCGGCCCAGCCCTTACCTGTCCTGGCTGGAGTCCATCACCCGACTCACGGTGTGGGATTCTGTGATGTGGGCTTGTACCCTCTGCTGGCCTGAAACAAGAGACACTTCATTCCCTGAGCCCTGCCCTGCACCTGTCGAGTCCTCCTGCCTCTCATGACCTGGCAGCTTCTCTTCTGACCTCTGACCTTCCTCCTGGTCAAGCAAATCGATAAGGCCATTTGTGGCATCTGAATCCACTGTGTCGTCCTCCACGAGGTCCAGAGGGCCCAGCATGGGGCCCTGGGGTCCCTCGGAGAGCGCCCCCTCCAGCTTCCACTCGTGGCCGGTGGCGTCCGAGTCCTCGGCCTTGCTGCACTCCAGAGAGGAGTCCTCAGCAGTGACCAACGAGGGCGTGACGCCCGCGGACCACACCTGCATGTCAGACATCTCCAGCATGGCGTCATGCTCCGTGCCCGCCAAGGGGATGGCGTCTAGGACGGCCACCTCGTTCCAGTACTGGTCTGCGCGCAGCGGAGAGGGGAGCGCGTAGTGCAGGGAGGCGGGGGACAGCAGCTCGTCCTGCAGCGAGGAGTAACCTGGATGGGCAGACAGAGGGCGACATGCTCCAGCTGTGACCTTCCATCACACGCGCTCACGTGCCGGTCACGCGCGCTCAGGCACGGCCACTGACGCGCATGCGCATTCCGGCGGTGCGGACCTTCCCAAGCCTTGTGGCTTCTGCCCAGGCACCCGGGCAAGAGAACAAGGCTCTGGGGGCTGCGGAAGAGGGAGCAGCCAGGGGTGAGGGCGGGGAGGGGGCTCCTCTGCTGGACGCAAAGAGAAGAGGTTGGAATGCTTTCTCTTCCGGTCCAGAGCGGGGATCAAGACGTCTTGATCCAGAGGCTGGAGCTCGAGCCGTCCGCAATCACGTGAAAGCCCCACTGCTTAGCGGCCGCGCGGAAGGCAGGGCTGCTCTCTCTTTGCACCAGTGTCCCTTGGGCACAGCCCTTGGGGGCTCTGTTAGGAAAGCACCTCCAAGGGCGGGGGCAGCCCCAGAGCCAGGGTCGGTGACCGAGCCCTGGGGGGGGGGGCTGGCGAGCACACTGAGCATCCACAGACCTCGGTGCGGTGGTCAAACGGGAAACCGCTAGGTGTGGGATGAAGTCACTTATCCGCAAGCGGTGTATGGGTTCCAGGAACCGTGAATGAGCCAAAGTGGCACAAGGGAGGGTCCTCAGGGCTCACAGGAGGAGGCCAGGTCAGAGGGCGCACGAGGTCCCAGGCACAATGCTGTTTCCTCAGAACTCTGCCTGCCGGTCCCACCAGGTCAGCTGTGACCCGGGGGAAGGGAGCCAGCGGGCCCAGGCCCCTACCGCGCAGCCCTGTGGTCAGCAAAGCCTGTTCCCAAGCCTGTTCCCTGGGGACGGGCTCGGACACGAGTCCCTGACAGTCTCCTGGTTGGGTCTGGTGTGCGGACCAGGATGCTGAGGGAGAAAGCAGGTTTAAGTGTGGGATCAGTGTGCGTGTTCTGGACGGGGGTCCCTTGGGTGGGGCCTCTGCTCTCCTCCAGCTTCGGGGGGACGGTCCCTGCAGCAGCGGAAGAGGGCCTCTGCCTCCCCTTTGGAGCAGGTGCCAGTCTGAGGGGGGCCTAGAAGGCAGGATTCTCCAATGGGCCCAGCCTGTCTGGGGACCCGGAAGCAGGTGTGTGCCCACAACCCCTGAAGATCCAGCAGAGCTGAAGGGAACCCTGGGCATGGGTGGGGCTGCCCCTGCAGGGTCTCCAGGGACCTTCCTGCCACGTCCCGAGAGGCCCCAAACCCAGTGTCCGCAACCTTCATCCTGCCATTCAGCCCTCACTGCTCCCCACCCCTGCATCTGGCTTAACCTCTCTCCTGGCCAGAGGGGCCCTCGTCACTCCCAGCTGGGCCTCAGCTCCTGTCCTCCAGCTTCTCTGCTTCTGATAGAACTCAGCTGTCCTCCTTCACTCACTTCTTCAACCAGAAAATATGAACTGAGGTCTGCTTCCATGCCAGGTACCATACATGCTACAGGGTTGGGGATTATAAACACACAGACACACACGCACACACAGACACACACACACACGACAGGTCCTCTTTGTCCTCTTTCTTTCACGACGTGTTCCCAACGACTCCAGCCCACCTTGGACTCCCCCATCCTTGAGCCTGTCCTGGTTCGCATGACTGTCAACTCCAAGGACAGGGAACCTGTCTATGCTGTCCCAGTGCAGAGCTTTCAGATGTGAGGGGGACACGGGAGCCAGAACCGATGACCTAGCCCATATGCAGTGAAACCGAAATTGCCAACGATTACAGGTGTTCAAGGTGCCGGCAGCCAGGCCACGTGCTTGACATTCATTCTCCCTTGTAATCTTTCCGGAGGGTTTTTCTCCTGACTGATCTCTACAAGTCTACGTGGTTCCAGATTCCAAAATTAGGAGAACGAGAAACAGACCATGGCGGGGGGGTTGGCTGGGGGTAGGGCTGTGCAGTGACAGGGACCAAGGGACCCCTCCAGCTCTGGCCAGACTAGGAGGGACAAAGAGAGGAGGGTGGTGGGGGAAATGGGTGGGTCAGATCTTCCCACGACAGTAACACCAAGTCACTGCACGTGAAACTATGACCTAACTGGGAAACCAGGGCAATGGCCTTCCAACCCTCTACAGAAATCTCTCCAGATATCTGCGAACAGAACATTTAAGAATCACATAATTTTTTTTCTTCTTGAAAGCATTATTCTATTATTACCATTACTAATTGAGCTCTCTTTCATATGAAATATATCCAACATGTTATTTTTAATGGTCACAACAACATTATTCCTACTTTATAGATGAGGAAACTAGAGATTTAGCAGCTTGCTTAAGGAACACAGTGAGAGTGGTCCTTTCACTAGATTTTGCCATTAATATATTTTAAAGATAGCTTCATGGAGGTATAGTTGGCATACATTAAAGCCACAAATTTAAAGTAGATAATCTGATCATTTCTGATACAGGGAAACACCCAGGAAACCATCACCACAGTGAAGAGAAGGGCCATTCATCATCCCTGAAAGGTTTCCTCAGGATTCTTTGTAATCCTTCACTCTGCCACCCCACTCCCAGGTAACCACTAAGCTGCTTTCTGTCACTATACAGTTGTTGCATTTGCCAGAATTTTATATAAATGGAACTATACAGTGTGGAATCCTTTTTGTCTGTTTTTTTTTCACTCAGCCTAATTTCATCCATGTTGTTGCATGTATTGATAATTCATCCATTGTTATTGCTGAATGTCTAGATCACACTGTAGGTATATGTTTAACTTTTTAAGAAACAACCAAAGTTTTTCCCAAAGTGATTGTCCCATTTACATCCCCACGAGCAGCGCATGGGCTCCCAGTTCCTCCACATCCTCCTCAACACTTGGTATGTTGGGGGTTTTTTTTTGTTTTTTATTCTAGCTCTTCTTATAGATGCGTAGCATATCTACTTATAGTTTTAATTTGTATTTCTCTGATGATTAATGATGCTGAGCATCTTTTTGTGTGCTTATTTGCTATTTGTCTATCTTCTGGGTTAAGTTCAAATCTTTTGCTCACTCTAAAACTTGGGTTGTTTTCTTATTATTGAGTTTTGAGAGTTCTTTATGTATTGTGGATACAAGTCCTATATCAGATGATTATTTGCCAATACTTTCTCCCAATCAGTAGCTTGGGGTTTTTTTTTCTTCATTTTTTTTAAACAGTGCATTTTAAAGTGCAGAAGTTTTAAACTTTGATGAAGTCCAACTTATCCATTTGTTCCTTTATGGATTGTACTTTTGGTGTTGCACCTAAGAAATATTTGCCTTATCCAAGATCTCTAAGGTTTTCTCTTATGTTTAACCAAGAATTTTTATAGTCACAGGTTTTACATTTAATCTATGATCCATTTTGAGGTAATTTTTGTATGTGATGTAAGGTGTGAATCCCAGTTCATTTCTGCATATGAATATTCAAGTGTTCCAGCACACATATTGTAAAGATTATTCACTGAATTGCCTTTGCACCTTTGCTGAAGATCAGTTGTTCCTATATGTGTGGTTTTATTATTTCTGGATTCTATTGTGTTCCACTGACTTATCTGTCTTTATGGCAATACCACTCCATATTGATCACTGTAGCTTTGTAATAAATTTTGAAGTCAGTGTAAGTCCTCCAACTTTGTTCTTTTTCAAAGCTGTTTTGGATGTTCTAGGTCTTTTCCATATGAATTTTAGAACCACTTTGTCACTTTCCACAGAAAAGCCTACTGGGATTTTGACTGGGGTTGCATCAGATATATAGATTGTTTCAGGGAGAACTGACAAAGTATCGAGTCTTCTGACCCATGAACACGGGTGTATCTCTACATTTATTTAGGTCTTTTTAAATTCCTCTGGGCAACATTTTGTAGTTTTCAATGTGTGTCTTTCACATATTTTATCAGATTCAGCTCCAAGTGTTTCAATTTTTTTCAGTGCTATCGTAAAGGGTATTCTTTTTTCAATTTCAATTTCCACTTGTTCATTCCTAGTATATAGAATTCAATTGATTTCTTAATATACTGAAACTGTATCCTGCAACCTTACCAAACTCATTTGTTAGATTCCATTGGATTTTTATATATATCATGTTGTCTGTGAACAAAGACAGTTTACTTCTTCCTCTCCAATCTGGCTGCCTTTTATTTCTCTTACTTGCCTTATTGTACGGGCAGCACCTTTAGGACAAGCTGGAACAGAAGCCGGGGGAGCAGACATCATTGGCTTGTTACTGCACTTAGAGGGAAAGCACTCAGTCTTTCAACATTAAGTGTAATGCTAGCTTCAGGTTTTTTGTAGGTGCCTTTTAGGGCTCTGCTATCAGACTCTCCAATTTCGGGGACAGCGATTTGACCTAAGTCCTCACTTCTTTTACAGACCCTAGAAGAGTTACTGATTTTTCAAACCGTGTAGCTTTTTATTTGTTGTTAGCATGGAGTGGTGACATCCAAGCTCCTTACATGCAGAACCAGATACTGATTTATTTTAGAATATTCAACCATTTTGCATTCCTTGGATAAACCTCACTTGGTCATGATGCACTATCCTTTTATATAGTGTTGGATTTGATTTGCTAAAATTTAGTTTAGATTTTTTTGCATGAGTATTCATGAAGGATGTTGGTCTGTAGTTTTCCTGTAATGGCTTTTTTTTTGACCAAAAATGTAACGCTGGCCTCATAGAATGAGTTGGGAAGTATTATGTCCTTTACAGTTTTCTTAATGAGTTATTTCTTCCTTAAATGTCTGGTAGCATTCACCACTTAAGTCCTCTGGGCTTGGAGTTTTCTTGGTGGGAATATTGGTTTTTTAAAAAATTTATTTTATTGAAGTATAGTTGATTTACAATGTTGTGTTAATTTCTACTGTACAGCAAAGCGATTCAGTTATACATAAACATGCATTCTTTTTCATAGTTTTTTTCTATCATGGTTTATCACAGGATATTGAATATAGTTCCCTGTGCTATACACTAGGACCTTGTTGTTTATCCATTCTGTACGTAATAGTTTGCATCTACTAATCCCAGCCTCCCATCCACCCTTCCCCCATCCTCCCTCCCCCTTGGCAACCACAAGTCTGTTCTCTATGTCTGTGAATCTGTTTCTGTTTCATAGATATGTTCATTTGTGTCATATTTTAGATTCCGCATATAAGTCATATCATATGGTATTTGTCTTTCTCTTTCTTTTTTAAAATAAATAAATAAATAAATTTATTTATTTATTGGCTGCATTGGGTCTTCATTGCTGTGCGCGGGCTTTCTCTAGTTGTGGTGAGTGGGGGCTACTCTCCATCGCCGTGCGTGGGCTTCTCATTGCAGTGGCTTCTCTTGTTGCAGAGCATGGGCTCTAGGCACGTGGGTTTCAGCAGTTGTGGCGCGGGCTCAGTAGTTGTGGCTCGCGGGCTCTAGAGCACAGGCTCAGTAGTTGTGGTGCATGGGCTTCGTTGCTCCACAGCATGTGGAATCTTCCCGGACCTGGGCTTGAACCCGTGTCCCCTGCATTGGCAGGTGGATTCTTAAGCAATGTGCCACCAAGGAAGCCCCCTGTCTTTCTCTTTCTGACTTACTTCACTTAGTATGATAATCTCTAGGTCCATCCATGTTGCTGCAATGGCATTATTTCATTTTTTTATGGCTGACTAATATTCCATTGTATATATGTACCACATCTTCCTTATCCATTCATCTGTTGATGCACACTTAGGTTGCTTCCATGTCTTGGCTATTGTGAATAGTGCTGCAATGAACATTGGGGTGCATGTATCTTTTGGAATTACAGTTTTCTTCAGTCTTTAGTGATGTTGCCTCTCTCAGTCTGGCTGGATGCTTAACGATTTATTGATCATTTCAAAGAACCAGCTTTTGGTTTTATTGATTTTCCCTAGTGTTTTCTGTTTTCAACTTCATTGATTTCCACTCTGATCTTTATTATCTCCCTTCTGCTTACTTTGGGTTTAATTTGCTCTTCTTTTTCCAATATCTTAAGACATTATAAAGCTGAGGTCACTGACTTGAGAACTTTTCTCTTTTTTAATGTGGACATTTAGTGCTATAAATTTCTCCCTAATACTGCTTTACTGGCATACCATACATTTTGATATCTTGATTCAAAATACTTTCTAATTTCCCTTTTGCTCTCTTCTTTGACCCATGGGTTATCTGGAAGTGTATGATGTAGTTTCCATATGTTTGAGATTTCCCATGTAGCTTTCAGTTACTGACTTGTAATTTAATTTCACTGTGGTCAGAGAACATACTCTGAATGACTTGCATTCTTTTATATTTATTGAGACGTACTGTAGAGTCTATAACATGGTCTATATTGGTTTGTTCTAGGAGCAGTGGAAACGAATGTGTGTTCTGTTGTTACTGGGTGGAATGTTCTACCCATTCCAATGCCTGATGTCAGTTGGGTCGTGTTGTCAAGTCTTCTATAGGGCTACTCAGTTTTCTACGTGCTCTATCAACTATCAAGATGGGGTACTGAAATCTCCCACTGTGACTGTGGTTTTGTCTGTTTCTCATTGTGCTTTTCTGTTTTTGCTTCATGTATTTATAGCTATATTACTGGTGCCTAAACAGTTAAGGATTGTGATGCCCTCTTGATGAACTACTTATTATTATGAATTTTTTTCTTTATCCCTGGTAATATTATTTGTTCTGAAATCTACTTGTCTGATATTAATATAGCCACTTCAGTTTTCTTTTGATTAGTGTTAACACGGTTTATATTTACTCATCTTTTTACTTTTAAGGAATTTACGTTTTTATATTCGAAAGGCATTACTTATAGGCAGTATATATTTGAAATTGACCTTTATATCCAGTCTGACTATCTCTGCCTTTTTGTCTTTAATTAATTAATTAGTTAATTTTGGCTGCATTTGGGTCTTCACTGCTGTGCTCAGGCTTTCTCTAGTTGCGGTATGCGGGGGCTACTCTTCGTTGCTTTGCACGGGCTTCTCATCGCGGTGGCTTCTCTTGCTGCGGAGCGTGGGCTCTAGGTGCACGGGCTTCAGTAGTTGTGGCACGTGGGCTCAGTAGTTGTGGTTCACAGGCTTAGTTACTCCGTGGCATGTGGGATCTTCCCGGACCACAGATTGAACCCGTGTCCCCTGCAATGGCAGGAGGATTCTTAACCACTGTGTCACCAGGGAAGTCCCTATCTCTGCCTTTTAATGTGGGTTACTTAGGTCATTTACATTTAATGAGATCATTAATATGATTAGGTTTAAACCTGTCATTTGCTAATTTCTACTTTCATCCCATCTGTTTTCTTTTTCCTCTTTTGGATTAATTGAAATTTTCCATTTTATCTATTTTGATTGCTTATTAGCTATAATTCTTTGATTATTTTAGTAGTTGCTTTAGGGCTTTTAGTATACATCCTTAAACTATCACAGTCTACTTTTAAGTGATGTTATATAACGCTTGGCATATAGTATAAGAACCTTACAATAATATACTTCCATATTTCTCTCTCAAATTTTTTGACTTTTGTACCATTGTTGTAATATATTTTACTTTTATACATGCTATAAACCCAACATTATATTGTTATTTTTGTTTAAAAGTTATCTTTTAAAGAGATTTAAATAACAAGAAAATTATGTATTTATTCTTATAGTTAACATTTTTGGCAGTTCATTCCTTCACGTAGATCTGTATTTCTGTATGGTATTGTTTTTCTTTGGCCTGAAGGATTTTAGTTTTAAACTTTTCTTGTAGCAGGCACCTCCTGGTGATGAATTTTCAGGTTCTGTGTGTATGGAAAAGTCTTTATTTGCCTTCGTTTTTGGAAGTTATTTTTGCTGGGTATAGAAGTCTAGGTTACTTTAGAGATGTGTTTCTTTCAAGATGTGTTCTACTTTAAAGGTATTGTTCCACTGTCTTACTTCCATTGTTCCTATGAGAAATCTTATGTAATCCTTATCTTTATCCCCTTGTATATAACAGGTCTTGCTTTTTGCCTCTGGCTACTTTTAAACCTTTCTCTGTCACCGGTTCTGACCAATTTGTTTAAAATGTGCCTTGGCATAGTAGCTTCCATGTTTCATGCAGTTAACTGAACTTCTTGGATCTGTGTATTTACAGTTTTTGTCAAATTGTAAAATTCTGGGCCATTAATTCTTCAAGTACATTTTCAGCCCCTTCTCTGCTGGAAACTCTAATTTCACAAATATTAGGTCACTTGATTTCTCCACAGCTCACTGATACTTTTTTTTTTCTTCCTGTGTTTCATTTTGGAGTTTCTGTTGCTATGTTGCCAAGTTCCCTTCTTCTGTAATGTCTAATCCCATTCAGTGTACTTCATTCATCCTATACCTTATAGCTTCATCTCTAGGTGATTGGTTTGGGCCTTTAAAAAATATCTTCCAGGGCTTCCCTGGTGGCACAGTGGTTAAGAATCCGCCTGCCAATGCAGGGGACATGGGTTTGAGCCCTGGTCTGGGAGGATCCCACATGCCACGGAGCAACTAAGCCCATGTGCCACAACTACATAGCTTGCGCTCTAGAGCCTGTGAGCCACAACTACTGAGCCCACGTGTCACAACTACTGAAGCCCGCGAGCCTAGACCCCGTACTCCACAACAAGAGAAGCCACCACAATGAGAAGCCTGCGCACCGCAACAAACAGTAGCCCCCGCTCGCTGCAACTAGAGAGAGCCCACGCACAGCAACAAAGACCCAACACAGTCAAAAAAAAAAAAAAAAAACAACTTCCAAGTCTCTACTACACTTTTTAAACATCTGAAATAGTTATTAACTGTTTTACCATTCTTGTCTGCTAATTCTAATATCTGCATCCGTTTCAGTTGATTGATTTTTCTCCTTATTATGGGTTGTGTTTCCCTGCCTCTTTGTATGTATGTCTGGTTATCTTTAATTGGATGTGGTGACTTTTATCTAGTTGGGTGCCGGGTATTTCTGTATCCCTGTAACAATTCTTGAACTTTGTTCCGTTATGTAGTCGAGTTCCTTGGAAACAGTTTGATCCTTCTGAGTTTTGCTTTCAAGGTTTATTAGGGAGGAGCATTGATCAACCGAGGGCTAATCGCTCTCCATTTCTGAGACAGGACCATTCTGTGTCCCCTGTGCAGTGTCTGGGAACGATCAGTCTGACTCTCGGGAGTAGATGATTAATATTCAACCAACACTTGCGGGGGACCTTCTGGAGGTCTGCAGAGCTCTCTCTGTGCAGCTGTCTCTCTAGGGACCTCTAGCTGCCCTGGTCTCCTGGGACTCCCAGCGACTTCTCCTTAACCAGGGAGTCTTCTTGGATTTCTCCTCCTTCTGCCATGACTTAGAAACTCTTTCGAGGCAGTGATCTAGGCAACTGTAGGGTTCACCTCATTTATTTTCCATGTCTCATAGGTCACTGTCCTTTGCTGCCTGATGTCCAATGTCTCGAAAACCGTTGTTTCATATAATTTGTCCATTTTTTGCTTGTTTCAAGCAGGAGCGTATATTCAGTCCCTGTTGCCTCATCTTGGCCAGAAGTGGAATGCGTCTCAGACAGCCCCTCAGATACGGCCGGATAAACATGTTCACCCCTGGGAATCTCAGTAAGACTTCATAAAGGCTGGGAGAGGGTAACTCTGCTGGTCACAGAACACCCGAGGCTCATTCTTGGTGACTTTTCCACGTTGAAACTTCCTGGGGTTCATGTGAATGGAATTTCACCCAAGCAAAAATGTGTCCATGAAGAGAACTTGTGCAACCCTCCCCCAGGACTTCTTTCTGCCTTGTGTTTTGTCCTGGAGGCCCTCCCCTGGTCGCAGTGTTTAAGGGCTATGCCCCCTGCTCCCTCTCAGTCTCCAGAAGACCCCGCTGACCCCACTCTCACCCCCGCAAGCGTGGATCTGGGGCTGTAGGTGTCCATACTCAGTGGAGCGGGGATTACTGCTGACAGGAGCCATGCTCAGCGAGGACCATCTCACACGGTCTGGGGAAGGTTTGCTGAGTCCCCTGGGTTGAGCTCCAGAAGTGCCTGTCTCTCTGGCAGTCTCACGTGGCCCTGCCTATACCTGGGTCACCAGCCCATCCCTCAGTCTAGAGCTGTCCCCTCTGGGGTTGCCTTCTGGGGACACCAGGTAACAGGCAACCACACACACAGCTTTGGAGCAGACCCGTCCAGCAGTGGCCCCCCAGCCTCCCCTCATCTGGGCTGTCACACTGGGTCTCCGTTAACCTAGGCCTAACGCTGCCCCCACTAGTTTGATGTCAGCAGCAAACCAGACAAGGGTGGACAGACAACCCTAACTCAGGCAGGAGCCGCACTTCACTAGCTGTGTTCACTGAGTCCGTAGAAATGAGACATATTGTGTTTCCAAGTAGACATTGTGTCCAACTCATCAAACCCAGTGGAGTTGACCAAACAGGATGTGAGATGTCCATTTTTTCCTTTTACATGAGAAATCTGTTTTATTTTTAGGAACATGCTTTTTTTTTGCTCCACGGGCAATTTTTTTTTCATGTTTGTTCCAAGGGCCTGGGGTAGTTCCTTCCTGTGCAAGAGAAGCAAACTGGCTTTTTGACTTAAAGCCCCTTCTGCTCTGGCCAGTCCAGGCAAACACAGCAAGAAGAGCCAGGAAGGACAAGAGACCTCAGGTTCCTATCTTCCTGACACCACAGAGCAACGAATCACTGCCCCGAGTGCCCACAGGGAGGCTGAGATGAGCAGAGAACGAGGTAAAGCACAGAGGAGGCAAGGTACCGCCGTGGCCATCGGCGCAGAGGCCTGGGCCGGCCCAGGACAGAAAGCCAGAGGAAGCGCAGGAGGCTGCTGTCCCCCCGTCCTTCCACCTCTGATCCCTCCTGCTCCTCTCCGGGCCAGAAGGGCACCCACATGTGGGATGGTCTTCCTGGGACTGCAAAGAAGGCAGGAAAAATACACAGAAGCCAGCTCTGGTGCCCAGAAAGGCAGGATGGACCAAGCGGGCGTCTGTTTCTGAGTGTCTGCTCCGGCCTGGGGGAGCGTGCACACAGGGCACACGGCCTGCGTTTGCCGGGACACCTGCTGGACGAGGGGGTTCAGAAGGGCTGACAGGCGACAGAGCAGCCAGGAAGCACAGAAGCATTCAGAGTGTGACGTCTGCAACCAAAGCAGGGGAGGATCCCTTGTCAACTTGTTAGATCTTGTGACCCCTCTGGTCCAAACCTACAGCGGCTCTCCCTCACTCTCCCAGTAAAACCAGTGTCGTCAGGATGGCCTGGAGGAGCCGCCCTCCTGCTGCCCTTGCCCTCTCTTCCTCCCCTCTGGCCCCTCACTGCTCTGTGGATGCTCCGGGCACACCCACAGTGGCCCGGGATGCTTGTCTGGGTGCTCTCTCCTGAGTTTGCACACCCACTCCCTCCTCTCCCTCCAGCCTTTGTTCAGATGCTACCCACTCCCACCCCACTATTTAATCCCCCAAGCCCAGCACTCTGATCCCCCTTGCTTGAGTCTGTTTTTTCCCACCGTCTACTTGCTAGCGCATTATACGATTCACTTACGTATTATATTTTTGTTTGCCTCTCTACACAAAAGGTAAGCTCCTTGAAGGCAGAGTTTGGGACTTTTCTTTCTTTCTTTCTTTCTTTTTGTCCGTTTGAGAACTGACTTATCTGACCTGCTTAGAACAGCCCCTGGCATGTGGCAGGTGTTCAGAAAATATTTGCCAAATGAGCTGACCACTGCACAGCCTTTCCACAGTCACGGAGCACAGGACCCAGGCCCACAGGGGCTCGAACTCTGCTCAGGCGTTAGATGAGAGTCCCCAGGCCCAACTGGAATCCTGAGGCCAGCAGAGACATTCATAAATACCTGGGTCCGTAACTGCCCTTTTAAACAGTTTTTTTTTTATTGTGATAAGAACACTTGACATGGAATCTAGCCTCTTGACAGATTTTTAATTGTTGTAACTGCCTTGTTTATACTCATGTAATTTTATGGGCCTGGTGTCCATAGAATTGGGGCACAAAACCCCCAAAACTTGAGTTGACTTGACTGAAACAGCTCTGGGGATGTTAAGAAACCCAACCAAGTCACCGGTTATCACATAAAAAAGGGAGAAGTGTTCTGTCACTTGATTTCCCCCAGTTTGCAGCACTCAGCCCCCTTCCCTCGGTCCTCGTGAAAGGGAGTTGGTCACTTAGCAGTCCCTGCTGTGTCCAGCTGGTCCCCCAAGAGCGGGGAGAGGGCCAGCCTGGGAGCCCTCAACGCTGGGTCTGAGGGGCAAGCCTCCTCCATGGGAACAGCCCCGAGGGCACACAGGCCCCAGCAGGCAGCAAGGACGCCCCAGCGTCAGGCCGGGGGCCCTTGGTGACATGCATCAGTGGAGGCTGAGGGCCCCTGAACACCTGGCCCAGGTGAGACCGTGGAGACAGGCAGTGGGGGAGAGAGCGGACCTGCAGGACAGGTGAGGTCAGAGGCAGAAGAGAAAGGCCACAGGACGCGGTCAACAGATGAGCCCTGTGCCCAGGGGCCCTGGACGGCATGTTTCAGGAGACACAGGATGGGGGAGAGTCACCTGTGTCAGGGGCGCGGGATCCCCCTGAGCAGGGCCTGTCCCCACCCTCCACTCACAAGCCCCTGCCACGGGGGCCCACACGGCGCGCGCACGTGCGCGTGGCCGGGAAGCCTGGTGACCTAGGTAGGAGGTGGGGGAGGACAGCGACGCAGCTGCGGGATGGGGCACGTGCCGGCCTCATGGGAGCCGGTTCACAGAACCATATTGCTTTTCAAGGCCTGTGAGGAGCCTCAGGTCTCTAATCCCAACTTGCTGATTTTAGAGAAGAGGCTGATGACTCAGCAGTGGAGTCAGGAGGAGACAAGGGATAGAAGCCAGCCTCCGGGCTCCCGCCGCAGGGGAGGCCCTGCTTCTGCGGCCCTGGTCAGCGACAGAGATGGAGGGGCAGTGGGGGTCCCGGCCCTGCTCCTCACTCGGCCGCTTCCCCTGCTAAAAGGAAGGTGTCCTCAAAGGCCGCAGGGGTGGGTGCTGGGGGCAAAGGGCAGGGCCCCCCGGGGCCCGGTCACATGGGGGCTTCTTGGCATGCAGAACCACATCAAAACGAGTCAGGGGTGGAAAGAGATGGGGCGAGAAAAAAGGGAGAGAAAAGCAGAGACCGGGCTGAAGAAAAGATCCCGCTTAGTCTCAGAGAAGGGGCCGCAGTAGGGCTTCAGGACGCCCCCTGGCTGGTCCCCACGGCACCTGCGCCAGAACTTAGCGCCCTTGCGTTTCCCCGCCGACTGGGTCGCCAATGGGTCCGCGCATGCGCAGAGCTGGGTGGGGGGCGTGCGGCACGCGGGGCCGCTGAACGGGGCCTCGGCTCCTCCCGTCCTGCCCGGGCCCCGGGCGCCCCCCACCCACCTCTGTGTTCACCACCGCCCGTCCAGAGAGAGACTGACCTCCGGTCACCGGGAGAGAAGGTTCCAGGGAGGGTCAGGAGGCGGCGGCTCGGCCCCTTCGTCCAGGAGACACTCACCATTCATCTGGGAGGGGGACGCCGAGTAGTCCCGGTCCGCGGGCCGGCGGTCGGGCTTCAGGTTGCGGCCCTGCCTGCCCGAGCCCTCCAGCATGTTCACGATCTCGCCGCGGTCGATGTGCCGCAGGGCCGCGTACAGGTTCTCCACTGCGGGCAGAGGGGAGGAAGGAGGGCGCTGGGGGGACCGCTACCCATCGCAGGGCGCGCGGGACGCCCGGCTCTGAACTCTGGTGGGGTGGGGGGAGACTGCGTGCGAGGAGGGGGATTGCAGGCCCCCGCTTTTGTCAAAGTCAAAGCAAACTACCTCTTCGGAGAAGACGGCAGATCTGGGGACACTGCGGTTCCCGTCTAGCCCACGCAATAAAGCCAAAATCGCGGTAAAGCGAGAACACGAATGTTGTTGTTTTCCCAGTGCATATAAAAGTTATGTTTACACTACACTCTAGTCTGTTAAGTGTGCAGTAGCATTCTGTCTAGAAAGACAAGGCATCCACCTTACCTTTAAAATATTTTATGGCTAAAAAGCGCTGTCCTCTGAGCCTTCAGTGAATAGTCACATAAGGATCACTGATAACACATCAGCGTAACAAATGCAATCATAATGAGAAATTTTGAAATACTGAGAGAATTACCCAAATGTGACAGACACGAAGTGAGCAAATGCTGTTGGAACAGACCTGCTGAATTTGGGGAAAAAAACCACAGTATCTGCGAAGCGCCGTAAAGTGAGGTAGACCTGTGTTTTGTTAGCCTTTAACGGATCTTTTCCAGACCCTAACAGTGGCGAATTTCAAGGCATGGGAAGTGTTTTTTTGTCACCTAAGAGGAATACTACAAGAAGATGAGTGAGGATGATTGGATTCTGTCTTCTGGAAATCCTTGGTCCTTGCCAGTTGATTTGCCACACAAACGTGGCAAACACTCAATTTCCTCTTACTGCTTTGTATTCGGGAATGGGGTGGAGGAACGGCTGAAAAGAGTGAGGCAAATCTTCCCTCCCCCGTTGGAGAAAATCCTGGAAGAAGAACTCCATCACAGGGGGGACTCCTCACTGGGCTCTGTCCCGAGGGGACAATCCTCATCTGTTTGAGAAATTCAACCGGAAGGCACACACCCCACACAGATGCCGTCTTCTAGGGGTCCTGGTGCGCTTGTGAACTCATTCTGACGATGGGAAGAGATCACGGCCAAGATTCTCCGAAATCCCCTCCCGGCAGGCTTGCCCAGAAGACCAGGGATCCTGAGAGGTGCATGTGTGCGTGAGTGTGTGTGTGTGTATGTATGTGTGAGACAGAGTGTGCAGAAGAGATCGGTTCCAAAGGCCACCACCACCCCGGGAATTTGGAGGGAGAGCTACTTGGTGAGAAGAGGTCCTGGCACAGGCTTTGGGGAGAGAAGGCTCCCCTGCCCATCGGTACTGACTCTTTGCATCCTGGCCTTCACGGATGACCCATAGGTTCAACAAGGCCACACTCTGCTCCAGCAAGGAGTTGGGGTTCTCCACGCGGATCCTGTTGATGTCATCCACGCCGAACTGCAGCTCGCGGGCCAGCTCTGCACACAAAGAACCAAGACCGGGTGTGAGCCCAGCCAGAGCCCAGCCCCGGCCCCCGAGCCCGCGCGTGGAGTGGGGCGCCCGGCAGGGACCAGGAGATAATGAACAGTCTCCCTCTGGATTCGGTATTCCTTCTTCCCAAGGAACACCTAGTGAAATGCTGACACTTACACTGTTGTATCCCCAGGGAACGAGCCCGGAGGAGGCATGTGCCCAGGAGAGTAAATAGGTATTGAATGAATGAGACTGAGCCACTTATCCAAGGCCACAGGACAGGCTGGGGCCACAGCGGGAGAGGGACGGACCCACTGACTCCCTCGGTGCTGTCGGTGCTGCACTGCGTGCCACTGCCTTTCCCGGGAGAAGCAGTTGTAATGGAAATGCATTATTGTGTTTCTGTTTCTTCCCGGAAAGGCGTTATTCACATTTAAAATGAAAACACAGTTTCCCATCTAAATGCAAGGCAGTAACACAGAAGGCTAGCTCTTCCCCTCCCGTGATTTTTCTTGTTATTTCTCGCAGGTGCTTTAGATGAGAGAACAGCATTGGAGTCTCATTTCAAGGATGAGGAAGACCGGAGGGGAAAGTGATGGTGAGAATCAGCATAGGCATGTACCCCCTCCACACACACACACCACACACACACACACTCACACACACCACATACACACCACATGCATCACATACGTACACCCACAAACACACAAGCCACACACACATACACACCACACACACCACATCTCTCACACACACCACATACAAACCACACACACAAACACACACAAAACCAAGAAGCAGCAGCAGGTGTGCTTTTTTGGCTTAGAGAAGGAACAGTCTCTGAACTTCTGTTGTGAGCTCCATCACGCCGCCTTCCAAGAAGTTACTGCTGAGGTTCCTGAGCTTGTCTGAAGCCCTCTCTGCAGGTGGCTGAGTGAGGGGGGGTCTGTTCATACAAACTCTCACAGGAAGGTGGGGATTAAGTCATAGGGCCTGCAACTGAGTAAAACACAGCCTGAGCTGTCACTGCCTCAGTTGAGTCACGTCTCCCCTCATGGTGGACGGGACTTGTGTATGACTTCAGCTACGGCCAGAGATGACAAATGACAAACGTCCAGACTTGTCCTTCCTCCCTCCCTTCCCTCAGCAATGCCAGCCTGTAGGAACGGCGACGTGTACGGTGCAGGGAGCGGTGGGCAGGCAGCCGGGACGCACAGGTTTTGTTTGCTTGTGTGTGTGTTCTTGGTTTGCTGGCTTTTCAGGGCTCTGTCACTAACTCACTGCACAACTAAAGTCACCCCAGCTAGCTAGATCTCAGCCTCCCCATCTGTAAAATGGGCAGCCTGGATCCATTCTAAGGTCTCCTGTAATGTCCGAAGTTGAGTTTCTAAAAAGGAAAACCAGAAAGAAGTGGGGGAGGGAGGGAGCCCTCTCTACTGGTAAACCATGGCGACAATCCCAGATCAGGTGCACACCGGTGCTGGGAAGAGGGTTAGAAACGCCTTCGTCAGCTGCCCTTTAGCGGAGAGGCGGTGTAGAGGTAGGTGTAGACAGGCAAAGCACTCTTCTGCCCCGATTGCCCCACTCACCGGCCCAGCTGAGGCCCAGGTGCTCTGATATAATAGCCATCTTCATGTCAGCCCGGTCTGCGCCGCTGAGGACACCTGGGGGAAGCATCGCATTCCATTTAGTACCTTGGCGGGACACAGAACCGACAGGCGTGGGCGAGGGACCTCAGAGGGCGCTCAGGGCACGCTCCGTGTCCACCCGATTGGTGGCTGAGCCTGAGAGGGTCAGTGGAGACCCCAGCCAGGGGCTGAGCCAATGGTGTCAGCTCGGAGCTCCCGTCGGGGTGAGGGGACGCTGCCTCCCTCACCGCCCCCCGGAAGGGAGTGAGCACCGAGAGGCACAGAGAGGTTGGTACCCAGTGTGGACTCGCTGAGGATGCTGTATCTCAGGGCCAGCGGCGTCAGGGTCCTCCTCCGGTCATCGGCTCCACTGCCCTGCCGGAGAGAGACCAGGAGAGGGCGCTGTGGGTGCAGGCGGGGAGGACGCCCGGCCTGGCAGACGATGGGCGGCCGCACTGCCTGGAACCTCGACACCCAGGGTAGAGGTGTGGGCGGGGGGGGGGGTGAGAGGGAGTCTCACGTACTTTATTATTATTATTACGAATAAGCTCACACGGCCCTTACCACGTGCCAGGCCCCGCCTGATGGACACAACCCCCTATGAGGTAGGTACTATCATTCCTCCCATCTCACCGGGGAGGGGGACACTGAGACCCAGAGGGCGGGCTAACCCGCCCAAGGTAACTCAGCCAGTAAGTGGGTGGAGCTGGAGTTTGAATTTTAAAAAAAGTTTTTCTTTTTGGATTCCTTTCTGCTCAAAAGACCGGTTTTTGATGCCCAAGCCTTCGCATGCTGTGGCAAAGCACCAGGATGCTTGTTCAAGGCTGTGGGAAACCCGCCTGTGAAAGAGAGGTCGGTTCTCCCTAGTCCCCAGACAGAAAGGAGAAAACGAGCCTCGGATGTCTGGATGTGACCTTGTTTGTCTAGTCTGGCATGAAAGGCTGATGATGAAAATGACAGGACGACACCCACAAAAGAGACCCCCCCCCTCTGGTGCAGCGGAGACTAGCTGCTCCCAGGCACCAGTGATGCTTGGTGCTCACACCTCTGCTGAGCTCAGAGCCCTGGGCGAGCGCAGGGCTGAGACATCAGGCTTCCCTTCTCTGAGGGCCTGGGCAAGACAAAGTAGAGGAAAAAGAGGCTCCAAGAAAGCCCTGACGTGGCTGGGACACCTTGAGCCACTGGCCACCCGGTTGTCAGGCCTCACCTTCCAATGTCCTGGAAGGGGCGACCTGGGGAGCTCGGGGCCTCAGTGTGAACACACGTGTCACCCTCACACCCTGACGTTTGTTCCCGAGCTTTGCGGGAAGGGCTGGGCTGCAGCCCGTGTTGGGGGAGAACCCAGGGCCTTTCTCCACCTGTTGGGCTGAGAGTCCCGGCAGGGCGCTCACCTTGGTGCAGGGTGGCATGGTGATGTTTAGGTGGCAGAGGATGTGCTGCGTGTCCTCGTACTTCATTGCCTTGCGCAGGAATGACAAGGACCCTGCTGGCTCTCGACTGCTGTCCCTCACCTAGACCCCATCACACAAAAGGGAGAGTCAGGGGCTGCCCCACGGGCCACCAGCCCAGCCGGCTCAGAGCTCTCCGCCTCCCGGACTTGTAGACCCGGGCGAGGGGTGGGCGAGAGGAGGCCGCACCTTGACAGGAATGGCCAACCGGCTCTCCCGGAAAGACTGGAAGAGGAAACTCCGCTGCTGGGCAGCCTTCTTGATGGGCACCAGGTTCCCAGAGAGCTCTGCGAAGAGGGGCATTCCTTCCAAAACCTGCAGGAAAGGGAAAGCGAATGCAGCTGGTCAGGAGCAATGCCCAGATGCCCGGTCCCGCCTGTCAGCTCCCGTCTCTGCTTCCCCACGACTCCCCAGGGGCCGTGCTCTGGGAGGCCCCACCGAGTGTTTCCGAAAGGTTATGGTGGATGCTTCCTTACTTCAGAGGATTTTACAATAAGCAGGAATCTTCATGTATCCCTGCGTGGTGGATCAGCATTGCTATCAGAGTGCTCTAGAACTCCACTAGGAAATCATAATATGGCTTCCAAAAAACATGTATCTCTTTTAACACCATCCAACCATGTTTACTTTATATGAGTGCTGGAAGGACCATGCTGTGGTTTAATCTCACCCATAATGTAAGGATCCCTACTGTGTATATAATTCTTTCAACTGAGAAGTTGTTGTGAACCCATTTGACAGTGGAGGAAACTGAGGCCCAAGGAGACTGGTTAGTGCCCAAAACATCATTAGAGGCAGGTCCCAGCCCTGTGCTCCTTCTTCTGGGCCCTCAGAGCCCCCAGAAGGCTCAGCACAGCCTCTGAGGCCAGATCTTCAGGAAGGTCCTGCTTTGTCACACATCTTAACCTGAGTGAGGCCCCTGGGGCGGGTAACAGGTTCAGACCTAGTCCCCGTTCTTTACTGCTCCCCCATCGGCCCAGCCTCTCCCCTGCTTCCTCATCAGACCCCCGGCGTGGCAGGGAAAGTGGGCTCTGTGGTCGGACTCCTGGGACAAATCCTTTCTCTGCCGTTTACTCAGCTGTGTGACCCTGGGCAAGTTGCTTAACCTCCCTCAGTCTCGGTTTCCTCATCTGTAAACGGCGGATAACAAAAGGACACACAGTTATGAGAATCAGGGGAGATGACGCCCCTCAAGCACTGTTTGCTTTTGGGCCACATGGTGCGGCACGCGGGATCTTAGTTACCTGACCAGGGATTGAACCCGTGCCCCCTGCAGTGGAAGCGCGGAGTCTTAACCAGGGGACGGCCAGGGAAGCCCCACTCGAGCACTTTTAAAAGTACCTGGGGCGTGAGAACTTTAATACATGTCGGCTCCTGGCACCACAAATCACTGGGCTGACAGCCTGATGTCTCCTTGACCCACATGGTGTCCCTCGGCTCTGGGGAAGCTTCCCGCTGACGCTTCTTAAAGGGGCACGGCCCAGGAGCCCCTCTGCAGAGGCCGCCCTCCTGACAGCCCTGGGTCCCAAAGGCGCCGGCTGCCCGCAAGGCGGGAGCCCAGGGGCCCAGGCCCTACCTCTGTGTCCCTGCTCCGGGCCGCGAGGCGGGAGCCCAGGGGGGCCAGGCCCTACCTCTGCGTCCCTGCTCCGGGCTGCGAGGCGGGAGCCCAGGGGGGCCAGGCCCTACCTCTATGTCCCTGCTCCGGGCCACCTCCACGAAGTTCTCGTGCTGCTCCAGCGTCTTGTCCACCTTGTCATCCGTCGTCATGCAGTAGCAGCGCAGTCGCCCTTCTCGGGGGTCATTCATCTTGGCGAAAATGACAAACTTGGCCATGTAGGGCACCGCGGTGAGCTCCTTGTACAGCAGGGTGGCAAAGTTCACAGCTTCAGCCGTCCGAGGGCAGTCCGACAGCCAGAACCTGAAAAGAGTGAGCCTGTCCCTAAATGCCTGAGGGGGAGCGTCTCCCCCATCCAATGCCCTGTAAGCCGAGCGGTGGCCTCTCTGACAGCCCCGGTGGTGGGGTGGGCAGGTGACGGCCTAAGCATGGCCACCCGTGGGGACAGCGCTGCCCCCTCATGCAGGGCCCCGGGGACCCATGGGGCCGGGCAGGCGGGGTGTCACCTGGCAGAGACGTTGGTGGTGAAGGTGGCGCACTCGTTGGCATACATGAGCTTGGTGGTCCCCGTGATGTCTTCCCACTGGGCCTGGTCTGTCCCTCCTGTGACAGTAGACAGGGCTTGGGGGACCGTCTCCAGAGGCCAACGCGGGACGTGCACACCTGGCTGTGGCCCCGAGAGCACACCTACCCCTCCGCCCCTCCCCTCGGAGCAGCCCTCCTCTGGGGTCAGAGGGCTCTTCGGGGACAAGGAGGCTCTACTGGGACGCAGCAGCTCAGCCCTCCGAGGAGCCCGTCACTCCCGAGCTCTGTGTCCTCCCGTCTCCCCAGGTGTCGGTGGAAGGAGCTGCTGCCCAGAAGGCGGGGCGGGGGCACCGCTCACCAATGACGCTGCAGAGCAGCCGCAGGCTGGTGGTGTCTCCCTCCCCGCTGTCCCGCGGGTTATCCGTCCAGGAGGGAGGCAGTGGGATCCGAAGCCCGATGGGCCGGTGGAACTTGCGGCGCCTCGGCTCCACGGTGACAATGGGGCTGAACGTGGCCTGGTTGCCCAGGAGTTTGGTGACCAGCTCATCGGGTACAGGCTGGGCCTGCGAAGTGTGCAGGGGGTACACTCAGCCCCGGAGCAGCAGAGGGGCTCATGGACGGAGGAAGAGAGCGGCTGTCCGGGCAGGTGCGAAGGCTCCCGGGGCGGGGGGCGGGGGTGGGGGTGTCCCGCTCCTGCTGACGGCCAGCCCGGCTCTCCTCTCTGAGCCCCCGTCCCCATTTCCTTGCTGCTCCCCACTCCCGGGGGCCTTGCTCAGCATCAGGCGCCTCTCCAGGAAGCCAACTGGCTTCCCCTCACGCTAAGCCTGTGGTTTAACACATTAACTAGGGTTTTCTGCAACTCACCGGAGCGTCTGCCCTATCCCACACACCCAACTTTCTTCTGAGCTTTAAGGTCAGGGCTCTCATGGGACTTTTCAGGCCCTGGACCAACGGGTGGAGATGTCCTGGGGAGGAGGGTCATCCCTGAGCGCGCTGACGCCTTCCATCCCCGAACCCGGTCCAGGTGATGGGGCCCCAGCAGGTAAGGAGGGGCTGTGTCACCTGCAGGGCCAGCTTCACTTTCTTGGTGACAGCATTTTCTGGGAAGGTGGCCTGCACCAGGGGGACGAGCTTGCTTTTCAGGGAGCCCCCCTCGGGGCCGATGGTGTCATAGTCCTGGTAGAGCCTTGACATGATCACGAAGTACAAGGGGAAGTCGGTGGTAACGATGCGGCACACCCTCTTCTTCTCCAGCTCCTCCAGGCTCCCCAGCTCTGCAACCACAGGCCGGTGCCCGCCCGTCACCACGGTGGCTTCCCAGGGCCCCTGATCCCCACTCTGGCACCCCCTCCCCAGGCCGCGGCAGGGGCAGGAGGCTGGGCCACCTGGAAGGAGAAAGGTCCTGGCCCAGGGGCTCCTGCACAGGAGACCAGGCTGCAGGGGCCCGGGCGCCGGAGCTGGGCCGTGTCTAGCCTCTCAGGGGGCCCCACACTCCGGGAGGCCCCGACAGCCCACCCCGAAGTGCAACCCCAAGCCCCGTCCTCCAGGAGGAGGGCCATGCTCCGGGTCCCTGGGCGCGCGCACCTTCGTCCATCCCGTTGAGGATCTGGTCCAGGTAGCTCTCTCCGTAGCGGTTCTTGTGTTCCTTCCACACGGAGCCGTTTTCACTCCGCAGCACCACGAGCTCGCGGTCCCCACGGCCTTGGGAGGCGAAGTGGGGGACCTCCACGATGACAGGGCTGGGGGGACAGGGGACAGTGGAGAGGGGCCCGGACGCAGGTGTGCGTGCCGTGTGGGCAGCAGCCACGGGCTCAGTAGGGAAGAGCAGCTGGGTCCTGCCTAGAAAGAGTCTGTCCCGTCTGCAGCCTGGTCCTCACAGACAGACAGACCTGCCTCAGGCTCCAGAGACACCCCCCCAACCAGGACCCTCTCGCTACCCACCAGGCCCCAACCTCAGTTCACAGGGGGCTCTCCTGCCATGGCCACACGGCCGAGGCTCAGCAGAATAAAGCTGCCCTTGGACCTGACCCCGAGAGCCCACCTGACGTCCTAGACAGGGGACCCAACCCCTCTGAGCCTCAGCTTCCTCCTCTGGCAATGTGTGAAAGGACATTTCCTTGGGAGGACGGCTTTGAGGACTACATTTGAAGGGGAAGTCAACGTGAAAGCGTTTGACAGCTGCTTTACAATTGGTGGATGAAAGCTTGGAAGCGGGAACAGGCCGTGCACGGAGAGGGGAGGGCAGGGCCTCCTGGGCAAGACCTGTTCCAACATAGAGCCCGTGGCGCCTGAGGGATGCAGAGCTCCAAGGAGAAGCCCTTTTGCTGCGGGAAAGGTGAGGAGTGAGCCTCTGAAACCACCAGTCTTGTCCTTGGGGGCCATGCTGCAGGGCCGCCTTCTAGGAAGACCGTTTCAGAGCTTAAATAATCAGACCCTGGGGCCCCCGAAAGTGGCTATCTTCATCCCCCCTCTAGTGTCACACAGGCGCTGAGGGCGTTAAGCTCCCCGTGGGGAACAGACTCCTACGTGTAACTACAACAGCGGTGGAAGAAACACAGGGACTCCTGGTTCTGACCGGTCAGGACACAGAGAGCACGGGTGCGGGCTGCAGACTCGCCTCCCATCTGCCCGGGCTGGGCTGGGGCTGGGTGGTCGCGGCGCGGCAGGGACAGGTCGGGGGTGTGGGAGTGACCTCTCACCTCAGGAACTGGACTCCCGTGGGGCCCAGGGCGATGACCCTGCTGGCCAGGCCCTCCTCCTCGGCCAGCGGGGGCGGCGTGGGCAGCTTCTGGGGCTTCACCAGGCGGCAGGTGATGCGAGTGGGTGCTGCGCACGTCCGGGGCGGGACCACCACCCTCAGGCCGTTGTGCCTGCTGCCCCGCATGGAGCCCCCGCGGGCGTCCACCATGAAGCTCACCAGGAACCTAGGGCACAGCGGGTCCGTGTTGGCTTCTCCTGGGTGGGCGAGCAGGGCCAGAGCTGCCAGCCCCTCCCAGGCCACTCACCCTGTGTGCACAGGGCTGGCCACCGGGCTGATGTTGTCTGAGGTCTCTGTGGCCGGGCTGCTGGGGATCAGTGAGTCTTCATCATACTCCTTAGATGCCTGCAGAGGGGAGAAAGGCCAGCTGTCCTATCACCCCCGGGCCACGGCTGATGGTCTCGGCCAAGGTCAGGGAGGCTCAGCCATGAACCCAGGGGCCCAGCGTAGGAGGTGCTCCCCACTGCCTACCAACCCGTTGGGACAGACCTCACCTGGAGTCTAAAAGGAAGCACGGGCTTCCTCGTACCGACACGGACGGCCTCTCCTTGGCTCAGGACCCTGGGCCAGAGCTTTGGACGATGGAGCGAGTCCCCCCTCCCGTCCGGCCTTGGTCTCAGCTCCTACACCACGTGCGCTCCTGACCTGCCCACATCCTCCAGTTCCTCCCCACCGCTCCGGCCCTGACGCGAACCCTCCGCTCTGCACAGCTCGGTTTCACACTAGAGCTGGCGTTGCTTCCCCACACCATTGCCTATGAGCTCCTCGGTTCTGGACAAGCCACGTGTCCTGGGGCATCGAGGGGCACGAGGGAAACAGACCCTCGTCCCGGGGGCTTCCCTCTCCCTCATCTGCAAATGGGACAGCCCCTTCCTCGCAGGGATGTTGTGACTTGGGGACCACAGGGCTGCCTCGCCCCAGGCCTCGTACGTGGCGAGGCCTCACGAAGCCAGCAGGTCCCCTCCAGGTTTCTTCTCAACTCTGCCCTCGCTCTCGCCTCCCCGTCGGTCCAGACACCCACGTCCCTCTCCTTCGCTGGACGCTCCTGTTCATTTCTCGCCTCTCGCCTCCTGTGCGAAGCCTTCCCCTTGACTCTGATCTGGAAGGGCTCCCGCCACGCAGCTGGGCCCTGCGGTAGTCACCCTCCCTGCGTTCTGAGCCCCTCCCCAGCTGGACCGTCTCCTCCCACATCCTCCCACCCCACACGGGGCACAGCGGGACGCCAGGAGACTTGGGTTCATGCCTCGGGTTCATGACTTAGGCAAGGACTCAGAAGGCACGGTTGGCCAGGGAACAGCAAGACCCGGGTCCGCTCGGATCCTTCTCATTGCCGTCTTCGGCGGCCCCTGGGGAACGTGCCACAGCAGCCCCAGGGCCATGTTTGACCGGGTCTCCCAAATGCCACCCGGGGCGTGACACCAACGTCACACCACTATGATGCGCCCGAGGGTGGAACAGTGGATTGGACGGCGTCACAGCCGCCTCCGCCTGGCACCACTTTCGGGTCGAGGGGACACGCGTGCCTTCAGTGGCAGGGGAAGAGACCAGCCTCGGCTGGAAAACGGACAAGGCCGGCTCGGTGATCGGGCCTCAGGGTGGCCAGTCCCAACCTTCAAATACCACGCTGCTTCCTTTTTACCTTAGAAAACCCCTTTGCCCAGGTGAAAAATTGCCAAATGGCCTAAAATTAAGCCAAGAGGAACTACATTGTTTTAAACCATCCCACCATCTGGGAGACAAATTCAGGTGGCATCCAGGGAAGCCACAAAATAGGGTATTGTAATGAGTAACAGCCCACGCTGGGAACAGCTCTCCTTGACATCCTCTTTGCATCTGTATTGGTATTTTAAGCTCCCGGTAATCCCTTGAGGAAGGTGAGGCAGAAACTGTCCCCCTTTTTTTATGGATGTGAAAGAAAAAAAGTTCAGAGTTCCAGAGTCGCCCACAGCCTCACAGAAGTGCAGATGCAGCCTCAGGCTCCCTCTCTGGCACCAGGACCCTTGGCCCCAGCAGGTGCATAAGGCATGTGCTCAGGGGCTGTGGCCCCGAGAACATGGGCTTTGGAGCCAAAACTTCTGGAGTCAGTTCTCAGCCCCACTGAGACCTGCGTGAGGGTGTCCCACACTCCCTTGGGCTCTCGGAGACCCAGATCATCAATAGCTAGGATCAATAGCTACCAAGAACACGTGGAAGCTGGCATCTGCAGGGCTTGGTAAATGCTGCCAGCTTTCAGCTATGAGCTCCTATGGTCCTGCAGGTCATCTCAAAACAATCACTGTCCAGGGGACCTGCTCACTGCCAAGGGGAGGTAAGAGAAAGGATGCTTCTTACCGGTTCTGGCTCTTCAGATCTGATCACCACTGTCTCAGGTGTGACACAAGGAATCCGAGGGATGGCTGGGGATTCCACCCTGTGTGCCGAGAACATTGGGACATCAAGGGATGATCCTATGAGTAGCCCCCATCTTCCAGGGAAGGCCTTAGTGAAACACTTCTGCACCCCCAGGATCACCTATCCAATCCGACCGCTCGCCACCACCTGAGCCCCACTGGCACATGTGGTACATCCTGGCCTTCACAAACCCACCAGCCTTCTCCCTCCGCCTCCATACCTATCCCCAGAGCCCGACTGTCCTGAGTGAAGGACCTGCATCCTCCAGGAAGCCGTCCTGCGTGCACCACCCCCCGTTCTGCAGCCTTCGACCCCTTGGTGAGGGAACCCCCGCTCTGGCCGTTAACATCTTATTCTGCATCACAATCTGTCCACTGGGTGTGTGTTTTTTTTTTTTTTTGTGGTACGCGGGCCTCTCACTGCTGTGGCCTCTCCCGTTGCGGAGCACAGGCTCCGGACGAGCAGGCTCAGCGGCCATGGCTCACGGGCCCAGCCGCTCCGTGGCATGTGGGATCTTCCCGGACCGGGGCACGAACCTGTGTCCCCTGCATCGGCAGGGGGACTCTCAACCACTGCGCCACCAGGGAAGCCCCTGGGTGTCTGTTTTGATTCTACCGATACATCTACCAATACATCTACCCTGACATCTCCATGGTCAGGGTCCGAGTCTCATGTTTCTTTCTAAACGATGTTCAGTAAATACTAATCATAGTTTTCCTTCTCCTTGGTCCATTGCCCTATTTTGTATAAGCCCTGGGACCAAGCTGGCCCACGTCTGTCTTTTCAGAAAATACTGAGGGCTCAGTGTTTCTAGAAAGTTGTCACTTTTAGATTCATTCACAAAGTCCCCAGGTGTGGCGAGGCACCCACATCGCAACAGCTCACAGCATCTCAGGGAGGAATGACAAACACAGGCAGACACAAACCCTCCGTGGGTCTTCCCTAATGGACAGGCTGACGGAGGGACGTGGCCGGTCTCTGAGGCCAGCTTGGCAAAAGTTCCTTTCTTTTTTTTATTACTTAAATTCTTTTAATTGAATGAAAGCTTTTAAGAATTCTGTAGTGCTTTGCAATTTTCAAAAGTTTCACACACATGATTTCATATAATCCCATAATGAACCCCCCCCCCCTTTTTGGCAATGGTTTCTAATGGCAATCTCCCTTGGTGGATTTTTTTCTGGCGAGAAGCTGAGTGTGTGAGAGGGGGAGGGGTATGGAGACTAAGCGAGGAGAGGAGGAACGGTGGGGGGCAGGGACCCCTGAGAGGGTGGCTTGCAGTAGGAGAGACCTCTGCCCCGGCCTGGCACCCCTGGTGCAGGGCTAGCTTATCCTAAGGTGCTGGACCAGCGCTCTCTCCGGGCCCGGCCTTCCTGGAACCTTCCCGCTCTGGAATCCTCCTACTCTGAGTCCCCGGGGTAGACCTTGACCTGCCCCGGCATGAGCATTTCTTACACTTGGTCCAGCTTTGGCACAAAATCCAGCAGCTCTTTCTCTTCATCTATATCCCTGGACTCCTGCTTCTCAGCCTTGAAGCCAACAAGTTCTTCTCCTGAAACCACACAAGTTTAAGTGAGTGACAGGATGGAGATTCCCTCTTTCTTTTTCAAAAGAAAGGAGGGCATCTGCTGCTCCTCCTCTCAACGCTCGCCCCCAGGAGTGGGGGAGGGTCTCAGATGCTCCAGGAGGACCATAGCAATGTCTCCAACCAGCCCTGACCCTGTTCCTCCAGCCCTAGTACCTGGAGCGGGGCAGCCATCCCCTAGTATCTTAGTCTGCACCAGGCTTTGGAGAAGAAAACAGTTCCATCAAAAAAAAGAACTTTTTTTTTTGCCTGACAAGTTCCACTTCAAAACAGCCCTTGTGGCGTGTGCAGTGACACCAAAGAAAGAGGTGCTTCTGTTCTTTTCCACACCACACGCGACAGAAGAATAAACGACCGTGGAACCAAACCCATCCATTTTGAGAGGCTCTAGGAACTTCAATAACCATGGCGGCTGAACCCTCATTATCTCCTAAGCGCATCACCAGGAGGTTCAAAGTCTGTCTGCAAACCAGACTGCCTCTTTGTCTCTCTCGCCTCCTTGAACTGGAGTTGGAGCCCTGGACCTTGCAGGGTCCTTTACTGCCCCTCAGCAGTGTGTGTCCTGGCGTTGTGATCTGGAGCCGACAGGATGGAATCACAGCAGCTCATGCAGTTATGATCACAGACACAGTGGCATGGGCACAGACACAGACATGGACAGGTTGGAGCCGCCCGCCAGGGCACGGACCTTACGAATGGAAATTTCCTGTTTTAGTGAAGCTCTGATTGTTATGAAAACCAGGGATGGATTAGTGAGATCTTGGATTGCTTAGAGTGAAATGCACTTGTGAGAATGGACCACAGGGAACAGAAAGTGTTTCATACCCATTATAGTTATATGAGCAGTTCCTGGAAAGCAAAGAAGAGCCAAGTTTAAGGATGGATAGGATTGAAGTCAGTTAAATTAAGAGGCATATCATCAAAGGGGATACAGGAGAGCTTTCATCACCTAGTTGACAAAACTACATGACCCCTGGGTTACCGATATGCAAGGGGCCAGAGAGAAATCTGATCCAGCCCCACCCTTTTTTTTTTTTAATCACAATCTTTCTCTTCCAAGTTAAGTGGGAAGACAGGCTTGCCTGGGGCAGGAAAAATGCCACAAGTACCCGTGGCCACATAAGTTGAAACTACAGTCATTTCATAATGACTGACTGTCGACCCAGTGCGTGGTCAGAAGAGCAGCTTATGAAAAGCAATTCCTCCAGATTTTAAATGAAACAGCTTTGTTCAAAGCACAAGGAATGCACCAAGTGGAATTCTATGACAGTTCCTTACAGCTCTGAGAGTTGACTGAGTTGAATCACAGTCCTTGTATGATACAGGCAGACGCACATGTATTTGTGAAACTTTGTGGGATTTTATATTTTAATCCCTGCGATGTAGATTTCCTTCTTCTAAAACCACATTAAAGGGGCCTTTTGGATAACGGACAGCATCTTTAGAGCGTGGTACTGTCCAGCTCCGACTAGGACGGCAGAGGTGGGCATGCTGTGAGGTGCCCCGGGGCGGCAGCAGGGGGCCCCCCCAGAGTGTTCAGAGACCCGAGCACCCCTTTCAGCCTGACTTGACCCGGACGCGGTGTTGATCCCAGCCTGTACCTTCATCTTCAGAGACGTCCAGGATCTCATCCACCGTCTCGGGGAAGCTCATCCGGTGCTTGTCGCTGACCAACTAAAACGAGAAAAAGCAAAGACCTCAACCCAAACACAGCAGTGGGCCCTCTCACCCATTCAGCAGTTACCTGGTTATGAGTGTGGAGACAGGAAGGAGATGGCAAAGGATGTTTGTGCCAAGTGAAGAAAATGACAGCTAAGAGTTTCTCTGGGGTCTGGCAGGAACCGCAGAGGGATGAACGGAACCCCAGCTTGCCGGCGCCTGGTCCCTGCCCCCAGTCCCACCCAGGGCTGCCCGCTCCGGTCTGGTGGCGGCCGCTACTCCTCCGGCCGCTAGGTGGCAGTAAAGACCCGCCTGATGAAGGAGGAGCCCCGCCCCTCGCACCCGCCTCCAATTCTTTCGGCTCTGAGCTTCCCGCGGGAATCCCAGGACCCTTAGGCTCCCTTTCCTGGGGTACCCCAAGGGGCGCCCTGCGGCTAGGCTGTGTGTGTCTGGGGTAGGGGTGCAGGGGAGGAGCAGACGTACCGCGACACTGGTTTCATCGGTGACAACCTTGAGCACGTCTGTTACAGAAATGTAGCCCAAGCGCTTGGCTATGGCCAGAGGTGTGGTTCCATTCTGGGGAGAACAGCAGAGGGAGGGCGAGGTCAGACCGAACTCATGCCCCAGCCGTTCATACCCAGAGCAAGACCCCTGCACACGCGTGGGCCCAGATGGGTGTCGCCGACGCCCGCAGCGATGCTGCAGGGCGGGAGGAGGCCATGGTATTTGCATCTGCAGCCCTGGGTGCGCGAGCCTTGAACGGGAGCAGGGGAGATCTTACCACCAAAGTCAAGGGTGGCCAAGAGGAGAGCCAGGGGGAAGGTCAGGGTCGGGGGGCACCAGATGCAGTTGTAGGAATAGGAGGGCACAGGGTAGTACTGCCCACGGCTCCCAGGGCCGGTTCTTTGGGTGTCAGTTACTGAGCATTCAAATAGTTAAAGTAATCCACATACTTCAGTGAACTCTTTTCAGGCCAATCAGAAATCACAAGTCACCAGAGACAGGGGAGGGGTCTATTGCTACTCTGATTTTAAAAGACAGAACTAAGTGACACTGAACGGATACTGAGGCTTTCTTTTCTTCTAAGTTCTCTGGTCCCAGGGTGTGCCCCGCTCCGATTCAGCCCCATTCACAGTTATGGTTTCAGCAACCACACCTACAATCAAAGGCCTGCACGCTTGCTGAGCTGGAAGGGGCCGCGGAGATAACCTAGTAAAGCTGACAATCCTGTCATCTAGGGCAGGAAGTTCACCCTGAACAGTGACCACGGACATGGCTGAAGACCCCGAGGCCCCCAAACGTCACACACCACTCAAGACATTTGGCTTTGTTCACTCCCACAGATTTCAGAAAGGGTTTTGACAATATTTAAAAAAAAATTAAAAAGTGGGGAGGGGAAACAGTGCTACCAGGATAACCTTCTGTCTTCCAGAAGGAGGAACTAATCCCGACAGCCCACATCCTGGGGAGCCCGTCGAGGCCCCAGACGCACAGGAGGATGACCCAAGCTTCCCTGGTGAAGGGATAGCGTGTGGGGCCGCCCGTGGGAGCAGGTCTCTGAAATCAGGACCCAGGCGGGTACTTACCGAGCTGACCTCGTTTGGGGAAGCACCATTTTTGAGAAGCAGTGTCACGACGTCTGTATGGCCTTGTTGAGCTGCCTGGTGCAGGGGACTGTATCCGAGCTGTAAAGCAGGCAGACGTTTGGCCGGATGAGCTAGCTACGAGAGAAAGCACTGCCCACCGGCCACAGAGCGTGTGCGTCTTCTGTGTGCAACATAGAAAGGCACTTTCCCCATTTCCTCCTCCAGCGTCAAAGCTGAAAGTTGTGGTGGAGCCCCAAGTGTGCCCGGAGTGACCCTGGCTGCATCTGAATCTGGCACTGCTCTCAGGCATCCCAGTACCTTAGTCTTGGCATTGACGTCTGCCTGGTGCTGTAGCAGGAACTTCACCAGCTTGATATTCCCATAATGGCTGGCCACGTGGAGTGGAGTGTAACCCATCTGGAAAGCAAGAGAGAGGAGAGAGGGTGACCAGCAAGGCTTCAGGGGACACCACGAGCCGTTCTGAGCTGGACGGGAATGAAAGTCTCACGACAACGGTGACTGAAAGAGAAGATGGACGAGGAGGCCCTTTGCAAGGTCGGCAGTGGGATACCAGGGGCCTGGGAGGGACAGGGCTCGGTGTCAGTCAAGTGCAGTGTGAGAGGACTAGGAGAGACCCAAGCGGAGAGGTTAAGTAGGTGACTGGAAACCTGACACTGAGCCCCGGGGAAGAGGGCAAGGCAAGGAGGCACCTGAGGGGAGTTGAAAGTCTTGGAGGTGAGAGAGGTCCCCCAGGATAAGTGTGGAGAGAAAAAAACTGGGGCCCACGGACAGAGGCAGTACTTATAGGGAGCTCAGAAAAGAGGATGGGGAGGGAGCAGCAAAGAGGAGGGAGGAAAGCCAGGAGAGGCCCGTGTTACAGAAGCCAAAATGGGTCACCCCCAGAAGGAGGGAACCACCAGCGGACCCTGGGAGGGCAGCCGACTCAGATGAAGACAGACAGCGGCGCAGAGATCACTGCCGACCCAGATAAGACCTGCCTTGCACACTTATTTCCACCAGAAAGGTGAAATCCCACTGAAAAACTCCCCAAAAGGCTGTCTAGGTCACAGAGTTGTACCATAATGGAATTGATAGGAACCGGCCATGGCTTGAAATCAGTGGCTTTGGGCATTTATTCATTTGAGTTTTGTCTGCAGAGCAGGTAACTGTCAAGAAAGCCATTCTGCTGAATATTTTAATGATCCCTCCAAACGCCAACAAGCCAAGGCTCTCTGGGCTCCTAAGTGTCCCTGGAGAGCCCGGTCCCAGAGACGACCTGGACCCAGACCCTGCAGGCTGGACCTGGAGTGATGGGGTGGCTTTGGGACCCCCAAGTTTTAACCCACAACATAGGATCTCTCAGGGCAGGACCCCAAAAGACTAAACCAGGCCCACAAAAGAAGCCTCAAAGATCCAGGACATTCTTGGGTAAAGCAGGTTCCTTTTGAAGCTAGAGGCAGTTGGGGATAAAATATGTCTCTGGATTTTTCTCAGGGAGGCTTCAATGTCACACTGCTGACCGATGTGCCTGAGGAGCGCTGGAGGGGGCTGGAGCTACAGGGGTGTCACTTTGTCCCTTCCTTTTAATACAGTTGCCTTTTGGTGAAAAGGAACAAAATGCCACTTCTTCCAGGAAGCCTCTTCCTTCCACCAAATGGAAACACCCTCTCCTCCCTCTGTGCCCCGTGGGCTCACGAGAACCCCCCCTGCACCGCATATCACACGGGCTGTCCCTGCCTGCCTCTTATGTCATCTGCACATGCCTTGAGGCAGATCGCACTGTGTGCTGGGCACTGGGTCATCCTCCACCTCCCCACCCCCACCCCCAGAGCTCCCTGCACACACAGAGGCTCAAAGAATGCTGGCCTGCTTTTAGCCAAATGCCGGAGTAGAAGGGACGGAATTTTCCAGTGCATCCTGGGAAGCCTGACATTTTGACACCTTGCTCATGTAAGACAGGGCTTGGAATCATGATTACACGTTCCTTTCACTACAGAGGATCAAAGGTCTAGCCAACTTTTTAGACTCCCCACTGGAAAGGGAGCCCATTGGCCTGGGGTCCTCAAACTCCACTGCCGCCCCTAGGAAGTGGCAGACAGGAATGGGCCACTGCGTCCTCGGGGTATCAAATATCCTCAGATGGGCCAGGGAGGGAGGCCGGAGTGGGTAGGCCTGTGGGTGCAGGGGGAAGAGGGGAGTCCCCGTGGACAGAGCGCCAGCTGCTGGCCTTACCCGGGTGGTGGCGTCCACCGTGACACCGTGTTTGATCAGCACGTCTGCCACTGGAACGTGACCTTCTTGTGCGACCAGATGAAGGGGAGTGAGTCCACTCTGGAAAGGAAAAGCAGTTCATCAGCTTGGAGCCAGGAAAGAACTCCAGGCGACACTGAAAGAGCACTGAGGTTTGGGAGTCGAACTTGGCTTTGCACGCTCCAACCAGTTGTTTGACCTTAGGCAAGCTCTTCTAGGCCACGCCCCCCATCCTTAACCAAAATATGAGGTGCTTAGACTGAATCAGAGGTCAGCAACAGTTTCTGTTAAGGGCCAGATGGTCAATATTTTAGGCTTGTGTCTCTCTTGCAACTACCCAGCTCTGCCAGTTATAGTGAGAAAGCAGCTATGCCAACACATAAATGAATGGGCATGACTGGGTTCCAATAAAACTTTATTTGCACAAACAAGTGGTGGGCCGGATTTGGACCCCAGGCCATAGTTTGCTGATCTCTGAACTAGATGAACTTTATGATCCTTTCCAGTGGTAACATTTCCTATTTCCATGACTCGAGATGAGCTGCAAAGCCTTGGTTTGCTTATCGAGAAAATCAGGATTATAACTGACGAATCTCAAGGGCAAAGGAAGGCTCATTTGAGAAAACAGACGAATATGCCTTGTAAACCGCGACGTGACATTTAAATGAAGCCTGTGATCAGCACTTCCCAGCCAGTAAACAGGGTGGAGGATCCTGCTGGGACTAAAAACCCTAGATTCTTGAGTTTTCATCACAGCTTTCTCATGAGGATGGTGATGCTCCAGCGATCTTGACTGACATGTGCGCATTCAGGCAAAAATGCCAGGAAGGGCTTCCCTCCCCCAGAGCCCGCTCAGTACGCCCTACTAACCGTGGGGCAAACAGGGCTGCAGCTCCTTGTCATCGGAGCCAGTGGGCAGGCCCTGCCCCCTCTCCAGAGACTCCACTCGCCCTCCCCTGCTGTCTGCACTTCCCCCCAGGCTGACGGGAGGCCCAGTGGTGGTCCTCCCCAGCTGAAGCCTGCGCAGGCAGGTGGGGCTGCCCACATAAGAACAGGTCCTGGGTCGGTCACAAGTGTCCGGGTGCCTTGCCTGATCCACAGTAACCTGACTGGTGAGTGTGGATGTGGATGAGTGGGGATGTCTCAGGGCAGGGCACCCCCGTCCTCCTCCTGGCTCACTTAAATGGCACCAGCGAGAAACCAAGAGTCCAACATAATGGTCCTGCCCTAACAGTTCCCTCCTGGGGGTCACCTGTCCAAAGCTGTCCAGATAGAGCCAATGGATCCACACGCTTTTAAGAAATCTTAAGTTACCCTCAAAATGCTTGCCTTTCTGAAACTGTATTACGTTCATTTATCGTCTAAAGAAGGGACTCTTCATATCGTATGATTCCATTTGTATGAAATGTCCAGAACAGGCAAATTCATAGTGACAGAGAGTAGATTAGTTGCCAGGGGATGGGAGCTTGGGGGAAACGGGATGTGGCTGCTAATGGGTCTGAGGCTTCCTTTGGGGGTGATAGAAAGGTTGTACAGTTAGACGGTGGTGGTGTTCGTCCAATTCTGCAAATATACCAAAGAAACCACCGAATAGTACAGTTCAAAAGAGCGAATTTTATGGTACATGAATTATATTTAAATAAAATTGTTGTTTAACAGAAGAAGTGACTCTTAGTCTTTCTTGGGTCATGTGTTCTTTTGAGAAGCTGATGAAAACCATGAGGATGTCACCCGGGAAATGGCTCCCATGCCCATCCTCCCACGTGCCAGGTACACCGTATAGAGGGTTTCCTGCTCACACATCAACAGTCCCTGGACTGAGACTCCATTTAAGGGACAGGTTGGCACTGAAAACAATATCTTCCTCACAGAAAAAGAATATTTAGTCCCAGCTTACTTAGTACATTCCTGAATGTAGACACTGGCCTATATTTGGGAAAGCATGCAGTGGATTTCAATAGTGATCTTTTTGTAGATTCTTGAGTCAACCTCTTTAGAAAGGACCAGCCAAAGCTTTGGCATCAGGTAGGCTTGGGGTCCTGCAATCTTGGAATAAGCAACCTTTCTGAACCTGTTTCTTCATTTACAAAACTGAGATAAAACTTACACGGGGGGACTTCCCTGGTGGTCCAGTGGTTAGGAATCTGCCTTCCAGTGCAGGGGACGCGGGTTTGATCCCTGGTCGGGGAACTAAGATCCCACGTGCCACGGGGCAACTAAAGCCCGGGAGCCGCAACTACTGAGCCCATGCGCCACAACTAGAGAGAAGCCCGCACGCTGCAATGAAGAACACACACACACGCACGCGCGCACGCGTGCACACGCATCACCTGATTCAGAACCCGGGCACACAGCAGGTGCTCGACCCTGAGATGCCGCGTGTCGTCAGCTGACCCCCCAATGTGATTGAGTCTATAGGGATACCTGCAGACGCGTGTTTACCTTGTTGCCCAGGTTGCCATTGGCCTGTTTGGAGAGCAGGAGAGCCACCATGTCCGCGTGACCCTCCTGGGCCGCCAGGTGGAGGGGGGTCACGCCTTGCACAGACTCTGCGTTCGCCGAGCCCCCATACTGCAGCAGGTTGCGGGCCACCTCCATCTGGTTCTGCTTGGCAGCGATGTGCAGAGGGGTGTAGCCGTTCTGAAAGAGAAGGGGCCACCAGAGCCTGGTTACAGGAGTGCTGAGTTGACAAGCTTAGCGCATGCCTTATGTTTTAGATCCTCTGAGGAGGGCCCAGGAGGCCTGGTTCAGGGCTGGTGTCACCCGGGAGGGCCACTTCAGTAAACAAACCAACCAACCGAGTCCACTTGGTTTGGAGAGGCTCCCAGAGCCAGCAAATGCCCTGCCCATTCTCTCCGTCTATCTTCTGTGCACAAGGTGCTGTGTCCCCAACAGATGCTAGGATTCAACCAGGCAGCAGGCCTATAGAACACCCAGCAAGCTAGGCACACAAGTAAATGAAAGGCTTCCATGCCCTCTTTCCTGCAGTAAGAAACATGCCCCCCAAAGACAGTTCATAGATGAAAAGGAACAGAGACCTTCTCTCCTCGTGATGTTGGGCCAAGAGCTCCCCCTGGGCCTGGTGGCTTCAGGCAGGTGGCGTTAAGAGTACATGTCCCCAGCAAGGGACCTGGGGGTGTGGAGTCAGTCCTTGGTCCACTTTAACCAGCCATGTGACTAGGGGCAAGATCGTCAACTAGACTTCCTTTTGTATTTTTTAAGCCATTGTAAGAGGATAGTAACATCTACCTTGTTCTTAAAGTTGTTGAATGGATCAAATATGATAATATATGTGAAGGTGCTTTCCAAAATTGAGATATAAAATGAATAAACCTTTGTATGGTTTTGCAGTGCCCTGGTTCACAAATCTGTGAAGTCCGTTATGAGATGAGGAGATTGGTCCCACAGTAAATCAGCTACGTCACTGTGTACTCTCTATTCAGCTGGCTTTCCTTTCCCCTTTGTCTTGGGAGGAAGACTTTCTCAATGAAGGAAGCAGTGCGTGGGAGCAAACTCCGTACCCCACTGCAGGCAGCCTACTTTGATCATCACTGTTGGAAACCACTTCCACCTACATTATCCTTTTTAAGCTTCACTGCAACCCACGTACAGCAAGTAAGACAGGCATTTTTATTACTACCCTGCTTTGTGGATAAAGAAGCCAGTTCTCGGAGAGGCTAAATGCCTTTTCTAGTGTCACATAGTAAGTGAAACAACAGAGAACCCGAGTCTGGTCTTGTGACTCCAGATTCCAGGTTCTTTCAACTGGAGCAAGATTCCACTTGGAATCTCCGTAAAATGCAGATTCTGATTCAGACGGTATAGGGAGGCCCTGGACTCTGCATTTCCAACAAGCGTCTGGGTAAGGCTGATGTTGTCGGCCACAAAGCATTCAGGGCTAAGGGGGATGCCAGGCCTGAGGACCCCTGAGCAGGACCCAGGAGTTTCCAAGCATATGCCCACCCAGTCCCAGAGCAGATGGCAGAAGGCATATGGTCTCCTGCCACGGCCAGCATCCTTCTGGCCATCCCACAGAACTGAATCTCCTTTGCCAGCCACTGCCTTATTGTGGAAACCAACATTTCTGATTCTGCCAGGATTCACTGATCAGGGAAAAGAAACAGAAAAAAAGGGGCTGACCAATACAGTAAAATCCCAGTTTAAAGCACTGGGGGACAGGGTGAGATCCGTCTGTCTGCAAAGTAGATTTTGGGGAAAGGAAAGTTGTCATTTATCCAAAGAATTAAATTGAATAATAAAAATCATCCTCTCTCAGTAATTATGTAAGATGATTCATCCTACTGTTCCTCCTTTTAAATTTGATTATGTTATGAGAAAACATTAAATTCTTCGTAGGTTGTGTTCCCCTGACAAGATTGGCATTTTGACTGTAATAAAATTAATTAAACAAAATGAGTTTTGTACTGTATCAAAAGGGAGCAAAGAAAAGAGGTGTGGCTCAGTGGATCAGGCCTGAGATTTGGAGTCAGCCCCAGATGGAGATCCTTCTCTCTGAGTATCAGAGAATCTTCCGACTCCAGAGCCCAGGTCTTTTAGCTGGAGCCGTGCTTCTCAAACTTGAATGTGTGTGAAATCACTTGGGATCCTGGTAAAGCGCAGATTCTGACTGGGGGGCCCCAGATTCTGCATTCGTAACAAGCTCCCAAGTCAGGATGAAATGGGGTGAGGCCGCTGCTCACCTAGGGTGCCTGACTGCAGCCTGCCTTCCATTCCCTGCATGGAAGCAAGGATTATTAGGACCTCTTTTACTGAACAAAGGACAGGAACTTGAGGACTTATTCACGTTAGTATTATCAGAAGTCCAGGCCACTTGGGCAATGGAGGATGTCTGCATTGGAAGAACGGCATCCCGTCCAGGTCAGGCTGCCAGGTGACCCCCAGTTAAAACCAAGATACAAGAACAACCATCAGTCTCAGATCAGGGACCAACCCCTGTGAGCTTTCTCCAAGCTGGGACTACAGGGAATGAATCACCTTCTGTAGGTGCAAGGACGAGGGGCAGGGAGGCAGGAGAGTCGGGGGCGGGGGGGGGCGGGGACGCGGGGAAAGATTCAGGAACGGTGTGAGCCAGTCAAAGGCTCCTCTTTCCCAAGGAAATGAGCTCGTCCAAAGGAATGTGCACACTAGAGGGAGATCTGCCTAAACATTAAAACAACATTAGCATCAAAATTAGAAAGGGGTGGGTTTGGTTTGGGTGCAGAGAGACTCGCATGTGAAATTCTACAAAATCGCCAGACTGCTTTGGAAACTATTTTTTGCCATGGAAACAAAACCCATCTGTGCAGGGTTTGTGCTTGGATAAAGCTCCCTTTAAATACCATGAGCCTGGCTCTGATTTCTTTTATATAAGGAGCGGTGCGAGGAGGAGGGGAGTCCAGCGTTTTATTTTTAGAAGCAGGAGTAAGTCACGTCCCAGCAGGGCTGCACGCTGTCTACACAGTGATGTGGGCTCTGCTACAACAGTGCGGGACCAGAGCCCAAGGAGAAGGGGTGCCTGGGAGATGCTGTGTCTGCAGGAAAGTGAGGCTGTAAAATTCAGATGAGCATCCATTCTGAGAGGGGAAGGCAAACTGAAGCCCGGCCCTGACTTTCCCTGCGTCCCCATGGAAGTCAGCAGGTGTCGGCTGGAATCACACTCTGACCCACCCATGGCTCCCTCCTGCCACAGGGCTGAGCACTGGGGTGAGCTCAGGGACTGCGATGTCCTTTGCACCCAAGCCCTGCCCCCTCTCCTCGCCCTTCATCTGCATGGCCACCAGCCCCCTGGCCCCCCTCCCCTCACAGACCCTGCACACCTTCTCACCCCACAGGGGACGGCCTGGCCCCCCAAAATGATCCTCGCGTCCAGCTTTATCCCTGTACCTTGTACAGCGCCCTCTCAGTCCACTCGTACATAAGCCCCATCCACTCCCTACACTCCGGGTCCCTCAGGGGCGATGCACCCATGGCTCTGAGCATCTCAGGGGCTGGTGTGAGGGTGCACGCTGGCCACACCTCAACGTGTAACGTATGTACAGCAACGGCACCATCTCAGAGCCGGAACTCCAGAGAGAAACAGATTTGAGGGAGACTCTTCGCACTCAAGACAGGTTCCTTTTTCCAGGGTTCTGGTGAGTTCACCCCCAGCCCTGAATATTCTCCAAGTGTGGCCCTGGTCCCGGAATCCACGAACACGCTGTACATGCTGACCTCTGACACCAGTTTGGGGTACACATTAGTTGTGTAAAACGAGCTCCACATCTGCGAGGTGACCTGTGGCTGAGTAGTGTTCCCCACTTCCCAGCCCATTCCGGTCCCCAGTCAGCAGCCATCGCACTGCAGGTGATCGGGCTGCTTCTGCACAGCCCTCCCTGAGGGGTGGCGGTCGCCTGCTGTCCTGGGGTGGGGACAGGGTGAGGAGGGGGTGGGGACCAGGAGGCTTACCCAGGCCAGGCTGTGTGGGGAGCTGCCCCGGGGCAGCAGCAGCTTGACAATGTCCAGGTGGTTGTGGTGCACGGCGACATGCAGGGGCGTCAGGCCATTCTGCGGGGAGATGGACAGGGGACAGCCTTCACTCAGGGGACGTCCCACTGGCCATGCCTGTGGCCCCAGGCAGCACCACGTGGGGATCCATATCACTTCTGTTACACAGGAAATCTGCTTGACACCATTTCAGAGCCAGTCTTGAGCTGAAGTCACTAAAGAACATAAGCAGCTGGACCTGGGCCACCTCCTCATTCCTGGGGGAGGTCACCTCCTCAGTCTTGGGGTCAACGCCTCATTCCTGGGGTCACCGCCTCAGTCCTGGGGGTTCACCAGCTCCTCAGTCCTGGGGGGGGTCACCTCCTCACTCCTGGGGGTCACCTCCATTCCTGGGGGTCCTAGGGGCTGATGGGGCAGTGCAGCACCCTCGCTCAGAGGGGCCGCCGGGTCTTTCTAGGAGGGCAAGGCCTCTGTCAGAAAGATCTGTCTCCCCAGAGGCCATTCTTCCTGGACGGCTGCCCATTCGCAAGGGGGACGCAGTCGGCTCGGGCAGAGATGACCACCCGGGTGCAGCTGCCCCTCTGCCCCGGCTCCACCCTGGCGGGAGGGAAGGTCAAGCTCACCTTCCCGGCGGCGTCTGGGTGCGCGTCATGCTCCAGCAGCAGCTGTGCCACGCGCACCTTCCCGTACTTGGCCGCCACGTGGAGAGGGGTAAATCCTTTCTGAGGAGAAACACAGGCCGTCGGAACCGTGGGGAGGCCCGCCATCCTCCCTGGAGAAAGGGCCCACGGCAAAGGAGGCGTCCCACCCCGACTGGCATGGAGAGGCCAGTAGAATAAAGGGCACAGAAGGTGTGATCCTGCTGAGACTCCCAGAGCCCATGGGGCTGCCACCTGCCCCTCTCGTGATGGAGTCAAAACCACTGGTTCTGTTATTTGACAGCCAGCTAGTTGAGGGCAGGGCCTGGGCCGCCAGGCTTCTCGCATCCCAGAGCCTGTCTGGTCTGGCCAGAGCAGATCCTGAGCCATTCCATGATAAACAGACGAAGGCTGGTGGCTGGATGAGAAACTACAGTTCACCTTCCCGGGGAAGGACGGGACACATCCGGCTCACAGGTGGCGGCCAGTCCTGTGGGTCCATTCCTCCCAGCAGCCCTCAGCACAGTCAAGGCAATACAGAGGAGCAGGTGGGAACGCCCTCCCCTGCCCCAGGCCCAGCTGGGACCAGCCTGCCGCTCTGGAGAATGGGAGGAGGAATGCTGTACCTTGGTCATGCACGCCTGAGACGCCTCCTTTTCCAGAAGGGCCAGGGCTGTTTCCACGTGGCCCTCTCGGGCCGCTATGTGCAGGGGAGTGTGCCCGGCAGTGGTGGCCAGGTTGGGGTTGGCGTCATTTTCTAGCAGGAGCTTCACCATGTTTGTGTGGCCAATGCGAGCTGCACAGTGAAGTGGGGTCTGGTCATCCTGGAACCCAAAGCAAAAACAAAGAACAGGGAATGCTAAGGTTACCTAACCCAACTCTTCATTTTATAAAGAAGGCAGGTGAGGCCCAGAGAGGTTAAGTGACTTTCTCAAGGCCACACAGCTAGTAAGAGGAAGAGCTGAGATTCAGATCTCTGAGTTATGGGAATCAATATGTTCTATATTATTTAATCCTTATAACAACCTTTTAAGTTAGTTGTTATTCCTACTTAATTGCCCAAAAGGCTCAGCCTTCCCATCTGTAAAATGGGAATAATGGTATTGACCTCATAGGGCTATGGTTAAGATCAAGCAGACAGCGCGTATAAGATGTTTCACAGCACGTCTGGCACAAACTATACATTGTGGTTGCTCTTACGGGCAGACCTCGGGGACATTGTGGGCTCAGTTCCAGACCACCGCAATAAATTGGGTAACACAGTAAAGCGAGTCACATGAATTTTTTTGGTTTCCCCGTGCATATACAAGTTATTTACACACTATTACACTCCATTAGGTGTGCAATAGGATTATGTCTAAAAAACACACTTACCTTAATTAAAAAATACTTTACTGCTAGAAAAATGCTATCCACCTGACAACGCGGGGTTGCCACAAAACTTCAAATTCTAACAAACACATTATCTGCAAAGCACACTAAAGTGAAGGGCAATCAAACGAGGAGAACTGTACTGTCTCCCGAGGCCTAAGCGTCCACTTGTCTTTCTGTCTGAAGGCTACCCTGGTTTTCTCTAGGCCAGGGGCTATGGGAGGGTCAGACCTGGGGAAAGATGACTTTTCACCCCAGCTCCTAGCCCCCCCGCCCCGCCCCTTCCAGTTTCCTGCAGAAGCTAAGGTGGTCAGTGGGCAGGGTCTCTGTGTTACTGGGCCCAGCTGGGCGCCTCCCTCACGTGGCTCAAACCCAAACCACAGTCCTGACACTAAACAGAAGCTCTGCGGTCTGTGCGGTAGGAAAGCCTGATCCTGGCCAAAGCCAGATTGCAAACTCAGCAGCTCTTCTTACCCTTTGCTTGCTCAGTCCCTCAGAGATGCCTTTTACATCGCGGGGGCATCTTGATTTTCACCGGCAACCCTTTCTTCAAAAAGTTGCTTCTCTTCTGATACTGTGACTGTAACCACCACGCAACCTTTCAGCGCGCCACCCCCCCCAACACTGTTTCTTGGCCTTTTGTTGATGCCAACACATCTCTGGGCTCCTCAGAACCCTTGCAAGGCAGAACCGGAGTGTGTGCTGCAGCCAAGCAGGTGTGACAAGGAACCTCGGAGCCACGAGCCCTGCAGCCTGGTCTCTGATCAGGGAGGACTGCTCCTCCTGCGCCTGAATTGCTTCCGTCGGGATCCCTCCCATCTCCAGAACTCACCTTGGCCTTGGCATTGACTTTTGCTTTGTTCTGGAGCAAATATTTGGCCACTTCCGTGTGTCCTGCTCTGGCTGCCATGTGTAGCGGGGTCTCCACTTTCTGTAAAATAACAAAATTATGGAAGTGTTAACACCTGCTGGGTTTCCAAAAGGGCACACACAGAGCTCCGCAGTGCCAGCCTGGAGTAGCTTGGCGGGCATTCATCCAAGAGGTGGAGTTGCCCCAGCAAGCAACTTCAGGCTTTAGTCTGCTGATGCCTGGTGTGTGTGTGTGTGTGTGTGTGTGTGTAAGATACACTTAAAGGTAAACCCCAGAGCTAAGGAATGTTTAAAAACATACATGTATTCCCAGATAACACTCACAGAAGTTCCCAAATGATCGTCCAAAATAAAACCCCCAAGACTTACAGAGGGGTGACACGTTTAACTGGGAAAGCGTCAGTACATACAGTCGTCCTCCCCCAAGTCCGAAGCGCCTGCTATTCTGAGAATTCTACCTCTGCCCTCGAGAGGAGAGCTTGGGATCGCTGGCAGATGCTCGCCTCTGAGCCCTCCGTCCACAGGAAGGGCTTGCGCTCCCCACGGACTCACCACATTGGAGACGTTGGGCGATGCTTCCCGCTGCAGCAGGCTCTTCACGATGGGCAGGTGCCCCATGAAGGAGGCCACGTGGAGAGGTGTCAGGCCGGACTGGAACAGACCAGACAGGAGTGAGACGGGGGAGCCTTTCCCGCTCCTCCAGACACACAGCCAGATGGATCTTAAGCTTTCCTGCCTCTAGGGGCTCCAGAACAGTCTTCCAAGGAAAGGGAGTTCTATGAAATGGGTCTGCTTCCAGGAAAATGGCCGGAGGGGGAAAAAAGAACACCGCAGGGTGATTCCAGCCACATGTACAACTCAAAACATTTTGCATCTGACCTTGGACAGCTCCCTGAGATCTGACACCAGCTCCCGGTCTTAGCGACCCCTGATGTATTCCTCTGAGAGTTCTAGACTAGCACACACACACACACCACACACACACACACACACACACACGCAGCCACAAAGAACAACTCTCAAGATGGCTATTGGAAGAAGGCCCGTGGAGACCGTCCACTCGCCTGCGGAGTTTCTCCTACCTCAGTAACAGCATCGATGGAGGCCCCCGTCTTCAGCAGCAACTCCATGACGCGGATGTGGTTCTTCTTGCAGGCGATGTGTAAGGGGGTAAAGCCATTCTGCAGCCCCACACAAAGGGAGACAGGCAAGCGGGGGCTCACACTCAAGCCCAAGGAACACCCAGACCACCCTCCTGATGAAAAGGCAGCCCCTGCCCAGCCTAAACGTCAATCAGTGAGAATCACGGAAGAGGCGGGTGGCTCTCACTATGCACCCGGTGAGGTCCTGGATACGTTGTCTGTAAACCCTTTTTCCAAATTTAGTCATATTTTTGGAGGCACTGAAAGACCCTGCCGTGTAAAGTTTCCTTAAGGGGAAATTTACAATAAAGAGAACTGCTGTGAAGCACAGCACGTTCCCTGAAACCGCCGTGCGTTTCTAGTCAAATGGATTTCTGTACCTCAGCCCCACTCGAACATGATACGCTAGGGTATAAACTCCACCAGGGCAGGGATTTCTGTTTGTTCGCTGGGTTTTGCCTGTCTGCTTGTTTTTTTCAGTGCTTTAACCCCTAGGGCAGTGGTTCTCAACGTGAGGGGAGGGGATTTTGACTCACCACCCACCCCCCGCCCTGGGGACACTTGGCAATGTCTAGAGACGTTTTTGATTATCACAAGGAGAGGAGGAATGATATTAGCGCCTAGTGGGCTGAGGCCAGGGATGCTGTTAAACATCTATTCACGGGTCAGTCTCCCCACAACAAAGAATATCGGGCCCCAAATGTCAGCAGTGCTGAGGTTGAGAAACCCCGACTACCCCAGACAGTGCCTGGCAAGTGGGGACTGCTCGGGGAAAGCTTTCTGAACAAATGAATGAATCAATGAATGAATGAGCCATCCTTGCGGCCTGGAGGCTGTCCCGCCTTCTAAATTCTCCTCCTCTGGGAATGGGCGGAGGGGAGATGGCGGGTGTGGGCAGGCTCCGTGCAGCGCTCCGGCCCTGCCAGCAACTTCCCCGGGAGCCCCTGGCCTGGGGCAAGCGAAAAGAACCACAGTCCCAGAAGGGAATCTGCTTTAGGCCTGAACTCACCTCTGCTCAAGCACCATGACCACCGTGGGCCCCTCTGCAGAGGAAGGATGCTTAGCTGAGCCCATTTCACTCGCCCCCAAAGCAGATCAAAAAGCCAGGCAGTCGCTAGAAATCACCAACCCTCAGCTCTGGGCATGGACGGGAGTGACATCCCGCAGACCTACCGCACACACTGCTTGTGAGTCAGGTGTCCTGGGCCCAAACCCACCCGGACCTCAGCCTGTTACGGGGGCTCGGTCATCATGTGTGGGATGTGGCAGGGAGTAAGGTCACATCCACCTGTGCGCTGCCATGCCCTGCGGGCCTCAGCGCCCCGCCCCCCGACACTGTGCCCACCCTGAATCTCCAGGGCAGCTCCAGGCACCAGTGGGTACCTCCCTGGGGGGCTCAGCCATGCAGCTCTGGCCCTAGCCCCTCTGGCACCTTCTCCGATAGCCTCCCACTCACCAGGGCTCTGGAGTTTGGTTTGGCCCCTTTATCCAAAAGGACCTTGGCCACCCTGTGGTGGCCGCAGTGGGCGGCCACGTGGAGCGGGGTCAGGTGGTCCAGCGTGATGTCGTCTATCTCTGCATTGTATTGCAACAGGAGTCGGACGCAGTCAAGGTGGTCTCCCTGAGCCGCCATGTGGATTGGGGACAAGCCATTCTGGTGAAGAGGGAAAACAACCAGTTGCAAAGGAAACGAACACAGAAATTCAAGGCAGGCAACAATTCCTACCTCACTTCCCACCTCCTCCCTACACAGGGCTTCCACGTGGCTCCCGGGCGAGCCTGGTTCATCCTGGCCTCCGTGTTCCTGCTGGTCTCTGATTGCAAACTTCCTTCTTCTCACCCTGCCAAATCCTCCAGGCCAGCTCTAGCCAGGCCCACCTCTTCCATGAAGCCTCCCCTGGCCACCTTTGATTCCTGTGGGCTTTTCTCATCTGTACCCCTCACTCGGACGGTACTTATACACTTGCCGAATTGTTTTCATAAGTAACTTTTCGGGTGTATGTATCTTCTCTCCTTCCTTAGAAGCTTCTTAAGATCAGCGACTGTGTCTAGTATCTCTTACACGCCCCACGCACGCATGTAACACACACAGTGGTCCTCAATCAGTGTGGTCTTGAACGAATGAATGATGCTAAAATGGAATTTGGATCTAAAACCCTCCGTTCTTTGTCCCTGACAAGTGCACATCACTTTAAAAAACTGTTAAGGATCCTCACTGTTTCTTTCTTTTTTTTATATATATCTTTATTGGAATATAATTGCTTTACAATGGTGTGTTAGCTTCTGCTTTATAACAAAGTGAATCAGTTATACATATACACATATCCCCATATCCCCTCCCTCTTGCGTCTCCCACCCACCCTCCCTATCCCACCCCTCCAGGTGCTCACAAAGCACCGAGCTGATCTCCCTGGGCTATGCGGCTGCTTCCTACTAGCTATCTATTTTACTGTTTCTTAAATAGCAACTTATTTCAAACAATTAAAGACAGAGAAGACTACCTCACTCATTCATTCAGACATTAATTCAGCAAATATTAAGTGATTAAAGTGCACCAGGTATGGGATAGGCTCTGGGGAAACAGAACAGACAAAATTCCAGGCCAAGGAAGCTGGCAGACTAGTAGGTTAAAGATGGGGAGAGATACATTGTTGCCACTCCGTGTGGTGACATCAGGAAGGCATGATAAAGCACAGAGGAGCAGGGGAGTGTGGAGTCATGATGGGGTCGGGGGGACGTGGGGAGAGAAGGCTTCCCAGGGAGGTGATCCCTGAGCTAGGACCTCGCCAGGAAGACGACACAGGAAGAGCACCCCCGAGAAGGGAATGGCGTGTGCAGTGCCACAGAGGCAGCCGCCCCGGGACCCAGGGAGCTCCATGCAGGTAAACACGTGGGAGGCCACGGGCATACAGCTGGACTCCAGGGGCAGGCAGGAGCTGCATCATGAAAGCCCCTGAGCGAGGAAACTGGGACGTTAGGTTTTAGCAAGAGACAACTGAAAGAAGGATTTTCAGCGAGGGAGAAACACAATCAAGCTGCATGATGGCTATTGTTAGTGTTTGAATTGAACTGTGTCCCTCAAAATTCACATGCTGAAGTCCTAAAGACCGGGACCTCGTGATGTGGCCTCATTTGGAAATAGGATCACTGCAGATGTAGTTAGTTAAGATGAGGTCACTGGTGTAGACCTTAATCCAATATGACTGCTGTCCTTATAAAAAGGGGAAATGTACACACACACACACACACGACAGCCTGGGCCGTGAACATGACCCAGATTTCAGAGAGCTCCACTGAACACTCACATGATGCTTGGTCAGGGAATAACTTGCTTTTATGGTGTAGAATCTTACGACAGGGAGCTGAGCACAGAAAACCTCGGGAGTGACCATGGGTGGGTCTGGTCTCTGCCTTGCTCTGCTCTGACCACCTTCTAACTTCACCCCAAGAACGAGGCATTGGGCCTGGAGGCGGTGTAGACCAGGTAGTCTGACAGCTTTAGCCCCAGTAAGACTCAAGACCTCATGTTAGAACTGAGGGCCGGGCTTTTGCTCTGGCCCCGAAAGGACCTTGAGAAGAACCGTGTTGTTTTCTTTTCAACATCATCCAGTCCGGCCCAGGCTCTGAAGACTCCCCGAGGGCTTAGTTCCTGTCTTTTCTGGAGCCAGGGTAAAAGAGATGAGGCCTCATCTAGAGCTGTACAGACAAATGACAGCCCATGGGACAACTCCAGCCTGCTGCCTGTGCTTGGCAATAAAGTTTTATTAGAACAGGGCTGCTAGTTTGCACATTATCCACAGCTGCTTCCCCACTACAGTGGTAGACTTGAATTGTTGTGACATTGACCAGGGCCTGCAAAGCCTAAAAATATTTACTATCTGGCCCTTTAGAGAGAAAGGGTGCCAACCTTGATCTAGGTATAATTAGAGCTGAGTGCCTCCTGTGTGACAGACATTGGGGTCAACGTCACACACACTGGCTGAGTTAGTAGAATTAGCATCTCTGTTTCTCAGAAATGGGATTCGACCCGGGTCGGCCTGACCTGGAGCCCTGCCTAAGAGATGCTCCTCGGAGAAAGGAAGCTCGCACCTTGGTTTTGGCTTGGATGGGCGCCCCGTGGTCCAGCAGGATCTCTGAGATTCGCAGGTGCCCATTCCGAGCTGCACAGTGGAGAGGTGTCAATTCATCCTTTAAAAGACAGTCAAAAAGAGAAAGCCCCAGAGGCACCCATCAGAGGTCGCTGGAGAGAGGGCACCTGTGGCATCATTCCAGCCGGAGAGGCACGAGAAGGCTTCCTTAAGGACCGGCTCGATGGAGCAGTCTGGTCTCCAGCTGCCCCTGTGGGCTCTTCTAGAGGCTGGACGCCCTTCCCTAGCTGATCACGGGGAGCCCACTACCTGGGTGGGGCCCTGGCAGGCAGCACTCGCTCCCCTGGCCTTGCCGGGCAGCTTGCTGGCACCCACCTTGGTCCTTGTTTCTATCTGGGCCCCGCGGTCCAGCAGAAGCCGCACCATGATCACGTTCCCCCTGCGGGAAGCGATGTGCAGCGGCGTGATGCCGTTCTGGAAGGGAGGAAGGGACTGGTCAGGGCGTGCGTCCTGGGAGGCAGCTGCGCTGCGCCCTGCTCCCCTGTGGCCCTGCCCCAGCCCAAGGCAAGCGGCCACTCTGAGCCACTGTTAGGACTCTTCTCGCCTAAGAAAGATTTCAAAGCCTCTAAGGACACGCCAGCCTCTCGGTTCATCACAAGCAAGCTGGCTGAGCCCAGGTCCCCCAGAATCAAAAACACAGGCTGCGGGCTTCCCTGGTGGCGCAGTGGTTGAGGGTCCGCCTGCCGATGCAGGGGACATGGGTTCGTGCCCCGGTCCGGGAGGATCCCACATGCCGCGGAGCGGCTGGGTCTGTGAGCCACGGCCGCTGAGCCTGCGCGCGTCCGGAGCCTGTGCTCCGTGACGGGAGAGGCCACAGCAGTGAGAGGCCCGCGTACCGCAAACAACAACAACAACAACAAAAAAACACAGGCTGCAATTTCTCAGAAACCCATCCAGGGCTGCTTCACCCGCAGGCACGTCTGCAGTGCGGGGATGTCCCTTGGTGCCACGAGAGGGGGGCACGGGGTTCTAGACGCCCAGTCCCTGCACGCATGGGCGGCCTCACCAAAGCGCCTCACCTGGGGCGTGAAGTTGACACTGGCTCCCCGGTTGAGGAGAAGCTGGGCCACGTTGAGGTTCTCGTAATGAGCTGCGATGTGGAGCGGGGTGAATCCCGTCTGGCACACAACAGAGGGGGACAAACAGGCCACATACTGTCACTTGTACCTCAGGATCAGCCTGGGGTTCTGGAAAGCCGGCAGGACCGGAGGACCTCACACAGCAGGCAGATTCGGACGGAAGGGGTCAAGAGATGTCCCACGGCAAGTTACATCCAAAAGTGAGGTGCTACCTCTGGGGACACCCAGTCTCCATGGTTCACGTGGACAAACCATGGACCAGGGTCACCTCCCACCCTGCAGGCTGGGCCCGTTCCTCTGAACGGTTACGTCTGAAGAGATTTTAATGAATGAGTGAGAAGTGTTATGGGGTCCATGACCTTAATCCTCGGGACGGTTTCAGCCCCTATAGGGGTGTGGTGGCCCCTGGGTGGCCCCTTGACCCTTGGTGGGCCCCTTGTCATTCTTCTGTTCCTCACCCCCGACCACGCCTAACAATCAAGGCAGCAGTTTTCCAGGAGGAACCCTGTGACCATGGGGCAGGGGCCTGTGTGACTGACTCAGTGCAAGTTTATTCCCAGAGGGAGGGAGACGTTAAGTCTAAACTTATGGGTGGTGAAAACATCGGACAGCGTGTGCAGACGGCGGGCTGTCCAGGCCCCTGGGAGGCCCCTCCCCGGTCCCATCTCCATGTGGGGACCCTTCCCTCCCTCCCTCCAACCGGCGGGAAGCTGGGGAAAGAGCTGGAATAAACTTCTAGAACACCACCTGGGTGGGGGGGATGGACTGCAAAGTCCTCCTCTGGCCAGCGGCCCCTCCTGCCCCGCCTGGACGCTGCTCTGGGTGACCTGGAGCCACAGCGAGCACACGTCCTTCGGCGTTGCCCGGGAGTTTAACGGGGGGGCGTCCCCTGTGGCTCTCAGCTGGCTGGTGGAACAGCGGGCGCAGCGGGGCGGGTGCTTGGGGTGCACGCCGGAGCTTCTGTGGTCTGGGCTGGTTCCAGGTAACTGCCGGGAATCGGTGGAGACCCCGAGGGCCCCCGGTCCGGGCCCCGGCATGATCCCGGCCCCGCCGGCCGCCTCACCTTGGAAAGCACGTCGGGGTTGGGGTCGTTCTGCAGCAGCACCGCGGCCGTCCGCGTGTCATCGTTGCGGGCCGCGATGTGCAGGGCCGGCAGGCGCACCCTCCCCTTCGTCCCGTAGTTGATGAGGTGCGCCACCACGTTCTCGTGGCCCTGCTGCAGGGCCACGGCCAGAGGGGTGAAGCCGTCCTGACCAGGGAGGGGGAGAGGAGAGACCATGTGCTCTGACCGTCCTGAGCACTCGGTCCTCAGGGCAGGACACGCGCTTTCAAGCTCAGGGCTCTTGCCCTCTGCCCGAGAGGACCTCCCTCCTCCCCAGCCTGCAAGCTCGGCTTAGGTGCCACCTCCTCCCTGACGCCGTTCGCGGCCCTGCTTTCGTTCCCTGCCATCTCACAGCACCTCCAGTAATTTCCCTTTGGCGCGTATTTAACGTTTCCTTTAGGACGCGCTCCTGGTCTGGGTGCTGATGGGAGCTTTGACTGCCCTATCTCTCTGCCTCCCTCTCACCCCATCACCCGGAGTCAGGACCGTGCCGTGAACGGACGGCCGACCAGCATTCCTTCATTCACTTCACAAATATTACTGAACGCCTACCAAACGCTGGAAACCACACCGGGCACCGAGGTTCCAATTGTGAGCTACTGTTATTAATCTCCTCGGTGTGTACTAGGGGCACAGGGCCCCCTGAACTGGCAAAGCAGACGTCATCTGACGCTAAGAGTGAAGGGAAGCTTTGGCTCCACCTAGTCCGATTTCATCGTTTCACCAGTGACAGAACTCAGGGTCGAGGGACTTGTCCAGGAGTGTACGTGGCTTCCCGGCAAAAGCCTTTCTCACTAAGGTCCGGGGCAGAGCTGTCACCCACACATGCGCGTGCACGCACACACACGCACACGTGCACGCACGCCTCCCACCCCAGCCCGGCCTCCAGTGTTTGTCACAGTGCGGGTGACAGGCTCACCCTTGCTGTCACTTCTGTGGCACGCGTCTGGGCATCCCTCGACGGCCATGACTTGGTCTCTTGCGCCCTTGCAGGGTCCGACACCACCCAGGACATTGATCATGGCAGAGGATGCACCCCGAGCCATGTCCCAGGAACACGCTCCCCTGGGACCGTGTCCCCCCCCCGAGAGACATTCGGCCGCGAGGCCGCGTCCCCAAGGTACTTACTTCTGTGGCTACATTCTGATTAGCTCCGTTTTCCAGCAAAAACTTAACCACCTCCAAGTGATTCTCTTGTGCTGCCATGTACAGGGGTGTAAAGCCTTTCTGGAAGCCAAGAGAAAAAGCCAGTGGCATTCACCCACGTTACTGACAGATGCTAAAACCAATGCAAAATCCTCCAAACTCGCGGGCAGCTCTCCCTGCATCCTGTTTCCACCCAGCCCTTGTGGCAACATCCCCACCTGTGTCTCCAGCTATAAAAACACACGGACACTCTGCAGTGGCGTAGCGGGGTTACTGCAAAAGGCCACCAGGTGGGGGTGATCCTCTCCGGAAGTCTGTTTCTGCCCCTCCCAGAATGGTCAGCCTCTTCCGCACACCCACCCCCCCTAATTTCACTCCCTTCCTCATCCCCCCTCATGTCCCCCCCATACACAGATGAGCCACAACTAAATATATTTTCAGCTAAAGGAACAGAGACGGGGTCCACAATGACCCACCCCATCATGCTTAGAACGTCCACTGTGAAGCAGGAAAAAGCAAGAAGGTGCTTGGAGACATCTGAATACGTTTGGACTCGGCCACACAGCGTGTCCACCCCGGTGAAGGGGACGGGCAGCCCCACCGCCCGGGGCCCTGAGCATCACCTGTGACTGGGCGTTGACGTTGGCGCCATAGTTGACGAGCTCCCGCACCACCTGGTCCTGACCCGCCAGGGCGGCGATGTGCAGTGCCGTGTTCCCCTTCTGAAACACGGGGAGGGAAGACAGGAGGTTCCCAGGGGCCCGTCACAGGTACAGGGCCGTCACAGGTGCGGGATAAGGGTGTCATCTGCGGGGAGGCAGCGGGCTTCCTTTATGGCCCCCAGGGGCGGACCACACACACTTGTGTGCCTGACCCATCAGACATCGTGAACAGCCCTGGAAACCCCGGGAGGGAAGTTCTTCCCTTTTCGCCTGAAAAAAGAATGCCCCAGAACAAGAAAGCCAACTTCTCAGCACGGATCTGCTGCACTTGGGCTCGGCGTCCCGACATCGGCCGACGGGCAGTCAGAACTCCCCAGGACACCTGCGGAAGGGCTGCCGGGCAAGCTGGCTCCTTGGACGTCTGGCTCCTCCCAGGCTGTGGAGGCCCCAAGCTCCAGGGAAAAGGAGGCCACAGATCCCGCGGGCCCAGCTCCCTCGTGCCATTACAGCAATACGCACCAGCCAAAGGCTGGACCAAAGCGGGCACGGGGTGAGGGGTAGTCAAGCATCAGATAGAAGCGGAAAGGGCAGAGATAGGTAAAGGAGTTGGGGGGCGGTTAGTACAAGGAACTATATAATGTCGGTAGAAGAAAAGAAAAACCTGAAACTAAGTGCGGAAAAATAAACAGAATAGAACCTGGCAGAGCAAAACACGAAGGAAGAATACGAATAAGTAAAATACAGTGAGTCAGAGTTCACCAAGTCAGAGAGCAGAGGAAGGCCAAAGAGAAGAAACCCTAGAAACAAATGAGATTCACAGCTGGTATAAGGTAAACTTTTCAAAAGCTGAGAACTGGTAAGAGAGACTAAGACGCCAGGCAGGCTCTGAAGGTGGTGGCAGTGGTGGGGACGTGTGAAGCTTCTTGTCTGGATCCATCCTGGGCATTTAACAGCACTTCCTGGACGGGCGGGCTCAGGTCCAGCAGGTGGCTTCTGTTTCCGGGATGCGCCTCCCTGCCAGGCTCCTTCCTGCCTCCCTCCCAAGTCCCTCTCCCTCATGTGATCCCACGGGCATCCCTGCTCCGGGAGGGGCAGGCGGGGCAGGCCCACTTGACAACGTCCATCCAACAGGGACCACAGCTGGACCCATCCGTCCCTCTGCTACTTAAGGAGCACAGATCTCACACGACCTCACGTTTTCTAGTTCAGATGGCATATAGTTTTTTTTTTTTTTTTTTTTTTTTGCAGTATGCGCCTCTCCCATTGCGGAGCACAGGCTCCGGACGCGCAGGCTCAGCAGCCACGGCTCACGGGCCCAGCCGCTCCGCGGCACGTGGGATCCTCCCGGACCGGGGCACGAACCCGTGTCCCCTGCATCGACAGGCGGACTCTCAACCACTGCGCCACCAGGGAAGCCCCGGCATATAGTTTTTAACTAAACTACATGAACACTTGCCAATCCATCTCAGGAAACCCACCCAACAGGGACTTCAAATCTAGTCTGTGCGCTGGGGCCACCGGCCACTGGGAGGCAAGCGCCTCCCCCAGGGGGTCTGAGCATCACAGGGTCTGAGCATCACAGGGCCACCCGGCGCCCCAGGGCTCACGTTTCTGCCTCTAAAGTGTGGCCTGTTTCAGGCAGGAGGGTCCTCTCGTTACCTCCCAAATGTGTCTTTCTGATTTCTCCTTAAGTCCCATTTGATAAGCAGAAGGGTTCTTCCTCAAATATCCATCAGAGACTAAGTGCCAGAAATGCGTATATAGATGCTAAGTAATCTTTTTTTTCTTCAAAGTCCAAAGAGCCTCCACTTAGACACCTTGGCACCTGGGTCCAACTCACTCGCTGTACCAGGAGGAACAGGGCTGCTGGCACCAGAACCGTCTCTAGGAATCAGGACTCAGACCTCCACGCCTCCCCACCTAGGAGCAGGCGTGCCGTGTCCATCCATCCATTCGCCACACGCTGAGCACGTGTGTGTCAGGCACCGGGCCAGCTCAAGAAGGGAATTTCGAACATTTCTTTCCGTCTGCCCTTTCCTGCCTGAAATCCCAGGACGACAGGACTCACCCCGTATAAACCCACGTGGAGGGAAGCTGGCCAGGGAGAGATGTGGAGGCCTGGCCGTGGCACTCGGCACGTGACATCTTCAGAACCTGGGCTGAGAGCAGCCCTGGTGAGGAACGGATGCCCCCCTCCACACACACATGCACGCGCCACAAGGCTCAAGAAGACCCCCAGCCTCAGGTCCGGAGTCACAGGGAGATGGGGTTTTTTTCTGCCCCTCCCTCAGCATGAAGGAACGTGCCCTCAAAGAAGCAGGAAAAATTACTTAGCTATATTTGGATCCACAAAGACCCAATTTCTCCATTTCCAGGGAGTCCCAGAGCTCACAGCAGGGAGGGTGGCTGCAGTGGGTGCTGAGTGAGTGCCCAGGCTGGGGAGGGGGGGTGCAGGGGGAGGCAAAGAATACATTTGTTTCACGCTTTTAAATTTGCTAAGCACAGTTTAGGAACCTATATTGGTTTTGGCTTTTTAGTCTTTTCTTTTTTTAATCTCGCTCCTGCTTGCGAGACCCATTACAATTCCCCAATCTGTTGTGACGCTTGCTTTGCCCACAGTTTCAGCTTCACCCGTTTTTTCCTCCCTCTGTTGGGCCCTCAGAAACCACGTTGGCTTATACAATTTCTATAAATAACAGGGACACACCAAGCGTTCGCTTGCAGAATACCGATCCAAGGGGGAAATTCAGAGAGAGTAAACGTGCTGAAGCGTAGTGTTTCTGCAGCTCTTGTGGGGATGCCAGGGGGAGGACAGCCACTCTGGCCACCACAGCCGGTCAGATGGCACCATGCTTGCAGCCAGGCAGCTGGCAGCAGCAGATGAGAAACAACCACATCCCTTTCATCCACAGAAGAAGCCGGGTGGAAACAATTGGTACTTGTCATGGGGTTAGAAAAAAAAATGCCCTGTACACATTCAGAAAAAGCAAGTCAGTCTATTTCATCCGTGAGATCTTTTCACCTTTGGGAAATGACATGAAAATTACAGAATTTTACCTCGAGAGAAGAGTCTACCTTCATAATATTTTGGTAGTTCACTTCATAACCATAAATTATATCTGTTCTCTATCTGCTGTTCTTCTGGTTCTCTGCTCAGGAGGTGGTAAAACGTTTGCTGCGTGGAACTGAAATCGGGGCTGTGCGTGAGACCACGCTGAATAAACAGCACATGGAAAATCAGGGGCTGCAGGGGCCAGCCCAGGAAGAAAACCATGGGATGTACCGAAGGAAGGAGGAGAAGAGGAAACAGTACTTGACACAGTAAACAGAGGTGATTTGGGGGGTTTAATTTTCTGTTGTTAAATGCTGGCTGCTTGTTGCTTAGTAAACAAATAAGATGCATAAGAAATGAAACTGATTTTGCAACATGTAGGTGCATCAATTTCATGACTGCAGTTTCTGGACTTAAGTCACGGGTGTTTATAATCTACTGCTTTGGGGAGAACCGTCCTGCTGTGAGAGGTGTGACATCGCACAAATGCTTGGAGTAAACAGAACACTGTTCACTGTTCAAGGGACCCAGTAAGGAGAGGAAATGGGTTTGGGGCTGACCAAGGAAGACTCACGGTTGGAGAAGGATAAATGAGAGGGATGTGGACCCTTCCACAGCCCTCACGAACGACATAGTCACCAATATTTATTGATTTCTTCCTATATAGGCATTATACGTTCACTACCACATTTGATTTTCACACCAATTCTGCAACTACATGTTATAATCTCCATTTTAAAGATGAGTAAACGGAGGCTTCTCACTGGCTGAGTAACTTGCTTCAGGTCACAGAGTATGAAACATCTCAGCGAGGATTTTGACCCAAGGCACCTGCCTGTGGACCTCTTAGCTTGGGAAAGCATGAAGCCACTGGGCAAAGGGTTTTGGTTTTAGATTTACAGTCGAGTGATCAGGATAAAGGCCCCCTGAATCCTTGTGGAAATGGGGTCCTGTGTTTTCCAGGTGATTTCAGGGGCTCACAGGACTAGGAAGTGACTGGAAGGACGAGAGAAGTTCAGAAGCAGGCTTGGGTTTCTGTCATGAAGGGCTGGTTTCTATGTCTTTAGGGTTTGGGACAATATGTGAATTTTGATGGAAACCTCCCACCCCCGCCCCCCCAAGAGACGTACCTTGGTTGTCGTTTCCAGGATGATCTCTTTGTGCAGAAGTTCGACCACCATCTTCACGTGGCCTTCTTTAGAGGCCAGGTGCAAGCCGTTCAGCCCATTCTGTGAAGAGCAGAGAGGCAGGGACGGTGGGGTTAGAGGGTCCGTGCGTCCTGCTGGTCCAGGCGGCTGGACCGAGGTCCCTGACCGCGAGGGGCCGTGCAAAGGGCCCGAAGGGGAGACCCCGAGTGGTGTCGACATAGGCGCAGGGCAGAGCCAGCCTGTGACCAAAGCTTGTCTGACAGTTAAATCTTAGGGGAAAAAAACCAAGCAAACATTTTCCAGGGCCAACCACTAAGTCCTCAAAAGCAGAACTCTCACTGGGTAGTTAAAGTTCCAACCACCCGGGCTCTAAAGAAAGCAGCCAGCGCAAGCCTCACTGGTCCCCTCCTGCTTTGGACCCTTCTGACCCTTGCACTTAGATGTCTTGAAACTTTCTGGCAAAAGCTGCCTTCAAAGAGAGCTACTCAGAACACAAATAACTGACTACACGATGGAACTAGCTTTCAGTTCCAATGGAGAAGTAGATCTTGGCTCCACACAGAGAATGATTTTCATCAGTCAGTGATCTCCAACCCCCTCCTTCCCCACCAGCAATCTCCCCTCTTCCCGTCTCCTCCTTCCTGTCTCCTCTGCTGGTCAACTCTGTTCTCCCACGTCCCCTTTCAGGGGGTGCCCCAGGGCCACCATGGGCTCTGGCTGATAAGAAAGACTCTCATCACCAAGATGGAGGGGTTGGTTCCTGATGGTGTGAATGGAGGGTTCCCTGGCTCACCCATCTTCAAATATCTCTGCAGCCCCACCATGGGGCCTGAAACTCCCACTCTCCCTTTGTATCAGGGCATCATTTTCAGGAGATTCCAATTAAAACACAAATATTCTGCCTGGGAGTGCTAGTGCATTAACCCATGAACAGATTAGTCCTATTGCTTTGCTAAAACCAGCACTGGAAAGTAATGAGTGATCACTGCCATAACGTGACACAGGTGCCTCATGATGGGAGAATGGAACATGTATAAGACCCCCTTTATGTCGGGGGCCTTGGACGGGGCAAATATAACAGGTGCCTTGGCTGTCAGAGAACAGGCCACAATAGGCCTGAAGGGAACTTTACCTGCTTCCTGTTTCAATCGGACCCGCCCTGCGCCCCAAACACACAGAGTACAGCTGGCCAAATCTTTGCCCGTCAGCACAGCCAGCCTTGCCAGGGTGGGTGTATGTGGAGGGGATGGGAGAGCCCGCTGCAATATTTCCTCTCGCCAATGCAATGCCTGAAAATCTCCGTTAGATTTCTTCCTCTTGCAGATTTTGGACACCATGAAAACGTAGGGTCCAAAGCGGTGTGAATAATGCACACCCCAGTGTGAATGAGTTTATCAGGTAAAGGCTAGGTCAGAGCCCGCTTTGATACCAGAAAGGGAGAAAATGGTTGAAGGCAAGACAGCAGGTCTGTGACTGCAGGAGTCTGAGCTCGGGGAGGAGCTCGGGGCTGAAGCCAGTTCCCCTCAGATCATTCTGCAAAACACAAACTTGCAGAAAAGCCTTTGTCAGGTGACCCGCTCGGGGGGGCCTGGAGCCACTCTCTCCAGCTTTGTGTCCTGACTCTACCCCGGGGAAGGGTCTGCACCGCAGGGGGCCCCTCCTTCCCCAGCGCTGCCATCTGCAATCCCCTCTTCACACCCAGCAGCGCTGTGTCTGGAAGGTTCTGGGCGCTGAGCGCAGGCACCCTGTGGTCACGTGGGAACCCGGGGTGGGCATACCACTGTGGGAGTCACAGTCTGCTCACTGCAGGGGACTCGGCTGGGGCTTCGAGCATGCGTGTGCTGACTGCGGGGCTTTCAGCGCTGCTGGGGGGGTGTGTGCAGTCACTTTCCAGGAGCAGTCGTTGGTCCTGAATGCCTCAAAGCTGGGGAAGTGGCCAGTCTACAAGGAAAACCCCAGGGGTGGCTGTCCCTGCTCTTTGGAGCCAGAGTCAGGCTCTCAATCCACAGGGATTCTAGACACACAGTCTGCCCAGAGGATGCTGGCGTCCAAAGGGTTATTGGAGATCCCTGAATGCTGAGGAAAACAAGGCCCAGAGAAGTCAAATGATTGGCTCAGGTCACACAGCCTTTCTAGGTCACAGCCACATATAGAACCAACCTGGATGCCACTGGAAGAAAGAGTTTGGGTTGTTTTTTTTTTAACCGGAGGGACTAGTATGTTTCTTTTCATCAACTGATGAAAGCACAGGTTCCCTTTGTGATTACCAGGCACCTTAGAGGGACTGCTCAGTCACCATCACCGTCCGTGTGGGTCTGGTCCCCAGGATTTTACTCGCTGCCCTGGTCCCTAGGAAGCCCCTCTGCTTCCCTCCCTGGGTCACATACCCCCCTCCCAAAGCTGAACTCTGGCAGAAGGCAAGGGACCGTCTAAATATCAATAGATCTGTGTCTCTAATAGTTTTACTCAGCTTCCACCTCGGATCCTGGTTCAAAGATCTCTTTCTTCTTTATGACTTTATTTTGCTCACTTTATCTTTGATTTGTTTCCAACATAGTCACACTAAGTTACTTCCATTACTGTGATGATCTGAATCCAACACCCTCACCAGGGCCATAGAACAAGCCCATGTGGCACAGCTGTGACGGGTGTGCAAGAAGACCCAGGAATCTGGTGCAGAGCGGAATCACACAGGGGCATGGCTATGACAAACTCTTGTCCCAACTACAGTTACCTCACGCCGAGCATGCACTTAATCCGCTTCAGCAAACATTTACTGAGAAGCTATTCTGTGCCTGGCACTAAGCTAGGGACGCCTAAAACACAAACCCTGACCCTCGAAGAACTCAGTTTAGGACAGAGAGGAGATGCATAAAAATAAATGCAAAATCACGTGAAAAATGCCCAAAATGCAGGTATAAGACTGAAAGTAGCACAGAGGAGAAAGGAGCTGCTTGGTTAAGGGGTCAGGAAAGTTTCACAGAGGGCTTTTCAGGGCAGTCTGCACACAGCCAGGGGTGCAAGTCCATTAACAATGGCAACGTGAGTTTAAACATGTCTGAGTTTAAATTCTAAACCCATGAGCTCAGATTTTAGAAACTATGCTCCCGGCCCTTCTCATCAAGTGCCCTCCTCTTTCTTCCATGAAGCATCTGGATTCCAGGAACGTACAAACATCCAGACCCACTTCTGCAAGTTTTCTCCAGCAACTGGCCTCAGCAGATGGATGGATGGCCACGGCTGAAGTCGCTGAAAGCCTGAAAACAAGTTTAGGGCATATGTACCCAAAGGAGCTTGTACACCTGTCTTATTAGAGGCACAACTAGTCTAGGCAGGAGACCATTTCCAGTATTTCAAAAGAGCGTTTCATGGATAAATACTACATTTCATACTTTCTTTTTCTTTCTTTCTTTTTTTTTTTTGCGGTACACGGGCCTCTCACTGTTGTGGCCTCTCTCGTTACGGAGCACAGGCTCTGGACGCGCAGGCTCAGCGGCCATGGCTCACGGGCCCAGCCACTCCGCAGCATGTGGGATCTTCCCGGACCGGGGCACGAACCCGTGTCCCTTGCATCGGCAGGCGGACTCTCAACCACTGCGCCACCAGGGAAGCCCCATACTTTCTTTTTCTTTAAGCAGACTTGTTGTTGCTCAAATCCGAAGGGGGGAGGGGTGCAAATTCTGGGAGCTACTTGTTCTTAACTAAAACTATGGACAGAGACAAACTGCAATCTACCACCTCTTTAAAATCAGGATCCGTGTGTTGTATTTGAGTCAAATCAAGTTTAAGTTATTGGCTAAGAGTAAAAGGCAGGCTGCTGAATCTTCCTCACACCTTTTCAGTGAGTCCCGCTAACCTGACAGTCACTCCACTCCACGCTGAATGGCAGACGGAATACTGAGGGGGATTACGGGGAGAAATCACATATTTCTTCCCCCAAATAACTGGGTGTAGAAGATAAACAAGAAGGAGGTGGAGGGATAGTAGAGGAACTTCTTCGGCTAAATTAGAAGCTAGGGAGCAAAGCAGTAGCTACTTGTGGGCATTTTTTAAACCACACGCATTTCTCAGGAAAATGCCAGCTTGCCAAATTCTTCTTCCCGAAGACACCTGTTTCTGGGTCTCCGGTTACGCGCATGTTAGACTAACTGATTTTATTCCACAGCCCTTGACTGCTCTTTTCTGTTTTTCTTTCATCACTCTTTTTCTATTTTTTGTTTCAATTTTGCTCATTTCTACCAACATGTCTTCAAGTTTTTTGATTCTTTCCTCGAGCAGTGTCCAGTCTACTCTTGAGCCTGTTGAAGAAATTCCTCATTGCCATGAAAGTTTTTTAAATCTCTAGCATTTCATTGGGCTCTTTCTTACAGTTGCCATCTCTCTGCTGAAATCCCCTATCTGTCCATGAACAGTGTCCCCTTTTCCTACTAGATCCTTTAACATATTAAGCATAGTTATTTCAAAGTCCATCTGATAGTTCCAATATCCAGGTCATCTCTAAGTCTGGTTCTGTTGATTGCTTTGTCTATTGACAATGCTTTGTTGTTGTTGTTGTTTTCTTACTGTGTGTATTGTCATTTTTAATTGAATGCCAGACACTATATATAGAAGAGCAGTAGAGACTGAAATAATTTGTGCCTGGAAACGGACATGCCTCTGCTTCTGTGAAGCTGTACGCACAGGGCTGGGGATGGGGGCTGGGTCAATCTAGTCAGGACTTGGCCTGCGTCTGGGTTTTGTTGTGACCACTGGTGCACACGGCCTTCAGATTACTCCAGGGGTAGGTTGCTGTCATCCGGAGCTCAGAGTAGGAGCTAAGGTTTCAGAGGGTTGTTCTGTGTTCCTGGTTGCCGCGCAGCTTCCAGCCACCCTTATGTGCCTGTGCCTCGGTCGGGGTCTTTCTCCACGCTCTTGCCCCCTCCCAGCAGTCCTATGCTCTTCCTTGTTACAAGGTAGGAGCAGAGGTTCTCTTTTGTCCTGCTCCAGCTTCAGTCTTAGGCAGGCTTTGCTCCTGGACCTCAAAGATGGGATTTTTATTTTTTTCATCATTTTCCCCCTCTTCTCTGCAGCAGCAAAACATGCTTGTCTCTATACTTGGTGCTGAGTGAGATTCCCTTGCTCCTCCCCCACTGGTAGCAGACCTCTGCTTTTTTTTTTTTTTTTTTTTTTTTTTTTTGCGGTACGCGGGCCTCTCACTGTTGTGGCCTCTCCCGTTGCGGAGCACAGGCTCTGGATGCGCAGGCTCAGCGGCCATGGCTCACGGGCCCAGCCGCTCCGCGGCATGTGGGATCCTCCCAGACCGGGGCATGAACCCGCAGACTCTCAACCACTGCGCCACCAGGGAAGCCCGACCTCTGCTTTTTATTGGTATAAGGCAGTTAGTTATTGGCCCCAAATGGCTTCCCGCCCTCCCTAGGAGTACAGGGGTTGTGCCTCCCCCTTTCCTGAAGCAGCGCTGGGTCTCTGCCTATGTCCTGGGGCTGGAAGGTTTCCTACCCTCCCCAGGGGCAGAGGGAGTTTGCCACTACTCCCCCTCTGGAGAAGGGATTTTGCATGAGGTCTGAAGTGGAGAGGGTCTATTTTGGCTTCACACAAGGGAAGAGTCTGGGGCCACGCCCCAACCCCACAGTCACCGGCTCTCCTGTGCTGCCCATGCGTGTCCTCTGGTCTCCCGATTTACCCCACTATTTCTCAGGAGCACCTGGTGGAGGCCTGGGGTTCCAGACACACTCAAGCCACACTGGCCTGCAAGAGTCTGTTAAGACTTTGGCTTGTACGGCAACTGCTTTTCTCTCCTGCATCTGCCAAAGCTGAAATGGTGGCCCTCTCCTCGGAGGGCTCATCCCTTTTTGGAATTCAGCTAAAAGTCCATTGCCTTGTGGCCTCAGCCCTCTGATGGGCTCAGGGAAAACTGTAATTCTGTAGATTATCTGAGCTTTTCTCTCTCTGTTAGGGTGGGAGCAATGTTCTTCGAAGCTTTTTACATCCTAGAAACTCCCTATCCTGAGCTTCTGAGGCCACCTGGTCCCATATGATCTCGTCCCACATGGTCTTAACACGGCAGACAACCATTTTAGGATCTTTTGGGCAAAAATATTCATGCCAAACATGCACACCTGGAGTTTCTCATCTCCCTTTGCTCTGTTTTTTTCAGGTAAAACGTCAATCTAGAGGATCCTTCTGAGCAGCAATCTGTCTGATGGGAGGGGAGGAGATCTCAGCCAGGCTGTGTTTCTTTTAACACTTTTAAGAAGAAGAAGAAGAAAAATAAAGTCTCATTCAGCCTGAATGATTTAATTTGGAGTATTTTCTTGTACCAACTGTGAGAAATTCCATTGGCAAAATAGACAATTCCAGACATTTGTTCTCAGTAAATGATCCCTCTGTTTCACGTCTCTGATTGCCCCAATTACACTAATTGATTTCTCAATGTACCAATCCAGTAGACGTGTCACAGGAAATTAAACCCTCATCCTGTCCAGAGCAGAGGACGATTTCAAACCGAGAGGCCTTGGTGTCCGGAGATCCTCTGCCGCTGTGAAAACTCCAGGAACAACTCCGAGGCTGCTGCTGGCGTTCTCGTGTGGACACGCTCCGTTCCACTCCTTTTCTCACACCCGGTGATTGCACGCACACACACAGCTGGCCCTGGAGCAGCCTCAGGCTGTGTCCTGAGGACCCTCCTGCCCACCTGCCCCTGCCACCCCACAGCCCCTGAACCTCATGATTCCAGCCCCTACGCCCTTTCTTTGAGCTAAGCAGTGTGTGCTCCTGCAGCAGCTGGGAAGCATGGCCTTTTTATTCATAAGCACCTACTACCCTGTTATTGGCTCTGCTTAGCAGATTAATTGGCTGCCCTATTATCAGAGGCTATGGAGCCTTGGGCAGGCGAGGCTTCGATGGGGAAGGGAAGGAGTGCAGTCCTGGAAGAATAAGCCAGAGCAGTGACAGAGAAGGCCAAGAAGCCGAGGGCCCCAGAGGGGAACAAGGCGTAGTGGGGGAGGAGTTTCCAGGTAACTTGCCTTCAGGCCACACCCACTTTACCCAGGCAGTCAGCCAGGAGTGAAGGTCTCGCCCATAAAGGACAAGGATGTATACACAGAGGATCGCACACCTAGTTCTTATATTTTATATGCTACTTCCCCAGCCAGTCCGGATCCTCTATTAGCTTGTTATATCTGTCCAGGGAAGATAAGTATTACACTCTACGTTACAGAAGCTTAATTCCCCGAATAACAACCCGCCTGTACATTTGTGACCTCTAGCTTTGCTCCATTATTGGTTCCTATCTGTGGGGCACGATCACTGACATTACATATTTCCAGGTCTGCAGCCCTGAAACAGAGTAGGAAATAAGAATCTAAACACAGCTATGGAGAGAGAAAAGGCTTGAAAGGGTTGCCATCCCTACTCCGAATCCTGAAATTGATGAGAAAGAGAGAAAGAGTGAGGGAAGAAGGAAAGGCAGAGACCATGGAAACCAAAGACAGAGGGAACGACAAGCAACAAGAGGTGATGGGAAAGGAAGGAGGGAGTGACTGTCACTCTGGGCTCAACGAGATGAGGGCATGAATTAAGCTGCTGGCAAAGAAATTGCTACAACAATATAAATCTTGGGTCCGCTCCACAAATTGCCTGCATTAAATTTTCAGCCCAAACAGAAATGAAATCAAAAGGGAACAGGGGTTTTTCCATCTTCCCTCCTCTTCCTGTTCCCTTCCCTCACCTCCCAGCTGGAAGATGCCGGCACCTGAGGAAGGAGGACAGTGAACCGGAGGGGTGCCCTGCAGAGGCATCTGAGAGGCAGGAGGGGGCCACTCTGGAGTGCTTGGGAGGTTGGCACATCGAGCGAATAAACAAACATGTTAAGAATGATGCGAATCCGTGGAAGTCAGATTTCTCACTGGCTGAAGGGATTTAAAGCCTGGAAAGAGGAAAAGCTAGGAAGAACCCTGAGGTCTTGGACCAGGATTACAAGTATTGGCTTGATCTCATGGGTTTTTAAAAACACACGTACACAGATAGATGTAGAAATAGTTACAGATGTGTGTACACACATGACAAGCAGTAGCAGTGGGCACACCGAGTGATCAGATTTTGGTGTCTACATACCAGCCTCCACGAAAAGGAAACAGGGGGCCTTGGAAAAGTGGCTAATCCAGGGCTGGGGCAGGGCAAGTACAAAATGCCGCTGGGATGACTTAGGCCAGAAAGGAAGGAAACCAAGAATGATGCAAACACGTCACATAACACAGAGCCCGCTTACTGAAAGGGCTCCCAATGGCCTGGTTTAGATCTGAACATCAAAATAAGTCATGAGAGTATCAGATTACAGTCCATCAAATAAAACAGGAACCCATGAGTCTGAACAGACTCATTATAAATAAATAATGAATAAAAAGCAAATGAATGAGGGAGAAGGGAAAGCTTATCCTTCAGTGGAATGCCAGCTAATAAACATAGAAGAAATGATGGAGATGGAGAATCACTCCTTGGAACCGCCATAGTGGTGGTGATGCAGGCAGAAGTCATCAGTGTATGCCAGGAGTGGTGGCTGGGAGGTTGATGAGGAACGGGATATTGGCATTATATTGGAATATTCCTCCCCAAGAAAATACTGATCAACTACAGAGGGAAAAATGGATGATGTCACAGTAGAAAAACTTGGCAGACACCAACTTCAGCAGGTGATCAAGGTTAACATCCTTGGCGTGGAAAGGGACCATGATTTCTATGGGATCCTGCTAAGAATGCACTGTCTCAGCCTGGTCACCAGGAAACATCAGCAGACGCAGCTGAGGTTCAAACTACAGAACGGAAGACGGTCAGAAAGAGGAGAAACAGGCCAAGACTGAGGAAGCATTCCAGGTGGAAGGAGGCCGATAAGCCATGACAAGTGATCCCAGACGGTGTTCTTGGAGAAACTCTGTGTCATGTGGGAAAGTGTCCTGACTTCTGGGGTGTACTCGCCGGCTGTTTAGGGGTGACGGGGAATTACATCATCTGTAGTACATCTTACAGATCAACAGAGAGGAAAGGTCGCAGAGAATCTGGGTGAGGGAGATGTGGGGGTTCTTTGTATGGTTCTTGCAAATTTTCTATAGGTTTGAAATGTTACAATTTTAAAAAAGAAAGTGGGGGGTTCTTTGTACTGTTCTTGCAAATTTTCTATAGGTTTGAAATGTTACAATTTTAAAAAAGAAAGTGGGGGGTAGAAGGAGCCGTGTGGGAGGGGTAGAAGAGGTTGTCAGAGAAGCGGACGCAGAGCTCTGCGTTACTCTGGGCCCTGGCTCTGGCGGGAGAGGACGGGCAGCCCGTTGGGGTTCCCGCACGTGTAAGGATCAAAGCCAGAGTGAGAGGCTGAACACGCACATCCCTCCTATTTTACAGGGCCCGCGAGGGGCGGCCTTTACTGGAGTTGAGAAGACCATTCTAGGCTGGGAACCCCGGAGAGCAGCCGAAGCCCCACGTGGGGACCAGCTGACAGGAGGGCAGGGCAGGGCCCCCGCACACCTCACTGCAGCCTCCTTCTGACCCGGCTATCGCGTGGCTCCCTGGAGACCGCTTGGTGGGAAAGGTGTGCTAAAAACATATGACCCTGGATCTAACACATCGGAAGCCAGAAAGAGCTCAACAATTGCTGTCACCCTGGAGGGAAATCAGCCCTCGTCTCCTTTGCCATCCTGTCTCCGGTCCAGGGCTGGGGAAGGTAGAAGAAGCTCAGAAACTGAGAGGAGGGCGTACGGTCAGAGGAAAAGGCACAGGACCAGCTCTGCACGTGCCCCTGGCTCAGCTTTATTACAATCGAAGTTTACCTCCTTACCCCGGCAGCACTTATGATTTAGAGGTTACTGGATATTCACAAGGAGAGAAAAACACTTGAATGCTTTCATTATCTTAAGGAAAAAAAAAAAAAAGAAAGAAAAAACCAGAAACCCACACCTTTTTGGGAGCTCCGGGAGGAGATGCCTCGACCCCGTCCCCTTCCCTCACCTCTCTGTACACACCTAGGCAGCCCCCTTGTACTCAGCAGCCCAGCGGCCGCAGGGGCTGGAGGCCCGTGGGGACACAGAGCAAAGTGTGAGCTCAGGTTAATGAGACAACGGGACTAACGGGACTCTAAAATTCAGCTCAGCAGCTAAGAATATCTCCTGTGGACTAGAAAGAGAATCCACGGCCGAGATCTCAGCATTCCTTTAACAGGATAAAAAGAACCAGCTCTTCAGAAGCAGGGCAGTGGGGTTTAGAGGCGAGAACATCGGACACGGGACGAGGGCCCCTAAACTGTCCTCCTGATGTCTAGACGTGTCACTTCACCTGCCAGGCCTCAGCCTGTGAATCTTCAAAATGACAGGCCTGCTTCTCTTAATTCCACAATTACAGAATCAGTGTACACACTCTCAGAAAACAACTAAAATAGGGGAGGGTGGCACGAATTGGGAGATGAGGTTTGACATAAATACACTACCACGTGTAGAATAGATGGCTAGTGGGAACCTGCTGCATAGCACAGGGAGCTCAGCTCGGTGCTCCGTGATGACCTAGATGGGTGGGATGGGGGGTGGGAGGGAGACGCAAGAGGGAGGGGATATAGGTACACATAGAGCTGAGTAGCTTCACTGTACAGCAGAAACTAACACAACATTGTAAAGCAATTTTACTGCAATAAAAAAAAAATGTGTTTTTGCACATAGAGATGCAGAAACACATACGACAAGACTCCTGCCAAACTGTGCACAGTGATTTGCGGGGGTTGGGAGCAGAAGGGGAGACTTACAGAAGACTGACTTTCTGTATTTCTGTAAAGTGTGAATTTATTTTCTTTTTTTGCGGTACGCGGGCCTCTCACTGTTGTGGCCTCTCCCGTTGCGGAGCACAGGCTCCGGACGTGCAGGCTCAGCGGCCATGGCTCATGGGCCCAGCCGCTCCTCGGCATGTGGGATCTTCCCGGACCGGGGCCACGAACCCGTGTCCCCTGCATCGGCAGGCAGACTCTCAACCACTGCGCCACCAGGGAAGCCCCAAAGTGTGAATTTTTCAACAACTACCCTGCATTCGTTTTGTTGTTAAATGAAAAATCTCAAAACACACTCAGGGACATGGTTGTCACAAATGACAAAAACGGGCCTGGCACACACCGTGTGTTGCCTAAGAGATGACGGAACTGAATTCACACACATGCAACCTGACACACACACAGAGCTATCTTTCTTCTTAGTCTCTTGAGACTAAGAATGCCACATCTAGTGTTCACATTGTAAATTCACAGCAATCAAACCATAACGTGGACTTTGGAGGGTGTGCTTTCCTTGTAATATGTTCCAGGTCCTTCCTGACGATGCCGTCACCCTTTCTATGCCCTCGGATCCCAGAGATGTCCCCGCTGTTGCTACAAGTGGACATCTTTATATACCTGAAGCAGTCAGTTAACTCTCCCTTCACCAAGAGAGAAGGGAAATGAAAATAAAACCAGTCAGCCCGTCTGTGGGGTTCGGTGCACAGAGGCCAGGCTAGGGTTTGGGAGGCCCTGGCTCCGGCTCAGGAAGACTCTTTGTCTCTTCACCGACCTCACTTATCAAGCACCTGCTCTATCCACTCCACAGGGGTGATGTGAGCCTTCAAAGCGGCCGTGCCTGGAAGGGCTTGGGAAAGCAGAGACACCAGAGAACTGAAATCTGTGATTCTTAAAACACCGTGGGTCACTCTGATTCATGTGAAGCAATCAACTTCCTTTCCAACTATAAATTAGCCACTGTAATTAGCAAGAGGAACACCAAATAGCTCATTTCTGCCGCGATGCAGAAGTAATTTACCTATTTAAAATAATTCAGGGGAAGGAGGTTTTCAGGTTCTGTCTTTTTCACTAGTCCCTTTTCTAGCAAGAACCGGAGCTCCAGGAGAGTCCCTGGAACCAGGCGCTGGGGCGTCTAGTGTTCCCCTTGTACACCTGCACACCCCGGACCACCACTCTCCCACACGGGGGCTGCAATCACACATCCTTCGCCTTCCTTCTTCACTATTCCAGAGCTGCAACAAACAGCACATTTCCAGAAGGCTTAATGTTACCGTGTGATCGTATGGTACACTGTGTCTCGAGAGGCTTTCTGTGTGAGTTGGGGCGTGCAGGTAGAATTAGGGAACAATGTAGTTGAACATGATCTCTACACCTGTCGGCAGTTCCTAAGCAAGAGATGATGCCAGAGGGGACTTCCCCGGTGGTCCAGTGGTTAAGACTCCGCACTTCCACTGCAGGGGAACCTGGGTTCGATCCCTGGTCCGGGAACAAAGATCCCGCATGCTGAGCAGTGCAGCCGAAAAAAAAAAAAAAAAGATGATGCCAGAGAAGACGAACAGGCTCCATATTGGCCCTGATCCAGACGTGCCCTCCTTAGCCTGATCACCCCATCCTCCCCTCTTACGTTTCATGTACCCCAAGCTCACCAACCTCCCTGCTGCCTGTGCCCTCCGCCACCCCTGCCTCTCTCTGCACAGTCTGCTCCTTCCTGCTGCAGTTCCCCGTTCCCACTTTCCCTGGCAAACTCCCACTCTTCCTTCCACGGCTTTCTCTGGCTCACTCCAGCCACCACCCCCAGACTAGAAGTGATGGGGGAGCCCTCACTCTGAGTGGCTAGCGCGTGGCTTAGTAGAGCAGCTCAAGAAATGTGTTGAGTGAATGAATAAGTGAATGAGAACAGCCTCATGCTGGATGGCGCTGGATGTGTAACCTTCTATTTACAAGCTGGACTTCTTTACTGGTCTCCAAGTTCTTTGAGAGCAGGGCATGGATGAACTTAGTGTTTACTAAGGTCCTGGGGGTGTTCTAAGTGCTCAATACATGTTTATAGAACTATGGTATAGAGAACGGGTAAGCAACAAGGTCCTGCTGTGTAGCACAGGGAACTATATTCAATATCCTGTGATGAACTAGAATGGAAACGAATCTGAAAAAGAATATATATATATATATATGTATAACTGAGTCACTTGGCTGGATGGCAGAAATTAACAGAACATTGTAAATCAACTATACTTCAATAAAATAAAATGCATTTTAAAAAAGGAAAATAATGGGGCTTCCCTGGTGGCGCAGTGGTTGAGAATCCGCCTGCTAATGCAGGGGACATGGGTTCGAGCCCTGGTCTGGGAGGATCCCACATGGCGCGGAGCGGCTGGGCTCGTGAGCCACAACTACTGAGCCTGCGCGTCTGGAGCCTGTGCTCTGCAGCAAGAGAGGCCGCCATAGTGAGAGGCCCGCGCACCACTATGAAGAGTGGCCCCCGCTTGCCACAACAAGAGAAAGCCCTCGCACAGAAACGAAGACGTAACACAGCAAAAATTAATTAATTAATTAATAAACTCTTACCCCCAACATCTTAAAAAAAAAAAAGGAAAAAAACGAATTAAAAGAAAAATGTAAACATACATGTTTGTTGAGTACATGAATGAGCAGAGAAACTTCAGGGGATCTTTGCCAGTCCATCTCTCCAAATCCAAAGTTATAAAGCTCAGAAGATATTCAGAAGTAACCTCTAGACCCCAGCTTTCTGAGCTATAAAGTGACACAGAGTGGAATGCCAAGATCTCCTCTAAGTTCTAAGACTATAATTTGGAAAGGTAGCAATTATCACAAATCCTGATCAAAAGACTTGGCACTTGGCTGCTGTAGAAAAGATGATTCTGTAGCTCTTGTTCAGGTGCTCCATTTATTTGAAATGCTGAAAACCCTTCACCTTCAAGATAAACAAGTACGCAGCAACGCTGGGTGCACGTGGAAGGCACGTGGAAATTCAGGGAACATCGATGGAACTAGCGTGGTTTCACGTGCTCTCGTGGGCTGTGTCGGAAATTGTTTATGTTTTTGTGATTGCTCAGATGGTCGAGCTTCTGGATACGGCAGCAAACACTGCCACATATTTGATGAGTGTGGCTGGTGCCAGAACTACCATCAGGCAGGAGAGTCATCATCCTAAGAGGGACTATTTCACGCTGCTCTTAGAAGTGGCACTGCTTACGACCACATGGATGGACCTAGAGATGATCCTACTAAGTGAAGTAAGTCAGACAGAGAAAGACAAATCCCAAATGATACTACTTATATGTGGAATCTAAAAAAAAAAAAAAGATACAAATGAACTCACTAACAAAACAGAAATAGGCTCACAGACATAGAAAACAAACTTATCGTTACCAGAGCAGAAGGGAGGGAGGGATAAATTAGGAGTTTGGGATTAACATATACACACTACTGTATACAAAAGAGATAACCACCAAGGACCTACTGTATAGCACAGGGAACTCTACTCAATATCTTATAATAAACTATCATGGAAGAGAGTGTAAAAAAAAGAATATATATATGTATAACTAAATCATTTTGCTGTACACCTGAAACAAACACAACGTTGTAAATCAACTATATTTCAATAAAAATTTAAAAATAAATAAATACATTTTAAAAACTCAAAAAGAAAAAGTGGCAGTGCTGAGATGGAGTTCCTACATGGGTTAAGCGTCAAATAAATAAGGTTTCATCATTAGTGGTTACAGCAGACTGGAGAGCTGCCGACTGATTTTATGAGCACCTACTATGCGCAAGGCAGAATCCTGACAAGGAGCACTGAATAAAGCAAAGTCCTCTCCCTTCGAGGTGCCTCCACTGTAGCAGGGAAGACAGAGAGTAATGAGGAGAGACACAGACGCATAGCAAGTCAGGCAATAGTAAGTACCACGGAGAAGAATAAGACAGGCTAAGGGGATGGAGGTTGCCTGGGATGCTCCAGAAAACCCTTCTTCTAACTCTTTGCCTTATGCCAGCGCTGCAGACAACAAGGCTTCTCCAGTTGGAGTGAAATTTCCTTTATTCCTATCAAGAAGGCCAATGAGCCAGGGTTTGTGAGCGTCATAAGAACGGAGTAGAAACCTAAAATAGTGAGGCTTTTCGCCCCTGGAGTTAGAGCTGGCCGTTCCCAGTGGAGCCCCATGTAGACCCGGCAATTCTAGGAATTCGGGAGAACAGAGGCTCTTGACTTGTTGTCCTCTCGTTCTCTTTTTATTGGGCTAACTGCTAAGCATGTAAGGTCGATTAGTGCATCCCAGAAAGTATGTTTTTTTTCTTGCTATGGCCTCCATAATAAGATATTTTAATTTGATGTAAGTAATCTAGCAATAATTCTGGAAGTTGGACACATGAGGCTGCTGTTAGCATGTGTCTAATTATGGAGCCATTTATTCAAGCCAGTATCGACCATATGACACGTCGTGTGCCGGGTGTTGAGGGGCAGAGGCAGCCATGGGCTTCGCCAGCAGGTCGCTTAGCATCTACTAGGACAGGTAAGACGACTTTGCTATGCTGTACGGTCGGACACGGCTGAGCTGTGAGAGGATCGGGGTGACGACAGCGGACATTGCTTCAGGCCCTGGAGACAACTGTGTCTTCACAATGGCTTTGGAGCTGAGACATGACCCAACCAGCCCACTGCCGTGTGCGAGAATGACACAGTCCTGGGCTGAGTCAAGGCCCCTGGTCCCCACATGCCCCGTGCCATGTGTGCTGAGACCACTACAGCCAGGGCGACAACCCTGCAAGCCTGGGGGAGCAAGTCCCTGGGCTTCGCTCCCGACCTTCTCCCCCCTTATTCAGAGCCCCCTCGGGATTGTGCCTGGTCCCCTGCCTCAGCTTCCCCCCCACCAGTCTCCCCGCTTCTGTCCCTGTGCCCCAAGTCGATTCTCCACACGGCAGCCAGGGCGATCTCTTAAATACCTAAGTTAGATGGAGCACCTTCCAAAGGCGTCCCATCACCCTTGAAGCAAAATCCAGATCCTCACTGTGGCCCGAAAGCCCTTCAAGATTCTGCCCCGGCAATTTCTCCCACCTCCACGCCTACCGTGCCTCCCTTCCATCCTTCCACCGCAGCCACGCTGTTCTTGCTTTTCCCCAAACAAACCAAGCTCACCACTGCCCCAGGACCTTAGCACATCCCCTCCCCCAGGAACGCTCACCTCCAGAAACCACGTGGTTCTCCCCTACCTCTTTTTAAATCATCCCCTTAGAGAGGCCTGCCTTAACTACCCCCTAGATTAGACCCCTTTCCCTCCCTCCTTCATGGGATGTCTCATTAGCTGATGTTATATATCTGTTCCTTTTCTTGCTGTCTGTCTTCTTCACCAGCTATAAATGTCACGAGGGCACAGACTTTGTCTCTTTTGTCTATCTTGCTCAGTGCCTGACACCTGGCACAAACAAGGTGTTTAATAAATACGTGTGAAATGACCCCCACAAAGACACTGGGGGATTAGATTCAACACACCTCTCAGCCCTGTTCTCATCAGCCAACGCCAGTGTTCCACTTCCTTGAGTGCTGAGTGGCTTCCAAATGTTTATCTTTGGGTTGGACCTCTCATCTGAGTCCCAGGCTCAAATATGCAATTGCTTACTGTATATTTCACCAGATTCCTCAAAGACTCCCTAAGAGGATGCCCGCCCAGCCCTCCACACACCGAGGCTGCTCCCGGTTCTTCTGTCCGTGAGCGGTGCCAGCCTCCACAGCCCGCACAAGCCAGACACCCTTCAGCAGGGTCCCTGCTGAAGCCTCCTTCCCCTCTCCCACCCCCATCCAACTCATCCATCCCCATGGCCACGACCCTGATCCGGGCCTCCGATGTGTCTCTCCTGGACTATTGCTGGCATCTTATAACCCAGGGGTCCCCCACCCCCCGGACACGGAGCACTGCTGGTTCACGGCCTCTTAGGAACTGGGTTGCACAGCCGCTCCCCCATCGCTTGCATTACCACCCGAACCGCCATCCGTGGAAAAACTGCCTTCCACGAAACCGGTCCCTGGTGCCAAAAAGGCTGGGGACCGCTGTTATAACTGGCTTCCCTGTATCCACCTGTGGGCCCTTCCACCTGTCGTGCTCACAGTGGGCACCTGCGGCCCTGTCACTCCTGTGCTTGAATCTGTGGTCGCTCCCCTCGGCTCTTAGGATAAAGAGCAGAATCCTTACCCCGGTCTACAAGCCGGGTGGATGCTCTACCAGGACACACGGATGCAGCTGTGCAGGTGGGCAAAGGCTGAAATCCCTCCATCCTTCTAGGTCAGTCCCCTGCTCCTGCCGTTCTGGTCCCTCCCCAAGACCCTTCTCCTCACTCGGCAACCAGAGGGTCAACGTGGGGCGCAGCAGGGCGCAGCCTCATCTGGTCCCTGTTCTCTCCGCCTGCAGCCGTTCTGGCCGCCACCAAACTCTCCAGGCTTTTCTCTGCCTCTGGAATGTTCTTCCCTCCCCTCCCTCATTAACCCCGTCTCACCCCTCAGCTCAGTATCTCCTCTTCTAGGAGTCTTTGACCTCCAGCCCTACCCCACATCTTTCTCACACAGTCTCCTAATACCCTCTGCCTTTCCTCATGGCTCCTAACATAGTTGGGTCTGCAGATCCATTTGCGTGATTCTTTGACTTAACAGCTCTCACAGCCAGTAGACTATAGTTCAGAGACGATGACGATGATGGCTTTTTTCTTTTTTTAACCACTAAATTCCTAAAGCCCAGCTCTACACGTGAGGAGGTATCCAGGAAGACACTGGCTCCCCGGGTCTGAAGCTGGAAAAATGCTTGGATCAATGAAAGATGCAGGTATTCATGGAAAGATACTGGCGTAGGCACATGTAGACATGTGTCCTTGCGTGTGGACTTGTTCTTTTCTATAATTTTCTATAACTGTAATCATGGTGATCAAAATCAGTAGACATAATCTATGCAGTAAGAAAGCTGCCCTGAATACTCAGACGTCTCTTAAATAAGCCTCTTTCCACACTACTTAGCGTAATTATTTCCGAGGATGGCAAACAACTCCTATCCTTTCCACGAAACATACTCTTTGAAAGCGTCTTGCTTATATAAGGATCAGCATTTGCCGTATTACTGCTCTCATGGTCCACTGGCTCCAAAGATTCAAGCAAAAGCAAATTCTCGAGCCATGACCCCAGGACAAAAGCCTGGTTTTTTATCTTCTCAAAACAGTGAATGCGCGCTTTAAAGAGAAGAAGCTCTCATCCCATAAGGAGGAGGGGTCTGTGCGCATCACAGGGCAAGGGTGTTGCCCGGATGGTGCGCTGAGGTTAACCAAGGTTCAAGTCCCGGCCCCGCTGCGCCCCACCGTTCAGTCGTCTCCCCCCTTCCCCGCCCAACACGCTCCACTCAGAGCAAAAGCCAAATCGCCCGTTAACACCAGAAGGAGGCTCCAGCAACGCTGGCACTCCCGGCGGGTCTGCAGCCCTGCCCCTGCGGCAGCACAAGACAAAGAGCAGCAGCAGGGCCCAGATCTGGGGGAGGGGGTGAAGGAGCCGCGGGGCTAAACCAGCAGGAGGGGCTGCGCACCTTGGGGAGCCCTCCTTTCACACAGCTGCCCGCCACATTATTTCCTCGCCTGCAGCAGTTAGCAGTTTCCTCTGGCGCTAAGCCCATCGGAAAGCGTGTCCATGAAGTGCAAACATTGCCTCACGCTCGTGGAGCCTCAGATGAACTGAGGAGGAGGTGCCTGAGAGGAGCAAGGGCAGAGGGACAGGCCATTCACACGCCGGGGCCTCACCAGCAGCTGCCCGATCAGGACCGAGCCCCTCCCTCCCGGTGTCGTCAGAATCTTCCAATTTCACGCGGAAAATCAGCTCTGGCTCAGGGCTTAGGGACATGCCGTTGCCCCCATTTCTGCTAAGTGGCTCGTTTGAGAGCTGGCGTCTTAACCCTTGGAAGGCCTCTGAGGGGCTGGTGCGTCTCAAGCAGGCGCACTGCGGACACTCAGCTGGGTTTCTGGGCCTGAACAAAGGAAGCCAGAACGCGCATCCCTGCCGCCCAGAAATGCATCCGCGGGCATCCCCACGGGGCCGGGGGTGGCTGGCGACACCACGACAACTCACACAGCCCCTCTCCTGAGCCCTCTGATCTCAGGACTCTCCCCTGGCCCCCAGATTTTGCTCCTACTGTTTCTCCCCAGAAAGAAATGGGTCCAGAGTGTCAATCTCTCCAAAGGCGACCTTTAGGGCTGTACATGTACTTAGAATCACCTCGAATGTCCTCAGGCCTGTGGACGCGTGCAGGCTGGGATATCTGGGTGGAGGGATGACACAAGGGGGGCTTGCTTCTCCCCATCTAGTTTGCACCCCCAAGTCCGTCCACACGCCTGTCTCCCCTCTGAAGTTCACGGCCATGGCCGCTGCTTCATATCACACACCTACTTGTTTCCCATCACACCCTCCCCCCCGCCCCATCCTCTCTGATCTTCCAGCTGTGGATTTAGACCACAGAAGACCAACTGGATCCAAAAGGGGTCTTGGCACAGGGTAGTGTCCGTCTTAAGTAGGATGAGGGCCAGGAAAGTGAGGCTGAGGGCCCGGGGCCAGAGGCACGCCGCCAGCGGAAAAGTGAAGCTGCATTCCTGGTATTTCCCCTGCTGGCTTGTAAAAGTCATCCAGTCCAGCACGACACGGATGGACCCTGAGGACACCGTGCTCCGTGAAATAAGCCAGTCACAAAAGACATACACTGCATGCGTCCACTGATATGCATGAGGTACCCGGAGCAGTCAGATTCCTAGAGGCAGACAGGAGGTTGGTGGTCGCCAGGGGCTGGAGAGGAGGGAAGGGTGAGTTGCTGTTTAATGGGTGAAGAGTTTCCGTTTTACGAGATGAAAAGAGCCCCGGGGATGGAGGGTGGTGACATCCATGGATGTACTTAAGGCCACTCAACTGTACACTTACAAACGCTGAAGATGGTCGATCCTATGTTATGTGCTTTTCACCACAATTTAAAACAATTTTTTTAATGGTTAAGATGATGTTTTAAAAAGTCACAATCGGTAACTTTCTTCTCAACCAGAAACGGAATCAGCTGTGTACCTGAACAACTGGCAGAAACAAACAAACACAACAAGAGTCATCCGATCCACGGCCCTGGCCACACCCCTGTCCTCCTTCTTGGGAGTAAGATGATTCAGTCAGCGCCTAGATTTCTGGCCCCAAACCTGACTCTCTGTCTTCCAATCCACCCTGCACACTTTCAGTCCCCTCCCCCTCCCCAAACCAAGCCCTGTCACTCAGCACCAGAAATATCCAGAGAAGCCCTTTCAGCCGCACTAGTTCTCAGTCTCTGTCAGCATAGGACGGAGCAAGTCCTCAGCACTGTTTCCTTCTCAGCCCAGCAGCACACCCACCAAGGCCGCTGGTGGACAAAGGAGATGAATGTCACCACTGACACAGCATCCTTCAAAGGCCCTTCCTCCAGCCCACTTTCAAAGGCCACAAATTTTAAGACCGAAGCAGGGACCGGCCCGAGACTTCTAAGGGGAGAGGCCGCAGGGGAGGGAGCCGGGTGCAGCCCACACTGTTCGCGCACCAGCGCTTCTCTATGGGGCCCTGGGCCACTGCAGGGCCACAAACACCAGGGTTAGGGCCTTCAGCGGGCGGGAGCCCTGAGAGATGTTTGAGGCCACTGGGAAAAGGTGAATAGAGGCAGATTCAAGCCTTCAGGAAAGGGCACCAGGCAAGAGCCGCTCTTCAGAGACCACATGCCTGCCTGCACCCTGCATCTCACTTACCTGGTTACAGGTGTTAATGTCTACCCCATTCCGCAGGTGGTCCAAAGCTTTGTCCAAGTTACCTGATCTTGCTGCCCTCAGAAAGCTGGTAGCAGCGTCGGCCTGTGAGGAGAAAGAGCAGCTGTGAGTGGGTCTGTGTGACAAAGATCTCACGATCCATTCAAGCCCAGAGCTGTGAAAAAGGGCCAAGGTCACGGCGGCAGCCAGCACACCCTCCTGTTCAGGTGCCCACCATGGTCCCCAGGCGTGTACGGGCCTGGAGCCCCTGGACAGACCGCTCTCGGCCCACGTGCAGGGTGGCCTTCAGAGCCCAGCCTCCCTTCCTTTTGATGTTTTTATGAGCAAGCGATCTTGGCTAGGACCCGGGAGGGGCCGGCCTTCGAGAGGGTTCCCATTCCACCAGTGACCGCTCAGCAGGCCTGGCGTCGCACTGCCTCGATGCTTCCACGGGCTCCGCCTTCCTCCTGAGGAGCCCAAAGCACACGGCCCCGGCCCCGCCCACTGAGTCACAGATGGAGGCACCACAGGAACCAGACGCAAGCTCTTTGATGCTATTTTGTGGTTTTGTTTTTAAGTAAACAGCGCGTAGCACTTACTACCGTGCCCAGAACCATTATCGGCACTTGACATATAATATGTATCAACACACACACACAGAGATGCATTTCGTCATTTAAAATATCCCCAAGAGGTAAGCACTATTGCCGTCCCCATTTTACAGATGAGGGAACGGAGGCCCAGAGAGCCCAACTGACTCGTGCAGGTTCACACCGCAGGGAAGAGGCACAGCAGGCAGTCTGGCTCTGCCATCTGACCTGGCAGGTGCCCCTCGCCAGTTTTCCTGAACGACGATAAAGCACTTGGGGTCTGTATGCTGAGGCTCAGCCACCTACAGGCACATCCAGATCCTGCCCAGGACATTGATTTGTATTAGAGATGAATGATGGCCGGAGACTGAGAGCTGGGGGGATGGCAGACAACTGCAGGGGCTCCGAGTAGCTCCCCTGCGTCTAGGGGGGCCCTACAGTCTGCAGGTACCCCTGGCTCCTGTGTTCTCATCTGTAAGCCAGGGAGGGAGGGGGACAAGGCCTTTCCCACACCCTGGCTGTGAAGCTGAAAGGAAATGTTATACATGATTATAATTATTACATCAGCACAAGCGCTGAGCACGGTGCTTGCACACGGTGTGCACTCTGGGTGAGTTTAACAGGTGAGAGCTGTCACGTGACAAGCCACGTGTGAAGCGGGGGGAGTTTAGGGTTGGGGGGCTTATGCTGTTCCTCCAGAAGCTCCACCCACGGGTGCTGTCTCCTTCCATGCTCCCCTCCTCCAAGAACGTGCTGTAGTGGGCTGAACCCTGGCCCCCCAAGATACGCCTGCACCCTAACCCCTGGAGCCTCTGAATGTGACCTTACTTGCAAAAAGAGTCTTTGCAGATGTAATTATGTTATGGGTCTTGAGATGAGATTGTCCTAGATTACCCAGGTTGGCCCTAAATCCAGTGAACACACACACACACATACACACACATGAGATGTAGGCAGAGGTCGGAGTGACGCGGCCACAAGCCAAGGAAGCTGGCAACCAGCAGAAGCTAGAAGCGGTCAAGAACAGTCTCCCCTGGAGCCTCCGGAGGGAGCGTGGCCCTGCTAACACCCTGACTCAGACCTCTGGCCTCCAGACTGTGAGAGAAGATATTTCTCCTGTTTTAAGCCACCAAGTCTGTGGTACTCTGTTAGAGCAGTCACAGGGATGACGGTCCCTAAACACGTTAGATTCAGAATCTACAGCCAACAATCTCAGAGTCCTACAATTAAACCAAAGCAGGCCTGCACACCTTCACCAATTAAACAGTTAATCCAGGGCAGGACAGATTCTCCAGCCTTACAGATCTTCACACCGGAGGGCTGCCCTGTGCCCCCGTCCCTGCCACCGCAGGCGAGGATTTATCTGTTGGTTCCTCATGAGCCGGATTCCCAGAAAAATCAGGCTCAAGGTTCAGTCCCTCTGAAAATGTCTGCCTGTGCCTGCTGGTTCAGAAAGCCTGTCTGCACTCAGCTGTCTGGAAAAAAATATAGTACATTATTTCCCCAAAATGAGACTATTAGAGAGAGACACATCTCCCACTTGTCCAAACTATCTTCTGCAGCACAATCATACGATGTGGGATGAAAACCTAAGCATGGTGGATGCAAATAGATGTAACACCAACTAATGACGCTGTCAGGATTCAAAGCATTGAATCTAGGAAGCAAAGGAGAATATTTATGACAGACAGACAAGCAGATAAACGGAGGGCTGGGGAAGCCCAATCTGGATGAGGCTGAAGAAGGCTCAATAGTTTCTGTTGTGTGTCTAATTGAACCATGAACTTATAATACTAATATCAATCAATTCTATCTTTCAATCCTGATCACAACCTGTGAGGCAGGTATAATTATTATGTCCATTTTAGAGGCGACAAAACTGAGGTTTGGAGAGGTTAATAACGTGCCCAAGTCGTGTGTTAGTTAACACTCAGGGATCAGCCCAGGACTCCCTGAATCAAGCCAAAACCTTCCTACTGCCCTTGACCCCGAGGTGCATTCTCAGCGATTTCAAACCTGAGGGTGACCAGAAAGCCATGACAGGTGTAGGGGCTGGGAGGGCCCCCATGCCTTTCCCAATTAAACAGTGAATCTATGGCAGAGAAAGGGTCCCCGGCAGGTCCCGGCTCTGACCTTGACCTGCTGCGTTGAGGCCAAGACAGGTCTCTAGGAAGGAATCATCCAGTCCCAGTCCTTCCCTTCCCTGATGATAAAACTGATGGTAAAAATAGAGTGACCAGCTAAGGTCACCTAGATAGTTAGAGGTGAAGTTCAATTGCTAAGGCTTTTTCATTTTCTTTTTAGTCTTCTCTGGGCATAGAGTCGTCAGGACCCAGGTAGGCTCCTCAGGGTATCTTACAGGTGGATTGTAGGTAATAATGGTGTCATTCCACTGTGTATCCCCCAGTTTTAATTCTACAACTTATTTCCTGAGGTCCTGTTTCAAGTCCAGAATCGGGCTAGGGCAAAGAGAGAGAGTAAAAATTCTGAATATAGGTCCCTGCCCTTGTGATTTGAAAAACAAAGTGACAGAGTTAGAAAGTGATCCATTCCACCCACAGGCACGCAGTGGGCACCTCCTAGGTGCCGGAGAATATTTCAGCTGCAGAGCAAATGGCCCTCTTTGGAATATGAGACCCACTCTCGTCATCTTGTTCTGCTGAATCTCTAACTCAATTTCCTGCAACTTAATGACCCGTCCCAGGTGCCGTTTCCTGGTGCGTCTAGGAACAGTCTGTAACCCAGGAGGGCAGAAAGAGAGTCCAAAGAATCCAATATGCTCCATTTAGAATATTTACCCGAGTAAATACCAACCAGAAAAACAACAATAATGACAAAATACGAACCAGACTATCTCAGCGCTAGGATAAACTGGAGCAGAGACCCTGGCCCTCCCTGAGTGCCCCGTCCCTGCAGGGCAGCCTCGGAGAGGCCTCTCTGTGCGGAGAGACCAGAGGAGCTAAAGAAAGCTGCTCGTTGCACCCAGAAAAATCAGTCCACGATGGCCCTAAACCCTGTACCACCACTGAGAGCTGTCACCCCTCTGAGCACCCACAGCAAGGCTGCCCACTTGCGCCATTGCCCCTTCCTCATCTTGAGCTTTATTTTAACCTAATTTTACCCTTGAGGAAACTGCCAGCACTGAGGAGAGGAGGGAGCACACACATCTCATTGCACACCCGGCCCACATCCCTACAGATGAAGCCATGTGATGTCCCCGAGCTTCTGTTCACAATGAAACAAGTTACCTTTATAAAGCCCTTCCTATGTGTTAAGCCCCCCGCACCAACGACTTCACTGGCTCCTCCCAATCATCTCCAGAGGCAGGTACTTTCATTGTCTCCTCTTCACAGATGAGGTAAATGAGTCACAGAGACGTTGAGCATCTTGTCCGAGGTCACACAGCGAATCCTGGCTGGGCAGGAATCTAAGCAGTGCTTTCCTCACTAGCCATGTCCTAGTGCCCAGAGATTCCACTCCAGTTCAGCTCTGGCTGGAGGGAGCCTTCCGCCTGCACTCAGAGGCTGTGCCCACTTCAGCCCTCGCTTCAGGAGGAAGGCAGCAGAGGGGAAAGGAAGGGAATGGAATTCCTCTTGGGACTCAAGTTCTCATCAGGGCTGCTCGTTCGGAAAAGGGAGGTGAACCCTGGGTTACCTGAGACGCCTGACTATTATTAAACTTGCACTTCCTGAGTGGGGCAGATACGAATATAGCAATAGATAAGTAGCAGAGGGGACTCCAGTGTCCGGGGAGGGAGAGCCGGAAGCAGGGAGCTAAATGTCAGCAAGCCTGCACCCAGGGGCAGGGGAGGCTGCCGAAACACCGGAGCCAGGCGGAGTCTAGGTTTAGACCAGGTGGGAGAAGCCAGGGCCTCCTCACCCCTTCTCTGGGGCTTGAGATGGCCTCAGTTTTCCCAGGACAAATCATGACTGACGTTTTTCAAGGTCTACCAGTGCAAAATCTCATCTAAAAAGAGGAATGGGAGCGGAGCCCTCATTAATTTCTGTAAACAGTGATAAGACAGTATCTCCTTCCCAAAGGGTCTTGCTTGGGCAAAAGGCAGGGTCACTGTCAGAACTCCCAGTAGAGGTTCTGGACCTCTTCCTGAGGGGCTGCAGCACACCCAGAAGTCCAAGTACAGCAGGCGGTGTTTGGCCTGTATATGCGGGTGGCCCTACACATCGGAGAGTGCCTTCATACTCAGCGCCCGGCTGTTCCTTGGAGCCCAGGTCGGGCCTCCAAGAAAGAACACGCAGTGCCCGCCTGCACACACCTGTGTGGCCCCTGCATTAGGCTACTGACGATAGAGAAACAGAAGTGAACCCTGGGCCCCAGTGTGCGCTTTCATTAGGTTTCTTTCATTTTTCTTTCCAGAAAGTTGTGCTATGAAAGCTGTCACTGAGGAAACGAGGTGTGTAAGCCAGAGTCCCGGGTCCTCTTATGCCCTCTCCGCACAAGTACAAGGCCTTGGAGAAAACCCCGTCCATTCCTGCGCTCTTCCAGCTTCATGCTGGGAGGCTGGGTGATGCAGGATGTGAGAAAAGCCACAGTGGACCCTGACGGTGGACAGACCTGGCGTGAAGCCCCGCTCCACCACTTGATGCTGCGCCTCGAACAAGTTCCCAGACCTCAATTCCACTGCTAAAATGGGGACAGTGCACAGCTCGCCGGGGAGCCCCCGGCTCCCTCTCACCCCCATTCATTTCCCGCTGACTCTGGACCTCCGGGCGCTCGTGTTTCTAAGGTCTAGGACTCAGGCGAGCCGCGGGCGCCCGAGGCGGCCCTTCTCCGGCCAAGGCCAAGGCCGGGGCATCCCCGCGGGTCCGAGCTGGTCCCCGCGAGGGGCGGCCGGTCGACCCCCACCGCAGAGTCAGCCCGGCGGGACTGTCCGCCGGGCACCTCCGCGCGCCCGCCCGGCCGCCCGGCCACGGGTCCGGCCGCCTCCCGGCACCAGCCCCTCCGCGGCGGCGGCCTCCAGGCCAGAGGAATTTTCCTCCGGATCCCGCTATGGAAGCCTCGGCGCCCGCGGACGTGAGGCAACAGAAGGGCGGCTGGCGCGCGTTCCCGCCCGCGCCCGCGCCCGCGCCGGGAAAGTTGGCGGCCGGCGCCCGGCGAGCCCGCGGCGGGGGGCGCGGCGGCGGCGGCGGGGACCCCGCCCGGCGCGGGCCGGCCTGGCACTCACCGCTGCGTCTGGACCCGACCTGCGCGGTCGCGCTGCCATCGTCCGGCGCCGGCGCGGAAATCCGAGCCCGCGGCCGGCTCCCCTCCCCCGTTATCTGCTCGGCGGCGCGCGGAGCGCCAGCAAGTTAAGCGGCATCAGGCTAAAAATACAGGCGCCCGCCGCTCGCCTCGGCTCGGCTGGGCTCCGGCGCGCGGACCCTGGCGCCCGCCCGCCAGCCGCTAGCGGGGCCTCTTCATTTCCTCCTCATCCTCGCGTCTGACGCGAAAGGTAACGCGGAGCGATCTCCGGAGACGAGGCGCCTGCGGCCGAGCCCCGCGGCGCGGGCGCGTGGAGGGCCGCGTCCTGCGGCTGCAGGCGGGAGGCGCACACGTCCAGGCGAGGTGGGGAGCCCCACGCTGCATGGCGCTCCCGCCCTGCCTGTTGCCTCCCCGACCGCCCGGGTGAGTGGGCCCCGGGGCCGGCGGAGACGGCCAGGGCGAGCTCAGCAGAGGCTATTTATGCCCCATCACCGATCCGCATGTTTCTAGCTCTTGCAGCGTGTCCTGAGATGCCAGCTCATCAGCCTCTTCCAGCTGCTGCCGGGAGCCGCGCGGCGGAGTGAAGCTGAGACGCGGATGTGTTACTACGTCTCCCTCATCCCTCCAGTCTGACGGTGTTTTAGGGAATGCCACCCAAGGCCGGAGGAAGCTCCCAGATTCTGCTCCGGGACCACCCTCACCTTTTCGTGCGGTCATTTCGGGGACAGATGTCAAGAGCATGTGTGTGTGTGTGTGGGGGGGCATTCTGACAATTCAGACACCAGGGATTACGCTGAGTGATGAACAATAGCCAGCAGAAGCAGTGACAGAGATTGTCACAGCCGCTGGCGATACTGCTTGTCCCAACATGGATGTTCTGTATCATAAGCCCAGATTCATGCTCTCTTCAAATAGCAGTTTAGACACGACACCAGATGCTCTTTTCCCACCCCTCCTGCCCCGAAGCATGGGGGGCACCAGACAGCTGTGTGTTTAGGAAGAATTAACCCACTGAGTACCTATTAGGTGGACATATTGCGTTACCTCATTTAACCGTCGCAGGCGCCTCCTGAGGTAGAAGATGCTATTGTAGTTGTGTGGATGGAGAAACTGAGCCCAGGGAGGTGAAGGTCAGGACCAGTAAACAGAGGGGCCAGCTGACCCAAAGCCCTTCCATTAGCAACAATGGCAAGATGTCCAGCCCAAGTGTGCCCAGTGCCAGGAGGGGACAGCGCGCGGGATACCCTGAGGTTAGAAAAAAACTGAGTGTTTTCCATGGTAAGGTGCTCTTGTAAATTGGTGGAGCCACTGTGGAAAACAGTATGGAGGTTCCTCAGAAAACTAAAAATAGGACTACCAGCAATTTCACTCCTGGCTATTTATCCGAAGAAAACAAAAACACCAATTTGCATGCACCTCCGTGTTCATAGCAGCATTGTTTACAATAGCCAAGACATGGAAGCACCCTAAGTGTCCATCAACAGATGAATGGATACAGAAGATGTGGTACATATATACAATGGAATATTACTCAGCCATGAAAAAGAAAGAAATTTTTCCATTGGCAACAACATGGATGGACCTGGAGGGTATTATGCTTAGTGAAACTGAGTCAGACAGCAAAGGACAAACACTATGCTTTTTCACTTATATGTGGAAACAGAACCATAAAACAAAGGAATAGAACAGAACAGAAATAGATTTACAGATACAGAAAACTAGTGCTTACCAGTGGGGAGAGGGGTGAGGGAAGGGCAAGATAAGGGAAGGGAATTAAGAGGTACAAACTACTGGGTATAATATAAATAAGACATGAGGATGTAATGTGCAGCACAGGGAATATAGCTGATATTTTATAATAACTTTAAATGGAGTATAATCTATAAAAATATGAAATCACTATGCTGTACACCTGAAACTAAAAACTAATATTATAAACTAGCTCTACTTCAAGTAAAAGAAACAAAGTAAGGTGCTCTTCAAATCCATTCGACAATTAGGGGAACGTCCCAAATAAATGGAATAAATACAGATCAAGAGAGAAGGACAGGATGTTGCCGAAAAAGAGTGATCTGACGTGTATAATGCAACTAACCTCTCCCGTGTGGATGAAAACACTGGAATTTGAAGACAGCGGCATCAGAATTTTCCGGGCCTGAGACCCTCGACACCATCAGAGGACGGGCAACCTCTGAAAGGTGGAAAACGCCACACCCCTGTACCAAAGGCAAGTGCCTGGCTGGGGGAGTCACCACGGCCCCTTCTCCGAGCACAAAAATGCACACATTTTAAAGACACGGGTTACCCTGCAGGTCTCTTGCTCTGTGCTTCTTAAAACTGCCTCTCAGATTTGCTAAAAGCCTCTACATAGAGAGCTTCAATGAATAAATTATGGTTACTGGAACAGCCCTGATCATAGCCCAGTGCAATATCTCAAGGGATTCCAAAGCACTGTTCCAACATTAATATTTAGAGAGAGAGAAATGCCCTACTCAAATGGCAGCTGAACAATATGAACCATATAAAAGTTTCAAAAGCACTAATTCAATTGACTCACACGGTGAACTGAAAAACAGACCATTTTTAACAGCTGTATTGAAATGTAATTGACACTATAAACTGCATATTTAAAATGTACCATTTAGTAAGTGTATATATATATATATATATATATATTTATCTCCCTATAAAGCCATCTCTACAATCAAGACAATGTGCCTCCAAAATCACCTCCAAAACTTCCCTTCTGCCACTTTGTAGCCCCTCCCATTGGTCCCTACCCTTGCCAACACTTGGTACGGTTAGCCTTAATGTAGACATTCTAATAGATGTGTAGGAGTATTTCATTGTGGTTTTGATGTGCATTGCCTAATGACTAATGAGGCTAAACATCTTTTCAGGGGCCTACTTGCCATCCACATAACTTCTTTGGTGATGTATCTGTTCAAATCTTTTGCCGATTTTTAAATTGGGTTGTTTCTTTTCTGATTACTGAATTTTGAGAGTTCTTTCTAGACAGCACATCTATTTTAAAGGTGAGATGAACTGAGATCTTACACGTATAGTGAAATGTTCAAAGTTAAATAGCAAAAATTCCCAACTTAATTCTGATACCCAGGTAGTACAACTCCTAAGCCCAGGGTTCTTTATACCATAAGCGCTATGGGTTATACACAATCACAAAGAAAAAAGATGAACTAGTCATAGTGGACCAGAAGCTGAATACAACCCATGGTACTGTTGAGAGAATGGGAAAGGGACTGAGGTATTATCAGAGGACTTGAGTACTCAGGACTGCCAAAAATTGTGTTTGGTTTTTTTTTGGCTGCGCTGGGTCTTGGTTGCTGCACGCGGGTTTTCTCTAGCTGCGGCGAGTGGGGGCTACTCTTCGTTGCGGGGCACGGGCTTCTCATTGCAGTGGTTTCTCTTGTTGCGGAGCACGAGCTCTAGGCAAGCGGGCTTCAGTAGTTGTGACACGTGGGCTCAGTAGTTGTGGCTCGCAGGCTCTAGAGTGCAGGCTCACTAGTTGTGGTGCAAGGGCTCAGTTGCTCCGCAAGGACTGCCAAGAATTCTCGACTCTGGTTGTGACCTCAGTAGGGTTGAGGTTTTGCAACTTAGATATGCAGACAAAGCCCAAGAGGAGAAGAAGGAAACAACTTCAGGCACATTACCCAATAAGGCCTGAGGTTAAAGGGCCTGGGATGATCGACAATAAAGAAGAGAAGGCTCAAGGAGATAGCCCTTAAGATGTAAACCCCTCCAGCACTAGAGCCTGGATCTCAGATTGGGACTACTTCTATGGTACCCCTTTCCAGGTGCCGTAACCACCATGATTCAATTATAAGCTTCCTACAGGTAGAGGCAGCTTGGTTCACGTGTCCTGTATTCCCAGTCCCTCTCCTTCACTTTTCCCACCTGCTCCCCTATGTGACTAGCACAGACCTGGGCAGTGGTGCTGACTGCTGTATGAACATTTCCTCAGGTCATAAGGAAACTGTCAATCATGGGGTTAAATTGATGTGGAGAAGGTTTAGATCAGACAGAAAGAATTTTTCCAGTGGTAAGGGATGTGACTTAACAGAACTCATTATTCAGAAAGACCTGAATCTTTGCTGGAGATCTTCAGGGTAGCAAAGAAACATAACTCATCATTTGATATGGTGTAGAGAAGCGCAGGATAAACTAGATGACTTGGAAGGGTTGCTTTGGGCTCTAGGGATTTAGAAAGATAAGCCCTTATTTTTTTTTTTACCATTAATTGACTGTCTCTCCTCACCCCTCCATCACTCCCATACCTTCGACAACTGCTCCTTGCCTGTTTCCTAATTTTTTTCATACCTTAGGGCTGTGCTTTTATTACAGGTATTTAGTGTACCCAGGAGATTTGCCTGTGAGAATCACTGAAACCAAAGCAAACAACCAAGGCAAAGGACCAGAAAGGAATTGATGGGCTAAAGAAAAAGACGAGGGGTGCTTGGTAAGGACCCCTTGTTCTATCTTCCAGGTTCATGGCGTGTGCAGTTTTTTTCCACTGTGCTAAATATTTTACCAGCTGTCTCTGCAGTTCCTCACAGACAAGCGTAATGAGGTGCTGGAGGCTTCGGCCGTGGAGTTCTATCCTCCAGGGCACATCAGCTACGTCAGGAGGAGACAGTGTGGGGAGAAGAAAGGGATGCAGCATGCAGAACCCCCGGATGGAGTGGGAGCCTGGCACGGCTCCGGGGCCCCCCTGCCACGAACTCCCCCATGAATCTTTAGCTCTTCCAGAAACTGGGAGGATGCTTCTTCTTGCTCAAAAGCCTGAAGCAAAGGATCCCAGGTGCGCGGGGCTCTCAGGTGAACCCCAGGATGCTTTGGGGGAACAGAGCTTCAGGCGGCAGTCAGCCTGGAACCAGGCTGGCTCCTCTCTACAGGGACGTCAAAGCTGAGATTCAGGGCAGACCCGGGATTCCACAGACGTGCCACCTAGCACCTCATGCCCCGAGCAGTGACCACTTCTCTCCCCCTGCAGGTCACTGGAGGGCAGAGGGCCTCCTGCTCCTCTCATTTTAATCCTCAGTCAAGTCAGACCTGGTCTTCACTGAATTGCAACGTCATCATTTGCTTTTCCGGGCAGCCTTAAAATACTCAAAATTAGCAGGCGGCGAACAGTCAAGCTGTGTAACTTCTGATAAAGGGAAGTAACTGTTCTGAGCATGGGCTTCCTCGTCAGTGACATGAAAATAACCTTCCCCTGTCCCCACCCCCAGGTATTGTGAGAATTGTGTAAAAATGCCCAGCACCACTGCAGGCACGTAGTAGGTCCTCAGTAAATGACAGGGATGCTCTTTTGTCCTCCGCCCCTCCCTTCCTTCACCAAAGCTTGGGTCAAAGGTTAACTCCTGCCTCCCGCTCCCAGGTAGGGGGTGTGACTGATTTTGCTTCTACGCTGGAAAATTAGGGCCCCACCGCTTCTGCAAGGCCAAAACACTCACGGCGGGATAAGGCCCCCAGGCATCCCCAGCACGCTGCTGGAGCCACTGGACTCTTCGGCTTTCTTTCACTGCATCATTTTCTTTTTTTGCTTTTTCTTTTTTTTAGTTCACCAAGGCTTTTTTTTTTTTTTTTACATCTTTATTGGAGTATAATTGCTTTACAATGGTGTGTTAGTTTCTGCTTTATAACAAAGTCAATCAGTTATACATATACATATGTTCCCATATCTCTTCCCTCTTGCGTCTCCCTCCCTCCCACCCTCCCTATCCCACCCCTCTAGGTGGTCACAAAGCACCGAGCTGATCTCCCTGTGCTATGCTGGAGAGGGTGTGGAGAAAAGGGAACACTCTTGCACTGCTGGTGGGAATGTGAATTGGTACAGCCACTATGGAGAACAGTCTGGAGGTTCCTTAAAAGACTACAAATAGAACTACCATATGACCCAGCAATCCCACTACTGGGCATATACCCTGAGAAAACCATAATTCAAAAAGAGTCATGTACCAAAATGTTCATTGCAGCTCTATTTACAATAGCCAGGAGATGGAAGCAACCTAAGTGTCCATCATCGGATGAATGGATAAAGAAGATGTGGCACATATATACAATGGAATATTACTCAGCCATAAAAGGAAACGAAATTGAGCTATTTGTAATGAGGTGGATAGACCTAGAGTCTGTCATACAGAGTGAAGTAAGTCAGAAAGAGAAAGACAAACACTGCATCATTTTCAATTTCCATTGTCTCTGTAGTGTAGAACCAATTCTGAGGGTGCGTGTACAGCTGAAGCCTTGCTCCCGAGCCCAGCCCGGGTCCACAGCTCCTCCCCTGCTGACAAGACTTGCTTTGCCCCCCGCCATTCTTTTATCTGCGTCGCCCCGCGCGCACTCAGGGAGTTGCCCCGGCCCCCCCAAGTCTCTGTACGAGGCCGATAAGGGCGCGTGCCAGGAGCCCCACCCTTTCCTCAGAAAGGCAGGCTGGCTTATCACCAACTGGGGCAGTGGTCAACCACCCGGGGAGTCTGCGAACCACCTAGAGCATCACCGGGCGGGGCGGGGGGAAATGTCTTTCGTCGTGTGTGCACTATTGCACCCTCCTGCCCTAACCCCCTCCGCAGTTAATTAGGAAGGAACTTCACAGAATAGATGCTCCAGCTGGAGTGTTGAATGAACCAAGAAATCCAGTGTGACTCCTTCAGACCTTTGGTAGTGAGAGAGGAGAGAGAGGCGAGGAAAGAGAGCCTGGCTTGTTTTTCCATTTAATTCTGTGTGGTGAGCTCCGCGCCAATTCAGCTGGCACAAGGATCCCGAGCGCAGCGCCTATTTAGGGAAGTGATCGGAGCCGGGTATCAGGTGCCACGGTGCTGGCACTGGGCTCTATCGTGTTCCTCTTAAGAGGGTTCGCAGGCCCGGAGTCTATTTTTAAGCCTATGAGAAGGTGCTACATGGATTCCACGGAGGGCCAACGTTAAACCCGAGATCACACCGGGGAGGCGGGGAGAGTGTAGCTGAATCTTGGATTTTCTCTTCACGTACACACAGGACTTCCCCTTAGCCCTGGGACCAGACAGATACTGACGGTCCATCGAAAGGATCTCTTTAGTTGCAGGACCCTCTTGGACGTGACCTTGTGGAATTTGACTCCTGACCATGAGCGCCTGAGCTACCCGCTGGGACTATGTTTCGGTATTGAGATTTAAAAAATATACCCGCGCCCCCTCGCCCCCGCCCTGTGAAAAATCAACATGCCTTTTTATATGTGTGTCATCTCTCTTCTGATTTTCAAATCAGGAGCAGAAACCCGCACATTCCGCCCGCCCCCCAGCACTGCACGCCCACAGTCAAGTTTGCCGATGCAAGCAAAGCCTGACCTCTGCAGGGGTCTCTGTGCCCAGCCCCCGCCCTGGAAATCTTGTCCCTGTGCTGAAGAGAAGGGTGGGAAGGGGGCCGGAGGGGCGAGTCTGCAGGGCACGGGATTATTCTCCCAATAGTGAGAAGCCAACAGGCACCGAACATCAGTTTCTCATCAAATAACCAGATGAAGAGAACACAATGTTTTATGTACAATAACAAGTTTCAGCCTCGGTATCCATTTCTCTTTTTGGATAAGAAATAGACCTGGAATTCCTAAAGAACGAACTGCCCTGAGAACAAGCAAGTGCTTCTGCTGAGAAGTTCTAGGACCACCCAGGACCACCAGACAGGGCAGTAAGGATGCGCTGAGGCATCTTCTCCTGTGCATCTCAGACTCCCCATGCCCCGCCCAGAAGCCACTCTCAATAAGCATCTCAACTGAATGGGAGCTTCAGCCAAGCCGGGTCAAAACAAGAGTTAGCACGATCCTGGCCACACACCAGAGGCTCAGTGAACGTTAGCCAAGTTGGAATCTGAATTGATTGATTCCGATCTGTACCTGCCACATCAGTGAAAAAAGAATCAGATGTCCAGGGCTGTTTGACAAACTGTTCGTTTCCCCATAAGCCATGATGGTCCCTGCGGATATAGCCTTGGAACCACTGTCGTTTCCTAGATGGGGAGGTTACGATCCCAGGTGGACTGCACTGCAGGCAAGGATCCCAGACCGCAGCCCGCACCTCCCAGCTCTTACCCACAGCCTCCATCAGCACTAAACTGCCGGTCCAGGCCCCACAGAGCAGCTCCGTCTCCTCACTCCCCGGACAACGAGGCAGACAGGTCTGCAAGAGTTCATACCCCTCTGCGGAGGCTGGGAAAGTGGTGAGCTTTCATAAGAGGCATCAGTATCCTGCCAAGAGCATCCCCCGTCGTCAGGTGCACTGGTCCACATCGGACCATCACGCTTCGCTTTCCCCACAGTGTGAGGCGCTGGCTACATTCAGAACTGACGCTTCACAACATGTTGCCTGACTGCTGATTGCGGAGCCCAGACGCGGGGCGGAAATTACACACATTTGGAAAACGTGTGAGACGCTATGCGCTGCCGGGATGGTCCCGTTGACTGAACTATGCCCACCCGGTGCTTCCACACCTCACGGAACCTGCCCCTGTAGCCTGCTGGCACAGGAAGAAGAGTGTGATAACTGGAGAAAATGCACACCTACACTCACTTCTCACTCGCACATGCTAAGATGGAAACCCCTTTTTTCTTTCAAATTGCCCAGTGGGCTTGCGTATCGGCAATGAAACCCATGGTTCCAGAGTTTCTGAAGGATGCTCAAGTGTCAGTTCAGACAGCCCTGCGTGGCCACCCAGTAGATCCTTTATTTGAACAGTTCTCCCTAAAGGGACACAGCCAGGATGGGTGGTGGTCCATCGCCAGCCACCTGGAGACTTTCCTGAAGAATTCCAGAGGGGCCCCACGTTTGTCCAGCCTGTGTAGCAAGGCTTTCCCAGATTGGCAGAGGTGGCCTTGGGACATCCACTAGGAACTGGGGCCTGGGGGAAGATGATGCCGGGTGACCCCTTCCATGCCCCGTGGCCCATAATACTTTACTGTAGTGACAATGCAATACAGATGAAAGGGCAGGAGAAGGAAACGATTTGAAAATAATAACAGCTGAAATTTACAAGCCAGGCACCATTCTAAGCGATTTAGATGTCTTAACACCTTTAATCCTCAACAACCACCCTATGAGGTAGCTTATTGCCCCCATTTTACAGAAGACAAAGTGAAGGCACAAAGACATTAAATAATTTACCCAAAGTCACCAAAGAGTAATCGGATGCTTGGGGTGGTGTGTGGAGCAGGGTGAAGGTAGTTGCCCTGGCTTTTGCTTGATTACATGAGCCTAAGGTATTTTTAGGGCATGTGAGAAACGTGAAATTCAATATTCTCCAGAAAGAATTGCTCAGCCTTGGACATTTGAGCGCAGCTAGGGCCTCTCTATTAATTTGGCCATTCTCTCTAGTCAGAAAAGACCCCAGCCACTGCTCCAAGGCATGTTCAATGCAGAAATGTTCAACCACTGTTTCTATGAACCCAGGCCCTAAAGTGTTGTTTGTTTTGTTTTGTTTTTAACTGAAATATAGTTGATTTACTGTATTATATTAGTTTCAGGTGTCTAATGTAGTGATTCAATATTTTTATAGATTATACTCCATTGAGAGTTATTATGACATTTAGCTATATTTCCCTGTGCTGTACAATATACCCTTGTATTTATTTTATACATAGTAGTTTGTGTCTCTTAAATCTCTACCCCTACTGGTAACCACTAGATTGTTCTCTGTATCTGTGTCTTTTGTTATGTTAAAGGTTTAATTAGAGATGATTGAAACTGTCCTTCCCAGAGGGTTGGGAAAATGGAGAGTCTTGAAACTATAAGGTTGACCTTAATCCCAGGCTACCCCAGTTGAGTTCTCTAGAATCATAACCGTGACTTCAATACCAACCCCTTCTGAACCAGGTGAGGAAAGGTCCAAGAAGCAGGTGCTAAGCCTGCCCAGCTGCCCTGGCTGCTCAGCCCCAAGGCAGTGGAACCCTTAAGGACCCTCTGCAGTGGAACCAACTTCTCTCCCCTTTCATTCAGGCCCTGATGGTCAAGGGTGGACCCAGCTGGCCAATTGCTGACTGAAGAGGTTTCCCCTCTCTTCCCGGAGCCAAAACATTTCAAGGCAATCAAACTCAATTAAGCTACCACCCAGCCTACCTACGGCCCCCTGAAATTTGCCATTTTTCACAACTTGACAACAGGAAGGCGGGCTCTTTTCTTCGAGATGCTCTTAAGCTCCTTTCAGCAGGGTACTTAGTGGCTACCACAGAAAAGCACCTTGGCATCTGCCTTCTACTTCTTGGTCCTATTTTCTCTTTACTACCAAGGCAACAGGGCAGATGCCACACGTAATATCTCACACAGGGCTCATCATAGTATTCTTAATAATTGAATAGAGACCATTATCTTTCTATTTAATCCTCTTGTGAATTCTGGCTGGCTTCTCTTTCGTATATCTTTTCATGCAGTATATTTATCACCCCTTTTATAATTATTTAAATGAAAAATGGTGAGGAAATAAGCTATAAGTCATCAGCCTGATCTACATTTCTCTACATCCTGCTTCATCTGCAGAAAACCCCACCTACCACAGGTGAATCCTGAGGTATGTTTCTCATTTGGACATTTCAAAGCTAGACAATGATGCATCATGACTAGATGGTCCCTCTCTGAAACCTTGGCTTCATATCTTTTGAAAGAAATAAAATGTTATAGATGTATTGATCTTCTTCCCATCTCCAAAATGTTATGACTTTATGAAGACCTCATTTTTACTCTAAAATCACCCTTGACAACCACTCCCATGAGCTGCCTTTCAACATGACTTTTCTTAGCACCCTGACTTTGAACTCCTAAATAAAGGAAGGATAAGTATTAGAGAAAGAAAGTGAGAAATGGACAGTGAATCAATTATCACGAATACAACCATTATTGTTTCTGTAATGACTGAGCTAGTTCTTAGCCTTCAGAGAAAGACATATCCAGGACTTCCGAAATCAGATACCTGGAGGCCAATCAACATTTCCAAAGGAAAATCATTGTCAATATCCACATCAACCTTTAGTTCCACAGGCGCTTTTAGGGTGGCGGTAGTGGAGGTAAATTATCGACACTGCAGGACTTAGTGGTACTGATAGGTAGGCTTCTCCTCATTCATTTACCCTTCCAGTCAAACTGCCGAATTGCCATGCGCAATCCGAGAACACGATGGCAGACGTGAATAAGCATATTCTGTCGTTCCTAGCCTTGGGAAGATTGCAAACTAGTAGAGGTGAAAGATATAGCTATATGGAAAATACATAGAACAATAAACGGGTTAAAGATTCAGTAAGACAATAGCTCAAGAGATACTCCATGAGTGTATGATTAAAAGGAAACGAGGGACTTCCCTGGTGGTTCAGTGGTTAAGAATCCACCTGCCAACGCAGGGGACAGGGGCTCAAGCTCTGGTCTGGGAAGATCCCACATGCCACGGAGAAACTAAGCCCGTGTGCCACAATTACTGAGCCCACGTACCGCAACTACTGAAGTCCACGCGCCTAGAGACCGTGCTCTGCAACATGAGAAGCCACCGCAATGAGAAGCCTGTGCACCGCAACAAAGAGTAGCCCCCTCTTGCTGCAACTAGAGAAAGCCCACGCACAGCAGCGAAGACCCAACACAGCCAAAGCTAAAAATTAATTAATTAATTAATTAATAAAAAAAGGAGGAAATGAGAATGTCCATCAACAGAGGAATGGGTAAAGAAGATGAGGTACATATATACAATGGAATATTATTCAGCCTTCTAAAAGAAGGAAATAATGCCATTTGTAGCAACATGGATGGACCTAGAGATTATCATACTAAGTGAAGTACGTCAGACAAAGAAAGACAAATATCATATGATATCACTCATATGTGGAATCTAATTTTTAAAATGATACAAATGAACTTACAGAAACAGACTTAACAGATATTTAAAACAAACTTATGGTTACCAAAGGGGAAAGGTTGGGGGGAGGGATAAATCAGGAGCTTGGGGTTAACATATATACACAACTATATATAAAATAGATAACCAATAAGGACCTACTGTAGAGCACAGGGAACTCTACTCAATATGTTGTGATAACAACCTATATGAGAAAAGAATCTGAAAAAGAGTAGATATATGTATATGTATAACTGAATCACTTTGCTGTATGCCTGAAACTAACACAACATTGTAAATCAACTAGCCTCCAGTAAAATTCTTTTTAAAAAGGAAATGAGAGTTTTGAACAAGAAGTTCCAGGAATTCGAAGGAAAGGTTGAGATCAGAGGGGAATATGGCACTCGCAGGAATCTTTTATTGAGCAGTGAGATTTGAACCAAGCCTTAAGGGCTGCCAGTTTTTAGGGAGTCACTGGGATCAATTTCAATGCCACGGATGCTTATTTGGAGCCCCCTGTGTTCTAGGTGTTTGGTTCTAGAAGATAAAGGGCATGCATTCTTCCAACAGAAGGCGGGGATACAGAAACAAACACTTGTCAATTAAAAATATGTATGTTAGTCAACAAAATAAATATGCCTACTCTAGGAAATGGTGTGAAAATTACGTACAAGAATAATTTATTTCTAACGATAGTACAGCCTTTAAAGTTTGAAATGTCTCCCATCATGAGGTTGAAGGGAGTTTCCATCCCTCACAAAGATGGTTATGCAAAGAGGAAGATGAGAGGATAGTTGTTAGATTCATTTGCTTCTTTAAAAACTATTTGTGTGCCTGTTAGGTGCTGGGACTGTTGAGGACCCAGCACGTCCACAGACAGAGAGAAAACCTGTTCTCACAGAGCTTGCCTTCTGATGGGAGAAGGGAAGTGGTTAGGGCAGTAAGACACAGGTACACGTCTCCTATGGGGAAGTGATCATTGCCAAGCAAGGAAAGGGACGGAGAGCCATGTGGGATGCGGCCCTAGACACACAGGGCCTCTCTGAGGAGGTGACACTGGAGCAGGCAGGGATGGACATTGTGTGTCTGGAAATGCAAAGTTCGTGAGAGGTAAGCTTGATGCAGGCAAGAAACACTCTAATGCCCTCCCCAGCCCTCTCCCATCACAGGATACACCTCTTGCCGGGTCTGGAATGCCCTCCCCTACACCCACAGATTCTATGCATCTTTTGATGCCCGTGGGACCAGAAGAGGTGCTGGTAGAGAAACCAAAAGAAAGAAAAAGAAGTAACATTTTGGGGGTGCTTACTGCGTGCTATGCACTGTTCTAAGCATTTTACAAGTGTGAACTCATTCAATCCTCACAGCAACATCGGAAGGTAGATGCTCTCACTGTGCTTATTTTCTGAGCGGAAAACGGGGGCACAGAGAGGTTAAGAAACTTGCCCAAAGTCACACAGCATATAAGGGGTAGAGTCAGGATATGAACTCTGCAATCTGGAGCCAAGCCCACTGCTGTAAACATTGTGCTCTAGGGGACGATGAGACTAGAAGCATAGAAACCCTGGGGAACTTGGAGAAAGCAGTAAATAAGAGATGGCAGGTCTGGCTGGGAAAGAGAGGAGAGAAAGCCTGGGAAGCTCTCTGTTCTCTAAGGGCAGCTTGGTGTGTTCTATGGCCGTGCAGATTGCAGGCACTTGCTCTAGTGATCATCTCTCATTTGCTAAGTGCCAACCCTGTCCCAGAGCCCATCAGGGAGGCTGAAGTCACAGACCTTCCTGGGTCTTCCCGGGACCTCACCTGGAACGCAGCTGGCTAATCAGACCAGCTCGGAGGCCCAAGTTCACCTCCTCTTCATTTTGAACCAGTATCTTTCCATGATTTCCTCTTGGATTCTGAGTTCATAAATAGCATGAACATTTCTCAAGTGTCTGTAGGAGTTTGTTGAGTTAACCTGCGTGACTCACTGTGAAAGCATCCAGCTTCTCCTCCTCCCCGGGAAGGGATGACACATCCTCCTACATCCCAACACCCCACCCCGGGGGCAGGGTGGGTGAAGCAGACTCCTCTCTTTTACTAGATTCTTCCCACCCACGTGACTGATGCTTCTCGGGCCACAGGGGGTGGTTTTCCTAGACTCCAAGGCCTGAGTGGCTCCAATACTTGCCCAGGGAATGGGTGTGCATCTGTGTGTGTGTGTATGCACGCGTGCACACGCGCACGTGTGTGTGACTGTGTGTGAGTGCGTGTGGACCGTCACTGTCGGGGCAACCTCAGACGTGGAGACAAGCAGTGGGTCAGAGGGCGTTAGACTCCGGGGCTGGGGGCTGGGTGGGGGGAGGGTGCTGAGGAGGGCGGCGGCCTGCTGGGTTCACCGTCTTTTCTGTGGGTGGATGTGTTCCAGCTTTACTGGAGAGGTTACTCAGGTGGGCTGGGGAGGAGGCGACACCACGTACACACAGAACATCAGGAGTGTTCTTGGCATTTAACGTCTCACCATGCCTCACTAGAAAACGGATGAAATCCCTAACCAGCAATGCTAAAGAGAAATGTCTCTGCCCTGTGCTTCTACATTTGTGGGAAGTTTCCCTCTTTGGGGAAAAAAAAGTCATCCTTTTATGTTTTAACTGGGGGGACTCCGTTTGGAAGGCTCGAGAGAGGAGAAGAAAGTCATTCGGAGGTTGTGATGGGGAGTGGGATTCATGTGTGCCCCTCGCCCCCGAGCCTCGTCAGCACTTCCACCTTCACTGCCCTCTGCCGTTTTCCTAGACGGTCAGCAAGCTTTGAATCGTCCACAAACAATTAGGCGTGCTTCCCTAATGGCTTTGGAATCCCCCTAATTTTTGTGTGATCCGAGAGATCCCTTCCAGGCCGGGGACCACAAGAAGTATCCCCTCCCAGCAGTGGTGACGCCTGCCTTCTGCTTGGGGACCACACCCCAGGGATGCCAGCAAGACCACCTTCCCAGGCTCCCTGACCCTGGGGCTCAGGCTCTGCTCTCGCGCCACCTTCCCTCCCGCCCTCTTTTTATTTCCACCACACACACCGCTCTTGTCTTCTGCAGGGGAGTCAGCCTGCAGTCGCTCCTAATCCCAACCAGAGTGGAAATCCAAAACCAAATTCGGAGTCGCGCGCTCTGGGTGCAGATGGAAAGGCACAGATCTTGGGACCCGGGAACAACCCTTCAACTCTGGGTCTGGAAAGACGAAGTGATTGGCTCAAGGTCACAGGTCACAGTGGAAGTAGGACCAGAAACCAAGTCGTCCGTCCTCTGGTCCAGTACTTTCCACACCCCTGGATGGCCACACCCCTTCTCCCTGCCCTCCCTGGGTGGGACTGTGCTCAGGACATAGAGCTAGAACCAACGGGCCCAGGAGAGGGGAGCCACAAGGTCCCCAAGGCCCACAGGGTCAAGTTCAGGTCCCATCCCAGAGTCCGGGGCTTGGCAGGTGAGAGCAAGTGCTGGGAGTAAGGAGCAGATGGAGCGGGGGCTGGGGGCCCATGGCTGTTCCCAACTCACTAGCATGAGCAGCTGGGGCGGCCCCCCTACATGAAGGCCAAGGACAGAGCAGTCAGAGACAGCTCTGGCCAAATGGGGAATGGAGCTAAGCAACCCAAGGATGTAAATCATTGGTACAAAACAGGAGCTCAGCCAGTATAGGCTGAGTCCTTGGTGTGGAGACAATAGACCCTTCCTATGCCAGATACCAGCTTGTACCTGGCGTCAGCCTAAGGGCACCAGGAGCCCTCCAGCACAGGGATGTGCCTGCCACGCCCTCATCCCAGATAGGAAATCATCCCCCAGCCCACCCCAGCTCCAGGAGAGTCTACCCCTGCTCTGAGGCTGCCTGATGGAAGGAGGAATATTTCCTGGAGGGCTGTTAAACTGAACATGCACACTCTCAAGCCAAATACAGAGCCAGAAAAAATCGAGTATGTTGTAGAAATGCACATCGGTGTTGATGAAGATGTGCCTGGTGTTCCCTGGTGGGTATTTCAAACTGGGAGAGCAAAAAGCTGCCATCCTTCAGGCTTCGTAATATCACCCCCTGCATGTCTCCCTGGATCTGTTTGCCGGCAAGCAAGTCACCCAACCATTCCACTCTGTCTCCACCTCCGTGAGATGAGACCTTATTTCCCAGCGGGAGCGGCATACCGAGTGAGTCACTTCTGCGTCCTGCAGGTCTGTCCCTAAATATCCTTACCGCCCTCCCACCCCCCAGGTATTCCCTAACGCCGATGGGGGAAAGGTGCTACCTGCTGAGAAGATCTCAGGGGGCATCTCTGGGATCCTTTGTGAATCAAAATCTGAGCATTTTATCTGAATCAAAAGATAGCACATCACATAAATTAATTTTTATTTCATCTTACATGTTTGGAATTAGGACCTCTCTATCTCTAATCACCTATGCAAATCTAAGTAAATAAGATGTAACTCTGGGGCTTCCCTGGTGGCGCAGTGGTTGAGAGTCCACCTGCCGATGCAGGGGGCACGGGTTCGTGCCCCGGTCCGGGAAGATCCCACATGCCACGGAGCGGCTGGGCCCGCGAGCCATGGCCGCTGAGCCTGCGCGTCCGGAGCCTGTGCTCTGCAACGGGAGAGGCCACAACAGTGAGAGGCCCGCATACCGCCAAAAAAAAAAAAAAAAAAAAGATGTAACTCTGGATCCCAAATTAGATGAAAGAATTCCATCCTATTCAGCTTATAAAATTTCAAGGATTTCATCGACTTGATCATTAGACACCAGCTAATCAGAACGTCCCAAGATTTTTAACTGCCGTATATACTAAATGGTGGAGGCGTTCCTAAAATACCCACACTGGAAAAATCTCCTTTGCTCATCCCAAATCCATTTCCCCTGACTGAATGATTTTCTCATTTCCACAGAGAGCTGTTAAACCAGCCATGCGCGTATCAAGGCCCCACAGACCCAGCAGGAGAAAGAAATTAGATGACGTTTAGATAAGTCAACCCCCTAAGAAAATAACTGTGCACAGAAGTGGACGCAGCACATGGAGTGTTTGTTAACCGAACCCTGCTTCCCGGCTGAGTCATGTGTCTTATCATCACGTCATTCAGGGCTATCATTTCCAAGGTCATCTAAGGTCATCTAAGTCCTCCCCCCGGTCCACCTAGCTCCTCTTCCTGACCTTCTTGACAGGCCTCTGATCAAATCCTTCCCTCTTTGGAGAGTTCTAACTGTTGGAAAGTTCTTTCTCATTCAAAATGTGGACCCTACGTATGTACTCCAGCGATCGACGTCAGCCCTGAAATGAAAATCTGAACACCATCCTCTCCATGGAACCTGAGACTCCATTTCCCAAAGTGTGTTCCCAGGAACACCAGCCTTGTGCAATGTCACCCACTGCACCCCAAGGGTGCGCTGGCCAGGTAAGCGTGGGAAATGCAAACTTTATCCTTAGAGATTCAAAAACAACGGAGCATATTAAGGCTCTGAGCCTTCTTGGGGAAACCCTGATCAGGGGTGTTTAAGCCCATGTACCCCCGTGGCATTTGACTCCATTTATTTTCGCCCACGTGAGGAAAGGCTGGTCATTTCGCTCTGACTGATGTCCAGCTAGTTAAGCCTTAGAGCACTTCATTGTTCTGTCGCCCTAACCTCCCCGCTTGACCCGTCTCCTCGGCCCCCATGAACTAATAACATAAAAACAAGAACTGCAAGAGCAAACTATATTTAGTGGATTCCTTCCTAAAGCAAAACATCCCTTGGGGATATAATTAATCAATTCCATAATTCTCCTGTCTGGGACATGTGAACTCGATTACATCTTCAGTTCTTCAGTAAGACCTGTAAAACAATTCAGTGCTACCACATGGATACTTTTTTTAGGTGATTGATGTTTGTCATTAAATTCACTGACAAATATGAAAGGCAAGGAGAAAACTGGAAACATTTTTAGGTACTTTCAGCATGTACAGTATATCCGAGTCTATTCAGTTAAAGATTTTTTTTCCTTTTTTTTTTTTGCCTTCCATGGAAGTTTTTATATATTATAATTTTCCTATGCACTTGGGAGCTAGCTACTTAAAGAAACCCCACGGTGAGGCTTTTGCAAATTAAGTAAACATCCTGCCACACGTCTGGTATTTGAGTTCAGATGGGTACCCGCTTACTGAGGTGGTCCTGCTTTGGTTTATAGAGCACAGGGGGCCCGATAAGCCTGGGCTGAAGGAATGAATAGAGGGGGTGATGTGAAGGGTCCAAAAGCCAGGCCTGCAGGATCCCGCCACAGAGCCACACGCTGGCACCCTGGAGTCAAGCATTCAGCCAATGGGCTCAAGAGTTCCACATGAAATGCCACCACAGGACCCGGCAAGATGGATGCCAGCCGTCCCCAGCCCCTGCCTCTCCTTTTGAGCCTCCTGCTTCGGCAGCTCGCATGAAAGCAGAATAAGGTACTGGCTCAGAAGCCAGGCTCTGGGGCCAGCTTTCCTGGCCACTCATCCTACTCCCACTGCATACTTGCTGTTGCAGCCGTGGGCAGATTCATCTCTCTGTGCCTCTGTGTCCTCAGCGTCACACGCAATGACCTCACAGAGCTGTGGCTGGGATCCTGTGTATCCTGAGAATAGAGCCTGCAGGTCATCCCCAGGCCCTTCCTGGCCCCCTTTCCAGCTAAGCTTCCAACCTGACCTCATACCTCCATTCCTGTCCTGCCCCGAACCGACTGAAGATGAGCTGACCACTCAGGGCTGTCCACACACTCTTTTCCCTCCCTTGGGACACCCTTCCGTGCTCTCCTCTCCCTCCACCCTCGACTGTCTGCACCAAACCTGTCCCTTACAGCCAACTTGTACTCTCTCTGTGGAACTTCCCTTGATTTGCTCTGCCCGCAGGATTCTCTCTCTTCTGAATTTCCAAAGCCTTTTATCCCTTGTGGCAGATTCCTTCCTTCTTTAGAATCTTGTGGTTTCTGTACCTGCCTCCTCTCCCCTTCCCGGCTGCAAGTGCTTTTTTTTTTTTTTAAATAAATTTATTTATTTTTGGCTGCGTCAGGTCTTCGCTGCTGCGCACAGGCTTCCTCTAGTTGAGGCGAGTGGGGGCTACTCTTCCATTGCAGTGCGTGGGCTTCTCTTGTTGCAGAGCACGGGCTCTAGGTGTGCAGGCTTCAGTAGTTGTGGCACGTGGGCTCAGTAGTTGTGGCTTGCGGGCTCTAGAGTTCCGGCTCAGTAGTTGTGGCGCACGGGCTTAGTTGCTCCGTGGCATGTGGGATCTTCCCGTACCAGAGTTCGAACCAGTGTCCCTTGCATTGGCAGGCAGATTCTTAACCACTGCGCCACTAGGGAAGCCCCTGCAAGTGCTTTAAGAGTGGCCACCCCAGGCTTAATGTCTGCAGCCCCCCAGGACTTTCCCCATCTCAGGAGCTCAGTAATCACTCACCAGCTTGGGAAATGATCCAGAATAAGACTCTTAAGGAACAGGAGCAAGGGCAAGGCTTGCTGGGGATGAGGGAAGAGGAAATTTCAGAGGAAGGTCTCCATGTGGGAAAGGCATGATGGAAGGGAGTCTTCAGGCAACTCTGCATGCCACCCTGGGACCCGGCACAGCTGCCTCAAGAGGAGACCCACTAGATCATGGGGGATCCCAGAGACAGACTCCCCAGCTCAGCCATCAGCAACTTCTCTAAGCAGGGCACACCTGCATTGTTACACAAACAAAATTAGACACCAACAAGCAAAGACTTTGTTGACTTTCAGTCAACAACTTGGGGCTGAAGACATGGAAACAACCTATCTGTCCATTGACAGATGAATGGATAAAGAAGATGTGGTGCATATATACAATGGAATATTACTCAGCCATAAAAAGGAATGAAATCATGCCATTTACAGCAACATGGAGGGACCTAGAGATGATCATACTAAGTGAAGTAAGTCAGAAAGAGAAAGACAAATACCATACGATATCACTTATATGTGGAATCTAAAATATGACACAAATGAACCCATCTCCAAAACAGAAACAGACTCACAGACATAGAGAACAGACTGATGGTTGCCATGGGGGAGGGGCTGGGGGAGGGATGGAGTGGGAGGTTGGGGTGAGCAGATGTAAGCTATTACACAGAGAATGGGTAAACAGCAAGGTCCTACTCTATAGCACAGGGAACTATATTCAGTATACTGTAATAAACCATAATGGAAAAGAATATAAAAAAGAGTGTATATATTACATGTAGAACTGAATCACTTTGCTGTACAATTGATTGTAAATCAACTACACTTCAATTAAAAAAAAACAAAACAAACCTTAAGGCTGCTCTATGCACTACACACTCCAAATATATCCCATTTATTCAACGGCTGGAGACGAAGTTCCCAGTGGCCACTTTGGCGATGAATGGGGTACAGAGAAAGGGCTCGGACAGGGATCCTAATCCCAGAGCATCTATTTAAGCATCACTGCGTGCCCGAGACGTGCAGGACAACCTACTAACATGAACTCAGCACCTGACACGAAACTCCTCCGTGGTCCTTGGTACCAAGTGCATGTTTTCAGATGGAAAAACAAGCACTTTCAAAATGAAGTGATGTTTCAAAACACTACAGGACGACAGTTTAGATGGCGACTGAAAACCCAAGCCTCCCAGCTTGTCAGTTCACCACTCCGTCTGCAAAATTTTTTAACCGAATCTGAGAAAGGCTGCAATTCTCCTTAAAGGCTGTTTCAACGAGGGAGGGGTCCATAAGGAGCAGAACAAAGGCAGCGGTGGAACACGTGCCACCGACTTGTCATTCAGTGCAACCAACTGCACACATTGTCACATGTCACACACACACACACACAGAGGTCAGAGGTGGTGTTCAGTGGTTATTCACTTTTTTCACACTGTAAATATTTATTTATTTGGTCCAGAGCCATCCCAGTGCAGAAATGCATCGCCTGCTAGATGAGGATGCAGCCTGGGGAGGACAGGAGGGCGGTGGGGTCATGGGAGCTGGGGAGGGGGGGACTGTGGGACCCTCTCCGGCCCAGAGGAGGGTGGCATTTGGATGGGCACGGAGAGATGGGGGTGGAGACAGGCCCGGCCCAGAGGCCAACAGTCCTGATTTGTTGGTGATTCTATCAAAACTTTGGTTGGGGAAGTTGGGTTGGGAAACTCCATTCTAACAGGGACATGAGGGGCAACTCACACATGTGTGGCGATAAGGCAGCCTCCACTGCCATCACTCCGGTGCCAGGGGGGAGTGGGCTCCATGTCCCCACAGACTGGGGTCTGCGCGTGGACCCTGCCACTTCCTGGCTCTCTGACCTGAATTTAACCCCTGAACCTGACAGTGGCAGCCAGGAAAGACGTGATATAATCTCACCTTCTGAGAGTTAACCAGCAAAATCAATACCCAATGCACAGCACTGGGTTTGCTTCAGACGTCTACTTGACAGATTGGATGTCTCTCAAATAAATAGCAGTCAGAACATGGCTCATCTGAATATGGCTCAAACAAAGAAGAAAAACAGAGAGAAGAAAAAAACAACGATGGCCAGAAATGGCTGCTGTTAACACTCCAACCCTCCCCCACCTGGCGTCCCATTGCTAATTTATCACACGCGCTTGCCCACAAGCCTGCAAGTGGCTCCAGAATCTCTCATCACAGCACCCCAGGCAGCTGCTACCAACAGGATCGGTGTTGACACAGGAAATAAGACCCATTTTCTATCCAGTGTTGTTTAACAATGTGTAACGAGTGTGATGCTCCCTGCTGTGGGGCAAGAGTAGATCATCAGGCCTCACCACGGTCTTGAGGACATGTTCTTCAAGATGATTTCACCCCTGTTCCTCTGATTGCATGCTCACCAGACACTGCTATATCTGACTGGCCATTTAGATTCTCTTAAAGGGACGAATGCACTGACCAGAGAACACCACAAGACAGCAGGACACCAGAGGACCAGAAAAGCCATACTTCTTGTGAAGTTGGTGAGCCAGTGTCCACACCAGACTCCTGTGGGTTGGATTAGCATTAAGTCACTTCCCAAACCTGCTTGTCCTCTGGTTGTGCCTCCAAATCAAGTTGCTGAGACTGCAAGCTGAGGACCGGATCCCAGACCACAGGGGCACCCTTATGATGCCCCAGACAGCAACCTTATCTCCTCACCCTTCCTGGCTGCAGCAAGACCTGGTTTCCTCGTCGGTAATGTGGGTAGTGATTCCTGGTGGGGCTGCTGTGAGCACTGGATGAGCTGAGGTGTGTGACTCGCACAGCATGGTGGCTGGTACCCTCAATAATGTCAACTGTCCACCGTCCTCTTAATTAGGACCTCATCCAGTCTCTCCCGGAGAAGGCAACGTTTTCCTAACTCCCCACCACTCCCATGGCCCCTCTTCCTCTCCCGGCCAGAGCCAGCGTTCCAGTTGTGACACTGTCCTACCCAAAGCCCTTTGCTGGCTCCCCAGCAGCTGTAGAACAAAGTCCAGAGTCTGAAGCTGCCGCTCAGAAACATTCACACTCCAGCCTCTACCATCCTCTTCATCCTCATCCCCTACCATGGTCCACCACCTGCCCCTCCCTGAGCACTGAGCTCCTGCCCTGGCCACGCTCATGGCCATGCTTCCTCCGATGCCTGCACCTTCCCAGTCTCTGTGAAATTCTACTGATCCTGCCAGGCCCGTGCAAAGTCCTCTTCCTCTGCGGCGCTTCCCTGATCGACTCCCTCGTTCTCCCGACAAGCGGACCTAATTCTGCCTCATCTCAGTCCCCCAGTAATGGCTCACTTACCACTTCTTGAGGGTTTTTTAATCTTGTTTCCTACTCAGCAGACTCTGTTGACCTGAATTGAAGATACATTGAAGGTAGAAAGATTTCTTTTTAATTCCCAAAGTTCTTAGCGTGTTGGAAGTTAGGGGTCCAGAGCTGAACGTGTGATTCCCAAAAAATTGTAATAACCAACATTTCCTGGTATGCCAGCCTCTGATCTCATGTACAACTCCAGGACAACCAGCATGGTCTCCAATTTACAGATGAGAATATAGAGGTATGGGGAGGGTTTATAGCAATTTGGGTATATAAACAATTTGGTTTTTTCACCAAATTGCTAGTTGAATAACACCGGAATAGAAAACGGGTCTCATTGCCTGTGCCAACACCGATCTGGTTGGTAGCAGCTGTCTGGGATGCCGTGCTGAAGATTCTGGACCCACTATGAGGCTCGTGGGAAAGCGCGTGTGATAAATTATCAACGTCTTCTGGGCGCCAGGTGGGAGAGGGTTGGGGTGTTAGTGGGAGGGTCAGAGCAGCCATTTCTGCCCATTGTTGTTTTTCTTTTTTCTTATCTCTGTCTTTTTCTTCTTCCATTGAGCCGTAATCAGATGAGCCATGTTCTGACTGCTATTTATCTGAGAGACATCCAGTCTGTCAAGGAGACATCTGAAGTGAACCAGTTCAGGGTGCCAGCTAGAAAGTGGCAGGGCAGGAATTGTAACCCAGGTGATCAGACTGCAGAGCTCAGAGGCTGGACCACTGCAGTCACAACATCAGCCTTTAGTGATGCTCGTGTGAGACCCCTTGCCCTGTACGGCTTGGGCATTGGGGTGCAGACCAGTGGGGAGACAGGCACATAAAATAAAGATTTCAGCAGGACCAGTACATGAGATGAGGAAGATTCGCACCCATGAGCATCGTCTATAGGGTGTTAGGAAACAGACAAGAGCCGGGAACCCGGCTGTGGGACTTGGGCCAGTCCCACAGAGGACTGCTCAGCCTCTGCTTCCTCATCTGGAAAGCGGGGATAATAATACCCACCTCACGGGGTGGTCTCAAGATCACATTCAGATGAAGTATGCAAAGCAAGTGCTACATTACTCTACGTAGATTAATGTAATAATGCAAAACTACATTATTCCGCACAGCGTTTGAAGGTCTAGTGGAGGGCAAGACATAAAACTCTGGGCACAGGGGCTGAGAAGCCCAGCTGACTCCTGGGCTGACAGCCCGGCCACCTGGATGGCATGTGCATGAGGAGGGGATTCAAAATCCGAGTAACTCCACCACTGGTCCCTACTTCCACTTTTAGTCCAACATCATTTATCAAGCTCCACACTGGGACAGGAACCCAGACCGCATGGAACCCACGTCCTAGGACGTGCGAATACCTAGGAAGGAGTCTTGGGCCCAGTCACTGTCCTAAGCAAGGGGTGAACTTTTCCTCCCGTTAGCCCCTCTCTCCTCACCTCATCCCTCTCCATCCCATTCCATGAACCTGCTCTAAATCCCACTCCCCGCTTTTGCTAATCCTCGGATAATCCCACAAGATAAGAATTAGATCCTTGCATCTGCACGATTCGAGATCCTATTGGAAAGACTTAAGCGTATGCAATGAATGGAAGACTTTCAGAGACGAAAATCCCTTTAAGAACCTACGGGATGCTTTCTAATGGTGGAACTTCGGGCTTCACAGCCGAAGGGTACCTTTAAATCACACCACTTAGACAGACATGTCAGCCAGCCCCGGGGGGCGACATACGGATGACACCCCCACCCCAGCCATTCCCTTCCTTTGGAGAAAAAGAAAACCACAGGTACACACCATGGCCCACCCCACCGGGAGGAGAGGTTGCCCCAGTGGAAAAGGGAGTGGAGCCCAGAATGGGTTTTCAGAGCAGCTGGAATTTGTTCTGATGTTTGCAAATCATCATCCCCTTCCATCAATGGCTGGACCAAAGCCAGCTTCTTTTCAGCTTTTATAGGCATGAGTTTTCCAAAGGAAACTGAAACCGGGAGCTCTTCCATACAAATTATGTGGCTTCACAATCCATCCGTCCTGGAAAGGCAGAGAGGTATCTGACCAATACGGTCTTGGGGAGGGGGGTAAGACAGGCTTCCCGCTGCCCGCTCTGTATCCTGGCAACTCTGGTGCCTGCAGCTTCCTTAGGACGGAACAGAGTTCCAGCCACCGCCCCCGGGCAGGAGAGAAGGGCTGGGGGCAGGGGGTTGTTTGCTTGTTTTACTTTTATTTTTTTATTTTTTTACATCTTTATTGGAGTATAATTGCTTTACAATGGTGTGTTAGTTTCTGCTTTATAACAAAGTGAATCAGTCATGCATATACATATGTTCCCATATCTCTTCCCTCTTGCATCTCCCTCCCTCCTACCCTCCTTATCCCACCCCTCTAGGTGGTCACAAAGCACCGAGCTGATCTCCCTGTGCTATGCGGCTACTTCCCACTATCTATCTACCTTACGTTTGGTAGTGTATATATGTCCATGCCTCTCTCTCGCTTTGTCACAGCTTACCCTTCCCCCTCCCCATATCCTCAAGTCCATTCTCTAGTAGGTCTGTGTCTTTATTCCTGTCTTACCCCTAGGTTCTTCATGACATTTTTTCCCCTTGAATTCCATATATATGTGTTAGCATACGGTATTTGTCTTTCTCTTTCTGACTTACTTCACTCTGTATGACAGGCTCTAGAGGTCCATCCACCTCATTACAAATAGCTCAATTTCGTTTCTTTTTATGGCTGAGTAATAGTCCATTGTATATATGTGCTACATCTTCTTTATCCATTCATCCGATGATGGACACTTAGGTTGCTTCCATCTCCTGGCTATTGTAAATAGAGCTGCAATGAACATTTTGGTACATGACTTTTTTTGAATTATGGTTTTCTCAGGGTATATGCCCAGTAGTGGGATTGCTGGGTCATATGGTAGTTCTATTTGTAGTTTTTTAAGGAACCTCCATACTGTTCTCCATAGTGGCTGTACCAATTCACATTCCCACCAGCAGTGCAAGAGTGTTCCCTTTTCTCCACACCCTCTCCAGCATTTATTGTTTCTAAATTTTTTGATGATGGCCATTCTGACTAGTGTGAGATGATATCTCATTGTGGTTTTCATTTGCATTTCTCTAATGATTAGTGCTGTTGAGCATTCTCTCATATGCTTCTTGGCCATCAGTATATCTTCTTTGGAGAAATGTCTATTTAGGTCTTCTGCCCATTTTTGGATTGGGTTGTTTGTTTTTTTGTTATTGATGTTTGCTTGTTTTGTTTTCACTCATCTCTCCATAAGCGAGTTTCCCGTGGAGCCATCCAGGCAGCCTCCATCCCGCCCGCCTTCCCCGGCCGGCTGACAGATTTCAGCAGCAGGCTGCTCAGGCCCATGAGCCGTGGGACCGCTTCCTCCCTGAATGCGCCTTCCTTCCTGGGCCGTGACAGTAAATTCAGTAGATAAATCAGCCTGGACTTGGAGAGCAAGCCGCAGAGGGATGGTGGTGGTCAGGGGTGAGCAGGAGGCACGGGAGAAAACAATTCAGTTTCTCACTAGAGCTCTAATTGGTTGTCACTGCCTGTCAGGAAATGATGACAAACTTCGAGCCTGCCCTGGGCCAACTCACATGGACCTCCATCCACGCCGGGCATCTCAGAGAAACCGGGCTGTATGGCCGGCTGGGCACCGGGCTGTGACTACGGCTTCTGCATGGGGTCTGCAGGAGATTGATTTTCCAAAGAAACGCCCCGATATATTCCTAACACTTAGTCAGGGCTCACAGTGTGGGTAAGTGAAGGAGAAGCAAGAGTTCAGGCTCATTCATTGGTTTTAAACGACTTCATTGAACAAATATGCTTTTTTTCAGCCCCACGTTCAAGACCTGGGTTGGTGCCTGGGAACATAAAGTGACTCAGACATGAGTCAGCTGGGCTGTGCCCTCCTCCTGCTGCCCTGGTCTGTGGGAGATGATACCCGTGTAAATAAATGAAAGACGTCGAAAATGACAAGTGCCTCAAGGGAGGTTCCAATAAAACACAAGGAGGCTTCAGAGGAAGGAGAAAGTATCTTGTGGGTTGAGAAAAAAAAGTCCCAAGAGCAGAGTATCTAAAAAGTCACACACACAAACCACTAGAGCTCGGACTGCAGGTTTGTGACCAAACTAGTGAGCAGCAATCAGTCATGAGGTGCTTTTTGCAAGTAATTTTTTGTTCATTCGCGCATGCAACGGTATTTCATGGCACCTGCTACGTGCTGGGCACTGTGCTGTGTGCCGAGGAAACAACAGTGAACAAAGCAAGCACAAGACCCCACGTGTGAAGTTTACAAATGCAACAGAACAATTTCCAAGTTTGGAGGAGCTGACAGGTCTGGGAGCGCAGAGTAGGAAGCAGGGCGGGGAAAGATGGGCGGGCAGGGCGGGAGGGGTCCCAGGACGGAGTCTGGACTCCATCCTAAGAACAAGGTGAAGCCATAGAAGATTCACAGCAGGGCAGTGACAGGGTGGGATGTGCCCGCTACAGAATCACCTTGGTTGTGTGTAAAGAATGGATCCCGGGGGTTTCCCTGGGGGCTCAGTGGTTGAGAGTCCGCCTGCCAATGCAGGGGACATGGGTTCTATCCCTGGTCTGGGAAGATCCCACATGCCACGGAGCAACTAAGCCCGTGTGCCACAACTAGTGAAGCCAGTGAGCCACAACTACTGAAGCCCGTGCTCTGCAACAAGAGAAGCCACCGCAATGAGAAGCCCGCACGCAGCAACAAAGACCCAATGCAGCCAAAAATAAATCAATAAATAAATTTATTTTAAAATAAAAGAAAGTGGGAAGCAGCTGCATAGCACAGGGAGATCAGCTCGGTGCTTTTTGACCGCCTGGAGGGGTGGGATAGGGAGGGTGGGAGGGAGGGAGACGCAAGAGGGAAGGGATATGGGAACAGATGTATATGTATAACTGATTCACTTTGTTATAAAGCAGAAACTAATAAAAAACCAAATCAAAACAAACAAACAAACAAAAAATAAATAAATAAAAGAAAAGAAGAAGAATGGATCCCAGGGAGCAAGGCCTTCTATAGGAAGACCATTACTACTTTTCAAAACTTAGAGCAAATTCAAGCTTCCCCCTCTGGCAACTCTGCTTCCTCATGCTAACCCAGTAAGCTTTCTGGGCAGCCAGAGTTCCAGAACCTCAGTCTGCTCCATCCACACAGAGATCCAGAGAAAACAGTGAAGGACCAGCTGCAGCTGGGACGGCAACTTGCTGAACTGCATATGAATGTGATTTTAGAGTGGCTTCTGTTTCCTTTTTAATTTTACCCATGGCAAGTTTTTAAGTAAAGAGCATCTGTGGCACTATTTATTTTCTCATTAAATTGCAGAGTGTAAGGGAGAGGGGGTTATCAATACCCGGGGTGTGGCCGTGAAATCGATCATCCGCAACTATGTCAGCAGTCAGCCTTGTGCATCCCAGAGGGAAAAAAAAGGCTGAGAACAATTGCACGAGAGGTCAGAGAGAACTCCGTCCCTCGGAGTTTGGTTTCAAAGGCGTCAGAAGGTCATGGGTCTAGGGATAAGTCGAATCATACCATCGGTCCAATCCCAAGACTGTCTAACGCCTCTTATCTTGCTCAGGGTAAAAGTAATGTCCTTCTGATGGTGCACAAGGCCTCACGTGCCCTGTACCACTGCCCCTGCCCCTGCCCCGTCCTTCCCTTCTGCCACTGCTCTGACCCCACTCCCTCTTACTCCGCCTTCCTCCTGCTCCAGTCACGCCTGCCACAGGGCCTTGGCATCTGTCATTTTATTTTTTTTTTAATATTTATTTATTTATGGCTGGGCTGGGTCTTCATTGCTGCACAAGGGCTTTTCTCTAGTTGCAGTGAGCAGGGGCTACTCTTCACTGCTGTGTGTGGGCTTCCCATTGCGGTGGCTTCTCTTGTTGCAGAGCACGGGCTCAGTAGTTGTGGCTCGCGGGCTCTAGAGTGCAGGCTCGGTAGTTGTGGCACACGGGCTTAGTTGCTCCACGACATGTTGGATCTTCCCGGACCAGGGATCGAACCCGTGTCCCTGCACTGGCAGGCGGATTCTTAATCACTGCGCCACCAGGGGAGCCCGGCATCTGTCATTTTTTCCAGAGCCCTGCAGGACCTCCCTCACCTCCTTCAAGTCTTTGCTTCGCGGTTTGTTTGTTTGTTTTTAAATAGAAGGTGTAAAAAATAATATTCTTTGTTCTTAAGAATATTCTTAACCAAGATCATTATGTTTGTTGGTGCTCATAACACATTTAACTAGCCACGCTATACAAGTTCCTCACCTCCCCAAATCACAATGGGCAAATACAATCATCAGCAGTTTGACATGAGAAATCCTGGCAACCCAGAGACAAGAGACCTAAAATGTCATCCATGCAGCTGGGCCAGCCAGAAAGGTGAGCATCCAGCCTGGGACCACCGGAGCCTCACAGGACAGCATACGCAAACATCACAAATTCTGCTGGTTTCTAAGGGGACCCGTCTCAACAGTGATGATGTAACTGAGAAATCTGTAGCTTCTGACAATCAACACAATCTGATATTTAAGATTCTGGACAGCAAATTACAATCCTTTATTAATAGTCCTGTGGAATCTAGCTTTGAAACACAACAGCCAAAGTCAACCTCCCTGAGGCCTGCTGAGTGCCTTTTTTTTTTTTTTTTTTTTGCAGTACACGGGCCTCTCACTGTTGTGGCCTCTCCCACTGCGGAGCACAGGCTCCGGACATGCAGGCTCAGTGGCCATGGCTCATGGGCCCAGCCGCTCCACGGCACGTGGGATCTTCCCGGACCGGGGCGCGAACCCGTGTTCCCTGCATCGGCAGGCGGACTCTCAACCACTGCACCACCAGGGGAGCCCCTGAGTGCCTATTTTAATGGCATAAGTCCCCACGCATCTTAGCCCCTGCCTGCTCCCTGCCTCATAGCAACTCTCATCTTTTAATAGATGAGGACTCATTTATTTTGTTTTTAGTCTGTCTCCATGCCCTGCTGGATCGTCAGTTCCACAGGGCAGAGATGTGTATGTTTTGTTCACGGCCGTGTCCCCAGAGCCACACCAGGACTGACACAGTGGTACGCGAGGAAGGCTGCTTAAATGCTGAACAGACTCTGAAGACAGCGATTTTCTGTTACTTTGCCTTCGTCTTTGCCGATCTAATCTTTCTTACTTTCCCTCTTTTATTTTTTTGGCAACAGCAACAATGAAAAGCCTGCCTTTCTCAACATGTTCCGCTTACCTGAACCTCAAGATACGTCAGCTGATTTTGCAAAGACACTGGGGGGTGAGGGGTGGCAACCTGGGTTTAGAAGCCCTTAATCATTGACCCCTGAAGTCAGGGGTCAGCTGAGTTTAGACAACCCTGCTCATAGAAATCACCCTCAAGACTTATTTCCTTTCCTAAGGTTTTCACATTCAGCTTCAGAGCAGACCCAGTTTCCGGAGAGAGAGAAACACACAGAAAACAGTGACTTGCCCAAGGCAATTTGGTCGATGAAGGTCATCACGCTGATTTTAAACATGTCGTTCATAAGCCATTCCTCATTCATTCCTGCAAAACGTCGGGCGTGTATTTGGCTCTGGAGACGGTCCCTGTGTCCCATGTGCCATCCACAGCCACTTCCCTGCGTCCTGAGGTCCGGAGTGAGCAGACCTCCAAGACTCAATGCGAACCTGAGGCCCAGGTGACCAAGCGAAAGGAAAAGACTCCGATGACCTTAACCTGACTCGTGCTGCTGAAGAGACCAAAACGGTGTCCCTGGCTTCCTCCAAAGACCCTCCCCCTTCCTGGGGGGGGGGAATCAATCATCAGAAAAGCAAACCGTGAAGATGCCAAACCACTAAAAAGAAACTCCCGCTAAGTATCGTTTCCCCCGCACCCAAAGACTTTCAGACGAGGGGAAGGACAAATGTCCTTCCTGGAGGCTACTCCAGGGTCCCTCTCAGCCTGTGGACTGGGGTCCACCTCTGGCCTGAATCCACCGCCAAAACCAAAGAACCTCACCCTGAGCCAGGACACCTTACAAACGGCACAGCTGGAGGTACTGTGACACGGTGATACGTCCTATCATCACTGGGAGAATCAGGGGTGGGGTGACCCCTGTAACGCTCTGTGGCCGCGTTAAGAACACCCTCATACCCTCTATCCCAGAGCCACCCTCAGCCCTTCTTTCTTAGACATTTTCCCTCTCCTTAGTCAGCAACATGAATCCAAAGTTCAGTGTTTCAACAACGGAGCAGTTGTGACCATGAGGTGACTGGCTTTTGTGGGTGGTGATCCATACTTGGATGACATTGATGATGAGATAGACCCAGAGATAGAAGAAGCTTAGGAAAAGTTTTGTTTGGAATCAGAGCGTAAGCGAAAACAGTAAAATTAAATTTCAGCATATCAATTTTATAAAGCAGTTTAGGTTATGGTGATTTAGCAGAACACAGGAAAGCAAGAAAATGTGTCACACTTATACCAAATTAAGGATGTTGAGTTATGTCACTAATGGATGCAACTTTAATTTTGTTTAACACTCTCTGCCAAAATAAACTTTATTCCCTATAACTTAAAATGTGTGTGTGTATATATATATATATATATATATATATATATAAATATAATAGTTTATTATGTACAGTTAATTCCACTGTTTTGGCTGCAATAAAATCGATTTTGGAAAAAAAAAAAAAAGCCACTGCTTGGAGTGGCTTTTGTGTGTCTCTGAGAAAACAAGGCCCTTCCGGACAGGGGTGGCCCGGCCCCCTTCAGAGCACCCCCTGACAGGTGCCCTTATGCTCCCTCGGGGCCACAGGCCTGTGACCACACACCCGGAAAATGCATGGCTCAGTAGCATCAAAGGAAAGCTTCTAGAATCTCCACAGACAGACTGAAGAAATAGAACCCAAAGATTCTTCCTCCCAACCCCTAATGCAGAGAGAACATAATTCAGAGACCCAGGTAGGCGGAACTCAATGTGACAGCAAATTTCGGGCTGTAAAAATTATGAACTGGATTAATTGAGCCAAGCAGAGGCCACCTGCTACCTTCGGCAACGAAGAGAATGAGTGATGATGTGATCGTAAAGCTCAGAGCCCAGGGATGCGTGCCCTGGGTGAACACACAGGTCCGCTCCTTCCCACCCACTGCTGCTTCCTCATCCTTCCCGAGCACCCTCTCCCCTCGGAGCAGCTGCTCCAGTACTCACTTTGCTGAAGCCCGGGAAGTGCATCCCTACCAGGATCTCTGAGATGTCACCGCTGGCTGCGGGAACAGCTGGGGCTGCTGCAGCCACGACACCTCTGCGGGGCCTGGTAGGCTGGAGCCTGGGGACTTTATCAGCAGCAGAGGCGCTATCAGGCCCTGGAGCTGCGCAGAGGGGAGGCGCCCGCCTGGGGCGTGCAGATTGCAGGGGTGCCCTCGCCCGCGCGCTCAGCCCGGAGGCCTGACCCCACTCCCCCAGGCCCCTCGGGCTGTGAGCAGAACGGGCAGCTCCTCCAAGAGCTGGGAGCAAGGGCACCCCCTGCCCACCTCCCCCTGGTTTGGGTGCAGGAGTCCTGCAGAGACGGGGCTGCCTGGAGGAGGCGTCTGGAGAGGACAAGGCCCCCAAGTGAGGGTGGCACCCCTTCCCCGGTCAGAGGGCTCTCCGGGAGCTGCTTAACCAGTCCTGGGACCGCAGGGACACGAGGTCTAGGTTTTTACCTGCTTTCACTGGGGGCCCCTGTCTTTCCTCACTGCTGACTTGCAGGCAATCTGGGCCCGATCTTAATAACACTGGGGTCCAAAATAACCATGTTCCTGGGAACCAGAGGTGAGTCACCACAAACAGCAGCTGCGAGGGAAGGGGACCAGGAGTCGGGGCTGCCAGCGGGGCCAGCCACGGCCATGCTCCCGAGGCCTGGCTTGGAAGGCTTCTTTTGCAAAACCTGTCCATTGCCCGATGGGATGAGGGGGCACCTGCTCGGAGTGGCTTTATCCGGTGAGGACACGGTGGCCTGGAATCGCAGTCAGTGGCCGAGGGTGAGGATGAAATGGGAAGCCTGGTGGGTGGCGTTTCCCGTGGGCCTGGGGGTGGCCTCCCCTGTGTGTGGGCCGCCACTTAGGTGTTCCACAACCGTGTTTTTGCTTCTCCAGGTGTATGGACACCGCTGGGTTCAGTCCTGCCTGAGAAGGGTCTCTCCAGCCTCCTTCCTGTGCCCCTCGCCCTCCCTCTGGGCTGAGGCTGGTCCAGGTGCCCCAGTTGGCAGCCATCTGGCCTCCGAGTTTTTCTGCAGATCCACACAGACCCTGCTGTGAGGCCACAGCAGCCGTGAGAAACACCACCAAAGGCTGCTCTGTGACCCACTGTTTCCACAGCAGCTGGAAGGCCCCCAGTGGAGGCCGGGCCATCCCCCAGCAAACCAGCAGCTGACATGGCTATGGAGGGCAAAGCAGGCTCCAGGCCACATTTAGACTAAAAATACCCACCACAGTCATTATAGCATAGAATTCAAAACAATGGCTGTTTTTTTTTTTTTGAGGGGCCAGAAAGGTAAAAAATGTAACAGAAGCAGGTCATGTGAGGCTTGCCTTCAAACAAGTCGACCACAGGACAAATGGCCTTATATGGTGACAATAGTTGGGCTAGGCTGGCTCACGGTGGCAGGGCCCTGCTCACAGCCACTGGGCGTGGGAGGACTTTGCAGTCCTAGAAATTGGCACGGAAGTGCTCAGGGGCGGTTCTGGATGGATCCGTGGTTGTCACCAGCAGGGTGATGAGACCAAGAAGCTGTTTCCCCATCCGGGGAAGAGGAGAAACTGTTTTCCTCTTCAGAGTCCCTGAGCTCTGAGGAGAACATGCCGGCAACACCTAAACGCAGAGCGTAACAATGACTTAGAAAATGCCTGTAGTAGAAACTGTAACTTCAGATCTTTGGCAAGGGGACTGTCAGGCAGGCTGGGTTCTGCAAGGCCCTTGGGTGGTGCTTGCAGCAACAAGATGGACCTCACAGGCCCCTGAGCCTTGAACCTCCAGCAGCTCTGGGTCTCTGGGACCCAGGGTGCCTTGGAATTTACCCCAGAACCAGCCCTGAGGGCAATGCAAGGCTCTTCTCCCATGGATCCATCAAGAGGGAAAGGCCAGGCGCACACAGGGTAAACCCAACAACCAGGCTCCACTGGGCTGCAAAGAGCTGGCCTCACAACGCACTGAGGCCCCAATTCTTCCCTGGAGCTGGGTTTCCGTGACAACCAGGCTAAGGGTGGGTGCACTGTGTGATGGGGGATGAAGTGACATTGTCACCCCTGGTCAGCAGACTGCTCCCAATAGCTTTCACAAGTTTTCTGCCTTTCTTTTTTCTTAATCTCTTAAAGGGAGCCACAGAAGCTGTCCCAACCCGTGAAGTGTAAGGCCTGGTTATGTCAGGATCGCAAGGATCCCCTCAAAATTCAGCCCTGCCCCCTTCCCAAGCCCCTCCTCCTTTGTTCCACTGACTTATTAATGCACAAGTTTATACCTGGGGCTTTCTATGTGCCAGACTGTTCTAAGCATGTGACATTCACACATATAATCCTTATACTTACCTGTAAGGTATTCATAGCCTTACACCCAGTTTAGAGAAGAGGACAATGAGGCACAGAAAGAACAAGAAACCTACTCAAGAAACAGAGCCAGTTTCCAACCCCAGCAGTCTGTACCCAGGGCCTGAAGGCCAAGTCGCCATCTTGCTTTGGGATGAACACGAATTCCATTCAAACAGTTGGCCAGTCTGTTTTCCTTAATAAGCATGGAATTCAACAACTGTCTGAATGCTTCAAGGGTTCTTATCTCGGTGTTCCATTTTTAGAAGATGATAAATAAGTTGATGGAAGAGATTTTTAATAGATTTTTAATTATAAAAGTAATGACTCATTGAAAATTTTTTGAAAAATGCAGGGTATCACTTATAATCTTAGCCCCTGCACTCCCCAACACGACCACACCCAGATTTTGATGTATTTCCCTCCAGACTCTCTTTCTACACATTTCTTTATATATATAAATTTAATTAATTTATTTTATTTTTATTTATTTTTGGCTGCATTGGGTCTTCGTTGTTGCACACAGGTTTTCTCTAGTTGCAGCGAGTGGGGGCTACTCTTCGTTGCGGTGCGCGGGCTTCTCATTGTGGTGGCTTCTCTTGTTGCGGACCATGGGCTCTAGGTGCATGGGCTCAGTAGTTGTGGCTCGCGGGCTCTAGAGTGCAGGCTCTGTAGTTGTGGCACATGGGCTTAGTTGCTCCGCAGCATGTGGGATCTTCCCAGACCAGGGCTCAAACCTGTGTCCCCTACATTGGCAGGTGGATTCTTAACCACTGCACCACCAGGAAGACCCCTGCATATGTTTCTTTTCCTTTAATATTTTTATTAGGAAATATTTCAAACAAAAAGAAAATTACAGAGAATGTCTATACAAATACTCCTATGCCTATTTCCCAGCTTCAACAAAATTTTGCCACATGTCAGGTTTTCTAAAGAAATAAAACATAATTGATACTTTTTTGTTTGTTTTTTTATGGAATATCATCTCTTGCTCAGTGGAACTGATGGGGTTTACATCTATTCTTTCCTATTAGATTGTGAGGAAGAGCGATTTCATGTGCTACTGATATGTTCTCACAAATATATATATATATATTTTTTCAACTCTTCATTTTATATTGGAGTATAGTTGATTTACAATGTTGTGTTCATTTCTGTTGTACAACAAAGTGATTCAGTTATACCTATACATGTATCTATTCTCCTTCAAATTCTTTTCCCAATTAGGTTGTTACATAATATTGAGCAGAGTTCCCTGTGCTCTACTGTTAAAGACCCAGTGCAATGCATCTCAATCCCATCACCTTCTTGCTTAGAGGTAACAACTAACCAGACTTTGGTGTTTATCAGTCCCATGAATTTTCAATACAAAAAAACCCCTATTCCATGGAAGGCATTAAGAAAGATATTCAAATGAACACCAAGTACCCTGACCCAGCTAATGAAGAGAAGGTTATAGGTGCCCACGCCCACGTCTTCCATCTGATTCCTTCTACCTTATGCCCTCATCCCGCCCCCCAGATGCAAACACTATCCTAAATTTTGTGTTTATCATTCCCTTGCCTACGGTTTTACCACTTCCGGATGTATCCCTCAAAAATATATTGTTTAGCTTTGCATGTTTTCTAACTTTGCGTAAGTAGAATTTTGCTGTACAGATTCTTCTACTGCTTGCATTTTTTATGCAACATAATTCCTGAGATTCAGCTGGAGTAATTTATTCCTTTCCCCTGCTGGTAGGTGTTCTGTGGGACGCGAATATCACAAATTATTTACCCATTTTGCAGATAATAGAATTTGATTGGTCTTCAGGTTTTTGCTATTTACTGCTATGAATGTTCTTATAAGCACTTCCTGCTGCAAGTGTGCAAGATCCATCTGGTGTGTGTGCCGGCGGGAGAGAAATCACAGGATTGTAATTTGCACACTCTAGCTCTCAGACCCTGTTGAGCTGTGTGTGAAACTCCCAGGAGCAGAATATACAGTTTCTCCCCAGTCTTATCAGCACTTGCTACTGTCAGACTTCTACACTTTTGTCAGCAGGGTGGGTGTAAGATGGTCCGATGTCATGGTTTTAATTTGCATTTCCTGGATTACTAAGGAGGTTGGGCATCTTTTTACATGTTTCTTGGCCATTTATTTCTTGTCTCCGGTGAAATGATTGTGAAGCTCTTTGCCCATTTTTCCGTCCTGTTGTTTGTCTTTTTCTTAGTGAAGTGTAGGAGCTCTTGACATAGTCTGGATACCAATCGTCTCTCAGTTACACACATTATAAATAGCTTCGCCCGGGGCGGGGCTCAGTTTTTCACTTTTTAAAATAGTGTCTTTTCATAGAGTACACTTGTGGTTGCCAAGGGGGAGGGGGTGGGGGAGGGATGGACTGGGAGTCTGGGGTTAGCAGATGCAAACTATTACATTTAGAATGGATAAACAACAAGGTCCTACTGTGCAGCACAGGGAACTATATTCAATATCCTGTGATGAGCCAGAATGGAAACGAATAAGAAAAAGAATATATATATGTATAACTGAATCATTTTGCTGTACAGCAGAAATAAACACAACATTGTAAATCAACTATACTTCAAAAAATATTTTTTTTAAAAAAATGGTGTCTTTGGATGAACAGAAGTTGTCAATTGTAATGTAGTCGAATGAATCCATCTTTTCCTATTTAGTTTGTTCTTTTTCTGTTCTGTTAAGAACTCCATCCCTACTCAGAGCTAATAAACCCATTTTCCTGTATTTTAAGTATTTTCTAGTTTTGGATTTCATATTTAGGGGTTTAAGTCTACCTGACTCATGTTGGTGTGAGCTAAGAGTTCTCATTTTTTTCCATATAGATGGGCAGTTATCCCAGCACCATTTTCTGAAGGGTCCATCCTTTCTGCCCTGGACTGCAATTCCTCCGACATCATTTGTTAAGTCTCTGTGTACATAGGTCTGTGGGAGCTGCCTCCCATCACCCATTGGCCTGTGCATCTATCTCAGCACCAATATCACAGTCTTCACTGCTATTGCTTCATCATGAGTTCAGTGTCATTTGTGATAAGCCTTAATATCAGTGAGGTAAGTCTCTTGGCTTCATCCCTCTTTAAAAGTGTCACAGCTTCTCTTGGCCCTTTGCTTTTCCAGGTACATTTGGAAAAAACTCTGTAGGGATTTTTACTGCAATTCCATAAACTTGTTTACCAATTTCAAGAGAATTGACAACTTTATTATACGTTGATATATATACAAGGTACAGTGTATCTCTCTTCAGGCCTTCTACAATGTTTTATAATTTCATAATTTTCTCCAGCAAAGATCTTGTCCATTTTTATTAGGTTGGGTAAGACATCCAATACACTATTGAATGGAAGCAGTGATATCAGCCTATTTATCTAGTTGCTGACTTAAATGGGCTGCTTTTAAAGCTTCACCATTAAGTGTGATGCTTGTGTAGGTAACCATTTATCAGTTAAGAAAGTTACCTTCTAATCTCAGTTTATTAAAAGTTTTTAACCATGCATAAATGCTGAAATCAAAGTTTATGTTCTCCTTTCTGTGAAAGTAGTGCGTTGCATTAACAGATTTTTCTAAAGCTAAACTATCCTTGCATTCCTGGGTTAAACCCTTCTTGGCTATGATGTATTATTTCTAATCTAACACCACTGAATTAGAGTTGTGAGGTTTTATATAGAATTTTTGCATTCATAAGTTATATTGGTTGTATTCGTTTGCTATTACCACATAACAAATTATTCCAAAATTTTAGTGTTTTAAAATACACACAAATTTATTAGTTCATGGTTCCTGTAGGTCAAGAATTCATGGGCAGTACTATATATAAAACAGATAATCAACAAGGACCTACTGTATAGCACAGGGAACTCTACTCAATATTCTGTAATAACCTAAATGGGAAAAGAATCTGAAAAAGCATATATATATATATATATATATATATATATATGTATGTATAACTGAACCACTTTGCTGTATACCTGAGACTACACAACATTGTAAATCAACTATATACTGGTATAAAATAAAAATTAAAAAATAAAAAAAAAGAATTCAAGAGCAGCTTATCTGGGTGATCAAACTCAGGGTCTTCATGAAATTGCAGTCAAGGTGTCAACTAGGGCTGCAGTCACCCAATGGCTCAACTCAGGCTGAAGGCTCTGCTTCTCAGGTGCGTCACTGAAATGGCTTTTGGCAGAAGTCTTCAATACCTCACTGCATGGACCTCTCCATAGGGCTGCTTGAGTGTCCTCATAACATGGTGGCTGGCTGCCCCCCGGGACACAAGAGAGCAAGGCAGAAGCCACAAGCCTCTTTTGACCTAGTCTGGACATCATACATCATCATTTCTACCAGAGTCTGTTTGCTAGAAATATGTCACTAAATCCAGCCCACACCCAAGGGCAAGAGTATTGTCAAAGGGAAGTGTAACAAAGAATTTGTGGACATATTTTAAACCACCACATTGGTCTACTATTTTCTTTTCCTATATTGTCTTCACTTTTCTTATCATGCTGTACTAAAGTCACAAAATGAGTCGGATAGCTTTTCTTCCTTTTCTGCAATGGTTTGTCTATTAGAGGGGTTAATTGTCTGCAAAATCATCTCGTCCTTTGTCTTTTTCAAAGCGAGGGTGACTATTGGAAGGGAGAATAATGACTTGTTTTATTTAATGTTATACATGTATTCAGGCTACAAGTTTGACAAGAGATCAATATTTTTATATCAATATTTTATCAACATGTTCCAGACTCTGAAAACTTTACTCCTATTTTCTTAAACCTTATACATCTTTATCTGCTCAGCACTGGCCTAGTGTTGATGCAAAATTCTTACATTCAGGTGAAACACTAAAACAGAGAAGTGACCTCATTCACTTAAAAAAGTATTTCAGCATGAAGAGTTGGGGAAAGTAAAAGGTTAAAGAGGTAATAGACACTTAGTTAATAACAAGTAATCCGATGGTAGACTGTCACTCATTCTGGTAAATTTAGGATAGTGACCCTCCAACTTTTTAGTCTCAGGACTGCTTTATCTTTTGAAATAATTGAGGACCCCATAGAGCTTTTTCTTAAGTGTGGGTTTTATCTATTGATATTTACTGTATTAACAATTAAATCTGAGAGTTTTCCTAAACTAATGTTTACTTATTCACTTGAACGTGGCATAATAAGCCCATTTCACATTAACATAGGTAACATTTCTATGAAAAATAACTATATATTTTTAAAACGTCAGAAGAGGGTCATTGCTATTTTTGCAGATCTGTCTGATGTCTGGCTTAAAAGAAAAGGCAGCTGAATTCTCATCTGCCTCGGCATTCAGTTGTTGTAATATGTTGTTTTGGTTGAGGTACATGGAGATCTGGCCTCACTCAGGTGTGTAGGTGGGAAAGGGAAGAGTATTTCACAGCCTTTTAAGTTAATCATATAAATTCTAGTTTCAACCTTGGACACACACCCCATCTCCCACTCCTGCTGAAAGTGCCTGGTAGACTCCCTAAGACTTTCAAAACTACAGATAGGCGCACTCAAATATTCTCTAACGCTGAGCTATTAAAGAATAATTGTGGAACCGGAGCATGAGAGACTGATCACGACTCAGAGAGCAACCATGCCTGTGTCCGCACTGTGAAAACGAAATTGCAGCCCAGGAGATAGGGTGACTTGTTCAGGGCTTTGGCAGAGCTCTACTTTTCCTGCTCCTGGGTGAAAAAAAAGAGGAGGAAGATGGAGAAAAGAAAGACACAGAGGGGCTTCCCTGGTGGTGCTGTGGTTAAGAATCTGCCTGCCAATGCAGGAGACATGGGTTCGAGCCCTGGTCTGGGAAGATCCCACATGCCGCAGTGCACCTAAGCCCATGTGCCACAACTACTGAGCCTGCGCTCTAGAGCCCGCGAGCCACAACTACTGAGCCTGCGTGCCACAACTACAGAAGCCCACGCTCCTAGAGCCCATGCTCTGCAACAAGAGAAGCCACCGCAATGAGAAGCCCGTGCACCGCAATGAAGAGTAGCCCCCGCTCGCCGCAACTAGAGAAAGCCCACACGCAGAAACGAAGACCCAAGGCAGCCAAAAATAAATAAATTAAATAAATAAAATTTTTAAAAAGGAAGAAGAAGAGGATAGAACAGCAGCAACACAATGTTCTAAGATAGCCAACTACAACAGACCCCTCTTGTATTGTTTTACGTGCTGATTTTCCAACAGATGGCTTTTTCAGGCCCTTCTCTTCCTCAGAAATCCCTTGTTAATGCTGCTTCGGACCATTCTCTTGCTTTGAACAGTTTCACCATCAGTAGTCAGGAGAAAAACAGGTAGTCAAATTCAAATCGACAGAACTGAACTTCTTATCCTTTTAAGAGGAGGGGTGGAAGAATTAAATTCTTGACAATAGTAGTAATAGCCTTTATTACACTCTTATCATGAGCTTGTTCATTCATTCATTCATTCACTTTTCTTTCTTCTCCCTTCCCTTTCTCCCCTCCTTCTATCTTTCAATGTTTACCAAGCACCTATTACATTCCACGCATGGAACCAGGGACACAATGGTAAAGAAAACAGACACAGTCTAAATGCTTTGCATCCATCAAATTACACCATCAATTTGATGGGGTGGATGCTGTGATAACCCCCATTTTCGTGATGAAGTAACCAAGGTAGGAAAGGTGCTTACCAAGGTCATGGAGCTAGTGAAGGAATGCATGTCTTACTCTGGAGCGGTTTCCCTTCACTACAACAGTGCATTGTCTGCAAATGGCTCTGAGTCATTTGCAGTTCATTTATCTGAATTTATACCCCCCTGAAGTCCAGTGTGGAAAATAGAGTCCCTGTTGCCCCACCCCTTTCAACCCTCTCACCTTCTTTCTTTGAGTGTCTAACCCAACATTGTGACCTTATATCCAAGAGTATGACATTGCTGCTGCAACCTGACAGGAGATGGAGCTTAAGAGATGGCTGTGTGCTGCGCCATGATGGATCTCATGGTGATGGTGGTGATGGTGATGATGACAGTGATGGGGCAGGGTGGTACCCAAAACCTCCGACCATCTCTAAGAGGTCTTGAGATAATCATTAAAAATCTAAGGACATTAAGTTCCTCTCTTTTATTTTTAAGTTGGAGAATAAAACACTGGTCTTCAAGGGGCCTTAGTTGAAGAAGGTCAGATTCATGTTGGTGAAACTTCCTTTTCTACAAGTGTCTACAAGAAGGAGAAGAAAGGGGAGAGCTGGGTTTCCCTGTAGGAGAAGGGGGTGTGTGGAAGAGGAGCAGGAGGGGGAGGAGGTGAGGGAGGAGGTGGGGGTGGAAGAGGTGGGGGAGAAGGGGACGGAGGAGGGGGAGGAGGGGAAGGGGGAGGGGGAGGAGGGGAGGGAAAAGGAGGAGGGGAGGAGGGGAAGGGGAGGGGGAAGGAGGAGGGGGAGGAGGAGGGGAAGGAGGAGGGGGAGGAGGGGAAGGGGGAGGGGGAAGAGGGGAAGGGGGAGGGGGAAGAGGAGGAGGAGGGGAGGGGGAGGAGGGGGAGGAGGGGGAGGAGGAGGGTACCTATCTGGAGAAAGAGCCTGTCTGGCCCATCTCCAGGTCAGCAGCTCTCTGCTATGAGGCGGACCCAAAAAGTGTCCTCATGGATGGAATCACGGCACGACCTCCTTGGGGGCACAGGGCTTTGCTTCCTGCTGCACCGACTCAGACATCCCTGCTGCAGACCCACCACCCAACTTCAGTCCCACACAAACTCCCATGGATGTGTTTCCACTCCAGAACAACTCTTCCTGAAAGAAACACTGGACTAGGAATCATAGGGTCTCAGTTTTAATGGAGCCTTTGTTACTTTGGGCCATGGAGCCTGGGACAGGCCACTCACCGTTTCTGAGCGTCAGTGTTCCTCATCTACAAAATGGGTATAAAAATACCTTCCCTGCCTGCTTCGTGGGATTGTTATGAGAACAACAAGTGCTTTAGTATGATCCACTGAACAATGTCATGCTCCAGGGTTATGTATTCCCCTATTCCTACAATTCAATAAGCTAGGGCCATATTCAAAATGCCAGTAGTGAGCTTCCTTGGTGGCGCAGTGGTTAAGAATTCACCTGCCAATGCAGGGGACATGGGTTAGAGCCCTGGTCCAGGAAGATCCCACATGCCTCAGAGCAACTAAGCCCGTGCGCCACAACTACTGAGCCCGCGTGCCACAACTACTGAGCCTGCGCTCTAGAGCCCGCAAGCCAAACTACTGAGCCTGCACACCACAACTACTGAAACCTGCACGCAACTAGAGCCTGTGCTCTGTAACAAGAGAAGCCACCACAATGAGAAGCCTGCACACCACAATGAAGAGTAGCCCCTGTTCATCGCAACTAGAGAAAGCCTGTGCACAGCAACGAAGACCCAACACAGCCAAAAACAAACAAACAAATAAATAAATTTATATTTAAAAAAATGCCTGTAGCCTCTGGTACCCAATCATTCCCTGTGTTGACTTCCGCAGCTGATCCAATTGGGAGGAACATGCTTGTTTTTTAAATACACGTGCAATGAGAATTTATCATCGATAACTTTTTGGGCCTCTCACTGCTGTGGCCTCTCCCGTTGCGGAGCACAGGCTCCGGACGCGCAGGCCCAGCGGCCACGGCTCACGGGCCCAGCCGCTCCGCGGCACGTGGGATCCTCCCGGACCGGGGCACAAACCCGTGTCCCCTGCATCGGCAGGCGGACTCCCAACAACTGCGCCACCAGGGAATCCCAGATAAATGTTTTTTAAAAACCAAGTAGCTTAGAAAAATAATAAAAGTAACTTGTAAGCTCACGGTTCGAATAGAACTACTACTGTGTAGTTCGGGAAGCAGTTCGGGTTGTCGGGAAGCCCGACAACCCTGTTTTGATACAACCTTCCTCTCAGTAGTAGTTCTATTCGAACCGTGAGATTACAAGTTACTTTTATTATTTTTCTAAGCTACTTGGTTTTTAAAAAACATTTATCTGGGATTCCCTGGTGGCGCAGTTGTTGGGAGTCCGCCTGCCGATGCAGGGGACACGGGTTTGTGCCCCGGTCCGGGAGGATCCCACGTGCCGCGGAGCGGCTGGGCCCGTGAGCCGTGGCCGCTGGGCCTGCGCGTCCGGAGCCTGTGCTCCGCAATGGGAGAGGCCACAGGAGTGAGGGGCCCGCGTACCGCAAAAAAAAAAAAAAAAAAAAAAGGGTTGTTAACCCCAGCTGTGGAGTCAGATGGACCCGGTTCTGCCCCTTAGCAGCTGCACAAGCTTGGGCTCCTTACTAACTGCTCTCAGCCCCTGAATTACCTCCCACTGTGGGATAAGAATACACCTGCTTCGGGGGTCGGTGAGAGGTCTAAATTGGATAACGCATGCGTGGAGCCTGCCCTGTAGCCAATGCTCCAGAAACGTTAGGGGGTATTATTATTCAAGTGACTACACCCCAGACCTCTAAAAATGCACACATAACACATATGAATATACATGTGGCTCCAAAAATAGGATTCATGGTGCTTTATATCCTGCTTTTGTTAACAACATATTTCATATTTTTCAATATGCAATATTATTTCATATTAAAATATTCAGATGTGAGAAAAATACAGATCTGCTCATCTTTTATTAGCTGCAGAGTAAGGGTTCCTAAGAAAGTTTGCTATTTCACTTAACCCATTCCCTATTGCTGAACACTTAGCTTCTTCCTAAAATATTTTGCCAGTTTAAACAATGTCACAGTTAATACCTTTGTGTTCTCGAATGTGATGATTTCTTTAAGATCGTTCCTGGGTATTTTCCTAGGCTGGCTGGAGTCAAAGGTTATAAACATTTCTGGGCTTTGATGGGCATTGTCAATTTTCCTCCAGAAAATGGGTGCAACTGTTTCCCGGCACCTAGCTGGCAATGGGGATTTATTATTCTTTATAAACTCTTTGAAAAGTGAAGCTCTTCCAGTAGGATTATCACGCCACAGCACTCACCCAGCTGCGTGCCAGCCCTGCAAGTTGTGGTCTGGTCTGGGGGCCTGATGTGGACAGCCAGACTCACCACGCTGATGGGGCTCCACCCAGGGCCTGCGCGCCCTCAGGGACGGCTTTCGAGAACCGTCCTTATCTGGGGAGTCGGCCAACGCCCCACTGTGCTTGCATTCCTTACTGCTCCTCTGTGTACATATTACAAGGTAAGGGAGGGCATGACCACCTGGTTGGACAGTTACACATCCTGGCTTAGCAGAGATTTATTTACATAATTATCCCACCCTTTGAGGAGCCATAAAACAAAACCTGCATTTACAGCAAATACGCACCTCTGTGAAAAACCTCCAAAGCAGCAGGAGGTTTCCATCTTATAATAGTCATGGTAATAATGTACATTTGCAGAGCAGTTTACAAACGCATCGGCTCACACTGTGATGTGTAGAACACAGGACGATCCCGGATTTTTTATTATAATTAAAAATGATGATGATTATTTGTTTTACAAGGTGGGGAATGGAAACGCAGAAAATCAAACTGAGTCGCCTGGGTCCTGCAGCTAATTAGTGACTGAGGCTGGAATCCATCCTTTCGACTAAATCCCAGACTCACACTGCACGGCTTCCCCTACTTTGTGAAAGTAAATCGATCATGTTGTTGGGGGTTAACTGATCACAGGTGCTTTTTCATCATCATTTTAGAGTGAACCATAGGTGTCTGATGGATGGGGGTGGTGGTGTGTATGTTGGGGTGAGGAGGGAAGCAAAGGGAGAGGGAGGGAAAGAAAGAGAGAGAGAGAGAGAGAGAATTTCCCTCCGGATTCCCCCCAATTCTAACTTTACCCTTGATCTAATGAAAATAACGTTTAAAGTGTGGAATGTTCTGTCTCCCAGTCATTTTCCAACCGGGAGGGCATTTAGACGCGTCAATTCTTCAGCTTATGCTTTCCGATATGGCGCAGTTTGTCTGATTATTTATAGTCTGGCGTTTCCTACATCTAGGCAGTGTCTGGGGAGAGAGTCAGCCACACTGACGAATGCTGACGGTTCAAAATTCAGCTGAATAATCCGTGGATCTAAAGTTTCACGTTAGAAGGTATCAAGGTTGAAGACCGATTTTTATTCCTCCCCCAAAAGGCAAATTTCAGGTAACAGCAACTCATGCTGGCTCCCTCCGCCCCTCAGGCCATGGATCCCGCCTCTCTGGAACGGAGCTGGTTTCCACAGGGAAGCCATCTGCGGCTCCTCCACGGAGGCTGCCCGGAGCCAGATCAATGACCCTTTTAGGGGCGGCAAACCCGCTGTCTGCACAGGCACTGCGGGTCCAATGTTTCACACGCACCATGGAACTCAAAGTGGTAACAGACCCTGAAGGCCATCTAGTGCCAGAATCCCTCTTCTGATGGGGAGTCAGAAGGCCACCTCCCTTTGACCCTCCAGGATGACTGCTCCAGAGATTCAGAAGGTCCTTCCTACACACCGGGGCTGCCATCCTGTACCTCCTTGCTTTGGCTCCACCTCCGCAGGCCACCTTCCCTCCCGGCCACAGCTCTAGGTCCTTGCCCCAGCCCTGGGCAGCCGGGCAGGCTTGGGTACCCTCCCTAAAGCTCAGCGTGTCCAGCTGTCTGGTGGGAATGAGCATAGTGGCCACCTTGCAGGGCTTCTGTGAGGACTCACAAGATCATGTGTGCACAGGCTCACCATGCACATAGTGTGTGCTCAGGAAACATAGCTATTATTATTATCATTATCTTTATTTCCTCCACACTTACTTCTAGTGTGCCTGTGTTTCTCCAAGTCTTTCATCTGGAGAGCCTGATGAAATATTCCAGCATGTTCCAGCACAGGACAGAGGACAATCACAGTGGCCATTCACATGAACGCATGCAGTGCTCCCCTTTCCCCAGACTTAGGTGAATACATTTGCTACGTCTGCAGGCAAACTGGGGGTTAACTAGTGCCCACCAAGGATGGGGCCTAGTGCACATCAGCAAAGCCCTCTCCTGGGGCTGCTAAAGGTCCACCAAGTAATCCACTTTGGGTATGGTTGTTCAACTAGTTTCAAGTCACCTAGCTATTATCACCCAACCCAAACTGTCTTCACTTTTCTTCATTTTGTCCACAAAGACATCTTGAGCAACTCTGCCAATATAAAACACATACGAAACAGAAAATTGGAATATGATATTTAAAAATAAATATTTTAGAAGTTCTAGTGTTTTCCTTCCTCCCTGAAATGGATGGTTCTGCTGTCAGGATCACTGTCCCTAGAGTATGCTCTTGATGCAGAATCCTGGTCACATTTGTTTATAGTAGAACCACTTTGCTTATAATAGAACCGCTATGTGGTGCCCAAGAAGTACTCTATTTTATTAGAGGTATTTGTGTACATGTTGGTCTCCTTTATTAAAAGGAAAGCTCTTTGGGGGCAGAGATTCCAACATATTCATCATTAGATGTCATCCAAGCATGAGATCTTAAGTGTAATAGATGCTCACAAATTACCTGTCAAGTGGACCAGGAATTGTATGCATGCATGAAAAAATGAACAAACGACCAATTTCTCCCAATAAACCATTGCTGAGTATTAAGAAGCAAAGGAATTCAGCTGGGTGGATTCATTCCTGCTAAACCCATGCCAGCTGCCAGAGACCGTGATTTCCTCTAACTGGTCATAAACCATCTGCTTAATAATCCATGCTAAATTTTTTCTCCAGGAATGTGGCACTGTGAAATCTGCTTTCTTGAAAAGTGAGACATCTACCCGCCTCCAGTTTTCCTCTCCAACTTTTCAGGATTTCACCGACATTCCCCAGAGTGTCTCTGTGACCTCACATCCAATGTTCTCAGCACCAGGGAGAACATGTGCCTGGACAAGGAGACTTGGGCTCATTTCACACGCGTGTGCTAACACAGCGGCTGATTGGAAACAAGATGGATCAGTGCAGTTGAGTAGACTTTGCGAAGCCTCCAAACTTTTTCAATTGCACACTCCTATTAATACAAGCATTTTTGAGCATATACCTTCAATATTTGGCTAAATATTTACCCATAAATCATACACGTGTACTACTGTACCAATGCATTATGTACATTATAAAGCACACAATGAGATAGAAACTGTTAAAGGATAGATATCTTCTTCCTGCATCTTCTTGCACACCGATGGGGATACATGGACCCCAGTTTGGAGACAACAAGACTGTCAGGTTCATGAGCCAGTTCTCCTGCAAGCCAGAGAGATTCACTGCCCTGCACAACCACCGAGCTTGTATCCTTAACCCTCTAAGTATCTCCCAAATGGGAGCCACTGGTCACAAGGTGGAAAGCCCCAAAACACGGCAGGATCTGCACCCCTTTATGGGGAGCACAGCTGGAGAACACGGGCATCCGAGGCCAATTTGGGTGTGAGCCCCAGTGAGTCACAGACTATGACTGGGGACCGCCCAGGGGTGACTTATCCTGGGCAAGCTGCTGAGGACCACCAAGCTCCATTGCTCATCTCTAAAGTAGGAAAGCTAATACCTACGTCTCAGGCTGTTACAAGGATTAAATGAGGTAACAGGTGCCATGTGGGCACAGAACTGGTGCCCAGCCAACGTCTGTCCCTGATCACGTACAGCACATGGTCTTTTTATTTAGGAGGTGGTGTCTGGAAGAAACGCAGCCGCTCAGATCACATCAAGAGCCCCCAACTTGATGCATGGAAGTATTTTTCTTCTAGCCGGTGGTTGAAGATATAATAACGTAGAAACGCTGGAAGGGACAATCTAGGGAGAGAGAAGTGGTTGGTGTAGATAAGGAAGGGAGTGGGGCTAGGAGCAACTTGAGAAAAAAAGTGCCCAACTTTGGGGAGAAACAGACATATTCACTCAACTTTCCCGCCCTTCACTTTTTCTCCAGGGAAGCAATCTTTATGTTAGAGATATCTTTTACCTGTAGTTTTATTTATATTTAAAATGTATCCTTGGGCTTCCCTGGTGGCACAGTGGCTGAGAATCTGCCTGCTAATGCAGGGGACACGGGTTCAAGCCCTGGTCTGGGAAGATCCCACATGCCGCGGAGCATCTAGGCCTGTGAGCCACAACTACTGAGCCTGCGCGTCTGGAGCCTGTGCTCCGCAGCTGCGATAGTGAGAGGCCCGCACACCACGATGAGGAGTGGCCCCCACCTGCCACAACTAGAGAAAACCCTCACACAGAAACGAAGACCGAGCACAGCCATAAATAAATAAAAATTTTAAAAAAAAGTATCCTACAACACTGAAGATATACCCAAAGAGGATACAGAAAAGTATGATACACAGCTATATATCCAATACTCAGCTCAAGAAATAAAACATTGGCAACACTTAAATGCAACTTCCTCCCAGCCTAATCATATTAATTTGGTATTTATCCCTGCATACACATCTATACATCTTTATAACATATGTATGTATCCCTAAGCAACGTTTAGTATTTTACTAGTGAAGAAGTGAAGTATTTTTAAACTTAAAAAATGTCTTATTATTACATCATTTTGATCACGTTGCTTCACTAACTCATCCACACAACAGATATCTATAAAGCGCCTACTATGCTCTCCATGCCACGATGAATTATACTATAAAGGGAAATCCCTTCGCTTCCCCAGAAAGATGTCAGTACCAACTACGTGAAAAACGATTCCTTTGCAAAATCATTTTCAGACTTTGCAAATTCCTATTGTTTCTATTTCACTATCTCTAGAGAGAACCCACTGCTCTGTTATTAGGCAGAGCAATGCGGGATACTGTGCTTTGAGAAATGAGGCATAGAAACATGTCGCAGATGCCTAAATGGGTTCTCCCCTAGAAGGCCGGCTTGGTGTCCAGGACAGGGGGCGTTCCTTCTCGATCCCCTGCTCCACAAGGCTTCAGCTCTAGACCACGGAGTTCAGAACAGAGCGGGATTCTCCTGAATCGTATCCCAGAGAGTTTAGCTGTGGCGGCATCTGGGTAGGAGTTTATGCGAAAGACCCTCCTGACCCTCCCAGCTCCATCCCCAGGTGGCTGTGTGTGCAGAGGGCTGGCTACAGACCCACTGCGAGGCCTGGGACCGTGTGCCCAGGCTCCAGCCATGCATCTCCTCAAGGGTGAACACCTCAAGCCCCCGCTTCTTGCCTCTCATTGGTCACCAATGGGCGGGGCGAGAAAGTGCGGTCAATTTCACTAATCCCCAGCAGAGTAGCCGGGGTGACCGCTGCAGCCAGTCTGGTTCTCTGTTCCACGGCCTTCTGGAGTTCACGGCGCTCTTGTCCTTGGGACGAGATACATAGAAATCCTTCTATGAACGTAAGTGATCAACACGCTATTCATCTTTCATTGCAATTGTTTGTAAGTTGCAAAACTCAGTCCAGTCTCTGTCCCCCTAGAATTGACCTTGGGGGTCACGGTTTTGGTTAATCACACTCACACAGAGGTGTTCACTGACTGTACCCCTTATTCTGGGTGGGAAAACCACCTCCAGCCCCCAAGGGACGGAAGTCAGTGACGTTTACCAGGGAAAATCTACTGTTTCTTGGGTCTCTGGATGGGTGAGTCCCGGTTAGGTGAGCAGTGGCATTAGCACTGATTCCGTCCTAAGCGAAATGTGGTGAGATTGCTCTTCCACACCTGGAAATGGCCATGCAACGCCCCAGGGCCCTCCTGATGTGCCCCCCACACTTAGGGCCACCTGTGTGGTCAAAGCTGTCCCGCTGGCCAAGCGGACGTTCCCGGAGTCCTAGGCAGGCGCTCGGCACCAGGGAACCACCACCCTTCCGGACGGGACTTTGGGACAGACGGATGGGATCTCACCCCAATCCTGCCTGCAGCGACCATGGATCCATCGGTCCCAACCCAAAGACGCCCGGAAACTTGGGAACTCTCACCAATTGCTGATGGAGGTTTTGGGGCTCAGGGCAGCCCCAAAATATGCCTCCGTGGCATATTGGTTACTTCGAATTAAAGTTACCTGAGAAATGCAAGAGGGACACGCTGACCCTCCTCTCTGTTTCCCCGAAAGCAGGACATAAATCTCCCACGTGAAAGGTGCCCTCCCCACATCTGGAGGAAGAAGGACACCCTTGTCACCAATGGTGGGGAAGTGGCGCCGAGAATCCTGTATAAACAAACCCTGGCACCTCTTTAAGTGACGACCCTGAGGCCACTGAAGAACTCTGATTCTTCACTGATTGAGCCCCCAAACCCTAAGTTTCTTTGTCCTGTCAATTCCTCACAATTTTAACATTTCCTTGTCTAAAAAGTATAAAAGCTTCCTGCTTTGGCCACTTCTTAGGTCCCATTTCTATGAGACCTCCGTGGGCAAGAGTTGAAATTTGTTTCTTCTTTCTCCTGTTTGTCCATCTTGTGTCAATTTTATTATTAGTCCAGCCACAAGAACTCAAGATGAGTAGTGGGGGATTTTCCCTCCCTGACAGAGGGCATCCAATCCTAGGGATGGAGAAGGTCCTCTCAGGGCCTCTCAGTGCTCCGGACAGCCCACTGTTAGATGCTTTATCCTCCCTTTCTTTTTTTTTTTGCGGTACGCGGGCCTCTCACTGCTGTGGCCTCTCCCGTTGCGGAGCACAGGCTCCGGACGCGCAGGCTCAGCGGCCATGGCTCACGGGCCCGGCCGCTCCGCGGCATGTGGGATCCTCCCGGACCGGGGCACGAACCCATGTCCCCTGCATTGGCAGGCGGACTCTCAACCACTGCACCACAGGGAAGCCCTATCCTCCCTTTCTTGTCTGTACAATTGCCCTGTTTTTCTAGAAGAGGTTTTCTCTGGCCCAGCCAGCTATCTCACTGTCCATGACACACGGGGGCCGAGGCTCTCGTTCCCTTGGTTCTGAATCATTCACTGTGACCGCTTCTGAGCTGGTCCTCCCCAGTCCCTCCCGCCTCCCCCAACTGCTGGACAGGAGGCAAATGCAGCCTGCAGGGCACTGCCCTCTCCACACCACCCACTGGCCCTCACCTCCCCGCCGCTGGGGCCAGGCTGTCCATGAACACATCTGCCCAGTGCTGGTCTGCGTGATCCCAGGCACACCCTCCCTGGGCGGCCAGGTGTTGGCCACAGGTACATGAGTACATCCCTCTCTTAATAAGGAAGACTGCGTTTTGTTTCTTTTTTCTGGCTAGAAGACTAAATCATTTCATTATAAACAAAAAAATACCAAGAAGTAAAAAAGGGAAACTAAAAATCACCCATCATCCCTCCATCATGTGACAAGCATTGTTTACATTTTGATACCTTTGCTTGCAGTTTTTTCTTGCATATGAATAAAACATATTTTTTCAAAATTGGATTTATACCATGTATAATAGTTTGTACCCTGTGATTTTTTTTCCCAGCCTCACTCCCACAACAAACACATCACTCGTATTCTTGCCTCTGTACCTCAGGCGTACTGTTCTCAAATTCCCCTCCCTTCCATCCATCTAAATTTCCCCCCACCTTTAATTCCCCGTCCTACAAAGCCTTGCCTGATAATCCCAGTCTGTATTCATTTCATTCCAGTCAATATGTTCTGCCTTTGTTATACAGATTGCATAATTCAGTGCTTCATCTAGCATCTTGTCTTTTCTAGTTGAATTGGTCTTATGTCCCTGGAATTAATATAAGTCCCTAAAGGTCAGCAACTGTGCCTCACGCATAGTAGGTGCTGAATAAGTATTTGCTGATTTTCAGACGGCTTCATATTTTGCGAATTCCATTACTCCCCCTGCCTTCTGTTGTTTGTACACAAAAGTGGAAATTCTCAGGGAAGCCACCACAAGTCGGGAATAAACATCAATCTCATGGTAAAAACACTTCTGTCAAGTTGATCCTAGAAAAGTATGGGGCTCACATCTTGTATTTTCCTAATTCAGCCCTTCCCTCGGCCGGTGGAGGAAACATAACATGGTTCCATAACAAGAACCATCCTGGACCTTTCTGGGCTGGAGTTTCCCGAGGGTGGACCATCCCAGAGCTGGACTGGTTCAAGCATCGAGCAAAGAAATAATGAGGTGCAAGCTCTCCTTCTCATACTCTCTTCAAAACTTAAAAATGAAAAAAATAAAAAGGTCATCAAAAGAAAATTTAGGGGCTTCCCTGGTGGCACAGTGGTTGAGAGTCCGCCTGCCGATGCAGGGGACACGGGTTCGTGCCCCGGTCCAGGAAGATCCCACATGCCGCGGAGCGGCTGGGCCCGTGAGCCATGGCCGCTGAGCCTGCGCGTCCGGAGCCTGTGCTCCGCAACGGGAGAGGCCACAACAGTGAGAGGCCCACGTACCGCAAAAAAAAAAAAAAAAAAAAAAGAAGAAAATTTAGGCTCAATGGGATTGCAAATTAAGAGTCATTTTGCTAACATTGAAGTAGCATTTTTCTGACCCTATTTTGCAAAGGCTATTCCCTCCCACTCCCACACAAAGATTCCTCCCCCACCCCCAGCTGGAGCAAGAAAGAGCCTGGGCCCCGCTTGCTGAAACCCACCTATTAGTGATAATGGACCAAGATCATTCATGAGTCCAGTGCTGTCCCAGGGCGGCAGAAGCTAAATGGAACACTTCCTCCCTAGCTCACCAGGGGAGGGGTGGGGAGGATTTTAATTCCAGACCTCGGCATCCACTTGGAGTTATCAGTTTTTCCAACCACTGATGTTTAATGCTCATTTTCACATTAAAGGCTGTGTGCCGGGTGACAGAGAAACAGGAAGTCTGGGTGCTCCCCCCTTCCCTCCAGACCCTCCGCCATTCCTCTCCGTGCTCTCCACCCCTGACCCTGCACTTGCTTAGTTAGTTGTGTGACTTGGACAAATCACTTTACCTCTCTGAGCTACTTTTCCTTTTTCATACATGCATGGCAGCCTCCTTCCAACATTCTGTGAAATACCTTCTCCACCTTCCCCATCTCATGTTCCAGATTTCAAAGTGCTGTCTGAGGGGTGTGAATGTGGCAACAGAGGTGCAGGCTCCATCTGAGGACACCAGGCTCTAAGTCCTGCCCGACTTAGAGCAAATTTCCTGAAACAGTCACCCAGGCACACCCCAGATGTCACCTCCTCCAGGAAGCCTTTCTTTCCTTGTAATTATCATCCCCACCACCACCAGATGGAATGAACCCGCTCTGGGCTCCAAGTGCGTTTTGTTTGTTCCTCTGCGGTGAGTCTTATACCCACGCTCTCTGTCCTGCAAACAGGGGCACTGAAATGCCCTTGGGTGCAACTGTTATTGGATTAGTCCTGCTCCCAGGGCTGGGGAGAGGGCACTTGTAACAAAAATAGGCGTTGTTTCTCACGCGTGCTCCGCAGCCCTTGACATGTTGGTGAGACAGTTACTTTTCATTTCCCTTTAAATATTCCACGCAAAGCTGGAGACTTTGGGGGCAGGAGCTTTGCAAAACGGGAGGGGAGGGGGGGAGGTGCTGGAGGGCTGCCCCTCCTCCTGGAGAACCTCGAAAACGACAGGGGGAGGAGCGGTTCCCCATCACTTGGCCGACCGAGGAGACCCAGGCCCCCCGCCCCCGTCCCGCTCCGGTCCAGCAGCGCCCCTCCGCCCGGCGCCAGCCTCCCCGCAGCGCCCCCTGGCGGCCGCTGGGCCGTCTGGGTCCCACCGGCCGCAGGCAGAGGACAGGCTGACTGCTTAAGATCAAATGAAATTAATCCTATCTTGACCGGACTTAAGAACCGTTAGTGGGGGGCTCTGGGGGAACGGTCCCCCGCTCACTGCACAGCCTGCCACCATCTCGCTGATGTCCCCTCCCGGCCTCCTCCGCCTCCTGTGGGGACCACTGTTTACACAGCAGGGGCATTTGGGGGAAGCACCTTCCCAGATCTGTGAGCTGCTTTCCAGAAGCTTCCCTCACAAGGCTTCAAGGGAAAACCTCAACTGCGGTGTCTCCCAGAAAGAAAAAACATCTGCGGTTTCTTCCTGTGGCTTCATGATCTTAGACGGTGTTTCTGAGGATCGCAGAACAATCCTCATGAGGTGGCGCCATCACTACCCCCATTTTGCAGGTGCAGAAGTTGAGGCTCAGAGAAGCTAAGTGCTCGAGGCTATGCAAGCAGTGAATGGAGCTGGCTTTGAACACAGGCAATCCGACTCCAGAGTCCCAATCCTTGCCCTAAGCTCTGCTTTCTCCTGGTCTAACCCACTCTCCAAGATCTGGCATTTAGAGTTCCCTAGCATAGCGTAAAATCGTCTTCCAAAATTCAGATTCTATTTTGATTCTCCATTTGAAGTGCACTAGGGGACCTCGCTGTTCAAAGGACTGCCATCCCCCAAACTGGAGTTTTACAAAGAAAAGCCTGACCTGGCAAGTCATTTTGTTTTTATAAGTGGGGTTCCCATACCTTTGCCCATATATTCCTCAGATAATATAAATGAAAGTACCTAGCAGGTTTTGCCTGGCACGCAGCGGGTACTCAATATTAGTTGAATCTAATTTTGTGCCTGCATGAATGCAACTGGAAACATCCACTCGGACATCACCTGACTTCTCGGCTTGAGGGACACCATGGGTCCCTATGCAGAAGCAAGTGTGTCAGGCTGGGACAGTCAGTATACACCCCGATGCGAGGCTGCCAGAGCACATCTCCTTTCCTTCAAAATACACACATTTCTTCAAGGTACACAGACTACCAGATAAGCAAGCAGTTGCTTTCTGGGGTCATCTGTTTCTGATGAGAATTATTGAAATAGGAAACTATTTTTAAGCTAAATCATCAATCAAAAGTACTCTCCATTCTGGCATGGCTGATTTCCACAGATAATAAAATCTCATCAACTGCTCCAAAGAAAAAATGACCTACATAACAATGACAGTGAGAATAAAAATTAATCCTCCATGGAAATGTTCAAAAGCAGGGATTGTAGTCAAGGCAAGATTCCCAGGGAGTTATCAGGACCTGCTGTCTTGATTCTAAACTTGGAGCAGATAAAGGAAGTGCTGCCTGGGACTCGAACTTGCAGGGACAGGACACAAGTCCCAAATGACAGCCAGGTGCTGGGGTACGATGTTGTCAAAACTGAACAAGACAAAGCAAACGTAACCAGTGCCTAAGGGAAAACACGGAAAACCAGTTGTGTGTGGATTCTGCTTGAGAAGATCTCAGAAGAATCATTTAGTAGATGAATCACAGAAGAATTCTTTTGTAGGTGACTCCATCATTGCCAACCAACCAGGGCAAGGGCTGTGTCTGTGGTCCCCTCATAACCCTTGAAGAGCAATGTGGCTTATCCATGTGGCCGTGTTTACACAACCACTTGGCTTCCTCCGCCAAATGGATTAATCCTTTTGGTCACGTTCCTTATCAATGGATGTTGAAGCTCCATGGTGGTTGGCAGCTGTGTCGTCAAAGGGCCTCCCATGAGAATGAAGTCGCAGCCGAAGCTGACGAAGGGGGGTGTAAGACACAGCAGAAAGGTGACCCGGGAGAGGGACACCCAGGCTCTGGCCTGGCCCCTGACACAATCGGCTCTAAAACTCTGCAGTAGTCATTTGACCTTCTGGGTCTCCATCTCCCCATCTGGAAAAATGCCATATGGCGATACGGTGCCATCGATCAAAAAGTGCGGGAGACTGTGAGTACCCACCAGGTTCCCCATAACCATCAGGCCCGAGAGCTTCTTATAACGTCAGACATAGACTCAGCATGTGCTAGCAAGCCCACTGGTGGGTATGTGTCCAAGGTAAGTGAAAACCTATGTTCACACAAAAAACCCATACGTGAATGTTTATGGCGGCTTTATTTATAACGGCCCCAAACTGGACTCAACCCAGATGTCCTCGGTGGGCGAGTGGATGAACGCTGGCACGTCCATACACAAGATCACCACTCAGGAATGAACCACTGACACAGCCAATGACACCGATGCCTTTCAGATGCACTGGGCGCGATCCTGGTTATAGGCCATTCAGGAAAAGGTGAAACCAGGCGCGGAGAACAGCACTGTGGGTGTGGGTCGAGGAGGATCTGACTGGTAAGGGGCAGCGTGGAAGAATCTGGGGAGCGATGGAATTGTTCTGATCGTCACTGGGACAGCACAGGACTCCGTGCATTTGTCCCAACTCATAGGACTGAACAAAAAGAGAGGTGGGGGGCTTCCCTGGTGGCGCAGTGGTTGCGAGTCCGCCGGCCGATGCAGGGGACACGGGTTCGTGCCCCGGTCCGGGAAGATCCCACATGCCACGGAGCGGGCTGGGCCCGTGAGCCGTGGCCGCTGAGCCTGCGCGTCCGGAGCCTGTGCTCCGCAACGGGAGAGGCCACGACAGTGAGAGGCCCGCGTACCGCAAAAAAAAAAAAAAAGAGAGAGAGAGGTGGATTTTACTGTTATTGAATTTTTTTCTAAAGTAAAAGTTATTTTAAAACTCAAGCCCAGATCTTCCAAGCCTGAAAAGAGAGGAGGGCTCCCCACTGGGACGAGAGAGGCAGGGAAAGAGAAGTGGTTCCCAAGTGAACTCGGTTCCCTGGGACCCACGTCCCACGCCCCCTGCGGGCCTCCATGGGCGCTGCTGCCGCTGGAGGACCACACCCTGCCCCTCCCCCGATGCTCTCAGCCCTCAGACTAAAGGCGTGGGGCCAGCAAGGGGGAGGGAAACCCGGAGATTAACACCCAGCTCGTGGGCTCCCTGCCCAGCTCTCCTCGGCATCAATGGGACAGAGACCACTTCTCCTACCACCAGGCTGGCCAGAGACCCGAAACCCCAAGAAAGCAAAGCCAAGAGGAGCGACCTTGGTCCCTGGGCCCAGCTTCCCAATCCCCTTCTCCTGAATGAACACCTGTTTCGGATGGATTGACACCGGGAAGGCCCACCCCCTTCGAGGGAGACGTCTCCACCAGGATTGCCAGAGAAAATACAGGAAGCCTCATAAATTTGAATTTCAGGTAAATACCGAGTAACGTTTTGGTGTAAGTATGTCCCGTGCAATATTCGCACGTGTTTTTATTTGCTAGATCTGGCAACCCTATCCTTCCCCTCCCGACCCCCTCGGTGTGGCCCCTCCTACCAGACGTCAGAAGGTAGTTTGTTCCATCTCCATCAGTCCAGATCCACGCCCTCACATTGCCTGCCTCCTGGTGCATCCGCTGGGGATTACACACCCGGGTCTGTTAGGAAAACCTCTCTACAAACCCGGCCCCAAAGCAGACTGGGGCCCTGGGGAAGGGGGAGGAAAGGCCGGGCAAAGGGCATACCCGCTTCAACCTCTACTCTCCAGCAGAAGCTGGACTCCAAGGCCAGGTGTGGGCAGGTAGGTGGGTGCGTGGGGAAGGGAAACCCAGCCTGAGACTCTGCTCACAAGCAGGCTGGGGCGAAGGCCACCGTGCCCATCCCGGGCCCCCCTCCAGGGTGCATCAGACCCTAGAGATATCAGGGGTCACCCTAGAGACACCCCCCCCAAGATGGACTCTGCCACCAGCCTACCTCCCGGGTCCTCCCCAGTCACCCCTGGGGGACTCACACTTTCCGAGACCTTGTGATTATAGCAGGTGTGGGGGGGAGGTGCCATCCACAGGCCCCCGCCATGCAGGGAACGGGGTGCCGCTTCCTTTCTGGGGCTTTTTATTTAGCCATTAACAGAGGGAAAATCTGTCCATAATTTATATTAAAACTCCAGCAGATGCGAAGCAGCTGCTCTCCATCTATGGGGCTGATGGAACAAGGTTAAACTGAAGCGCCAGGGATTTTGGGTTGATTAGATCTCGGGAAGCAGTGGTGAAAAGAAAGTCAAAGGTAGGAATGGTCCCTGCTAACAGTCGGTCATCTCTGCTCCTGGGTTCCCCAAACGTGGGTGAGAGTTGCCTGCCACTCAAGGAGATCACATTCTGGGGGGACCACCAGCACCCAACAGGCCACGCTGATAACAGAGCTGGGAGCACAGCGGGGACTGAAGCAGGAGAGTTGGCCGGGTTTCCTGGAGGCCATGTCTGAGCTGAGTCTGAAAGGACAAGCAGAGGTGAGCCAGGAAGAGGTGGGGCTGGAGACGGGAGGAGGATGGCAACTCCAGGCAGGGGACCCAGCTCGGCCAAAGGCACGGAGGCAAGAAAAGCAGAGAGTGTCCAGGAAACAGTGTGGCTGGAGCCGAAAATTGGAGCGTGGCGGGAGATGGGAGTGGAGGGCCTGGTGGGCTTGGCATGACAGGTTAGGGGGCCTGACTGGATCCTGAGAGCATGAGGGTTTTTAACAGGTCCAAGTACCAAGTCCAAGTGCATCTCAGGATGGGCGCTCGGCGGCAGAGGAACGGGGCTAGTCTAGGGTTAGGATGCCGAGGTCTTGACTGGTTTGAAAAGCACTTGGGAGGCGATACGGCAGACCTGGGGATGACCTGGATGTGGGAGGAGAGGCAGAGGTGGGGAAGGTGAGCACCAGCTTTCTAGAATCCATGGCTCTTCAGGCTTTGAACACCAGTCAGCTAGCGGGGATGATATAAATGAAGTGGCTCTGATGTCAGGGGTCAGTAGTGGGGTTTCATCCTTGCAAAGGCCGGCGGCACCCCAAGCACCTGCCCGGCCGCTCAAACCCGTCCCCAGCCAGACAGCAAAGTCCGCTCTGCAGAGTCTCCAGCCTGGCCCCGCCCCGCCCCCATCGTTGAAGCATTGGTGCACAGGTGCAGCTGGACCTGCATCTGCAGAGAGGTGATCAGGGTCCAGAACGGACTTTTAGTGGTCACCATGGGATGTTCTGAAGGCATCAAAGAGGTCACACAAAGTACAAGAATATGGCCCAATCTTGGTGGAAGCAATGTGGCGGATGGAACCCCAGGTGAGGATTCTGGAGCACCTGCCCCCATTCTGGAGCTGGGCATCCTTGTCTGCCCAGTGAGGAGTATGCAAAGGCCACAGTCCTGGGGGGTCCGAGGATCCTGCTGAGGGTGAAAATGAATGAATGCAGCTCAGTGCTGCCGCCTACCGCTCTCCTCCTGCCATTGCATACCCTCAGCATCACTGACCGCCCACTCCCCAGATGCACTTCCCAGGGCAGGGCTCTGACTGGGAGGGTCACGGAGCGCCAGGGTCGGGCTAATTCCCAGTAACTGAACTTCTGAACCGAAGGCAGGGAGAAGCCGGGCGTAGCTGGAAGGAGGGAGGTGTCCCGGAGACCAGTGAGCCTTTTCACATCCATTCGCAGGAGTGATGGGTGATCACTGCTGGGAAGACATTCAGGCCGGGGCTGGACAAACACCTGGTCATGGGGTGGGGGGTGGGGAAGGGGGCGGGTGCTTCAGGAGGCAGGAGAAGGAACATGGACCAGATCGGGGTTGGCTAACTTTGGCCCCCAGGCCAAATCCAGCCATTGGCTGTTTTTGTACAGCTCACTAGCTAAAAAGGTCTTTTACATTTTTAAATGGTTGAAAAAAATCAATCAGGAATAATAGTTGTGACAGAAACTGCATGGTCTGCAAAATCTAAGGTATTTGCTGTCTGGCCTTTTACAGAAGTTTCCCGACTCCTGGCCTAGGGGGCAGCTGAGGTCTCTCCCATCTGAGGTGTTGACCGGGGCCAGGCTGCCCTGGAACATCGTCACCCAGAGGTCCTGGTTCCTCCAGCAGACAGGCCCCACCCGCCCCAGACCCTCACATGCAGCATCCAGCCCGGCCAGTCTCCTGCGAGCCCCGACCAGGGAAAGGGGACAGGAGCCGAGGGCAGGGAGGGCGGAAAGAGCTGGAAGGGGGCAGCCCGGGTCCACGTGCTGCCCCCCAGGGCCCTCTGCACCCAGCACAGCTGCTCCAGTGAGGGAAGGGGTGACGCTTCCCCCTTGGACTCTGTCAGGGATGACACGGCTCTCTGAGGCCTCAGAAAAATACTTCAGCAGTTCTGGTGGGCCCAGATTGGCTAGAAAGTTCCCCTGTGCCCAGCACAGCTCACAGGACTTGTCAAGATGACCTCCTTTCACTCTGCAAATCCCTTCTCGACGAGGAAAACCTGCTGATGATTCAGTTCCTTTGTTAACAACCTCAATTTTTTTTTTAAAAAAGAAGGAAGAAAACCTCAGTTCTTGCTCTATCGGAGGGGAGAGGAAGTCATCTGTAACATAAATAAATGAGGCAAGGTTTTCACCCTCCAGTGATTCTTGCTCTGGCCCCTGTCTGCAATGGCAGGAACCATCTGATTAAAGCACAAGCGCCCGATCACGGGTCCTGGTGCTGTGAGCACAGCCCACGTGCCGGACGCCGTGCCAGGCCCTTTACTGACGATACTGTCCCAGCAGTGCTGGCCGGGCTCCTGCCTTCCCCCCGGGGGTGGTGTTAGGGTGCCGAGTACCATGGGATCCTAGGCCAAGTTCCATTTCTCAGCGCCCCGGCTTCTAATGGCAGCAGCTCAGCCTGGGCTAAGGGCCGTGAGAGCAGGGACCTCTGGAAAGGAAGGCAAGGGAAAGCGGGGCAGCACATGGGCCTGGGGGTCTGGACGCAGAGGCCGTTGTCCTGGCTCTGCAGTCTGCAGCCGGGGACACCTCCTCAGAGACTACTTGCATGGATTAAACAAGGTTACACCCGCAAAACGTCCCCCTGCAGAAGACCCCGGGTACGTGTTAATTCCCCATACATGTCCTTGACCCCAAAGCTGCAGATCACATCATCAACCCCTTTCCCACAGCGTGGTTCTGAGGCTGGGGTGAGACGAAGGAAGCGAGAGAGCTATAAACTACAAATCTCGACAGTCGTGTATTCACTCAGCAAACACTGATCAGACACTTACTCGGTGCCACTTCCTGGACTAAGGTCAGGGAGGAAGGGAACAAGACAGAAACAGCCCTTGCTCTGGCAGAGATGTAAGTCTACGTTTCATAATAAGGATGCTGTGCTTTTAATTACTGGAGCACATGATCTTTGTGGTCAAGCGCTGGGGAGCAAATGCACGGACCCGTGGACACACATTGTCAACGGTCTTGTGACCTGTGGATGGATATGTGAGCCTTTGTTGCCCTACCTGTAAAACGGGATAATGTTTGTGAAAATTAAGCTGAAATAATATACATGAACGCACGGAGCATCGTCTGTGGCACAGCGCAGAACTTTAAAAGAACGTCACCTTCATCGGATGACACCCCAGTAAACAATACAGGGAAGCAGGAGCATATTCACCTTCAAGACTGAGGCTGTGGGGAAAGCTCGGGTAACCTGAGTCCCCAGCGGAGGGGGGACTGCACCTCAGAGGCCACCTCCTGCACACTTCCACGCCTCCCCATTGGTGATCTCTCCTTCCACAAAGGCCGTGCCCACAGATGTGTTAATGACACCAACCACTCCTGTTTATTGAGCACTTACTCTATGCCACACCTGTCATCTCAGTTAACCCTCACAACAATGCTCTAAGGCAGTGGCCCTGTTATCCCCATTTTACAGATGGGGAAAGTGAGGCACAGAACGTTTTGGTAAATTACCTGAGATCACACAGCTGGTGGTGAGAGTGTTACCGACCAGGGTTCTTGGCCTTCCCTAATCAATAGAAATTGATAAGAGGCCAAGGCTTTACTGGGGCCCCTGCTGCAGCCGGGGGGAGCGAGAACAAGTAACCTTCCCTTGCTCACCCCCCAAGGTGCAGGGAGCTAGTTCCTTACATGGGGTCAGGCCTGAAGGGTGGCTTAGGCGCTCTGCCTGCCCCTTTGGTGGTGGTGTGTGCAGGGGGCATGTGTAGTACCTGCTTTTGCTCCCAACACCCTGTTTTTATTCCGGGCTCTTCAGAAGTGACAGCTGGTTTTGGTCTTTTTATATTTTGTCTTTCATAATTTGCCCCAGCTGTGCATGCACGCAGTTATTTTTAGTCCCTTATTGTTTCTTTGTATTTTGTTGCTGGAGGAGACGTCTAGCCCTACGGCAGAGGGTTCCTGGTCCCAGCCTGTCTCAAGAGCAGCCAGGATTTGAACCCTCGTCCATCTGACCTCAGAGCCCATGGGTTATCCACGGGGCTATAGGACGGGAATCACCTGGGAGGGTCAGGGGGCCGGCAATGAGCCCAGGTGCCTGTGAAATATACTATCCTAATGATAGCTGAGGTTTGTGAAGAATTTACTATGTGCCACACACTCTTGTACTGTGTCTTAAAGAGACCTTAAAAGTATAAGAACAACCATACCACCTGCATCAGTTAGGGACGGTGCTGCGGAGGAGAACTCACCTGTCTCCTCGTGTCTCAGTGAGTTCCAGTCACAACTGGTACTTTTATATCAGAACAACAGTGGTGACTTGGTGCCAGGCGCGTCCAAGCTCTCTACACAAACTAAGATGGGTGCTGCAGGCACCCTCCTGTCGACTGAGGTGAGGATGCCGAGTCACGTGGCAGGGGGTATGGGCTGCAGGGGCACAGCTGAATGCAGACCCAGGTGGTGGGGCTCCAGAGCCGCCCAGCACCCTTCCCTGAGCCTCGCAGGCTTGGCCTCCCCCGGTCCTGGACACGGCTTCCATCTCCGGCTCGCACAGATGGGTGGGATGAGAATTCCTTTGATTGAAATTTTGCCCAGGAAATTAGTGTATTTAGCTCCAAATCCTCACCCACTGCAGGAACTCCCCAACATAAGGCTTGGACAGCGTCAGTTGGGGGCCTCGCCCTCACCAATGACTGAAAACAACCAATCAGCCAAAATGACATCCTAGAAAACAGGTGGCCACCAGTGCTCCCCAAATGTCAGCGTCATCAAAAACAAGGACAGTCTGAAACACTGCACAGCCAAGAGGAGCCTAAGGACACACGATCCCTGTAGTGTGGCATCAGGGATGATGTCCTGGAACAGAAAAAGGGGTGGGGAAAGGACTAAGAAAATCTGAATAAAGTGGGCTTTTCGTGAATAAAACTGTATCAGCTTTGGGTCATTAAGTGTAACAAATATACCACACTAATGTAAGATGCTCATAATAGGGGAAACTGGGTGCAGTGCATATGGGAACTCTCTATATGTGCAATTTTCTGTAAATCTAAAATTGTTCTAAAACTAAAGTGTATTATAAAAAAATGCACACTTGTTCATGATACTACTTAAATTTACAGCTATGTCCCCTTTTCATATTGCAATTTGTCTTAGTCAGCTTGGGCTGCTATAACAAAATACCATAGACTGGGTGGCTTACAAACAGACACTCATTTCTCGCAGTTCTAGACGCTAGAAGTCCAAGGTCCCAGTGCTGGCCGACGCGGTTCTTGGTGAGGACCCTCTTCCTGGATGGCACACGGCTACTTTCTGGCTGTGTCCTCACACAGCTGAAGTTCTGCTGTCTCTTCCTCTTCTCATAAGGGCACTAACCCCATCATGAGGGCCTCACCCTCATGACCTCATCTAACCCTAACCACCTCCCCAAAGGACTCACCTCCTAACACCATCACACTGGGGGTTAGAGCTTCGACGTACAAATCTGGGGAGAAAGCACTCAGTCCATAACACAATTGACTTTAATAACAGTATATGAATGCCAAAAAAAGAAAAAAGTGGTCCATTCAAAATGTAAGTGATCCTTCCTACTGCCGTACACTTGTCAGGGTGGCTGTTATCAAAAGAGATAACAAGTGTTGGCGAGGATGTGGAGAAACGGGAGCCCCTGTGCACTGTTGCTGGGCAAGTAAGATGGTGTGGCTGCTTTCGAAAGCAGCATGGAGGTTCCTAAAAAAATTAAAAACAGGACTACCTTGTAATCCAGCAATCCCACTTCAGGGTGTGTATCCAAAAGAACTGAACTCAGGATCTCAAAGAGATATTAGCATTGCCGTGTCCGTTGCAGCATTATTCAAAATAGTATGGAAAAACCACTCAATACTCATCGACAGATGAATGGATAAAGAAAATGTGGTGAATACACATACAATCACTATTACTCAGCCTTAAAAAAGGAAGGGAATCTTGCCATTTGTGACAACATGGATGGACCTAGAAGACATTATGCTGAGTGAAATAAGTCAGACACAGAAGGACAAACACTGCCTGACTCCCCTTGCACAAGGGACCCAGAGTAGTGAAAGTTCCAAACGCAGACAGTGGGATGGTGGTTATCAGGGGCTGCGGGAGGGGAAATGCAGCCACTGTTCAGTGGGTACAATGTTACAGTTATACAAGACGAGGAAGTTCCAGAGATCTGCTGTACAACTTTGTGCCAATAGCTAACAATACGGTATTGTGCACTTAAAAACCTGTTAAGAGGGTAGATCTCATGTTAAGTGTTCTTACACACACACACACACACACAACCCTAAAACTATAAGAACAAAACAGAGGGACACAAGGAAACTTTTGGAAGTGATGGACGTGTTTATTACCATGATTGTGGTAATGGTATCATGGGTGTACAGCTATGCCCAAATTCATCAGATTACAGACATCTAATGTGCTGGGGTTTTTTTTTTGTTGTTTTGTGTTTTTTTGTTTGTTTGTTTTTTGTTTTTTTGCTGTACGCAGGCTTTTACTGTTGTGGCCTCTCCTGTTGCGGAGCACAGGCTCCGGACACGCAGGCTCAGCGGCCATGGCTCACGGGCCTAGCCGCTCCGCGGCATGTGGGATCTTCCTGGACCAGGGCATGAACCTGTGTCCCCTGCATCGGCAGGCGGACTCTCAACCACTGCGCCACCAGGGAAGCCCATAACGTGCTGGTTTTTAATGTATCAGTCACACCTCAATAAAGCTGAATGGAAGGAAGGGAGGGAGGGAGGGAAGAAAGAAAGAAAAGAAAAAGAGAAAAGAAAGAAGAGAAAGAAGAAAAACAAAAAAGAAAGGAAGGAAAAGAGAAAAGAAATAAAGAGACAGGAGAGGACAGGAGAGAAAGAAAGGAAGAAAGAAAGGAAGCAGAAAGAAGGAAGGAAGGAAGGAAGAAAGAAAGAAAGAAAGGGAGGGAGGGAGAGAGAGGGAGAGAGAGGGAGGGAGGGAGGGAGAGAGAGGGAGAGAGAGGGAGGGAGGGAGGGAGAGTGACGCTTCCCGCCAATCATTCTGTGGGGCACGCTTTGGCAGGTCCTGCAGGACGGGAGCAGCATACATCCCTCAGCCAGGAGCTCCGTCTACTGGGAGGATCACTTCCCGAAAAAACAGCCTGCTGGTCCTAGAGAGGGGGTGACAGCCATGCTTAGAGCTGGGTGGAAGCTAGAGGGCGCTGTACCAATCGCTAGCCCGGCCGCCCTGGAGCCGGAGAAGGACACGGACGAGGTGGCAAGAGGGCCAGGACTCAGCGGGTCCCGGGCAGAGGGGACACCCAGTGTGGCTTCTCGGATGCGCTGTAGCTTTCAGGTAAAGGTGTGGAGGCGGGCCTTGGCTTAGTCATGTCCCAGCTCAGGGACCCCAGGTAAACCACGTCTCCTTTAAGACTCAGTCACCTCATCTGTTAAATGGAGACACTCAGAGCAGCTGCCTCTTGCGGTGGAGATTAACAGAGAGCGTGTGTTAATTTTTTTTTTTTTTTTTTTTTTTGCGGTGCGCGGGCCGCTCACCGCAGTGGCCTCTCCCGTTGCAGAGCACAGGCTCCGGACGGGCAGGCTCAGCGGCCATGGCTCACGGGCCCAGCCGCTCCGCGGCATGTGGGCTCTTCCCGGACTGGGTCACGAACCTGCGTCCCCTGCATCGGCAGGCGGACTCTCAACCACTGTGCCACCAGGGAAGCCCCTAGCGTGTGTTAATATTGAGATAGGAGGCCCGAAGACCTAAGCGGAGAAGCAGTTAAAGCTGCTTTGCTGGGCATCTGGGCCAGGGTTGGAAGGGATAGGGGAGGGGCCGTTGCTTTCAATGAACCACGTGCCCCATTATTTGGATAAAGTTACTTGGAAAGCGTGTTTAAGGGTGAGCCCGGTGTCAGGACACAGAGCCAGCGCTCGGCACTGGTGCAAACCGGGTGGGCAGGGTCGGAAGATTCCTTCTGTCACACGATGCAATCCCGGGGGCTTCCTGGGGAGGCCAAAGGGATGACGGTGATGGGAGTCTGCGGAATCTCAAGGAGGGGGACCTGGGGATGCTAACTTGTTTACCAAACCCCAGAACACACAGCAAGCTGATCTCTCTCGAAGCTTGAAGGTGGTGATTTGGAAATGAATTTACAGCAGCTTATAAATGCATGGACTTTGTTAACCCCAGATACACTGCGGCCTGGAAATCAGAGAGAAGGAGGTTGGGAGGGCTTCCAGAAATCTCCAGAAATCATGAAACCATACATTTGTCACTGAGGAGGCCAGCAGGCGTGGCAGTGTCGCTGGTCTTCTGAAATTGACGTCTCAGAAACCAGCTGTGCCCGGCCCCATCCAACCCTCCACCTGCCAGACCCTGGTACCCTCTCTGGGACGTCCACAGGCAAACTGTGGGTGTGAGCTGGTCTAATAAGGACGGCCGGACACAGGTGCAACGTTGGAGCTGTGGGCGTCCAGGCAGACCCGGGTCATGACGGGGGATGGGCAGGGCCCCGAGCCCCTGCACCTGCTGACCCAGGACAAGCCAGCACACGTGACAGCCTCCCCGACCTCCATCACCCCTGCACACCCCCTACCTCACCCCTACGCACACAGGCACACACCAGACACAGCACACACACATGCTGCCGTGGAGGGGTGAGCACAGGATACAGAGTCGGGCTCTACTGGTCCCCGGCACGTCATTTAATCTCCCCACAACTCTGGGTACAGACCTACCTCCAAAGAGACTTGATAAAGAACAAACAGGAAAAAGAAGTCTGTGAAAGAGCTGTGTAAATTGTGAATCAGATTATAAATGTAAGCTGTTGCTGTTATTAAGTGGTCGGTTCTGTTCTCGAGCATATCAGGTGAGGCCTAAGAGCAGGGGCGGGCGGAGGTGCAGGCAGTGCTGGGGAGGGCGGGTTAGAAGCAGCAGCCTGGAAGGCGCCCTCGGGACCACCTTTCTGGATGCACCTGCACCTCCACAGGCCAGAGAGCAGCCCTGCGCCAGCCACAGGATCGCAGGGAAGGAAAAAGGCATCCGTACTCAGCTAATCCACCAGTTCATTTTTATTCTGAAAGAGACACTCCACCCCCCAAAACAGCAGGGCAGCCAGTCTCATCTCACAAAGATGGGAATTTCTTAGCTGATGGATGCTTCATTCAGCTCTCATCCTGCAGAGGCCCCCTGGCTGGGGTTTTGCCGCAGGGCCCGCTCCCTAGAAGGCCTAAGGGACCCCCAGTGGGAAGGGGGCGCGGGGGGTGAGACTTGGGGGAGGGTTGATTGTGAAACGGTGAGTCACTCCCTTCCTGCCGCAGTTCCCTGCACTCCATGGGGGGGAAAGGAGGAATGATTAACACCAGGAAAGCAGATCATTTGCCGAGAGGAACGTAAAACGGTGCCTTCTTACAAAATAATCCTCCCAGAGCCCAGGCGAAAGGAAATGAGCCTTTCTGCTCCCCTTCCCCGTCTGTTTTTCTCCCTCCCCTCCCAAAACTTTCTCAAATATCCCAACACGATCTTACGCTTCCACATGCAAAAAGTACATATCACTGCATATATCCCAGAGATCTGCAGAATGTTTATACACTGGGGTCACCAACAAGTCCCACCTTCTTCCATCTTTTCCCCCCGGCCTCATCCCCAAACTCATCTCCGCTATCTTGTCTGCAAAAGGGGATGCTTCAGATTTCAGTGTTCATTGTTCACAGCACCTGAGAATTCTTGAGCTATGGGGCGCGTAGTAATGAACCAGACCGGATGCTCCAGAGGGAGTCTGTGCCGTACTGTCTCCCTGGGTCTAAAGTTGGACAAACAAGTCCCCCTTGACCATTGTAGAGATGAGAAACAGGCCCAGAGCATGGCTGTGGCCAGGTTCACACAGCCTGCTCTTGACACTTCCACGATGACCCGTCATACTGGCAAGCTGGTCCCCTGGGCTGACTCATCTTCCTGCCCTAAAGACCCCTTTCCAGCAGTACTCACCCACAGGTCAGGGGCGACAGATGAGCCAGGCCTGGAGCTAGGACACACCTCTGCTGAGGCCCACGTGGGCCGCAGCACATGCAGGCGCGTGTCACCCGTCCCCATCTGAGCCAGCTCCAGAGACCAGCAGCTCCGAAGGCTCGCAGGGCCTGGCATTCGTCCCAGGAACAGGGGCCAAGGGCAAATCGCTTCTTAATTACTGCTTACAGTGCAAGTTTTTGCTTTGGCCTGGGCAACGGCCTACCTCGCACAACACACCGAGTCTCTGATCAGCCTGCAGTGAATTGATCTTGGGAATTGAGCCTGGCCCGATCCATGGATTCTACTGTAACTGGAGAAGTGGCAGCAACCATCTCCAGACACAGGCTCCTCTCTGCAGCTGGCGGATGACTGAAAGCCCTCTTCCTGAGCCCCTCTCTCCCACCCTCCCCTCCCAGGCCCTTCAGACAGTCTGAGGCCATGCCTTCCTTCTCAGGAGCCTCACCGCTCAGCCTGACCTGTACCACGTGGGCTCCTTCACGGCCACAGAGCAGTTTCACAATCGTCTCCTATTGGGTCTTCACAGACAATCCTCCGAGGATTTAGGAGAAGATACATTAGGGTGATTATCACATCAGCATTGCCAACAAACAACCCCCAAATCTCAATGGCTCAACACAAATATGTCCGCTTTTGCTTATGTCACCGTCTACTGTGCGCTGGGTGGCTTTCCAGGTGGCTGTCCACCTGGGGAGGTAAACATGAGGAGGATGGCACAGGTGGATCTGTGGTGAGAACACATACACAGCACTTCTGCTCACAATTCATTGGCCAGAACTAGTCATGTGACTGCTAAATGCAAGGGACGCTGGGAGATGTAGTCTTCCTGTGGGACAAGGAAGAGGAAATGGACAGGTGAGCATCTAATCACTCTGCTCCAGAGGGATGATGACACTTTTCTTGATGGAGTTCTCTGTGCCACGCCTTGTGCGGGCAGGTCCATAAACATCATCTCATTCAATCCCCGTGACAGCTTACTGAAGATTATTCATATTCGTTTACACATGAGGCGACTCAGAGAATCCAGGGCTCTGACTCCAAATCCCCTGCTCTGACACATGAACATAGTCTCCCTGGACAAAACTGAAACAGTGTAGAGAAGACTAGAATCCTTTTTGGGCATCCTACCTTCCATCCCAAATTCACCATTATTAACAGTTTGATGCGTGTCTTCGTGGATCTTTGTGTACATGCATTTATACTGCATGAATGTACTCACAGTGGTTATCCAATTGATTTGTCATTTTCTTTAAAAAATAGACCTGTACTACATACATTATTTTGTAACAAAATCTAATGCACACCTCCTTATAAGTATCCAGTGTTTTAGCACCAGATCACCCAACCTCCCAGATTTCAACCAAGGAGTAATTCTCTGGGCCTAAGATACCATCTCTATAAGGTCTTAGCTAAAATGCAAATACCTCCCAAGAGAAATGTAGAGCATGAAGCACGAATAGTCATTCACACCTCAGCTCAACATCATTTGTCTCTGTAGAGCCAGACCCAGGAGGACAGGGCCAATGTCTTCTCTCACCAGCAGCCGGCACCTGGCCCATTGCCTGGTTTGGGGACACTCACATCTGTACCTGAGACTCTGTCCTATGTCGACTATCTTTTAAAACACCCAGGATATTGGGGGCTGGGAAAAATGGGTCCCTGAGGGTGAAGGAAAAACTCACCCTTTTGGAAAGTGGGACTAGACGAAACCAATTTGAAAACAGTCCGAGTCTGGACAGCTGAGTATACTGTGCCCTCAAGTTACCTCGTAATCTTCACAATAATCCCTGCTATGCAGAGGGTTTGGTTGCCCCCATTTTACAGCTGGAACGGCCAAGTCCAAGCGGGGAGGTGGACTGCCCAAGGCTGGCCGCACGGTCATTCCCCCACCTGCACGTGATGCTGCCTGGGGCCAGCAGCCCACCCTAAAGCTTTATTTAATGGGCTTCTACTCTCCAGTGCCAGACAGGGCCCCAGGGATTTGAACCAAACCTAAAAATGATCTGAAAAGCGCTAAGCTGTATGAACTTTGAACCAAGTTTCGACATCATTTCATTGACCACTGAACCATATTAGGAGGATTACTCTCTCTGCCGCCCATCCTTGAAGATCTAACAGAAACCCAGAAACCGGTCTTCCAGATAAGGCTGCCCTGATGGCTCTGCATGAAGGGATCTGTTCTCCTCTGAACTCAGGGTCACATAACATCTGCACAATTAACCGGCCGATTAATCCACTTCACCTTGTGTCAGCTCTTTTTCGGTGCTGGGCTGCTGTTTAAATAATTTGTTGTCATAATTTATCAGGAGCTTCTGTTGTGTCTCCCCAAATAGAGGATAATCTTCTCGAAGGCAAAGGCAAACACCTGACCTTGACTGTGAGCCCCCAGAACGCAGCCGGATGACTTGCATGTGGAAGGTCCTCAACACACACTAAGGGTTTTACATCATTTCAGCATTTTAATACTTTCATATGTAATACTTTATATTATTTCCATCTAACAGGATAAGGCCTTTTCTAAATGATCTCTTTAGCTCCTTTCATTAGCTCATGTCAATCACAATTTTTTCTCTTTTATCCTTTTAACTCTTTTTTACCAACCATGTTTAAATTTGAGAAAATGTATTCACCACCACCATAATAATCATCGTCACCACCATCATCATTGCCATCATCATCATCATCACCATTATCATCACCATCACCATCATCACTATCGTCACCATCACCATCACCATCATCACTGTCATCACCATCACCATCATCACCCATCATTACCACCATAATCATCATTACCATCACCATCATTATCATCACCATCATCAGCATCATCACCAACATCACCATCATCACCATCATCCTCATCACCACCACCACCATCATCATCATCACCATTATCACCACCACCATCATCATCTTCTTCATCATTATTCTCACCTATTGAGGGTCTGCTATTGGCCAGGCACTTGCTGTAAGCAGCCAGCATCACAACAATGATCCCAATGTTCCCTTGTCCCGCTGTTACTATCCCTTCACCATCACTCAGACGTCTTTCACAGAGTCCTCCCAGTAGCCGTATGTTCGCTCACGTGTATGAGGTCCTCTCCACCCTGCATTCAGGGCCCTAAGCACAGGACATGAAGCACAGCATTTAATCCTCTGTACTGCCCTCTAAGGTAAGTGCATTTTTCCCCATTTTGCAGCTGAAGAAACTGAGGCTCAGAGGGGCTCAAATCCCTGGGGCAATGGAGACACTTCAGGTCTCACTTTGGGTCTCACAGCAACTTCTTTAGCATGTGTTACAGTGCCCCGTGATGAGTGGGGATTTAGGGAAAACTCTTCTTCTGTGTATGTTTGACATTCTTCATAATAAAATTTAAAATAAAAAGTTATCTTTCCAAGCAAGAGAATAAAAGAATGTCATTAAAACAGGTATCAGACCTAACACCTTCACTGGTGTAGTCCAAGTACCCAGTATATAGTAGATGCTCAATAAATAGTTATTGAATGGAAAACAAATGAATGAAAAGCTTGTGCAATGTGCTAGGAAAGGAAGCAGCCGAGCCGGAGCCAAACCCCGGTGGGCTTCACCCCAAAGCCCACTTGCGCATCCCCACGCCAAGGGGATGAATCGCCACCACAAGGAAGTCCTTCGAAGGGATTCCAGCGGTCTCTGGAAAGGAAGGTCCCTCCACAGCAGTCTTACCTGCGTCCCCTCGCTCAGAATGCGCTCCAGCTGGCTGGCGCGCCCGCCTTCTGACAGTAAGATGCCTTCCTATTCGATTTCAGTGCTTAGGGATCAGCAGCGGCGCTGCAGAGTTCACAGAAGGAAATCGATTGCATCTGGATCAATAGCAACAGCCCGGCACGGTCATCAGCGAACTCCGCTGCGCCTCACTCTGCTTTCCTCTCCCTCTCTCTCCTTTCTCTTTCTCTCTCAAAGGCTACTCCAGGCCCGAGAACAGCACAGAACTTGGGAGACATGGCTGTGACAGGGTCAGCGGGAAGGCCAGGGCCCACCTTGCCACCAACTAGACCTAAATCTCCTAGAACTGGACCCAGGGGACCCAGAGGTGCAGAGAGGGTTCTCATGAGGCTAAACCAACACCAGGGCCTGGCACAGGGCCTGGCACAGAGCGGGCTCCCAGCCACACTCATCCCCTCCCTCCCTCCTGCCTGCGGCCCCCGCTTCTCAGCGTCTCTGCCTCTGGGGATGACTCCTTCGCATGCAAGTATTGAAAGCTTCCGCCAAATGCAAATATGTTTGCCGGCTCAGCTCAAAACAGCTCAAAACAATAACGAGGATCCGGGGCTCTCAGCACACGCTCCTCCTCCGGTCTTCAGGACCTTATCAGTCAGATACCATCACCCCGTTCTGTAGCTTCAGGATGAAGGCTGGTGGACCAAGATCACGGTGGGTGGTTGAGCCCTGGCCACCTACCTGAGAGGGAAAATTCAAGTGGAGGGAAGGAGTGCAGAGTTTGGGATGCTGAGCCTTGAAGGGGAGGCCGGAGGGCACAAGGATGCCTTGGGAAGGCACCTAGGATGGGAGGCAGGTGTGCAGAGAGTCGGGGCTGTTCGAAGTCATTAGCCGTGAAACAGAGAGTGGGTCAGTAAGAGTGAGGGGCGCACCCAACGATCCTGCCCTGGGTGCCTGGGGCGGGGGACGTGAGGATAGCAGCTTGGTATAAAAACTAGATGGCACCTGTGCCGTTCCGGTGTCCCCGCACTTGTGAGAGATTCCGCTGGTGGATCTTGGCCCTCCGCACACAGATCACAGGGAGAAATACCACCTTTAGGAGACAGTAAGAACAGCCAAAGTAGGGACACGAATGGGAGAAGTGGGGAAAACACAGGATATCCCAGTTGGGTCAAGGGGCTCTGCGCCAAAACACCCCAGGCTCTCCCTAAATGTGGCTACCCCGCTTACAGGGCATCTGCTGCTTGCCTGGCGCAGTCCTGGCTCATCCTGCAGCACTTTCTAAGGGAAACAGCCTCATCACAGAGCTGAGGAATTGCAGGCACTGAGGTTGGATGAGTTTTCTAGGACACAGCTGGTGGCTGATGGAACCAGAAGCCAAAGCCAGTTTGGCCTGGCCCCCTCCTGGTACCCTCACCACTTAGGATGTGGATTCGTCCGGCTCCTAAAGGCCTTCCGTGAAGAAGGCTGCTCTAAGGCATCCCTGCAGCTGGCCTGACTCTCCAAAAGGGTCTCCCAGCCTGAACCCTGAGGATGGTGATTGGGACAAATTATTCCTCCTTCCCTGCTCTTTATCCACAGGTGGTCCCTGCTCTGAGCAGACAAAATATACAAAAATCCAAACCTGGAAAAAAAAATTGTAATTGCAAAACAAGAGAGAGAGAGAAAGTATTCATTTAACCAAACGGCTTCTTTGTTTTTACGGGATTTCCCTAGTGCTTTCAAAAATAAGACTCAATTTACAAAATTCATTTGACACTCAACTTTTCAGGAACAGGACTATCATCAATTTACAAGAGAACAAAACTGTTCTCTTTCCTGGCTTTCCTCCTGATACTGACATGCCAAAGAGAGTCAGGGTTTGCTGAAAAATGATTTATGCTACAAAAATGTTCTGGCAACTTTGCTTACAATGTCTCTTTAGTGCAGTGTTCAAATAAACTTCTGGAATTTCTGCATTGCAAAAACCAGCAAACTTGAAAATACTCTAATGAGATCAATGAAATATATTTTAGATTCTTCCTTCTTCTGGGGTCTGAACACTTCATGTTTCTCTTCCTCTGGGTAATTTTTCAACTTGAGATTTTATTATTGATTTTGCTCTAGGCGATATTGATGTACCGCTCCTTTTAAAAATCACATTTATTTTTATTTTTATATCTTAAAGACGGTGAAAGGATGAGACTAGAATAAACTGCTTCTTGTCTTCCCTGAGTTCAATCGCCTCACATCCCCGCCACCTCGTAACAGACAGAGGATGGGTGTTCCTGAAACACAAGGTCACCTCCCCTTGGGTTTACGTTGTATCGGTTAAGAAAGATGTGTGACTGGCTCATCCTAGGCATAGGATACGACATACCCATTTCCCCATACAGGACAGGAATACTTTCTCCTTATCAGCCTCACTTTTAGTATAGTATTTATTCACTAATTAATCTTGGATTAAATATTTGGCTATTTATTATGGCTGCCAATCTTGCCAATTAGTTAAATGGCAAAATCACATCTTTCTGCTGCAGAACACTGCTCCTCACTGGGTGGTACTAGGTCCTGTGGGTGGTACAGGTTCTGTGTAATCTCAGGAGAAAGAGAAGGCTCTTCATAGAAAAGCTCACATGAGGAGGAGGAACCAAGATGGCGGAGTAGAAGGACGTGCTCTCACTCCCTCTTGCGAGAGCACCAGAATCACAACTAACTGCTGAAAAATCATCGATAGGAAGACACTGCAACTCACCAGAAAAGATACCCCACATCCAAAGACAAAGGAGAAGCCAAAATGAGATGGTAGGAGGGGTGCAATCACAGTAAAATCAAATCCCATAACTGCTGGGTGGGTGACTCACAAACTGGAGAACACTTGTGCCATAGAAGTCCACCCACTGGAGTGAAGGTTCTGAGTCCCACGTCAGGCTTCCCAACCTGGCAACAGGAGGAGGAATTCCTAGAGAATCAGACTTTGAAGCCTAGTGGGAATTGATTGCAGGAGTTCAACAGGACTGGGGGAAACAGAGACTCCACTCTTGGAGGGCACACACAAAGTAATGTGCGCATAGGGACCCAGGGGAAGGAGAAGTGACCCTGGGGGAGACTGAACCAGACCTACCTGCTAGTGTTGGAGGGTCTCCTGCAGAGGCGGGGGGTGGCTCTGTTTCACCGTGGGGACAAGAACACTGCAGCAGAAGTTCTGGGAAGTACTCCTTGGCGTGAGCCCTCCCAGAGTCCGCCATTAGCCCCACCAAAGAGCCCAGGTAGGCTCCAGGGTTGGGTTGCCTCAGGCCAAACAACCAACAGGGAGGGAACCCAGCCCCACCCATCAACAGTCAAGTAGATTAAAGTTTTACTGAGCTCTGCCCACCAGAGCAACAGTCAGCTCTACCTACCACCAGTCCCTCCCATCAAGAAATGTGCACAAGCCTCTTAGACAGTCTCATCCACCAGAGGGCAGATGGCAGAAGCAAAAAGAACTACAATTCTGCAGCCTGTGGAACAAAAACCACATTCACAGAAAGATAGGCAAGATGAAAAGGCAGAGGGTTATGTACCAGATGAAGGAACAAGATAAAACCCCAGAAAAACAACTAAATGAAGTGGAGATGGGCAACCTTCCAGAAAAAGAATTTAGAATAATGACAGTGAAGATGATCCAGGACCTCGGAAAAAGAATGGAGGCAAAGATCGAGAAGATTCAAGAAATGTTTAACAAAGACCTAGAAGAATTAAAGAACAAACAAACAGAGATGAACAACACAATAACTGAAATGAAAACTACACTAGAAGGAATGAATCAATAGCAGAATAACTGAGGCAGAAGAACGGATAAGTGACCTGGAAGACAGAATGGTGGAATTCACTGCCGTGGAACAGAATAAAGAAAAAAGAATGAAAAGAAATGAAGACAGCCTAAGAGACCTCTGGGACAACATTAAATGCAACAACATTCGCATTATAGGGGTCCTAGAAGAAGAGAGAGAGAAAGGACCAGAGAAAATATTTGAAGAGATTATAGTTGAAAACTTCCCTAACATGGGAAAGGAAATAGCCACCCAAGTCCAGGAAGAACAGCGACTCTCATACAGGATAAACCCAAGGAGAAACACGCTGAGACACACAGTAATCAAATTGGCAAAAATTAAAGACAAAGAAAAATTATTGAAAGCAGCAAGGGAGAAACGACAGATAACATACAAGGGAACTCCCATAAGGTTAACAGCTGATTCCTCAGCAGAAACTCTACAAGCCAGAAGGGAGTGGCATGATATACTTAAAGTGATGAAAGGGAAGACTCTACAACCATGATTACTCTATCCGGCAAGGATCTCATTCAGATTCAATGGAGAAATCAAAAGCTTTACAGACAAGCAAAAGCTAAGAGAATCAGAACCAACAAACCAGCTCTACAACAAATGCTAAAGGAACTGCTCTAAGTGGGAAACACAAGAGAAGAAAAGGACCTACAAAAACAAACCCAGGGCTTCCCTGGTGGTGCAGTGGTTGAGAGTCCGCCTTTCGATGCAGGGGACACGGGTTCATGCCCCAGTCCGGGAACATCCCACATGCCGCAGAGCAGCTAGGCCTGTGAGCCATGGCCACTGAGCCTGCATGTCCGGAGCCTGTGCTCTGCAACGGGAGAGGCCACAACAGTGAGAGGCCCGCGTACCACACACACACACAAACAAAACCAAAACAATTAAGAAAATGGTCATAGGAACATACATATCGATAATTACCTTAAATGTGAATGGATTAAATGCTCCAACCAAAAGACACAGGCTTGCTGAAAGGATACAAAAACAAGACCCATATATATGCTGTCTACAAGAGACCCACTTCAGACCTAGGGACACATACAGACTGAAAGTGAGGGAATGGAAAAAGATATTCCACGCAAATGGAAATCAAAAGAAAGCTGGAGTAGTTATACTCATATCAGATAAAATAGACTTTAAAATAAAGAATGTTACAAGAGACAAGGAAGGACACTACATAATGATCAAGGGATCAATCCAAGAAGAAGATATAACAATTATAAATATATATGCACCCAACATAGGAGCACCTCAATACATAAGGCAACTGCTAACAGCTATAGAAGAGGAAATCGACAGTAACACAATAATAGTGGGGGACTTTAACACCTCACTTACACCAATGGACAGATCATCCCAAATGAAAATAAATAAGGAAACAGAAGCTTTAAATGACACAATAGACCAGATAGATTTAATTGATATTTATAGGACATTCCATCCAAAAACAGCAGATTACACTTTCTTCTCAAGTGTGCATGGAACATTCTCCAGGATAGATCACATCTTGGGTCACAAATCAAGCCTCAGTAAATTTAAGAAAATTGAAATATCAAGCATCTTTTCTGACCACAAAGCTATGAGATTAGAAATGAATTATAGGGAAAAAATGTAAAAAACACAAACACATGGAGGCTAAACAATACGTTACTAAATAACCAAGAGATCACTGAAGAAATCAAAGAGGAAATCAAAAAATACCTAGAGACAAATGAGAATGAAAACACGACGATCCAAAACCTTTGGGATGCAGCAAAAGCAGTTCTAAGAGGGAAGTTTATAGCTATACAAGCCTACCTCAAGAAACAAGAAAAATCGCAAATAAACAATCTAACCTTACACCTAAAGGAACTAGAGAAAGAAGAACAAACAAAACACAAAGTTAGCAGAAGGAAAGAAATCATAAAGATCAGAGCAGAAATAAATGAAATAGAAACAAAGAAAAGAATAGCAAAGATCAATAAAACTAAAAGCTGGTTCTTCGAGAAGATAAACAAAACTGGCAAACCATTAGCCAGACTCATCAAGAAAATGAGGGAGAGGACACAAATCAATAAAATTAGAAATGAAAAAGGAGAAGTTACAACAGACACCGCAGAAATACAACGCATCCTAAGAGACTACTACAAGCAACCCTATGTCAATAAAATGGACAACCTGGAAGAAATGGACAAATTCTTAGAAAGGTATAACCTTCCAAGACTGAACCAGGAAGAAACAGAAAATATGGACAGACCAATCACAAGTAATGAAATTGAAACTGTGATTAAAAATCTTCCAACAAACAAAAGTCCAGGACCAGATGGCTTCACAGGTGAATTCTATCAAATATTTAGAGAGGAGCTAACACCCATCCTTCTCAAACTCTTCCAAAAAATTGCAGAGGAAGGAACACTCCCAAACGCATTCTATGAGGCCACCATCACCCTGATACCGAAACCAGACAAAGATACTACAAAAAAAGAAAATTACAGACCAATATCACTGATTAATATAGATACAAAAATCCTCAACAAAATACTAGCAAACAGAATCCAACAACACATTAAAAGGATCATACACCACGATCAAGTGGGATGTATCCCAGGGATGCAAGGTTTCTTCCATATACGCAAATCAATCAATATGATACACCATATTAACAAATTGAAGAAGAAAAACCATATGATCATCTCAATATATGCAGAAAAAGCTTTTGACAAAATTCAACACCCGTTTATGATAAAAACTCTCCAGAAAGTGGGCATAGAGGGAAACTACCTCAACATAATAAAGGCCATATACGACAAACCCACAGCAAACATCATTCTCAATGGTGAAAAACTGAAAGCATTTCCTCTAAGATCAGGAACAAGACAAGGGTGTCCACTCTTTCCACTCTTATTCAGCATAGTTTTGGAAGTCCTAGCCATGGCAATCAGAGAAGAAAAAGAAATAAAAGGAATCCAAATTGGAAAAGAAGAAGTTAAACTGTCACTGCTTGCAGATGACATGATACTATACATAGAGAATCCTAAAGATGCCACCAGAAAACTACTAGAGCTAATCAATGAATTTGGTAAAGTTGCAGGATACAAAATTAATGCACAGAAATCTCTTGCATTCCTATACACTAATGATGAAAAGTCTGAAAGTGAAATTAAGGGAACACTCCCATTTACCACTGCAACAAAAAGAATAAAATACCTAGGAATAAACCTACCTAGGGAGACAAAAGACCTGTATGCAGACAATATAAGACACTGATGAAAGAAATTAAAGATGATACCAACAGATGGAGAGATATACCATGTTCTTGGATTGGAAGAATCAATATTGTGAAAATGACTATACTACCCAAAGCAATCTACAGATTCAATGCAATCCCTATCAAATTACCAATGGCATTTTTTACGGAACTAGAACAAATCATCTTAAAATTTGTATGTAGACAAAAAAAAACCCCGAATAGCCAAAGCAGTCTTGAGGGAAAAAAACGGAGCAGGAGGAATCAGACTCCCTGACTTCAGACTATACTACAAAGCTACAGTAATCAAGATAATATGGTACTGGCACAAAAACAGAAACAGATCAATGGAACAAGATAGAAAGCCCAGAGATAAACCCACACACCTATGGTCAACTAATCTATGGCAAAGGAGGCAAAGATATACAATGGAGAAAAGACAGTCTCTTCAATAAGTGGTGCTGGGAAAACTGGACAGCTACATGTAAAAGAATGAAATTAGAACACTCCCTAACACCATACGCAAAAATAAACTCAAAATGGATTAAAGACCTAAATGTAAGACCGGACACTATAAAACTCTTAGAGGAAAACATAGGAAGAACACTCTTTGACACAAATCAGAGCAAGATCTTTTTTGATCCACCTACTAGAGTAATGGAAATAAAAACAAAAATAAACAAATGGGACCTAATGAAACTTCAAAGCTTTTGCACAACAAAGGAAACCATAAACAAGACGAAAAGACAACCCTCAGAATGGGAGAAAATATTTGCAAACGAATCAATGGACAAAGGATTAATCTCCAAAATATATAAACAGCTCATGCAGCTCAATATTAAAAAAACAAACAACCCAATCCAAAAATGGGCAGAAGACCTAAATAGACATTTCTCCAAAGAAGACATACAGATGGCCAAAAAGCACATGAAAATCTGCTCAACATCACTAATTATTAGAGAAATGCAAATCAAAACTACAATGAGGTATCACCTCACACCAGTTAGAATGGGCATCATCAGAAAATCTACAAACAACAAATGCTGGAGAGGGTGTGGAGAAAAGGGAACCCTCTTGCTCTGTTGGTGGGAATGTAAATTGATACAGCCACTATGGAGAACAGTATGGAAGTCCCTTAAAAAACTAAAAATAGAATTACCATATGATCCAGCAATCCCATTACTGGGCATATACCCAGAGAAAACCATAATTCAAAAAGACACATGCACCCCAATGTTCACTGCAGCACTATTGACAATAGCCAGGTCATGGAAGCAACCTAAATGCCCATCGACAGATGAATGGATAAAGAAGATGTGGTACATATATACAATGGAATATTACTCAGCCATAAAAAGGAACAAAGTTGAGTCATTTGTTGAGACGTGGATGGAACTAGAGACTGTCATACAGAGTGAAGTAAGTCCGAAAAAGAAAAACAAATATCGTATATTAATGCATGTATGTGGAACCTAAAAAAATGGTACAGATGAACTGGTTTGCAGGGCAGAAGTTGAGACACAGATGTAGAGAACAAATGTATGGACACCAAGGGGGGGAAACCGCGGTGGGGTGGGGTGGTGGTGTGCTGAATTGGGCGATTGGGATTGACATGTATACACTGCTGTGTATAAAACTGATGAGTAATAAGAACCTGCAGTATAAACAAACAAACAAACAAACAAGAAAAACAACTAATACTAAACTTTCTTTGGGTTATTTGTATGGAAATATGTTAACATAAATGTTTCAGACATTACATGAAATTTCTAAAAATTTTATGTTCTGGTATAATGTTATAAGTCATAATTCTAGTTATTACTTTAAAATGTATATCTCAGAAATAACTAAAAAAAGAAAAAAGAAAAGCTCACATGCAATGGAGGGAGGGGAAGCAGGAAGAGGGGACTTAGTGTATGTGACCCTTGTCTGTTTTTTTTATTGAAGTATAGTTGGTTTACAATATTGTGTTAGTTTTAGGTGTACAGCAGAGTGATTCAGTTATATATATATATATATATACACACACACACATATTCATCAAAGTTAGTGGCCTATAATTTTCTTTTTTGATAATGTCTTTTTCTGACTTTGGTATCGGGTGATGGTGGCTTCATCGAATGACTTTGGGAGTATTCCTTCCTCTTCAGTCTTTTGGAAGAATTTGAGAAGGATTGGTATAAGTTCTTCTTTGTATGTTTGGTAGAATTCCCCTGTGAAGCCATATATATATATATATATATATATATATACACACACACACACACACACACACACACACATATATTCTTTTTCACGTTCTTTGGGATAAACATTACACACTACTGTATATAAAATAGATAACCAACAAGGACCTACTGCATAGCACAGGGAAATCTACTCAGTATTTTGTAAGAACCTATAAGGGAGAAGAATCTGAAAAAGAACCTGATCTAACTTTGAATCAAGATTAAAACTTGCATCTTCTGGCATCCACATACCCCAGCTTGGCCCCAATTCCCCTGAGTCAACCAGGAGGCCAATAACACCTCCAACAGAACCATCCACATCACCTAACTGTCTGAAGACCCAGAAGGGATTCTTGTAAGAACAAACATCCTATTTGACAAGTACCTTCTGCTTTTCAAAAGTGCCTTCATATACACCCACCCACTGGATCCTCACAACGGCGCTGAGAAGATGGGGGCCGGGCGGGGGCCACATCAAGGACCTCCGAACCACCTGCTCCCAGGCCAGGAGAGTCAGCACCACCTGCGAGCATTTTAAAAACACAGAACTCTGGGTCCAGGCCTACAACTCAGAATCTGCCTTTTAACAGGATTCCTGGGGATTTGTCTGCACACGGACGTTGAGAAACGCTGCTCTAGTATTTAGACCTCAGAGACTATGTTTTATTCATCTTTGTGCTCTGGTCTGCGGTGTTGGTTAATAGCTGATACTCAAGAAATGTTAGCTGAGCAGATGATAAATGATAGATAGATAGATAGATAGATAGATAGACAGATAGGCAGATGCATGGACAATTGTACAAATGAACAAGATGCACTGTGATGGGACACAGAAAATGTTATGTGATCAAAGCCACAGAGGTGTGGACCAAGTAGAATCCAGGTCATCTCTAGACTCATTCTCTTCCCATTTTTTATTTCAAGGTGAAGAAAGTGGGCTACACGGCCTGACAGGAGCCTGCCCTTTAGAACATGCTTGGGTGGAGGAAGATGTACAATGAACCGTACTGCACAGAAGCCATCCATCCTCCCTTGGTCAACAGTTCAGCTCACTGGGTCACGTTTAGAGAGAATTTTTCACAGTCCAATTCAGTGAAAGAAGCCACTTGATGTATGGAGAAACGCACAGAGTCACTGTGATGTGTTTGTTTTTCAGCCACGTTGGAAATCGAATTATTCTGAGTAAAAGAAGTCAGGAGGAAGGGCTCTGCCTACCCAAGATAACCGACTCTATTTTTATAAAAGTGAACACCATGACGACACTGGATTATCTGGATCTGGACGTAGCTCTGAGCGCGTCCTACCGCCTGGACACAACTTCCCCTCCGCTCGCCTGGCATAAGCAAGATCGCCGGAAAACATTAACCGCAGAGGGCAGAGCCTCCCGCGGAAGCTGCCCCCGCCAAGTGGAAACTCCTGCAGCTCCCGGCTCCCTCCCGTCCACCTTCTGTCACACCCAGTTCATCGCCCAGCATAGGATGGGCCTGGAGACCGCAGTCTCCATGGATTTAGAGCCAGGACACCCCGAATCCTGAACTTCAGAGGGGCTTTGACAGACCTCCTGACTCTGACTCCCTCCCGAACACACGTGAAATTCTGCCAACGACCCATCAGAAGTCCACAGGGAATCTGTCTTCAGTCCCTCTAAACTGGAAAACTTTAACCTTTTTTTGACTCATGGAACCTGTGAGAAACTGGCCCATGGACGGCTCCTCTCCCTCTTCCAGGGAAAATGCACATAAACACACTTTTTGCTTTTAATTTTTTTTTGGCGGTACGCGGGCCTCTCGCTCTTGTGGCCTCTCCCGTTGCGGAGCACAGGCTCCGGACGCGCAGGCTCAGCGGCCATGGCTCACGGGCCCAGCCGCTCCGCGGCATGTGGGATCCTCCCGGACCGGGGCACGAACCCGTGTCCCCTGCATCGGCAGGCGGACTCTCAACCACTGCGCCACCAGGGAAGCCCTTGCTTTTAATTTTAAGGGAACTTCTTGAGAGCTATTCACAGAATCTCTAGGGTCCAGAAATTCTAGGTTAATAATCCCTGATAGAAATGCAAGCTTGAAGCCTTTTGCTCTGGTTTTTTAAACATGACTGGACCTCATCAAATGTTGACACCAACAAGAATTGATTTAAATCTTTGGCCTAAAGCTTACTTAGGAATTAGAGAGAAGAGGTCTTGCGCAGGGTGGGAACTATACGAATTTTGATCAGAGAAACCTGGGTTTGAGTCTCAATTCTTCATTTAATAGCTCTGTGTATTGGCAAAGCCACTTCGTCTCTCTGAGTCTCATTTTCTCATCTGAAAAGCAGGAACAGTAACACTACCTCGTAGTTTTCAGACAATGCATGAAAAGTGACTACTATGTATTACACTTTGATGCTTAATACATATTATTCCACAGTCCCTCCCTCTCTTTTCCTTTCCCTTAATGAGAACTGACAGAGCCCCCCAAGAAAGCTTCTTCCCCTAAAATACCTTGAACCCCCTCTTTGACTCGTCCCTTTGCGCTAAGACATTGATTGATGGGCTTCGTTAAAAATCCACCTTGGGGGGCTTCCCTGGCAGCGCAGTGGTTGAGAGTCCGCCTGCCGATGCAGGGGACACGGGTTCGTGCCCCGGTCCGGGAGGATCCCACGTGCCGCGGAGCGGCTGGGCCCGTGAGCCATGGCCGCTGAGCCTGCGTGTCCGGAGCCTGTGCTCTCCGCAACGGGAGGGGCCACAACGGTGAGAGGCCTGCGTACCGAAAAAAAAAAAAAAAAAATCCACTTTGGATGAGGAGGTAATGCCCACAAATGTCGAGAAACATTTGTTTAACACTTCTTTCTGCGTGAGTCACCAGGGGAGGTACCATGGGATGGTCCTCAGATTGTAAGTTGAAATGAGCATAACCCATCCAAAAAGACCACATGACACAGGTGGTGGCTACCAAGTGCCAGGTGAGCCATTCAGACAGTGAGTGCAGACACTGAAGGGCACCTGAGGACCTGGTGATCGATCGGAGCCTGGGCTCAGAGGGCAGGCAGACCTCAGTTTGAAGGCTGGCCCCCCGACTTACCACCTATAAAATACAGGGCAAGGTCATCTTACTCTCCTGGTCTGAAAAACCAAACAGAAAAGGGCAACAGTAAAACCTACTTCACAGGGTTGTGCATGGATTAAATGACTTGCTTACATAAACGCCGAGCCTGGGAAGCCACTTAGAGCATTGAATACATCAAGGCTGTGCTCACGCCTGTGTGGGGTGAGGGTGACGGAGGAGGCTTTGGGGGAGATGGATAAAGAGCAGAGAGGATTCAGAGCAGGCGGGGGGGGTGGCGAGTGACGGCAGACATAGGAGCAGGGGGTCTCCCATGCACCTTGTGACCGTCATCAGAGACCGTGCCCTGGGGAAGAAGCATGCTGAACAGGGGACCAATGCCATCAGATCCTGGGGGTACCCATCCGAAAAGGGCAGGCCTGGGTGGCCCCATGGGGGGTTCTGAGGCCCCAAGGTGCCCCACGAGAGCCTAGGGCCAGGCCACAGGCGTGGGCACAACGGGACAGCAGGTGGTTCCCCAGGGCTGGGAGGGCAGGAGGCCGGTGTGGCCCATCAGCACCTCCAGGAATGTTCCCGGGGCTTGGCTCTCTCACAGGAGCTGAGTCTCTTAAATCCAGATTGCTTCAGTGGCTACCTGTTTTGACAGTTACAGACTACGTGCTCAATAAATACTTCCAGATGGATGGATTTCTGCCTTGGCTACTGTTGCCAGCAATGAAACTATCTGTGCAGCGTCTCAAGCACAGGGGTATGAGCGTGACAGGGCCAGCAGGGCTCGGCCGGGCCGCAGCAACAAACGGCAGCTCGACCGGCGAGTCTGGCCCCAGTCAACTGGCAGAATCGATGTGTCCACAGACCAGATTCCCTAGAAAATTGCCAGTGCTCCGACTGACCTCTGCCACCAAGGCCTCCCTGGCAGTAAAGAAGGGAAAATGAGGAGGTGGACACGGTCAGAGAGAAGGGTCTGGAACAAGGACCTACCCTCCTGAGCCTAAATCAACAAACAAGACAGATACAGACAGAGCCTGCTCAAACATTAATGACACAAAAGAGGGAGGAGCCAGGCAGGGCGGGGCCTGTGCTCTCCATGGACTCGTTAAAATAAGTCTCCAAAGCCTGGAGGTGCCAGGTCATTAAAATCTTGTCTCTTCGGGCCAAGAATAGCTCAAGATTTATGCCCCACGTTGGAGAGTCCTGCTCGGCCTGGATGCCGCCTCTGAGTAAGAGGAACAACCTTGCTGTGGCTTTGACCAGCTCCAAGGCTGAGGCTCATAGGCCAGGCGGCCCAATCTATAAAGGGGCGAGAGCCTCCCCAGCCAAGGAGACGGGGCAGTCAACAAACAGTCAAGGCCAAACCTAACACGCTTAGTGAAAACGTGGCCAGGACAAGACGGTGACCCCCGTGAAAGCACTCAGGAGACACCCAGATGGTGAGGGCTGCGCTCAAGGCCGTGAGTTGTGGTGGGAATGTTGGCTGTGTGACGTGGGCAGATCACTTAGCCTCTCGGAACCTCAGGTTCCTCATCTGCAAGACGGGAGTAATAAAAGTCCCCACCTCCTAGGACTGTTGTGAGGATCAATACAGGCGATGCCTGGAACCAAGTAAGCATTCAACAGGAATCATTGTTTTTAATTTTGGCATCTCTCCCGAATTCGGGGAAAGTAAATAAGCGAAGGAGTGTCCAGGTGACTGAGAACATTCTCCAGGAGGCGGTCTTCCTAGGGCACTGTGGAGCCAAGTGAGAAACAGAACAGGGCGAGGCAGGTCCTTGGAGCACCGCCCCTGGGTGCCCAGAGCAACACCCAAGGTCAGATAAACATTTCCACAACCAGGCTGCAGTGCTGCCAACAGAAACAACGGGGACGGGTCACGTGTTCTCAACAGCTGCTTCCAGAACAGCCCTCTGTCATCGTAACAACCTCAGAAATGCTCCATCCTAGAAACACTGGGATGAGGGGTTGAAACACTAGCCGGGTCCCTGGAACCATGGCTTCACGGGAAAATCAACAGAAGCTAAGGTCTCCGCGTGTGGCCGAGGAGGAGGGCTGTCTGGGCGAGATGTTCTCAGAAGAGACAGACCGACAAACACCAACCTCGGGTGGAATTAACTCTCAAGGAGCACAGCAACGATGTGCACTGGACACAGCAAAGCTCTCCTCCCGATGACGTGGGAGCTGACGGGCATGGCTTATGGGGTGCAGACTTTGACAGTCCTCACAGGATCCCCGGGAGCGGCACTTCCCAGAGTAGTCCGTGGAAACCATCCTAGAATGTGCTCCATTTTTAAAGGGGTCCATGGTCAGAAGCGTTTGGGAAACCCTGCCGAATGGAACGCCCCTCGTCCACTTGCAATGCAAGGGAAAGACACCAAGGGCCCCTGCGGTTCATCTGAGACTGGAAGTGTGGTTTGTGGTAGAACCCACGGAACCCACATTGGCGGTGCCACGGTGGAGCTCTGCTATGGAAGAAAAGCCGGGCTGGGGGTCCCCACTCTGCAGCTAAGTCATCTGTCACCTCCTGTCCCCAGGACTTCAAACTCATGATCCACCAGCCCCCAGCAAGCCCGCCAGGGACAGCTAGGCCTAACAACCTTGCGACACTGCAGCAGAAATGAACACAGGAGGGACCCCGGGGTTGAGGGGCGTGGTGTGCAGCCGCTCTCTGGATTCCTGCTTCCCTTGCTAAGTCTTTTTTTTTTTTTTTTTTTGCTGTACGCAGGCCTCTCACTGCTGTGGCCTCTCCCGTTGCAGAGCACAGGCTCCGGACGCGCAGGCTCAGTGGCCATGGCTCACGGGCCCAGTCGCTCGGCGGCATGTGGGATCTTCCCCGACCGGGACATGAACCCGTGTCCCCTGCATCGGCAGGCGGACTCTCAACCACTGCGCCACCAGGGAAGCCCTCACCCTTGCTAAGTCTTAAGAGAGACCTGTATTTTACTTTATTACAATGCCTTCTTAGAAAAAACATTATAATCTCACTGGCTAAGGGTAATTTCCAAACTGTGGACAACTTGATGACTGTCCTGCCAGGCACTTTGGGTTTGCAAATATTTATTTTCTGACCAAAATGACATCATACAACATCTACTGCTTGGTAATTTGCTTTTTTTCCTGAATGCACATTAATACATGCATTTTATTATGTATATCCATACATAATAAATAAAAATACATTGTTTGCTTTTGATAACAGTCACAGAATCTTAGCTTTGGGCACGAAGGCCCTGGATGGATTAGTTGAAAAGTCTTCCGAATAGCACTCTTGTCAGAGAAGTGTTATTAACCCCATTTTGTGGATGAAGTGACTGAGGCCCAATATGGTGCCTTAGGAAGGTCAGACAAGCTGTAAGAGGTGGACTGGGGCCCAGAGCTGAGGCCTCCTGCCTTCTGGAATGGCAACTAGTCTTCCTTTTCAGGCTGTTTTTAAGAGTCTTGGGGCTGAAAAAGTGCCAGAGGTCAGTTCATATTTGTTCTTATTATATAACATTAGGTACAAAAAATGAGTCGGTTTTGTATTAAGTGCTTTCTTTAACCATTTCCTCCAAAAGTCAACTGGAATATTATTTTTCCCATTGCATTACATACCAAAAAGCCGACATGAAGATTTCCTTATTTGAACCCCCAGGATAATTGTCAGTGGCCACAGGGGCCGTGGACAACTGGTCCTGCAGAGGCGAGGTGCTGGCATGTGTGCCCGGCTATGAAGGAACCGTCTAAACACCCAGGTCCTCCCTACCCGGGACTCCTCCTTCCGTGGAAAACGGCCTCACATCAGAGCGCAGGATTTATTGTCTGGTAACCATGCTGGCCTGCGTCGTAAACAACAGCAAACCACAAACACTAGTTCATCATCAATAAAATAAACGGAAGAATTTAAGGAAAATTAAGCCCTTCAGGGAGATTAGCATGGAGAGGGTGAAGCAGAAGGGGGAAATGATCGCTCAGGCCTCCCCATCCCCACCGCATTGGGGGTCATTGAACCCATGGATGGTGGAGTGTGTGCTGAGCGGTCCAGGACCACTGCCGACCCGATCCCCCCTCTCCCCCTCTTCCAGGCGTCCCGATCCAAGCTGTGAGCACATGAGGCTAAATGCCTGGGTTTGTGTGAACTGTTTCCTACTAAACCTTCCGCACCCCAAGCAACTCAGCTCTCCCCCCCAGGAAAGGTGTGTCTCTGGCTGGAATGTGGGCCAGCCTGATCACAAGCTGACAAGAGGGCAGTCGGCGTAACTTTCCTTCAGGAAGCCTTGAGCCCCCAGGGACCCAGGATACGGTCCCCATTCCTGCCATCCACTTGTGGCCCAGCTGTGAGCTCTGGGCACGGGCCCGGCTGCAGACACCTTCTGGCTCTGTGTCTCAGATCCACGGGTCTCCAAAGACTCCACGAGCTTCGGATCCATGGACCCGAGCCGCCTGCTGCACCCAGTTCGGACTCACGAACACAGATGCCTGAGTTAGCAGCAGCAGGGGCAAACTTTCTGTTTCACTCTTGGCAAAAAAAAAAAAACCAGAACTCACAAGGCCGCTGATGACCGCGCTGGTGAGGGCTAGCAGATTTCACTCCCATAGATTCAAACGTGAAAAACTTGGCCACGCATCCCGTGGGATTGTACTCTTTTATAGGAACAATATCGCATATTATGAAGGAGCCACTACGTGAGTTACTATAAACTCCACCCTTTCAGGGGTTGTGTTAACTCCGCAGGTGCCGTGGTCCCCGGCGTTCAGTGAGTCTGAGGAGGGGCTTTAAACCACCGTCTAAAGATGGTGGTCTCGGGACTTCCCTGGTGGTGCAGTGGTTAGGAACCCGCCTGCCAACACAGGGGACACAGGTTCGAGCCCTGGGCCGGGAGGGTCCCACATGCCGCGGAGCAACTAAGCCTATGCACCACAACTACTGAGCCTACACTCTAGAGCCCGCGAGCCACAACTACTGAGCCCGCATGCCACAACTACTGCAGCCCGCGCGCCTAGAGCCCGTGCTCCACAACAAGAGAAGCCACCGCGATGAGAAGCCCGCGCACCGCAACGAAGAGTAGCCCCCACTCGCCACAACTAGAGAAAGCCCGCGCACAGCAATGAAGACCCAACGCAGCCAAAATTGAACAAATAAATATATTTTAAGAATTAAAAAAAATAAAGATGACGGTCTCCTTGGAGCAGCAGGGCCTGCTCTGGGCTGAGCTGGACCTTCCCCTATCTGTATTCCTAGCAAAGGGCCCAGTCCATTCACGATGCTCGGCCCATCTTCCCTGAGCACGGAACCAAGGGAACGTTTGTCCCCCGCTATGCCCAGCACGGTGTTTGACTCCAAGCTGGACTCAGTGGACACCTGCTGGTTGAGTAAGTGAATGGCTTCCTCACTGACCCAGCTGGGCCTGTGCCATGCCTTCTCTCAAGTCTGTGTCTCTGTTCCAACTCTTCCTCCTTTATGTCAAACCCATGCCCCCCAAGGGCTACCCGAGCAGATGACCCGGGGGCACCTCAGGCTCCCACCTCCTCAGCACCCCTCCTCCCCACCTAGGGCCTTGGAAACAGTTCCTCTCCATCCTCCACTGCTTCCCTCTGGCTTCCATCACCTCCCAGCTGGACCACTGTATCACCTGCTAATTGCCCCCAGTCTCCTTCTCAGCACCATCACTCCCCTGTCCCTGCACCGTCCCCCAGAGCCGTGGTCCACAGCGATCCCAGAAAGTCTTCCTAAAGTGCCAGTGTGACAGGGCCACTCCACAGGTCTCCAACACGCCTGGTGTACAAGCCAACTCACGCCCGGCCACCACCAGCCTCTCTGCCCTCTCTCTCCTCCCCGCCACCGGCTTCCACTGAACTTGGAGGGACTCTGCAGACAGCCCTTCAGTGGAGGGGCTGGCCCCCCTCCTTTTCTTTTTGTGGTACACGGGCCTCTCACTGTTGCGGCCTCTCCCGTTGCGGAGCACAGGCTCCAGACCCGCAGGCTCAAAGGCCATGGCTCACGGGCCCAGCCGCTCTGCAGCATGTGGGATCTTCCCGGACCGGGGCACGAACCCGTGTCCCCTGCATCGGCAGGCGGACTCTCAACCACTGCGCCACCAGGGAAGCCCCCGCCCTCCTTTTTTATGTTTCCTTTTCAAATACACGCGACCACCCGGTGGTAACCTGTATTCTCTTTTGTTCTCTGCCTTCACCTTTCCGCAAATCGAATTTTTTTTTTAAATTGGGTGAAATATATGTAAAGTAAAATTTACCATTTTAGCCACTTTTAAGGGTACAGTTCAGTGGCATTAAGTACGTCCATATTGTTGTGTGCCCGTCACCTCCATCCATCCCCAGAACTCTCTTCATCTCGCAAAACTGCAACTGCACGCATTAAACCGTAGCTCCCCGTTCCTGCCTCCCCGCCGACCCTGGTGACCACCGTCCTGCTTTCTGTTGTGACGAATTTGACTCCTCTAGGACTTCATTTGAATGGAACCATCCAGTATTTGTCCTTTCGTGACTGGCTTATTTCACTCAGCGTAGTGTCCTCAAGGTCCATCCGTGCTGTAGCAGGTGTCAGAATCTCCTTCCTTTTTAAGGCTAAGAATAATATTCCATTGTATGTATTACTACATTCTGCTTCTCCGTTCATCATCAATGGACACTTGAGTTGCTTCCATGTTTTGACTATCGTGAACAGTGCTGCTGTGAATGTGGGTGGACAGATATCTATTTGAGTCCCCGCTTTCTGTTCTTCTGGGGCATATATATACCTAGATGTGGACTAGTTGGATCAGATGGTCATTCTGTTTAATTTTTTGAGGAACCACCAGACTCTCTTCCATCCAAATGTCATTTTTTCCATCCATCTCACCTACTGATTCTGAATGTGGGGCGGACAGACCCCAACCCCCCGAGAGAAGCAGCCAAGGTGCAAGATGCTAAACGTTCCTTAGGAAGCCTCAGAGTGAGACCTCTCAGGGCAAGAGTCTTTGTGAGAAGGGTGAGGGTCAGGCTAGCCCCACAGCTCTGATAACTCTCCTCTCCCCTCGTCTTACGATGCGCTTGTTTCAGGGTCGCAGGGGGCGAGAGCTGGGAGGCGGCCATGAAGGGCTGCAGAGGGAAGAGCTGTCTTCTCGGAAATAAGCCACTCGAGGGCTACGCGGAGATGCTCGTGCCCTGCTTCCCATGGTGTCCAGCTGACATCAGGAGACCAGTAAAAAATCTCTGAAAATGCTGTCAGCCAGGCCTCAGGAACAGCGCTTCCTAAAGGGGGGATTCCGGATTGGGCAGCCCACCTCTCCCCGACCCAGGTGCCCTCCATTCCGGCCACAGGCAACGACAGGCCCTCCGGGTCTCGGCAAGTGGGTTCCCTTCACGTGGAGCAGCTGCCCTCCGCCTCCAGCCTGCCGCCAGTCTCTTATTTACGCTCCAGGATCTCATTCAAGCACCACCTTCCCAGGGGAGGCTTCCCAGCCGGCCCCGCAGGCTAGATATGCCCGCCTCTGCACCTCAAGCCGCTCGGTAAATCGCCATCAGCCGGCTTCTGGTTTTCACTCCCACGAAACTGTGTTCCTTTGTTGAAAAGACCTCTCTGTATCCCCCAAACCTAGCACAGTTGAAGCTCTGTATATATTTTTGGACAGGCGAAGGATATCTCTCAGGCAGGTTTTGAGGCCAAGAACATTGGTATGAAGTGAGATAGGGCCTCTCTTGACCTCGACACTATTGACGCGAGGGCTGGAGAATTCTTTGCTGGGGCGGAGGGAGCTGTCCTTGTGCATTGTGGTTGGGAGCCCGCCTGCCGATGCAGGGGACATGGGTTCGTGCCCCGGTCCGGGAAGATCCCACATGCCGCGGAGCAGCTGGGCCCGTGAGCCATGGCCGCTGAGCCTGCGCGTCCGGAGCCTGTGCTCCGCAACGGGAGAGGCCACGACAGTGAGAGGCCCGCGTACCGCAAAAAAAAAAAAAGAAAAGAAAAGAAAAGCAGAAAACAATAAGTGTTGGTGAGGATGTGGAGACACTGTAACTCCCAAACAGATGTTTGTGTACCATGTTCATAGCAGCACTAGTCACAGTAGCCAAAACATGGAAGTAACCCAAATGTCCATGTCCATCAACAGATGGATGAATAAGCAAGATGTCATATATATATATGTATAATGGAATATTATTCAGCCTTAAATAGGAGGGGAAATGCTGCAATATGTTGCAACATGGATTAATCTTGAGAACATTATGCTAAATGAAATAATCCAGTCACAGAAGACTAACACTGTATAAGTCCACTTACACAAGGTACTTAGAGGGGTCAAATTCATGGAGACAGACAGGAGGATGGTGGTTGCCAAGGGCTGGGGGGAGGGGAGAATGGGGAGTTACTGTTTAACGGGCACAGAGTTTCAGATCTGTGAGATGAAAAGCGCTCCGTGGATGCATGGCAGTGGTGGTGGCACAGCAATGTGAAGGTACTTAATGCCACTGCACTTAAACATGGCTAAGATGGTAAATTTCAGGTTATATGTATTTTGCCACAATAAAAGAAAGGAAAAATGGGGATGGTCATATCCAGCGTCGATAGTCTCGTAGAAGTCAAACGGGGTGTGAAAGCATCTGGCGCCCCCTAAGTGTTTCCTCCCCTCCCTCTCCCCGCCAGTCATGGAAACACATGCCCTGGACCCAAGAGTTCCAGCAAAGGGGGCGCGGAGCGAGGTGACTGGCCTGGGGTCCAGGCAGCCGGCGTTCTGCCTCGGGGGCTCCCCCTTTCAGAGCCTAGTCCTCATCAGTAAATGAGGGGGTCCCCACCGGCTCTGAGAGCCCAGAGATTCCAGGGTCCAGAGCCCCTCTCCAGGGACGGTCAATGGTTTCTGGGTCACCCGGTCCACAGCTTGTGACCCCAGGTACACAAGTTCAGCATGGGCTCACCCACGTGTTATGGGATGAATTACGTTCCCCCCACACCGCCCCCCCCAACAAAAAATGATACATTGAAGTCTTAACCCCCAGTACCTCAGAATGTGACCTTATTTGAAAATAAGGTCTTTACAGAAGTAATCAAGTTAAAATGAGGTCGATATGACTGGCATCTTATAAAAGGGGGAAATGTGGACACAGAGACAGACACGCACTTGGGGAGAAGGCCACGCGAACGTGAAGACCGAGATGGGGGTGATTGTCTACAAGCCATGGAACACGAAAGGTTTGCAGCAAACCACCAGCAGCCAGGAGAGAGGCCTCAAACACTTCCCCGTCACAGCCTCAGAGGAACCAAGCCTGCTGACACCTTGATCTTGGACTTCCAGCCTCCAGAACTGCGAAAGAGTAATATTCTGTGGTTTAAGCCGCCCAGTTGGTGGTACTTTGTTATGTCTGCTGCCCTAGCAAACAAATACACCCTGTATGTAAAAGCCCCGCTAGACAGCGTGTGTTTGCAGCCTGGGAGGAGGCACGCAGCCGTGGTAGCTGCCTTGGAGCAGAGGGCAGGGGCTGTGCTTGCCATGGAGCCATGCATCGTGAAAAGCCCCTCCCGAGGGCCCCGGCTTGGGAGGAGAGCCCCCTGGGGTGGGGGAGGGCCAGGCCCAGGAGAGGCGCCCACACTCCGGAGGACAGGGCCTCAGCAGCCCCAGGTGGTTTATTATTTATAAGCCGCTGTCATCACTCTGCTCTAACTCACTTCAGAGAGTTTTTAATATTTCAGAAACAGATGAGTCTAGCATCGCCCAAGCTGATTCATACTCTTAGTCATACAAATCACTTCCTCCAAAGGGATGCAGCAAGATGACTTCAAGTTCAACGTCTCAGAGGCTGTGCAGAGGGAAGAAGCCGGGACACAGCCGCCAGGAGCGCCTGGCCGCACTGAGCCCAGCTTGCCCCTCCGTCCGTCCCCCACCTCCCTGCCTGCCACCGCCCGGATCCATCTGCCGGGCACCGGGCCAGGCTCTCTGTGCATGCCATCCCAGGGACCCCTCCAGTGCCCCTATTCCCCCATTTCAGAGAAAAAGACACTCAGGTCCAAAGAAGTTCGAAGACACGCCAGAAGCCCCCCTGGTGGTGATGCGAAGCCAGGATTCAATTCTAGCTCTAAAGCCCAAACCCCCAGCTTTTCCTCCTAACTGCGCCATCCTTCTGGAAAGGCATTCCGGGCGAAGCTGACAGTGAAAGCAGAGATCCAGAGTCAGACCCTGAGAGCCATGGGGACACGTCCAGCCGTGAGTGTCTGATCAGCGCCGCTGGGGCAAGGGCCAAACGGGGTGGGCGGCCCTCGCTTCCTCCTCAGCCTGGATCAGAAAAGGAATTGAAGATTGTGTTTTTGAAGGTGAAGCACCTGCAGAAAGGCCTCACAAAGCCTTGGAAAGAGGGAGGTCTGCCCAGGTCTCTCCCTGGAAGGATCTTTAAGAGATTTGCCGGCATCCCCCGTCCCACACGGCTACCCACTGCCCTGACCCCAAGTCTCAGAGCCCACCCTCCCCTCCATCCCCCCAGCGGTGGAGGCAGCAGAGGGCCCTCGTCCCTGGGGACAGAGGCAGAGGACCTGTGGCTCTGCGGACACATAACGGGGATTGGCGGCGCCCAGCTCTCTGGACCTCCCGGGGTTGGGGGAGGGCAGCTGCACTCTCGGGTGGACGGGGCAGGGGAAGCGCCCCCTGGGCATCGAGGGGGTGCCCTCACTGGGCCGCAGCGACTGGGGCCACTGGCACTTATCAAGGGCCCACAGAAATTTGGAGATGCCTCTATTTCAGACCCTGTTTTTTCTCATATCCATCATAATTGGTTTCAACTAAATTAAATTAAATTTGAAAGGTTGCCCTGGGCCCAGGAGAAGGACAGTGGGTTAGGCTAAGAATTGGGTAGCAAAGGACCAGTTTCCTGAGGTCGAGCCGCCCATCTTCACCGCCCCCGGGTCACGTGCCCGCAGGCCCTTGGACAGGCCAGCTCTCGGAGTGCCCTGGAGGGGGCACGAGCAGCCCCCGAGTTCCCTCTGCCTCCCTTTCTATCTCCCCGGGCATGGTGTCCTAACGAGGAGACAACACATGCCCGTGCGGCTCCCTGACTGGTCTATAACCAAGAAGGCCCAGGTGGCCCTCCCGGACGCTGCCCCACGCTCCACATCCGTCCGCAAGGACAAAATTCACCCCTGAGGGCTTTGCTTCTGGCTCCGGCCTCAGCTCACTCTGCCTTCCCTACGGTGTCACGACTCCTGCGCTTCTCAGGGATGACAGGCCCTCCGGGGGCTGTTCCTCCAGGCACTGGCCCTTTCACCATGGATGTCCAACTCTGAGACGAAAAGCATCATCCCAGCTGCAAGGCTCTTGGGACAGAGGGGTGGGAGACCGCAGTGGCCCAGGGGGGAGGCCTCCTTCATGCCCGAGGGGGGCCCTCAGGACAATGTACTCCAGTCCACTTATGGAGCCTGGGGTGGCAGGTTGGTGGGCACAGAACCAGGCTGGAAGGGACGCGGAGGACCGGCTCCCCCTCTTCCTGCCTCCCTCTCCCTTCTCCTCAACGCCAAGCCCTCCTGCCTGGTCCTCCAGGCCCTGGAGGCCAGAAGCTGGGTCTCTGCGGCCCGCTGGCACACGGCACCAGGCTCCCCGCACGCAGAGGCTGGCAGCAGCAGCCGTGGCTTAGGAATCTGGGTGGAGAGCAGGGAGGGGATGATGCACAGAATGGGTCTGCGTTAGATGCTCGGCCTCAGGGCTGACGCTGGACAACTAACAAGGTGAGAAGAGAAAAGCGCCATGTGGCCCAGGTGGGTGGAGCCTAGACTTGACCCCAGATCACCCGACCCCCAAATCCCGGCTCTCTCCAACGGGCCACCCAGTGTCAGGGCCAAGTCAGGGCCACAGTCAGACACGTGCACACATGGTAGGTGGACCCTTGCAATGTCCTGCTCACTGTCTGCTGTGCCAGGTCCCCAGTAACTGCTGCCAGAAAAACTGTCAGCCCACGGGTCTCTCTTCCTAAGCGCGTGGGGCGCGCGGCCACTTACAGGAAAGCGTAGGCTCCCCAGTGCGGGACGGATTCCCGCCCGTCACCAGGGCGCCGTGGTACCCTCTCTCCCACAGGGATTGCAGCTTCTCTGTTCTTTTTGCTGTGTTTTCAGGTGATCTAATGCGGCAAGTGCCAGGGGCTGGGGGCAGCCGGGTGGGAGAGGAGGGCCCAAGGACACCTCCTCCGTTTTCATCAGCGGGTTGCCCCTGAGGCGCCCCCTCGGGCCCAGTGCATGCCTGGCGCGGCCTGGGGTGGCACCTTTCCACCAGGACAGGAGCCCCTTCGCCATCTACCTGCGCTCGCCTTGCTGCCCAAACACAGAAGCCGATGTCCTTTCCCGCAGGCTGTGGGCAGCCCACGCCCACTGGCCGTCCTGTCCCTGTGCTCCCACTGCGCCCATCCCCCGACCCCACCTGGAAAAGGGCTGACCTTGAGCTTGCGCCTGAGTCGGGGGAGGGGTGCATTTAACATTTCCTTTAACCTCCAAGCCACGCAGAGGGGTTGAGGAGGGACGGATGACCTATTTTACAAGTAAGAAAACTGAGGCTCAGATGAGCTAAAAAAGCACGTGGTGTAGCTGAGACTGAGGGGAGGTCTGTACAACCCCAGAACCTGTGTGCTTTCCTTTGACGCCAACCACTAAAAGGTTCGACTTACATCCCGAACGCTGAAGAACGCAAAAAGAAATCTCCAAAATCCCTTTACCTGGTCCTCACTGGATTGATTGATTTTATTAAGAAACCAAGATTTGTTGGCTATCCCTCACATTTCTGTACCACTTCTAACTCTTCCGAGCAGTTTTCCATACATTATCACTTGTTTACGGGATGATCCATCAGGGTTCAGGCAGGTTTTGTGGAATTTTTTCTTTTCAGTAAAGGCCACTTGATCAATATAAAACTAGTGTAAAATGTAAAACTAAATGTGATTTAGTGGAAAGACTCATTTCAAAATTTGCAAATCAAAATCATTTCTGTGTCCAATATTTTAGAAAAACAAAAATATTTTATGGACCTTCCACACTGTCATAGAAGGACCGCAGGAAGGGAATCACCAGGCACAGCACAGGTCAGAAAAGCGAGACCCCTGGACTTCCCTGGTGGTGCAGCGTAAGAATCCGCCTGCCATTGCAGGGGACACGGGTTCAAGCCCTGGTCCAGGAAGAGCCCACATGCCGTGGATCAAGTAAGCCCGTGTGCCACAACTACTGAAGCCCACATGCCACAACTACTGAAGCCCACGCACTCTGCAACAAGAGAAGCCCCCGCAATGTGAAGCCTGCGCATCGCAACAAAGAGTAGCCCCCGCTCGCCGCAACTAGAGAAAGCCTGCACACAGCAACGAAGACCCAATGCAGCCCCCCAAAATTAATGAATTAATTATTTTTAAAAAAGAAGAAAAGAAAAGTGAGACCCCAGCTGCAGAAGTACACACACGCTCCTGACATGAACTCCAGGCTGGGTCGGGGGCCGGGTCTTTGGAGAGGCGGCACACCTGTGCCCCTGGTGGCACACCTGGGCTGTGGAGCCTGCAATATCCCTCCCCTCTAAGCTGTGGGACCTTGGGCAGGTTTCTGAATTGCTCTAGGGTCTCAGTCTCCCCATCTATAAGAGGAGGCTGATGGTACCTAATTTACAAGAGGGTAGGGAGGATGCATCACTTCGTTCAATAAATACTTATTAAGCACCTACTGTGTGCCACACACTCTTCTAGACTCTGGAAATAGAGTAGTCAATGAGACAGACAAGGTCCCTGGTCTCAGAGAATGTATTTTTTAATGCAGGGAGGGTGAGGCAGATAAAAAACCAGAGACAGGATGATTCCAGATAATGAAGAAAATTAAACAGAATGATGTGATGGGAGATGGACGGTCGGTGCGGGGTTGAGTTGGGACTTCCGAGCAGTCTTTTCTAAGGAAGTGACATTTGCGCTCAGACAGACAAAAAGGAGCCAGGGAGCTCCGGGAGGACAGTGACACAGACAATGTCAAGTGCCAGGGCCCAGGGCAGGGCGGGGCACGGCGGGGCAGGTGCGCCTGGGGAGCAGATCGCAGGCCAGCGTGTGAGGGAGAGGCTGGGGCTTGGCTGTCACACCTGGTACCCAGCCGGGGTCAGCGACCTGCGGCTGTGGTCACTCTTGGCAGAACATAGTCCACTAGAAGCACAGGCACCGATATTCTAGAAGGTGGCAGGTCCAGGCACCCACTCCCCTCAAGCCCATTCTGAGACCTATGAAATCATCCCAAATGCCATCTGCAACAGTGACAAAAACTAATAGAGAGCTTCATCTGCACCAGACCCGGAGAGCAGGGATGGCTCTGAATAGTCGAGCCCGCTGGGAAGACAGCACCCAAAGATTCATTGTGCACCCAGCCTGGTGCCACAGTCATAGGCAGTGGAGGGCACTTCTTTGCATCTTCAACTTCACCTCTGACAGGGGAATGGGAGAATCGTCCCCTGCACACATGGGGACACACACGTGCCCCGTGGTCCAGGGCAAAGAAGGTGGAAGGGGGAGGAGCTGGGAGCTGACCGGCTGGCCTTCTCACCAGAAGCCACGCAGGAATCTCACCTTGAGCCACAGGGTCGGGGAGCTTGTTTATAAAAAGATGCTCCTCTGAACATCCCAGCTGCCACGGCCAAGGTCAGATCACACCCAAGGTTAACCAGAGAGAAATATACAAGTGCCGTGGCCCACGAAGACAATCTCATGGCCAGGGCCGGCTGCATACTTTGCGTGGCACAGTGCAAAATGAAAATGCAGTGTTAAAAAATGAGGAATAATTCAGAATAACCATAGCAGAGCATGAAAGCAAGCACAGGACTTATCAAAGGGCATGGCCCCCTGCAATTTCCGGGGTTCCCAGCCTTGCTCACAGCTCAAAAAATGAGGCACAAAGTTTTCAAACTCCAGCACTAGTGAGACAGAAGCCACCGAGGACTCAGACCTATGTGACCTGGTAACTAACCCCCTCCCCCAGTCCCCTGGGGATGGGGTCCTCTGGGCTGAGTTTGCTGTGAGAGATCAGATCAGATAATGAAGGTGGAAGGGCCAGGGTGGCAAGCGCTACACAAACAGAAGGGATTACTATTATTCACCCAGACGGGCGGAGCACTTGGATTTCTGAGGAACACTGACATCCCCCAGCAATTAAGTCAAATCAGCATAATTCCAACAAAACATCTAATTTTAGCTATGTGTGACAACTCCCCCTCAGCAGAACAGACACTGCTGTATCTTATCCGAGGCGGGGGAAGGAAACCTAGGCGCTGTGACACAGGCCTTCCCCCGGGCACCAGATTGTTTCTATTTTCACAACTGAAAGACACACTCCTGGACGGCTGCTCTCACACCCCACAGCCCAGCCATCCTGCTGGCACGGCTCCTCCAAGCTTGCCCAGTGACTGAGGGGGCTCAGCACTCAGAGCAGCAGCACCCCTGCTGGAGGTGAGGCCCTGAGGCTCTCCCATGGACCAGTCCTCCAGCCTCAGTTTTCCTGTCTGTGAAATAGGGGCAATAATGCCCCTCACACCTCCATCCCTCAAAGGATCCTTTAAGAAGTTAATCATTACCATTCTCTCTCTGCACATGTGTTGAATGTAAATCACCAGATTCATTCATTCAGCCAGCAGGTTCTGGGGACGCAGAGATGACCACGGCACAGCCGCTACGCAAGGTGTAAGAAGGAAACAGCATTTAACCTGGGGCTTGGCAAGCTGTTACCTAAGGGCCAGATCCAGCCTGTTGGCAGTTCTTGTACAGCCCACAATCTAAGAATGGCTTTCACATTTTTAAATGGTAGAAAAAAGAATAACATTTCGTAACACGTGAAAATGAGCTGAAATCCAAATTTCAGTGTCCATAAATAAAGTTTTATTGGAACCCAGCCATGCTCATTCATTTGTGTACTGTCTATGGCCGCTTTTGTGCCAGCATGGCAGAGTTGAATACATCCAACAGAGACTAAGAAAATATTTACTATCCGGCCTTTTAAAAGTTCTCCCACCTCTGGTTGAAACAAACAAGACAATGACTGCTGTGATAGTGAGATGAGCAGGGCCGATGGGACATAAAAGAGGAGGCAATTATTTCTGCTTAGTAGTCAGGGGAGGCTTCCTGGAAGAGGTGGTAGTTTTTCTGGATTTGAAAGATGAATAGGAGTTCATTGGGAGGCCAAGGGGTGGAGGGTTTCGAATTTTGTGTGCAGCATCATGTGTATGAATAAGGCCTGGGGTGGGGGGGGTACGGCAGCATGTAGGCAACAACCCTGCACGTATTTAGAGATGAAGAGTGGGAAGGCAGGGGAGAAGCTAAAGCTGGAAAGATGGGCTCAGACCAAGTATGAAGAACACAGTGTGCCTGCAAGGGAGCTTTTCTTATCCCCTCTTTACCCAAGAAAGAGCACAATAAAATAGTAGGTAACTAAGATAGATAGATAGATAGATAGATAGATAGATGATAGATAGAGATAGATAGATAGATAGATAGATACATAGATAGATAGATAGATATAGATAGACATGCTTGGTAACTCAAGGGGCAACCAGACCTTGCCTCCAAACAGTTCTCAGAAGGCCCAGGTTCATGCCCCGCTCGGCCGTGCTCCTGGGAGAGGTGACCCCACCCCAACCCAGGCCTCAGTTCCCGTGTGTAGAATGGGGAGGTTGTACTTGATGAAGGTGCCCCTGAGGCCACAGATGCATGGAACAAACTCAGTGTCCACAGCAGGCCGTGGCTGGCAGCGTACCAGGCCCTGAATGCGCCCCGGGCTGCACGTGGCACCGAAGAGCACTAAGGAGGACAGTGGGATGAAGGCCTGCTGGAACAATCTATCCAGGGCACGTTTCCTTCCACCAGGCCCAGAGAGGGCTAGGGCTTCTGCGCCCAAACCCAGCTCCCGGGCAGCCTCCTCCCTGCCAGGGGTGTCGGGCGGGCCCTGAATGAGGCAGCCAGCCCCTCCACCTGCAGTGCGGAGGGAAACGTCCCATCTCTGCAGGCTCTTCCATGTGCAGCCTGACCTTGGGGGGCTGTTTCCACGCAGAACCCAAGGACCAGAGGCCCTCATCCCTTCTCTGAGTTCCTCCTACCACGTTGTTCTCAAAGAATCACAGCTTGTAAGGGCTGAGGCTTCTCACCAGAGCACACAGGAGCCGAGCCTGGAGGCCTGGCTCTAGTATTTGCTTGGCCACAAAGAACAGCTATGTGATCTGGACAAGTCATTTCCTTTCTCTGGACTGCAGTTTCCCCATGAAGAGGCGGGGGTGTGAGATGCTACGTCCACTCGCCTACTCCAGGCCCTCTGTGCCACAGGTGAGAAAACAGAGGCCCAGAGAGGGGAAGTGATGTGCCCAAGGTCACACAGCCTCTTCCTGAGAGGCACAGTCAGGACCAGCTTCCTTAGCTCCCAGAGCTCCCATTACAAAACACGGGTCAGGTACTGCCTTGTATCTGTCTGTATCCATCTCCAAGTCTCTGTCTATCTCGGCTCTTCTGGAGGAATATATGCCTTCTCTTCCCAAGTGGTCTGGAGGCCCACACAAGGTGGCATGTATTTCATCCTGTAGAGTCAAGGAACTGACCTGCGGAGTTCTCATCTGTCTCTAGGCTCTGTGTCAAGTGCTTGTAAAATGTTCTCCATTTTTGGCCTCTCATCTTTCTGCCCTTAGGAATATACTTCGTCCTGTCTAATCCTCAGCACAGCCCTAGAGGCAGTAAGGTGAAGGTTTTCACGTCAGGCAGCTGGTGTGAAACCCAGCCCTGGCTCTGATCAGGTGTGTGACCTTGGGCCGGTTACGTAACCTTCCTGAGCCCTCCAGTGTCCTGTAAAATGGGCCATTCAGCCAGCCCCTCGGGTTGAGTGGGCTCAGGTGACTCATGTGCCCCTCAGGGGGTCCCCTCCTGTCCCTTCTGTCCTTCATGGAGAGAACACTGGCCACCAATGGCCGGGCCTCGCTGTGTTCCTGCGTGTGGCAGCTGATGGATGCAGAAAACAGAAAACGACATGAATTTCAATCCACAACACCCTGCATCTGCTACTGCCTGCTTGTTACAAAAATCCAGGACTTCAGAGACAGACAGCCCAAGGTTGCAGCCACAGGACAGGCACGCCCCGATGGTGTGAACCACACTTAGTCTTCCCAGTCTCACTGTCCTCCCCCGTGAGATGGACCTGGTCCCCGCCTCTCTGCAGGGCCACTGAGAGCAAAGTAACGCACGGGCTGCGCTGGCCACTCGGCCAGCTCTGTGCGACGATGGCCACCGTCCACGGGGCTATTTGAGGCCTGAGACCCGGGCGCTCATCTCCCAGGAGATGCAACCACTGGAGAAGCTTCCGGACGCGGAGATCCCCTTCCTGGGATGTCTCTCCTTCCCCTCCCAGCCCCAGCTGAGCAGCCCCTGGAGAACACTGGACTGGTTTTCAGACCCCTGGGGCACTGTATTCCCGGGAGAAGGAAAGGGCGACAGGGGCAGAGACTGAAATCAAAAAAGAGCTTCAGTTGGGGCTAAATCGTGGGACTGTCCTCTCCTGAAAATACTGGCCCCTTGGAATCTCAGTGAGTGACAAAGCAGGGATTTTCCAAAATTACACGATTCATCTCTAAAAGCAGTGTCTCTGAAAAGCCAGGACTGTCTGACAAACCGCATGGCGTACCCCGCAGTGCATCCCGTTCTTTGGGCTGTGGGTTTTCTGAGTCTGCTTTCCAGGAAAATGCAAGCAGCAGGGGCCGCTTGAGCCCCCTCCCCCATCAGAGTCAGGGCCTCCTGGGCTTCTCCAAACTCACGGACAATGCTGGCTTTGCTCATGACCTTGAAAGCAGGTGACAGACCCAGTCGCCGTGCACTGAAAATAGAAGGTGCCTGCGTCTTGCATTCTCCATTCACCTGTGCAGGTGCCCTCTGCCCACCCAGACGCTGCTCTTTGTGACAAATGTAGGAGTTGGCACCAAACTGGCTGCAGCAAGAAGCCTGAAGAGTCACGGGGCTGCCTGTTTACACGGGCTCTCCAAGGCCACGCACCCAGGGGACCAGGTCTGTGAACCTTGAGCACGGCCGCCTTCCAGCAGCCTGTGTGACCCTGGCCCTTTGCAGCACGCCCTCCTCTCCTTGGCCTGCCCATGACAGCGCCAGCCTCATGGAAATGACACATCGGGTGGGGTGAGTGTCCACGCGCTGAACCAGCACCCCGGGCTATGCGGTCTTTCACATTTGCCAACATCCCTATGCCCTGGGGTCTGGTATCCATCAGAGCTGGACCTCGACACCTGACAGTCTCCTCCATCCAGATGTCCCACCCAGCACACCTTAGGCCAGGGCAAGCTAGCTGGCCTCTGGGAACCATTCTGCTCTGGCCTTGGAAATTCACATATTCACGGAATTACCAGCACCCCCAGAAGAGCCTTAGAAGCTCGCTAAACCAATCCCCTTGTTTTAGAGGCATGGAAACCGAGGCTCGGAGAAGTGTCCAAAGCTACGCAAGAGAGTGAAAGAACCAGAACGCATGCCCACCTCTCCTGACTCCACGGCCTGCGCTTTTCATCCACAACCATGCGTAGCTAATGCTCGCACATCTGGGGGTGACAGGAGAGGAAGGGGAGGTCCGTACAATCCACATCACGCGCGGGCGTCATTAGCTGAGAAATGCAAGGTAACGGGCCCATACTCCTGTGTTGTCCTTGGACTTGCTTGAAAGCACCGTTATCTGTGAAAGACGGCCGAGTGGGAAGGGGTCCTGGATACGGCCTCACCGACCTCCCTTCTATGGCATCTCTGACCCAGACTCGGGAGAGCTTCCTGGAGGAGGCAAAGCTGGGCGCGGGGGGGGGAGGGGGGGTGGCGGGACGGCACCACAAACCCGGGGGGCACGGTGGGGGGATGGGGTAAGCCCCCAGGGGTAGGCAGGGCGTCCACGGCCTCGGAAGCCACGGGAAAGAGTCTGACTTTATCCTAAAGGTGATGGGAGGGAAGTGGACGGTCTCACGCAGGGCAGTGGCACCATGGAGTTTGCAGCAGGATGAAGGCTGTATCGCAAGAGCGGCCAGGGGAGGCTCTGGCAGGAGCGGTGGAGGTGCAAGCCGAGCGGAAGAAGCCGAGCGCGCGCGAAGGACCCTACATGCTCTTCCTGAAGGATCTACGACGCTGTAGCGCTTACCTCGGTACCGAATCACGAAGGATGCTCTTTCCACCTGCCTCTTCTAGGTCCTGTTGCGTGGGTGGCAACACTGACAAGTGGGTTAAAGTGCCAAGAGTCAACCATGCGGCTTGTAGCCCAGATGTCCTTCAGGTGCATATCTGCTCAAGAAGGAGGCCCACGTGCTATGACACACGCGAGAAGCCAGAAGGCAGCGTTAAAAGAAAGACCAACTGTCGGACTGCGGTTTGCTCCACCTGCAGCAGAAAGCGAGGCCCAGCTGCAGCATCGTGGCTCCCAGGACGCTACTCCACGTCTACAGAGGCACTGGGTCCCGAGCAGCGGGCGCACCACGTTAACCTGGGATCAGCACGCCAGGCTTCCCGCTTCCCAGTTGGCGGAGACCAAAGCAGCTCTTTCCAAGGGCATTAAAATGAATCTGCCAAACCTCCATGCCACAGGAGAATGTAACATCTCCAGAGATTCAATACAACTCCACCGACATTTCAGACTTGGACATTTTTCTGACTTGGGCTGTTTCCCCGATTCTTCACTTTCACTGGCACTTGAGATCACATTTCTCCAGTTTTCCCTAATTCACTTAAGAAATTGGCAGTGATGCTAGATGAGCACTACCAGCCTTGGGATGAATCCTTGATGGCCGTCTCTGGAAAGGAACTCACAGCCTGCCAAGGGTCACACCTTGGATTTCATTGATTGCTCCCACTGAGGGCGGGGGTGTGGGCTGGGATGGGTATGAGTGGGAACTAAGGCGTCATCGGAATCGGACCTGGCATGTATTGAGTGCTTACTGTATGCCAGGTGCTTTACCATCCTTCCACCAACCCTGCAGGGTTGTCCAGTAGATATTATTCCCTCCACCCTACAACTGGGAAAACCAAGACTCAGAGAGGAAAACTGAGCACCCTGTCCAGAGTCACCCAGTTAGCAAACATCCAGGGCACCAGCCCTGGACCATCTGACTCCATCTAAAGCCACTGCCGGCATCTCTTCTCCGCTGCTCCGACATCTCGATCAAAGACGTCCTCCCGGCACATACAGACGTCCATGCAATCTCCTGGTTGCCTTACGGGGCGGTGTAGCCTAACCTCATCTAGCATCTGGGGGGCAAGGTTTAAACTGAATTCTGACAGAGGAGCTGGCGTTAGTGTTTGAGGCCAAAGATTCAGCCGACAGAAGATCTGAAGGCAGAGAACGCGCGTATATCCTACGTCCTAGAAGAAGTTCGGAGGACAGCTGAGTGCAGGCTGCAGGAAAGAAAGATGATTCAGGAACGGCAGCTACGGGCTACCCGGGAGGCCTCGGAAGCTGGAGTAACCCACCAGGACTTTATTCTAAGGGCCATTGGGAAGCCACCGAAGGATTCAAAAGGCAGGAGTGTCAGGATCTGATTTGCATTTTTGGAAGGTCACTCTGGCTGTGGAGTATTCCACCCAGCACACACACATTTTCAAGCTGGTTTACAATGGGTGGCTTCCCAGGCCAAGACCCAGATGCTCAGACTCTCAGGACTGCCCTCCAGCTCCACTTGGAGTCAGAACATTCCGTTACCTACTGGGCTCTAGTCCACATCACCTTGGAATTCTCTCCTGGGGTGTGAGGTCATCCGTCCATCCCAGCTTGTGTCTGCAGGAGACACACAGGCAGAGAAGGCCTGGCACCCCTCCTTGGCAAGCAAGGCAGCCTCCGTCTTTCCTTTCAATTACATCACATTACATTTTTTAATGACATTACAGCTGAAGCATATTCCTACTTTTTTATTAGAAGCATATTCTTAAAAACCTATTCTTTTGGGCTTCCCTGGTGGCGCAGTGGTTGAGAGTCCGCCTGCCAATGCAGGGGACACGGGTTCGTGCCCCGGTCGGGGAAGACCCCACATGCCGCGGAGCGGCCGGGCCCGTGAGCCATGGCCGCTGAGCCTGCGTATCCGGAGCCTGTGCTCCGCGGCGGGAGAGGCCACAACAGTGAGAGGCATACCGCAAAAAAAAAAAAAAAAATTTTTAAAACCCTATTCTTTTAAGCATCATTTTGAGTGAATGCATAGCATTTCACCATTTGGGTGATGGCACCAAAGTCACATGTTTAAGAGTGGCGAGGGAAGTTCCTGGTGGCCCAGTGGTCAGGACTCGGCGCTCTCCCTGCCGAGGGCCCGGGTTCCACCCCCGGCTGGGGAACTAAGATCGAGAGTCCTGCCTTCCTGCAGCCCACGTGTGGCCCCCGGGCCTTGCTTTCCCTGCTGTCGTCAGTATCCACCAGTCACATGCCTCAGCTCCCGCCAGGCCTCGCAGGCTTTGTCACGTGCACACGTCCTATTTAAGGCAACCTCTCAGAAGACCTGCACACCAGGGCCTCGCTGGTGAGCCCGGACTTGGACGGATGGCCTCTCCTTTCCATGGAGCCTCACAGCTTCCCACACTTTGCAGGGCACTTTCTATGAGCTCTCCCGCCACCAAATGAGAGCCCCAGGAAGCTACCTAACAGCATATTCCATAAAAAGGACTTGTCACTTTCCTCCTAACCTGTTCCCAGCTCAACGAAAGGCACCACCAACTAACTACCCCAACACCAAGTCAGATATGAGGCCCTGCTGACATTTAATTCACACACACACGCGTGCACACACACGCACATGTGCACAGATATGTTAACATATGTCAAGAAGAAACCCACAGCAGCATCACTGATTACTTACTCACACCCACTTTGTTACTCACAAAGACCAACTTTCTCCACCGCCCAGATGTCTCCAGTCTGTCACATGCTCCATCCCCACTGGCCACCCTAGCACAAGCCACCCTGTCCCTCCGCTGGACCACTCCTCTGCGTTCTAGATGCCCTGCTTATCATGAAGCCGCACCGTCCCATTTCTGCACTGGAGGCGCAGTAGCCTTTCAGACTTCTGCCTGGAGTGCCTCGGGCTTCCTCTGTGCTCTGGACCCAGGCTGGCCCCGTCTCAGCTTCCACTCCAGCGCACCCTGCCCTCCCCACCCCGCCCTTTTGGCTCCTGCTATGGGGCCCACAGGTCCTGGATCACCTGCCCCTCCAGACCCCACTCACTTACGTTCCACCCACACTATCGCGTCGGCTGAATGTCCTGCCCCCATTCACCAGGCTGACCCCTAACCGTCCGTGAAGACCCAGCCTCTCCCCCCGGGAAGCTGCCCCAGGCCCTGGTCCTGGCCAGGCTCACCTCTCCCACGGGACTGGCCACGGGGCTCAAGTCAACTCTTGCCTTGCCCACTTCCTTTGCGAAACTGCATACAGAATAAATAATAAGTAAATACAAATCCCCTACCATCTCCCCTCTTTCCTCCATCTCCTGGCTTGATTCTCCCTTAGTTTTACCATCACCCACCAACTGGTTCCTGTCCATCTGCTAGAACAGAGGCTCCACTTTGCTCTATGCGAGCTTCGCCCAAGGGGACCTTGCTGGACATGTGGGTACCTGGCTCCACAGTGCCCAGCATCTGATTCTGCAGGTGGGCGGTGGGGCAGGTCTGCATGTAATAAGCCCTGTCCCCAAGGTGGTTCTGACATCAGCAAAGTTGAGGGGCCTCTGGGACCACTTCTCCCTTCCCTCTTTCCCTGTGGGGCTCACCGTGAGTGTTTGGGGCCATCCCTCCCACCTCAGAATTGCGTTTAGGAGTCATGGCTCTGGCCGGTCCGTAATTAAGCACCTCCCTTCCTCTCCTGTGATGCTTCATCTGACTCCATCCTGACACTCCCAATTCTGCTTTAATGCTAGTCTGTGCCTTTTAAGCTCCCAAGCCTGTTTTCTCCCTGACTGCACTCCTCTTCGTGGGCATCACTTAGCCCGCCTGACTTCTTAGGGGCAGGAAAAGAAACCACGGAAATTCAAGGGAGGGACGTGAGAGATCTGGGCAACAGCCGGGCCGTGCTCCTTTCTGTTCCCACCCATCCAAGTCGGGCTCCTGGTAAGTGTTTCTCATGCAGGCCCAGGACCTCAGAGGCCCTCTATGCATCCACAAAAAAAGCAGAAGTCCCAGAAAGTAAGGAAAAATAGATGAACACGGCAGACACGTTATCACTCTGTAACTCCGTGTAGAAGCAGGTTATTAAATGATCTTAAGGAGAAGATGCCAACTCTGTGGTAGGAAGAGAAATCTCCAGAACAGAAAGTAAAGGGGGAAATGACCCTTTCGTGAGGCGGACGAGACAGAATCAGAGCAGGTGAGCCCTAGAGGAGTCACTTGTCATCTGGCCTCTCATCTGGCCTCTTGTCTTAACCCAAGGCCTGAACAGGGCCTTCACCGTCACGCGGGCCGCTCCAGAGACGCTCAGGGGAGCCCATGGACAGACACCACGCTCCGCCTGGAATCTGGACATTAGCACTTCTGCCCTGAGCCCAGACCACCTGCCTCCATTCTCTGCCTCAGGTTACTTCCCGCTCTGGCAGCTTTCCCACTAATTGCAAGTCCTGCACGAGAAGGCGGGAAAGATACCCTCAGTCTGACTCCCCTCCCAGGACCCACATAGCCTTGAGCACCCTGAGGATGTAACAAACATGGAAGAAGGCAGCCTAGTGCAGAGGCCTGTGAACAAGCTTTGGAGCCAGGCCCCGGCTCTGCGGTCACCGGCTGTTGCCGGATCCAGCGAGGCAATGCCCGTAGGACACGTAGCCTCTCAATAAAGACAGGCCCTCCTTGGATAAGCAAAGGTTGTTTGTAGCTATCTTTGGCGACAGTGCTCTGAAATGGATAAAAAATGTATCAACCGACACTGAAAAAGTATTATCACCTTAGCAAAAACACAGAACATTTTTCTTCGAGGGGAAGCATCCAGTCGCACGGGAAGCAAAGGAGAAAAGAAAGGGTTTTTTGTTCAAAATTGGCTGCCCATTCAATCTTCTTTGTTTTACCTTTGAGGGTTCATAATGCAAGTTCTCCTTTCTTGGAGGATGTGCTATGCTTACACTCCTAAGATGTACAGAGGCTCCCTGGAGGAGTCTGGTCTGCCCATAACAACACGTGTTCCATTGTCTGTGATATTCCACACCCCAGGTTTATCAGCCCGGGCCCTAACAGGGATGGCATTCTCAGAAAGTTCAGGAACCACTTTTATGTTCCCCTTTTGATATACAGCTATAATTGCCATGCAGGGCTTTAATAAAGTCCATCTCAAAGTTGCAGACTGCCCGCATGGAGATAACTAAGTCTGTGATAATAAATCTTGTCAAAATAGGAAATTCATTTCTTTCCTGAAAATGAAATGAAGAAAATGATTTAAAGTGTCCTTTTCTCATTTACCGGCACTGAAATAATAATGTGCTGGCCTTCCCAAGCAAACGTCAAGACTTCATGCAACCTCTGGAAGGCCGGGCCAGAGCTTTGGATTTATTAGAAAGAATAATTTAATTAACAATCATTATTATGTTATTAGCTGTAACCTCTTAAACATACGGGAGTTTTAAATTTTACAAAGCACACTCTCCTTTGACTCTCATCTCAATTTTACAGATGAGGAAACTGAGGCTCATAGAAATTCGGCAGCTTATTCATGCCCAGGTAGCTAATAAGTACAAGAGCTGAAACTGGAATCCAGGCGTCTGACTCCCAGCCCAGCGCTCTGCACGAGGTAGACGCCTGAGCTGCTTTTCAAGAACCAGGAATGAAGAGATGGAGCCAAGCAAAGCTTATTTGCCTTTCCCCAAAACCAAACACTCATGGCAGCAGCCTTTGCTTTAGTCAGAATAATTCAGGGAAAAACACAGACTTACTTGGTTCCACTTCTATAGGGCCAGCTCTTCCAACATCACATAGAAAGACCAAGAAAAAAAATCTGAACCAGTTAAATGTAGCTTCTGAGTCATTTCAAGCCATAAATATTGATTGAGTGGTTATGTGCAAAGACTCTGGCTTTGGCTTCAAGGAGCTTACAATTGAGTAGAAGGGATAATAAAACAAGAACACGTGTCTCACACACACGCACACACGCCAGAACAAAGGCTGGAGCAACCCAGAGTGCAGAGAAAGAGTGATGGGGGGCATTCAGGAAAGGTTTCTTGAAGAAGAGAGTGATGGGCTTTGACAGTGAAGGTGGAAGAAGTGTCTGATGGATCCACTTATAGAGGCCAAGGCCGGGACTGAGCCACACACAGGAAAATTGCCTGGTACGTGGTACCCACTCACTAAAGCTTGCTCGTTTTTAGAGAAAGAAGGGAGAAGCGTCCTTAGACTGAAGTTAAAATACAAGCTCTTCCAACCTGAGAGGAGAAAGCAGAACTGGTGAGCAAGAGAAGGGTCCCAGGGCTGGCTTCTCCTCCCTTTCACAGGGAAGGCCCTTGCCTCAGGCTCTAAATTTCAGCTGCCACCCGACCTACTTTGAGCCGTGGCTGTGATGCGCCAACCACACAGATGTGTGCTGGATACATCGGAGGGTGTAACATCTTCTCTGCCCGCAAGATCCTGCCCTCTTGGTCTAGTGGACGGTTGCGGGTGACCGTAGCTCCCAGGGAACAGCCCCACCACTACTGTAGCACGGAGGGAGGCGCCGGATTGGAAGATGGACAGACAGGTTGTTGGGAGAGTTCCCACATCTTCAGCCAGTGCCAGAGAGGAGGAGGGCCACTTCCATTATTTGAGGCTCCCCAGGTAGGAAAATAAGAAGAGGTACCGAAGGGCGGGTACCCAAGTTGTGGTGTATTTTAAAGGCTCAAAACTAAATAAATTAACACGTTTAATAATTAACATGCAATGAGACGTCATTAGGCTCTTCAACATCCAAACAGAGACTTTATCTACAGATATCAGTTCATCCCGCCACAGTTATGCTAGTGTTGTGGTTTCGCAGCAGGACCTAGGTTCAAGGAAGTGTGAGGAACATGATTCTTTTTGATCCTGTACGTTCTTTCTTGGATTGAATATATAGACTCATTGGAGATCCAGCAGCAGCAGTTTACGTTTGAGACCCTCTACGAATGGGAGACGCGGGCCCCCATGACCCTCCCGCCTAAGCTCCTGTCCTTCATCCTGCTCTTATTCACTGCCCCACCCCCCATCCTAACCCACCTCCTGCGGGTAAGCCCTGGCCACAGACTCGGCTCATCCCTGTGATTCTGGTCACTGGATCGACCAAAGACATCTCCGCAGTCCAGGAGCAGGGCCTGGTCCAGCTATGGGAGGAAGGCTGAGGGCCCTCTGGGGATGCTGCAGAGACTGGCAGGGCTGACAACGCTGCCTGCACAGCTAAGTGGGGATGGCCACTTTCTGCTCCCGGGCTTGCGTTTTTTCTTCCTGCACCCTCCTCTGCTCGGTTCCTTGGGGTCCTGTGCAAACACTGCTGTTCCCAATGGCTAAAAGCACTTGTCATTTAGTGCAGCAGAGACCCTGCAAGGAGCTAACTACAGGCTCGGTAGAATTCACTGCACCAAAAAATTAGATGGTTCCACTGCCTGCCTACAAATCTCTGTTGGTTTGCAAATGATTCGAAAAGAAAGAAGTGTCAGGCTTTCTTCAGATGCCCCCAAAAAGAGTGCATTGCTCATCTGAACACAAGCCTACGACCAAGAAACCTCTAGGTGAACAGAGACAGACGTACGACCCCACTCATTCAAGCACTTGTCCCCCGCGTTCATGGCATGCCCGCTGTGTGTCAGGCGCTGAGCTAGGGATTGGGTGGACAGCTATGTGCAGGGCCTGGTCCCCACCTTCACCAGCATCAGAGGATGGACCGAACAAGAGAAAGGAGGTGGACCGAACAAGAGAAAAGGAGAGAGCTCAGTAAACGCTACCCCAGGGAACTTACTGGCACTGCAGGCTGTGGCACCGCTTCAAGTAGGGCTGAGATGTCAGCCCCCTTCTCTCCCTGTCTGCCTCCCTCACCCCTCCTCCTCTCCTTTCTTTAACTCTGTCCCTCTTTTTCCTCATCCATCCTCGGCCTCACCTTTTCTCCAGCCTCCCCACCCTCCTCTCCCGACCTCAAGCTCTGAGTAAACAGAAAAGCACACACACGTCCTCATGCCCAAGGCTTCCTCAGCCCTAGAAAGCTGCCGTTCTTAATGCAAATGCCTGCTTGACACATGCTTTGCCATTTATTTACTTCCAACCCCACCTTCAGAAGCAGGGGACTTATCAGTCAGCGTCATAAATACTGGCTCTTATTTTTTTTCCCCAAAACACTGCAGCTCCAACAGCGAGCATCTGATGAGGACGTGTGCTGCACAAGCAGAAAACTGAATGAAGCCCCAGAAGGATGCAGGCCCTTCTCGAGCTCCAGAGCTTTAGCTCGATTGCCTGAGTCGGGGTGGTTTCTATCTGTGTCAGTCAGTGCGTCACAACATCAGCCTCCAGCCCCGCTGCACAGCACCTGTCAGCCAGCGCCTTCCCACAGAATACCACCAACTGTAAATGCTGCAACCACCGTTGAAGTTACAACCGCGATGATTTCTACAAATGGGGAGGGATGCGGTTCTGCTCAGTTAGTCCCCTGTGATAGGTAGGTTACCCGTGGGACAAACACCTTTCCTTTTAGTCGATCCAGAATTCCCTTGCTCAGCTACACGTTCACCCAAATCATCAATTCGCTGGCATCAAATGTCTACCTGCCTGTGTGAAGTTCTTTCTTCCTGCTGAAATGAGCGTGGTTCCACAGCATCCCCAAGTCTGGGGTGACCAGGGTAGAGTCCTCAGCTGCTTGATCTTAATATACTTTGCCTTAAGAAAATGACTTCATTTGTGGAAAACGAGTCTTCATTAGACCTCACCTTATATGAACCTTCACTCTGGCCCCCAGCCCCACCTCGGCCATCTGTTCAACCAGCTCCTACACGAGCGTCCTCTGCCTTCTCTAAAGAGGCTTTCTGCATTGCTCTCCCTCCCGTGCCTTTCTCCTGAGGGCCTTCCACTTTCTTGTGATTTTGTATTTTGCTCTACGTTTTAACTCCACTCTCTAAGATGGCTCTCAAGACCCGGCCGATGGGGAAAAGGACTCACCATCGTTACGAAACCCAAACCAAGCACCCTCACACCTCACCCCATACCGTATCGCCCCTCACCCCAAGAATTTCAGAGCTTACATCATCACTACCACTTTGAATTAAGATGCCCTTATTATTGTTGGATCCATCCTAGCACCCAGGACACTGCATAAAATAAGGAAAATCTGTATATGGCAGATTTTCAAATGCTTACTGACGCAGTATGCTATGACCAGCTAGTAAAACAAAATAACACAACTAGGGGGTGGGGAAGGGGATATATTACCATCCAGCACTCACCATGGAGATCAAGTTCACCAAGAATGGAAAGACTAAGGTCAAGGAACAAGAAGAATACTGGAGTCGCCACTTTTCTATGTGTGTATAACGCGCAGTCAGGATTCGGAGTTCTACTGAAGGGAGTTACAGTGAATGGGAAGAATTCACAGACGAGAAGAAAGGGAGAGTTTTGTTTTGACTGTGGCTCCCCCCCAAAAATTATTTATAGTCTCAGGAGCATCAGGAAAGAAGCTGGGGAGCAAGAAGTGGGATAAAAACATAGAGTGAGCAGTTTGGGAGAGGATGGGCTTCGCTCCTAAAGCACCAGGCAGGAATGGGAATAGAGAGCACGCTTTCCTCAGAAGAAGTTTACATTCATGCCAAGAAAGTGGGTGAGCGCTGTCAGATATAACCAGACTTCCCCCTGCCTGACTCACAAGATGGGCTCTGGTATTTCAGACCCAGCAGAAGGACCTGATGGGACTATCTCTCTCTAAGTGGCACCAACCCAAACTCCGATTCCCCGTCGGTTTAGGGAAAGCTTCTTTTTAGGTCCTGCTAAAGGGGTGGTGTCTTTGCGAAACTACTATTTACACACGAGACAGCACTGGGAGGGAGTTGGGGGGGGAGGGCCGCCTTTGGAAGGCATACGGTGAAGCCTAGCACGCCGGTTATTCTGGGTACGGTCAGAGAACATCTCTGCCCCTGGGTCTCATCTCGAGGACCAGGCTGGATGTGGGTCCTGCTGACCAACCTGGTATGAGGAGCCTGACCCACAGGCAGCCTGTCCCCCCTCTGCTGTTAAGCAGAGGCTCCAAACTTCTTTCTCAGAATGAGACAATTTCAAGAAAAAAATGTTTCCTTCTCAACGAGGAAGACCAGCGTCTCAGCCCTGGAACCCCGGGGGCCCCATTCCCCAGTGAAGGGCTTGCAGGCCGCGCTCCGCCTTGACGTCCGCAGGTTGAAATGGCTCTGCGGGAGCTGAAGTTAGTTCAGCCCAATCTCCAACCCAAAGGCCCGCATCCATGGACTCCCGGCCTCCTGCACAGGGGGCTCTAAAACACCTCTGCTGGAGCCCTGGCCCAGTCAGCTAACCCCCTGCCTTCACAAGGGAAGGTGTCTCTCACCAAAGGTGTTTCTAAAGGTGCTTTGAGTTGGGGGTAGGAAGGCCCCAGACCCAGAAGGGAAGCGCTGAACACAGCAGTGGTTGCGCTGAGGGGTCTGGGCCTTCGCTGGGGGGTGTCTTGTCCCCCGACTCTCTGAGCAGGCCCTCGGGCCAGGCTGGACAGCACCCGCGCCCGACTTCCAAGGGAACTTCCCCTCCCGGCCATCCGCCGCTCCTCTTGAGTGACAAGTACAGGAGACGTTGCCAAGTGACGCCGGGCCGAGCCGTTCTTTCCCCGGGCACACAGGGTTGGGTAGGGCGCTTCCTGGGCTCGAGGAGGGTCGGAGAGGGGCAGGAGCCCCACCAGTCAGAGCCCCGGGAACGAGGCCCTCCGCGCTCCCGAGAGTGGGTCACCAACGGCGAGGCGCAGGGCAGAGCAGCCTCGGAGCCCGGAGCCGCGTTTCCCTAGACCGGCTTCCCTGCAAAGCCCGGCGAGGCGGCGCGCCGGAGCGGAGCAGCCCAGCATCCCGCCGCCGGCCGAGGCCGGAAAAGTTCCTCCGGACGCGGCGCGGCGCGGGCCCGCCGGCGTCTGTCCAGGGTGCTGAAGGGGCTGCGCGGGCAGCGGGCGGGCCGGCTTCCGCGCGCTCTCAGCCTCCGGGCCGCCCGCTCTGCCCTTCCAGCCTCCTGCCCTGTCCTCCTCCGGCCGCACCGAAGCCCCTTCCGCGCTCCCCTCCCGCCCCGCGCCCTCCACCCGGCGGCTCCGACTCGGCCGGCCCCGGGGCCCCGCGCCCCTCCCCGCTCCCGGCTCTGCCGAGCCGCTTCTCCCCGCAGCCTCCTCCGGGCGCCGCTGCCGCCGGGCTGCCGCCGCCGCCCCCCTTACCTTCTTCTTTCGCTCACGGGAGCGGTTCCTCCGCTTCCTCTTGGATTCCTCCTTCTCCTTCTGCTCCTGGAGGGCCTGCGCCTCGATGTCTTTGATTTTCTTCAGCTGTTTGGCCGCTTGAGCCATGGCCGGCCACGGTGCCCCGCTCGGTCCCCGCCTCCCGGACCCCTCACACTTGGCGATCCAGGTGGCGACACCCTCCCGGGGAGGAAAAAAAGGAGTCTGCGCGCCGGCGGAGCGGGGAGCGGCGTTCCTCGCCGCGGGAAGGCGGCGGCCGGGTCGGCGGGGGACGCGGCCGCGAGACGCGCGGAGGGCGAGGCGGCCCCCGGATGGAGCCTCCCGCCGCGGCCGGAGCTCCTCGCCGGCGCCCGGGACGGGCTCTGGGCTCGGCCCCGCCGCCGCCTCCCCCCTCCCCTCCCTCCCCCCTCCCCCTCCCCCTCCCCCCCGTCCCCCTCCCTCTCCTGCGGCGGCTGCGGGGAGGCGGCTCGTACTGCGGCGAGCGGCGAACGGCGGGGAGGAGGCGGACTCCAGCAGTTAACGCAGGGCGACGCGGGGGCAGCTGGCGGCCGGGGGGCCCGGCCAGCCCGACGAGGCTCGGCGCCCGCGCTCGGCGCCCGCGCTGGCGCATTGCGAGCGCCCGGCTGCGGGCGCGCGGGCCGGCCGGGTTCCGCCACTGCAGGGCCGCCGCTGCCGCCGCCGCCACCGCCACCAGACGCACGGGCCCCCGCGCCGTCGGGTCGCGGCAACAAAGCCGCCGCGCTCCCCGGAGCTGCCTGGGCGCCGCGGAGGGCCCTCCTGCGGGCGGCCGCGCCGCGCCGGGGGCCGGGGGGACGCCCGCTGCGGCGGGCGACGGGCCCCGCGCCGAGGCCACCCCGCAGACCGGCGCGCCTGGAGGCGGCGGTGGAAGCGACCGCATCGCGGGGCGAGGAGGCCGCGGCGGGGGCGGCGGCCACGGGGGCCGGGACGCAGCCCCCCGAGCCCGCCCTGCAGTCCGCCCCGGGCGCCCGCCCGCCGAGGGGCGCGGTGGCCAGGCTCCCGGGGAGCGCCCGTTCCCCCAGCCGCTCGCCTGGGGCTGGATTTGCCCCATCAGACTATGGGGGCCTTTCATTTGCATATTTTCCCGGTACAGACAGAAAACGCGTCCGAGATGAAGGGAGTTTTCCTTCGGTTGTCTTTTGTCGGGAGTGGAGCTGGTCTCTGCTCCGGGCACCGCCCACCCCCCATTCCCGGCCTCCCGCACCTGCGCCCGTGTGCAGCGGGAAAGAGCCGCACCCCTGGCCATGCGGGTCACCGGCCACAGAGCCAGGCTGCGGGAGGGGGAAGGGGCCTCGCGCTCAGCCGCCCACCCCCTCGCGTGGCCGAGGCCCCGGCTCGCGAACCCCTGTCCCTCGGCCCCGTGCCGCTCCCGACCCACTCCTGGCCCGTCCGCGGGGCCGGAGCTCCTCGTCCACAGGCGGCTAGAGAGGGACAGGTGGAAGACAACATTCAAGAGCGGGTGAGAAGTTCTTGGGAAGCAGCCTGCTCCTTTCGGCCCTCCTAAGCTGAGGGCTTGATGCAGACTAACCAGCCGGACTAGAGCCTGCGGAGGAGGCGTCGGCTACACTGTGGGCGGGGAATGATGCTCAGAGGACTTCACGCTGGGCACCGGCCCCCGACAGCACAAACTTGGGGAGCGGCTGAGTCGGCCACCTCCACTTCAGTTCCTTCTGGAACCTTCCCTCCCCAACCCTCCCCACTCCCCTTCCATCTCCCTATCCCGGGCAACCCTCTCCACCTAGCTGCTTGCCAATAGTTTAAAAGTACTGGCTGAAACCTTCCTTTGAACGCCGTCCTTTCCCAGGACTGGTCCAGGACCCTCTCCTCGTCTCACAATAGCTCAGCGTTGTCCAGCTGAAACACAACAGAGCCACAGACGCCAATCCCGTATGTAATTTAAATGTTCAAGGAGCCACGTTTTTTAAAGTTCAAAGAAACTGGTAAAATTAATTTTAATAATATATTTTATTCAATTCAATGTATCTAAAATATTATCATTTCAACATGCAACCGATACAAAAGTATCAGTGAGATAGTTCAAAATTCAGTGTGTATTTTACACTCAGCACATCTAAATTCAGAGGAGGCACGTGTTCGTCACTTAAGCACTGCGTGTGACTCGTGGTTACTGTACTGTACAAGGGGGCTCTAGACCCTCTCCCCAGGGCAGCCCACCCGTACCCCTGGCTGCAATCACCTGGCCAACAAGGCACGTATTTTATCTCCGGCCCAGACCTCTAGGACGCTGGGGGGCACAGGGGCATGAGCCCATGCCCCTGTGCCCCCCAGCCTCCTACCATCATGCCTGCATCCGCTCTGGTCACCCACAATCCATGCCCCACACTGCAGTCACACTAATCTTTTCTTTTCTTTTGGTGGTGGGGGGGAAGGGGGTGAAAAAGAAAAGAATAGCTTTATGGCTTTGCCAGGCAAAGAGGGCCACAGCAAACTAATGCCTTCGAAACTGTGTCCCAACCTGGATGGGGTAGTGAAGCAGTTCTGGTATACTAATCTTTTCAAAACACAGATCTGATGGTTGTCACGTCTCAGCTCACCATCCTTCTTTTGCTCCGAGCATGAAGATGAAAATCTTTTAAAATTTCTTTTCTTTTTTTGGCTGCAGTATGTCTTCATTGCTGCGCGCGGGCTTTCTCTAGTTGCAGCGAGCAGAGGCTACTCTTCGTTGCGGTGCACGGGCTTCTCATGGCGGTGGCTTCTCTTGTTGCGGAGCACAGGCTCTAGGCACAAGGGCTTCAGTAGTTGTGGCTCGCGGGCTCTAGACGCACAGACTCAGTAGCTGTGGCGCACGGGCTTAGTTGCTCCACGGCATGTGGAAACTTCCCGGACCAGGGCTCGAACCCGTGTCCCCTGCCTTGGCAGGCAGATTCTCAACCACTGCACCACCAGGGAAGCCCTGATGAAAATCTTTGATGAGGCCTGCAAGGCCCTGAATGATCGGGCTCTTCCTCCCACCTATGGGTCTTACCCCAGGTCTGCCCTGGTACCAGTGCTCCAGCCGCAGCAGCCTTTGGGGTCAGTGCTGTCCCTCCACAGGGCTTGTCCTTGCTGCCCTCCGCTCAGACTGTTCTGTCTGACCACACACACACACACACACACACACACACACACACCCCATCCCCAGGCTGGCTAAGTCCAGCTCACTCATCAGACATCAAGGTGGTCTTCACTTCCTCAAGGAAGCACTTCTGGACGGGCCCTTCTGGAGCCCCTGACCAACTCTACCTTCCCATTTGCACCGCACGGTGCCTCCTTCATAGCACCTGCCCTAGTACAATTGTATATGAGTGTGACTGTTTTGACTGATGCCTGTCTTCCTCACTAGACGTTAAGCTCCATGAGGGAAGGAACAGTGTCTGGTTTTGCTCACCGTTGTATCGTCAGTACCTTGCATGGTGCCTGGCCCAGAGTAGCGGTTCAATAAACGTGTGCTGAAGAAATCAACAAGTCTACTGTGTACTGCTTCAAGGGATACAGGCTACCTCGTATTATTGCATTTCACTTTCTTGCACTTCCCAGATACATTTTTTACAAACTGAAGGTTTATGGCAACCCTGCGTTGTCAGATGATGGTTAGCATTTTGTAGCAAGAAAGTGTTTTTTAATTAAGGTATGCACATTTAAAAAGATGTAATGCTTTTGCACACTTAATAGACCACAGTAGAGTGTACACATAACTTTTATTTGCACTGGGAAACCAAAATAATTCAGATGACTCACTTTATTGACATATGTGCTTTACTGCGGTGGTCTGGAACAGAACCCACAGTATCTCCAAGGTCTGCCTGCAGCAATAAGACTAACGGACCTTCGTTCAGCCCCTCCACTGCACCGGGCGTTACCGCCGTTTTACAGATGGGGACACTGGACACAGAGGGGTTTAGTAACTCTCTCAAGCTCACACAGCTAGTCAACAGTGGAGGCAGAGTTTGAACCCTAGCAGTCTGGTTCCAGGGTGCATACTCTGGAACCAGACTGTGCTGCACTGAACTTCCGTTTCTTAAGGCAACGAGTTGGACAATTTGGTGTCCAAGGCACTTTCAGCTCCAGAACCCTGATTTCTCTCATATATCCATATCCTTATAGGAGCCTTTGGAAGATCAAAAGCAAAACAAAAACCCTCTGAGATGCAAAGGGGAATCAGTGTCATTGATCAACAGTGGGTGTCATTGATCTGCTGCCTCGGTTCCCCCAAGTCACCACTAGTGATGTCCCTGGGTTTCCAGAATCTCAGTGGGGGGCAAGGTGAAAGCCTGGTCCATGTCCAGGGGTCACTTGTACGGTGGTTCCCTTGGATCTTATTCTATATTGAGAAGATTGCAAACTCAGAAGGAGAAAATGGGATTGTGCTGTCTGAAGGCATATGTTCCAACAGAGTGATCTGGACACGGGCGGGGTGAAGGGGGGACTGCCGGGCGCTCGTTGAGTTCCGCCAGCAGATGAAGAGACCGGAGAAAACGGTGATGTCGGCCACCTTGGCCGCTGGAAGGGCTTCCTCCCTCCTGGTCAGAGGACAGACGGTGTCGGGCATCTATGGGGTTCGGAAGATAACCCTTCTAGACACTCCTATGTCAACAGACGATAGTGATAAGAGTCCCCATTTATGAATGGTTTGCTATGCCCGAGGCACTGATAGTCATTTGTGTAACATTTACTTCTCACAACAAGAGCCTGTTATCCCTGTTTCCCACATGAGGAAACTGAGGCCGAGCGTGTTTACCTAACTTCCCCGAGGTCATACACATCATGGGCAGAGTCAGAATTCAGACCCAAGCTCCCTAACTCCAAGGCTGACCTAAAGGAAGCCAGCAGGAGACTGGTATGGCCAGTGACCCAGCAGGCCCCCCCGCGGTGCGGAAGTAATAGTAATTACTTGAGTTAGACACATGTGATGCTATCCCCAGGCAGGCAACCAAAGGGCCAGCCTATCCCTCTGAAGCTGTCGAAGCAGAACCCACAGAGCACAGCATCGCCAGGGGCCATCTCCCACATCTCTTGTCCAGCTGGCGGCGTCAGGCTGTGAGCCCTCTTCGGGCTCTTCTTGCGTTTTCTCCTTGCTCCCCGGGGTCCTGCGTGCACCCACAGTCAGCACGGGCTGTTCACTCAGATATACAGGAGGGCGGCGTGAGATGCATGTTGAAACCCCAGCATAAGAGACAGTCCCTAGAAGCCCCTCTTTTTTCTTTCTCCCCGGAGACAATTATTACTCAAGTAAATTCTATATTTCAGTGGCGCCTTTGAATTTTGCTGTTAAGTGAAGGGAAAGGGATCCATTTTTTAATTTTTGCTTTCTTCCCTAAGATTTCCAACTGGTTCCCCCAACCCCATTCTGTTATTATGAGTTTATGCAACTGGACCGATTTGTGTTCTTAAAAGAAACATTGTCAATAATTAATAAAGCTTCCCAAGATAAAAGCTGCCTCCTGCATTAAATAATATAAATAGCTGAACTATACCGCGTGCACCAGGCATTCTTCTGAGCACATTTGACCCTAAGAACAACTCCATGTGGGGCGGTGCCATTTCACCATCACCATTTTACAGGTGAGGAAACTGAGGCACCGAGAATGAGTAACTTGTTCCAGATCAATGGCTAATAAGTCACGGGACCTAGGCTTGAAACAAAAAGCCAATCTTTAGAGCCTGTGTTTTTACTACGGTGCTAGGGCTGACATCCTCGATGGAGAGGGGGTTTTGAAGGTCTCTCCTATTCTGTCCCTGTGCCCTAATCTCTTTTAGGAAAGAAGGTACCACCAAGCCCCTAGCAGCTCCTGAGCCCTCTGGAGACAGGGGCTGTCCCAACCATCCGACCAGTGCCACCCCCTGCAGGTGTGCAGTTCAGGTTTGAGTCAGAGAATCTCAGAATCCAAAGGAACTGCCTTTCCATTTCCCGACCAGCGTGAGGACTGGATTTCTCTGTTCACTCTCACGTTCCCAGGCCAAATCGCGCCCTGGACGGCCTGCCCCAGACGGCCGATCCTGTGCTCCACCTGAGCCCAGACCAGCTCCCCGAGTGTGTGCACATCAGACCCCGCGCTGCCCTCTGGCCAGACACAGAGACTCGTCAAACCCTCCCTCCATGTGATGTCCCTTCTGATATTTGAGGAGAGCTTTTTCACTTCTCTCCTATGCTTGTCCAAAAAAATGTCAGAAGTTCATAGCAAAGGTGAATATTGAGCTCAAGAATTCCTCATTTCCTGCCCAAGGTTTACAAAGGAAGGCGACTTACCATTTTAATCACTGCATTTTCCAGAGTGGAATTTGAAGAGGTAAAAGAGCATAAAGCCAAGGCGTTCCGAAAACGCTGGAATAAAATTCATGTATCCACTCACCCTGCGCTGGGCCCCCAGAGCCCGCGGAGACGCCGTCTGCTCCCGTCCTGTCTGCTCCCCTCCACCCCAAGCCTGCCCTCCCGTCACTCTCCACAGATGCCAGTGTCTTCCACTTCACAGAAGAAACAGAAACTGCCAGGTTGACCATCCTCAGCTTCCTCCCCCTCCTCAGCATTTGCACGTGTCTAAACCCACCCCCTTGTCAATGCTCTTCCTTTGGTTTATCCTCTGGATCTCATCCCTTCTCACCTCCTCAGAAAACATGGCTTCAATCACCCCTTCCCTCGGCAGACATCCACAGCGTGCCTGTCCACAAGCCATACCCACCATCTCTTCCCTCCATGGCCAAGCTGCCTAAAAGCATGGTCACTGCATCCCCATCCCTTGTCCCTCACCCTGAATTCTGTCCTGGCGCTGCAGAACCTACAGCCACAATTCCATCTTGAAACTAACTCCCTGTTGGCATTTGGACTGGTTGCAAACTTCCCTATAGTTCCCAAGACCCTGCTCTCGCCTGGTTCCCCTCCTGTGTCCTGAATGCTCTTTTAAGGGCTCATTAATAAGAACTCCTGCCTGGCCCCTTTCAGTCTAGCGCGCCTCCCGCCATGATCCCAGTCTTGGTGTCAACATGCACCCACTTTCCAACAATACTGGGTCTCTAACTCCAGTTGTTTTTTTTTTTTTTTTTTTTTTTTTGCAGTACACGGGCCTCTCACTGCTGTGGCCTCTCCTGTTGCGGAGCACAGGCTCCGGACGCGCAGGCTCAGCGGCCATGGCTCACGGGCCCAGCCGCTCCGCGGCATGTGGGATCTTCCCGGACCGGGGCACGCACCCGTGTCCCCTGCATCGGCAGGCGGACTCTCAACCACTGCACCACCAGGGAAGCCCCTCTAACTCCAGCTTTGATCTCTCTCCTTGGGAGACAAGTAGTGGACCCAAGCCTTCTAGGCAGCATCGTCAGAGGTCACATCCATCCTCACCCCTCCTGGCATCTCAATTCCCAGGTAACAGCACCACCATTCACCTATCACTCAAGCTGGGAACCTGAGGTCCCATGGAGCTCCCCACTTCCTCTCCTTTCCACCCCCAGTTCCATTGCCCACTAGATGCCAGAGTCTTTCTTCAAAACCTGTTCTCAAATTTGAATGCTCATTCACATCACCTAGGGATCTGTTAAAGTGCAGGCTTGGAGCTGGCAAGTAGGGACGGATTGCGACAACGGCCCTATTCTCTGTCCGTCCCTTACAGGACAATGTAATCCGTCCACACTGTGTGACGCCATGCAGATCAACCTAAGGAGTGTCTCCAGCATATATCAGGAGTGGCTCTTTGCCATTCCTGTGCAGGAGAGTCCACAGTGTGAGTGGACAATAGTTTGCCCGTTCTCATGCTGATAGACATGGGCTGCTTCTGCTATGGACACAGCACTCATGTATGTTCCTTTTGGTGGACAGGAGCGTGGATATGCATCTGTGCTGGGTGTGGACCCAGGAGTGAAATGGCTGGATCATCGGGCATATACGTGTATTTTGCTTTGGTGGGTACTGCCAAGCACTTTTCCGAAGTGGTTGTACCCACCGGCGACGTAAGAGCATTCCGGGGCCTCCACATCCTCGCCAGCACTTGGTATCGCCCTTGGTTCTGAGTTCAGCTCTTCCAGTGAGCGAGCCGTGCTCACCTACTGTGGTTTTACTTTGCATTTTCTGATGACTAGAGAAGCTGTGCACACCTCTGTGTGTTTACCGGCCACTTTAATATTCCTCTTGGCTGAAGCTTCGCCCACGTCACTCCTCAGGCCGCGCTCACCCCTGGATGGACACCAGTCTCCGTCTGGATTTCTAACCACCTCTCTAAGGCCAGGGGCTTCAACACACCGAACACCGAGCCCCGGGCTCTCCCCCACCCGGCTCCATCCCTGGTGCTGGCGGCTGCGTCCTTCCAGTCGCTCAGAACAAAAACACTGCAGAGCTCTCCACTCTTCTCTTTCTATCACATTCTACGTGAGATTCGTCAGCCAAGCCTAACGGCTCTGCCTTCAAAATACGCCAGAATCCAGCCGCGTTTTATCAAACCCTCTACCCCACCCTCATGCAAGCTGCCTTCACGCCTCATCGGAAGCTCTGACCCGCCTCCTGAGTGGTGCCCCTGCTAACTCCCTCGCTGGCCTGACGTCTGTGCGCAAGTCGGCAGGCAGATCGCCTCTGTTGAAATGTAGGTCAGAGCGTGTCTCACTTCTCTGTCCAAAACCCTCCAGCAGTTTCCCATCTCGGAGTAAAAGCCAGAGCTCCCCCCCAACCCCGCCCGCCTCCCCGGACCCCCTGCTACCTCTCTGCCCACCTCCCGCTGCTCTGTCCTGGCACACGGGGCATATCCCTGCCTCAGGGCCTTTGCACCTGCTTGTCCACCTCCCCCCTCCCCCCTGCTGGCTCGTCCCCTTGCTTTCTCAGTAAGGTCTTTGTATGAGTTCGCTAAGGCTGCCGTAACAAAGTACCACACACCGAGCGGCTTGAGGAACACACATTGATGTCTCGCTGATCTGGAGGCTAGAAGTCTGAGACCAAGGTGTCGGCAGGGCTGGTTTCCTCTGAGGCCTCCCTCCTGGGTTTGTAGACGGTCATCTTCTCCCCGCGTCCTCACACAATCGTCCTTGTGTGCGTCTGTGTCCCAATCTTCTCTCCTTATTAGGTCACGAGTCACACTGGATCAGGGCCCACCCTAATGATCTCGTTTTAACTTAATTAGCTCTTTATAGGCCCCGTCTCCAAATACAGTCACATTGGGACGTGCTGGCAAGTTAGGGTTTCAGCATATGAATCTGGGGAGACACAATTCAAGCCCATCCTAGTCTTCTTTAACCATTTTTCCTAAAATTTCACCCCCTCCACCCCACACACTTCATATCTCCCTTTCCTGCTTATATTTTGCTCCTTAGCTCTCATCATTTATTGGTCACACTGTGTGTTTTAAATCTGTATTTTATTTCTCATCTATCTTCCCACTTGAATGTCAGCCCCGTGAGTGCAAAGCTTTGTCTCCTGTGTTCACTGCGTTACCCCAATGCCTCTAACAGAGCCTGGGACACAGCAGACGCTAGGCTAATACAACATCATTAACATATATAGTTTATATATGTTTAATTAATTAATTAAAGACACAACTTTTTTTTTTTTTTTTTGCGGTATGCGGGCCTCTCACTGTTGTGGCCTCTCCCGTTGCGGAGCACAGGCTCTGGACGCGCAGGCCCAGCGGCCATGGCTCACAGGCCTAGCCGCTCCGCGGCATGTGGGATCTTCCCGGACCGGGGCACGAACCTGTGTCTCCTGCATTGGCAGGTGGACTCTCAACCACTGCGCCACCAGGGAAGCCCAACACAACTATTTTTACAAGGCCTCCAGAACACCCTGGTGCTCATATTTCTTTCTTTGGATATGTTTATTAAAGATTTTTTTTAATGAACTTTGAAAATGGACTCATCATCTAAAACATTTGCTGTCATCATAAGTGGCAGGCGTGGCTCATCTGTTAGTGGACTGTTTTATCCCTGGTACCATTCCCTCAATCCAACTATAAAAGGCCTTTTCGTTTCTTAATCTCCTTTTGGCACAAGAAGGCATGTAATTTTTTTCCCTCCTGCCCTTCTATTTGGTATTTAAAAGCACACCCTGAGAGGCATAAATACAGCCTTTTTCTCCCTCCAGTGAATTTTCTGTAATTGTGGGCCTTGCTTTAAGAAGACTTAAAAAGTTGAAATACATAAAAAGTTGAAAATGCCAAAAACATCAGCTAAAGGTAGGGGGCAAAAGTGAAGGGTGATTTCTTCAGTAAGATATTTTTTAAAAAAAATTATTAACAATCTGCAGATTCAATGCAATTCCTATCAAACTACCACTGGCATTTTTCACAGAACTAGAACAAAAAATTTCACAGTTTGTATGGAAACACAAAAGATCCTGAATAGCCAAAGCAATCTTGAGAAAGAAAAATGGAGCTGGAGGAATCAGGCTCCCAGATTTCACACTATACTACAAAGCTACAGTAATCGAGACAGTATGGTACTGGCACAAAAGCAGAAATATAGATAAATGGAACAGGATAGAAAGCCCAGAGATAAATCCACACACATACGGTCAACTTATTTTTTATAAAGGAGGCAAGAATATACAATGGAGAAAAGACAGCCTCTTCAATAAGTGGTGCTGGGAAAACTGGACAGCTACATGTAAAAGAATGAAATTAGAACACTCCCTAACACCATACACAAAACTAAACTCAAAATGGATTAAAGACCTAAATGTAAGGCCAGACACTATCAAACTCTTAGAGGAAAACATAGGCAGAACACTCTATGACATAAATCACAACAAGATCCTTTTTGACCCACCTCCTAGAGTAATGGAAATAAAAACAAAAATAAACAGATGGGACCTAATGAAACTTAAAAGCTTCTGCACAGCAAAGGAAACCATAAACAAGACGAAAAGACAACCCTCAGAATGGGAGAAAATATTTGCAAATGAAGCAACTGACAAAGGATTAATCCCCAAAATACACAAGCAGCTCATGCAGCTCAATATCAAAAAAAACAAACAACTCAATCCAAAAATGGGCGGAAGACCTAAGTAGACATTTCTCCAAAGAAGACACACAGATTGCCAACAAACACATGAAAGGATGCTCAACATCACTAATCATTAGAGAAATGCAAATCAAAACTACAATGAGGTATCACCTCACACCGGTCAGAATGGCCATCATCAAAAAATCTACAAACAATAAATGCTGGAGAGGGTGTGGAGAAAAGGGAACCCTCTTGCACAGTTGGTGGGAATGTAAATTGATACAGCCACTATGGAGAACAGTATGGAGGTTCCTTAAAAAACTAAAAATAGAACTACCATATGACCCAGCAATCCCACTACAGGGCATATACCCTGAGAAAACCATAATTCAAAAAGTGTCATGTACCCCAATGTTCACTGCAGCTCTATTTACAATAGCCAGGACATGGAAGCAACTTAAATGCTCATCGACAGATGAATGGATAAAGAAGATGTGGTACATATATACAATGGAATATTACTCAGCCATAAAAAGAAATGAAATTGAGTTATTTGTAGTGAAGTGGATGGACCTAGAGCCTGTCATACAGAGTGAAGTAAGTCAGAAAGAGAAAAACAAATACCGTATGCTAACACATATATATGGAATCTAAAAAAAAATGGTTCTGAAGAACCTAGGGGCAGGACTGGAATAAAGACGCAGACATAGAGAATGGACTTGAGGACATGGGGAGGGGGAAGGGTAAGCTGGGACAAAGTGAGAGAGTGGCATGGACGTATATACACTACCAAATGTAAAGTAGGTAGTGGGAAGCAGCCGCATAGCATAGGGAGATCAGCTCGGTGCTTTGTGACCACCTAGAGGGGTGGGATAGGGAGGGAGGGAGGGAGATGCAAGAGGGAGGGGATATGGGGGTATATGTATACGTATAGCTGATCACTTTGTTATACAGCAGAAACTAACACACCATTGTAAAGCAATTATACTCCAATAAAGATGTTAAAAAAAAGAAGATTCTATAGAAATATATTTAATTGCATGGAGAGGTGTTCTTACTGTACTAAGTGAATAAAATAAATTATAAATTTAAAAAAATTATTAGTTTCTCTGTAAGGATTTGGTGTGCATTTCCTTAATAGTGGTTTTCCTCTGGTGCTTTTAAACTGTGGACTGACATATTTGCATTCATGCAGTACCACACAGAGCGCTCGTACTGCATCAAGTTAGGTACAGCTGTCCTGGCATTTCTTTGGTAAAAGGCCTTTCCTTGACCTTTTCATCTTTGCCCCCTAGAATTTCTAAATGGCTGCTCTGGGCTCCCAATTTTGGAATCAAGAGCCTCAGTGAGCAGAGGCGTGGGGTGGTGATTTGCGGTAACGGGGAGGGGTCGGGGCGGGAGGCTGGTTCCCTGCTCCCCAGTGCCCGGGGGCGGGGGGATGGGGGCTCCCAGCTTCCTTTGATTTCACCTGTGACCGGGGACAAGCCACCTCTCAGCCTGGGGCTTAGAAGATCTCACAGGCATCCCCCTCGTTCCTCAGGATGTCAAGGCCACCAAGGAGGGCGGCCTCCAGGACTCAGGTTGCTGGCAGAATCCCCGATGTCGGAGCCAAAGGCTCGCCAAGATCCTCCGACCCTCCTCCTGCAGAGGAGAAACTGAGGTACAGCGTGGGGAGGAGGGGCCGTGACTTGGAGGGGTCAGGAGGGAAGGCCAGGTCTCCCGAGACGTGCTGGGCCCGGGCTCAGGGACCCCGGAGCCCATGGAGGGGTGCAAGGCCCGAGGCGAGCGGCACAGTGAGCCCACCGGGTGCACGTGGCCCAGCGATCGCAGCCTGAGGTCGCACCTCAAACAGAGCGACGCGGGCTGCAAGAAAGGCCAAAGGAGCCCCGCATCCCATGGGGCCCCGAGGGTAAGTACGGTGGGGGAGGGCAGGAGGGAGGGAAGGGGCCGCGGGGAGGGGGCAGACGATGCGGCCGGGCCTAGGCCATCTGGAGCCGAGTCCAGAGCGGGACAGGCCGTGTGGCCTCTTCCTAGCGGTGACCGCCAGAATCCGCGCTGGGACAAGCGACACTGAGCCTCAGCAGGCGGGGGCGAGGCTCCTCTGGTCTCTCTGCCCCTTGATGGCTGTAGCTTCAGCCTCGGCCAGTCTCCAGCCGTGAATGCTTGTTGAGTGAATGAGCGAGACCCATTTCCGTATCCACAATCACACACAGCCTCAAAGTGACCATCACGTCGTGTGACCGCAGGCAGGCCCCCAGAGCCTCACCACCCTGGGCCCGGCCCCTCATGTCTGCGAGGAGCTGCTCTGCAAGGCCCTGCCACCGGGATACGCCCACAGCCCGTGAAGTACAAGTTAAAAGCCTCAGCTACTAAGACCAAACACACTTTCAATGTAGACCTGTCCAGAAATATGCATATATCAGCACGTTGGACCTTTGATTGTGGGTTTGGCTTTGTTCTAATCGAGCAGAAGGTGAAGGCCCTCTGGGTGGACAGGCCGTCTGGATGAGAGTAGAGGGTAAGGCTGTGAAGGTGGAGGTGTGTGGGGAGCCATCCCCCCAAAGGCAGCTCAGGAGGAAGGAAGCAAGAAGCCGGGTAGGAGGGAGGAAAGAAAATGAACAAGGAGGAAAAGCAAATGAGGAAGAGCGGAGCCGGAAAGGCTGTGCAGGGCCGAGAGGTTTCTAGGGCCAGAGGATGGACCAGGTTCCACGTGATTCACTGCAGGGCTGACCGAGCACGTGGGCCACGCAGCCCTGTGCAGAAAAGACACCGCGGGGCAGGGACACCTGAGTACCAGCCAAGGCCACCAGGAGAGACCGCGCGGCCCCGGGGAGAAGTGGAAAGGGGTTTGCATTAGCCTATAACGAAACATTTCCCCATGATGGAAAACCATGCAGCCTTTACAAAGAACAAGGCAATTCCATGTGTAGTGATGGCTGCACAGAACCCCTCCAAGAGGGAGCCAGGGATACAGAGAAGAGGAAGAACAGTGTTGATGGTGGGCTTGCATCTGGGGAGCTACACGCATGCTCTAAACAGAAGGTGTCTGGAAAGATCTGGGGAGATCATTAATGAGGCTGCCCCTGGGGGAGGGAACGGAGGAGACGGGAGGAGAGAGGAATTAACTGTTCATTGCAAACATACACTTCTATGTGGTTTTACTTCTCTAATGCGTGTATGCCTTACTTTTCTTACTACTAACTACTAGTTAATTGCTCCCAGAAGCATCACTTTTCATTGCAAACATACACTTCTATGCAGTTTTAGTTCTCTAACGCGTGTACGTCTTACTTTACTTACTACTAATTACTAGTTGATTGCTCCCAGAACCATCACTTTTCAGCTCCTCTTTGGTTGTTCTCTCCCGGACGGTCTCAGTAACCTCTTTGCAGGGCCCCGATAAAGGACTCATGTCTGAGCTGGCATAAGCCTAGCTAAGACGGTTCTGGTTCTCTCCCGTGTGTTCCCTTCTCGTGGGCACCGTCAGCAGCTTTTCAGCTCTTTTCCCATCAGTGGTTTGAGCCGGCTGTGCCAGGTGTTGACCCCCCCGACCCCCGTCCTGCTGGCACATGGGCCTTTGAGACCCCCCCAGACCTGCAGTCATGGCTCTCTCAGAAGACGTACAAAGAAAAAAATTGGTCCCTAGCTCCCCTTTGTTGGGTCTTTCCCTTCTCTTCTTTTAAAAATTGTTGTAACATATATAAATTTTAGCATTTTAAGCATTTTTAAATGTACCATAGCATTAAGTATATCCACATTGTTGTAAAACCATCACCATCATTCCCCTCCAGAACTTTTTCATCTTCCCAAACTCTGAACCCATCAAACACTCCCCATCCCTCCCCACTCCCAGCCCCTGGTAACCACCATTCTACCTTCTCTCTACGAACTTAACTCCTCCAGGTACTTTATTTAAGTAGTACCATTAGTGTTTGTCCTTTCGTGTCTGGCTTATTTCACTTAGCATAATGTCTTCAAGTGTCATCCACATTGTGTGATAGCAGGTGTCAGAATTTCCCTCCTTTTTAAGACTGAATAATATTCCATTGTATGTATAGTTCACATTTCGTTTATCCATTCATCCATCAGTGGACACTTGGGTGGCTTCCACTTTGGGGCTATAATGCATAATGAAGCTGTGAACATGGGTGTACAACTATCTCCTGTTTTGTTTTGTTTTGAAATCAAATGTAATGAGGGATAATTTATATACAACAAAATTTACCCATTTTACGTGTGCAGTTTGATTAGCATTGACTAGATATAGGACATGTCCATCACCTCAGAAGTCCATTGTGCCTTTCACAGTCAATCCCTCTCCCCACCCCTAGGCCACAACTGATCTGCTTTCTGTCACTAGAGATTAGTTTTGCCTTTTCTAGAATTTTATATAAATGGAATGATAAAGTACTCTTTTGAATCTGATTTCCTGTGCTCGGCATAGTGTTTTTTTCTTTTTAATAAATTTTATTTTATTTATTTATTTTTGGCTATGTTGGGTCTTCGTTGCTACGCACAGGCTTTCTCTAGTTGCAGCGAGCGGGGGCTACTCTTCATTGCAGTGCGCGGGTTTCTCACTGAGGTGGCTTCTCTTGTTGTGGAGCACGGGCTCTAGGCATGAGGGCTTCAGTAGTTGTGGCACATGGGCTCAGTAGTTGTGGCTCACGGGCTCTAGAGTGCAGGCTCAGTAGTTGTGGCGCATGGGCTCAGTGGTTGTGGCTCGCAGGCTCTAGAGCACAGGCTCAGTAGTTGTGGTGCACAGGCTTAGTTGCTCAGCAGCATGTGAGATCTTCCTGGACCAGGGCTTGAACCCATGTCCCCTGCATTGGCAGGTGGATTCTTAACCACTGTGCCACCAGGGAAGTCCCAGCATAGTGTTTTTGAGATTCGTCTCTGCTGTTATATATCTGTAGTTTTTCCTTTATTGCAGAATACGTTAGTCAATTGGATGGATAGACCACATTTGTTCATCCATTCAGCATTGGGTTCTTTCCAGGGTCGGGCATTTGTGAAACAAGCTGCTATGAGTATTTTCAGATCAGTCTTTGGGAAGATGTATGCTTCCATTGCTCTTGGGTAAAAACCAGGGAGTGGACGTGCAGTGAAGTATGTGGTCAGTTTATGTTTGACTTTATAAGAAACTGCCGAACTTTTGCAAAGCGGTGGTATCATGCACATTCCCACCAGTGCTATGTGAAAGTTCAGAGCGCTCCACATCCTTATCCACAGGTCATAAGGTCAGGCTTTTCCTTCCTAGTCGTGTGAAGTGATGTCTCATTGTGGTCTTAATTTACATTTTCTCGATGACTAATGGTGTGAACATCTTTTCACGTATTATTGGTCGGTCATTCATACGTCATCTTGGGTGAGGTATCTGGTTTTTTTTGTTTTTTTTTTTGCGGTACGCGGGCCTCTCACTGTTGTGGCCTCTCCTGTTGCGGAGCACAGGCTCCGGACGCGCAGGCTCAGCGGCCATGGCTCATGGGCCCAGCCACTCCGTGGCATGTGGGATCTTCCCGGACCAGGGCACGAAACCATGTCCCCTGCATCAGCAGGTGGACTCTCAACCACTGCGCTACCAGGGAAGCCCCTGGTGTTTTTTAATTGGATTGTTTATATCATTGAGTTGTAAGCACTCTTTATATATTTTGGGTGCAAGTCCTTTGTCAGATATACGTATTGCAAATATGTATAGCTCCCAGGCTGTGGGCAAACTTTTCACCTTTTAATGGTGTCTTTTGAAGAGAAAATTTTTATTTTGATAAAATCCAGTTTATCAATTGTTTCATTGTATGGTTCATGTATTTGGTGTCCTCTGGATTCTTTTATATTTGGTTTCTTTTGCTCACTGTTATGCCTTAGATTCATTCATCGTGTGTACTGTAGTTCCTTCACTGTTACTGGTGTATGGAATTCCCTTGCATGTACAGTCTGCACATTTATCCATTTTATTGGTGACGATGTGTGGGTTGCCTTCAGCCATTATAAATTTCACTGCTATGAACACACTTGTACCCATATGCTGGGACATATGTGCATGTATTTCTCTAGGTTTGTAACAGAGTAGAATTGCTGGGTGAGTGATAGGACATGTATAACTTCAACTGTACCAGATAATTCCAGGAAGTTTCCAGAAGGAGGTGAACTAATTTACACTTCCGCCAGCAGTTTATGAGTTCCACTTGCTTCACATTCTCACCAATGTGAGAATGGTTTATATTTCTTATCCTTCTCACTTTTACTAATCTGCTGGGTGCACAATGGCCGTTCATTTTTCAGAATTTCTTTTTGAATATTTGTATTTCAATTAAGCCATAAATTTCTCTCTAAATATTTCTTTGGTTGCATCTCATGATTTTTAAAACCATTTTTATCAGGAAAAAATTTTAATGTATTCAAAATTGGAGAAAATAGTATAATGAACTCTCCTGTTCTCATTAGGCACTTTCATCAATTATCAGCTCGTTGTTAATATTATGTCATTTACACCCGTGCTGGGTTATTTTGAAGCAAGTCCCATTCACACATATCCTCTCATCTATATATGTATTATAGCATTTAACTCTAAAAGAAAATGATCTTTTAAAAAAGAAACACAATATCATTATATTACACTTAAGGTGTAATATAACACACTTTATCACAAACCTCCGATAAAATCAAATATACAGTGTTCAAATTTCCTTGTATCATAAACACTTCTAAGTTAATTTCCTAGACTCAGGATTCAAACAAGGTCCCCACGTTGCATTTCATTCGTGTCTCTTAAATCTCTTAATTTGTACGTTCACACCACACTGCTGCTCTTCCCTCACCTCCTATCTTTTATTATTCTCTGCAATTTACCTGTTGAGGAAATTGAGTCATTTATCCCATAAAGTTTCTCATATTCTAGATTTTGTTGACTGCGTCCCTGTGGTGGTGCTTAGCATGTCCCACTGTCTCTTGTATTTCCTGTAAACAGATAGATTGAGGCTGCTTCCAAACCAGGTTGATTTTCGGGCAAGAACACTTTCATCGATGGTGTGGAGAGCACATGTGTCCTGGATGTCTCTCTTCCTGTGATGCTACCAGCATTTGATGGTCTTCGTTTAGATCCACTATTTCATGTGGGTTGCAAATAATGTCAGCTCAAAATATTTTCTAAGTTTTATCTTTCTGTGGACCATGAATTATCTCAAAGTGTATTTCTTAATTCCTACACATATGGAGATTTTCTAGTTATCTTTTTGTTACAGATTTCTAGCATTATCACAGTCAGAAGACTGTGGGTTGCAAATAATGTCAGCTCACAATATTTTCTAATGTTTATCTTTCTGTGGACCATGAATTATCTCAAAGTGTATTTCTTAATTTCTACACATATGGAGATTTTCTAGTTATCTTTTTGTTACAGATTTCTAGCATTATCACAGTCAGAAGACTTACTCTGTGTGATTTCAGTCCTTTAGTATTTGCTGAAGCATGCTTTATTGCTTAGTATTCAGTCAATTTTTAAAGACAATGCATATTCTGCTACTTTTGCATGCTGTATTTTAATTAATTAATTAATTAATTGTTTATTTATTTTTGGCTGTGTTGTGTCTTTGTTGCTGCGCGCGAGCTTTCTCTAGTTGTGGCGAGTGGGGGCTACTCTTTGCTGCCGTGCACAGTCTTCTCATTGTGGTGGCTTCTCTTGTTGCGGAGCATGGGCTCTAGGCACACAGGCTTCAGTAGCTGTGGCACATGGGCTCAGGAGTTGTGGCTCACGGGCTCTAGAGTGCAGGCTCAGCAGTTGTGGCGCATGGGCTTAGTTGCTCCACAGCATGTGGGATCTTCCCGGACCAGGGCTTGAACCCATGTCCCCTGCATTGGCAGGAGGATTCTTAACCACTGTGCCACCAGGGAAGCCTTGCATGCTGTATTTTATATGTGTTCATTAGGACAGTTTTGTTACTCTTGTGCAATTATCTTATATCATGACTGATAGAACTAGCCTGCTTAGTCATTTTTTTTTTACTTAGAAAAGTCATTAAAATCTCCCACCCTGTGATTTCCTATACACCAGCAATGAACAAGTGGAATGTGAAATTAAAAACACATTACCATTTACACTGGCATCCTTCCAAATTAAATACTTAGGTACAAATCCAACAAAATATGTATAAGATCTATATGAGGAAAACTACAAAACTCTGATGAAAGAAATCAAAGAAGAACTAAATAAATGAAGAGATATTCTAGTTTATGGATAGGAAGACTCAACACTGTCAATATGGCAGTTCTTCCCAACTCGATGTATAGATTCAATCCAATCAAAGTTAAAATCTCAATGAGCTATTTTGTGGATATCAACAAATTGATCCTAAAGTGTATATGGAGAGGCAAAAAACCCCACAATAGCCAACTCAATATTAATGAACAAAGTCAGGGGACGGACACTCCCTGACTTCAAGATTTACCATAAAACTACAATAATCAAGACAGCATGGCATTGCCCCCTCCCACAAAGAAAGAGAGGGAAAGGGAGAGAAACAGATCAATGGAACAGAATAGGGAGCCCAGAAATAGTCTCACATATATAGTCAACTGATCTTTGACAAAGAAGCAAAAGCAATATAATGAAGAAAAGATAATCTTTTCAACAAACGATGCTGGAACAACTGGACATCCACACACAAGAAAAAAAAAAGAATCTAGACACAGATCTTACACTCTTCGCAAAACTCAGAACTTACCTCAAAATGGATTATAAACCTAAATGTAAGACACAAAACAATAAAACTCCCAAAAGATAATTTAGGAGACGACCCAGATGATCTTGGGTATAGCTCTGATTTTTCAGAGACAGCACCAAAGGCATGACCCTTAAAAGACATAATTAGTGAACAGGACTTCATTAAAATTTAAAACTTCTGCTCTGAGAAAGACAATGCCAAGGGGAAAAGGAAACAGGTCAGACTGGAAGAAAATAGTTGGAAAAGATATAGTCACGAAGGACTGTTATCCAAAATATACAAAGAACTCTTAAAACTCAACAATACGAAAATGAACAACACAATTAAAAAAGGAGCAAAAGACCTGAACAGATACCTCACCAAAGAAGACATACAGATGGCAAGTAAGCATATGAAAACATGTTCCATGTGGCATTAGGGAACTGCAAAGTAATACAACAGTGAGATACTATCAGAATGGCCAAAACCTAAGACACTGATAACACCAAATGCTGGTGCAGATGTTGAGCAACAGGAACTCTTGTTCACTGCTGGTGGGAATGAAAAATGGTACAACCCCACTTTGGAAAACAGTTTGGCAGTTTCTTAAAAAACTAAACATTCTCCTAATACACGATGCAGCAATCACACTCCTTGGGATTTACCCAAATGAGTTTAAAATTTATGTCCACACAAAAATACCTGCATGTGGATGTTTATAGCAGACTTATTCATAACTGCCCAAACTTGGAAGCAACATAGAGAAACTGTGGCATGTCTAGACAATAGGATATTATTCAATGATAAAAAGAAATGAATTTTCAAGACATGAAAAGACATTGAAGAAACTTGAATGCGTATTACTAGGTGAAAGGAACCCATATGAAAAGGCTCCATAGGTATCATTCCAACTACATGACATTCTGGAAAAGGCAAAACTAGGGAGACAGTAAAAAAAACAGTGATTGGCAGGGTTTAGGGGAGAGAGAAGGATGAATATGTGGAACACAGAGGGTTTTCAGGGCAGTGAAGCTATTCTGTATGATACTACAATGGTGGATACATGATATAAATTTGTCAAAACCCATAGAAGGTACAATGCCAGGAGTGAACCCTAATGTAAACTATGAACTGCCAGTGATTATGATGTGTCTATGTAGGTTCATCAATTGTAACCAATGTACGACTGTGGTAGAGGATTCCTTAGTGGGGGAGGTGTGCGTGCATGGGCACAGGGTGTATATGGGAACATTCTGTACATTCGGCTCAATTTGCTGTGAATCTAAAACTGCTCTAATAAATAAAGTTTCTTAATTCAGAAAGAAATCCCTCACTATGACTGTAGATTTTTTAAATTTCTTTTCATAGTTTTGCCATTTTTGATTTATATATTTTAGAATCATGTCAATAAGTGTATATGTATATAGAATTCTTTAAAACTTTACTATTAATCCTCTTTTAGTAATCCCTTTTGCTTTAAATCCTATTTTATCTCATATTAATATAGCTTTAGGAGCTTTCTTACTACTATAGTAATTTCCTGACATATATTTTTCTACTTTTTTATTTTAAAATTTTTGGTATCTTTATGTTTTTGCTGTTTCTCTTATAAAGAGCACATAATAAGATTTTTAGGTTTTTCTCCTAAAAAGCTTTCTTTTAGATGGAATATTTAGTCCATTTAGAAAATAATTAAGTAATGAACATACTGGGGTTTAAGTCTTCTTATTTTGGGTTTTCCGCTATTAAGTAGGTTACCACCTGTCTGTGTTTTTTCTCTCCCTTGCTCCCTTCTATGGGATTTATTATTATATTTTATCATCCCATTTCCACTTATACTATTTTGGAAGTTACACACTCTGTTTCTATTCCCTTAGTGGTTCCCCTGGAAATTAAAATATGCACCTTTAATTTATCAATAGCTAAAATTAATCAAGACAATGTAAGGACATTAAAACACTTTCACTCAATTTATCGTCTAACTCATGTGAAATTGTCATTTTATATTTTAATTATATACATATTGTGTGTATAATCATTTAGATTTACCCACGTATTTTCCCAAATATTGGTTTAACATTAGAAAAGCAATCAACATTTTGGCCACATTGATAGGTTATAGGAGGAAAAAATCGAACCCTTTCTCGATAGATGCCGAAAAAGCATTTGATAATATTCAACATACATTTATGATAAAAACTCTTAAAAAACTAGGGACTGAATGAATCTTCTTTCATCTGATTAAGGGTATGCCTGCTCTTACCACTTCTATTCAACATTGTGCTTAAGGTCGAACACAGTGCTGTAAGGCCTGAAAAAGGAAAAAGGTATAAAAATTGTAAATAAGAAATAAAACTCTCATTTTTAGAGATGACATGACATATAGGTAAATAGTCCAAGAATCTGTAGATAAATTATTAGAATTACTAAGTGACTTTTGAAAGGGTTTTGGATACAAGGGCAAAATACAAAAATCACTGAAATTTCTGTATACCAAAAATAAACAGAAAATAAAAATTTAAAAAGATATTTTAATAGTTTCAAAAATATTAAATATCCAAGAATAAAATAACAAAGCACAGAATCTCTATGCAAAAAATCAATAAAATTTTCAGTAGAAATTAAAGAAGTCAAACAAATACATCATGTTAAATGAATGGGAGAGTCAATACTGTTGTCAATTTTTGTCAAATTGATTTTAAGGATCAATGCAATCACAATAAAATGTCATTAGGACTCTTAAAGGAATCTGATAAGTTAGTTCTAAAAATATATGGGCAGGAATTCCCTAGCAGTCCAGTGGCTAGGACTCCATGCTTCCACTGCACGGGTCAGGGGTTTGATCCCTGGCTGGGGAACTAAAGTCCTGCAAGCTATGCTGCACGGCCAAAAAAAATATATGGGGGCAGATAAAAGGCCTAGATGGGTCAATCATTCCTGAAGAAGAAAAACAACTTAGGAAGACTTGCTTTACTTAATATCAAGACTTATCATAAGGCTATAATAATTAAGCCAGGAAGGATATACAGATCAGTGGAACAGAATAAATAGTCCATACATAGATCTATGCATATGTGGACACTTGATTTAGAGAGGTGGTGAAAGATGGAGTGATGTTAAAACTGTATATCCACATGGGAAGAAAGTGAAACTGGTCCCCTACCTTATGCTTTGAACAATAATCAATTCCAGATATATTAAAAAATTAACTATGTAAGCAAAACAATGAAGCTTTTGGAAATTACTCTACAGAGAATACTATTATAACTTCAGGGTAGGAAAAGATTTCTTAACACAGGCAGAAAAAGCACTATCCATAAAGGAAGAACTCTGTTCATCAAACAACACAGTTAAGAAAGTGAAAGGGCGATGAGACTAGAAATCAACTACAGTAAAAAACTGCAAAAAACACAAAGATGTGGAGGCAAAACAAAAGGCTACTAAACAGCCAAATGGATCACTGAAGAAATCAGAGAGGGAATTTTAAAAATACCTGGAGACAAATGAAAACGAAAACACAAAAATCCAAAATCTACGGCAAGCAGCAAAAGCAATTTTAAGAGGGAAGTTTACAGCAATACAAGCTTACCTCAGGAAACAAGAAAAATCTCAAATAAACAACCTAACCCTACACCTAAAGCAACTAGAGAAAGAAGGACAAACAAAACCCAAAGTTAGTAGAAGGAAAGAAATCATAAAGGTAAGGTCAGAAATAAATGAAACAGAGATTAAAAAAAAAAAGGAAAGAAAGAAAGAAAAGATCAGTGAAACTAAAAGCTCATTCTTTGAAAAGATAAAGCAAATTGATAAACATTTAGCCAGACTCATCAAGAAAAAATGGGAGAGGATCCAAATCAATAAAATCAGAAATGAAAAAAAAAGTTACAACCAACACCACAGAAATACAAAGGATCATAGGAGACTACTATGAGCAATTATACGCCAATAAAATGGACAACCTAGAAGAAATGGACAACTTCTTAGAAACATACAGTATCCCAAGACTGAACCAAGAAGAAAAAGAAAATACAAAAAGACTAATTACCAGTAACGAAACTGAATCAGTAATTTAAAAATTCCCAATAAACAAAACCCAGGACCAGATGGTGAATTCTATCAAACATTCGGAGAAGAGTTAAAGCCTATCCTTCTCAAACTAGTCCAAAAAATTGCAGAGAAAGGAACACTTCAGAACTCGTTCTATGAGGCCAGCATCACCCTGATACCAAAACCAGACAAAGATATGATTAAAAAAAAAAAAAGTACAGGCCAACATCACTGATGAACACAGATGCAAAAATCCTCAACATAATAACTAGCAAACCAAATTCAACCATACCATTAAAAGGATCATACATCATGATCAAGATTTATCCCAGGGATGCAAGGATTTTTCAATATCCACAATTCAATCAGTTTGATACACTACATTAACAAATTGAAGAATAAAAACCATATATGATCATCTCAATAACTGCAGTAAAAGTTTTTGATAAAATTCATGATAAAAACTCTCCAGAAAGTGGGCATAGAGGGAACATATCTCAACATAATAAAGGCCATATATGACAAACCCACAGCTAACATCATACTCAACAGTGAAAAGCTGAAAGCATTCCCTCTAAGATCAGGAAAAAGACAAGGGTACCCACTCACCACTTTTATTCAACATAGTGTTGGAAGTCCTAGCCAAAGCAGTCAGACAAGAAAAAGAAATAAAAGAATCCAAATTGGAAAAGAAGAAGTAAAACTGTCACTGTTTGCAGATGACATGATACGATACACAGAAAATCCTAAAGACACCACCAGACAACTACTAGAGCTCATCAATGAATTCGGTAAAGTTGCAGGATACAAAATCAATACACAGAAATCTGTTGCATTTCTATACACTAACAACAAACTATCAGAAAGATAAATTAAGGGAAAAAAATCCCATTTACAATCACATCAAAAAGAATAAAATACCAGGACTTCCTTGGTGGTCCAGTGATTAAGAATCCACCTTCCAACGCAGGGGATGTGGGTTCGATCCCTGGTCAGGGAGCTAAGATTCCACATGCCACAGGGCAAATAAGCCCATGCACCACAACTAGAGAGCCCGCGCACTGCAATGAAAGAGCTCATGTGCTGTAACTAAGACCCAAAGCAGCCAAAAATTAAATATATATTTTTTAAAAGAAATACCTTGGAGCCCCCAAAGAAATAATTAAGGTAGGCTGTAGTGGCTGGTTGGAACCTGTTTTCTTTGTTTTCCTTTGTAATTTTAATAGAATTTCTTCCTCAGCCTCTACAGTTGGTCTCACTATATTCCATATTATTCAGTTTTCAGATTCACGACTTTCTTTCCATCAAGAACCCTTTGGGGACGTCAAGTTAGGGGTCCTAGTCAATTCTAGTTCTTTTCCTTAAACAAGAGCTAGACAAACTTTTTAAAAATTGTGTAATTATTCCATTTTGCAAGAGGTCCTTGCCTCCAGCAAAGCCTTTGCCACTGTGTCCTATTCAACATATAACTGTCCTCACTGTCTCTGGAAAACTATGATCAAATTCAGTCATTTTGAGTGATTTTCTAACCTTCTTTTAAAAAGAAAATGTAATCAACCAACTTTATTCAATGTAATACATCAATTAAACAATTAGAGCTGTTTGTACATGGGGCAGAGCCTCAGTCCTAGCAAAGAGGTTTTGTGTGTGAATGTTTTTCTTTACTTTGTTCACAAGAGACTTTGAACTTAGGATAAGAGTTGAAGGGTTTTAAATGACATTTTCAAAAACAGAAGATTCTGAGGCTCAAAAAGCTCTTTAAGGCCAATGTAAATAACTTGAAAGGTGATCTGAATGGCTGGTCTCCCAGCATTAACCGGATGTCAGTTTCTCAGTGCATATTCATAGACATCCCGGTGAGTCCCGGCACGGTAGCTCTCTAATGCAGGCAAAGGTGATTAGTTTACCTCAGTTCACCTGCTTGCCTTTGCTTTCTCCTCTTTGTGTGTGCATAAACTAAAAACGGTTAAAAATCAACACATCAGGCTTCCCTGGTGGCGCAGTGGTTGAGAGTCCGCCTGCCGATGCAGGGGACACGGGTTCGTGCCCCGGTCCGGGAAGATCCCACATGCCGCGGAGCGGCTGGGCCCGTGAGCCATGGCCGCTGGGCCTGCGCGTCCGGAGCCTGTGCTCCGCAACGGGAGAGGCCACAACAGTGAGAGGCCCGCGTACCGCAAAAAAAAAAAAAAAAATCAACACATCACCCCAGAGAACGCTTTTTTTTTTTGAATGTTGCTTAAATGTGGCTTTCACAAATGTCTGTTATTATAGAGTTAAATGTTAGAATATTTTTTCTTGCTAACAAGAATGTATCTCTCACCTTCAAAAAGAGTATTCACAATAGTCACAGGAAAACAATTCCTTATGACTCTGTCTGTTTCAAAAGAACTCAAAAAACCAAAGTCCATCAGACTCCATGGCTGTCCTTATTTCAGGCAAAAATTACACCTGCCACCTTTCTGAGGTTTATGTAATCTGTATACCAATATTTAGGCTCCTTATTAATATAGCAAGGAATTGCAGTTAAGCCCAATTTGTAAAGCTGTCATTCTGGAAAGAAAATCCATGGGTCTGTGCTGCATTATATAACCACACCAACTTAGATAACAAACCCAACCTGCCCCTTAACAGAAACTTATAAACAAACGAGGTGGGTTTTGTTGTGGGGATTTTCAGCTTTTAATTGGATGACCATGCTCAAGAATTCCAGACATTTGACAACACAAATAAATGTCACTTTTCATGGTTTTGAGTTCATTTATAGAATATGTCACTTGAATTTTTAGATTTAAGTTACCTTAAGAATATGGAGCTCCCTCCCACCCACCATTTGTCATAACTCTGATTACTTTGTTCCATCAACAAGGACAGTCATTTTCTTCTCTTTTCACTATGCTTTTCCATCATCATCACTGACCCATTATCTTGTACATTATGAAAAGACGAGAGGAAGGGCGAAAACCACACACCGTGCAGGGTGTCCCAGGGAGAACCTAACACAGTAATTCTCACCTAAAGAGCTAGAGCTGTCAACCTGACACTCGGTGTTCAGGGAATACACACGGTTCTCACCACACTACAGAGAAAGTTGGCACCACCTGAGATGCTTAGAGAGGCCGTACAGGAAAATGACTCCTGGAAGCCTAGTAACTGAAGGCATGGCAGTAGATTCGAAAACCGGTAGACCAAGGCTCTCGGCAGTGCACACGTTAGTCAAATGTGTTGCCGTTTCCCCCAACACATACCTTCTGAGAGTGAAAAGGCCGGATGGTAGACGGTACAGGAGAGCGTTGGCTACACAGGAGATGCCTCAAGTTACAGTTTACATGTGATACATAGTTAGGGTTGTTAGCACCTCGATGAACTCTGCAGTATATTCTTTGGTCACAGTACCTCCTTGTAGAAAAATCGTAATTGTTGTTATGCTGAACTCACTTAAAAGCAGGTAGTTTGCAGTAGCAAAGGCAGTATGTCTTCGGGACAATTCACTAGTAACTGCACAGAGCAGTGGCAGTCTTGAGCTCAAACTGTTGACTAGGAAGCAAGCAATCAAGGGAGACAAGCCATTTATCTTCTGGAGATGACATGACTCTATGGCTTAAAACTTCAATGGCACGAAGTTTAAAACAAACGCCTGCTACAGACACTGTTCACACCACTTCCTAAATTCCTGACTCAGCGGTAAGGAACAGCAGATCAAGTCAGGAGGGCATGAAAACCTGTGTCTGCCTCACCCCTCTACCCCAGGAAGCCGTTAGCTTCCCAAAGCTAAATCTAATTCTGCAATCTGCCTTACATCCAAAATTCTTAATGATGAGAGGCGAGCACATTAACTCAGAACACACCAGAAAAGATCATCAGTGTTTAGGGCCCAGGTTTCTGGCAAATCTTCCTAGATTACATAATCAGGTCAACTGAAATGAGAAAAAAACACTTTGTTCCAAGTGGGAGCTACTTGTTACTGCAACTGTATTTCCTTTTTTTGGTTGGAGGAATTACAACCCGTCTAGAAGGTTTTCAAGTGGGTTTCCCTAAAAAATCCAAAGTGAGGTCATAATACCATTTTCTTTGGAAAAGAGAAAACCATCTATATTCTTGGCACTGAACACATTATGAGTGAAAACAAATTTCAAAGCAAAGGTCATAAACTTATACTTGCTACATAAAGAAGAACATGAAAAGGCTTATATTTCTAAGTGTCTGTGTGTAGAAAAAGAATCAGAGAATTTGAAACACTTGGAAGGGAGAAAAATTCCACATGCAAGACAGACATCCAAAATGGCTCAACATAATTTATTTTTTTTTATGTTAAAATGTACAGAGTTCTTTTGAAAGTACTTGCTAGAAAGGGGAAAAAAAACTGATATTACATACAGGAGAGGAAGGAGACCAGCTGGCCCAGGAGCGCGTGACACGGAGAAGTACAAAGGCATCCAGGCACCCCTTCCCCTTAGCTTACGAGTCACCATGAACAAAGTACAAAGAGGTTACAAAACAGGAAAAGCAAATATAAACAGACAGGAATAGACTTAGCTTCATTTGTACATGCGGCTTTTAGAGGCATCTGGAGCTCTATTCACACACTCTAGAGATCTCTTTAAAGAGAATTTTTATCTTTCTTAAAATAGTTTTTAATATTCTACAACAAAGATAAAAAATTTTAAAGATGGAATGAAATGAAAAAGCTCTTATTTTAAAAGGCATCAAAGTCACTAACAGTGAGTTTTTAAATTTCTTTTTTTAGAAGATTACCCAAGTTATCTTGCTAAAAATACATTTTTTTAAACAGAAGTGAAAAAATGACAGGTACCAATATTACTGTGTTGGATAATTTCTTTTATAATATAGAAAAGAACATTTTCTCTACAATAGTTCTAAAGTCACAAAAAGGCTTGTGGAAAAGGGAGCTGCCTGATTGAAATTTTTTTTTTTTTTTTAAAGAAACAAAACCAAACACAACCGCAAACCAACAGAAACTGAATTCACGGCCCTCATTTCAACAGCTTCTCCTTCTGCCTTGACCCACCCTCCTCCCAATACACCTCCCTCCCTCCCGACCCACCCTGTCCCCACCCCAACCAGGAAGCAATGACAGCGCCGAAGAGTAGGCAGAAGGCAGCACAGTGCACGTTCTACACCGAGGACTGGGAACTGGCACAGTATATACAGAGAAACTGGGTCCTACACAGCCTTGCACATGCTCAGAATCGATAGCGGTAAGATGTGGAGTTCTGCCTTTTTCTACCTAACACGTTTAATTGAGAAAGTCAATTAAAGTGTATAAAAAAACCCAACAAACCTGTGCGTTTGAAAAAATTTAATGCCTAATTCGTACTTCAAAAATTTATCTATATAAAATGTACAAATAAAGGAGAGAATTTAATGCTTACAGGTATTTCTTTAAGCAGTACTTCCCCCTTTTGGATATTTGACTGCACATACCAAGTGGTATAATAATGTCCATCTTCTAATGATGGAACGTATATATGTATATATATATATATATATACACATATACATATATATATATATATATATATTTTTTTTTTTACCTATCCCTGGAGCAAGTAACAAGAAGAGAATGGGCGAACTGGCTGCACAAGAGAAAAGAGAATGAAGCTGGGAGCAACACAGGAGCCTGCTAAAACCCTGCTGTCCAGATTTGCCCTACTATGCTGGTGGTTGGTTTAATCCCTCTTCTCTTCAGCCACTCACAGGAGAGGGGCTGGCGCACTCTGATTCACAGGGGAGGAACTCAGGATCTCAAAAGACAAAGGAAAACTAGAGGTATGTATCACTGAAGTAGCTATAAAACTCACACCACGATCTCCCTCACGACACACATTCTGCGTCCTCTCTTCCAACACACAGTAAACAGTGTCAAAGGTTAGTCAGGTATTTCTCAAATCATTGACATGTACAGTCATCCACCAACCCTTTACGTGAGAATATAAGAGGCTAATCACTGGGGACTGCTGTTTGAATTTAATCAGAGTCAAAGGCTCAAGAATCAAGACCCTTGGCATCTCAAAGTACATACTAAAAACAAGAGGCTGCGTGGAATATGTGCGTATGGCTGATTCACCAGGTGGTAAAAAACAAGAGGTTAACTGCCTCTTTTTGATTGTTAATTGCCCATCTATTCCTCCAAGGCTGGATTAGATTGCAAACAGCTTTCCTCTGAGATTCCGCTGTTAACTGAGACTTACAGTATTTTTGTGTCTCTGAGTGCTGAGTGGGAGTAGTTTAAAAAAAATTATATTACACTTGATTTAAGAAAAACAAACATTTCAATGAAACTTCATCTATAAAGAAACATTCTTGGGGAAAGGTTTCAAGAGGTGTGTGTGTGTGTGTGTGTGCCTGCACGTGTGCGTGTGTAGGGAGTGGAGGGGATTTTAAGAGGAGAAGCATTTTCCTGCCTCACTTTATTAATAATAATAATAATATTAACAATAATAATAAGTTTAAGGAGCTTGGGTTGTTCTCCATGTCCCCGTCCGAGTCTCCCCTAAGTGCCTCCTGCTGGAATGAAGTAGGGAATGAAAGGCTGGGCGTGGAGGAAAGGGTCTGGCTAACCCTCGAGATGTATATATAACATTTAAAAATGACAACATTGGGAGCTGCAAACACTGAGGGGAAAACATACATCTTAAAATAAAATAAAGATAATTCACTCTTACACAAAGTCTGTCCATGTGGTGTGTAAAGAAAGTAAGGCTCTTTTTAATTATGAAAAGATTTTTGTGCATGTTTCCCCATCCCCAAATCCATTTTTAGATGAGTTCTATTGTAAAATGTTCAAGATTGTGAAGAAAACCAAAACCCAGAACAAAATGAACCCCCCAAAAAAGACCAGGTTTTCTAAAAAATAAAATAAACCAAAGAAAAATTCCTCTAAATCTACAGCAATATTTTAACTGGAAAAAAGGTCCATTTTTCTCTGGTTTGTCAGTATAAAAGGTTCCTTTATTTATATATATTTAAGTTTTTAACTGCAAGTTCGTCTTGCTCATCTTCTCATGTAAGGTCCGTTGAGTGACTGCTTGGGCACGCCAGCAGCGTTCATGTAGCTGTGATGGGAGGGGCCCGTGTACATCATGTTTCCATGAGGGTTTGGCTGCATAGGCTGCTGGGTATAGGCCTGGCTCCCCATCATCCCCATCTGCATCTGCATAGGATACTGTGCTGTCTGGTTCATGTAGGCAGGGTTACTATGGTAACTGCTGTTCATCATGGGCTGCGTCATCCGATAGCTGTTCATGGCGTTCAAGGTGTTCATATTCATGGAATTGACATTATAGGCGGGGGTTGGCATCAAATTAACCCCCATGTTCATGCCACGCTGAACAGCCAACGCACGGGGGCCAGCCTGCATGGCGACCGCAGGTGGGCTGCGACCATACAGCTGCTGCTGGTGAGCTGCCGCGGAGGGCAGGGGCGCGGACTTGGAGCGGATGGAGATGTGCCCCTTGACTGGCATCTGCCCTTGCAGCCTCTGAGTGTGGGGAATGCCAATGTTGGTGGCAGACATGTTGCACTGCAGCAGAGGGGACGTGAGGTTCATGGTAGTGGAGGCCAAGTTCGGGGGCGGCGTCATGGTGGCTTGTGCTTGAGGGGTCCCAGCCAAGGGGTGCGACGGAGCCAGCTGAGCCAGTCCCGTGTTGGACAGAGAAACACTGGTTGCATAGGAAGTCACAGCAGGAGAATGGCTATAAGGCATGGCATGAGGGTCCATAATGGTGTTGGTCAGCTGCTGCAACTTGGCTAGACTGAAGGTGGCTGACGGCTGGGAGTAGCTGCCGGCCCCGAAGTCCCCAGGGATCCTCTCGTAGATGCTGATGTTCCCCGTGCTTCCAGATTCTGGGATCTCCATGATCATGGGCGCTGGGGTGAAACTGCTGTTCATGCTGCACTGGGACAGCGGGGGCTGCTGCTGCTGCTGCGGGGGCGGGGCCGGGGGCTGGGGCTGCGGGGGCGGCGGCGGCGGCTGCGGGGCCGGCGGGGGCGGCGGCGGGGGCGGGGCCGGCGGCGGGGCGGGCGGCGCTTGCGGGGGCGGCTGGGGCGGCGGCGGCTGCTGGGTGCTGGGAGGCCGCTCCACCGCGCAGCTCTGAGGGGACTTGATGCTGCAGGTGGCAGCGGCGGGCGGGACGCTGCTCTGCGGCATCAGGCTGCAGCTGCCGCCCACGCCGGCCATCTGCTGGGTGACCACGCAGCTGTTCTGGGTGAGGCTGCTGGAGGACGACAGGCCGCCGTAGGAGCAGCTGCTCTGGGAGGAGCTGTTCCCGCAGATGCTGCCGCCCATCGTGGAGTCGTAACTGCTGGGGTTCTCGTAGTTCTCCGTGGTGCTCTCGATGCTGCCCAGGTCGCTGAAGCCGCTGTCCACCACCTGCTGGGAGTGGTCCGATACGGAAGGCACGTCCATCATGGGGCTGGTCTCCATGTTCTGCATAGACGGCGCGGACAGGGATCCTTGCTCCGGGCTGATCTGGGTGTAGCCCCCTTCGAGGGCAGGCACGCTGGGACTGCCGACCGAGCGCACCGACTGGCTGGGGTGGGACTGGACAGAAGACAGCGGGCTGTTGTGCTCCGAGGCGTGGCAGTCCTCCACCAGGGGCAGCTGCGGGTCCTCGTCGGCCTGGGTGTAGCTCTGCAGGGTCTGACAGGCCGCCAGGGTTTCCTCGCAGTCCTGGTAGGCGCCCTCATGCTCGCTGCTCTCCTCCTGAGTCAAAGACTGCACGGCCTGCACGGTTTCCAGATCCAGGTCGCTGTGCGCGATCTCCGCCTCCTCTTTCAGCTGCAGCAGCTCTTCCTTAGAGTGGGAGTCCTCCTCGTGGTCGTCCTCAGAGCCCGGCATGTGCTCCGAGACCACGGACGCTTCGTGGGAAGTCTGCTCCTCTTCGGAATCCGGCTCCGTCTCCTCCTTGTCCTTCGCGTGCTCCCGACTGCTGTGCACGTCAGGATCTAAAAAAGACTCCGGGCCACCGTGCTCCTCCTTGACGTCGCCCCCAGCCGGCTGCTCCTCCGGCCCCTTCTTCTCTGTGGACTCCAGGTGGCCGTCGTCCTCATCATCCGCGTCGTGGTCTTCGCTCTGGTGGGTCTCTGCAGCGGCGTCCTCCTCCTCCTCCTCCTCCTCCTCCTCCTCACGTGCACGCTGCGCCAGCTCCTGCGGCCCCTCCTCCGACGGCTGCTGCCCGGCAGGAACGCGGGGCTCCTCCTCCTCCTCGCCCACCTCGGGCCCCTTGGCTCCGGTCTCGGGGCTGCCACTGTCCGCCGGAGAGGCCGCCCTGACGTCACTGCTGGTGGTGTCCTCCTCCTCCTCCCCCTCCTCCCCCTCCTCCGCTTCCAGGGGCAGCTCCTCCCCTTCCTTCCTTTCCTCCCTTAAAGGCAGGTCTTCTCGTGGTCCCACAGCTTCCTGGTTCTCTTGAACTTGGGGTTCACGTCCCGGCTCAGGAAGGGGGACAACGGGCTCGACAACGCATTCTCGAGTAGAAACGGCCGCCAGCTCCCGATTCAGCTTAAGTCCCGGCTTGCGACCAGGTCTTTTCTTCCAGTGGACTGGTTTGCGGCTCTTGCCCTTGGGCCATCCCTTCTTCTTTTTCATGGGCGTGGACGTATCTGGCTCAAGTGGAGAATCCTTCACATCACATTTTCTCAAAAGAGATACTGGCTTTAGGATAGGAGTGTCTGCACAGGAGGGATAAAAAATAAAGACAGATTTTACAGGATCTTGTATTTTTTAGTGCCTCTTTCTGAGACCACACGTACAACAGAAATGATTTTAATAATCATCCTGAACTCCGGACTATCTTCACTTTCAAGTTAAGAATCTAAAGGAGATACCCACTTCATGATATCCTCTAAAGTCACACAGTGAACTGGCAGAACGGATCTGGCCGTTGTTCAAAGGATCCTGGTCCACCCACTAGGTTCAAGTTCATCATCACCAACTGCATGGCTTTGGAGAGTTACTCTTAATATTCAGTTTCACCATCTTTAAAATGGAAATACGCTTTATAAGGATGCAAATACTAAGTAGTTCCTACAGCTACTTTAGACAAGCTGTCTTTACTGTGTAAATTACACATTAGCTCATTTCTCCTTCTTTCCCCCCACCCCTGTTTGCAATTTATATTATTGCTCTGGTTTTCTTAGTTTCTACTAAATCATTACTTCAGGTAAAATCAAGCCAATTACTCCAGGCCATGTCTGAGCAACCCTACACCAGCAGTTCCCAGCCAATGTTGTGTTTGTATAGGAAGAGCCGCAAGGCATGTAGTCCCGGACAAATACTGACCTGAAGCAAAAGTTAATGTACCAATGACAACGGTTTATTAGAAATAAATTTGATTATTAGCATTATTTTCTCCCCATTGATTTTTTCTATTTCTAAAAACTATGAATATGCACAGCATAAAATTTACCATTTTAACATTTTTAGGTGTACAGTTTGGTGTGGTATTAAGTACATCCATATTTCCCATTAATTTTTAAAGAGAAGGCCAGCAAATCCTATTTTTTAATAGGATTGGGGGAGGGGTACTGGTGGGACTGAAAAGGTAGTTAGCAGTAACAACCTGAAAATAAACAAAGGAAATGTCTACATTAGAGAAAAATTTGTCCAACAGGAACTTATAGGATACTATTTTAATCTATGATGATCCAAGACAGAATTTTACTAAAGTGCCACATGTTTTACAAAATAAATTTTTAGCTTCCTATACATCTCAAAATATAACATAATAAAATTCTGGAAAATCATGCACGATAAAGCAAAAAACTTAGTCATCTTATTACTATATTAAAAGTATTTATTATACAAAAGTATGAGACTGAAGAAAATGCAAGTTGTCTACTAGATTTGAAATTGAGTGAATTTATTTTTAAAAGGAGAATAAAAGCCCAACTGGTTAGTACATAAAAGCTATAGGTTTATGTACCAAGCGTGGACAAAAAGATTCCTACAAATTCGCCCAGCAAAGCAAAGCAGCTCAATCTGACCCCAGCAAGGCAAGCCCTGCTGCACGACACACGGGCAGAAACTTTAGGCTACACGTGAACAACTAGTTTGGGACCCAAGTCATATATAAGCCCATTTTTTTCATCTTTAAAAAGGAAATGACAACAAGTCTAATCAGTGGATTTTTAGCTATGCCATAAAATTTAACTTATTTTGAGGTACTGTTACCATTTTTATTAGAAATTTAACTACTTGTTGAGTAAGACATATTAGAGATATGATTCAGGAACAGATCTGAAGCAAGTCCAATTTACATGAATCTGACCTTATTTGAGAACCACTTCTAAGCACTTAGTCATTTAACAATATTTACTGAGTGCCTATTTTAGGCACTCGGCATACACAATTAGCAAAACAGGCCAGGTCTATAGATTGCACATTCCAGTAAAGGGTTATTAATTAACTATCTTCCTGATGCTAAGTCTAATCTACCCATTGACTAAAGATTCAGATAATGGCCAAGAAAGGAGGAGGCAAAAAGAACAATTTCCTACCAGCAAGATATTTTCTGCAGAGGTCTTGAGTTGAAGGGGGAACTACGAAAAAGCACTTTTATAAAAGGACAGAAAACTAAGTGAGAAAATGAGGATGAGTGCACTTGAGACAACTCTTCAGAGGCTGCAAGTCATTCTGCACTTGCCCAGTGGGTCGTGTCTGCCTTTCAGCCCTCTCTGTTGGAGGTCTGCCACTATCACTGCTGTATCTTTCACAACAAGAAAACCACAGTAAGCAACAGCTCTGCGAAACATACCGTCGGCGTCATCTGAATCTTCGTCTTCGTCCCCGTCTTTAGACTTCCTCTTAGAAGCGGGTCGACACCTGAGAACGTCCTGTGAGGACAAGTGACGGAAGTACCCTTGAGAGAAGAGCTCGTTCTCATCCTCTTCCTCTTCCTCCTGGTCAATCTCAAACGTGGGTTCTAATCTTGGCATTGGCCTCTCGGAGTCAGAGTCTTCAAAAGGCTCGTCTAAGACCTCCGTGGTCTCAGAAATGGTTTCTGTGACCACACTGCTATTGTGGTGTTTGCGCTTGCGGACTCGCCTTCTTCGGTGAAGAATTGGTTTCTATTTAAAAGAGAAAGGAGCATTTTATTTACAGTAAAGAATGCTATCATTTCCATTAGTAACATGATTAATAGTTTTTAAACCGCTAGAATTAGCACATACAAAATGAATAGGCCGTTTGCCAAAAGACATTTTGAATATTATTTCAAAATACTATAGTAAAAGATAAAAAATACTATAGTAAGATACTATACATACATAAAGTGTCACAGATACAAAGTATCACTGAATACAACTTTGTAAAAGAATAGACAGGCATGCCTCCAGAGTAGATATTAACATGCCCTTACTAACAGTTCAGTTAAATTTAGCACCCTAGGGAAGCTGCCTATTTCAGAAATGACACAGTGGCTAGTCCCTTAACTTCTCTTTTCCTCAAAAGAAAAAAAGAAATAAAACACTCTTCGTCTCACAGCTCCACTGCGCAGGTCAGCAGAACCACCAGGAAGGCTGCTATCCACAAAGAGTTACAGTGGAGCCTGGAAATCCGTACAGGTCTCCTTGGTGGCCGTGAGCATTCAGAAGTAAAAGAACTCTGTTATTGGGACCTGGTACATTAGGTACAGTTTTGTACTAGGGTTGATCTAACACCTTGAATCACATGAAAGATATCACAAAATAACACTGTATCACCAAAACTGATCTAATTCAATCCCCTCATTCTAGAGAGGCCAGAGAAGTTACAGGACTTGCTTTAAGGTCATATCCAGTCAGTACAGAAATGGCTGTAAAACAGTTTCTGACTCCTAGTCAAGCGAATCTCTTCAAAAACTTCAAAAGTATCCTGTACATGATCTCACTGCCTGTTATAATATTCTCTTTTTACACAGGGAAATAGCACAATTTTATTTTATAAAAAGGCAATATAAGTCTAGGATGGCAAAGATATATTCTTCATGATCACGTAACGAACAGCAGGTTAATCATTTTTTCTCCACTTCAAATTTACTAGTTTTCTAGTTGAGAAGACAATTTTCAAACTAGGTTAAACATGGACTTGCTCTGAGGAGAAATGGCTGATCCTAGGACTGGGGCATGAAATACACAAGATGAACCTGGAACATTTTGTAGAACCAGAATATAACGAAGTGCTCAAAACAAAACAAACCAAAAAAACTTCACAATGTTGAGGGTACGTATGTTGAAGAGACACAGGAGCAAACCTGAAAGAACTCCTCACAGCCAAGGCTGGAACAATTTGAGCATCAAATTAGTAAGGTGGTAGAACTGGATTATAACTTGAAGTATAAAGTAAATATCTATGAGTCCATACTGACATAAATAAATGCTTGAATCAAGAAATAGATGGGGAAAAATGGATAAATCTCCCAAGCAGAATTCCAAATAATTAACACGATATTCTGCTCTTAGGCAGTAGAGCCTAACTCCCTGTATCTTAAGTGTGGGCTGTAGGCAGTAACTTCCTTTCAAAGAATACAGTATGGAAAAGAGTTTGAAAAAAGGAGTAACTTTACAGTAGAGAAACCTGACAAACCTGATACCTGGAGCCAGGCGACCGGGGTTAACGTGGACGTGAACAGTGAGAAGTCACACTGACAGCAGATACCCTGGTATTTGGTAATCGGTACGGACTGACGGCAGATACCCTTACATGATGTGATGAGAACGGCACTTTACCTCTGGGGCCTTCTTCGCCAAAACACATCACCCCATTTTACTATCATAAGGGGCATTCTACAAAATCTAGCCAGCACTCCTCAAACCTGGCAAGGCCTTCAAAAACAAGTAGTCTGAGAAACTGCCACCAATAAGGGGGCCTAAAGAGACATGACGACTAAACGTAAGATGGTGTGCTGGGGCAGGAGAGGACATTAGGGAAAACAGAGGAAAGCTGAATGAAGTATGGACTCTAGCTAAAAATGCGTCAGTACTGGTTCACTATTTGTGACAAATGTACCATACCAAGGTAAAAGGTTAATAACAGGGGAAACTGGGGAATATAGGAACTCTTTGTACTTTCTTTGCAATAAATTTGTAAATCTAAAACTGTTCTACAATGGAAAGCTCCTTCTTTAGTAAACAGCCCTATCTTCTTTTTTTTTAAGGTTCTGCTAGGGAAGAGAACGATTTTATTGCTCTGGATGAAAGCCGTCACCTCACTAGCACAGAATGGCTCATCCAGAGAGCTGACACACTTCTGTCTGGCTGGTGTGCAGCAATGTTTGGAGCTCACTCCATAGCCTGGGAGATTTCTGGTATACAGATGAACAGAATTCACTGTCATCATCACACAGTGTTTACTAACGATCTGGTTATCATTCAACCTTTGCAAGATGATGAAATATAGTTTAGAAAATACTTTTAAAACAAAGTTAAGTCAAACCCCTGGAGGGTTGGAGAGGAGAGCGAGAAGGGAGGACCGAGGACGGGGAGACAGCACCGCCTGGGGTGAGAAGAACGGCTTCACTCGGAGCATCGCAATACAGGGCACCGTTACGTCCACTTTCCATCGAACTGTGTAGTGGTTTCCCCTCCTTTTCTAACAGAAGCATTTCTAATCTGTACGTTTTGTTTGTTTGTGTTTGGCCACACTACGTGGCATGCGGGATCTTAGTTCCCCAACCACGAATCAAACCCGTGCCCCCTGCGGTGGAAGCGCAGTGTCTTAACCACTGGACCACCAGGGAAGTCCCTGTACGTTTTTTTTTAAATCCCTGAAAAGTCATACTTTGAAATCAAACCAGCAAGCTGAAAACAGTCTGTCAGCCCTTAAATAAGTTTATGACTTCTAAGTGAACTCCCATGAACCAAAGAAGTCATGTGCACATTTCAAATGTTCACCGAGAACATCATATGCTACAACATACTGAGGCTTGAAGCGGAAAGGCTAACACACTATGGATTAACTCCAGGACAGCACAGAGACGGGCCCCACCTTCCGCTTCAGCGTGGGCTTGGTGAGGACCGGAGGCGAGCTGGACCGCGGGCTCTCGGGCTCCCCTTCCTCCTCACTGCTCTCGCTGCAGCCCCGCAGGAGGGCCCTGTCCCCATCGCTGTAGCGACCTTCACTGTAGCGACGGGGCAGCCTGTCGTGGCTTTCTGGCGGCCCACACTTCAGAGGCTCGGGGCTTCTCTTGAGCGGTCCTCGCCAGAGCTCGAGCCCCTCACTCGGTCTTCTTTTGGGACCATCTGGCTTCCCGTCCTGGCTCTGCTGCTCCTGCGAGGCTGCCGGCTGCTCCTGGCTTTCCGGGTACTGTTCTTGGCAGGTTTCTGATGTGTCCTCACAGTCTCCATACTGCTCCGCAGGAGCTGATGTCTCTTCCAAAAGCAGTTTCGAATCCTCATCACCAAAGCGCTCCTGGGCTTTTCTGTTCTTCCTCCTCCAGCGGCCTCTCCGCGATGGCTGATTATTGGCAGGAAGACTGTCACGGGGAAGGAGCTGTTTGTTCAAACGCGCAGAACTGGCTGGTGCCGTAACTTCTGGTTTCTTTTCACTTTCTACCGAAGCATAAGAATCTTGTTCTTTGTTCTCACGAGATGCAGACTTCCCCACCTAATTTTAGAAAATAAAGCCATGGTGGTTAATTTTCAGTCTTATTTGGTTATATCTCCTATTCTGACCTTTTAAATACTGAGATAAAAAAAAGAAAACAGAGCTTTAAAGAGAAAGTTATTAATTACTTAATGGCTAACATAAATATGTTATGTGTTAGGCACTGTTTTAAATGCTATATGGGTATAATTCACACCAATTACATGAAGTATTATTATTATTATATCCCCATTTTACAAATGACGTAACTGAGGCACAAAAAATGTAAGTAACTTGCCCCAGGTCATGCAATGGCAAATGAAGAAGCTGGGATATAAACCCAGACAGTCTGATCCAAGAGTCAGTGCTCTTAACTGCTATACAATACCATATTCAATAAACAAAGTGAATATTATTATTCTTATAATCTAGTAAATGTTAAATGAGATAGTTTATGAAATTTCTCAGAAACAGAAATTTATAAACAGAGGAGAAGGACTCTGGGGCATGGGCAAGAGAAAGAGGATGCTCAAAAAATGAAAGAAAATTTCTGTAATTATTTTGACTTATTTTATTCTGAATATTTTATTTTATTTTGAAAATTACACTAAACAGGGGCATGAAACTTTATGTTTATCAAAGGAGGACACAGATTTTTAAAGGATGAAAAGCACTGCTTTAAAGAATAGAACAGAGACAAGTACACATCACATGAAGAAAAATATTGAAAATGATGTAGTACAGTCCCTCATTAACCCTTTAATGGCTAGAGACACCGAACTATTTGGTGCTCTATTAGAAAACACGCATCTGTTTATTTCCTTAATGTTTTAAGGAAAATGGATCTTCATTTTATTTTAAACAATGGTCAGATTTAGATTCAATTCAGATTCCTCAATTCCTATACAGCTTCAAATTTAGCTGCTTATTGGCACTGTGATAAGAAATATTTACTCATAAGTAACATATTATAACAAATTTAAAGGTTTCCTAATGATACAAGGCTTAAAAATATAGAAAGAAGTAAACAAAACCCAGTCTTCCTGAAATTTCTATCACTTAAATAAACTCAGAAACTCTAATGTGAATTTATGGTGTTAAACAGTTTAAGATATCATTATAGGTACATCACAAACACTCATGAAAACCAAAATATGCTCTTGTATCCCCAACAACAGGGACCATTCGTGCCCTTACACTCAGCTCTAATTCTCCTTCCTGGCTCTGAGGCTCTTCCTGTTCTCCTTCCTCTTCCTCCTCCTCCTCCTCTTCTTCCTCCTCCTCCTCCTCCTCTTCCTCCTCCTCCTCCTCCTCCTCCTCCGAGATGACGGAATTGGAGACTATGACAGGAGTCCAGCGCAAACACTCTGGATCTACATCCACGGGCCGCAGATTCAGCTGAAGCTTTGCCATGTGATCTTGGATAAGTTTTTCCCGGCGGATAATCACAAATCTGAAACCAGAGGAAAGTTTATAGCAATCAACGACGCACAAGGAGTACCAAACAATGAATATGGAGCTACACCCTCAGAAAGCCCTGGAGATAAATGCTTCACAAAAAGCCTGCCTGGGAAGACACCACCACTGAGATGGCTCAGAATATGAACTGGACAAACACTTCACACTCAACTAGAGCGAGGGATGAGGTTGTCTCAGCCACTTCCCGTTCTCACACTTCCCACCTCTGAAACTTCTGCTACTCTCCTGTACTCTATCTTTTACTCTCCTGTACCCTTTTACTCTCCATCTTTCTAGCCCAAATGCCTCCTTTCTTTGTGACCTTTTCTCAACCACACTAGAAAAGGGTAAGCTGTCCTTCCTTTGACCTGTATTTCTTTTGTCCCATTTGTATGGAAATTAATCAAGAGTGTATTTTATTTGACACTATTTCCACAGTTGTTACTTCTTGTATGGTGAAGGAGCTCCCAATAAATAAAATAAAAGATTCAGTAGCTTAGGTCCAAAAGTTAGAAGGAAGACCAGAAAAGAAGTTAAAAAAAAATATGGTCAACAGTATAAAATACAGAAAGGAAAATGATGTCTCAGTATCACCAAGTACACCATTCGTATTAGTTTACGTCCTTTAATTGACAATTGGGCTGTCCGATCCAAAACCTTCCACCTAATTATCTTTCAAAGGTTACACAAAGGGATGTGATACTCACTGGTCACTCCGGAAGTCCAGCATTCGCAGGTGGTGGAGTGTGGAAGTAATGTCTTGAGGGCAGATTCCAGTCAACTTACTTAACTTCTTGATGCTGATCTGCTTGTCATTTTGGTGATAAAGGCACTCCAATATGACACTTTTCCAATAAGCCATGTAGGAGAGACGACCGAGGTCGGATAACGGTTTCTCTGGAGACCCCGCTTGGCCTTCACGCTTTGATAACAAATAACCTAAAGAAACCCCCAAATCACAGATGTGTCAGAGAGCCTAAAAGAGGGCAGTTTACAAAAATAACAAGCCCCTCTTCCACAATCAATCCAAGTATCATAGGCTACAATTTCAAAAGTAAATTCCTTCAAGCAAAAGAACAAAATTACAAAACCACTTGAAAACAAATTTGCAGGAAGATAACATAATCTGTATACACTGAACATTAAGTTAGTATTACTTTGTCTACAGTTAATATAAATCACACTGTTAGAATATTCAAACTGTTAAAAATCAGAACTTCACATTAATAGGCAAGAATGCTTTTTATTCAATGTACAAGGAGGGGAAACCACCCTTGCATGTTTTATTTCAACCGCTAGATGGCAACAGATTTACACGAATTGCACAATACAAAAGAATGCCTTTAGTTTTTACATAACCCTATCTATGAAGATTGCAGTTCTTCTGTGAGTGATTTAGATGACGATTTCTCACTTCAACCAAAGCTCTCCTCACAATTACCTATCACCCTAATTCCTGGTGAGCAAGAATGTCAGTGTGCGAGTGTCACTGTGCATGGTGGTGGTATTACTTTGTCCTCTTGTCCAGTGCGTGAGTCTCAAGAACAGGAAAAGAAAGGCATAAATTCTAAGGGAAATCACTCTAAGAATGGTAATGTGGGAAAATACATTGCATTAAAATAAATACTGTAATCATACAATTATTTGTATATCTCAAAAAAATGACCAATGCATAATAAAATATTTTCCCCTAACTTTGCTACTTAATGGCGTACATGTCCAATCATGAGTCCTATTTCAAAACAATATACTGATATTAAAGGAAATAATCTGAGTTTTACCCTCTACTATTACTCGGAAAAAAAACACCAAGAAAATGTAAAAAATAACCAATGGCACATACTTCCAATAAAATATAGTCAGGAGCACAGTGAATAAGCTTCATTGGTCTGCATGAGAATTAATACTAGTGATGTAATCATCTGATATTTAGAAGAATTTCCTGTATCAAAATCCTTAGTTTAACCGTTACTTCTTTAAATATTATTTAAATATTATTATTATTTAAATATTATTCCTTTAAATATTATTTTTAGCAATTATCTGAGGGAAAATATGCCCTCAAATACCACTATTTTATAATCAATATAAAATTTACCTCAAACATACATTTACTTTCTAAGCAAGATTATCAATGTATAAAACAAAATGCAGGGCTTCCCTGGTGGCGCAGTGGTTAAGAATCCGCCTGCCAACGCAGGGGACACAGGTTTGAGCCCTGGTCCGGGAAGATCCCACATGCCGCAGAGCAACTAAGCCCATGCGCCACAACTACTGAGCCCATGTGCCACAACTACTGAAGCCCATGCGCCACAACTACTGAGCCCATGTGCCACAACTACTGAAGCCCACGCACCTAGAGCCCATGCTCCACAACAAGAGAAGCCACCGCAATGAGAAGCCCGCGCACCGCAACGAAGACTAGCCCCCGCTCACTGCAACTAGGAGAAAGCCTGCGCGCAGCGACGAAGACCCAACAAACACAGCCAAAAATAAATAAATAAATTTATATTTTTTTAAAAAACAACAAATTGCAAGTTCCACAATAACCTTTTTTTAGAACTGTTAGCTTTCAATTTTAACTCAAATTTTTCACTGTATCATTTACTTCTAAAATTTTTAAAGGTGCATAGCATATTTTTAACCACTAGGTAGAGCCTGTAACTAAAAAAATGATGCAGACACCCATTTTCTCAGATAACTGGGTAATAAAAAGAGGGCAGGTGCTGCACTTCTTTATTTGTACTAATTTAAGTAGTTCTACAGTGTTTTTAATATTGTTGTGAGAATTAACTGCATAAAACAGAACTAAGTTCTGTTGTAAATTAATAGCTGCAAATTAAAACTATTTGCTATAGATCACACAGAAGCTCATATCCAATATTAGCTATTTTTGAAATATTCACATGCAACCAAAAGAAAAAAAATGTTCATGGCCTTAGGCTTTAAAGTTCCACTCAGCAGGGCTTCCCTGGTGGCACAGTCATTGAGAATCTGCCTGCTAATGCAGGGGACACGGGTTCGAGCCCTGGTCTGGGAAGATCCCACATGCCGTGGAGCAACTAGGCCCGTGAGCCACAACTACTGAGCCTGCGCGTCTGGAGCCTGTGCTCCGCAACAAGAAAGGCCGTGATAGTGAGAGGCTCGCGCACCACGATGAAGAGTGGCCCCCACTTGCCACAACTAGAGAAAGTCCTTGCACAGAAACAAAGACCCAACACAGCCAAAAATAAATAAATAAATTAATTAATTAAAGTACCCTTAATTTTAAAGAAAAAGAAAAGTTCCACTCAGCAATATGACAAAAGATACAAGCAACCAATAAATCATCTGCAAATCTTTAAACACACACACACACACACACACACACACACATACACACTATCTCTCTCTCCACAGGAAGAGACAATGAGCAATTATGTTACTATAATCCTTACTGAAATCGATGAGAAACCTGCCATAGCCCTTGCGTTGGTACTGGGGAAGAATCATTATACAGGAAACGTTGTACTTCTGTTGGCAGTGCTTTTCCTGGTGGAGAAAACAAAAGCCAAGTTTTTGGCTGGTAAGACTAAACACTGATGCTAATTTTTAAGAAACAAAGACCAATAGTCAAAACCACAGCCCTGGTCCTTTGGGAGTAACAATGCACATCAAGAGAAAAACACCCCTCTGGGAGGAGAAAGGACACGGTTAAGTCACTGCCATTACCCACAAAGCAACCATACCAGGAGAATAAAAATATAAAATGGAATGATGCCACCCAACACCAAGTGCAACTCAAAAACAGTATGTCAATGCCTGAGGTGAGCAGAGGAATCCGAGTCCCAACGGATCTGCAAAGCTACAAATGGTGTGTCAGTGTGGCACCCTAGAAGTGGGATGATTCATCACCAAAGTTTCTTTTATTTCCCTTTTTGGTGCTACATAGGGTGGGTATAAATACACTTTTATAAATCAAGCAATATATTTAAAATTATATTTAACTATTGAAACAGCCTAATAACAGAACTAGGACTTTTCACTTAACTATCTTTATACACTTAGATTTTACCATGGGCTTGCTTAAATGAAAGTACATCTTTTACATTGTTTGACTACAAAATAAACTTTTTTTTCTCCCCAAGAGAATGAAAAATTGAAGGAGAGAAAATACCCTTTAATAAAAATGGCTTCCTAAAAATTCTTACGTCTATGCCTAAAATGCAAATTAGGAAGAGATTTAAAATGAGAAAGAACTCAGAGAGGTAATGACTCTGTTTATTTCACGAGTTCTATCTATCATCACCATGGGAGTAGAAGTCATAGAAGCTCTCCCTCTGGGTAAGCAGTTCATGTTCCCAGCAGACTACAGTCTGTTGAACATTACTAGGCACCTGCTGGTACCAGGTAAGTTTCTCAATGTTCCTTCTGTTTCCCTTTCCAGAAAGCCAGATGGAACCCAGAGGTGCTGCATCCTGTAGTGTCTCCTAGTGAGAACCAGCAAAGATCGTTTCAGATTTCCATACAAATTCAAAAAAAATTTAAGCTGATATACTTACTTTAGAAAAATAGCCAACAAGGTGGCAGCCCTTGACATCATTCTGGGTTAGTACATAAAAAAGAAATGGCTCCACGTCATAATAGAGTGTTTTGTGGTCAAGAAACAATTTTGCCAAGAGACACAGGTTCTGACAATAAATGGTACTCACATTCCCATCAACCTAGAGGAAAAAAATAGACAAAATGGTCAGCAGGGTGTCTCTTTAGTTCTAGAATAACACACATCAGAAACAAGCATCTGTGGGTACCCACAGTCCAGCCTAAGAGGAGCTGGCAGCTATCAGAACAAAATGGACCTGGAAGCTGTCCTTTGAAATGGCAGAGTACAGTGCCTGCTATTTTAAGACAACTAAATATATAAAACACTGCACTTCAACAAAGCATGAAAAGTCTAGACAAGGAGGTGATGGCCAGTTTTAAAAATAGCACTTTTTGCTTTTATAACAAGATTGACTACAGGAATCCTTCAGATGGCAAGCTGATCTGATGTATTTTTTCAAGTATTTAATTCAACAAAAGATCTAAATGCAACCTCTCTTCTAAAATACATATAAGCAAGGTAAAACTATAGTTTAATCTGTGCCAGCAGCTAGAAGCAATGTAATCTGACTGCCATGATGAGATTTCCCCCAAATAAAGCTACTCAAGGGATTATTATCTATTGTCAGAAGCACCAAGCAGGTTCCCTAGGCAGCAACCTGGCAAGTGAGGTATTTCTTGGACTCCAGTTGGCCAAGATCAGGAGGACTAGGCTATATGCTCCCAATACCCCTGCAATTCTTGGCATTGCTGGAGCCAGCTCTTTTATGAAAATGCCAACAATTGCCTACATCAGACCCAAAGACCAGTTGACATTTCAAGACTGCAATTTCTTTAGCAATTTAAGTATTTATTGTACACCACACCCTTTCCCTCCCCACGAGGTCAAGAGCTCCTCTATTCCTCACCTAAAATAAAGGCTTTGGGAAGATGAGGAAAGTGAGGGATGGAATAGTTCCTGACAATCTGAAATTCTATCATCATAGTAATTAACAGAACTGAGCACATGGCAGGTACTCAATTAATACTTGGCAATTAAACCACAGAACTGAGATCAAGAAATTAAAAACCACTACTAACAACACAGAATCACGGATGTAGCGTGAGTCATACAACCATGATGCAGTCAGGAAATATATTAAGATTTATTCAATATACAGCTATTACACATACCTCTACACAACATTCCTTTAAATAGAGCAGTAGAAATCTTTTCATTTAAGTGTCATATTTCATAGATTCTAAGACACAATCTTATCACATCTAAACATAAGTAAAATCTGTTGGCATTTAATAATCGAATGGAGTTTGATCATAATTAGCAGTACCTTTACCTTCTCAGTGGTACATAAAATAAGATATATTACAACTGATGTCTTTGATTCAATGAAATACAGAATAGTTTATTCAGAGATCAAGCTTGTGAACTGGGTACCACTTAGATTGGCCTAATTCTGCTTCTCCCTCATACAGCTGAACTACTGACTCAGTAGTGAATGAACAACAGTAAAATAACATTTCCAAAAAAAAAATCAAGTTGTGCAATTAAAGTACAGGTGGCACTGTACTTGAAATGGGTAGGAAGACAACTACTAAACATCTTCTACTTTACCTCAAAGACAGAAATGTTATTCTTTCTATAAATCTCATTAGCAGGAGGATGGAACCAACCACATTTCTTCATGTGCTGCTGTAGAATAGTTCTACTTTTCATATATTTTAGACAGAATTCACAGAGATACAACTTAGGCAGCCTGTAAAAAATAATTACACAAATAAGAGGGCTTTATATTTTATAAGACTTTAAACTTTCATCACTATTCTTTTCTGATTCTCATTACTACCCAGGTAAAAAGGTAAAGAATGTATCATTATCCCCATTAACCAAATGAAAAAAAGGAAAAACTAAAACTAAAGATAAAACTAAGTTGAATAACAGGATCCAACTAATTAACGGCAAGAAGGCAGGGGTGAGAATCAATTCACCCAATTCAGTGCTCCTCCTATTAGACTAATACTTTGCAGTCTTTTTAAGTTATCCACGGGACAGACGTGAACATCTCACCTTCTCTACTCCGTGATAATCTCCAGTAAGTAAAAAGTCAAGTCTACCTTGAGAACACACCAGTAAGTGAAGAAGATTTTGTTATGCTATATATTCTTTCTTCCTTTATTTGGTCATTCACTCATTAATTTCAGAAAATGATTTATTGAATACTATCAGGCTCCTGTGCTAGGTATACTAGGTACAGAGTGCTGAGTAAGATGGACATATAGTAGGTATTATAAAAGCAGATTTTATATATCTTTTTAAGTATAAAATTATAATATGTTTTTTTCAAGTTAGGACATACTACACTACCTCCTTCCTTCCACCCCTGAAATTCTGGCTTCCTCTCTAGTTAAATATCACATTAAATCCTGCAACTCAAAAGTCTATTTTTCAAGGTGAAATAAAATTTCAATTTATTCATTCACATATTCTCTGTTATAGTCATATCATTTATATTTATTCAACAGTCTTTCTATTTTAGCCGTAGTTTAACAGGATTTCTTCCATATAATGTCCCTTTTATGAGGAGCTAGGCAACAAAGTGATGAGATCAGTTCATAAAGTAACAGAAGGAACATAACCTAAACTAAAACCCAGTGGCTTTTATATGTGTTTTAGTCTGAATTGAGAAGACTCCTGATGGCTCTCTATTATAAAATATACACCCCATGTATCCTCAGCACAGAGGCTTCCCTGCATCCTGAACTGTGTCCAAAACTGGTAAGCACACCTTGGTAAGCTCAGATCTGATCCTACAATGAAAACTGCATATGTGAAAATACTGGATGATATGACAAAAAATATAATCCAAATAAAATATGGTATCTTCCCTCATATAAATAAGTACTGAGGCTGAAGGAAATTTTTAAAAAACCAAAAAACCTCATTAATTTAGTGTCGCCATCAGTTTAGATAGCTATGCTTTAAAAAGATTAATCTGGAATTTAAAAAAAAGTAGATTAATGTACAAAAATGTTTGCTTTGTTAACGTGTGAAGACCATAACTATTTTTTCAAGTTCTACTTTAGAAGCAGCTTTTGAAGCATATTTATCTGAAAACATCTAACATTCAACTAAAGCCTTTCCCAGGTGTATTATGGAACACTAGTTCTGTATACACTTAAGTGTTTCATGCTCAAGTAAAGTGGGAAAAGGCATGTGATTAATTTTTTCTTCTCCCTTGGGGATTCACAATGTGTATGAATTCCTTCTCTACAATCCCACATCTTATTTTTAAAACTGCCATTCAGCACACTAAAAGCTTCCATGGAACTGCTGTGGTATATAATATTTCTAAATGTCTACAATATGTAACACAAAAATAATATCTAGTATTAGTCAAACTCAAACAACCCGAAATTATATCATTAGTACAAAAATAAGCCATTCCAAAATAAAGTACTGAGTGAAACAAATAATGACTGACATTACAAATAAAAGCAGAAGCCAAGAGCACAGAAAAGAAAGGCTTCCTAGGCCACTCTGCTTACTTCCCTTGCATGTTGCCTCAAACTACTCAGAGAAGGAATGACAGCAGGATAAACAGCTTTTTCCTTCTTTCCCACCAGAACTGAAAAAACCTCAAAATGAAATGGCCCCAGTTGAATACTTCATCATCTAATGTGGGCACTAAATGTATTAACTGAGTCTCAAAGCTGACCCACAACTGCCAGCCTGTCTTCCTGAATATCTTGGATTTTGAACAATTTCTTCTTCAAAGGAAGGTGGAAGAATGAGGTTCTCCCTATAAATGTACCTAATGGCATCCTCCTCCCTGCAACTACTCTCCTACTTACCTATTCTTTACTTGTTCTAAATTCTCAATGAGCTATATCTAGAGAAGACAAAAGCTCTTTGAAAAGATACATGAACCTCAATGTTCACAGCAGCACTATTTACAATAGCCCAGACATGCAAGTAACCCAAGTGCACATCACCAGAAGATGTGGTACATATACATATACACCCATATACATGCAACGGAATATTACTCAGCCATGAAGAAGAACGAACTATTGTCATCTGCAGCAACATGCATGGACCTAGAGAATATCATACTAAGTGAAGTCAGACAGGGAAAGACAAATACTTTATGGTATCACTTATATGTGGAGTCTAAAAATGAATACAAATGAATCTACATACAAAACAGAAACAGACTCACAAACACAGAAAACAAACTTATGGTTACCGAAGGGGAAAGGGAGGGTGGAAGGGATAAATTAGGAATATGGGATTAAGAGATATAAACTATACATAAAATAGATAAGCAACAAGAATCTACTCTGTAGCACAGGGAACTATATTCATTATCTTGTAATAACCTATTGATATAATGGAAAATAATCTAATATATATCAAATTATTTATAATATATATAAATATATATAACAGAATCACTTTGCTGTACACCTGAAACTAATACAATATTGTAAATCAACTATACTTTAATAAAATAAATAAACAAATTCTCAATGACCAATTTTAACTTGTTGCAACATGAAGATAAAGAATCCTTGAGTGTAGGTTCAGTGTGACAGCTAAATATTACAAATAAATATTTCCTACAAATGTGAATCTAAAAAACCTAAACAAAATTCTGAGCTTTTTGAAATAAGAAAGAAAGTAAGAGACAGAGAGATGGAGGGAGGGAGGGAAGAGAAGGGAGGGGAGGGGGAAGGGAAGGGGGGAGAGGAGGGAGAGGAAGGGAAGAGAGAAAGAACCAGTGACTTTTCCAGGTTACAATAATGACAAATGCCAACTTCAAGCTGTTTACTTGGAATAGCAAGATGTATGGCATTTTACTGATTATTTTTTTTAAAAACTTCACTGGGCCTTATTACATGAAAACTAATAAAACAGAAGCAAGCATAATATGATCTAGTTTATTCTAAATCAGTTCCTGCTGAAAACATTCTTAAAGCCTCCTACTTATTTTTCTTTTTTTTATTGAGGTATGGTTGATGTACAATAAGTCCCAGGTGTACAACATTGTGATTCACAATTTTTAGAAGTTATACTCCATTTACAGTTATTATTAAAATATTGGCTATGTTCCCTGTGCTATAAAATATGTCATTAGCTTATTTATTTTATACATAGTAGTTTGCACCTCTTCATCTGCACCACTATCTTGCCCCTCCCCCTTCCCTCTTCCCACTGGTAACCACTAGTTTGTTCCCTGTGTCTGTGTGTCTATTTCTTTTTTGTTACATCCACTAGTTTATTTTTTAGATTCTACACATAAGTGATATCATATAGTATTTTTCTTTGTCTGACTTATTTACTAAGCATAATACCCTCCAAGTCCATCCATGTTGCTGCAAATGGCATTTCGTTCTTTTTTATGGCTGAGTGGTATTCCTTTGTTATATGTACATATATACATATACACACACACATACATACATAAAAAATGTTATATATACATAACATCTTCTTTATCCATTCATTTGTTGATGGACACTTAGGCTGCTTCTATGTCTTCGCTACTGTAAACAATGCTGCTATGAACATTGAGGTGCATATATCTTTTTGCTTTAATGTTTTTGTTTTCTGTGGATATATACCCAGAAGTGGAATTGTTGGATCATATGGTAGTTCTCTTTTTAGTTTTTTGAGGAACCTCCATACTGTTCTGCACAGTAACTGCACCAATTTAAATTCCCACCAACAGTGTACAATGGTTCTCTATCCTCCACATCCTCGCCAACATTTGTTATTTGTAGATTTTTTGACGATAGCCATTCTGACAGGCATGAGGTAATATCTCATTGTGGTTTTAATTTGCATTTCTCTAATGATTAACAATGTTAAGCATCTTTTCACATGCCTGTTGGCCATCTGCATGTCTTCTTTGGAAAAATATCTATTCAGGTCTTCTGCCCATTTTTTAGTCAGCTTGGTTTTGGGGGTTTTTTTGTTTGTTTGATGTTGAGTTGTATGAGCTGTTTATATATTTTGGATATTAACCTCTTATTGGTCATATCATTTGCAATTATTTTCTCCCATTCAGTAGGTTGTCTTTTCATTTTGTCAGTGGTTTCCTTTGCTGGGCAAAAGCTTTTAAGTTTAATTAGGTTTCATCTGTTTATTTTTGCTTTTGCTTCCTTTGCTTTAGGAGACAGATCCCCCCCCCAAAACTGCTGTGATTTATGTCAAAGAGTGTTCCACCTATATTTTCTTCTGGAAGTTTTACGGTTTCAGGTCTTATCTTTAGGTCTTTAAACCATTTTGAGTTTATTTTTGTACCTGGCTTAAGAAAATTGTCTAGTTTCATTCTGTTGCATGTAGCTGTCCAGTCATCCCACAATCATTTACTGAAGAGACTGCCTTTTCCCCATTGTACATTCTTGCTTTGTCATAGATTAACTGACCATAAGTGTGTGGGTTTATTTCTGGGCTTTCTATCCTGTTCCACTGATCTGTGTGTCTGTTTTTGTGCCAGTACCATACTGTTTTGATTACTGTAGCTTTGTAGTATAGTCTGAAGTCAGGGAGCGTGATGCCTCCAGCTCTGTTTTACTTTCTCAAGATTGTTTTAGCTATTCAGGATCTTTTGTGTTTCTACACAAATTTTAAAATTTTTGTTCCAGTTCTATGAAAAATGCCATTCGTAATTTGATAGGGACTGCACTGAATCGGTAGATTGCCTGGCGTAATATGGTCATTTTTAACAATAATAATTCTTCTAATCCATGAACACAGTATATATCGTTCCATTTGTTTGTGTCATCTTCAATTGCTTTCGTCAATGTCTTAATAGTTTTCTGAGTACATGTCTTTTACCTCCTTAGGTAGGTTTATTCCTAGGTATTTTATTCTTTTCGATGCGACTGTAAATGGGATTGTTTCCTTAATTTCTCTTTCTGATAGTTCACTGTTAGTGTACAGAAAGGCAACAAATTTCTGTATATTAATTTTGTATCCTGCAACTTTACCAAATTCATTGATGAGCTCTAGAAGTTTTTTGTGGCATCTTTAGGATTTTCTATGTATAGTATCATGTTATCTGCAAACAGTGACAGTTTTAATTCTTCCTTTCCAATTGGGATTCCTTTTATTTCTTTTGCTTGTCTGACTGCTGCAGCTTGGACTTCCAACACTCTGTTGAATAAAAGTGGTGAGTGGGCACCCTTGTCTTGTGATCTGAGAGGAAATGCTTTGGCTTTCCATAACTGAGTATGAAATTAGCTGTGGGCTTATCATATATGGCCTTTATTATGTTGAGGTATGTTCCTTCTATGCCCACTTTCTGGAGAGTTTTTATCATAAATGGATGTTGAATTTTGTCAGAAGCTTTTTCTGCATCTGAGATGATTATATCGTTTTTCTTCTTCAATTTGCTAATGTGGTATATATCACACCAACTGATTTGCAGATACTGAAAAATCTCTGAATCCCTGGGATAAATCTCCCTTGATTATTGCTTACAATCATTGTTTATGATCATTTTAATGTATTGTATTTGGTTTGCTAGTATTTTGTTGAGGATTTTTGTATCTATGTTCATCAGTGATATTGGCCTGTAATTTTCTTTTCTTGTGGTATTTTTATCTGGTTTTGGTATCAGGGTGATGCTGGCCTCATAGAATGAGTTCAGAACCATTCTTTCCTCTGCAGTTTTTTGGAGTAGTTTGAGAAGGACAGGTGTTAACTCTTCACTAAATGTTTGGTAGAATTCATCTATTAAGCCATCTGGTCTTGGGGTTTTGTTTATTGGGAGTTGTTTTATTACTGATTCAATTTCATTACTGGGAATTGGTTTGTTCATATCTTCTATTTCTTCCTGCTTCAGCCTTGGGAGAGTGTAAATTTCTAGGAATTTTTCCATTTTTTCTAGGTTGTCCATTTGATTGGCATACAGTTGTTTGTCATAGTCTCTTATGATCCTTTGTATTTTAAAAGCCTCTTACTTTATTAAAACCAAGCCTACTGGGATGACACTGTTAGTCTAAAGGGAATCATCCAATAAAACTCCAGGAAAAAACCAAAATATTTCTTCTAGTAATAGTACAAACAGCTGCAGTTCTCTGATTGAAAAGATATTATCATATAGGAAAAACACTAGATCACATGAAATGAAATGCAGTTATTAAGATTATGAATACTCCCTGCCCTAAAGAATACTGCTGGGTGCTGCTTTCTGTCATCTTCTTCCTGAGAGCACCTCGGCCTTGACTATCAAGTTGGTGTATGGTCACTGTGATTAGCTGCATCATGGGGTATAGCCCCCATACTTGACATTTATTTTCAAGCACCCATTACATGGACACCACAGTCTATGAAGTCAGGACTGGGCTGCAGCTTATTGTTTCCCTTACATCTAGGATGATGCAAATATTCTTCCTAGAAATTCCTACAATACCTTCTTGGCTTTTGAACATTGCCCAAGATAGTAGCAGTTTGTGTGACTTTTCTAACAGTTCAACTTGTAGGAAAATTTTAATACAAATTGTATCAACTACTACTTAAGTCAAAGACTACGGTACAAGTCATCTAAGATCAATCTAGGTATCAATGCTATATGGAGTAGTGAAGCACAGAGGTTAAAGGTTATGGCTATATGGTAAGAGAAGAGTGGGATTAAATCCTGGTTCTGCCACTTATAAACTGTATGGTCTTGAATATGTTTGCTGGGCCCTAGGCTGTAAAACGAAGAAAGCAATATCCACCTCACAGAATTATTCCAGAGATGTTCAGTCCAGTAGCAAGCTCAGTGAATGGTAACCATAGCTGCTATTATTTATAACTAATACTATGAATATTTTTATTCTCCTTTCACCCATTTTACATCATCATTTAATGGTCATGCAAGGACTTCAAGGATGCTGTTCTTTAGTAACTGGGGCTGTACATAATCTACGCATCAAATCAAGTCAGGAACAGGATCAAAAGGTAGAGCAAGGTTCTTAAGCTACTCAATAATGTGGGAATCTGCCTTCTTAGGATCTTAATATGATCTTGCAGCAAAGAGGTCATTAAGAAGCTAGGCTCTAAGCAGCTCAGGAGTAGAGGCTATCCCATGATCACAGTTCCTCTTGCCTCTAGCCCATCAATGTCATGTTTTTAAAGGTAGAGCAGGGCCCTCTATGGACCTGTCTATCATGTGTGTGCATAACATGGCCCTGTTGGAGAAACCTAGGGTTAAAACCCTGGTTTCTATTTTTCAACAACTGAGACTTAATCATACTGCTCCAAATGAAGCAGCATTATTGCTTCATTGCTGTTGTTTCATTTTGCTTTGTTTTTTTTTTTAAGTCATGGATGCAAGATTACTTAACATACACTACACACACAAATATCTGAATATTATGGGAGACAATGCATAATCCCACTTCCCAAAAGATTTTTCCTCCTGTGATCGTTTTTGTTTTTGCTCCAATTGTCCTATTTTGCATGCTTTAGGATTTGGAATTTTTTTTAAGTGTTTAAAACATTTAACAAGAAAATAATTTGAAGTAATTTAGCAGAGAATAACAGTCATTAACAAAGTAAAAATACAGGTTTATTATCTGGAAAACATAAGATCTCTAAACATTATAGTCAACTCAAGTTTAAAAGAACTCAGAAGTGAAACAAACCTAAACTCATTTTAAATAGATATATGTGGTTTTCTAACAATGTACTTAAAATTATGGATAGAAAAAGATCACAATTATAGATACTAAAGAGCTTATTAAATTACAGAATATTTTCTGAAGCAAAGTTCAGGGAACCCTCCACAATGGTGGATAAGGAAATGAATAGAAAATGTCTAAAATTCTACTTAAGAAAGTTGATGAATTTTACAGTTCTTACCCTACTGCTGCTTTCTATTACAATTCCTATTATACTTTTTTGGTTATTTATTTTTCTGCTGGCAATGTTTGTTCATTCTTTCACTGACAACTAATCCTGTCAAAGCTGATTAAGAAGTCACGTTCTAGTGACAACCTCATCAGAACAAAAAGCACATTTTTGATGAGGCTTAATATCTTAAAATCAACAGCCTCATGGTTGGGTCCATTCTCATCTTCTCTCTATCTCCATTCCTTAGTACATGGAGTTCCTCTCCTCCCCTTGAGGGGAAGAGAGAAGGTGCCTGTGGTTCCAATCTCTGCACTACAATCCCTGGAACAGGTGACACATGTGTTGAACAAGCTTTCTTTTCTAAGTGAAGCACTCTTGTGATTTGGACAGCTCACTTAAAAATGGCAATAATTTATTTTAAATTACTATTACTTTAAATAATAATTTATTTATTAAAATAATTTATTTTAATGAAGGAATTAATTCCTCAACTTTGTTGTTCTTGATCATACAATATCCTGGCTACCCAGAACTCCTGAGGAGGAAATTGCACTGAATACCTGTGTTCTGTAGGTAGTTGAGGAATTTCCTTCCCTCTTTTAACATATATACATAAAGTAATATATAAATATAATTTAATCTTTTTAACAAACTCAGATTGTTGTTCTTCCATGAAATAAACAGAATGCTGCCTTAAAGATCCACCACAGAGTCTGGGGCTAACTGACCCTACATTAAATGGGTCTCAGTTTGCTGTGTTTCATGAGCTTTATGTTAGTTTCCTGGAGTTTTGCTTTCTCTCTCTCTCTCTCTTTTTCTTTTGGTCACTGAGGTCTAGGTCTGTAACAACATTCTCATTCTTATTTTTCTATTTCTGTTAGACTTGGAAACCAGACAAGCAAGTTATTAAGTTACATGGAAAGAGAAAGTTTAAAAAAATACTGAGTTCTAGTTTTTTAACAAATTATACTGGCCTATTCCCAGCTTCTTCGAAATAACCCATATTAAAGCACTGTGTATACTATAAAGCACTAAATAAATCACTGTCAGTGTAATTATTTTGGCTAACATTTTAGACAAACCATGTTACTAGGTAGGTAAGAAGTTATATAATGAGTACTCTGAATACGTGTTTAACCCACAGAGCACCGTAATTTATTATTCCTTACAACACTCTGCTAAATGGGAAACTGAGGCATAGTAGCTTATGGATTAAAGAAAGAATTAATATGACTGCTGTACTTCAAATGGTAGGCCAGTATTTAATTGTTTGACCAAATTTTACTTTAACTCTTTTCATTTCAACCCTAAAAGAAAAAAGTAATAATAACTGACATTACTGGGCACTCACCATTTTGAAGTGATTTACATATTTCAACTCATTTAATGTTCACAATAAACCTCATGAAGTAAGAACTACTGTTATCTCTATTTTACGGATGAGGAAACTGAGGTACCAAGTAGCTGGGTAACTCCTAAGGTTACGTAGCTTATAAATGTCAGAGTTGAGTCATGAAACAAATCTGGCATGCTGCCTTACCCCAAAAAGCTGGTGACTGACCAATTTTTATATCTAGAAACCCAAGCCATTTATATGTAATATTTGTCCAATTACTCCTGGGAAAACAAATTATTTACTAAGTTTGTCAAATTATAAAAATTTAAATAAAAGGCTACTCAGTGAAACTTTATTTATAGTTAAAAATAAGAATCTCCCTTTAAAAAAAATTCTTAGTGTGAGGTATGAAGGCAAATTTCTCATAAACAAAAAATGTTCCCCTTTCATTCTGACTATGTGTCGGGTTTCCAATCTTAAGTAACAGCTTTTGGAAAGGTTACAGCAAAGAAAACATACAGCCAACTGAGATTAAGTGGCTGCCAAAGTATGCTGCTCTTATGGACATTTAAAACCAACCAGTTTTTTCAAATGTAAAAACATGAACTGCACCACAGTGTCTCCAAGATCCCTTCTAGTGCTGAAGTTCTATGGATCTAAGAACAGAAGGTAAACGGTCTCTTAAGACATACCTTGAGTATTCTTGAGGGTATGGAGAAGAGTACCAGGTGTGGATCTCATACTTCCCAAACTCAATAACAGAGGGACAGCGGACTTGTGGGTCAGGGGGACCGGTCACTCCAACTTTCTGTGCAGTGAGAAAATACATTAATTACACAAGTTAGCTACATTAAATACACTGAGACAGATAACAAAACCAACAAAACAGAAAAAACCCCATCTGAATCTAAGTGTCGCCTTCTCAGGATTCCACAGGAAAAGTTAAAAAGCCAGGAACAAGCTATTAAGTTTTGAAATAAGCTGTATTATCCTTTAAATAGAGCATCCAAATGAAGAATAAAAATGCTAATACATCTCTTAGAACCAAATGTAGTTGGTGACACTGAAGTTTCCCCATTTAATAATACTGTGAATATCCTCAACTAAGCTCACTCCTTAATCACTTAGTTGTTAAACAGACCCTGCTGGCACTTGGGGATATAAAGTCAGGGGTGGGGAGGAGTGCCTGCTGCCCACTGGCCGAGATCACATGTATAGTGTCCCAACTGACAGCAACGGCAACCACCTACTCAACATGTGAGCATGTACAGAAAGGAATCATCCTCCAGTTTGTGAAAACAGATATTAAGGAACATGACAAAACAAGTAAGAGTCTTCATTTTACACTGCCCCTAAAATTCCCTTCTTAGTGGCTTTTCATAGGTTTAACCAAAGAAAGTAATACTCTGTTAAACACATACTTTTATCCCTTTTTATCTATCTTCTGTTTATAATTAAGATAATTTCTATACCCCCATCCCTGCAATAACCTGAACTACACTATCTTAAATAAAGAATAACTTGTAAAGCGTTGAGGACTTCCACAGCAGCAGCTCAAATATAAGCCACTGCTAATGACTACAAGGATCAGGTTTTAGAACCTTAAATTCAAGGGGGATTTGATTTGCCCTGCACCCAATATAGCAAGATTCATATATGTATACATGTATATAGGCATACCTCGGAGATACTGTGGATTCGGCTCCAGACCACAGCCACAAAGTGAATATCGCAAGTCACACGAATTTTTTGGTCTCCCAGTGCATATAAAAGTTATTTACACTACACTCTAGTCTATTAAGTTTGCAATAGCATTATGTCTAAAAAAACCAATGGACGTAACTTAATTAAAAATACTTTACTGCTAAAAAATGCTAACCATTATCTGAGCCTTCAGCAAGTCACCATAACAGATCACGAGAACAAATATAATAATAATGAGAAAGTCTGAAATATTGCAAAAATTACCAAAATGTGACAGAGCCACAAAGTGAACAAATGCTGCTGGAAAAGTGGTGCTGATACACTTGCTCAACTCAGAGCTGCCACAGCCTTCAATCTGTAAAAACCTAACTATCTGTGAAGCACAATAAAGTGAAGTGCAATAAAACAAGGTATGCCCCTGTGTGTTATGCATATAACATATAATATATATGCATGTGTATTTGTTATGGATATTCTATAAACATTAACTGACTTTTTTTAAAAAAAGGAGCTAGAATTCAGCCTAATCAAACACGAGTATTAATAACTCTTCAAACGAGCAACCAAAATTCTCCTTCAGCTTTATGCTTTAAAAACCACTGAGAGATTACTGAAGTCTCTTGTTGGAGCTCGTGACAAACACACACACACACATACATACACACACACACACACCCCTTCTAACAAAACTAAAAAAAATCAGAGGTTTTTATTCACTTTTCATATAAATTCATTTAAGGAAGAAGCCTTTTCACCACAACTCATTTGACAACTCTCTCTGGTCTTTCTAACCACTCCCTTTATAAAAGGCCAAGGGACTTATCTCAGGTTTCATGCTGGAACACAGCCAGGTGAAACCTCACCTCTTCCTCAGACACCTCAAAACAAAAGACAAACATCTATTAGGTGGATAAACTGTGTTATGACACCAAGGAGTACTGAGGCTCTTCCAAAGGCAAAAATCAAAAAGAAAAACACAAGACAGGGTTAAAATAAGATTTTTTTCATGTCTGAAAACCAAAATAGAACTCTGCAAAAGGTTTTAAACACACTGTTCTTTAAACTACATTCCAGAATCATGTATTCTAATTCATAAAGTAGTATCTTTTAGCCTATCTTCACAGCTCAAAACAACAAGAATAGTAGTATAGAAAATATCAGAATAACCAATATCAGAAACCAAATCTAACTTCCTGAGCCAAGGATCAAGCAGGAAGCATGAAAAGTGAGACTGTGCACCTGCTGCGGCGCCGCCTGCTGTGTGAGAGCTTCCCCATCGCCGCCCAGCGCTCCTCCAGGTGGATGCCCAACGCAACAGTGGATACTCAGCCCCAGTACAACTGTCTGCACATCGCCGCCACTAGGAGAGTCTATGTAAAACCAGACTCAGAGCAGACCTCCTCTGCCTTCGCAGCCCTCGCCTTCCTGCACTGTGAGATGCGCACAGCCACAGGGCTCCTCGACCTGCAGCTCCCTTGGGAAAGAAGCCTCTGAGCCAGTGTGTTTCCCTTTACCAAGGTCTGGAAATTAGCAAAGGCTCTGTGCAGTGAGGAAGAAACAGCTGCATCCATACCACTCATTAACCTAGTCCTTGCCAAATTCAAATTGTCAAATCTGAATTACAAGGTTATCTTTCCTAAATCATTTTATTTTTAAATTTCAGTCAAAATTTCATTAAACATGCAGCTTTCAAAGTAGCAGATATCTAATATAATCAAGGGCACAACATTGTTTTAAACTTTTAACTCAGGTTCTGCCGCTCTGTGCCCTCCTTCTCATTTGAATATGCCAAAATCTTTAAAACGTAACATATATTCTGGGCCAGAATGGACTTTTTAATCTAAGAAAGTAAGGGGGGCACTAAATGCACTAGTAATTGGGCTAAATCAAAAGGTAGCTTTAAATATACCTATTCTAGATAATGAAACTTTTATTACCAGCAATTTATGAGAAAAGGCTGCTACTCTTCTGCAAAAACTCCACTTCTGTCAAATGACTAATATATGTTTTCCAATACAGAGACCACTCTTGCACACAGAGACCCCCACGTCTAGAGCCAGTACAGAACGAAAGTTACAACGGATGTAGATAGAGCCCTGCTCCCTCCCTCTGCCGGACCTTCCTTTCCCATTCCCTGTGCGAAGTGCCATTTTGGGGTGGGAGTGGAGGGTAGCGCCGCACCCTTAGTCTCAGTGCGAGATGTGAAATGTGGGGAGAGGGCAGGTCTTTCTGGCATTTGAACATTTCCCCATAAAAACTATGATTAAAAAATAACTCTGTTCCTTAGGGATTAAAAGTTACCTGATGAAAGAGATACATAAGAATGAGTTCACATGCTGCCAAGTGGAGAGAGCATGACCTTATGGGGTGAAGAGCCTCAGCACGTGTGGGGCTCCTACTGTGCAGGCTCTGCACCCCACACTGTCATCTCATTTATTCCCCACAGTCCAGTCCCCAAAGTAGGAAGCAACACGCCTGCTTTATAGATGGGGGAGTGGGGAGAAGCCAAGGACCAGAGAAGTTAAGAGGGAAAGAACTCCAGTACAGGAATATGAAGAGTGAAGCACAGAGACAGAAAAGAACCAACCGGGTACAAGGTGAGATAGAAAGTATGGGTAGCCCTCAACTAACTAATGTCTGAATTCCAAAAGTTTGTGTGTACGTTTCTTTGAACTGGAACTTAGTCTTCCAAAGAAATGAAGTTACTACACGTCCACAGTCTCTTATCCAAAACCCTTGGAACAGAATGTACGTCAGAATACTGAATTTTTCTCATGTTAGAGAAGTACTACAGGACCTATATGTATCTTAAATCAACAGCCTCAGTAGGATTTGCGACAATGCTCCATAATCAGATACATTAATATTTCTTTAGCAAAGCACATGAATAGTCACATTAAATGGGATAAGTAAAGAATATATATAGTCTAAACTCAGTTCAGATCATGTTTTGCCAACAATTGAATTAGGGTGACTAAGATCTTACTATAAAATGAGTTATAATTTTTTTTCATTCTCTAAAAAAGATATACATACACATGGCCAATATGTACATGAAAAGATGTTCGACATCACTAATCATCAGGGAAATGCAAATGTAAACCACAATGAGATACCACTTCACACCCATTAGGATTGCTACTATAAAAAACAAAACAAAACACCAGAAAATAACAACTGTTGGCGAGCATCTGGAGAAACTGGAAACCCTCGAGCATTGCTGGTGGGAATGCAAAATGGTACAGCCACTGCGGGGAAAAAACAGTATGGCAGTTCCTCAAAAAATTAAACACAGAATCATCATATGAACCAGCAACTGCACTTCTGGGAATACAGCCAAAAGAATTGAAAGCTAGGACTCAAACAATTATTTGTACACCATGTTCATAGCAGCATTATTCATAAGTCGAAAAGGCAGAAGCAACCCAAGTGTCCACTGACGGATAAAGGGATAAAAAAGATGTGGTACAAACACACAATGGAATACTATTTAGACTTTAAAAAGCAAGAAAATCCTGACACATATTACAACATGGATGAACCTTGAAGACATTATGCTAAGTAAAATAAAGCCAACACAAAAGGACAAATATTTTACGATTGCACTCATGTGAGGTCTACCTAGAGTAGTTAAATTCATAGACAGAAAGTAGAATGGTGGTTGCCAGGGGCTGGGGGAGGGAGAAATGGGGACTTAGACTTTCCTTTTCTCCTTATCCAGCTTAGATTCCAAGGTCTTTTACTGTACCTCATCTTTACATATATCCTTAACTTCCTTGCTTTTCTCCTGATTCTCCTGAATCCCAACTCTGGTTAAATTCAATATTCCAACACAATCCAAGTTATTACCCTCATATCTGAACACTATTAGAGAAAAACACAGAACCATGCTCACTAGTCTCAACTTATAATTCATACCCACTAACCTCAATGGGTGCTTGATGCTTCCCTACTCCATTCACTCTCCTGTTCTTCTAGATTATTTCATTACTTTCTCCTGTCTCTCCTCAAGCCTCCAATACCTTGTACCCCATCTTCACATTCAAGCAATGCCTTTGCTTTCTAAGAAGCAATCAAGAGAGCTTCCGCAGCTTTCCACTTTCCACGGCACATCTGTATGTCTACCCTTGTGGCCATACACCCTGCCCTTCCTTAAGGCTATGGATGAATGGTCTAGGCTCCTACCTAAGGCCAACACCCCAAATGACATGAGTGACACACTAAGCGCTTTGCAAGTATCAATTCATTTAATCCTTTCAAGAAACCTATTAAGTAACCTGGTTGACCAAGGGCACTCAGCAGAGACAGGATTTGAACCTGTGCAGACTGTCTCTAATACCTAGGCTCTTAACCACTATCTTAATAAATACTCAATAAAATTTTGCTAAATCATCAAATGAATGAACTCAAAATACATCTAAACAGCCTTCAATATGTGACTCATAATTAACGGGTAAACGCCTTCAGACACTACAACAACCCTCTGCTCCCACCCCTAGTTTCAGCAGTCCCAAGGAGTCCACTCCAGCAACAAAAAAGCAGTCATGGGGCTTCCCTGGTGGCGCAGTGGTTGAGAGTCCGCCTGCCGAGGCAGGGGACATGGGTTCGTGCCCCAGTCCGGGAAGATCCCACATGCTGCGGAGCGGCTGGGCCCGTGAGCCATGGCCTCTGAGCTTGCGCGTCCGGAGCCTGTGCTCCGCAACGGGAAGCCACAATAGTGAGAGGCCCGCATATGGCAAAAAAAAAAAAAAAAAAAAAAAAGCAGTCATGGGGATACCTTAAAACCCCAGCACGCTAAAACTAACATCCTCTTACTAGCTTTCAAAGCCCTCTAAAATCCAGCCCTATACCAGTAATTCAGTATTTTTTTCCATTACCCAACCATGTTCCATGCAGTTTTACCTCTCAGACTAAACTACAGGCAGTCCTTGCTTTGCATGCTACCATGTTAACTGAAACTTATGCATATCAAAACTGAGATCCAGTCTCAGTCGCTACAGAGTGCATGAAGCACGAACACAATTCTGATATGCATGTGTCGCCATCAGCACAGCACCACACAAAGCAAGGACTGCCCGTGTTATGACACCTTCACAGGCAGCTACCGTGTTTCTACATCATCGCCACAGTATGACCTGCACATAGTAGGCCCTCAAATATTTGCTGACCTGATGGACCAATAATCACAATGTCTCTTGTATTAATACAATATATACACTGTATTCCTCAAAGCTGAAGTTAATGTTGTTTACTCTACCTGGTAAGCCCTCATTCTCTTCATTTACCTAAATCCTGCTTCTTCTGTGACCATCTCAGATCATACCAACTCTTACTAATCGTAGAATATACTGTGAACATATGGAACAGTCCATATCATTTAATACAGCAACAAATTACATCAATTGGTACTCTGTGCCACTGTTTGCTGTTTATCTTACCTTTCTCTACTTGCATTCAGTACAGGCTTTATGATTTTGATGCCTCTGTAACATCTTTTACAGGGTAATGCAGGAGGTTACTGTGATCAGGGGCACAAAAATGGAAGTCACACAGGCCCCAGCTCTAATCCACCTCTACCATTACTAGTTACATAACTTCAGGAAAGTCACTCAACTAAAAGTCTCGGTTTCCTTGTGTAAAATGGAGTGGGTTTCAAGAAGCGTGCCCTTCGGGCACTCAAAGAAATCCAGAAATTTGCCATGAAGGAGATGGGAACTCCAGATGTGCGCGTTGACAACAGGCTCAACAAAGCTGCTGGGCCAAAGGAATAAGGAATGTCACATACCGTATCCATGTGCAGTTGTCCAGAAAACGTAACGAAGATGAAGATTCGCCAAACAATCTCTATACATTGGTTACCTATGTACCTGTCACCACTTTCAAAAATCTCAGACAGTTAATGTGGATGAGAACTAACTGCTTAAAGTTATAGAACCGCCTTTGCATCTTGACTTTCCTATTCTAGTTGTAGCTAACAGGCTCATATATCTTAGAGCAGTTCCCAATTACAAGATCATCTGGAAAGTGTTTCCTAAATACTGTACCTGGGCCCCTTTTCTCCTCAGTCCCTGGAGTTTCTGAATATTCGAACAGAGCCTAGGCAGGTTAAGGTGGTTTTGAAGTACATCCTGGCTTGAGAATGACTGTTTAGGTAGTTGCGACACTGGGCATATAATGTTAATACTTTTACATGCATGTTTTGTTAATTCTAAGATAAACATTTTTCTAGGAAAAAAATTAATTACTTAATTAAATTAAATAGGGATAACAATCCTTACCTCATAGGGTGAAGAGAGTTGTTGAACCTAGTTTATTCCATTTCTAATTAACTGTTCAATTCTTTATGCAAAGAAGAAAATTATTTTAGTGGCCCACACAGATTTCAAAAATGCTGTTAACTTTCTAGAACCACAAAAAAAACACAATCAAATCCTTCAAAATTAGAAAGCACTAAAATTACTATCGAAATATAATGTGCTATTTGGTGATATTTTATGTAAAAATCATTCTATATATTTCGAGGAGGCTGTTATGCTCTTCAGTGTAATGACTTGAATACAAATGCTTCTTTCTGGTGATGCATCTTTTAAGAAAAACCATTCCTTACAAGCTCACAAGATCACTGTTGAAATATAATTCCAAACAAAAGCCTATACTACTAATTTCTTATGCTTCTGTTTTTCTTTTTAGAGGTGGCTCTTTTTTATGAAGTGTTCACTGACTAGCTAGTAATGATGGAACACAGTACCAGGCAAACTATATTCTTCTCCTGAAATTAAAACAAAAACAAAAACAAAACAAAACAAAAACAATTAATAGATGACTCTTTTTTTGGGGGGGTGGCACTTGCTAAACATTTCAATAATGCTCAACTTAATGAGATAATGTATCATACAAAATTTAATTGTTCAAGGTCATCACTATGAGCCATCACTATTGGATTTGCTTTTGTGAGTACGTTTCCTACTAAATGGTAAAAGCTCTATGAAAATAAAAACAAGGTCTCATTCATAGCCCCTGCACCTAGCATAGTTTCTAGAACAAAGTAGGTACTTAATAAATGATGGGTTTTTGGTTGGATGGATTCCTATATTAACTCCTTTATCATTTATTTGTTACGAAGACAGCATAAGACCCTGTAATAAAATCTTCCTGCAAAATTTGTGGAACAAAGGTTGAAGCAGTTTCTACTAAATATCTAGGCTCTCAAAAATGACTTTGTATGTTATGTTTATGAATGCTTCTATTATTTAAAAACATCATCTAATCTAATCAATAGTGACTCTCCCCACTGGCTTCAACCCACTTTCTCTGTTACATTAGGTCAGAGAGCCTGGGAGCTGTCCTTGACAACCTCCCGCTCCTTTACACTGCATGCTGAATCTACCACCAAGTTCTGCTGACTCCGTCTCTGAAATGCATTCTAAATCCCTCCACTTCTCTCCCATTTCCACTGCCACCTCTCTAGTCTAAGTCACCATCTTCTTCCATCTGGATCACTGAAAAAGCCTCTAAATTGGTTTCCCAGCTTTGACTCTTGCCTAATTCCAATCCATTCCTCATAGAGTGGCCAAAAAAAAAAAAAAAAATCAATGCAAATCTGATCTTTCTATTTCCTTTCTACAATCATTCAATGATTAAAGAAGATGTGGTAGGGCTTCCCTGGTGGCGCAGTGGTAGAGAGTCTGCCTACCAATGCAGGGGACACAGGTTCGTGCCCCGCTCCGGGAAGAACCCGCATGCCGTGGAGCGGCTGGGCCTGTGAGCCATTAAAAAAAAAAAAAAAAAAAAGATGTGGTAGATATATACAATGGAATACTACTCAGCCATAAAAAAGAATGAAGTAATGCCATTTGTAGCAACATGGATGGACCTAGAGATTATCATACTAAGTGAAGTAAGTCAGAGAAAGACAAATATCATATGACATCACTTATATGCAGAATCTAAAAAAAATGATACAAATGAAACTTATTTAAAAAACAGAAACAGACTCACAAACACAGAAAACAAACTAATGGTTACCAAAGGGGAAAGGGACAGGGAGGGATAAATTAGGAGTTCAGGATAACAGATACACACTACTATATACAAAAGAGATAAACAACAAGGACCTATGTATAGCATAGGGAACTATATTCAATATCTTATAATAAACCATAATGGAAAAGAATTTTCGAAAAAAATCATTCAATGGTTTCCCACTACAGTTACAATAAGAACCCCAATCCTAACGTCTGTCCTCAGCTTATCTCTTCAGCTTCATCTTTTGTGACTTTTATTCACTGTACTCTAGCTATACTGGCCTTCTTTCAGTTTCTCAAATTTACCAAGCTCCTTTATGCCTCAAGACGTTTACACAGGCAGCCCCTATGTCTGGAACATTTTTCTTAGTAGTTTTGTGCCTTGCTGACTTTCCACTCAACCTTTAGGTCCCTGTGTAAATTATCACTGCCCTAAAAGAGGAATCCCAGACACCTGGACCAGGAAGTTATCTACTATAACCTCTCACTGCATTCTTATTTTCTTCCTATTACTTACCAGTTTGTAATAAGAGATTTATTTGTATGATTGTTTACTATCTGTCTCACTCATGAGGCAAAGTTTCATGAAGGCAGAAGCTACAACTTTTTGTTCAGCCTATAGCTCTAGTTCCATGCCGGGCACATGAATTCCAAATGAATGAACCCCATGCAGAAATACCACCATCATCAGAATTTCAGTGCACTGCCAACGAAAATAAGCACAGACTAGAATTCAAATATCTAGTTATTTCTTTGGTGCCAGATACATACATGGACAATCACAAGCTTAATAAAATGCCGGAAGAAACACACAATTAGCCAGATTATTGTCAATCCAAATTGATATTGTCTCCACTGGGTCTCAGCAAGGCTCAGCACCCCTTTTAACTCTCCCTAGTCATCTTTCTCTTCACACTCCTATTATTCCAACTCCTGGCCCATTTCTCCCAGCAGAAACGTTCATTTAAACATCCATTCATTAAACAAATATTTACTGAGCCTTTACTATATTCCAGGTACTTGGTATAAAGCAGTGACCAAAAAGAAAGTGCCTGTTCTCAAGGCACTTACGTTCTAGAAATAAATATTTACATTCAGGAAGTGATAAGTACTATACAGGACAAGCAGGCAGGTAGGGGGACACAGAGTGATACAGTGGGGATAAATGTATGCTATTTCAGTTTGGGATGCAGGAAGGGCCTCTCTGATGGGTGACAGGAGCAGAGACCTAAACAGAGTGCGCCAACTAGACGTCTGGGCCAGAGGAAGGGCAATCCAAACGGGGAGCCGTAAGTGCAAAGGCTCCAAGGCAGAAGGGTGCCTGGTGTGTCTGAGGAAGAGAAGGAGGCCCGTGGCTGGAGCAGAGCCAACAAGGGCAAGAGTGGGAGGACAGCGTGGGAGAGGGGGGCAGGCACAAGGTCACGGTGGGCCTTTGTAAACAGTCTAAGCAAGACTGACAGACACTGGAGGGCTTCTGGGCAGAGGCGTGGTATGTTTCAAAGCATTTACTCCGGGCCCTGTATAAAGAATATAGACTCAAGATTGGGGTGAGGAACAGGAGTGGAAGCAAGTAGATGATGAGTCTGGAGACATGACAACAGCCGAAGCCAGAGGTGACGTCAGCTCAGGCTAAGACAGAGGAGGAAGGGAAAAGAAGTAGTCATGTTCTGGATACATTGTGAAGGCAGGACCAACAGGATTTGCTGATGAACTGAATACGTACAGAGCACGAGACAGAAAAAAAATCAAGGACCTCTTTGGGCCTGAGCAAGTAAAAGAACAGAACTACCACTGACTCCTATTCTCCAATAAAAGGAACCAGGGATTCTTAGAGAAATGGCTGAATCTACAACTAGAACAACAAGAGCCTAGGATATACTGCTGTGGCCAAAAGTAAGTATGAATATGGACTATACAAATATCGAATCATTTTGTTGTACACCTGAAACTAATACAATGTTATATGTCAATTATACCTCAATTTAAAAAATCACCAAATGAACAGAATAAATTGGAGAAAGTGACACACACAAAAAAACCAAAGTTAAGGGTGAGGTAGAGATTAAAATCACAATAAATGTTCTCAATCTGTGTGGGGGGAGAAATGACAGAGACACGTCGGAATGATGCAGCGGCCGGCTTGAAGTTCCCCCTGCCCAAATCTGGAACAATCTGAGTATCAAAATAAATATCAATAGCAACAAATGATAAGATAACTCATAAAATAAGAATCTACAAGTCATAGATAGATAGATAGACATATGGATGGAGGGATGGATGGATGGATAGACTGATAGGAAGAAGGAAAAGCTCTTCCTAACAGCAGTATGCCAATTAATAAATGTAAAATAAATGATGGAATTAGAAAATCATCTAATTCCATCAAAGCAACCTGCAAAGTCTAGCAGGTAAAATTTGATAAGAAACAGGATATTTACATAAAGTGTATTCCCACAAGATACATATCAATAATTACAGAGGGCAGATGATTTCACAGAGAAGAAACAAGGCACGATACCACTGTAACCAAGTGATCAAGTTAACATCACTTGTAACAGGACGAACACCTACTACGTGCCTCCTGGTATGACACGCTGACGAGGACACGTCACCTCTGTAGACATTCAACAAAATAAATGACCTGCACACGTCAAAAATGTCGAGGGCGTGAAAGATAAAGACGGAGAAAGTGTTCCAGGTTAAAGGAGACTAAGGAGACACAACAAGTAAACGAAACACATGATCCTAGACTGGACAGTGGACCAGGACAAGGCTTTTTTTTCCTTTTGCTATAAAGAACATTAGTGGTACAGCTGGTGAAATTCGATTAAAATCTCCAGATTAGGTAACATGCTTCATTGGTGTTAAATTCCTGATGCGATGACTGTACTGCGGTCACGTAGAAGAACGTCCTTGTTTTTAGGAAATACACACAAATAAGCAGGAATAAAAAGCATTAGCATATGTCTGCAACTTATTCAGGGAAAAAAAAGGTTCTTAAAAAGTGAAGAACTCCTTTGAATTCCCACTGAACATCATGCAACTTTCTACTACAGTACCTATAAACACTTTTTTTTTTTTTTTTTTTTACTTATTGTCCGGAAAAGAATATGCCTTCAGAGGTGAAGCAACTTGCCTGAAGTAGAAGTTAGTAAATGACAGACCAAGGCTTGACCTCAGATCTACCTGACTCAAAGCCAATACCTGGTTAAATCATAAGACGGTGAAATGCCGAGTAAATGTTTGCTGAATATTTATACTGTTGTCTTTATTGTTCAAAAACACTCTACATAAACAATCTATTCACTAATGGGTCTCTTAATCCAAACAGTTTCACCTACGCAACAGGAATCCCCAGCATCAGCCTTATAAATTCTTCATTTCAAGAAAAGAGACAGAACTCAACTTGGCTTACACAGTGAGTTGGTGGCAAAGAAGGAAAAGACAAAAGATAAATAAACACAATCCAAAAGAGCCTTTATGATGTACCCCTGCGCTCTTCTCATCTGTTCTCCTGCCATTATCTATACCCTATGTTCTTCACATTGCCCCCCATTTTCAAATCTTCACACTTCCGTTCCTTCTAATTATATGGGACCCCATTCCTTGTCATCCTGATACACTCCTGTACATTCTTAAGACGACCTCAAGTAGTATTTCCCCTCAACGACTCCTCCTCTGACCTCCACAGACAGAAGTACATACTTGCCTCCCACACTCCCCCAATTCCATGTATTCTATAATTAAACTTTCACATTAAGGAAATTATCTATTTACAAGTCTCTCCTGGCTAGAGAAGGAATCCTGTCATTTACCTTGGCATCTCTAGCATCTGGCATGTAAGTAGGTTCTGTGTCTGTACATTTATATCTTGCTACGTGTTAACAGAGGATTAAGGCAGAAGCATTTAATAAACATTTCCTGAATTAATGAGTATGTGTTTTATCACTTGAGAGAGGCTTGGTTTTTGTTTCTTGGTAAAATCCTAAACTCGTCTTCATACATAAGACAGAAAATATTGATAAGTAAACCAAGCTCATTTGATACTGGTAGTCAAAGCAATGTGTTTATCTGCAAAACCAAAGCAGTTATCATGGGTTTGGAAAGAACACCAGCAAACTATGCACACGCACAAACCACATCTATCCGCAGATCAGATGGATAAATTGCTATTACTGCTTTACCCACAATATAATTAATCCTCTGTTTCTCATCCATGAACAAACTGTTTGTCCCATCTGAATATTCAACTTTACCTGCAGTGCTTGTTCTTGGATATCACGAAATAATTCCATATCTTTCTCAGTCATGATTTCCTGGCTCCCAAAAAGCCGTTCCTCACTTTCTTGTTTGCCGTCCCAGCCATCCTGATTGTCTGCACATTAAGAAAGGGCTCACGTTATTAATGCTACCTTCAGTTTAGTACATGAACTAGAACAAATTTCCAAAGTCTTAATATTATTTATATAAAAGAGAAGAGGATAACATAACTGACTCCCAGAAAGATACTAGTCAATAAATAATACGTACATATTATATCTTGCCTTATAATGAAAACCGTGAATTGACTTAAAGCTGCTTAAAAATACTAGCTAAATAACTAAATTGAAACTTCATTAAAAGAGATTATATTTCAGTATATACATACATACATATAAAAGTAGAACAGGAAAAAGGTCTAAGAAGTATGAAGTCTATTTTGAAATAACATGAATATAAAACTTTTAATATGAGTTTAACATGTCAACATGCAAATGTTGCTTCTTCATTCTTTGGTGGTATGGAAGAAGTTTATGTTATAGCAAGACGTAATTTTTATCACTTCAGAGCAAAACAAGGAAATTTTGCTCCTTTTAAAATTCTCAATGATTCTGCAATCTTCATAAGGCCAATACATTCTTATCTCAACAAGAAGATGTATTTCAAATGGCTACTTTAACTGATCCCAAGTACTACCGACCCCCCTCACATTCTGGTACCCTTTTAAAGCAAACTCCAAAGCCTGAGTATCACAGATGGTAATCCTCCGGCTAAGTGTGACAAATTATAATAAGCATACACTAAATGATGCACCTTCCTCAAATGGGTAAAGAAATGCGTGAGAGGAGCATTGAGGGGTTAAGTAGATCACTATCCTTTGCATTTGAAGACGACACTGATGTGGTCTCACTTCCTCTCTGTATGAGTATGGCTGAAAAAAACCCATTAGTGACAGACAGTTCTCTTTTAAAAATCAATTGCCCATACATTTACTCATTTAGTGTAAGAAGAAGAAGGACAAGGACTCACTCTTGACAATATTCCTAAACTGAAAAATACATATATAATCTGAAGATACTCTGTGCCTTTAATGCCCCCTAGTGCATGACACAGACGGATGCAGGCACAGATCTAGCACAGTATTCCGTAGCATTGTACCAGATGGTGCAGATTGCTTCTTAAACTCTACAATTCATAAAGAAAATGACAGAGCCAATTAAAGCAAAAGCTCATACCAATGCCTAAAGCTCAATATTGGTTCTCCATACACTTTATACATTTGCTCTAATAATTTCTAACGCCTTCCAGTAGATTCTTCTAATAATCCACAGCCAGTGAAATGGTTAATTCAAAAATGCCTTTTATCACGATCTGCTTTAAGAGATTCCTTCCTAAATCCAACCTAAATGGCTTGCATATTTTCTTAGATAAATGTACTCAGAGTGGAGCTTATCTACAGTCTATGTGGCTGATAAAGACATGAAAAGTACTTAAATGCTTAAACTGTAGTTAGTTGATTGCCACTCAGGTGAAAAGCCAATCAATACAGCATAAAAGGGGGGACCTGACAAGGATGAGGATTTTTCTCTCCTGCAGTGGACCAATCAATCATTGATATAAGCAGGAATGATGAAGCAGTGAATACAATCACCAATGGGACACTGCGGGGAAGGAAATAAAAGTTAAGGAAGTCCTTGCAGCACATGAGACACTACAGATTCGGCCCTGTGATCCTAGAGCCCATTCTTTTTCTTCTGCTTTCCTCAGAGCCCTTTCTAACTTTCTTCACACGGTTAGGCTCTCGCAACTCAACAGCGATAAGACCGGCTCTAATTATCTGGACAGCTCATCAAAATGTTCTCCTCTGACTTGAATTATCTGCTATACTTTTAACTCTTCTCCACAGATGTTTTCTACTTTGAAAACTAGGGACCTGAGCCTGACACATAAGCAAATGGTGTGAAGCTGTGGTTCTCTTTCTCTCTCTTTTTAAGTATAATCCATGAAAAATTACAACTGTATTTGCCAAGATCTGAAGTAGAAAAATCAATGACCTCATCATATTTGCATATAATTTGGTCTTTCACTTATACTCATATCAACAGCATTTTATTGGGTTGGCCCAAAACTTTGTTCAGGCTTGGAAAAACCCAAACGAACTTCTGGGCAACCCAATATTTACCTATACTCTGCAATTTCCTTCCAGGAATAAAGTAAGCACCTTGATGTTCATCACATAATTTATTTTGTAATTTATGAAATATTACATAAAGTTATCCTTGAGTCAAGGTTATACACCAAATTTCTGTAGGCAGAAGCATCTTCTTTTGTCTAAAACTCCTACTTGTCCATTCTCCAACTTCATCTCTAGCCTCTAAGTTCCTGCCATAGTTATCACCTGAGTATCACCTACATACATATATTTAGCACATTCTTATAGTCCAAGACCAATTTTTAATAATCAAATATAAATCTACTCTAGATAACTATTGTTATTCCAAATAACACACTCTGGAATACTTTTTGTTTCTAAGTGAACAACTTTTACCTGTGGGCCAATCGGAAGTGCTTGATTTTCTGTTGCCCTTTTTCCTGACTCTATATTGCTCAGAGTAGTCCACCACTTCCCCTCGAGGTTTCCGCCCATCAGGGGAAGGGGTAAAGAATTTGGTAAGGCCATCGATGAGCCCTTTGGTTTTCTTATTGAACTTCAAGGGGACGCTGCCATCTCTGCAGAAGTCCAAGCCATCTATTTGCTCTAGATATCCATCTTCTGATGACGATGCTGACTGGCTGGAGAGAGTGATTTTACGTTTCCGACCCCTTCCAGGGCCTGTTCGAACTTTGCTGAAGGGACCTTTTGACCTAAAGAATCAAACAGGGAAAAGGGAAACTATTAAAAAGAAATCTTTATATGGTTTCTATTTAATATATAACACACACTAAATAACCTACAACTATATTTTAAAAATCTATATTGTTAAGAATATTCCATAAACTGTAAAATTATATGACTAAAAAGTAATGTTATTAGAAACATCTATTTCTGGGAAGCCTATTCATTTTATAGAGAAAAGAATCCTAGGCCAGGAGTCAGAGGGCATATCTGAGTCATAATTCTGCCACTTACTAGCTGCACATCTTGGACAAATCACATTCTCTTTTAACAACAGTGTCTTCATCTATACAATGAGAGTTGTACCAGAGAAAGACTAAGACCTTTCCAGGTATGAAGTCCAAGCATCTATGCACCAACTCACGAGCTACACTCTTACCTCTAAACATAAGGATGGGTTACTCTCTGCAGGTCAGGAATCAAAAGATCTTTTTACAGGAAAGTTAAAGCTTGATTTAAGATTTAAAATATGAACTACAATACTGGTTCTATGTATTTCAAGCTGCTAATGCCCACTCATTTCAGCTATACCACCTTCGTCTTAAGTGTACAAAGGGTGGGTAAATTTTGTGAGAGGCTGACAGGCCTAAAGATAGTTTACGTATCATCAAAGGTGAATTACTGTAAAGATACTCCAAAGAAAAGAGAAAATTAGCTACTTAATCTTGCCCCACCTCCTCCAAACCTAGCCCAGTTTTCTAGTCCACAAGAGATAATTATATCCCTGATTTCTGCTAACAGATGAAAATCCACATTATTTTACTTCAGGACACAGAAATGGGACTTAGCTATGACCTCAACAGGAGAAGCTATCCAGCAATCTGTACATATAACAGAAATAAACTACTGAGATTACATCAAGAGAAGAATCTGTGAAATGCTTCAATAACGTAATTTTTTCTTCCTTGTTTTTTAGGTAAAAGAAGCAATCTAAGGTAACGGTTTAGAGCCAGACCTTGGGGCCAGCCTATTGGGGTTTTAATCTCAGCTGAACACTTACTATAAACTATGCAAGTTAATCGTTCTAGACTGCAGTATCCTCCTTTGAAAAAGGTGAGTACCAACAGTACCTACTTCACTGGGCTGGTGGGAGAATTAAATGATTTAACACACGTCAAGCACTTAGAACAGTGAGTGCCTTGGTACTTTATTAAGGGCTCAGTAAGAGTTAGCCATTATTGTTATATAAAAGTGGCAGCTGTGACAACTGCGTGTCTTTTCACAGAGCAGACAAGTGAACCCTGTGCTACAGAGAAGACCCTACGCTCTTCTCCCCTCACCTTGCCACAAGTACAACTTACACCGTGTTTTGTTTCTTTAACCTGTTTTTTGGACGTCCTATTGGATTAGCATAGCGCCGTTTTATCTGTGCCGCCTTCTTCTGTAGAAGTTTTCGTCCTTTTTTCCTAGGTCGACATATCTGACATATCCACATGCCTATAAAGAAAGAAAATTCCACATAAAAGCACAATGGACATAAATGCAGTGAAAGAGTTCAGATACTTTAAGCCAGGAGTTCTTAACCTCTTTCAGGTCAAGGACTCTCATTTGAAAATCTGATAAAAGCCCCCTAGAAAAATAAACATGAAAACATACACACACAAAATTCTACAAACAACTAGAAGAGACTCACAAATATCCTGAAGGCCACACATGGCTGAAGTCCACTGATCCTCACTTTATACCCAGAACCCACATACGGGCTTCTAATTACTGTTCTGCAAGAAAAGAAGCCAGGTTCCCATAGAGGAATGGCTGAGTCCAGGGCTGGAGCTGGGAAAATACAAGATGACCTGGAACAGCTTGTGGTGCCAGGAAATAAAGAAGTGCTCAACAGATGATGAAGGCATGTGAAAAGGACCCAGAAGCCAACGTGAAGGAACTGCCAACAGCCAGATGTGGGTCAATCCAGAAAAAAAGGAATAATCACAGCAATGGACTATAAGCCATAGAATAAAATAAATATCCATGAGTCCATAATGATTTGAATGGCTGAATAAATAAATAAGTGGGAGAAAGGGATCACTCTTACTTTTTTCTTTTGGTGTGTTTTTTTTGTTTGTTTTTACATGTCCATTTATTCAACCAGAACTCCTTCATGACAATTTAATACAGTATTTATTAATGAGTAGTGTTGAGAAAATTATTTCCCCCTACATACAAAAATACAGATTTGAACACTATGAAAACAATCAGGACAAGTACCGTGAAAAACTGGTTCTTCAAAAGAAATAAAGGGGGAAAACTGAGGGCAGCATGAGGCTTTGTCTGCTGACGGGGACAAGCCAACAGGAGCACAGGCTTTGGGGTCCCCAAGCCACTCCAAATGGGTAGAGTCAAACCTGGGAGCCCGTGGGAGCCAGGTGGTGCCCACCCCAGGGCATCCATATCGGCTTCAGAAGCCAGGATGGGAGCTCTGACAGGAAAAACCAAAGTTTGCCAAACAGGCATCAGCTCGGATCATCCCACAGCTGGGGATCACTCTTTCTTATAGCAGAATTACAGTTAGTAAATGTAGAAGAAATGATGGAAATAGAAAAATCATCACTATGGAGACAAACAGCACAGTAAAAAGTGGTGCATGCACGAATCAATGACTGATGCTAAAGGAGATACAAAGCAGAAAAAGAGTAACTTTAAGGTGTCTGTCAAGTTTCTCCACTATAATCAAGTGATCCAAGTTCACACCACTAGTAATAAGACACAGCAGTATAATATACCCCTGTTATGGTAACATGAAGAGGGCACTACATCACTTCTCTAGTATTCTTGTCAAACTGCACAGCCTCACTCTAATCGCAATAAAGCAAGAGACAAACCCAGATGAAGGACTTTCTACAAAATACTTGGCCAGTGTTCTTCAAAAGTGTCAAGGTCAGGAAAGACAAAATCTGAGGAACTGACTGGAAGAGAGTAAGGAAATATGACAACTAAATGTAATGTGACATCCTGGATTGGATTCTCAGGACCAGAAATTCAAATAAGGTCTGTAGATTAATCACATCAGATCAATGTTAGTTTCCTGGTTTCAATAACTGTAAGATGTTAACATTAGGGGAAGCTGAGTAAAGGGTACAATGAGAACTCTCTGTACTATTTGTACTACATTTCTGTAAATCTGAAATTATTTCAAAATAAAATGTTGCCTGCTTTAAGCTTCCATAAAACTTCTTTTGTAGGCATTAAATACACAGGAATGGAGTCCTAAGAAAATCTTCACTATCTTGAAGGATTCTCAGAAGGCCTTTTGCCCACATTTCAAGTAAATGGAAGAAGCAGGAAATGTAGGATACTTATTCTTCCAATACATATAAATGTAGGCTCTTCAAAACGTGACAATCAATAGTGGCACAGAGGGACTCAAGTAAAATCCTAAAGTGGAATAACTTGGCTGTAACTAAGGTTGAGTCCCTTTCCATCAACAGGAAAAATTTCTTCAAACAGACACATCAAGTATCCCATAAGCATTTTACTTAAGAAACCTATAAATCACAAAATCCAAGTTGAAAATGGAATTTATGGTAAGACAAAGCAGGGAAGACTAATGATTTTTTTTAAAGAAACTATAAGCATAGGATAAGATGGAAATCCAACCAAGAGGCAACTGTATCCCAACTAAATACCTTTCAAGACACAGGAGTCAAAAGAATAGAATAACATTATTAACCTGTATTCTTCTGATTTGGGCACCTGTTTGTTTGCAAAATGTTATAAAAATTTTAAGGTTTTCAATAAATCAGAGGCCCTAATAGCTTTAGGCCCCTCAAAAGTGATGAGCTGTGATATAATCAACATGACCTAATACAACTTCACTTCTTCCTTTCAAGAAATAGATATTTCAAACTATTACACAAGGCAAGTATTTTGCCCTCTAGCTATAGAGCTGGCAAAAAATTATAAGTGAACACCTTCACCCTCCATGGACACTTAAATAATGAAAACAGAGGAAACTAACAATAAATCCACACCACATAAGAATGTTAGAATGCCTAAACAGAAAGGCTATCCCCACCTTTATGGTGACTGCTCGCTCTCTTCCTACTTATACAACACCAAATAGAAAGATGCAAACTATCCTCTCATCTTAACAAATCAGATTAAAAAGTGCTTTCACTAACCTGCCCCTTTATATTGCCAGACTGATTTCAGAAAGTATGTCTTACCTTTTGGCATCCGGGTGAGCGGCGGATCACAACACTCCATGTGAAAACCTCGGTCACAGGAATCACAAAAGAGCATGTTATCCTAAAGGAGAGAAAGAACAGTTCAGTTCAACCTTGTGAAACATGTCAGGATCATGACTTCATGAAACCTAGGAAGCTCCTTTCCATAAAGAAGATGACTTACCATAATAATACAAGTTCCCTTAATTTGTATTAGTTGAGTAAATGGACAGCCTGAGTTAGCTTTGCTAACCAAAAACAGTTTTGCTTCATCCATCTTTAATAAAGAACTAAAGTTTCATTACTTTTAAGTTTATCCAGTAGCCAGATAAAAGCTAACTTTAGTCTGTTTTAATAAAAGAAGAGAAATGGATGACTGTAATTAATATAACTGACCATCCCTAAATGAATACCTCCATATTACTCAAACAAATTTCACGAGGTTTTTTTTTTTTTTTTTTGCGTTACGCGGGCCTCTCACTGTTGCGGCCTCTCCCGTTGCGGAGCACAGGCTCCGGATGTGCAGGCTCAGCGGCCATGACTCACTGGCCCAGCCACTGCACGGCATGTGGGATCTTCCCAGACTAGGGCACGAACCCGTGTCCCCTGCATAGGCAGGCGGACTCTCAACCACTGGGCCACCAGGGAAGCCCACGAGTATTTCTTTTAAGTAGCTAGTCTCTCTGCAAACATACAATTAAGGTGCTTTAGAAACTACCTAGAAATCATCCAAGTGTCAATGAGCAAGTATTCTAAACTAATGATGTGTAACTTGAAGGAGCTACTGTTCTAAATTCTGCTGGACCAAGTGACTGAAAATAACCAACCATACTTAGAGGAAAATGCCAGTTGTACATTCTACTTCTAAATGAAATATTCACATTGGAAGATGAAGATACTCACTGCATTTTTGCCTTGATCTCGACAGGAGCTGCACGTTTTACACTCGATGCACTGCCACCGTAAGGCCTTCACTCTAACCGTTAGCTCAGGGGAAAACTTTAAACAGGATGGATGACCTAATAAGGGGAAAGTTCGCAAACGCAACAATGAAGAATCATTTTGTAACTGTATTAAAGGAATGAGGTAGAAAAAGGCAATTTTCTTAAATCAAAACATCAAGGAAAACAAGAAGCCCCTGGAAGCTTGCCACACACGCCTCATCAGGACTGCGCACTCAATTCAGTTTTATGCGTGCTACATACATCACCCTCCCCAACTTGATTATAAAAAACTTGACAAACTCCAAACTTTTATTAAGCCTGCATTAATTAAAGCATTATGTGTGTACACGTGCTCCCATGCATACGAATACAAAACATGCCTGGGACATTTCTGGAAGAGTAACACAAAAACTGTTTACAACTGTAACATCCTAGGATATAGAGCTATGAATATTTGGCAGGAAAAGGATTTTACATTTTACTTTATACCCTTCTGTGCTCTCATTTTTAAAACAATAACATGAGTTACTTTTATAACTAAAAAATATTATTTTAAAAATGCCATCATTTAGAAGTGAGTTATGGGGCTTCCCTGGTGGCGCAGTGGCTGAGAGTCAGCTTGCCGATGCAGGGGACGCGGGTTCGTGCCCCGGTCTGGGAAGATCCCACATGCCGCAGAGAGGCTGGGCCCCTGAGCCATGGCCGCTGAGCTTGCGCATCCGGAGCCTGTGCTCCGCAACGGGAGAGGCCACAACAGTGAGAGGCCCACGAACTGTTTGCATGCATGAATAAATAAATAAATAAATGTGAGTTATGTGCTCATGATTTAAGGCACTCAAGCTAAAACTAAAACCTAAGCGATACTTCTACTGTGATTAAAATTAATAGTAACAGAAAAAAATGTTTCTTCTCCCAAAAGTTAGTATCAGGTTTGATTCTCAAAAACTTAGGGTAGCCAATTTGCTCTTAACTCTGAAAAGATTTATCCCTTTCCTCTAAAAATTGGTTATGTTTATTTTTTTCAGTGAGAGAAAGGGTTGGTTAAATTATCTTCTCCCCTCTCTCTTCTATCCCTAAATAATTTTCTCTTTTCAGAGATGATAAGAAATTTATCATCAAAACATCACTAACATCCAAGGAAAATGGAAGAGGTGTAAAAAACCTCACCCATAATCTCATCGTCCTAGAACAGCCTCTTTCGTGTCCTACTCTTCCTTTGTAAACTAACTAAAGCCCTTGCATGGTTTTAATTATAGAATATATATGGCTTTGTTTTGCTTTTCTTCATTATTTTATTCAAGCAAACTTTATATTTACGTTCCTTAAACTGATTATATTCCACTGACTTGACACACTATAACCTACCTGACCATTTCCGTGTTGCAAATATTTAGACAATTTTACCCATAACAGTATTAGATCACTAAAGTGAATTATTTCATGATGATAGATTCTTTCCTTCTTTTAAGTTAATTCCTGAGAATAAATTCCTGAAAGAGGAGTTGGTGAGTGAGATGAAATAAACATTGTTATAGCTTGAGAGGTAGACTTGCTCTGCCAAAATATGCTTCAAATCCTATGATATAATACCCAGTGCCACCAGCAAACCACAAATATTTCACCGCAATTTTATCAGCTCCAGTTTGGGCTCTCTTATCTTTCGAGCTCTATAAAAGCTATAAAATAACACTTCGCTGCTGCTTTGGTGTGTGCTCCTATTATTATTTGGGTAGAACGTTTTTCACACGCTCAACTCTTAACTTCCTCTCGTGTGAACTGCCTATTCATAGGCTCTGCCCCCAGCCTTCACGTTTAGAAATGTAAGCACACGCTCTATACTTCAGAGCTTTTGGCCCCTTGCCATATTTAATGCAATTATTTTTCTCAAACAATTCTTGCTTTTTAAAATTTGGGGTATTTTAGTTCTCAATTTGAAAAATACCAAATTTCGTAGACTTGACCATGTCCATACGTTCTTCCTTGGTTATTCTGAGAGCCAAGCTCCAAGCAGCCCTCCTGGCAGTAACACCAGTTCACAGCCTTGTGTAGTTCTCTCCCACACCAAACAGGATACAGCTGAAATGACAGCGTGACTTCGAAGGTAAGCATAAGAGATGCTGCCAATTCCGCCTTGCTCTGTCTCTCAGATACCTTCTTGGGGGAATCAGCCGCCACCTGTGGACACTCATTTAGCCCTATGGGAAGGTCCACAGGGCAAAAAGCCGAGGCTTCCTGTCGACAGGCAGCATTAACTTGCCAGCCAGGTAAGTGAGTCACCATGAAAGCCTTCAGATGACACAGGCACAGGACCTGCGATCTTAATTGCAACCTCATGAAAGATCCCAAATCAAAACCACCTCGATAAGCCACTCCCTAATTCCTGACCCAAAGAAACAACATGAAATAAACAATGTTTGTTGTTGTTTTTAGCTGCTAAGTTTTGTAGTAATTTATTCCTATAGCGATGGTAACTAATAGTTATTTATCTTACTAGTTCTTTAAAAGTCCCCTCTACAGTAAGATTTTCAAAGTACGCTCTTCCCTATCTTACAGAAACTCCGAGACCACCTCAAATATAATGCTTCTTGGAAGGCAGGGCTACAACACAACCCTCTCCCTGCTCCCATTTCATTCCTACCTCACCTAAAGCAGATTCATTTTTATCTGTTTTATATATTTGAGTTCTCATAAGATTTCTTAAGGGTTCCATTACTAAAATCGTTTGGAAATCACTGTATTGTATGACATGTCACTATATTTTTGTCTAACTTGTATGATTTTATGGTTTATATGTAAGGGTGAAACCCACCCAGGATTCATTTTGGTTTGTGGTATTATGCTGGATATGGTCACCACTACTCAAGATCTCTTCCCACCTCCTTCTAATGCCTTCTATACATAAAAACCGAAAAGCTGAAGACTATACTTCCCAGACTCTCTTGCAGTTAGGCTCTAGATATGAATTAAATTCTACCAATGGGATGTGTTTGAGTGATTTCTGAAAGGTAGTAATGAAGCAAAGACCATCTTCTTCCTGATACTGTTTTCTAATGAAAAGTTATGAAAACGCCAGTGTCTACTCTCCACCTTCATGGCTATCCAGAAGCAGTTGTGACGATGGCCGAATTCAGCATTTCAGCACCAGCTACAGAACTCAACAGTTCTGCAGTACTTCCCACTTCCACCTCTTCCAGACGGAGGCAGATGCAGTGGCTCCCTGGTGGGCCAGTTCTGCAACGCCCCAGGAATCAGCCCTTGAGGCCCAGTCCAGAGCTTGCCTCTTCAGCCCTTCCAACGATCTCACAAAAACCTGATTCTGGTATTAAATTCCTCTCCCCTTGAAGTATGTAGTGTGTTTTCTGCTTTCTGGACTAAATCCTATTTGTCACTGGTATAAAACACTGACTATTAAGCCAATGATTAAAGATACTGCAAAGCCTCATAAGTTCTTAAAATGCAGACCAAGACTATCTCTGGAATTGACAAATTAGGAGACTCTTTGCAAAACCTTTTTTAGAGCCCAGAGTTTCACACAGCTCACTAAATTGCAGTGTCAATGCTCTATTTCCCAATGTGACATATGTAAGTTTCTATCAAGAAAAACAAATCTGTTATCATCCTGGTTCTATTCATGAAGCCTGAGGCATAAATCAAGAAAGATAAGTAGTGATTATTAAAGAAACCAGCAACAACTTCTAACTGATTGCTGTGATTTGAACAGATGTTTGATAGTGAAAGATAAAGACCAACAGAAAAAAATAAGTCTATGGAAAGCTTTTTATAAAAACAACAATCACAGCTGAGGCCTGATTTAACTTAACTGAATAAAACATTTCAACTATACATTTAAATCCCTCCCTCATCTAGAAGCTCATCTCAGGTACCTAAAACCAGAATCAAATTAAAATGTTCCTTTCTTAAGGACCAAGGGTACAAACTCCAGTCAAACATCCTCTCGCCTGAGGGCACCTGTCACAAGGACACAAGGGCTACATACCACTGTTGCCGCAGTCTGCACAGGAGATTAGTTCCTCTGGCTTCTTTTCTCGGTTTTGGTCTTTTGTACCAAGACAGAAACTACAGATGGGGATTGGTTCAGCAACTGGCTGTAAAGAAAAACACAATTCACTCAGGTACTGGGGCTTTTTTTTAGTATAAATATAAAGACATTACAATTACAGTTGTAAATTCCTTCGAGAGTTACGTATAACTTTAGGACAAATGTATCCCCCTCCTAAATTTCCAACAAAGTAGGTGAGTTTTTACCAAGCTGCTTTGGCTGGGCCTTTACAAACGGTCCCCATAGTGACAAGTTTGGTCCAAAAAATCATATCCCAATCATGTTGGTCACTTAGAAACTAAATGATACAGTGTGGATTAGGCAAAGCAAATCCATTACCTAAGATTGAAAAATCCAACTGAATTAAGTAAGCACAAGAAATCACAGTATCAGCCCTTAAAAGGCATGTGATGTAGGAGAAAATTAAGATGTTTAATAAGCATAATGAAAGGTAACAGTAAGAGCTCTGTACAAATGGGAAAGATAAATTCCGACTGTGGCTTGGAGGAGAAGGGCTGAACGAGGAAGATGACACATATTAAGTGCCAGTACTTAATACATGTGTGTTATGGTATCTTAAGAAGCTTGTCCAAGGACAACAGATAGTAATTGTTAAAAGCAGGTTTAAACCTAGGTCTCTAGGTTCCTCCACAACGCTGGATGGAGAGAAAGGCAATACAGGTAGTATAAACAAGGTGAACTTCAGTTTGCAGTCTGCCAAGGCTAGTGCTTAAAGGATATGGCTTCCGTGATGAGCAGAGGAAGACTAGACCGGTTCTTTAAGATTGCCACTGAATGTCTTATAAAGAAGTTGGACTTTATCCTGAAGAAAAGACAACAGGTTACTGAACCAAGAGATGATCAACTGTATTTGACAAAAATAATTCCAGTAGCAATAACAAAGACAAACTGGGGAAAACCTAAAGATAGGTAGAACATTTAAACAGTGATTGCAATGGTCTGGTGAAGACAGGATAAGAACCTGAACCAAAGCTAAGGGAAAGGAATAGGAAAACACAGCTATGGACTCAGAAACCAGCTGGCTGTGGAAGTGATAGAAAAGGAATTAAACATGACTAACTTAACTGAAAAGATGGTGATGTCATCAACTGTGAAAGGTGAGTCATTTTAAAGAAGAAAACCAGGAGGAAAGCAAAGGGATGATGAATCTGCTTTCAGGTGTGTTTAGTTGCAGGTTCTCTCTCTCATTCACCTCTCAACTACTTACGCTAAGCACTGTGCAGGACAGTGATACAAACCCCTCAAGGTGCTTTTAGGCTACAGGGGAGAACAGATGTTTTCAGGTACCATGATAGGGAAACAAAGGAAGAAGTGATCACGTAGGGAAAAGTGGTATCAGGGAAAGGCTTCACAGAGGTATTTGACAGGCAGGCATACCTGAAGGGGATGTTCAAAGAAAATATAGAATCATACAGAATTGGATATGGGAGTTGGGAGTTGGGAGTTGGGAGGTATGAGCTTAGTTTGGGACATAATGAGGTTAAAATGCCTAAGAAACATCAAAGGGGCAATGCCCATGGATCTGGAGTTCAAGAGAAAAGGTGGTCTGGAAATAAAAATCTGGAAGTCATAGACAGTCAGCCCTCCATATCTGCAGGTTCCACATCCTTGAATTCAACCAACTGTGGATCCTGATCAGTTGAATCTGGAACCCGGACCCTGCAGATACCTTGAGGGCTGACTGCACATACAAAATGGCAGTAAGGCCATCAGAGTTGATGAGTTCTCCCATGGAGAACAGGTGGAAAGAAGAAAGCCAAGGTCAGAACATCAAAATTTAAGTGACTGGCAGAGGAAAAAGCCTGAAAAGGAAACAGACTAGTCAGAGAGTTGGATGGTACATCAACGTAAAAATGTCCAACACAAGCAAAACTAACAGTACTGCTCAGCCAAGAGATGAAATGAGAGATGAACAGCAGGAAGCTGTCTTAACAACTGTGCCTGTGGTAAAGACAACCACATCCTTTCTTTAAAAAGAAATATGAAAAGGAACCAGGGACTAAAGTCGGGAAAGACTTCATCCAGGGGTAGAAACTTGAAGTAACCTCTAAAGAAGGCAGAAGCAAGGTCATGAGGCTTAAGCTTTATGCTGTAGCCTCTAAGTGCCACAAGAAGATTTTAACAGAGGAATGATGTGAGTAAGATTTGAAGTTTAGAAAAGTCACTCTGTACATGGTTGGAAGTGGATGGGAAGGGATATGATCTATGATCCAGGCCCTGAGTAACAAGGACCTGCATTAAGGCACTGATGAAAGGACTGGAGAAGAGACAAAAGAGGTACTTAAAGGTATAACTGGCAGGAACTGCTGGCTAATTGATTTGGGGTAGGGAACACAGTAAGAAGGACGCAAGACTAGAAAGACACCATTGAAGAAGTGAACAGGCAAGCCACAGAATGGAAGATATTAACTCACATTTAACCAACAAATGTTTATATCCAGTACTGTATACACAAAGAACTCTTACATGTCAATAAGGAAAAGACAGACAGAAGACTTCAACAGGTACTTTACAACAGCAAATACATATGTAATATACAAGTGGCCAATAAACATAAGAAAAGATGCTCAATCTCACTAGCCATCAAGGAAGCAGATCTTCAAGGATGGCTAAAATTATGAAGACTGGCAATAGTAAGTATTGGTAAGAAAGTGGAACAAAAGAAACTCTCTTACACTGCTGATAGGAATATAAACTGACAAAACCACTCTGAAAACTACTAAAAATAAACACAGCACACCATATGATCCTGCACTTCCACCCCTGGCTATATACCCGAACGAAGTACATACACACCATATATAATAAAGCATACACAAAAGCGAGCAGGGCACCATTACTCATAACACCAAAATCTACTCAAATAAAAACTACCCAAATGACTATCAATGAATGGTTACGCAAATAAATTATGCTATATCCATACAGTGGAACATTAGACAGTAATGAAAATAAATTACAGTCAACAACATATCACAAACAACAGCGAACGAAAGAACAGACTCAGAAGAAGACATAATATATCATTTTATTTATATAAAGTTCAAAAATAGTTCTATATTATTATAAGTCAGGATAGTGACTGTGGTTACCTTTAGGGAGAAAGAAAGAGGTAATGAATTGGAGAGGGACTTCTGAGGTATAAATAATGTTACTTTTCTTGACCTGGATGATGGTTTCATGGATCTTAATTAGGAATTAAGGCATACACTTACAATCTGTGTACTTTTCTGAATATATATTTTAATTAGAAAGTTAAATTTAATTATGAACATCTATTAAGGAGGACTGTGGTACCTCTGGAATATTCTGAAAGAAATACCGATGGTGATTTAGACAGTGAAGTTTGGAACTTAGAAAAGAGGCTAGAGATAGATTCAAAAGACATGAGCGTGCAGGTGATAACTGACAATGCCCAGTGAGAGGGTGGAGGTAAGTGGAGTGGGTTGGAGGGGTAGACAGTAAGTGAGACAAAGTCGGGATAGAAGAGCAGCAACATTTAGAAGCATCAGAGGAAAAGCAGGCCAGAAAGGACCAAGACAAAACAGAACCAGGAGAAGTGATGACACAAGAATTTCAAGAAGCAGAGAGCAATCAAAAATCAGTGTTGGGAAGATAAAGTAACTACTGCATTCTACAACTGAGAAATAGCTGGAGACCTCACTAAGAGAGAGCCCTTCTCAATGACAGGATAAGAACTGAAGTCATCGGAACCAACAAGCTGCCATGCAGGGACAGAGAGTAGACAGGAGACAGCTAAAAGGAAATGACAAAGGGTTTTGGTGTGTTCTAGTTATTTCAAATGAGAAAGACTAAACCTATTTAAATGTGGAAGAGAAGACACACATGGTCCAAGAGATTCAAGAAACAAGAAATAACAGGAACATATTATGTAGTAAGGATTAGAGCTACCCTGTTCAACATGGCAGGCACTACAACATGTGGCTATTTAAATGTAAAATTAAACTAATTTAATCCCTCAGTCATACTAGCTACATTTAAATTGCCCAAGAGTCACATGTGGCTACTGACTACAGTTCTGGACAGCAAAAATATAGAACTATTTCATCATTACACAAAGTTCTACTGGAAAACACTGGCTTAGAAAAGAGGATGGATTTGTAAGCATAGGTAAAGGGACTGGCCTTCACAGACAGAATGGTGTAGATGCATACTGCTTGTAGGTGGGATGGTGGGAACAGGGAAAAGTCCAGGATGCTCACTTTCAATAGCCTCATTATTTCTGGAAAATAGGAAATAAAATCACCTGCTACAAGTGGGACAGGGATTGGCTAGACAGACCATGAGAAAGTGATAACTGACAGAGAAAACTGAGAGGTGAGACTGGCTGGGTTTAAGAACAGAGATAACAACAACAGAAAAACCTCCTATCAAAATGGAAATGGACACACATTCCTCAGGCAAGACAGAATCAGCAAAGTATGTATTAACATAGAATAAATTTGAAATACAGAAGAGAAAAGCTGATGGAATCCCTGCAAAGTGGCCTCTATATTTTCACTAAAATAGAGGCTATGTTTTTGCTTAAAGAGAAGTAGATAGGTATGGGTTTGGGCATTTACAGAGAGCAGAAAAGTCTAAAAATCTGTGTGGAAAGTGACAGGGAATCACTTCGTGATGGAAAATAAAACTGTCAATCAGCCCTAACCACAAAGCTAAGGTAGGAGAGAATCAATTTGTAGTTATTTCCGATCAAGACAGTTGTACAACTTTCCTTAACACCTCTGAAGCCTTGGACTCACAAAATCAGAGAACTGTAGATTGACAAGATAAGCTAAAGGGTGGGAATTCCCCAGAATGCAAATATAAATATTTCTACAATAGTGGGCCACAAAGTTAAGGCTGGACATCATAAGCAGAACAGGGCCTGACAAACTGAAAGTCTGAGTTAAGGACCCATAGGAATCCTGATCAAATGGAAATAAAGGTCCAGTAGAAAGTAAAAGAAACAGAAAAGTAGAAAGACTAAAGATTGTGGTTAGCAGAAGAGTGTTAGAGTTTCTGATTTCCTACGTATGAAGTTCTTGCTAATAAAGAAAACCCCAAATGGCAAATGTGCATGAATTCTTTAACATTTAGTAAACACTATTCTAGACAATTGAGGGTACAATGGTGAGAAAGACAAAGCTCCCACTTTCAAAGAGTTTTACATTCCAGTTGAAAGCAGAAGAAAGTAAAATTGAAGACAATAAAAGAAGTCAAAAAGCTGGGAAAGCATGATCTTAGAAGAATCATATACATGTGTCCAACTCAGCAAAAATGATGGCTGTGCCCAAGACAGGAAAGTTTTGCAAAAACTTTTTTAAGTTTTAGAGAAAAGAATATTGGTAAATGACAGCTCTCCCCACCACCTGCCAGCACACACACACACAATCAGAGCTCATGGTGGGAAGAACTTCATGTCAGAACTTGTTCAATAAGAGAACAACAATCATCTGAGAAGTGGTAAAGACCAAGGACTGTGTATCAACTTGTCTTCTTGGGTCTCTCCCTACCCACCCTCTTTTTAAAATAGGGATAAGAGTATGGAAAAGTAGCTCCACTAGGAAGATATGGACACAGTCCAATATAAGGATCTGCTATTGGTAGACTGGTGGTTCCACATAAAGTGCAGTGTATCACTTCAGCAGTCTGGCTAAAAAAGAAACAAAGCTGGGTTCAGATAAAGAATCCTGTATATCAACCTGCAATCTTGGAGCTGGAGAAACCTATGTTACAATAAGAAGCTACAGGGCAGAGCAGGAACTGTATCATAATTCAAATTTAGTTAACATAATTAACAGATATTAAGTTAATCTGCTGCTACTTCTGAGGGATAGATTAGATCATATTTAAGGAAGCAAACTTGCAAGGATGAAGAAAAGAGGAAGTCTGAAAAACAAACTGTTATTCTTCAGTATAGGAAATATAGTCTTAAAAAAGTAAAACTATGCAGTAATCTGTCTTCAAGCATATATCTTTGTCATCTAGAACCAGACAATAAACAGTTCTTAATTGCAGAAATGTTACTTAAAATCATACCTAAGAAATCTTTACCAAAGCTATCCCCATATGTTCCTGTATGTTCCCTGTAATATTTCTGCCGTTAATATTTTTAATATATGATCACTGCTCCATATTACTAGATTTTGTCTACCTCAAACAAAATAACTTGAGTTCATTCAAGTCTTTCATTAAAGTTGGGGGAAAGGGGTGAGCAGTGATTTAGACATACTGGCTGCATGGTTAACCTGGAGCTGTGCAGGCAGTGTTACTCAGTTATTCTGGTACTTATCAAACGACCACAGTCTTAGACCTTGCTTACTCCCTACACAAAACAATTTGATTATTATCAGCAATAAAAAGTGTAAACAGTATTGGTATTTACAGTATGAAAATAAGACAGGCTGGAAAGCAATTTGTTAAGTCAATTAAAGACATTGGTCCAAACAGACTCAAATTTTATACAGACAGATACTTTTCAGTAACACATGGCAGTACAGCCATAATTTCCTTGAACTAAACACTGTACACTGAAGATTTTATTCTTTGACATCATAGGACCAAGCATAAAAATAATAAATATTTCAGCTACCAAAACAAAACTGAATCCATAAAGAAATACTATTACGAACAGTGATCGTGATATTTTAACTAACTGATAATTTCAGGGGTTTTTAAAAAAATTATTTTCAGGGCATTTTTAAGTGCAATTTGGGGAAGAGTAACAGTACTCTGAGGATGAGTCATTTTAGCTGATGAACTAGAAGCAAAAAAGTGATTTAAATAAATCATCTAGGTTACAAAATAAATCTGAGGTTTTCTGTGTTGATCAAATAGAACTGCTTATCAGTTAACTGTGTGATCTGTTTTAGCATATGCCTAACCATGTCGTGAAGTGCGTAAAAAATTACAACTCCAGATCATTCTCATTCCCAAAATATCACTGAGCATGAAAATCAGTGAGAAAAGCTAACACTACATTGTGTTAACTGTAAGATTTGAACCTGAAATGTACTGGGGTAGTGATATTCATAACATTTTCCAAGTAAAACTCTACCAGCTGATTTCAATTATCCTGTATCACAAAGACAGAATAAGAACAACTGATAATCCACAAGTAAAGTCTTTTAAAATATGCACAGAGATACACGATATGCAAATCACTGTTCCCAGAACTGTCCAAACGTAGTCCTTATATCTGATTGTTCTCATATCTATATAAAGTAAACCTACTCCTACAACTAATAAAACAAGAAAAAAAATTGTAGCAAATGACTTTACACACCGTTAAACACGGAAGCCAGAGTGAGCCTGTTAGAAGGTAAATCAGAGCAGTCGCTTGGTGCGCCAAACTCTCCATCCAGCCCAAGCACTTCCAGCTTAAAGGCCCCATGTGACCTGTACCCGGGCACACAAGCCCACAGTGGCCTCTCTGACCTAATCTCCTATTGCTCTCTCCCTCTCACTTTCTACTCCAGCCTCCTTGCTTGCTCTTTCTTTACAAGTCAACTGTTCCAGGCCTTTGCATTTGCTTTCCTTCTATCTGGAATGCTCTTCCCTAGATCCTTCGGATCTCTACTCAAAAGTCACCTTCTCAGTAAGGCTTTCTGTGGCCACTCCAACACTTCAAAGCAACTCACCAGCTACAATAATTCATAATCCCCTGCCTTGCTTTATTTTTTCTCCTTAACCCTTTTCACTAATTAAAATATTGTGTGTGTATGTGTATCTTATCATTTGTCCCCCACTAAATATAAACTCCATGAAGGCTCTGATTTCTGTTTGTTGAGGACTGTATTCCTAGTACTAAGAACAGTGCCCAGCATGTAATATGCATTTGAGAAGTGCTGTTCAATACATTAATCAAAGTACCTTGAAAAACTGTAATAATAAGAAAAACAGTATCTTAGAAAGAACTAAGAGTTGGTTATGAGCCTGATAAAGCTATGCACAGCTCAATAATAATCTTAATAATATAAAAATGCTCTACTGTTTCAAAGGAATCTCATCAAGTGATTTCACGGCCTCAATAACTAAGTAAGATTTCTGTCACAGCAACCTACTGCCATTCAATTTCTCAAAAGTAGGGGGAGATTTGTGGCAGGAGGCACTTAAATTGTACCCCGTGTCATGGGTTGCCCTAGGCTGCCTTAAGCACCACGTTGAGATCTCCACAATAATCACTGGATGGCAGCACGGAGCCAAATACACAGTAGATGCTCCCATTAGTAGACAGATGATTGAGTAGCATTCTGACTTGAGTTTTTGGAAATAACTTTGATTAAGAACAGCAAAAATTTTGCCCAATGATCTCTATTACACGAGGTTACGCCATGAAAGAAAATAAATTTTGGACACAATCATTTAGACAATCTTAAATATAATGACATTTTCTAAATACTGAGATACATCATCTGAGATATTCCCATCTTTATTAAAGTCCAATTTTAATTCTTCCCAGACTTGATGTTAATTTTTTAATCCACTATATACCTGTCACTGTCTTCATTTTCTAATATCTTCTGAGGACCTCAAATCCACCTTTATGTTGTCTCTGTTCTTGAACACTGACATAAAAGATAATCAAGAATCTGTTTTGTTGCAATTATTTCTTTCAAGACTGACCTGAATGATAAATTCTGGAATTGTGACCACCAGAATTTTCAAGAAAAAAAAACCCTGCACTTAGACTTATGATTTCAGAAACCTCTAAGAGATCCTGTCACAGGCTATCAGGCAATAAAGATTTGTGACTTCTTAAAAGCTACAAATTCTCGTTTTATGACCACTAGAAATGACTGAGACAAGTTAGCAGAGCCAATGTTAAGAGTATGAAAGAAGTACGTAATTCATATAAGACGCCCTATAATACTCAAACATGCACTAAGCAATAATAATGGTCATATCGTTCTTAGACTTAAATACGAAATACCTATAAAGCACTATAAAAACATTATATAAAAAACTTTAAAAAAAACTTTATGTTCAACTATAATTGTTGCAACTTATTTTTTTTTTTTTTTTTTTTTTTTTTTTTTTTTTTTGCGGTACGCGGGCCTCTCACTGTTGTGGCCTCTCCCATTGCAGAGCACAGGCTCCGGACGCGCAGGCTCAGCGGCCATGGCTCATGGGCCTAGCAGCTCCGCGGCATGTGGGATCTTCCCGGACAGGTGCACGAACCCGTGTCCCCTGCATCGGCAGGCGGACTCTCAACCACTGCGCCACCAGGGAAGCCCGCAACTTATTTTTTAAAAAATCAAGTGGAAAACCACAAAAAGGAAAAATATTGTATGATTCTACTTATATGGGGTACCTAGAGTGGTTAAATTCATACAGACAGAAAGTAGAATAGAGGTTACCAGAAGCTGGGAAGAAGGGGAGAATGGGGAGTCACTGTTTAATGAGCACGTACTTAAGATGATGAAAAAGTTCTGGAAATGGATAGTAGTGATGGCTTTAAAACACTGTGAAGGGAATTCACTGGTGGCGCAGTGGTTAAGAATCTGCCTGCCAATTCAGGGGACACAGGTTCAATCCCCAGTCCGGGAAGATCCCGCATGCCACAGAGCAACTAAGCCTGTGCGCCACAACTACTGAGCCTGCACTCTAGAGCCCGTGAGCCACAACTACTGAGCCCGCATGCCACAACTACTGAAGCCCACACGCCTAGAGCCCATGCTCCACAAGAGAAGCCACCGCAATGAGAAGCCCACGCAACGCAACAAAGAGCAGCCCCCGCTTGCTGCAACTAAAGAAAGCCCGAGCGCAGCAACGAAGACCCAACGCAGCCATAAATAAACAAATAAATAAATATTTTAAAAAATAAAACAATATACTCAATTGTACTGTTTAAAATAAATTTTATGTAAATTTTACAATAAAAAAGAACAAAAAAATTAAGTGCTATGATTTTTCATATTCTCACAAGTCAGATGATTGAAGTAATAAGGTCAAAACCGATAAAGGTGAGAAGCAACTACTATAATTTGTCCTTATCTTGAAAACCTGTATCTTTTAACTGTTCCTGTGGAACCCCTTATTATGTTAACTTTGAGTGCAGTAGTTAAGACTTAGAAATATAGTTTTAACTCTCCCCAAAATGAAAACTTTTTTTTTTTTTTTTTTTTTTGCTGTACGCGGGCCTCTCACTGTTGTGGCCTCTCCCATTGCGGAGCACAGGCTCTGGACGCATAGGCTCAGCAGCCGTGGCTCACGGGCCTAGCCGCTCCACGGCATGTGGGATCTTCCCGGACCGGGGCACGAACCTGTGTCCCCTGCATCGGCAGGCGGACTCTCAACCACTGCGCCACCAGGGAAGCCCCTGAAAACGTTTTTAATTACAGATTATGGTTATTAAATTTAACCATTAGGCATTTTATTCTCACTGTACCTACACCGAAGTTGGTTACCTTTTAATCCAATTACATAAAAATAGTTCACCCTTATGCCTTAACAATTTTCTTGTAAAACAAGTCTAAGAATAAAAGTCTATCAATCAATCACCAGTCTCAAGCTGAAACCTCTTTCTGACCACTGTGTGATCCAGCCAGTTTCTGAACCACCATAAGCTCCTCTCAAATCTACCCAATGAACTTCTCTTCCTACATTTAACTTTTCCTGAAACCACCGGCCTCACCTACCTCTCTGAATTCTTCTAGTGGTTCAGATCTATTTGTTTATCCTGTTTCTTCTACTGCAATTATAATCAAGTAAAGTAAATTTAACTGCAAATTAACTTTCTTCAATGGATATTTATTTCACACAACTTGAAATTTAAATAATTTTCAGCAGAGATATCACTTATTAGTTGATAATATCTACTGCTAAAGTACTGTTATGTATAATAAAGCTAAAAGAATGGCTCTATTATATATAATAAGTACCCAAAGGATAAAGAGGAGGTAAGTCTTAGCTTAGAAAAGATGAAAACTGAACTATTCTTAGGTATGGCATAGTGAAGGAAACCAGAATGTTGCTCAGTGACTGAGAGCACACGGAAAGCAAATATTGCTACCTTTTCAAAATACTATCCAAAGCATAAGAAGTCTGGTAAATATTACTGTTTGGTAAGCACTGTAATGTAACATAAATATTTGAGAAGACAAAAAAAGAATCAGGACTCACATTTTTAAAGCACTTATAAATGTCAGTAAATACAAAACAAAATCCACACAAAATAATTAGAAACCAACTAAACTGGTTTCACTTTTCACATTAACCACTTACACACACACATAAAAATTCAAAAGCAAGCCTTTTGAGAGGATGTTTGCGCAATTCGTTTTTTCCAATATTAGAAGAGAAGCAAACTGGCCCATAACAGTTCACTTTAGGAAATGAATGCGTTCTTGGAAGGCGTTTATACTCTGTTGAAAAAGCTGGACATTCTAACATACGCTGTCCCTCTTCCAGTCAGGCAAGTCCTCCTCTCAGTTTCACCCAGTTCTTCATTCCTTCACTACCAACGGCCTTGGGTGAACTCATGCTCCTTCCAAATCCTTTCCAACAGCTTAGAATCCAATCTGCCTTCATCTTTTCCAGAAAGACAACCCTAGGTAAGCAGAAATCACCCTAGACCTCTTAATTCATCTCGTTAAGTGCCTGTACACAGTATGTACTAAGCACTCGCTGAAATTAAAATACAACAAAATCGGGCTTCCCTGGTGGCGCGGTGGTTGAGAGTCCGCCTGCCGATGCAGGGGACACGGGTTCGTGCCCCAGTCCGGGAAGATCCCACATGCCGCAGAGCGGCTGGGCCCATGAGCCATGGCCGCTGAGCCTGCGTGTCTGGAGCCTGTGCTCTGCAACGGGAGAGGCCACAACAGTGAGAGGCCCGTGTACCAGAAAACAACAACAACAACAAAATCATGCTTAGCTCCAAATAGGTTTATTAGCTACTTCCTCAAAGCCTTTCCTCCAAGAATCAATAACCTTCAGGGGAGACATAGCTTGGGTAGGATTTAATCTCTTTGATTCTTCAGCACCACATATGCTATTAAGTACTCTGTGGCTGCTTATTAAACATTCTTTTAGGATAATGTTTTCCTCAAAAGCATACAGTTGTAAAAGATATATAATAATAAAACAACATGAATGGCCTGGAAAAGAGTCCATTTTCTACTATTTACAGTCTACAATAAGGTAACCTTGCATAATTTTAATCAGTTCCAACATAACCCATTAGCTATTACAAAGCTTTAATAGGGGTACTAAATTGAGTTATTTTGTTATGATGAGTTCATTCAATAACTTCTACAATTAGATACAATAACAAGATCATTGGTGAAAGAAAATATGTTACTGATATAATTAGATCAGTAACGATCGATTTCAATTTACACTTTTACTATGTATACAGATTACTGTACATTTAGATGAGAAAGCAATCATCTGTCAAGATACTATAACAATTTTTTATTTCTTAATCAGAGGTGACATCAAAAATGATAATATGCTTATTTGCTGGATTTAAATTCTATGCTAAGAAACTGTAAAGAGTTGTCTTTCTTTCACATATTCATCAGTTATTTGAAAGCTCCACTTTCAGTTTGTCAGATACATCACTATGTATCAATTTCCTCATTCATCCAAATATGATACTGCCAAGTTATTACTGCCTCTCCCTTACTTTGTGGGCCTTTCCTTCCTATTTCAGCTTCTTTTCTATACCTATGGCTCTCCCCTAATTCACAGTCATATCACCATATACAATCTTCTACACGGACTGATTCTCTCTACTCTGTTTCTGCACACTACTACCAGATTAATCCCCCTAAAATACTTTTTTTTAACCCAGTTACTCGCCTGGCTCAAAACTTACACAACACATCCCCACATACCAACTCCTGCTGGCTGGTATTCCATTCCCTCCACCATACACCAAACTACCTTTCTCACACTATCTTCCTCTACTTCCAATTACTCACTTGTCTTCAAAGATCATACTTAATGCTCTTTCTCCAGGTTATTTTACCCCATCCCTCAAAGTCCTTTGTATCCCTGCCTCTAAGAATCAACTCAGTAGAGCTTAGGGACAGACTGGGCTCCTACTACGGCATCACTTTGGCCAAGTTACTTAACATTTTGGTGTAAAACGGTACAACATACCTACCTTTAAAGTTATCATGAAGATTAAATGAGATAAAGTTATTGGGTGTGTAACTCAAACATAAGAAGCACCTAAAAACTCTGACTTCTTATATTCCTTTTCAAAACTGTATCTATCCTTCAAAGTTTACCTTTGTTAAATGACCACCACTTTTTAAGTCAGGGCAAATGTTTGTTTTGTTTTGACACCCCCAAAAAGGCATGGTGATTAAAATTTTCCATGGACTTATAGATTTTCTATATATGGTATTTATTTGCAAGACTGCATTAAGTTTTTAAGTCTTTCTGCACACACACATTTACCACTTAAAAAAAAAACTTTAGTGGTACCTGAGTATAACAGTATTAGCAAAAGAATATTTTCTATGCTAAAAACATACAAAAGTGATGGTTTACACGAAGCAAGATGTTCAACAAGACTTTTGTGTTCCCTTACATTTTTAAGAGACTGCAATTATAGGCATTTATTCTGGCCAAACTAAAGTCTAAAACAAGTAGCACTTAAACAAATTGGCAAAAAGCATCATTTCCTCAAGTCCTACCAAAAATAATAACTGACACATATCTGGCAGAACAGGTAGTGTTCTGCTACTACCAGAATCACGGTGTTCGGAATTGGAAGGGATCTTCAAAAAATATTATATACTAATTTTACCAAAGATAAAAAACACTGTCAAAGGCTATACATGACTAGTAAAGTAATTAAAGTTATTCAGTCAGGTAGACAGTCCGAATCTATTAATTAGAGTATTAACTCTAGTCAACAGCTTCAACTCAGTCACTCAAGTAAACAACCTAAAGATAAAATAATTTTTTAAAAGAAAGAAAGACCTTACAGATGGGAAAGGCTGAGCTTCCATTATTGGTAAACAGTGATACCATCCACTAATACGGTGTGGCAGGATTTACACTTACACACCTAAAACTAAAGCTGACCAGTCATCCTCTCCTGCCTTCTTCAAAGAGAAGCATTATTCGCAGCAATAAGAAATCAATCTTTGGGAATTCCCTGGCAGTCCAGTGGTTAAGACACGGCGCTTTCACTGACATGGGCCTGCGTTCAATCCCTGGTCAGGGAACTAAGATCCTGCAAACCACCTGGTGCGGCCAAAAATAACTAAGTTAAAAAAAAAATCAATCTTGTACCCCATTTTCCTACTCTGAGGGAATGATTAAGGAGGGGGTAAGGAAAACAAAAATGTAGAAGCCACAGCACGTTCCTAAATGTAACTAAAAGGGAAAAGAGCCCTTCTGTTTCAGCACAGCACATTAGGGTCTTGATAAACAAGGAAGGCAAACTGTCTGCCTAAGAAACCAAGAGAGGGTACTGAGAGAGGGTCAAGAAATGTGGAGGGGGCCTCCCTGGTGGCGCAGTGGTTGAGAGTCCGCCTGCGATGCAGGGGACACGGGTTCGTGCCCCGGTCCGGGAGGATCCCACATGCCGCGGAGCGGCTGGGCCCGTGAGCCATGGCCGCTGAGCCTGCGCGTCCGGAGCCTGTGCTCCGCAACGGGAGAGGCCACAAGAGTGAGAGGCCCGCGTACCGCAAAAAAAAAAAAAAAGAAAGAAATGTGGAGGAAGGCTGGAATGTGGATAAAGAGGTGGCCGGTAAAAGGACCTTGAAGAACTGTATAACACTCAGTTCTAAGACTGTTTCCATGCTACAATAAAGATGTTGAAACTTGCACTCCACATGAAAAACAGAAGTGAGCGATTTTTCAGTAATTAAAAAAAAGAAAGTGAGGGAACTTCAGTTTGGTTCTTCACAGAGCAGGGCAGAGGTAAGAGAGCCCACTCAAGGAGCCCAGTCAGAAGCTTGTCCCTGGGTATCTGAGTAAACCTGCCCCACAGGGGGAAGGAGGCTGTTAGAAGACCAGCCTCAGCATCGAGGCTGCAGTGGGAAATGCTCTCCTACCTACAAAGCACCCTGGGGTTCTAGGACTTCCAGAAGTCAACAAGAATACTTATTATATCTTTGTCAGCTGCCTCGTTTTTAGTTTTAATAGAAAACTTTAGTGTTTGCCCTAATAAGAAAATCATTATATTCTCATTTAAAAAATTAGGTAAGAAAGAGAGAAGAGACAGTTAACTTCTCCCTAGTCTTTCTCTTCCTCCCCTACAATACCTGCCATTTACTGAGCATCCGAAACACTGTCACATATACTTTACAGGTATTAACACTTTTAGACCTAACAACCACCCTATGGGGTAGGTACTGTTATCACCATTCTCCAGATGAGAAAACAGATCGCTAGAAAGATTACTGTAGCCTCGGTCATACACAGGGGCAGAGCCACGCATTACACAAACCCCAGGCGTACGGGCTTCAGGGGCCACACTCTGCAACCTGGCACTGTGCTGCGTCTTCTCATGTGCATTGTTCTCCGCTTTCCCTATATATACAGTGTATATACACAGGCTCATATTACACGACGTACCATCTGCTTTCTGTTAAAGTCATTTCCACGATAATCTACATCAACATCATCTTTCTAATGCCTATATAACATCCGTTACGTTTTAAGATAATCTAACCAATCCCATATCGATGAACATTTAATGCTGCTCATGTTTTATTACATCCAATGCTGCACTCCAATATCCTTGTACATACATCTTGGCTCACTTTGGGGATCACTTCCTTAGGATATACTTCCTGAACTGGAATTGCCGGGTCACAGGGGTGCGCATTTCTCAGCTTTCTGACACGTGTCGCCCACGCAATCTGGGAGAGGCTGACTCCCACCAGTAGCACCTGTGCCAGCTAGACAGCTGCTGTCTCTCAAGTCCAATCGCGCCCTTAGGCTGCTTCGTGATGCTGGGCTCAGAACGCACACTTCGTTGCTCCTTGCTCAGCTGCCTGCCCGTTAGGATCCACCAGTCAGGGTGCTAGAGGGAGACCAGAAGGTAAAGATAAAAGAGTGGACGTGCTCCTTCTGGTCTGTCTCCTGTTCCTGCCAGTGCCATCCTAGAAGTGGTCCTTTCCCAGCAGCAACAGTCATCTGCCGTCTTCAGCTTCTTCCAGCCCTCTCAGAATCAGCCTCATCAGCAGCAGGACAATGTACCCTCTATCCTCTTGGGAGGCCTGCACCCCAGCTCTGTGGGGCACCTCTCCAAGCTTTTATTTTTTATAAAATTATTTTATTTATTTATTTTTGGCTGTGTTGGGTCTTCGTTGCTCTGCGAGGGCTTTCTCTAGTTGGGGCGAGTAGGGGCTACTCTTTGTTGTGGTGTGCAGGCTTCTCATTGTGGTGGCTTCTTTTGTTGCAGGGGTCTAGGCACGCAGGCTTCAGGAGCTGTGGCTCGCGAGGTCTAGAGCGCAGGCTCAGTAGTTGTGGCGCACAGGCTTAGCTGCTCCGAGGCATGTGGGATCTTCCCGGACCAGGGCTCGAACCCGTGTCCCCTGAATTGGCAGGCAGATTCTTAACCACTGCACCACCAGGGAAGCCCTGTCCAAGCTTTTAAAAGAAACCAGGCAGTGGGCCCTCCTCATAGGTCTGAACTCCAGCTCCATGGGGCCCCTCCTCCAAGCTTCTAGGTTCTAATAATCCAAATCTCCTCCTTTTGTTGTCCCAGCCCCAGGAGTGGTAGCTGCTTATGGAAGTTATCATCTTCAGTGTTCCCACTGTACTTTTCAGTTCTCCAACATCTGCTTTATCAATGCCCTATCCTGCATTCTCTCAGGGTTTCTGTTTTTCCGACTACATCTTGACTGGTATGTTATCGCATACCTTTTTTTTTAGTTTTTCATTTTATATTGGAGCATAGTTGACTAACAATGATGTGTTAGTTACAGGCGTACAGCAAAATGTGTTATCTCATACCTTAATAACTTGGCATATCTATCTTCAGGCCAGTGTTCTGGACTGAACTGTATCCCTCCAGGATTCATATGTTAAACCCTAACCCTCAATGGGACACCTGTATCTGGAGATAGGACCCTTAAGGAGGTAAAGTTAAGTGAGGTTACAAGAGGTCCCTAATCCTAGAGGTCTGGTGTGTTGTAAGAGCAGGAAGAGGTGTGGAATGTGAGCAGGGGGGTGTGCCCAGAGGAAAGGCCATGTGAGACACAGCAAGAAGGTGGCCATCTGCAAGCCAGGGAGAGAGGCCTCAGGTGAAGCCAACCCTGCTGGCACCTTGATCTCAGACTTCAGCCTCCAGAACTGTGAGAAAAGAAATTTCTATTTTTTAAGCCACCCAGCCTACAGTATTCTACAACGGAAGCCTTAGCTGACTTAGACAGTCAGCTAGTAAAATCACCTCACACAATTCTCATCTTCAATGTTACCTCTACATACTATTGTCCGTACCATCTATTATGCATAAGGACACCAAATTCGATGCTGGAGAAACAAGGTGTGACAAAACTAGTTCCCTGCTTCTGGGTCTCACAATCTAGTTGTAAAACCAGAACATACACATTAAAAATACATTACAATACAGGGTAACACATGATAAGGAACAAATACAATGAAAATACTATGGTTAAAGGCACCCAAATGAACCTATTTAAAATAATGCTTTCCTAAAATGATAAAAAAAAAGTAGGACCTCATCTTATTATTTTAAAGGACTATATAAATCTTTAATTAATAGCTAAAACCATTTTCTTTAGACACTGATTTAAACAGTCTCACCAAACTATGGAAAAGAACAAAAAGCTAATTTTTTTCTCTAAAATCACTGACACATTTTACACAGTCTAGATACTCAAGTTCATAAGCAGTCTTGAAAATAAGAACCCCAAACTTCCAGATCTCATATTATCTTCTTTAATTCAACACAGTAAGTAAATGAAATCACTTGTCCTAGAAATGTCTATCTGCAATGAAGATCAACAGTTTAAAATGAGTACATCTCTGAACTGTCTTCAAAGTCATTTGAGATGATATCGCTCTTCCTGAAAAATAGATTTTTTTTTTTTTTTTTTTTTTTGCAGTACGCGGGTCTCTCACTGTTGTGGCCTCTCCCGTTGCGGAGCACAGGCTCCGGACGCGCTGGCTCAGCGACCATGGCTCACGGGCCCAGCCGCTCCGCAGCATGCAGGATCCTCCTGGACCGGGGCACGAACCCATGTCCCCTGAATCGGCAGGTGGATTCTCAACCACTGCGCCACCAAGGGAAGCCCTGAAGAATAGATTTTTTATAGCGATGTAATAATTTCAGGTAGTTACCAGGACCTTACTTCTCTACACCACCCTAAGGTTGTCAGAACACATGAGCACATGCCCACACATGCCCAAGAGGATATTACATCAAATTAAAATCTCTCTTTCAACCATAATTCAAGAAGAGTCACGTACCACAATGTTCACTGCAGCTCTATTTACAATAGCCAGGACATGAAAGCAACCTAAGTGTCCACTGAAAGATGAATGGATAAAGAAGATGTGGCACATATATACAATGGAATATTACTCAGCCATGAAAAGAAACGAAACTGAGTTATTTGTAGTGAGGTTGATGGACCCAGAGTCTGTCATACAGAGTGAAGTTAGTCAGAAAGAGAAAAACAAATACCGTATGCTAACACATATATATGGAATCTAAAAAAAAAAAAAGGTTCTGAAGAACCTAGGGGCAGGACAGGAATAAAGATGCAGATGTAGAGAACGGACTTGAGGACACGGGGAGGGGGAAGGGTAAGCTGGGGCAAAGTGAGCAAGTGGCATGGACATATATACACTACCAAATGTAAAACAGATAGCTAGTGGGAAGCAGCTGCATAGCACAGGGAGATCAGCTCAGTGCTTTGTGACCACCTAGAGGGGTGGGATAGGGGGGGTGGGATGGAGACACAAGAGGGAGGAGATATGGGGATATATGTATATGTACAGCTGATTCACTTTGTTATAAAGCAGAAACTGACACACAATTGCAAAGCAATTACACTCCAATAAAGATGTTAAAAAAATAAAATCTCTTTCAGACACTAATATATTTCATCTTCAATATTACCTCCGTAGCAGTATAAATAAAGCCTTAAGTGTTTAACAAGTTTGAAGCCTGAGGACAGTAGCTTGTCAAAAGAAAAGGCAGTGTCCTGAGGGTGGAGAACACAGTGACGTAATGCTCCACAAGGAAAGCCCTGGGCTCACAGACTGCACACACAATAAGAGATCAGGGAAGCAAGCCTGAGCAGCCAGCTTGTCTTCATGCTGCACATTTTTGGCAGACAGTCAATTCCTTCTGCTGTTTTCCTAGCCAGCACATTTATCTCTGTAATGTCACCAGATCTAGGGAGGGAGTGAGGTTGAGAGGAGGAGGAAGACGAAAAAAGCTGTTTCACAGGCTGCCAGCCCCTCCACACGTGCTGTCACTCTACAAAGGATGTGTAGAAAGCCAGTGTGCCGCCGCTGCACAGATCCAAGCGCTACAAGCAAACACACCATGCACACGCACGCGCGCACGCACACACGCGCGCTCCACCCAAGAGCATCTGCAGAGGACAGAGCTGCCTGTGGAAAGAAGAAAGCCTACACTTAAAAGTCTTGATTCACAAGCAATGACTCCCTTCTGAAACTGATGTCAGTTCTTGGAAGAAGGAAGGAGGAGGGGAGGTATTCTGACCCCATGGGGAAACAACGCAGTCCGCAAAAAAGCCTCAGCTGGTCTGGTCCATGCCCACTACGAGCATATGCTACCACAGAAATAAACCAGTAATACTTCTGAGAAGCAAAAGTATCCTGTCTAATAACAATTACCTTATAAATACCTAATGTACACTTTGCCAATGACTACAGAGAATAAAAATGAATTTCAAGGAACAATTCAGATACCCTAGAAAGTCTTGTCTGTATGTAGGGAAGTTTGCTGTTCTTAGTATTCGTGTGTGTGTGTGTGTGTGTGTGTGTGTGTGCCGGCATGCATGTGTGTGTACACAATAATAATATTGAAATTGGAACTGGAATATGAAAGTAGAGATCAGAATTCATAGCTCACAGAAACGCAACACTATTAGTTTCAATAAATGGATACTCCAACCCCGTGACACATTACATGAGTCACTACCACCAAACGCAATACATGAAAATAAAAACCCTGAGTATTTATTTAACCTGAGAAACCAATCTATTTCAGTCTAAAACCAAAAATGCCTTTTCAAGATCAAATGCTGTATCTCCAAAAATAGAATACAATCTGCCCCTAAGAATGTGTCATAAGAAACAAACAGGAAATATCGTGTGTTGAAATCAGTAGTTATAAATAACTTTGTTGTACACTGACATAGTTTATACACAAAATAGATTCAACCAACAGTTGTGCTTAGGACTTGATTCAGTTTAAATTTTAAAATCAGCTAATTAAGGAAACAGCTTGACAGGAAGCTATCCAAGTTCTCTAGTCCTAGTTCTCCAATAATGGGCAACTTAGCGTGTCATGTTCTTCATTTGTAAAATGAAAATATTTGACACGATTATCTCTAAAGCCTCTTTCAGTTCTTAATTTCTAAAATTACAGGTTAAATACAAAATAGGGTTTCCTACTTTCAAGGGGCTCATAATCTAGTTAAGGGTAATCGTATTGGGTAATCATAAATGAATTAGCAAATAATGTAAGACAGTGAGTGGTCCAGAGGAGTGACACAAGTGTGAGACCATTCAGCGAGGCACTGAGCTGAGAGTCCTGACCTTAAGTAAGGGTTTTAGAGGCTGAAGGAAAGCTGAGGCTGAGATAACTTCAAAATAGAGCAAAGAGTTCTGCTGGGACCAGGAGGTTCATCGGGATTCGAATTGTTAACTTCATAACCCCAATCAATTAATTCAAATTCCATGTGGCCATTATCTCATTACTTCTATCGATAAGGAAAAAGATATTAAGCGTTAAGGCTTAAAAGATATTAAACATTTTCAACATAAAACACATTTGCAAATTTTATATTACTTAGCCCAAAATACCCTCAGCGTAGTATGACTGATTTATACAGAGCCAGAGAGACTAAAAAAAGATTAGAGTGAGTGTGAACATGACAAGCTTGATCCACAGACAGTAAATCACAAAGCTCGTCTCATTAGGATAAATAATTCAAAGCTCAGATTTTTAACTCCAAAAAACCCTAAAGCTTAATAAACAAAAGCAAACCCTGTCCTCCCATGATACTTTCTTTAATACTGTTCTTAACTGAACTTTCTGTGAAGATGAAAATGTTCTAGATCTACCCACGTGTGGGCTAGTAGGTACCTGAAATGTGGCTACATTAATTTTTTTAACTTTAATTAATTTAAATTGAAATAGCTACATGTGGCTAATGGCATCTGTATGGGTACCATTATAGAAAATCCATATAGAAGGAAATCACATTTTTAAACTGATAAAAAGTTTTAAAGTTGATGCATAAAACAATGATAAAAAGTGAATACAGCAATGTCTACACAGCAATATTTTACCCTGAAAAACAATTTTTGACACACTCACCAGTGTATGACTACATGCACAGCACCCTGTGCAAGGCCACTTCTTAATACCAAGTGCTTCACATCATGTGTCATCCCTCACCTTTAATATAATGCTCTGAGGGTTCAGTTTAGTTGGCTGCTGAAAATATAGCTAGCTACCTATACTGGTTCTCTTTCATCCCCCATAAAATGGAGATAACAGTAACCAGCTCTGTCTGACTTGAGTAAATGAAATAAAATGGAAACCATTAAGTACTCTGAATTAAAACATAAGAAGGCATTATCACTACTTTATACAGGAATAAAATTTTTTTTTTTTTTTTTTTTTTTTTTTTTTTTTTTGCGGTACGTGGGCCTCTCACTGTTGTGGCCTCTCCCGTTGCGGAGCACAGGCTCCGGACGCGCAGGCTCAGCGGCCATGGCTCACGGGCCCAGCTGCTCCGCGGCATATGGGATCCTCCCGGACCGGGGCACGAACCCGTATCCCCTGCATCGGCAGGCGGACTCTCAACCACTGCGCCACCAGGGAGGCCCCAGGAATAAAATTTTAAATACTATTTTTAATGCTGTTATCTCAAGAAACTTCACAGTAACTGTGATTCTCACTGAAAAACCATATACAGTACTATTTATTCTATCTAGGTGCATATAACTTAACAAGGGAGTTTTTTTTTAAAGCTCTAAGAAAAGGCATAACAAAAGTGTCTTCATCGAAAAAGTTACATATGAGGTGGCCCTAAGTCAACCGTGTGTGTGTATGTATTTTACGTTCCTCACAAAACTTTTCATGCGTTTTTCTGTTTTCCCACAAAACATTCGATATTAGCATCCTCTGTCAAAAGCACAAGAATCTCCTTACAGAAAAAGCACGCCTTCACCTAATTTAAGACGATAGACCCAATTCTTGAGTGGTGAGTGTACCTGTATAGAACCCACCATGCTACACACTATCATAGCTATTAATCTCAATTACCTTGCTCCCATTAACAAGCCCCAGATTGGAATCTAAAAAGCGAAGACAAAATTCTATGCTATGTACTTGGCTATAAAATTCTGCCCTCCCTCTAATTTAAGAGTTCAAGTTTGCTTCATATAAATAAGACTTAAAAACTACTCTTAAAGCCCATCTTTCCAACCTACTCTCAAATGTGCACTACAACTATCAATAGGACAAACTGGCAAGAGGCTGTGAAGGGAAAATCCTTCAAACACTAGTGCAAAAGACACACAATAATCTACTGACAGTGGGCCAGACGCCTGCAGATCAGACAACCCATGTATTCTCTGAGTATTTCAGCAAAACACAATACTAGTTTCCTATGGGAAACAAAAAGAATTTGGTTCAGATTCTAGGATTTCAACCTTATCCATAAGGCAATTACATCTACTAAATGGGACAGAACCCTTGGCTCCCTGTTTACATTCAGTCCTCAAAAAGATTCAACAAAGCCCAGAGCTCCGCCTGGGTTCCTCTAACACACTTTTAGGCAAGCTGCTTTCCCATTGAAAGCTCTCAGGCTCAGAGCACCCTATCCTGCAACAACTGATTATCACCTCCCCATCACTGGGATTTTCGAGACAGTCCAGGTTTACACCTGTTTTCCCAGCACTCCCTTTCAGCTCAGAAACCACCTAATTTGAATGACAAACTGTATAATCACCTTAACCCTCACTAACTCAACAGTCATTCCCAGACAGGATAAACTTTTTGTGCTCTAGTGCATGTCCAAACATTCTTGACCAGATCCTTCTCTGTCTTGAACTTCCCAGCACTGGTTAAGAGAGCAGCAAATAAATGGACAGTCAAAAGGAAAGTGACAGGAAGGGACAATACAAGCAGCTGAACAGAAGCCTCCTAGGGTAAGCACAATGGAGAAACATGAAGGTGAATGTCATTACTGATGCTTTAAAACATCTGGTTGGCCCATAACATGGCCACACCACACTAAATACTAGAAAAAGAGTGCTAATCACTCTATTGGCTATTGTTTTAAATCAAGATTTTAAACTTAGTTTAGACCAATGCCTGCAGATAACTCTTAGAGATTATGTCTATTCAAATAATTATACTAGTAAATACAATGACTAATACCAGAATTAATCACTATTATTTTTCTAAAAAAAACTAAAAGAAGTGTGGCATCTCATCATAGGTTAACTTGGAGCCTACTGTGGTGGCTACCGTGTTTCTGTCTATCCACCAACCCCCAGCCTAAACGGGTACTAAACCCAGGTGGGGCCAACTGTAAAAAGGCATTCTGATTCATTCATTCAAAAACCTTTACATCCTACCATATGCCCCTCACTACACTAGAATTGGCAATACAAAGGTAAACAAGATAGTCCCTAAATGCAAGCAATTTAGAGTCTAGTGGTAAAAAGACAAAATCCAAGCAAAGAGATGGATCAAATGACTCTCAGCTGTTATAAGTAGTACTATGAAGCAAATAAATAAGGAGTTTGGAAAGAGACGGGAATGAAGAAGGAGCTAAACTCCTCAGAAAGAGAACCTCTCTGAGGTGGTGACACTTAAGCAGAGGTCTAATGGTAGAGAAGAAAGTATACCCCTAGAGGGTAAGTCACTGCATGCAGAAGGAACAAACAACATGTGCAAAGGTCTCAAGAAGAGAAAGAGCTTGGCACATGGAGAAACTGGGGAAATAGCAGTGTGGTTACAGAGCAGCAAGCAAGGGTGATGGTCTGGATATGGAAGAAGAGGGCTATTCTAAAGGAAATCGAGTAGGACTCCTTATTCTCTGGCTTTGATAAGGGGTGGATTTACTGACAGAAAGAAAACTATGCGGGGGGGGGGGAAGAGAGAGAAGAAAACAAGAGTTTATTTTATTCCCATTAAGCGGGGGGGGGGGGGAAGAGAGAGAAGAAAACAAGAGTTTATTTTATTCCCATTAAATTTGAGTTAAGATGTTCAAGTAGGTCAGAGTGACTGCTTTTTACTGATCTGCATGTGCCTTCATGCTGAAAACCCCAGGGGTTTTCTGAACAAAGTCTGCAAAGAAGATCTTTTTTTCCCTCTAGGGTCTGAGTCCTAAGAGAAGTGAGACCAGTGAGAGAAAACCCGTCTGAGGGAGGGGACAATGTAACCAATTCAAAGAGAGAAGCAGAGTAGGAAAGAGAGAATTCGCAATCATCCAGTCCTCAGACCAGCGGTCCCTAAAGCCAGCTCCATCTCTACCTTTCCTTACAGTTTGTTCATATGCACTAATAAATCACTCTCTTTACAACCCCAGACCTGACTAACACACCCACCACATGCTGATATAGCTTCATTTCTTTTACACAGTAGATCTATTAGGAGCTAGAAAAGGACTCAAGTCTAATTTATTCAGCTTTAGAAACTCAAAAAGGAAAGTTTGCAGCAAGGAAATGTAAGAAACATCAAGGATTACAAAAGCATCAACAGCTTCCCTAATTCCCTGGGACCCAGGACTAACTTGGGGAGAACAGAGTTGTTAAAAAATGAGCAAACTCGGGCTTCCCTGGTGGCGCAGTTGCGAGTCCGCCTGCTGATGCAGGGGACACGGGTTTGTGCCCCGGTCCGGGAAGATCCCACATGCCGCGGAGTGGCTGGGCCCGTGAGCCATGGCCGCTGAGCCTGCGTGTCGGGAGCCTGTGCTCCACAACGGGAGAGGCCACAACAGTGAGAGGCCCTCGTACAGCACGCAAGCAAAACAAAACAAACAAAAAACGAACAAACTCAACTGAGAAAATAACCCAATTTTTAAAATGGTAAAATATATGAACACTTCACCAAAGAAGATATAAATAAATAAATAAGCACATGAAAAGATGCTCAACATGACTAAACAATATGGAAATGTAAATTAAATCACAATGATAAACCTATTAGAATAAGTTTTTTAAATGACAATACCAAGTGCTAGTGAGAATGCAGAGCAAATGAAACTCAAACATTGCTGGTAAAAATGTGAAACAGGGACTCCCCTGGAGGTGCAGTGGTTAAGAATCCGCCTGCCAGTGCCGGGGACACGGGTTCGATCCCTGGTCCAGGAAGATCCCACATGCCGGGAAGATCCCACATGCTGCAGAGCAACTGAGCCCATGCGCTGCAACTACTGAAGCTCGCGCGCCGAGCCGGTGCTCCACAACAACAGAAGCCACCGCCATGAGAAGCCTGTGCACCGCAACAAAGAGTAGCCCCTGCTCGCCGCAACTAGACAAGGCCTGTGAGCAGCAACGAAGATCCAATGCAGACAAAAAAAAAAGAAAAAAAAATTGTGAAACAGTAGAGCCACTGTGGAAACAGCCTGGCTGTGTGTTATAAAGTTAAACATACCTTTACCATTCAACCCCGCAGTCCCCCTCCTAGGTGTTTCCTTAACTGAAATGAAAACCTGCTACAGTAAGCTGAATGACTGTCCCAGAAGATATCAGGTCTTAAACCTAGGAACCTGTAAATGCTCATTTATTTGGAAAAGGATCTCTGCAGATGTGATTAAATTAAGGATCTTGATCTTGGAAACTACCCCGGATTACCATGTGAGCTGTCGTATTTATCCTTATAAGAGAGGGACAGAGGAAGCCTGGACACACAGGGCGGACGCTGACGTCAAGGTGGATGCAGAGCCTGAAGCGATGCGGCCACAAGCCCAGGAACGTCAGGAGCACCAGGAGCTGGAACAGCCCGTAGAGGGAGTGTGCTCCTGCCAACACCTTGATTTTGGCCTGGAAATACCATTTCAGACTCTGGCCTCCAGGACTGTGCAGGAATAAACTTCCATGGTCTTTAAGGCACCCAGTTTGGCAATGTGTTACAGTAGCCACAGGAAACCAAGCCACCTATGTCCACACAAAAACCTGAATATGAACGTTTATAGCAGCCTTATTCATAACTGATAAAAACTGAAACCAACCCAAATAACCCTCAATAAAGGAAAAGATAAACTACGGTACATCCATACAATGGAATGCTACTCAGCAATAAAAAGGAACAAAATACTGACATAAACAACATGGATGAGTCTCAAATGCATTATGTTAAATGAAAGAAACCAGACTCAAAAGGCTATGATTTCATTTATATGATAGTCTGGAAAATGCAAAACTATAGGGAGAATGGCAGCTCAGTAGTGTGCCTGGTCAGAGGGTAGCAGGGTTTGACTGCAAAAGGGTAGCACAGAGAAAGTTTTTTGGAGAAGATGATGGAATTTTTCTGTATCTTAATTGTGGTGGTGGTTACACAACCCTACGCACTTGTCAACACTTGTAAGAACTATACACCAAAAAGAATACATTACTGTACATAAAGGGAGGGAGGGAGGGAGGGAGGAAGGAAGGAGTTACAAGAACTCTGCCATTTACTACTTTAAAAGAAAGTTCACAGGCACACATGTAAAATCACTTTTTATTCAATAAACATTTAAACACCAAATATGGGATTCCCTGCCCCTATCTTAACCAAGGTTGCTTGTCCATTTATGACTTTCTTTCAAAACTGTCCTTGATATTAATTTACTAACCCTATTTCATCTAGACAAAGGGTATAGTAGGAGAGGAGATAGGCGAACAACGTGATGGCCTTCTAATCTCATAATATACCCCTCACAGACGAGGTAAACTCTGGAACAGCACTAATCCATGCATAAGTGACATTCTGAGCACTTTACAGCCTCCCAGCATTTCTATCACCACACACTAGAAATAAGCCTGGCCTGTAAAACCACAGTCCTGAATTCCCACAGGTGCTCTATTTCTTGCTCTCCCTTCCCTCATTCTTTTCCTTTCAGCTCCCTCCAAAATCCCGTCTGCCTAAACTTTTTAGAAAAGTAATCTTCAATCAGCAATTCAACTTCAAAAAGTCTGTTTGTAAATCAGTGTTTACAACTTGGAACAAAATGTCCCATTTTTTAACAGTGTTCTAAAAGTTGATTAAGCCCCACAAAACTCATGAAATACAGTATTACTGAAATGGTTAGATCTCTAACTACTTTTCAATACACAAAGGAGGTGTGAATTAAAGCTCTAGATGACAGAAACACCTTCCCTCCTTGGCCCTATCCCGTAAAAAATGTGTGGGGGGAGGGAGAGGGTGTGACTGCTAGGCACCAGAAATCTGTTAACTACAACGTGACAAAATATAATAGCTATAATCTGTTGAGAACTATATACTAGTATCTTATAACATTATTTCATTTAATTATTACAGTCCGCCTACAGTATCAATTTCTCAGTTTTACAGATGATAAAAATTAGGCTTAGAAGAAGACAGTTTGCCTAAGATATCACAGAAGCAGGAATACCACTCCTTACTGATACGAAAAAAAAGGTACATAAAAAATAATGGGCTAGAGACTCAGGATCTATACCTAGAAAGCTGCATTACCTCAAAAAGTTAACGTAGCTTTCTAGATCTCGACACAACCTTTAAAACCAGTGAGATGGAGTACATGTTCCAATTCTGAAGTTCTATTATTTATGAAGACCACCAGAGAGAAGTATCTTTCTACCCTGGAAGCAACAAAGAAGGTGCCTACCTGTAAGTCAAAAGTTGGCAAACTGTTTCTGTAGATCAGAAAGTAAGTGTATTTAGGTTTTGCAGGCCATGCAAAGTCTGTGTCATCTATAGTCTCTCTTTTTTAAATAACCCTTAAAAATATAAAATTGGCTGAAGGGCCATATAAAAATAGGTCTTGGACAGGATTTGGCCCACAGGCTGGGTCTAGTTTGCTGACCCCTGCTCTATATCAATTGTTTTGAGGCTATTTTGAATTAGGAAAGAGAAGAATGATGGACGAGGGGAGGAACATTTGCGTAGACTTCCTTACGGGCCTTCCTATTTAGAAGTAGGACACTCAGGTCACTGCCTATCTAGATGTATCACTAAGCACAGTCTTGTTTTTTTTCCCCCTTCCATCACCATCCAACATCACTTTTTTTAAATGGCTATCTTTCCACTACACATATGTAGCTATTTGATCTGAAAAGAAACAAAATCATCTTGAAGAGTACTTAGTGGTTCTGAACTTCCTCCTTTGCTTCCAAATTTATCACCCAATAACCTATTTCTTACTAAAAAGCAGTAAATACATGCAGTGATAAGCATGTTATAAATACCACTGGTAAAGAATAAGTCTAGGGATTAACAGTTCACCTAGACTGATTCATTTCAGAAATACTTACTGAACACCCACTATGTGCCAGACACTAAGGAAAAAGCAGGAATCAAAAAGAAAGCTCTCTTGGAGCTTACATTCTAATTCTAGGAGGAGGAGACAAACAAAAATAAAATACAGAGTATGTCAAATGGCAGTAAGTACTATATACAAAAACAACACAAAAATGGCACTAATGAATCCCCAGTGTGGTGGAGAGACTGCAATTTTCTATCGGGCAGTCAGGGAAGAAGGTGAAGTACACAAATATTTATTTTGGAGACCACTCCCCCCTCCCCGCACTGCCACTCCCAGAGATCTTTGCATACATCACTTTATCCACAAGGCCTCTCTTAGCACAGTCTATTTTTTCCCATTGCATGTGTCTTATGACAAACTGTATCCTTTACTTTTTATATTTGCTATTATTTTTACTGTCTACACACACACACACACACACACACACACACACACACACACACACACCCCAATGTGAGCTACATAAGGTGATAAGATTTCAGGTTTTGCTCACAGATAAATCCCAAGAGTTGAGGGCAGTACCTGGTACACAGCAGGTACACAATAAATACCCACCGGGCGGAGAGAGTTCCAAGTAGAGGGATCAGCAAATGCAAAATGTGCTTAGGCAGGGATGTACCTGGGGACAAAAAGAAAGTCCATGTGGCTGGTGGACAGCAGGGGAGGAGAATAGCAGGAAGTAAAACCAGGAAGTGTGTGTTATGTGGAAGGAAAGGGTTTGGGAGGATTTCATAGTATCTAGAGCAGAAGTCAGAACACTAAAACCCACAGGGAAAATCTAACTTACCACCTGTTTCTGCAAATAAAGTTTTATTGGAACTCAGCCATGTCCATCTCTTTTCATACTGCTATGTTTGCTTTTCCATTACAATCAGAGAAACTTTACACACTTTTCACACTTACCCTGAGAAAGATAGTAAACTATTAAATGGTTTTAAAGCAAAGCAGTCACAAAATCTGGTTTACTTTTTAAAAAAAAGTCCTCTGGCCATGCAGAAGTAGGGGAACAAGGACAAAAGCAAGGAGATAATTAGGAAGCAACAGCAATGGTCTAGTCAAAAAGTTTGACCCAGGGACCTCCCTGGCAGTCCAGTGGTTAGGACTTCGCCTTCCAATGCGGGGTGTGTGTGCAGGTTTGATCCCTGGTCGGGGAGCTGAGATCGCACATGCCTCACCACCAAAAGACCAAAGCATAAAACATAAGCAATACTGTAACAAAACTGAATATAGACTTTAAAAATGGTCCACGTCAAAACAAAAAAAGTTTGACCCAGATAGTAGCAGAGGAGGAAGTGAGAACTGGATGGATCCTGCTGTGTACTCTAGAGCAGTGGTCCCCAACCTTTTGGCACCAGGGACCAGTTTCATGGAAGACAATTTTTCCATGGACCGCGGTGGGGGGCGATGATGGGGACCCCTGCTCTAGAGCAGGGCTTGGCAGACTCTTTCTGTAAAGGGCCAGGAAGTAAATATTTTAGCCTCTGCAGGCCATATTAGCTGCAACTATACTCAACTCTGCTGTAAAGCGTGAAAGAAGCCACGAACAAGTGTAGCTGTGCTCTAACAAAACTCTTATAAAGACGTGAAATTTGAATTACATATACTTTACACATGTATGAAATACTGTTCTTCCTTGGACCTTTTCAACCATTTAAAAATGTTTTAAAAAACATTCTTAGCTCACAGACTGTACAAAAAAAGGTGGGGGCCAGATTTGGCTGGGGCCGTAAATCACCAACCCCTGCTTGAGGGCAGAGCCAGAAGGGTTTGCTACTGGACTGCAGGTGACATGTGAGAAAAAGCTGCCAGACACACTACCAGTCTCTCTGCTATAGTTAGTACTCCTACCGCACTGCCCCATACACAATACGAAGCAAGTGCACTTCTGTAAGAACTTTTTAATTCCTGTAATCAGCTACTACAGGCCGTTCACAGTCACTGTACCCATGGTATAGCTATCCAGGGCCAAATCCCATAGAAAAATCAACTGAAGGCAAATATACCAGCAAAAACAGCCACATTTTTGGCTTAAGATTTAGGGGCTATGCTCTTTCTTAAGACACACACAGAGAGAAGTCTCAAGCTACCAGGGTCTGTTTTTTTTTTAATATATAAGATTAAATCAACAAATAGCCCTTCAATCCATAGCATGATCAGTTTTTGTTTCTGTTTTTATTTTGGGGTGGGGCCGAAATCACAGCAATAAGACAAGGATAGGTAGGAAGACAAAAGAGAAGCAAAGTAAGAAAAAAGAAAAGGATAAAGTGAGGCAGGGAGGACAGCAGATCCGCATATGCATATATATTGGGTTGGCCCAAAAGTTCGTTCAGTTAATGAATCCGTTTTTCAATAAAGTTCTTGGTGAAAATGAAAAATGTCTTATTTTTACTTAAAACCGAACGAACTTTTTGGCCAACCCTACACACACAAAGAAATTCAGAGATGTGTTACTCAATTAGAGCGAGCAACTTCACGTACAAGGGAGACAGAAACTGAAGCAGAATAACAAACTTTGCTACGTGCAAGGATTCATTTTAGCTACAGGTTCAGGATTACATTAGGTTAGGTTAGATTATAGGTTCAGGTCTCTTTAATTAGCTGAGGAAAGACTGTTCATAATTCTTCAACTACCCCTCATCCTTAAGCCTCAAGAGACTCTTTCAAATGGCTGAACCACTGCATGAGGGGAGACACTAAGGCAATGAGAATAGAGTAAGCTAGAAAATGTCAAGTCACAGTGAGAGATGCTCCACCAATGTCATCCCCAAAGACATACCAAAACCTCCTGATATATCACTGACAGCAAAACCCGCAAATCATCTGTCCACTGAGGTCAGGGCCATGCCTGTGTCCCTTCTGTACTAAAGAGAATCCTGACTCAAGCTGACAGGCCTGTGTTACAGTAAGCAGGACTACAATCTACAGCCAGATCCCTTCAGCCCCTGTGAGCTGGGGGAAAGCAGAGCTGGGAAGCAAGGAGGGCAGGTGACTCAGGAGGCAACTACACAAACAACTTTCCAGACGCCACAGTCACATTGAACGGCCATCCCAGGTGACGAACAATGTCAGGACACACAGGAGGCACCTGATAACTGAACACAAAGCCCTTCTTGCCTTAACTGAGGACACAAATTACTGTGGCACATAAAACAGTATTTGCCCGTGAGCAACATAAAGATGAACACTTTATCTTCAAGGCGCTTACAGATTAGTAAATCTAAAAAGCCTGCAATGCCAGTTCACAATTTCCTGTAAGTTTTCTAGACACATTTCAATTCCTGGAATATGTATTATCCTATCTTCTCAACAGAGAAACAGGTAATTAAAAAGCCTGAGCCAAACAGTTATGTTCAAGGGTATTTTTCTTCATTTGAAAGTTTTTCTTTAAAAAAAGAAAAAAAAGGCATTGATTTAATCACAATTTTGTTTTAAACATCTTTTTGTCCCTTCCAATGCCATGAAAAATTGAGTTGAATGTCAGTTTATTCCTGCTCCAATAATCCAAACAGCCAACAAGTCTGATGTTCATATAAGAACTAAAAGACAGCAAAGAAGTTTGCTCATGGACATACACAAATGCCCTAGCCACAGGTTTTTCCAACCGAAAAAGGCTGGCTCCTTTTTCCCCCTTTAAGTAACTCCCCTAGATATTTTACTGCAAAAGCAGGCAAGAGCAAAGACTCCAACTGCCATTAACAATCAAAAGGCCAGGTTCTGAAAGAATATTAGAGCCCCAGAAAAAGCATGACAGCTGTGGTTCCTAAACAGGTCTCAAGGGCAGTTAAGAGGTGGGAAAGGGGGGAGTTGCCTCCCCTTATCCAAATAGGTTTAGTTAAGTAAAGTGAAAAAGGTGTAGGGGTGGAGATTCCACAATGCTTTTAATATGCTTATGTGAACTATGAATATGCACTGTTCCTAAACTTACTGTTGACCGGGATTCCTCTGTTCTCCGAACACGAGTTCAGGAACTGGTAAACCAAGGAAGCAATTTGGGAAACACAACTCTCTTCTGCTTACTGTTTTAAAATTAGTATTAAAAGTGAGCAATAAAAATTAACATCAAGGCTCATCAAAGATTAACTAAACCTTTTCCTTATAACAAATATACACACACTGTGTGTGTACATTAACAATCCTTTTTAACAATCCTTTTCAAAACAGAAGATTTACATATGCATATCCCTGAGTTGAAAACACCAGCATGAGCATACAAACACTTTTAACATCTCTAAAAATACACAACAGATTGAGAGATTAATGGTTACAAAACACAAAAGTCAAAGAGAACTGCAATATGAAAATAACTAATCTACTATTTAAAAAAGGAGGGATATTGGTGAAATATGAGATATACAAGTAGACAGCTCTACTACAAAGGTCATTTAAGGTCAAAACTTGATTCTTATTTGGCGGAAGAAAACATTTACAAGCCTTCACATTTTTAAAGATAATAAATACAATGATTTAATGAGCAAACACAGTTGTTTAAAATATATTTTGTATGCTACTAAACCATGCAAATGGCTGAGGGGTGCAAAAAATATTGGCATTTTATATACTTCTATACTTCCATTTCCCCAGTTTTTTCCAAACTCTTATTAAATTTTTAATGTAAACTTATTGAAAGTGCTCTTATTTAGACATATTTTTATCATTACTAATCTTGTGCAATCGAGAAGGAAAAACGCAAGCAAAATTAATTAAGTATCCTTAAACCTTGTTCTGAATTCAGAGTTCATCTCTTTTGGAACACTTTTCTATTCAGAGCTGTCAGTGCTCATTTTTTGGTGGTGGTTTTTTGTTTGTTTAGAGTATCACTCTTTGAACCATGCAGGTGTCAGTGATACAGTAATTCTTAAAGACTATTTCACTGTGGTCTCCAGAATTTTCTTCCAAGCTACTGACCCATTCTCCAAGTTTGGATGCTGACACTTTCTTAATCTTACCAGAAGGTGTCCACAGAAGGTTTTCTGACAAACCAGGACTCATATTCCTTCCTCATATGACCCTAAAATGGTTTGTGGATCCCTAAATTTTCATCAGTCTCTATTCAATAGTTTAAAACACTGCTTTACTAAAAAGATAACATCAACACTGTTTGGATACTTGACAGTAGAGACTATTTATTATTTACATGTGTGTGCACGCACGTGTGTGTGTGTGTGCACACGTGTGCGCGTGCATAATAAAAAAGATAGCCTGTTATAAAAGGAAGTTGTCAGTCTTATCACTGACTCATCTGAGAGCAGGTTATCTACTTATCTATTATCTGACACATAGTAATCACTCCACAAATTCAAAGGTTTACTGAATGAACCCCCAACACTCTTTAGTCATCTTGATAGCGCTGAGATAGTATAAGTTTCATTTCACAGGCATTTCATTCACTGTTCAATAAAAATTTCAAACTATGAGCCAGGCCCCTTGAACTGAAAAATAAAGAATAAAAAGCAACTCTGCCTTTAATTCCAGTAGCAGAGGCAGCTAAATAGACTATCATAATACGGGGAGAAAAATCAGCATGCCTAACGTACCATGAGAATATGTCTGCTATGGTCATACAGGAAGAAAGTCATCTCACCAAATCAGTAATGGTGGTGGGTAGGTCAAGGAGGCTTATTAGCTAGAGAATGTGGTGCCTACAGGGAACTGCAATATGCCGAAAGACAGTAAGTTAAAAGAGTATGGCAACAGATGAAGCTGCATAAAGGCTCAGGAGCCTGAATTTTATCCAGACATTAACAGAAATCCAACAGGCTTGAGGATTCTAAACAAGGGGAAGACAAGATATTTTAGAGAGAATAATCAGACAGTACAGATGTGAGCTCCAAAAGTCTAGACTGGAGTCTGCTAGATAATATAAGCCCATGAGAGCAGGGATTTTTATCCATTCGGTTCGCTGCTCAATCCGCAGCATTTATTGTCAGGTATCATTTACTGAATGAGGGAAGGAAAGCCAGCTGAAAGACAACTGCAATAAACCAAGATAGAAAAGAACTGAGTTAAGGCAACAGGAGACAGATATAGGAGCATGACTACAGCTGCTAAACAGCAATTATTTTATATATATGCATAATTTTTTCTGGCTTGTCAGTATTCAATATCTCCTTTCCCTTCTACTAATGCAATTCAAAAAGACTCACAGCATTATAAATTCTTAGGTCTGCAAAAAAAATCCAAGTTAAAAGAGCTACAAAAATGTCATTTAAAAATTGTTCCTAGTGGCAACATTAAACAAATCAAGATTATTTAATTTATAGTCAGGACTATAGTTACTCTTCATCTCTGTTGAAGTCAGAAAATTATTTGAGTCAACGTTTACCAAGGTTCCAAAATAAGCAAAGAAAGCTATTAGGTGCTTAAAATGAAACAAGATGAATTTAGCTTAGAGATAAAGAAATTCCTAACCAAGAGCCAGTAACATGCATTCATCAATGTTCGAGTGTCCTTCTCTACCTATTTACAAAGACAACATAGAGACACTTAGGGGAAGTCGTTTAATCTCTTCTCATCTGTAAAAATATGGATTTGAACTGAAGGAATTCCTAAGACTTTTAGTTCCACAATTAAATGATAATTTCTTACCTACTTACCTCTCTATTAAGAGGCCTTACATTTGTTCGCGTGTTATTTTGAACATGCTCCTCTTTTACTTTTTTACCTCCAAGAAAATTTTAACATTCTTATATGACAGAAACATTTTTTCTTTATTTTCCTCAGGCAGGTCAGAAGGGAGGGGAAGCAACATCTACTGAGGGCCTACTATTTACCAGTGCCATCAAACAGTGTTTCTTGTCATCTCCAAAAACTGTATTCAGTATCATGATCCCATTAAGAAATTGAGGGGCAAAGAGGTTAAATTCTTTGCCCAAGATGACACAACTAGTTAAGTGGTGACACCAGAAAGCAAACTCCAGAGCCCAAGTTCTATTCACCACCCGGAATGATAACTTATTTGAGTGCCCAAGAATGTCACCCTCTTCTGGTCCAGAAATTACATGTTTTTCAATACAGGCCAGAAAAAGTAACTTATGGCAACGTTTCATGATATAGCTGTACTGAAATTCCCTAACCCCTCAAACCTGTCACAGCTTCTTTCCCCATATAAGAAAAGGAGGAAATAAGTTTTTCTGCTACTCTTTAGGAGTACTAACTATAATTCTTTACCCTTCCTTTCCCGATGATACACATGACAAATGACAATCACATGCATGACATATTCTCAGGGGTATCCCTAGATATATGAACTCATGTTCCAAGATAGCATATTTGAATGCAAACAAATCAGTAATGTTATTATAGAGGTAACCACCTCAATTTTTTAAATAAATCATTACTTTATTTTCAATTATTTTCAACACATCTTACAACTGAGTAATATACTGCTGTTCTAGAGCAAGGTGGGCAAACTATGGCCTTTAGACCAAATCCAGCCCACCATCTGTTTCAATAGGTAAAGTCTTTTGGGAAGACACGTGTTCATTTACGTATTGCCCATGGCTACTTTGCTGAGAGCTGAGTAGTTAGGTCAGAGGCTATAGAGCCTACAAAGCCTAAAGTATGTACTCTCTGGCCCTTTACTAAAAAAAGTTTGCCATCATCTGGTTTAGACTGACACTTTGATCAGAGTTCCACTTTATTCCTATTGGGAACTTAGATGTCAATATACCAGACAACCTAGCTTCACTATCTTCATAAACCTGTTTAAAAAGTAGTTTTGGGGGCTTCCCTGGTGGCGCAGTGGTTGAGAATCTGCCTGCTAATGCAGGGGACACGGGTTCGAGCCCTGGGCTGGGAGGATCCCACATGCCGCAGAGCAACTAGGCCCGTAAGCCACAGCTACTGAGCCTGCGCGTCTGGAGCCTGTGCTCCGCAAAGAGAGGCCGCAATAGTGAGAGGCCCGCGCACCACGATGAAGAGTGGCCCCCGCTTGCCACAACTAGAGAAAGCCCTCGCACAGAAACGAAGACCCAACACAGCAAAAATAAAAATTAATTAATAAACTCCTACCCCCCCCCAAAAAAAAAGTAGTTTTGGGGCTTCCCTGGTGGCGCAGTGGTTGAGAGTCCGCCTGCCGATGCAGGGGACATGAGTTCGTGCCCCGGTCTGGGAAGATCCCACATGCCGCGGAGCAGCCGGGCCCGTGAGCCATGGCCGCTGAGCCTGCACATCCAGAGCGTGTGCTCCGCAACGGGAGAGGCCACAACAGTGAGAGGCCCGTGTACCACTAAAAAAAAAAAAAAAAAAAAAAAAAAAAAAGTAGTTTTGTACTTAGATTTTCAGAGCTCCCTGGACTCACCACGATTTCATATACTTGGTTGTTATTATTTCCTTGACTGAGAGCAGAGTATCTATCCAGCATCCCCATTATAATCCCAGTCCTAGCACAGTGGCTGGGACATAGACGTTCAGTGGAAATCTAAATGAATACCTGAAAATAACCATATGATTTAAGACACAATCAGTCAAGAGTAAAGGGGCTTCCCTGGTGGCGCACTGGTTTAGAATCCGCCTGCCAATGCAGGGGACACAGGTTCAAGCCCTGGTCCGGGAAGATCCCACATGCCGCAGAGCAACTAAGCCCATGCGCCACAACTACTGAGCCTGTGCTCTGGAGCCCGCGAGCCACAACTACTGAGCCCGCATGCCACAACTACTGAAGCCCACACACCTAGAGCCTGTGCTCCACAACAAGAGAAGCCACTGCAATGAGAAGCCCGCACACCGCAATGAAAAGTAGCCCCCGCTTGCCGCAACTAGAGAAAGCCTGCGTGCAGCAACGAAGACCCGACACTGCCAAAAATAAATAAATAAATTAATTATTTTTAAAAATGAGTAAAGGAGAGATTCAGTCCTACAGAAACTTGCTGCTTAACATGTGTTCTGTGCAGTAGCGGAACTGTTGGGAGCTTGTTAGAAATGCAAAATCTCAGGCTTCAGCAAAGATGTAAAACTGCATTTTAACAAGATTCCCAGATGAGAATTTGAGAAGCAGTGCTATAAAAATAAAACATGGTGCTCAATTATATTAAAGTCCTTAGTTTGATTTCCGATATGGGCCAGGTTGCTTTGCATGGGGAGAAACAACAGCTCTACGGCTTCATCCTTACTCTAATCTTGAAATTCAAGATACAAAATACAGACTTACATTAACAACTTTAACAAAGGGGGTGCTCTGGGGGGAGGGGGTGATGAGGGTTGTTGGTGTTTTGGTTGTTGTTTTTACTCGGGGAAGAGAGCTACTATTATTTTAAAAACAGGACCAAATGAGGGACTGTCAAATATTCTGCCTATTCCAAAAGAACATGACCAGAGAACATCCATCCTAACTTAAATGGATTGCAGACATGTGAAAAATGCTTTTTAAGCTATTTATAAGTCTGCTTCTATGTCCTGTTAAAATTGACATGTGTTCATGAAAACTTCAGTCTTTAAAGTATGATGGCAAGATTTTGTGGGTTAATAAATTGATTTGTTTGATTTCATGTTTGGTGTTTTACCGGAGAAAGGAGAGGAAAATCAGCACTATTTCCTGCTGTTTATTTTTGAAAGTGAAGGCCAAAAAAAAAAAAAAAAATCCCTGGAGCCATGACCTGCTCAGGCTTAAAACAATCCTCAGTAGGCAGCTGCTGCCTGCACTGGGTGGTTACTTCTCTTCTACAGAAAAAGAACTGAAGCTCATGGAGGGCAAAGTAATTTAAAGATCAAACAACAAGTACTGATGAGGTCAAGATAATGTACTCCTAAATATAAGCCCTAAACTAATCAGAAATAATGTTGTAATAATTCAGGGATACTTTAAACCACTGCACCAATTTACCAGTTTCAGTTGATCTCAACTCTGAATTCACAGTGCTTTTTTCTTTTGACACTCCACTAGCCTCTACATTCTGGCATGTATACTAAAACTATACAACCTTGGGCATATCACTAGACCTCTATGAGCCTTTGTTTCTTCTATAAAATAGACAGTCTTCCTTAAAATGTTGTTATGACCTAAATGTAACATCAAGCATATAATATTTATTCAAAATTATATAAGTTTTCAAATACAAGCACTGACAAAGATCGACAAAGAAGGTCATACTAAATCATCTGTTCCTTGCCATCAGGAGAAAAGCGACAGGCTAAGATTTCTACTTGGGGGTGTTGTGGGAGCTGACTCTACGGGACAGAAACCTATCAGTATAAGCTGCTGCTCACAAGGGAGGTCCAGCAAAAAGACCTAGACACTTCTTAAAGCAACAAAGCAGCAGTTAAAAAAAATTTACAATGACCCCCAAAATTGTACATTTTCAAGTAATCAGGCTTAAGACAGTCTAACAGTAGAAATACAAATCCGAGGTTGTCTCTGGTCACTAGGTCGGAAGAGCTAACTCCAATGAAAGCAAAACAATAGAGTCAAAAATGGATAATGATTATTCATTTATCAGACCGCCAAAGATCAAAAGGTTTGATAAAACTGTGCTGCCAAGGGTGTAGGGAAACAACTATTCTGTGGGTGAATCTCTATGGAGAGAAGTTTAGAAATATCAAAATTACCAAGACACACTCTTTGCCCAATTATTCCACTTCTAGGAATTTGTAAGTAAAATAATGCACAAAGGAGGTTACTGAGTGCTATTTGTAGTCACAAAAAACTGGAAACAAATGTCCATCAGCAAGGGACTGGTTATATAAATTATGGCACACCCACATAAGGGAATACCACCAAACTTTACGTATTGATGTGGAACACACTTAAGATATGTCGTTAAGTAGAGGGGGAAAAAAGGAGGGTGCACAACAGTATGTTAAGATATGCTACCAACTGTGAGAAAAAAATGTATATATAAAGTGACTGCTTACATACACACAGAATCTCCTTGGAAGGTAAAAAAGAAACGAAAGCCACTGACCGCTGCCCAGGAAGGGAACCGGTCGGCTAGGGAACCAGAGTCAGAAGAACACTTCTCGTGGGATACTCTTCCGTACGTTTGAAATGTTATGTACCCGTAAATGTATTACCTATTGGGAAAACACCATTGCTTACACTTTTAAAAATACTACAGGGGTAACAGAAAACAAATATTACCCCAAAGGAAGTGGCAAATGGTACTTTTCAGTTGAGGTGTCAAGCATTTGCAGAAAACGTCTGAACTCTCTCTCTCCTTTTAATCTATATTATTTTGAGAGGACAAATGGTTCGGCTTCTAAGTTTACTAGGAGACTTAATATTTTAAAAAAAATTTAAAAATCAACCTAATTTCTATCATTCCCCTTTCCAGCTTAAACCTGACAGTTTCCATTCAACAAACATTTTCTGAGCATATTACAATTTGTCAAGCCCTGGATACAGGATTAATAACATGTATGACTTGATAAGTGGTTTCACAGATGTATGTAATAAATGCTGAAGAAGCACCCACTTTTTTAAATGCTTGTCATTTCCATGAACAAGAGGCAGCCTAATGTGGCTGAAAGAGTACTGCGCTTGAAAGGGACCTGGTTCTAGTTCTATTTATTCCCTTAACTAACCATACAATTCTGCATAAGCAAAACCTGGCCACCATAGCACCTGGACTGCCTACGTTACTACAAGTACTATGTCAAAAGAAAATATGTATGAAAGCAAGATTCTTTTTAATCTGTGCAACACTTCAGAGTATGTTATTACCACTCATACAAAGTTTTGGGGAAAAAGACTATTTCCCTTTTTCCTTCTCTAGCTTTCTTGGCTGAAGTTGAGTTCTCCGCGTAGCTGAAGTTATCAGAAACAGAACTGTGCATTTTTAACTTTCTTCAAAGTTAGCAGATGATGGAGCCAACCCACCTGTAGAGCATTCAGAGAGAGTAAAAGGTGAGTTTTTACTAAAAAGTACATAGATAAAGTGGGTATTCAACAGCTATGAAAAAGGGAGCTTACATAGCACATTAACCAAGGCCTTGATGCGCTTACAATGGAGGGTAAATGAGAGCAACAAGAAGCCTAGGATGGCAGCAACGAGGGCAAAAAGGGCCAACACAGAGCGGGGCTACAGAAGTGACCAGTGGTGACTGTCACGCTGGCTGCCTTTCAGCCTTCCTCATGATGTGCTCTGTCAATGCCCTAAATTTGAAGTTGCCTGCTTAAAATCTTGGCCTGTTCTTATGCAGTGAAAGTAATGCTGTTTAGCTCTGCTACCACTGATGTGTTACTCACCCAGTAGGATAATTCTTCAGATAAATTCTTTCTTCTACCATAAAAAGGCAAAAAATAAAAACCAGGAAGGAAGAAAGAAAAAAGATAAATGTATCCTGCTGGCTTGGAGGTTACCCTATCATACCTTTAATCATCAGCTCAAAGAAGGCACGATATCAAATACAAAAGCTGCTTATAAAATGCAGAAACATAAAATGCTAACTGAAGTTTACTAGGGAGAGTAGCGACTTCAAAACCAAAACCTAAAAGTTAAACATGTGACTTTTTATTCATATTCAATTAAACATTTATTATGGGCCCACAATGTTTTGCTTCTAGGTCTTTGTACATGCTGTTCCTTCTGCAGGAACCGCTCTCTTTCCCACCCCACCCATCTGCTTCCCCATTTTCTAACCTCTCACATGTGACTTCCTCTGAGAAGGCTTCCCTAACTTGCCCCACCCCCTCTTCTGGGCTTCCACAGCACTCTGTTTCAGCCCATCAGAGCACTTATCACTGTGTGTGTTAATTACGGGACTGTATCTTCTTCACTCAGGACCTAATCACTGTGCTGGCTGGCACCTGGAAGATGTCCCATAAATACTTACAAAGCACCAGACACCGCGTTAGATAGGGTATAAAGATGAAAAACCAGATCCTGAGTTCACTATCAATACAGTGTAAAACGGGCTATGAAGGAGGGGTGTTCAGGATATCAGGGGCTTGAAGAGAGCTCTCTAAGTCAGCCTGGAAGCAGGATGAGTGACAAGGAAGAAATAAAGGATATGCCTAGGCTAAGTCTTCAAGGTTAAATAAGAGCTAACTGGTAAAGAAGAGAGAAAGGATTCCAGATGGGACGAAAACAAAGGAGCAAGAGAAGACAAGGTGGACCTGAGGAACTCCAAGTAGTCTGGAATGTGCAAACCTCAGCACGCATCAGAATCAATGGGGGGCTTATTAACATACAAATTGCTGGACCCCACCCCCAGTTTGTGATTCAGTAGGCATGGCATATGGCCCCAAAATATGCACTTCAAACAAGTTTTCCAGTGACATTACTGCTACTTCTGGTCCTAGGACCACACTTTGAGAACCACTGGTATAGTGAGACACAGAGGGCACATGGAGCAGGAGCAGTAGGCAATTTGGAGCAACATGGGAGGTAAAGTAGGGGGTTAAAAATCATATATATGATGCCACAGAATCTGGCACTGAAGGATCTTAAGCAGAGTTTATTTTAGAAAGATGGTAATACGTAACATTAACAGAGCACTAGACTTCAATGCAGCAGCTGCTAGTCATATGTGGCTATTTCACTTGTTACAATTAAATAAAACTTTAATTTAAGTTCTACAGTCAACCAGCCATACTTCATGAGCTCAAGAACCACATACGGCTAGTGGCTACTGCTTTGAGTACAGGTATAAAACAGTCCACCATCGTACAAAGCTCTATTAGACAACACTGATGTACATTACATTAACTCGTTAAATCTTCACTACTTCATTATGAGAGAAGTACTGTATTATCCCCATTCTATAAAAAGAAATGTGGCAAAGAAAGATTAAGCAAATTACCCAAGGTCATAAGGCAAGTAGTACCCACATGGGATGCAAACCCGGATGGTCTGGTTTTTGAGCCTGTGTTCTTAACTGCTTCTTGATAAGATCATTCTTGGCAATAATGTGAACTAGGAGATGATACTGGAGGAAGGAAAACCAGTAAGGAAGCTACTACACTAAGTCAGGAGAGAAACGATGAGGACCTTCACCAAGAGAGTAGCAGCTAGAATGGAGAAAGGGCTCATTAATAGAGATGTTAAAGCGGTAGAAAAGACTGGGGATGGACTAGAACTGAATCCAAAAGAGGTGCAAGTGAGGCGTTAGAAGATGGCACCAAAGTTCCTGTTTTAGGAATCAGAGTCAATGGCAATGCCTCTCACCACAGTAAAAAATCAAAAGAGCAAGCTGAAGGAGGGTGATAAACTCCTTCTGGGTCATCATGAATTTGAAGTGACTGAGATTAAGACACTACACTACACAGTGGGATATGTAAGTCCAGAGCTCAAAAGAGAGATTTGGTTTAAGATATGAATTTAGAGTCATCAGTATAGAGAAGGTACGTCTAGAGATAACTCAGGAAGGTTAAAACAATAAGCAGACAAAGAACAGAACCTTAGGGAATCCAACATGTACTACTACAGGCAAAAGATAAAAAGTCAGTAAACGGAAAATGAATCACCAGAAAGATGGGAGGAGTGGGGGAAGACCTAGAAAAGAATTATCCCAGAGGTCAAGGGAAGAGAGGAGTAAACAAATGCTAAGTGCTGCTGAGAGGTCAGGTTAAGATAAAGACTGAAAACTGTCCACAAGAGCTGTTTCAGACGGCGTTAGGGCCAAAGGCCAGATTGCAACAGATCTGGAACAACTGTAGACTTTTTTCCAAGAAGTTTCAAAACCAAAGGAAGGAGACAGGGTGTAGATGGAGAGAAGAATCTGGAGCAGTGTTGCTTCTGTTCTGACTTGACGGCAGAGACTCCTCCACGCTAAGGGGCAAAGAGCGAAAAGACTGGAACACTTGATGGAGCAAGGTTCCCAAGGCAGGAAAGAGCAGGATCCTGCACATAAACAGAGGTATTACCTCTAGACGCTTCTTTCACGTCCTCTGAAGGGGTAGTAAAGGGGGTAAAAGTAAGTACAGATGTATTTAGGGTAGTGTGGGAAGGGTAAAGCTGGATGAGCTCATATGGTCAGAGAGATTCTCTTCTCTCTATGAAGTAGGATCCAGGAGTATCTGCTGAAAATGAGAGAGGCAAAAGGGTTGGGGGGAATATTGAACTGCTGCAGAGAAAACAGACTACAGACACAGACGTACATCCCCAAGCAGAGGACAGAGCTGCGATTAGAGGCCACAAACTTGCAAGTGGCACCCTACCAGTGGGTTTGTGCCATTTTCTTCAAAATGATCGAGTCTCATAGAGGAGCAGGGAGAGGATGGCTGGCTTAATTTCAAGGTTGGGGTTTGCCAATTAGGTGCAGGAGTAAAGTGAGTAACTGCAATGATAAACCGTAGGGCCAAGCAATTAGAAGAAAAGCATTCATGGGGGGATAGGAGGGGTATCAGAATCACACAGGGAACCTTCTTTGAACTACATTCCCTATGGGAAACCTTGATGAGATCAAAGAGCAGGTGCAGCAAGAGCAAAAAGAGAAAAGTGGAAAATTAAGGCAGTTATGGTCACGGAGTAGAACAAAATTCAGGTTTCCAGAGGTACCCTGTCCTGGGTTCAAAGTGCGCTCATGAGAGTAGGTGTGAAATGTGCTGTTTCCTGTATCTGAATTTCAATCACCAGGCAATTCTGTCCCCTGACTCCCTCAGCCAGTTCCCACCACAGGACATGTTGGTTCGCTAGAGCAGTGGTTCTCAACCCTAGCTGCATATCAGATGCACGTGGAGACTTCAACAAACAAACAAACAAACTGAAATCTGGGCCCCACTGTTGGAGTCTAATTGGCTTGGCGGTTATTTTTTAAAGCTCTTAAAGTAATTCTAAAGTGGATTTAGTGTCAAGAACCATTGCTTTAGAAAGAACAGGTCTTTAGCTTTATGTTAGAGAATTAAAGGAAGACAGACTGGCATGAGAAGAAATGAAATAACTAAAGCAGGAAAATGGTGAAAGAGGATCTAAACCCTACAGTCAGATATTTAAAGATGTCCTGAATAGAAAAGTTAGGAAACTATTAAAGCACAGCATCATACTCAACACACACCCAAAAATGTAATAATGTTTCCAAGAGTTCTGCTATAGGTTCTACAAAACTCAGGAGTTAAATGCTTCGCTGTAGCCAATGACTAAGAAAAAAGACAAATCTGCACTGTACTAAGCAGAAAGAACTGAAAACCAACACTGAACAACAGCTCTCTAGGTCAACTACAGTTCACAACTCCCTGGAGGAAAAGGCAGCCTACAGTAAAAGCATGATAATAATCTCATGTACATGGACTCCACCTCTTCTGCACAAGAGGTAAAGGAATCAGCTGTCTTCTTTCACATATACAAAGGTTTTAAGTTTTTTAGTCTGCCTGATTGTCTTTCTACAGCAGTCACTTTCTCCTTAACAAGTTTTACCAATAATCTTAAAACCACCTACTGCAAATCTAAATGCTACACTCCTATAATCTCTATGTTTAATTTAACCCTAAACCAAATAGTGCCATACTACTCTATCCAATTATTTTATAAGTAACTGTCCCCAATCTTAACCTTTATTTGCCACTTCCTAGTCTATTTGCTAAGTTTTACAACAAAGTAAAAGTTAAAAAGTAATGCAGAGATGAACGGTTAGTCATAAAGACCAAAAAAGACAAACATGACCTGTTGTCTGTTGCCTTCCCTGTAAGGTTTGTTTACTGGTATTACAAACTCACCCAGAACCAAGATACTATGTATACATAACAATGAGTGATAAACTGTACACTCCTAGGCCACCCATATTTAATGCCTTTAATGAGAATTACTTCATTAATTAATAGAAAGGCTTGTACCTTTCTATCTCCGTCTTAAATATTTTAAGTTCAAACCAATTACCCAAATCACTCGGACATCATCTGAGTTGTAGACTTTCTGAAAATCAGACTTAACTGGAAGTGGACATTTTTTTCAAAACTCAAGGAGTACTTTATCTCCCAGCATTAGGGTAGTTTAACATGTTCTCCTAATATTTAGCTAAAACAGAAGAAAACTTTCTAATTCCTCTAGTTTGGGTCATAAGAAAGCAGTCTTTTCCAAAAAAAAAAAAAACTGTTTCGACTTTCTGGAGTCTTCAAACACCGAAACAAGCAGATTTTCATATTTGTGGTTTACAAAAACCACCAAAATTCTCTACACCAGGGTTCATCCTATGGTTTCCATTAAGGAAGAGATTTCTAACAATGTTATTTTATACTCATTCCTCTCTAAAACTGTAAGACAGTACTACAGCCTAACGAAAAAAGCACAGAACCGAGAAGGGCCCGACCACTTCTCCCAGATGCAATTAACTTGCTGTGGGTCATTAAGCAAGACACTCAAATCTCTCTGGCCCTCAGTTTCTCTATTTGTGCAATAAGATTAGAATCATTTTTTATGCAAGATTGCTACTGGCTTCAAGTTCTACAAAATGGAGATGATTCTACTCTTTATTTTTTCTAAGAATGTATCTATGCTTTGTAAGCATAATCCAAAATAAAAATTACATACCTTAATAAAAATGTATACTTTAATATAAAATATTAACATAAAACATACAAAATATAAATAAATGTATAAAATATACTGTAATCAAAAAATATACCTTACTCAACACTATAGCCAGACTTATTTTTTCTTAGCAGGTCTTTTTCTTTAATTGCTAGCAGTTAAAAACTATTTTGACCCAGAATGGCATTCTGCAAATCTAAATGCTACACTCCTATAATCTCTATGCTTAATTTCGACCCTAAACCAAATAGGGCCACACTACGAACTGTTTCTTCACCTGTTCCCTAGTAAAGTTGAAAGTAATTCTTTTGACTTGAATTTACAGAGTTATGTACAGTGCTGATGAAAGCCATCTGTTGGGAACTTTGACTTTCCTGTCAAAAGGAGAAAACCAGAAGAAACAGCCTAGATTTTCCTGGGAACCAGCTGCAGCTGAATGAGTCCTAATCCTACTCCAGCTGGGAAAAGCAGAAGGGTGAAGTGGCTACTGGCTTAATTCATCTGCTGCAGATTCTTTATGAACTGACTCCACCCTTGAGTAGCCAACTGGTAAACAACTTTACCAGACTGAGGCTCTTAGTTAATCCCTATATGTAACATTTACTTGGTTCTTTAAAAAATTTCAAATCAGAGCATGAAAAGTATTCAGTATTATAATTTTAAAAAACATTTCCCAGTTCACTAGAAACAAAATTTTTAACTCTAGTTTAACCAGCAAACTTGGCACCCAGATTCAGTCCTCTCACATATCTAAGAAACATGTCAGTGTAAATATACTTTATCCAGTATTCTAAATAGAAAGGGAAGATATATCTGTGAAGGAGATTCTTACAACCTCAAGAGGCCTGGAATGATACAATATTTTTTCCCCAGATTCATTGCACAGTTCCTGTTATCTATTTGCTTTCATAGTATTAACAGTAAGTACAATGTAAAAAAGTGCTGGCCCATGTGTCCGAATGAACTGAATAAAAAACAGGCGGCAGAATAAGAAAAATAATGTATTTTGCATATATTTATTTTCCATTTGGCATTTTATAAGAAACCACAATAAAAGCTTGTATTATTAAATAGCTGTTATATAAATATATCATGCCTATAAAACTTAACCATGTAAAGTTCTTCTGAGACTTCAATAAGAAAGTACATGTTAAAGCACTCAGAACAGTGCCCAACACACTGTTAGGCCTTAACAAATGTTAGCTATTAATAGGTTTCTACAAGCAACTGCTTACATTCCCTTGGCCTCTTGATACAGGATAAAGAAAGAGGTTAGAAGCCATTTGTAGTACTATCTGATGCCTTCATTAATTTCTTCCCTTTATTTCATCAATTTACAAGAAGTTAGCCCAAGAATGAGTAAAGTGTTAGCAACTGTAACTGTAAGAAAAATGCTCAGGTTGTGTGCACTGGCTGGGTACAGAAGTTTGATCAGCAATGGCTAAATCAAAGGTTGCTTTAGTAGTTCAAGTTTTCTTTCAGGGTGTGTCATGGACTGAAAACTACCAAAGCACACAAAGCTCAAAGGCTAACTAGAAGACCAAAAAAGTATCTGTACAGGGACTTCCCTGGTGGCGCAGTGGTTAAGAATCCACCTGCCAATGCAGGGGACATGGGTTCGAGCCCTGGTCCGGGAAGATCCCACATGCCGCGGGGCAACTAAGCCCGTGCGCCACAACTACTGAAGCCCACGCACCGCAACTACTGAGCCCGCGTGCCTAAAGCCCGTGCCCTGCAACAAGAGAAGCCACCACAATGAGAAGCCCACACACCACAACGAAGAGTAGCCCCCACTCGCCGCAACTAGAGCCCGCACCCAGGAACGAAAACCCAACACAAACAATAATAAAATTATTTAAAATATCTGTACAGTTGATTGTATTTAAATAAATATTGCATTACAAACATATCTCTGCCTGAGTTATTTTTAAATTTCCGTTTTGTTTTGGTTTTTTTAAATAGAACAAGTCTGCTGAGACGAAGTCAGTTTATATTAACCACGTTTATATTTAATCCACCTCAATGACTTGTTAGTAACAAATTTTTATTTCTAGCCAGCTTCTCCTCAGAAACCAGGACATTTAAGAGTCACCAAAAAATGGTATAAACAATGATGTAAGAAATGTACAATTATTGTAATTATAATTAATGTAATTAATTATAATGTAAGAAAATATAACTATTGAGATCAATCAGTTGCAAACTGGGTGACATTACAAAATCTACAATATTCATGTCGCTGTACCCTTGCCATTACTTGAAAAATAAAGTCAACTACGCGAGGTTAGGATAATTTTCGCTAAAATAATCCTTCTTCACTTAAAGACTGATACAGTTGGCATTATCCTCCATTCCCTCCCCCATGATGTAAGAATTAAAACTTGCAACTTAAAGAGTTTCCCAATAATTTTACTATGAAATACACTTCCTTGCATGCTCTCATAAGGATTTTTAAATTGAGAACTTCTTCCACTTTTTACTACTGATGTATCTCTTCCCAACTTTTTTGCAGCACCTTTGCTTTGCAGTTTTTTGGTGTGCGTGTCTTTTTTTTTTAAATAGACAATCATTCTGCCAAGCAGTCAACACACCCCTGAATTTAATAGCATGGACAATTACTATAAAGTATGATAGCAACAAAATATCTGAAAACGACATTACCAAGCTTACATTTATAAACAATTTTATCATATCACTGTTCTAACACATAATATGTGAAACAATTTTACAACAAAGGCCATTTCCAAATAGCTAAATCAAAACTATCATTCTTAACTCTCGTAACCTGAAAACATATTTCCATTCTAATCAGCATCTCTACATCAAATACCAAAGTTCCTGTCAAAGCCCCTTTTATTCTATGAATTTAAAATGCCAAGTTCCAGTAACACAAAATAATCTGGACTGCACTAAGAGTTTACTGAATTGTGATATAACTTATATTAGAAGGCTAGTATTTATCACTTGATCTTTCTGCTCCAAGTCACCTAAATAATAACATTAATAACCTAATGGGTAATAAGCTAAACAATAACATTAGCTGACAATATCTTCTCTTCCTTTCCCAAGTGGAATGCTTCAGTAAAATATAATTCTGTTCCACAATACTCCACAGACTAACAACACTTTCCTGATGTGGCTGATTACCGTAAGCGTATAGTTTTCTGTACTAGTAATATGGAACATAAGCTTTAGATATTCAAGTAAATTACTGTGTGTAAAATGAACCCAGAAATTTGAAATGAAGGTGAAAATTACTCCTGAAAGGGAAATGGATCCTTCCAAGACTCAGTGTCCAAAGTAATTCTTTTAATGGACCATTAGAATCTCAAATAATAATTAGCCTCACCCAAGAAACATCTCATTCTTTCTCAGAGATTCACAATACCTAATTGTTACCAAAAAAAAAATAGTGAATGCAAAAAACTAAAAGTTTTATTTCATAAGCTAAACAAACACTGCAAAAAAGTTATTTCATATTTCTATGCCTTAATCCCCAACAGGACCTAAACCCTAAATGCACTGTTCATGGTAGACACCTAAATGCTTACTGAATAAATAATGAATAAATGAAGTAAATGAACAAATTATCTTACAGTAATATCTGTATTTCAAAAATAAAAGAAATTTGCAAGGAGGACGTTATTATTTAAGCTAGTTACACACTATCACCCTCACCTATATCCCATAATTCAAAGGAAAGCAACATTTTGTCCCAAATGAAAGCACTCTATTACAGCCACGCAACCAATCCCAAACTACTAATCAGAAGACTTCAGTGACATCTGAAAGGAAAATGAAACACAGAAAATATCTTTAAAAAAAAAAAAGTCAAGTAGACCAAACTTTTTTTTAATTTATGGACCTCAGGTATAGAAAACTAGATTATTCATAATCTCTGGTTTCTGATACATTCTTAGTCCTGGTTCAAAGTCAATTTTAGAATTCATTCTATGACAGAAAGAGAAAAAAGGGACGCAGACAGTGAACTGGGAACGGGGGTGGGGGTGGGGGAAATGTCCTTTTACAATCAGAGAACGTGCCTTGAAGTGAACACCAAGAACATTTACAATTGTGTACTTGAACGCGGTGACAGGCATTATACCCAACAACTCCCAAGAGGCAGTAGGTATCGCTGTCACAGAGACTCTGGAGCCAGAATGCCCAAGTCCAAAACCTAGCTGTCACCTAATATCTCTGTGACTCGGACAAGTTACTGAACCTCTTTTATGCCTCAGTTTCTCCCTCTGTAAAACAACAGTACCTATCTCATTAAGTTGTATGAGGATTAAACGAGTTAATATATGCCTGGCTGATACAGTATAAATACATCATCAAGTTAAAGAAACTCACCATCAACTACAACAACCTGAAGTTAGTACAGCAAATCTCCCTTATAACATGGATAAAAACTTTTAAATCACAGTATCTCCAGATTCTCCATCAAAACTTTTATATCACAGTATCTCCAGATTCTCCATCAAGTGAAAACACACTTAAGTTCAAGTGTCTTCACAAAAACTCTTAAAAATATTTCTGTGCAGCTATCTCACCAAAAACAGCAAAACAAACACCACTCAGTGGCTGAAAAGTTAACGTACAGTTCCTTCCAAAGGTTAATATCACAATAAAAGTTAGAACCGTATAGAAGAAAGTAAAGAAGAACGTACTCAGGCCGCTCCATAGTCCCTGAACTTCATCTCTCACCCACAGCTGAGCAGACCAGTAGGTACACATACACTCCAGAGCAGGTAAGGCCACCGCAGCTCCAAGCAGAGCGCCTGGCCCACAGTAAGTGCTCAGTAACTATTTGCTGAATTAATTAATGCCCTAAAAGTGAAACTACTTCTAGCCTACACTTTCTTTTCTCCACCCCTGTCAGATATAATCTGGATAATTTTTTTAAGAATATCTAGGTTTTCATAACAGCAAATCAATCAATTCCAAATGGGAAACGATTGGACAGTTTTTTTTTAAAAAAAAGAGGAAAGTAGTTAAATACAACAAAAGGAACAAACATAATCTGTTCATAGGAGGAGTAATTCCTTGCCCTAGAGTTTACTGTATTATGATTTTTAATGTGAGCTTTTCATATCTTTGGGGAAAGTCATGCACAAAACTTAACCACTGAAAATAAGACTCCATTTAAAAATATATAACAGATCTTATCAACTCTAATTTTGTAGATACTACCATAAGTTTGTTTCCCAATCAGACCAGTACAAATACACAAAAGTCTACTCAGCGAAACACAATTTTTCCAAGTTTAGTTACTTTGGTTAACAATACTGTATATTAAAGTTATATAAACCAAAGAGATGTTTCTAACCAAAGCAAACCAGCAGATCTCTACTGGATTAAACATTTTTTTAATGCAAAGGTCTCAGGCTCAGCTGCAAAATAAGGATTGCTGGAGTAGATGGTTCTTAAAGGTCCCTTTCAAAAGTAAAATCCTAGCGGGACCTCCCCGGACACGGGTTCGAGCCCTGGTCCGGGAAGACGCCACATGCCGCGGAGCAACTAAACCCGTGCGCCACAACTACTGAGCCTGCACTCTAGAGCCCTCGAACCACAACTACTGAGCCGGTGAGCCACAATTACTGAAGCACGCGTGCCTAGAGCCAGTGCTCCACAACAAGAGAAGCCACCGCAATGAGAAGCCCGCGCACCGCAACCAAGAGTAGCCCCCGCTCGCCGCAACTAGAGAAAGCCCATGTGCAGCAACGAAGAGCCAACACAGCCAAAAATAAATAAATAAAATTAAAAAAAAAAAAAAGTAAAATCCTAGGGTGACAGGACTCAGTTTAGTCCTACACTGTACTATATTGACTAACTTTAAAAAAATATGCACTACTGACATTTTATGTATGGCTAATATTTTTAAAAATTAAAATATCTAATTCAAGCAAGGGAAATTATAATAAACACAAGCACCCAGGTGTTCTAACAAAAATTTATAATACCCAATTCACAGATATGACACTGAATTCATTCTAAACTTTAAATTATTTCCTGTCTCCATGCACTAAACCTGTAGACACCTGATAACAGTTGTTGGAATCGTTATATTTAATTTCAGCTATGTGATCAAGAAACAGTTCTTACAGATAAGTCCTTACAGCACTGAACTGCAGAATAAAGTATTTCAGTTACCTGTCCACCTTGAATTTTCAATACTACACCTTTAATAAATGCTCCAATGATACAGAACCATGTTATGAATGGAATTGCCTACTAATCCATGACTCCATCAGAACCATTTTAAGGGTAGTAACAGTAAGATAATGCTTCTATTTCAAAGTTCACAGGGAAAATTGAACCTTAAAATAGATCTCTAAAACCTTCATCCCCCCCCCAAAAAAAAAACCTGTTCATTTTCAGTTGCTATTTAACCAAAAATCTACTGGTGGGTCACTAACTGCAATGAATTTAGATCAAATCTCAAATATTTTAAAATACATTCAATGTTAACTTTAGAATCTTAACCCCCTAAAAGTAGCCTCCATGATCTTAGGCAAAATGAAGATGATGTTACTGGTGTACACTAAGGTGTGCAACAACTTAAAGTACAGCCACTCCCCACAGAACCACAATTCAGAACACCTGAAATAAATTCACAGCTAAGACACCAGGTCAACGTACAAAAGAGCTACTAACAAAACTCTCCTCATCCTCGAATATCTATTTAAGGGCCAAGATTGACTGTTGAGAAGACATACTTTCAACGGTACAAAGTAATGGCATAAAACACACAGCACAGTAAAGTATACCATTTGTGTATCAAGACTCCAGACTCCCCAGAACTTTAGGAACATAGGCTACTGTATTCCTGACGCATGCAGTTACACCTGTCGTAAATAATAACGTTTAGGACTTCATCATATGCAAAAAATAATGCATGACCAAAAGTGAGAATACAAAGAGCAGAAATAAGAATTGCTAAATCTGCTTAGCCACTACTATGGTCAGGATAATCGGTCTCATTCCTGTCTAGTAATCGGCAACAAAACGGAAAAAAGAGAGAAGACAGGTTCTTAGAGTCTCCAGCATTTGGCTGCTCATCAACTTCAGCAGTAAAGTATCAGAAGAACTTCTATGTAACAGGTTTAAAATTGTGTGCTACTTTTTAATTCTAATCTAGATATGTCCTTTTAGGCAGAGCAATACTCTACACTTTGAATCTTAGGCATCAAATATGTCAAAGTATCAGAACAATTAGCATCTACTGAGTTCTCACGCCTAGAATTCACCAATAAAAAACAGGAGGTGATTATTCAACAAAAGGCCCCAAACACCAACGGTAACTTCTATTCAACTTCCTAGAAATGTGGCTTTGTAGCATGCTGTATCATCAGCTCTGCGAACACTGATGCATGGGCCATTCTTACCTTATCCTTTTCATGTGGAAGGAGTGACACTGGAGGTAAAGAAGAAAGAGACTCACAACTCTCTTTCCCATCCACATTGGTTGCTTTAGTGTTGAGCCGATAAAGAGGTCCATCTTTAAGGAGTCTGCCGTGGCCAACGGCGCGTTTAATAGCCAATCGTAACTGCTGGTGAAAGCCAGAGGCAGCACCGCCTCCAAACAACGCAGACACATCCTTCTGACCTTTCAAAAAACGTTCAATGCTTTTCAAGGTTGAGCCACCGGACTCTGCCAAGCCCTCGACTGCCCGCTTGATCAGTTTATTCCAATCTACATTTTGTTTATTATCCACTTTTCCATGATTTCGAGGTTTAGGAAGTGCTATTCGCCCAGGATTATCAGGATCTTTATAGGAATTGAGTCCTTTATTTGAGACTTTCAAAATTGTTCCATCTTTGACGCTCAACTCCAATTGTTCTAAAACAGTTTTGCGATCCAAGCCATGGGATGAAGACACTGCATTGCATATCCTTTCTTCGGAAGGACGCTGTTTTTGCTTCTTCACTTTTTTGATGGCCTCCAAAATCCACTCCGTATACAGCGGGTTGGCGAGTTTTACCATGGTGAAGGATTCTGTATATCCATAGAGTCGTTATCCCTTATCCTGATGCTGAGTAAGTTTTACACCATGGAAAACAACATTCCCGGAGGCTGGGAACCAGTTAACCATAGCATACAAGTTTTCTGGCCTGAGTCCTTCCTCCTTTCACAAAACAGAGTGCCTCCCCACTTTTACTTTAGAAACCAAAACAACCTGTTATCTGAAATATCTTCAAACTTCTCAACAAACTTCTCAATAGCACCACACATGGGTCTGTTCATAAAGTTGTAAGAACTCAAGAACATCTCATTCCCAGCAGAAAAATGTGCATCTTATGCCTGGAAAACAATTAAAACAAGGTCAGTTTCCTATCAAGGCCCATTTTATAAACACACTGGAACTGAAACATCCTAGTCTTTAAAGCACTCAAACAGTGTTCACTGAGCACCTGTAGGAGTTTGATCATGCTTCTATCAACATTCCAAAACGATCATGTATGTAAACCACTGGGAAAATGAAGAAAAGGAAACAAAGATAAAAAATTAGGATACAATGAGGAAACAAGACAGATGCACTGTGAATGATCTCAGGCTACAACTGACCAGAGGGGTGCTGGCTATTCTGCCCTCCACAATCTCTGCTCACCAGTCTATGAATTGAAACTCTTCCTTGACATCTTTCTCCAAGAAACTATTCAGCACTTCAACAAGTATTTAGATTAGCAGAAAGAATCCTGCAATAAAAGTAAGAGCGAAACTTTCATCTTTCAAAATTCCAGACATTCAGACTGGATGAAAACAGTCCATAAGATGGACAGAAAACCATTGAGAACATTTTAACTATTACATATAGTAAAAGAAACAAATACAATTTCCACAAACGAAGTGCACATTTTAAGTACGATATTACTTTCAACATTCCAAGTGGAAACAAAATTAACACTGAAAATAGTCAAGTGCGAAAAGTGTTCAAAGAATTTTTAAAAATTCCAATTTCATTCAAACTTTAGGAATCACATGCTAATAAGCTTCTCCTAGTAACATTCAATATACTGGAGAGAGTCCAACAACTGTCAAAATGTTCATAACCAATCTACAGACACAGCAACTAGAAATGAGAATGGCCCAGAATCACTGGGTTCAAATGTACACACTACGTATCAAATGTACAGCACAGGAAAAAAAATGTATTGCCTGTTTGTAGTCTAAAGAGAACATGACCTCGTAAAGATTCAAGACTGCTGTCCTGAAATGAACATTAATGAATAAGACACCAATATATACGTATGCACACACACATCTATGTATGCATGCACACACACACACACACACACACACATTGACTCTCCAGGATCAAAGTCAGTATTCTTTCAGACAAAAGAATCTGGCAGATACAAATCTTTTTGAAAATCACCAAAATAATGAATTCCGAATCTAATTAACTTCTTTGCTTCCCAAAATAAATTTACCTTTACCTAAATGTTTTTTTAGAACTCCTGGTACTCTGAGGAGCACTTACAACATAAACATCCTAGAAAAATGGCTCCCACAGTAATCGTTCTTCCGAGTGCCTCTAAAATCAAAAGGAAAACTAACAGATATGAAGAAACTGATAGTACTACTAACTCTGATAAGAAAGAAAAGGCTGAAGGAAACACGCAAAACCTGAGCCAAGACTTCTTTTTAAATTAGCTGACTGAAAAGCAGCCCCCCGAGAGAAGAACTCAGCTTCACCGTGGTGAGAGTCTCGAGAGGGCAGAAATCATGGTATTATTACTCGGAGTCAGTGCATTACGGAGGCATTAACGCTACAATGAAATGAGAGGCTTCAGCCCGAGTTGCAGACGTTGGGGCCGTCCTGGCTGCTTAACCTCGCAGGTGAGAGAACGAAGGACAGTCACCGCGGTCTCTCGGGCCGGGCTGCGCACGGGTCTCCAGGTCTTCAGCAAGCGAAGCCTGCAGACCTGAGCTTTAACTCCGGGAAAGTACCCCGGCGGCCGGTGAGAAAGTGCAGCTCGCCTCCAGCACTCCTTCCCCGGCCTCCATCCCCCACCCCTCCCCGCGAACGCCTCTTCGCGCTCTATTTTTAAAGGGCGAGAAACTTCAGAAACTTGCAACGGCACCAGCCCGCGGCTTGCCGACGGGGAGTCGGCGGCTCCCACCGGACGGGAACGGAACCCGAGGACGAAGTTAACAATGAAATCACGTGAAAGAGTTGAGAGCCGCACATCTGCGCTCCCAGCTTCGCCGAAGCCGCGGCCGCCCGGAGGCCGGTCCCGTGCGGCGGGGCGCAGGCGGGCCTGGTGGCTCCGCGCTGACAGGCGCCCGCCGCCCCCGGCGCCGGGGCTGACAGCCCGGCGCACACGCCGCCGCACGTGCGCCCTCCGCACCACAACACGGCCGCCTGTCACCCCGCGCCGCGCGGCCGCAGGGGCCGAGCGCGAGCGCCGAGAGCGCGGGCGCAGGGGCCGGGCGGGCCGGGCGGCGGGCGCAGGAGCCAGGCCAGTGGGCGCGCCCCGAGGGAGAGCCGGCCGACCGCACGGCCCGCCCGCGGCTTCGCGGCCTGGGCCACCGCCGCCGCCCCCTCCCGGCTGCCCGCTCCCCGGCTCCCCAGCCGAGCCCGGCCCGGGGAGGCGGCGGCGGCGGCGGCGGCGGCGCGCGGGCCGCGGGGCGGGGGAGCCGGGAGCCGGGCGCCGGCCGGGCGCGAGGGGGCGGCCGCGGCGCCCCAGCCCGAGGCCTGGCGCAGAGCAGCGGGAGGCGGTGCAGGCCGCGGCGGGGCCTGCAGCGGCCACCGGCCCCGCGAGGCAGCGAGGCGGGTCCCGGAGCGGCTCGGCCTCGGGCTTGACGGCCGGGGGCGGCCGGGGGCGGCCCCTCGACTACTTACCGGGAGTGAAGAGCGCCGGGTAAGTGGGGCCCCGGGCCGGACCGCGGAGATGCCCCAAACTGACACGGCCGCCATCTTGGAGACAGTGAGCTCCGGCCGGGGGGAGGGGAGGCGAGGCGGCGGAACAGCCGCGGGGGGAGGGGAAGCGTCGCGAGGGAACGGCTGCCTGGGGGAGGGCGCGGGAACAGCCCGAGAGCGAGGCGAGCGGGAGGGGGAGGAAGGGGCAGCGCGGGAGGGGGACGGCCGAGGAGCGGGAAGAGCTGGGCCGAGAGCCGGGAAAGGCCGGAGGGCGGGGCGGGGCAGGAGGGAAGAGCCGGCCGGGCGGATCACGTGGGGCCGGTACAAAAGGCCAAAGCCAAAGCGGGAGGAGGGCTGGAGGAGGCCGGCGGCCGGGGGCTCCTGCTCGCCCCTCTAGTGCGGTTGGGCCGGGCGGATAACCGGGGCCGGAGGTGCTGTGTCCCCATTGCACAGCTGGGGAAGAGGAGGGTCGCGCCGGGGTGGGGAGGCATCGGTGCGGCGCGGAAATCCGGTAGGATCTGAACTCTGATGGCGCCTGTGTTTACCGTCACCGAGCCTCCCTCCGCACCGTGGTGCCCGCGCCCAGCTCCCACGGCGACTCCCCGGAACCGGGTCGGGAGCTGGGGCGGAGGGCGGGGAGGAGGCCGCCTCGCTTCATCATTCCCTGTCTGCGCGCATCTTCTCCCCACACATCCACCCCTTTGAGGGAAAATCAGTAGGTGCGAGGAGGAGGGGAAGGGTAGAAAGTTGGACGCCGTGTCGAGCCCTTTCACCACAATGACTTCATCCTCCCTACCCCGGGAGACTTGTTGGACCTCCCCAGAGCCATCTTTGTAGGGACCAGCGAAGGCTCGGTGGTGAGATCCGCACAGGTCACACAGCTGTCTGATGGCACACTTCTGAGTTTGGAGCCTCCATCTGTCTAATGCCGACGCCTGTCTTGCACCTGTGCCCTACGCAGCACTGCTCTTGTCCGAATTTATGGCCGAGCTGCGGACTGGCACTTTTCATGGCCTGCCTGTCCTCTACTGGCTTGCATGGATGTTTCTTTGTCTGGTCTCTCTTCCAATTTAAACTCCTGAGGCAGAGACTGAGTCATACTTTTTATTACCCTGCATTCCCTGGAAGGGCAGTAAATGACAAATGAAAAGACATACTAAATAACTGATAATCTTGTGTGGAAGCGTTTTCCTGCCACTGGACCTTTTTATCTGCTAGACTGTGTTCTCCCCAACACCTCCTCGTTTTATCTCAGCTTTACCTTTTGAAGTGCACCCTCTCACTTACTACCTTATCGTCTACTTCCTTTTCTGAACTTTTGTAGTTTGACCACTTGCCCTGTTTTTCGTGTGGCACCGGTTGTGTGGCCTCATCTACATTTTATGAATGCATTCCCAGGTATATTCTCTTCTAGGATGCCTCTTTGCATCTCTAGTGGCCTAGAGTTGTGCAAGCAGTACAGACTCCAAAAAATGTTGCTAGTGAATGAACATTATTTCAGTTACTAAGAGATTGAATTTCCACCCCCCAAATCAAGCCCTGCCTTGTTTATACCTCAACCTATACTTTCCTGTCTCTATAGCTTTGCTCCACTCTAATCCTTAGCTTTATTTTTCTATACCATAGACTGTCTAGACCATTCAATAATAACATAAAAACTTATATTTTCAACTCACTATCCTACCACTGACAACTGCTAACGTCAGTGTGATGTGGTGAGATTTACTGAATCACCCTTCATCACCTACTGCCAAGCCGCATCCCCAAATTAGGAGAGAAATTTGGGGATAGAAAATAATCTATTAGAAAGAATATTTTCCATCCTAGATGAATCAGACAGATGCAGTCTCAGGTAAAATGAGAGATATTTGTAATGAAAATACATCTGGGGGGAAGAAGTGGGGGAAATTCTCTTTTCGAAGAATAAAGCAATGTTTTTATTTCCCAAAGAGGACAGATAAAGTCATATTAATAGAAAAAATGAGTTCTTCGTGTGAGACTAGTGTGTGGTTTTCAGAAGAAAAATAATACAGAGATGAGTTGTGTTTGCTTTTGGTTAATTTAGGAAACTAGCCACAGGCATTCCCGTGAAAAGACCAAACTGGAGTTTAAGCACTCAGTAGCAAGAATTTAAAACAATTTGCAACAACAAAGCACAGTTTAGCTTTTCAAACAGCTTCTACAGAGACTCTTTGCTTTACATTTGCATAACTTAATGGCACATTCAGGTGGTCTTCTCAAAATAAAAGGTTTGCAACAAAAACATATTAAGGTCTTCATCTTTTTCATGTTAAAAAACAAAATCCACAGTACTGAGAGGACAGCTTCTCTTTGGTTCAAGCTTACTCAGAATTCAACCATGCAGGGCTGGCAGCTAAAAGTTCTTCCCCCTTACACATTTCTCTCTAGGAATCCCTGCCCTTTCAGTAGTATCTGTTATAAACTACAGTTTATGCAGAGTCCAGCTAAGCGTAAAATTGGAAGGCTGCTCTATCCTTGTTTCAACAGGAGTTTTTAGTCCATTTACATTTAATATAATTACTGCTGTATTTAGATTTATACCTGCCATCTTATTATTCATTTCCTTTGCCCATTTACTTTATATCCCTTATTCTCTTATTTCTTGCCTTTTGAATTAATTTAAATATTTAAGTATACCATTAACCTCCTCTATCAGTTTATTAATTATACATTTCTAAAGAAGTCTTAGAGATTACAGCATTCCTGATTGACTTATTACACTCTAATATAAATGATTACTTTTACCACTTTCCCCCAAATGCTAAGGGCTTAGAATAATATTGTGCCTCCACTTACCCCTTCCCCTTTTGTGTTTATTGTCATGGATTTTAATTGTGCATATATTTTAAACCACACAAGGTTTTATAATCATCGTACAGTCAATACTCATTATATTCGCCTACATATTTACCCTTTATGTTGCTTCTTGTTCCAATATACATTTATGTGCTTATGACTGGAATTTTTTTCCCTCTGTTTGAATAATTCCTCTGTTCAGAGCAGGTCTGCTGGAGACAATTTCTCTCCATTTCTGTTTGCCTCAAAACTTCATTTTATCCTTCATATTTTTGCTGGGAATAGCAGTCTCATTTAGCAAGTTTTTTCCAGCACTTTGAAGATCTCTGGTTTCCATCATTCCTTTGTTACTCCTTTGGAAAGTAATATCATTTTTCCTCTGGCCACCGAGCCTGCGCGTCTGCAGCCTGTGCTTCGCAACGGGAGAGGCCCGTGTACTGCAAAAAAAAAAAACAAAAAAAAAAACACTATAGAGGCTCTGGATAATATTATCCAGATAGTATTATCTCCTTTGCAGAGCTCTTAGGAGGACTGAGCACCTTAATAGATCAGAGACTGAATTAACTTATTGTTTTCACTGAATCATTGGTCTGCTCGAAGTACCCCCACCATACTCAGAACCAGGAAAAGTTTTAAAAATGAAAAGTTCTGTCCTTCCTTCTGATTAGAAGAATGTCTGAACAAGGCTTTGCCTGATGTATCAAGATATAGTTTCCAACACTTCCTGTGTATCAGAATCACCTGAGTACTTTTTAATAAGTAAAGATTCCAGGATTCCAGGCCAAACCTACTGAATCTGAGTTTCTGAGAGTGAGATGAATTTGACTCTGTGTTTTAAAAAGCTCTCCAAGTAAGAACTTCTGCTCTAACCATGATTGAGTAATGGGGACTGGATTTATCCTCCCCTCTTAAATGACTAGAAAACCTGAAAAAAGCTATATGAAACAACAGTTTTTAGACATTGGACAATAGACAGTGTAGGGCAGTGATGACTGAAACAAGAGAGGTACACAAGTGGAACCATCTAATTGCCCCAGCCTACTGCATTGAGACAGTGTCCAGGCCTCAGCCCAGAGCCCAGCAATATGCTGAGTTGAGGATACAAAGATCACAACTGAGGGAGAACAAGATAGCTAACATTTGCAGGACAGAGAACCAGAAAGGGGGAGGATGCATATATATATAGAACCCCAGGTATCTGCAGGGTCTGGGGATGGGTATTAATTTGCACATGTTTGAGAACAAACTAATTGGGGAAAGAGCCACCAAAAAATGACAGGTAAAACAATTCCAGAGCTCCCATGTGGGTGGAAATAGTGCCTGTTTCCAGAAGCCAGAATGGAAAGAGCTTTCAACACTGTCGGCCTTGGGTAGAGTCCTCAGGAGGGTATCATCTTAGTACTGAGGATGAATTTACCCTCTATTGGGGATTAGCAGAGAGATTTGAAGAATAATGGCTGGAATATTCCCAAATTGAATAAAAACTGTAGATCCACAAATTCAAGGGAGTTTAATGAACACCAAGCAGAATAAACAAAATTATAATTTTGCTTATTAACACCAAGGCACATTATAGTAAAGTTACTGAAAATCAATGATAAAGAGAAAAATCTTAACATTTGCCAGATTAAAAGAGACACATTACATATAAAGCAACAAAGGTAAGAATTACATTAGACTTATCTTTAGAAACTATACAACCAAGAAGAAAATGAGAAAAAATAACTTTAGATTATTGAAAGATTAAAAACTCCATCTGAAATTCCTTAGTCAGCAAAAAAAAGAATGTCTTTTAGAAATGAGGGCAAAATAACAAGTTTTTCAGACACACAAAAAGCTAAGACAGTTTATCCCTAGCTGACCTAAACTGCCAGAAATGTGGAAACCATTTCTTCAGAAAGAAGAGGAAAGTATATATCCTTTATTAGATGGAAATGTGGGTTTGTAGAAAGGTATTAAGAGTACTGGAAATGAGAAATGTGTGGATAAGCATAATTTTTTAAATTAATCTCCTTTATAAGATGATTGATTTGAAGGCAAATTAAAGACAATGCACATGGAGTTTAAAACTGATGTAGAATGAAGTGGATGGTGGGGTTGTCTAAGGAAATGGGAGTAGCTGTCACAGGGTTTTACACTGCACATACAGTGGTATAATATTTGCAGGTAGACTGGGGTAAGCTAAAGATGCATATTGTAAACTCTAGAGCAACCACTGAAAGGAACAATAATAATAAATCTGAGGTATAGCTAATAGGCCAGTACTAGAAATAAAATGGAGTCACAAAATTACTCAATCCAGAAGACAGGAAAAGAAGAATAAAAGGAACAAAGAACAGATGAGATAAATAGAAAACTATAGCAAAATGATAGATTTAAACTCAACCATATTGGCAATTATATTAAATATATATGGTATAAACATCCAAATAAAAGGCACAGATTATCAGATTGAATAAAAGCATGAGCCAAATATGTAGTGTCTATAAGGAACAAATTTTAAATGAAAAGACACAGATAAGTTACTATTAAAAGAATGAGAAAAGATACACCATGCAAACACTAATCAAAAGAATGCTGGAATGGCTGTATTAATATAAAAAAAACGGTAGATTGTAGATCAGGGAATATTACCGGGAATAAAAGTGGATATTTTAGAATGATAAAAGAGTCAATTCATCAAAAGGACTTAACAATCATAAATGTATATAGAACTAATAACAGACCTTCAAAATACTGAAGCAAAAACTGATAGAAATGAAGAGAAATAGACAAATCTACAATTACAGTTAAAATTTCAACACTCCTGTATCAATAATTGATTAAAAAATCAGTAGAAAGAGAATGAGTAATGATATAGAATATGTGAAGAACATTGTCCACTAATAGAGATTTATAAAACATTGTACCCAACAACAGAAGAATCCACATTTTCTGCTAGTGCACACAAAATATTCACCAAAATAGACTATATTCTGGATCATGAAACAAATTTTAATATATTCAAGAAGATTGAAATTATACACACTGTGATCTCTGACAAAAAATGAAATTAAGCTGATATTAATTACAGAAATGTATCTGGAAAATCAGGAAATGTTTGCAAAGCAAGGAACATGTGGGTCAAAGAAGAAATTACAAGAGAACTTAGAAAGTGTTTTATTGAATGAAAATGAAACATATCAAAATATGTAGAGGCTAGCTAAATCAGTGCTTAGAGGGACATTTAGAGCACTAAACAGTTATATTAGAAGAGTGGGAACAAATCAATGAAGCATCTACATTAAAAAATTAAAAAAAGAAAAGCAAACAAAAACCCCATAGTAAATGGAGGAAATAATAAAGAGTTGCAATCAGTGAAATGAAAAGCAGGAAAGCAAAAGAGAAAAATCAATGAAACTAAAAGATGGTTTGTTGAAAAGATTTTAAAAATCAATTAAATTCTAAGGAGACTGACCAGGAAAACAAAAAGAGAAAACATGAATTAACAATATAAAGAATGAAAAGAGAGACATAACCTTAGATACTACACACATTAAAAGAATAAGGAATAATATGAACAACCTTATGCCAAAACATTTGACAACTTAGATTAATGTCATTCCTTGAATGACAATCTACTAAAGGATATACCAGAAGAAATAGATAATTTGAATAATCCTACATCTATTAAAGGGATGGAATTTATAAACCTTCCACAAAGATACTTCAGGAATATATGGTCTCACTGGTAAGTTCTACCAAACATTTAATAAATAAATAAAACCAATTCTCCATAAATTCTTCCAGAAAATTGAAGGGGAGAGAATATTTCCCAACTTATTTTCTGAGGTCAGCATTACTCTGATTGCAGCACCAGACAAAGGCATTACTAGAAAAGGAGTATCCTTCATGAATGTGGAAGCACAGATGCAAAATTCTTTCAAAATTTTTAGCAAATTGAATATGGCTGTATATAACACAGATAATATATCATGGCCAACTGGGTTTATCCAGGAATGCAAGACGGGTTTAACATTTGAAAATCAGTTGAGGTGATTCACCATCCTAGAAGACTAAAAAACAAAAAATCATATGATCATCACAACAGATACAGAAAAAGCATTTGACAAAATCCAACATCTATTCCACACAGAAATCTCTCAGCAAATTAGGGATAGAAGGGAATCTTTTCTCCCCCGATGAAGAGTATTTTTAAAAATGTAAAACTAGCATGATATTTAATGATAAAAGACCAATACTTTCCTTCGGAGACATGATCAAGGCAAAGATGCCTGCTGTCACCACGTCTCTTCAACATTATGCTCTAGATTCTAGCCAGATCAGTAAGACAGGAAAATGAAAGGGCATTTAGATTGGAAAGAAAGAAATTAAACTTTTATTCACAGATGACATGATTGTCTATCTAGAAAATCATACAGAATCTACAAACAACTGCTAAAATTAATGTTTTTCAAGGTTGCAGCACGTAAGATCAACATACAAAAAGCAAGTGTTAATGATCTGATTTCAAAATGGGCAAAGGATTTGAAGTGACTTTTCTCCAGAGAGGATATGCAAATGGTCAATAAGTGCATCAAAAGATGCTCAACATCACTAATCATTAGGGAAATGCAAAATCAAAACCACAGTGAAATACCACCTCACACCCATTAGGGTGTCTACTATAAAAAATAACAAACAACAGAAAATAACAATGTCGATGAAGATGTGGAGAAATTGGAACACTTGTGTGTTGTTCAAAATGTAAAATGTTGCAGCCACTGTGGAAAATAGCATGGTTGTTCCTCCAGAAATGAGAAAGAGAAATACCATGTGATCTAACAATTTCACATCTGGGTGTATATCTAAAAGAATTCAAAGCAAGTTCTTGAAGAGATAGTTGCACATTCATGTTCATAGCAGCATTATTCACAGTAGCTAAGAGGTAGAAGCAACCCAAATGTCCATTGATGGATGAATGGATAAATGAAATATGGTCTATACTTACAATGGAATATTATTCACCTTTGAAAAGGAAGGAAATTCTGACTTCTGCTACAGCATGGAAGAACCTTGAGAATATTATGTGAAGCAAAATAAGCCAGTCACAAAAAGACAAAAATTGTATGATACCACTTATATTGAAGTCCTAGAGTAGTCAAGTGTATAGAGACATAAAGTAGAATGGTGGTTTCCAGGAGATAGCGGGAAGGGGAAATGGGAAGTTATTATTTAATAAGGAGAGTTTCAGTCTTGTGCTGGAGATGGATGGTAATGATGGTTGCACAATAACATAATGGATGTACTTAACACCACTGAACTGTACATTAAAAATGGTTAAGATGGGGAATTCCCTAGTGGTCCAGTGGTTAGGACTCCATGCTTCCATTGCTGGGGGCCTGGGTTCCATCCCTTGTCAGGGAACTAATATCTCACAAGCCGTGCAGCATGGCCAAAGGAAAAAAAAAAAAAGGTTGGTGAATTTTATGTTATGTGTATTTTACCAGAGTTAAAAAATAAATTGTGGGCGTCCCTGGTGGCACAGTGGTTGAGAGTCCACCTGCCAATACAGGGGACATGGGTTCATGCCCCGGTACGGGAAGATCCCACATGCTGCGGAGTGGCTAGGCCTGTGAGCCATGGCCGCTGAGACTGTGCGTCCGGAGCCTGTGCTCCGCAATGGGAGAGGCCACAACAGTGAGAGGCCTGCGTACTGGGAAAAAAAAAAAAAATTGTATTTCTATATACCAGCAACAAACAACTGGAGCTGAAAATGTAAAAAAACAATATATTTTATAATCACATCAAAAATATGAAATATTTAGGGGTTAATCTGACAAATAATGTGCAAGATATGTTTATTGAGTACAAAATATTGCTGAGAATGTTCAAGAAGGCCTAAGAAAATGGAAAGATATACCTTCTTCTGGATTGGAAAACTCAATATTGTTAAGATGTCAATTATCACCACATTGATTTATAGATTCATTGCACTCGCAATCATAATCCCAGCAGGATTCATTTCTAGAAACTGACAAGCAGATCCTAAAATTCTTTTGGAAATACAAAAGATGTAGAAGTGCCATGCAACTTTGAAAATGAACAAAGTTGAAGGAGTTTTTACTGCCTGTCTTTACGACTTTCTAAGTTTTCTCATGCAGGGCACATCAGTAGTAACAGCGGCCATACTGTCACATAGGTCTGTTGTGAGAGTTTAAAGTTGCTATAGGTATAGCACTAAAATAGTCTGCATTATATAATAAGCACAATTTTTAGTACTGTTATTATTGTGGTAGCTTAATGTGCATTTCCCTGGTTACTAGTGAGATCGACCTTTTTTTATACATTTATTGGCCATTTCAGCTTTCTTTTCTGTGAAGTTCTTGTTCTAATCTTTTGCCTATTTTTCTATTGCATTGCTTGCATCTTTCTTAATTCTTTATATTTTCCAGGTCCTGATACATGTCAGTTATATATGTTGTATATTATTTCCCCTAGTTTTTAGCTTGTCATTTCACTTTTCTTAGTGGTGTCTCTTGGTGAACAAAAGCTCCTATTATTAATTTACATAAATGTGTCAATCCTTTCTTTTTATCATTTGTGTGGTGATAGTTTGTACCCTTGTCTTGCTTCTAATCTTGCAAAAGAAATGCTTTCAAACTGAGGGTGATATTTGCTATAGTTTTTGAGGATGCTCTTAATAAGAATGAGGAACTTACCTTCTATTTCCACATTGCTAAGGGTTTTTAACATTACCAAATACTGAATTTTGTCAAATGCTTTTCCTGCAACTAATGACATGATTGTTAATTTTCTCCTTTAACCTCTGAAGGCAATGAGGGACAATGATTATTTTTCTAATGTTAAATCCATTTTGCATCCTGGACAAATCCAACCTGGTCATGATATATTATATTTTAAAAATAGCAGGATTTACATGCATAGGTAAATTTTTTAGGATTTGTGTGATTATGTCCCTGAGTGAATCTTGTCTATAATTTTCCTGTCTTGAATTATTCTTTCTTATTTTGTTATCAGAGTTACGCTTGCCTCATGAAATGAGAAAGGAGAGTTCTTTCTTTTTCTATTCTCTAGATAGTTTTTTTAAGATCTTTATTTATTTATTTATTTATTTATTTATTTATTTATTTATTTATTTTGGCTGCTCCGGGTCTTAGTTATGGCATGCAGGGTCTTCGTTGTGGCATGCGGACTCTTAGTTGCCACATGCATGCAGGATCTAGTTCCCTGACCAAGGATCGAACGCAGGCCTTCTGCATTGAGAGCACAGAGTCTTACCCACTGGTCCAACAGGGAAGTCCCTCCTGATAGTTTTATAAAGTAAAATTATTTGTTCTTTAAATATTTGGAAAAATTCACCAGTAAAACCATCCAGACCTAGTGTTTTCCCTGTGGGAAAATGTTTGCATACTGATGCAATTTCTTATAATGGTTGTAAAATAATTATGGTTTCCCATCTTCTTTAATCAGTTTTGATAACATATTTTTCTAAGAATTTGTCTATTTCATTTTCATTTCCAGGAAGTTGTTTATAGTATCCTTTAATATCCATGTAATTTCTGTAGTATCTGTAATTATGTTTTCTTTACTATTCTTACTATTGTTTATTTTTGCCTTCTCATCTTTTTTTCCTTGAACATTATTGGCAGAAAATGCTATAAACCTTTTCAAAGAAACAGCTTCTGGATTTGTTGATCTCTATTTCTGTTTATTTTTTAATTTCCTTAATTTTCATCTTTATCAATATTTCTTTTCTTCTATTTACTTTAGATTTATTCTTTTGTTTTTTATCTAACTTCTTGAGGGGATACTTAGCACATTTACCTTTTCTTCTTTTCTAATATAAGAATTTAACACTGCTAAACAATGGTATGTGGTATTTTTATCATTTTCAAGATCAAAATATTTTTCTGAGTTACGTAATATTGTATTTGTTAATTTTCAAATATAGGGAACTTTTCTAGTTATCTTTTTATTGTTCATTCTTAATTAAGCTATGGTTAAATAACATAATTTGCATGATATTAATCCTTTGAAAATTTGTTGAGAATTGTTTTATGGCCTAGTGCATATGATCAATTTCATAAGTATTTCACCGTGCTTGAAAAAAAAAGTGATACTGGAAAACAATACTCTATATATGGCTATTGGATCAAGCTTCTTAACTGTGTTGTTTAAATCTTCTGTTACCTTATGTTGTTTTTCTCCTGCTTGATTTATCCATTATTAAGAGTAACGTAAAATTCTCTACAATGATGATGGATTTGCCTATTTTCCCTTGAAATTCTCTCCAAGTTTAAAAATACAAGTGTGTTTTGAGGCTATGTTATTAGGTTCACATACACATAATTGTGATATCATTCTTGGGAAGTGAACTTTTTTATTATTATACTGTGGTAAATAATCTCCAGAAGTATTTTTTGCCTTAAAGTTTATTTGGTCTGATGCTAGCTTTCATTTGGTTGGTATTTGCCTGATATATCTTTTTCTACTCTTTTCCTTCAACTCTCTGTATGCTTATGTCTTAAAAATGTCTCTTGTAAGCCAACTAATATCCTGACTTTAAAAAACATAGTTTAGGGCTCTCCTGGTGGCACAGTGGTTAAGAATCCACCTGCCAGTGTAGGGGACGGGGGTTCAAGCCCTGGTCCGGGGAGATCCCACATGCCGCGGAGAGACTAAGCTCGTGCGCCACAACTGCTGAGCCTGCACTCTAGAGCCCGCGAGCCACAACTACTGAAGGCCGCACACCTAGAGCCTGTGGTCCGCAACAAGAGAAGCCACTGCAATGAGAAGCCCGTGCACCGCAAGGAAGAGTAGCCCCTGCTCGCCGCAACTAGAGAAAGCCTGCACGCAGCAACGAAGACCCAACACAGCCAAAAATAAAATAAAAATAAATAAAAAACAAATAAATTTATAAAACCATAGTTTAATATTTTTTCTTTAACTAGAGCACTTTGTCTATTTTTTATTTGTATTTACTTCTACTATTTTATTTTGTGGTTTTTAGTTATCCTATCTTTTCTATACTTATTTGCAGTTACTTTCTTGCCTTATTTTGAATTTTTAAAGATTTTTTAAAAATTGACTGAAGTGGATGATAAATATCCTTCTTCTAGTTGTAATGCCAGACATTTTAATACATATACTTGTCAAAGTCTAAAGTTATTATTTCTATCATCTTGTTGAATGGCACAAGAATCCTAGAACAGTTAAACTGTGATACCCCGTTCTTAGTATACTTGGTATTTTTTTCATGTGTATTGTCTCTTTTTTTTAAGTCCTCAAAATATTATTGTTTACATAGTTTTTTAAAATATTTATTTTAATTAATTAATTAGTTTTTTAAAAAATTTATTTCATTTATTTTATTTTTGGCTGCATTGGGTCTTCGTTGCTGCGTGCCAGCTTTCTCTAGTTTCAGCGAGCGGGGTCTACTCTTCGTTGTGGTGCACAGGCTTCTCATTGTGGTGGCTTCTCTTGTTGCAGAGCATGGGCTCTAGGCATGTGGGCTTCAGTAGTTGTGGCTCGTGGGCTCCAGAGCACAGGCTGAGTAGTTGTGGCTCACGGCCTTAGCTGCTCCGCGGCATGTGGGATCTCCCCGGACCAGGGCTTGAACCTGTGTCACCTGCATTGGCAGGTGGATTCTTAACCACTACACCACCAGGAAAGCCCTTATTTATTATTTATTTATTAATTTTTGGCTGCGCCAGGTCTTAGTTGCGGCACTCGGGATCTTCGTTGCAGCATGCAGGCTTCTTGGCTGCAGCATGCATGCGAGATCTAGTTCCCCGACCAGGGATCGAACCTGGACCACCTGCACTGGGAGCGTGGAGGCTTACCCACTGGACCTCCAGGGAAGTCCCTATAGTTTATATAGTTGACGTTTGTTTCGAATTACCAAATACTTACAATTTCTCTGCTCATCGCTCCTTCTTGAATCTCAGACCTTCCGTGCAGAATCATTTCACTCTGCTTGAAATATATTCTCTAAAATTATCTTTAGTGAAGATCTTTCGGCCAAGGTATTATCCTTTTTTTCTTTTTACTTTAAAATAATTTCCATACTTTTATTTTGAAATAATTCTCATTTACAGAAGAGTTGAAATGATAGTCCAGAAAGTTCCACCATAACCTTCACCCAGCTTTTGGGAAGAACATCACAGAGATGGTGTGTTCCTCTCCTGGCATCACATCAGAGGCTGCCTTATATTAATGTGATGCATTTCTGCTGATGTTACCCTTGATGGCTTAGTTTAGGGGTTTTCTTGTCTGTAAAGTTACAATTGTTCTGTTATCTACCCTGTTGTTAGAAGCCAGTCACCGCGATCCTGCCTGCATCACGGGAAGGGAAGCTTCACCTCCTGGAGAAGGATTGAAGAACCACCAAGCATTCAAGCAATGACTTGCCCTCCAAAGGAGGAATGTGTGGTGGCAAGGGCACCCTTCCAAACTGCAAATTGTGCTGTAAATTGTACCTGTCACTCTCACACGGCAACCTTCCTTGGCTCCCGATCACCCATGGAAGAAAGGCCATGCTTCTCAGTGAGACCTGCAGAGTTCACCTGCCGAGCCCATTTTCTTGCCCTCCCCATCCTCTGCCTTCCTGAATTACTTGTAACACATCAGATATGCTGTGTTTTCTCCTATCTACATGAGTCCACATATGCAGTTCCATTCTGACTGGAAGGTTCTCTTCTTGTTTGTCTCTCTGAGGCTGCGGGCAATTACACTGTTGATCGCCCTGTTGCTAACAGGCCGTCCTACCATTCTATGTGGGCAGCTAGCTGCCTGCTGTTGGGTGATTGAATACATGGTAAGATCAGCGAGTCCTGAGAAGATAAACCCTTCTTCTTTCAGTGTGGATTGATTTTCTAGGTTAGAAGTAATATTATTTGGGTGTATATGACAGTATAGTGTCCTGTAAGCCCCCAGATGATGGTGCTAGAAGGACAACAAAGAAAACAAATCCAAATTCAGAAAAAGTATACATCCTTGTGCGGGTGGATTCCTGCCCACTTTGTAACTGAGGAGGTCCCGTGGTACGTAATCGACCTACTACCATGTGACATCTGTTTCCCCTGGGAGGTGGTACCATCGTAGGGGCACAGGAGTGTTGCTGCTGCCATGTCGGGCACTCAGCAATGGCAGTTAGCCTATGATCCACAAGGCTGGCTCTGGTGAGGGCAAGTCCAGATGGACGAGGTTTTGCACAGCTTCTGTCTTGACACCATTACCACTTTATTTACAGGCAAGCACTGAAATGGTCAGACGAGGAGGTTGACCGGCATCTGCAAAGTGAGTGGTCTTGCCAAACTGATTATGCTGAGCCTTCTCCGCAGCGGAGGACTCTTGGTGGACCGTTACCTGTGCACAAATTAGTCGCACACTCTTGGCCCAAAGCTCCTCACTACCAGTCTCCCCATTGTGGTCATTCCAAGTCACTGGTCATCCAGTCAAGGCACTAGCCTTTGCCCAGCAATCGATGTAGTTTCTTAGTTCAGGCTAATCTCTTCTTCTGGATGTAGAGGACAAGGAGATGTGTTGCTTAATGTTCATCCCACTGGGAGGATTTTTCTGCTTCCCTGTCCTTCAGGACAACTTCTGAGAGGGGCTACATCACAAGCAGCATCTCTAAATCAGGCTCAAAATAGTTTCTCCTCAGTCAATGACACATTACTGTCCACAGTCAAACAGGGGCCAGAGTGTAGCATGAGCAGACACACAGCAAATATGATCCATCTGCTCTTTTTTTCCTAATTAATTAATTACTTAATTTGGCTGCACCAGATCTTAGTTGCGGCATGCGGGATCTTTAGTTGCGGCATGTGGGATCTAGTTCCCAGACCAGGGAATCGAACCCAGGCCCCCTGCGTTGGGAACGTGGAGTCTTAACCACTGGACCACCAGGGAAGTCCCAATCCATCTGCTCTTGAAACAGTTACCTTTCAGGACCTGTTCAGGCATAGTCCTTATTGTACATATTTATTCCTTTTTTTGATGTAGCACCTCTGGGCAAGAGTAGTATAACAGCTAATTGGACCAGCTAACGCCTGGCCCACGTAAGGCAGCATAGGTTACATGGTGTCTGACGGCCCAGTTGCAAGTCAAAAGCTGTTTCTTTTTCTTTCTTTTAAAAAAAATCTTTAAAAATTTTATGATAATAAAAATAAAATAAAAAATACCAGAGCTCTTTCTTAAAAAAACAAACAAACAAACAAACACCTCGCCTCCTCTAAGAACCCGAGACATTTCCTGCAAGCTTGCACATCACTTGTTACTGGGGCTCTGTAACCTCCTGATCTGCCCCAAACACACTGATGAAAAAAGGCTGAGGGTGGGGGAAATCACCAGCCACACATATCTGGTCCTCGTCCAGGTGTAGTTAGAGACCTCCCTGCAGGCCGGGATGATTCTAGCATTCAAGGTCCTTCATGATCTGGCATTGTCTGTTTCTAGAAATTCATCTCCTGAACTCTGTTACATTCATCCTTCCTCCAACTTTTGACCACTTAAAAATGGATCTTAGGGACTTCCCTGGCGGTCCAGTGGTTAAGACTCTGCGCTTCCACTGCGTGGGGGGTGGGTTTGATCCTTGGTCAGGGAACTAAGATCCCGCATGCCACTCGCGTTGTAGCCAAAAATTTTTTTTTAATAAAATAAAATAAACGTGGATTTTAGAAGGACCATTGCAATTCCTTCAGGAAAAAACTGTTTTAAATTAGTCTGCCAATGTCTATAAATCCTTGATTAAGGGCTTCCCTGGTGGCGCAGTGGTTGAGAATCTGCCTGCTAATGCAGGGGACACGGGTTCGAGCCCTGGTCTGGGAGGATCCCACATGCCACGGAGCAGCTGGGCCCGTGAGCCACAGCTACTGAGCCTGTGCATCTGGAGCCTGTGCTCCGCAACAAGAGAGGCCGCAATAGTGAGAGGCCTGTGCACTGCGATGAAGAGTGGCCTCCGCTTGCCACAACTAGAGAAAGCCCTCGCACAGAAACGAAGACCCAACACAGCAAAAATAATAATAAATTAATTAATAAACTCCTACCCCCAACATCAAAAAAAAAATTTCCATCAGGCAGGACAATCACATACTTTGAAAAAAAGAATCCTTGATTAAGGAAAAGGAAGTTCTGAGCAAAATGCCAGTGATTTTGCTTACTGTCTTTTGAAAGAAATTTTTGTTTTGAAATATAACAAACATGAAGCTATAATACACAGATAAATAATATAAAACACTTGTACCATTTACAGAATAATGATATGGTGAACATCTACATACACATCTCTCCCTCTGTCTCTCTTTCTCACTCACAGACACACACACACCTAAACACACTCAGGGTAATAAATAGAATATTTACTGGTACCTTTAATATTTTTCCTCCATTTCCCCCTCCCCAACTTCCAAGTAACCACTCTTCTGTGTTAATAATTTCCTTGCTTTTTTTTTTACAGTTTTCCACCTATGTTTGTATTCCTAAACAAACAATACATTGTTTTGAAAAACTGAGTATCAGATAGAAACCTAGTTGTGTAAAGGAAGGGCCACTGTGACTGGGGAGTCAGTGGGTAAGGTAAGGTCATGGGTGAGTGAGGCCAAGAATCACAGGGCGCACCACGGTCAGGACAGCAGGCGGGGTTGGAGTATGTACGGACCAGGTATTGGATGCACAGCAGAAATCTGTCAGAGAGAGTGGGTTGCCCTGTATTTTCAGCTTCTATGTTTATGACCCACCTCTAGTGCTCATGAATAAATGAAAGCGACCACTTATGTGGAGTGAACTAACATTCTGGGCATAAAGAGAAGAGTGGGCATTCATAACCATATGGTTAAGCTAAGTCAAGTTTACATAAGAATCAGTGCCAGGCTCACTCTGTCCTCAAAAGGATGGTACAATGGCATTAGAGATCTTGGAAATTATGATCTTCAGTATACTGGTCTTTTGGGTACATTGGATAGCTTGCCCTCACATCCAGGGTGTTGCTGTGATCCTAGTACTTCTTTCATGGTACTTCATGGGATTCCCTTTACCCCTCTCCTATGTGGAATCTTCTTTTTCCTCATATCTTATCTGGTTCTCAGCTAAATCTTTTTTTTTTCTGCTTGAGAGCTTCTTGAGGAAAGAGTGCATGGGAGGCAAATTTGGAGGGATTTTGAAAGTCTAAAAATATTTTAAATCTATCTTCATACATACATAATAAATGAGCTGGGTATAAAATAAAATTATGCAAGAAAATAATTTTCTTTCAGAATCTTGAAGGCAATGCTCTGTAGTCTTTTTACTTCCAGAGTTTCTAAAGGAAAGTCAAAAACATTCATATTCCAAATTCTACCCTCTCTTTTCTAAAAACCAGCCCTCCCACCACCATCTCTAGAAGATTGTAGAATCTTCTCTTTGTTCCCAGTGTTCTGAAATTTCACAGTGAGGTACCTTAGTGTAAGTCTTTTTAATCAATTGTGCCAGACTCTACACCCCTGCCAAACTCTATACCACTGGGCAATTGCTCCTCACCTACCAATGACAGAAAAATTCAGGTTTCTAGATTTGTGAAATTCACTCAACAGGGCTTTTGATCAAACAACTTGTTCTTCAGCTCTGAGATTTTTTTCTTAAATTACTTTAATTGCTGATTTCTGCCTCTCCATTTTCTCTCTTTCTGAACTTCCTATTACTTAGGTTTTGGACTCACTGGACAGATCCCCTTACCTTCTCACCTATTCTCTCTAATCTTCTATCTCTTTTTCTTTTTTCTCCACTTCTGTGGAAATTTCCAAAACTGTTTTTCCAAGGAGCTCCTCATTTCTGCTAACATGTATTTAATTTCTAAGGGCTGTGTTTTTCTTCTCCTAGTGTTCCTTGTCATAGGATCCTCTTCTTATGTCATGAATGTGACACTATCTTATCTCTCTGAGGATGTGAATAATAGTCCCCCCAGCCCCTGCCCATGTTTTTTCTCCTTGTGTGCTCTCTGATTCTCTAACTTGGACTTTTTTTTTTTCTGTTTGATTTTGTATCTTGCCTCTTTTGCTCAGGATTAAATTCCGATTACTAATCCCCAGCCAGAATACTCCAAAAGTGATGTATCCTTCTCAGGGTAACATCTCTGGAGGTATGTGAATTCCACTTATCCCTCACTGATGAAGTTCATTTTTTAAAACAACTTTGTTGAGATATAATTCACATACTATAAAATTCACCCATTTAAAGTATACAATTCATTAACCACAGAAATCACAATTTAAAAAGTATATAATTCAATGGCTTTTACTATGTCCACAGGGTTTTGTGATTTCCACCACAGTCTAATTTTAGAACATTTTCATCCCCCTTAAAAATAACATACCCATTAGCTGTGACCTCTCATCTCCTTCCCACCCCACACCCCACGTCCACTTCACCAACAGCCCTAATAACTACTAATCGACTTTGTAGATTTGCCTGTTCTTGACATTTCATATAAATGGAAGCATACACTATGTGGTCTTTTGTGACTGGCTTCTTTCACACAGCATAATTTTTTCAAGGTTGGTTTGTGCTATAACATGTGTCAGTACTTTGTTTCTTTTTATGACTGAGTAATATGCCATTGTATGAATATGTCACATTTTATTTATCCATTCATGAGTTGATGGACATTTGGATTGCTTCTACTTTTTGGCTATCATGAATAATTCTTCCAGAAACATTTGTTTGTGTACAAGCTCTTATGTGGACATATGCTTTCATTTCTTCTGGGTGTATACCTAAGAGTGAAATTACTGAGTCATATGGTAACTCTATGTTTAAATTTTTGAGGAAGTGCCAAACTGTTTTTCAAAGTGGCTATACCATTTTACATTCCCACTGGCAACCTATGAGGCTTATAATTCTCCACATCCTCACCAAAACTTGTTATTGTCCATATTTTTTATTATAACCACCCTATAGGTTGGGTGCTTTAGCAGAATCTTACTGTGGTTTTGGTTTCCCTAATGAGTAATGATGCTGAGCATCTTTTCATGTGCTTAAGGGCCACTTGTATACCTTCTTGAAAGAAATGTATATTCAAATCTCTTACCCATTTAAAATTTGGGTTATTACTAAGTTATAAGCATTTTTATGTATTCTGGATACAGCCCATTATCAGACATAAGATTTGCAAATATTTTCTCTCATTTTTTGGGTTGTCTTCTCACCATCATTTTGCCCCCAGCTTTACTGAGATATATGAAATATAACAATGTTTAACTTTAAGATGTATAACATGATGATTTGGTATATGTACATACTGTGAAATGATCATCACAATAAGGTTAGTCAACACATCCATCACTGCACATAGTTATCTTTCATGTATGTGTGTGTGTGTACACGCTGAGAATATTTAAGAGATTCTCATTTAGCAACTTCCAAATAGTCTTCACTTTCTTTATGGTATAATTTGCAGCACAAAAGTTTTTAATTCTCATGTAGTCCAAATTATCAATTTTTTTCTTTCACTGCTTGCACCTTTGATGATATATATATATATATATATATATATATATATATAGTAAGATGTGAATTCAAAAATATTCAAAATTCTATAAAGGGTAAGAGCTAATTACACAAAATTTTCTTAGAAAATATCAATATTTCTATACAGGAAAAAATGGAACTCTTACCCAAAATAACAGTACAATTATGAATTTATGTAGCTCCATTCCCTCCATTTCTTTCAATTTTCTTATTTAACAAACTTAATTTTTACAATTTCCAAGATAATTCCATTCATAAGCAATCAACAATATTTTCAACCATTAGTCAAAAGCATTGTAATACATTGTATTTTGTGATAATAAGACGAATATAGGGCTTCCCTGGTGGCGCAGTGGTTGGGAATCTGCCTGCCAATGCAGGGGACGCGGGTTCAAGCCCTGGTCCGGGAAGATCCCATGTGCTGCAGAGCAACCAAGCCCGTGCACCACAACTACTGAAGCCCATGTGCCTAGAGCCCGCGAGCCACAACTACTGACCCCACGTGCTGCAACTATTGAAGCCTGCATGCCTAGAGCCCATGTTCCACAACGAGTAGAAGCCACCGCAATGAGAAGCCCATGCACCACAATGAAGAGTAGCCCCCGCTCACTGCAACTGGAGAAAGCCGGCGCACAGCAGCGAAGACCAAATGCAGCCAAAAATAAAATAAATAAATTTATTTAAAAAAAAACTTGAATACAAAAATGTCTTCTGATTTATATGTTCTGGAGAAAAACAAAAGTACAGACAGCATTATGGTTGATGCTCTAATATCCACTCCACCCCCTCCCCCCCAGCAGCAGTGTGGCTGGGGGAACTGAGCTCAGCTTAAGAGGGGCGTGGCCCAATAAGTATTAAGGTGTTCTCGCCCTGTTCCATGTTCTGTTCAAGAAGGGGCATCTTAAACCCTAAACAAAATGAAAAGACAACCTGTGGACTGGGAAAAAATATTTGCAAATGATGCGACTGACAAGGGCTTAATTTCCAAAATATACAGATAGCACATACAACTCAATAACAAAAAAACAAACAACCCAATCAAAAAATGGGCAGACGAAGACGTACAGGTGGCAAACAGGCACATGAAAAGATGCTCAACATCACTAATTATTAGAGAAATGCAAATCAAGACTACAAAGAGGTATCACCTCACTCCAGTCAGAATGGCCATCATCAAAAAGTCTACAAATAATAAATGCTGGAGAGGGTGTGGAGAAAAGGGAACCCTCCTACACTGTTGGTCGGAATGTAAATTGGTGCAGCCACTATGGAGAACAGTATGGAGCTTCCTTAAAAAACTAAAAATGGAGCTACCACATGATCTAGTGATCCCACTCCTGGGCATATACCCAGAGAGAACTCTAATTCAAAAAGATACATGCACCCCAGTGCTCATAGCAGCACTATTCACAATAGCCAAGACATGAAAGCAAGCTAAGACCTTGGCACTTCCTCTTAATCCTTCTATGTATCTTTTGTCATCTGGCTCTACTATTCCTCAAACTTCTTTCATATTCTTTCCAAAATTGTGCCTCTTCTCAAGAACCCTACCCCTGTTGGCGTATGATATTGCCTCCTGCTTCATGGAGAAAATTGGAATTACTCAGAGTAAAACCTCCAGATGTCCTGCTCCTGTACTAACTAACTTCTTTCCAGGGGGTTTCTCCTCCCTTTTGAAGCTAATCATTACACCCGTGGAGACAATTCCTCTCATCAACTCAGGATCTGAGCTCATCACACCGCATCTCCTACTCTTGCTTCTCAGCTTACTGACATGCGCAAATTTCAGCCATCTTACAAAATTAAGACAAAACAAAACGCCGTCCCTCTTTGACTCTTGTACACCTGCAGCTGTTGACCCTTTTCTCCTGCCCCTCCAGGTCAAGCTATTTATTAAGGGAGTGGTCTACGTTCATTACATTCATTGCATTGCCTGCTATTTGCTTGCTGAACATTTACTGTGAGCTGGATGATTTACATACATTATCTCCAGTCTTTAAATCAATACCACTAAGTAGGGCCATCACTCGCATTTTTTAATGTATGAGGTGCCCGAGGCTCAAAAAGATTTAAGTATCCTGTTTCAGCTCAAACGACTAAACTGAGAGCATCAGGATTAGAGCCAGGTCAATTTGAATACAAGTCATGTTATTTGCTTTCTATCAGTGGTTCCCAAACTTGGCAGGGCATCAGCATCAGACCAAGACCGTTCAAAAACACAGGTTCTTGGGTCCCACCCCAGATCTGCCAAGCCATAATCTCCTGATGAACAGCCCAGGAGTCCAACTTCTTTCTTTAGCTTCTGGAACACCACTCTGCTCTTGGATTTCCTCCCTTCCTTTCTGACCTCTCCTTCCTTGCCACTGTCTTCCCTGTGATCTGGACACATCCTAAATGTTGGCAACCCTCACCTTGGTTTCTATCCTCACGCTCTTCTCACTCCAAACATTGTGCTTGAGTGATCTCATCACCTTCCCTGGATCTAATTGCTGTTTATGTATTAATTCCTCCCAAACTGGTATTTCCAGCCTCACTCAGCCTCACTCTCGGCTGATGGATCTGTAAGTCTGTATGTGAGAAATTGCCAGTTGACTATAACTTAGGTACCTTAAAACTCAACAGATCCGGGCTTCCCTGGTGGCGCAGTGGTTAAGGATCCGCCTGCCAATGCAGGGGACACGGGTTCAACCCCTGGACCGGGAAGATCCCACGTGCCGTGGGGCAACTAAGCCCGTGTGCCACAACTACTGAGCCTGCACTGTAGAGTCCACAAGCCTCAACTACTGAAGCCCACGTTCCACAACTACTGAAGCCCACGTACCTGGAGCCCATGCTCCGCAACAAGAGAAGCCACCGCAATGAGAAACCCCCGCACACCGCAATGAAGAGTAGCCCCTGCTCTCCGCAACTAGAGAAAAACCCGCGCACAGCAACGAAGACCCAACGCAGCCAAAAATAAATAAAATAAAATAAATAAATTTATTTTTAAAAAACCAAAACTCAACAGATCCATAAAAGAATTCATGATCTTTCTCAGAAAACCTGCTCCCAGGTCTGGCTTCATGGGTGTCTTAGTCAGCTCAGGCTACCCTAACAAAGTACCTCAGACTGGGCGGCTCAGACAACAGGAATTTGTTTCCTTGCAGTTCTGGAGGCTGGAAGTCTGAGATCAGGGTACTGGCCTGGTTGGGCTCTGGTATGAGCCCTCTCCTTGGCTGGCTGCTGGCTGGCTTTTCCTTGGTGTGTGCAGTGTCCCTCTTCATATAAGGCCACCAATCCTCTTGGATAGGACCCCACCCTTAGGACCTCATTTAACTTTAACCACCCCCTAAAGGCCTTGTCTCCAAATAGAGCCGCATTGGAGGATAGAGAGCGTCAATCTGTGAGTTCTGGGGGGACACAGACATTCAGTCCACAACAACAGGTCCGCAACCAGGCAGTCCCTCAGGGACCCAAGCTCAGAAGGGTCTCATACTTGGCGTTTAGCGCTCTGCATTAGCTGTTTTGAAATTCTTAATAACTTTATCTTTGAATTTATGTTTTGTAGGTGAAGTCCTACGAGACAGTGGAACACGTGTGTCGGCTCACACACCATCCTCTCTCCCTCCGCCACCCTGCACCCCTGGGAGAGGTTCTCAGCCTGCTGCTCCTGGCCTCTTGCACCGAGAGCCTCACCTCCTCATCTCCCATGCTGCTGCACCTCTGTCCCCAGTGGTGGGATCCTGGGCACGGGTGCAGGGAGGGTGGGGGATGGACATGCTCACTGTGTGTATCTCGGGACAGGGCAAAGCAGTGGCCGTCCCAGTTGCCAGGCTGGCAGCACACGGTCCCATTCAGCGGGCAACTTGGCAGTCGTGTAAGCCTCTTGCCCACCCCTATCCAGGTACCTAGGGCATCCTGGCACAGAAGTAACGATATTCTTGGGGGTCACCCGCCTACAGTTGGGTTGGGACTGCGGCCTCGGGAGGGGAGATGCCCGGCCTGAGTTCCACGGGTGCTGGTCCCTGGTTGGCAGGAGGCGTAACCTGGCTGCTCTGTGCCTCCTCATCTGTAGGGTCTGCACTCGCTCTGCGTGTGTCCCTTGTACCCAAGAGAGTGTGACATTAAGTAGGAAATAAAGACCACCATGACAAGTTGAGAGAGACACCATGGAAGAAAGGAAAGAGTTCTCCCTGCATTTTGAACTAGGGACCTCTATTTTCATTTCCCAGTAAACCCTGTAAATTATGTAGCAGGCCTGCCTGCACCTCCTCTTTCCTTATGTCAATCAATGATGCCACCACTCCAATCTCCCAAGCCAGAAATCTGGGAATGATCCCTGACTTTTCCCTCTCTCCTATGCCCCCACAAAGAACTCTATAGTTTATTTTCTAGATATTTCTAGCATCTTCATTTCCAAATGTCACTGACTTAGTGCAGATAAGTAAAAGAAATTTGGAATGATCCTGGTTTTGATTAAGCTACCTATGATGCTTTTCCCCCATTGGATAGCGGAGAAAGAAAAAAATAACAGCTATGCTTAGTTCATCCTTTGTAGTGTCTGTGTTTGTGGGAATGACATCAGCTGGTTGACAAGTGGAGGTATGGTCTAAGAACACTTACGAACGACTAAAAGACCAACAGTGACCAGAGGGCACTCAGGACCTATAAGAATTTAGCTGAGACAGAAAAAAGAAAGAAGGAAGGAAGGAAGGAAGGAAAGAAAGGAAGAAAGAAAGAAGAAAGAAAGAAAGAAAGGGAAGAAGGAAGGAAGGAAGAAACAGAAATCAGTCAGCCAAGAGACACCAATAATTTTTAACTGAAATAGAATTTCATATAACTATGCTATTTTTTTTTTTTTTTTTTTTTTTTTTTTTTGCGTTACGCAGGCCTCTTCACGGTTGTGACCTCTCCCCTTGCGGAGTACGGGCTCCGGATGCACAGGCTCAGCGGCCATGGCTCACGGGCCCAGCCGCTCCACGGCATGTGGGATCTTCCCGGACCGGGGCATGAACCCATGTCCCCTGCATCGGCAGGCAGACTCTCAACCACTGCACCACCAGGGAAGCCCTATGCTATTTTTTAAGACCAGAAAATTAAAGTTTATTAAAGTTAATGACTTTCCAAGCTTCCCTCCCCCAACTGCAGAGGCTACAGAAGCTGTCTAGGGCAAGACAAATCTCAGAGTTGAGAAGGGCCAGCTGGTTGCCATGAATACTTGTAGGTGTGGAAAGGGTCCTTTGATGGGCCAGTTGACAAGTAGCTCATGGGTGTGTCAGGTGGGTGTAAAGGTGTAGGATGCCCTCAGAGTGCTCTCCCTAAAATGTCACGTTTCTCCACGTCACTTGCTGGCTGACCATCCTTCCAGAGCTTCCTAGTGTTTGACAGGTGAAAGCCCAGACTATTTAGGAAGATGATCAAGACCCTGCACCCATGGCCTCACCCTACCGGGCCAACATTTTCTGTCACCGCTCTTCGACGCCCAGCGCGTACAGCAGACACACCACTTCCTTCCTGTTCCCTAGCATGGCTATTCTGGTGCCTACCGCAGAAAGCTCTTCACTCCCTTAACAGTATTCACCCCATCCAAGTGAAGTTCTACCTCCATTTAAATTTTATTTGACAGACACTTTAATAGCATCATTATGCGCAAGGACTGTTAACTGCTTTCCTCATATTAATGACCTCAGTCTGCACAGCATCCCTGTGACGTAGGGACTATTATCCATCGCCAAATTACAGATGAAGTTCACCAATTTTCCTGAGGGTGTGTGGCCAGGATTTTTTTTAACTTAATTTTTATTTTATATCGGAGTCTGGTTGATTTACAATGTTGTGTTAGTTTCAGGTGTACAGCTAAGTGATTCAGTTATACATATACATATATCCATTCTTTTTCAGATTCTTTTCCCACTTGGGTTATTGCAGGATATTAAGTAGAGTTCCCTGTGCTATACAGTAGGTCCTTGTTGATTATCTCTTTTATATACAGTAGTGTGTATCAGGATTTGAGCCCAAACACCTGCTCCGGATCAGAGTCCATGCTCTCAACCCCATGCCATGCTGCCTCCATTAAAGCCTTTTATGCCCACTCCAGCCCATAGTGAATTCCTGTTTTTTGTGGGGGCTGGGGGGTTATATTTAAGAACGTCTTGCTGGTTTTATATCCTGATAAATCAGGAAAGGCCCGTTCCACCCTCTTCTTCTACATATCTTCACTGTGTTGTATCTTAAAAATCCTTGGAGCAAGCATGTGACATGTGATTCTGCAGATAGATCAACAGACGTCTCTGTGGGTAAAAGAAAAGGAGAGAGACAAACAAATAGGCAAGAGCTTAATATTCCTCATGGTTTATTAGCACAAAATTACCTTTGATGCAGTTTTTCAATGGAGAGATCATCTGGGGATCAGTTCAGGCAATGGTATGTGTATCAGAGTTCAGTGGCAGATTAAAAACTGCTGTGGGTACCTTACACAGAAAAGGAATTTAATCCAAGGAATTAGGTGCTTACGAAATTGTGTGAGGGGTTAGAAAAGCAGGCTTTAGGTTGAAACTTGAGGAATGAGTCTCAGAATGATTCTGCAGAAGTGACCCTGTCTTCTTCCCAGAGCGGTCTGGGATGATCTCTGAAAGTGGTTTGCTGCTCACTTAACCCAGAAACCCCCACAAAACCGTGCAATTCAAGAGGTTCAAATCTTCATGTTCACTTCAAGGACACCTGTGAACTTGCACGGGCCTTCAAGGGTGTGCATATCCGAAAGGCCCCCGCATCTCAGAAAGATGTCCCTTTACTGAAGCGCCGCACGGCATTCACGGTTATGATGGTAGAGCTGGCAGGTGCCTTGCCCTGGATCCAACATTGGTGGCCCAAAAAGAGCCCTGAAATTTTGTTGTACGTACTTAAAAATGCAGACAGTAATGCTTAAGGATTTAGAGGTCAATTCTCTGAGCACTGAGCTCATCCTGGTGAAGGAGTCCTGAAGAGGCCTCTGGATTTACAGAGCTCAGGGTGGGATCAGCCCCTGCACCAACTCCTCCTGCCACATTGCCGTGGTCCTTACTGAGAAAGAACAAATTGTTCCTGAACCCGAAGAGGTTGTTGCACCGAAGAAAAAGATATCCCAGGAGAAACTGAAGAAACAAACACTTAACGGCTCAGGAATAAATCCAGAACAAAATTAAAGTACAAGCAAAAAGAAAAAAAAAAAAAGTGACCCTATGAGGGAGTGACTCTTTTGCCTTGATGGACAACTTCAGGAATCAGGACGCCACCATCTGAAATCCAGGCTCAGGACAGGCTCTGTTGGCATTTGGAACAAGACGATTCTTTGTTGCAAGGCTGTCCTGTGCCTTGAGCAAGGTCTCACAGCATCCCCGGCTTCTGCCCGCTGGATGCTGATAGCACGTCCTCAGTTGTGACAATCAAAAAGGTCTCCGGACTGCTAAATGCCCTGGGTGCAGAATGGTCCCTTGTCGACAGCCATGGCTCTAGCACACGGCAGTCTAACCTCAGTCAGGGGCTCAGGAAGCTGCTGCTACACTGTTATTTCCAGGTACACGCTGCCTGGGCCGTGATCTGTGAGTCCACAGCACCACTGGACCAGTCAGGCCCCCCACTGAGATCCAGACCAGTCAAAGCCTGGGCTCCTCTTCCCACTTATTCAGTTTCACATTCATTTCTCGCACGAAGGCATCTGATCGGTGGAACCCAAATCATACCAGCCCCTAAGCTGCAAGGGAGCGTGGGGAAGGCCGTGCTCAGCCCTGCTGTTTTTGAGGTACAAGGAACAAGAAACACCCTAGAAGGAGCCTGAAACAAGGAGGGAGAAACTCTGTCCACCGTCTCCGCCACAGCATGCAGGCATTTTTGTTCCTGCCAGATGAGCCAGGCAAGATGAGAATGTTAGTCTGTTGGAGTGAAGTGTTTTCTAGCTGTGTCTGTTATCAGGAAGATAAATTCTGGCATTACGAAATGGGAAGGGAGAAGGAAAAAAGGATAGAAAGTAAGTAAGAAAGAAAGAAAGAGAGAGAGGGAGGGAAGGAGGAAGGAAGGAAGGAGGAATATGGGAAGGAAGAAAGATGGGAAGGAAGAAAATTGGATGGACTAGAGGTATTGGTGAGAATTCAGGCTCAGTATAAAGAGCTGGATAATAAAATGAATTTAGATACGGATATATATGTGTGTGTGTGTATACATATATACGGGAATAGACATAGGGAATATATATATATATGTATGCATATATGTATGCACATACACATATCTATGTGTGTCCACTGACAGGATCTGGGAGCAGCCTCAGCCCAATATCATGAAGATTCTTCCTACTAAAGGTCAAAGAAGTCACATGTCCATAGAGGAGAAACCTCAGATCCAGCTATCGCTTGGTAATTTGAGTAACTTTTCTTTGAAGAATGGCTTCAATCTTTGCAAGTCACAAGGACAAAACAAGCATGTCAACAAGCACTACATTTCTACATTTGAAAAACTGTATTTTATAGACATTAACTTGTCACATATAACAATACTAGAAAAAGAAAGTGTGGGCTTTGGGTTAGTCCTGGGATCCAATTTCAGCTCTAACATTTACTAATTTTGTGACCCTGAGGAATCGTTGGATCTGACTCTCAGTTTCCTCAACTGTAAAATACATATTTACTTAAAAACCTTTCAGGGCTTTTTGTTGTAGATTGTGTGTATTCCCACAGTGCCTGACATGAGATAAACACTCAGCAAATGATAGCTGTTAGCACATTGGTGAGGGGTGTAACCTGGGCAGGTTTTTACTATTTTGGTTGAACAAGGAAAGAAAAAGAGGGGCAAAGACATCAGAGCAGAAAGTATCCATTAATTCAGACAACAAATGACTTTTAAGAAGAAACTGGGTATGCCCTGAAGGAGGAGGAGGTTCCAGAGAGCTGGGAGGGTAGGAGCGAAACTCCAAGGTGGGCAATAGCAGGAGACGCCAGGCCATGTCTCTCCCTGGGTCTGGCAGATGCAAAGGTGCACGAAGGAGGTACAGGAGAAGTGAGGATGTTAGGATGATTTGCCCCACACTGCGTGGAGCTTCAGTACAAAGCTGACCTGTGCCAAAGAACTTTGGTCATTACCCTGCAGCAGAGAATATTGCAGCTGTGACTCGCAGCCCACGTGACCAGAGCACGTGCAGCCGTCCCATCATCAAGCGTAACCTCTGATTAAAGGAGTTACTCATTAGATCGCTCTGTGTCCAAGCCAGCCTACACTGCCCTTGGTTTCCCAAGTGAACACTGCTCTTTATATTGTGGCTTCATGAGGGATATTTAAGAGTGAGGTTCTCTTGCTAACACAAATAAAAGTTCAGTATGGGTAAACTCCCTGGGGCATTTCCCCAGAATCCAACAGCAGGGGCCATGCGACACACCCACAGCCTAAAGTAGACTCAGAAAACAACACAGGAAAAATAGATGGTTCCAAAAAGGTTAAAGGAATTGGAATTATTTAATGATAAAATACTTAAGGCAATAACCCCCCTCCCATTCAAACAACTAGGCAAATAAAGGACGACTGTAAAGAAAAGGCACATCTCTTAACCAAAGTCTCAGAGACTGGACTGTTTTTTCTTCCAGTTTTTTTTTTATTATTATTTTATTTTTGGCTGCATTGGGTCTTCGTTGCTGTGCGCGGGCTTCTCTCTAGTTGTGGCAAGCGGTGGCACACGGGCTTAGTTGCTCTGGGGCATGTGGGATCTTCCCGGACCAGGGCTGGAACCCGTGTTGCCTGCATTGGCAGGCGCGTTCTTAACCACTGCGCCACCAGGGAAGCCCCTCTTCCAGTTTTTTTGAGATCTCGTTGACACACAGCTCTGTGTAAGTTTCAAGCGTACAGATCGGGACTTCCCTGATGGTGCAGGGGTTAAGAATCCGCCTGCCAACGCAGGGGACACGGGTTCAAGTCCGGGAAGATCCCACATGCCGTGGAGCAACTAAGCCCACTAGCCACAACTACTGAAGCCCGTGTGCCTAGAGCCCATGCTCTGCAACAAGAGAAGCCACCGCAATGAGAGGCCCGTGCACTGCAACGAACAGTAGCCCCCGCTTGCCGCAACTAGAGAAAGCCTGCGCGCAGCAACAAAGACCCAACGCAGCCAAAATTAAATTAAAATGTACAGATCATGATTTGATTTACATACATCATCAAGTGATTAGCACAAGTTTGGTGAACATCCATCGTCTCATATAGACGTAAACAAACGGAAAACAATTTTTTTCTTGTGACGAGAACTTCAGAGATTGGATTTTGACATAATTCTTCTTTGACTCAAATCAGAAGTGTTTCCATGCTGTCTCTTAAGCGGTAGGACATAAAAGATACTGCAGATCCAGAGGCTTCACTGGAACCAGTGAAGATTGAAAATTAGCTTTAGGGGCTTCCCTAGTGGCGCAGTGGTTGAGAGTCCACCTGCCGATGCAGCGGACGCGGGTTCGTGCCCCGGTCCGGGAGGATCCCACATGCCGTGGAGCGGCTGGACCCGTGAGCCATGGCCGCTGAGCCTGCGCGTCCGGAGCCTGTGCTCCGCAACGGGAGAGGCCACAACAGTGAGAGGCCCGTGTACCGCAAAACAAACAACAAACAAACAAAATTAGCTTTAATGTTCCCCATAAAAGACAGAACTTGTTTCTCCTCCCAGAGGGTGGGGTGGGGTTGGGTGCTGCTTCTCAATCAGCGTGTCTTGGCACTTGTGTTTCCAGGGCTGTTTATGACATCCTGTCGTCTGGGGTTTATTCCATAACCCATTTTGCACAATTCTCCACAGGAGAAGAAGCAAGGTTTGTGGTAACTATTGTGGAGAGAAAAAGGAGAATGTACAGGTTAACTAGGAAAAAAGGTCTAAGTGGAAGGTGTGGAGGCTAGAATTGACCACTAAGAAAAGCAATGGAATCACCTTTCCTAGAATCTGTTGAAAAATACAATCAACGTTCATTTGTAAAGTTAATGAGTTTATTAAGATGAGTTCATTAATGCTATGGTAGGCCCTAGGGAAATGGTAAATAAAGCAGAGTTCCTGCCCACCAGGAGCTCACAGTTCCAAGGGGAATCAAACACACACACAAGAACTCTGATACCATGGGTTGGGCCTTTAGCAGAGTTAGGGCATGGGCGTGGGAAGGAGGAAGCAGCCAACTTCTGGAGAAGTCAGGGAAGGCCTGAGACCCCAGAGCCCCCGGACTGGGACTGCGAAGAAGAGCCCGGCCCACCAGCAACACAGACATCAGGGTCAAGGTGAGTAGTTACGTGCAAAGGCAGAGAGGCCTGGGTGAGCATGAGGGCTGGGGGAGGGCCCATGGTTCAGAGCGAATATTCCTCGGGGTGGGTGGTGGAGAGCTGGGCAAAAGAGGCTGTGTAGAAGTTGGAGACATCTCAGCCTTGGGTGCAATGCTGAGAAGTTTGGGCTTATGGATGTGAACAGAAGCATTGAGAAAAAGGTAGAAGGAAACACACCTGTAACATGGTACCCCAGTAAACTTCAACCTGGATTGCTGTCTTCAGAAGTAGTGGACATGAACCCTGAGATTGTGGACACTTAAGCCAGTCTGTGTGGGTTCAAGTCTCAGCTCTGAGACTTACTAGCTGTGAGCCCTTGGGTAAGTCACGTAACTTCTCTATGCTTTAATTTTCTCACCTGTAAAATGAAGGTACAATAATACCTGTTTTATAGGATTGTTGTGGACTAAAGGAACTAATACATGGAAAATGCTTAGAACAGAGCCTGGCATGCAGAAAGCACATGAAGTGTTTGCTATTATATAGTGGGGAGATTTTGTGCAGTTTGGGTTCCTGAAAGAGGAAGATGTTTTGTTGTGGTTACTGGGGTTTCCATTCCCGTTTGTTTGTGTTCTGGGTGCCTGAATGCCTGGGAGGAGCTTAGAGAATGAAGGAGGGAAACCCAGGGACCCAGTCACCCCAGAGGATGGAGGAAGAGCATTCCTTCCACTGTGTCAGCTCACGGGGGCCAGTAGTGTCCAGTGGAGGGACCGGAAACCAGTGTCCCCATGGTGACACCTGTAGCTGATGCACCTTCCTGAAGGGCCGGAACGTAGCAGAATCTCCACGAGGAAACTAAAGGGGTTTCTTGACAAGTCAGTCAAGGGCTGACTTGTTCCTGAGCACACGTGGGACTCATCCCAGACTCAGAAATAGCTGAGGGAGCCTTTGGAGGGGAGGATTCAGGACACTCAGTTGTGAGATGCAATCTCAGAACCACTGTAATTTAGGTGGTCACCTTAGCGATCTCAATTGTTCCCAGAGAACATTCCTATTACATAACAAAATATTTGCAGTTGTTATCTTCGGATGGTATCATTACAGGTGAATTTCAGCTTTTTCTTTGTACTTATCTGTATTGCCCAGGTTTTTTGTTGGTTGGTTGGTTTGTTTTGGCTGCACGGGCCAGCTTGTGGGATCTTAGTTCCCTGACCAGAGATTGAACCCGGGCTCCGGCAGTGAAGGCACCAAGTCCTAACCACTGACCCACCAGGGAATTCCTTACATTGCCCAGTTTTTATAATAAGCATATAATGGGGAACATTCTCTTGATTAAAAATTTTTTTCTTGGTCCAAAGCAAAAGTTTGGATTTTGCCGTGGAGATCCAATGGGGTTTTGTTGAAGGACTGCAGGTAGTGGAGTGAATTGACCAAGGCTGAGGGCACCGTGGGGCGTTAACTGGAGGGGGGCATGGATGAGGCAGAGGAGTCGGGCAAGGGGATGTTTGCAACAGAGCAGGAAAGAAATGACTAAGGCTTTGGTGGTGGAAATGGGGAGGAAGGGACAGATACAAGAATCCTTTAGGAGTTCGTTGACCTGCCTGGGTCACATGATGAGGGAGAGGAAACCAGGGAAAAGGCATAATATTCTCTCTGGCACCCTGGAAGCCCTCCACGCCCACCCCTGTGCTGCCTTCTGGGGAGCAGACATACTTGATCCTCCTGACCAGGCTCCGGATTCCATCACTCGGCATCAGATGCAACTTGGTCCTCCTGCACGGCACCCACGTGTGAGCAAGGTCACAGATGAGGTCGCTGCAACCCTCTCCCCTGTCCTGGCAGTGAATCCTGCTGTGTGGACAGAAAACTAAGCGGTGTAAGAACCTGACAATTGATCTCCCCATCTTAATCAGGTCCCTGCTCTGCCTTCTTGGGTTTCCATTGTAACGGTTGGAGATCCCATGAAATTTAGGATTTCTCATCCAGCTAATAACCTTCATGAAGGGTGAATTCCTTCAGATGTGGCTCAAGCTATGCTCCTTAGCACAAGGCGGGAAGGTGGGTGAGTCTGCAGGTACACGCAAGGCCAGATCCTCTGTCGGCTTAGATGGAAATGTTTTGAGGGGAACCACCGCAAACCTCACGGGACTCCACGAAAGCAACTCAACCAGTGCAATCAGGTTCCAAGAGGTGTGGTCCCTCCTCACCTAGAGAAAGCTGACGTTCACAGATACGGACGCATTTGAAACTCCCATGTGTGATGCATGGTGACCGTGGCCACATAGCTTTCAGTCCACCGATGGCTACCTTCATGGTTTCCTTTCAGCCTTGTTGGGCTACCACCGGCAAGTCCCTTTTGAAGACCCTGAACTTCCCCCAAGTGCATTTATTTCAGTACTTACATGGCACTTCAATCCACGCAATCTTTCTTAACATCCCATGTGGGATCATTGGACCAAGTGGCCACAGATAGATTTAGTTAATGGAAAAGACTTTATGACACACACACCTGATGTTAAGTGGCTACACTTGGACAGAGATAGCCTCCGTGTGAAAAAAATTCATCGATTCTATTTCTTTTTCTGAATGGCTATGTGAAACCTTGAGTTGCTGTCACTGCTACGTTCAAACCGCCAAGCGTTTGTAGGATCCACGCTATGCGTTGCTCTTGGAAGCTGTTGGGAATTCTCTTTTTATTCCACCCGAAGTCCCCTCTCCTTCCACAGCCCCTCCTTCTAGCTGGGCTTGGCAGTGAGCTGTTCAACTCCTACCTTTAGGGAACCCAGCTGGACCATCTCATGATAACTTTAATTTGCCCATTCTGAGCTCTGTCAGCCCCTAATTCCTGGGGTACAATTTCTTTATCAGCCAAAGGCACAGATCTTATAAGTGCTTCTTGAGGAAAAAGTCTACAGCATGGTTTTGTCTGCTTATTCACCTCACCTGCAAGGGCTACCATCTTACTGGGTAAGATGTAAGGCACACATCTTACCCTTACTGGGTAAGATGTCCTGGGACCTGTGTTTATGTCGGGCTTTGCTCCCTTTGCTACGGGTGCTCCCCAATCTTCTAGACCTGCTTTAGGGAGCCTGGGTTCGTACAGAGGCTGGCTGCTGACACCCTTCCATCAGGTGAGGGTCTACGAAGTGATGAATGGCACATGGGTTCCCAGTCCATCTTTAGGGGACAGTATCCAAATCCATGTCTACGATCAGTCCATTCAGATGGTTCCAGAGCAGCTGATCCAGCCCCCCTACCCCCATCACCCACTTACCAGCAAAGCTTGGAATACATGTGTTTCACGATCCCAGGCTCTGCTGGGGACATGCTGATTGGGCATGAGATCCAGGCTTCTAAGCAAGGTTGGTGGTGGGAGCCAAGGACATCCCATGCTCCCCAGAGCTCACCAAGTGTTCAAGGATTATGTATGTGCCTGTCAACTGCTCAGCACTAAGACCTCTTCTTCAGCACAAACCAGGAAGCTGTTCATTCCCTTGTGGCCACAGACCTGAAAACTCTGTCTTCTTTCCCCCTTTCAGCAGCTGCCACCTCCACTCTAGAGCTGTCCTCCCCTCTCCCTAAGCCTGCTGACCAGTGAGCCACAAGGCTACTCACTCTTAATTTCAGAGCTGTTCCCCACAAAGGAGCACATAGGACTTTGGGGCTTAACTTCTATTTGTTGTGGAGGAAACATGGAGATGTTAAGAAAGTTGGAAATTTGTTAATTAGTGGCTCCTGATCTAACTCACCTGAGAAACTTTGGAGCTGGCTAAGGCTTCACCCCACTACATTAATTCCAGGGGTAGTTCTGTTCTTTTCTTTTATTGCAGTATAGTTGATTTACAATGTTGTGTTAATTTCTGCTGTACAGCAAAGTGATTCAGATATATATATATATATATTCTTTTTCATATTCTTTTCCATTATGGTTTATAATAGGATGTTGAATATAGTTCCCTGTTCTCTACAGTAGGGCCTTGTTGTCCATCCATTCTCTATATAATAGTTTGCATCTGCTAAACCCAAACTCCCCGTCCATCTCTCCCTCTCCTCCACCTCTTAGCAACCACAAGTCTTCTCTATGTCTGTAAGTTTGTTTCTGTTTCATAAATAAGTTCATTTGTGTCATATTTTAGATTCCACATATAAGTGATATCATATGGTATTTGTCTTTCTCTTTCTGACTAACTTAGTATGATCATCTCTGGGTCCATCCGTGTTGCTGCAAATGGCATTATTTCATTCTTTTTTTTATTTTAAGAAATTAACATTTTAAATATAGATTTATTTTTATTTATTTATGTTTGGCTGCATTGGGTCTTCATTTGCTGGGCGCAGGCTTTCTCTAGTTGCAGCGAGCGGGGCTTACTCTTCATTGCGGTGGGCAGGGTTTTCATTGCGGTGGCTTCTCTTATTGCAGAGCATGGGCTCTAGGCACACGGGCTTCAGTAGTTGTGGCACATGGGCTCAGTACCTGTGGCTCACAGGCTCTAGAGCACAGGCTCAGTAGTGGTGGCACACAGGCTAAGTTGCTCCACAGCACGTGGGATCTTCCCAGACCAGACCAGGGCACGAACCTGTTCCCCCTGCATTGGCAGGAGGATTCTTAGCCACTGCGCCACCAGGGAAATCTCTCATTCTTTTTTTTTTTTTTTTTTTGCGGTATGCGGACCTCTCACTGCTGTGGCCTCTCCCGTTGCAGAGCACAGGCTCCAGACGCGCAGGCTCAGCAGCCATGGCTCACGTGCCCAGCCGCTCCGTGGCATGTGGGATCTTCCCGGACTGAGGCACGAACCTGTGTCCCCTGCATTGGCAGGTGGACTCTCAACCACTGCACCACCAGGGAAGCCCTCTCATTCTTTTTTATGGCTGAATAATATTCCATTGTATATATGGGCCACATCTTCTTTACTCATTCCTTTGTCAATGGACCCTTAGGTTGTCTCCATGTCTTGGCTCTTGTGAATAGTGCTGCCATGAACATTGGGGTGCATGTGTCTTTTCAAATCGGAGTTTTGTCCAGACCTAGGGCCCAGAAGTGGGATTGGTGGTTCATATGGCAACACTATTTTTAGTTTTTTGAGGAACCTCCATACTGTTCTCCATAGTGGCTGCACCAATTTACATTCCCACCAACAGTGTAGGAGGGTTCCCAAGGGTGGTTCCTGCTATCCTACTACCCTCTTGCAACTGACAGCTCTTATGAGTGCTTCTTGGAAACCCCTTGTCCAACCCCAGAATGTAAGCTGAACAGTGCCTTGCCTCATATGAGACATTTCCGTCTCTGGAATAGTCTCTTCTGGGTGTTTTAGCCGTTTGCGGAATACCCACCCCCTGGCTAAGGGCCTGCCTCAGACTCTCAGAGGAGAGGATGGTCATTCTCACTATTCTCAGCTGTTGGGGGCAGAGTAATGCCCCCCCCAAAGATGTCCACATCTGTGATGGTTGGTTTTATGTGTCCACTTGGTTGGTCTATATACCCAGTTATTTAATCAAACACGAATCTAGGTTCTGCTATGAGGGCATTTTATAGATGTGGTTGCCATCCACAATCAATTAATTGACTTTAAGTAAAGGGGATTATCCTCAATAATGTGGAGGAGCTTCATCCAATCAGTTGAAGGTGTTAAGAGCAAAAACTGAGGTTTGCCAGAGAAGAAGAAATTCTACAGAAAGAGCTATTCAAATCACAAAGTTCAAGGGGTGACAGAAGACTCAAGCCCTGTTGTCCAAGGGATCTGGGCCAGAAAGCATATAGCTATCCTCAGCCTCAGAGTCACAGGTTTTTATAAAATTTGTTCATTTTATATTCATTTTAATAAAATTTATCATTCATTTATAAAACATGTATTAGTATTAAATGTTATGATGTTTCAGGGCTGCAACAAGGCCCTGAGCATTACCTCAATTGAGGACAGTCCAGGATGATGCAGGAATCAAGTAGAACTTGGGGGAGAACAGGGTCCAGTCTTGGAACTAGAGACTGGCAAGAGCCATCAGCTGGCCTGAGGTTCAAGTCTGGGCTCCACCCCCAGGAGGCCACCTGCACTGAAGGCTGGTGCTGCAGATGGGCCGCCTACAGACAGGTTCAGAAAAACGTGTAATCTCATGTCCTCCCCTACCCCATCCCCTGCCCACTCCTACTGCAGGCTTAGACACCCAGCCCACATCCACTGATGGGAAGAGCATTCTGAATAAGCTTGCTTTTGAAAGTTTGAGACCTATTCTAGAAACTTATTGCTGTATAATTTATAATTTACACCCAAATTTATGGTGTAAAATAATAACCGTTTTATCATGCTTATAGATTGCATGGCCAGGTATTCCGACAAGATGCAGTACTCCACCATATCTGGGACCACAGTGGGAGGACTGAAACAGTTGACAGTAACTCGTGTGGTTGAGGGGTGGAATCATTTATTCACTTACATGTCTGGTGCCTGGGCTGGGAAAACTCAAAGGTTGGCTTAGCTTTTAGACTATCACAGGCCACAAGTGAGTCAAGGAACTCAGCCCACATTCAAGGGGAGGGGAATTAGACTCTACTTCTCCCAATGAGATAGTGGCACATCACATTGCAGAAAAGCATACGGGTCCTCAAGTTAATAAAGGACATCTACAAAAAACCCACAACTCACTTTATACTTAAGGGTGAAAGAATGAATATTTCACCTCTGAGATCAGGAATAAGACAGAGAGCACCCCTCTCACCACTTCTAGAAGTTGACAATTAGGCAATAAAATGAAATAAAAAGCATCCAGTTTAGAAAAAAAGAAATAAAACTATCTTTACTTGCAGATGGCACTATCTTGTGTATAAAAAAGTCCCAAAGAATTCATTAAGAAAACTATTAGAACTAATAAACAACTTCAACAGGTTGTAGGATACAAAATTAGTATATACAAAATCACTTGTATTTCTATATACTTGCAATGAACAATCCGAAAATAAAATTGAGAAAATAAAACAAAATAGTTGGAAACAGATTTAACAAAAGTGTGAAACTACACTCTGAAAACAACAAAGCATTGCTGAAAGACATTAAAGAAGACCTAAATAAATGGAAAGATATACCATGTTCATGGAACAGAAGACTGCATATTTTAAAATGACAATACTCCCCAAACTGATCTACAAATTCAATGCAATCCCTACAAAAACTTCAGTTGGCTTCTTTGTAGAAATTGACAAACTGATCCTAAATTCATATAGAATTGCAAGGGACCCAGAATAGCAAAAACAATCTTGAAAAGGAAGAACAAAGTTGGAAGACTCATGTTTTCCAATTTCAAAACTTACTGTAAAGCTACAGTAATCAAGACAGTGTAATACTGGCATAATACTAAACATATAGATCACTGAAATAAAATTGATAGTATAGAAATAAACCTATACATTTATGGTCAATACATTTTGGTTTTTGACAAGGGTGCCAAGATATTCAATAGGAAAAAACCAGAATAGTCTTTTCAACAAATGGTGTTATGAAAACTGTATATCTAGGGCTTCCCTGGTGGCACAGTGGTTAAGAATCTGCCTGCCAATGCAGGGGACATGGGTTCAAGCCCTGGCCCAGAAAGATCCCACATGCCACGGGGCAACTAAGCCCTGCACCACAGCTACTGAGCCTGCGCTCTAGAGCCCGTGAGCGGCAACTACTGAAGCCCGCTTACTCTAGGGCTGGTGTGCTGCAGCTACTGAGCCCAGTGCTGCAACTACTGAAGGCCGCATGCCTAGAGCCCATGCTCCACATCAAGAGAAGCCACCGCAATGAGAAGCCCGCACACTGCAACGAAGAGTAGCCCCCGCTCGCCATAACTAGAGAAAGCCTGGTCGCAGCAACGAAGACCCAATGCAGCCAAAAAAACAAGGATACTCAACAAAGACCTACTATGTAGCACAGGGAACTCTACTCAATATGATGTAACAACCTAAATGGGAAAAGAATTTGAAAAAGTATAGATACATGTGTATGTATAACTGAATCACTTTGCTGTACACCTGAAACTAGCACAACATTGTTAATCAACTACACTCCAGTATAAAATAAAAAGTTAAAAAGAAAAAGAAAATATCATGCTAGGTGAAAGAAGCCAGTCATAGAAAACCACATATTGTGATTCCATTTATATGAAGTGTCCAGAAGAAGCAAATCTATAGAGAGAGAAATTAGATTTTTTGGTTGCTCAGGGCTGGGGAGAAGGAAAGATGATTCCTGGATAAGTGGTGGCTTTTGGGAGGGGGTGATAAAATGTTCTAAACTTGATTATGGTGATGGTTGCACAACTCTGAATATATTAAAGCCATTGAATTGAACATGTTAAAGAGGTAGATTATATGGCAGGTGAATTACATCTCAATAAAACTGCTATTAAAAAAAGGAAATGGGATGAGAGTCATTATGGCAGCCATCGTTAGGAAATAGAATCAACACAGGGCCTGAGCAAAGCTGAGCTGGTGAGAGGTGGGTGACCACATCTACAGGGCATGGAAGGTTTGGGGAAGGACTGACAGACTATAGCACCTGGGCCCTCCAAAATCTGGCCTTTGAGTCATTCCAGAGTGCCCCCAGGTGACCATGATTGGCCCAGGAGTGTTTCATGGCTGTGGCCAACACACCAAATGCATACCAGAGGCTATTTCATTGGAGGACTGGGAATGACCCCTGTCCTGCCCGGAGCATGGATTCTCATGCCTGGTCTCAGAAACTGACCTGGCCAGGCCCATTTGCTTACCTGCTATGTCTCTCTCTTCCTTCCTTTCTTCCTTCCTTCCTTTCTTTCTTTCTTTCTTTCCTTCCTTCTTTCTTTCTTTCTTTCTTTCTTTCTTTCTTTCTTTCTTTCTTTCTTTCTTTCTTTTCTTTCTTTCTTTTCTTTCTTTCTCTCTTCTTCATTCTTTTCTGCAGTGGGTGAAGGGTGTAAAGTGAGTCCTGCAGAATTTAACTGATCTATTTGCAGAGTTCCTAATCACTGATGTCCTGCTTGACGCTAGTTCTCTCCCTGGAGACCACCTCTCCAACAATTCCCCACTCCTAATCCCTACCCCGAATACTTTTATATTCTTTGAATATGTGGAAAGAGGCTGCTGCTCTAACACTCTGCTTTGGGCCCTGGGACTACCCAAAGGCCTTGGGAAGAAAACCTGCTGAGGCTAGGACCAGGCATCTACGCCCTGTGATATCTTATCTTAGGATAGTGTCTTATCCAGGAACTACAAATTCTTGCCCCCTGTTGATAATCAGTTCCACCTCCCTATCCTCCTAGCTTCCTGTGTGCTTCCAGGGACCCCTCTAACTTCAGGACCTCACCTTAACCAATTCTCCAGTGTCTCAATTTACTTGTTATCCACCTACTCCCTCCCACACATTCCCCTCCTGACTGCTTGTTCACTCTCCTGACGGAGGCCAACAGACGCCACACATCTGACCCCCCTGGGCTTTGCAACTTGGCCCCAAAGGCAACTGACACGGTTCTAGAACTCTTGGTTCTAGTCTAAGCTGGTCAGGTGGGATCATCACTTTTAGGGACCTACAGGCAATCCTGGGTCTGGTGGCGCCTGCCCCTTTAAGACCTACTCCCTACCTGATGCGGACATGACAGCTAAATATAAAAAAGACCTTGCTTTGCCAAAAGCCTGGTGTCCATAGTATTAATTGCCTGATCTTAGTCCATGTCTGCACTTCATGACATCTTTGCCTTCTCTGTGACCGAGCCCCTGTGCCTGTTCATTTCTGGATATTCATGTCCACAGCCTCCAGTCTCATGGCTAGTCCTTGCCTTACTGCTTACCCCCTTCTGGCCCAGCCAGTCTGACCAGCAGGGGAGATGACCTTCTGCTTGGCCCAGGCCATTTTCCTGCTGACAGCCCCCATGTACAGGCCAAGTGAGCCTGGGCCTCTGGATGCTACTCTGGCTCCTAGAGGATCAGATGGCCCATGAACTCCTGGCCCACAGACCCTGGCATCCCTTCACTTCACAGCTACCTTGGGAGGGGAAATTGAGAATTTGATGGAGCAAGTGGGAGACAGAATGGGAGAACCATACCCTTCACAGCTCTGCAAGGATGCATATTTAGCAGGACAGTTCGAGAACATATGGAAGGAAGGAATTACCTTAGAGCCATAAAGAGCCCTCTGGGCTTAGTTGCACTGGGTCTTAGTTGCAGCAGGCAGGCTCCTTAGCTGTGGCATGAGAACTCTTAGTTGCGGCACACATGTGGGATCTAGTTCCCTGACCGGGGATCGAACCCGGGCCCTCTGCATTGGGAACGCGGAGTCTTACCCACTGGACCCCCAGGGAAGTCCCCTGGGCAGGGTTTCTTACTTGAACTGGTACATCCAAAATTAAACCAGTGAGGTAGGTCTAAGTCAAATCCTTGAAGAAGAGCCAAAAATCAAGGCACAGAGTTCCAAAAATGCCTAATGGTGCCCTGTACGATGAAACTGTTTAGGCCCCAAAGAGGGCAAAGAAGCCTGGTGGAGGCTGGCAGTGGCTGAGCACCCACACCCATCTGCCTGCTAGCTCCCACAGTTCCTGGGCTGAGGCTCTGCTTGCTGGGCTGAAGGTGCGCTTGGTTCCTCTCTCGCGCGTGGCTCTCAGAACCCCCGCTGTGCATGGCATTGCTCATGAGCTGTCCAAACAGACATGGAGGCTCCAGGTCATTCCCCATCTCAGGAGACATGGTCACGTTTCAAAGCAATCTGCAACCTCCACTGCCCACCTCCCCTAACCTGACCACCTGTCAGGCTGACCAAGTGTGGAAAGGGTGCTGTGATACCACTTACGTCAGCAGCAGATGGGTTCAGCCACTTCTTCCAGCAGAATTCTCAAAGGCTGCCATGCATTCCTCCACTCTTAATTCACTGGTGCTCGACCGTGGTAGCTGTAACTTCTTCCCAGACATTTTCTTCCCCAGTGCTGGTTATAGAGCTCTTACTTCTCGTAGGGAATTCATATTATGTGTCTCAAATGGGGTCAGGCCCCCATCTCCCACCACAGAGCTGGACAGATGAATCAGGCCTGGATAATTCTATCGGACCATCCCCTGGTCATAATGGTGGTTCAGGAAAGAGCATGTGATCCAAATCAGGCCAACCAGCAAAAGACCTGGGAGTTTTGCTGGTGCTATCAGGAAAAAGGTGTTTTCTTTTCTATGAGATCACTAGCTGAAGGATGATATAAACACAATATTGCCTTTAGCCATCTTTGCTTCCACAAGGAAAAAGCATGGCCGTGATTGAAACCAACACTGAGGAAAGCAAAAGCAGGAGATGAAGCAAGACATGGAGTCTCGAGGACAAGTTTAAGTCCTCGGATGAGTTATGCCTGAAGAGAGGTTGCCTCTGAGCTCTAGTTACACAAACCAATGGTTTCTCTTTCCACCTTGGTTAGCTCCGTTGGTTTGACCACCGCAGCTGAAAGGTCCTCTCTGCTATGTACTCTTCCTCTGATGCTGTTTCTGTGCCCAGTTCTCCGCATCCTCCATTCCCAGCTGCCCCCAGAGCTGACCAGGACTTAAAGGGTGGGGCAGCTAAGGATGAGAAATACAGTATTTGAGAAGGGTTTAGTTATAAAGGTATTAGTTCCCCCAAATGTGAGTAAGGTGTAAGGGACCCTCACAAAACACTAGACAAGAACCTGGACCCTGTAGCCCAAGAGAATGAGCGGGGGGAAAGTTGGCCTGCAACCTGGAGCAGAATCGTGTAGATTAAGCTTCCCTGAGAGAACCAGTGACACAGGCAGCCCAAGGTGACGTCGTGGGGGACCAGGGGGACAAATACTCTGGCTTCATTCTCCCCCTTACTTCGGGTTTCCTGATGGTTCTCCCTAGTGACTGAACCCAACCAGAAGAGGGAGGGAGGAGGCTGAATTATACAGGTTAGCCTCCCAGGGCAGGAATCAGGGCAGAGAGGAGTGGAGAGTGTTTCTGGGGGCAAACAGAAAATACGCAGCACAGAGGCATTATTCTCCATATCAGAGGCCCCCCAGGATGACCAAATGAGAAGTTCATGGCTCTGGACAGTTAGCCAAATTCACACCAGAGGAGGTCATTTCAGTGGAGAACTGGGAAGGGTCTAGTCTTGGCCAGAGCATGGATTCTGGAGCTTGTTCTCAGTATTTGCATTGGTCAACCCCATTTGGCGTACCTTCCATTCATCTTCTCAATTTCCCTCTGGCTCTTCCCACACATTGGCTGCCACAGCCCCACTCTGCACACCACATATCCCTCCTCCCTCCCACAGAGCAGAGATACTGGACAATATGTACAATTACAAGCTGTCCCGGACTCACAGTTTCTGGAGGCCAGTGACAATACCAAGTGGACTAGAGGAGGCATAGTCTCAGAGCGCACCTGGGGACTCACAGCCCCATTGAGCAAGGCCCCACCTGTGTGACAGCCTTTTACTTGGGAGAACCAGGAGAATCCTACCACAACCCAGGCTGTAGAGTGGGCTGGGGAAGTTGGTGTCCAGAGGACAGCTCAGGGCAGGGTAGCTCTGGTGGGCCACACTTCCTCCATAGCTCCCCACTGGCTTGGCCAGGGTTTTGTTGTCCCTACCTCACAGTTCACGTTCTTTCTCTGCCTAATCCCATCACCTCCACCTCCTGTTGTAGCTGGTGATCCCTCATAAACCTCTTTGTTTCAGTGTCTGCTCCTGGAGCATCCAACCTTGGACAGCAGCAATCAGGGAAGACTTTCTGTAGCTCCTAACACCAAACCTTCAGACTTATTTCCGTCTGTGCTCTGTGCCTTTCCTCCTGTGACAAGGGGTGAACTGCACACTGGATGATCCTCTCCATTTGTGTACTAGGTCCTGTCCCAGCTCACCTGTCACTCAACCAGCTTGCCCCATCTAGCGATTGCTCTTCTTCTGTGTACCTTTTCCTTGTTCTACTGGATCATTTCCATTAGCATATAAACCTACTGCTACTTCTCCCACTGAAGAAGCAAACCAATGCCCTCTTTGGCCCTCCTACCTCTTCCAGCCTTTGCCTCATTTCTCTTCCACTCTTTAGAACAAAAATTCTTTTGTTCTTTTATTTAGTTTTTAATTAATTTTCATTGGAGTATAGTTGCTTTACCGTGTTGTGTTAGTTCTACTGTACAGCAAAGTGGATCAGCTATACATATACATGTATCCCCTCTTTTTTGGACTTCCCTCTCATTTAGGTCACCACAGAGCACTGAGTAGAGTTCCCTGTGCTATACAGCAGGTTCTCACTAGTTATCTCTTTTATACACAGTAGTGTATATATGTCAATCCCAATCTCCCAATTCATCCGGCCCCGCCTTCCCCCCTTGGTGTCCATAACATTTGTTCTCTACGTCTGTGTCTCTATTTCTGCTTTTCCAAATAATAGAACAAAATTGTTTAAATGAGTTGCTCTCACTTCTCACCTCCCATTCTTTCTCGAACCCCATCACTCCACTGAAACTTCTCTGGCCTTGTTCTCCCAAAACCTCCACATTGTTGAATCTAATGACAAATTCTCTGTCTCAGTCTTACTTGACTTATCAGCAATGTTAGATACACTTTCTTTCCTTCAGGACCACCCTCACCTGGCTTTCCTCTCTGACCAGTTCTCAGCCTCCTTTTCTGGTCCCTCCCCATCTTCCTCACTTCTAATGTTGGCTTGGCTTTGGATGTCTTCTCTTTTCTACTCACACCCACTCCCTACATAACTTCATCCACCCTTGGGCCTTTATAAACACTATCCGTATGCTCATAGCTCACAGTGTTCTCCCTCCAGACCTGACTTCTTCCCTGAATCTCCCAAGTGGAATATCAAGCTACCTACTTACTCCATCTCCACGCCCCTTAGTCTGACACCAACAGGGTGTACTGCAATACGACTCAATTCTGATGATATTCACCGGTGTCTCCAGGCCACCACACTTCAGCCTGACTGGCTACAAATATGCGGATTCCCAGGACGCACTCAGATTCAGTAATTCCTTTCGAAGGACTCACAGAACGCACTGAAAGTACTATGCTTACAATTAGTTTTATTATAAAGGATACACATAGTTGGGACCTTGGGGGGAGTGCAGAGCTTCTATACCCTCTCCTCATGGAATCAGGGTGCATAACCCTCCTGACACATCACCGTGCCCATCAACCAGGAGACTCCTCCAAGCCTCCATGTCCAGAGTTTTCACTGGGTTTCATTTTGTAAGCGTGATCGATCAACTCTCATTGCCCAAGTCACTACACTTAATCTCCAGCCACCCTCCCTTCCCCTGAGGTCAGGCTGGCCCAAAGTTCCAACCCTCTAATCACGTGGTCCGTCTTTCTGGTGACCAGCCCCCATCCTGAGGCCATCTAGGGGCCACCATGAGTCACCTCATTAGCATAAATTTATTTTACTTATTTATTTATTTTTGGCTGTGTTGGGTCTTTGTTGCTGCGCGCAGGCTTTCTCTAGTTGCGGCGAGCGGGGGCTGCTCTTCGCTGAGGTGCGCGGGCTTCTCATTGCGGTGGCTTCTCTGGTTGCGGAGCATGGGCTCTAGGCGTGCAGGCTTTAGTAGCTGTGGCACGCAGGCTCAGTAGTTGTGGTGCATGGGCTTAGTTGCTCCACGATATGTAGGATCTTCCCAGATCAGGGCTCGAACCCGTGTCACCTGCATTGGCAGGCAGATTCTTAACCACTGCACCACCAGGGAAGCCCCTACATTCTTTTTTAAAAAAAATTCTTTTCCATTATGGTTTATCCCAGGATATTGAATATAGTTCTCTGTGCTCTACAGTAGGACCTTGTTTATCCATTAAAGTCATTCCCGACTCTTCTCTCTCACACTTCACACTCAGTCTTCTGGCAAATCTTCTTGGCCCTACCTTCAATTATATAGAGAGTCCAACTACTTCCACTCTCTCTACCGAGGCTACCCTGGTCATTTGTCACCTTCATTATCGCAGTAGGTTTTTACCTGGAATCCCTGCTTTCAGCTCCCTGTCTTCCTGCCACTCCCAGGTGATAAAAGAGAGGGGGAAACACCAAGCATCCAGTCCTCACACGTGGAGGAAGGAGGGACCGAGTAGAAAGACACTCTCTCTGTATTAGAGGAAACAGAATGTTTATAAAGCAGCCCAAGAACTTGGAAGATGAAAAAAATGCAAGTGGTCCAGTAACAATGAGAAGATGCCGTAATGGGGAGGAGATAATGGTTCCCCCCTTTACTAGCATTCTTTTTTGGAGCTTTATTGAGATAGACCTCACATATCATTAAACCTGCTCATTTAAAGTATATGGTTCTGGGACTTCCCTGGTGGTCCAGTGGTTGAGCATCCGCCTTCCGGTGCAGGGGATGCGGGTTCGATCCCTTATCGGGGAATTGAGATCCCACACGCCTCGGGGCAGCTAAGCCCATGCGCTCTGGAGCCAGCACACCACAACTAGAGAGAAACCCATGCGCGGCTGCTAAGACCTAATGCAGCCAAATAAATAAATAAATAAATATTTTTTTAAAATAAAGTATATGGTTCAATGGTTTTCAGTATATTCACAAAGTTGTGCGACCATCACCACAATCTAATTTTAGATTTTTTTCACCTCCCCCCAGAGAAACTCCATATCAGCTGTCCCTTCTCACTTCCACTCAGCCTTGCTCCTACTCCAGGCGAATCTACTCTCTGTCCCTAGAATTTTTTTTTAATAAATTTATTTATTTTATTTTATTTACTTTTAGCTGCGTTGGGTCTTCTTTGCTGCACGTGGGTTTTCTCTAGTTGCGGCAAGTGGGGGCTACTCTTTGTTGAGGTGCACGGGCCTCTCATTGTGGTGGCTTCTCTTGTTGCAGAGCTCTAGGCACATGGGCTTCATTAGTTGTGGCACGTGGGTTCAGTAGTTGTGGTGCATGGGCTCAGTAGTTGTGGCACGCTGGCGTAGTTGCTCCGCGGCATGTGGGATCTTCCTGGACCAGGGCTCGAACCCATGTCCCCTGCATTGGCAGGCGGATTCTTAACCATTGCACTACCAGGGAAGCCCTGTCCCTAGAATTTACCTCTTCTGGATAGTTCACATAAATGGAATCGTATAATATGTGATCTTTGGTCACTGGCTTCTCTCACTTAGCCTAGTGCTTTCAAGGTTCATCCTGTTGTAGTATGTATCAGTACTTGCCTTCTTATCTATTCATCAGTTGATGGGTATTTGGGTTGTTTACACTTTTTGGTTTTTATGAATAATGCTGCTATTAAAATTCGTTTACCAGCTTTTGTGTGAACATATGTTTTCAGTTCTCTTGGGTGAATACCCAAGAGTGGAGTTGCTGAGTCACATGATAACTCTATGTTTCACCTAGTGAGGCACCACCATCCCGTTTTCCACAGCAGATGTACCATTTTACATTCCCACCAGCAACAGCAGCAGAGTCTCATTTCTCCGCATCCTCACCAACCCTTGCTAATTTTTGTTTTTTTATTATAGTCTTCTTAGTGGCTATGAAGTGGTATCTCATTGTGCTTTTGATTGGCATTTTCCTGTTGACTAATAATCTCAAGCATCTTCTCATGTGCTTCTTGGCCATTTGTGCATTTTCTTTGGAGAACTGTCTATACAAATCCTTTGCACATTTTAAAGTTGGGTGTTTGATTTTACTTGTTGAATTGTAAGTGTTCTTTATATTCTAGATACTAGAGCCTCATCTGATACATGATTTGCAAATATTTTCTCCCATGTTTTCAGTTACCTTTTAACTTTCTTGATCGTGTCTTTTGAACCTGGATGAAGTCCAATATCTATTTTTGCTTCAGTTGTTTGTACTTTTGGTGTCATACCTAAGAAACTATTGCTAATTCCAGGTCATGCAGATTTATACCTGTTTCCTTCTAAGAGTGATAGTTTTAGCTCTTACATTAAGATCTTTGATCTATTTTGAAGTTATTTAAAATTTTTAATTGTAGCAAAATACACATAGAATGTGCCCTCTTAACCATTTTTAAGCATACAGTTCAGTACTGTCAAGTATATTCACATTGTTGTGCAATCAATCTCCAGAACTTTGTCCTCTTGCAAAACTGAAACTTTATGCCCATTAAATAACAACAACAACTCCCCATTTCCCTCTTCCCCCAGCCTCTGGAAACTGCCATTCTATTTTCTGCCTGTATGAATTTGACTCTGCTAGATGCCTGGCATAAATGGAATCATATAATAATTTGTCTTCTTGTGACTGGCTTATTTCACTTAGAATAATGTCTTACATGTTCATCCATGTTGTTGCATATGTCAGAGTTTCCTTCTTTTTTAAAGCTGAATAATTGTGCATTATGTATAGGGACCACGTTTTGTTCATCCATTCATCCATTGATGGACACTTAGGTTGCTTCCACCTTTTGGCTATTGTGTGAAAAGTGCTGCTATGAGCATGGGTGTGCAAATACTTCTTCAAGTCCTTGACTTCAATTCTTTTAAATATATTCTGAGAAGTGGGATTGATGAATCATAAGGCATTTCTATATTTAATTTTTTGAGGAACTGCCATACTCTTTTCTACAGTGGCCACACCACTTTATATTCCCACCAGTTGTGCAAAAAAAAGGATTCCAATTTCTCCACAGCCTTACCAACACTTGTTATTTTATTTATAATAGCTGTCTTAATGAGCGTGAGGTGATATCTCATTGTGATTTTGATTTGCATTTACCCGATGATTAGTGATGTTGAGCATCTTTCATATGCTTCCTGGCCATTTGGGGGATTTTTGTTTTTGTTTTTGTTTTTTTTTTGGCTGTGTTGTCTTCGTTGCGGGGTGCGAGCTTCTCTTGTGGAGCACGGGCTCTAGAGCACGTGGGCTTCAGTAGATGCGGCGCGTGGGCTCAGTAGTTGTGGCTTGTGGGTTTTAGAGCACAGGCTCAGTAGTTGTGGCGCATGGGGTTAGTTGCTCTGCGGCATGTGGGATCTTCCCGGACCAGGGCTCGAACCCATGTCCCCTGCATCGGCAGGTGGATTCTTAACCACTGTGCCACCAAGGAAGCCCCTTCTTGACCATTTGTATTCCATCTTTGGAGAAATTGTCCATTCAAGTCTTTTGTCCATTTTTTATTTAGGTTGTTTTGTTGCTATTGAGTTGTAGAAGTTCTTTATATATTCTGGATATCAACTCATCACTGATAAGCCGAGTAATATACTGTGGTGATATTTTCTTTCTTGTACAACTTTGTTTTTCCTGAAATTAACACTTACTTCTTGTTTGTTGGCTTGCTCAGGTTTCTATGTACCCAAATCCTTCCTCTTTCACTCTCCAATAGAACTGTATAGTCCCTCTCCATTCTTTCCCACCCTTCAAATGCACCAGGTAACCTGTCAATCCTCCTCTTCTTCTTCCTCCTCCACTTTCTTTCTTACTTTCTTCCTTCTTTCCTTCCTTCCTCCCTTCCCACTCCCTCCCTCCCTCCCTCTCCCCTCCCCTCCTTCTTTCTTTCTTTCTTTTCTTTTTTTTCTTTCTTTCTTTCTTTCCTTCTTTCTTTCTTTCTTTCTTTCTTTCTTCTCTCTCTCTCTCTTTGAGTCCACATAGGTTTTAGATATTTTCTTTTCTTACTGTAAGTTGGTTTTCATTCTTTGACTTGGGTACTCAGTGAGGCCTTTCAGTTTAGATCCTCAGGCCCTTCAGTACTGGGAAATTTACTAGATTAAAATTTTTTCCTTCTCTCCATTTTCTCCATTCTCTATAGCATTCTGGCTAGTAAGATATTAGACTTACCTGGTGGCACAGTGGTTAAGACTCCGTACTCCCAATGCAGGGGGCCCAGGTTTGATCCCTGGCCAGGGAACCAGATCCCACATGCATGCTGCAACTAAGAGTTCGCATGCTACAACTAAGACCCAGTGCAACCAAAACAAACAAACAAAAAGATATTAGACTTCCTGCGTTGGTCTACTAATATTTCAATATTTTCTTTACTTTTTTTCCCTATACTTTCTGGGATATTTCTAGACTTACTCTCCCAGACGTTTTATTGAACTTTAAAGTTAAGATGGCCATACTTAAAATTTCTGAGTTCTTTCTTGGTCTTTGTTCTCTATTGATCCTTTTTCATATTGTTCTTTTCTCATTCCTTGCATCCCCTTTACCTCTCTGAAGATACTAATAATAGTTTTTGTTTTCCTCTTCTAATGGAAGATGCTTAATTACCTTTCCAATTTCTTCTATGATAAAAGACCATTCATATTTTCTACTTTTTCTTGGGTCATTTTTGTCACTTAAATTCTACGTGGAAATTATACATTTCATCTAGATCATCCAATTTGATGCCACATAGTTCATAATTCCATGAAGAAAACTTTTTAAAAACTCTCTTTTATACCCATGGTTACATCTTTCTTATTCTTTTCCATTTTTACTTTCTTTTTTTCCTTGATCAGTTTTCAATGTAATTAATTTCAATTATTACTGTATATTCACTTTCTCTTCATAATTTTTCCCTTTTTTCTAATTTAGTAAGATAAATACTTAACTCCTTACATACTTAATCAAGAGACTTCTTTTTTTTAAGTTATAGTTTGGCAAAAAAGTTTAAGAGTGTATAGCATTGTCTGGTTTCTTGTTTGTTGGTTTTTAATTTTATTTATTTATTTTATTTTTGGCTGTGTTGGGTCTTTGTTTCTGTGCGAGGGCTTTCTCTAGTTGAGGCAAACGGTGTCCACTCTTCATTGCAGCATGCGGGCCTCTCACTATTGCAGCCTCTCTTGTTGCAGAGCACAGGCTCCAGATGCGCAGGCTCAGTAGTTGTGGCGCACGGGCCTAGTTGCTCCGTGGCATGTGTGATCTTCCCAGACCAGGGCTCGAACCCATGTCCCCCGCATTGGCAGGCAGATTCTCAACCACTGCACCACCAGAGAAGCCCGAGGGGCTTCTTATAGAGTTGGGGATTGGCATTAGGTTGCTATATTAGTATAGTAACATGAAAAAATATTAGACAATAAGCTGAGAAAATTCATTGCCTAATTGACCAAATGCAAATGTTCATTAGTCCCTTCATATTCTTTCCTATTTAACTGTATGTGTGCTGAAAGGAGTAAGAGATGGATTGAATAGAAGCTAGTGGGTAGTTTGGCAGCTGTGGGAAGAAATGCCCATGGATGCTTATTCCAGAGATGAGAGAAGAGAAAAGAGAAGACTTTGACATCTGCATTAGGTTGTGGCCCTTTCAGAACTTCTGATAGATGAAAACCTACTAAGAGGGCAATCTGGGAGTCTGAAACAAGTAATGACAACTTAAAATTGAATATGGAGGGGAAAAGGAGCATTTCACTTACATACACAGTCAGTGTTATTACCATTCCTTGATAATTTAAGAATAGTACTGGGAATTATTTTATTAGAAAATGTCCAGATATTTTCCTGAAAGTGTTTTCAAGCTTAGGAAGAGACCACTGAAATTATTTTAGCCTCTGAACCCTATCCTCTGAGTTTTTAAAATTTTATTTTATTGAAGTATAGTTGATTTACAATGTTTTGTTAATTTCTGCTGTACAGCAAAATGATTCACACACATATATATATAGCTTTTCATATTCTTTTCCATTATGGTTTATCACAGGCTATTGAATATAGTTCCCTGTGCTATAGAGTAGGACTTTGCTGTTTATCCATTCTCTATATAATAGTTTGCATCTGCTAACCCCAAACTCCCAATCCATCCCTCCTGACCCCCCTCCCCCTTAGCAACCACACATCTGTTCTTTATATCTGTAAGTCTGTTTCTGTTTCATAGATAAGTTCATTTGTGTCATATTTTAGATTCCACATATAAGTGATACATATGGTATTTGTCTTTCACTGACTTACTTCACTTAGTATGATAATCTCTAAGTCCAACCATGTTGCTGCAAATGGCATTATTTCATTCTTTTTATGGCTGAGTAATATTCCATTGTGCATATATATATGTATATATGTATCTCACATCACATCTTCTTTATCCATTCGTCGATCCCTATCTGTTTTTTATTATTCATAGTGCATAGTATCCTTATGATCTTAATGGAGGTGTTTTTGTTTTGTTTTCTTTTGTTCTTACAGAGGGGGGATATGATTTTAAATGAAAAGTTCTAATGTTTTCTCAAATATCAGTCTTGTTTTGTTCCTCAGAAACTTGGAGAAAATGGAGCTTTCAGATAAGAATCTAATTTTCCCTCAACATCTGATCAGAAAAAATTTCAAACATACAGAAAATTGGAAAGAATTGAACAATGAACACCATATACCCACAAATTAGGTTACAGTCAGAATTTAATTTTTACTGGCTTGAATTCATATTTGCCTAAGCCACTGAGTGATGTTGAATCAAGTGATAGCTCTACCATAATTACGTAGAAAGTATTCTGTGCCTCCTGGTAAAGCCAGTGTTTCATAAGAGCTCTGTACTGTGGCCAATTTCATGAATGCTTTAAACAAGCCAACACAGGTCAGCTGTTAGCTGGGTGGAGGAGCTTCCAGAGAGTTCTCCCCAGCTTAAAGAAACAAAACTTCAAACTCAAAAAGTCATCTGGCTTGCTGCCTAAGACATCTACAGATTTTGGCTCTTACGAGGAGGTGTTGTCCATGGGCATAACCTAGGACTTTCTGGTTGCACAACAAGGGAGCAACAGCCATTGCTCTGGGCTAGAAGGTGACACAAATAGCAATGAAGAGGAGGGGTAACAGGGATAAAAATCCCCAACATTGATTTTCCTAGAAGTTTTACCCTAAGATTAGTGGTAACTGTCCCTGCAGATGGCACACTGCTCTCCCCAACGTACTATTTTTTACAAATTCACACAACCTTCTCCAGGGTTTCCAGAGCCACAAAAGGTTTTAAAGAAAAAAGAGAACACAATTCTTTGAAATTGAAGGAAAACAGTGCCAATCATCTCTCTCAGTGGGTTCCAACTACTGTATGTGATATCACAAGCTATATATTTCAATCATAGTAATTGCTGCATTTTGGCAAATCATCATGTATCTTTGGCTTCTTTCTTTCTCTGGAAGTTCTTCAGTTAAGAACAGCTGCCAAAGCAAAAAGATGGGTGCTCATCAGTGAGCTGCTTTTCACAGAAGAAAAATAGCATTGTGGCTGAGGAAAACCTATGTCAGTACATCTACCGTTCTTATCCTGTAAGAAGTGAAGTATATTTCTCATTGCTGAAGCTCCTGGGGACAGCCCTGAATGCACAGCTTTGAACACAAGTGGAATACTTGGGTGAATATTAAGATAATACTTTTAGAATGGGGCTAGAATTTTTAAATAATAAAAGTCCCTCCCTCTTTTGCCTTTCTGAGTGCATGACCTTAACTCTAGATCAATGATCAGCAAATATTTTCTGTAGGAGCCAAATAGGAAATATTTTTTAAAATTTTATTATATTGAAATATAGCTGATTTACAGTGTTGTGTTACTTTCTGCTGTTCAGGAAAGTGATTCAGTTATACTTTTTATTCTTTTTCATTATGGTTCATCACAGGATATTGAATATAGTTCCCTGTGCTATACATTAGGACCTTGTTGTTTATCCATTATCTATGTAATAGTTTGCATCTGCTAATCCCAAACCCCCAATCAATCCATCCCCCACACCCCGCTTGGCAACCACAAGTCTGTTCTATATGTCTGTGAGGCTGTTTCTGTTTCATAGATAAGTTCATTTGTGTCGTATCTTAGATTTCACATATAAGTGATATCATATGGTATTTGTCTTTCTCTTTCTGATTTACTTCACTTAAGTAGGATAATCTCTAGGTCCATCCATGTTGCTGCAAACGGCATTATTTCATTCTTTTTTATGGCTGAGTAGTATTCCATTGTAGATATATAGCACATCTTCTTTATCCATTCATCTATCAATGGACATTTAGGTTGTTTCCAAGTCTTGGCTCAAACAGCAAATATTTTAGTCTTTGTGGGCCATACAGTCGATCTTACAAGTATGCAACTCTGCCATGGTAGTGCAAAAGCAGCCAGACAATACATAGAGGAATGAGCATGTTTGATTCCAATTCAACTTTATTTATGGACATCTAAATAAAGGCTACATTAGTTATTCACAAAACACAGACCTCATATTTACTCTGCACAACCAAACTACAGCATGAGCTAAAATTTCATAGGTCCACTACACTGTTTACAATGGATGTTTCCTCAAATATAGTCTAATTCTTAATGGTTAGAAACTTTTGATTCAATTTGTGAAGCCACATCCAACAGGTACCTACTGTATAGCACAGAGAACTATACTCAATATTTTGTAATAACCTATAAGGGAAAAGAACTTGAAAAAGAAATATATATATGTATGACTGAATATATATGTATAACTGAAAGTAACACAATGTTGTAAAGCAACATAGTTCAATTTAAAAAGCTGTGAAGCCTCAGGATTAGAGATTCATACTGAGCCTATATTTTCACCGTAATTTGAAAAGTGATGTGTAAAGGTTACAAACAAAGGTTTTATTTATTTATTTGCCTTATGCGGGCCTCTCACTGTTGTGGCCTCTCCCGTTGTGGAGCACAGGCTCCGGATGCGCAGGCTCAGCGGCCACGGTTCACGGGCCCAGCCGCTCCATGGCATGTGGGATCTTCCCGGACCGGGGCATGAACCCGTGTCCCCTGCATCAGCAGGCAAACTCTCAACCACTGCGCCACCAGGGAAGCCCACGAGCATAGGTTTTAGAGTCAGTCACATGTGAATTCAAATCCAGCCTCTGCAGCTTTCTTAGCTGTGTGATATCAGGTAAATGGAAGAACACTTCTCCATGTTTCTTCACTTGTATAACAGGCAAAGGGGTGGTTTAGAAGATTAAAAGAAATAATGCATATCAAACCCTCAACACGGTGTTCAGTAAGTGCTCAATAGATGTTAACTCATTATCATTATTTGGTGAGTCATTAATAAGTAACCATTTTTATTTGTATCCGTGTGGAAAAATCATCCATGTCATTGGGATTCAATAGTTCATTTCAGTGACTATATACCATTTTGTAATTAGGAAAAGTGCCCTAATGTCATATTTGTTTAATTGGGAAGCCCTGTGATTAATTTGATATAACAGATCAATTATACAGTGAGCTCCCCGAGGTGTGTATTTAGATGTTTTGACACTCTGACTACCTTTCCAAATCTGTGAGTTAATGATACTTGTTGTCCACGTATACTGTTTAAACTAATATTTATTAAAACATTTTTTAAAAGAGCTCAGGCACCTTATGGAGAGCTCCAAATCTCATTAGATGGTGTTCAAATGCAATTTTAAAGGGATTTGTAAACGTTTTTTCTGTTTTTGGATAATACATGGTACATAGGACAAAATCCAAAAGGTACCAAAGACTATATAGTGAGAAGGAAGTTTTCATTTCCCCACTACATGCTCTAGTTCCACAGTGCTCTCCTAAGAAGATGCAGAATTTCCCTAGTGGTTAAGAATCTGCCTGCCAATGCAGGGGACATGGGTTCGAGCGCTGGTCCGGAAAGATCCCACAGGCCGCGGAGCAATTGAGCACGTGCGCTACAACTACTGAGCCTCACTCTAGAACCCGCGAGCCACGACTACTGAGCCCGTGTGCTGTAACTACTGAAGCCAGAGCGCCTAGAAACGGTGCTCCGCAATGAGAAGCCACGGCAATGAGAAGACCAAGAACTGCCACAAAGAGTAGCCCCTGCTCGGGGCAACTAGAGAAAGCCCACGCGCCGGAAGGAAGATCCAATTCAGTCAAAAAAAAAAAAAAAAAAAAAGAGAGAGAGAGAGAGGTACATGTAACACTCACGCTGTTCTGCACTTGCTTTATTACTTGAAACATACGGGACAGTCCCATAAGCTCTGAATATGGAGCTGCCCTTTGATTTTTAAATGGCAGCTTAATATTTCATCAGAGGGATGTGTCCCACATTATTTAACCAGCCCCCAGGGACGGACTTTTAGGTTGTCCAATTGTTTGCTGTTAATAAGGAAACGTGCCATGCTTCCTTGGAACTTTTAACCTTCTTTACACCGTGATTTTGTTCTCCTTTTTCTTCCAGCATGACTGCGAAGTGATTCTGTGGGGCTTTCCCGAGGCCCCTGGCCCCAGACCTCAGCTAGTACTGGTGGGGTTCCCAGGCCTTCCCCACTAGCCTCCCGTGCACCTGCCGGCCCACGCCCCGGGATGTGTGCGCACGCGCGCCGCCTGTGTTACCCACCCCATCTGTGTGTGTGTGTGTGTGCCGGCTGTGTTACCAACCCCTCTGTGTGTGTGTGAGCGCGCGCGAGTGCGCGCGCCGGTTGTGTTAGCAACCCCGTGTGTGTGGGCGCGTGCGCGCGCGTGCCAGCTGTGTTACCAAACGTGTGTGTGTGTGTGTGCGCCCACGCCGGCTGTGTTACCAACGCCTCCGTGTGTGTGTGTGCGCGCGCGCGCCGACTGTGTTGCCAACCCCGTGTGTGTGCGCGTGCGTGCGTGTGCCAGCTGTTACCAACCCCATCTGTGTGTGTGTGTGTGTTGGCTGTGTTAACCAATCCCATCTGTGTGTGTGTGTGTGTGTGTGACCGTGCCGGCCGTGTTACCAACCCCATCTCCGTGTGTGTGTGTGTGTGTGTGTGTGTGTGCGCGCGCGCGCGCGCACACGTGTCCCCCGCTGATCGCCGCACTCCCGCGTGGGAGGGGTCGGTGCGGGCGCGAGCCGAGTCCCGGCTGCGTCGCGACCCGCGGTCTGCGGTCCCGGCCTGAGACTCCCGCGGACGCCGCAGCCATGGTCCCCAGCCCTCCCGAAGCCGGGAGGTGTTTAAAGGTGTCTCCCAGAAACAGGCGCAGCCCGGGCAGCCCGCCTCCGGAACAATGGGTCCTTTCAGCCTCCCCTTAGATGGATGGCCCGTCACCATGACAACCACCATTGTGGGAAGTCGGAGCTGTCCCGGCCTCCGACGCTCCCCGGCGCCCCTCCCCCGCGCCCCGCCGTATGGTGTGTGTGGCACTGGCAGCTGTTGTCCAAAGAAGGCACCTCTTTGTCTCCAGGGGATGAAAGACATTTGGTTTCCATCGCCCCCCCTTTCTCTCCGTCGACCCCGCTCCCCGCGCCCCGGCCCCAGAAGGTGCCCCCGGTCCCCTCCCATAGCTTGGGTCTAAATTTCCTCTCGGATTGGCTCTTCCCAGAGCAGTCCTGCCTTTATCTCGAACTCTTCGAGTCCCCAGAAGTCCCACTCTCGAGTGGTGTCCAAACTGAGGCAACTCACTTTAGGCATCCCGGGTGCTTTCTCCAACTCTGGTCCCGGGTTCCCGGCGCCAGCCCGGCTCCCCTCAGACCCAACAGCACCACCTTCCGTAGCCGAGAGCTCATTACCGGGTCCGGCCCGGCTGCGCGGATGCTCTCGGCGCCAAGGTTGGGAGTTGAGTCTGTTCGTGGCAATAGGGCTAGTTGGTTAACTGTCTCGGGGATCTGGACCTCAAACTGCTGGACGCCTTCTGGCCAAAGAAGAGCCCACGCGGTAACAATATGACCTGTATTGTGATCAGAATTCTAATTTAAATGGATTATTAAACCATTTTTTAAGTTTTGTATGACTTTTCATGAATACCTAAATATGATTTCCTTTATTTTGCCTCTGGAGGAACTTTATAAAAATTAAATTTAAAAATGAGAAAAAAAATCTTTGGCTGACGGTGCGTCTGGGAATTCGAGTTGGAAGAGTATTGCTCCCGGACCTCTAATCTTCCCCAGAGACCTTAAAATTGGAACAGATGGTGTTTTCCAGACCTATCTGCAAAGAAAAAAGATTACAGTGATGAGAGGAAAAGCAGGATCAAGGAGGCGGGATATTGTGAGGAGAAAAATGCAGAAGCTGGGTGGAGATTGCCAGTGTGGACAGGAAGAAAGAGAGAGCAAAACTGTGTGTATTGAACTATTATGGAGATAAAAACACGCTTAAGGATTCTGCGTGGGTAGAAAAAATAATCAGAGTAGTCATAAAATTTTATCTGATACTCAAAGTGTAGACGCTGTAGAGGGAGAAATGTGAGGATAACGGTTCCAGATCTCATTAAGGCTTTCTACTGTTGTTTTTTTGAATACATTGAAGATTTGGAAGGACATTTGAAACACTTTGGGAATGTTAAAAGTATGACAAGTGTGAGGGAAAGGAAGTTCAGCAGGTGACTGACAAGAGGTGCGTTTTTCTGGTCTTTGCTTCCAGTTGCCAACAATTACTTTTGGTAAACAGGAAGCAGCCGCGCCTGGCACACAGGAAACAAGTATTTGCAAAACAAGGGTCTGTTTTGTTTTGTTTTCTCTGAGAATCATTTTTATCTAAATAACTACCTAGAAAATAATAAGTATGTTACTCTGAAAACTTTTGTTTATAATCCAAGCTCCTTTCCCCCCCATCACTGCTGAATAAATTTTGCTGGAAATTCTGTCGAGTTTTCTGTGAGATTTTATGAATATTTCCCCAGTGCTTTCAAGTGAGAGTCATAATAAAGTGTCACAATTTGAAACTCTAGTTATTTAATTTCATGGGTTTTAGAAAGTCTTTAAGATTGTTAGTAACAAGTAAAAGCAATTTTCCCATGGTTATATCTGTCATCTGATTTATACCAATAAGTACATCATTTGGTTTTATTAAAGTAACACATGGAACTATGTAGAAATGTGCTCTTTGGAGTTCAGGGGCCATCGTGGGGATTAAAACTGAGGCCAAGCGGACAGAACTCCAGGGTTCCAATCCCTGGTCATTCACAGCAGCTCTGCTTTATTAATTTTCTACACAAGCTTTCATTTGTCTGAAAGATTTCACTGCCAGAAAAGAAAGAAAAAAAGACCACTGTTACAAAAGAAATTTAAAGTTGAAAAGATCTTGGAGATAATTTAGTCCAATCCTCTCATTTTACAGATAAGGACCTTGAGATCCAAGGAGTTCATCTAGATAACCTGCCCAAGATAAAGCCATCTGTTTGTGGCTATTTATGACCCTGTGACCATTTGCCTTTCCTACAACCCTTTCAGACCAGAGCTGGCCACATTACCCCTTCCCTGGCTGTCACTTACTGAACCTTCTTGTTACTATGGACGTGTTTTTTGGTCTTATCTTAATCTTGTAGAGATTAAATAAAAGCTATCTTGTGGAGCTTTCCTGTTTTCTAGTCTGCCTTGCCTAAGGCCTTCAATTCCAGAGTTTATTTAAAATATCCAGTCTATTCATTGATTGTAGCTGCCATTCACTCCCACTGGCTGTGGACAGGCTGTTAGTTGTCTATCCAGTATCCATTCTCCTGTCTTCCTTATAAACAGTACCATTTTGGGGGTGGACGTAGTAATGTACCCAGGTAAAAACATTCCTGGGACTGGGTTAGGGGGGCGGGAAGGATAAATTAGGAGTTTAGGATTAACAGATACACTACTATAGATCAAATAAGTAAACAATGAGACCTACTGTATAGCACTATAGCAATATAGGGAACTATATTCAATATCTTGTAATAACCTATAATGGAAAAGAATCTGAAAAAGAACATATATATACATGAACGTATATATCTGAAACACTTTACACCTGAAACATTGTAAATCAGCTATACTTCAATTTTTAAAAACCACAAAAAAACCCTAAAAACAACAACAATAATACACAAAGTAAAAAGCAAACAAAACAAAACAAAACATTCCCAGGACTTCTTTTAGCTTACTTCTGAGCAATAGAGCACAAGTGGGACTTCAGGAAAAGCTCATTAAAGGCAAGTGACTCCAGTGACTCATGCCCATTTGCTCTTTGTCTTTTCTCCTTCTTTCTGCCTGGAATATAGCTTGATGACTGGAGCAACAGCAACAATATTGTGAGCATGAGGGTGAAAGCTCCACCCTAGAAATGGTGGAATGGGGCAAGCTAAGAGAAGCCTGATGTGAAGCTGCCATTCCAGCCCTGGGTCTCCTACTTCTTGACTTCTCATAATGGGAGAGAAAAATAAATCCCTATCTTATTTAAGTTAATGTTATTTGGGTTTTCTTTTACATGAAGCTGACATAATCTCCACTGGCTCCCATTTAGGATAAGAACAACGTAGGAATTCAGTTTTACTGAATGATCCTTTTTTGAACACTTACTAGTTGCTCATATAGAACTTACATACACCATCACAGGGCGTACAGGATAATAATAATTCATTCACTTACTCATACAATGAAACAATCTCCTCCCTGTATTCCCTACCCCTGGCTACATAGGTGCGTGTCTCTTGTCCAGAAGCTAGGTCCATGTGTTGTAAGACCTAAAATTTCAAGTGCTGCCTTGACGTCTTTGAGCATCACAGGGCCCAAAGTCCTCGCCAGATATGTCCCCACCAGCAGGAAATTCTCCCTGCCTGATGAGCTCCCCTACAGCTGGACCTGCACTCCACGCACTCCTCAAATTACTGGATTTTGCCTCCTTTTCGGTTCTCAAAATTATTCAAGAAAGCCAATCATGTAGCGCTGCAGGAACCAAGGGTCATCCCACCCTCTTGTCACTACAAGGTTGCATCCCACTGCCCCTGTCACTTCACTCTATTCCAGGGTGTGGCCCCCATGTGGCCCTGCATGCTGTGAGATGTCCCCTTTCCCCAGGCTGTGAGCCTCTGTCGCTCATAAACTGCTGTCAGGGTCATCTGCCCAGTGTTGCGTGTCATGTGTTTGGCCATCTCATACTATTAAGGGCAGGATGAATAGGAGGTGCTCAGAACAGTCCATTTCTTCAACAAACATTTATCGAGACTTCTTGGGTGCCAGGTACTGTGCTAGGCTAGGGCTATAAGGGTAAACAAGATGGATACAGCAAGACTCACATGCTCTAGAGAGGAAGACTGACAAAGAAAAAGGCAGCAGAGAAAAGAATGCAGTCATCACGGGCTGCGATAGGTGTTATAAAGAATAGACAGAGAATAGCCTAGGGTAGCAGAGTAAGAGGGAGATGGGGGTGGATTTACATAAGGCGATAATGGAAGACTCTGAGAAGGCGATCCAGGAAGACCTCAAGGAAGAAAAGGAGCTAGCTACAGAAGACCAGGGGAAGAGCTTTCCAAGCAGAGGAAACAACATAGTCTAGGGCCTAGAAAGCAGGGTGTGTCCGGGATGAGGAATGGCAAGAGATTCAGCTGGAGACCCAGGAGGAGATAAGATAACAGAGATGTGCCTTACTCCATTTCTGCTGCTATAACAAAAATACCACAGGCTCAGCAGCTTAAACAACAGACATTTATTTCCCACCATTCTTCAGCCTGGGAAGTCCAGGGTCAAGGTGCCAGCAGATTTGGTGTCTGGTGAGGACCTGTTTCCTGTTTCAGAAGACGGCTGTCTTTTCTCTGTGTCCTCACGTGGCAGAAGGGGCCAAGTTGGTCTCTGGAGTCTCTTTTCTAAGCGATCCACTCATGAGGGCTGCACACTCACGTCCTAACCACCTCCCAAAGACCCTACCTCCCACTGTCTCATTGGACATTTGGATTTCACACACAAGTTTTGAGGGGACGCAAACCTTTAGCCTATAGCACGGTGGTAAATGCATTTGGATTGAATGCCACGGGAAGGCATTGAAGGCATCTGAGCTGCAGGTAACGATTTACAGCTTGAAGAGCTCACTTTCGCTGCTGTAAAAAAAAAAAAAAAATGGATTCAAGGGGTGAGTGTGGAACTGGGAGACCAGTTTAGAGGTGGTTTAGAGTCGTTCAGGCCATGGTGGCCTGGACTAGGGTGGAGTTGAGAGGAGAAAGATTCCCGATATACTTTAGAGATAAAATCCACATGGCTTGCTTCTGGATCTGTTGGGGCAAGAGGGTAATGGAGGAGTTAAGGATGATCATGGGTACAGTAGATCCCCTTCAACTGAACCTTCAGGTTGTGAACTTTCAAAGATGCAAACGTGTGTTCGCATGTCCAATCACTGAAGTTAGTTCACGCGTCTGGCGTACCTTGTCACATGCGTGCATCCTCTACAAGTGGTTGTGCTTTTGTGTACTTTACTGTACAGTACTGTATCGAGTACAGTAGTACAGTATCTTTATTTCAAGCCCAGGATGTCTGGAAGCAAGTGTAAAAGCAGCGGTGATGTAGCTGGTACTACTGCACTTTTCAAGGTACTATACTGTAAGATTAAAAACGTTTTCTTTATTTTTTGTGTTTGTTTTTTATGTATTATTTGTGTAAAAACTATTATAAACCTATTACAGTACAGCACTATATAGCCGATTGTGTTAGTTGGGTCCCTAAGCTAACTTCGTTGGACTTACGAACAAATTGGACTTGCGAACACACTCTCGGAACAGAACTCACTCGTATGTAGGGGACTTAGTGTATCGGTTTGAATAGTTAAATGGATAGTGCTGTCGTTTACTAAGATGGGGAAAACTGGAGCTGGAGGAAGGAACAGATTTGGGAGGGAAACTAAAGAGTTCCTTTTTGCCCTATTAAGATGTCTGTAAGGCAGGCTCCTAAGTGGAGAAGTCAAGTGGGCAATTGGATATGTGCGTCTGGAAGTCTGTCAAAAGTTTGGGATTGGATGCATAAAATCAAGAGTACATCATTCAGGGACTTCCCTGGTGGCTCAGTGGTTAAGAATCTGCCTGCCGGGAGGGTGGAGGGAGATACAAGAGAGGAGGAGATATGGGGATATATGTATATGTGTAGCTGATTCACTTTGTTATAAAGCAGAAACTAACACACCATTGTAAAACAATTATACTACAATAAAGATGTGAAAAAAAGGAATCTGCCTGGCAATGCAGGGGACATGGGTTCGAGCCCTGGTCCGGAAGATCCCACATGCAGCAGAGCAAATAAGCCCATGTGCCACAACTACTGAGCCTGCGAGCCACAACTATTGGAGCCCGCACGCCTAGAGCCCGTGCTCCGCAACAAGAGAAGCCACCGCAATGAGAAGCCCGTACACTGCAACGAAGAGTAGCCCCCGCTCGCTGCAACTAGAGAAAGCCTGTGCACAGCAATGAAGACCCAACACAGCCAAAAATAAATAAATAAATACATTTATTTTTAAAAAATGAGTACATCATTCAAAGTGGACTTACACTCACGAGGTCATCTAGACAGGTAGGCAGAGAATGGATGAGGGTCTTGTAAGAAGCCGTAGAAGAAGGCCCGGACCCCAGAGATGCGAGTGGGGCCTCACAGTTGGGTGTTCCTGGGGTTACTTATGTAGGGAAGGGGCCATTTGGTGCAATGATTCCTTCCCCCAGGAGATGCAAATCAGTGGGCTCCTGGGGCTGCCGGGAGAGGGATGCTTGTCTTCTTGTCACGCATTGTTTGGGTCTCAGTACCTCAAGAAGGCTTTGCTGGGGCTCCCAAGTACAAGGAGTGACAGATAACCTCTGCCCCCTGGAAGCAGGTGTGCATCCCGAGATACCCCGATGATGTCACATCTTGTGAGCTGCATTATTGTTTGCATGTTACTCTTTCTGCTCATTCCCCCATTATTATCCCGAAATCTTTAGACATGCTTTGTCTGTGTCCGTCTAGTCTCAGCTCTGCTATGGGAAATTAAACAAAAACTAGTGTGTCTACCCTGGTGTTGAAGAGCTGGGGACACGGAGCCTCCCAAGCTCAGCATGGCGGGGACAGCAGCCAGCAGTGAGAGGTCCCTAAGACAGAAATGGGTCTCTGGTTCCAGAGCAGGGGTGTCAAGTTCAAGCTCTCCTCTCCACAGGGACAGGCTCATTCTACAGCCAGGCTTAAAGAAACCTGTTTTGATTTTTTTAGCGGGATCTGGTCTTTTCTTTAGAGTTTTTTTCCCCACGTTTGATTGTAAGGCCCATGAAACCACGCTTTAATTGTCTTTGCTCCTCGGTGTCCAGGTGGTAATAGGCCCTCCATAACTGTTAGTTTCATAGGTGAATGAATGTATATAAAGCATTGAGCTATGTACCCTGTGATCCTCAAAGCGTTCACAGTTCAGTGATGGGGACCAGATTTGTACACGACATACGGCAGAGAGACAAGAGTGCTGTAGGTTACCTGACAGAGCTGTGAAATGCTATTTGATCACAGAGGAACTACTTCCAGTGTAGGGGCATCAAGCTGGGGGCAGACTTCGTGGAGGAGAGAACATATGGCTGGGCTCGAGGGCTGGAGAGAATTTCCACAGAAAGGATGAGTAAGACATGTCAAGCAGAGGATCAGTGGGAACAAAGACATGGCGGGGAGGCATCCCATTTCTTCAGGGGGTGACCAGTGCAAGGGTAGCGTGTGTGGACAGGAGGTGGAAGTGTCAAGCCAGAGATGAGTGTTGGGGCCCCACTGAGAAGCCCTTGCAAATGTCATTCTCAGTGAGCAAGGCCTCTCTCATCTCAGGTCCCCAAATTAATTAATTAATTAATCATTACCAGGAACCCCTGAGAGCTGGCACTAGCTTTTTTTTTTAACTTTGTTAAAAAAAATTTTATTGGAGTATAACTGATTTACAATGTTGCGTTAGTTTCAGTGTACAGAAAAGTGATACAGCTCTCTCTCTATATGTATATATATATGTGTGTGTGTGTGTGTGTATATATATATATATATTCTTTTTCAGGTTCTTTTCCCATATAGGTTATTACATAATATTGAGTAGAGTTCCTTGTGCTAATCAATGGGTCCCTGTTAGTTACCTATTTTATATATAGTAGTATGTAGGTGTTAATCCCAATCTCCTAATTTATCACTTCCCTTCACGTTTCTCTTTTGGTAACCATAGTTTGATTTTGAGATCTGCGAGTGCGTTTCTGTTTTATAAATAAGTTCATTTGTATCATTTTTTGTTAGATTCCACATATAAGTGATATCCTACAGTATTTGTCTTTCTCTGTCTGATTTACTTCACTTAATATGATAATCTCCAGGTCCATTCATGTTGCTGCAAATGGCATTATTTCATTCTTTTTTATGGCTGAGTAATATTCCATTGTATATGCAACACATCTTCTTTATCCATTCCTCTGTCAATGGACATTTAGGTTGCTTTCATGTCCTGGCTATTGTAAATAGTGCTGCAATGAACATGGGGTGCATGTGTCTTTTTGAATTATGGTTTTCTCTGGGTATGCCCAGGAGTGGAATTGCTGGATTATATGGTAGTTCTATATTTAGTTTTTAAAATTTATTTTATTTATTTATTTTTGTCTGTGTTGGGTCTTTGTCACTGTGCATGGGCTTTCTCTAGTTGCAGTGAGCAGGGGCTACTCTTCATCGTGGTGCGCGGCCCTCTCCGTGCGGTGGCTTCTCTCGCTGCGGAGCACGGGCTCTAGGCGCACAGGCTTCAGTAGCTGTGGCTCGCGGGCTCTAGAGCACAGGCTCAGTAGTTGCGGTGCACAGGCTCAGTTGCTCCCCAGCATGTGGGATCTTCCCAGACCAGGGCTCGAACCTGTGTCCCCCGCATTGGCAGGTGGATTCTCAACCACTGCACCACCAGGGAAGCCCTATATTGTTTTTTAAGGAACCTCTGTACTGTTCCCCATAATGGCTGTACAAATTTACATTCCCACCAACAGTGTAGGAGGGTTCGGATTGGCTTTTTATGGTAGAAAACTTCGCAGCAGCAAGAGCTGTTAAATGCTAGGATGGTTCATCTGTGGCAGCTTTACAAAATCTTTTCCTGGAGATTTTCTTTCTTTCTTTGTTTCTTTCTTTCCCTTTCTTCCTTTCTTTCTTCCTTCCTTTCTCTTTCCTTCCTTTGTTCCTTCCTCCCTCCCTCCCTCCTTTCCTTCCTTCCTTTTTTTTTTTTTTGGTCACACCGCACGGTGGCTTACAGGATCCTAGCTCCCCGACTAGGGACCAAACCAAAACCCTCAGCACTGAAAGCACAGAGTCCTAACCACTGAACCACCAGGGAATTTCCTTCTGGAGATTTTCATGCCTGAAATAGACTCACCATTTGTCCATGATTTCCTGTGGTCTCTCTTAAAACCATGGGAATGTACTATTCGAGCTCCCAAGTTCTATATTGTTTGGTTCAACTCAAAAAATATTTGCGTGTCGACTTGTTAGTGACCCTGGGCATCGCTATGACTGAATTCATGCCACCTCTCCTTGCCCTCAACATGCCTCTCTTCCTGGGATCCCCATCTCAACATATGACACTTCCATCCACATGGTTGCCCAAATCAGAAACCTATGAATCAACTTTGATTCCTAATCTCTCTCACCACTCACTTTCAATTAGTCCCTGATCTCTAACCTTCTACCTATCATTGGAATTTGTCCACTTCTTTCTAATCCCCCATCTTGGCTGCAGTCACAAGCATCTATCATGTGGATTATTGCAGTAGTCTAAATGCTCTCCCTGCCCCCACGCTCGGCCTTCCCTAATCCATCCCATACACATGGTGTCTCTGAAATGTCAGCCTTGAAGGCATTTCACTCTCCCACTTAACATCTCTTAGGGGGCTTTCAGGCTTCTGAGAGAGGCAGGAGGTGGCACTTCGAGAAGCACTGCTTAGACCTCCCTGTGTGCTTGAATTCCATCTCTGCCACTCACCTACTTGCTTGACCTTCAGTAAGTTACTTAAGCACTCCCTGCAGTTTTCTCATCTGTAAAAAGGGGGTCATAGCAATGATTCATTTTAGGGTAGTTGGGGGGATGAAATGCACCTGGGTCTTCCCCTCTTCTATGAACCCTTAACTTTGGAGTCCCCCGACTCTGGGCCTCTCCTCTCTCTGTGGTCACTCTCTTAGTCATCTCAACTAGTCCCATGACTAAATATCCATATATATTGATAACTCCAAATTTATGTCTCTCTAGTTCAGACCTCTCTCCCAGACCCTAAACTCATATATATGGCTGCCTTCCCAACATCTCCACTTGGATGGCTACTAGAGGTGCAGTGTTTTATAACAATTAACAATTATTACACGCAAACTGTTGTATACAGAATGGGTAAACAATAAGTTCCTACTGTACAGCACAGGGAACTATATTCAATATTCTGTGATAAACCGTAATGGAAAAGAATATGAAAAAGAATGTCTACATGTGTATAACTGAATCACTTTGCAGTACAGTGGAAATTAAGACAGCACTGTAAATCGACTATACTTCAATAAAATAAATTTTAAAAAACAACAACAATCATTACAAAGCTCACGACCACCTGGCTCCTACTTACCCCCCCAATCTCAGTTTAGGAAAAAAAAAAAAAAAAGAAGAAAGTCTTCATTCTTTCTCCTGTTCTAGCTCAGCTCTAGTTTCCTCTCTCGTCTCTAGAGCTTTCCACGTGTACTCTTCTCTGTCCTTCCCCCAGTGGAATCTGGAATCTCTTTCAGGTTTCAGTTTAGATGGACTTCCCTGACTCTAAGTCTGCCCCTTCCACCAGCAACGCCCCGCTCCCCCACGTGCTCCTTGCTCATCACACCGTTTTGTAATTGCTTCTCATTTGTCTTCTCAGCCAGGCTCTCTGACAAGAGACTCTACCTGTGATGTTGGTCATTGCAGTATGCCCGGCACAGGGCTTCATACACAGGAGGCTCTCAAGCAAAGGTTAATTCAGTGAATGAGTGAGAAATGCCCGCAGCAGTGATAGCATCTCTGCACCTTAGACACACATTGCTTAGTAACCGTGTGTAATTGTATCTTGTGCTGCTTCTTAGGCAGCAACAATCGCTGACACTTTTCTAACTCAATCCTCACAACAACTTTCCGAAGTAGGTACTGAAGCAGGTACTATTAGTGTCCTTATTTGAAAGTAAGGAACTTGACATTTAGGGAAGTTAAGATACTTTCTCAATGACACAGCTGGTAAAGTGTTGGAGCAGGATTCAAACCCGGGGTCTGGCACCAGAGCCCCTAACCCTACGGGAGGATGCCTCATGACTCAGCCATTCTGATTTGCGGTTGTCTCTCGGACTTCGTTCAAAATTAGCCAACTATCTGCCCTTAGCAAGTATGGCAAAGAACAATCCATGCCACCTTCAATAAACACCTATCATGGTCCTGTGTCAGGAGGAGCTGCCGCTCCGAGTGAAAACCACAGCACAGGCAGGGAGACGCGCTCCTTGTCTGGGGCATCGTTACCATCATCACCACAGCTTACCACTTTATTGAACACATTCAACGTCCAAGCACCGCGGCAAACCCCTTCCACACCCCCATCCCACTTAACAACTAGGTTTAACCTTGTCTTTTGACTTCTACTGCACGCTTTTCTGGGTCACAGTGGCTTGACTCAAACTTAAAATAGTCATCAGAGCTCCACTGCAATTTGGAGACCTGCCCAACCCCCTCATTTTCAGATCTGGGAACTGAGACTCTGAAAGGTTAAGTGCCTTGCCCAAGGTCGAGCAGGTGGTGGTCCAGCTGGAGCTGAAAGAGGCCTCCTGAGTCCAGGTTCAGAGCTCTTGACAGGACGCCGTTACAGCCAATCACCTTTACTCAATGCACGTAAACGAAAAAGCATCACGTCCCTTTTTAAATGCACTTATTTAATGGACAGTAGTTATTACTGCTCAGGATTCATCATCCATGATAAATCGATAAATCGATAAATCGTGCTCTGGAAGTCACACTTCTTGCATCCGTTTCGACGCGCACTCCGCGGTTACGCAGGTGGCAGGGGAGACGCCCGGGCCTTTTGTGACTGGGTGGCTAGGAGCCGGGCGGTCCGCCGACTGTTCATGACAGCCAATCAGGTATCAGAGCCCCAGAGCTGCACCAATCAGAGATTAGAGGAGCCTGAACAAGGGCCAATTGCGGGCTCCAGAACAGGGTGAGCGGCGGACCGTGATCAATCAGAGGGGAGCAATGGACCGTCGATGCCCAATGAGCGGCCTTCAGACCTCGGTCGCGGGCGGTGCTGGCGAGAGTCCCGCTGGCCGGCCAATCAGCTGGCGAGCGGCGGCCGGCGGGCGCGGGGTGGGGCGCCTGGGGGCGGGGCCTGTCCGCGCGGCCGAACGGTGGGCGCTGCGAAGAGCAAGTGGGGTAAGGAGGGCTGATGACCCGGGTCCTGGGTGGGGCTGGGCGCACGGGGGTCTGGGCGGGGGCGCGCGGGGCAGGGGCAGGGGCGGGGCCACGGGGTGCCGCCGGACCGACCCTCCGAGCTACGTGATGCGGCAGGCAGAGGTGAGGGGCTGAGTCCCGGTCTGGGGAGGTGGCCTGCTCCGGCCGGAGGGCTGGGGGAGGAGGGGACACTGTTGTCATGGCGACGCAGGTGCGCAGAAGTGCGACCCTTTTCAGCCCCGGATCGTGCGCACACCTTAATCCGCCCGCGTCTACCTCGCCCCAAGCGGCCTCCATCCTCCCTGCGACCAGCGCAGAAATAACCCTTGTTGGCAGCCGACTCTGCGCCGCCACAGCGTGGCTCCCCGACCCCCTCTCCCTCCCGCAGCCTCGTCGCCGGCAGAGGGATTAAGCTCACCCTGCGGCACTTGGTACAACAGGCCTTCGCGATTTGGCCACCTGGACCAGTTCGCGGAGTGGCCACAGCTGGGGTCCCGCGCGGCCACCTCGTTTCTGGGGACTGGCACCGTAGAGATGACGCCGCCTGGGGGACCTGGGGGATCCCCCAGAGAGATTTTTTAAAAGGCATCCAATGTAGAGCCTTGTGCATAACATGTACTTAGAGAATGGGTTCTGACTGGATAAATCAAGACCACAACGACAGCTCTATTCCGTGGACCATCGCTATCCAGTAGAAATAGGCAGCGATCCACATACTATGTAATCTTACATGTTTTACTAAGCACATTAAAAAAATAAACCAGTTAATTAATTTTTATATCTTTTATTTACCCAGTATATCCAAAATATCAATATTAAGTATAATCCATATTAAGTTAATATTATTCATTGACTTAATTAATTGATATTAAATTATTGGTAAGCTATCTTATATTCTTTTTTTTTCCATACAAAGCCTTCAGAATCCGGTGCGTGTCTTACATTCACAGCACATCTCAGTTTGGACCAGCCACATTTGAAGTGCTCAGTGGCCCCATTGGTCCTATGGCTACTGTATGAGACTACACAACCATAACCATTTCTAATAAGTGTGTGTTGTTGCCAAATACATGAAACTCATCAGTGTTCTTTGAAGCCCTCTTGTTACAAGGAGGCAACAAAAACCATGAGGCAGGGGCTTTTTTTCTCAAGGAGCTCCCAGTCCAGTTGAGAAAATAGACACTCAAAAACTAAGTGGAATTTTAAATGGATATGATTGAGGCAGTAGTAGAGATAACAGTATATGATTAGCTGACAAATGAGATGGCTGATAATTACCCTTGGGGATTCTAGGGAGGGATACTTCGGGCTCCTGCAGTAGCGGAAGACTTGAGTCTCATCTTGAAAGGTGGGTAAGAAGGCTTGGGCTGCTGGACAGATGGGGAGGGGGTTTTGGTTGACTGGAACTGATCATAGCTTCTCTTGTTTTTAGAGTTGAGCATTTGCAGAGGCTGTCGGACGGAAAAAGACTTTCCTCTCTCACTGACAGTCTCCACCATGATTCACAGCCTTTTCTTGATCAACTCCTCTGGAGATATTTTCCTGGAAAAGCACTGGAAGAGTGTGGTCAGCCGTTCTGTTTGCGATTACTTTTTCGAGGCACAAGAGCGAGCAACTGAGGCTGAAAATGTGCCTCCAGTTATCTCCACCCCTCACCACTATCTCCTAAGTGTTTACCGTCACAAGATCTTTTTTGTGGCTGTGATCCAGACGGAGGTGCCACCTCTGTTTGTCATTGAGTTCCTTCACCGAGTAGTGGACACATTTCAGGTGCGTGAATGTGAGGAAGTTCATCCTTACAAAGTGTCTTTATAGTTCTGTTTCCATTGTTTTCAGCCTCAGTGAAGGAACTTAAAAAAGAAATTAAAACTCTGACATTGCTCACTTCCTCTCCCATCTGCTAAGACGCTTCTTTCTATTTATTGAACGGGCTGCATCTAGAATGACAGGTTGTATACTTTTGAACCCATTGCCTGGGAAAGCCACCCTACTTGGTATGATGGTATACAGTCATTTCAGTTCTAGAGATTGGAATTGTCTTACATTTTGTTCACAAAGCTGAGGAGTTTCGATTTTTTATTTATGGTAGACTTGATGTTAACCATCGTTAACGACATTGCTTTGAGTTGCATCAAAAAGTGATTCACTCACCCTGGCAGGGATAATTTGGGAACCCATTCTTCAGCTTGAATTTGGGGTGCTCATCCACAGCATATGAGTACCAGTGACGGGCTGTTTTGCAAACTTAACATTGGAAAATCTTCTGTACCTGTAAAAACTTAAGTGACACATTTTCCAAGATACAGTTTTCATTTCGAGTTTTTCCTTCAGGAATAGATTTGGAGATCTTGGGGCGTGGGGAGGTATGTCATACCAGGATGTCAGCACCCTTTATGGCACAGGATTTTAGGCTGCCCAGACTCTGGATTCAGACATTCTCTCCCTAAAAGGATTGCTCAACTTCTAACGGTTGTGGTTGTTTGCATAACTCAACGATCCATGAGAATCAAGGGCCCTTTGGGTTAACTTCTGTGTCATATGAGGCCTGGAATTGGTCACATGAATACAGAAATTGTGGGATTGGAGAAGAAGAGAACAAGCACCCAGACATTACGATAAAAATTAAAAAGCAAGTCAAAGAGTCCTTTCATTTGCCCTCAGATATAGATCACATGTTTAGAACAGTTTCATCCCCAAAGACTATACATATATTTATATTTTTTTCCCCAAATTCTTTTCTGGTAGTTCTACTCTGGGATTCCAGTGGCATACTTGTTCCATCACACAGTGAAAACCTGAGAATGATAAACCCCAGTACGTGGAAGAACTAGAAGAGCCCAGCAGTTTTGATCTTCAGCCGCTTGAGTTGGGCCTTGTTAGGATTTCCACAGGGATGCTTTACCCCGTTAACAGTCTGCTCCCTATCTCCGTAGTGATATGATGTAACTTATTACAAGGCAGGAAGTGAGAAATGTTGCTTAATCTAGTTGAAACCACAGAGGAATTGGAGAAAACATCAAGTGGCTACTTTGGAAGGCTGGGACTTCAGAGCTTGCCATTTTGGAAGCATTTGTTAAAAGTAAACGGACGCATCCTGATTTTAATGTCTTATCTGATGTGTGTTCTCTGGCTGCGTTCTTTCCCTCATAGTGGAAAGAGCTCCCGCTATGGAAGTGCACACACTTTGCTGTGGCACTGTGCCTTGCTCACCAGTCTCTTCCAGCTGCTGATTGAGAAAATTACATTCTGCCTGATTAGAAAATCGAGGGAGGTGTTTTTTAAAGTTTATTTTATTGAAGTATAGTTTTACAATGTTGTGGTGATTTCTGCTGTACAGCAAAGTGATTCGGTTATATATATACATATATACATTTTTTTCTTATTCTTGTCCATTATGTTTTATCACAGGATAGTGAATATAGTTCCCTGTGTTACACAGTAGGACCTTGTGGTCCATCTATTCTCTATATAAGAGTTTGCATCTGCTAACCCCAAACTCCCAGTCCATCCCTCCCCCACTTTCCCTCCCCCTTGGCAAGCACAAGTCCATTCTCTATGTCTGTGAGTCTGTTTCTGTTTCATAGATAAGTTCCTTTGTGTCATATTTTAGATTCCACATGTAAGTGATATCATATGGTATTTGTCTTTCTCAGTCTGACTTACTTCACTTAGTACAATGATCTCTAGGTCCATCCATGTTGCTGCAAATGGCATTATTTCATTCTTTTTTATGGCTGAGTAGTATTCCATTGTATGTATATATACACCACATCTTCTTTATCCATTTATACATCAGTGGACACTTAGGTTGCTGCATGTCTTGGCTGTTGTGAATCGTGCTGCTATGAACATAGGGGTGCATTTACCTTTTTGAATTATAGTTTTGTCTGGACATATGCCCAGGAGGGGATTGCTGGACCATATGGTAGCTCTATTTTTAGTTTTTTAAGGCCCCTCCGTACTGTTCCATAGTGGCTGCACCAGTTTACATTCCCACTGACAATGTAGGAGAGTTCCCTTTTCTTGAGGGAGGTGTTTTATTTATTTTTCAAAATAAAATCATTCTTGAGAAGGAAATGTATAACTTTTCCCCCCCTACAATCCTCATTTTTTTAAAGAAGAAATCTCTTTGTTTTAGAAACACATTCCTGACTCCTAACTGCTCTTGGATATTGGAATGTCTCTGACAGTTGACATCATCTGATGTCATTTAGGTCATATCTGGAGTCTGTGTTCCGTTTTGGATGTCATAATTTGAGGAGACTATTGGAAAACTAGAGCACATTCAAAGAAATGGCAAGACAGTGAAAGAATCTAGAAACCTTACTGTAGCACGAACAGTGGGAGGACCCATCAGGGAGTTCGGCCCTGTGAAGAAAAATGCAAGTCAAATCTTGTCCTGGTCTTCAGATCACTAGATCACTGTGGGGCTGTTATGTCAACCTGTTCTGTAAGGCAGACCTAGGAAGCAAATTTCAGTTTAGCAAAAGAAGGAACTTTCTTTTTTTTATTTTTTTATTTTTTTTATTTTTTATTAGTTTCTGCTTTATAACAAAGTGAATCAGTCATACATATACATCTGTTCCCACATCCAAGAAGGAACTTTCTAACAGTCAGTGCCACCCGTGAATAAAGTGGGCTTTCTCAAAAGGGGAGAACTTCCCTCAGTGGATGAAGCCCTAGGGGGCTGTCGGAGAGGCCCAGCGGCAGATGTGCTGGTAATGCCAGGAGGGGCACGCCAAGAGGCTACAGCATTTCTCCGCATCATTTCATTGCCGCACACCACAGTTTACATGGCGCTTTGTAGTTTACAAAGCATGTTCATACATGTTCTCAGTTCATCCATCAGGCCGAGTGTTTACAACCCTGTGCATCCCATGTTATTATCCTGATTATACTATGAGAGAAATCAAGACCCAAATTAGTCAGCATGACTTAATCTAGTAGGTGACAATTAAGATGATTACCCAGGCCTTCTGATTTGGAATCCAGTGCTTTTTCCACAACCCAGACAATTTAGTATCTAAGTTTAACCTTTGTTAATAAAAGGACAAAGTGTTACTAGAATCCTAGCATCTTAGAGTAAGGGGGTCCAAAGAGATTTTCAGGTGTGCTAGGTCACCCCCTCATTTCATTTTGTTTCTCTCTCAATTCTTTTTTTTTTGCGGTACGCGGGCCTCTCACTGTTGTGGCCTCTCCCGTTGCGGAGCACAGGCTCCGGATGAGCAGGCTCAGTGGCCATGGCTCACGGGCCCAGCCGCTCCGCGGCATGTGGGATCCTCCCGGACCGGGGCACGAATCCGTGTCCCCCTGCATCGGCAGGCGGACTCTCAACCACTGCGCCACCAGGGAAGCCCTCTCAATTCTTACTTGCTGCATGAGTGTTAAGGAATAGCACAACAGTAAGGGTTAAAAAGATTTTCAGGTCCAATGTATGTCATACCAGGTATTATCACTTTGCATATTTCTTTCAAATTCATGTTCATAAACACATAGAATAGTCTAGATTCAGTTTTGTATTCTTCATATTTTATTAGTTGAAGAAACTAACCCAAAGAGAGTAAATGACTTACTCGAGTTTATGAAAGAAGTTATTAATGACACTTGTGGAAAAATCCAGTCCGGTGTTCTTTCCACCAAACTGGGCCTGCCTAAGAGAACCATGGTTATGCTTCATTCACTTATTTTAGAAGATGCCAGAAACACAGAGTAAACACGTGTGGGCAGGGCTCGATCCTTGTTCTCTGGGAGCATTCCTTCACTCATCACAGTCTCTGAGTGACAAATGTATACACGTATTGTATTTTCATCAGGATTATTTTGGAGTCTGTTCAGAGCCAGTGATAAAAGACAATGTGGTTGTGGTTTATGAGGTGTTGGAAGAGATGCTTGACAACGGGTTTCCATTGGCTACCGAGTCGAACATCCTCAAAGAACTGATAAAGCCACCCACTATCCTTCGAACCGTTGTCAACACCATCACAGGTACGAGGGGGGCCCCAGGGAAGGCTGCCACCATCCTGGGTGTGGCTTAGCCTGCTGTTGTGCATTGTTTTGAGTGCTTGTCTTTGGGGATCTCAAATGTCCAGGTGCTTTAATTTTATTCTTTACAGTCTTTGAATATAACAAATATATTTTTGTTATATAGAAAATATTCTGACTTCAATGATAGAATGAGCTGTTCTCCTTTAAAAATAATTTGCCTGATTACAGAAGTAGCACATGATTATTGTAGGAATGTCAGAAACACAGAAAAGCACAAAAAACATGAAAATTTCTCATAATCCCACCACACTTTTAACATATGGTGTATATCTTTTATCTTTTCTAGACATCAGGATAATAGATGGACAGGTGGAATTTTTTAAAACAACTGTTGTGTGTATATATATATATATATATATATATATATATATATATATATTTTTTTTTTTTTTTTTTTTTTTTTTTTTTTTTTGCGGTACGTGGGCCTCTCACTGCTGCGGCCTCTCCCTTTGAGGAGCACAGGCTCCGGACGCGCAGGCTCAGCGGCCATGGCTCACGGGCCCAGCTGCTCCGCGGCATGTGGGATCTTCCCGGACCGGGGCATGAACCCGTGTCCCCTGCATCGACAGGCGGACTCTCAACCACTGTGCCACCAGGGAAGCCCTGTTGTATATTTTTAAACTTAACTTTTCATCATTGTTTTGTGAACATGTTCCCATATGATAAATATTCATCTACATCATTTTTGGTGACTTTACAATTTTCTGCCATATGGAATAGATCCCAGGTCATTTACTGTGTCCCTGTTTATGATGTCTCTCATTTTTTGTTCTTTTAAATGGCAAGGAATTGGCATTCTTATGCCTAAATCTTTGTGCACATCTAGAATGATACCTTTTCAGTACTAGGAATGGAAGTGCCAGATCAGAAGGTGTGCGTGTCTTAAGGACTTTAATGCATTGTGCCATATAGCCCCCCAGAGAAGTTACGTCAGTTTATACTTTCAGTAGCAATTATGCATCCTGGCCAACTCTATTATTATCGTTATTAATTATTTTACAACTTTGGCAATTGGATAGTTTGGTGATATCTTGTTATTTCCAAACTTGTTTTTTATTACTAAGGAAGTTAAAACCTGTTCAAGTGTTCATTGACTGTTTTTCCTCTATTGTGATTTACTTTTTCATGTCCTTTGCCCGTTTTTTTGTTGTTGTTGTTGAAATGTTTTTCTTTTTTCCTACTAATTGAAAAGTATTCCTTTCATTTAAGGATATTAAACTACCATATATACTGTAAATACACATGCTAGTTTTCAGGAGTCTCTGTGTATTTTGAATGCTCTGTTGTAGATGTTTTCTCACATCCTGCCCCTGGTCAGTTAACATTGTTCAAGGTGGTGTTTGTTTAGCCACCTTTAAAGTTTTTTGATGTAGTCAAAATAATCATTCTGCTTCATTAAGGTTTTACATTTTGGGTCTTGCTTAATATATAAACAAGAGTTTTCATGGAATTTGACAAACTGAATGAAAAATACATTTAAAAAAGTAATTACAGAGGGGTTGGAAGAATTTGCCCTGTCAAATATCAAGACATATTTAAGTTCACTTGGTACGTTAGACAAAAACTCATAGAATAGATATACTTTAAGAGCCAAGACAGTTTGGGGGAAAAATATTTTTTTAAAAAGAGCAAGAGAAAAAATGTGTCCTATCAGAATCAAGATATATTATGAAGTTTAGGTAATTTTTAAGATATAGTATTAGCCCATTAATAGACAAATAGATGATTGGGATAAAATAGAAAGTCCAGAAACAGATCCTTTTATAGGAATTTGGTATAGATAAATGTGCTCATATATCAAATCCATGGACTGCGGGCCAGTTGTTAAATATATTGTATCAGGGCAGTCAACTTTGATACAGAAAAGAAATGAAGTTCCCCTACTCACTGTATATACAAAATAAATTTTAGCTGGATCAAGAGTTAAACACAAAGAAACTTTATAATTGTTAGAAGGAAATATTGGAAAATGTCTTTTTGATCTCAAAGAAGGGAAAGTCTATCTTTTAAAAAAATACATTTTCTTCTAGTTCTTTTATGGTTTTATTTTTAGATTTAATTCTTTAATCCATTTGGAAATTGTCTTGGTGAAGTAAGGCTCTGTGTTTTTTTCTCCAAAACTGTCAGTTTCCCTAGCACTATTTATTGAATACTTTACCCCTTTTCCTCGTTTTTTTTTAAGTATGCATGCATCCATTTTATTTATTTATTTTTATTTTATTTATTTACTTTTGGCTGTGTTGGGTCTTTGTTGCTGCACGCAGGCTTTCTCTAGCTGTGGCAAGCAGGGGCTGCTCTTCGTTGTGGTGCACGGGCTTCTCACTGTGGTGGCTTCTCTTGTTGCGGAGCACGGGCTCTAGGCGTGCGTACTTCAGTAGCTGTGGCACGTGGGCTCAGTAGTTGTGGCTTGAGGGCTCTAGAGAGCAGACTCAGTAGTTGTGGTCCACAGGCTTAGTTGCTCCATGGCATGTGGGATCTTCCTGGACCAGGGCTGGAACCTTGCACTAAGTCATTATTGGATTTTTGGTCTGTTTTTAGGCTTTCCTGCCTTATAACCATACTGTTTTAATTATTATAGCTTGTTGATATGTTTTAATACATAGTGCCTCTTTTTAAGAAAACACATTGTCAGGTTTTTCAATATTCTGGGCTCATTTAAAACTTTAAAAGCTTTGTTAGTGACTGAATCACTTATAAATACTGTGAAGTCATTTTCCTGAATCTCACTTAAATCTAGAAAAGATATCTGAGAACCAGCTCTCTTAGTTGAATTGTTTTGTAAAGCTGCTGACTATATGTGTGTTTAATGTTTCCTTCTTTATATTAAAAAGATCCAGGTTACATTAGAAGAAAATAGATTTTAAATTAGTTCTATTTCAGAATTTCAGTATAGAACCTCTGAATTAAAAAAAAAATTTAATACCTGTGGGGAAAAAAACAAATCAAGGAATCAACTTACAATTCTTATAGACAGGGAACGATCTGATTTATATTCTTTTCCTAAGTTCCAGTATTGGTATAAGAGAGATTATGTTTATGTATACATTTTAATACCTGGCATAAATGTATCTAAAAACCTGCTTCAAACTAGAATACTGTTTTTACCCATGAAAATTTTATATCAGTATGTAGATTACCATCCCTACCAAAAGACAATGCATTATTTAAGCTGCAAGCTATTGTGCAATTTGAGAGACCAAGTTCAGGTTACTTTCAAAACCAAAATATGATATCTGTTTCTCAGGTAACTTGTTAACCTTTATTCTGCTTGAGGAGGCAGACCAGCTGGTGAAAAGTTTTTAAAATAGATTAGGTTACCAAGATAGAAGTTGGGAAAGCTATAATCTTTTTCTTGGAAAAATTCTTCAATTAAGTGCATGGATAGCGGATGTATAGAAACTTTTGGGGAAGTGTTCTCTGGTTGTTGGATAATTGGTCACATCTAATTATCAAATATTCATTGTCTCAGGAAGCACCAATGTGGGTGACCAGCTTCCCACCGGGCAGCTGTCTGTGGTGCCTTGGCGACGAACTGGGGTGAAATATACCAACAATGAGGCCTATTTTGATGTGATTGAAGAGATTGATGCCATCATTGATAAATCAGGTAAGTGCTTTCGGCCTGTTCACAGAACTATGAAAATAGAAAGAGGCCCCTTTTAGATAGTGCTAGCTAGTACCAGAATTACCCCCCATTCAAGGTCATTCATTTTAACTTAGTGGCTATTTTGTGTCAAGCATTGTGTATTAGGACTGGACTGAAGTGTTATGATGTAGATGACATGATCATACATATAGAAACTTCTAAAGACTCCAACCAAACACTGTTAGAACTAATAAATTCAATAAAGTTGCAGGATACGAAATCAACATGCAAAAATCAGTGGTGTTTCTATACACAGACAATGAACTATCCAAAAAGGGAACTAAGAAAACAATCCCATTTATAATAACAACAAAAAGAATAAAATACTTAGGAATAAACTTAACCAAAGAGACTTATACACTGAAAATTACAAAGCACTGATCAAGGAAATTGAAGAAGAGCAGATAAATGGAAAGACATGCTTTGTTCATGGATTGGAAGAATTAATATTGTTAAGATGTTCGTAATACCCAAAGCAGTCTATCCCCATCAAAATCCCAAATGCTATCCACAGAAATATCTCAATGGCATTCTTTATAGAAATAGAAGAAACAATCCTAAAATTCATATGGAACCACAAAAGACCTCAAATAGCCAAAGCAGTCTTGAGCAAGAACAAAGCTGGAAGCTTCACAATTCTATATTTCAAAATATATTACAAAACTACAGAAACCAAAATGTATGGTAGTGTCATAAAAACAGACATGTATCCCAGTGAAACAGCATAGATAGCTCAGCAATAAATCCATGTGTTTACAGCCAGCTGGACTTCAACAAGAGTGCCAAGAACGTGCAATGGGGAAAGGCTAGTCTCTGCAGTAAGTGGTGTTGGGAAAACTGGATATTCACATGTCGAAGAATAAAGTTACCCTTATCTCACACCACATACAAAATGGATACAAGACCTAAACATAAGATCTGGAACCATAAAACTACTATCAGAAAACATAGGGAAGAAGCTTCTTCACACTGGTCTGGGCAGTGATTTTTTGGATATGACACTAAAAGCAAAGGCAGCAAAAGGAAAAATAGATAGATGGGATTGCATCAAGCTAAAAAGCTTCTGTACAACAAAGGAACCAATCAACAGAATGGAAAAGACAACCTACAAATGAGAGAAAATATCTGAAAGCCATGTATCTGATAAGGGGTTAATATCCAGAATACACGAGGAACTCATACAATTTAATGGCAAAAAAAACCCAGATAATCTAACAAAAAAGTGGGCGCAAAGGATCTGAAGAGACATATTTCAAAAAAAGACATACGAATGACCAACAGGCATATGAAAAGGTGTTCAGTGTCACCAGCCATCAGGGAAAAGCAAGTTAAAACCACAGTGAGATACCACCTCACACCTCACATCAAAAAGACAAAAGATGACACGTGTTGACAATGATGTGGAGAAAAGGGAACCCTGTACGCTGCTGGGGGGGATGTAAGTTGGTGCAGCCACTATGGAAACAGTACGGAGGTGCCTCAAAAAATTAAAACTCCCTTATGATCCAGCAATCCCACTTCTGAGTATAGATCCAAAGGAAGTGACATTAGTGTCTTAAAGAGATAATCTGCACCCCCGTGTTCACTGCAGCATTATTCACAATAGGCAAGATATGGAAACAAGCTAAGTGTCTGTTGATGGATGAATGGATAAAGAAGATGTGAGATAGACTCACACGCAGGAATGTTATTCAGCCATAAAATGAAGGAAATCCTGCCGTTTGTGACAACGTGGATGGACCTGGAGGACATGATGCTAAGTGAAATAAGCCAGGCACAGAAAGGCAAATATCGCATGACCTCACTTATATGTGGAGTCTGCAGTAGTCAACCTCATGGAAGCAGAGACTGGAATGGTGGTTACCAGGGACTGGGGGAGAGGGAAGTGGGGAGATGTTGGTGAAAGGGTACAAAGTTTCACTTACACAGATGAAAAAGTTCTGGAGATTTAGTATATGGCACAGTGACTACAGTTGAGTACTTTTTTTTTCAGTGTTATTGAGGTGTAACTGACAAAAAACCTGTAATTGACAAAACTGTAAGATACTTAGCATGTACATTATGGTGATTTGATATACATATACACTGTGAAAGGATTCCCTTCATCACCTCACATGTGTATCCTCTACTTGAAATTTGCTAAGAGTGCAGGGCTTACGGGCCCTCACCACGGAGAAAATCCAACTAACTGTGTGAGGTGATGGATATGTTAATGAGCTTCATTGTGGTGGTCACTTCACAGGGTATATGTGTATCAAAACATCAAGTCGTACACCTTAAATATATACACTTTTTATTTGTTGATTATACCTCAACAAAGCTGAAAGAAAAGCAATAAGAAAAATGTGATGCAGACCAGTGCTCAGCTTACACTTTCACTGGTTTTATCCTCTCGAGTGAAAAAGAAAAGTAACAACCTGATCTCCTGTTGATCAGATTTCCTTTTGGAGGTATTTGACTCTCAATTCTCATGGCAGAACTACAGTTGTAATCACTAAAATTCAGAGAACCTTCTTTTCTGTCCACTGGGATAGGTTGATGTGACTACAAGTCCTTGGAGCTTAGAAATTTAGAGAAAGTTCTCTTCACATGAGTGAACTCAGTCATCCAGAAAGTGCTTACGGAGAACCAGTGGTGCTGTACCTGAGTGCCGGATCATGGGCATGTGATGGTGACTAAGACAGGGTCTGTGGCTGCAGGAAGCTTCCTGAAAGTCTAGCGAGGGAGAGAGAAAGGGAAAAAGATGGAGCATAAGAGAGGTCCCCTCCCACCCAGGGCAAATTGTAAAGCTAACCAACGCTTTGTCAGGAGAATGAGTAGGAGTTAGTAACACCTACGTGGATTTGGGAGCAAAGCAGTGCAAACACTATAAGATGAGTAAAATATTGTGGGGAAGTAAAGTAGTGTGATTGGATTGAGAGGTGTTCAAAAAAGAGAAGTAAGTGATGGGGCTTTAAAACGAAGTAGGCACAGCAGCTTTTCATATTAGCCCCAAACTGGAAAGGACCCAAATGTCCATCAGTAATACAAAAGATAAAGAAATTTCGATATGATCACACCATGGAATACTCTACAGTAAAGAAAAAGAACGGCAGGTACACCTGACAGCATGAATGAATCTCACGGTATTGAGCAGCAAAGTCAGATGCGTAAGATCATATACACTTATATGACGTTTGAAAACGTGCAGCTTAATCTAAGGTAATAAAAGTCAGGATTTTAGGGACTTGGGTGAACTGGAATGGGCAACAGGAGTGTGCAGGGATGCCGTGAGGGTCCACAAATTGACGCGGGTGGTATCTGCATAGATGTGAACATATTTAAAAATTCACTGGGCTGGACATTTTTTTTTTTTTAATTTTTGGCTGTGTTGGGTCTTCGTTGCTGTGTGCAGGCTTTCTCTGGTTGCAGTGAGCAGGGCTACTCTTTGTTGCGGGGCGCGGGCTTCTCATTGCAGTGGCTTCTCTTGTTGCGGAGCATGGGCTCTAGGCACGTGGGCTTCAGTAGTTATGGCACGTGGGGTCAGTAGTTGTGGCTCGCAGGCTCTAGAGCACAGGCTCGGTAGTTGTGGCGCACGGGCTTAGTTGCTCCACAGCATGTGGGATCTTCCAGGACCAGGGCTCGAACCCATGTCCCCTGTATCAGCAGGCGGATTCTTAACCCCTGAGCCACTAGGGAAGCCCTGGGCTGGACATTTAAGATGTTTGCATTTTACTCCAAGTTTGCTCTCAATAAAAAAGTAAAAAAACCAAACCCAAAAAGCTCTAGGTGGCCAGATGGTGAAGAATCTTGTATGCCATTTTAAGGAGGACCATTTGGAGCAATTGAAGAGTTTTAAGCTGGGAATAATTTGGCAAGGTTTGTCGTTGAGAACTGTCCAACTGGCTGCTGCGTGCAGTGTGGCATGGAGTTGGGGGGAGTCTGGGGGCAGGGAGGCGGGAGGCTGTGGTGGAGTCCAGGCCAAGGTACAGATTCCGTGATAGTAGTGAGGATGGAGAGGAGTGGAGAAGTCACGGAAAGAGGGGATGGAGCGTTGGCGGGATATGGACGCCAAGGGGGCGGAAGTCATCAAGGACACATCCGTGTTTCTGGCTTAGGCAACAGGATAGATGGTTTTATCATGAAGCTAAAGGAAAAGCGAAGTTGCAGATCCAGGACTGAAGATAAGGGACTCACTTTTTGACACGTGGAGCTTGAAGTGCCTCAGTCCTGTGCAGGTGGAGCAGTCCCGTTGGCAGGAGTGAGGCCGAACTGGAAAAAGGATTAGGAAATAATTGGCCATCAGTGGAAATCGAAGCCTTAGGAAGGAGGTAAAGTAACCCAAGGAGACCGTGTCAAGTTCAAGAAAAGAGAAGTTCTGAACTGTGATAAGATGTGGACATGTAAAGGATGTCCAAAGAAACCTGCGGAAGGCACGAGAGAGAAGAGCTAGAAAAACAGGAAATAGGAGCGGTTAGGAGAAAGGAACACTTGAAAGAAGGAAGTGGGCACAGGGCCCTGCAGCGGGGAGAGCCTGCAGGGTGAAGACCAAAAGTATCCATTCCATCTGGTGGCAAAGCTCCTTGGTGCCCTTAGGGAGAGCAGTTTCTGGTATGAATTTAGTGTTCTGAGCCATTGATTAAGGTAGCGGTGTTCTGTTTGATTCTGGCACTAGATTGAAGACTCTGTTAGGCTAGTAACTGTCTCACCAATCTTTTATCCCCACTGCTTCATTAGTGTCTTGCGCTTGTTATGCAGTCGATGAAGGTTTAGAAGGAGGACAGATGGACTGGGTAGATGATTTGGATGGATGGATGGATGGATGAATGGATGGATGGATGGATGGACGGAAGGAAAGAAGAAAGAGTGGGGGAGGGGAGGAAGAAGGAAGGGAGGAAATAGGGTGGGAGAAAAAAGAGAAAGTTAAAGAAGGAGGAGGGAGGAGGGATGTTGGTTGGGAGGGACAGAGAGGGTTTTACCTTCTTTCTGTCTTATTCTGTCTCAGGGTCCACAATCACTGCCGAGATCCAGGGGGTTATCGATGCCTGCGTCAAGCTGACCGGGATGCCTGACCTTACACTTTCCTTCATGGTAAAATCCTGGGCCAGAGATTTAGTTTTTGGGAAATGAGATGCTTCTGGAATGACAGAGTGGTGGGAAGGGGATGGGACCCGAAGAAGTGATCAAGGACAACCACAAAGCTCATGTTGGGCTTGAATTTCCTAAAAGTAATGACAGAATCTGTGTGTGTGTGTTTCAGTGAGAACAGCATCTGAGTTACTTTCCTGAAAGAAGTGCGGTGTTTAATTCCTGCTTGTTGCTTTCCCTTGCCTGTCACCCAGAACCCCAGGCTGCTGGATGACGTCAGCTTCCACCCCTGCGTCCGCTTCAAGCGCTGGGAGTCCGAGCGCATCCTCTCCTTCATCCCGCCCGACGGCAACTTCCGCCTGCTCTCGTACCACGTCAGTGCACAGAAGTAAGCAGCCATCGAACCACAGGGTGGAGTGTGCGTGTGCGTGCGTGTGCGTGCATGTGCGTGTGTATTTGGAAACAGTGTCCATGGTGATGAAGAACTCAGGCTCTGGAGTTCCCTGGGCTCCGGGTAACTAATTGGGTAACCTCAGGCGACTTGCTTATCCTTTCCGTGTCTGTTTTCTTACCTAAGAAAGTTGAAGTAATAAGTAGTGCAGTAATAAGTAAGTTGAAAATCATAAAAGTACCTTGTTATGTGGGTTAAAGAAGAGACTCTAAATAGTGCTTCACACAAAGTAAGTGCTCGTTAGGTTTACTGCTGTAAGTTTTATTGTTGTTATTATATATATAATATATATTATATTATATTGTTGTTATTATATATATTATATATATATATTATATATATTACATATATATATGGGAACTTTTTCTTTTCTCAGATTGGAATCTGAGAACACCTGTATTCAATCCCCTCCACTCAAAAAAGCCATGAATGGTGCTATGAAAAACCATAAAATCCAGTGATTTTTTGGTCTTGCACATTCTCTTTACTATGGAGTCTGAGGGCTTTTAGGGGAAGGTGTATAGTAGAAGGTATGCAGACTGAAGAGAGCTGTGGTACCTCACAGCCACTGAAGCCTTCCTGTGGGATTCGGAATGAATAATTTAGGGAAATGTCTGAGCGCCTGAGGGCAGAGGCTCTGGAATCAGACTGCCCACACTTAAGCCCCACCCATAGTGCTTATGATATATGACCATGGCAAGTTAGTTAACCTCACTTACGTATGAGGATGTCAGTATTCATGACATCAGGACAGAGGCAGTGCCTGCTTCATACTTACAGGGAGGATTAAATGAGCTAATAGAGAGAAAACCTTTAGAGTAGCGCTGGCCGTAGGAGGCGCTCCACAGATGCTAAGGATGGCTACAACTTTAGTATCATCCTGTAGCTTCTGTGTTTCCTCTTCTGTCAGATGACAACCCTACCCCTTAGGGTTTTTTAAGGATCAAAGTCAGGTAAACGCACTCTCTAGAAATTGTAAAAGCTCCGTGAGGTATGAATATTACCCTCTCAAGTACAAATAATTATTGGTCACATGTCACAAAGTAAAACACAGAAACGTGGTTTTTGTTTGCCCCGCCTTTTTCTCATAGTCTGCAGGGTCTGCGCCTTGGTTTTGTTGATATCATTCAAAGAGTCATTAGAAGGCTTCCCTGGTGGCGCAGTGGTTGAGGATCCGCCTGCCGATGCAGGGGACACGGGTTCGTGCCCCGGTCCGGGAAGATCCCACATACCACAGAGCGGCTGGGCCCGTGAGCCATGGCCGCTGAGCCTGCGCGTCCGGAGCCTGTGCTCCGCAACGGGAGAGGCCACAAGAGTGAGGGGCCCACGTACCGCAAAAAAAAAAAAAAAGAGTCATTAGAAGGATTAGTTTACTTACTAGTCAGCATCTTAGCTTTACAAAAAGAAAATAATTAAAGATGTCTAGAGGGTTTTTCTGTGCTTACTTTGTAAGGTGAGGGAGGAAAGGCTGCCAGCGGGGCAAAAAAAAGGGAAGTGTGGCCATTTTTCCGGTACATTAACGACACGGGCTTTTTGTCTCTCTCTTTTCCAGCCTGGTGGCGATTCCAGTTTATGTCAAACATAACATCAGCTTCCGGGACAGTAGTTCTCTCGGCCGCTTTGAAATAACGGTGGGCCCTAAGCAGACTATGGGGAAGACCATCGAGGGGGTGACGGTCAGCAGCCAGATGCCCAGAGGTGTCCTGAACATGAGCCTCACGCCGTCTCAGGGCACGCACACGTTTGACCCGGTCACCAAGGTAGGAGAGTAAGCGGGAGGCTTGAGCTGCCCTTGTTATAAATAGCAGGAACTCTGCAGGATCCATTTATATCTTGTGGCAAGGGGAGATGGATCAGAGGGACGTGGTTTAGGACACTGAGATAATTTATGGTAACAAATAGTATTCTCTGCTGGGAAACACCCTGGAGGCCGCTAGGAAAACTGTGAACAGACACCCTGAGCTCCGGCGCCTCAGATGAAGGTTCCACTGTTAACTTCTTTCCTGTTTCTTTGGAGATGCTGTCTTGGGATGTAGGAAAAATAAATCCCCAAAAGCTCCCCAGTTTGAAGGGGACCATGAGTCTTCAGGCTGGAGCTTCCAAACCCGATGAGAACCCCACGATTAACCTGCAGTTTAAGATCCAGCAGCTGGCCATTTCTGGTGAGTGACACCCAGCCCAAGGTTGTGGGGCGGGCAAGTGGCCAAGGCAGCAAGCGACATCACAAAGCCTCCCTGTCTGCAGAGTTGTGTTTCGTTACCGGATACGTGATCTTTAGGCAGATCTTTCCTAGCACATTTCTGGAGAAAGTCCGTAATCCTCACCTCAAAGTTGGCTTAAGTGACGTGAATAAAAGCGTCTGAGACACATATGAGAAGGAAACGGTATCGGAGACAGAAGCGTTCACAGGACGAGACTGAGTCACCCTGGGCCTGCTGATTGGGGTCCCAGGGCTTTCAGTAGAGGGATGTGTCCGCATTCTCAGCTGGTGACTGAAAGAAGAATTCCTTTCCCCCAGTTTCAGAAGATTTCACAGGTGCTGTTATCATTGGGAACCCTCGGGCCAATCCGAGTCATTGACTATAGTCTACACCCCGCAGGTTACCCCTTAGCGGACGTTTACTATGTGCCAGGCACTCGTTTAAGCTCTTTTCATCTATTTTCTTATTTAGTCCTTAGACCAACCCTTTCAGATGGATAGGAGATGACTTCAGCTTTATATGAAGTTCCTGGTTTTTTTTTTACCAACGGGCCTTGTCTAGTTTAAGTGATTAGAATTCATTTAAATGATAAGCTCTTTCATCTTAAAATACTTAATAAACTTTAAAGCTCTGCACAGTATAAAATGTTCCTTTCTTAGTATAGTGAGAATATTTAGCAAGCACCATGTATTAATTCATCACTTTTCATCATTAATTTATTCATTTAGTTATACCTTTATTTGATTATGAATTTGTTAATTTTGTTATTATTAATTCATATGTTCAACCCCATAACTTGAGAAAAATCTGGAGCGGTCTTCATTTTCCCTTACCCTCATTTCAGCCTGCGTGTAACTTTCTGCCCTTTCCACTTGAGGAATAGGTCTCCGAATAGGCTAGCTTTTCATTGGGGCAGGGTTTTATTTTCAGCCTGTATACCAAGAGTGAAGTATCTGTCGGCTGCGTTTAAGTGATATAAGTAAGGGCAGGTATTTTCCAGTTCACTGTTGCAGCTTTTTCTAGCCCACAGATCTCTTTGAGTTGAAACGAACCTAAACAGTTCTTCTACCTGCTTCTTTTGAATAATGCTTATGTCTTGTTCTTCCTTCCTTCCAGGACTCAAAGTGAATCGTCTGGATATGTATGGAGAGAAGTACAAACCCTTTAAGGGCATAAAATACATGACCAAAGCTGGCAAGTTCCAAGTTCGAACCTGAAGGGAGAGTTCTGCAAAGGGAACAGCCATGAACACTTTTTCATTGCTTACTTGTCTAAAAGTAAAAACTGTCAGCCCTCTCCTAGGTCACTGCCCACTCTGGACCACCTGCTCCTGTATTCCCGTAGCTTCAGTGCCCCGGAGCTAACGAAGGGAGGCCAGGCCGCCAGGGAGGCCTGCGCAGAACCCACACACCAGCAGCACCAAGTCAGTTCTCAAAGCAGAGGCGTGCGATGCAGGGGGAGGTACTTGATGCCGTATGTAACTACTTGTGACGTGGTTACCATAGGAAGAGACCAGCATTTGTTAACTCGCTTGGCTTTAATTATCTTAAGCCAAGGAAAGACGTCTTTAGTTTTTTTTTTTTTTTAATTTATTTATTTTTAGTTATTTTTGGCTGCGTTGGGTCTTCGTTGCTGCGCACGGGCTTTCTCTAGTTGAGGCAAGCAGGGGCTACTCTTCATTACAGTGCACTGGCTTCTCACTGCAGTGGCTTCTCTTGTTGTGGTGCACGAGCTCTAGGCACACGCAGGCTTCAGTAGTTGTGGCACGCAGGCTCAGTAGTTGTGGCGCACGGGCTTAGTTGCTCCACGTCATGTGGGATCTTCCAGGACCAGCACTTGAACCCGTGTCCCCTGCATTGGCAGGCGGATTCTTAACCACCGCATCACCAGGGAAGTCCTGTTTTTGTATTTCAAGCTGGGAAGAAAGATTAGAAAGAGCAAGCTTGGAAGAAAAGGACCGTTAGCCAAGGAAGGGCCGGGGAAGGCTCTGTTCTCGGGGCAGCGTGAAGCACACGTGCGCACCGCACACTGAAGTGAGGAAGGCGGGAGGAGCTGTCCAGCTCCACCTGCAGGGAAGCTGGGAGGAACAGAGTTGAGTGACTTTCTTTTTGACCCATCTGCTTTCATACAAACATAAAAATTCGTACTTCTGGAAATGCACTGGAAACTTCTTAAATTCGAGTGCACTGTTGACTCGGAAACCCCAGGAGAATCCGATTTTCCCTTAAAGACTACGGTGCTCTCTGACCGGTTTTCCAATACTGACCGCTGCATGCTTCCAGCACGTGGCCTGGCATCTTCAGCGAGGATGAGCTGCCCTCTTCCAGGGGGTGTTGCCTGAAATGCCTCTTTCCCTAACCCCCCAACGGCTCCACTCACTTCACTCTACAGAATTCCTGCTCCCTGAGGAGCGCTTCAGAGAAGCCAATCCCATCACCCCCAGGGCAGCAGGTTGTGTGTCATGGTATCAGAGTGTAGATGGCCCCCTCGTGCCACCTCTGTGACCCAGTGGTTCCTTGTTCATGTCTGTCAGCGCCGCCCTGGTGCTGCAGTCCAACCTTCCCATCTGCAGCTTTTCAAGTGGTGACCCTAAGTGAAAAGGATGCTGACCGCTGAGGGCACGGCAAGGTGATTTCCTCGGAGTCTCCACTATATATGTATTAACAATGTATATCGACCAGTCGGTTTTTGTTTTAAGACAAAAAAATCTCCTGAATCGTTGAATAAAACTGATGTTGTAGGAAGATGGGCTGTGTTGATCCTGTGTAGCCTGGTTTAAGAAACACGGGCAACTGAAGGCAGACCTCAGGTGTTCCCAGCAGGGAATTTTTACTCTAGTTTAATATGCCCATTACCCATTGAAATATTTATAGAAAAGACAGGTTTTTAAGATTATCCCTTTAGGAGTGATACTGCACCCGGCTTCGTGCAGGGAGGAAAATGAAGACCTTGTACTCTCCAAACCCTACAATTTTTCTGTAAAATCTTGTTTCCAGATACTTCAGCAATTTTTTTTGTTCTAGTTTTCTTCTCTTCCTACTTCCTGGACTTGTTTTTGCTGCAGAATACCGTTGCTTTATGGTTTTCCTCTGGGGTCAGTTGTGCTGTGGACAACCAGCACATGTGTCTCATACACCATCACTCCAGAATTTGTCCTGGATTCCCAGGTCCCATACACACCTGCCATGGAAGGGAGACGCCTCTGCCTGTGGATTCCAGAATACCGGAGCTGCTTCTCCCGAGGGCTCTGGAGGATTTCAGGGTTTCCTTGGTCATAGGAAACAACCAATATTGGTCCCTGAATATTCTTAGGTTTATAAGTCCAGCTGTCCCTCCAGGGCAGCTCATCCTAATTTCAAGGGAAGAACTTAAGGAGAAATAAAGCACCGGGGCTGTGGGACCCACAGGCCTTTGCATGGGAGGCACCCCTGGGCTGCAGACCCCTGGCCACCCCCTCCAGCCGGTGGTGTGTGAGCATAGGCGGGGCCGGGCGCCTCTGCTGAGCCGCTCGGTTCCATACGGTTCCATATGTGTTTAACGTGCAGAAGCATCTGCTGTGTTTAAATGTTTAATAAAGTTGAGTGTTAACAGTCCTTCATGTCCTGAGGGTCTTGTTACTAGGACCAGCGGTGATGCCGTGCACACACGCCCCAGTGGAAGCAGGAAGAAAGAAACCAGTTCATGGTGATCTCACTGCTTCTGCACTTTCCAACCAGCAGACCTGAAGCCATATGTCATTTTGAAGGTTGTGAGAACAAAGGTCCAGAGCCATCAAGTTATGTCCCGCCTAGCGTGTGAAAGACAAAACCATCCAAACTGCTGGCGTCTATTCTAGTGCTTTTCCCTTTCTCTCGATCTTCCTGGGTTGATTAATTAGGGCGTGAAACAGGGCTCCGAGGTCCCAGTCATCCTAATTGTAGTGGAGATTTCCCGGAGTCTCCTGTGAAGTGTAGACAAGGGTCCTTCTCCTACGTCTGTCCTGATTTCCTTCTCTAGGTCCCTCGTGGCCTGGGGGAGACTAAGACTTCTTTCTGTTTTCTAACCACAAGTGTTGTTGAGTGTTTATTACTACCCCAACCTATCTGTTTCAGTCGTTCGCGTCTCTTCCTTTGGTCGGGCTGCTTCCCTAACCTTGTCGCGTGACCGGGGACATTTTATAACATTTGTACTTTCCTCTGTGGCCAGTAGGTGGTGACTCAGTGCCAGCGATGACATTAATTTTTCTAATGGTTAGAATTTTTAAAAGGGAATTGAATTTGAAAAGCTTAAACTTTCCCCCAAGACCCCAAGTACTGGGGACTTTGGGTCTTTGGCTTTCAGAGTTAAATGTGGAACCAAAGTTTGTGACACTCTTTTGACAACCTGACTTAAGATTGGGGCTCCAGGGGGGTCAGAGTTTCAATCATTTGAGTTCCTCTAGGCCTTTACCCATTAAAACAATTTGCACAATTATCTGAGAATCTTTTTTGTTCTTTGGGTCTATTAGCATCTATCTGTTTTATCAGTATGAACCAGCTGGGGATAGTAAAGAAATACTACTTAATTTCCCCTTATACCCATTTCCTTCCCCCGACAAGTCCCAGACAGTTTACCCTGACTTTTCTCACCCACACCGGGTAATGATGTGTTGCGCTTTGAGTGTGTTTTAGCCTCATCCACATGAATCAGTCCTGCAGGGCTGGGACTCTGCCTGGAGCTCAGTCACTGGCCTCTGCTGAGCACCTGTCTTTATGCAGCCTTTGGTTTCCAGGACTTCACTCAGAGGAATGTTGGGGCCTTTTAACTTTGCATTTCCATCAAAGGAGCCCTCACTGCTTCAGTTCATTTCATTAACCCAACTACCCAAAGAAAAGCTTGTCCTGCAAGGAGGGAGGGGGTGAAACCAGCTCAACTCTGGCCAGAGATGCTCGGGGTCTTCCTTCCTGCTGTCCTCCAGCAGTGTTTTTCCGAAATGGCTAAGATGCACATCTGTCTAAGACAAAACCTGCCACTTTCACAGGGGAACTTGTAAGCCATCAGGCTGAAGTCAGGAAATCTGTGACTTACATTCCTGTGACCCACGTTTATGGAACTGGTCCAGGGACTTTAGCATTTCAGGGAAATTGGTGTTTTCCCCCCTGAACCAAGCTCTTGGGTTTTAGAGAGTCTCTTTCCTTTGTGAGTTGAAACTACTTTTCTTCTAAGAACCTCTAAGCTGAGCAGTTTTGACAGCCTCTCAAGATCTTGAGACAGCTATGACCACGTTTGCTCCAAGGAACAGTCAGCACTTACCCAACAGCAAGAATGGCATCATATTTATGCTTGTATCTGGGGTGTCAGTGATAACAAAAACTGTCAGGCAGCAGCCAGGAGTATGGGTTGCATCTCAAGAGTAGTTAAAGTCTAAGGCAGAAAGCATCATTACTTAGGTAACGTACTTGTGTGGACTGGTCTGGGAGTGAATTCTTTCTAATGTAGTTAAGAAAGTCTAAGAGAGGCAGAAAGCAGCATTACTTAAGTAACATACTTGTGTGGACTGGTCTGGGAGTGAATTCTTTCTAATGAGCAGAAAAGCAAAATGGACTGGGAAAAAATGGCCCTAATACTAGCTCCTAGTCTGGACTAACAATTGGGATGTCGCTGTGTCCACAAGGTCATGCTTAGCATCTTCTTACCCCTCATTCCTCCTTTATACTTGGATCCCACCCAGGGCGTCTCCCTATCTAGTCTGCTCGCAGGGCTAACTTCCCCGAGCCTCGCTTGGTCCATCACTCCCCTAGCCCAAGCCTCTGTGGTTCCCTGTTGCCAACAGAATTCAGTCCAAAGCTCGGCTTGGCATTCAAGCGCCGTAATTAAATTCCAGCCTACATGCTTCCTCATGAACTTCACTTTGGACAAACTATAACTCAATTCCTCCCCAGACTCCCCCTGCCTGTTTTGCCCTCCAGATCTTTAGATTTTCATGCAGTGATATTCCTTGCCTCGGGAACTATATTCAATATCCTATGACAAACCACAATGGAAGAGTATGAAAAAGAATGTGTATATATGTATAACTGAATCCCTTTGCTGTGCAGTAGAAATTAACAACATTGTAAATCAACTGTACTTCAATAAAATAGAATTTCAAAAACAATTTTAAAAAGAATGCCTTTCCCACCCCTCTCCACCAGCCCAAATCTTGCCTAGTTTTTGAAAAGCCTACCTAATTCTATTTTTTCCTTAAGATTTTTTTTAAATTTTTTTACTTTATAACAAAGTGAATCAGCTGTACATATACATATAATCTCCTCCCTCTTGCGTCTCAAGAATTCAAAGGTTCTTGAATCCTTCCTGCAAATGAATTTCAGTAAAACTTTCTGTCTGCTATTTTGTGGTCCATCTCCATTCAGCCTTCTTATTTCTCTAAATCCCTATCTTCCTGTCAAACCAAGAGCTCCTTTCTTCCCCCTTTGTACCATTACATCACCCGGCACAGGGCCTTGTATGCCGCAGCTATTCTGAATGAATGAAAGGAAATATTTCCAACGAGTCAAAGAACGTGGACACAAGTAACATGAATAAAAGCTGTCGGATACTGCATGTAACAGGACGATTCCACTCTGATTCAGAGAAAATATGTGAAAAATATATCAATTTATTATTCCAGTACAGTATCATACAGGTGTGCCAACAGAGTGTAAACAAAAATGAACTGATATAAATATGCTAGAGCCTAGTTTATTAGTTATTAAAATGATACATGTCTCCTGTCCTATGATGAAATTTATAAAGAAAAATTACACCCTACACAACAGGATTCCTTCCAAGAGCTACAGCCGGAGAAAGGGAAAACCCGACCCTTGATTTGAAGGCTGGATTTGAGGAACATGATGTGGCCAGCCAGCCCATCCCTTATTAGGAGGCTCCTGCTGGGCTTCCTTGTGACTAGAAATAGACATTCTATTCCTAATAGAATATTTCTAACCCTTCCTTCTTGAAGGATCGAGTTATCTTTGCCTACTGAGACACGCTTTCACCTTTGCGGTCCCGTTTCTAAAGCTGCTTGTGTGGACAGAGGAGGTGGGCTTCTGCCCCGGGGACTGGGATTCCAGGAGGGGCTGGCGTGTACCCCTCTTCCCGTCTGACAGAGTACGTTTCAGACCTGAAGCCCTGAAAACTTCCAAAACGGAAAGTACCTATGGAAATCCATCCTCCCCCGCTTGTGCTGCGTGAAGAACTCGCCCCCGCCGCAGTGCATCCTGGGAGGTGAAGGAAGCAGGGTCTCCGTGATGCAGGGAACCGGTGCCCCTGGTCATGGTCGTGTGTTGTCCCGAACCCAGTCCAGGTAATTAGTAACCTTGGTGTACACGCCCGGAATGCCCTTCTGGCCACAGCCGAGGCCCCAGCTGATGATGCCGACCAAGGTCATGTGGTTGTCCTTCATACACACCAGGGGGCCGCCCGAGTCACCCTGCAGAAGGGAGAACAGGTCAGCTCTTTGCAAAAATGCAGACTCCTTGGGGGGAGGTTAGGGTGAATGTTTGTAGTGTTCCTATGTATTCTTTTTTTTAAAATAAATTTATTTATTTTATTTTTACTTATTTTGGCTGCGTTGGGTCTTTGTTGATGCACGCGCGCGGGCTTTCTCTAGCTGCGGCGAACGGGGGCTACTCGTCGTTGCGGTGCGCGGGCCTCTCACTGCAGTAGCTTCTCTTGTTGAGGAGCACGGGCTCTAGACGCGCGGGCTTCAATAGTTGTGGCACGTGGGCTCAGTAGTTGTGCCTCGCGGGCTCTAGAGCGCAGGCTCAGCAGTTGTGGCACATGGGCTTAGCTGCTCCGCGGCATGTGGGATCTTCCCGGACCAGGGTTCGACCCCGTGTTTCCTGCATTGGCAGGCGGATTCTTAACCCCTGCGCCACCAGGGCAGCCCTTCCTATGTATTCTTCAAAGTGCTCAGTTCGGGGAGGGAAATTTTATCTCCGTGACCTTGGGCCTTTACAGAATCAGGTTGTAGCTACATGGTAAAGCGGAATTGAGATCATTGCTTGTACATTTCAGGTCCCCACCCAGGCTGTAACTCCACCACTTACTAGCTGTGCAGCCCCAGGCTAACTGGGCTTCAGTATTCTTACCTGAATGATACTGGATAATAATAATCTAAAATAGAAATCATACTGCCTCCCTTGTAAGGTTGTGGGAATTAATTGAAAGAAAGTTTGAAAAGCTCTGAGAACAACGTGTGGCATTAGTAAAACTCCTGGTAATTGTTAGCTGTTGTCCTATTGAATCGAAATGATTTCTGGTTTCGTTTTTAACTTGCTACTAGTGAGACAGGCTGGGACCTGGGACCCTTTGCTGCAATGCCTGCATCTGGATACACCTCTGCTGGAGCAACAAAATACAAAGAAACTGTATGGGACTAAAAATAGCTGTGTGCATGCACAGTTGGGGCAAATTATAGACAAAAAGATACAAAAGACCAAAAAACTCAATTGCCACTTCTGAAGAGCCGGGAGCAAAAGCAGGGTACTACACATGCCCCCCTGCACAAAACACCACCTAAGGGGTGGGCAGACCACCTAAGTGCCCCCTCCTGCCCAACCCCTGGACCCGACGCTACCCTCTCCTCCTATAAGGGACCAGCTCTCCCCCACTCAGCGAGCAAGCGAGCAAGGGAACCTGTTGTTTGTTCTCGCTCCCCCCTGCAGCTGCAGGGTCCGCAGTAAAGCCTTGCCTGAATTTCTTGTCAGGCCTCTGATCAATTTCCATTGATTAAGGAGGCCAAGCACCCAGTGGGTAACACTAGCTGATAGATCACGGTTTCACCTTGCATACAACCTTTTGTGACTGTCGAGCTAGGTGGTGGAGGTGTCTGAAAAAACCTTTCAAAGAGGGACCAGAGGCTGTCAAGGAGCTAAGAGGGGGAGAAGCTGGTGTGGTCTCCACATGAGAACTAAGCCTACAGTCCTCAGTGCAAGAGCCCGGCCTTGCTGTCTCTATCCCCTGCTCCCCAGCCTCAGTGGGGAGCCCGGCACACAGTGGGCACGAAAACAGCCCAGCATGGATGGCTCCCTGGCTCTATTTAGGTCCTAAGTACACAGGTTGGTCTGTGTCTTACACCCAGTTATCAGGAAATACAAGTACATACTAGCTCTGATAGGGATGCTAACACAGAGACCCCAAAAGAGTGTGCTTTCCCAGGGGAAACCCCTCACCTGAGGGCTGCACTTGAGTTCCTAAAACTTATCTCACAAATGATCTGTGTCCGCCTTCCCAGGAAGCTGCCATTCCTCTTTCCCCCTCCACACAATGGACTCCAGTTCCCCAGCACCCACAGAAGTCAAAGATGTCTTAATTTGTGTTGCTTTATCCATCACTTTGATAGTCATTTAATTGCCTGGGCTTACAGGAAATCCTGTACCAGGTGGTGGTTCCGGTGCGGACACTGGGGAAATTTCCTGCAGCTTAGAATTTCTTGAGTTTGGGAGACTTTTTTTTTTTTTTTTTTTTTTGCAGTGCGCGGGCCTCTCACTGCTGTGGCCTCTCCCGTTGCGGAGCACAGGCTCCGGACGCGCAGGCTCAGTGGCCATGGCTCACGGGCCCAGCCGCTCCGCGGCATGTGGGATCTTCCCGGACCGGGGCACGAACCCGTGTCCCCTGCATCGGCAGGCGGACTCTCAACCACTGTGCCACCAGGGAAGCCCCGAGTTTGGGTGACTTTGATCTTGCTCCAGTTGCTTTACTCTCTGAGGTCCTCATCTAGATCCCCAGCACCTCACTGAGATGAATCACTGCTTTCCGGCTATCACTTTCTTTCTTGGTTAAGAACCTGTCGGCCAAGGAGCACTTCTGCCCTTGGAGGGGGAGGCTCAGGGGAGGAGAGACGCTCGTGTTTACCTGGCAGGCGTCATGCAGGTTTGCTTGGTCCCCACCGCTTCGTGTGTCTCCGGCACACAGCATGTTTTTGGTGACAGTCCTGTTAAACAAATACTGGGAAGTGCAGCGGCTGGATGGGTACAACCTGACATGGGCCTCCTTCAGGCGCTCGGAAAAGAATGGAGAAGCTGAAACAGAAGAGGAAGGCATCTTGTGGTTTTACGGAAAGTTATTTATAAACCTTTTGGAAAGAGAAAGCCGAACTTTCCAATAAGAGCTAACGTTTATCAACCTTTTACACGTATGAAGTTGAATCCTATGAAATGGCCAATATTTTCTTCTTTTGACCTACAGAAACAGCAGTTTCATAGAGTTTCACCCAGGGTTTCTCGACAGCGGCACGAGTGACATTGGGGCCAGTTAATGTTTTTGCGGGGGGCTGTCCCGTGCATTGTAGATGTTCGGCAGCGTCCTTACCTTCTACTCACTAAAGGCTGGTATAAACCTCCATCCTGAGTTGTCACAATAACTGACATTGCCAAGTGTTTCCTGAGGGGCAAAATCACCCCAGTTGAGAACCACTGGCTTAACCTAATATCTCATTTAAACCCCATCATCTACCCTTTTCTTGCCACTGAGTAAACGGAGGCTTGGAGCACCATGAAATAAAGATCCATGTCTGGATCACACTGCTTGCAAGGTGCAGGGCAAGGAGCTGAACTCAGGGCTACCCGACGGCAGAGTCCAGGCACCCCACCCTTAACTAAGCTCACGCCACTTCTTATCAGAACCTCCTTGAAATCTTAGGCTCTTAAAACCCTTGTGCTACTCAGACCCCTCTTGACCTGCACGGCCACCCTGTGAGGCTGGTAGGGCAGACGCTGGGGCCTCGCTAGGCAGGAACCTGCCCTCACGGTCACGGTCATGGCGGCGGAGCCTGTCCCAAGGGTGGACACTCGTGGGACCACTCTTTCCTCCCTCTGGTCAGCACTTGTGCCCCGGTCCACCCCCAGGCGGACAGGCCGGGGCCGAGACGTCCTCCCACTCACAGGCCTCGTGCTTCCCGTAGCCAGACAGCTCGCACTCTGTCCAGTCGGGCAGCTGCAGGCCGGCGTCCGGGAGGCAGACGGTGCGGACGGTGTCGCGCTCCACGGCGCAGGTCGGTGAGTCCGATTTCAGCTGCAGCAGCGCTGGGAGGCAGGGTGAGGAAGAGAGCGAGGATTTCAGGGGAGAGGAGGGAGGGGGTGGGGGTCTGGGGGGAGGAGGTGGGATTGCACACGCGTGGGTCTGGAGTTCGCACGGCAGCAGGGAGAGCCAGACATCTTACCTATGTCATTGTTGTAAGTGTCATCATCGAATTCCTTATGGACGATGTATTTTTCTACTTCAAACGTCTGCTCCTCCTTTCCAGGGATCAGCCGGTACGTCCTGCCCAGGACCACCTTGAGATGGTTGGGAGGATACCTGATGGAGAGATGGCTCGAGGATGTTCTTCTCTAATGGGCCTGGTCTAAGGCCTTAGAGAGGAGGAGGGCCCGCCGGGTTCTCATCCCTACCTTTCCTGGAAGCAGTGGGCGGCCGACAGCACCCAACAGGAGCTGATCAGGATCCCCCCACACAGAAACCGCTCCCCTGGGGACCTCCTGTTCCTGGCGAAGATGGCGGCCTGCCACGGGTGGGAGGTGATGTCTGCGAAGAGGCCTCCTTTGATGCGCAGCTGGGGCTGCTTGTAGTGTCTCAGGCCACAGGTGACTGGGGAGGGAAGTGCAGAGCCGGGGTCAGACCTGTGGGCCTGGGCGAGGTCCCTGAGCCCCATCCTGGTGTCTTGACTTGGAACCCGGGTTTCTACCCCCGATGCACTTCTGCAGGCTGAACAGAGGGATGGAGCCATCTCCACGGCAAAAAAATCCACAGCCTGCATGCGGTGAGTATCCAGGACGAGCTAAGCACTGTATAGACACTATCCTTAACCCTCACAGCACTCAGCTTCAGAGAGGCCGGGACCTTTTTGCCGAGGCCACAATGGCACCTGGATTAGAACCCAGATCTGACTCCACAGCCGGGGGTCTTTCTGCGATGCTTTGTTACCTCTGCTTTTCTCCTGCAGCCACTTCCTGGCTTAAGAAATAACGAGGCGTTGCAGCTTCTTCCTGGGGAATGTCTACCCCATGGCTTTCCCATCGACTCAGCCGTACCCATCCTTCCAGGCCCACGGGACAGGCTGCCCCTCATGAAGTTTTCCTAATACTGCCAGCCCACCGGTACTGCCCGCTGAGGATGCGCCGTGTGTGACCTGGGTTATGTGTCTTACCTGCCCAGTTAAACTCTATGTGCCCTGAGGAACAGTCTGGCTGATCTGTGTGTTCACAGGAACCGAGTAATAACAATCGGTTCTCAGCCGATTTCTAAAGTTTCACTTTTTAGCAAAGTGTGCCAACTTGCATTTCTCTCGGTCTCCACCCCCTCTGGGTAAACCCCTCCCCCTGTGTTAACTGGCTTCTGGGAGAAGGCGGGACAGCAGCCTGGAAGACACAGGAAGCAGCAGAGGACAGGGTCAGGAGTGAGGCTGGGCACGGGGAGGTGGCCACAGCTGGCCTTACCACACTGGGGCACGTCGCAATACTCCCACGTCAGCTGGCGATCCTTCAGCACGTGGCACCAAGGCTGGGCGTCCCCATCTGGGTTCCTAGTCATAAGCAGGGAAGGTTTCCAATCACATCACAAGCCAGGGAAGAGGGGAAGGCTGCCCAGCTGGGAAGGAGGACCCTGAGCCCCGGGCTGGGCTCAGCCGCAGACCCCACCAGAGGGAAATGACTGTAACATTTTTCTTCTGTCATTAACATTACGTCTTCATCTCCCAGCTGTGCCGGGAGAAGACTCTTAGGACGGAACAAAGGGGCCACGTGAGGACAGCACAGATGAGGACAGACCCTCTAACATGGGATTTGGGTCAAGAAACCGGAGGACTTTCCTTTTCACGACAGGTGCAAATGAATAGGTTGGGCTGGGTCACATCCATGGTTCCCTCCCACCCACTGGGCCTCTCATGTAACTTTCAGCATCAGACCCCTCCCAACCCGCTCCAACCCCGCCCTCTGCACAGACGCCCCGGACCCTGTGCTGCGCACCGGCAGTGATTGTGCTTGCCCAGGCCCAGGGCCTGCGCGTTGCTCTTCCAGGCGGTGTAAATCTTGCCCATCAGGATCATGGAACTCCACGGAAGGCAGGAGGCCCCAGACGTGGTGAGGCTGTGGGTGCCGCGGTATGCCAGCCCTTTCCCCTGGTAGCACTCCCCATCTTTTTCTGGAATACAGGAAATCTCAAACTGAAACAAAGCCACTTAAATGCTAAAGCAGGCAAGTGGGGTTTGCAGCAGGGCCTAAAGCAGAGCTGCCGGCCTGGGACGCCCAAGGCAGCCGGCCCACCACCCTTTTTCTGTCCTTCAAGCCCTTTCACACGGGGTGGTAAGTGGCTTCCACCCGGTGCCAGCCCAGCCTCCATCGTGGGCTGTGGCTTCCTTGATGGCTGTGTTAAGAGAGACTCTGAGGAATATTCAGGTTCGGCAGAAAAGGGTGCTGAGTGCAGCTAGCAGGGATTATTCCTAGAGCTGCTTGGAAAGCAGTTAGGGGCTTCCTTGTGTATACTTGACAGGCTGCTGGGAACCTGGGTGCTTCAGTGGGGGGACACGTGGGCAGACCTAGTTTTCTCAGATATTGTCCGCTAGGGACCTGAAGGATTTGCTGCACTTGGGAAGGAAGGGAGAGTATGAACCTTCAAATGCTGCGTATTTGTCCCATTTTACCCTCTTTTCTCCCCACTTGAAACTGACAAAGTATACTACCATGCACAGATAGCATAGTGATAAGTGACCTTTAAGATCATCGGGACCAGTGACTCCCAAGTTATACCAGAGCTGGGGGGTGGGGAGGATGCTTTAGAGTTACTCTAAAGAGTTCTCAAATTCACAGGAATATCAGCGTCACCTGTAGACTGAATGTACACAATTTTTGTAAATGCATATTTAGAACTTTAAAACACATTTTCCCTACTACTGTGATAAATAGTCAGTTATCGTCATTTGCAAAAGCACCACTGAATTCACAGTACCTTTTTGTAACTGAGTGTTTTTTCAATCTGGGAAATTTTCTCACATTAAAAGTCTTTACAGAGACAGAGAGAGATCTTGAGAAACAGGTCCATTAATCAAAAAAGAGAGAACCTCCATGCCTTCTCAAAGGGATTGGAAATCACCAGTACAGCCCCGTCTTCTCTGCTGATGAGGAAACAGAGGGTCAGAGCTGTGCAGAGATCAGCTCAAGGTCAAACAGCTAGTTTGATGCCAAGCTTGGGCGAGGACCTAAGCCTCTTGACTTCCTTCCCTCTGACACCGAAATGATTAACTACCAGCCCAGTCCTTTGTTTCCTCGTTTGCAGAAGGACCGTCAGCGCTGTCCTCCAGACCCTTCCCCCCGTGAGGCCACAGAGGCCATGGGGAGGCTGCACTTACCCTCGCCGCAGGCTGGAGTGCTGCAGAACTCGGAGATGTACTTCCCTGCCTTGAAGATGTAGCACCAGGGCTTTGAGTCTCGGTCTGGGTTTCTGAAAAATCAGTCAGGAAAGCCAGGGGAGGTGAAGAGTGAGGCCCGCCTCTCGGGCCAAGGGCTCTGCACCTCTTCCGGGGATAGAGTTACGCGTGTTTGTTGTACACAGGAGAGTCAGATCGTGTTGGGTGGAGGTACGACCTTGCAGTCGTCTTTATTTGGAAATTAAGCGTGGTTTACGGAGGTGCACGTGGCTGCCACGTTGACAAGGGGTGCACCGTGATGGTGAGCTTTATGGGTTAACTTGGCTACTGCGCCCAGTTTTTGATCAAACACCAACCTAGGTGGTGCTGGGAAGGGCTGGGTCAATGTGGTTCACATCTGCAGTCAGCAGACTTTAAGTAAAGGAGTTTCTCCTCCATAGTGTGGGTGGGCTGCATCTAATCAGTTGAAGGTACTAAGAGTAAAAGCTGAGAAGAAGTTCTGTCTCAGGACTGCAGTATCGACTCGGGTCTGAGTTTCCAGCTCGGGGAGCCTGCCTACAGATTCCAGACCTACCAGCTCCCACAATCACGTGAGCCAATTCCTTAAAATAAATCTCTTTATGTATACACATCTCCTATTACTTCTCTGGAAACCCTGACAGAGCTGACGCAGGTCTTTCCCTGACTGTGGCAGCTTCTCAGCAGAGAAGATCCTCCAGGGCGGGGAAGGCGGCCCTCTCACCTGCAGTAGTTGTGATTCCCGAGGCCCAGCCTGATGGCATCAGGCCTGCGCCCACTGTAGGGCTTCGTGGCCAGGCTGCTGCTGTTCCAGTTGACGCACTCGGCCCCGCTCTCCGCTGTGCTCCACGTGCCTCTGTAGGTGATGCCCCGGTCCTTGTAGCATGTGGCGCTGGCATCTGAGGGGAAACCGGACACACAACACCTCCCGTGTGAATCCTCCTTTCATTTAGTTTCCAAAGGGGGTCTCACCTCAAACCACCGAGGCAGGAGCTGCTGAGCTGCCTGGGTGACTGGGTCACCCCGCTGACGGGGACCGCGCCAGGCTCCAGATTTGTGCCCGAGGCCCTAACCACCCTCGGATGATCCATCCCATCCCACCCCAATCCTTCCCCCATCACTGCATACTTGCTTTCCTTTCTGGGTAGCTTTGAAGGTGGGATTTCACCCTGGTGGGTCCCTGTCTCACAGCCACCCACCTATCACTCACCTATTTCACAGCGTTTCCCGAAGAACCCTTCAGGGCACTGGCAGACAAACTCTGAGGAATAGAGGGCCTGCCAACATGTCCCCCTGTTGAAGCACCGAGGTTTGCTGCAACCTGTCAAGTAGAAGCAAGGGGACCCCTAATTACTTTCCAAGCAGCCCAAGAATATATGAGTCAAAGTTGAAGCGTGCTGTCTGCATGCACACACGATTCCGAGCACTCCACAAAAACGAACTCATTGACTCCTCACAGCCGACCACGAAGTCTGAACGACTGTTGTCCCATTTTACAGATGAGCAAACTGAGGCTCACAGCCTCAGGCTTTCTGCTCGGCACCTTCACCTTGGCCTAGGGCAGAGTGTGACTGCAGCCCCAGTTGAAGGGTAGACAGGCCCGGGACCGTGACAGACAGGGCTGGGGCCGTGAGACTGGACTCGGGGCTCACAGCCTGGCTTGGGTGGACACGTACTGTTGACGGGCACCGAGTGGCACTGGGCCCGGCCACCGTTGCACCAGCAGTGCTCCACCCTGTTGCCCCTGAGCAGGGGCCGCAGCCAGGACTCATGTTGCAGGTACGTCATCTGTGTTTTCTCATCTCTGCAGGTCACTGTAACGACAGACAGGCCAGCCTCTTTAGGGCCCGACTCACCCCAAACTGACGCCACCCCCCAACCCCGCCCCCGGCAATCCTGCTCACTTTGGGGATAATCCGTCCTTTACTCCTTCCTTGCTCTCAGCCAGAAGACAACAAATACCCCATATTTCGTCACCAAAGACCCCTTTCAGCTTTCAAAAACAATTTCAGATTCAATTTATTCGGGGGCAGTGCCAATATTACTTTCCATATGACTGTGTGATCTTTGCATTCAATTTCCTATGAAAATCAGTTATTTTCTTGAAATATATAATAGAATATAATGGTGGATTTCTACTATTTCCTTATTTTAGTTTCAATGAAATATGAAATACACTTATGAAAAACAATAAAAAAGACCCCTTTTATTGTTTTTCCTCTGATGGGCCCTTGTTTTGAAAGAGTTTATCTATCAAAACACATTTATTAGGTAATACTCTAAGTTTTCATTTTAGTTCATCAAAAATATGCACATGTACGCAACTGCCTACCAGAATTTTGGATCCACATTAGCATTACCACATTGAGATGATGCATTTCTGGTCCCAAACAAAGAAAACTGACATTTTAGTCTGTGCAGAAAATTTGCTACTTCCATTAGTACTTTGGTATAATGAAAATAGTTGAAGTACTCCCATTAATACACTCTCCTTTTCTCTCTCTCTGTTTGCAACCCAGAATGTGAACTTAAAACATCTTTAACTTTTAATGAATTGAAGCAGTGACATACGTTCCCTGTCAACAATACTGCTGTTCCTTTAGAGGGCCTTCGGGGCCAGGGTACGCTTGCAGGAAGCACCGTGCTACCCGACCGTGGAAGCAGTGAGAGTGAAGCTGTGACTCACTCTGGGGAAACTTCCACCTTAAATGGGTGTTGCAGAGCCTTCTAGCCCCCAAAGACGTAGGTCACGAGGGAGGAGGGATGATCTGGGACCTGCAGCGGGGCCTGCAGCTCTTTAGATCAGAGTCAAGACAATCGGGCCGTGAGCACGTTTTATTCTTGGGATCCTAGTGGGAACATTCCTTGGGTTTCTAGTCTCAGCTCTAGACACGGCCTCACAGAGATGGTCTTCCCACAGCACTTCCGTGAAGCACCCCAGGTTAGTCATCCCTGAGTTACCAACCGAAGAAACAGACGCACAGAGAAGCTAGTTAACAAAGATGCTGAATGGAGTGCGAGGTGGTGGGGATCACAGCCCAGGGAAAGGCCCTGGAGGACCAGGACCGTGCGGCCTGGCGGCTGTGTGACCCTGGGCAAGTCACCCCGCCTCTCTGGGCTCTGTTCTCATCGGTGTAATATTCTAATCCGTTTTCTTTTGTGCTATTGGGCTTGCAGGCTCCCAGCAGCGAGCGACTCCCAGGCATCCTGACCCCTTGAGGACCTGTTCCTGTCCCCTCAGAGCCTGTGTGAGTGGCGAGACAGGACAAAAGCATCTTAGCAGAGTCTCACCTTCACGGACCTTGAGTAAGCAGGTCACGTGGAAAAAAATCCCCGCTGGAGCCTAAAGCACCCTGACCCTGAGCCTGACCTTCAGCCTGACTTGCCTCCACCCCAGTGACATCTCACCTCCACCTCTGTGCGATCTGGCTCCTCTCCTGAGTCGCCTGTGGATTTCCTGCAAAGAAACCGGGGGCGGAGGAAGAGTCAGCACATGCTGGGTGTCTTAGGAATAAGGGTGGTCAAACCAGAAGACCACCATCAACCCACCAATCAGAGGCCACCTGCCCAGAGTATCCCCCTCACATAATGGGCCCAGGTGGAATGTCCATCACCTGCTTTCCTGTCTAATTCTTTCCCCCCTTCTAGACTAGTCCTGTCCAAAAGGACTTTCTGAATGATGGAACTGTTTAACATCTGGGCCGTGCGATGCAGTAGCCACTGGTCACATGTGATGACTGAGCACTTCAAATGTGGTGTGACTGAAGTGAATTTTAAATTTTATTTAACTTTAATTAATTTTAAATTAAAATAGGCACATGTGGGTTAGTGGGGTTGTAGGCACCCGCCACCCCCGCGATCCCATCTCCTCCAAGTAGCTGCCCCGACTCTCCCTTCTCTAAAATCCTGCTGTGCGGGCATCGCTCACGTGGCCTGAATGATGCCCTGAGCTGCCAGGCATCTGCAGAGAGCACGTGTGTTGTGTAGCTTCCATCCCAAGTAGATAGTACACGGTACACGGGCAGTTCGCCTGCTTCCATGGCTCACAGCACCTGTACTGTCTTTTATAAATACTTTCTGGATTCATTCAGACACATCCTTTAAAAACAGCCCCAAAGGGCTTCCCTGGTGGCGCAGTGGTTGAGAGTCCGCCTGCCGATGCAGGAGACACGGGTTCATGCCCCGGTCCAGGAAGATCCCACATGCCGTGGAGCGGCTGGGCCTGTGAGCCATGGCCGCTGGGCCTGCGCGTCCGGAGCCTGTGCTCCGCAACGGGAGAGGCCGCAACAGTGAGAGGCCCGTGTACCACACACACACAAAAAAACCCAGCCCCAAAGAAGGCATTGAGAGGCAGTGTTTACTCAAGTCAGAACGAGTGCCTAGGGTTCCGCTGGAAGCCTGGATCCCAAGCATTGTCCACCGCGGGGAGTGTGTCCAGGTGTGTGCCGGCACAGACAAGAAGGCACACCCACCTGGCTGGGTGAACTGAAGACAGCTCCACACAGCAGCAGCACACACAAGAGCTCTCTCTTCACTGCGTTCATCATTTCCTCAGTGTCCCTTAAATTCTGGAAGAAGGGGGAAAAAACCCTTAACCGTGTGATGAGAGAGGACCAAGAGGAGAACGAAGTGCAGGAGTCAGCCAGCACCCCCAGCGTCGGCTCCCACAGCAGGAGAGGCCATGGCGAGTGTCTGAAGGATGGTGTCTTCTTATCGTATGCCTTTTTTATTGTGGTAAAACACACATAACAAAATTTACCATTTTAACCATTTCTAAGTGTAAGTTCAGCGGCATTAAGTTCCTTCACACTGTCGTGCAGCCGTCACCACCATCCATCTCCAAACTTTCATCTTCCCAAACTGAAGCTCTGTACCGGGTAAACCCGAACTCCCTGTTCCCCTGGCAACTACCATCCTACTTACTATTTCTATGAATCTGACTGTTCCAGGTACCTCATATAAATGGGCTTATTATATAGTGTTTGTCCTTTTGTGTCTGACTTATTTCACTGGGCATAATGCTCTCAAGGTCCATCCATATCATAGCATGGGTCAGAATTTCCTTCCTTTTTAAGGCTGGATAATATGCCACCATCTGCATGGACCGCATCTTGTTTATCCATCCATCTGATGATGGCCATGGGTTGCTGGAAGATGATTTTGCCCAGACATTTCTGTGGGCTGAAGGCTGAGACCACCTCTGGCACTTCTTGGCAGCCTGGGACCTTAGGGTGCTGGTTTGGTTTCCCTTGAAGTGAGTTGCTGCCCTGGGGTTGACTAGATGGACTCAGTTGCTGCCCTGGGGTTGACTAATGTCTCATCTCTGACTTTTTTAGAGGAAACCATAGGAATTTTGTTGCTGGCACATTGCCTCAGATGGCCTGAGCTCTCCCACTTAGAACATCCACGCCTCCTTGTCCGACAAAGGAAAGTCTCCCGCCACCAACTCCCCCCGAGCCCCCCGGCTCCATCGGGAAACCGGCCTCTTTTTTATAGACGGGGCCCGTGAAGTGCAGCTTTGCAGAAAGGAGGGGTGACATCTGGTCTGGTCATCAGACTCAGATCTTCCTGGACCCACATCCCTGGTTCCGTGTGCCTTGCCCTGGTGCTCTCACCCTCAGCAGCCCAAAGTGGGTTCGTGGGTTGGGGTGTTATTTTGTGGTCTGGCAGCTCCACTCACTCCCTCGTCCGCAAGAATTAAATCAGGGCTTTTCTTCCCTTGACTCACTTCCCCTCAGTCACAACAACTCTGGTCCCATCCCTCCCCCTCATCCCAAGCATCCGAAGGGTCCCTCGGATTCAGAGACGTCCGGGACTTGGACCCTGGCGCTGGCTCGGGCTCCTTTCCTATCCGAGGTGCAGTCCCCTCAACCACAAGCTCCCTTCAGAGCGAGGATGAAAACATAGAGGGAGATGGTGGGAGAGGCTCTGTGCCCCAGTGACCTTCTGGGGCCGCTGGCGACAGGCAGAGGAGGGCACGGAGCTGTGGCGGGGAGGGGAGGGGGCCGGACAGTCCGGGCAGAGAGTTTCCTCGGGCTCAGAGGGCGTCCTGCCAGGCAGCACACCCCTCCCCTACTGCGAAGGAAACAGAAGGAAGCCAGGATCTGGGTCTTTGTTCCAATGTGGCCTGCCCAGGGCCCCTTCCCCGGGCAGGGCAGGGCGGTGTGCGCTTCTTGGGGGCCCTTTTCTCACTCACTGCAGGAAGCTTGCTGCGACACACTGGTTCCAGGCAGTTTCAGAAGGAATAACTAGGGGGTCAAGGGCATCCGAACAGGAGCCCGCGGGGGAGCCTTTTGATCCCAGGCCATCATTCCAGAATTTCTTGCTCAGTGTTCCTCGAATTTCCCCTTTGCCAAAATTTCCCCAAATTCCTCTTCAATTCCCTGTCTTAATTTTAACCCAGTACTTATAACCTTTTAAAATAGGTCTTCTTAAACACACTCCCCCTCTCTCTTCCTGCTGTTAATCATTTTTCACGTTTATAGGTTGTCCCAGCTGCATTATCGCCGCCAAGCCTTGGCGACGGGAGAGCTGTGCCCTCTCAGGACTTTACGAGCAAATTCTGAATCAAAGAATGAACGAGCCCGCGAACAGGGAATTTGATTCTTCTTCATCTCGCCTGCCAACCAGCCGGGGCTTCCAGCAAATTCATTCCCCTCATACACGGTGGATGCCCGTCAAGTTACTGTGTAATTTCAAGAACTCAAGGCCATCCTAAGTGGAGCACAAGTCTAGAGGTTGGAAAATTGCAAAGAGCCAAGTGGAGCATTAAGACATTTGCATTCCCTGGACAAGTGGGGGAAGGGGGGCCAGGTGGGGGGAGGGATGCACTGAGGGCTGCGTGTAAAGGCGCCAACAGCTGCATGGCCTCAGACCCTTTTGCAGCTAAAGAATCAGCAGAAGGAGTGTATTTTTGTCTTCTGCTCTGGGACAGCTGGAGCCTGTCTCTCTTCTATCAGCCCTTATCAGGCCCCTGCTTCGTTTGGCCTTGCTGGGCCTGGAGCTGATCCAGTGCCTAAGAGCCTCACACAAACCACATGATGGCTCCATACTCACTGCACAAAGGGGATGGAAGCAGCTGGACGGGCCAAGTGGGGTGAGAGGATGACAAAGAAATGAGTCATCCCGCCTGCAGACAAGCAGTGCCTTCCCAGGACAAGGGAGTGAGGGGGAAGGAGGGAAACTGTGTCCTGGTTTTGCCTTGGTAGAGCTGGCAGGGGGTGTGGAGGTCTGGGGGCAGCGCCTGGACAAAGAACAAGTGACCCCAGAAAAGCAGACTGGACCCAGGACCCTGGGGTCCATGCCAGGGCGGACCTCAACCCTGGACCGCAAGCTCCCACCAAAGGGAGAGGCGCCGGTTGCCCATGTGAGGCCAGTAGGAGCGGGGGATCTGAGGAATAAGCATAAGAAGACCTTTGGAGGTTCACGTTATAAATACTTGTAATACTTGTAATTTTTTCTGTGCTCTTTTCCTTTTGCTGTATTTAATAGTTTCCCAGAATCAAAGAACTAAAAAAGTAAGGAAGCAAGAAGAGAAAGGAAGGAAAGAAGGAAGGAAGGAGGGACGGAGGGAGGGAGGAAAGACAAGGAAAAAGAAGACCGTGAGGATGACAGACTTTTGTGGGACTAGAATCCCTGAGTCACTGGAAGCATCACTGTATGGCGGGGAGTATGGAATGATTCTAAGGCCCGTGGTCTCCACGCTCCCAAGGCCCCAGCCCTGGCAGCCCACCCTGGCACATAAAGTCAAGTTTTGTAGATTTGCACAAGGCACCCTCTCAGCGGATGGAGTTCAGCAGATGCAGAGCTTGGCAAGTTGACAGAGAATCTGCGCAAATTAGAAACATCAGGACACGTGGCAAATAAAGCGTGGCCTGGATTCGCAGGCTGCGCTGGCGGGCATCCTTGTGTGGGACCAGCCTGTAGCCTCTGCCTCCAGGGCGTCCCCCGACCTGCCTAGAAGCGGTGCTGGATCCTGCTTGGCTGCAGAGACAAAGTGACTCTGTTCTCTGACCTCTGAACAACTGTGAATGAGGACTGCTCCGGGGGAGAACAATAGTGTGGTAACCAGGGAGGAGGGTTAGTCTCTAGGAGCCAAGGGTGCCACTGTGGCTGGGAAACTAATCACGCCAGCTAGAAGCACCGGGTTCCTTTCGGCAGTGGTGACACGGGGAATGCTGATTGATGGGCACCAGTTCGTAACGGCTGGAGTCTGAGGGTGGTGAGGCCATGGGAAGGGCAGCAGGACAGCCAGAGGAAGGGTCTGGGGAAATGTGGTGGAGGCTTGTCCTCAGGGTCTTTCACTGTCCCTTGCAATGACCCGTTCTGTCCACCTGCCCCTAGAAATTTCTGCTCTTAGGAAAAGGACAGATACGCTCATTCGCATATGGTGTGACTGCGTAAAAATGCATGTGCTGCTCTTCCAAAAAGCATCTATATTTTGAGACATCAAATCTGCTCCCAGGGATGCAAATACCAAGAGGGCTAGACTCTCAAGGCTTCCTCCAGGGCTGACGTTCTGTGGTTTCTATTGTGAGAACAGACGCTGTGTGAGCTGTCAAACATGTACACATGGGGATAAGTACTTTCATGTAAACACTCAACCACATCCCATAACACGACCTGCAATAAAGGTCTGGACCAATGCAGTCAATCAATCGAGTTCTGTGATTCTAGGTACAAACAGTGCAATTGCCCGGAAGTTAAAGAACTTGAGGACTTGCAGTGTCTACTGTTGGCAGCAAGAAAAAGGCAGAAACGTGAGCAAGCTGGAGGACCATGGAAATTGCAAGGGAAAGATGAAGGTAAGTTGAAACTGTTAGCAAATTTTGCACCAGTGTGCAAGGTTTGCTACCTTTATTTTTGGTAAAGAGGATTCTTGGGATGTTATTGCTTTGCAAAGCTTCTCTCTGGAAATCTGAGTAAGAGAAAGTCAGTCTCCAAGGACACCAATACTCCAGAATGACTCAGGACCTTAAGACAAACAACACCTTCCCCGACCCGCCCTGCCCTCCCCTCCCCCCTGCCCCGGGCAACCACCATGCCCAGGAGGGATGCCAACAAATTAGAAAAGAAGCGGTAGGTCAGAACGCCTTGGAACAGCAAAGGCATGTCACTAAGTCAGGGCAAGAGATGAAGTGAGATGGGAGGAGGAAGCAGGCTTTGGAAAGGGGGTTGAGCTCCCCGAAAAGCACACCTGTGTCTGGACCAGCGTCAGAGCCCGGGGCCGGAGCCGTTAGCTTGGTAGCTCTGGTCCCACCGGTCCCACCTATACAGGTCCTGCTTTTTATAGAGCTCATGCTCTCAGAATAAAAACCATTTCCCAAAACTGCCATCACAGAAGCAATTCTTAGCTTTTCCCTAGAGATGATCATACTAAGTGAAGTAAGTCAGACAGCGAAAGACAAATACCATATGATATCACTCACATGTGGAATCTAATTTTAAATAATGATATAAATGAACTTATTTACAAAACAGAAACATACTCACAGATTTTGAAAACAAACTTAAGGTTACCAAAGGGGAAACATGGAGGGGGGAGGGAAAAATTAGGAGCTTGGGATCAGCATACACACACTACTATATATAAAATATCAATAGATAACTAATAAGGACCTACTGTATAGCACAGGGAACTCTATTCAATATTCTGTAATGACCTATATGGGGAAAGAAGCTGAAAAAGAATGTGTGTATATGTATACATAAACTGAATCACTATGCTGTACACCTGAAAGTAGCACAACACTGTAAATCAACTAGACTCCAATAAAATTTTTTTAAAGTAATTTTCTATATGCCAAAGCTTATTTCCTCTCTTCCTGAACAGAACTCTTTATAACTAAGGAAAAAGAGAGGAGTCTGTTTCTTATCTAACTGGATTGATTCCAGTGAGGTTAATAGGATAAAAATACTCTCCTGGCACCTCCCATCCACTCCCACCTCCACTCTGTTACTCAGCAGAATTCCCTGCAAAACGTCTTCAAAATATAGGCACATGACCTGTGTCCAAGTTTTATACGACATCAGCCTACTTAGAACAATCTGTCCTGAGCATTGCCATTGTCTCCCCTCTCCACCGTCTGCCAGGTAACCCTGCTTATCTGGAGGAACGCAGGGAGTGCAGCTGTGGGTCTAGGAAAATAGAAGTCCATCTTGCCTCCTGTACAGTAAAAACAAAAGAAGTCCTTTCCTTATAAACTTAGACCCTTGCAAAGAAAACAGAAGGTTCAGCTGGCAAAGCTAACTTCACGAGTCAGTGCAAGGACGTGTCATCCCCAAGTCTGAATCTCAACAAACCTGCAATCAAATGGTTATCTAAGGGAGGATCTTGTTCAGCCATGAGCTAGTTTCGCCTGTTCCTTCCACTCCCTAGAGCAAGCATCACTACGAGGAATGAAATACACAATCATTTGATAATTCTTCAGTCTCCTTCCAGATTTCAACACACGTCAATCAGGAAAAAATGATCAGAGGCTTTCCTTGTATCACTACATGCGGAACTTTGTCCACATTTTATGAGGCTCACGTGAAAGTGACTGATAGCAGAGTTTTGAGAAACGCGTGCGGGTGAATGCCACTTACTCATCTGGTACGGGAGTCGTGACCCCTTGCCAGGCATCCCTTGAATCGCTTAAGTCAATATTGTTATCTCATGTTTGCGGATGAGAGAACTGAACTTCAAAAAAGTATAAGGAACTTGCTCTGACGTGACACGTCTGGGAAAGGGAGGAGTAGGGTCTCAAGACACCCGGTTCTACCGAAAACCCAGCACTCGCTCTTTCCACGACTCTCACTGGGTCCTGATGCCGGACTGTCGTGCTGTTGTGTGCTCAGAGTTGCTGTGGAGCGGACCTGCTGGTTGGCACTCAGGGAGCATAGCCTCTGGGGCCTTAGTTCAAACTCTAACCACCGCTTACAGGCTGTATGCGGTTCCCGGTTTTCTAATGGGCTAGTCCTTTCCACCCTGCCTGACTGTGATGATGACAGCTAGCGAAGAAGCAGGTAAAGCCCCCAGTTGCTGGCCTGCGCACAGCAGAGTAAACTGTACCATACTTACGGCCAGGAGTGCCCTTTGGACGGGGGAGCGCCAAAGTTTACAGCTTCTGCTTGGAACGTTGACTAGAAGGGAAGCCAAGTTCTATGGGGTCATCATCAAGGTCAAGTGTTAATACCAAATCCTGTCTCCTAGATCATCTGGAGATCTTGCGATAACCTCTAACTGGATTCTTTACGATTGAAGTCAAGTTTCATGCCCTTCAGCTATGTGCACAGATCTGTATTAACTGGAGCCCTTATTTCCTGGATTATGGGGTGATGTCTTTTATCCGATTTTCAATCTGTTTGTTGGTTCATCTTTCCCAGGCCTACTTACACCACACACACCAGGGCCACTCTGGCCTCTATGGGGAAGGTGGAGTTTGCGGCCGAGGCAGCTGGAAGGTCAGGCCCTCAGTGCTGATAAGGGCTGTCTGATGCAGACCGTGCAAATGTTTGAAACCCAGAGACATTAGGCAAGAAAAGTAAGGAAACTGGAGCTTCTCAGAAAACAAACCAAAACCAAACCAGATCTCCCCTTTCTCTCTGCAGCCCAGGTGGCACACACCGGCTCTTTCTGCAAATTAAAGCAAATTCCTCTTTTGTGTGAACATGACCACATGTGAATAACCAGCAGAGACCAGTTATTGGTGGGCTTTCTGTTTTACATTATTCATAGTAGGATACCGGGTTTAGCATCCTGCCGAGCCCCTCCCCGCGCGCCTTCAAGGAACTGCCTCTGCAGAGGTCTCTAACCAAGGGGCTTGAGAGCCACCTGGGTGCCATCCTCCTGGTTTCCATCAGATCCCCCATCCCATCCACCTTGACCCGAGCCCTGGCTTATTCTGGTTTCCTCTCTTCCTGAATTCACAGGTGATGACTTACTCTGTGTATCATCAACAAACCTGAGCACCAACCATGCACCAGGCACGGGCTCTGTGCTATAAAGACACATACGCTCCATCCACAAAACCTCATAGTCTAGGAAGGGGACAGACAAGTAACTAGACAAGCACACCCCGCAGATCGGTGCTGTGACATGCGGGGGTCGGGTGGGTGGAAGGTGGGCACACAGAGGAAGAAGGCGTCCTGCTGGGATGTGAAGGAAGGGATGCAGGTCACTCTTGGTGAGGTGGGCGCTGGTCGAAGTGGGCTTTCTGGAATGGACACTATATAAGCTGTTTGTCGAACAAAGGCAGGAGTGAGCCAGGCACTGGAGAGGTGTCGCTGGCAAAGCATAGCCCCAAGATGGGCCCATTGTTTGGGGCCCCGGGTAGCGGCAGCAGGCAGCCAGAGCCTCTTAACCTTCAGCACGAACACCTTTCTTTGGGCAAAGGAGTCTGAGTCACACACCCCAGGCTCTCCCTTGGAGGGTGTCCCTAGGAGGAAGTGTGGCTTGGAAAGCCCAAGAGTCCTAGGGGTGTAGGGGCCTTGGGGGAGGAGTTCAACTTGGATTCCCTAATGCCTAATTGTAAGTTAAAGGAATCCTTGCGACTATATAAGAAACAAAAAAGGCTTTTAATACAAAGATCTCCTAGTATCTGGGTTCAGCCTGACCCTGAAGTGGTCTTTCAGAGGCTTCAGGTGGAATCAGGCCAAACCTCTCCAAGCCACTGGGTATGTATCAGGAGCGTCACGTAGCCCTCCTGGGCAGCTCAGCTGAACCCATGGCCAAGACTCACCTTCCAGATCGTGGCCATTGGTGTGGACGGTGTGGGCAGCTGCTAAGGACCCTTGACTGTATCCGTTCCACAAGAAGAACAGCCGCTAGCATTTCCTGGGGAATCATGATCAGAACCAGAGCTTGCCTGAGTCGTGCCTTCAAAAACTGTTTATGAAATGCCTGCTATGGACTTGGCACCTGGTTCCTTTTCCCTTCATCATAGGTCTTAACTTTCAGGAGATCAAAAGGCTTATCCTTCGCTCTACACCCTTCTACAGAAGTCCTTTTCCCAGGAAGGAAAGTGGAATGTAAAATGCACAAAATATCACTAAGAGAATGTGCTGTCCTTATATGTAAATAGACACCTAAGCCAACAGCAGGAGACCATGTAGCTGGACTTGGGGTTGAGCCAGGGCAGATGGTCTTGAGGATTCTTTCTAGCTGGAACTTTCCATCAGTCTAAATCATCCTCGCTTTTTATCTGGCTTCACTGGAGACTCACCACTAGGTTTTGTGAGCTGGTCGACTAGGGTGAGGTTTACCACCTGACACTAGCGACAGAATTTTTCTCTGTGCAAAGCGAGTGGCCCAAAGAAGGAATGGACAGAATATTCTGGTCACTCATTGTCCATCTTGGCCGTCTTATCAGAACAGAGCTGAAAATCACTCATAGAAAATAGGAATTTTATTCTGAGACTGCAGGTGCCAAAGAGTCATCAAAACTGAACACTTTAGCTCAGAACCCAAATGTTCCCTCCCCACCAGATACTCGGTATTCAGAGAAGCACGTGGATTTTGAATTTTGACTGGAACTAAGCCCACTATTAACGCCACGAGTCACGCTGCCACCTCAACCTCTGATCCAAATAACCTGCCCAAACTCTGGAAGCTTTGGAAGATCTAAAGCCAGCACTACGCCTCCCAAATGATCATCTAGCCAAAGGGCCCCTTACACTGCTGTAAAACCCCAGGACCAGAGGAACTCCTGTAGGTGGATTAGGGACAGACCCCCGGGCTGTAACTTCCCCAGATGCTCTGTGGTCCTGGCCACCCATTTACAAAAAGCCTTACATGGTGATGGTGGCTTCAAGTCACACCACCAGGGGTGTGGCTGGGCTGCTTGTTACAATCATCTGAAATATACTGATCACCAGCTCTGCTCACCAACATGCTAGGTCCCCAGGTCCAAGAGTTCCGCCTCCATGAGCAAAAACTAGTAACAGGATCACTTATCTTCCCCTCGAAGCCGGAACTTTTCCAGGCTGGTGCAGAAGCACCTGAGAGCAGCACCGTCACGGGGAGACTCTGCTATGGGGATCCACGAAATAAACTGAGGCGGTCCTGGAGCGTCTGCACAGAGACTGAGCCATTCAGGCAGAGAGCAGCCTCTCACTGGCTCGTGACAAGAGCAATTCAAGGCTGGTGTCTCTGAGAACGTTTTAGGTGGACTCAGTTGATGGGTAGGACGGAGCTATTTCTATTTCAATATTCACGGCATCTCTGCTGGTGCCCCGTCTGGCTTTACTCTCACAGGAAGCACTTACCCGGAAGCTCACTCTGACCGTCATCTATTGATTCTGGACCAGTCAGTGTCTAGATCCCGGGATGAGTCTCCTGTCCACTGGCAAGAATTGCTAGGAAGTCCTTTGGAGGGAATTCCACGGAACGGTTGTGTTTCAGAATTTCTTCATGGGATTGCACACACGTACACACACACACACGTAATCTTTTTCTGTCATCCACCAGCTGCTGCAGGAGACCACCCTTGCTATCCACATCGGTCATCACTACCACACGGCTCTGGGCTTGAGTGTGTCTTCAGTTACCTGACAGCTCCTTCCTTTCCCTTTGCCTCCTACCCTCCCTCCCTGGGAGGTTATGAAAATAAAGATAATAGCACTGAAAGCCTAGAGAGCCTGATCCGGTCCCTGCAGAGTGCTCTGGGAATAGAAGACATTGCTGTTACTCTCCCCTGTAAGCGAAAAGTCCTCCAAGAGCCCCACCCCTTGCACCCCAGGCAAAAAGCCAGAGGACGAAACCTGCCGTGGAGGTGGGGGACGAGGGGGGAGATCAGAGGCCTCCCCGGGACTGTCCTCCACTTCTCTCGCCCAGCACTTCCCTCCCGGTAAATCCTCTGGGGGCGATTCACTCACTGCCCAGCCCAGCCTCAGTTTCCCCATGGGCTCAGACCGCCCCCCCCCACCACCAGGGACCCTCCCGGCTCTGACCCCATCAGCCCATTTCACATTTCTTGCCCGTGAGTCACAAGGTGTGCCCATTGACTATTCAGAGCATTTCTGTGTCATTCTTTTCACTTTCCCGTTTGCAAGCAGAGATTTCCTCTCCAGGAAACACAAGCGTTCTATCTTCTCTCTTCCCCTGACGACCTGGCCCCTGCAAACACTTCAGCCCATCCCAACGAGATGCACATTCAAAAAGAAATCTCCCCCTGGACGAGGATTCTAGCTAATCCCCTTTTGGCCTGAATTACAAAGTCGGCCCCTCGGTGTAAACATTCCTTCACTGGCTCAGAAAGACTTTTAAGAGAGAGAACAGGGGCTGGGGTACAGAGAGGCGCAGAATCCAACCTACCACCGCCGCGAGCCTTCTCCCGTCCTCCGAGAGGCGACCTCTTCGGCCCCAGGCTCTGCTGCCCCTGCACAGCTCCCGCCTCCTTTAAATTTCGAGGCAGGGGGTGGGGTCTGTGGCCCCGGGTGGGCGGGCTTCTCTGTGGCTGGAGGATGCCCAGCGGACAAGGGCCACAGGAGGCAAAGCAGGGCGGGCCTGTTTGTATAAAGAGGGGGAGGAATTCCCCAAGGAAGCAGCACTGCCCATCCTGGCTTGAGGCCAGGCTGATTATTCACCGTTCTGATGTCTTTGAATCACAGCAGTTTGGGAGTTGGACGGGACCTGAAGAATCCTAGTCTCGAGCTCCTAAAGGGACCCTGAGGATCTGCTGGCTCTGAGACCCCCACTGGGAAAACAGGCGTGTACAATTCTAAACAAACACCCGCGGAGGGGACAGGGTGCTTCTGGAATCTCCAGAAGTAACCACCGCTCCGGACACAAGAGGTGGGACGGCTACACTGGCGGACCGGCTGCCCTCCGGGCAGAGGAAATGCCAGAGCTGGAGCGCCTGGGGGGGTGGGGGAACACAGGTAACAGGTGGGTGGGCTCCACCTCCTCACCTGCAATGGAAAGTGCTCAGCCTGGAATCAGCCACTCCCCAGCGCTGTCATTTTCGGGGAAATCATTCTGTAAAGTGAATCCGTGGTCGCTGAGGTCTTTTCGCCTCCCGAGCTCTCCAGCTGGGCTGTGGACACACGTTGGGGCGCTGAGCCGATGCTCTGCCTAAACGTGGCTGTGCACGCCGGAAATTCCACCCCTCCCCCCCCCACCCCTGACACCGGGAAAGCGTTTCAGTGTTCAGGAGTTTGTTCTTAAATGTAAATGCCCCCGTTGGGCTTGGTAACCCCTTGCAGAGGAGTCATAAATGAGGGCGCACCGTGTAGGGGAAATGGGCCATGCCTGAATCAGCTCTCTCAGGAATGAGGGATGTGACCTCAGTCAAGTTTTTCAATTACGCTGCACTTTCGCATCTGATGTCATGTATGGCTTAGAGAGAGACACTGCACACGAGATCCCTGGCACATCCCAGGGTGCAGTCGGTGGCATGTGTTATGTCGGTGTCTAGCCAACACCAGGCACCATTATGGTGAGAGAAAAGTAAGAGAAAGGGTGCCAGAGAGGGTGCAGGAGGCTGGATGAGGAAAGTGTGGGATGACTGGCCGGATGTCCTGTATTCTGATCCTAACTATGCTCGTATTTGTCAGGTGCTGAGAGCTGCTTTCGAGGTTGGACAGTAAGTCAGTCATAGACAACGTTGAACTGGTTTTCCATATTTTTATCAAGCCATAATGGGTCCACCAAGGGCTGTTACAGGAAAGGGGCAATGGGGGACCGAGTCAGGTACGCTGGCGCATTGGAGCCAGGCAAGCTGCAGATAAGCATTATCTGCAGACAAGCATTGGATAAGCTGCAGCAGTGGGAAGGGGCTGTGCCTCGAGACGGTCTACTTTCCTGTAACATGCTTTGCCATGATGATGCTTGGAGGGTTTTGTTTTTTTTTTTTTTTTTTTGGCATTTCTATTCAGCAGGGTGGAAGGGAGGTGGTACTAGGACTTTAATTTGGGCTCCTGTAGAGGATGAATGATCCCATTTAAATGCTTAGATCACATAGAGACAGCAGTCTGGGTAAGGGCTCAGAAAGCCAGGGCAGAGACCCTACTGGGGAGGGGATGAGGGGCAGGATGCGGTTAAAGAGGGGTTAGGGAGAGTCCTCCCCCCATTCTACCCCGCCCCCACCCCTGCCAGGGCGCCTGCAACTTCACCTTTAGAAACGTGATTCCTTAGTACATATATGCACTGGAATAGTACGCAGCCATAAAAAAGAATGAAATAATGCCATTTGCAGCAACATGGATGGACCTAGAGATTATCCTACTAAGTGAAGTAAGTCAGGGGACTTCGCTGGTGGTCCAGTGGGTAAGACTTCATGCTCCCAATGCAGGGGGCCCGGGTTTGATCCCTGGCCAGAGAACTAGATCCCGCAGGCATGCTGCAACTAGGAGTCCACGTGCTGCAAATAAGAGTCCACATGCCGCAACTAAGGGTCCACATGCTGTAACTAAGAAGTCCACAAGCCGCAACTAAAAAAAAAAAAAAAAAAAAGATCCCACATGCCACAACTAAGACCTGGCGCAGCCTAAATAAATAAATAAATTAATTAATTAATTAAAAATTTTTTAAAAGTCAGACTGAGAAAGATGAATATCGTATGATATCACTTATATGTGGAATCTAAACAAACGATACAAATGAACTTATTTACAAAACAGAAACAGACTCACAGACTTCAAAAACAAACTTATGGTTACCAAAGGGGAAGGTGGGTGGAGGGATAAATTAGGAATTTGGGATTAACATGTATACACTACTGTATATAAATAGATAATCAACAAGGACCTAATGTATAGCATAGGGAACTCTGCTCAATATTCTGTAATAAGCTATATGGGAAAAGAATCTGAAAAAGGATGGATATATGTATAACTGAATCACTTTGCTGCACACCTGAAACTAACACAACATTGTAAATCAACTACTGTATACTGTAACATAAAATAAAAATTAAATTAAAAAGAGAAACACGATCCCTTAGGTTTTAAGGCCCCGATTAAATGCAAATTGGATCAGTTAACCTTCAAAGTGGCCTCCAGTAGGGAGGAGCTGTCTGCTGGGCCCGGGATGGCCTGGGGTCTTGAGGTGGACCAAGAGCTGTGGATTGAAAGGAGAGAGTTTTCTGGTCACCAGCAGGTGCCCCCCGGAGCTTTGCTGAAACACAACCAAATGACTCAGACCAGTTAATATCCTGGTCCTAGGAACGGGCCTTTGTGTTCCTACTGAACATGAGAGTGTTTTTCTCTTTCCTAGATTCTGGGGAATGTGGGAGTAGGGAGGCTGCTATGATGACAATGGGAGCATTGATTTTAGTCACAAGATTCCTGTGGGAAAAAAAAAAGAAGAAATGAAAATAAACTTTGGTGAAATCACATCCTGAGAAACTTGTATCAAAGGCCTTTGCTTTCAAGGAAGAGAGATAAAACCCAGGCCCAGATAACAAGGAGACCAACTGGGCACAGGGAAACTGGAAGGAAATATTCCTACAGAATTCCTCCAGGGCTTTCCCAGCAGATGCTGTTTCTGCTGTGGCCCCCTCCTCTGCAGCATCACGAGTCACCAGCCCCCGACCCCTTATCACCCAAGTGGACCCAGGGATGGGCACAAGAACAAGGACCTCGCTGAGACCCCAATCAGCTGAGTAAGAAATGATGTGATGTCTGGAAACTCAAAGAAAAGAGAGACAGACAAGAGGCTTATGACAAGGTGGTCTGGTACCAGAAGACAGAAGTGTTGTGTATAATCTAAGAAGATTTTTTTAGTACAGCAGGTTCTTATTAATCTATTTTATACATATTAGTGTATACATGTCAGTCCCAATCTCCCAATTCATCCCACCACCACCACCACCACCCTTCCCCCATAGTGTCCATATGTTCGTTCTCTCCATCTGTGTCTCTATTTCTGCCTTGCAAACTGGTTCATCTGTACCATTTTTTCTAGATTCCGCATATATGCGTTAATATATGATATTTGTTTTTCTCTTTCTGACTTACTCCACTCTGTATGACAGTCTCTAGGTCCATCTGCGTCTCTACAAATGACCCAGTTTCGTTCCTTTTTATGGCTGAGTAATATTCCATTGTATATACGTACCACATCTTCTTTATCCATTCGTCTGTCAGCGGGCATTTAGGTTGCTTCCATGACCTGGCTATTGTAAATAGTGCTGCAATGGACATTGGGGTGCAAGTGTCTTTTTGAATTATGGTCTTCTCTGGGTATATGCCCAGTAGCGGGATTGCTGGGTCATATGGTAATTCTATTTTTAGTTTTTTGAGGAACCTCCATACTGTTCTCTATAGTGACTCTAACAATTTACATTGCCACCAACAGTGCAAGAGGATTCCCTTTCCTCACACCCTCTCCAGCATTTGTTGTTTGTAGATTTTCTGATGATGCCCATTCTAACTGGTGTGAGGTGATACCTCATTGTAGTTTTGATTTGCATTTCTCTAATAATTAGTGATGTTGAGCAGCTTTTCATGTGCCTCTTGGCCATCTGTATGTCTTCTTTGGAGAAATGTCTATTTCGGTCTTCTGCCTGTGTTTTGATTGTGTTGTTTGTTCTTTCAGTATTGAGCTGCATGAGCTGTCTATATATTTTGGAGATTAAGGCTTTGTCTGTTGATTCGCTTGTAAATATTTTCTCCCATTCTGAGAGTTGTCTTTTCCTCTTGTTTATAGTTTCCTTTGCTGTGTAAAAGCTTTTAAGTTTCATTAGGTTCCATTTGTTTATTTTTCTTTTTATTTCCGTTACTCTAGGAGATGGGTCAAAAAAGATCTTGCTGTGATTTATGTCAAAGAGTGTTCTTCCTATGTTTTCCACTAAGAGTTTTATAGTGTCCGGTATTAAATTTAGGTCTTTAATCCATTTTGAGTTTATTTTTGTGTATGGTGTTAGGAAATGTTCTAATTTCATTCTTTTACACATAGCTGTCCAGTTTTCCCAGCACCACATATTAAAGAGACTGTCTTTTGTCTATTGTATATTCTTACCTCCTTTGTCATAAATTAGTTGACCATAGGTGCGTAGGTTCACCTCTGGGCTTTCTATCCTGTTCCATTGATCTATATTTCTGTCTTTGTGCCAGTACCATATTGTCTTGATTACTGTAGCTTTGTAGTATAGTCTGAAGTTAGGGAGTCTGATTCCTCCAGCTCCATTTTTTTCCCTCAAGATAGCTTTGGCTATTCAGGGTCTTTTGTGTCTCCATACAAATTTGAAGATTTTTTTGTGCTGGTTCTGTAAAAAATGCCATTGGGCATTTGATAGGGATTGCAGTGAATCTGTAGATTGCTTTGGGTAGTATAGTCATTTTCTCAATGTTGATTCTTCTAGTCCAAGAACATGGTATATTTCTCCATCTGTTTGTGTCATCTTTGATTTCTTTTATCAGTGTCTTATAGTTTTCTGCATGCAGGTCTTTTGTCTCCCTAAGTAGGTATATTCCTAGGTATTTTATTCTTTTTGTTGCAATGGTAAATGAGAGTGTTTCCTTAATTTCGCTTTCAGATTTTTCATCATTAGTGTATAGGAACGCAAGAGATTTCTGTGCATTAATTTTGTATCCTTCAACTTTACCAAATTCATTGATTAGCTCTAGTAGTTTTCTGGTAGCATCTTTAGGATTCTCTACGTATAGTATCATGGCATCTGCAAACAGTGACAGTTTTACTTCTTCTTTCCCAATTTGTATTCCTTTTATTTCTTTGTCTTCTCTGATTGCCGTGGCTAGGACTTCCAAAACTATGTTGAATAATAGTGGTGAGAGTGCACATTCTTGTCTTCTTCCTAATCTTAGAGGAAATGCTTTCAGTTTTTCACCATTGAGAATGGTGTTTACTATGGGTTTGTCATATATAGCCTTTATTATGTTGAGGTAGGTTCCCTCTATGCCTACTTTCTGGAGAGTTTTTATCATAAATGGGTGTTGAATTTTGTCAAAAGCTTTTTCTGCATCTATTGAGATGATCAGAAGAATAAAAAATATGGATTTATTCTTCAATTTGTTAATATGGTGTATCATATTGATTGATTTGCATACATTGAAGAATCCTTGCATCTCTGGGATAAGTCCCACTTGATCATGGCATATGATCCCTTTAATGTGTGTTGGATTCTGTTTGCTATTATTTTGTTGAGGATCTTTGCATGATGTGCAATTTTCTTTTTTGTAGTATCTTTGTCTGCTTTTGGTATCAAGGTGATGGTGGCCTTGTAGAATGAATTTGGGGAGGTTCCTTCCTCTGCAGTTTTTTGGAAGAGTTTGAGAAGGATGGAAGTTAGCTCTTCTCTAACTGTTTGATAGAATTCCCCTGTGAAGCCATCTGGTTTTGGACTTTTGTTTGTTAGAAGATTTTTAATCATAGTTTCAATTTCATTACTTGTGATTAGTCTGTTCATATTTTCTATTTCTTCCTGATTCAGTCTTGGAAGGTTATACCTTTCTAAGAATTGTCCATTTCTTCCAGGTTGTCCATTTTATTGGCATAGAGTTGCTTGTAGTAGTCTCTTATGATGCTTTGTATTTCTGTGGTGTCTGTTGTAACTTCTCCTTTTTCATTTCTTATTTTATTGATTTGATTTGAGTCCTCTCCCTCTTTTTCTTGATGAGTCTGGCTAAGGGTTTATCAATTTTGTTTATCTTCTCAAAGAACCAGCTTTTAGTTTTATTGATCTTTGCTATTGTTTTCTTTGTTTCTATTTCATTTATTTCTGCTCTGATCTTTATGATTTCTTTCCTTCTACTAACTTTGGGTTTTGATTGTTCTTCTTCCTCTTGTTGCCTTAGGTGTAAAGTTAGGCTGTTTATTTAAGATTTTTCTTGTTTCTTGAGGTAGGATTGTATTGCTATAAATTTCCCTCTTAGAACTGCTTTTGCTGCATCCCATAGGTTTTGGGTTGTCATGGTTTCATTGTCATTTGTTTCTAGGTATTTTTTTATTTCCTCTTTGATTTCTTCAGTGGTCTCTTGGTTTTTTTTTTTTTTTAATTTTTATTTATTTTATTTTTGGCTGTTTTGGGTCTTTGTTGCTGTGTGTGGGCTTTCCTCTGGTCACGGCAAGCAGGGGCTACTCATGTGGTGGCTTCTTGTTGCAGAGAACGGGCTCTAGGCGCACGGGCTTCAGTATTTGTGGCACGTGGGCTCAGTATTTGTGGTTCGCGGGCTCTTGAGTGCAGGCTCAGTAGTTGTGGCGTACGGGCTTCATTGCTCCGCAGCATGTGGGATCTTCCTGGCCCAGGGCTTGAACCCATGTCCCCTGCCTTGGCAGGTGGATTCTTAACCACTGTGCCACCAGGGAAGCCCTCTCTTTGTTATTTAGTAGCATATTGTTTAGCCTCCATGTCCTTGTGTTTTTTACATTTTTTTCCCTGTAATTGATTTCTAATCTCATAGTGTTTTGGTCAGAAAAGGTGCTCGATATGATTTCAATTTTCTTAAATTTACCAAGGCTTGATTTGTGACTCAAGATATGATCTATCCTGGAGAATGTTCCATGTGCACTTGAGAAGAAAGTGTAATCTGCTGTTTTTGAATGGAATGTCCTATAAATATCAGTTAAATCTATCTGGTCTATTGTGTCATTTTAAGCTTGTGGTGTTTCCTTATTAATTTTCTGTCTGGATGATCTGTCCATTGGTGTAAGTGAGGTGTTCAAATCCCCCACTATTATTGTGTTACTGTTGATTTCCTCTTTTATAGCTGTTAGCATTTGACTTATGTATTGAGGTGCTCCTATATGGGTGCATATATATTTATAACTTTTCTATCTTCTTCTTGGATTGATCCCTTGATCATTATGTAGTGTCCTTCCTTGTCTGTTGTAACATTCTTTATTTTAAAGTCTATTTTATCTGATATGAGTATTGCTACTCCAGCTTTCTTTTGATTTCCATCTGCACGGAATATCTTTTTCCATCCCCTGTCTCTCAGTCTGTATGTGTCCTTAGGTCTGAAGTGGGTGTCTTGTAAACAGCATATAGATGGGTCTTGTTTTTGTATCCATTCAGCAAGTCTGTGTCTTTCGGTTGGAGCATTTAATCCATTCACATTTAAGTTAGTTATCAATATGTATGTTCCTATTACCATTTTCTTAATTGTTTGGGGTTTATTTTTGTAGGTCCTTTTCTTCTCTTGTGTTTCCCACTTAGAGAAATTACTTTAGCATTTGTTGTAGAGCTGGTTTGGTGGTGCTGAATTCTCTTAGCTTTTGCTTGTCTGTAAAGCTTTTGATTTCTCCATCGAATCGGAATGAGATCCTCCCAGGTAGAGTAATCTTGGCTGTAGGTTCTTCCCTTTCACCACTTTAAATATATCGTGCCACTCCCTTCTGGCTTGTAGAGTTTCTGCTGAGAAATCAGCTATTAACCTTATGGGAGTTCCCTTGTATGTTATTTGTCATTTTTCCCTTTTTGCTTTTAATAATTTGTCTTTAATTTTGTCATTTTGATTACTATGTGTCTAAGCATGTTTCTCCTTGGGTTTATCCTGCCTGGGACTCTCTGTGCTTCCTGAACTTGGGTGGCTATTTCCTTTCCCATGTTAGGGATGTTTTCGACTATAATCTCTTCAAATATTTTCTCAGGTCCTTTCTCTCACTCTTCTCCTTCTGGTACCCCTATAATGCAAATGTTGGTGTGTTTAATGTTGTCCCAGAGGTCTCTTAGGCGGTCTTCATTTCTTTTCATTCTTTTTTCTTTATTCTGTTCCACGGCAGTGAATTCCACTGTTCTGTCTTCCAGGTCACTTATCTGTTCTTCTGCCTCAGTTATTCTGCTTGTGATTCCTTCTAGTGTATTTTTCACTTCAGTTATTGTATTGTTCATCTCTGTTTGTTCTGTAATTCTTCTAGGTGTTTGTTCTTTAATTCTTCTAGGTCTTTGTTAAACATTTCTTGCATCGTCTCGATCTTTGCCTCCATTCTTTTTCTGAGGTCCTGGATCATCTTCACTCTCATTATTTTTAATTCTTTTTCAGGAAGCTTGCCTTTCTCCACTTCATTTAGTTGTTTTTCTGGGGTTTATCTTGTTCCTTCATCTGGTACATAGTCCTCTGCCTTTTCATTTTGTCTATCTTTCTGTGAATGTGGTTTTCGTTTCACAGGCTGCAGGATTGTAGTTCTTCTTGCTTCTGCTGTCTGCCCTCTGGTGGATGAGGTTATCCCTAAGAAGGTTTAATTTGGGTAGCCATCCGGTTTTTCAGGGTTGGGGTAAAAATCACAATGGATTTGACGTGATATCATTGGATGTGTCCTTTTTATGCCTTCATCCAGACCAGACTCTCACATTGGTCAGCTGTCCTGGTGACCTGCTGAATAGGACAGGCCGAATGCCTGGAAAGTGCCCTGAAAAATGGTTGCTCTTGTTAAGAATCATTCACCAGGTTGCAAGTTCTTTGACCTACTCTTGCAACTTTTCTGTAAGTTTGAAATTACTTCAAAATAAATAGGTAAAAACTGAGTTATTCTCTTGGAGTAATAATTCTACTTCTGAATATTTAGCCCAATGAAATAAAAAATTTAAATTCCCATGTAAGAAAATAATATGTGCAAGACATTATCCTGAGTATCTAAACACTGAAAATGATATATGCCCAAAAATAAGGGAAGAGTCCTATATAATATGTCAGTATAATGCAACACTGTGTAGCCATTATGATGATTATAGTGTAATTGTATAGAATATCAAAATCGATCATAAATTACCTTACCCAAAAAAGTAGAAAACAAATTTGTATGTGAACTGTGATATAAACTATGTAAGCACCACTTGAGTGTAATAAAGATTGGAGAGAAAGTCAAAAGAGGAGTGTTGTTATTCCTTTCTTTTTACCTTTTAAAAAATAAACTTTACTTTTAGAACAGTGTTAAATTTACAGAAAAAATGAGAATGTATCATATTCCCTGCACCTACTGTCCCTATTAGTGTATTAAATTAGTATGGTACATTTGTCACAATGAATGAACCAAAATTGATGCATTATTATTTTTTTTTAATTTTTTAATTTATTTTTTTTATTGAGGTATATTTGTTTTACAATGTTGTGTTCGTTTCTACTATACAGCGAAGTGGAGTTCCCTGTGCTATACAGCAGGTTCTCATTATGGAGTGCTGTTATTATTATTATTTATTTATTTATTTTTGGTTGCTTTGGGTCTTCATTACTGTGCTCAGGCTTTCTCTTGCTGTGAGCAGGGGTTAATCATTGTTGCGGTGCACGGGCTTCTCATTGCGGTGGCTTCTCTTGTTGTGGAGCACAAGCTCTAGGAGTGTGGGCTTCAGTAGTTGTGGCACACGGGCTCAGTATTTGTGGCTTGTGGGCTGTAGAATACAGGCTCAGTAGTTGTGGCGCACGGGCTTAGTTGCTCTGAAGCATGTGGGATCTTTCCGGACCAGGGCTCAAACCCATGTCCCCTGCATTGGCAAGCGGATTCTTTTTTTTTTTTTTTTTTTGGCTGTGCTGGGTCTGCCTTGCTGAGCACTAGCTTTTCTCTGGTTGCGGCGAGTAGGGGCCACTCCTCATTGTGGTGTGCAGGCTTCCCATTGCAGTGGCTTCTCTTGTTGTGGAGCACGGCCTCTAGGCATGTGGTCTTCAGTAGTTGTGGCACACGAGCTCAGTAGTTGTGGCTCACGGGCTCTAGAGCGCAGGCTCAGTAGTTGTGGCGCATGGGCTTAGTTGCTCTGCGGCATGTGGGATCTTCCTGGATGAGGGATCGAACCCATGTCCCCTGCATTGGCAGGCGGATTCTTAACCACTGCTCCACCAGGGAAGTCCCTGGAGTGCTGTAATTTTTGATGCATTTTTTTTAATACTTTGAAATTGCTTTAATAAAAAGAGACTTACTGACTTTGCACTGGATCCAGGCTAGTCTGAGTGCGACCAGCAGTTTCTCTCTGACTCAGGCAATGGAAGGGCAGGCCTGGTCAAGAGGAGGCAGGCTTGTGTGCCGGAGGGTTAGGAATTTTCCTTAATCTGTTATGGAAAGTTATGGAGTTACCCATGAATGTGTTCAAACACTCCTAGAATACATCTCTTGTTTAATCAATTCCTTCCTGGAGGGAATTGACTTGCTCAGGTTAGCCTCTTGATTCTCTAAAACAGAACTTTCTATCCCATCAGAAAGAGAAAGAAAATACCATGATATCACTTATACGTGGAATCTAAAATATGACACAGATGAACTTACCTATGAAACAGAAACAGACTCACAGACATAGAAAACAGACTTGTGGTCGCCAAGGGGGAGGGGGGTGGGGGGATGGATTGGGAGTTTGGGATTAGCAGATGCAAACTATTATACAGAGAATGGATTGACAACAAGGTCCTATGGTATAGCACAGGGAACTATATTCAGTATCCTGTAATAAACCATACTGGAAAAGAATACACAAAAGAATGTATGTATATGTATAACTGAGTCACTTTGATGTACAGCAGAAAATAACCTACCACTGTACATCAACCCTACTTCAATTTTAAAAAAAGACCGGGGCTTCCCTGGTGGCGCAGTGGTTGAGAGTCCACATGCCGATGCAGGGGACGCGGGTTCGTGCCCCGGTCCGGGAAGATCCCACATGCCGCGGAGCGGCTGGGCCCGTGAGCCATGGCCGCTGAGCCTGTGCTCCACAACGGGAGAGGCCACAACAGTGAGAGGCCTGCGTACCGCAAAAAAAAAAAAAAAAAAAAGACCTTTCCATCCCTAAAAAATTGAGTTTGAAACATAACCCCTAGTTTTGACCTTTCAGGAGTCTTTTTTTTTTTTTTTTTTTTGGCAGTACGCGGGCCTCTCACTGTTGTGGCCTCTCCCGCCGCGGAGCACAGGCCCCGGACGCGCAGGCCCAGCGGCCATGGCTCATGGGCCCAGCCGCTCCGTGGCATGTGGGATCCTCCCGGACCGGGGCACGAACCCGCATCCCCTGCATCGACAGGCGGACTCTCAACCACTGTGCCACGAGGGAAGCCCTCAGGACTCTTTAAATAAGCATGTGTCCACTGTGCCCCTGTGAGCTGTCCACCCTGTGACATATGACCTGTGCCTCTGTGGAGAGAACCTGTGGGTGTAAATCAGAAAATTCACCCTTTTTCCTCTGAAATCAGTTACACCACTGTGGCCAGTTTGCCTGAGCTTTAGCTTCTTTCTGTTTCAGATGAGAGCCGTAAATTCACAGGGTTGTTATTGGACTCAAATAAGACAGCACGGGAAAGAAAAAGCTCTCAGGCTGATGACATGCTATGGGTGATTTCATAAGCCATTTCATAAACTTTTTTTTGCAGCTTCGTCCCTCTTATATCTTTCCTCAAATGGAAAACGCTTTGTAGGGGAAAACCTCTCCTACTTTTTTCTACCTCAAATTTTCTCAAACTGTCTTTGAAGCAGTAGGAGTGTCACACTTATGAAAAAAATCAGTGCTAATGATGTTTTTCTTTTAAAAACAATATTACCAGACTAAATGTAAGATAATAATGCAGGAAGAGAAGAGTATATGGGAAAACTATTTTCTGCTTAATTTTTCTGTAAATAAAACTTTTCTAAAAATGTTTATTAATTTTAGAAATATTTACTTGAAACTGCAAAAGATGGCCATTTCTGATATAAAATTATATAATAATATTATATGCATTTATACACTTTTGACAAATTGTAAACAAGAAATTTTAGCTCTAAGATTACTTTTTAAATTAATTTTAAATACGGCAAGATTACATCTGAAAGAGATGGATATAAAGTCTATGTTTTATCAGTTGATTTCAGTTCGCCTGTAGTAATCTCTAACATTTGAATATTTTCCTCAAATGACACTAAGAATCCAGTTTTTATGGTTTTTTGGCAGAGATTAACTGGTCTGTGAAACCATCCACCGCCGTCTACTTATATGCACATCTATCCCATCTAATCCATATCTGTAAGGATTCTATCAGCATTTTAGGATTGTAAGGGTGTCTGTGGTCCATTAAGTTTACCTGAAGGAGCTTAACTTTAAACCTGAGGACACTCAGAAGTGACCGTTGGAGTCGCTGTGTAGGTGATGCTGGGCGGTGACTTGTCCTACGATATCCAGTGCCACCCAAACCTGAGGCCTCATTGGAAGCCTACATTTGATTTGTTTCCTTTCAGCCCTTCTGGTTATTTCCTTTCGTTTGGAAATAACAAAGCAGCTATAACCAAACTAAGTGGATAGTGATCTGCCCACGAGCTGACCCCATAGTGTCGGGTCCTTGTGATGTCTGGGACAGGCCCGCGGAGGGGGCCGATGCCCTCCTCACCTGCCAGGCACTCACATGACACAGTTACGTGGGCGAGGCAGTCCACGTCAGTTCTGATCATCGTGGGGGAACTGCATGTGTCCAGTGAGACAGGAACCCACTGTTTCCGCTGGACCCCTCCCCCTGCAGCATCACAGGATTCCCTGCCCACGGCCTCTTCCTGAGTCGAGCATTTTTGCCTGGTGAATTCAGCTCTGGTGTGGCCTCCAGTGCCCGTCTCCTCCACCCCAGGGAAGTGATGTGTTTTCTAGGAGATGCTCTTTTAACTCATCCTGACTGACTGTACGTTTCTTTCCCTGTGAGGCATTAGCACCAATCCCAACAAACCTGACGTCAGATTTTTTTTTCCCAGCTCCCCTTTATCAGTGGGGTACAGGGTTTCCTGTTTGATTTTAGACTGATGGCTTTAATCACATCCCAAATGTCACTTGTCCTATCTCACTGTGTGGTTCAGGCATGGCTTAGTCCACAGCTTTTGCTAGAAATTGAGGGAAGCTGCCAGAACACAGAACACTGCACACGCACTTGTTGATTGGAATAATCTGACCTATCCTCCAATTCGAAAGAAAGACCTTTGTGAGCAGCGATCCGCCTGCCTGTCATCACATCACAACTGCAACAGGTCAAGGGCAGAGACCCACCCATTCTCAAGGTACTAGCTGATGTGTTTGGGCTAACAGGGAAATTACTTTGGAAAGTGAAGAAATAATCAGGTTATAAATGTCCATCGACAGGTGAATGGATAAAGACCATGTTGTATATATATATAATGGAATATTACTCAGCCAACAAAAGCATGAAATAATGCCATTTGCAGCAACATGGATGGACCTAGAGATGATCATACTAAGTGAAGTAAGTCAGACACTGATGTCACTTATATGTGGAATCTAAAATATGACACAAGTGAACTTATCTATGAAAGAGAAACAAACTCACAGACATAGAGAACAGACTTGCGGTTGCCAAGGGGGAGGCGGGTGTGGCAGAGGATGGATTGGGAGTTTGGAGTCAGCAGATGTAAGCTTTTATGTAGAGAATGGATACACAACAAGGTCCTACTGTATAGCACAGGGAACTATATTCAATATCCTGTGATAAACCATAATGGAAAAGAATACGAAAAAGAATGTATATATATGTATAACTGAATCCCTTTGCTGTACAGCAAAAATTAACACAACATTGTAAATCAACTACACGTCAACAAAAAAAATAAAGAATTTTTTAAAATTAAAAACTTTTAAAAAGAGAAATAATCAGGTTACCAAGCATTCTGATGCCAACTTTTAAAAAACACCCCCCCCAAAGGGTTCACAGGAGAGGAGAGGTTGTAGCTGAAGAAATAATATTTGAAACCAAGTGAGTAAGTGAGCCCCTCCGAGGGAGCGTTGAGATGGTCAGGTCCAAGCTTGGAGTTAGAATAAGAGCATAAGAGTTTCTAGCACATTCGTGGGCACCGTGTTTAATGGGCTGTTGGGTCCAGGCTGGTAGAGGGCAAAGGAGTCAGGGGTTGGGATAGGTGGAGCTGGAGAGGAGAGGAGACTTGAGGACCGTGAGGCGGGGAACGGGGATGGCTATGGGGCAGCATGAAACTGGGAGGGAAGACACCTTCTCTAGCCCTAACCTTGCTGGGAAATGAAAGGTAATCTGAGTCCTGAAGGAAAGGAGAGGCTACTCCTGCAGGGTGGTGCCAGCAGTGTGGTCCCCCACCTCACCGTTCCTGGCTGTGGTACCCAGGGGATGCTGAGTGTTTGGAGGAGAGATAGAGGGAGGAAGGAAGCTCAAACAGGGAGATGCCAAGTGCTTCCAGGGTGAGCCGGCCTTGCAGACACCACGGGATTGTGGTAATAACTAATTTTATACTGTGCCTTGTCTCTTACAAAGCTCGTTCAGGTACACGATCACTTCTGTTCACAAATGTGATCGCCTAGCAGCAAGACAGAGATGGTGTTAGATCCAATTTGCAGAGCAGCAGACAGAGGCCCAGAGAGGACTTGCCTGTGGCCACAGAATTGTTCACTGATACTGGAGGAAGCCCAGTGAGGTCAACCGAAATAGAATCTGGACTCAGCCAGGATGGTACACAGCAGAGGGCTCCAGCCACCTGTCAGTGGGCAGGCAGAGAGTCCACAGCAGCCGCCTATAGGCGGCAACTCAAGCGAGGATTAAGTTTGCTGATGATTTGGTCTGTCGTGCCCCCAGCAGAACCCACACCACATCAGAAGCCAACGTGCTGGCTAGAGGGATGCTCTTGTGGTAGGTGTGCCCATCAAGTGGCTTCCTGGAACCAATGCTACCTGGCGCTTTCCACGTCCTCAAGGCAGAGCTGCTCAGCTGGCTCTTGTCACCATGGAACGTTCCTGAGGCTGTGTGTTGTGTTTCCTCCTGTCCCACACGGATGGGAACAGAAGACCGCTTCCCCGCGTCCTGTGACCGCCCATGTCTCCCCCTGGGCCTCTTGGCTCCCGGGAATCCCCTGGGTCTGAAGTGGCCCCAGCCTCCCGGTCAGGAGGAGGGCATGGATGCCAAAAAGCTGAGGCTGCCGCACGACTTTGCCCTCCCCACCTGCCTCCACCCTGCCAGACCTGGGACGGGTCACTCTTTTTCCATCCCCAGAGATGCCAAAGGCGTGCCCTTGCCAGCGTCATTAAACTTGGCCCCATAGCCTGACCTCCCCCTGGGCTGGGAGTCCCGCTTTGGTGGTGGTGGTGATGGTGGTGGTGATGAGTCCCCCGGCCGTGCTCTGCCAGCCAGGATGTGCTCCACCAGCCAGGATGTGCTCCACCTGGGGGGATGGGGCAGCCCCGCCTGGCACTTTCTCCCTGAGAGAAGCAGCAGGACGCAGGTGGGACGGACAGGCTCACACCTGGAACACACCTGCCCAGAGGGTCTCTGGCTACCTCTATTAGCAGACACGGTCCAGAGATGAAACTAAGCCCCAGGCCGTTCACCAGGTGCCACTTAAGCTCTTGGACCAGTTTCCTCATCCGTAAAATGGGAATGAAATCCATCCACCAATGATCATTGGTGAGACCTTGCTATGCAAAAATAAGTTCAGTTATGACTCCCTATGAAATACCTTCATAAAGGGTACGGGTCAGAAAGGAGGGTGGGGGCAGGGCAGGCACAGGGGGCAGCGCAGCTACCTCTGCACACCCCACCTGGCTACCCAGCTCCTGGATCTTTCTCAGGCCACCCTGGGGTCATCCAGCTGTGCGGGGGGTGGACGCCAAAGGGGGCGGATGGCTGGAACGGCTAACCCGCACCATTTCACGTAAGCACTCTGCGTCTCCTAAACAGGAAATTGTGCCCTGCCGAATTCCTTTTAAGTGATTCAAGGTAAAGCAATAAACAAAAATGCATCTGAAGTGGTCCTATCTGGCCGGGGTTGGACAAAAAGTTAAACACAATTGTTGATGCACGCACTCCCAGCCTGCCACGCTGAAGGGAGAACGGGTTTCCATCAAGGGTCTAAACTTCCTTGGTTGCGACAGAGATAGCCTGAGTTCCCAGGGAGAATATTAATAGTCATGTCTTACATGGCACCTCCACGGTCAGGCCCTTCACAGGCGTTCAGCCCTGTGAGGGGAGATGCTGTGATCGCGCCCATTTTGCAGATGATAAAACAGAGGCACCAAGAGTTGCGTATCACACAACTAGTAAGTGACAAACCAGGATTTAGTCCAGCCTGACTCCAGAGTACCCCTGTGCAGCCACAACACAGCACTACCCAGCGAAGACTCTCCCAGAGAGAGCAGTAAGGGCATCGGGGAGGGGGCCCCGTGGGGCCCTGAGCTGCCTGAAGCGCTGTGAGAAGGCCAGGACTCTGCTGTGTGCTCAGGAGGTCTGGTCCCGTGCGCGGCGTTGAACACAGAGGGGATTTATTGGCATAGTAGCCGGTAAACTGGCCTGTCGGGCAGCAGACACTGGTCTTTGCTCACCGTCTCTCCCCTTCTCTCTGTGGGACAGGGCCTCTCAGACTGGCGTGCCACGCGTCCAGGGGATGCAGATAGTCCTTATAGCCTGTCACCACAGAAAGATCCTGGGGACAGGCCCAGCCTGGGTCGTGTGTCCATCACTATGGCCTGCAGAGAAGCAGAGAGGGTGCAGGAAGACAGGAGCAGTGGCCAGCACGCTGCCTTGGAGATCACACACCAGCGCCCATCTGCACTGAGACCCTGGCACCGTAGTCCCTTGGACGGGAAGGGACTCTTGTACTCCCAAGCCAAAGGGAGAATAAATAGGATTTGCAGAATTATGGAACTAGAAGCAGCCCTGGATTCCACTTGACTTAGCCTACACTCCACACTTCCACGTCCCTGGACCAGTGGTGGTAGGACTGGGTCCCCAGCGCTCCTTGACCGGGTCCAGGGCTCTCTCTAGAACACCACGAAATCCACCTTGCCACTCCAAAGAAACGACTCAGAGAAAGTTAAATATGGCTACAGGGTGAGGGTGCTGCCCCTCCGGAGAAAGGCTCAGTTATGAGCCTCCCTGGAAGTAGGTATAGACAGCCCAGGGCAGCTTCATGCGTGAAGCCATTACCACTTCACAACACGCTGATCTGATCTCCAGTTTTCCCTCTTTGCAAAATCTGACTGTGGCCTCTTCCTCGGACGGAAGCAGAGCTCCCGCCCAGCTTCCCTGCTGTCCTCCTGTCCAGGGACTCTGTTCTGCAGTCCCAGGGCACCCTGGGAGCATCCTCAGAAGCACTGGCAGAGATGGAGTTTTTGTCATCCAGATAAGCTACTTTATGTCACCATTTCATTCGGATATGCTCGCTGCGGTCCAGGAGACTTCATCTCAAGCACAAAAGTCCTTTGCCTCGGGCTTCCCTGGTGGCGCAGTGGTTAAGAATCCGCCTGCCAATACAGGGGACATGGGTTTGAGCCCTGGGCTGGGAAGATCCCACATGCCGCGGAGCAACTAAGCCTGTGCACCACAGCTACTGAGCTTGCGCTCTAGAGCCCATGAGCCACAGCTACTGAGCCCGTGTGCCACAAGTACTGAAGCCCACGCCCCTAGAGCCCGTGCTCCACAACAAGAGAAGCCCCCGCAATGAGAAGCCCACGCACCACAACGAAGAGTAACCCCCACTCGCCGCAACTAGAGAAAGCCTGCGCGCAGCAAGGAAGACCCAACGCAGCCAAAAATAAATAAATAAATAAATATATAATAAAAATCCCTCTGCCTCTACTTTCAAGCCACACGATGGGTCCCCACTCCACGGGGCGATAAGGATGACAGAGGCTCGCAATTCCAGTACTTATGTGCTCGCTCTTCCATCTCTCGGACACTGGCTAGAATCTTGCTACGTGCCAGGCAGGGTGCGACGTGTTGGGGATACAGAGGCAGGTGACACTCGCCCTGCCCTCAGGTAGCTGACAGTCCAGAGAGAGGAGACAAGGATGTACTAGAGAAGATGCTGGCAGATTTCTCTGCAACGTGCCAAATGGTCCAGGGCCATAGGGTCTCCACGGTGACTATGCAACACTGTCACGGCAGCATGAAAGCAGCCACATGGTCCGTACAGGAGTGTGGCTGGGTTCAGATACAACTTTATGGACCAAGCCGGGTGGTGAGCTGGATTTGGCCCATGGGCTGCGGTTTGCCGATCCTGCCCCAGAGGGTGGCGCAGCAGCTAGACATGACTACCCAGTGTGGGGAGGCTCACAGGGGGGTCGGCACTTTTACTGAGGAGACGTCAGGACCGAGCAGGCCTTGTGAAGGAGACCTTGCAGGGTTGAGCTGACCGAAGAGTTGAAGCTACCATGTGGGCTGGACTGGGGGCAGCGTGGCTGGAAAAGGGAGGCATGTGGCGAGCAAAGGCCCTGCGGTCAGCGCTGCACAGGACGTCAGGCCGCCACAACCCAGGAATGTGATTAGACTGGAGGGAACGGGAGCCAGAGAGGAGGCCGGAGAAGCAGCAGGCAGCTCAGGGGGGCTCCGTCCTCAGGGCCGAGGGGAAGAGGAACAAGCAGGCCTGAGGCATCTGTGTTCAGCACACTTCCAGATAGTTTACATAAACAATCTCAGTTTCATTCTCGCAAAACACAGTGAGATCGGCATTGTTAAGCCCGTCCTGTGATGGGAACCCTTGCCCAAAAGCCACTGCCTCCCCTGAGTGGCAGACGTGTTTGGTGCCAGACCCCTGGCTCTCTCCACGCTGCCCCTCGTGGGTCCCAGCCCAGAGGACCCCCTTCCCTTGTCCCACCCCTGTGGCCTCCCCTGCCAGCAGGGAAAGGATGCCAAGATTCCTCAGAGTTGGAAGAAAGTTAAACCGTGGGCAGTGCAGGGAGGGGATCTTAAGAAGGGGTGCTGGCCGGTCACCCCATTGGTCAGGCTGGAGCACTCCAGGTGGCTGGCAGGGAGCCAGGGGAATCCAGTGCCCTGGGGGGAGGGCAATGCCTTTGTGGTCGAGGGTCTCCTGCTCTGTGGCATCACCCTGGCCGGGGCGCACCTGTAGCCCACTCCTGGCAGCAGGCTGTGGTGCCCGAGGCCAGAGAGCAAGAAGAATTCCAGAGATTCCCACACAGCTCCTCCCTGGGCCCCGTCTACGTGGTTGCTTAGCTGCTGGACACTTTGGCTCTTTTTCGAGTCCAGCCTCTGAAATTGAGAGTAATTCTCAGGAATTTTGTCTTCTATATCTGCCAGGTGTTTGGTGGGTACCCCAGCGGACACTTGGTGAATTAAATAATTAACATCAAAGTGTATCATTTATCCAAATAACTTTTATTTGGTTCTTCACATTGGCTTCACACCAAGACCTCTGTGGCCACTTTACAGAGGTTTGTCCTTTACAGAAGTCTGGCTCCCGTTTACCCAGGTGTGAACTTGGACTGGAACCCCAGGCCCTTCCCTGGACCTGCTAAATCAGAATATTTATTGTAATAAGATCCCGGGTGATTCATATGTACATTTAAGTTTGAGAAACTCCGGGAATGTGATTATGCACCAGTACCCAGAAATGGTCACTAATCCCATTTCAATCCTTAAATCACCTCTGAAGAGATATTCTTTATATATTCTGAATCCAGCTATATTCTGAGTTCAGAAAACATGATCAACTGCCCCCCTGCCCAGGTTTCTTCCTCTTCCCATTTCTGTCCCTTGTGTGCCCCTGCCCCGTCCCTGCTTCTAGTGGCACTGGTGGTTGACTAGGTACATTTCCAACAGCAATGGCGGTTGGACAGGTAAGAAGGAAGTAAGAGTAGAAAACCTGTAAAGTGACACACTTGAGAGTCAGCGCCAAATACCTCAGCCCTGAATTACCATCTTACGTCTATCTTGTGTCTTACTTCTTCATTCCTTTGCCCAGCCTTCAGAGGGTTAGAGTGAGGGCAAGGCGACTTTCCCATTGGAGCACGTGGAGAAGAATCCCCTGGTGTCAGCACTAACCCTGGAAAGAGGGCAGAAACCCCACGGCCCCCGGCCCCGGGCCCTGGACGCAGCCCGCGCTCTCCTTTGCACAGAAGACAGGTCTCTGCATTGCTGGCCAGGCCCATGCTTTCTCCACCGTCACTGCCTGGGACAGAGGAAAGCATCCAGCTTCAGAGTCAACACACTTGTTTTGAATCTTAGTTCCACAATTTGCCAGCAGAATGGCCTTGGGCAAGATACACGCTCTCTGAGCAGTTTCCTCATTTGTAAACGGGGACGGTGTTCACTCTGCAGACTGGCTGGGGGGCTGAGACGGAGAATATCCACCGGGCCTGCGCACAGCCTGGCACTTATGGGATGCCTGCAAACTAGCCGTTATCATTTCTCAAAGAGTTGTTCCCGGTCATCGCTCAACAATGCCTGCCTCACGTAGTCACCTGGCTCTAAAACATTCACTGGCTCCCTGCTACCCACGGGAGAATGTGCAGACCCTTCAGGAAAAGCCTCCCCTGTCTGATCCCCCCTTCACCTTCCCAGCCTTCCGTCCTTCTTATCCTTTTAAATGGACGTATGCCAAGAAATCCGATTTTCATATTTCTAACTACTATTATTTCTAATAATAAGTATTATTTCTTCTAAAATATATAGATAAGGGGCTTCCCTGGTGGCGCAGTGGTTGAGAGTCCGCCTGCCGATGCAGGGGACACGGGTTCGTGCCCCGGTCCGGGAAGATCCCACATGCCGCGGAGCGGCTGGGCCCATGAGCCATGGCCGCTGAGCCTGCGCGCCCGGAGCCTGTGCTCCGCGACGGGAGAGGCCACGACAGGGAGAGGCCCACGTACTGCAAAAATAAATAAATTAAAATAAAATAAAATAAAATAAAATATATAGATTAGTTCAATAGTTTGTCAGGACTACTGGTTGATTACGGGAATTAAGCCACTTAAACTGATACCTTCTCTTATGCCTGCAATGAATTTTTGGTATTTTCATTGCTCAACAAAAAATATTTTCAATTTCAAAAGAGCTGTACCTTCTTTTTCTATTAAAATAAGCTTGAGGTTATTACCGCTAAAAGCATATTTAAAGTTTAACCTAAATTCCATTTTCCATAACTGACTATCTGGGTGGAGTTGGCCTCTCCCCTTTCCTAATAAATCTTTTCAAAATATTGCAACATAGATGACTTCATTCTGTTAATTGTTCATGAGTCGTTCATTTAGTTACATTTAGGATTCGAAACCCGTCTTGTGCGTCTAGTGCTGGTTAATTTTTCATGCCGAAGACGTAAGTTTTGATCTTAGCTAACTTTGATTGTTTACCATTTTCTTACAGCACTTGCTTAAGATCCCCAGCGTTTTTTCCCTTCTTTAAGTGAACATGAATGTTTTAAGAAATGTGGAACAGAGTTTAATTCGACTTAGGAGAGGATTAAGGTGGGTTCAGTGTAATCAGGTGTCCCCCAAACCACCCCCAATTTGCTTGGATTGAGCTACAGTTGATTCATCCAAGTGTACCTGTCAGTCTGCTCACCATGTTCTGACCCATCTGCTCTGTGGGTTCCAATAAAATACATCATATTATGAATTACAGATCTTTCATTGAAGTTGGGTATGAGTGCTTCATAGATTTTTTTTTATTAATTATTAAATCCTCTTTTGGACTATTTAACCATGAAAACGTTCACAAGCCACATACCCTATAAACTAGAGTAGCTAGTTTATGTAGCTCCTTTGTTCTTAACCCAGATGCTGCACCTTTTCTGACAGTTTTATGACCGTCCTGTGCCTTCTCTTCTACAATGCCGAGGCTCTGCTGATCGCAAGGGTAAGGAAGTTGAGTTTTATAGGAGAGTATCAGTTACAGAACAGACTCCCAGAGGGATACAACCACCACATATTATTTGGCTTTTAAGCCATTACTAGCAGTCCTCTGGCAAAAAAAAAAAAAAATGCTTTGTCTGTGTTAGTTTAGGATGAAGCATGGGAAAGTATCTAATTCTTGTCAGGGTCTTGACTTATATAGTCTCCGAAAATCATTTTCTTAAAATCACCAATTTGCAGTCCCACATATTCATTCAGTCAATGATCATCAACAGATGCTGAAACCATTAGGTGAAAGATCGTAGTGAACAGCATATGTTCATGGCACCAAAGTACCATCCACAGATTCATTGTGAATTGTAAAGAGAAGACACACCTTTATAACGGAGCAATCTGATAATCACCCCTTTAACCAGGTGATCAACATTAGCCTCACAGATAGTGGGACAACCTGAGTATATGTGCCTCCCACTGGGATGCAAAAAGCACCCACCATCCCCCATGAAGGACTGTCCAGAATGTCTTACTTGCATCTACCAAAGCTGTAAACCTAACCTCCAGTCCACAGGAAGTACAGGGGAGGGAGAAAAAGTTAAGTGACATCAAGAGGCCGGTTAGACAAATCTAGGCAAATCCAGGCTGTGGAGCATTCCACAGGATAACAGTCCTGGACTCATCAAAAAGTCAAGGTCGGGCTTCCCTGGTGGCGCAGTGGTTGAGAATCTGCCTGCCAATGCACGGGACATGGGTTCGAGCCCTGGTCTGGGAAGATCCCACATGCCGCGGAGCAACTGGGCCCGTGAGCCACAATTACTGAGCCTGCACGTCTGGAGCCTGTGCTCCACAACAAGAGAGGCCGTGATAGTGAGAGGCCCGCGCACCGCGATGAAGAGTGGCCCCCGCTTGCCGCAACTAGAGAAAAGCCCTTGCACAGAAACGAAGACCCAACACAGCCATAAATAAATAAATTTTTTTAAAAAATTTAAAAGTCAAGGTAAAAAAGGAGTGGAAAAAAGGAGTGGGTAGACTGAAGAACATGTAACGAGCAAGTCCAAGGCAATAAAAGGTATAAAAGCGTTCTGGACACAATTTAGGAAATTTGAATATGGAGTGTATATAAACGCTATTCAGGAATGATTGTTAGTTTTTTCAGGTGTGATACTAGGACTGTGGTTACACAGGAGATTGTCCTTATTCTTAGAAGACTCATGCCGGAATATTTAGGATGACCTGTCCTCCTATCATAAGGTCTGCAACTTTACTTTCAAATGACATAACCAAACATAAACATAAATTATATAACGGTACATCTATCTATCGAACAATCTATCTACCTAGAGAGACAGAAGCAGAGAGAGTTTGGGAGAGAGAGAGAGAGAGAGGGTACACATATGGCAAAATGTTTAATCTGCATGGAAGGTATAAGGGTTTTCATTGTACCATTTCTTCAACTTTTCTGTATGTTTGAAACCCACTCCACTCCAACCGAAAAAAAAGGGAAAAAATTAAGTATCTTCATTTTTATTTCAGCTGGAATTATCCACAATGCAGTTGAATTTGAACTTCACTTTTCAATTCTTAGACATGCTTTACACGGGGGAATGCTGGTTTGGATCAACTATATGCACTCAACTGCTAGGATGAAATTTACCATTCTCAGGACAGCTCAGTCAAACCGCCATTTATTGTTCGATAATTTAAAATTATTTATTGACAATTTGATTCCGTGGGGACTTGGTCAAACAAGATGTGATGAGCTGCCTTATGGTATTCTCGGTGCTGCAGCCTTTCAGTTTTCGTAGACAAGAGCCCCTTCCCTTTGGTGTGCCAATGCTGCACGCGCAATTCTGCTGACCGCTATCGATAAAGCCAGGCCCCGCCTTTAGGTTTATGGGCCTGTAAAAGCCCACCTGGGTGTTTCCGTTGCCCAGCTTTAATATAAGCAAGATCAGCTCAGGAAGCGTTTGTGTGCTGTGTCCGTCAGCTCAGGAAGCGTTTGTGTGCTGTGTCCGTACTGAAGCATAAAATCAGGTAATTTACATAAATGCAAAACCAAGGTAAAAATTCTGTAGGCTACATTAGTAATTTTAACATTATTTATACCTAAAAATTAGTCTTTTAATACAGGATAGTAGCTATTGCTGTTGTATATACTAATCTTACTTTAGAGGTCTAACAAGATATTAAAAGTAATAGGGCTAGGTAATTCAGGAGGTAAACTAATTAATTTTGTATTTATTTCTGGTTTATGTTTAACTACCTCATGTACATTTGTGCTCATGTACAGATCTTTATTACACATTGCTTTTGAAAAAATAAAGATTTATTTTATGGCTCAAACATTAAGAAGATAGCATTCATAGATCACATGCTATAAGGTCTTAGACTGTATTTAGGTTTTCATGTCATATCTGGATTATGGCATCTCCCTCACTTAATAAGATACCATGTGATCTGAGTGATGTCAAGCTGCAGCCTTACAGTTTATGTACTTTTCTGTATGGATGTTAAGGTTACATTAAAACAAAATAAAACAAAAGATACCCAACTGAAGAAACGACAGTTATGTGTGACTATGGACATGAGTTCATTGTCATGATGTTTCATTTAAGAGGAATTAAGGTCAGTTTTAGATTGCATGATCTTGAAGGAAGGACCAGCCATAGTTCAGCTTAGAAATTACTTTGAACAGCAGGCCAGGCCAAGAAGAATCTTCTCCAACAGGGTTGCTGGGTTCTCATGAGTTTGCTGATCAAGGAAAAAATGTAGAGATGACATGCATGGAGATAAAGTTACAAACAGTATGTGATGTGGAAAGTGTAAGGCACCTTGTCTTGTAAAGATGTTAATGAAGCAAGTATGGCAAAGTGCTAATATCCATTTTTGAAATTAATGGTGGATGTGTGGTTGTCTGTTATATTATTTCTCTACTCTCCTGAAGTTGAAATATTTCGCAATTTATAATTTAAAAATATACTAGAAAAAGCATTCGACTAAAGTGAGGCTTAAAAAAAGAGAAAACAAAAGAAAAACAAAAGAATGGGAAAAAAGGAAAAAAAATTAAGTGAGGCTGTCAGTTGCTAAAGATGACACAGTAAAAAGGAAGGATGAGACTAGGTTTCCTGTCTCACCAACATCTGTTCATCCGTAAAGCTGCGATTAATAGAGCCACGAATAAAATTGCTTTAAAAAAAAGCATGTGCTTATTGCAAAGGATTTTTAAGTACATTGGCTTCATTCCAGTTGGTATATTATTACTCCTGATTGGCAGAAAGCTGAAAAAGCAACAATTTTTTAAATGTTTAAAAAGTCTTTATTTTTAGAGCAGTTTTAGGTTCACAGCAAAATTGAACAGATATGGAAAGCTCCCATGTACTCCCCTCCACCATCAATGTCCCCCACCAGATGGTACATTTGTTACAATTAATGAACCTACGTGGACCCATCATTATTACCCAGAGTCTGTTGTCTACATTGGGGTTCACACTTGGTGTTGTACGTTCTATGGGTTTGGACCAATATATCCACCATTATAATATCATACACAGTAGTTCACTGCCCTCAAAAACCTCTGTGCCCTACCTATTCACTCTTCCCTCCCCCCAGCCCCTGCCAACCACTGATCTTTTTTACCATCTCCATAGTTTTGCCGTTTCCGGTATGTCATATAGTTGGAATCATATAGTATGTGGCCTTTTTAGATTGGCTTCTTTTACTTAGGAATACACACTTTAGGTTTCTCCATGTCTTTTCATGACTTGATAGCTCATTTCTTTTTGGTGCTGAATAAATGTCCATGTTTAGATATACCACCGGTTACGTACCCATTCACCCGCTGAAGGACATCTTCGTTGCTTCCAAAGTTCGGCAATTCTGAATAAAGCTGCTATAAACGTCCATGCACAGGTTTTTGTGTGGACGTTAAGTTTTCAGCTCAGTTGAGTAAATACTAAGGAGCATGACTGCTGAGTCATATAAAAAGAGTATGTTTCGTTTTGTAGGAAACTGCCAAACTGCCTTCTCAAGGGGCTGCACCATTTTCCATTCCTACCAGCAATGAAGGAAAGATTTCCTGTTGCTCCATGTCCTCACCTGCATTTGGTGTTGTCAGTGTTCTGGATTTGGGCCATTCTAACAGGTATGTAGTGGTATCTCATTGTAATTCCTTAATGACATGTGATGTACAGCATCTTTTCATATGCGTGTTTGCCATCTGTATGTCTTCTTTTTAAGTGGGTTTGATTACTTTCAATTGGTATTGTTACTGACCAAGGTTCTTGGCCTCCTTAATCAATAGAAGTTGATTAGAGTCCAGACAAGAAATTCAGGCAATCTGTATATCTTCTTTGGAGAAGTCAGAATGGCCATCACCAAAAAATCTACAAACAATAAATGCTGGAGAGGGTGTGGAGAAAAGGGAACCCTCTTGCACTGTGGTGGGAATGTAAACAACATTGATACGTTGATACAGCCACTATGGAGAACAGTATGGAAGTTCCTTAAAAAACCAAAAATAGAACTACCATATGACCCAGCAATCCCACTACTGGTCATATACCCTGAGAAAACCATAATTCAAAAAGAGTCATATACCACAATGTTCATTGCAGCTCTATTTACAATAGCCAGGACGTGGAAGCAACCGAAGCGTCCATCGACAGATGAATGGATAAAGAAGATGTGGCACATATATACAGTGGAATATTACTCAGCCATAAAAAGAAGCGAAATTGAGTTATTTGTAGTGAAGTGGATGGACCTAGAGTCTGTCATACAGAGTAAAGTAAGTCAGAAAGAGAAAAACGAATACCACATGTTAACACATATATATGGAATCTAAAAAAAAATTTAAAAATTGTTCCGAAGAACCTAGGGGCAGGACAGGAATAAAGACGCAGACGTAGAGAATGGACTTGAGGACACGGGGAGGGGGGAGGGTAAGCTGGGACGAAGTGAGAGAGTGGCATGGACATATATACACGACCAAACGTAAAATAGATAGCTAGTGGGAAGCAGCCGCATAGCACAGGGAGATCAGCTGGGTGCTTTGTGACCACCTAGAGGGGTGGGATAGGGAGGCTGGGAGGGAGACCCAAGAGGGAGGAGATATGGGGATATATGTATATGTATAGCTGATTCACTTTGTTATAAAGCAGAAACTAACACACCATTGTAAAGCAATTATACTCCAATAAAGATGTTAAAACAAAAAAGAAAAGAAATTCAGGCAAGGCTTTACTGGGGTCCCTGTTGCAGCAGCGGGGAGCAAAAACAAGTAACAGGTTCCCTTACTTGCGCCCCGAGCAGGGTGGGAGGGGAGGGGGGGTGGTGCGAGCTGGTTCCTTATATGAGGTGAGGGTAGGGGTGTGTCCCGGGGTCGGGCTGGAGGCGGGGCTTAGGTGATCTGCCCACCCCTTAGGTGGGGTTGAGAGCAGGGGGCGTGCACAGGACCCTGCTTTTGCTCCCGGCTCTTCAGAAGTGGCAGTTGGGTTTTTGGTCTTTTTGTATCTTGTTGTCCATAATTTGCTGCAACTGCCCATATACGCAGTGATTTTTAGCCCCTTATAGTTTCTTTTTGTTTTGTTGCTAGAGGAGATGAAGCCCTGCAGCAAGGACTCCCAGGTCTCAGGTCCCAGCCTGTCTCTGTTATTAGTACTCTTAGTAGGTCAAAGGTTGAAAAGCAACAATTTAAAAATCTAATGTTTTCGTGAAAATTAGATTGCTATCTGGGCTCATAAACAGAGCGTTCTGTTTTGTTTTGTTTTCTCTAAGTGATATTAGACTCAGATTAGTATAAACAAATCCTGTTCCGCTCTTGTCCTGTAATGAGGTAGGGCCGTTAGGGTGGAAGATTTCTACTGTATGAAGCAGTCACGGCCAGACCCAAATTGCGGTGACTTCTCGGGTCTTTCAAGGAAGCCTAAAATGGGAAGCCAAGTAGGGTTGATTATAACAATTAGTTATAAGCTTATGAAGTAGAGTTAATTACAAATTTTCAAAACCTGATTCAAAGCTGACAATTCAACACAGTTGCCGAGAACTGCTTGGCTGGAACTGCGTGGCTGGAACCACGGGCCCCTGTCTCCCTCCTGGGGGCTGTCAGAGGAGCAGAGGGAAGAGCCAGAACCTTCTCCACCGCCCAGTGGTAACAAGGTCACCCCACACTGGGTGTCATGGAAAGCACGTGGGGAGCAGGAACTCCTCCCACCAACAGCAGTAATGACGCCCCCCTCAGGGATCATCTCTGGCTGTGGGGGAACCTGGACTCCTACCCCTCCTGGCTGTAATGAGGTGGCACCTCCCCCCATCGCCAGCCAACTGCCCTGCCAGTGTCGTGTCAGAGGCAGCATGCTAAAACACAAGGTTTGAAAAAGATCCAGAGCCTAATAACATAATACCCCAAATGTCCAGGGTTCAACCAAAAATCACTCATCATGCCAAGAACCAGGAAGATCTCAAACAATCAGTAGACTGAGTGAAAAAAGACCATCCACAGATGCCAAGACGGAGTTGACAGAGGTGGCAGAATTATCTGGTGAAGACTTGAGAGTGTTGTCATAAAAGTGCTTCAGTGAGTGATCACAGACACACTCCAAACAAATGAAAAAAGAAATAGACGGCTTCCCTGGTGGCGCAGTGGTTGGGAGTCCGCCTGACGATGCGGGGGACGCGGGTTCGTGCCCCGGTCCGGGAGGATCCCACATGCCGCGGAGCGGTTGGGCCCGTGAGCCGTGGCCGCTGAGCCTGTGCGTCCGGAGCCTGTGCTCCGCAACGGGAGAGGCCACAGCGGTGAGAGGCCCGCGTACCGCAAAAAAAAAAAAAAAAAATAGAAAGTTAATATGGAAATCTAAGCTCGCATGCTTATAAGCGATAGTGGTCAAAGCCCTGCTGCTAACAGTGGAGGAGAAGAGAGAGAGCACGGGTGGCAGTGGTGAGTGTGGGATGTGAGCTCAGATCAGATCCCTGATGTACTTACATCGCAGTAGAGAGGCGCATTAATATGACAAAGCAGAGAGCATCCGTTTACAGTAGGGATGGTTTAGAGCATCAGCCCTGTGGTTGGGAGAACATTTTCTAGCATGGATAAACAGCCAAGATTTTGAATAGAATCAATACTGCGGATGTTAGATGCTGTTTTTAGCAAGCCTCATCTTAGAGCAGCACTGGGCAGTGAAAAGACTAGAAGAATCCGAGAGATTAGGGTAGATGTTGAGGGGACGTGTAAAGGACCCCTGTAAGAAATAATAAAGGTATAAGGAAAACTCCATACTGGTGGTTGGTCAGTGAACTCTGGCTGAGCTCTGTAGCAGGTAGGGGAGCCCTCTGGTCCATGCTGTTTTTGGCCACCCTCCACAGATGTCAACCCATTTTGCCTGGTCATTGGTCACTGTCCTCACTCTTTGTAGCATTTGTCACTGCCCACAATCCTTCCATAGCCTCTAGCATAGCATAGAAAGCCCATGCCACATCTGCGAATGCTGTCCCCCCATCCCTGCCGAGAGGCTCCTGCTGGTCATTGGACCCTCTCCCAGTCACTCCTAGTGCTGTCCAGGAGGGCTGTGGGACACAGGGGACTGGACATGCCCAGTCACCATTTCCACATGACTGCTATGGCACCAGGCTTGCTGCCAGTGGGCAGGTCTCTCTGGATGTGGGCATGGGGCTTCTGTGTCCTCCGAAACCCACACATCTCCAGGGTTTTCTGTCTCAAAACCCCCCTGAGATGTGGTCAGGATTAATAATAATAACAACCACTATTAATTAGCATGATTCGCGGCATCACTTCAGATGAAATTGCTAGTGCTACTGCTCAGAGCCCTGCACGAGGCCCCAGGGTTCCAGGCTGAGTCAGATACCAGGTCTGAGTTTCAGGGAGGCAGACAGTCCTGGCAGGAAGCCCAAGTTTGTAACTGCAGGCGAGCTCGGTGGTGGACTGGTGTTCAGAGCATTAAAATAAGGGTCAACAGTCCCGGTCGTTTGGTTAATCATTTTAAGCGTATCTATAGTTGGACACATAATATGTGAGCTTTTAGACCTGTATGTTGTCTCAAATTTTGTTTATACTCGAAAAATTAGGCTATAGATAGAAACTCAGCTGAACTCCGATGATGCAGGACTTTGGTCACCGAGGGCTTCTGGCTTTAGTAGCAGTGACTCCGTGAGGGGGATACTGATATGACTTCAGGGCTGGACACCCTCTAGTCTATATAAACTCCAAAACAGGTCTCCTATTATTTGGGAGGTAACTACTTCTAGTAATCATGTTTTGGTTCCACTGATGATGTATGAACACTTTTCTTTAAATGTATTCATTATGCCATTTGGGCGTTTGTCATGTTTTGGGGTCTCCCAATCAAAATGTGGAAATCCAGGCCGATGTGTGTGTCATATCCGTGCGGTAATTTTATGTGAATGGATTAATTAAACCTTCACAGTTTTCTAGTCTGATCCCTGATTGAAGGAAGAAGCTAATAAAACAGAGTCCATTCTCTTTCCTGTTTAGAAAATAAGGGGGACTGTGTCCTTGGCCATCCCAGTGCTGTGGCTGCCAGACACGTGATGGGACAGGCAGTACCTCTAATGCACGCAATGCTCCAGGTGATGTTTGCAGCAAACAGGCCTGATTTAAGTGTGCCAAGTTCCTTTTGCTTCTTTTAATCTTCTTTACCATACTCCTGTGTTGGTATAGCAATGATTTGAGAAGTAATTCATAATTAATTTCATATGTTAAGTTGTCAGCTATCAATGGATTATCCACTGACACAAGGCTGCTCTCGTAATTGGTCCAGGGATTGGAAGGCAGGAAACATGACAGGAACTATTTCCTAAATTGTACCAGGCTGGACCACGCGTCAGTTCTGTCCCTGTGCTCTATTCTACACCATATTGAGGAAGGTCTTTTGCTGCATACGAGATGCTGATCTGAGAGTGTGTTGTTGCCAAAATGGTTTATTCTCAGAATTGCAAGATAACAATAATTTATATTTACATACGACTTCAAAGCAGAGTTTGTAGGCATTTCTCAGTTCACCCTCACACCAACCTGGTGAGGCAGTGATCATCCCCCACTTTACTGGTTACGTCAGAACCAGGCGTGACACGGGTCAGCTGTGGACGAGGCCCCGGCTGTAAGGCCGAGTCCTGAGCCCCCAGGGAGGCAGTGCAGGCGGGGAGCTGGCTGCTCACAGACCACAGCCCTGCAGCAAAAGCAAGGTGATTTTGTGTGTCATTCTGCTTTCAAAGTCCGAGCCATCGCTTTTCCTGGGCTGAGGGGTGCTTTGGAAAGTTGCTATGTTTCCTCAGTTGGCCACTTGGTTGTAGGGAAATGGTTCGCAAACTGGTGGGCTTAGGAACCATCTGAACTCATCCAAAGGCAGGTTCCTGGGCTTCTCCTTCCTAGAGTCTGATTCCATAGGTTGGGCATGAGGCCCAGGAATCTGAACTTTTAAGAAACTGATGGTCTCTGAGGCACACTTTTGAGCAACAAAGTGTTGCTCTCCTCCTACATTGGAGGAGAACTATTGTGAATTTAAACAAATTTAAATTGTGGTAAAGTACACATAATATAAAATTTACCTTCTCGACCATTTTTAAGTGTACAGTCCAGCGGTATCAAGTATATGCACATTGTTGTACAACCAGCACCAACATACATCTCCAGGACTTTGGTCATCTTGCAAAACTGAAACTCTGTACCCATTAAACAATATTAACAATATAAAACAAGAACTCACCATTCCCCTCCCCCAGCCCCTGGTAACCGCTATTCTACTTTCTGTCTCTATGAGTTTCACTACTCTAGGCACGTCATATAACTGGAATCATACATTATTTGTTTTTTTTTACGACTGGTTTATTTCACTTGTCGTAATGTTTTCAAGGTTCATCCATGTCGTAGCACATGTCAGAATCTCCTACCCTTTTAAGGATGAATAATATTCCATTGTGTATAGACCACATTTTGTTTGTCCATCAGTGGACACTTGGGTTGCTTCCACCTTTTGGTTATTGGGAATAATGGTACCTCTTCAAGTCCCTGCTTTCAATTATTTTGGGTTTGTATCCAGAAGTGGGATTGCTGGATCATATGGTAGTTCTATTTTTTTTTTTTTTTGAGGAATCTCCATACTGTTTTCCACAGTGCCTGTATCATTTTACATTCTCACCAGCAGTGGACAAATGTTCTAATTTTCTTACATCCTTGTCAACACTTGTTGTTTTCTGTTTTTTGTTTTTGTTTTTTGATACCTATCCTAATGGATGTGAGGTGGTATCTCATTGTGGATTTGATTTGAATTTCCCTAATGATTAGTGATGTTGAGCATCTTTGCATGTGCTTCTAGGCCATTTGTATATCTTTTTTTGGAGACAACAGACTTCTTCAAGTCCTCTGCCCATTTTTTAATAGGGTTTTGTTGTGGTTGTTGAGTTGTAAGAGTTTTCCATATATTCTGGATTAGATAGACGGTTTGCAAATATTTTCTTCCATTCAATGAGCTGCCTTTTCAATCTATTCATTATGTCTTTTGATGCACAGAACTTTAAAATTTTGATGTCAAATTTATCTCTTTTGTTGTTGTTGTTGCCTGTGGTTTTGGTGTCATATCCAAATCCAGTATTGTGAAGCTTTTCTTCTATGTTTTCTTCTAAGAGTTTTATAGTTTTAGCTCTTACATTTAGGTTTGCAGTCCATTTTTAAAAATCTTTTTCTCCCCAGTTTTATTGAGATTTAATTGACACAGCACTGTATAAGTTTAAGGTATACAGCATAATGACTTGACTTTTATATATTGGGAAATAATTGCCACAATAATTTTAATTAATATCCATCATCTCATGTATATAGTAAAAAAAAAGGAAAAAATGTTATTTTCCTTGTGATAAGACCCCTTAGGATCTACTCTCTTAACAGCTTCCAAATATACCATACAGCAGTGTTAGTTATATTTATCATGGTGTGCGTTACATCCCCAGTACTTATTTATCTTATAACTGGAACTTGGTACCTTTCGACCTCCTTCATCCAGTTTTCCCTCCCCCCCACCCCTGCCTCTGGTCACCACAAATCTGATCTCTTTTTCTGTGAGTTTGGTTTTCTGCTGTTGTTGTTTTTTTAGGTTCCACATATAAATGAGATCATACAGTATTTGTCATTGTCTGACTTATTTCACTGAGCATAATGCCGTCAAAGTCCATCCATGTTGTTGCAAATGGCAGGATTTCCTTGTTTTTATGGCTGAATAATATTCCCTTGTGTACAGATACCACACCTTCTGTATCCATTTATCTGTCAGTGCACACTTAGGAGGTCTCCATGTCTTGGCTACTGTAGATAATGCTGCTATGAACAACGGAGTGCAGATATCTCTTCGTAAGAGTGTTTTCATTTCCTTTGGATATAGTCCCAGAAGTGGGATTGCTGGATCGTATGGTAGTTCTACTTTTAACTTTTTTTTTTGCGGTACGCGGGCCTCTCACTGCTGCGGCCTCTCCCGTTGCAGAGCACAGGCTCCGGACGCGCAGGCTCAGCGTCCATGGCCCACGGGCCCAGCTGCTCCGCGGCATGTGGGACCCTCCCAGACCTGGGCATGAACCCGTGTCCCCCGCATCGGCAGGCGGACCCCCAACCACTGCGCCACCTGGGAAGCCCCTACTTTTAACTTTTTGAGGCACCTCCATACTCTTTTCCATAGTGGTGGTACCAGTTTACAACCCCACCAATGGTGGGTCCCTTTTCTCCTCGTTCTCGTCAGCATTTGTCATCTCGTCTTTTTGATGACAGCCATTCTAACAGGTGTGAGGTGGTATCTCATGTGGTGTTGGTTTGCGTTTCCCTGCTGATTAATGATGTCGGGCACCTTTTCATGTACCTGTTGGCCTTTTGTACGTCTTCTTTGGAAAAACGTCTATTCAGATCCTTTGCCCATTTTTAAATTGGATTACTTGTTCTTTTGTTATTGAGCTGTATATGGCCCACTCTTAGTTAGTTTTTGTAGTATATGGTGTAAGGTAAGGATCCAAGTTCCTTCTTTTGCATGTGGATATCCAACTTTCCCTGCACCATTTGTTGAATAGACCGTCCTTTCTCTAGAGAGGCTTTTGAATCAGTAAGACCTGGGTTCAGATCCTGATTCCCCCACTGACTAGGCCAGAGATATATGGGGAACCCTCAGGTAAACCTCCTGCAAATGCGCTTTCCCTCTGAACGGAAGTCAGAGGGATACATAAGCTGTGGTTTGCCTTAGCCAGCTGTGCCAAGGTCTGTGTGCTCTTCCCCAGGCAGAGGGCACATCAGCCACAAGGGGTAACATCTGGAAAGCCCTGGCCTAAAGGGGCTTTTAGGCCCTTTGTTTAGAAATCACACTTTTAATGCTTCTATACAAGTCAGGAATACCTCTCCCTTTCCCATCAATACTCCCAAAGCAGGGGGAGCATCGCGGTTGGATGAAGCCACGGGTCTACATCTTCTGATCTGAGGAGAGCAACGGGCCAGGTCAGGACACTCCGACCCCTCAGTACCGCAGGCGGGCGGCCCAGCGACAGGTCACCAGCCGTCTGTCGCAGCACCCAGGGAGCCACCCGGCTCTGGGGGGAGAAGCCTTGGGCTCCTTGAGAATCACATGGGCAGGCAGAGCGCATTTCATCTGGACACCACTGGGCACGCGTGTGACAACAAAGTAAAGGGAGAGGGAGCCCCTGTGTTTTGTAGCCTGTAGTTTCATCTTATTGTGATCACAAGGGAATCTAGGACCCTCAGGCTCAGAGAGGAAAGGCAGCCCTCAGCTCACAAGACACACAAGCCCTTATCTGGAGTTTGTCTGTAAAACATAAGCATTCTGCAGAGCCATTTGGCAATGACTATTACAATATTTATATGTGCATGGCTGTTGAATTCTCAGTTCCACTTCTAGGGATTGCTGTGGAATTCTTGACATGTGTGCAAAGATACGCATACAAGGATGTTTATTGCAGCACTGTTACAATAGCCAAAATGTGGAACACCCACCAATGGGAAAACAGTTAAGAAGTGGTACATCCATCCGATGGGATACGAAGCTGCTGTTAAAAAGAATAAGAACTGACACAGATCTATTTTCAAGACAGAGTATTAAGTGGAAAAAAAATTGCAGAAGAGTTTATCTCTGTGAGTTGCCTTGTGGGAGTTCCACTTTCCGAATTATACGTTTCTGTATTGCTCTGTTTTTTCCCCCTTGAGATATATATTTTCCATTTAAAAGGTGTTTAGGTAGGAAAGGTGTATACAATAAAACTTATATTTAAGGATCCAATGAGATTTATAAAATCCCTAGCACAGATCAGGCATGAGGTGATGCTCACTAAAACTGAGCTCTGCGGTGTCAGGAAACATCTAGATAGATACCTTCTTGATCTTGGTGCAGAAAACCATGCATCTCAGCAGGAGCGCCAGTGGAAAACAGTCTCTTCAACAGCTTTTCCACCCTTTGACTGTCCTTACAAAGCAATTTCAAGTTTCCTGTCTAAGGAAGATGAACTGGTTTCTTACACCATACTATCATTAGCTTGCTGGTCATTTTCCCAGGCAACCGTTCAGTGAACTTCAGATGCGGACAAAGAAGAAGGGTACTCTCCAGGAAACACTCATCTTTACCTTGGAGTCCAACCTCATTGCTCCTTTCACCAATATCTCTGGTTCAGGCACACTTGTCATAAGCTACTGGACTCTAAGAGGGCAGGTATGCCTCTTTTTAAGCGGTCCAAGGGCTTCCCTGGTGGCGCAGTGGTTGAGCGTCCGCCTGCCGATGCAGGGGACACAGGTTCGTGCCCCGGTCCGGGAAGATCCCACATGCTGCGGAGCGGCTGGGCCCGTGAGCCATGGCCGTTGAGCCTGTGCGTCTGGAGCCTGTGCTCCACAACGGGAGAGGCCCCAACAGTGAGAGGCCCGCATACCACAAAAAAAGAAAAAAAGAAAAAAAAAAAAGAGGTCCGAATATCTGCTCCAAATATGAATCACAAAAAGATCAGTGAAGGAGAAAATTTTACAGTTGCAAGAGGACTCTGCTGTGCTAGATCGTTGAAGTTTCTTTCAACAGAGACCCCCCTCTGGTTCATTTGAAAAAGGATTTACTTTGTAAAAATTGGTTAATATGACCTTTCGGAAACATCTGTTACATAGAGCAAGGAATATTTCTACTAACTGAGACTATCTAAGATGAACTGCAAGACCTTTGATTGTGACAGGGTAAAGCCAATGACTCTTCTGAGCCCTAGCAGGATATCAGAACCTACTAAGCCCTGCTGGAAGGCCTCGCATTCAAAAAAGCCCCGGAGAGCGATGGAGAAGTTAGGGTGGGTCCTGGGGTCCTAGTAACTTTTCTGCAGCCCAGAGCAAGCTGCCTCTCCTCTTTTCCATTTCCTCACTAGCCATGATGGGAGAAACATTTTTCTCTCTGAGTTATTTTGAGGTTTAAATGAGATCATGTGTCATCTTCCAGATAGTCAGACAGTATAAAGTACAATCATTAAAATAGTTTTTCCTCCCTGGAGAATAAAAGAGAGCTGAATGACACAAAATAGAGCTCAGAAATAGATTCAAAACAAATGAGGATGAAGTTTCTGATAAAGGTAAGCTTCAGTGTAGTGAGAAATAAGATGGATGTTTAAATAAGCATCTGGAACTAGCCTCTTGGGGCGGGGGGAAATAGTGCTGAATCCCTACCTCATTCTTTACACAAAAGGAAACTCTAAATAGACTATTAAACCTAAAAAAAGAAACCACAAAAGTATAAAGAGAACATCTGAGTGATGCTCATTGGTAATCTTGTAGTAGGGAAGGCTTGTCTAATCAGAATATAAATCCTAGAAGCCACAAAATGTCAATAAACTGGCTATGAGAAATGTTTTTTTAAAAAATCACACTAAGGGGCTTCCCTGGTGGCACAGTGGTTAAGAGTCCACCTGCCGATGCAGGGGACAAGGGTTTGTGCCCCGGGCCTGGAAGATCCTACATGCCACGGAGCGGCTAGGCCCGTGAGCCATGGCCGCTGAGCCTGCGTGTCTGGAGCCTGTGCGCCACAATGGGAGAGGCCACAACAGTGAGAGGCCCGCGTACTGCAAAAAAAGAAAAAAAAAATCACACTAAGCAGTGTCAGAAAATAAATTGGGAAAAAATTTGTCAAAAGGCTAATGTCTTCATTTACAAGGAAGGTATATATCAGTAAGAATAAAGAGAATGTCTATTTATGGGAAAAGGATTTGACCAGGCAGCATGAAATACAAATGGCCAATAAACCAATGAAAGATAGTCAATGTCACTTGTAACACAAGAAATCCATAATCAAATTGACAAAATTTAAAATTTTTGATAGTATTTAGAGTTAGCAAGATTTGGATAAATAGACACTCCATCATTGATGTGGAGTGAATCAGTATACTTTTCTAATCTTTTCAAGGGATAATTGAAAATACCTATCACATTTTTAAAAAAAATTACTTTATTGAAGTATAGCTGATTTTAAATGTTGTGTTAATTTCTGCTATACAGAAAAGTGATTCAGTTATACATATATGTGCATTCTTTTTCATATTCCTTATCACATTTTTTTCCATTTAAATGCCACCTTTATTGAAGAAGCCTCGCCAAACCTTATAAACTTGCTCTAAATTTTCAAATGTGAATCTTTAAGTGAATCTGTATCAATAAGATTTATAATTATACATTTATTGTAAATAACGTGCTAGTTTTAATGGTTGCTTGGCCATTTATCCCTAAGCATTTTTGAAATTTTCATACATGTTAGTCGGATATGTTTTATTCAGTGGAATTTGACTAACTTGGTTTTTTAGTGTACATGTGAAATTAAAGATACTTACTTACTGGAGCCACTGACTTCAACCTTCTCTCACCGTGACAAACACCAAGTGGGTGTAGATTTGTCCCCTGTCCCCGTGCAGAGCACATCACTGCTCTGCTGATCTTGCTAATAGAACAAACAAACCCATTTTTCATGAGAAGTAGGTGTGTAGCTTCTTCAGTGATTAAGCTAAAAAATCAAGTGTATGTTTGCAAGAAGTATTGTCTAGAGAGCAGCAGACTGTGTAGACACTGGACAATTTGAGGAAATCATAAAGTTTTTAAATGATCTCAAAATAGTGAAGTTCAGCACTTACTGAAATTGCAGTTTGTGGTTTGAGTGAAAGTGGTGATTTAAAAAGAATAGGGAATTCTGTGTAAACCTTAGAGACAGAAACCATCTATAAGTCCCTAGTAGCCTCAAGGACCTAATAAAGGGTCAGTATGCCCAGCTGATTCCATGTTTAATCTGATCATATAACATGTTTTCTATCCATATTTTCTTCTTAAGTTTTTTCTTCACCTTATTTATTCTACTCAATTGTACCTCTCATCCTTGTGTATTTAACTGTGATATTGTATGTAATCTAAAAATAGAAAGAATTTAGCTTAAAATAAATTGAATAAATCCTGGCACATACTGTCTCTGACTCTCACGCTTGCCTTTTTATGACTTTGCTGTAACAAAGATTCTGGGGTATTATATAGGTGAATTTAGCATACTTTAAACCTCTAGTTAACCTTGTGGGTAGGGTAATGTTCATATTTTCATATAATTAAATATACAAAATTATCAATTCAAATTTAGCCTGGTCCTTCATTTATTATTTTTAGTTTTTAAGTTCTATTCCCTTACTTATGACAGCTCTGAGCAATTCAATCTGCTTGTTTTCTTAATCCTTGGAATGCTTGTTTCTAATTTAATCATTCTGCTTATATTGCATTAAAAAATTTTTTTCTTCTTAGTCATCCATTTTATACACATCAGTGTATACATGTCAATCCCAATAGCCCAATTCATCACACCACCACCCTCCCCCCGCCACTTTCCCCCCTTGGTGTCCATACGTTTGTTCTCTACATCTGTGTCTCTATTTCTGCTCTGCAAACTGGTTCATCTGTACCATTTTCTAGGTTTCACATATATGCGTTAATATACGATATTTGTTTTTCTCTTTCTGACTTACTTCACTCTGTATGACAGTCTCTAGATGCATCCACGTCTCTACAAATGACCCAATTTCGTTCCTTTTTATGGCTGAGTAATCTTATCAAGTTTTTGAATGCATAAACCTGATTGAGCATTTCACTGCTAGAAATCTGCTCTACAGATATATTCCCAAATGTAAGCCAAGAGTATTCACAGCAACGCACTTTTGTAATAGCTAAAACTGATGACGCTACAAATGTCCATGAACAGGTAACTGGTTATAAATCATGTTACATACATACAATAGAATCATATCCAGCTGATAAATCAAGTAGGTGAAAATGTATGTGCTGCCAGTACCCTGATCTTGGATTCCAAATATCATTTTCCACTAAAAGGAACCAGGACTCCTTGGAGAAAAGGCTGATTCCAGGACAGTGGCATAGAAAGTGTGAGATAATCTTGGAACATCTTGTTGCCAGAATGTTGCCAGAATATAAGGAAGGGCTCAAAGAATGATGGGGCCACATCAAATGGACACAGGAGTCAACTTGAAGTGGCTTTCACTGGCCATTTGAGATAATTTAAGTATCAAAATTAATAAAAGTAATAACACTGGATTACAACTCATTGAATAAAATAAGAATCCAAAGGTTTATACTAATATAAACAAAACAAATACATAAATAAATGGTGGAGAAGGGAAAGCTCTTCTTTACAGTAGAATGCCAGCTAAAAAACCAAGTTCTTTACAGTAGAATACCAACTGTAAGGAACGATAGAGTTAGAACATCATCAAAGGGGACTTCCCTGGTGGTCCAGTGGTTAAGACTTCGCCTTCCAGTGCAGGGGGTGGGAGTTCGATCCCTGGTCGGGGAGCTAAGATCCCACATGCCTCGGGCCAAAAAACCAAAACATAAAACGGAAGCAATATTGTAACAAATTCTATAAAGACTTAAAAAAAAATGGTCCACATCAAAAAATCTTTAAAAACAAAACAAAACAAAAAATCATGAAAAGATGGGAAACAAATTGATGAACAGTCAGATACTTACACAAATTACACCTTAATCACAAAGGGAAAATAGTAACTTTACAAGTGGAGAAATCTGGCAGGAATCACCTTAACCAAGTGATTGAAGTTAAAGGCACCAGTAATGGGTAGGATAAAATGACATCACGGCCCTCCCCCACAAGATGTCTTGATGTGCCATCAAGATATGACATCACGTCAAGAAAACCCATACTGAGGTACATTCTGCAAAAGGGCTGGCAGGTACTGTTTCAAAAGGTCCAGGAAGACAAAGAAAGGCCAAGGAATTTTTCCAGACTGGAGTAGACTAAAGAGATAGGACAATGAAATGTAAGTATGATCCTGGCTAGATCCTGAACTGGGGAAAACAGCCATAAAGGACATGACCAGAACATCTGAGGAATTGCGGCATGGACTGCGAATCAAGTAACAGTTGTGAATCAGTGTTAAATCTCCTGATATTAATAATTAGACTGGGGCTATGTAAAAGAAGGTCCTACTCTTGGCAAATACACACTGAGGTAAATTGGGGTAAGAGGAAGACCGTCTCTAACATACTCTGAAATGGTTCAGATAAGTAATATGTAGCAGCACTATTCACAATAGCTAAGACATGGAGCAACCTAAAGGTCCATTGACAGTTGAATGGATAAAGAAGATGTGGTACATATATACAACGGAATATTACTCAGCCATTAAAAAAGAACAAAATAATGCCATTTGCAGCAACATTGTTGGGCCTAGAGATTATCATACTAAATGAAGTAAATCAGAAAGAGAAAGACAAATACGATATGTATCACATATATGTGGAATCTAAAATGTGATACAAATGAACCTATCTGTGAAACAGAAACAGACTCAAGGACATAGAGACTGGCAGTTGCTAAGGGGGATGGGTTTGAGGGAGGGTTGGAATGGGAGATGGGGATTAGCAGATGTAAACTAGTATATATAGGATAGATAAACAACAAAGTCCTTCTGTATAGCACAGGGAACTGTATTCAATATCCTATGATAAACCATAATGGAAAAGAATATAAAAAAGAATGTATATATATGTATAACTCAGTCACTTTGCTGTACAGCAGAAATTAACACAACATTGTAAATCAACTATACTTCAATTAAAAAAAAAGAAAGGTGGGCTTCCCTGGTGGCGCAGCCGTTGAGAGTCCACCTGCTGATGCAGGGGACACGGGTTCGTGCCCCGGTCCGGGAAGATCCCACATGCCGCGGAGCAGCTGGGCCCGTGAGCCATGGCCGCTGAGCCTGTGCATCCGGAGCCTGTACTCCGCAACGGGAGAGGCCACAACAGTGAGAGGCCCGCGTACCGCAAAAAAAAAAAAAAAAAGAAAAGTAATATGTAGGTGGGTAGACAGATAAAGCAAAAGGGGTGAAATATCGATAATTGGTGAATCTGGCTCATGGGTGTACAGGAATTCCTTCTACTCTTCTTACAGGTTTTCTGCAAGTTTGAAATTATATCAAAATTAATATATATGCTGACATGGAACAGTGATAAAGGGAAGGTACACAGCCATGCATATGTTATGCTGCTTTAAGACAATATCCCCGGGACTTCCCGGGCGGTCCAGTGGGTAAGACTTCGCCTTCCAATGCAGGGGGAGAGGGTTTGATCCCTGGTCGGGGAGGTAAGATCCCACATACCTCGCAGCTAAAACACTAAAACGTTAAAAAAACAGAAGCAGTATTGTAACAAATTCAATGACTTTAAAAATGGTCCCCATCAAAAAAATTTAAAAAAAAAGAAAAAGACAGTATCCCCTGTTCTCCCTACAAAGGACATAAAAGAAATATTGATGTGTTGGCTCTTGGGGGACAAACTGGGAATTAAGACCTGGAGAGAGAATTTTTTTACTTTTAATTTTGTTTGGTACTGTTTGAATTTTTCTTTCCCTCTGGTAAAAGATGTTCAAGACGTGATTTTACTTCCTTTTCTTTTTCCAGTTAAAATTCAAACGCCCCTGCAAAAGGTCCCACCCACAGAAAAGGGCATGAAGCTGGAGGCAGAGGCCCAGGGGAGGGAGGAGCTAGGTAAGATGTCTTCAGGCAGAGAGAGGCCCCAGCCCGCGGCAGGAAGTGGGTGGAGAGATGGAGATCCGCTTTACCTATTGGGAGATCTGGCCCCCCGGAGCCCCCCACCCGCAGTCTCCTGCAGAAAGGAGAAGTTGGGACGGGGCAGGCAGGTGGGACAAACACCCTTGACCAGGGGAAGTGCTGACAGCGGCCTGGGCTTGGGGTGGATTGGGGTCTGACAGTTGGATTGCAACACAGTGCAGGCCTTTAATTAAAGTTCCCACCTCTGTGGCCCTGTGGCCTTCCACCTGCTCCCTCTGGAGTTGCCCGGCCTTTCCCTTTTCTCTCTGTTCCTCATTCCTGGCTCAGGCGGCTCAGTGGTGAGTCCTCCTTCCCCATGTGGTTGGCTCAGCCGGGTCTGGAGCTGCTGACCCAGGCCCTTCCCGGAGTGTACACTTGGTCATTTCCAGCTTCTGACTTCTCAGCAGGAGAAATCCAGCCCAAGCCAGCAGGCTGGCCACACCTTAACAGTTCTCTAGAAATGGTAGCTGCCACGAAGTTACATGAACATGGGCCAAACTGAGTAACTGCAATGACTGCATCAGTGCTGGCCGGGGGGCTGGGCCTGGAGCGGGGGAAGGGTGGACGGCAAGGGGCCCCAAGGGAGGGCAAACTTTGGGGTGGTGGAGATGTTCTACGGGGTGATTCTCGTGAGAGCTATTGAGCTACACGCAGTTGTAAAATAACTCCTTAAATTGTACACTTAAAATTGGTACATTTTATAGTATGTAAATGGTATCTCTATAAACGTAATTTTTTTTAATGACCAAAAGTAAGTAGAAAGATTATCTATGTGTTTAAGTGATTTGACATCCTCTGGTAATAAAATGAATAGGGTCTACAATTTTTCCTCCTAAGAACCATCCCTCCGGGTCCTGCCATTTTTTGCCCACTTCACAGACCCACCCACCAGATCAGTGTGAATTAATCCAGACTGGCAGGTAGCAGTAGCAGAGAGGGGAAAATTTTTATTATTTAGGACCCAAAATGGTCTGTCGGTGTTTCTGTCTTCTAAGGGGAGGCAGAATTCCTATCGAATCACTGCAGTTAGGGAACTTAGAGGGTAGTGGCTCTGCAGGGACCGAGAGAGAAATTAGAGTGTAGACGTCCCCTGGTTCAGCCCAGGACTTTTGTCATGAAGGGGAGGCCTCCGGGGGGTGACGGAGCGTCTGGAGGAGGTCATGGCAGCCTGAGGGCAGCAGCTGGAGAGGGGGTGGGCCCGGAAAGGACAGGCTTGGGGCCTCAGCCTAAAGCGTTGGGATCTGAATCTAGTTTAGAAGCCGTGCAGGCTGCCTGAGGGCCCCTGGCTGTGCTCTGTTGGGGACCTAACTGAGGACGGGGCTGTGGCCGAGAAGAGTGGGCTGCTCTGCCCGAGATGTCAGAGGGATCTGGCTCTTTGTCCACAAGCAGGAGGCCTGGAGCTGGGCGGCCAGGGCAGGTGGGAGGTGGAGGTGGGGGAAGCTGGGCCAGGTGGTGGGAATGGAAACTGCTCAAGAGAAGCTGTCTGAGGCCTATTTCAAATCGCCTGTGGTGCTGGGAGGTAAATGTCTCCATCTCTGCAAACCTTTGGCAAAGTCTGCAAATACGAGTCCTGCGAATGATGCTTTGGGTGAATTCGAGCTGAAGGGCTGTCTTCCAGGTCTGGGCAGAGAACTGGATCCACAAACCCAGGGGGGCAAAAGGATTTAATTTAAATCCTGATGGGGTTTCTCAGGTGGTGCAGTGGTTAAGAACCCTCCTGCCAATGCAGGGGACACAGGTTCGAGCCCTGGTCCGGGAAGATCCCACATGCCACGGAGCAACTAAGCCCGTGCGCCACAACTACTGAGCCCGCGTGCCACAACTACTGAAGCCCGCGCGCCTAGAGCCTGTGCTCCGCGACAAGAGAAGCCACTGCAATGAGAAGCCCGCGCACCACAACGAAGAGTAGCCCCCGCTCGCTGCAACTAGAGAAAGCCGCGCACAGCAACAAAGACACAACGCAGGCATAAATAAATAAATACGCAATTCTGTTAAAAAAAATTGAAGTCTTTTTTTAAAGATTAGTGATAATGGCTCTTAAGGACTAGAAGAGAGTGTGGTGACAAAATCACTGGCTGTGGTGGAGAGGAAGACCGATTTAGAAAGGACAGTCAAGAATTCAGCAAAAGCAGGGGCTCAAAATCAGAGGAGGCTGCGAAGCACACTATCTTTTAACACCACCACCTCTTACATCAAATTCCTGGAGAGACGTGAAAGGTGAATGGACACAGGGCCTTTACCGTTAAGTGGGGGCCACAAAGGACGAGGATCTCAGCTGAATTCTGGATTATTGCATTTAAAAACTAACAGTATTAGGACTTCCCCAGTGGCGCAGTGGTTAAGAATCCGCCTGCCAACGCAGGGGACATGGGTTCGAGCCCTGGTCCAGGAAGATCCCACATGCCACGGAGCAGCTAAGCCCGTGTACCACAACTACTGAGCCCGCGCTTTAGAGCCCGCAAGCCACAACTACTGAGCCTGCACACCCTAGAGCCCATGATCTGCAACAAAGGGAGCCACCACAATGAGAAGCCCATGCACCTCAATGAAGAGTAGAGACCCCACTTGCCACAGCTTGTAGAAGGGTGACTGAGGACATGGGAAGAGACGTGACCCAAGATATTCGGTTCACCTAGCAAGCTGGGTGCATGCGAATGTTTCAGGACTGCAAGTGGTACTGATTGTTTTGGGCACTGACCCACGCATGTCCTTGGTATAATCGGGAACATAAGGAAATAAGGAGGTGCACTGATTAGATGTTCAAGGAAGGCACAGCCTGCACTAAACAGAACCCTTTGTATTAGATAAAGTTATAAGTAAAGTACATCTAGCTCTTAAAATGTGCTTTTAATTACAAAAAGTATAATAGATATAAGATAAAGCTTAAAAAAATACGCCATAGTGGACTGAGGGCTTGGCTGTTTTGCCTGAGCGAGCAACAGCCCTCTACCACTGTGCTTTAATGCATACATCTCGTGTGCTGGACTCATTTTCGTCCCTGACTGAACAACTGCAACACAACTAGAGAAAGCCCGTGCTCAGCAATGAAGACCCAATGCAGCCGAAAAAGAAAGACAAAAAAACACAAAAAAGTATTAATAACTACTATTCAAATGGGTGTTAATAAGCACCAAGCTCTGTACTGGGCACTTTATAGATCTTATCTCACTTAAACCATATAACCATGAGGAGTAGGTTTTATTAGCCTCCAATTTATTTTTTTAAATTTTATTGAAGTATAAGTTGATTTACAATGTTGTGTTAATTTCTGCTGTATAACAAAGTGACTCAGCTATACATATATATATTCTTTTTCATATTCTTTTCCATTATGGTTTATCACAGGATATTGAATATAGTTCCCTGTGCTATACAGGAGGACCTTGTTGTTTATACATTCTCTATATAATAGCTTGCACCTGCTAATCCCAAACTCCCAATCCATCCCTCCCCAACCGCCCTCCCCCTTGGCAACCACAGGTCTGTTCTCTATGTCTGTGAGTCTGTTTCTGTTTCATAGATAAGTCCATCTGTGTCATATTTTAGATTCCACATATAAGTGATATCGTATGGTATTTGTCTTTCTCTGACTTGGTTCATGCAGTATGATAATCTCTAGGTCCATCCATGTTGCTGCAAATGGCATTATTTCATTCTTCTTAATGGCTGAGTAATATTCCATTGTATATATGTACCACATCTTCTTTATCCATTCATCTGTCAATGGACATTTAGGTTGTTTCTATGTCCTGGCTATCGTGAACAGTGCTGCTATGAACATAGGGATGCATGTATCTTTTCGAATCACGGTTTTCTCCAGGTATATGCCTAGGAGTGGGATTGCTGGGTCATATGGTAACTCTATTTTTAGTTTTTTAGGGAACCTCCATACTGCTCTCCATAGTGGCTGTATCAATTTACATTCCTACCAACAGTCTAAGAGGGTTCCCTTTTCTCCACATCTTCTCCAGCATTTATTATTTGTAGACTTTTAAATGATTATTAGCCCCCAATTTAGAGATGAGAAAACTAAGGCTCAGTGAGGGCCAGTGAACTGCCTGTTCACAAAGCCAAGAAAACACAGAGCCAGGATTAGAACCACATCTCTCTGGCTCCAGAGACCACTTATAACCAAATGCTAAAGGGTGCAGTATCACCAAGTCTTTGCCTTGGCCAATTCACCCATTCTTTCAGTAAACTCTTATTGAGCACCTGTGATATTCCAAGCACTAGGAATGCAGCAGGGAATAAAATCTCTGCTCCCATGGGGCACAGGTAAGAGCTCAGAACTGAGGTGAGCTAAGAAACATCCTAAGGTATGAGCACACACACCCAGCCCACATCCACGGTTTCCCCACCACCACGGCCAAGGGATGGGCAGCTGTGCTTTAGCAGCTCCTTCCTCTTTAATTCGAATTTACTGGAATAAAAACATGTGCATGTACAAATGAAAGGAGCTTACAAGCTGATTTCCTCCCCCAGCTATCATCCCTCTCAGGACGGGGACTCAGGGCCCCAAATCCCCAGCTTTCCGTGTTTCACCCAAGGTTTGAGGCACGATGGCCGGACTGGCCCAGGGCTCATTCACAGAGGTGGAAGTTAGCTACAGTTTCTTCCCTTCCTCACTGCAGCCGGCTCTGCGCTGAGCCACGTAGGGTCTGGGCTGAAGTTCATTCTCACCATCAGTCTCCACCAGCCCATTCCCACCTCCCACTATCTCCCCTAGAAGAAAGGCGGGATTTCTTTATGTCCTCCAACTGAACAAGTTTTCCAACTTTTGCGACAAAAGATTTTTTGTTTGTTGAAGGAGCAGGTCCTGACTTGCAGAGCTCTCTCCCTGCAGGGCTGGGATAAAACAAACTCAGAAGGATAGTGAAAGAGTTGCTGAAATCACTGAACCAGAGCTGACTCTGGGGCTGGGGGCCTGGGGAAATCCTCCCTCTGCCAAGTGGTCTGTTTTATTGCTTTCTTATCTTTTAAGCTGGCTTCTCTTACTATGACTCAGCTCCCAGATTGCTCAGAAAACAATCCTTTTCTCACTCAAGGGAGCTCAGTGCTGTTTTGTTCTCAAAGATCGAGCAAGAGGATAGCTATTTTTGACTTACCCTGTGAAGAAGACTTTTATTTTAAAATAACCCCATTGGAAACGTTACCCTTATCACCAACACCATACCGCCTCTACAGCAGAACAAATTAGCGCTGGACTTTGTATTGCCTTGTCCCCATCTCTCATCACTTGGGGACCCTCAGTGAGTCGTACGCCTCCAGTAAGATTCTAGGTGCCTCTAATGAGAGTTGGATACCCTAGACCAGCAGTACCCAGGGCTGTGCGGGGCACTCATGCTGCTCAGTGTTTCTGGATCACCCTAAATAGCACATTCAGCCTCAAAACAGGAAGGAAAAGGAAGACTTTTCTGCTGCATCTGAAAATATTTTTTGTAAAAAATCTGCCCAGTCATCTCTAGAACAGGATAAAGACCAGACGTAGGCAGTGGATGCGTCTTACCTGGAGGGAAAAAGGGACTTAACATGATAAACATCTCAGGACATGAAAAAACCCAGAGATTCCTTCCTGTGCCATCATTAATTTTTTTTTAAATCCAGTAATATGTGACTTATCAGAGAGATTTTTTTCAGTTGGAAACCAAGCTATTTTTAGCTGAGCAAATGAGAATTCTTAAATTATAGTGGTGCAGAGTGAACCTTTGGCATATCTCTGGATGTCTCACTAAGTTTCTCAGGGACAGTGATTTTCAGTGGTGACAGGATTAAAAAGAAACCTTTTGTGATGTGAAACAGGAAACACACTCTAGAGAGGGGCCAGCACCTGTAGAACTCGGTAAAATTTTATTTATGAAAATAAATTTATTTTAAAAATTGATGTATTAAGGAGACTCTTAGGACTTCCCTGGTGGCCCAGTGGTTAAGAATCCGCCTGCCAATGCAGGGGACACAGGGTCGAGCCCTGGTCTGGGAAGATCCCACATGCCGCAGAGCAACTAAGCCCGTGCGCCACAACTACTGGGCCTACGTTCTAGAGCCCGCGAGCCACAACTACTGAGCCCACGTGCCAAAACTACTGAGCCCGCGTGCCACAACTACTGAAGCCCGCGTGTCTAGAGCCCATGCTCCACAACAAGAGAAGCCATTGCAATGAGAAGCCCGCGCACCACAACAAAGAGCAGCCCCCACTCGCCGCAACTAGAGAAAGCCCGCGCGCAGCAACGAAGACCCAACGCAGCCAAAAATTAAAAAAAAAGAGAGAGAGAGACACTTACATTGCACTTAGAATACGTCAGGCACTAGTCTAAGTGTTTTACAACTGTTTACTCATGTTCTTTTCTCTTCCTGCTTTGAGGCCCAGCGTGCTGTTTAGCAGAAGCAATAGGATAAGTGGAGAAACTCTGAGCATCCTGGCGTGGCTAGGGCAGCCCTCGGCACACCGACCCGTCTGCTTGGGTTGACGTCTGCTCCTAAGAGTAAACTTCAGCCTCAGGCTCTGTCCAGGCAGGAGCGTCCTCTGTGTCAGGCACGGCTCTTACCATCTTATCACCTCTCCTTCACAACAGCCCCGCCCTCCCAGCCCTCCTGTCTCTGACTTGAGTGCCCTCTTACCTCCTGCTGCTTTTAGGCTGAACCAGATGAAACTGCTAATCTTTGTTGCTGATGTTTCAACTGGTTTTGTTTTATTTAAAAAAATGATAATTTAATGCAATTCACCCTTATATGGCCTACCTTTAAAAAAAATTGAGGTGTAGTTGATTTACAATATAATTAGTTTCAAGTGTACAACACAGTGATTCAAAATTTTTTATAGAATATACTCCACTTATAGTTATTAGAAAATATTGGCTCTATTCCCGGTGCTGTACAATGTATCCTTGTAGCTTATTTATTTAATACGTTGTAGTTTGTACCTCTTAATTCCCTACCCCCTTTCTGTCTCCACACTGGTAGCCCCTAGTTTGTTCTCTATATCTGTGAGTTTGTTTCTTTTTGTTATATTCACTAGTTTGTTGTATTTTTTACATTCCACATATAAGTGATACCACACAGTGTTTGTCTTTCTCTGTCTGACTTATTTCACCTAGCATAATACCCTCCAAGCCCATCCATTAATATTGCCTACATTTTAAAGAAGAAAAATGGCTGCTTAGAATGGTCTAAGTATCAATAACTTGCCCTAAATTCTCAGAGGTTCTCAATAGCAGTACCCGGATTCAAAATCCAGTTTGCTCCCTTCTGAACTTACTAGTATGCTACTTTTAAGAGTGTGCACCCAAGAACCGGCTGCTGGGGTTTAAGCATCAGATCATCATCCTCTTATAAGGCTGTGACTTTGGGATAAAGATTTTTTGCTCTGTGCGTCAGTTTTCTCATCTGTAAAATGGGGATAATAATAATGCAGTACTGTCCAATTTGTAGGATGGTCTTGACAATTGGATGAGGAAATCCAAGTACAGAATTTAGACAGTGTCAGGCACTCAGTAAGCACTCTATAAAGTGAGCTATTATCTTCAGGTTGCCCTTAATACTTTTTTTCCTGCTTGAGTAAATATACCAACACACAGAGGCCTCTCCTTTGTCTGCTAATATGAGGGCCTCGAACTGAGAAAGTCAATAGTAAAAACCTAATTATGATGCCAAGTAGGTAGGAGATGACCGATTAACAGCTGTTCTCACAATTTCCAGACGACACTGGGGCTGAACCTGCAGTTCTGTGTTACGCTACTGGATTCTTTCCCTTGTTCTTTATTTTTTAAAGGAGGAAACGGGGCTGTCACTCCTCCTAGGGACGACAGGTGTGACTTATCATTCTCGATATGAGCCAAGGAGCCTCCAGACAGGGCAGGGAGCGCAGCCCGGGAACAGGAGGCCCAGGGCAATTCGTGTAAACCGGCCCTAAACCAGTCCTAGCAGGGGCCGGGAAATTCCCCCAGTTCAAAGTCTAGGAAGCGTGTCAGGCTGACCCCAGGGGTGCCAGGTGAGGAAATGCTCATCTTCCCTGTCCCAGAAGCCGCTCAGGTCGAAGTCGCTAAGTCTGAAGAGGACTCTGGCGTTTCTCAGGGCTGGTCAACGGACGGAGCGGGGCGGGGCCTGGGCCGCGCAGTCCCTTTAAGGCCGCAGCCCACGTGCTCCATGACGTCAGAGTAGGAAGTGTTTGAGGAAGTGGCGCTCGGCTGGTGGGTTTGAGATTCCCGCATTTTAATGTCGTCTGGGTGGCGCCCGCGCCCCGCCGCCAGGTGAGTCCCTCGGGCGGGCGCCCCCGGTGTCACCTGTCCGGCGGGCTCCCACCCCTCCTCTCCGGGGCTCGCGGGGACGCCCGTGACGGGTTCTGAGTCAGGGGTTCCTGGGCTGGGGGAGCTGGGAGGCCCCGTGAGCCCGGCCCCGGCGGGGTGGTGCCGGGTGGCGGCCGCGAGGCGGGGGCCCGGGACGGGGCGGTGATTCGTCCGCGCCGCGGTGACGCAGGGACCGCTGGGAGCTGGGAGGGGAGGCGCCCCGGCCAGCGGTCAGGGCGCCCGGGCGGGGTCCCGGCTGGGGATCCCCTTGCAGGTCCTGGGCAGTGGGGCGCCCCGTCCTTTGAGGGACTCTCCTCCCTGCTGCTTCCATACAGCTTGGGGAGGGCGGGGTCGGTGGAGGGGCTGCGAAAGGCCGGAGTTGGCTACCAAAACCAAAACCAAACCAAACAACCTGGTTTATGTACGAGGTGAAAACCACTTCCGATTTTTCTCCTTTCACATGGAAGGGCTGTAGTATCTCTTGTCCATCTCCTTGCGTTCCATTCTTCCTTAACCTTCGCTTTTTGTCCCCCACCGCCAAATTGCTTACAGAGTTAGCAGGACATCAGTATGAGCTGGTCACCTTCCCTGCCAACCCAGACATGCGGGGCCTGGGAAATGAAAGAACGGCTTGGGACAGGGGGATTTGGGAACGTCATCCGATGGCACAATCAGGTAGGCCCGGTGCCACTGGGAAGAGCTGGGGGCGGCGGGGTTGGGGGCAGGCTCCCCCCTCACTGCCTCTGCCCGACCCTGGGCTCCCTGGGTGAACGGGGCTCACCTTGGCCATGGGCTTCTTGGGAGAGAGTGAGAGAGGGGGCCTCAGGGCCCCTAAGCTGACTCTAGGTTAGTGGTCTCCAAGCTTTAATGACTGTGTCACCTAAATAAATAGTAAAAAAAAAAAAAAAAGTTTAAGCTTTCAGCTTCAGTTATATATATTGAAAATTCTGTATCTATGCTAACCTTAGACTAACACCTACTAATACATTGTGTAGTAATATATTACATGTTATGAAACATGCAAAAATAGAAAAATCTACAGTGTGAAAATAATAAAATATTTTAAAATGTTTGAAAAGTTAATTTAAAAAATATTTTAAGTACTTACCAATTGTGATGTCTTCCCAGTATTGTTTGCAATACTTAACAGCACGAATTATACAGAGACACACGAAAGTGAGAATTATGGTTAAGGATGGTGGGTGAACATCCGTATTTCAAATAATTTTTATAGTTCTGAATTCTTTGGACCGATTTCTTTTTAGCTCTGCTAGATCCTGATTGTTTTGTTTTAAACATCTTCACTGGAGTATGATCGCTTCACAATTGTGTGTTAGTTTCTGCTGGATAACAAAGTGATCCTCATTGTTTTTATTCCTTATGTGTCTGACGTGAGTTTCTCACCCCACAAGCGTTAGGTCTTCCATATTACTGTTTGTTTGTACTGGTGTTACATGCACTGAAATTCTCCACAGCAGTGTCTTTAAGCCATTCGTCCATTTTATGAGAGTTATTTTGTTAAAATCGGATAATACCATCCATAATTCTACCAAAGTGGGGCACACGGAACCTGCAGCACATCCTCCATCCCCTGCCTGTGGAATGCCCATTTTCCTTGGGATCCCTCGAGTGTCAGAAGCGGCACATGACCTGACACATGATCTGAGGCCGGTGCTGTACGGTTAATATCAGGAAAGCTTCATTTGGTGTTTATTTTTTGGATTCCAGTCTTGGGAAACCCCTACATGTACCCAATTTGGAGACCACTGCTTGAGGGAACCCCCTCTCACCAAAGAGATAATACTAGTTTCTTGACCCAAAATTCAGACACCCCAGAGCCCCTGAGGGAAGAAGGCTCCTGCTTTTTAATCAAGGGCCGCGAGCATCTTTTTGGACTCAAGAGATGGAAAATTTCGTACCGCTTCCCAGGAGCCTGGCTGCAGCCAGCAGGGAGGGTCATCCAGGCCCCCGGCCAGCCACACAGAGGGCCATCTCAGACAGCCACCCTCCTGTATCAACTGGAAGACATTTGAGGCCCTGCCCTGAACCCTGTCAGCTCTGAGTGGATGAAGCAGCCCCTGGAGGAATGTGAGAGCCAGAGCTGGAGGGCAGAGGACAGTCCTGCAGCTGGTAATTCTCACACTCACCCAGGAGACGCCAATTCCAGCAAACCCTGTGGCTGGGATGGGGTTGGGGGAGGGGGGCAGGGGGTGCAGCCAGGGGCCTGGCATCAGGAAAGGAGAGTCAGATCCTTCCACAGCCCCACGCAGACCTGGGCCGGGCTGCTCCCAGACAGGCCAGGGCTTCTGGAGTCTTGACTACAGCAAGTGTCCCGCTGCAGCTGAACTGGAGACATCTTGGTTTCCTGCGGGAAGAGTTCTATCAGGATGTGCCGAGTGTCTGCCACCTCTCACCCCAAGTGGCCTCCATCTGCTCTCTGGGCTTGGGATACGCTTGTCAGACGGAGTTTGTTTCTGGCTTTACAGCTGCGAGCCCAAGAGTGTGCGTGTGTGTGTGTGTGTGTGTGTGTGTGTGTGTGTGGACTTGTTTTCTAGAATTACTGCTTTCCAGTTTCTTCTCCTGTTCAGAAACCTTACTTTTTAGAACGCCAAAGGCGGAGCTCTCGTTCTCCCGTTTGCGGCCCCTCCACCCCCTGCCTTTCCCCCGTCGGCTCCCGGCTGAGCCCTGTGTGGGACGAGCCCCTCCCTCCTGGACATCTTTGTGTGCATTCTGCCCCTGCCTCCAGGACCCCGTGTAGACCACCTCCCACGGAGCCGGCAGGACCCCTCGTCCCACGGGAGCTGGTTCTCACTGAGCCCTTCACCCTCGCTCGTTCGGGCGGCCTCACGCGCTGCGTGGTTTTCTGCCTAGGAGTGTTCTCATCAGCCTGGGCACTGCCTGGCTTTGGGCTTCTTTCACTCCCCCCCCCCAGAGACTCTCTTCGTGTTACACGTGTGTTAGGTGCACAGGCTCGTCCACTCCTGGCTAAAGACCTTTCTGGAGAAGGGAAGGAGCCGCTCATCAAGTGTTAAAAATGTAAGCTCCCAGCTGTGATCACTGCGACCCAGGAGAGGGGCCCGGTGCAGTGAGACCTTGTCCCGGAGGCCGGGGCCCGTCAGGGGGTCTGGAAGGCTGCCCCAAGGAAGCAGCGCTGGACAGGAGACCTGAGGGTTGGTGGAAGCTAGCCGGGCAGAGAAGGCGGGAGGAGGATTCCAGGCCCAGGGCGCGGCCTGTTCAGAGCCCCTGCTGGAGGGTTGGGAGGGGTAGGTCATGGCAGGTGGATGTGAGCGGAAGGGCTGCTGCAGGGAGCCCCGCTTGGGCTGCAGGAACACGTGGCGGGGCCCAGGCAGTGCTGGGCTGGGAAGTCAGCTGTCCGAAAAAACTCCCCTACGCCTGCAGCGGGACGGCTCCCACCGCGGCTTGTTTCTTGCCGCTGGCAGCTTAACCTCCTTTCTCACCGAATTTCCTGAGCATTAGCAGTCAGCTCTCGGGATCCGGTACTGGGCCCCCACTGGCACTGCCCCGTCTGTTGGGGAGACCAGTTAAGTAAGAGGTTTCCGGAGCAGTCCAGGTGCGACATTGGACTGGGCTGATGGTGGTGGACGTGGGGGGAAGTGGGCAGATTTAAGAGTTTTTCAGGGTGACATTGGCAGGACACGGGTGGAGTGGACGGTGAGGCGCTGGGGGAGAGGTGTCCAGCGTTCCCAGGTGTGTCGTGAGCACTGGCCCGGGGCCTGGCTCCGTCCGGGAAGCACTCCAGGTCCTCCGGGCGTTCCCCCCTGGGGGAAGTCCCTGGGCTGCTCTGGGTGCTTAGGGGAGGGTCTTTAATCGGTGTTCAGAATCGGAACACGAGTGTGTTCTCGGGGTGGGGACACCCCTGCTTTCAGAACCTCTGGAGGAGAGCAGCTGGGACAGGGTGGTGGTTACGTAACTCCAGTCGGGCAGAGTAATTGCTTATATTCGACGTGACAACTGTGTACGTTTTTCTCATATGCCATGTACCTTGTCTACAAGAGAGAATATTTGTCCTTCGTCACAGGAGAAGCATAAAGGAGCCTAAGCCTTGGTGTGCTCAGTCAGATGAGTCAGACTGATGATCAGACCCATCATTTTTTTTTCAGTATTTTTAAAATTAATTAATTAATTAATTTTAAGTTTTGGCTGCGTTGGGTCTTCGTTGCTGCACGCGGGCTTTCTCTAGTTGTGGTGAGTGGGGGCTACTCTTCGTTGCGGTGCACGGGCTTCTCATTGCGGTGGCTTCTCTTGTTGCGGAGCATGGGCTCTAAGCACGCGGGCTTCAGTACTTGTGGCACGTGGGCTCAGTAGTTGTGGCTCACGGGCTCTAGAGCGCAGGCTCAGTAGTTGTGGCGCAAGGGCTTAGTTGCTCCGCGGCATGTGGGATCTTCCTGGGCCAGGGCTCGAACCCGTGTCCCCTGCACTGGCAGGCGGATTCTTCACCACTGTGCCATGAGGGGAGTCCAGACCCATCATTCATTGAGGACGTCCTGTATGGCAGCACGGGCGAGGTGTTTCACGTGCATTATCTCCAGTCTGCTCAGCCACCCTAAATGGACGTACTGTTGTCTTTCCTCCCTTTTTATAACTGAGGAAACTGCAGCCTAGAGAAGTCAACCCCTTACTCAGAGAGGCTAAGCTAGTAAGTAAAGGAGCGGGAATCTTCTGAACCTACATCTGTTTGAATCCCAGCCTCATGCCTCCTCCACTGGCTTGTGGCTTCTCCAAGGTGGGGATCCAAGGTCAGGGACACCCCGGAACAGGTTCAGTTGAAGCACTAAAGGAAAAACACCCCTTTGGATGACAGACTATATAAGTCTTCCTTGCTAAGCAGAGAACCCTAAAGTGAATCTTTCCCACGGAGGAAAGGCAGTGCAACAAATGACCCCACCCGTCTGCGTGAGTTTTTTGGTTCTCTTACCAAGCATGGGCCTTGACAATCCTTGCTGTGTGGATACTCCCTTAAATCTTCAGCCCAAGGGTCAGTACTTTCTAGATGGGCTGATATTTTCAATAAGGTGTTTGTCAAACACAAAGGAAGAAGAAGCAGAGGGGGGGACCTCCGTGACCTCAGCTGCAGCCCCCTTCGGGAGTGAGGGGGAGAAAACTCAGGACTCACAGTCGCACAGCCTGAGCTTCAGGGCTCTGGGCCACAGCCTCCCACACGGATTTGAAAGAAGCTGAGATATCGATCCCCTCTGCTCTCAGCTTGTCTGGGCCAGACGTGGCGCTGCTACGCCCTGGAAGCCTCCGGACTCGTCCCAGGGTACCTCACAGATACCACATACTTACTCTGTGTGCTGTGATGGGAAAGGCTGGGAGTTGCTGCCCTGGTCCCCGAGGACACGCCGGCTATCCCTCTAGAAATGGCGCTGGCTCTACTTGTCCCCTCACTGGATGACACTGAGCTCACTTTAGCCTGTCTGTGTGTCTTCAGGCCTTAAACACTTTGAGCACGGGCCTGAGGCCGTCAGGGAAAAAAGGAGGTGACCCTGACATACTGTGCTCTAGTCAAGGGGATAAAGTGAATCCTCAGGAACGTATCGAGTGTAAATATGAGCACCAAATCATGAGGAAGTAATCACAGCTCCTGTTCATCAGGAATGTCATTGCCAGTTGTGCCGGGTGCTTTACCCGCACTGTCTCGTCGATGCCCGGTGGCGATCGGAGGCTTCTCAAAGCAGGGTTTCATGGGAGGTGGGCTGCAGGTGGTGGGACGGGGAGAGCACCGCCTACACGGGGCTGGGAAGGGAACGGTGCTGCGGGAATGTGCACCAGGCCCTCAAGGATCAGATGCTGCGTCTCATTTAACTGACAGCACCGGCAGGGGTAGGGTCGCCTCCACCTTGTGGATAAAGACCCAGAGGCCTAATGGGCTCAAGGTCGCACATGCACCAGGCAGAGTACAGGGATCATGATCTGACCTGCTTCACCCCTGAGCCCCTGTGGGTGAGTTTGGAGGCCGACGTGCCCGTTAGGTGTTTATTCCGAAGGGAGTTGGGTGGAGTCAGCCGTCTCGGCGTAGACTGGTCACCGGGGTTAAATCGGGTGAAGCTGCTGCCAGACCTCGGCCTTCTGACTCTCAGGCCTGGGTTCTGTCCCTAGGATCTCTCTGGGCCCAGCTTCGCACCTCCTTCCTGAAACACTCATCTGGGAGGGAGGACCTGAGGAGGAACAAGGAAGGTATTTCTAATCCCCCTCTTGGACCACAGAGGCCTGTTGGGTGGTTGCTATGGTAACAAGAGTCGGCTTTCTGACCTGAGTGTGTGGAGGGACCTCTCGGCTTCCCGTGCATGTCCCCTTGTCGTTAGAAGAACACCATCCGATGGTCTCAGAAGTCTGAGGATGCATGCCCCCCGCCGCCCTCACTTCAGAGTATACCCCCGTTTATACGCCAGGTTCGTGTTTTCCTGTACAAAAGGCAGAGTCGCAGACACTCAAAGGACCTTCATAATCAACTGCCTTTGATGTAGGTACCACTGTGAGCCCCTTTCTCCATTTTCTCAAAATACACATCACTTCTAAATTTTGCCCCAACTTACTAGGAGTCGGATACTGCGATGGTTTGGGCCGAGTCTGGGTTTCCAGAGAACTGAGCTGAGAGAGGGAGGTTCCGAGCCAAGTGGAGAAAGTCATCCATGCCCTCGAGTGTCATTGCTGCTGGGGAACCAAGCCCCCCACCCCCCCCCCACCCCCCGACTTTCAAAAACATCTTTGTAGTCTGTTTACAATGAATTGAATTACGCTTTCCAGAGCCAGTATGTTTTTAGCAATGGAAGGTCATTCTCTTTGGGTTTCTGTTTCAAGTGAAACATTACTCATGGAAAAACGGGAATGTTTTAGAGTACTTCCTAGAGGGCCACCGGGTAAGAAAAGTTGTGTCTGTGTCTGCATGGGACACTCAGGCCTAGGAAGTCAGGATATCCCCTGCCGCCGTAGGACGAAGCTGAGCTGTCCAGAGTCAGTGTTGGTGTCTGTGCCCACTTAGTCTGTGATGTGTTCCGTGTTCATACATTAAGTTCGCTCTTTAGGTTTGGTTTGGCTGTTGAGACCGATATCGGATCAGTCTTCAATATCAGAATCTATTTGTGGATTCTGGGATGGGCCAGGTGATGGCAGTGTGTTAGCTCCAGTGTTTGTGTTGGGCAAAAGACTACAGTTATCTACAATCACCCAGCATATACAGGTAAGAGTCTATAAAATATTTTCTAAGTCACTTAATAAGTCAACCCTTTGGGTTTGATTTATCTGTTATCTTTATGAAGGAAGCATACTGTTTATGCTTGGGAGAATAATGACGCCTCCCGAAAAGTCTGCGTCCTATCCTAACCCCTTGAGCCTGTGACTGTGTTAGGTTACGTGGCAGAGGGAATTAAGGTTGCTAATCAGCTGACTTAAATGGGAAGATTATCCTGGGTGATCTGGGCAGACCCACTGTAACCACAAGGGTCATTAAAAGTGGAAGAGGGAGGCCGGAGAGTCAGTGTCAGAGTGATGCAACCACAAAGACTCAGCTGGTCACTGCTGGCTTTGAGCTGCAGGAAGGGGCAATGAGCCAAGGGATGAATGCAGCCTCTAGAAGCTGGGGCGGACGGGGATGTGCCTTCTCCGGAAAGGGACACAGCCTGCCCGCATCTTGATTTTAGTCCAGCGAGGCACTTTCCAGACTTCTGACCTCCAGAACTATCAGGAAATAAATTTGTGTTGTTTTAAGCCAGTAAGCTGGTGGCAGTTTGTTGTAGCAGCAATAGAAAACGAATACACTGTTCTGTGTATTGAATTTAAAGTAGGTGCAGATTTTTAAACTCTCAGAGACATCCTGAGGTAACACACCGTGCGTGGCAGTATCTTCTTCGAAATGGTTGCATAAAGCACTGTCCATCGCAACGTCACACGCTCCAGTGGACACTGCCAGCGGCGTCGCCTCCTTTTACAGCCTGGCCGTCAGTCTTCTCTCATTGGTAGATCTCGGCATCCCAGCCCGGGTTCCTGTGCGATCCCGCCCACCTGGAAACAAGCATCTAGACGCATGTCAGAGCGGCTGTTGGTGAAGTTACTGGAGACCTGGGTGAAAACGTTGTAGTCTGAATGCTTAGTGGGAAGTGAAACTCGAAAGCAGATTCAAATCAGTTCGAGAGCAGAGGAAGCGGGAAGTTCACGCTGTAGAGAACGGAACGTCTTGTGAGATGTAACTCAAGCCTGTTTGTACCTCGATTAAAGAAATAGTGGTCTCTTGACACACGCCGTAACTCTTGACAAGTATTAGCTGGACGTCCACCCAAGTTCACTGGTCCAGCTGCAGTGATGGGCTCAGGAGCAGCAGGGTTGACAGTTTTTGAAAGACGTCAGCTCTTCTTCAGTAGGGCTTCTGAATCCAGGCCAGAGATCAGGATTCTGAGAGCAAAGTGAGTGAACGATGTGGCACAGCCTGGCCATCAGGGCCTGCCTGGCACCAGGGAGCGTTGGCACAGAGGCAGGCATGGACCACCGCAGGGTGAGCCTGGGGAACACTGTGCGGGGTGAGAGGCCATCACAAAAGGCCACATCTTGTATGATCCCACTTAGATGAAACGTCCAGACAGCTAAATCTGTAGAGACAGAGTGTAGACGGGTGGTTGCCTGGCGCTGGAGGGGGCTGGGGAGAAACGGGAAGTGACGGCTGACGGGTGTGGGGTTTCTTTGGGGGATGATGAGCGTGTTCTAAAACCGACCGTGGCTTTGGCCGCGTTACTCTGAATGCGCCCCAACCATTAACGTGTCTGCTTTATTTATCTATTTATTTACTTTTGGCTGCGCTTGGTCTTCGTTGCTGCGCGCGGGCTTTCTCTAGTTGCGGCGAGCGGGGGCTACTCTTCATTGCGGTATGGGGGCTTCTCACTGCGGTGGCTTCTCTTGTTGCGGAGCACGGGCTCTAGGCGCACGGGCTTCAGTAGTTGTGGCACGCGGGCTCAGTAGTTGTGGCTCGCGGGCTCTAGAGCGCAGGCTCAGTAGTTGGGGCGCACGGGCTTGGTTGTTCCGTGGCACGTGGGATCTTCCCGGGCCAGGGCTGGAACCCGTGTCCCCTGCCTTGGCAGGCGGATTCTTAACCACTGTGTCAGCAGGGAAGTAAGTCCCCACATGTGTGTTTTAAACAGATGAATTGAATGATATGTGAATTATAGCTCAGTAGAGCTGTTGAAAAACAATAAGCATGTGAGGTGACCTCATGACAGAGGCTTACCCACAGCCACACGGGGATGTGATAAAAGCCACTTACTTCTGAGAGTGCCCTGGAGGTGTGGCAAGTACCTGCTTCGGGCCTTGGAGCCGTCACGGTCAAACAATGCCTCCGCCTTCTTCCCGAAGCTGCTGTTCTTGAATGTCAGCTTTAGGGACGGGTCTGTTGACGAGCGAGTCAGGGGTCTTTGTGGACACCGTCTGTCTCCGTCCTGGAGTCCCATTTTCCTTTTCCTCCTGGGTGGGTCCTTGTTCACAGGGATAGTGGCTAGTTCGGTGGACGTGTGACCGCGATGCACTTCCACCGCCCTCGGGAAGCATGTGTTCCTGGGGACCTTGCCACGTCCTCAGCATGCCTCTGATAAGTCCCATCTGTACCGAATGAACTCCTGCACTTACAGAGCTTATGATGCCTTACGGTATGCATTTTCATAAACAGAGACAATGGTCCGACAGGGCCTGTAGGACACCCATCCTTCAGTTGGGAACTAGTAGGATTTTGGTACCATTCTGAAGCCTTTTCTTGCTGGATTTACACTCCGCCCGTCCCACCGGCTGGGGCTTGTCCCAGGGCTCATGGCACGTGGGCTGTTGGGGGAAGGGGTCTCGCCGCAGGTGTGTAGGGTTCGCGGGGTAGGGGTGGAGGTCAGCTTGCTCGCTGATGGCCGGGCCAGCACCCAGGCTGCTGCCGCAGAGCCATGGCCAGGGCAGCTGCTGACCCTTGGCCGTCCTGGGGGCCCCATGAGCCAGGAGGTGGCAGCTGAGCACTGTCCTGGATTCTGTCTAGACACCCAGGGGAAGGGAAGAGTTAATTCTCGGGGCCCAGGCAGTCGCCCATTCACGAGAACTGTAGTGATTGCCTTTGTTCACGGAGGCTCCATCGAGGGCACTGTGCCAGGTACTGCATTAGAGCTTAAACGCACGAGGAGGGACAGGCCCATAGTTTAACGGAGAAAAGAGAAAATAACCCTTTGACCCTACGGAAAGTAAGTCTTTGGTAGGTAAGTACAGTGAAGGAGTCGGGGGTCGGTGCCTGGGCATCCGCACGAGCCAGAACAGAGACCCTAGAGCACAGGACCGGGCCGATGGTCTGACCTAGACTTGGCGTCAGACGCCTGGGGTGGAGTCGACGGTGGGTGATGGAAAGGCAGGTTAGAGCGCAGCCTGGAAGGGTTTTACATGCCAGGAGTGCCTGTGTGACATGGGTCTGCCCCCAAGGGTGTTACTGAGCACCCCTAAGGGCTGGACACTGTTAGGGGCTCAGCTCCATGACAGCCCTGAAAGGTGGGTGTCAGTGTTCCCATTTTACAGCTGAAGACACTGAGCCAGACCTCGTGGTCTGCCGAGGGTCACAGAGCTGGTACATGGCTGCATCGGGATTTGAATCAGCCTATGTTCCATCTCCTATACCAGGCTTGCATTCTCTCTGGAGAGAGAAATCCCCCAGAGGCAGAAGCATGAAGACTGAAGCCAGGGCATTAACTGTTAGGTTGAAGTGCAGGGAAGTGCCCTTTGCGTGGGTCGGAGGTCACGTCCAGCAGCGTTGGTGTCTGAGGAGTGAGGACCCTCTGGGGCACGAGTGGCCAGCAGAGGTCTCGTGGAGGAGGTGGGGATGGAGCAAGGCCTCGGTGTGGACCTGGGATGGATAGAGATGGGGGTGGGCAGGCTGGGAGGTGGGACTGGTGGGGACCCACGTGACGGGCTGGACGTGACTGGGGGACATCTGTTCAAGTGGGCACCCATGCAGACCTCGGGAGCCTGGAGGTGACGGCGGTCCGTGCTCAGGTCCCAGGGAGACAACTTCGGATTTGACCCTCGGCTTTCTCTGATCCTCCCGTATGTGTCCTCTGCAGGAAACGGGCGAGCAGATCGCTATCAAGCAGTGCCGGCAGGAGCTTAGTCCCCGGAACCGCGAGCGCTGGTGCCTGGAGATCCAGATCATGAGGAGGTGAGGGCCTGGTGCACGAGCGGGCCCGGGTGCGGGACCGCGGGGCCGGGGGACCGCAGGACCGGGGGCCTGGGGCGTCGGAATGACTCTGGAGGGAGCTAGCCGGCAGGCCGAGCTTTGGGATGTGGAGCAACAGCCCCAGTTCCGTCTGGGCAGGAGCCATAAATCCCAGTCCCTCAGTAAGGACCCCAGGCCACACTGTCCAGAGGGCTGACTTCTGGAGGAGTGGCAGTTACAGCCCACCACTTGGCCTTGCCAAGCGCTCTTGGGGGTTTTCTTTGTTATATTAAATTATTTAAAATCGCCATCACAGTGAATTTTCCTTTGTTGGCAAAAGTCCTTTTTTCTCCAGTGTTTCCATTTCCGAGCTGGTATGTGAGTCTCCCGAGGCCTGAGCCTGTTGCTGTCGTCCGTTCCTCCAGGGTGCCCTCAGCCAGGAAGGCATGTGGGGAAGCTCACAGGCCGACAGGCCCCAAACAGGGGCTCCCTGCTGGAGCTCAGGGAAAGGGGAGGCATCCCCTTCCTTGTTTGCAGGTGCACATGTGCGTGCGCGCACACACACACACCCCACACACACCCACACACACACACACACACACCCCACACCCCCCCACACCCCCCCACACACACCCATCCCCGCCCAGTGGTGGGCGCCCAGAGCCGGGGCTACGGTGCCCACAGTAGCGCTGCCCGGGCCCTGGGCGAGTGGTGAGCCCCGTGTCTCCCCACCGCTCGCTCTCCAGGGCCCTCGGCGCCTGCAGGCCGCCCTCCCTCACTGGTTCCCTCCCCCCAGGCTGAACCACCCCAACGTGGTGGCCGCCCGGGACGTCCCCGAGGGCATGCAGAGCCTGGCTCCCAACGACCTGCCCCTGCTGGCCATGGAGTACTGCCAGGGAGGGGACCTGCGGAAGGTGAGGCTGCGGGGGCCGGGCAGGGCGCTCGGGAGCCTCGGGGTGGGGTCATGGGGTTGCGGGTGCACGGAGGGCAGGGAGGGGCTTGCCGTACACCCTGCGCAGCTGTCCCTGACGTGACGCGGAAGACCCACCAGGTCCGAGCGCAGGGAGAGGCCGGTCAGACTCCAGGACGGGCCTTCCTCCCTTGGCACGCTGGGGCCACTTGAGCCCTTTGGTGTCATCGTGGCCACTGGCCCGGATTGGAGGGCTTCTCCCAGATGTGGCCACCCGGGGTCCTGGAGCGAGGCAGGAAGGGAGTGGCTCGGGCCAGCCGGGCTGGGGACCCAGAGCCCCACTGACTCAGCTTCTGGGCCCCTCTCCCTTTCTTCCCGCCGCATCCACCACGTCCCCTTGCCAGCACGCACGCTACGGGGTGGGTGTCGGGGACCGTTGTGTGTCCCCCCCTCCCCAGCGATCTCCGGAACAGTGTCACGACCCGCTCTTACACGTGGCCTCGTGTGATTCTCAGCAGCCCGTGACGTGGGTAAAACGGATGGGATCCCGTGTGAAGGGTGGGCCCCGCAGCCCCGAGGGCCCACGTGGGTGTCCGGGCCTCACATAGCTGCAGTGGCAGAGGCTGGGTCACGGCCGGTGGGTCCCAGCCGCAGGCTCCCCTCTGTCTGTGAAGGGAATAGCGCCCGGCACACGAGGACCGTGAGAGCTCTGGGCAGAAGCTGGTTTTGTATTGAAAAGAGGTTGCCTGTTCGTCTCCACCCCCTCACCTCGCACTCTGGACAAAGGTCTGCATTGTTCGGGGGCGCGGTCAGGATAGCCAGGCGGTTCTTACTTTCCGGGACCCGGCATCGCATGCTTTCCCAGCACTCTTCCGGCCCCTCCCGCCTTCCCTCTCCAAAGGAGACTATCCATGAGGGCTGGTGTGCCCGGGTGGCTCTCCCATCCGGGGAGATGGGCTCATCCTGGGGCTCAGGGCAGGATGTGAGCACAGTCATTGTCAACCCCCAGCCCAGGACTGATAACCGATGACAAATGGGGAACTTGACAACGCTTCCGTTCTTTTATCTTCCTAACCTTTGACAGCTGTCTGATTCCTAACTGCAGCTATTTAGGGAGATAAAGCCGTGTCATTGTAGTTGAGTGGACAGTCCTTAGAGGGCAGCGTGGGAGGGGTGGGAGGTGACCAGCTTACAGAGGCACAGGACTTTGGACGTCATCTTGTAGGCAGCAGGGAGCCAGTTGGCCAAGGAAGAAGCTGACACAGACTTTGGCGTGATTGACCTGGCACGGGGTGCAGGATGGTGCAGGGGACGCGGGAAGCGATTGTACCCCACGGGGCCTTGGTCCACACGGTCACCAGGGGACCTGGGGTGCCCGCGGTCTGTCCTCTTTGTTCTCCAAATGAGGTGGCTCGTCTTTCCCACCTCTAGAAAGTTCAGAATCCGCACCTGGTCTGGGGAGACAAGCTTGACCAGCACGGGAGCGAGGGTAAAAGCCAGAGCTGATTGAAGGAGTGCCGTGTGTGTGCCTGTCGCAGGGAGCGGCTGGCGGACGTGCACGGGTGTGGGTGTGAATTAACGACGGGGAACCCCATCGGGAAGTTACTTCCCGAAGTTGAGGCCGGCTTCCAGCAGCAGATGGAGTCCCTCGACAGGCTTGCCAGGGCCAGGAGGGCACAGGGGCTGAGCGTTTGGGCACGAGCCTCAGGTGGACCTGCGTCCTATGGCAGCTCTGCCGCGCAGCGGCCGTGGTGGCAGACGGATGGCTGGACCCCTCCCGTCCAGCACCCTCACCTGTGAAGTGGAAATGCCGCCAGCGCTGGCCTGGGCAGGGGAGCGGGAGAGAGGGTGAAGTGAGATGGGGCAGGTGAGGCTGCACTGAGCCCGTCCACGCAGCTCTGCCGGGTGCCAGGCACGTACGAAGTGCCCACTGCCCGGTCCCTGCTGTCATCTGCACCCCACAGCAAGGCCGCGTCGGGGAGGGGGTCGGAGGGAGGTGTTCAGTGGCTCTTTCGGGCTCCCGGGAGCAGTGGACCAACTGTGGCTGAGCTCAGATGGGCCTGCTTCCCCCAGGACCGCGGCCCAGATGAGACTCTGAGAATGACTCAGGGTTAGGGTCACACACGGGAGCGCTTCTAGGAGCTCTCAGATGCTTCCTCCTTCCCCGCCTGGGCCGACCCTGCCAGTCCTGCCCGGGTGGGCTGTCCACCCAGGTCCCCAAGGCCCAGGGCCCGGGGAGTGCTCAGCCGGCCTCGGCTGGTGAAGGACACTTGGGGGCGCATTGGTGGCTGGTGGCCGCTCCCCTGACGCCTCTTTCCCCTTCTTGACAGTACCTGAACCAGTTTGAGAACTGCTGTGGCCTGCGGGAAGGAGCCATCCTCACCTTGCTGAGCGACATCGGTAAATCCCAGCCCTGGAAGTCAGGCCGTGCCCTCCGGGGAGAGGCCTCTGGGGGCGAGGAGGGGAGATGACTGGTCCTCCGGTCTCTATGGAGGTGGGGTTGTCGGGGACAGACGGTGGTGGAGGACGGGGGACGGTGGGGGTGTCAGCAGGGCCTGGTCGGGCCGGCGCTGGACTCAAATACCTTCCTTCCAGACTAAGTCATGAAGTGAATGATGGTGTATATAGGGTAACAGATTTCCTTTCCCATTTAAAGCTCCACTCCCTACTTTCCCGGAACAGCCAGTGATGGAGCAGGTCGTCTGTTCTTTGAGTGAATTTCATCCCTTGGCAGTGAATTTTTCCACTTCCACACTGGCGGTTCTTTTGCTGGCCACAGGCTTAGGAAAAACGGGCCTTGTTTATCCCTTTGGTGCCCTTGGTGTCCTCCGAGGAGGGTGTCCATGGCCCTCAGAGAAGGCCTGGCTGGCAGCCCAGCTGGCCTGGGGAGCGGGAGCCTGACCTCAGCCTGCCCGGGTCAGATCCAGTCTCCTCCACCCTGGCGCCTGCTATTATTTAGGAGTAAACCTCCGAGGTTGGTGGTGCAAGGATCTAAAGTTTAGAGGTACCCCAGAGTTCATCACTGAGCCTTTGCCCCCACATTTGGGGAATGACGTCATTTTCACCCCTCTGCCACCACAACCTCTTCGAAGCTGTATTTTTCTTTTTTCCTTCTATGCGTTCAAACTTTCTTTTTAGGAAAATATCAAACATATAGGAAAGTCGGAAGAGTAGTGAAACCCACACACCCGTCACCCAGGTTCACCAGTTGTTACCGTCTCGCCACGTCTGTAAAGCTGCGTCGGCTGACACTTGGCCTGGGAGGGCAGGGGGGCCTCTGGTCCCCGCGGCTCTGGGTCTGCCTCCCTCTCGCTCTGGTCAAGAAGGAAGTGAGCGGAACCGAGGGATGACATGCTTAAGGTTCGGATCCGAGCGGTCGGACATAGAAAATTCCCTCTCCCCCTGTAGCCGGTGTCCCTGTCCTGTGGATGGGGTTCACGGTGAGGGCAAGTTGACCTGGCGCCAGTTTGGGGTTTTTTTTTTTTCCAGCTCTGTTGAGGTATAACTGACAGGTAACACATGTAAGTTTCAGGTGTGCAGCGTGAAAACATCTCACCGGTTTTACGTGACCAGCGTGGGCGTCCGTCACGGGCCAGACTGCTTCCCTCGTGTGGGTGTGGGTGTGGGTGTGTGGGAGGTGCCCTCTCTGACTCCCTAGGGCGTCCAGTCCTTAGGCCAAGATCCCACCTGTTCCCTCGACACCTTGCCCCACCCTGGCCCATCCACGCTGTGCTTACACATTTACCTGTTTTTTGCCCCAGTGGCCACATCATCAGTTTATTCTCTGTTGGGTTGGAGGCAGGTTAGAAGGTTGGGGAACATTCTTTTGCTCTTCATGGGCAACTTTGGTTTTGTTTCTCTCTGGTTAGAGCTGTTTCAAGTTATTTTTTTGTATGTTATTCCCTCAAATATCGTGCTTCCCCTCATTAGATTATTTGTGCATTCAGGAGATGGTTATTAAGAAAGTCTTTAAATTATTGGCTCAAGCACACGAAACTGTCTACTTCCTCATGCAGCCTTCTACTGCTTCAAGTGACTGTAGTAATATTCATGGAGCCTCTGCTGGTCACGTGTCCCTTGGTGTGGGCATGTATCACATCCAGTTACCTTGGCCTCCTGCGGCAGCTTTCCTGCGATGCATTCAAGGTGTCTGTGTGTAAGTTACATGTAAATCACAGTCATGAAGACAGGAGACAGGTTCACTCCACGTGCCTATGTGGCTCCGTTCTTCTGTCGGTGGATGAGTATTGAAGGTCTTTAGGTCGCTGATGCCCTGTCTTTCCTCTCTGTGGCCCTAGGTTGGAAATAATGAGGCTTTGAAGTATAGTCAACTAGACTTAAGTCCATGAAGGCCGAGACTTAGTCAGTGCTGTGTCTCTGGCATCTGGAACAGCAGTAGTACCTTATGTAGCAGCTTGTTTGTAAATATTTTTCAAATGAATGAAATAAATCCCAAAAGAAATTAGAATAAGGACATATTTTTTTATTTAAAAGAACCGCTGTCCACATATAATTAAATTAACAGTCCCAGGTCAAATACCAGCGCTTCCACCTGTTGGCAGCGTGACCTAGGGCACGTTATTTAATTCTTAAGGGCAGCAGCTTTATTTGCTGTGAGGTGGGAACATAACTCACCACGGGAGAACCGCTAGGAGGGTGGAGAGAGGGAGGTGGGACACGTAGTCCCAGCACACGCTCTGCTCGCCGCGTTAATGTGCAGTGAGCCCATGCTCGTCCCTTCCTCCTGTCCTTCCCCCCTGGGTTTGGGGTCATGGCACCCCTTTTAGAAAACCTCCGTCGCCCTCACTTGGGTTGTGACCCGAGGCTGGGATCCAGTGAGCCAGGCAGGTGGCTGTCTTCTGAGATGTCCCTCCCCGGAAGTGGCTGCCTCCAGGATGCCATCAGGCCCCCTGATTTGGAGGCTTCGGTGGAGGTTGCTGATAAGCCTGTATTGTACTTTCACTCCCTTTTCTGATTTGTGTACGAGATTCATGAAGTTTATTTATTTTGCACAGATGTCGTCACAGAGCCCAAGTCCAGAAGTTTTTCTGGGAGTTCATCTAACGTAACTCTTTTGTATTCTGGAACATTTCCTGAACCTGTTTTGTTCCAGTTTGTCCCAAGGGCCGGCCGCACGTCCCCTTTGTGGAGCTGCCCTGCTGGTCCCTGCCAGGTTGACTTCAGATAAGGGCAGAACCCCACCCTTGCCTGCCAGGTCAGATTCACGACCTTCTCCTCTGGGTGACACCTACTTGCCTTTAACCTCTTCGGTGCCCCTGGCCTCCCAGAGATGCCCACTCAAAGCAGCGTCAGGATGATAGACGCAGGCAGGGTTTTTTCCAGTGAGCTTCACATTGCCCAAGAAGATCTTGCAGAGTACGCATGAGTGAGCGAGCAGACGCCGGGCAAGCGCGCGGGTGAGCCCGTGTCCTGTGCCAGGACGGACAGGCCTGTTAGAACATGGCTCTTATGCTAGCAAGAGGTCTGGGGACAGGTGGTAGAGGTAGCTGGAAGTGATCTGTCTTCCGCATAAAGCGACCCTAAAATAGGTCCAGGAAGTTGTATCTCAGTGGACTCTATTTAAACAGTGTGCTCAGTATCCTTTGGAAAACATTGCCATGTGTTTCCGTCTGCCAGCTGACAGCAAACCCCTACACGCTCTGGAGGCCCAGGTCTCTGCCGCCCAAAGAGCGGGGACCTGCCCACGCCCAGGCCAGCTGGGCGGGACGGTCAGCGATCACCACGGCCTTACCGGATCTTTGATCTGTACCCTTCTTGATTCTCCAGGTGGCCGGGGCACCGTGGTGACCGACCATCCTGTCCTGTAAGCGTTCAGGGCCCCCGCTCCCCATTTTGTCTGTGCTCCATTCTCTGAGTCGCCATCTCTGTCCCTGTTAGAGCTGCTCCTAGCAGGTGTCCAGCCCTTCCACCTTACAGGACAGGGAGGGTTCCAAAGGGAACTCAGGGCTTTAGGGAATCAGAACACTGGGCTCTCTGCTTTGTGTTTATGTAATTGTGGACTTCCTTGCTTATTCTGTTGAATACTTACGTTCTGACTGCATTGCTGATTATAATAAAAGATGACTACCTGGTCTCAGCAGTCCAGGTCATTTATATATAAAATACATGGAAAGGCGTAAATAACCAGATTAATGAATGTAATCATAATAAAAGAGAAGACAGCTGCTCTCAGTCCTGGCCTCACTGCCTCTCCAGCTCCGCTGCCTCTGACGAGGGCCTTTCCTCTCTGGAAAACCAAGGCGACTTTCTGGGCCTGCGCATCTTCAACTTTAAATGAGGCATTTGGGCTGGGTGACCCCCGGGGGCCCTTCTGACTCTGAATATTGCTTTTTCATTGTTCAGGTTCTGATTTTCAGAAAGGTTGCCCAGAACGTCTTTGACATCCGCTGCACTGCCCCAGCCTGACTGCTTCCCGTGGTCCTCATGCATCATCTTCTGCCTGGAACCTTGTCTTGATGCTGTCTGTCTATTCCTGCCCCAGCCTGTGTGTCCCTCTCTGCACCTGGGTGACCGCCCGCTGCTTCCAGTATTCTGTGTGCTGGGCCATTCTCACGACATCTTTATCAACCAAATCTTTTCCGAAGTCTGGACATTGAACGCTGACCTCCACCCTCAGCTCCATATCCACGTCTACACGACATTTCTCCCCAAGTCACTTCCAAATTGAAGTCCTAGACGTTTTCCTTAAAGCCGATCCCTTCCTGACGTCCTCTTTCTTGGGTCACTGGCCCTGTCTTTCTGCCAGCTACCCGACACGGGTGCTGACCTCGAATCTCGTCTCTTCCTAGAACCTGCCCTCTTCCTGGTCCTCACCATCCCATTTAAAGAGTCTCCATTCAGGGCTTCCCTGGTGGCACAGTGGTTGAGAGTCCGCCTGCCGATGCAGGGGACGTGGGTTCGTGCCCTGGTCTGGGAGGATCCCACGTGCGCGGAGCGGCTGGGCCCGTGAGCCATGGCTGCTGAGCCTGTGCGTCCGGAGCCTGTGCTCCGCAACGGGAAAGGCCACAACAGTGAGAGGCCCGCGTACCACAAAAAAACAAAACAAACAAAAAGTCTCCATCCTTTCCTTCCTGCTGAGCATCCCACTTTCCCTTTCTGTTCCCACCACCTCTGCTCATTCAGTGTCGCAGCATATCACTTACCTGGAGTCCTTATTCCCATTTTACTAACCCATCTTTCATGCTTCTGAAAGGATGTTTTCATCATAATCCACCACTAGATCAAGGCCAAACCTCATAGCCTCCCATCTCTCCTGATCCACTCTAGGCAACTTCAAAACCCACTTTTCGATCCCCCTGCGAGCCTTTGTCCGCACGCTCCTCTTTAGAATGCTGCTCCGGCCCCTCCCCACGACCCTGCGCTTTCGACCTGACCCTCCGTGGGGACCGCCCTGGCCTGGTGAGCGCAGTGGGTCTCCCTCTCGGGATTCTTCTGCCCTCGTGGCCTCCTCCACTCAGGACTTGGTTTCCCTGCTATTGTTATGTGACCTCTGCCTGTCCTTGACAGTAAGGACTGACTGCTGGGTTTGAGGCCCATTGACCAGACTGTGCAGTAAGTGAAGAAAACGGTTCGATCCAGTGGCACATTTTCGGCAACACCTGGCACACTTAGGTATGAAGACACTTCCTGAGGATGGTTGAGTGAATGAGAGAATGATTTTGCACTTTTCGCTCAGCACTTGGTGTGACTGCCTCGCTACCTTGCTGATGAGTCATAGGGGCTCTTTTAGCCAGGAAACCATTAGCTGGACTAAATCTCCACATGTCTGCCCTTGGCCTTCCAGCCTGTTTTGCTTGGAAAGCCCAGTGACACCAAAGTGACTGGCACATAGTAGGCCTGCGGCCAGTTCTTACTGAGTAAGCGAACGTCCTCTTGCCCTTCTCCCACACTGGTGACTCAGACCACCAACGGGTAACTGTCTTCTTTCCCTTCTTATCCCTGCGTCAGCATTCTGGTCCATTTATCTTTCCATTTCTTCCATCGTTGCTCGGGACTGTATCCCGAGCAACAATATTCTCAAGAGAGCTGAGTAATCTCTTTCGGTTCAGGGTCTGGTCAGTAGGCTTCATGGTCACGATCCTCACACAGCCGCTTCTCGACATGGGAGTCTAGCTGGTCCTGTCTGTTCCCTAATTTGTGGACTGTGGTTTGGGATTCTGGCTCATCAGTAAGAACTCCAGGAGTGCCACCATCTTCAGTTACAATGTTTGTCTCTCCCTCTTGAGCTGAGAGAAAGCTGGGGTCCAGACCTGGGTGCTGTTCCTGACAAGGACAGCAGGGGGGGGCAGGTGCGGACCCCTCCGAGCAGCATCTGTCCTGGGAAATGCCACTGCGTGGTGTAAAACAGTTCACACGGAGTACTGCTTGGTGACACTTTTCTATCACTGGAACATGAGAAATTAACCTGCAGGCTTTTCCGCTTTGTGGTGTGCTTTTCCATTTCTATACACTTGTAGTACCTCTATTGTTAGGGGCTTCATTTTTTTTTTTTTTTTTTTTTTTTTTGCGGTACGTGGGCCTCTCACCGCTGTGGCCTCTCCCGTTGCAGAGCACAGGCTCCGGACGCGCAGGCTCAGCGGCCATGGCTCACGGGCCCAGCTGCTCCGCGGCATGTGGGATCTTCGCGGACCGGGGCACGAACCCGTGTCCCCTGCATCGGCAGGCGGGCTCTTAACCACTATGCCACCAGGGAAGCCCAGGGGCTTCGATTTTTAAGAAACCTTTAGACACAAAGGTATTGTTCTTCATCTCAAATTCTTATGTTCCATCCAACTGAAATTAAATTAGATTCTCTTGGCTTGAGACAATTCCGATTCATGACACTCCCCTGAGGTACCGTTGTGTAAAACAAGGCACCGTCAGACTGAACTAAGCCTTTTAAGGACTGATCCCGTAAGGGGAGCTGTCTAAGAGCTCCTGCCCATCAAGGTTTTGACCGTTTCCCTCAGTCCAAGAAACAGTGTATAACAACACCTATAGGATTTTTTAAATTCCGGGCTTTATTAAGTTAACAAAAAAGCATTTGAGAATAAATGACTCCCCCGAAATGAGGACTCAAGTTTGTCACGTACAGTTGCTTAAGCATAAAAACAGACAGCTGTTAATAGTGATCACTGGCGTGGTCACCAGCTTGCCCTCTGTCCTCCCTAGAGACCTGGTGACAACTCTCAGTCTTTGTAGTGTCGAGGGCAGCACTCTCTGTGTGACCTGACTGCCCTCCCTGGGAGCTTCTTGGGACACCCCCCCGCCTGTGCCCCGTGCCACTGGCTCTGAGAGGTTCACATCTAGCTTCAGAGGCCTTACCTTAGTCTGTGTTTCTACTCGCTCTGAATACAGTGAGTTTCAATGTTCATATATCCTGCTGTTGAACAAACTGACCCACGCCTTTATGTATTACATCCCGACACTGTGTCACATACCCAAGCAGGCCCTTGTGACCCAGTCACTGAGCAGGCGCGCCTGGTCTCCCCACATAGTGCTCCCGCCGGCCATGCGTTCACATGCAGCAGTAGCAGCATCCCTGTGTGCAGTGTCGTGTCTGTGCAATTATTAGTACTTGTTATTACACATTGCTTTGATTCTTTAATAAAGATGAGTAAAATAAAAACGAAAGTGCTGATAAGAAGCATGTCTTTTAAAAGTCACCGTAACCGAGAACAATGTTTGGGGGAATTTGGTGGGGCACACTTTGAAAGCAGCGAGTGTGTTCCTTCATTTGGACGTTTGTTGGACCTAAGCCAGTCACTGTACCCAGTTATGAAAGAAAAGAAAAGAGGGAACAGGTGTGAAATGTTGGAACTCTATGGTCAAAGGCTGGGTTTAAAAGGGCAGATTTAAGGAGAGGTTTTACGATTTGACTTACTATGCGGATGGAACATCCCTGAGAAGATGGGTGTTTATTTATTTATTTTTAAAATAATTTATTTTATTTATTTTTGGCTGCATTGGGTCTTCGTCGCTACGTGCGGGCTTTCTCTAGTTGCGAAGAGCGGGGGCTACTCTCTGTTGTGTTGCACGGGCTTCTCATTGCAGTGGCTTCTCTTGTTGCAGAGCACGGGCTCCAGGCATGTGGGCTTTAGTAGTTGTGGCACGCGGGCTCAGTAGTTGTGGCGCACGGGCTTAGTTGCTTCGCGGCATGTGGGATCTTCCCAGACCAGGGATCGAACCTGTGTCCCCTGCATTGGCAGGCGGATTCTTAACCACTGAGCCACCAGGGAAGTCCCTGAAGTTGGGTGTTTAACTCTCAGTTAGACCTTCTCCAGTGTTTTCAGGAAACATTCAGCATGAAGTCTTTACACAGCATATCTGATCCCTTGGTTTCTGCGGAGGGCTTCTCTCTTGCCTCCCTCCCTGCTGTGCCCTGGCCGAGGACCCGTTAGTAAACCTCTCTTAGTGTTGTGATCACTTTTGCTTTTTACCTTTTTTTTTTCTAATAAAAAAAGGTTCATACCATTACATCGTTGACATCCCTCTGAGTTGGGTAATATAAACCTAAATAATTTTTAATAATTGCCTGTTATATTATGGATCTTCCATAATTTGTTCAGCCGTTCCCTGATTGATGACTTTCCATTAGTTTCTCATTATTTCACTCCACACTATGCAGTCCACATCCGTATTTGTACGTGATAGTGCTTTTGATTTTGTAAGCTGGATTACCAGAGGCGGAAATGAAGGGTCAAATGATATGTATGTCTTAAAATTTAATAGCTTTTGCCATATTTCTTTCCCCCAATTGCACAGCAGTTATTACTCCTTCCAGCAACGTAGGGAGTACCTTTTATCTCTCATCTAAAATTCCTGCCAGCTGAAGAGGTGAAAGACATTTCGTTGTGGCTTTTTTTTAACGTATTTTTTCTGGCTGCGTTGGGTCTTCGTTGCTGTGCACAGGCTTTCTCTAGTTGCGGCGAGCAGGGGCTTCTCTTGTTGCGGAGCATGGGCTCTAGGCGCGTGGGCTTCAGTAGTTGTTGCCCGTGGGCTCAGTAGTTGTGGGTCGCGGCGACTTTGTGCATAATTGCATAATTGTTCACGGTTTGCGTTTCATTTCTACTCCTGTAAGTTACCGCTTCACGTGTTCTTTGCCCTTTTTCCTACTGGGTTGGTTGCTTTCTTTGTGTTAAAATGGTCTTTCCTTTTTTTTTTTTTTTTTTTTTTTTGCTGTACGTGGGCCTCTCACTGTTGTGGCCTCTCCCATTGAGGAGCACAGGCTCCGGACGCGCAGGCTCAGCGGCCATGGCTCACGGGCCCAGCCGCTCCGCGGCATGTGGGATCCTCCCAGACCGGGGCACGAACCCGCGTCCCCTGCATCGGCAGGCGGACTCCCAACCACTGCGCCACCAGGGAAGCCCGGTCTTTCCTTTTTTACATTATTAATTACTAAATTACGTTGATAGTGGATAATATTTATTATTTTTATATGAACTTAACCTGGCAGAATAGAAATATAGTAATCTTCTCTTGGACCCCATCCTCAGTTTTTATTCTTAGTTCTACTGGTCTGAATCCAAAAACTTTGGAGCCACCTATGTAACCCACCTCTTTGTTTTTTTTATGTTTTTTTAAAGTAAAAAGCTATGTATTTTTTTCATTAGAAAAGTAACATAACATTATGATTTTGAAAAATAGAGGTTCAAAAAAGGAAAAACTAAAGTTTTCTTGCTACCCTAACATCTGGGTTGCTTTTTTATTGATTTGTAGTAGCTCTTGTCTGTTAGGTATATGCTTTTTGGCATATGTGCTGCAGATATTCTTTTCCCTTTTTTTGGCCTTTTGCTTTGTGTATAGTGTCTCTTGCCATAAAGCTTTCTTTCTTTTTTTTTAATTGAAGTGTAGTTGATTTACAGTATTTCAAGTGTACAGCAAAGTGATTCAGTTATACATATGTGTGTGTGTGTGTGTGTATATATATATATGTGTATATATATATATATATATATATATATATATATACACACACACACACATTCTTTTTCAGATTCTTTTCCACTGTAGTTTATTACAGGATACTGAATAGAGTTCCCAGTGCTATACAGTAGGTCCTTGTTGTTTATCTGTTTTATATATAGTAGTGTGTATCTATTAATGCCAACCTTCTAATTTATCCCTCCCCTGCCTTTCCCTTTGGTAACCATTTCTTTTCCATGTCTGTGAGTCAATTTCTGTTTTGTAAATAAGTTTTTACATTCTACATATAAGTGATATCATATGATATTTATCTTTCTCTTTATCTTTCTACTTATTTCACTTACTGTGATAATCTCTGGTTCCATCCATGTGGCTGCGGTTCCATCCATGTGGCTGCACATGGTGTTATTTCATTCTTTTTTATGTCTGAGTAGGATTCATTGTATATATGTACCACATCTTTTTTATCCATTCGTCTGTCAATGGACATTTAGGTTACTTCCATGTCTTGGCTGTTGTATATAGTGCTCCTGTGAACATTGGGGTGCATGTATCTTTTTGTTTATTTTTTAATTTATTTGGTTGCACCAGGTCTTCGTTGCAGCAGGTGGACTCTAGTTGTGGCTCGCCGGCTCCTTAGCTGTGGCATGTGAACTCTTAGTTGCACCATGCATGTGGGATCTAGTTCTCTGACCAGGGATCGAACCCGGGCCCTCTGCATTGGGAGCACGGAGTCTTAACCACTGCGCCACCAAGGAAGTCCCCTGGGGTGCATGAATCTTCTTGATTTAGAGTTTTTGTCTTTTCCGGGTAAGTGCCCAGGAGTGGGACTGCTGGATCATATGGCAACTCTATTTTTAGGTTTTTAAGGAGCCTCCGTACTCTTTTCCATAGTTGCCATAAAATTTTAAAACTCTTTATGTTATTTGTATTGCTTTTCTTTGTGCCATATAGTTTTCCTCACATGACACTACTTTTTTTGCTAAATTTATCCCGTGGTGTTTTAGAATTTTTGTTGCTAATGTGAATGGGATTTTATTTTCTTTTTCCTTTCAACTGGATCTATGACAGGGAGAAAAACTATTGATTTGTATATACTTGTTTTGCTTCCAGACAACTTACTAAATTTTTCCCAGTTTTTAGTCTATTGAGTCTTCCTGGCATATAGTCAGATCATTTCCAATTAAAGGTAATTTTATCTCTTTCCAATACTTCTTCAGTTTTTTTCTTTTGTAGTACAGGTTGTTAGGACTTCTGTTGCAGTTATTAAACCTCTCTTAGGGGTAAAAATCACGTCCTGCTTGGAGTCTTAGCCTTGGCCGTCCTGGGTCAGTCGCATAGTCATGTTTGCTCTTCACGGCAGAAGCTGTGGTATCAAGTGACTTCACAGCCAGGTTGTGCAGGCTCCTTCCTTGCCAGCTAGATTCTGAGGCCTTTAAAGTTGGGAACCATGCCCTCCCTGATTTTATGTCCCTCAGAACCCAGCAGAGAACGGGGCGCATAACAGGCACACGTTGGACTGTCAGATATATTGAAGGCGCCCCCATTCTCTCCTTCCAGAGCCCCCCACTTCTTCCTTGGAGCCACCTCTGCCCTGCGGACTCTACATCAGATGACCAAGTGCTCTCTGCCCACAGGGCCCTTCTCCCTGACCTGCCCAGCAGAATTTAGATTTTTTTTGAGCCTCTAGACCAGAGAAGTTCCCCTTCTCAATCTTTATCAGCATCACCTGGAGGGCTTTGTAAAACACAGATTGTGGGGTAACCCCCAGGTTTCTGATTCACTTCGTCTGGGTTGGGACCCAAGGGTTTTGCATTTCTAGCAAGTCTGCATGCTGCAGGTCCAGGCAGTGCAGTTTGAGAACCGCCACTCAAGACTGGACTTGGTGACCTCGTGGGTGGAAGGCTCAGAGTTCTTTGCGTGAACGAGGCAGATTCTGGTGCTGGTCCAAGTTCTGCTCACGTAGCTGGGTCCCCTTCCCTTCACCGGGGGGGTGTCTGCCGGTCCCCGTCCCTCCACTGTGATCCCCTGCACCGAGTCAGGGTGTGTGTCAGGGGCATGCGGTAATCATCTTTCACTGGGTAGGCGATTCCAAGTGAAAAGCATTGTCCAGCCTTAACGAAAACTCACTCCCCTTTCCACCCTGTCAGCCTCTGCACTTAGATACCTTCACGAAAACAGGATCATCCATCGGGATCTAAAGCCAGAAAACATCGTCCTGCAGCAAGGGGAACAGAGAGTGAGTGACCCTCCAGGGCCTGGGGAGGGCGGGTGGCAGCTGGACGGGGGAGGAACCCGCTTCGTGTGTTTGCGTTTCTTTGCTCACATATTTGCTTTGATTCTCTGGGAATGCTTTTTGATTTGAAACGAAATTCAGCGAAAAGTTCTCGCTTGCAGATTGAGGCAGGTTTGAATGGACCACATTGTTAGTCATCCAAGTTGCAGGAATCTGATAAGAAAAATAATGTTTGTCTTCCAGCTGACACCCCCAGCCTTTGGGAGTTGCACTTCTTGGAAATGGACTTTTTGTTTTCCATCTGTTTGAGAGCCTCAGCTTTTGAAGCTAACAGGGAGTCCATCTATAAGTTGGTTCTGGACGTGGCTGAGAGGAGGCATTTGGAGCTGGCACCTGCCCATGGGGCCTGGTCCAGCCTGCAGTTTCCCCAGAGCTCTCGGGGACCTTCTCCAGCGCCCCCTGCTCAGGTGTGGGGTAACCTCCCCGCAGGGCTTGGCCCTGTGCTCTTCCTGGCCTTGTTTGTTCAGCTGGGTGACTGGCAGGGGCTCAGCTGAGTGGAATGCAGTAACTCAGCTCACAGACTGTCTGATCTCTTCCACGCAGCTTCCTGCAGCAGCCTAGGTGTGACCCATGCCTGTCCTAGCTCTCACCTTTGGCCCAGTTCACGCTCATTCCTGCCAGTTCTAAGATTTGAGAATTAAAGGTATTTACTGAGAAGGAACTGGCCTGGTCCTCTGCGTCTAGGTTTAGCAGTCCTGAGGGCTGGTGCGTGTTCTGCTAATTTTGACCTTCCTCTGGCAGTTGGTCGCAGAGCAAGGGAGAACATGTGCCTGGCGTTTTTACATTGTTTTCTTTTGCCTAAATCTACCACGTCCAGGGCACTCGCCCGTGTAGTTGGTGGTCCTTTGGAACTTAGGGTCTTAGGATCGGGAATTCAGAAATATCCTCTGCTCTAACAGAGACGTTCAGAATTCTGGAAGGACAGTATACTCTCATAACCGTCAGGTTTCTCCTCCTCCCTTTCTTTTCAGTTAATACACAAAATTATTGACCTAGGATATGCCAAGGAGCTGGACCAGGGCAGTCTGTGCACTTCCTTTGTGGGGACCCTGCAGTACCTGGTAAGAGACGGGGTTTCCATGTTTGTGTGTCAGTTGCTGTCCGATGGCCGTGTCTGTGGGGCTCTTCCTCCATCCTTGCCTTCTGCCATCTAAGTTTGCCGGCTCTTGGATGTTTCCTGGATGCCTAGGAACTGTTGTATGAGGTCAGACTCATAATCCATTCAAGTCAGCACGCTTTGCCAGCAGAGGCCTTATGGAGGGATGTGGTCGTCTTCTCATATCAGAAGGACCCTGCTCCTGGGCCCTCGCACAAGCCCCATAACCTCTCATGCTGCAGTATTTTATCTGAGGACAAAGAGTTTAAACCAGGTTCTTGCTGGTCTTTAGGGGGCCTCAGTTTCCACGCAGCATCTCAGGGGCCATGGAGGAGAGGGCTGAGCTTCGAGCTCCCACCCTTTCTTTTTGTTATTTGGTCTTCATACTGCGGTTCTATTTGAGTCACTCATTCATCCAAGAAATATTGGTCAAGTGTAGTTTTAGAGTTTAGGAGGAAAGCAGGCGTCACCCTGATACACAAATAATGAAGAAATTACACTTGTGATCAGTACTGCAAAGGGCAAGTGCAGGGTGTTATGAGAATATATTTTAGGAAGACCTAGCCTGGTCTGGGACCTGAAGGATGGGGGGCGGTGGGGTGGGGAAGGAGGACTGGGGGAGGGGAAGAGAGAGGAAGTTCCAGGTAAAGGGATAGGACATGGGAGACCAGAAGGTGTGGCAGGAACCAGAGAAGAAGGAAGAGGGTATCTAGAGTTGAGGCTGGAGAGAGAGGTAGAGGACAGATTATTCAAAGCCTTGTTGGCTGGGTTAGAGATTTTAAACCTTATCCTGAAACCTCTGGAGAGATATGGAAGGTTTTTAAGTGTGAGACGGATCGGGTTTACCTTTTTTTTTTTTTTTTTTGCGATACGCGGGCCTCTCCCTGTTGTGGCCTCTCCCGTTGCAGAGCACAGGCTCCGGACGCGCAGGCTCAGTAGTTGTGGCTCATGGGCCCAGCCGCTCCGCGGCATGTGGGCTCTTCCCAGACCGGGGCACGAACCCATGTCCCCTGCATCGGCAGGCGGACTCTCAACCACTGCGCCACCAGGGAAGCCCGGGTTTACCTTTTGAAGAGACCACGCTTGGTACAGCGTGGAGGGTGGATTGCAGGTAGTGGGTGAGTGGTAAGGGGGCTGTTGTACTGAGCTGGTCCGAGCTGGTGGAGGGCCTTGAGGATGTAAAGGATGGTTCAAGAAATGCCTGGAAGAGACCCAGCAGAACTGGGTAATAGATTGTTTGCAGATGATAACCAGTACCTGTTGATTAAAGGAGTCCACAGTTTAAAAAAGAAAAACAAAAAAAGGTTGAAAGCCACTGGGCTCGACGAGCTTAATTATCCTACGTGGTTCTTATATAGAAAGAGAGAAAGCAATTATTGAGGTCCTTTTGAGTGTAGCCATACTTCCCGCTAACCCCCCAACCGGGCAGTGGACTGCCGGTTTATCGCCTGCCCTGGGGACTAGAGGATTCAGAGCGGGGACTCGGGGCTGTGACTCAGCACGTGTGTCCACATAACGTGACCCCGTGGGTCCTGCCCGGTGTCCTCTGGACCCCTCGTCAGCTCTGCAGCAGTTAGTGAGGACCCCAGGCTCTGACAAGGATGCTCGGCCAAATTGTTCACTTGCGGGCCTAAAACTTCTGCCCATAACTGGACACAGAGGCTGACCCGTGCGTCCCCACATTTTTCCTCTTGGTTTGGACTCCGTGGTCCTTCGTGAGCGTCATGCCTCCAGCCAGCCCGGGCTCAGTCCTGCCTGCACGCCTTCGCTTGTCACGGTCCTTTCTGGGCTGTCTGCCCTGAGGCACTCTGATCCGTTCCCGTCCCACCTGTGCTGGGAAGCTTTCCTCGGTTGTCCCAGCCTGTCTGCTTGGGCAGCAGCCGTGCATCTGGCCTTTCCTACCTGACTGCAACAATCCATCCCGCTGTCCGACCGCATGCTGTGGACCTCGCCACTTTAGGGGACCAGCTGGCATGCAGTGCGTGCGCTGTGAACGGGTGTGCATGGCCGGGATCACTTCCCTTTGTTGTCCGTGCCCTGTCTTCCCCTCCCTGCACAGTGCCGGGAAAAGGGTACACGCTGCCCTCCGGTTCACCTAAAATACCCCCAGGCCCTAGTTTCAGCACCGGGACTGAATGAGGTCCAGAGAGGCCTTAGGTACCACCTGCTGAACACGTGGTCACCTCCTCACCTGGATCGGGGCCCCGGGAGCATATGGGGCACGGTAAGAGGCTGGGTGCCCCGCTCTGTGGTAGACCCTCAGATGGGGAGCAGCTCAGGTATGTCCCCCCATTGTCACCGCAGGCCCCTGAGCTGCTAGAGCAGCAGAAGTACACGGTGACCGTGGACTACTGGAGCTTCGGCACCTTGGCCTTCGAGTGTATCACGGGCTTCCGGCCCTTCCTGCCCAACTGGCAGCCCGTGCAGTGGTGAGTGAGGGCTCGGGGCGGGCCGGCCGCCCGAAGCGGGGAGTGTCCCCCTGTCTTTGTCAGATGTCACCTCGCCTGTCCTGTCCCTCTGGGCGCCCCAGGCTGGGCCTGAGACACCTGTGACCTCTCGCCCAGAGGAAGTCCCGTTAAGACCTGGCACGTGGGCAGTCTGAGCTCCAAAAGCCTAGAAAGATGGAAGGTTGTTAAGTGTCAACCTGGATTCTGAACCTTAACAGCTTTAAATCCAGTACTGTGTAAATGACTGCTCTGTGCAGGGCAGGAGGTCATTGTGTTTACAGAGAGTGTGTGTGTAGTGTACGCTTACACTGAAAACACTGTAAACAAACAAATAGCATGTTCACGTGACAAATTATGAGCTGTATTTACATGAAAATTTATTGTTGACAAATTTTACTGTTTTTAAAAGTGTCAAAAAGTGGCTTAAAATGTGAACTGAATACATTTCCAAAAAGATTTTCTAATAAGAAAAGTCAAAGGATACAATTAAGTTATTAAGAATTACTCTATATTTTGAAACTTCTTTTCTGATTATAATACTAACGTGTGGTTCATTGCATACATAAAAGTTAACCTTTACTGAAATGCATCATTTAAAAACTAATATCCCCCTAAATCAGTTAGGATTCATTCAAAATGATTCCTTGAGAGACCACACACTAATTGAAATGATGCTACTGTTGTTCAACATTATTTTTTTATCTCCAGTTTTTATTTTTTGGAGCAGTGGTAAGTTCATGTGGTTCAAACTTCAGAGTATAAAAGTGAGAAGTCATGGTTCCTCCCCACAGGCATCCGGTCCCATTGATTTTGGGTCCTCCTCTGCGGACGTCTTGTATGTGTACAAGCAAATGAGCACGTACCTGTTTGTTAACTCATTTATGTACGCCACCCCATTTTACCTCAGTGACAGTGTAATGTGCACACTGCCCTATACGTGCTCTTCCAGGATTTTTACACTGAGAATTTCCTCCAACTGCTGTGAACATATCTCTGTGTCTCCAGCTTCTTCACTGTGCCTGTGTTAATTTAAAAAACAAAGTAGGTTACCATACATACTCTCATAGAACCTGCCTTTCAAACTTGCTACGGAAAATACTTTCTGGTTTTCCATGTTCTTTGTCACGTCTGTTTGCTGTTCCACAGTAGTTGGTTTAACCTGTTCCCCATTACTGGAAGAATCAGTGGTTTATAATTTTTACTTCTTAAAATAACACCAAGAATAACATCATTGTACGGAAATCCTTGTATGTCCACATTTATTTCCCTGGGATAAATTCCTAGAAATGGGATCAACAGATCAAAGATTATCCGCGTTTTAAAGGTCTTCCATGTACACTAACAAATTGCTCCACAGAAAGTTTGTATAAATAATGTTTCCACCAGGAACGTACGAAGCTGCCCCTTTGTGGGTCCACACTGGCTGTTGTCATGTTTCTCAGTATTTTTCTGGAAGTAGCGAAAACATTGACTTTTTCAAAGGACATCATGAGATTGTTTATTTATAAGACTAAGATGTAGCCTTTGAAATCAATTCCAGAAGAGTAGTTTTGTGTGACGTGGTCCAGTTCAGTCACCATTCACATGCCAAGACACTGGAAGAGATGAACCAGGCATGGTCCCAGCTCCTGAGGAGCCTGGTGACATGGCAGAGAGTGCCCTCCTGTGGGGAGTGACTTTAGAAGAGGCAGCGTTCCTAAGCTGGGTTCTGGAGTGTTGAATTAGCTCATTACATTAGTCACACCTTATCATGTAACCATCATGACAAAAACTTTAAATGTCTGTACATCTATAGTGTTTTTAACTAACCAAGGAATTACTGCATTTTTTTCAGTTCAAATGTCGAGCGTTTCCATTATTTATAACAAGATGAGTTAAAGTCCATTAGAACTAGAAGAAGAAATGCTATTTGAAGCTATCCCTAATGGCCTGGCATCTTCATAGTAAGTTTTTTGTCTGCAGAGCCAGCCTCCTGTACGGAGCCGGGAGGCCAGGTGACCACTTGCAGGTGGACATCTCTGAAACCCGGTAGCCATGAGACGTGCCTGTCTTGTCTGCCTTGTAATGCCTCAGGCAGCTTTAGCAATTTCACTCTCATCTCAGATGGCAGGTAGATAGTAATTTCAGGACAAATGCAATTTGAGCTTTATTATCCTATCACTGAGCTACTGTGAAGTACATTTTAGGACTGGCCTGAGCAGTAAGCATTTCACTTACTGTGTCCTTTTCTTTATCTGTATAGTTTCCCGTTGATAGACCGAGTTTCTATCAGAGGACCATCCCATTGTGTGTAATGACAGCCTGACGTAGAGCAGGCAGGTTCCAGCTGGACCCCAGCTCTTCCAGGCTATGTGTGCTCCACATGGTCCGGTTCACCCCTCGCCAGTGAGGCTTCAGGGCTAAAGCATTTTGCGTTTGAATTTCTTACGTGTTTTTGAAAAGGAAGGATGTAGACATTTAGACAGAGTAGAAGGAGCGCCAGACTTTGGATCTGAGTCCCCAGTTGTGTGACCTTGGGCAGGTCACCTGATCTTCACTTCCTTACCGCTGAATGGGTGGCTGAAAACCGTCTACCACGTTGGGTCATCGGGCCGAGAAGGGCGTGTTCACAGTCAGTGCTTGGTTATCTATGAAGCAGTATTCAGACTTAACGTCATCACCCTTGTCACCGAGAAGATTTGAAACCAGTTTAAAAATTTGCTTCCTTCAAATACTGTTTCAGATACATCAAAAGGGTCTCTAAGTTGGGAAATGTAACCATTCATTCGCCATCAGAAGTAACGCTTAGCCACATGCATTTAGAGGGAAGTGTGTGGCGCGTGCAGGTTTCACGTGAGCAGGACCCTCGTGCAGTAATCTTGGTGTGCACGTCCTAATTTGATCCATACCAAAACGTGCGAGTTTTGTGTTTGATGAAAAGTAGAAGAAAGATCAGGGTGAGGCCAGGAATCAGCAGTACAAGCCTGAAGGTCAGTGACACTCACCGGGCAGTACTGACGGCCTTAAACTCTCAGAGAAGCATCCTAGCAGGACGCAGACGCACTGGCCGGCATCCCAAGGGGTTAACTAGCGACCCAGGGGCATCCCGTCCGGTTGTCATGTGGAAGGCTACCGGTGTAGAGGGGCTGTTGGCTGCTGGGTGACGCAGGGTCGTCACAAGCAGCGTGACAGACCAGGCCCTGCGTCCGCAGGCACTCCAAAGTCCGACAGAAGAGTGAGATGGACATCGTGGTGAGTGAGGACCTGAACGGAGCCGTGAAGTTCTCCAGCTCGTTACCCAACCCGAGCAACCTCAACAGGTACTTCCCCGGGCCTTCCCCTCCGCGTCGTGTCCTTCCTGTTTTAGAAATGGATGTCGGAGCCGACGTCCTGGTAGCTCTGACATCGGGACATCCTGCTGTGGCCGGCACCTGGCATAATCCATCTCAGTGTTAAACTTGGAACGCCTTCCCCCCGACCCCATCTAGAAGTCATCTCTTTCCCGAATTCACACAGTAATCTGTACCTTTCCTCACTCCAAGGAGCTTCTACCTCGCGTGACATTTGGTTTTGCAGAGGGTTTACCTTCTGATCAGCTGTGAGCCTTTGATGGCCAAGGGATTACGCTTTATTTCTCTTTGCCTGCAGCCTAATCGTGTGTTACTGTCAACAAACAAACCTTTGCGGTTTGAACGGCACTGCAGTCTGGTCTCAGAGCCAGAATATGAGCAGTCAGGTAATCCTATCAGAATTGGGGACTAGTACAGGGGAAAGCTGCCAGGCGGCCACACACAGCTGAGGAGCACGGAGCACAGTGACTCCTGAGTGTTTGGAGGACGGGGAGAGAGGTACCGAGTGGACTAGCTGTGCGGGATGAGTGGGCGGGCTGGAACTTTCTGGAAGGATCTGGAAAGACGTGCAGGATAGGCATGGGGAAAGATGGGGGGTGCCCAGGAGAGGCAGCTCGTAGCAGTGCTGGCCTCTGCAGGGCTTTCTTGGGGGCGTGGCGAGGGCTGCTGAGGGTGCCGGCAGGACCCCGCTGGACCGGGAGAAGTGAGAACTTTGTCGTGTGGACCCCTCGAGGGGTCCCCAGGGCGACCGACAAAGCGAATCGGCAGTGAGGGGTCTGGATTGTGTGGGTGGTTCTCCTGAGGTGGGGCGGGCCTGGGAAGCACATGCAAAGCTTTCTGAGGTTCTGGCACAGCCATCTGCCAAGACAGCCCTGATGTGAGGGTGTTGGCGCAGGTCCGGGAGGGGTGAGCGCCTGAGTGAGTCATTTTGTTGGAAAGGCTCGTCTTTCCTCAGGTTAGTTCATCCTCAGGGATCACTTTGGCCCCGTCCGCGTGATGGTCACGTGCATGTGAGGTGTGAGTGCCTTTCAGTTCCCACGCGGGGCCCTGAGGCTGGCTCTGGGCCCACACGCATGCACGCCCACACACACACACACATGCACGGCCCTCTCTTCTCAGCGTCCTGGCCCAGCGGCTGGAGAAGTGGCTGCAGCTGATGCTGATGTGGCACCCCCGACAGAGGGGCACCGACCCCGTCTACGGGCCCAATGGCTGCTTCAAGGCCCTGGACGACATCTTAAACTTGAAGGTGAGCCTACGCCGAGTTAGCCCGAGGCTGCGGGCTGTGGGCTGCCCGACCAGTGGGCAAACGCAGGCTCCCGTGAGGGCGTCTCCACGTGAGAGGATGATGGGACCCCTTGCTGACCGACGTGGGTCGTGAGGTCGTAGCTGTGGACGGACAGGAGTGGGAAGACTCCTCCTGTGTGTGGCCCAGCACTGACCTTCCTCCCCAGGCCGGGCCTCTGGGAGGCTGGGAGGTGTGGGGAGTAGCAGAGGATCCGGGCCAGCAGGCGGGAGTCTGTCAGGTGGTTTGTCCTGGGTTGTGTTGCAGCTGGTTCACGTCTTGAACATGGTCACGGGCACCATTCACACCTACCCCGTGGCGGAGGACGAGAGTCTGCCTAGCTTGAAGGCCCGGATCCAGCAGGACACAGGCATCCCCGAGGAGGACCAGGAGCTGCTGCAGGAAGCGGGTCTGGCCTTGACCCCCGACAAGCCTGCCGCTCAGTGCACCTCCGACGGCAAGGTGAGACTGGCCTCCTGCAGGCGCCCCAGCCCCGCCCGACCCCTGGAGGCTGATCGCCCGTCCCATCCCACTCCTTCGTGCCAGGCAGTCTGTTACCACGCAGGGCAGGCGCCTGCCTGTTTTGAGGTTGGAATGCGAGATCCCGTGAACCTGATAGGAGATCTGAGTTACCCCACGCTTCACCCGTTCCTTCCAGACCACTGGGAGTGCCTTTCTTTTGCCTTTGCTGCCAAAGTGATGCTTGATTTTTCCGAGTCAACCAAAACTATTTTTGACACACCTCGTGTGTGCAGAACCGTGCTGACAGCTGCACAGAAAGAGCTGGAAAGTTAACACAGGAGAGAGAGTCACTGGACAGTAAAGCAAACCATCTAAGTTGCACGATATAGACAATCAGAGAATAGAATAGAGTAAGTTGTAGATGAGGTTTGCATTTGGGAATAAGTGTAAAAGGAGCAGCCAAGGGAAACACAGGCCGCGGCCCCTAGGAAAGGCTCAGTGGGCGCCCGGCACCTGCTGTCTGAGGACGGTGCTGTCGGGACCCTCCGAAGACTCCCGCCTTGTTGCTTGAGTAAAGGAGGGGCTGGGTCCACGAGGCCTCATTTTGCTCTTGTCCCTTTGCAGCTGAACGAGGGCCGCACCCTGGACATGGATCTCGTTTTCCTCTTTGACAACAGCAGGGTCACCTATGAGACCCAGATCTCCCCACGGCCCCAGCCGGAAAGCGTCAGCTGTATCCGTAAGAGCAGCGTGATCTTTTAAAAGATAATTACTTACAGTGCGTGGGACGAGGCTGGAGGGAGAGCCCTGGACCGAGGGAGGGGTTGCCCCTGAGAAGATGAGTCCCTCCGGCCCTCAGGCAGCCTTCCTCACTTGCACCCGCGAGGAGTAGCCCAGGTGAAGAGAGGAAAGGACATCCATCTTCAATTAATGTCAACCTCATTTAAACAGAGGACAGACAGTACTGCCCACAGGCTACTGAACTTGAACCACGTGACCATTTTCTTGATTCTTGAAGTCGTCTTCATATTTTAATAATCAATACGTGCACGCGATACCAAAAAATCAAAAAGACTGTACGGTAGGCAGTAAGTGCCTCCGTCTCCCCAGCTCCCCAGGGAAACCACTGCTGCCTGACTCCTGGGTCTACCTTCCGGGGTGTTCTGTGCGTCTGTAACTTTTGATGTGCCTGTGCTCTACCAGGGCACAAAAATGTCTGCGACGGTAACCAGGCCCAGCACCCGACACGGTTGTGTAGCAGCAGAGCATTACATAACGGAGCAGTGTAGACGTGCCTGCGAGCTCTGCGGGCAGGAGGCGGTCCGTCGCAGGCGCCGCTCCCTGACGGTCGTGTGTGTCTCTGGCCAGTGCAAGAGCCCAAGAGGAGCCTCCCGTTCTTCCAGCTGAGGAAGGTGTGGGGTCAGGTCTGGCACAGCATCCAGGCCCTGAAGGAGGACTGCGGCCGCCTGCAGCAGGGCCAGCGCGCTGCCATGTACGTGCCCGGTGGTTCGCCTTTGCTTGCTCAGAGCTGCCCGGTGGCCCAGCCGCAGGACGGTGGCGGAGGCGAGGGCCCAGGGGTGGCCGCTGGGAGAGCGGGCAGGGGAACGCTGGTCTGGAAGGGTGGGATGGAGGGAGGCTCCATCAGACCCGACCGGGCCAGTGTGGTCAGCGGGCAGCACTGGGGCCGCGGAAGGGCTCGCTGCGGCGTGGGTCGGCCGCCCTCCCCTGACCGTCCTGCCAGGCTGGGCTGACTCTTGCCCCGGGTTGTGGCTGATTTGGGTCACTTCGTGTGGTACTTGGCCTAATTCACCCATTGCCGAGGGCCAGGAGCTTGTCATTTTGGTTATAGGTGGCTGCTCATGTTGCGGTTATACCAGTTACAGCAGGGGCCTGCCGTCTTGTTTGAGCTGGGTTTGCTATCGGTCCAGGAACTGGCACTTGGATGCCAGAGACACCCCGCGGTTCTGTTTCTCGGGGTCCCTGCAGGATGAATCTGCTCCGGAACAACAGCTGCCTGTCCAAGATGAAGAATTCCATGGCCTCTATGTCTCAGCAGCTCAAGGCCAAGCTGGATTTCTTTAAAACCAGCATCCAGATTGACCTGGAGAAGTACAGTGAGCAGAAAGAGTTTGGGATCAGTGAGTGTACTGTCTGTGATGAGTGTCGAGAGACCGTTGCTTTCTTCTTCTCTCCGAGGTGTCTTTTGTCCCCTTGCCATTGAATCGCTTGTTTTCTGTTTGGGTTTGGGGATGTTTTCATTTTGCTTTTAATTTATTTTCCTTCCATTTTTTTTCAGCGTCAGACAAGCTGCTGCTGGCCTGGAGGGAGATGGAGCAGGCCGTGGAGCTCTGTGGACGGGTAGGAGGCACCCTGGGGTCCCCAGCCCAGCTGAGGGCGCGAGGCTCTTCCCTGCCGTCCTCCCCTTTCTCACTGTGCTCTCGGTCGAGCTTGTATGTCGAAAATGAGATTTTCCTCTCCCAGCTCTCTGCCCTCAGCTAGGACTTGCTGGAAAGAGTGGGAGAGGCAGGGGGTGGGGGACAGTGCAGGAGGCCCTGCCGTGGCAGGTCCGGGAGCTGCACAGACTGGAGTCAGGATTACGACGTGATTGTCCTCTTTCCACGAGAAGGGGCCTTGGATGAAGGAGCAACACTCCGTCTTGTCGGAGGTTGTCCTAACCTCCCTGGGACAAGAAATCCCCAGGAAAGAACGGGTCTAAGGGGCAAGTCTTAGGACAGTGTAAATCAGATACCGCTGAAAAGTGCTGATTATGAGGCCAGGGTGTGACGTGGCAGACCTCGCACAAATGGAGGACTGTGGACTCCAAGGCTTTTTCCTGGACTTTGTCACCATTTTCCCTGTGAACTGGGGCAGGGAGTTTCACCTCCGTGTCTTAACGTCTGTTTCTATAAATCAGTACCGATGTGCCTCCTTAAAGGTGGGTGTCCATCGGCAGTACCTTGTCCAACCACAGGGACCCCAACGCACCCCCAGTCTTGGCACTCGTGGGTGTAATCCCTGAGGTCATCGACGAGTTTGGAGAAGAGAATGTGCCCCGGCCGCTTCTCCACGCCAGGACTGGGCCAGGCCCCGACCTGCTCTGTCTGCTCTCACCCTAACGCAGCCCTTTGAGAGCCTAGTTTACGGTGGAGGAAACTGCAGTGCAAGGTCAGGGGACCTGCCCGAGGGCCACACAGCGGACAGGTGGCCGACCCCAGATCCGACTGCAGGGCTCCAAGTGCGTGTCCCTTCCGGCTGGTCAGCTGAGGGTCTGCGGTGAGGCCAGAGGGCCCCCCCGAGAAGCCCGTGTCTCAGGAGTTTGTCGCCGCGTCCTTGGCCTCAGCACCGCTCTTCCTTCAGGAGAACGAGGTGAAGCAGCTGGTGGAGCGGATGATGGCGCTGCAGACGGACATCGTGGACCTGCAGCGCAGCCCCGTGGGCCGGAAGCAGGGCGGGACGCTGGACGACCTGTGAGTGTGTGTGTACGCGCGCGTGCGTGTGTGTGTGTGTGAGCGTGTGTTGTGTGAGAGTGAGCCTGTATAGGAATGTGTATGTCTGTGTGTGAGCGTGTGTCTCTCTTTGTATGTGTGGGTATGAGTGTGTGTGTCGGGATGGTTTGAGTGTGGTCCCGGTGGGGCCCCGTGGGCCCGTTCCCCCCGGAGCTCGGCCCCCATGGGGTCACCTCGGCACACGCAGAGATGAGCACAGGCACAGCTCCGTCACTCTGAGCCTCACAGGATAGAGAAGCGCTGTCTGACCTCACAGTTATGGGGACCAGTTCAGATAACGCCCCCAGCGGTGGCTCGTGAACTACGGAGGCTGCCGTCCCAAGGGCCTTTGCTTGACCAAAGTATCAGATTAGACGCCAGGGCCGCCCAGCCCACCCTCACTCGCCGTGGCCCGAGGAGCAGAAAGTAGAACGGGTGGAGCCTGGCAAGTCTTAGAAGGTGGGATCTGGACACTTCATTTGAGTCTTGATCAGGAACTTGGCCTTGGCTCCGGGAGTGGGGGGCAGTGCAGGGGGGTGCCTAGGCAGAGCAGCCCCGCCTGCAGCCCTGGGAGCGGACAGGAGGGGCAGGTGAGCCTCGGGGCCCCTCAGGAGCTACCTCCTTGGGGCTCAGCCGTGTCCTCTGATGCTTCTATTAGGATTCTTAGGACCAGATGCCGAACATCAGAAATTTAGTTATTTGTAATCCTTACTTTCTCAAGTCATTTAACCCTTTATTCTCCTCTGATTTTCAAACGAAAGTCACCCCTGAAAATGTCAGCCCATCTCACTGTGTTAGGGGCACGGGGAGGGTGTCTGTGTCTGCTCCTGGGCTTGAGTTTTCGGGGGCCACATTCTCCGGGCTCAGGTCCAGCAACAGACCGCACCCAGAGTCCCGATGGCAGGAGCCGGGCGGGCAGGGAATTCAGAGGAGACTGCTGTCCTGAAGATTCTTACTAGACCGTGGAGGTGTTTGAGTTTTGATAATGAGGCGGGCCTTCCCTTGTCCTGGATTTCACCTGTAACATCACCAGGAGCGATCGTTTGCTCCAGTCGGGATGTGCTGCCCGTCTGGCTTCTAGAAATCAGTAGTCCGGACGGCAGGAGTTGGCCCCGGCGCTTCAGGTGAGCTTGTTGACCTCTGCTCGATGCTGACGAAGCTGCTGTCTTGTGTGTTTCAGAGAAGAGCAGGCGCGGGAGCTTTACCGGAGGCTGAGGGAGAAGCCCCGAGGTGAGTGGGCCACCTCCCGGGTCCCTCACTACCCGGGCACCAGGCCAGCGCCCCCCGCGGACCGTGCGACCCCGTCCCTCTTTGCAGACCAGCGAACTGATGGCGACAGTCAGGAAATGGTACGGCTGCTCCTGCAGGCAATCCAAGGCTTTGAGAAGAAAGTGCGAGTGATCTATACGCAGCTCAGGTATCAGGCCGCCTTCCCTCCGGCGGGGTGGAGTGGGGAGGGGCGGCGGGCTGTGTGTGAGGCCTCGCCCACTCGCCTGAGCCCCGCGGGACCTGCACCTGCGGCGCCGAGCAGAGCCTTTACGGCCGGGGCTGCGTCCCGCGTCCTCCGACCCACGTGCCGCTGGAGCTTGTCACGTTTGTCCTTCACAGTAAGACTGTGGTCTGCAAGCAGAAGGCTCTGGAGCTGCTGCCCAAGGTGGAGGAGGTGGTGAGCCTAATGAGCGAGGACGAGAAGACTGTGGTTCGGCTGCAGGAAAAGCGACAGAAGGAGCTCTGGAACCTGCTGAAGATCGCCTGCGTGAGTGACCTCGGCGCGGCCCTGTGCTGCCGTCCCCAGCCCAGCACCCGGCGTGGGGGCCGCGGGGCCACCGCTCGCTTTCCACTTCTCTGCTCCGTGACTTGGTGTGAGTGGGGAGGGGCGGGGTGGGCGCCTGTGTCCTCGTGTTACTTGTGCGGGTGGTGGCTGTGATCAATTAGCACAGTTACTCTCACGGTCCTGGAGGCCAGAAGGCCGCCATCCAGGTGTCGGCGGGGCCAGGCTCCCTCTGGAGGCTGGAGGGGAGACTCCCCCCTCCTTCGTCGCCTCTTCTTCGATTTCCGCGGCTCCCGGTACTCCTTGGCTTGTGGCAGTGTCCCTGCAGTGTCTGCCTCTGTCTCCACGTGACCCTCTTCTCTGCGTCTCTTTTCTGAGTATCTCTTGTAAAAACACTTGTCGCTGGATTCAGGTCCCACCCACGTAGTCCAGGGTGATCTCATCACCCGCTCCTTAGCTACACCTGCAAAGATCCTTTCTCCAGACGAGGTCACACGCCCAGGTTCCTGGAGGTCTGCGTGCAGCCCCAGCAGCGCGTGCCCGTGTGGCCTGGTGGGTCCTGAGCTGTGCCCGTGCCGCGCAGCACTCAGCCCACACTCTGTGTGCCCGCCGTCTCAGCGTAGCTGTGATCCCACTGAGTTGCTCAGAGAGAGCCCTCAGCACAGAAGAGCCCAGGACAGAGGAGGGAGAAGAGCCAGGTAGAAGCCGTGTCTTGGAAGCGAGCTGGTGGGACAGACCGCGCCGCCCTGCGGGCTGCAGGGCAGTTGAGGCGGTGACAGGCCTTGGTCGCGGGTCAGAGGAGCAACGGCTGCATGAGGTGGAGTGGCCACCGCGGCCTGGGGCGTCAGAACACCTGGGTCTCCTGTCCCGCGATGGTGCGAGTCACAGAAAGTCACTTAGGACCTTTGTGTGTCTGTCTTCTACTTGGAAAGAGTAAACACACCTTCCTTCTAATTTCCTTGTAAGAGTTTGTTAAGCGACCCAACCAATAGAGCCCTCAGATCTCTCTGTAGTTAGAATCTGGGTTTTTTTAGTAGATTGATTGATTGATTGATTTTTGGCTGCGTTGCGTCTTTGTTGCTGCGTGCGGGCTTTCTCTAGTTGCTGCGAGCAGGGGCTACTCTTTGTTGCGGTGCACAGGCTCTAGGCACACGGGCTTCAGTAGTTGTGGCATGTGGGCTCAGTAGTTGTGGCTCGCGGGCTCTAGAGTGCGGGCTCAGTAGTTGTGGCGCACGGGCTTAGTTGCTCCGCGGCATGTGGGACCTTCCCGGACCAGGACTCGAACCCGTGTCCCCTGGATTGGCAAGCGGATTCTTAACCACTGTGCCACCAGGGAAGCCCCTAGAAACTTTTACCAAAAAGCACACCTATAGATACAGAAACAGTTTCTAAACTGAAATGCAAACCATCAAATAGCGATGTTGATCTATTTCTCCAGGAAGGGCCTGTGTCTCGTGGCCAGTTGTCTCATGAGAAAATACCCTGGTGTGGTGCCTGGGACTTCCCTGGCAGTCCAGTGATTAAAGACTTCACCTTCCAATGCAGGGGGTGCGAGTTCGATCCCTGGTCAGGGAGCTAAAATCCCACATGCCTCTCAGCCAAAAAACCAAAACATAAAAAACAGAAGCAATATTGTAACAAATTCAATATAGACTTTAGAAAGGGTCCACATCGGAAAAAAAAAAAAAAAAACTTGAAAGAAAGAAAATACCCTGGTGTGAATGCAAAATTTGAAACATCTGTTTGCTCCAAAACTGCTGACTCTCTTCCTGGTTTTGTCGTCTAGAGCAAGGTGCGAGGTCCCGTCAGTGGAAGCCCGGACAGCATGAACACATCCCGCCTGAGTCACCCCAGCCAGCTTCTGTCTCAGCCTTGCCCAGCCCCTGACAGCTTACCCGGGGCCATCAAGAAGAGGTGCGTCCCCGTTCGCCGTGCCCAGTGCAGGAGTCAGGCGTGTCGGTCACCCGTCGGCGGTTCTGTGCGTGTTTGCCGGGCGCTGTGGGGACAGATGCGGCGTTTTGCTCCCAGAGCTCCTCCTGACTCGCCGACTAAGGTTCCCTCGTCTGAGGTCAGGTTGCTTGTTGCTGGACGGGAACCTTGGAAGTGCTGGCCAGTCCCTACTGTCCGCTAGTCCACCCATCGCGGTCTGCTCATAGAACCAGGTCCCTGCGGGCGTGCCCTGGCCTCCACGCCTGAGTCGCGTGTCACTGGTCCCCCCCCCCCCCGTGGCTTCTCCCTGCCCCACTCATCACCTGCACCCCTGCCGCGGAGCTGGCAGCAGAGCCCCAGAGCCCTTCCGGCGAACTTCTCCCTCCCTGCTTCCCCGCCCAGTGCTGCTTCCAGGCCCCACTGGTCAAATCAGTCTTCACAGGAGACCGTTTTTTTTTTTTTTTTTTTTTGCGGTACGCGGGCCTCTCACTGCTGTGGCCTCTCCCGTTGCGGAGCACAGGCTCCGGATGCGCAGGCTCAGCGGCCATGGCTCACGGGCCCAGCCGCTCCGCGGCATGTGGGATCTTCCCGGACCGGGGCACGAACCCGCGTCCCCTGCATCGGCAGGCGGACTCTCAACCACTGCGCCACCAGGGAAGCCCCACAGGAGACCACTTTGATCGAGTTATTCCTCGAGTTATTTAGGGACCAGCCATGGCTTCCTCCTGCCTCGGGGTCCAAGCCTGAGCCTTCTCAGGCCTTCAAGCCACCTCCGCATTCTGACCCACTGCTCCCGGGCAGATTCCTGGCTCTGCCGTCGGGGGTCTTAAAGCCTGGTCCAGACCAGCAGCATCGGAGGGTTCTGGGTACTTGCCAGAAATGCAGATTTGGGGTCAGGAGCTCGGGGTGGGGCGGAGCAGTCCTGTTGAACCAGCCCTGGCTGACCCTCCTGCGCCCTGAAGTTCCAGAACCTCGGCTCCGCTGACACCTTTCCCCGCAGCCACCCTCCCTCTTCGCCCACCTCCTCCACGGCCCTGGCACACGAGCACAGGGATCCTTCTCCTCCTGGACCACCTTTGGGGGTTTTTTTGTTTCTGGTTCAGTCTCACATTTATTCAGCACCTTCCCTTTGCTGGGCCCCAGGCAGTGGAGACAGTTAAAATCGGTTCCTGTGGGCAGATCTATAGAATGGAAAATACATTAATGATTGCCGAGGGCAGGGGGCGGGGCAGGAATGGGGAGTGACCGGCGACAGGTACAAGGTTTCTTTTTGGGTGATGAAAGCGGTCCAAAACTGGATTACCAGGATGGTTGCACAACTCCAAAAATGTACTCGAACTATGGAACTGTGCACCTTAAATGGGTGAACTTTATGGTTTGTAAATTTATCTCAATACAGCTGTTTTAAAAAATCCTGTTCCTGTACTTGGGGGCTTTGTAGCCTCTACAGTTTTGGATTTTTTATTTTTAATTTTTTTTAATTTTTAATTTTTTTTGCCGCTTGGCTGGCGGGATCTTAGTTCCCTGACCAGGGACTGAACCCAGGTCCTCAGCAGTGAAAGCGCAGAGTCCTAACCACTGGACTGCCAGGGAAGTCCCTGTTTTGGATTCTTAATTCTCTCCCAACTTACTGTTAGCTCCTTGAGGATGGTAACCAGGTCCCGCGCCTCTCACGGGGCCTCTGGGGCCGGCCCGGAGCCTGGAGCCTGGTTAGTAGTCCATGGATGAGTCTGGGCAGCGCCGTGCTTTGTTCCGTCCATCAGTGCCCCCTTCACGGTGAGGGGAGGGCATCGAGGGCCCTTCCTCCTGGATTTGTCACTCTCTTTCCATGAGATCCTCAAAGCTCTGGAGAAGTTGTCCCGGGGGCACAGGCCGCTGTCTGTGTCTCCACGTCCTCAAGCCAAGGTTAGAAAGGACAGATGCCTCGCCCTGCTCTCCTCTTTCTCACTGCGGCCGGTTATCAGGGGGACACGTGCATTTCTCATCAGAGGGAAGGGGAGAGAGCGCGGTAAACAAATCAGTTCCCAGAACTTGCTTCCCCCAGATGTCAACGAGCTGGGGACATCTGGGGAAATTGCATGGTGTGTATATTTTTGTCCGTTTCAAAAAGTGGAAAACAGGTGGTTTGGGAGAGATCTTCAGGTTACGGCAGTTAGGAGAGAATCTAGTTAAGTCAGAAAGAGCTTTGTTATTAAGCCGGGTCGCTGCTTTTTCACGTGGTGAACAGTGATGCTCGTAGCTGGACTCGAGCTTCTGTAACAGCACTTACTAGACAGATGAAATCACTTAGGCAATAACACAGTGTTTTAAGACACTCAGCCTCAGAATAATTATTTAATTTTTAAAACCTTTCCAGAAGCTCTTTAGCGTATTTGTAAACACTTTTGAAAAGTTGACATTGACCACGTTCTACTAATTCAATCGTTTTTTTTAGTGAAGACCTCGTGGCTGAAGCACACACCCTGTGCACCCGGCTGGAAAACGCCCTGCAGGACACCATGAAGGACCAGGACCAGAGCTTAAGGGTAATGGCCCGTGGGAGCCCCCGCCGCCCCACGCCCTTTCTTTCCACAGCAAACGAGAAAAAGCAGATCGAAAGGCGATGCCGTGCTTCCTCGATCTCAGTGTACACTTAGGATTTTCTAGTACGTGCTTCTTATTCACCGTGATAGCAATGCTGATGCCTGTTGAACGTGTGCAGGTACTTTGTGCGCATTATGTCATTTCATCCTTGCTACCCTTGCTCCTTACGAAGAAGGTAACCTCATTGTGAGAAGGCCTCTCCCCCGCTGCACCTTCTGTACAACTGCCGGGCATCTGTGTGTGGGGTGCAGTGCTGGGCTCCGGGAACAAAGCAAGAGCCCGTCACCACCCCGCCTCTCAGGGACTCGGGGCTTAGCAGTCCTAGTTACAGGGAAGCTGACCTAAAGAAACACGAGTCCAGATGCAGGTACGTTGAGACACAGCTGAAGTTGCTGCGAGGATGCTAACTCACTCGCTTGGCTCTTCGGCCTTTTCCTGCCGATACAGTCACATGTTAGCGTCTCCAGAACTTCTGATTTGGGGGAAGAATCGGAGGGGATACTGCTCAGTGTCATCACTTCTTACTTAGTCAAGCGTCCTTCTCTGGTTTGGGGCTTTCTGTGTCTCTTCTTGCTGTTCTTCCTCCTCCAAGCCGTGTATACTTCGATCCTTTCACTGCCCGTTGGCACTTCTGCCAGAGGAAAAGGAAGTCTGACCAGGCCATTTCACCTGGTGAGGTTGGAGGTCGAGAGCTGAGATTAGCCCAGGGTACCAGCTGCCCGCAGTGAGCATGAGTCTGTGCTGTGAGCTGCAGTAACAATACTTAAATCACCTTCCTGGAATCTCAGGGCTCCAAGCCCATCCGAAGAAAAGGCTCCGGCACGGTTTTGCAGACGTAGCTGTAGCTCAGGGGTACCCTGCAGAAACAAGGCTGTCTTAACGAGAGGAATTCATTTTCCCTCTAAACTGTGCTGGTTGCCTCCCGAACAAGGCAGATGTCTAGGTGGCCATGGTGTCTTTAACGTGCCCGTTGACTTTCAGTCTCTAGACTGGAGCTGGTTGCAGTCGGGGGAGGAGGAGAAGCCTGGAGCGGACCTCCTGATGGTGGGCGGCCCTGACCCTGCCGGGCTGCCTGGCCCGAGGCCCCCGGGGCCCCGCCGCGTCGCCTCCAGTGTTCTCGGCACCCAGATGGAGATCTCGCTTCCCCAGCAGCCATGACCATCACCGTGGACCGAGGATGCAGCCCTCCGGGGCAGTGCCAGCAGCTTGTCTGCACGCTGGACGTCCTCCGCCACAGAGGCCCAGCAGACGTGGATGCCGAGCACGGCGTCTGGGGAGATGGAGCCACGGCAGCCACTGCCTCTGAGCGGAGAGAAGTGCTCCGAGTACGGTGGCTCCACAGACCACTGGCCACACGTCTAACTGACTTTTAGGGCGAAGTATGAACGGCACTTGGTGCTAGCTGTCCTCTCCTGACCCCTCCTGATCTCCAGAGGCCTCATCCACCTGTCTTCATAGCTAAGGTTTAATCTGGATCCGGCTTCTCTTGAAACCGTGGATTCAGCCCAGCCCGGTCCTCCCTCCTCTTCTGACTTCACGGCTGCTAACGTTTTCCTTCTGCCTTCGACCTTGGGCCAGGCTGGGTGAGTGCTGCTTTCCCCATCCGGAGTCTCTCCAGCCAGAGTGAGTCGCTGGTGCCAGGAGGGGAGAGCGTCTCCCTTCCTGTGGGTCCCAAAGAGTCCCCGGGAGCAAGCTGCCATGGAGAAGAAGGAAAGAAGAGGAAGGTGTCTGTCAACCACCAGCTTGCTGACCCCTGTGCCCACACCCCCTGCCCCTGGGTGTGGCAGGGTGCACGGGGCAGTTCCCATCCCTCGTATCATCCAGCGGTATTATTAAATGGATTTATATTTAAAAAACAGATTCTCTATTTTGTAACATGACTCAAATCCCACAGTCTATTTTTATAATACCTCTGGTTGGGACTTATGAACTCAAAGCCCAACTTTAATGGAAAGTTTTATGAAATTGAATGGTGCCTGATCAAACAGTGCCAGAGCGCCAGCACTGCCTCTTTGACGTTTCACAAAAGCTGCTCCTTCCTATAACAGCAGGAAAGCAAAGTGAGTTCAGATGATAACAAACAGGCAAGTTTGGTTGGAGAAGAAAGTGGGACGAGAAGAGTTTCACAGAGTGCCTTCCGTGGAGGCGGTACAGTGGGTTCTGTGTCAGGGAAGTTTGGGAAACGCTTCATGCTTTAACTGCCTCTTGGAGATTCACCTTGTGCACTGGTTTATTAAAGAATCTGAAAGATCTATAATAATAAACTGGCTTAAATCTACCTAAATCCACTGTTTACCCAATTCATTTGACAGTAGAGCCTTTTTTTTTTTTTCTCCCGTGTACATGTAACATTGATTGACGTCCCAAAGAACTGAGTTTGATAAAGCGTGATTTTGGAAACACTGGTGAGGAACACAGTGGGACATTCTACCAGAAAGGTAGGCTGGGACGGGGTCAGATTAGGGAGGGAATGAATGTGGAGTTAAGAGTCAGGGGCTGATTTTGTAGGCAGTTGGGAGCCACTGAAGAATTTTGAACAAGGAAGGACACATCACCAAAGCTAATGTTTAAAACGAGTGATGTAACTGGAATATGCTAATTGGTTGAAAAAGTGAAAATTCTGGAGGTAGGACTTCCACTTCCAAAAGGTGGAGCAGATGTACTTTTTTCCTATTCCTCCTGCTAGTACAGCTGAGATCCTTGGACGTTATTTATAAACAAAGGTAAGACCCCAAAAGGCAGTGAGAAGGAGGCAGACCAGCTAGGGACCTTGGCCCTGAGCGGTGATGTGGTGGTGAGTTCCCTGGGTTTTCCTCTTGCCTCCTGTGTCCCTGACGGAAGGCTGGAGATGCCGACCAATGGCACAAACAAAGAAGCTGCTCTCCAACTCTGTTAGATTCCTAGGTCTGCTGTAACAAATCACCACAAACTATATGGCTTAAAACAGACATTTATTCTCACAGGTCTGGAGGCCGAAGTCTGAGATCAAGTCCTCCAAGGTCCCTAGGGGAGATTCTGTTCCTTGCTCCTTCTAGCTTCTGGTGGGTGCAGGAGATCCTTGACTTGGTGGCTGCAGCTCTGCCCCTGTGGTCACATTGCCACCTCTTTTTCTATCTGTCAAGTCTCCCCTGTGTACCTTTCATAAAAAACCCTCGTGATTGAATTTAGGGCTGATCTGGATAATCCAAGATAAGTGCCTAAGAGGCACATAATTTGATCAAGACCCTAAATTTGGTCTCATGTTTTACAATATAAGACGATATTTATAGATTCTGGGGATTAGGATGTGGACATTTCTTCCTGGGGGGCCACCATGGAACCCACTACAGTCCACCATCTAGCCCCCCAAAGTTCACATTCATCACATGCAAAATACATTCACCCCATCCCGAAAAGTCTCAACCCACTACAGAATCAACACTAAGACCAAAATCTAAATATCATCAGCTCAGAAGTCTTGAATCTCATCATCAACATCAGGTTTGGCAGGCTCTGGGCGTGATCCATCCTGTGACAAAATCCCTCCATCTGTGGGCCTGTGAAACAAGAAAACGATTTGTCTGCTTCCAAAATACAATGGCGAGATAGGCATGTGATAGACATTCCCATTCCAAAGGGGAGAAATTGGAAGGAATAAAGGAGTCACTAGCCCGAAGCAAGTTTGAAATCTACCAGGGTAAATTCCGTTAGGTTTCAAGTCCTGAGAATAATTTTCTGTCACTTGAGGCTCTGTCCACTGAACCCAAGGCAGCTTCATAGGCCTCTGCACCCACTGCCTCTGTAACTGCTCTTCCAGTCTCTTCCTTTGCACCCACGGCTCTGCCCTCAGAGTCATTCCTCCTTTGTCTTGACAGCTAGCACATGTTTACAACCAAGTCACTCTGTCAACCATTTCCTGGCTCTGGAGTTTTAGAAGTCCAGTAGACTTATGCCATCCTCTCTCTGTCCTTTTCAAACCAAGCTTGTTTCTGCTGATACAACATTCTTAATAATCTTGTGGGTCTCCTGTGTATGTCATGGGAGTCCACACCGTTAACAAAAGATCCACAGGTCTTTCTTGGATAACTCCACTTCTATTCCTGGCTTCTGCTGAGATGAGTGAGTGGGTCTGTGAGTCACACAAATAATCTCTTCAGCAAGAGGTTGTCCAGCTGCGCCCTTGGACTTGTCTCCAACAGTGAGTTTTTTAATTTTAGTATCCTTTGCAATATGGATAGATGGAGAATCTCCTAAATCATCAAATGCTGCTGCTTTTCTTCTTAACAGTTCTTTCTTCAATTTATTTCTTTTGTCTTGCATTTTACTGTAAGCAGCAAGGAGAAATCACACTGCACCTTTAACACTTTGCTTGGAAATCTCTGCAATAAAATACCCCAGTTCGTTGCTTACAAGTTCCGCTGTCCACATAATGGTAGAACACAATGGCAGAGCCAAGTAGCATTCACATCTACCAACATTCTGTTTATGATGATGTATGTATCCTCTGAGACATTAGAAACTTTTTCTACCATGCGTCTCACTTTCTGAGCCCTCATCATCAATTTCTTTAACACTCATTTATACCAATAGTCTGTTTAAGGCAACCTAGGCTTTTCCTCTCATGCATCTCAGAATTCTTCTAGCATCTAACCATTATATAATTGGAAAACCATTTCCACAGTTTTAGAGTTTTAACAGTAGCACCTCACTTTCCAGTACCAAACTATAACAAGTTGCCACAAACTGGGTGGCTTAAAACAACAGATACGTGTTCTCTCACAGTTCTCGAGGCCAGAACTCTGAAGTCAGGATGCTGGCAGGGCTGTGCTCCCTCCAGAAGTTGTAGGAGAGATACGTTCCTTTCCTTTTCCAGCTTCTGGCGGCTCCCGGTGGTCCTTGGCTTGTGGCTACATCTGTTCAGTTTCTGCCAATGTGATCATATTGCCTTCTCTTCCATGCATCAAATCTCCCCTGTGCATCGCTTTATAAGGACGCTTGTCACTAGATTTAGAGCCAATCCAGATAACCTAGGGTGAGCTTCTCCTCTCAAAGTCCTTAACTGAATCACGTATTTTGCCGTATAAGGGAATGTTCACAGGCTCCGGGAACTAGGACGTGGGCAAGCCTTTGGGGGTGTGCACCCACCTCACTACATCAGGTGAAGGGTCAGGACGGGGCAGCCTCGCAAAACAGAAATGGAAACGATAACCACTCTATGGCAGCCAAACGTCACGAAACGTACTGCCCCACCCCTGCTTGCGAAGACCAAGGGGGAAACGTAAACTTCCCCACACATCAGGCCACGAGTCAGTGCCCCACTGGAGTGATGGGGTGGGGAACGGGGACGTTCATCGATGCTGGACAGTAACACGGCCTCTCCTGCTGGTATCGGGGGGCACCACGTGGGGAATGCCCAGCAGGAACGAGGCGTTCCTGCCCCCAGGGGACAGCAGGCCTACGGGGGAGCCGGGACTCCTGCTGCCCCCCGCCTGTGCGGGAGGGCCCTTTCCACTCGGGAAGCCTGGCTCCCGCCCCCACTTGCTGGTGATCAGATAGTACCCTGCGTCCCCCGTGGGTGTCGGACGAGCCTGCGGACAGGAGCGCAGCGCGAGCCAGAGCCTGACAACCCGCGGCTCAGGTGCCCAGGTCTTATTGCAGAATCCCGCATCACACCAGGAGTGAGGAGACCTCAGCTGAGAACAGGTACCCCAACGGACACAGACCCCCAACGGGCAGAGACGTAGAAGCATCCGAAAAGGAGTTCACAGCAGCCATCATGTAAACATGCTTCAGGCAAGAATTATGAGCTAGCTTGAAACAAACGAACAAAAATAGAAAGTCTCAGCAAAGAAACGGAAGATGTAAAGAAGAGCCAAGGGGAAATGTCAGGACTGAAAAAGAAATGAAGTAAAATAAGTGAAGTGGGCTTCCCTGGTGGCGCAGTGGTTGAGAGTCCGCCTGCCGATGCAGGGGACACGGGTTCGTGCCCCGGTCCGGGAGGATCCCACGTGCCGCGGAGCGGCCGGGGCCGTGAGCCGTGGCCGCTGAGCCTGCGCGCCGGAGCCTGTGCTCTGCAACGGGAGGGGCCACAACAGTGAGAGGCCCGCGTACCGCAAAAAAAAAAAAAAATATATATATATATATAAATAAAATAAAATAAAATAAATGAAGGAAGAATATCAATGGATAGGCTCGGCAGCAGGATGGAGGGAAACAAATCAGCGAACTTGAAAATAGAACGATAGAAATTTCTCACTCAGAACAACAGAGAGAAAACATTGGGAAAAAGCAACAACAGAGACTTAAAGGCCTGTGGGGCTATAACAAAAGAGCTAATATTTATGTCATCTAAGTCCCAAAAAGGAGAGCAGAAAAGAGGTGTAGCTGAAAAGTATTCAAAGAACGAATACCTGTAAATCCTTCAAATTTGGCAAAAAATAGAAACCTCTATATTCAAGAAGCTGAGCAAACCCCACACAGGATAAACTCTCACAAAGAAAGAAATGTATATGAAGACACATACAGTCAAACCCCTAAAAACTAAAGATAAAGGGAAAAAAATGTGTAAAACTACAAGAAATACACCTTAGTTATGGGGGACGGGAAACTATTTGAATGATAGCAGATTTCTCATCAGAAACCATGGAAGTCAGAAGAAGTGGTATATTTTTCAGGTTCTGGTAGAAAAGAACTGTCAACCCCAAATCCTCTGTCCAGCTAAAATATACCAGAGGCATATTCAGGAATGCCTTCTGAATGAAGGGGGAAGTCACGACATTCTCAAATCAAAGAAAATGAAGGGAATTTGTAGCCAGTAGACACACCCTAAAAGAATGGCTAAAGGAAGCTCTCTAAACAGAGTGAAAAGGATAAAAGAAGCATTCTTGGAACTTCAGTAAGTTAGGAAGAATAAAAGAAAGACTAAAAATATGGATAAATATAATAGACTTTCTTTTCTGGAGTTTTCTAAGTTATGTTGGTGGTTGAAGCAGAAATTATAACATGGTTTGATATGGTTCTCAGTGTATGTACAGGAAGTATTTAAGACAATTTTACTATAAATGGGGTAGAGTAAAAGATACAAAGAGAAGCAAGGTTCCTATACTTCACTTGAATTCAGAGGGAATTCATAAATTGACACTTTAGGCTCAGGTATCAAACTGTGATAAGATATGCATATATAATAGAACACCTAGAGCAACCTGAAAAAGGTATACCAAGAGGTACACTCAAAAACACCATAAATAAATTGAAATGGAAGCCTAAAAGATGTTCAAGAAACTTATAGAAAAGGAGGAAAAAGAAAAAGAGAAGCTAGAAGCACAGAGGAAAAACAGAAAGCAACCTAAAATGAAATGGGAGACTTGAGCCTTAATACATCAATAATTATATTAAATGTAAATAGACTGAAATGCAGCAATTAAAAGAGACTGGCAGAGTGGATCTGAAAAAGACCCCAATATATGCTGTCTACAAGAATCTCATTTCAAATATAATGATCAAAGCAGGTTGAGAGTAAAAGGATGGAAGAGATATACCATGCAAACATTAATCAAAAAATGCAGGAGTGACTATATTAATGTCAGATAAATTATACTTCAGAGCTAAGAAAATTACCAGTGACAGGGAAGAACATCATAGTAATAAATTTCAGCAGTCCGTGGAAAGACATAGCAACTCTAAATCTATATGCACCAAACAACAGAGATGCAAAATATATAAAGCAAAAACTGATAGAGCTGCAAGGTGGAAGAGACAAGTCCACAAGTTAGTTGGGGATGTTAACAATTCATAGAACTACTATATAAAATCAGCAATATATAAAGGATATAGAAGAACTCAACAGCACCATCACCCGACAGGATCTCATCAACATTTATAGAGCCTTCCCCCAACAACAGAATACATATTCCTTTCAAGCACCCATGGAACATATACTAAGATAGACCAAATCCTGGCTCATAAGACAAACCTCAAAAAACTTACAAAAATTTATATACAGAGTGTGTTCTCTGGCCATAGTGGAATCACGCCAGGAATGAGCAACAGAAATATAGCAGGAAAATCCCAAACATACGCAAACTAAAAAACATGCTTCTATATAGCTCATGGACCAAAGAGGAAGTCTCACAGGAAATTTTAAGAATACATTGAACTGAATGAAAATAAAAATACAACATATCAAAATTTGTGGGGTACGGCTAAACCAATTGAAAGAGAAATTTATGGCACCAAATGACCTCAAGGACTTAAAAAAAAGAAGAGCAAAATAATCAAAAGCAAGCAAAAGGAACAAAACAAGAAAAGACCAGAAATCAAAGGCATTGACAAAAAGGAAAACAAAATCAGTAAAACAATGAGCAGCTTCTCTGTTAAGATCAAAGAGAGAAGACACAAATTATCAATATCAGGAATAAAACAAGATGATATTATCAATGTTGCAGATATCAAAAGAATAGGAAAGGAATACTGTGAACAACTCTATGCAATAAATGTAACAGCTTAGATTAAATGAACCAATTCCTTGAAAAGCACAAGCTATCGCAACTCATCAAATATGAAATAATTTGAATAGCCTTATAGCCATGAAGGAAATTGAATTTGTAATTTTAAAAATCCCTGAAAAAGAGATCTCCAGGCCCAGATGGTTACATTGGAAAGTTCTACCAAACAATGAAAGAATTAACACATGCTCCACTATCTCTTGCAGAAAATAGAACAGGAGGAAATACTTCCCAGTTCATTTTGTGAAGGCACTATTAACATGGTACCAAACTAGACAAAAACAGTACAGAAAATGAAAGTTAACGCATAAACATCTTCACGAACATAGATGCAAAAATCCTTAACAGAATATTAATGAAAATTCAGCAGTGTTATAACCCATGACCAAGTGTGGGTTTTTTTTCCATGGATACAAAGCTGGTTCAATATTTGGAAATCCATCAGTGTAATCACATATTAAGAGGCTAAAGAAGAAAAATCACACGATCATATCAGTTGATGCAGAAAAACTCTGGACAGTATTTAACATCCATTCAAGGTAAAAGGCTGAGAAAAATGGAAATGGAAGGAATCTTCCTCAACTGAATCATCTACAAAAACCCAACAGCATCTACAAAAACCCAACAGCAACCACTTAATGATGAAAGACTGAGTGCTTTCCCCTTACATTTCAAATAAAGCAGGGATGTCCTCTCTCACCCCTGCTGTTCAATATAGTAGTAGAAGTGTTAGCACAATAAGACAAGAAAAGGAAATAAAAGACATAGGGATGGGAAATGAAGAGATAAAACTGTCCCTATTTGCAGATGACACGATGGTTTATGTAGAAATCCCAAAGAATCTACAAAAGCTCTCCTAAAGCTAAAAAGTGACTTAAGCAAAGTCACAGAATACAAAGATAAACATTCAAAATTCTATACTAGATGAGCACATGAAACCCCAAATTAAAAATACACTAGCATTTGTAATTACTCAAAACCAAATTAATACTTAGGTGTATTAATATCCAGCATATATAAACAGCTCATACAACTCAATGTAAAAAAAACAAACAACCTGATTAAAAAATGGGCAGAAGAACTGAATAGACATTTTTCCAAAGAGGAAATGCATTTGGCCAACAGGCACATGAAAAGATGCTCAACATGGCTAATCATCAGGGAAATGCAAATCAGAACCACAATGAGATACTACCTCACACCTGTCAGAATGGCTATAATCAAAAAGAACATAAATAACAAATGTTGGCAAGGATGTGGAGAAAAGGGAACACTTGCACACTGTCAGTGGGAATATAAAATGGGGCAACCACTGTGGAAAACAGTATAGAGATTCATTAAAAACCTAAAAAGAGAATTACCATATGATCCAGCAATTCCACTCCTGGGTGTTTATCTGAAAGAAACGAAAACACTAATTCGAAAAGATACATAGACTCCACTATTTGTAGCAGCATTATTTACAATAGCCAAGATATGGAAGCAACCTAAGTGTCCATCAACAGATGAGTGGATAAAGGAGATGTGGTACATCTATACAATGGAATACTACTCAGCCATAAAAAAATGAAATTTTGCCATTTGCAGCAACATGGATGGACTTGGAGGGCATTATGCTTAGTGAAAGAAGTCAGACAGAGAAAGACAAATACTGTATAATATCACTTATATGTGAAACCTAAAAATACAACAAACTAGTGAATATAACAAAAACGAAGCAGACTCACAGACGTAGAGAACAAACTGGTGGTTACCAGTGAGGGGGGCAGTGGGGAGGGGCATTGTAGGGGAGGGGGAGTGGGAGGTACAAACGGGGGTAAGGCAGGCTACAAGGGTGTGTGTGCAACACGGGGAATAGAGCCAATACTTTGTAATAACTGTAAATGGAGTATAACCTTTAAAATTGTATAAAAAACTGAGAATAATAAGAAATTTGAAAATCATAAAATAAAAATGGATCCAAAGGCAAAAAAAAAAAAAGATACTTAGTGTAAACCTAACAAAACGTGTATAGGACCTGTATGCTGAAAACTATAAAATGCTGATGAAAGAATCCAAAGAACTAAATAAATGGAGAGAAATACCATGTTGTGGATTGGATGACTCAACATTTTAAAGTATCAGTTCTCCCCAAGTTGATAGTCAGGTTTAACACAATTTTTATCAGAATCCAAGCAATACTTTTGGTAGATATAGGCAAGATTATTCTCAAATTTATATGGAGAGACAAAGGAGCTAAATAGCTAAAATAATTCTGAAAGAGAAGAGTGAACTGGATTAATGACTCTACCAGTTTCAAGATATTCTAGTGGTTAGAGAAGTAGACACACAGATCAACTGAACAGAAAAGAGAAACTGGAAATAGACCCACACGAGTACAACCAACAGATTTTTGACAAAGGTGCAAAAGTAATTCAATGGAGGAAGGTTAGTCTTTTCAACAAATGGTTGGATATCCATTAGCAAAAAAAAAAAAATTTTGACCTGTCTCACACTTTATATAAAAAATGTCTCAAAATGGATCATAGATTTAAGTGTAAAATGTAAAACTACAAAACTTCTAGGAAAAATACAGAAAACCTTCAGGGTGTAGAGCTTGGTGAAGTTTTCAGACATTATATCAAAATCATGGCCCGTAAAATTTTAAAAATCAATAAAGTAGACGTCATCAAAATTGAAAACTTTTGCCCTGTGAAATATACTTAAGAGAATGAAAAGACAAGCTATAGATTTGGAGAAAATATTTGTAAACCATATATCTCACAAAGGATTCATCTAGAACATATAAAGCATTCTCAAAACTTAACTTTTTTTTTTTTTTTACTAACAATCTGATTAGAAAATGGACAAAAGCCATGGAGAGATATTTCACGAAAAAAGGATGCACGGGTGGCAATCATGTAAAGAGATGTTCAATAGAAATTCAAATTAAAATAATTAGTGATACAATATCATTATCACTTACAAAGCAAGTAAATTTTAAAATGGTGACAATATCAAGTCTGAGTGAACCTGTGGGGAGCTGAATCACTCAGACATTGCTCATGGTGTATAAAGTGGTGCCCTGGAATAGTTTGGCAGTTTCTTAAAAAAACTAAATAGATTCCATATGACTCAGCAATCACATTCCTGGCATTTATCCTAGAGAAATGAAATCTTACGTCCACACAGAAAAGTGTTCATTGCAGCTTTATTTTTAAGAGCCAAAAACTGGAAGCAACATTTCCCACAACAGGTGAATAGTTAAACAGGCTGTGATACATCATAGCGTGGAGTACTACTCAGCAATAAAAAGACACAAACTATCGACACATGCAACAATTTGGATAGACCTCAAGGACGTTATGCTGAGTGAAAAAAAGAAGCCAGTCTCAAAGGGTCACATACTGTGTAGTTCCATTTATATAATGTTCTCAAAATGACTATGTTATGAGATGGAGAATAAAGGGAAATGAGTGATTTCCTGGAATTAGTAACGTTGGAGGGGTGGAGGGGGGTTGTTTAAGGGATAACCCGAGGGAGATATTTCTGGTAATAGAATGGTTCTGTATCTTGAGTCTGGTGGTGGTTGCACAAATCTGCATGTGATGACACAGAGCTATACGCACACATTGAATCAGTGTCAGTTACCTGGTTTTTATGTGACCATTGAGAAAAACTAGGTGCAGGGTGTGTGGGACCTCTCTATAGTGTATTTGCAACTTCTTGTAAATCTGTAATTGTTTGGAACTTCCTGTGAATCTATAGTTATTTTAAAATTAAAAGTTTTTTTTAAGAAAACAAAAAATCCCTGGAGGTAGAAACCCAGTTTTGTGGATGGGTGTTGGGCTGGGGCTTGGAGAGAAGAGGAAGGTGTGGACAGAGAGAGACGGTAATGGTAGAAAAGGAAAGAATGTGAGTGACGTGGACACTTAGTAATATATTCTGTGTATATAAGAAGTGTATGTCCATTGCTGCAACACGGATGGACCAGGAGGGCCTTATGCTTAGTAAAATAAGTCAGACAGAGAAAGACAAATGCTCTGTGTTATCACTTATATGTGGAATCTAAAAACAAAACAAATGAATATACATAACAAAACAGAAACAGACTCACAGATATAGAGAACAAGCTAATGGTTACATGGAGGGGGGAGGGGGGAGGGATGGGGGAGGGATATGATGGGGGTAGGGCATTAAAAGGTATAAACTATTATGTATAAAATAAATAAGCTACAAGGATCTATTGCACAGCACAGGAAAATATGGCCGTGATTTGTAATTACTTTAAATGGAGTTTAATCTTTAAAAATTGTGAATCACTATGTTGTACACTTGGAACTAATATAATATTGTAAGTCAACTATACTTCAAAAAAAAGAAGTGCTCAGTACTTCAACAAATTGACAATCTGTTTTCTAGTTAGCGATGCTGGTTTTATCTTATCCTTTTCTTCTATACCCGTTCTGATTAATTAATAATAGGTAACATCCTCTTTACTCTCCTCACCCCGTGTCACCTTGACGCCAATCTCAGTGAGATTAAAAATTCTTAAAAACAAAGATATGCATTTTTGCCTATTCCAAGTTGCTGAAGATATTTTCATAATCTACATTTACTTTTAGAAGCTTTCTATGTTTAGCATTTAATTTAAAATAATATCTGCATATGTTATGAAGAATAAAATTTCAATTTTATCCCCCCCCAAAATATATATATATATATATGTCCTTATTAATAGAAGTTTCTAGAAAAGTGCTTCTCAATAGAACTTAGTGTGGCAACAAGAGCCATCTAATCTGCACTGTCCAGTAAGGGGGCAGCTGAGACTTGAAATGTGGTGAGTGCAACTGAGGAACTAGATTTTTCATCTTACTTTTTTTTTTTTTTTTAAATTAATTTTCCCTGTAGGTTTCTACTTTTTTTTTTTTTTAAATTTCAAAGTCTAGTGATTCTTTTTTTTTTTTTTTAAATTTTATTTATTTATTTATGGCTGTGTTGGGTCTTCATTTCTGTGCGAGGGCTTCCTCTAGTTGCGGCAAGTGGGGGCCACTCCTCATCGCGGTGCGCGGGCCTCTCACTATCGCGGCCTCTCTTGTTGCGGAGCACAGGCTCCAGACGCGCAGGCTCAGTAATTGTGGCTCACGGGGCTAGTTGCTCCGCGGCATGTGGGATCTTCCCAGACCAAGGCTCGAACTCGTTTCCCCTGCATTGGCAGGCAGATTCTCAACCACTGCGCCACCAGGGAAGCCCTCATCTTACTTTTTATTTAATTGCATTTTCAATGTGAATAGCCATGTGTGGCAAGTGACTACTATATTGGACAGTACATTCTAGAAGGAAAACACTGTCTTTGAAAGATGTATCTGGAGCAGGACCAGCATGTGTAGACTGGTTGAAATATGCCGGGCACTGAACTAACTTTACTTGAAATATATGTTTCATCAGCGATAAAAAGTGTGTAATTTTTTCAACGTGGGACATGTTTTTGAATCAATGTCATGTCACAATTATGGTTATTGACTTACAGTTATCATTTGCATGTGGGAACTTAGTCATAGCTGTCATTCAGTTGAGCCATGTACACTTGGTACTACCCACGTTGAATCTAATTGCCTTTAAAAATCTCTTCAGAAGGATTACCTTTTTTCTTTTTTTTTTCCTTTGGCCTCGCCACATGGCACGCGGGATCTTAGTTCCTCAACCATGGATCGAACCCGTGCCCCCCGCGGTGGAAGTGCGCAGTCCTAACCACTGGACCGCCAGGGAAGTCCCAGAAAGATTACCCTTTGATTCAACTTGACACAGAAATGTATTGTGTACGCAGAAACGCATAGAAACAGCAGTGAGCATAAATCTGATGTTGGTCAAATAAATATTTCATGTGGAGATATGAGCATAATTCTACCAAATTCTAATGGGTCATAAGAACAGAATATACCTACAAAAAGGCGAGCCTGTCTGTCACTGAAACACAAGCCAAAGGACAAAGGTCTATCTCGCATGCCAAGCAATGCAATGGAAGGCAAGAGAAACTGCCAGGTCCCTCAGGGAAAGCTGAAAAACCTTAAAGCAACAAGAGGCTGGCGTGACTCATTCATTTGTCATGGCGATTACTGCTAAGATGTGGTGCCAAAGTTTCGTTGGTGGCTTTTTTTTCTTACTGGTACAGAAAATCATGGTGTTTTTTACAGTTCAGTGGGTTTAGGTTGTTGAAATACAGCCTTTGGTAGCCCTCACGATTCTGATGAGGTTAAGTGCTATCATTATCCTCATTTTATCCACGAGGAAACTGGGGCTGTAATCAGCTTAAATTAAATGTGATCTTCTTATGGGGCCCAGGAGGTCTCTCAGAAGTGGCTCTCTCTCTCCAGGAAGAGCTGGCTGTGGGGTGAGGACAGCAGTCAGATTTTTCCCATCACAAACTCTCCCAGTTTGTTGGAATGGTGCCGGCTCTCACAGGATGTGGCATTCCTGCATGGATCACTGCACACAACTCACTGAGAAACTGCCTATGGGCATGGGCCCCCAATAGGAGCACATCCGAGCAGCAGGAAGAGTCCCTCCTCCTCTGTGTCCCTCCAGTGTTCCCAGTGACAAAGCTGATAACCGGGGCAGTCGGCAAGGCGGAGATGTTCCAGCATCAAAAGCAGGACCGTGAAGGGTGGATTTGGGATGAACAGGCAATAAGCCGGTGGTGCGCAGAGTCCAGCCCTTTGACCGTCAGCTTCCATATCCGTCCTCCCACATACACTTAAACTTCCTTCCAACAATAAAACAACTCTGTTTCCACCTAACAAGAGATGAGCATCCCGCACAGAAATGAACATGTTCTCACCCTTCCCCCCAAATCAAGAGATACAGTCACTGTATCCATCACCAGCTATATGAATGACTCCCCTAATTGAGTCGCACTAAATTATAAAGTTTTATCTCCAACAACCTGTATATGAAATACTATTAGGAAGAAGGAGAGAGAAGAAAATGGATCGCATGTACAAGTAAGCACACACGTAACAAGCAAAGAGAAACTGCACACAGCCCCTGTGTCCTTGTTTCTGTACCTGATACCTTTGTCTTCCATGAGGCTGGAACTGATCAGATGGCTTTCTTTCCCCACTACGCGTTCCATATTTCCCCTGCCCTCAGCCAGAGCCTCAGCTGGTCGGGATTCTTTGCCAGGTGCTGTGATCCAAATCTTCATTCCTAAAAAATCCAAATCCAAAATCATAAAGCCTTTTTTTTTTGCTGTAATTTTACATTAATCTTAACTATTGCACATAAAGGTGCCAGGAGACGCTCCAGAGAATACCCTGGGTTCCAGACACAGTTCTCTCTGCCCCTATTGTATAGCAGCAACTCAATTTCTTCCTGGCAGTCAGGATCAATCATTCTAATCAGTAGAGTAGGCACTTTGCTGGCCTGTTGGCTCAGTGGCGTCAGGAACCCAGAATGGGCAGGTGGCAGTCTCATGCTCCAATTCAGGGGAACGCTGCAGGTTGAAGTGTTCCCTCCTTGGGCACTAAGACCTCCAGACCAGCAGAGCTCAAGACTGTCAGTGTGGGAAGCAAAAATTCTGCAAGGCTTTTTTTTGTATATATAGTGAGCAAAGTCTCTCCTTTCACCCTTTCAATCCCAGACCCATGCATTCTCACTATGGCAGAGATAACATCATATAATGTCCTTTGATTCAATGCGTAGACTGCATCCTATAAGGCAGAATCCCATCCTTTCAGGATGTTGTGTCCCAACTGGTACTGTAACTGTGTCTTCATTAAGCCACTCCACTTTCTGTTTTCCCAGCCACTTCCGGACGATAGAGTATGTGGCTGCACTTCCTTTGCTGTGGAATGAGCTCCTTCATCAGAAGCAGTGCTGTAGGGAGTGTGGTTCTATGGGTCCGCAGACGGTGGTGCTGACAGAGGCAGATGGGGAGAGCAAGTCCGTATCCCGAATGCGGAGCTGTTCCAGTGGAATGCTGCCCAGGATGAATCTCTGCCTCTTCCACTATAATCAAGCTGCCGTCATTTGGCTGGCTTGTCTCCCTGGGAACAGTGCCACGCTGGGGGCTCGTGGGAGTCTCTGCTGGCCGGTTAACAGCAGCATTATCCAGCTCTGCCTTGGTCAGAGGAAGGTCATACTATTGAACAAACAGTGTGGTGGCCGGGCAGAGAAACTGACCAGCATCCACTTACCATGTAATTTTGCCCGCCTTGTTATTAACAGGCTCCCTGCGGTGGATCTTCTCTGTGGGCGCTTACAGGAGACACAAGTATCTTCAGTCTCTGCGCATCCTGGGAGGTTCATCCACGTGCCTCTCCTCCAACCTCCCTTGCCCACTCCTTCCATGTCCCTTATCATCCAGCCACCCATGAGTGAAAGCCCAGGAATCAGAGTAGATCCATACTTCTGGCCATTTCTTATTCCAGACAAAGTGGACGAGAATTGTAATGCTCAGAATTGTAATGCTCACTGAGCAGCTTGGCCTTCACTTCTGTGCTTCCGAGCTACCCAAGTGGGGCTGTAGTGCTGCAGCTATTTACTTCCAGGTGGTATCAGCATGTCATGCAGAGCCATCCACAAACCAGGCTTCAGTATTTTCTTCTTTAGTCCGCTGGCCATAAAGAGCACCCCCAAGAGGCCATAGGCATGGACTGAGAAAGAGGAAAAAGAAGCAACATCAGGTAGTGTTGAAGGGGTCTGAGCCACGCACTCCTGCAACTTAACACCCTCTCGACCTTCCCTCCCGGGCAATTACCCCCCTCACCAAAAAAGAACCAGTATTCTGACCTCTCTCACTGTAGATTAGTTTTGCCTATTTGCACTTCACATAAATATGGTCACATAGTATATACTCTTTGGTGTCTGACTTCTTTCCCTCAACATATGACTGTGAGATTCATCCATGTATTGTATCTGTCCATTTATTCGGGTCTTCCATAAAGCTTTAAACAACTTAAATATTTTCCCCATGTAGATGTTGTGCGTTAAAAAAATTTCTAGACACTTTGTTGCTTTGTTCTATTGTAACTTAGGCCATTTTTTCCAATATATTTTATTTCTACAGTTTTTTTGAACCCTAACCAATAATTTATTCATTTCTATATCTACTTACATCTTTTAATTTTTAAGACATACATTTGTGGTTCTTTCTCGATTATACTGACAAAACATTTTTCTTACTTTCAGTCTGGTAGGTCCCTTTTGCTATATGTCTTTTTGTTGTACTTGGACTATAGTCAGTTTCTGGCTTTTCCAAACTCACTTTTCAGAGTGACTTTTGCATAGAAGGGTTTTGAAAGATTAAGAAGACTTTGTATAAGGAATCTCATCTTTTCTAGGAATTACGAAAAGGGTATAACCCTCATTGGACTTATTCTGTTGTGTTCTAATAAGGCTCTGCTCTTGAGGCCATAGTGTAAGGCCATCCTTGTAGAGGTAGACATGATCTTCTCTGAAGAAAGTGAGTATCCCTCTATCAATCATCTGGAAAGGGCAGTTCCTCAGACCAATGTCAAGATCTTGGAAGGTGGGTCTTAGACTTGGCTGAGAACTCCTGACTTCCTGTGGGACCACACTCTTGCTGGGCTTTTAGGTGGACCGACTATTTGATGGTGCTCCCTGGTGGTATGGAAAAATGGCTTCTCCGAAGGGCTAGGCAGGAAGGCAGTATCCCCCTGTAGGGGATCCTAAAATGAAGTGATACACTTTCAGATTATCAAGCATTACATTGCTCTCTGTGTTCATTCCCATCTAGCTATGCCTAAGTCTTTAGCAAAGCCTTATAATAGTTTCGCCTGGCTCAGATCTCAGTTGTACACTAAGGACCTTAGGTGAGAATTTGGAGCTAAAGGAGAGACAGTAACTTGTTAACACAGTTATATGTGGTTATAGTTACTAATAAGGATAATAAATATCAGGGATCGAGTACCCACTCAGTGCCAGGCACTTTACATATGCTAATATCTCATCTAATCTTCACAACAATCCTCAGAGGTAGGTTCTATTTGTATCCTACGTGGACGAGGAAATCGAGACTCAGAGAGATGACAAATTTGCGCACATCCCATAGCTACCGGGAGGTGGGTTTTCAATCTAGGTTTCATCCGACTCCAGAGGCCAAACATACTCTTGTCAAATGACTTAACTTCTCAGAACTTAAGTTTTTCTGTTTGAAAACATCTACCTTCTAGGGTTGCCATAAGAATTCAGTGAAATGATGTATATAAAGGCCCCAGGCCATTCACTAGAAGACAAATAAGTATCCCCCAAAATGGTGCTTATCATTATGTTTTCCTTCTGCCTTTCTAGACATTCCTTCTTAATATCTTTCAAGGCTTCCTCTTCTTCTGATGGCCTGCTAAATCGGTGTTCCCTAATTTGTTTTTTTGTTTGTTTGTTTTTTGTTTTTGTTTTTGTTTTTTTGCGGTACGCGGGCCTCTTACCATTGTGGCCACTCCCATTGCGGAGCACAGGCTCCGGATGTGCAGGCCCAGCGGCCATGGCTCACAGGCCCAGCCGCTCCGCGGCATGTGGGATCCTCCTGGACTGGGGCACGAACCTGTGTCCCCTGCATCGGCAGGCAGACTCTCAACCACTGCGCCACCAGGGAAGCGCCCTAATTTGTTTTTTAACTAAGCACTCTCCTTAACCCAGGGCTTCAGCTACCATTTTTATTCTGGTGACATCTAAGTCTTTATCTTCAGCCCTGATCACTGCTGAACTCCAGACCCAGATATCCATTTATCTGACATCTCCACTTGGATGTCTCATAGACACACCAAGTTCAATATGTCCCAAACTGAATACATCGTCTTTCTGTTTCAATTCCGGCTTCTGTCTCAGTAAGTGGCATCGTCAAGTCGCCAGATACCTCACCTAGAAGCCTGGGAACCTTCCTCTATTCCTCATTCTCACTCATCCCTCACACTCAGTCATCAGGTTCTCCCGGGTCTCTTCTTATTATCTCTTGTATTAGTCCCTCCCTCTCTCCCTGTCCTCCCTCAATTTCATTTCTACAGCCACTCTCACTGCCTCAATTCAGACTCTCATCACCTCTAGCAGGCACTACTGCAGTAGTCTTCTAACTGGTTTCCCTGCAATCTACTCAACCCTCCTATGTGCCCTCAACATCATGGATAAAATGATCTTTCTAAAAAGCACATTGTATCATCTGTTTCCTACTTAAAATCTTTCAATAGCTTTCAGGACAAAGTTCAAATTCAGCACACAAGGGCTTCCCTGGTGGCGCAGTGGTTGAGAGTCCGCCTGCCGATGCAGGGGACATGGGTTCGTGCCCCGGTCCGGGAAGATCCCACATGCCGCGGAGCGGCTGGGCCCGTGAGCCATGGTCGCTGAGCCTGTGCGTCCGGAGCCTGTGCTCCGCAATGGGAGAGGCCACAGCGGTGAGAGGCCCGCATACTGCAAAAAAAAAAAAAAAAAAGTCAGCACACAAGGCCCTTCAGGATATAACTTCTTCCTGATTCTTAAGCTGTATTTCCCACTATTCCTTTATTTTTCAACTTTACCCTTTGTATCTGCTTTAAAGAATTACTTGGGACTTCCCTGGTGGTGCAGTGGTTAAGAATCCACCTGCCAATGCAGGGACACGGGTTCGAGCCCTAGTCTAGGCAGATCCCACATGCCGCGGAGCAACTGAGCCCATGCACCACAATTACTGAGCCTGCGCTCTAGAGCCCGTGCTCCGCAACAAGAGAAGCCACTGCAATGAGAACCCTGCACACCGCAATGAAGAGTAGCCCCCGCTCGCCACACCTAGAGAAAGCCCACACGCAGCAATGAAGACCCAACACAGCCAAAAAAAACAAAAATCAGTGCTTAAAATAATTGGCTATGAATTTTTTAAAAAAGGACTTACTTGAACTTCTCTAAAGGAAGCTATTTCTAGCCTCGGGCCTTCAGACGTGTCCTTTGGACGCCCATCCTTCCTCCCTCCTCCGTCCTCCTCCTCTGCCGCCACCTTACCCAACTGCCCCCCTTTCAACTCCTTCCTTAAAGCTCAGCTCAAGGGGCACTTCTCTGGAGAGCTTTTCCTTGAGCTTGACTCTGGTGTTTCTTCTTCTTTTTTTCTTTTAATTATTATTTTTTATTGGAGTATAATTGCTTTTCTGTGTTGTGTTAGTTTCTGCTGTACAATTAAGTCAATCAGCTATAAGTATACCTATATCCCCTCCTCTTGGACCTCCCTCTTACCCCCACCCCATCTCACCCCTCTAGGTCATCACAGAGCACTGAGCTGAGCTTCCTGTGCTTTATAGCAGGTTCCCACTAGCTGTCTATTTTATGCATGGTAGTGCATATATGTCATTCCTAATCTCCCAATTCGTCCCACCCTGTGTCCACATGTCCCTTCACTACATCTATGTCTCTATTCCTGCCCTGCAAATAGGTTCATCTGTACCATTTTTCTAGATACCATATATATGCGTTAATATACAATAATTGTTTTTCTCTTTATGACTTACTTCACTCTGTATGACAGACTCTAGATCCATCCACCTCACTACAAATGACCCAATTTCATTCCTTTTTATGGCTGAGTAATATTCCATTGTATATATGTACCACATCTTCTTTATCCATTCATCTGTCATTGGACATTTCAGTTGTTTCCATGTCCTGGCTATTGTAAATAGTGCTGCAATGAGCATTGAGGTACATGTGCCCTTTTAAATTATGGTTTTCTCAGGGTATATGCCCAGTAGTGGTATTGCTGTGTCATATGGTAGTTCTATTTAGTTTTTTAAGGAACCTCCATACTGCTCTCCACAGTGGCTGTATCAATTTACATTCCCACCAACAATGCATGAGGGTTCCCTTTTCTCCACACCCTCTCCAGCATTTATTGTTTGTAGATTTTTTGATGATGGCCATTCTGACTGGTGTGAGGTGATAACTCATTGTACTTTTGATTCACGTTTCTTTAATAATTAGTGATGTTGAGCAGCTTATCATGTGCCTTTTGGCCATCTGTATGTCTTCTTTGGTGAAATGTCTACTTAGATCTTCTGCCCATTTTTTAATTGGGTTGTTTGTTTTTTTTTGATATTGAGCTACATGAGTTGTTTGTATATTTTGGAGATTAATCCTTTGTCTGTTGCTTCGTTTGCAAATATTTTCTCCCATTCTGTAGGTTGTCTTTTTGTCTTGTTTATGGTTTCCTTTGCTGTGCAAAAGCTTTGAAGTTTAAGTAGGTTCCATTTGTTTTTATTTTCATTACTCTAGGAGGTGGGTCAAAAAAGATCTTGCTGTGGTTTATGTCAAAGAGTGTTTTTCCTATGTTTTCCTCTAAGAGTTTTTTTTGTTTTGTTTTTTTGTTTTTTTGCGGTACGCGGGCCTCTCACTGCTGTGGCCTCTCCCGTTGCGGAGCACAGGCTCCAGACTCACAGGCTCAGTGGCCATGGCTCATGGGCCTAGCCGCTCTGCAGCATGTGGGATCTTCCCAGACTGGGGCACGAACCCATGTCCCCTGCATTGGCAGGCAGACTCTCAACCACTGTGCCACCAGGGAAGCCCTCCTCTAAGAGTTTTATAGTGTCTGGCCTTACATTTAGGTCTTTAATCCATTTTGAGTTTATTTTTGTGTGTGGTGTTAGGAAGTGTTCTAATTTCATTCTTTTACATGTAGCTGTCCAGTTTTCCCAACACCACTTATTGAAGAGGCTGTCTTTTCTCCATTGTATGTTCTTGCCTCCTTTGTCATAAATTAGGTGACCATAGGTGTGTGGGTTTATCTCTGGGCTTTCTATCCTGTACCATTGATCTGTATTTCTGTTTTTGTGCCAATACGGTACTGTCTTGATTACTGTAGCTTTGTAGTATAGTTTGAAGTCGGGGATCCTTATTCCTCCAGCTCCGTTTTTCTTTCTCAAGATTACTTTGGCTATTTGGGGTCTTTTCTGTTTCCATACAAATTGTAAAATTTTTTGTTCTAATTCTGTGAAGAATGCCATTGATTATTTGATAAGGATTGCATTGAATCTGTAGATTGCTTTGGGTAGTATAGTCATTTTCACAATACTGATTCTTCCTGTCCAAGAACATGGTATATTTCTCCATCTGTTCATGTCATCTTTGATTTCTTTCATCAATGTTTTATAGTTTTCTGGGTATAGATCTTTTGCCTCCTTAGGTAGGTTTATTCCTAGGTATTTTCTTCTTTTTGTTGTGATGGTAAATGAGATTGTTTCCTTAATTTCTCTTTCTGATTTGTCCTTGTTAGTGTATAGGAATGCAAGAGATTTCTGTGCATTAATTTTGTATCCTGCAACTTTACCAAATTCATTGATTAGTTCTAGTAGTTTTCTGGTGGCATCTTTAGGATTTTCTATGTATAGTATCATGTCATCGGCAAACAGTGACAGTTTTACTTCTTCTTTTCCAATTTGTATTCCTTTTATTTCTTTTTCTTCTCTGATTGCCATGGCTAGGACTTCCAAAACTATGTTGAGTAAGAGTGGCAAGAGTGGACCTCCTCGTCTTGTTCCTGATCTTAGTGGAAATGCTTTCAGTTTTTCACCATTGAGAATGATGTTTGCTGTGGATTTTGTCGTATATGGCCTTTATTATGTTGAGGCAGGTTCCCTCTATGCCCATTTTCTGGAGAGTTTTTATCATAAATCAGTGTTGAATTTTGTCAAAAGCTTTTTCTGCATCTATCAAGATGATTATATAGATTTTATTCCTTAATTTGTTAATATGGTGTATCACATTGATTGATTTGTATATATTGAAGAATCCTTGCGTTCCTTGGATAAATCCCACTTAATCATGGTGCATGATCCTTTTAATGTGTTGTTGGATTCTGTTTGCTAGTATTTTGTTGAGGATTTTTGCCTGTATATTCATCAGTGATATTGGTCTGTAATTTTCTTTTTTTGTGATATCTTTGTCTAGTTTTGGTATCAGGGTGATGGTGGCCGTATAGAACAAATTTAGGAGTGTTCCTCCCTCTGCAATTTTTTGGAAGAGTTTGAGAAGGATGGGTATTAGCCTTTCTGTAAATGTTTGATAGAATTCACCTGTGAAGCCATCTGGTCCTGGACTTTTGTTTGTTAGAAGATTTTTAATTACAGTTTCAAGTTCATTACTTGTGATAGGTCTGTTTATATTTTCTAATTCTTCTTTGTTCACTGTTGGAAAATTGTACCTTTCCAATAATTTGTCCATTTCTTCGTGGTTGTCCATTTTATTGGCATATTTTTGTTTGTAGTAGTCTCTTATAATCTTTTGTATTTCTGTGGTGTCAGTTGTGATTTCTCCTTTTTCATTTCTAATTTTATTGATTTGCATCCTCTCCTTTTTTTTCTTCATGAGTCTGGCTAAAGGTTTATCAGTTTTGTTTATCTTCTCAAAAGACCAACTTTTAGTTTTATTGATCTTTACTATTGTTTTCTTCATTTCTATTTCATTTATTTCTGCTCTGATCTTTATGAGAGAACCAGTATTCTGACTTCTCTCACTGTAGATTAGTTTTGCCTATTTGCACTTCATATAAATGTAGTCACATAGTATATACTCTTTGGTGTCTGACTTCTTTCCCTTAACATATGGCTGTGAGATTCATCCCTGTATTGTATCTGTCCATTTATTCAGGTCTTATGTAAAGCTTTTAAATAACTTAAATATTTTCCTCATGTAGATGTTGTGCATTACAAAATTTCTAGACAGTTTGTTGTTTTGTTCTATTGTAACTTAGGTCATTTTTTTGGTGGGGGGGCTGTGTTGGGTCTTCGTTTCTGTGCATGGACTTTCTCTAGTTGTGGCAAGCGGGGGCCACTCTTCATCACAGTGTGCGGGCCTCTCACTGTCGTGGCCTCTCTTGTTGTGGAGCACAAGCTCCAGACGCGCAGGCTCAGTAGGTGGGGCTCACGGGCCTAGTTGCTCCGTGGCATGTGGGATCTTCCCAGACCAGGGCTCAAACCCGTGTCCCCTGCATTGGCAGACAGATTTTCAACCACTGCGTCACCAGGGAAGACCCTAACTTAGGTCATTTTTTCCAATATATTTTACTTCTACAATTTTTTTTTTTTTTTTTTACTGGCTGTTGCTCATGGGAAAGTATTAATTAATGTTTATAAGTCAATTGTGTATCTGAGAACCTTACTGGGCTTTTATGAGTTACAATAGTTTATCTTGACTCTATTGTGTTATCTGTATAAAAGTTATTTTTAGCTGCAAATAATTATGGCTTTGTCTTTTCCCTTCTAATCCTGATACCTTTTATTTCTTTCTCCTGTCTTACTGCATTGGCTAGGATCTCCAGTACTGTTTGTACAGTTGTGATGATAGTGGACATCTTTGCCCTCTTCTGAGACTAAAGTTTCCATGTCAAAAAGAGTGTTTACCCTAGGCTTTTAACAGAGTCTTTGTCAAGTGAAGGATATTTTCTACTGTTCAGTTTTCTGAGTCCTTTTCAAACCATAAATTGGTTTGAACTTTATCAAATGCTTTTTATTTATATATTGAGATTATCATATGGTGTATTCTTTCCTTTATCCCATTATAGTGAGAAATTGCATTGTTAGATTTTTCCAGTGTTAAACTGTTCTGGTATTGCTAGGATAAACTCTACTTGCTCAAGATTTTTAAAAATAGACTTTACTTTTTAAAGCAGTTTTGGGCTCACAGCAAAGTTGGGCAGAAGGTGCAGAGATGTTCCATAGACCCCCTGCCCCCACACATGTGTCACCTCCCCCGCCACCAACATCCCCACCAGACGGTACACTTGTTACAACTGATGATCCTACGCTGACACATCATTATCATCCAGAGGCCATAGGTTACATCAGGGTTCACCCTTGGTGTTGTACATTCTGTAGGTTTGGACAAATGTATAATGACATGTATCCACCATTATAGTATTGTACAGAGTAGTTTTGCTGCCATATAATTTTTTGTTTTGAAAATCAGCTAATATTTTATTTGATATTTTTACATTATTTTAATATCTGAAATGGGCCTATACTTTTTCCATGGGCACTCAAAGTAGAATGTATATTTTATGAAATTGAAGGGAAATTGTTTTTTTTCTCATGGTTGATGTACATGGACTGTCATCCTTATGTTGATGGCTCATAAATCTACATTTTTATCCCTAAATTTCAAATTTGTATATCTACCTGTGGTGAACATACCCCATTACCTCAGAAACACTGACTTTATTATCTGCCCTCCCCCAAACCTGTTACTTGTATGTTTTTGATTTCAAGTATTAGCATTGCCTTCCACTAAGTCCTATAAACTGGAGGTTAGTGATCGTGCTGGACCCCTGCATCTTCTTCACTCTCTCCCTATTTTCTACATTTTATTTATTTATTTATTTATTTATTTATTTGCGGTACGCGGGCCTCTCACTGTTTTGGCCTCTCCCGTTGTGGAGCACAGGCTCCGGACGTGCAGGCTTGGAGGCCATGGCTCATGGGGCTAGCCACTCCGCAGCACGTGGGATCTTCCCAGACGGGGGCACGAACCTGTGTCCCCTGCATCAGCAGGCAGACTCTCAACCACTGCACCACCAGGGAAGCCCCTCTACATTTTAATTTTTTTTAAATTTTCTCTCTCATGTTCTCTTGCCTTAGTTTTTAAAATAGTCTCCCTGCTTTCAGCCCACTTTCTAACACCTCCCACAAAACAAAAATTCATTCTCTACAGTGCTGCTAGAGTGATTTCACTAAAGGAAAATTGAAAAACATCACTTGGCTATGTGAAATCTTCCAGTGACCCTACAGCACCCAAAGATTAAAGTCTAGTCTCCACAGTCTGGCATACATGATCCCATCTTGGTTTCTTTTTTTTTTCAATCTTCTAATTAAAATTTTTTAACTGAAGTATAGTACTTCAGGTGTACAGCAAGGTGACTCAGATATATATATATATACACACACACACACACATATATATATATACACACATATATATATATATACACATACATATATATATACACATACATATATATATATATATATATATATATATATATATATATATATATATATATATATATATATTCTTTTTCAGATTCTTTTCCATTGTGGGTTATTACAAGATGTTGAGTATAGTTCCCTGTGCTATACAGTAGGTCCTTGTTTATCTATTTTATATATAGTAGTGTGTATCTGTTAATCCCACACTTCTAATTTATCTCTCCCCCCTTTCCCCTTCAATAACCATAAGTTTGTTTTCTATGTCTGTGAGTCTCTTTCTGTTTTGTAAATAAGGTCATTTGCACTCATCTCGGTTCCTGACTTCACATTTCTCTGTATACACCAATTGTTTCTTCTTTATGGAAGGTTTTTCACATGCATCACCTAATCTAATCCTTTTCATGATCATTGGTGGCTCCTCCTGTATTCTTGGTTGATTCCATGACCTCTCCCTGACCTCTAAACTAGTTGCCTTCCCCACATCCCACCAGGAGTTCTCTTCTGTAATCTGTCTTTACTCCCAAGGTGATTTAATCCTGCCTCATGGCTTTAAATACCACACTACGCTGATTCTTTCACCTCAACCCTGAACTTCAGAATAATGTACCCGACTGCCCCTTCAGCATTGCTGAGCGGATGTGGAACAGGCATCTTCCAAAGTCAGCTCCCGACTTCTCCCTTCCAGTGTGCGCTCCATGGTCTCCCATCTCCTTACATGGCAGCTCTACCCTTCCAGTGGCTCAGAACCATGGAGTCATCCCTGACCTCTCTCTCTCTCGCTCACATCCCACCTCCCATCCATCAGTGACTCCTGTTGGCTCAACCTTCAGCCTAGAGCCGGAATGTGAGTACTTCTTACCATCTCCTCCAGCCTCGCCTGGCCCAAGGCATCATCACTTCCTGCCTGCATTATTGCATTATCCTCCTAACTTGTCTCCCCACTCCTGTTATGTCCTCGCTCCCCTATATCAGCCAGAATAAGTCTTTTAAAACCAAGTCAGATCCAGTCACTCTTCTGCTCACAACCCTGAAAGGGTTCCCACCCTGCTCTTAGTAAAGCCGGAAGTTCTCACAGTGGCCCTGTAGGATCTGGCCCTGCTCTTCTCTGACCTCACCTCCTACCCTCCCTCTGATGCTGTGCTCTGGCCACCTCCCTGGCCTCGGGCTGGCTGCATCCTCCTCTGAACGCACCTCCGACCTCGTCACCTGTTCCCCTCATCCTCGCTCACTCTGCACCACCCACACTAGCCTCCTTGCTGGTCCTCCTATAAAAGAAAAAGATTTCCTTCCAAATGTGGTCTCAGTAGTATCACCGTTTGTTAAGTGCCTGGATCACTTTCTCCCCAGATATCCTCCTGGGTCCCTTCCTCTTCACCTACATCTCTGTTCATCCGTGGCCTCATCAGAGAGGCCTCTCCTGCTCATCCTCTCTATCCTGGTACCCATCCCCTTCCCCACCTCCCAGGCACTGCCCTGTAACTCTGTTGTCTTGACTTCTTTGTTTTGGTTTTTTTTTTTAAGATTTATTTACTTATTTATTTATTTTATTTTTTGGCTGTGTTGGGTCTTCTTTGCTGCACGCAGGCTTTCTCTAGTTGAGGCGAGCGGGGGCTACTCTTCGTTGTGGTGCGCGGGCTTCTCATTGCACTGGCTTCTCTTGTTGCAGAGCACGGACTCTAGGCGCATGGGCTTCAGTAGTTGTGGCTCGTGGGCTCAGTAGTTGTGACGCATGGGCTTAGTTGCTCCACGGCATGTGGGGTCTTCCCAGACCAGGGCTCAAACCCGTGTGCCCTGCATTGGCAGGAGGATTCTTAACCACTGCACCACCAGGGAGGTCCAACTTCTTTGTTTTTATGCCACTTATCACCATCTGATATATTTATTTGTCCCTCCACACCCCCCCTAAAAGCTCCACAAAGCATGGGATTAACAGATACACACTACCATATACAAAATAGATAAACAATAAGGACTTATTGTATAGCACAGGGAACTATATTCAATATCTTGTAATAACTTATAATGGAAAAGATTTCAAAAAGAATGTATATCTTAAATGTATATATATTTTTAAAGAATGTATATATATATTTGGTTATATATATATGTATTTTAAAAGAATATATATATGTTAAAAGAATGTATATATATTTGGTCAAAAATATATATGTGTATATATATGTATATACATATATATATATATAACCAAATCACTTTGCTGTACACCTGAAACTAACACAATATTGTAAATCGACTATACTTCAATTAAAAAAAAATCTCTGCAAGATGGGACTCGGTCTGTTCATTGCTGTGTACCCAGACTCCAGAGCAGTGCCTGCCTCTTAGTAGGTATTCAATAAGTGTTTGTTGATTGAATGAGCACTTTTTACCCCAGAGAAACTCCCTCAATCACATTTATCTCAGAAGTACCGAGCACGTTCTCTTTAAATGGTTCAGGCCTTGGGAATCCTAAAACGAGAGACAGGGTCTTTTTGCTGTTACTTTTTTCTCCTGAGCAAATGAAACAACTACAGTTATTGTCTTGGGATGGGTGGAAGGGAGAAGAAAATTGACAGATCAAATTTCAAAAATATTTTCCCCTACAGTAGTTCTTATGTCCCATTTTCCCAAGAGAGTCCACAGACTTGTAGGTTCTAAAGTAGAGAATGGTTTTTTTGGCCAGAGCCAAATGCTATTTCCATGTGGGACCCTGAGGCCCTGCTCACCACTTGAGTTCCTCTCCATCCTGGCCACCTCTGTCTCTCTCCCCTTTGTACTGTGTGTAAACCTTTCCAGTTCTCCCAGTGAGTCCTGTGGCTTCTATAGCTCTCAATCCCTCTTCCTCCTTTTCACCTCCTATGATCAATTTTATAGACATTCAATAAATATTTATTTTTAAAATTGCTCCAGTTAGGAGCCCTGAAAGAGTGCTCAGTGTTATATTCCAAATTAGGTTTTGTTAGTGTCACGATTTGTTAAAATGGTGACAAAAGTTAGGATGACCCACTTGTCTCGTTTTGCCCAGAATTTTCCTGGTTTTAGCCTTGAAAGTTGTATCTTAGTAAACCTCTTCTTTAATAAACCACTTGTATCTTAGTAAACCTCTCAGTCCCTGCCAGCCTGGGATGATCAGCCATCCCACATCATAATCAGTCAGTAGCCTGTGTAATTTGAAATATTTGACACTTCACTTCAGCAAGATTACAATTTAGGATATTCATCCAAGTTATACTGAGCACCTCTATGTGGCAAACAAAGATGAAGCCCCTTCTCCCATGGAGCTTACAATCCATGTCGGCGGGAGGGAGGGTCGGGCAGGGAGCAGGTAATAGGCAACTAACATGTTTCAAATAGTGTTCATACTAAGAAGAAAATAAAAGGTGGTAATGGGACAGAGAGTGCCTGAAGGTTGTTCAGGACCGTGACTCAAATGATGAGCAGAAAGCAGCCAGGCAGTGGCCGGAACAATGAGACATGAGCCCTGAAGCAGGTACCTGTGTGCACACCTGTGTCCTAGACAAAGGGGAAAGTGGCAAGAAGTGAAGCAGGGGAGTTGGAGCTTGGACTTTATTCTAAGTGCAATGAGAGGGTATTTAAGAAAATGAATGACATATGCTGCTGATACATGTTTTAAAAAAATCACTCTTGTCCTATTTGGAGAGTGGCCTTTAGGGTAGATGTCCCCAGCCGCCAGGGCACGGACTGGTACCTGTTAGGAACCAGGCTGCACAGCACAGCAGGAGGTTCGCGGCAGGAGAATGAGTGAAGCTCCATCTGTATTTACAGCCTCTCCCCATCACTCGCGTTACCGCCTGAGCTCCACCTCCTGTCAGATCAGCGGTGGCATTAGATTCTCACAGGAGCCATTAGATTCTCATAGGAGCACAAACCGTACTGTGAATTGTGCCTGTGAAGGATCTAGGCTGCGTGCTCCTTTTAAGAATCTAATGCCTGATGATATGAGGTGGAGCCAAGGTGGTGATGCTAGTGCTGGGGAGTGGCTGCAAATACAGATTATCATTAGCAGAGAGGTTTGACTGCACAGAGACCATGATAAATCAATTGCTTGCAGACTCATATCAAAACCCTATCAGTGAGTGGCAAGTGACAACAAGCTCAGGGCTCCCACTGATTCTACATTCTGGTGAGTTGTATGATTATTTCATTATATACTACAATGTAATAATAATAGAAATAAAGTGCACAATAAATGTAAAGCGCTTGAATCATCCCACAACCATCCCCCCCCGACCCCGGTCCATGGAAAAATTGTCTTCCACGAAACCGGTCCCTGGTGCCAAACAGGTTGGGGACCACTGCTTTAGGGGATAAGAGCAGAAGTGAGGAGGCCACTAGGAGGCTATGGTAGTCATTGGGAAGCAAAATCATGGTAGACTGGACTAGGGTGGTGGCAGCAGAAGCCGTGAGAGGTGATCCAATTCAGAATAAATATTCTGGAGACAGACCAGACAAGACTTGCTGACGGATTGGATGTGGGGTGTGAAAAGAGCAATTAAGAATGACTCCTAGGATTTTGGCCTGATGGCAGGGTGGATTAAATGTCATTAATGGATATGGGGGAAAGTTAGGGAGAAGCTAGAGGGGCAAGAAGCAAGAGTTTGTAGGACATTTTGTCTTTGAGATGGTATATGAGACTAGAGTTCGAGGGAGATCAGGGCTAGAAATATCAAAGGAGTCTTCAAGCTAGACTTCGCATTTAAAAGGGCGAAACAGGACAGAGTGGAAAAGCTGGTTAAAGGATCAAAGCCTGAGGCACTTTCCCACAAGGCTGGAGAGTGGAGGAGGGCTGGGAACCAGCACACACACAAACAAACCAACACTTGAGAAGGGGTGGCTAGTAAGGAAGACTGAGGAAGAAGGAAAACCCAGAGCACGGGCTAACTTAGAAGCCAAGTGAAAACAAATTGTTTCCAGGAGAGAGTGAATGAGTGGATCAAATGTTACTAGTTTATCCAAGAAGATGAGGACAGAGAATTGATCATTTTCCTTGGATTTTCTGGCCCTGATCTTTTAAAGGTTGACATAACTCATATAGGGATCCCGCAATTCCCTAAAGTTGTAACTTTCATTACCCAGAGGTGAATAAAAACTTTTTTTTTAAATGAGAAATGATCATTCTTCAGAACGAAATAATATGAACATAACCTGGAATAGAGATTGCATAGGAGAAAAGGAGAACAGAGAATATCTAAATGAAGGTGGGAATCAAGGTGGTAAGAAGCTTTAGAATAAAGTTAAAAGGCAAGGGACAAGAGGATAGTGCAAATATGTACAAAAACTTTACAAGTAAAATATACAAAAAAGTGTTAGTAGTAATATTTTAAAAATCTAACAAGTTCATAACAGATAACTACCCCCATTAGAAAAATGAACAGGACTTCCCTGGTGGCGCAGTGGTTAAGAATCCACCGGCCAATGCAGGGGACGTGGGTTCAATCCCTGGTCCAGGAAGACCCCACATGCCATGGAGCAACTAAGCCCATGCGCCACAACTACTGAGCCTGTGTGCCACAACTACTGAAGCCCGTGCACCAAGAGCACAGCAACGAAGACCCAATGCAGCCCCAAATAAATAAATAAATAAATAAGAAAAATGAACAAAGGATATAAATAGGAAATTCAGAAAAGAATACAAATGTCCAAGAAGCATAACTTAAGATGTACACTGACAGTGTAAATAAAAACAACAAAAAAAAAACCCCACACAACCTAATCACAAAAACTTATTATATCTAAATAATTATTCCATTATTGAAAAGGATTTAGAAAGGACTGAATTATAGAAGACTGGAAGTGTATGTCCCAAAATATTAATAATGGTTAAACAGGATGGTGAGATAATCATTTATGTTATTTTCTATTCTCCTTTTATATATTTCTTAGATTTTTCTACAGTAACCATGTATCATTTTGTTAAGCTTTTAATTTATTTATACACAAAGCAATTGCCTGGAATTGGCAGTTGAGTATGAACCCCAGGAGTTACTCTTGTAAGTAACATATTGCTGATGTCACATTTCCGTTTCTTAAGCAGAACTGTAAATTTCTCAGATATAGGTCCTCATGTTGTAATGACAGTTGCATTGCTCCTTATCTAGGTTAAGGGGTTCTTAGTGGTTTTTTCACTTTGGCCCCTGCCGCAAAAGGAGGGGAATAAAACATAAAATATCTTTTGACACTGGGTGACATATCTGCTAAAAAGTTTAGTATGGGAGGCATTCCTGTGATCGGCAGATTTCATTCCAGGCTCCTGCCGCAGACTTACAGCACTCCTCTGCAGCGTGGACTGAATTGAGGTCTATGTACTCTACTCGCACCCCATCATCTTACATACCCCACCATCTGAAGTTTTGACTTCAGAGTCAAAACCAGACTTCCCTTCTAGGGAGAGGACTGCAGAAAACGTTATGCCTGGGAAGACAGGTACAACGCCTTAGGTTAGGAGTCCAGGTCTTCCCCATAGGAACCCCACTGGGTTGTAATCCTGAGGCTCCCGTTTCCCGTCCGCCAAATCTAAGCTCGGGTCCAACAACCTCCTCCCGGTCCTGCTGGCTCCAGGCTCCTTTTTCTCTCTCACCGTTGAGGCCCCGCCCCGGCCCCGCCCCGGCCCCGCCCCCTGCCCCTGGGGGCCCGGCCCCGCCCCGCCCCGAGCGCGTGACGTCACTCGCGCGCCGCGCCCCCGCCCCCCCAGTCAGAATCCCTCATTGTTCAGCCAGTCGCGCTGGATTCGCCGCGTTGGGCTGATCCTGCGTCCTCTCCAGGTTCCAGCCCCTCCCGAAAGCTGGGCGAGGGGACCATCCCTGGCTGTGAGCTCTCTGCGGTCCTCGGGTGCAGGCCACCATGAGCAAACGGAAGGCGCCGCAGGAGACGCTCAACGGGGGCATCACCGACATGCTCACAGGTTAGCCCGGCCCGGCGCCGCTGCCTTTCTCCTCTCCTCCCTCCCCGCTGCTTTCCCTTCCTTCTCTCGAGTCCCGACAGCCCAAGGATGGGGTCGGCCCCTAGCAGCCCGGAGTCTTCCGTGCGGATCTCCCTCCGGCGCCGGTGGCAGTCAGTCCTGCTGGGGACCCTTGAGTCACGCTTGGGCTGCCCTTGGCCTGCCTGGCCGGTGTACAAGCGGGGGTCCCTGTCCCTTAAGAGGTTGTTACGCCCCCTTCCAGGAAACTCAGTTCTCGTTTGTTTACTCGTGGTTCTTGTTCACCCGAGCCTCTTGTTGCCTTTTCAGAACTCGCGAACTTTGAGAAGAACGTGAACCAGGCTATCCACAAGTACAATGCCTACAGGTGGGACGGAGCGGCATTCTCTGTTAGCATGCGTTCTCGGATGTGTGGCAATTAACAGGGCTGAGGGTCCAGTGGATATTAGGACCGTCTGTAGGAGGAGAAAAAAAGCAAGAACTGAGGGTATTGACTCTGGTGGCACTTTACTGCGATATTTCTGAGAGAATTTGGGCAGAGTTCTGTAGGATCAGTTTTGATTAGTTGCCAATTCTGATTGAAAATAGGCTAATACATATTTTTCCCATGATCGAACGTGAATTACTGAAAATGCAGTTTGATTTTAAGTCATAATGAAAGATAGTGGGTGAGGTCTGTGCTGTGAAATAGATGTGGTTCAGGGGAGTCTTTCCATCTGGTTGGTGTGTGGCTGATCTGTCACCTTTTGAATCTCATCCTTGTCCACTTCACCAGGGCCCTTATCCTAGCCGTTAATGCCATATCCGCCTGCTTCCGCCCCTTTAATCTGTAAACCTGTCCAAGTCCCTCAGCTCTTAAGAGCAAAAACAAAGCAATCTTCTTCACCTCCCTCTGCCCTCTAGCTAGCACCTTTCTCTTTCCTCCACTTTACAGTTAACCTTGAATAATCTGTATTCCTTGCCTGTAGTTCCTTATCCCCAGTCATTCTTTTTTTTTTTCCCCCCCCCGGTACGCGGGCCTCTCACCGTTGTGGCCTCTCCCGTTGCGGAGCACAGGCTCCGGACGCGCAGGCTCAGCGGCCATGGCTCACGGGCCCAGCCGCTCTGAGGCATGTGGGATCCTCCCGGACCGGGGCACGAACCCGTGTCCCCTGCATCGGCAGGCGGACTCTCAACCACCGCGCCACCAGGGAAGCCCCCCAGTCATTCTTTATCTCACTGCAGTGTAATTTCCATCCTGCCATTCCTCTGAAAAGGTTCTCACCCATATCTCATCTTATTAGACGCTCAGTGGCATTCATCTTGACTTCCATGATGGCACGATCTCTGTTCTTTCTCCTCTTCTATCTTACCTTTTAATGTTGGTAGTTCCCAGAGGTCTGCCCTTAGCCCTCTTTTCTCACTTTTATACTTTCCTTGGCAATCTTACCATTCTTGGCTTTGAATACCAGTCAGTGACTCCAGATCTGTATTCACTGGGCTTTTCTCCAGATTTTCAAGCCTGTGTTACCTTTGTCTCTACCCTTTCAAAACTCAACTCAACTCCCATCTTTCCTTCTCACTCACCATAACTAAAAACTGATTACACTCCCTTTCTTTACCTCCTGTGAATTCCTCTGTAAAATATTTGTACTGTGGTCCACACATTTGATGATCTCAACATCCGAGAGAGATTCAACCCCGTATTCTACTTGAGTCTCAGGAGGCTTCAGAGAGGAGGTGTTTAGTCTTCAAGGAAGCCATCAGGAGATAAGGGAGAGGAGGAACAATCTAGAGAAAGGAAACAAAATGAGCCAAGGCACTGAGACGTGAAGGGGTCTTGCATTTTCTAGGAAGTCAGTAATTCAGTTTGCCTAAGGGGTATAGTCTGAGTGGGCAGTAAGTCTGGAAAAGCAGGTGATGCTCTACCACCCCTGCAGGCTCCTCCCCAGCCCCCAGTCCCCATATACATTTCTCTTGATGTGACCAAAATATTCTCTTGAATGAAATATTTCCTCTTTACCTTGATGAAACCCCAAAGCGTCTGCATACAAAAGGCCTTTCCTGATTTAATTCTTCTTCCCTTTCAGGCTTTGTGCCATAATGCCAATTATGTGGAACTGCTTGTCTTTGCTGAAACAATTTCCTCCACAAATTGCCCTCAACCTACCTTTGCAGACTCATCATCAGTAACATGCTAATACAGAAGTCGAAATCCAAATCTGAAGGTTATATGTGCTAGAACAGAGTGAAAAACTAAGGCTTCAAAGACTATCCAGAAACTACATTTAGCATTGAAATTATAGACAGGATACCATCAGTGAGCTCCCAGGGTGGACCCAATCTGTCACCAGACTACTGAGCTAGGTATGTGTGGAGATGGCAAGGATACAGGTCACTGCTTTATGTGGAACTGAAATGAGAGCAATGGAAAAAAAAGAACTGGTACAAGGACATAGGGGAATAGTTTTAAGCCATGAATTTAAAAATAACCATCCATAAGCCAGTTTGGTATGTAGTAGTTTGAATACGTCTAGGTGGCACATTTTTTATGAAAAGAGAGTTATGAACAATTTCTAAAAACTAGCTATTAAAAAAAAAAGCTCGGGCTTCCCTGGTGGCGCAGTGGTTGAGAGTCTGCCTGCCGATGCAGGGTATACGGGTTCGAGCCCTGGTCTGGGAGGATCCCACATGCCGCGGAGCAACTGGGCCCGTGAGCCACAATTGCTGAGCCTGTGCGTCCGGAGCCTGTGCTCCGCAGCGGGAGAGGCCGCGACAGTGAGAGGCCCGCGCACCGCGATGAAGAGCGGCCCCCCGCTTGCCACAATGAGAGAGGGCCCTCGCACGGAAACGAAGACCCACCACAGCCAAAAATAAATAAATAAATACAGCAAAACTGTCAAAAAAAAAAAAAAAAAAGCTCAATGATGTTTTCCACTTAATCCCAGAAAGGAAAGGCTACTGGTTTCCTGAGTCTCCCTAGTTTTACATACACGGTGAAAACTGTGTCATTGTCAAATGCGAGGGTGTTCAGGACACTTTTACAAGTTAGAGGTGCAGGTTCTGTCCGCTCATTGAGTTTTAAAGTTTCACACAGATGTGGAAAGTAAGTTCATCTTGGTGACAGTTCAAGCTGCATATTTGTTCGTATGTATATTCCAGTTTAAGAAAAACTAATACTTTTGCTGGCTTTCTAATTGGTTTTCCCTTTTTTTGTTCGTTTTACTTGTAGAAAAGCAGCATCCGTGATAGCAAAGTACCCACACAAGATAAAGAGTGGAGCAGAAGCTAAGAAACTGGTAAGTTTAGGGAGCGAGTTGATCGAAGAGCTCACACATGTCCCGATCTGACGGGCTCCCACAAAATGAAATTTGCCTCCGAAGCTGCCTTGACCCACACGGGCAGATTGCACTGCTTTCTTGGAATAAGATTAATGCTATTTCAAGCATACTTTTTCAAGCTTGGAGTGTTTTTATTGGGGGAGGGGGTGGATTTAAATTTTTTTTTAACATATGTAATTACAATTTTCTTTCTCTACTTTGCCATATATGTGTGTACTCATCCTCACACTGAATTTCAGCTTGAGTGTTAGTCCTCAGGAGAGTGCGGTAACAGAGTGGTAGTAGCATGTCTGCTCGCTAGCTGTTCCTTCTGATCCCCAGCTAGAGGAACTTATGTGAGTTAGTGTTCCCAAGGAGATCTCACCCACTAATAAGCACATGATTAAGCCCCTTTGCATATCATGGCATTTAGCCCTGTTCTCTGTAATTTCCATGAAGCCCTGTGTGCTAATAGTGGCCCTCTCAGGTGGGACTTGGCATTCTCTGTTCTAACACATCCCTCAGGTGATGCAGGTGTATGCAAAAGCCTGAGAACTTCTGTTCTAGAGGAAGTCCACGACAGCATTGTTATAATTTCAAAAATTGGAAAACATCTAAATGTTCTCCTGTAGGGTATTTTTAAAGTAAGTTATGATACATTCATACAATAATACACTATGCGGTCATTAAAGATGTAGCTTATTTATCGATATAGAAATTTGTTCATGATGCATTTTTAAGTTAAAGCACTTTACAAAGCAGTGTGATTCTATTTTTGTAAGAAAAAGGTAGGCGTATGTATACACACACACACACGCATATATATACACGCACGTAACTTTGCATATATATATGAGCAAAAAAGAAGTCAGTATATAGCAGATGTTAAGTGGCAAGGTTACAGGTTATTTTAATTTTCAGGGTGATGAAATTAACAAGTGATTCTAGTATTTTCTTTATGCAACTTTATATTTTCTAATTTTTCTACAACAAAAGTTAATTTTGAAAAAGCAAGGTCATTTAGAATTGTCTTATTAGGGCTCCTCTTTTGCCAATCATTTAAACATTTTGCCTTTGGGGGAATATATTTTTACTGGTGCTCAATTTTCTGTGTCCTTTGTTTGAAAACTGGTCATGTGATGATCATTGTTTTTTCATTTCTCATTTTTTCCTTTATCTTTTAGTGATTTGGTAAGTATAATATTTATGTGACTTCTATATTTTTTATTTTCTATGTAGCCTGGCGTAGGAACAAAAATTGCTGAAAAGATTGATGAGTTTTTAGCTACTGGAAAATTGCGTAAACTGGAAAAGGTAAAATGCTAACTTATTTGTTTGCTTATAGTGTCTGCCTTTATGGCAGCTATCATGTAGCACCATTACAGGGTGGGTGACGTCATCCACCCTCTGTTAGATTCAGTGAGAAAAGGAAGGAGCAGTTTATGGCTTTGTAAGTGTCCTATATTTTAAATTTTGAATATTGTTCTTATAAACTGTTCACTTATTTTATGTTGCATTTAAGAGACTGTTAGCATCTGTGATAGAATTACTTCTTATTTTCAGTACCATTTAGAAGGGAGATTATAAACTTTGACTAAATGATTGTTATCTTTTAGAATTTCTATGCTTAAACTCTCTCAAGCATTTTTATTGTTTTATTTCACCCTGATGATAGTCATTATATCACTTCTGGTCTTTTTATGAATAAGCCTTTTAAAAGTATTGGATAATTCAGAGAAGAGCCATCTTCATCTGCTTTCTTACTAACCTGTAACCACTGGGGTTTTACATGAATCCTTCTGCATGGGTTATCCGGGCAGTGTAAATGGCTCTTCAAGTCTCTTAGCAGCCTAGTGTATTTCTAATAAGATCACTTGAGTCCTCAAAGCATTCCTAAATCATTGTTAGACTTTTTTTTTTTCCTTAAAGATTCGGCAGGATGATACGAGTTCATCCATCAATTTCCTGACTCGAGTTAGTGGCATTGGGTAAGACTGTTTTTTTTTTTAAAAGAAGATGTTGGGGGTAGGAGTTTATTTATTTATTTATTTATTTTTGCTCTGTTGGGTCTTCGTTTCTGTGCGAGGGCTTTCTCTAGCTGTGGCAAGCAGGGGCCACTCTTCATCGTGGTGCGCGGGCCTCTCACTATCGCGGCCTCTCCTGTTGCGGAGCACAGGCTCCAGACGCGCAGGCTCAGTAGTTGTGGCTCACGGGCCTAGTTGCTCCGCGGCATGTGGGATCCTACCGGACCAGGGCTTGAACCCGTGTCCCCTGCATTAGCAGGCAGATTCTCAACCACTTCGCCACCAGGGAAGCCCCAAGAATTATTTTTTAAGCAGACACAGTAGTAGGGTTGTTTAATTTTTTTATGTCAGCCAAACTAAAGTACATGCTGTTTCTCTTCAAAGCCTGTACCTTTCCACCTCTGCACCTTTGCCCATGCAGTTCACTCACCCGTATTTTACATGTCTCAGGCTGGTTCTTCAGAGGCTGCCGCGACTTTAAAAGCCCCATTCAAGGCACATGAATCCAGTTGGAGTCCCCAGCCAGAAATAATCCCTCCTTCCTCTAAGCTCCATTAGCACTTGCTCTGTGGACTTATTATCACTCCCTCCAAATTGTGGCTCTTTTGCCTCTCTGAGCGTGGTACTTATCCTAAACGTTTAAGCTTTTTCTGTAGTACCTGGCATATGAGCTTGGAACAAGCACTCAAGTATTTCCTAATGAAGGCATCTCTATCTTAAATGTGAGCTAACAGAGGCTTCTTTGACACTGAGGAGAGTAAAGGTTAACACTGAAATATTAGGGCTGCAGTGCTTTACTTAACTCTCATCTTGAGGGAATGAGGTCATTCGTTTAGGTATATGATGATTGTTCCTTAATGGCAACCATTTGATGAATGTGATTTTAAAATATATTAAATTCCTAAACCTAGTATACTGAAAAGGAGCATGACTCCTTGGGGACCCAAGACAATTATAAAATGTTAATATTTGTTTTAGAGAGCATCTGTTACATTATTCTCATTGTCCAGGCAAGAAAACTGAATGCAGAAAGTGAGATAGCTGTGGCAGGGCCAGAATCAGAGCCTAGGTCTCCCGGCTCCCAGTTCAGACCTATTATTTCTATGCCACGTTGCCTTCCTGATATGAATATCAGTTTCTTTACTGCACAGTTTCTGTACCAAGGCTCTTTGTCATTAAAATCTCAGTTTAAATATCATCTGAGAGGCCTTCCCTCACCACCCAATCTAAAGAAGACCCAGCCACTCTGTCATATTACCCTATTTTAATTCACCTACCAGATATTTTTCTTTGTTTATATATCTGTTTATTGTCTCTCTCTAACCACTGGAATGTAAACAGGTAAGACCAGGGCCCTTATTTGTCTTATTCCTGCTGTATTTTCAGCACCTAGAAGAATATCTGACACATAATAGGCCCTCATTAAATCTCATTTGAATGAATGGTTTTCAAGTGCCTGTATTTCTGGCGTATGAATAATGTACATGGGCATTATGCCACCTAGCTGCTTGGATGTCTTTTTCATATCTAAATTTATGACTGTCTTCCTAGATTAAGGCTTCGATAATTTGAACATTACCAAAGTAACTACACAATAGTTTAGCAGGTGTTTTTTTTAGCTCAGCAGTAGCTTTTATGTTTGACAAGAGGAGACATAACTGTTTATTTGTTACAAGGATCCTGAGTTTCACTTGATACTGAGATAATGCTTTTCTTTCTTTGTAGTCCATCTGCTGCAAGGAAGTTTGTAGATGAAGGAATTAAGACATTAGAAGGTGAGTCTGTACAGTAGGTCACTAATTTCAGGTCAGATATAGTCCTGAAGGGCCATGCTCTAACAAACTGGAATTTGAAAAACCCTTTCCCAATTAGTAGAAACGAATGGTAAGATTTTCTTTTTAACTCTACAGTAGAGAACAGATATAAAGTATAGTTTATATTCCCATTTTAAACATGTTTTGGTCTATAATTTAGAAAAAAATCAAGAAGAACAAGAAGTGGCTTCTTGGTTTAAAGGCAATGATTCATTTGTAGATTTTTAGACGATTTTTAAATTGCTTTTGTTTCTTTAATAAAATTCTAGACCGTAAAGTCCTATACATTCAGCCTAAAAGCCAAGTTATGTATATTGAGAAAAATTCTGTTAAGAGGCTTGCAATGCTTACTGAAGGGATTTTTGCTTTCAAAGAAGTGATAAAAATAAAAGTCAAGTAATGATAAAACATTTTCCTTAAACCTAATATAGCAATCTTTTAAATATAATTTACCTCTTCATGCTTTCAAGGGTGTATACTATATGGATTCATTACAGCACATCTGTGGCACTTGGGGATTAATATTTGTGGGCTCAACTATTTATAAGCAACCCAGATGGTCAGGTGGACAGATTTTGGAGACTGACCTGGGTTTGAATCCAGTCTCCACCCCTTTATTAAAATAGTTGACTGTGGGGGCTTCCCTGGTGGCGCAGTGGTTGAGAGTCCACCTGCCGATGCAGGGGACATGGGTTCGTGCCCCGGTCCGGGAAGATCCCACATGCCGCGGAGCGGCTGGGCCTGTGAGCCATGGCCGCTGAGCCTGCGCATCCGGAGCCTGTGCTCCGCGACGGGAGAGGCCACAACAGTGAGAGGCCCGCGTACCGCAAAAAAAAAAAAAAAAAAGTTGACTGTGATACTTCAGTCTCTCAGCTACAAAATGGTATCATAATATCTCTCTCATATGATTTAATGAAATAATGTATGTAAAAGACTTAGCATAGTGCTTGGTACCTAGTAAGTACTTAAAAATAGTAACTGACTCTTAAAGGGCATGATTAATTAGTAATATTATTAACTTAAGAATTTGTGTGAATCACATAGCTAGAGAATGAATTGTTCTAATATATGCATCTCAGAGAGGGTTTGTGCTTTTCTGCTTTTCTGGCATATATAATTTACCTGAGTGAAATATTGGTTAAAGAGGTCAAGAGTTTGTTTCTCAAAGGTATTCGTTCATCCCTTGGGAGTGTCTAGGATCTCCTGTGGTGGTTTTACATTATTTCACCATTCACAGATATGTAATGTAATAGCTGTCGATATCCCTCTCTCCGTATATAACAAACTCAGTATTTCTGTGGCATTTTCGGTCATACACCTTAGTGTTTTCTGTGTGCACACAATTCTGAGAAATATCACGTGCTTATTTTTAATAATAAAGGTGCTTATTTTTCTCCATTTTATGTCTCCAGAGAGAGTTTATGTTTGTGAATATAAGGGAGACCATAGGAATTGCTTTTGAAGCATACTTATCTTGCCGTTTCTTTAACAAGGCTCACTCCTGTGCCTGTACCCACTAAAGGACCACCCAGTTGGAACTCGGTCACTTTCAATTTAAGATATTATAGTTTTCTTGATTAAAAAAACGATAATACTACCTCTCCTTTCAATGGGATTTTTAGCATAGTGCCTGCACAAATCGGTACTCAGTAAATATTAATCCAGTGAAGGAGTGAATGAACAAATGAACAGTATGAATGAACTTCTGCTGCTATTAACCGTAAATTAAGCAATATACGTTCTTAGAAGGCTGCTTTTTGCTATACTCAGTGAAGTTTGGTATGATCCTGGTATGTTTTATCTACTCTTCTATGTAACTATAATTGAAATTTTGATTCAGTAAATAAAAATGATTATGCAGTCACTGTTGGGTTTTACTATTGACTTGAAGAATCACTTTTATCTAGTTCTTAATATCTGAAAGTTTTTTTCATTTTCTTTTCAAAGTCATTTCAGTGTGTTTTCCAGGTAGTTCTTTGAAAAAAAGGATCACTGAAATTAGCATTTTTTTCCAAAAATGTTTAAATCAGCATCTCAACTTTATTTATCTTCTATACAGATCTCAGAAAAAATGAAGATAAATTGAACCATCATCAGCGAATTGGGCTAAAGTAAGATAGCAAATTTTCTTTTGACACTTGAAATGTAAAAGTAAAAAATTTTATAACCATTCTTCCGTACACCATAAGTCTTCAGACTTAGCTAAACACAGCCATTTTACTATTCAGAAATGCTAAGATTTGTTGCAGACTCCTATAGAAAATAAGCCTGTATTCACACGTGTTTTTTTTACTGCCTTCTAGTTTGTTTGCTTGTTTTGAGTATATCCCACATTCCCTTGACTTTAGCTGGGAACTTCCCCTTAAAATACATAGAACTGAGGGCCTCAGTCAGTCAGGGTGTTTATTTCATGCTTACATTGTAGAAAGCGCTGCCTCTGAGGTTAGGATATAAACAGGTTCAGTGTAGCTCTTAAGAAGTTGAGAGTCTACCTGAGAAGACGGGACATGACCATGAAACACTAAATTTTTTTAAAAAGGAAAAGGAAGAAAACCCAGACACCTAAATACCAGAATAGGAATAACTAGTAGACGTGTCGTCTGTCAGCATGGGTAATTACTTTGTCAAGTGCAAGATACAGACCCCCCCCTTCTGACTGATTATTTACAGAACGTAGTGTACATGCATAAGCACGTATCTCCTCTGGTCTTAGGTTGTCTTGTTGGCCATTCAGTCCTAATAACCTTCTGAACTTCCCTGTTGATGCCTTACCACAATATTTTAAAACTTACACTGCCTTTCCAAAACTCTGAACCAGTAAAAGATCAGGATGGTGTAGTTCTCACTCTCCTTGCATTTACATAGTAAATGGAGATCTTCTGAAGAACTTGCTTGTTGTGAGAATTGGTTTTGAACAGGCACTTTATCATTCTTAGATGTTATTTAATACTAAGATAGTTTTTTTTTTTTTTTTTTGCGGTACGCGGGCTTCTCACTGTTGTGGCCTCTCCCGTTGCGGAGCACAGGCTCCGGACGCGCAGGCTCAGCGGCCATGGCTCACGGGCCCAGCTGCTTTGCGGCATGTGGGATCCCCCCAGACCGGGGCACGAACCCGCGTCGCCTGCATCGGCAGGCGGACTCTCAACCACTGTGCCACCAGGGAAGCCCTAAGATAGTATTTTTAATAGCCTTATTGAAATATCATTTCATATACCATGTAATTCACCCACTTAAAAGTGTGCAATTCAGTGGTTTTTTATATTCACAGAGTTGTGCAGCCATGACCGTAGTCAATTTTAGAACATTTTTGTTGTCCCCAGAAAAGCCCAAACCCATGAGCCATCATGCCTCATTTCTTCCCAACTACCCTTCCCTCCCCCAGCCCCTGGCAAACACTGTTCTACTTTCTGTCTCTATAGATTTGTCTATTCTAGATATTTCATGTAAATGAAATCATAATATATGGTCTTTTGTGACTGACTTCTTTCACTTAGCATAATGTTGTCTCGGTTCATCCATATTGTAGGATATTTTAAAATACAAGTATTTTTCAGGATCTAAGAGCAATAAACTGTAATCCCTGGATTTGCCAGTAGGGAGCAGTCTAACTTGGAACCGTATTAACTTAAATATATTTATTTACTCTTGGTATGTGAATGCGAAGTTTATTTAAAATAAGTTTGGATGGAATATCTGGAATATCACAAAGCATGACACTTAAGGATTTTGATCCAAGTTAAGGAATAAACCTCTCCCCACCCCCCCCAATTTTACTCTTGTCGTAATGAATTTTAGTCTTGATTTTTGAAAGATCTGTTTGTATAAGGACACTTGATAAAGTAGGCAGTTTAATTTCTAAGATTCAAATTTCCCAAAAAATCTTTTGTCTACTTATTCTGTCTTTATAGATATTTTGAGGACTTTGAGAAAAGAATTCCTCGTGAAGAGATGTTACAAATGCAAGTAAGAGTGTGCTGAATTGTATTCTTTGATTAGAATTGAGAATGTCAATTGGTGAAAAGCCATTTTTAGAATACTGACTTAATTTTTCTTCTATTAGGATATTATACTAAGTGAAGTTGGCAAAGTGGATTCTGAGTACATTGCTACAGTCTGTGGCAGTTTCAGAAGAGGTAACATACTTCCTAAGCTTAGGTTATTCATGTTAAATGATGTTAAAATTGCCTAATGTATATGAAAAACATGGATTAAAAAGATGTAATTTATGTTACTTTATAGATTTACTAAGATCTAGTAGTATTAACTAAATTTATTTGTTTACAAATGGGAATATAAATTAGAGGAAATTCATCCTGATTTTATTATAGGATGGGTTTTTTTGATGACTAGTTCTAATAAAATTATTATAAAATAATTTTAGGTATATTAAATGCTAATAGTGGTTATCTGGCTAGATGCTAGTGAAGCCATGAGTAGTTTTTTTGTTTGTTGTTTACCTTATTTAATTTTCTAAGTTTTCTCTAATGGATCTGCGTTTAATGTCTCAGAGACATCAGCTCAGAACCAATTCTCAAAACACCCAGGTTCTTCAGCAGATCTTGATTTACTCTGTGAATGTGAACAAAGTGAGACCCACACAATCCTGGTCTCTTACTGTTTCAAAACGTTGGAAGGGTAACCTAAAGTTTAAAATATTACCTTAAAAAATTGAAATAGAACTTTATTTAAAACCTTGAACTAGATGTCTGACTGAATCTCTGGCCACCTCTGGAGTTTTGCTTAGGAAGTGGTAATAGGCTATCAGAAATTCTCTGGGTAGCTGCTATAAGAATCTAGCATTCTTATCTATGATGCCATAATCGTAGTTGTTACCAGTACTCATTAAGTGAATTCATTCAGAAGAATTGAAATGAATTTTCTGATTAACCTTTGCAGAGTTAGAGCATATTGTTTAATTTGAGATTTTTAAATATTTAGTGTTCATAGATATATTTTAAAGGTATATTTAAATGTTATTTTTATTCATTATTGAGTAGTCACTTAGGTACATTTTTAATAATATTTAACCAATTGTATGCAACGTATATCTAACATCAGTTACTGTTGTTATCCCAGATTCTGCTGTTTACATCAATATACCTGAATAGTTGGACAGAAAATTGAACTCTTTTAACTAATTCTGAATATGAAGCACATTGAAATAGAAAGTTAGGCTGTAAGAAGTAAGACTCTTCTATGTGTGTCACCACCTTGGTTCTGTGTTTGCCTAATTGATACATTTGCGAGGAGAATTCCATACGTATTTTTTGCATTCACAGGTGCAGAGTCCAGTGGCGACATGGATGTTCTTCTGACCCATCCACACTTTACCTCTGAGTCAACCAAACAGGTGCCTCAGAATTTATAAGCAAATGTGATCGGTCTTACACAGCAGTGAATATCATTTTCTAAATGATAATTGGATATTTTCAGAATGAGTTTTTGTTTTAATCTTTCTGAAAGTCAGTTGAAGTGTTTTGTACTGACTGAATTCTTTGAGAGGAAGAGTAAGTTGTTGGAAGGGATGCGCATTGTTCGTCCACAAAGAACTGGCAGGACAGTCTAACATTTGAAAGAGATGAAATTTCGTAAACTACTTCCAGAATTATTTATTTGTCTATCAAGAAACTTAAGCTCTGTTAGAAGACCCATGAAGGCAAAATGCTTTTGATTTTGGAATATATACCTTTTAAAGATGAAGCAGGTAACTTTTTGTTTAACGAAACAGATAAAGACAAATGATGTCTATTTGGGGTATCATGATATTGGTGAAAAGTGGTGGTTTCATTTGATAAGGTGAATTTTCTGTTAGAAGAAAAAGTACTCAGAACATAGGAAAACTAGGCATTTCTGCATAGAGCATCAGAAAACTCATTTTAAAAATGCTCTCTTGCTGTAACAGACTAATTGCTTTTTTTCTTATTCCCTAATTATGATTCTACAGCCAAAGCTGTTACATCGTGTTGTGGAGCAGTTACAAAAGGTCCATTTTATTACAGACACTCTGTCAAAAGGGGAAACAAAGTTCATGGTAAGTACTCGCTTGAGTTAACACATTTAAAAAAAAACTGTGGAGACTGTCCAGTAACCATTCTGAGTGTGACCTCACTGTACCTTAGTGTCACGGTCAGTAAATAGGACATCCTAGACCTTAGAGGAGATATATCCTCTAATCTGAGAATATTTTAGTAAAGAGGGTGTTTTTGTTGTTTTTGGTTTTTTTTAATTTATTTGGTTGCTCAGGTCTTAGTTGCTGCAGGTGAGCTCCTTAGTTGCAGCTCAAGGGCTCCTTAGTTGTGGCACGCGAATCTTTGTTGCAGCATGACTGTGGGATCTAGTTCCCGGACCAGGGATCGAACCCTGCATTGGGAGCGTGGAGTCTTAACCACTGTGCCATGAGGGAAGTCCCAGTAAAGAGTTTTATTCTAAATTCCCCACTTGTAAATAATCTGTGCCATTGGAATAGGTAATTATGCATAATCTGCTATTTTTAAAATATCCATAATGACTTTAATATATTATATTTTTTCCCTAAAATAACAAATACTCTTTGACTCAGAATATATTAATAAGTGAGATTAGAATTGTCTGAAGAGTATTAATCTATTACAAGACCAAAGAAAGAAGGCATCAGGGTACGTGATAGAACGTTCAGGGGAAGAACCATGCTGTGTGAAATGATAAGTAGGGGGCTCGTAGAGGGGGCACCTGTGGAGTCGTCCCAGTGAAACCCATTGTGATGGACCGTCAAAGTCCTGTGTTCTTCCTAGGGGATTAAGATTTGAGGATTCAAGACAAATAGCAAATGGATTAAGAACATTAATAAATGGTCCTGGGCTTCCCTGGTGGCGCAGTGGTTGAGAGTCCGCCTGCCGATGCAGGGGACACAGGTTCATGCCCCGGTCCGGGAAGATCCCACATGCCACGGAGCGGCTGGGCCCGTGAGCCATGGTCGCTGAGCAACGGGAGAGGCCACAACAGTGAGAGGCCTGCATACCGCAAAAAAATAAATAAATAAATAAATAAATGGTCCTGTATAAAAACCGAAGGCAAACAGAAATCTAGGGCTAATGTAATAAAGGCTTACATTTATCTGCTGCTCACTTAAATACAGCATTTGGGCGCTCTTTTCTCCATGCCCCCCTTTTCCTAAGTCATGTGACTGAAAGGAAAGAGACTATGCTTTTGGAGCATGGACACGCTAAAATTAGCAAGAGTCTCACTGTGTAGATTTGACCGTCTTAGCCAAAAGTAGAAGAAGGTGGTTGAGATAGATAATTGAATTACCATGTCATTCAGAAAATGGAATGGTGGTTGCCAGGGCATGGGCGGGGCAGCGGGGAGATGAGTGAGTGTTTATGGGGACAGAATGTCAGCTGGGGAAGATGAAAAAGTCCTGAAGACGGTGGTGATGGTCGCACAACAGTGTGAGTGTACTTAATGCCACTGAACTGCACACTTAAAAAGGGTTAAAGTGGTGTATTTTATGTTATGTGTATTTAATCATATATGCAAAAACACGTCATTTGATTCAGCATGGTGATTTTAATGGGCTATGAAAGTATATTGCCTAAGTTGTCGCACTTTATCAATATTTTCAAAAGAACTTTGGGAAAGGTAAACATAAAAATTCTAGTCAGTGTTTGGGAATTACATTTATGAGCTGTTCTCCCTAGTCTGTCAGTTTTGAGCTCTTACCCTATGCCCAAAAATATATGCACACATGAGATATTAATAAAAATAGGATTTGTATATGCCATATGAACACCCTTTTAAATGTAGATTGACTTTAAATGACTCAAAATGAATGTGCATAAATCTTACGTTTAAAGACCATTCAATCAGATAAAATTCTAAAAATCATGTGCTAGACAAGATAGGTTGTTTTTTTTAAATAGTAGGAAAGTGTCCTGGTATGCCACTGGGGACCCCTTCTGGCCTGACTCTCTTCCTTCAGTAGTCATCTCTGTGAAAGCACTGGACTCTCTCCTGGGGAAGTGCAGCAGCTGTTTTCAGAGTTAGCCACCAGGAAGGTGTGTTTACACAATAAAAAAGCAGAAGCATTTTTTTACAGTCTGAACAGTATTCTTCTGTGCCCAAAGAGATCCAGAGGGAAGACCTACAGAGGCTGTAGTAATCCAGCTAGCAAGAATACAAGGAAAAATTGCAAGCTGGTGGGCTGGGTGTAACCTGCAAAGGAAGGTGGGTAGCCAAGTATGTGAACGTAAAGAGTTGCTGACATAGTGGAACTGGGTTATCCTAGTAGCTGCTCAAAGAGGAGAAGTCCTTTGTCTAGGAAGGTCAGAGGCAGCCAAATCCCAGTGGTGCTGCAGAGTCGGCCGGTCCAGACCTCACAGTACCTGTGGTATGTGAAAGACTAGGAGCACTCACCCATCCTAGGATACGGGCTGGAGTTGTGGAAATCGTGGCTCTATCTTGCCTTCCGTTCTCTCGGTCATACCTGGCAGCACGTGTACAGGTATTGCCAGAAAGGGAATCCTCCAAACCTCTTTCCAGAAGAAAACAGGTCAAAAAATAAGAAAGCAGGCTTTTTGTTTGTTTTTAAAGTATAGAAGACTTAGGCCACAATAAGAGACTAAGGCCTGTATGTTGTGACATAGGAATCCATCTTAGTGGATGATCTGTATATAAAGTTTGTATACTGTACATGTAGTTCATGTCTTTACTGAAGCTTAGAAAATGCCATGTTTGAGCCTGCTGTTTTGACATTTATAATTAGTGTTTGTTAGGATGAGAAGCACTCCAGGTCAACTTTCAAATCATTTTATTTTGGAGGCAATAAGAAGTGATTTGTATCTTGTTGCAAACACGGTGGGTGTTGGTATGTTGCATCGTAGGAAAGTAGATTTGGATACGGAGGCTTTAAGATCTTTTGGCTCCATTACCAATTTGTTGTGTGACATTGACAAGTTGCTTTACTTCTCTAAGGCCTTAATTTTCTTATTTTTAAAATGATATCCTTGCCCTCTGTCAAAGGACTGTTACGCAGATCAGATTAAGTAATATATGTGGAAACGTTGAAGGGTTTGTACAAATATCGTTTGAAGATACTGAATCTTCAAAGAGCTGTGCAGTGTTATACTAGTATAATACATAATAATAATATAAAAATAATATATTTCTATTTGGAAATAGATCAGTTGGAAGAAGGTCGTAACCTGGAAAGAATTAAATTGGGGAACAGAAAAAGGGATAGAAAGAGAGAAGATGGTGCTATGAAAGAACAAGGTGGGGAGAATGAGTGTCAGTAGGAATGAGAAGGTGTATTCAGTCAATTCACCAAATACATACTTAGCATCTACTACATTCCAGGCTCTGCTCTAGGAGAATGGGATAGATCAGCGAATTTATGTAGAACTTTTATTTGAGGGTATGGGAAGGGACTGCTACTTAACAGTGAACATATTAAGTAGGTAAAGCGTTAGGTTAAGATAATAAGTATTATTTTTAAAAAAGAAAGGGAGTGCAGGAGACGGTATTAAAGAGGACGGCCTTATTGAGAAGATGAGGCCTGGGGAAAGACTTGAAGTAAGGAAGTTAGGCAGGCAGGTCTCTGTGGGGAGAGAGAGGCAGGCAGGAGTCAGGGCAGTGACCCTGAGCACATGAACATGAGCAGAGCTCACCAAAGGAGTTAAGATCTCTAGGTTTCTGAAAGGAAATTGGCTGCAAAATGAATTCAGCTTATGAAGTGGAATAAACTCCACTCCATATCGATCCACTTGATTTCAGAACGTCTTGTTGCTATAAGCACTGACTAAATAGTTTTAAAGATATGACCATCTGTGTGGTTTTTAAGTTATCTTCAAAACATGAATTCTCTTAAACTAACAGTAATCAAAGCTTAGGAAAGCCAGGGTTATTCCAGATCTTCTTGTAAACTCAGGGTCTTTCATTAATTGAGCTATTCTTCCTGTGAATATAACAACATTTGGAAGAAAAACCAATTTCCTCTGCATTTAGATGCCTTTTTACTTTATATATGGTGAGTACCACTCAAATTTTAGCGTTTCGTGCAGGTTTGAGCTCGGAGGATGATTTTCTGTGAAATATCTACAGCGAGGATTCACAGGACAATAGAAGATACCTTGGCTACACTGGGGAAATGAAAGAGGCTTTATTTCAGACAGTCAGCATGAAGCGACCTAACTGAACTGCCAAACAAAACTAATCCACTCAATCGAATAAAGAATTTACAGTAATACAGAGAAATGCTTTAACATTAGCACTTCAGAAAAAGTGCAGGAAATAAAATTAGCCTTGAGGAAAGGAACAAAGCCATTAGATGAAATCCTATTACTGACAAACAGAAAGATCATTGCCTGTGGGTTCAGACATCCAGATCTGCAAGGTAATGCCTCACGGTAATTCCATTTGAAGGTTGAGTTGGAGCTTGTCAGTGCCTAAGAAGGCAGGTTCCATATTTGAAGATAAACAGGTTTCATTAATCTCTCAGGAATAGGAGTTGCTAAAGAAAATACCCATTTTAGATTTTAGATTTTGATTTTTCTATGTTGCTGAGTGAAAAGTATGTCTTTTAGTGACGTGCGTACCAACTCGACTGCTCTTTAGGACCAGAAACCTGTCACTTGTGTAGTTTTCTTAGAATGTGGCATTTGAAGCTTTATATTTGAAATTTGGTGATGTTTGTATTTCTTTTTACATATTTATGCGTTGCCGCCCAGTCCATAAACTTTCCCCATTTTCCTGGAAAAGGAAAAGATAACAAAACAGACCTTGATAATTGTTGTTTAAAAACTGCAGAACTATTAAAAAAGAAAACTGCGGAAGTATAATGAAAACTCACCTGTAGAGAAGGAAGAAAACGATCCTCTAATTTTCTTTTAATTTTTTCTTAATTTTCCCCTCTCTGTCTTTTCTGATTTCTGGGAGATTTCCTCAATTTCAACTTCTTCTACTTCTATCATATTTTAAATTTTTATTTAAATCTTTTCCTTGAATTTTCTTTTTCTGTAGAATTCTGTCCTTATTCTGAGATCTGAGAATATTACTGATAGCTTTTGTGTCTGTTTTCTTCTCCCTGAATAATCACTGTTTCTTCCAAGTTGCTTTTTTTCTGTTTGTTTTGGTCTCTGTCTTTCACGCTTTCCTTGATTAGCTTCTTGTTTAGAGTCACACAAAAGCCAGACCCTCATAACCGGAACCCTTGCCTGCTGTTTCATGTGGTTCTTTAGTTATCATGAAGCACAGTAGGAAGGCAGGGATAATATATAGTGCATAGAAAAGCTACTAAGTTACAAGCGCTCACAATTCTAAAACTGCCTCCATTTAAAGCAAAAATAACTTCACAGTTAACAATATTTGATTAGAATTAAGCCTTAAGTTTAAAAAAATCTTTAAACATTATTTTTAAATATACATTTTAGGGTGTTTGCCAGCTTCCCAGTAAAAATGATGAAAAGGAATATCCACACAGGAGAATTGATATCAGGTATTACTCAACATTTATTGCTGACCTATTAACTTTTCCCTTCTTTTCCCCTTTTCCCCCTCCCTCTGTATGTCTTGGAATTTGCATAAATGTCTAAGACCCCTTTTCATTCCAAAGTGCCATGTGCCTGTGCAATAGACAATGTTTAGCCTGAAAGTATATAAAGAATAATGACTGTCTACAGAACCTACTTTATTATCTCTAGGTTCACCATGGTGCCTTCTGCAGCTCAAAGTAGATCCTGCCTGGGGAGAGTTGGTTGTAACAAGTGATACTGCTTTGCATTTGTCCACACCTCTTGCAGAGCATAGTTTACTGAAACCTCAACTAACTGCAAGGTTGAGGTCATTTGAATGGTCTACCTAATGATGGTGTCCTCTTCAGTTATTGGACCACACAGACTTGTTTTGTGCCTTAATGATTTTAGGAGTCCTATTTTTGCTAAATTGAAAATATGTAGTAAAAGATTGGTGAATTGTTTATTGGTTGTAGGTTGATACCCAAGGATCAGTATTACTGTGGTGTGCTCTATTTCACTGGGAGTGATATTTTCAATAAGAATATGAGAGCTCATGCCCTAGAAAAAGGCTTCACAATCAATGAATACACAATCCGTCCCTTGGGAGTCACTGGTGAGTATTTTTGTCTGCATTAGAGATAATCCCAGTCATCTGGATATTTTGGTTTAGCAACTTTGGTTTTTCTAAAAAGCCTTTTAGTAACCGTGCCAGTTAATTGCAGTTTCTTTGGTATTGTTAGTCCCTCAGGCAACAAAAAAAGCTTTAATCCATAGGTGCTCCCAGGCCCTCAGTTGAAGGCCCATGATGACAAGATTCATTTATTTCCAGCTCTTAGAATGGATTAAATTCTTTCTACCTCTGATGGTCAGTAAATAATCTTACTGATCTAAAGTGTTTTTGTTTTCTTAAATGTATCTCCAAGACTTCCAAAGAACCCAGTTATTTTTGCTGTTAGTGCCAGGCCAAACTTGGTAGCTTTGGCTCCAAGCTTTTAAAGTTTAAAGAGTAAGAATTTCTTAATCTCTGTTTTATAGATCTTGTTAACATTTCACAGTATACTATGTAGTTTACTATTCTCTTCTAGGAAGATGAAGATTTTGTCTTTTTGTCCTAAAAGTGTTTTTCATCCCTGGTAGATGAGGGCTGTGCTTCTCACATGTCAATGTGTATACAAACCATGTGAGAACCTTGTTAAATGCAGATTTTAATTCAGTGGGCTTCTGCATTGCCAGTAAGCTGCCAGGTGGTGCCAGTACTGCTAGTCCGGGGACCGTATATTGAGTTGCAAAGGAACTCACTAGAGTATTTTCTCGAATACAGTGGAGATCCAGCAGACAGAAAAATCATGGATTAGGGCCACTTCAGATGGCCAGAGTTCGGATACTGAGGTTCTTTGTGTAGCGCCAGTAATATGTGTGGCCAAGCACAGACACAAGCTCATGGGGGAGGGGGAGGGCGGTCAATATCTTTTTTTTTTTTTTTTTTTTTGAGTGGCTTGGGGACTATTTTCTTTTTCCTCTGGAAGTGAGTCCTGTGTAGCTCTTAGTCCTGAAACCTCTAAACTCCAGAACTGGCTCATGAGGAAGGTTGTGTTCTCCCTCCTTGCAGGAGTTGCTGGAGAGCCGCTGCCCGTGGATAGTGAGAAGGACATCTTCGACTACATCCAGTGGAAATACCGGGAACCCAAGGATCGAAGTGAATGAGGCCCGTCCTCCCCGGCACAGCCCAATAGGTCTTAATTTATTTCTTAACCTTTGCTACATAAGGGTCTGTGGTGTTTTTAAATAATTGTTTCTTCATGCTGTAGCTTGCATTAGTCAATAAAACCTCTTGTACTATTATCAGATGATCTTGTGCTTATTTTATTAGCAAATATGTTTAAATTTATATATCCTGTTCATGATCACACTTTACTAAGGGTCAGTGGAGAGGATTAAGAGATGAGATGAGGGCTTCCCTGGTGGCGCAGTGGTTGAGAGTCCGCCTGCCGATGCAGGGGACACGGGTTCGTGCCCCCGTCCGGTAAGATCCCACATGCCGCGGAGCGGCTGGGCCCGTGAGCCATGGCCGCTGAGCCTGTGCGTCCGGAGCCTGTGCTCCGCAACGGGAGAGGCCACAACAGTGAGAGGCCCGCAAAAAAAAAAAAAAAAAAGAGATGATAACACATCTTAAATGGGAATTTTTGTTTTCTCATTTTCTGCCCTTATGCTATAAACCACATTAGCTCATTACCTTTCCTCCTATTTACTGATTGTAAATTAGTCAATTGGGCAAGCCTTTGGAAGAGGGTTCAATCTTTTTTAGAGACTTTTTTCTATGCTTGGCCCATATGCGATTTTGTAACATATACTTATAACCTAATTCCAAGAACAGGTGTGTGGTTTATCTCTTAAATGAAATCTGTAGCAGTTGATTGTAATCCATCAGAAAGAGCTTCCCTAATTAAAACCACTTTTAATATGTACCCGTATGTATAAAATATGGTCTCTTACACTTCGAACAAAGGTTTTACTTTTTTTGCCCTGGTTTTCCTCCAGTGTAACTTTTAAGTTCAGATGGTCAAAAATGTATAAGTAGAGGGCTTCTCTGGTGGCGCAGTGGTTGACAGTCTGCCTGCCGATGCAGGGGATGCGGGTTCGTGCCCCGGTCTGGGAGGATCCCACATGCCGCGGAGCGGCTGGGCCCGTGAGCCGTGGCCGCTGAGCCTGCGCGTCCGGAGCCTGTGCTCCACAACGGGAGAGGCCACAACAGTGAGAGGCCCGCGTACCGCAAAAAAAAAAAAAAAAGTATAAGTAAAGCACTCCTTGAAAGCCCTAGCTTTGAAATATAGAAATTATGTAAATACAAAATATAGGAAGTTCTCAAATGGTACGTAGAGCTATTGAAAACAAAATAATGTAAAAATGCTTTGTAACTTGCAGTGGGCTATACAAACATAAGATACTACCTTTTGAATCTTACTTCTTTATTAACCAAGTTATTTTGTAGCAAAACGGTATTTCCCTTCCAAGAAATAAATGATTATAAACAATGGGAGTTTTAAGGAAAAATAAAGTATTTGCTGTGATAATTTTCCCTGCTAACTACTGTCAGGTACATAACTTAACCAGAAATTACGTAAAGATTTATTTGAACTAACTGAATCCCTAGATCAAAGTTAAATTTGTTATCGAATCACATCACTTTTCTGCAGAAATAGACAACAAGCCCAAACTAGTTTCCATTCATCACAAGGCAGCTTCTCCAGCTCAGTCTGTTTCACTTACTACAAGATTTGATTTTAAGAGTTATTTGTATGGGAAGATTTTTAAGTTCTTGTCTGAGACTTCTGCTTGAAGACGTGCAGCCGTTTAGATTTTCTGGCACACTCTTAACCGTGAGTGTTGTTGATTTCCAGTTGCCTGACTTCGACATGATCGTCCAGGACCACAGTCACAGCGCTGGAAGATTTCTGGAGCTTGCGCGGTATCTTCGTGCCCTCTCCTAGAGCAGACCTGTCCCTCCAATGGGACCGGTTTACAAATTTTAGTCCAAGAATGACGAGCACAGCAAAGTCCAGGTCCACAGTCGAAAGTTCTAAGACAGCTTTCTCCCTCTTGTCCTGTAACAAGATTGATACGGGCTTTAGTAATAAGCAGGGGGAATGGTGGCTTGTGAGGGCATGACTGGGTTAGGGCGTGGGGTGTAGGATAAGGTCGCAAAGTAAAGATAGAACAGCATGCCTGGCTCCTGGGCTGAAAGCAACAATGGAGTGGACATCTCAGTCTTCCCGAACAGAATTTACTGCTTTATAAAGTTAAAACATTTATTAAAGAAAGATGGGATTTCCAGTCTTGAGACGTGAAATAAGTATCACTCATCAGTGTTTTATTAAATGGGATTTGTACTGACCCAAAGAGAGACCACCGCTTACACAGGCGGGCGATTAGCCGTCTTCAACAAACAAGAATGGCCAATTCACCACCTTCAAAATCCTAGCTGCTTTATGTCAAAGATTGGAATTTGAGACTACAATTCTGTAAAAAGCATCTTAGTGAAGTTTATATTTTGTCCAAGAATGAAAAGTTATTGCATCTGTGTTCATCTCTCTTTTATTTTGTATTCTGAGGATCTAGAAAGGGAAATTTCTATTTGTTAAATTATAGGCTGTAAAAAGATGTGCATATAAAATTTAACAATTAAAGGCTTTCTTGCTAATCAGCCTGTTATTATAGGTATCCCCCGTCCTCTTGGCCTGCCAACTACCTTGTGCTCTTCCCACCATGATCTCCATAGCTGTTTACGGAAAGAGATTGGAAATAGGACATGCTCCCTAGGTGTTTCCGGGGTGGAGAGGCATAAGTCACTTTCAGCCTATCCTTAAGAGCCTAAGGAGGAGAAAATGTTTTTCTTAAAAAAAAAAAATATATATATATATATATATATATATATATATATATTTATATATGCTCAGAATGCTGCTCTTAACCTTACTGCCTTGTGATTTTTTAATATCTGGCTTCCTCTTGGGTTTGTTTTCCTGAATTGGGTACTCAGTTGTTCCTTGTGTATCTGTGTCGTCTTGGTCATCCATCTGCCTCTCCAGTATTGGGGTTGCATCTTCCGTTGCCGTGCAAACATCTGAGAGACAAGCAGGTGGAGTTAGAGGATGAGAACCCCAGACAGGCTCATTATCAGACTGTCATGGGGTTTGGCAGTCCTTCCGCCTTCAGTTTCTGTATAACTTTCTAGATTTCCGGGACACAGGCACTAAATATTTACGTCTCACATATGGCAAAGCAGGTGCTTAAGTAATTAATGGAATCTAAGTGAAAACAGAAGAACTTGAAAGATTCCAACTTGAACCCTTGCTTTAAAATCATCTCCAAGTTGCTGGCAAGAATTGTTGCCGGGAAAGAAACTATTTTGCTGCATCGGGAAGAGGCAGCTGCGGAGAACCACTTGGGAGCCTTTAGAGAGTGCCTGTCGTGGAATACCCTAGTCTAAGAGACCAGGATGCGGCCTTCCCTGGTGGCGCAGTGGTTGGGAGTCCGCCTGCCGATGCAGGGGACACGGGTTCGTGTCCCGGTCCGGGAGGATCCCACATGCCGCAGAGCGGCTGGGCCCGTGAGCCATGGCCGCTGAGCCTGCGCGTCCGGAGCCTGTGCTCCGCAACGCGAGAGGCCACAGCAGTGAGAGGTCCTCGTACCGCAAAAAAAAAAAAAAGAGACCCGGATGCTGTGTCTGCTCTTTGGAAGCCCTGCAGTCCTGCAAGTCTTCGTGCTGACTCACCATTCACACAGAGCATCCCCGGACAGCACACGGCAGCCCACTGGCACCACCTCCGTGATCCACGACAGGTAGCACAGGATGGCCTCTCCTCCTGAGGTTTGAGGCAGAAATTTTCCAGTGTTGCAGTCTTTGTCAGACACGCACTGTGAACCCTGTAAAGAGAAGCTGTTGTCGCAGGGCTAGGGAATCCAGCGAGATGTGAAGAGTTTTTATTCCAGGCAGGAGACGGAGAAAGCCAAAAAGAGAGGCACTTTAAACGCTGAGGCAAACCTCAAGCAGCATCTTGACTTTTCACTAGAATTGGTTTTCTTTCACAAAGGGGAGAGCAAATCACCAACGAAGAGGCCTATGTGCTGCAAAGGTTATTTGTGCCTGAAAAATTGTCCTCCTTTTAAACATAGAACTTCATCTTTTATGCTCTCTGTGAAAATGGAAGAAAATGTTTTCCCACGTGTGTCTTCGAGACGGTTATGAGATTTTTGCTATGTATCTAGAAGCTCTAGATGCTGTGCGATAGTTTAATGAAGTGTTGGTGTTTGTGGCCTCCCTATTTGACCTTTTTACCCCAGTGAATCACATCAGTCACCATTTGCCACGTAGGCCCCTCCGTGGGCCAACCCAACCATCCTTTGATTCCTAGTGATGCCTCATTTGCAGAGAAACAGATACCGAAGACTGAGTTTTCTCATCTACGGTTGATGCTTTTTCATATGTATATGAAGCATTTCCTATAAAACAATTCTGTGAAGTGAGAGGGTTGGCACGCAGCATGTAACTTCTGACTCCCATATTCCCTGGCTGTGTGGCCTTGGTTAAATTCCTCGGCGTCTCTGAGCCCATTTCCGCATCTGTCTTTAGGACATGTGGTAGCTGTCCCAAGCTCTGAGGAAGGGGACATGGGAGAGTATGTATAAAAGGCCTGGCACGTGGTGTACAGCTTTCTAAATGTTAGCTTACTCCCTGACTTATAGGTGAATTGATAACTCAATGCCCTGAAAAGCCACTTGGCTCATCTGGTGAGTTCCTGCTAAAGCGACTGGATTCTTCCAGGGTGCCTTCCACAGCCTCAATCCAGCCCACCGTCTAGATGAGCCATTTCAGATGCTCATCTGCGTGATGGCTTCACTCGAGCCCAGCGCCCAGCCCTCCTCCTCCTCTACCGAGCGTTACCTTCCGGGCCCCTTGCGCTTCCGCAGAGCTCTTGATGTTGTTGGCATCCAGAACCAGGACTCCCAGGGGGGGCGCACAGCCAGCCGAGCCGCAGCAGGACCACCACCACCATCCTGGACCTTCTCAGCCCTCCCTGCGTCCTCCTCGAAGCTGGGCTGCTCTGAACCCACGATGGAGCTTTTGCCAAAATGGGAACTCGGCAAGTCGCCTGGGATTGCTTTTTCTGAAAGAGAAGCAAATCTTCATTAGAGGAAGGTGTGTGAAATCGGACGAGCGAGGTCTGACCGGAGGGTTCCCTCTGCAACTGTTTATAGACGCACCCCCTCCTTTCTCTCCTCCTCCTTCCTCCTTCATTTCCTTCCTTCTTACCCCACACAGGCTCCAACAAATCCCCTCAAATCTGTTTGATCAATAGTTCAAAACAAGGACTCAATAGAGGGGCAGCAGAGGCAGGGCTGCAGCCGCTGCTCCTCCAGGGGTTGAATTCCTCTTAAGTAGTGCATAGCAGAGTCAGTTCAAAGTGCCAGCAGAAGAGCAGGATGTTTGTATCAAAAGCGAACTCTGATGATCACCTGCCTTTCCTACCTTCTGTAATCCTGTGAGGGTGGAGGGAGTCTGCTCTAAGGTCTGTTTTCACAGCTAGTTGTGCTCCAAGAAAGAATGAATCCTGTTAGCCAGTACGCTCTGCGGGATGCCAAAAACTAATGAGTTACAAAAACTATACTGAGAAACTTTACACTGTGCTCAGACAGTGAAGACAGATAGAAAAGAGACAAAATGCCCCACTGAGTGTCTCTGGTATTCAGATGTAAAAATCCCAATAGCTTAAGAGCTGTGAATGTAACAGCACCTGTCCTGACTAAATGTCAATTGGAAAATAATTCTCCTTAAAATGAAAATGGAACTGTTTGAAGTTAGGATTATTTAATTAGGAAGATAATGGTTTATAAAAATTGCCGTTTTTTAATGATAGGGACAACCGCAGAAAGCCCATTTTATATACAGTTTTATACAATTTAATAGGAAGTTTAGGTGTATTTTATGAGCAATGGATTTAATTTGCGTTGTATGATGTTGAAGTGACTTAAGCAGAACAGGCTCCAAGACTGTAACTCATTTCAGATGGGATTTCATGCATTTTCAAGTTTCCTAATTTGAATTTTTTTAAAAAAAATGCTTCATCCCTTTTTCTCTGATTTTTTTTTTTCCAGCCAGACCGTTAGCGAAGTCGAGTGATTTAGACATGTGCTTATCACTGCCTAAGTCCTTTAAGGGTAGATCTGGGTCCCCAAATCCCTTCATTGTTTGCTTTGTTCTCAGGGTAAATTCATCCCCGTACCTGGGGTGTAAGGCGCCGTTTAAAATCTACCAGTGCCCCTTATCTATGCCATCAATGGTGACCTTGGTGTTACTGGGTCTTCCTCCAGAAACACCTGACATCAGTCCGTCAAGAGGTACCTGGACATTCTGTGTCAGGGGACCATTCCCAGCCTCGAGGGACGCCTGGTGCCCAGTGGCTGGGGCAGGTGACCTGAGGGTCTGTTACCTGGCTCTTTTCCTGGGGTGGGATGCCTGTCCCCATCGTGTGGCACAGCGGAGCTATTTCTTCTGCAAGTACTACTTGTTTTCATGTAAACTGAGAGCATCAAACACCCTTTGATAGTAGGATACTCCTGGTGACTAGGGGTGTTACAGAATTTATTTTGAAGTTAGACAATTATGGCCAAACATAAAGGAGAGAGCTCCAGGCTTCGCTCTCTGCTGGGTTTCCCTGCTTCCTGTTCCCTAACAGAAGAGAGAATACCAGGGCACCAGAGGCCTCTGGCAAAACACACAGACAAAAAGGACTGGAGCCAAACGTTCACTGAGTACTTTGTACTTAACAGAACCTATGTATAGGTGTTGGGAATAAAAGATAAAGCACAGTCCTTGCCCCTGAGGGGTTGGTGTCCAAGAAGATCTACATGTAGAGATGATTTTGATATATTATAACAAGCACTAAGATAAAGATAGAAATGTGGGGCTGAAGGATCACAGAGGAGGGTGTGATTGGACCTTCTGGAGGAATGAAGGAATGCCTCTACAGAGGTGGGGTCATCTGAGCTGGGTTTTGTGGGATGAATAGGAGTTTCCTAGGTTGAGAAGTAGGGGATGGTCTTACCCCAGGCTCAGAGGGTGACGTGTGTGCAGGGGAAGGGAGGTGCATTTTGGTTCTAGAGAATCTGTGTGGCTGGGGCAGATGGTGGAGAGACAAGCGGAGGCTAGACTGTGAGGAACCTGATAACAGGCAAAGGACACCGGGTATTATTTCATATGCAGTAGAAAGTCATCGGCGCGATATTTGAACTTGAACATGGCAGGATCTAATTTGCTTTTTAGGAAAGCAGTGCTGGTGGCGGTGTGGAGCTAGGGTTGCAGTGGGTTGAAAGCGGACGCTGGGCCAATGAAGAGGAGGAGGAGGAGGCAGAGGAGAGCCAGTGTAAGGCAGTGACACGGTGACAGTGAGAACCAGCCAAGGGTGGGATTGTGCACTGGAGTCCCTATCATTTGATGTGGGGGGTGGCGGGTGAGTGAGACAGAAGAGCTGAGGTTACCCTGACGTTTCTAATTCCACACACAGGTGGATGGCTATGGCACTGAAGACGGAATTCGGGATGGAAAGCAGATTGGGGGGGAAGGGTGACAGAGGCCAGGAGAAACGCGATCCAAATCATCAAGGCTTTGCTGGGTACCTTAACATGGAAGATGGAAGATTAACCCCCGTGTCTTCCAGGAGCGATGCTCCCACAGACCAAGAGGGGTGAGGATGCAGACACACCAGATGCAGGAGGCTACAAACAGGGCAACAAAACCGAAAAGCAGGCCCCTCTCTGTCTCTGTCTCTGCTTGACTTTCTCTCGGCCTTGTAAGAGCAGGCTTTGGAGTCAGGCCGACCTGATCTGAGCACCAGTCTGGCCTCCCCTATAGCCCCCGATTCCCCCACTCCCCCAGGCATCCAGCTGCCCGCCATGGTGTTTATAAAACTCTATTGTGATTGGGTACTTCTTTGTCTCTACAACGAGGTGATAAGCTCTGGGTGGGCAGGGCTGTAGCTGTTCGTCTTTGTATCCTCACGCTTTGAGGGCCTGGCATATAATAGAAGCTCCATAAGTTGTTTTATGTGATGGATGGCTGCAGAGATAAATGGATTTATAGTGACTTGGTGACCTTGAACAAGGTGCTTCACCTTTCTAGGCTGTATCTACACAACTGTCAAGCGGGCACGACCTCCCCATAATGACTATATTCTGAGGGTTTAATGTGTGAATACGTGTACAGGGCCTGGTACCATAACCGGTACTCATAAAACTCTATAAACCAACGTCCCTCACTCATTTCCAAGCCTGGACTTTCCATCCTCACGTAAACTTCAGGACCTAGCATGACGCACAGCCCTCCCACGGAGGATTTCAGGAGAAGTATGTGCAACCCAACGCACCGAAGAAAAATCTCCCCTAATTACTCTATTATTTCTAGGTCTCCCAAAAGCCAGAGCAATTTTGAGGAACTAAGTACGAGAAGTCTCCTTGGAAGATGACTTTTGGTGTATTTTCATATCGGCTGAGGCTGCTTGCACGCTAATGATCGCTGTTCATCAGCCAGGATGCCCTGTGGACACACTTAGCGCCCTAAGGCTGAGCTCAATGACTGGGGATTGGAGATGATGGAGCAGTGGGGAGAGGAAGGCTTTATTAGTGTTTCTGCTTAAAAGGCATTTTTTTCTGCTCTTAGGTCAGGGTCAGTTCCCAGACGCAGACAGCAGAGCACGTGCAGAGCCCACTGCCCCCACGGGGAGCCGTGGCCCCGCTAGCCACACAACGAAGGAAGCCCTCCCGTGCACTTTCGGCCAGGATGCTGCCATGGGGCGCCCCCTGGCAAGGACCGCGGGCCAACTGGCAACCCCGCGCCGGTCCTCCTCGTGCCTCCGGGGGCTGCTGGGCAGTACTGACTGAGCTCAGAGGAAATGAAAATTCTCGAGAAGAAATTCCCCGGGGCTCCTGGTTCAGCACGGCGGGGGATGCCGGCCCCCGGGTGACTCCTGGCCAGGGCGGAGGTGCGGCGTGGGCTGGTGTGTGGGTGTGACACCTGCATCCTCCGGGGACAGCGGCAGAGGCGGCGCCGTGAGTTACGTTCACTCCGGAACGGTCAGTTTTATTTGTACGTCTCCTGTGTCGGCACCAGTGTGATTTCCATACACTTTGGTTTTCTTTCTTTTTTTTTTTTTTTTTGCAGTACGCGGGCCTCTCACTGTCGTGGCCTCTCCCATTGCGGAGCACAGGCTCCGGACGCACAGGCTCAGCAGCCATGGCTTGTGGGCCCAGCCGCTCTGCGGCATGTGGGATCTTCCCGGACCGGGGCACGAACCCGTGTCCGCCTCCCCTGCATCGGCAGGCGGACTCTCAACCACTGCGCCACCAGGGAAGCCCCCGCTTTGGTTTTCTTAAAAGCAAATCAAAGGAGCCGAAACCAGCGGGTCTTTGGCAGGCTCTCCCGGGAAATGGTGAGTAAATGAAAGATGAGGGGATGGGTTGATGAGGGGAGACAAAGATTGCAGGATCTGTATAATCACAGCGCTGGTGTAAGCGCTGCCGCTGAGGTACCTGAGGTCAGGAGGCACATAGCTGCCGGCCCAGGAAGCGGGTTTACCAGATGTCTTGCCCCTCAGGGCGGGCCCGCTTCCAGAAACGGCCTGGGAGACTGGGTCCAGCCCATCACCAACTGTGTGGCCTTGGCTAGCTCACGTACCTCTCAGCCTCAGCTCCTCGCGGCCTGCAGGGCTCCTCCAGACCAGTTTTCCAGGAGTGTGTGATGCCGCGGGGTGGTGGTGGAAGGGGTTGGGGGGTCAGCCACCATGAGGCTCACTCCAGGGGCACCACGCAGACCGGCGTCTGTGTGAGCGGCTCCCTTTGGCGTTGGCCAACCAACCACGTGGCGCTGGGACCTGCCTTTCCCATAAGGCAGCCTCCATTCTCCTGACCCCAACCTGGCGTCCAGCTGGAAACAGCACTAGGGGCCCCGAGCTTCCTTCGTCAAGGTTGTGCTCTGACTTCTTTTTGCTTAAAAAAATTAGATGATGTTGTGTGTGACTCATCAATCCTAAATGCCTTGTCCACCCTACCCCATTCCTGGGCACTCTCCATACCTCTCTGTAACAAAAATCCCACGGACCAGGTGCTTCTATACAAGCTGAAGTCTGAGGTCAGGGTGCCTGTGTGGTCAGGTTTATGTCAGGCGAAGGCCTGCTTCCTGGCTCGTAAACGGCCACCTTCTCACTATGTCCTCACGTGGAGGAGGGGGAGAGGGAGCTCTGCGGGGCCTCTTTCACAAGGGCACGAATCCCATTCATGAGGGCCTCACCTCATGACCTAAGCACCTCCGGAGGCCCCCCTCCTAACACCATCACACTAGGGGTTAGGACTGCAACGCATGAATCTGGGGACACGAGCGTTCAGGCCTCAGCAGTGCTTTTCCTCCTCTGCGTCCTGCAGTCCCTGACACACTCGTGTTACACAAGACACAGAGGTGGGGGTAGTGACAGCAGATGCTGGGATGAAAAGGCAAGAAAAGGTTTGTAAAAAACTGACCGTATCTCGATACACATTCGCTGGAAACAGCGTCACTCATCTTAGGTCACAGCAGGAGTCAGCCTGTTGGGACAGTGTCGGCACCACTGTGACTCGGGGACCAGACGTCCTTTCACCGATGCCACTGAGGGTCCCAGCAACGTGCACTCCCCATGTGTGGGCGATTTTGGGTGGTTTCAGCTGGATTACATTTATGTTTCTAGAGGAGATCACGAGGCCCTTTCAGCCCCTTGGTTCTATGAAACTCTCATACGGAGCACCGACTTGGAAAGCAAGGTATTTTCAGAGTCCAGTTTGTTTTATTCTCTTTACTGACTGTAATTTAATAGTAAATACACTGCAGGGAGGAGGGCAGAAACCTATAAAACTGAGTGGAATTCAACCTCATTCTTCTTTTCATTTCATCGTTTTCCTTCTCCACCTTTGTCCCCCGCATTCTTTTTCATTTGAGTCTTTCTCTTTTGCCTCATTTTGTTCATTCTCTTATTGTCTCCTCCCTCTGCATCCCCACAACTAACCCCGCTTATTCCTCTTTTCCCTTGTGTCCAGTCCTAGGCAATGGTGTTCTGGTGGCCTTTCAGAGCCTGGGGGCATGGTCACCTGACCTGAGGATCACCCTGTGGCAGCCGTCCAGGCCATGGAGTGGCCTCCAGGCCCGGGTGGGTGAGGGGGTGTGTGATCTGTAAGCAGGAGTGGTGTCTCTAAGTGGGAGGCTGGAGGGTTGTAGAGGGAGAGCAAGGAACGAAGGCCCCCCTGCGACACTGCGTATGACTCTGAGGGACGGAGAGTGGACCCCTGCAGCGGTCCGCACATCCCAGGACGCCTGTTTCAGGGAAGGAGCGTGCAAAGGGGAATCCTCCAGCCTGCAGACAAGATGGGTTCTGCTGTCTTTGGGTTTGGACCCTACCTGGGGTCTGATTCTTTTTCCTTGAAGGTAGGGGGTGAATCCCATAGCGTTAGGAGATCCCAGACCTGCCTGGAGTCCCGATTCTGAAGACGTAAATTTTTCTAAATGAATGGCTCTGGCAACAAACAACAAAACAATGGTAATTATATGAGGTAAAGGACACCCTTAACCAACCTTACTGTGGTAATTATATTTTGCAATATATATTTGTATCAAATCATCACACTGTACACCTGAAACTTACACCGTGGTTCATGTCAATCACATCTCCATAGAGGGGGTGAGGTGGGGTGGTGAATGGCTGCCCTGAGCTCTGCACACAGGGGCTCCCGAGTCCCCACTGGAGGGGTGGGGCTACAGGCCTCGCCTCTCCCTGGGGTGTTCTCCAGGGGCCCCTAGCTGTAGACTCCCTCCCCGCAGCCCCTCCACACCCCTTCAGGGTGAGTCTGTGTCTGGCTGCTCCATCGTCCTGGGGCTTGTGATGTGTGTGACTCACTGGCACGATCTGGCTCCGGCCCATGGTGAACCGTGGTGTGTGGTCCAAGCCTCCTCAGAACTTTGGCCACAGAAAGCCATCTGGTGGAACCCCCTGGGTGGGCCCCATCTGGATGGACGGTGTACTCCTGGGGATCTCCGTTTTAACGATGAAGACACCAAGGCTCAGAGAGGTCAAGTAACTTGCCCAAGGTCACACAGCTGGTGAGTTGCAGACCTCGGATTTAACATAAGTTTTCTGGTTCCAAAGTTGATTCTTCCCTCTGCTCCACACTATACAGCTCACTAACCTAAGGCCACTCCCCAAAACATCAAGTTGCCTGAAACACAGCTATATATTCACTAAGGGGACACTGCCTATTAACTATTTTTAGGTTCCGTATGAGTATGCCAACCTCTTTTTTCTTAATTTATGTTTCATGTATAAGTGATCATAGTGCTTCTCTAGCAAGTGATGAGCTAATTTGCAGGTTGTGTCAGCCAGGCTGTACCCTAATCCACATGTGGAACGTTGACAAAATTGGTTTCCTCATAAAAACAATTTGTAAATGTTTGCTGTCCTTTTGACATTCAACTTGGACTCTAACTTGGGTAGGAAAGCCCCCATAACTGTGTTCACAACCGTATGGAGAGCTTGGATGAGGCTCTGGGGGCAAGGGGAGGACAGGGGTCATCACCCTGACTCGAGTCCCCCCTGCCCACCAGCAGGGTTAGCTATTCTTTACCTTGGTTTCTTGCGCCCTCTTGTGGCCAAACGTGAAAGGAGCTCCCAGAAGGCCCAAAATAAATGTCAGGGACTGATCCCAGAGGCATTTCCCAGTTTTGGATGGAAATTGCCCACGGAACAGCATGCCCTTCTCATGAACCTAGGTACTTCCCCACCTTATGAAAGTGAGTTTAACTTTTCTGATTATAACAGAAACACGTCTCCAAATTTTAGAAATTTTGGAAAATACAGAGAAGTGTGAAGAAAATAAAAATCACATATACTCTGACCCAGCAGAGATAGTCACTGTCAGATTTTGGAAACATTTTCCCGATTTTTTTCTATGTACGTACATATACATACACATATACAGCATCTGTTTATTTTATATATATATATATATATATATATATATATATATATATATATATGTATGTATATGTATTATTAATCTATCACCAGTCCAGAATTAGCCATTACTAAAGCCTACATCTACCCATGTGGGCCTCCTCTACCCAGTCTCTCTGTCTGCCTTGCTTCTTCTTAAAGTAAAACTGTAACACACACACACACACACACACACACACGCACGGAATTACACTGTACTTAAACTTTTGTTTCCTCCCCCCCTTTTTTTTAAGCCCATATGATTTAAATTTATTTATTTATTTATTTTGGCTGTGTTGGGTCTTTGTTTCTGTGCGAGGGCCTTCTCTAGTTGTGGCAAGCGGGGGCCACTCTTCATCGCGGTACGCGGGCCTCTCACTATCGCGGCCTCTCTTGTTGCGGAGCACAGGCTCCAGACGCGCAGGCTCAGTAATTGTGGCTCACGGGCCCAGTTGCTCCGCGGCATGTGGCATCCTCCCAGACCAGGGCTCGAACACGTGTCCCCTGCATTGGCAGGCAGATTCTCAACCACTGCGCCACCAGGGAAGCTCCCTACCCCCACCTTTTTTAACTGAGCCTTTCCCCCAGATCATCAAATATTATCAGAACACACGGCTGTACCATATCCCAGAAGACGGGTGTATTACAATTTAATGAATCCTCTAAATGTTGGCCATTAAGTTGTTTTTAATTTCTTACGACTGTAATTCATTCAAGCTAGTCAAGATGAACCTTTGCACGAGTCTGTTTCCTTGAGAAGAGTCCTCAGACATGGAATTTCAGGGTATGATATACACCCTGAATATACAATAACACAGTCTTGGATGTCTGTCCCTCTGCACTGCAAGCCATGCCCCTCTTGTCCACCGGACCCAGCCCTGGCACAGCGAGGCGCTTTCACCGCTGGGTCCCTGTGCTCTGCTGCCCCCTTGAGGAGGCCCAGGGATGGGGCTGGTCCCTCCTCTTCTTCAAAGATGCCAAGGGGATCCTCACCCTTCATCAGAATTCTGAAGTCCTTGAAAACAAACAAGTGGGCCCTTTTTTCTTTAAAGAAACAGGGAATTAAATAACACCGCTGGCTTCAGAATCTTAATTTTCCTTACACTTAGGGCAATCGAGCTACTAAATCTTCACAGTGGGGCTTCTGTTCTTAGGGTTTTTCTTTTTTCTTCTCATTTTTGAGGGTAAAACTATACTAGCCTTCTGGGATTTTCTCTCACAAAGGTAACACAGGCAGACGATCAGGTTACCTTGACTACAGCAGGTGACCTGTGCTGGGAGCCTGCTAACCAGGGCCTCTGGACACACACAACACGGATGTGTCTGGGCGTGTGCTCCTCCATCAGCTCTGAGCATGGTGTCCTGTACGCAGTAAGCACGTAGCAAATGTGTCACAAATGAAGGAGTCCAAAGCCCCTTCCCTGCCCTAAAATTCTGGTTCTAGACATTTTATAGGCGAAGAATGCCAGGTGATTAGAAGTTGGACTGAGAAAGTCCTTTCTATGCTTCCCAAGAGCTTAGAGCCCATTGTGGGTCGGGGGTGAGCAATGGCTGTAGTTCGGAGGCAACAGAGGCCAGAGGCTTGATATGGACGTTGAGGGTTAACGTGGATCCTGCTAAGCCGACGGGGCCAGAGAGATGGCAAGCAAAGGAATGATTCCCTCTGCAGCCGCCGTTTTCCTTAACAATTTCTTTTACCACCTTCCTGCATCAGGTGCTGGGAGAAAGAGGAGGTCTCTTGGTGCATGACCTGGGACTGGTGTTACCAGGTCCCTTCAGAAGAAAGGTCTTTGGATAAAGAAGCCCAAGGAAGGAACGTTGCCAAATTCCCATTCAAAGTGCTCTTTACAGCCTTCAGTGGCCTGTTGTACTCGACAAAGTCCAGGTCTGTGCCAAAGTACAGGCTGAAGTTGTGGCTCTGATATCCGTATGTATGTGAATAAACGTAGTTTTGCCTGTACAGCTTTTAATCACTTATAGCATATTAATTTTCATCTGTGTTATTAACTAATGAACATTTTCCATATGCCAGGTAGATTGTTACGTGCTCTGGATACATTATTTTCTTTACATTATTTTCTTTACTTCTTTACTGTTTCACAGATGTAGAAACAGAGGCATAGAGAGGTTAAGTTGCTCGCCAAACACCACGGAGTTGGCAGATGTGAGATACAAACCCAGCCTCTTTTGACTACAAAGCTCATTTTGTTTAGCCTACTAAGTTCTATTGCTTTGCTGATGACATTTATCATCTTCTGCCTCATTCGGCAGGTATTTGTCCAAATCTTACATTATGAGTCCTTTGGGAGCATTTATCTTATCTCTTATTAGCCTGAAATGCCTTACACACAGCAGGGAAATAATCTTTGCCTCTTGATTCAAGCAGCAATCTGGTACCAGGAACTGAATATCAAAGACTTTGTGGGGGTTTTTTCTTCCCAACTTTTTATTTTGAAAAATTGTAAACTTATCGGAAAGTTTCAAGAATAATGCAACAAACATCCACATATGCTCCACCTAGCTACACCAATTGTTAACACTTCGCATGTTTTTTCCCTTGACCATTTGAGAGTTAGTTGCAGACACATGCTATTTCACTCCTAAATACTTCAGCAGGTATGTCCTAAACACCAGGCCATTTCTGCATAATCAAGGTATAATCATGACTCTCAGAAAATTTTACACGTTACAATACTACTATAGTCGACATTCAAGTTTTCTCAGTTGACCCAAGAATGATCCTCAACAGATGCTTTTTGTTTTTTGATCCTGGGTGCAATTTAGGATCACATTGCTCTTGGAGTCATATGTTTGTCTCCTTTAATCTAGAACACTAGCCTTTTTCTTAATATTTCATGAAATTTACATTTACGAAGAGACCAGGTGGTTGTTTTGCAGAATGTCCCTCAATTTGGATTGTCCCTCAATCTGACTGTTTCCTTGTGAATAGAGAGAAGTCACTTTTTTGGCAAGAATGAGCACGTGGTGTCAGTCTGTACCATCCCTGGTGATGTCAAGTTTGATCACTCGGTTGAGGGTGACTTCTTTAATGTGAAGGTACCCTTTTCTCTTCACTAAGTAACCTGTGGGATGACACTTTGGAACTGTATGAATATCCTCAACCGTCCAGCATCTACTGATGAATTTTGCTTGAATCAGTTACTGGTGGCTCCAAGTGGTGATTTCCTATTTCTATAATTTCTTCTACACTTATGAGCTGCAGTTCGTCTCTGAAGGAGAGCTCTCCCGCCTCCATCTCCTCTCTGCCTTTGAATTATCATTTACCCTGTGTCATCTTGAATAAGTCACGTCACTTACCCCCTCGGGACTTATTTTTCTCATCCGTAAGATGAGATGACCTAAGGGCCACATTCTTGAATTTTAGTCACCCTGAGACGAAATCCCCATACAGGTCTGCCAGGCATCCGCCAGAGAAGGAGACGCCGGGGTCGGCTGTGCCAGGATCCACTGCGGAGTGGTTGGTACCGCCGCATCCGCCGCCACGGCCCCTCCCCTGGCAACGGTAACTAGTAGCCTACGCGTCCTCTCGCGAGAGCGGGCCCCTCGCGGACAAAGGTGCGGTCCCCCGGCCTGCGCGCCCCACGTCAACCCCCGCCCCTCCCTGCGCGCCGGGCCCTGCCGCGCACGCGCGTACTCGGACGGTTGGAGATGTAGGTCCGACCCCGGCGCGACACTCCGGCGCAGCCGCGACGCGGAGCTCGGGGCGCGCAGGCGCCGCGGGCGTGGGGCCGCGCAGGCGCGGACGGCGTTGCTCTGAAGAAGACCTTCTTCGGTGCCCTGGCGGAGCGGGCGCGCCCTCCTGGCTGAGCGGACAGGTCCTCCCGTCGGAGGTAAGGCGAGCCGGGGCCGCGGGCCGGCGGCCGGGCGGGGGCGGGGCAGCGACCGGCAGGGCCCTGCGGGAGGAAGGGCCGCCTAACGGGGCGTGGGCCCGCGGGCGGGGTCGGCGGGTACCGGCCTCTCGGGTGATGGACCGCCGCGCCGCCACCTGCTCGCGCCCGCCTGGCCCCCAGGACTCTCCGGGCGCCAGGCCGGACGGGAGGTTGGTTTCGAGGGAAGTCGGGTCCTCGAACCCCGAACCCACCCCCGCCCCCGGCTTCCTCCCCGGCATTGGAGTCCAGCATCAGGGGGGCTCTTCCACTCCCTGCCGCCGAGGAGAGGATGCTGAATGTGCACCTTCAAGGGGCGAGGCGAGCTGACGGTCCCGTTAGTAATCCTGTGAAGCTGGGTTATAACTAACCCGCCACCCCCCGACTGCGGCTCCTGCAACCCCTGCAACCCCGGTGCGCTGTGCGTGCCCACGGACAAGTGCATTTGTAGTCATGGAAATGTGCGGAACGTGACGTCTCCGGGGCTTCTCGAGTTTTTGCTTGATCATACCAGCAGTGCACTTCCCATCAGGACCCTGGGCCTGAAAAAGTAAGCTTGAACTAGGCAAAATTGAGGTCCAACCCCCTACACGACTTTTGCAAAGTGTCGTTTTGAAAAAGAAGCAAGATGCTAAAAGACTGTAATGGGTCCCTGGATGGATGTTTCTAAACATTTAAGTGTATCTTTTCTCTTGTCGGTAGAGAAAAAAAACAGACTGTAAAACCTTAACATTTCTATTTGAATACGTAGTGCCTGCGTTTTAGACTGAACTTCGGGAAACATTTCAACAGATACCGGCATCGGTTGTGGTCATAAAGAGTAATATCAGATTGCAGTTGGCAATGTGTAAAAAGCCAAAAATTGATCCTTTGAACACAAAGGACTGAATTGTAAATCAATTGCTCTGGGAGTGAACTATGAAACCTTGTGGCTTAGAACAAAGCTTTACGATGCTATGAGTCAGTACATTTATCTCCTCTCACCTTTAGGCTTTCTTCTTAACTTTATATATATTTTAATACTCTGTTCTCTTAACATATCCTAATATCTGTCATGGTTGACAGGTTTAGGTTAAGGGACAAATTTTAAGTGAATTCACAATTACGAAGTGCACTATAAAGTGTGTGTAGTGTTCAGGTGTGGTGGAATAGGCAGAAACTTATCAGGCCAGACTAAGAGCTCGGCCAAATAGAAGTAAATACCTTCGGTTGTGTAGGTGGTTCAGGGGCTAGCTGGTGCTCTGGATGTTTCTGGTGTAGTACTGGGGCCACTGGGGTTGCTTGAGGTGGTTCTACGACCTGTTGGATGTGGCTTTTGAGGCTACTGCAGGAAGAGGTTTCCCGTGGTGCACAGGGCAAAGGAGTGGTATGTCCAGCAGTGTCGATAGGCCTGAGATTTTGACGTGAGGGTCATCTTGGCAGTAGAAAGGCTGGCTGAATACTAAGTAGGCAAGATGAAAAGTCAAGCCCCTTGGGTTTTGAAGGCTGTAACTGTAGAGTGTATACTGATTTGGGGGAGCAGACTGCTGCAGGTAGACCCTGTCCTATATCTGGTTACTAGGTAAGATTATAGCACTTTATTTTAAGAAGAGTTTTGAGAGAGGGCATACTCTGGGTGAATACATTTCAATTAGTGTGGTAATTCTTAAGAACTGAATGTCAGAGCGGCAAAAACGGTAACCCCGAAGATGTTTAATTGCATCTGTTTTACAGATCCTCAGAAAATTTACCTTGACACCTTACACAGCTCTTTGCCTTTATAACAACCCAAGAAATGTTTTTCTAATGTACATTTTTGCATATTTTTAAAAAGTAAAAGTCCAGGGCTTCCCTGGTGGCGCAGTGGTTGAGAGTCCGCCTGCCGATGCAGGGGACACGGGTTCGTGCCCCTATCCCGGAAGATCCCACATGCCGCGCAGCGGCTGGGCCCGCGAGCCATGGCCGCGGAGCCTGTGTGTCCGGAGCCTGTGCTCCGCAACGGGAGAGGCCACAGCAGTGAGAGGCCCGCGTACAGCAAAAAAAAAAAAAAAAAAGTAAAAGTCCAGTTTAACAGAGCATCTCCTTCAGCCTGGGAGAAATTTCTTTTCTTTGCAGTGCAATCAGAAAGATGATCTTTGTGAATCTCATGAAAAACCCTTTTATCCTCTAGCATTCTGGAAAGCTCTTTTTAAAGGAGCAGCATGCTTTCTCTCAACTTGGCTAGCATTAGGGCATAAGCATTAAAGACGCAAAGGAAGAAAAAATTGTATACCTCTTCTCACAGAACTAAACAGCTGAACTGTGAATAACTACTAAATAGTTACTTTTATTCCCTTGTCCTCATTTTTCTTTATAAGATATGTGTAACACACCGACTTACTGTGACCTAGGAAAGGCTGCCAAGGATGTCTTCAACAAAGGATATGGTAAGTATGCTATTGTGAATTGCCAATTTGGGGGTAAGCATTAGTACTGAATGCCTACTATATGGGAGATACTGTGCTTAGTAAAATGAGGTTAAGTCAGCATTAATCTATTTTACAAGATTTAAGGGGATCACCATTAGCAGGTTACTAGACTTCTGTTTTTAGAGGTAGAGTCCCACAGGCATTAAAAGCTGTTGTGTACATTAACACATGCATAGCATTTGCATATTTAATATCATCTGTCAGGTGAAATCATATAAATCTGTAATATGTGTGCCTCCTTTGGTTAGCCCTGGGGACAGCTAACGTATGGGGTGTAGTTTTCCTCCTCCAAATAATGGCAGTATTTTCACGAGGGTGAAGACACAGCTTTTGACTTCTTTGGAGGAACATGCAGTGTTTGAAAGCAAGTGGACATTTATTTTTAGTTTTAAAAATTTAGTCTTTACATTTAAAATTTTTTGTGCTGTACACATTTGATTTTTTATTAACTAGTAATGTTAATTATATATTTTAAGCTTGTATATATATACATAACTTCTAATAATTTTGGTTCTTAAAATAGTACATATTCCTTTCATCCATTTGTTTTTTTAACTTACATTTTCATAATATGTCATTATTTTGAGGGACTTAGAAATTAAACTTAAGTTATTTTGTTATAATTCAGTTCCTTGTGGAACTCTCACCTAACAAGAATACTGAGTATTTTCCATATGGAATGTACTATGGACTATTTTCATAATTTCTAAGTTGCAAAGACTGGAGTGCATGTCACATTTTGTACATTAATTTTTTGTGTGTGTGTGTCTAGGATTTGGCATGGTGAAAATGGATCTGAGAACCAAGTCATGTAGTGGAGTGGTAAGTACTTAATATATATATATATATATATTTTTTTTTTTTTCAGTTAAATAATTAATTAATTTTATTTTCGGCTGCGTTGGGTCTTTGTTGCTGCACGTGGGTTTCTCTAGTTGTGGCAAGCAGGGGCTGCTCTTCGTCGTGGTGCACGGACTCCTCATCGCGGTGGCTTCTCTTGTTGCGGAGCACGGGCTCTAGGTGCATGGGCTTCAGTAGTTGTGGCGCATGGGCTCAGTAGTTGTGGCTCACAGGCTCTAGAGCGCAGGCTCAGTAGTTGTGGTGCACGGGCCTAGTTGCTCTGCGGCATGTGGGATCTTCCCGGACCAGGGATCAAACCCGTGTCCCCTGCATTGGCAGGCGGATTCTCAGCCACTGCACCACCAGGGAAGCCCCTTAATATATTTTTAATAGATGTAGCATAATTAACTTAAAGGAACCTGTTTAAAAATCATTGTTTAGTCAAGTTACTTGAAACGACATACTTTTGGTGCTATGCTGTCTTCCCTACAGCTTTGTCCTGCTCACATTTCAGTGAGCTGCTCAGCCACTTGAGCTCAAGGACAGTCAGGTTGAATTTGGAGGGAGACCCTTTGTGTTTGTCACAATAAGAGTATTCTGAGTCTTATTCTCAGAAGATACAGAATATATGTATACATATGTATGTATATATATATATATTTTTTGACCCATGCGATATCTTTATACTTTCATGAATATGTGTATGGACACTAAAATCTTTGCTTCCCTTGTATTGGGTTCATGCAAATTTTGTTGCCCTTTTGCAAAAACAAATTAATTTTAGTCTCTGTCCCTTCATGATTAGTTGAAACAAATGTAGAAATGCATGTAGAAGACTAGTCTACAGTTTTTATTAATGTTCATAAAGTCTTTTTTACTGGAAGTTAAGAATATGGTAAAGGATATATCAGTGTATTATCAAAGCATCACTAACCAGAGCTTTCTTTAAGTAAGTCTCAGCAAATAGATCAACTTTACCTTCACCTTATTCTCTGATTTCTCTTTATTGGCTGCATCTTTTTTGTTTGGTATTTACCTATTCAAACCAGCACAAATTTTATTTCTGGATATAATGATTAAATTAGAAGGGCAAGAAGCATGTGGAGTGTTTATGGTCCTTTGTCTTATGTTTCGTATAGTCCTGGTTTGTCACTATGATTCTTTCCCTGGGTTTTCTAGCAGTAAATAAATACGTATGCAGCTACCTTACTAGGATTGGATTTTGTTATATTGTCTATTAAAATAGAAAAGTTATACTCATTTTGATTAGTACTTCAGAATTTGCTCAAGGTAGGTTTGTGTTGCAAAAATCAACAACTAAAATTTTATCTCCCTTTCATGCTGCTGTTGTGTGTGAATATTCATTCAGATGGTAAGAAAAACAGTATATTTGTGTGCTTGTTTTTATGGTTGCTCTTGTTCTCTGGTACTGATTGAGGGTAAATTTCATCCACTGCTCCAAATTTTCTCGATCGTATCTTGGTATTTTTATGATATGCCATCTATAACAGTCACATTTTCATGATTGTTTTGTTGCATACTAGCATTTAATGCAGAACCGTAGATGTTATGTGCATGTTATAAATATATTTTGCACTGTTTGAGCTAATTATGAAATTAGACAAAAACTGAAGCAATTGTGAGCCTGGAACTCAACTTAGGAAAATTCTAGCCTTTTCTTTGAGATTTGTACCTCTGGCATTTTAGATTTTTGACAGAGCTTCAGACTAAGAAATGATGATGAGAAAGAAATATAGACTAAATACTCTTTTACCTTTATTTTTTGCACCAAAATTAAGGTTTATATTTGCTATACTTGCAAGTTTATGAAAGGTAAATGTGAAAAATGGAACACTAGGTAGCTGGATCTACTAAAAGAAAGTGATGTAAACTATTAAACATGACTAGCATTTTATCGTGTTTTACCAAGGCCTTGCCCTTAGTGTGCAGTGTGATATTCTCTTTGAAAACTTTCTGCGTGGTGTAGATAAACAGATCACAGTTTCCCAGTTGTTTCATCGGCCTGTAGAACGAGCGTTAGGGGGCAGGGTTGGTGGGGTTTCATTACTGTTGGCAATATTTCAGAAATGTTCTTTAAAAACAGGGCCAATCAGAAACGTTTTTTTCTTGACAGTTCATAGATTGACAGTGACAGGTGTTGACTGTTTGCTTCCCCTAGAAGGAGATCTATTTCTAATTGCTTATTGTCATACGACTGAGGGACACCTAACTGGGAGGAGGATATATTTTAAGGCATTCATAGTAACTATTTGACAGGGAAGAAGGATAAGTTACAACATTCCATTTTCTTGTGAAAAATGGGTACTTTCAATTGAAATTGTTTATGCTGATAGTCTTACGGATAGTTTTGTGGACAAAAGCAATAAAGTTTTTATAACAGTGCGAATGTACTTAATGCCAGTGAACTGTACACATAAAAATGGTTAAAATGGTAAATTTTGTGTTAAGTGTATTTCACCACAATAAAAATAAGGCTTTTTAATGCATTAAAGTTCTGGCCCTATTAAAAGGGGGGCAGTCTAGGGCTTCTAGTGTTTGGGGATTTTTAAGGACTTTAAAGTTAACTAATAGTTCGAAAGGCATGATAGAGAACTGGTAGTCTTTACATATTTAAGATTCAGTAGTTTTGTCTTTGTAGAAAAGGCGTTTATTTTCAGTAAAGATATTTTTCTTTTAAAAGAGAGATTCCCATTTAGTAAGAGAGTATATGGCACAGAAATATCAGTAAGAGAGGTGGAGTAATGGGAAAAGTGGTGAAAAGTGAGTTGTGTTGGTTTCTGCCACATTGAACATTACTTGCTGGAATGAATATTTTCTATCTGATGAGCTGATTTTAAAGTAATTATTTTTTCTTACCAGGAATTTTGTACTTCTGGTCATGCTTACACTGATACAGGGAAAGCATCAGGCAACCTAGAGACCAAATACAAGATTTGTGACTATGGACTGACCTTCACCCAGAAGTGGAACACAGACAATACTCTTGGGACAGAAATCTCTTTGGAGAATAAGGTAAGAGAGCGTTGGAACTTATTTGTAGGGTAAAGTTATCTTGGGGATAAAATGATGAACAAATCCCCAAGATATAATTTGAGATCTTGAGCCCTGTCTAGTTTTCGTATTTTTTCTCTGCATGTGGCCTTCTTCGGTATGTTTTATGTTTCTAGAAAGTAAGCTTTTGTTGCTACGTACATAATTATGATATCTTTTGTTCTGACCAGTTCTAAAATACTTACTGTTACACAGCTGAGCCTCTCCTGAGTAGACCAAGCTATTTGTAGTGATCTAATTTAATTTTGTTTTGTAATCATTGCAAAATTGACTCCACAGAAAAGTGTTTCTAAAATTCTTTAATGTTTTCAAAGAGAAAATCTTTCAGCAGTTATTTGTCAAGTGCCTGCTACATTCAGGGCACTATTTTTTGAAGTATGTTTATTTGCACATTACCATATATAGATAATGCATATGTATGTATAGCTGAATAAATTACTTAGGTTGGCTTGTTAAATGTCCAGTTATAATAATTTCAAGAGAGTATCACAGTTATTTTGTTGTATTGGGATTTTGTGGTTTTGTACTCTAGTTTACATTATTGGCTATAACTGGATTTGACCTGTATGTTTTAGCCTTTTTTTGGGTGAGAGAATCATGATGAAGCCTGGGGGTGAGGGGAGTGGGATAGGGGGCAGGGAAGGAAGAAGAGGCAATTTATTAAATCATTTAATATTTGGCTTTCTTTAATGACTTTCTTATTTGTTAGAGAGGAAGTGAGAGAAAACTTTAGAATTGGTTTTTCAAGTCAAGAAAAGAATTAAAAATTGCTGATTGTTAATTTGAACTCTTTATTTTTCAGTTGGCTGAAGGGTTGAAACTGACTCTTGATACCATATTTGTACCGAACACAGGGTAATTATCCCAACCCCATTTTCTGAAATGGTCTTGTGGCTTGAAGGGATAGAGAGGTCTAGGGCAGGGAGCTGCAGGAGGAGCTCTGGAGGTGAGGGGCACTGAGACCTGTGTGTGCAGGAGGGAGGGAGGGACCCTCCCTGAGGACACTCCCTATGTGACACTCAAAGAGGCACATAGTAGAAAAAATTTAGGAGCTAGAGGGGTCTGAGACGAGATATTTTTTAAGCTGTCCTGAAGATTCATGGATGTGATGTCTTGCTGAGAAGTTAACATCTTAAGAGGAGTGTAGTCTCCTGGCACCAGAACACTGCAAAGAATAGTTCCACTTACTTGATTTCTTAGCCTTTATAAATCCCCCAACTTCTCTGACTCAGTTTTTTCATCTGAAAAATGGGGATTATGTTGTTTCCCACCTGCCTCTCTCTAAAGGACAGGCGCTCGACGGAGGCCACGTGGCATTTCTCCTCCACTGTAACAGCAGGCGCGTCCTTCCTGCTACACACCTGTGTTGTCTGCAGGACAAGCGCAGGACTACTAAGAACTGATTTCGTGTCTTCAGTATTGTCCTTCAAAAATGTACACTTCTGTTCCATCCATCTAACATTGTCCAGGGAGAAAACACTGGCCTAAGGAAAATAAATATGCTTATTAAAAAAAAAAGTACACTTCTCTCTATGACAGGTTAATAGTTTAGAAGTCTGTCGGGTGTTACCTTTTGTAGCATTTGGAAACATTTAAAGAAATTTGGTTTCTTGTTATGTCTGTATACATACACATTCAGATTATTAATTTGGTACTGAAATATCTTACACCTTTTTATACTTACGCTTTCATGAAATTAATCATGAAATACCCTATCATTTGAACTTACAGTGAGGAATAGGTAAAAAATAGTATATATATTTCTAATCCTAACGAAATTACATTTGTAGAGCTGTCATTTGAAACATTTTTACTGTATATGTGCCACCTGCCAAAACAGTATTTACATTATGGGAGAGGAGGGATCTTACCCTAAAGATTTCTGGACAGCAGTGAAAACTTGTACTGTTTTCATTTTTTTTTTTTTTTTTTTACAGAAAGAAGAGTGGGAAATTGAAGGCCTCCTATAAACGGGATTGTTTCAGTGTTGGCAGTAATGTTGATATAGATTTTTCTGGACCAACCATCTATGGCTGGGCTGTGTTGGCCATTGAAGGTTGGCTTGCTGGCTATCAGATGAGTTTTGACACAGCCAAATCCAAACTGTCACAGAATAATTTCGCCCTGGGTTACAAGGCTGCAGACTTCCAGCTGCACACTCACGTGTGAGTGTTCATAGTTCAGAGTTCCTCCTTTAGTGCCGGCACAGTTGCCCAGAAGGATGGTAGCCATTAGCATGAGGAGAAGGTTGGAAGGGGTGGTGCTGGCATGACGTCATGCCTTGGTGGACATCCAGCCTCACTGCGCCGCTCGTAGTCGGCAAAGCACTGCAGAGTTAGTGCACTTGGCGCTGGTGCTGTGCCGCTGGCAGTTGCTGGCCTCTGAGCCTGTACCCCAGCCACTGGGATGGAGAGAGCCCGGGGCAGGTAGAAGGGATCCTTTGGAGGCGTTCCTGCTTCCTCCGGTTCCCTGTTCATCTTGTCAGTTTCTAGAAGCAGGTCTGTTAGGATCATGAGCAACCCCCTAATTGATCTGAGCGTCCTGGAGCATCCCCGGTGTAATTCTCTGGAGGTTTTCAGGTACCCTGGTCAGAACCCAGTTACCTGGGTTGTATTCAGAAGTCCTCAGAGCAGTCCTGGGTTCAAGTCTTAGGCTGTTGGTTACATGAATTTGAACTTTTAAACTGTATTTTATGTCTTGGCCTACTGGGCACTGCTGCTGTCCCAGGAAGAAAAGCGTCAGCTCTGTGTTTTTGAAGTGTTGCAGATTGCTTTCCACTAGACACTCTATTCCACTTACGGTGACTAAAATAAAGTCACTAGTGGTGTAGAAAGAGGCATTGAAATTGATGAAACAGTATTATGAAAACTCAGGAACTGACTGCTGAGGTGCTCTGAAGCAATACGTCGCGTACTTCCCTGGGGCCATGCACTGTAGCTATTGTCTGGAGGGTGCTCTCTAATGCTAAGGTTGTGTTTCGAGTGAAATCCAGAATTGGCTTGTACTACTATATATTATTGTTCGCAGAATCTTTATATAACCCTACTTTGGAGTTTCTGAGTACTGTGAACATCTCAGAGACATACAGTTCATACTTCCTTGAGGTGTCTGCCTTTGTGCACAATTGAATTGTGTCTAAGAAATTCATGTCATGTGGAGGAGCCAAGTAAATGAGTCAGATGTTACTGTGCTTTAATTAGGTGGCTATAAATCACATAAGCGGTTTGTTGGGAAGTCAGCTCTGCTAGAAGTCTGCTGAAGTCTGTAGCTGTAAAAGAAGACCCTGACTTAGGTAGTCTTAGACGTTGTTTCCATGTTGTAACAAACTAGATACTAATGACTTTCCTTGTGCTGTGAACACAGGAATGACGGCACGGAGTTCGGAGGCTCGATCTACCAGCGGGTGAACGAGAAGGTCGAGACGTCAGTAAGCCTCGCGTGGACGGCCGGCAGCAACAACACCCGCTTCGGCATCGCCGCCAAGTACAAGCTGGACTGTAGAACTTCCCTATGTGTAAGAACGGGCTGCAGATCGGGTCTGCTCTTAGGGTTTCGTCTGAGTCGTAAATGGATGCTGTGATGTGGTCGTAGTTGGCATGTTCTTTATCAACTTCGAGCTACTCACTGTGTAGTGAAAAGAGTACACACCTGAAGTCAGGAACTGTGGGTTCTAATCTTAGTCCCTCCTGTATTTGTCGTCCGGCCTTCTAAAGTCCTTTTATCTCTTTGGCCTCAACATTTTCTGATCTATAAGTTCCTGGGTTTCGGTGACTATTCCTGTTGTCATTGGTAATTCTTGTTAATAACACGAAGTGAGCTCTTAGATCTCAGGTCCTGTGCTAAGACTTTATGTGTATTATCTCATTTCACCCTCACAACTACTCTATTTGGTGAGCAGTATTACCCTCAGCCGCATTTTATAGCTGAGGGAGCTGAGACTTAGAGAGGTCAGGTAACTTGCCCAAGGTCACACAGTAAGAGACAGTGCCAAGATTTGATCCCAGATCTGTCTGTCACCAGAGTTCATGCTCTTACCACTGTCGGAGGTTGTAAAACTGGTAACTCAAAAGAATTCCGTTCACAGGAGGGGTGTGTGGCTGCACAGTGTTTTAAAATTTTGCTCGAGGCCTTTAAGCATGCATTCTCAAGGTCCCCTCTGTCCCCTACTGACTTCTTAAAAGATTCATCTTTTATTAATTAGGTTTTCAGTTTTACTAATTCTGGATTGGTCCTAAGGTGTTTCAGCTTTGGAAATCTGATGCATGGAGTGGTTGTGTTGGACTTACATACTATGAAATTGATTGTTTTCTAACTGTTTCTATTTCATCTCCTAATCTTAGGCTAAAGTGAATAATGCCAGCCTGATTGGACTGGGTTATACTCAGACCCTTCGACCAGGTGAGTAAAGGAGTGAATAACTATGGGCTTGGGGTAGAAGGTGATTGAGGAATAATGAAAATAACCTGCAGACAACCTGCAATCACTTTAGGTTGATTCAGACCGTCTTGTAACATTTGGTTGTTCGAAGTAAAACAGATTAAGCACTTTTGTTTAAAAAAGTATTTTTGTACAGTAAGTTCCCTACATATAAATGAGTTCCATTCCAAGAGCGCATTTGTAAGTCCAGTTTGTTCATAAGTCCAACAGAGTTAGCCTAGGTACCCAGCTAACACAATCAGCTATAGCACTGTACTGTAATAGGTTTATAATACTTTTCACACAAATAATACATAAAAAAACGAGCACAACAAATAAAACATGTTTAGTCTCACAGTACAGTGCCCTGAAAAGCACAGTAGTCCAGTACAACAGCTGGCACACAGGGGCTGGCATCGAGTGGACAGGCAAGAAGAGTTACTGACTGGAGGAGGGAGAGGAGGTGGGAGATGGTAGAGTTGAAGGGTCATCAGCAATAGGAGACGGACGGCAAGCGGCCATTTCCCTCATGGCTGACGGTGATGGCACAGGTTCTGGCTCCTTGCTGGATTCAATTCTGTCTACCCTCTTGAAGAAATGATCTAGTGATGTCTGGGTAGTACTGTACCAGCTACATCACCACTGCTTTTATGCTTGCTTCTGGACATGCTGGGCTTGAAATAGAGATACCGAACTACTGTATTCTATACTGTACAGTAAAGCACACAAAAGCACAACCACTTGTAGAGGATGCACACATGTGACAATGTACGCCAGACACATGAACTAACTTACATGACTGGACATGTGAACACACGTTCGCATCTTTGAAAGTTCACAACTTGGAGGTTTGTGTATAGGGGACTTACTGTATTCCTGATAATAACTTGGTTACTGTGGCTTGTGAGTTTGGTTGATCACTCATCATTCTTAACCCAGAACTCCAAATAAAGTGTGCCATGACTGTGCTTTACAGATCAGGTGGCTGTGGGTACCCTGGCATCGAGTTAGTAACAGAGGTAATCTCATAGCCAGCTGTAACCCATGCCGTTGACTCCGCCCGTTGTTTCTAGGAAATGCAGATCTGATCGTAATGCTTGTTACAAGTGATTGTGGTGTTTGCTTCCTCCTAGGAGTGAAACTGACCCTGTCAGCTCTGATCGACGGCAAGAACTTCAGTGCAGGAGGGCACAAGGTCGGGCTGGGGTTTGAGCTGGAAGCTTAATGTGCTCGTGAATAAAGCATCAGCTCTGTCCTTGGAGGGGAAGAGAAAGGAACCCACTATGTTTTGGCCTTAAAATTCTTCTGTGGAATTTCAAAAGTGTGAACTTTTTATTCTTCCAAAGAATTGTAATCCTCCTCACACAGAAGCCTAGATATCGAGTCCAGCCTAAGGGAGGTGTGCCTGAAGGCATGCCCGGAAGTTGTCATGTCCGTGCCACATTTCAGTTCAGTTCCGCGGTGTTATTTTCAGTGTGTTGCTCAGCGACATTGTAGTGTCATGTTACAAAGGAGATGACCCGACCCTCCAGCTGTCCATCACGTCCTGCATGTCCCACACCACTTTTTCATGACCTTGTAATATATAGGTCTCCGCGGTAGTGGAATCTTTCGTTTTGCGTCAGAATAAATAAAATGAACCCATCACATTTGGAACATAATTGCTCATCTCACTTGCCAGTGCTGGTTTCTTATATTTGGTGTGACTGATGTTGCTGTGGAAAACGCTCATCCGTGGGATTTGTGTCTGAATCATCTGTGCTGCCGCCCGTCCCCGCCACCCTTGTTTACCGCCCTCCTGCTGCTCTTCTGCGGTCAGGCCGAGCTGTCAAACCGTGCGTTTTGTTCTGGGGGGTTAGAAGCACATCTGCCGAGGTCCTTGCTACCTGTTGCAGTGTGAGAGACTGTATCCTGTTGGTAGTTTGTAAAGCTGCTGAGGGAGAGTGAGCGTGTGAGTGGATGAAAAGAGGGCAAAGGGAAGAGTACAATTGGGGGAAATGCTGCCCGGGAGAGGCTGGTGGGCGGGGCCCCAGCTGGATGGGGCGCATCCGTGGCCCGCCCGGGCATCAGGACAGTGCTTTTGATGACTAGATCTAGAAGAATGATGGCCAGAGGATGGAAATAGCAGTTGAGAAAAGAAACGAGCAGACTATCGTGTCTTCAGGGCTTACTGGTAAATCGTCGCTCTATGAGTAGAGCTCCTTTTGAAAAAAAAATTTTTTTTTAACAAAATATGTGCCGGTTGCTACAGATTCAGTCAGTGTGGACATAAATAAAAGTGAAAATTCCCATTCCTCTCTCCAGTCCCTCTTTCTTCCACTGCCACTAACAGTTTGACATATGTCCTTGGGATATTTTTCAGTGTCTTTAGAGATTATATAAATATCTATCTATCTATATAAAATGTTAAAATGCATATCTTGTCTTGCAACATACTTATAAAGTTAACAGCAGAGTCCTCTTTCTGTTTGTATAAATATGCCTCATATTTTTTATTTTTATACTTTTGTATAAATGTGGCATTTATTTATTCCCCTTTTTCCTGTATCCAGTCTGCTTTACAAAGAGTGCTGCGTTGAATATCTTTGTCCGTTTATCTTTGTCCACTTCCGTGAGTATTCCCGTGGCAGCACTACCCAGTAGAACTTGCTGTGGTGATGAAAATGAGGTATGTCTGCACTGTCCCACACGGCAGCCACTAGCCACGCAAAGCTGTTGAGCGCTTGAAATGTAAGTAGGTCAGTGGAAGAACTCAGTTTTTAATTCTATTTCATTTAAATTACTTTAAAAATTGAATAGCCACATGTATTGTAGGGGCTGTCATATGAGAGGTGCAGGTCTACAGGATCGGTTTCTGGAAGTGAGATTGCTGAGTCATAGGTTGTGCACATTCGATAAGTAGTACAAAATCGCCCTTCAGAAATTCTGTACCAATCTGTGTTTCTACCAGTGGTGGTGAAGAGGTACCCCTTTCCCCGTATCCACAATAACGCCGAATGTCATCAGACGTCAAGATGTTTACCAGTTTTAGAGGTGAAAAATGATACCTTGCTTTAATTGCATCTCCCTAATGGCCAGTGAGATGGAGCTATTTTCATATGTTTACTAATCATTTATAATTCTCTGATTTGCCTATTCAAGTTCCTTGCTCAGCTTCCAGATGAGTCATCTTAAAAACAACTGGACACGATTGCTTTTGGAAAATTGCAGTGCTGCAAGGTATTTCCCTACCACCACCAAAGATCACCTTTACTAGAATCCAAATTCCAACCACCACTTCTTATGTCAGAAGATATCTGCGATACCAGCCACATGATACAGTTTTATCTTCTCACTGTCTTTGTGGGTTGAGCCACCATTACAGGAGATTAAATATAACAGAAAAGGAAAAGGGAATGAGGGGCGTAAACGACAAATTCATTCTGTGTTGTTGACACCTGTACCTTCCAGGGAGAACTCTGTGCAGACTGAACGGGGATGGGATGCTGAGCTGGGCTGGCGGCCGCGCCGGGAGCTCCTCGGGTTAGAGGGGTGTGGCTGTGGACGTGTCTCTTCAGTGTGGTGGTGTTTAGGGGCGGTGGACGGAACTGATGGGGCTGGGGCATGAGGAGGTGCAAGGAAATGCTGCTGAGATGCTCCCCTAATTAACTGCTTCGTTACTTACCTGATGAGGTTGGTTGTACTTGCGGCCTGAGTTAGATGGGAAGGAGATTGCTGTAGGTCGGTGCTTTATCCTTCTCCCTTTTAAGTGACGTGTTCTCACAGAGCTAAAGAGCCATACTTGGGGTTGATCCAGTAACCCAGACGTGAACGTAGGGACGTGAAGTTCAGCCTTTATTCCGCAGTTTTACTGACTCATATCGCTGGCTGGGCTGTGTTCTGAGTACCCTCGTCATTACATTGTAGCAGAAAGGAAAGCACATTTCTTGAGCTTCTGTGCCAGGCCCTGTCCTGGTCACCTACGTGACGTAATCCGCTGGCTGCTCGCACAAACAGCTTGGCGTGCAGTCGCCCGGGAGAGGAAGCCATGCCAGGGGTCCTGGGACAGAGGTCTTCCTTGTGGTTTCTCATGTGGAAATTCTCACTACTAGCTCTCCTTCCCTGTAAAATGCACCTGAGCAGTTCCCCTCTCTGCTGCCGCCCCCGTCTCTCCAGCTTAGCCTTGTAACTCCTGTGGCCACTCATTTATTTGATCTTATTTAATTTGAAAAACGGATCCATTCAGGACCCTGCTGGGATCCTCATTCTTGAGCCTTACCCTCAAGGTAGCTTATTTGCCCTTCAGTGCAGCCTGGGAGCAGAGAACCAACATTCTGGTTTAGACACATCTTATGTCAGGTGGTTCTTTGATTCGGTGGCTCCGTGCCTGGGAATTTGCCTTAAGGAAACCATCAGAGATGCACACAGATGGATGTCCATGGTTTCTCACTGCAGTGTTCTTTATAATAGAGACAAATTGATCACTGTGCAAATGGGGGTGATGAAAGGAACAGGGGATGATGGTATGTCTCTCCAGTAAGTGGAATATTACTCAGCCATCAAGAATCATGTGTTTGAGGAGTAAGGATCGTTGAGGATTGTTCACAATGTTACACAGAGAAAGCGAGGTGAAAAACTAATCTCAGTTTTATTTAAGAAAAATGTTTATGCAAAGATAGGAGAAAATACTCCAGAATATTAATGTTCATTACCTCAGGAAGGTGGAATCATAACTAATTTTTATTTGTTTTATGTTTTACTACAATTTTTCTGGTTTTCTAAAGTGAATTTCTTATTTCTGTAACCAGGGGCAAGCTCTCCTAATCAATGTTATTGTGAAAAAGGCAGAGGGCTCCTCGCGGGCCACAGCAGGCAGCGTATCTGGCAGTGGTGAGTGCGTTCAGGGCTCAGCAGAGGACGCGCCCCCCGGTCCCAGGGTCCGTGAGGCTGGCCATCAGCCAAGGCAAGAAACACCAGTGGTTCCTGCTTGCTCCCCTTGGGAAAGTTACCCAGACAGAGACATTGAGCAAAGTGTTCATGTTGCTCGTGGTGAGAAACTAATAGGCATGAGGTTTTTACTGGATTTTGTAAGAAGAGATGAAAGTTCACACACCTTACTTTAAATATTAATTCCCTCTGCAAGAGACTGTGCATCGCTAATCCATCATCATAGTCTGAGCATAACTGCTCAAAGGGCAGAGGACAGTCAATGTCCTGAAGCTTCATTTAGTTACTGAGTGTCTGTGCTTGGAAGCTCACTGCCAACTTGGCCAGGCTCAGGTTCTAGAACCTGGGACAGAAGGAGCCCTGAGAGAGAGAGCCGGGGCTGTTTGTGGGCCACCCCGCTGTGTTCTCTGCACGCACATGCACGTGGAGCCCCCCTTCCCTTTAAGCCTGCACTCTGTGTGCTCTTGGGTCAGTTCCCAAGTAGTGGGATTGCTGGGTCATATGGTAGTTCTATTTTTAGTTTTGGTTTTTTTTTTTTACATCTTTATTGGAGTATAACTGCTCAACAATGGTGTGTTAGTTTCTGCTTTATAACAAAGTGAATCAGTTATACATATGTTCCCATATCCCCTCCCTCTTGCGTCTCCCTCCCACCCTGCCTATCCTACCCCTCCAGGAGGTCACAAAGCACCGAGATGATCTCCCTGTGCTATGCGGCTGCTTCCCACTAGCTATCTACCTTACGTTTGGTACTGTATATATGTCCATGCCTTTCTCTCACTTTGTCACAGCTTACCCTTCCCCCTCCCCATATCCTCAAGTCCATTCTCTAGTAGGTCTGTGTCTTTATTCATGTTTTACCCCTAGGTTCTTCATGGCATTTTTTCCCCTTAAATTCCATATATATGTGTTAGCATACAGTATTTGTCTTTCTCTTTCTGACTTACTTCACTCTGTATGACAGACTCCAGGTCTATCCACCTCATTACAAATAGCTCAATTTCGTTTCTTTTTATGGCTGAGTAATATTCCATTGTATATATGTGCCATATCTTCTTTATCCATTCATCCGATGATGGACACTTAGGTTGTTTCCATCTCCGGGCTATTGTAAATAGGGCTGCAACGAACATTTTGGTACCTGACTCTTTTTGAATTAATGGTTTTCTTACGGTATATGCCCAGTAGTGGGATTGCTGGGTCATATGGTAGTTCTATTTGTAGTTTTTTAAGGAACCTCCATACTGTTCTCCATAGTGGCTGTACCAATTCACATTCCCACCAGCAGTGCAAGAGTGTTCCCTTTTTTCCACACCCTCTCCAGCATTTATTTCTAGATTTTTTGATGATGGCCATTCTGACTGGTGTGAGATGCTATCTCATTGTAGTTTTGATTTGCATTTCTCTAATGATTAAAGATGTTGAGTATTATTTCATGTGTTTGTTGGCAGTCTGTATATCTTCTGTGGAGAAATGTCTATTTAGGTCTTCTGCCCATTTTTGGATTGGGTTGTTTCTTTTTTTGTTATTGAGCTGCATGAGCTGCTTATAAATTTTGGAGATTAATCCTTTGTCAGTTGCTTCATTTGCAAATATTTTCTCCCATTCTGAGGGCTGTCTTTTCCTCTTGTTTATGGTTTCCTTTGCTGTGCAAAAGCTTTTAAGTTTCATTAGGTCCCATGTGTTTATTTTTGTCTTTATTTTCATTTCTCTAGGAGGTGGGTCAAAAAGGATCTTGCTGTGATTTATGTCATAGAGTGTTGTGCCTATGTGTTCCTCTAAGAGTTTGATAGTGTCTGGCCTTACATTTAGGTCTTTAATCCATTTTGAGCTTATGTTTGTGTATGGTGTTAGGGAGTGATCTAATCTCATACTTTTACATGTCCTTGTCCAGTTTTCCCAGCACCACTTATTGAAGAGGCTGTCCTTTCTCCACTGTACATTCCTGCCTCCTTTATCAAAGATAAGGTGACCATATGTGCGTGGGTTTATCTCTGGGCTTTCTATCCTGTTCCATTGATCTGTCTTTCTGTTTTTGTGCCAGTACCATACTGTCTTGATTACTGTAGCTTTGTAGTATAGTCCGAAGTCAGGGAGCCTGATTCCTCCAGCTCCATTTTTCATTCTCAAGATTGCTTTGGCTATTCGGGGTCTTTTGTGTTTCCATACAAATTGTGAAATTTTTTGTTCTAGTTCTGTGAAAAATGCCAGTGGTAGTTTGATAGGGATTGCATTGAATCTGTAGATTGCTTTGGGTAGTAGAGTCATTTTCACAATGTTGAGTCTTCCAATCCAAGAACATGGTATATCTCTCCATCTATTTGTATCATCTTTAGTTTCTTTCATCAGTGTCTTATAATTTTCTGCATACAGGTCTTTTGTCTCCTTAGGTAGGTTTATTCCTATATATTTTATTCTTTTTGTTGCAGTGGTAAATGGGAGTGTTTTCTTGATTTCACTTTCATATTTTCATCATTAGTATATAGGAAGGCCAGAGATTGCTCTGCATTAATTTTGTATCCTGCTACTTTACCAAATTCATTGATTAGCTCTAGTAGTTTTCTAGTAGCATCTTTAGGATTCTCTGTGTATAGTATCATGTCATCTGCAAACAGTGACAGCTTTACTTCTTCTTTTCCGATTTGGATTCCTTTTATTTCCTTTTCTTCTGTGATTGCTGTGGCTAAAACTTCCAAAACTAAGTTGAATAAGAGTGGTGAGAGTGGGCAACCTTGTCTTGTTCCTGATCTTAGTGGAAATGGTTTCAGTTTTTCACCACTGAGGACGATGTTGGCTATGGGTTTGTCATATATGGCCTTTATTATGTTGAGGAAAGTTCCCTCTATGCCTACTTTCTGCAGGGTTTTTATCATAAATGGGTGTTGAATTTTGTCGAAAGCTTTCTCTGCATCTATTGAGATGATCATATGGTTTTTCTCCTTCAATTTGTTACTATGGTGTATCACATTGATTGATTTGCGTATATTGAAGAATCCTTGCATTCCTGGAATAAACCCTGCTTGATCATGGTGTATGATCCTTTTAATGTGCTGTTGGATTCTGTTTGCTAGTATTTTGTTGAGGATTTTTGCATCTATGTTCATCAGTGATATTGGCCTGTAGTTTTCTTTCTTTGTGACATCCTTGTCTGGTTTTGGTATCAAGGTGATGGTGGCCTCGTAGAATGAGTTTGGGAGTGTTCCTCCCTCCGCTATATTTTGGAAGAGTTTGAGAAGGATAGGTGTTAGCTCTTCTCTAAATGTTTGATAGAATTTGCCTGTGAAGCCATCTGGTCCTGGGCTTTTGTTTGTTGGAAGATTTTATCACAGTTTCAATTGCAGTGCTTGTGATTGGTCTGTTCATATTTTCTATTTCTTCCTGATTCAGTCTTGGCAGGTTGTGCATTTCTAAGAATTTGGCCATTTCTTCCAGGTTGTCCATTTTATTGGCATATAGTTGCTTGTAGTAATCTCTCATGATCCTTTGTATTTCTGCAGTGTCAGTTGTTACTTCTCCTTTTTCATTTCTAATTCTATTGATTTGAGTCTTCTCCCTTTTTTTCTTGATGAGTCTGGCTAATGGTTTATCAATTTTGTTTATCTTCTCAAAGAACCAGCTTTTAGTTTTATTGATCTTTGCTCTTGTTTCCTTCATTTCTTTTTTTTTTTTTTTTTTTTTTTTTTTTTGCTGTACGTGGGCCTCTCACTGTTGTGGCCTCTCCCGTTGCGGAGCACAGGCTCCGGACGCGCAGGCTCAGCGGCCATGGCTCACGGGCCTAGCCGCTCCGCGGCATGTGGGATCTTCCCGGACCGGGGCACGAACCCGTGTCCCCTGCACCGGCAGGCGGACTCTCAACCACTGCGCCACCAGGGAAGCCCCCTTCATTTCTTTTTCATTTATTTCTGATCTGATTTTTATGATTTCTTTCCTTCTGCTAACTTGGGGGTGTTTTTGTTCTTCTTTCGCTAATTGCTTTAGGTGCAAGGTTAGGTTGTTTATTCGAGATGTTTCCTGTTTCTTAAGGTGGGATTGTACTGCTATAAACTTCCCTCTTAGAACTGCTTTTGCTGCATCCCATAGGTTTTGGGTCGTCGTGTCTCCATTGTCATTTGTTTCTAGGTATTTTTTGATTTCCTCTTTGATTTCTTCAATGATCACTTCGTTATTAAGTAGTGTATTGTTTAGCCTCCATGTGTTTGTATTTTTTACAGATCTTTTCCTGTAATTGATATCTAGTCTCATAGCGTTGTGGTTGGAAAAGATACTTGATACAATTTCAATTTTCTTAAATTTACCAAGGCTTGATTTGTGACCCAAGATATGATCTATCCTGGAGAATGTTCCATGAGCACTTGAGAAAAATGTGTATTCTGTTGTTTTTGGATGGAATGTCCTATAAATATCAGTTAAGTCCATCTTGTTTAATGTATCATTTAAAGCTTGTGTTTCCTTATTTATTTTCATTTTGGATGATCTGTCCATTGGTGAAAGTGGGGTGTTAAGGTCCCCTACTATGAATGTGTTACTGTCGATTTCCCCTTTTATGGCTGTTAGTATTAGCCTTATGTATTGAGGTGCTCCTATGTTGGGTGCATAAATATTTACAATTGTTATATCTTCTTCTTGGATCGATCCCTTGATCATTATGTAGTGTCCTTCTTTGTCTCTTCTAGTAGTCTTTATTTTAAAGTCTGTTTTGTCTGATATGAGAATTGCTGCTCCTGCTTTCTTTTGGTTTCTACATTTGCATGGAATATCTTTTTCCATCCCCTTACTTTCAGTCTGTATGTGTCTCTAGGTCTGAAGTGTGTCTCTTGTAGACAGAATATATATAGGTCTTGTTTTTGTATCCATTCAGCCAATCTGTGTCTTTTGGTGGGAGCATTTAGTCCATTTACATTTAAGGTAATTATCAATATGTATGGTCCTATTCCCATTTTCTTAATTGTTTTGGGTTCGTTATTGTAGGTCTTTTCCTTCTGTTGTGTTTCTTGCCTACAGAAGTTCCTTTAGCATTTGTTGTAAAGCTGGTTTGGTGGTGCTGAACTCTCTCAGCTTTTGCTTGTCTGTAAACGTTTTAATTTCTCCATCAAATCTGAATGAGATCCTTGCTGGGTAGAGTAATCTTGGTTGCAGGTTTTTCTCCTTCATCACTTTAAGTATGTCCTGCCATTCCCTTCTGGCTTGCAGAGTTTCTGCTGAAAGATCAGCTGTCAACCTTATGGGGATTCCCTTGTGTGTTATTTGTTGTTTTTCCCTTGCTGCTTTTAATATGTTTTCTTTGTATTTAATTTTTGACAGTTTGATTAATATGTGTCTTGGCGTATTTCTCCTTGGATTTATTCTGTATGGGACTCTCTGTGCCTCCTGGACTTGATTAACTATTTCCTCTCCCATATTAGGGAAGTTTTCAACTATAATCTCTTCAAATACTTTCTTATTCCCTTTCTTTTTCTCTTCTTCTTCTGGAACCCGTATAATTTGAATGTTGGTGCGTTTAATGTTGTCCCAGAGGTCTCTGAGACTGTCCTCAGTTCTTTTCATTCTTTTTTCTCTATTCTGCTCTGCAGTAGTTATTTCCACTATTTTGTCTTCCACGTCTCTTATCCGTTCTTCTGCCTCAGTTATTCTATTGATCCCATCTAGAGTTTTAATTTCATTTATTGTGTTGTTCATCATTGCTTGTTTCATCTTTAGTTCTTCTAGGTCCTTGTTAACTGTTTCTTGCATTTTGTCTATTCTATTTCCAAGATTTTGGATCATCTTTACTATCATTATTCTGAGTTCTTTTTCAGGTAGACTGCCTATTTCCTCTTCATTTATTAGGTCTGGTGGGTTTTTATCTTGCTCCTTCACCTGCTGTGTGTTTTTCTGCCTTCTCATTTTGCTTATCTTACTGTGTTTGGGGTCTCCTTTTTGCAGGCTGCAGTTCGTAGTTCCCGTTGTTTTTGGTGTCTGTCCCCAGTGGCTAAGGTTGGTTCAATGGGTTGTGTAGGCCTCCTGGTGGAGGGGACTAGTGCCTGTGTTCTGGTGGATGAGGCTGGATCTTGTCTTTCTGGTGGGCAGGTCCACGTCTGGTGGTGTGTTTTGGGGTGTCTGTGGACTTTTTATGATTTTAGGCAGCCTGTCTGCTAATGGGTGGCGTTGTGTTCCTGTCTTGCTAGTTGTTTGGCATAAGGTGTCCAGCACTGTAGCTTGCTGGTCGTTGAGTGAAGCTGGGTGTTGGTGTTGAGATGGAGATCTCTGGAAGATTTTCGCCATTTGATATTATGTGGAGCTGGGAGGTCTCTTGTGGACCAGTGTCCTGAAGTTGGCTCTCCCACCTCAGAGGCACAGCACTGACTCCTGGCTGCAGCACCAAGAGCCTTTCATCCACACGGCTCCTCAGTTTGGGATGATTCGTTGTCTATTCATGTATTCCACAGATGCAGGGTACATCAAGTTGATTGTGGAGCTTTAATCCACTGTTTCTGAGGATGCTGGAAGAGATTTCCCTTCCTCTTCTTTGTTCTCACAGCTCCCGGGTCTCAGCTTTGGATTTGGCTCCGCCTCTAAGTGTAGGTCGCCGGAGGGCATCTGTTCTTCGCTCAGGACAGGGTTAAAGGAGCAGCCGCTTCGGGGACTCTGGCTCACTCAGGCCGTGGGGGAGGGAGGGGCACGGAGTGCGGGGCGAGCCTGCGACGGCAGAGGCCGGCGTGACGTTGCACCAGCCCGAGGCGCGCTGTGCGCTCTCCCAGGGGAGCCATCCCTGGATCCCGGGACCCCGGCAGTGGCGGGCTGCACAGGCTCCCCGGAAGGGGGGCGTGGACAGTGACCTGCGCTCGCACACAGGCCTCTTGGCGGCGGCAGCAGCAGCCCCAGCGTCCCACGCCCAGTCTCTGGGGTCCGCGCTTTCAGCCGTGGCTCGCGCCCGTCTCTGGAGCTCCCTTAAGCAGCGCTCTTAATCCCCTCTCCTCGCGCACCAGGAAACAAAGAGGGAAGAAAAAGTCTCTTGCCTCTTCGGCAGGTCCAGACCTTTTCCCAGACTCCCGGCTAGCTGTGGCGCATTAGCCCCTTCAGGCTGTGTTCATGCTGCCAGCCCCAGTCCTCTCCCTGCGCTCCGACCGAAGCCCGAGCCTCAGCTCCCAGCCGCGCCCGCCCCGTCGGGCAAGCAGACAAGCCTCTCGGGCCAGTGAGTGCCGGTCGGCCCCGATCCTCTGTGCGGGAATCTCTCCGCTTTTCCCTTCGCACCCCTGTTGCTGTGCTCTCCTCCGCGACTCGGAAGCTTCCCCCCCTCCACCACCCGCAGTCTCTGCCCGCAAAGGGGCTTCCTAGTGTGTGGAAACCTTTCCTCCACAGCTCCCTCCCACTGGTGCAGGTCCCGTCCCTATCCTTTTGTTTCTGTTTATTCTTTTTTCTTTTGCCCTACGCAGGTACGTGGGGAGTTTCTTGCCTTTTGGGAGGTCTGAGGTCTTCTGCCAGCGTTCAGTAGGTGTTCTGTAGTTGTTGTTCCACATGTTGATGTATTTCTGGTGTATCTGTGGGGAGGAAGGTGATCTCCACGTCTTACTTTCCTCCATCTTCCCTGGAAGTCTAGGAGCTGCATCCTATTTTTAGTTTTTTAAGGAACCTCCATACTGTTCTCCATAGTGGCTGTATCAATTTACATTCCCACCAACAGTGCAAGAGGGTTTCCTTTTCTCCACACCCTCTTCAGCATTTATTGTTTGTAGATTTTTTGATGATGGCCATTCTGACCGGTGTGAGATGATATCTCATAGTAGTTCTTTTGTGTTTTTGTTTTGTTTTGCGGTATGTGCCTCTGCGGTACATGGGCCTCGCACTGTTGTGGCCTCTCCTGTTGCAGAGCACAGGCTCCGGATGCGCAGGCCCAGCGGCCATGGCTCACGGGCCCAGCCGCTCTGCAGCACGTGGGATCTTCCCGGACTGGGGCACGAACCCATGTCCCCTCATCGGCAGGTGGACTCTCAACCACTGTGCCACCAGGGAAGCCCTCATTGTAGTTTTGATTTGCATTTCTCTAATGATTAACGATGTTGAGCATTCTTTCGTGTGTTTGTTGGCAATCTGTATATCTTCTTTGGAGAAATGTCTATTTAATTTGTATAGAAACACAAAAGACCCCGAATAGCCAAAGCAATCTTGAGAATGAAAAACGGAGCTGGAGGAATCAGGCTCCCTGACTTCAGACTATACTACAAAGCTACAGTAATCAAGACAGTGGTACTGGCACGAAAACAGAAATATAGGTCAGTGGAACAGGATAGAAAGCCCAGAGATGACCCACGCACATATGGTCACCTTATCTTTGATAAAGGAGGCAAGAGTATACAGTGGAGAAAAGACAGCCTCTTCAGTAAGTGGTGCTGGGAAAACTGGACAGGTACATGTAAAAGAATGAAATTAGAACACTTCCTAACACCATACACAAAAATAAACTCCAAATGGATTAAAGACCTAAATGTAAGGCCAGAAACTATCAAACTCTTAGAGGAAAACAGAGGCAGAGAACACTTTCTGATATAAATCACAACAAGATCCTTTTGGACCCACCTCCCAGAGAAATGGAAATAAAAACAAAGATAAACAAATGGGACCTGATGAAACTTCAAAACTTTTGCACAGCAAAGGAAACCATAAACAAGACCAAAAGACAACCCTCAGAATGGGAGAAAATATTTGCAAACGAAGCAACTGACAAAGGATTAATCTCCAAAATTTACAAGCAGCTCATGCAGCTCAGTATCAAAAAAGCAAACAACCCAATCCAAAAATGGGCAGAAGACCCCTGTTCTTTTGCCCTCCACTTAAACTTGACGTTCAGGTTCTGCCCTCAGCCTTGGTCATTCTCCACCTCGACGCCCTGGGGGTATGTTGGAGTGAGGAGCTTTTTCGAATGCACTGGCCTGTCCTCCTCAGAGTAAGGGCAACAGCTCCGTCCGCCCTCCCTGGGGCTGTGAGCAGACTGCGGGTCAGGACGAGGTGGCTTCGTCCTCACCACTGTGAATGCTGCCTGACACTAGCTCGGGGCGACAGCGACAGCAGTCAGCAGGGTTGGGCCGGGCTGCGCAGCCTGGGTGGCACGGAGGAGGGGGGCGCTTGTGCTCCGACCGGTCATACTCCCCAGTGCAGCAGTCAGACGCACTCCCTCCCACAGAGAGTCCGGAGTGTGATGCTGACGGTGGCCCATCACACGGAGACGTCCGGCATGTTCACGCCTGCTGTGTGCGCTTTTAACCCTCCCTCCCCGCAGAGATGGCCAGGCAGGCTCCCGGCTGGCGCTGAGTGCGGCGTGTGCTCCCTTCCACGGCCTCGAGCTGCTTCTCATCCCTCACCACCCACCGCGCCCGTCTTCCTTCCTGGACGGCGGAGCCTCTCCGGACCTTTCCTGCGAGCGGCCTGTCAGACGCCTCTTCTCTGCTATTCCGCCGGCATCTAAAAGGTGCCATTTCCCAACAGAACCAGTGCTCTCACTGCCACGCTGCGCTGGGAATCTTCGCCAAATTCCTGCCTCTTCCATGAAAGCTTCCCTTCCCCAGGCTCCTGGCCTCCAGAAACATCCCCCCGGCGGCAGTCACCCTACGGCAGATTTCCTTTCCCAACGCCCCCTGAAGATGAGCTCCCAGAGACCGATCCTTCTATCCTCCTAGCCTTCTGTCCTCTAGCCTCCTGTGGCCAGGCCAGCACTTGGCACATGATGGGCGTACAGTGGTCGTTTACTGAATGAAGAAAGTGAGCCGTCAGGCAGGTGGGCCTGGTTTGGAGTTTCTGCATCCGGATTGCGGTCCTCCTTTGGCAGGTACTCATAGTTACCTGTGGCCATCAAAGCAGCACAGGTAATTCCTGACATTTCTAGGAACTCTTTGAATTATGACATAATGAACATTCCATGAGGTGACTTCACTGCTGCAATTTTAAAAGTTCTGGAAAGAGGGCCATGGCCGCAATTACATCTGAGCCCACTAGGTGCCGCTGTTGTCGCTGCCCATGGAAGATGTTGGCCCGGGGGTGGGGTCCCTGCCTTCTGTCCTGTAGGTCAGTCTGTCTCCTTCCTTTTGACCTCCTCCCTCGCTTCCCCAACACCTCCCAACTCATAGTTTGGAATCTACATTTGGGTTTGGTTTAACCTCTGAATTTCAGGCCTTGGGGAACAGGCAGCAAATCCATCCTGCTCTGGCTCTGTGGATGGTCTCATTTTGTTCCAGGCAGTGGAGATTGAGAGCAGTTGCTCACCCTTACTGAGTCTGAAATTCCCTACTTAAAATCCGATTTAATTCCTCGTGTTTCTTTATAAAAACAGAATAACCCTCTCACCCTTTTTCCTGGGCTTCCTTTCCAAGGTCTTAATCGTGTTCCTTCTCTGACCCTCTCTTGGCCGTGGCACCATCCTTTATCTAGAGACCACATTTGTGGACACGGTCTGAGAGCCGCTGAACCGGAGGAAACAGAGATCCAGTCAGGCCCGGGGCTGCTCTGTCCTGTTACCATTGGGCTGCCTGAACTTTTTCTCATCCCGTGCCTCAGTTTCCCCAGTGGCTGGCCAGCTCCAGGTTTCAAAGGCCAATGTTTCAAAAGGAATGGTGGTGGGGTGACGGAGTGTAGGTGATTTTTTTCTGAATATGTTTCGGGGGCGTTTCATTGTCTTTTCAGTAATAAAGGATGATGTGCTGTAAAGGTATTTAGGAAGGTGACAGTCCGAGAACAGAGTTACATCCCCTCGTGAGAGTTTAACCACATTCCGCCGGCGTCCCCAAGCCTGCAGAGAAGCCATTCTCCCTGTTCTATAGCCTCTAGTTTTGCCTCGCTCAGCTTACCGCAGTTAATCTGCTTTTCTTCATCACCTAATTCAACGATGCCCTTTGAAGGCTCCTGTGGGAAATCATCCTTAAAAAGTGGAAGGAGAACAGGCCCCTGCTTACGGAGCCCTAATGTGGGGACCCGCTCCGGCCCCTCTCCTGCCACTGTCCCAGGGACCCTCACGGCCCGTGTGGTCCCATTGCCCCATGAGGAACGTGCGCCCCGCTGCCCCCTGGAGAACCTGGAGGCAGTGGGCGGGGTGGCCTACACACAGCCTCCTGTGAGGCCCCGCAGAGCCTGTGTAATCTTCCCTCAGGTGCCCTTTTCCTGCCTCCCTCTGTACTTGGATAAGCTCGCTGATGCCACAGATCTTTACACTCTACCGTTTTCTGAAGGATGAGATGGTTTTAAATCTCTACTGTGCAGCTTATTCTGAGGAGACAGGGAGATTGATTCTTTCAATTATCTTCTAGAAAATGAACAAATGTGTTTACATATTTGCTCAGGAGGTCAGTTCATTTGGAAAAGCAGAGAATGAAGTACAAGAACCTTGTCCCGGAGCTCGAGCTCCTTCTGCAGCATGTGCTGCATGCAGGCTCTGCCCCAAGGGGAGGCCGTGTCCCCAGGTGTTCCTGAGCTGCACGCCACTGTCTCTGCACAGTGCAGCATCTGGTGATAGAGTCACAGATGCCAGGGGTGTGGGAGGGTCCCTTGTCCGAGGAGTGTTGGCATTTTTAGAGGAAGAGGCTGATTAACTCAAAGGAAAGACTATCAGGCGTCCCCTCCCCTGGGTGGGGGGATCCCTCCTCTGCCCTCATCCCAGTCATGTAACAGGCAGGGAGGGGCAGCGGGGAAGGCTTGTCTCTGCACACAGCTTAGTCATTGCCTAGTCTCAGTGTTGTGGTCAGAAAAGATGCTTGATATGATTTCAGTTTTCTTAAATTTACTGTGAATTGATTTGTGGCCTAGCATGTGATCTATCCTGGAGATTGTTACATGTGCACTTGAAAATGGTGTGTATTCTGCTGCTTTGGGGTAGAATGTTTTATAAACAGCAATGGACTGGCCTGAAGGCCAGTGTTTCTGGACTGATTTTCCGTCTGGATGATCTCTCCACTGACGTCAGTTAGGTGTTCAAGTCCCCTGCAAATATTGTGTTACTGTCAGTTTCTCCCTTTATGTTTGTTAATATTTGCACTATGGATTTAGGTGCGCCTATGTTGGGTGCATATATACTTACAATTGTTCTATCTTCTTGGATTGACCTTGGATTAATCCTTTGATCATTATGTAATGTCCTTGTCTTCTGTTACAGTCTTTGTTTCCATTTGTATGGAATATCTTTCTCCATCCTTTCACTTTAAGTTTGTGTGTCTAGATCTTTTTTTTTTTTTTTTTTTTTTTTTTTTTTTTGCAGTGCGCAGGCCTCTCACTGTTGTGGCCTCTCCCGTTGCGGAGCACAGGCTCTGGACGCACAGGCTCAGCGGCCATGGCTCATGGGCCTAGCCACTCCGCGGCATGTGGGATCTTCCTGGACCGGGGCACAAACCCATGTCCCCTGTATCGGCAGGCAGACTCTCAACCACTGCGCCACCAGGGAAGCCCTGTGTGTCTAGATCTTAAATGATTCTCTTGGAGGCCGTCACTGAGGGCCCAGTGTGGGTGTGACCTTTGTCCCACTTCATATCCAGGGCCTCTGCCACCCTGGCTGCGGGGCTGAGACAACAGCCTTTCTCCCAGGACACAGCTTGCAAACTGACACCGTGTCGTGCTGTTATTTTTCTTACAAAGTTTAGGAGGAAAGAGAACTTCTTGAATGCATGGTTTTAACAAAAGCAGGGACATGAAAGGCTTAAAATGCCATTTAAAAATCAGGGTGGGCAGGTTTCTTTGTGGAGGAGAACTGTTTACACCTGGCCAGCTCTCCTCACCTCTTACCTTTCCGGCTCCAGAGGAGATGGACTCCTGCTGCAGAGACTGGAAGAGTTTCCTTCTGAAGCTCCTGATGCTTCACGGAGCTGGGTTTTTGAGCTGCTTGAGCAAGAAGGGAGATAAGACATGCGTTCCTGCTGGGTCCTCAGCTCTGGACGTGTGAGCTGCGGCCCCAACTCCCCTGAGTCTGGCTGACTTAAGAGCGAAGTGGGAAGACGGAGCAGAGTGTGACGGTCCCTTTAACAAAGGTCCCATGGGGGACCAGCCCTCCTGGCAGACGGCTCATCACCGAAGGCTCAGTGTGTGTGAACGCACGGCAATTTCGGGATGGCGGGCTGTGCGGGCCATTCTTTCCTTTTCTCCCTCATGTGTACTTTCTGCACAAACATGTAGTAGTAGTAAAATAAGAGAAAAAAAGGTATTTGAAAAATAGAAGTAAACATATTATAGCTTTTATTTTTGTGGAAACTCAATAAGAAACATTATATAGGTATTTAGAAAAAGACTTGAGAGGCCAAACTTCTGAGGGGCATGTTTTTATTATAAATGTAATATGGTTGATTAATGAAAAATCACAATGAAGTACCGAGAAAATGTTTGTCAATATAAAAGTTTTAGCAGCATTTCCATAGTTTCAGGCTCTAGCATTAGTCACACTTCCTCCCACTATCGAAAAAGAAGACGCCAGTGGGGCTCCAGCAGCCCCACTTAGTGAAGGCCTCAAGGAAATCCTCAAGTCCAGTGTATTGTCTAACAGCTCAGCCCTCCCCACTCCTGAGCTTCCACAATGTCAAAGCACTTGCCTCCGTGTCTGAGGTTAGAGGTCCATCCTTCAGGCTGCAGGGGAGGAGGGGGCGGAAATTTAAACTGGACTTGATATGTAGTGCTCGATCACGTGTCCTCACCGCTTGTACCTTCTCTACACGGACAACAAGGAAGGGCCAAGATCTGGCACGGGGCAGCGGTGGCAGCGTGGTGGCGGGGAGGGGGACTGGAAGTGGGACGTGCACAGGTGGGGGGCTGGTGCCTCACCATACACCCTGCTCCAGGGCAGCTCAGAGCATGGTGGTCCTGCCGCATCCCAGGCTAATGGTAGGATTAGTGAGAAGGGGAAACAAAGAGTATGAAAATATAATACTGGCAAACTATTCCCCTGCTTCTTTGGTACTTTCCAAACTTCTCTGATCAAAAAAGGATAAGGGAAGCACACCATTAAAAAATTACAGTTTTAAGTATTTACAGAAGCAATTATGATATATTACATAATCAATACACAGTATATGAACAAATTCTTCAGTGAAAGCACTTGTGAACTCCTGTTCCAGTATTCAATAGCACACTGACACACATACACCTTCCCAAATGGGTATCATCCATCCTGTATCTCTCTTACGTTACAGTATATTAAATGGGAAAAAAAATACCGTTTTCCAATCTACACTTTCCTTTTCAAAGGTTCTTAAAATCCGCCACTGAAATCAGTATGTACAAAGATTTGTTGAATATCGAATCCTAGGCAAGTGTCTCCACTCCCATTTCGAGTATGTCTGAAATAGCACTACCTATTATTCTATGTATACCATATATATTTAATATATAAGTAACCGCACCATGTTATATCACCACGATACCAGTTTAGTGCACATGATTATGTACAGTAGTCAAGTTAGCTCTGGAGGACGACTCTACACCTGGGTGGACGGTGTGGTTTGGAACATCACAGAGGGTCGTGGAGGCGCTGGCGGGAGACAGCACGCAGCGCCCACACGCAGCCCGGCCCATCCCGCGTTTACCGGCTGGAAGAGGACCGGTCACACGAACGGAAGGATCCCGTACACGAGCAGAGCCATGACGGCAGCACTGAACAGCCCCGCTACAGGCACGGTCACGAACCAGGCCACAAAGATGTTCCGGAAGAGGCGCCAGTCCACGGCCTTCCGCGAGCGAATCCAGCCCACGGCCACCACCGAACCCACCTGGAGGGGCACAGGCGTTTCAGAGTCAAACCAGAGGCGAGACACAGTCTACACACTCGACCGATGTTAACTGGCTAATCTCAGAAATAAACTACATCACAGGATTCCCAATTCTTCCCCCTAAATTGGGTAAGAGCTTTTTAAAAGACTTTTTAGATTTTAGGTACAATTATTTTAGGATTATTCCATTCAGAATACGGTTCTGATGCACTTTTCCACCTGTATTCTGCTCTATTTGAGTGGAAGCTTAGCCAACCAAATGTTTTCTAATCCCCCTGCACTTTATCAACTAGCGATGACTGCCCTCGTTTTAAAGATTTAAAGTATCCCAGGCAGGATACTTCTTATTACAGTACGTGAACCTGCTATAAGTACACAAGGAAATGGCAATAAAGTATCCTTCTCCCGGAATAACAGCATCATAAAATGTTGGAGCTGGAGACCTCTGCAAATATCTAATCCATCTAATCCCCGTGGCTCAGTTTGCAGAGAATAAAACATTTCCAGACGGTCTGGGGCATGAGGAGATCTGTAAATCACGGCAGGTTGAGAACTAGAGCTGAGGCCTCTTGATCTTAAACTGGTTTTCTCCACTATCTCCAACTGCCTTGCAGTCCTTGTACTTTAGTTGATTAAAAAATTAATTAACTAAATGGAGCATAAATATAATTGGATCTAAACTGTCAATCATGCCTCACAAAATGATAGAGATACTTGAAAATCAGAATGTTAACCTGGATTAAGATATTCTTCTGTACACTCGCAGTTCATTTTGTGATTTGTTGAAAATGTACAAGGGAAAACCCCACAACTTTAAGTATCTAAAAATGGACATCATAAGAAAGTACAAATCCTGTAGCATCTCACGCCTCACTCAGGCTCTGATAAAGCTCAGAGACGTGCCCTTGACGGTGCCCTTGGCCACTGGGAGGTGGCCCCTGAAGATCTCCAGGAAACAGGCTTCGTCTCTACTGACCCACAAATAGTTCAGAGTCAGAAGGGGCCAATGAGGTTCAAAGAGCAACTGGGGTCTATTCTGGGGTCAACAGAAAAAATAAAATCCAACACTTTACTTGTTTATGGAAGCAAACTGGAACACCAAAACCAGCAGCATATTTAAAGGCAGTTAATCTGACATTTTGACAACCCAAGCCGTGATTAACCAGCGATTCCATACACCTCCAGGTAGCAACGAACAACCCATCAAAGGGGCATCAAAATGATCATTCTATGTAAACCCTTTGTCTATAACCAGTGTACTGCACGAACCTGATTATCCTGCTTAGCAGTTCCTAGCACACGCCAGCCAATTGAGACTTTTCTACTGCAAAAGGACTAGCTAGGTTCTGCTGGTCCTCGAATATGGTCAAATCCACTAACACTAGTTTCCGAGATTAGACTCTCCTTGTTACCATCCCTCCAGGGCCTGTCCCTCTTCAGCGCACTTCAGCTCGGCTCACACACACAGAACATGCTCAAGTCTCAAGGCTATCTATGCCCTCTTCCTTTGTTAAAACACTTTTCTTAAAAAAGCATAGAAGTAATATAATCATATTATAGCAAGTTTATGTAATAGGAGTGGACAATTACCCACTACTAGTGGGTTACCCAAAACCACCACTATTGTCATGTTTATATATTCCTTTCTACTATTTTTTATAAATATACCTTTATTTGTAAACAATAGGGTACACTACTATTTCCTTTCTTTAAGAAAATAAGCATCTTCCCGTAGTGCTCACAGACTTCATGAGTATCATGTAAAACGGTACACCCTATAGGTGGATGTACCTTAATTTATTTAAACATTTCCAATTTGCCTCTAATCTTTCCCTATTAGAAATAATTTCATGATTAATATACTCATTCATATAGCTTATATTTAGGCTTTAAAAAATAATATTCCCTGAAATGGATTATTAGTTACAGGGGGCATTTAAAAAATATCTTGAAATAATGTGGGAACTTAGAGAAAATCTGCAAGAACTCTCACACACCCCTTACGCAAATTCACCAATTTTTAATATTTTGCCACAATCATGAAGAAACATTTTAATACCACTGAAATATCCTGTTCCTCACCAACTGCCCGCCTGCCCCGCCCCCCGCCAACTTCTGCTAAAGATTTAGCAATCCAAGCTTTATTACAGGGGTTGCAAAGTGGTGATTTACCAACTCCCTTCCCATGTTATCAGATGGAATGTTACTTTGAGAAAGAACTCTTTCCTCTCCTAATGCATTTTAGGATCTTGATACCTACTGCCAAATCAGTTGTAAATGTACAAGGGCATCCATAATCTGTGAATTTCAGCATACTGACTGACGATCCTGTAAATATAAGGATCCTGTAAATTGTTCTCTTTTTGCTAATCAATCAACAAAACATGTGTTACTGTTGCTTTTATTTGCATATCTTTAATTACTACTAAGGCTGAACTTTATTTATATATCCAATTTTACTCCCTCTAGTCTTTAAGATATAAAAATTGTCCCTTCCATAAAGATGCAAAACATGACACCAAAATATAAAACATGGGAGGTGGGGGAGGAGTAAAAAAACGTAGAGCTCTTAGAATGTGTTGGAACTTCAATGACTATCAGTTTAAAACAAGTAGATATAGGTTGATGTATATGAACTACACGATAACCACAAATCAAAAACTTGTAACAGATGCACAAAAAGCAAAGAGAAAGGAACTCAAGCATAACACTAAGCAAAATCATCAAACTATAAGGGAAGAGACTAAAAGAGGAAGAAAAGAACAAAGAACTACAGAAACAACCAGAAAACAAATAAAGTGGCAATAAGTACATACCTATCAATAATCACTTTAAACATAAATGGACTAAATGGTTCAATCAAAAGACACAGGGTGGCTGAATAGATTAAAAAACAAGACCCATCTATATGCTGCCTACAAGAGTCTCACTTCAGAGCTAAAGACACCCATAGACTGAAACTGAAGGGATGAGAAAAGGTATTCCATGCAAATGGAAATGAAAAGAAAGCTGGGGTAGCAATACTCATATCAGACAAAATAGACTTTAAAACACAGTCTATAACAAAAGATAACAAAGTGCATTATATAATGATAAGAGGGTCAATCCAAGAAGAGGATATAACATTTAGAGACATATATGCACCTAACATAGGAACACTTATATAAAGCAAATATTAACAGACATAAAGGGAGAAACTGACAATAATACAATAACAGTGGGGGACTTTAATTCCCCACTTACATCAATGGATAGACTGATCATCCAGACAAAAAATCAGAAAGGAAACACTGGTCTTAAATGAAACATCAGATGATCATCTACAGAACATTCCATCCAAAACCTGCAGTATATACATTCTTTTCAAGTGCACGTGGAACTTCCCCCAGGATGGATCACACAAAACTAGTCTCAATAAATTTAAGAAGATTAAAATTATATCAAGCATCTTTTTCAACCACAACAGTATGAAACTAGAAATCAATTACAGGAAAAAAAATGGAAAAAACACTAAACAACAAAAGACTAAACAACCTGCTACTGAAAAACCAATGGGTCAATGAAGAAATCAAAGAGGAAATAAAAAGATACCTTGACAGATAAATGAAAGTAAAAACACAACTGTCCAAAATCTGTGGAATGCAGCAGAAGTAGTTCTAAGAGGGAAGTTTATAGTGATACAGGCTTACCTCAAGAAACAAGAAAAATCTCAAATAAACAACCTAACTTTCCATCTAAAGGAATTAGAAAAGGAAGAACAAAGCCCAAAGTAGCAGAAAGAAGGAATAATAAAGATCAGAGAGGGAATAGAGACCAAAAAAAAAAAAAAAATAGAAAAGATCAGTGAAACCAGAGATGTTTTTCCTCAAAAAAAACAAAACAAAACAAAACAAAAAACCTGACAAACCTTTATCCAGACTCATGATAAAAAGAGAGAGGGCACAAATAAACAAAATTAGAAATGAAAGAGAAGTTGCAACCAATATCAAACAAGCATAAGAGACAACTACCAACAGTTATATGCCAACAAACTGGACAACTTAGAAGAAATGGATAAATTCCCAGGCACACACAATCTTCTAAGACTGAGTCAGGAATAAAAGATCTGAACAGACCAATAACTAGTATTGAAACTGAATCCATAATCAAAAAACTCCCAATAAAGAGAAGTCCAGGACCAGAGGGCTTGACAGAGGAATTCTACCAAACATTTAAATAATTAATACCTATCCTTCTCAAACTATTCCAAGAAATTGAAGAGGAGAGAACACTTCCAAACCTGTTTTACGAGGCCAGTATTACCTGGATATCAAAACCAGACAAAGATGCTACAAAAAAGGAAAATTACAGGACAATATCCTTGATAAACACAGATGCAAAACTCAACAAAACATTAGCAAACTGAATTCAACAATACATAAAAAAGATAATACACCATGATCAAGTGGGATTTATTCCTGGGATGCAAGGATAGTTTAATGTCCACAAATCAATCAACATGATACACCTCATTAACAAAATGAAGGATAAAAATCACATGATCACCTCAATAGATGCAGAAAAAGCATTTAACAAAATTCCACATCCTTTTATGATAAAAAAATCTCAACAAAGTTGGTATGGAGGGAACATATCTCAACATAATAAAGGCCATTTATGATAAACCCACAGCTAACATCATACTCAATGGTGAAAAACTGAAAGCTTTTCCTCTAAGATCAGGAACAAGACAAGGATGTCCACTCTCATCACTTCTATTTAACATTGTATTGGAAATCCCAGCCACAGCAATCAAATAAAAAGAGAGAGAGAGAGAAATAAAAGGCATCCAATTGGAAAGGAAGAAGTAAAACTGTCACTGTTTGCAGATGACATGATCCTATATTTAGAAAACCCTAAGGACTTCACCAAACAACTGCTAGAACTAATAAATGAGTTCAGTAAAGTTGTAAGATACAAGAGTAATATAAAGAAATCTGTTGGATTTCCATACACTAATAATGAACTATCAGAAAGAGAAACCAAGAAAACAATCCCATTTATAGTCAAACCAAAAAGGATAAAATACCTGTGAGTAAATTTAACCAAGCAGGTGAAAGACCTGTACTCTGAACACTAGAAGACACTGATGAAGGAAACTGGAGACAATACAAATAAATGGAAAGATACCTTGTGTTCATGGACTGGAAGAATAATATTGTTAAAATGTCAACACTACCCAAAGCAATCTACAGATTTAATGCAAAGCCTATCAAAATACCCATGACATTTTTCACAGAACTAGAACAAATAGTCCTAAAATTTGTGTGGAACCACAAAAGACCCTGGATAGCCAAAGCAATCTTGAGAAAAGAGAACAAAGCTGGAGGTATCATGCTCCTTGACTTCAGACTACACTATAAAGCTACAGTAAAGCTACAGTAATCAATACAGCAATATGTTACTGCACAAGAACAGACAAACAGTTCAATGGAACAGAACAGAGAGCCCAGAAATAAACTCACGCACTTATGGTCAATTCATCTATGACAAAGGAGGCAAGAATATAAAATGGGGAAAAAACAATCTCTTCAATAAGTGGTGCTGGGAAAACTGGACAGCAACATGTAAAATAATGAAATTGGAACATCTTCTCACACCATATACAAAAACTCAAAATGGGTTAAAGACCTAAATGCAAGACCTGACGCCATAAAACTCCTAGAAGAAAACAAAGGCAGTATGGTCTTTGACATTGGTCTTAGCAATATTTTTTTGGATATGTCTCCTCAGGCAAGGGAAACAAAAGCAAAAATAAACAAACAGGACCTAATCAAACTAAAAAGCTTTTGCACAGTGAATGAAACCATCAACAAAATGAAAAGGCAAGCTACTTAATGGGAGAAGATATTTGCAAATGATATGTCCAATAAGGGGGGAATATTCAAATACATAAACAATTCATACAACTCAATATAAAAAAAGAAACAACCCGATTAAAAAATGGGCAGAGGACCTAAATAGGCATTTTTTCAAAAAGACGTATAGATGGCCAGCAGGCACATGAAAAGCTGCTCGAAGTCACTAATCATCGGGGAAATGCAAATCAAAACCACAATGAGACATCACCTCACACCTGTCAGAATGGTTATCAACAAAAAGACCACAAATATATAACAAATGTTGGCAAGATGTGGAGAAAAGGGAACCCTGGTACACTGTTGGTGGAAATGTAAACTGGTGCAGCCACTATGGAAACCAGTATGGCGGTTCCTTAAAAAAGTGGAAATAGAACTACTATATAATCCAGCAATTCCACTCATGGGTATTTCTCCAAAGAAAATGAAAACACTAACTTGAAAAGATATGTGCACCCAACATTCACAGCAACATTATTTACATACAAGAGCCAAGATATGGAAGCGACGTAAGTGTCCATCAACAGATGGATAAAGGAGAAGTACTGAGGCACAAGGGAATATTACTCAGCCATAAAAAGGAATGAAATGCTGCCATGTGCAACAACATGGATGAATCTGGAGGGTATTATGCTAAGTGACATAAGTCAGAGAGACACAAATACTGTATGTTTTTACTTATATGTGGAATCTAAAAAATAAGACAAATAAATATAACAAAACAGAAAGAGACTCACAGAATCAGAGAACAAACTAGTGGTTACCAGAAGGGACAGGGGTGGGGAGAAGGGTAAGAGATGAAGGGGATTAAAAGGTACAAACCACTAGGTATAAAATAAATAAGTTATAAGGGTGTAATATACAGCACAGGGAATATAATCAATATTTTATAATAACTTTGTATGGAGTATCATCTATAAAAATATCAAATTACTATGTTGTACACCTGGAACTACTATATTGTAAGTCAACTATAATTCAATTTAATAAACACCAGCTAAAATAACATCATGATAACATAAAAAAATCTCTTCATGTATTTTGCCCATTTACATATTGGAATCTAAATGTGTCTCTTATTTGTTTATGTGGTGTTTAAACAAATATTAACTCTGATATTTAATGCAAATACTTTCTCAATCCACTATTTTGCTTTCACTTTTAAGTTTCTAATTTCATGCAATATAATATGCTATGCTTTCCTTCTGTGATTTATCCTTAGCTTGAATATTTGATAAATTCTCATTTATTTTAAATTTTCTAAGATAAAATTGTTTTATTCTAAATTTTAAAATAGTTTAAAAACATCAAGCCATCAGATATGTGTTCACATATTTTGAGAACTGTGGGTCTACTTTTATTTTTCTAGGGTGACAGCCAGTTACTCAACTTCACTTATTGGTTAAAATTTTCCTGCCCCAAACTATATGCTCATATTACTAGGTTCTATCTCTGGTCTATCTACTTTTTTTATACAAGTATCTAATTTTCTATTATTGTGGTAAAATACATAATGCAAAATTTATCATTTTAACAATTTTTAAGTGTACAAGTTAGTGGCATATAGATCCTCATTGTTTGGCAGCCATCACCACCATTTATCTGCAGAACTTTTTTGTCATCCCAAACTGAAACTCTCTGCCCATCAGCCCTCCTTCCCCCCACCCTCCTGCCTCCTGTTTCCTTACAGCAGACTTCCTATCTGGTGAGGCTACTCCCTCTTCATCGCTTTTCTCTGTAGATCATTTTATATTCTTGCTAATTTAACCTACCAAATTAACTTTAGCCTTATTTTGGAAAGTTATGAGAAAAATTTGGGTGGGCTAGTGTTTGAGGACTTTCCCACCCAATGACAGTGTGTCTCACATTCAGGTTTTCTTTTACCTCTGAGCAAAGCTTTGTGCCTTTTTCATGTACATCATTCACTTTACTAGGATTTTCAAATGCCTTTTTGGCACGTATTTCAACAGATGACCGTACGTTGTTTTCTTTTTTTTTTTTTTTTTTTTCTTTTTGCGGTATGCGGGCCTCTCACTGTTGTGGCCTCTCCCGTTGCGGAGCACAGGCTCCGGACACGCAGGCCTAGAGGCCATGGCTCACGGGCCCAGCCGCTCCGCGGCATATGGGATCCTCCCAGACCGGGGCACGAACCCGTATCCCCTGCATCGGCAGGCGGACTCTCAACCACTGCGCCACCAGGGAGGCCCCCGTACGTTGTTTTCTAATGGATCCCTGAGCCATGTGTTATTGAGGATGTCTGTAAACACCCATTTGTTGAGCCCTGTGAGGGGCCAGCCCTGCATAGGCACCAGCCCTGCCCTGTTCAGAGCCTGCATTCTGATAATCCAGATCAATGTGGTCCTGCTGAAACGTTCTTTCATGATATTGTTGATGTCATTTACTAGCATCTTAAAGTTTTAAAATCAACATTCATATGTAAACACAGCTTTCATTGTTTGTGATCTTTTTAATCAGGTTTCGGTATTAGGGTTATTCAGTAATGTTTTATAGACCAAACGAGAGTTTCCTGTTTTATTTTGGTTTTTTCTCCTACATTATGGAAAGTTCATATAATGTGAGAATTATCTATTCTTTTAAGATGGAAAAGATTAGCCAGTGAATCCATCTACAACTGGAGTCAGCAGTGTCCTCCTCCTTTTTGCCTTTTCAGGTGAGAAGAATTGTTTTTGGAGAACTTCCTTAATTTCTTCCTATTGCTCTGGTCAGGTTTTCCACTTTTTTTCTACTTTTTGTGTCACACTTATTTGTCATGTATATTTTTGCAAAAAATAGTTCATTTTACAGAGGTTTTCAAATCCTTAGCATACAGCTATATGGTTTTATATTTTAAAATTCTCTCCCAAATCTGTTATGATGACTTTCGCCTTTCTAACTTAATTCCCCTCCTTTTCTTTTCTAAGAATTTGATGTTATTTTGTTAGTAAACACTTTCCTCTCCCCTTCTCCTTCACTAGTTTTGTTTTAAAATTTATTTTGCTTTTATATTCTTCTTGCTGTTTCCTGAGAATTTTTATTGTTCTGAACTTTTTATAAAATACTAATCTGTTTGGTTCTTTTATTTTCCCTTTGCTCAATTAAAGCATGTAAATATATGAATTTTTATCTGAGCATAAGTTTGCTATGTATACACACACGGACACACAATTTGTTTTTTTCTCTTTTCCAAGAAATCTATGATTATAATTTTTCAACTCCTGGATTCAACTGTTACTTAAAAAGAGCATTTAAAAATGTCCAAGGGGATACTTCCTTTTTTCAACATATATTTTTAGTTTAACTTATTTGGGATTAGAGATTGTGTAGAATATCTGTTTTTATTTTATAAATTTAGTTGTGATTTTGATCATGGTCTTCTGAATTTATGACTAATTTTTAGAAACGTTTCATGATATGTGACAAGAAGGCATAAAAATTTGATATATATTTATTAATTATACTGCTATAAATCAAATCCTTTGTATTCCTAAGTACTTCTGTCTTCTTCATTTGTTACAGACTTAGACACATTAATTTCTGAGTTCTAACAGCTTTTGCCTTATGTTTTTAGTTGTTATGTTATTTGGATCACAAGGGGCCCAGAGTCCCATGTCTTCACTACTGATGAGGTCTTTTGTTGATATAAGGTGGTAATTCTTTGCTGAGTTCCGACTTGCCTCTTAATAAGTTGAGTGTGTTTCCAGATTAAGTCCATCACCAGGCACTAACAGCAACAGAATTACCGAGAAGTAGGGGAACCAGACAGCATCGATATTACAAGTCATCTAAGGTAGCCCTTTCATCTTCCAGATTAGAAACTGAAACCTAGAGGCTAGTGGTCCTATTTGTACTTATTTTTTAAATTGAAGTATAATTGATTTACCATGTTGTATTAGTTTCGGGTGTACAGTAAAATTATTCAGCCATATATATGTATTTTCAGATTCTTTTCCATTATAGGTTATTACAAGATATTGAATATAGTTCCCTGTGCTATACAGTAAGTCCTTGTTGTTTATCTGTTTTACATATAGCAGTGTGTATCTGTTAATCCCATACCCCTAATTTATCCCTCTTCCTCCGTTACCCCTTTGGTAACCATAAGTTTGTTTCTTATGTCTGTGAGTCTGTTCCTGATTTGTAAATGAGATCATTTGTATCATTTTTTAGATTCCACATATGAGTGATATCATATGGTATTTGTCTTTCTCTGTCTGACTTACTTCACTGAGTATGATCATTTCTAGGTCTATCCATGTTGCTGCAAATGGCATGATTTCATTCTTTTTTTATAAGCCTTTCACATTTAGTGGTGCTTGTTTACAGACACACTGGTTAGAGTTTTCAGGCTGTGTGTAAATGGAGAGCCCCTCGCTGTCTTGGTCACTGTGGTACCCTTGGTGCCCAGAGTGGGAACAAACAAGCTTTTCAGAAATGACAGAAATCTACGAACCTAGGAAAATCTGCAAGTCGCTTTTGCTTTGTTGAAGTTGTTGGTAGGTATATTTGTATACAGGGGGCCCATTGGAGATATTTTAGAATTCCTCCAGGTACTGGGCAGCCCTGGGTTACGAGGCCTGGGTTCCAGCCCCAGCCCACCCCTGGGGTCCTTGGGTAACTCCCTGAAACTCGCGGGGCCTGTTTCCTCTTCCTTCATCTTTAAGGTTCCTTGTGGCTCCAACAGTCCAGGTACTAGACAAGGAATTCCCTCTCCCACTGAGCTCTAGAGCACACGACAGTGGTTAATATCATCCAGAATTCACTCGAAGGCAATTAAGTCGCTTCGACCACCTTATAGAAGAAAAAAGAACTGAAACAACCGTGTCTTACGAGTCCATGGAAACGGTTTCTGCCTACGTCTGTCCCCCTGTCAACTCCTGGGCCCCTGGGCCTACAAACACGGTTCGTGGACGCACAACCTCAATGCAAAAGCCACTGTGGAAACAACGAGAGAACTAGGACATGTGGAAGGAGGGCGAGCTCCCGCCGGGCACGCATGGAGCGGCCAGGTCTGCGGGACGGGAGGCGATCCGAACCGCTGTCGGCGGGAAGGGCCGGGAGGGGCCGTCTGAGGAGGCAAACGCCCCCGGGAGACCCCACCGTGACTCTTCCACCGACCGCGTGCCGAGCGCTGCCCGAGCTCCCCTCGGCCCCGGGTGACCGGGCAGGACGCGCGGGCGCCGGCCTACCTTGCAGTGCGTGGTGCTGACGGGGAGCCCGACGTTGGAGGCGGTGACCACGGTGAACGCTGAGGCCAGCTCGATGGTGAAGCCGCTGCGGAGGAGACAGGGGACGCGTCACGGGCGCTGCCGGTGGCTCGCCGGCCCTGGGTGCCCAGGCCTCACCAGGACGCTCCTTGGGTGGACTGCGCCCCACGGCATCAGCAGAACCAGGGATTGCGCTTGGCACCAACGCTTGGCATGAGGCTGCTTGCGGCCCTAAGGAGCCTCGTTTTCCCGGTATGTTTTCAAAAACCACACCCTGTAGGAGCTGGGTCAGAAATTCCTGCTGAGCCGAAGACGGTGAATTGTCATGTCTAAAGTGGCGCAGGGAAAACTACGCTCTCATTTTTAAAACGTGTACGTATCATAAAGGAATGAATTTTTTCTCAGATCACTAATTTTTCTTCAAATCAATCTTATAAGAGAATCTTTCATTAAAATGACTTTCAAGGGGGAAAAGATCTCTTACAATAGGTAGTTTCAAGTTTTAGCTGTATTTGGAAAGTTCTCCTATGAATTTGTTATTTAACCAATAGCTCTAAAGCAGTGGTCCCCGACCTTTTTGGCACCAGGGTCCGGTTTGGTGGAAGACAATTTTTCCACGGGGGGATGGTTCAGGCGGTAATGCGAGCCATGGGGAGCCATGGGGAGCGGCAGATGAAGCTTCACTGGCTGGCTCACCCTCGCCCCCCACTCACCTCTTGCTGTGTGGCCTGGTCCCTAACAGGCCACAGACCGCTGGTGGTCTGCGGACCAGGGGTTGGGAACCCCTGCTCTAGAGGATACACACTAGAAGGACCCTAGGAAACCATGTGGGAGTCTCCAAACCCCACCCCAGGGCATGGGCACCCCTCCTGCCGGCTTAGCCCAGGAAGCAAAGGAAGGATGTAGAGTAAACCTTGAAGGGCCGCAGGGGACAGCTGCCTGCAGCCAGCAGGTGGCGCTGGTGAGCAGAGGATTTTCGGGAAAGGCAGGCCCAAGAGCGCTTCTCTCCCTCCCCACCTGCTCTCTGGACCTCAGGCGGGGTAAGGGCAGTGGGAGTGCGGGAGGGGAACGGGGTGCGGGTGTGGCTGCAGGTGGATTCGCTTTTTCTCTTCCCTTCCTGCTTCTCCCTCCATTCTCATCCCTCCCACTCCCGCCCTCACCTCGTGCCACCGCGGACCAGGGCTGAGCAGTGCATGAGGGTGACGGGTGAGGATGGCGCACGGGGACCCCGCTGCAGACTCGGCTGTGCAGAGAGCCACGCTGGGACGTCCAGACACACCCCCTCCGCGCCGCCCCGGAGGCTTACCTGGACGGCGTGATGGGGGTGAGGTCCTTCCCCATGGTCTGGATCACTCTTCTCCCCCAAACCCAGAGGCCTGTACAAATTCCAACCCCTCCGTAAAACAGCAGCCAGACGGGAGTCACTGCTTCTTGTAGGACCGCACCTTGTTCGTAAATCAGCCACAGAGCTACCAGGGGACCAATGGCATTACTGGGAGGAAAAAAGAGGTTAATTGTACAAACATGGTACATGCATACAGATGACGCTGTACATGACATGCAGGGGCTTCTCTTCTTGAGAACAGCCCATCTGTCGCATTTGTGGCTTGCCTATGTAATCTACAGGTGATAAAAATGATTTAGTAACTTTCTTGGTTGTGGTTTAAAAAAAACAGAAAGTTTACCATCTTGACTATTTTTAAGTGTACAGTTCAGTAGTGTGAAGGATATTCACACTGTTGTGACACAGGCCTCTAGAACTTTTCATCGTGGAAATCTGAAACTCTGTACTCATTAAATAAGAACTCCCTTTGCCCCTGCCCCACCCCCGGTAACAACCGTTTAACTTCATCTCTGAGTTGGAGTAGCTCTGCGAGGTTTCTCCTTAAGGGCAAGAGTATGGTATTTGTCTTTTTGTGGCTAGTTTATTTCACTTAGCATAATGCCTTCAAGATTCATCCATGTTGTAGCATATAACAGAATTTCCGTCCTTTTTAAGGTGGAATATTCCACTGTGTGTGTGTGTATACACACACACACACACCCCGTATCTTGTTTAGCCATTCATCTGTTGATGGACACTGGGGTTGCCTCCACGTCTTGGCTATTGTGAATAGTGCTGCTGTGAACACGGGTGTGAAAATGTCTCTTTGAGACCCTGCTTTCCATTCTTTTGGGTATAAGCCCAGTAGTGGGATTGCTGGGTCATATGGTAGTTCTATTTTTAATTTTTTGAGGAACCTTCAGACTGTTTTCCACAGTGGTTACACCACTTTACATTCCCACCAACAGTGCACAAGAGTTCCAATTTCTCACATCCTTACCAACACTTATTTTGTTTTTAGAGTAGCCATATTAATGGTTGTGTGATTTGTAAATTTTTTTTTCTTCTGGCTGTGTTGGGTCTTCGTTGCGGTGCATGGGCTTTCCCTAGTTGCGGTGAGCAGGGGCTACTCTTTGCTGCAGTGTGTGGGCTTCTCATTGCGGTGGCTTCCCTTGTTGTGGAGCATGGGCTCTAGGCGCACGGGCTTCAGTAGTTGCAGCACACAGACTCAGTAGTTGCGGCACGCGGGCCCTAGAGCGCGCAGGCTTCAGTAGTTGCGGCATGTGGGCTCTAGAGTGCACGGGCTTCAGTAGTCGTGGCACGCAGGCTCAGTAGTTGTGGCTCGCGGGCTCTAGAACACAGGCTCAGTAGTTGTGGTGCAAGGGCTTAGTTGCTCTGTGGCATGTGGGATCTTCCTGGACCAGGGATCGAACCCATGTCCCCTGCATTGGCAGGCGGATTCTTAACCACTGCACCACCAGGGAAGTCCCTAATTTTTTTAAAGTACTGAAAAATCACAAGAAGTGGATACAAGTTCTTTTTTTTTTCTTTCTTTCTCTATTTCTTTCCATTTTCACTGCCAGCACAGCTACTAACATTAGCTACCAATTTGGGGCAGCTGTGCCAGCCTCCCCACTATGGGATCACAAACATTACTGCTAATCATTAGTTCTCAGGCCCACCCCTTAAACTGGCTATTGTCACTCCCATTTTACTGATGAGAAAACTGATGCCAAAGTCATGTCCCTAGCAGGAAGCAGAACTGGGGTGTGAGCTTAGGACTCACTCAGGTGCTTACCCCTCCCCCCAGACCCGCTATCATCACTCAGGCCCTTGGCAGGCATGCACTGACTTTTTTGGGGGGATGCCACAGCTCTTTTTCTTTTTTAAATTAACACTTTATTTCTTTAGAGCAGTTGAAGATTCATAGCAAAACTGAGGGGAAGGTACAGCGGTTTCCCATATACCCTCTGGTCCACACATGCATAGCCTCCCCATCATCAACATCCCCACCAGAGTGGAACATGTATTACAGCCGATGAGCCCATACTGACACATCAGAATCATCTGAAGCCCATAGTTTACAGTAGCGTTCACTCTTGGTGTTGTACATTCTATGGGTTTAGACAAATGGATAATAAATGACATGTATCCATCATCAGGGTATCATACAGAGAACTTTCACTGCCCTAAAAATCCCCTGTGCTGTACGCATTCATCCCTCCTTCCCACCCCAACCCCTGATCTTCTGTCTCCATAGTTTTGCCTTTCCCAGAAAGTCATATAGTTGGAACCATACAGTATGCAGCTTTTCATATTGGCTTCTTCCATTCAGTAATATGCATTTAAGGTTCCTGCCTGTAATTTCATGACTTGATAACTCATTTCTTTTTAGTGCTGAATAGCATTGTGTAAATGCACCAGTTTTTATCCATCCACCTATTGAAGGACATCTTGGTTGCTTCTATGTTTTGGCAATTTTGCGTGAAGCTGCTATAAACATCCAGGTACAGGTTTTTGTGTGGATATAAGCTTATTAGGATAAATACCAAGGAGCACGACTACTGGATGGTATAATAAGAGTATGCTTAGGTTTGTAAGGAACTGTCCCATTGTCTTCCAAAGCAGCTGTACCGTTTTGTATTCTCACCAGAAATGAACGAGAGTTCCTGTTGCTTCACATCCTTGCCAGCACTTGGTATTGTCAGATCAGTTGACTGTCATATTTATGTGGGTCTATTTCTGGGCTCTCTATTCTGATTTATTGATTTATCTGTCTATTCTTTCACCAGTACCATACTGTCTTGTTACTGCGGCTTTACTAGCAAGCGTGAAGTCGGGTAGTATCAGTCCTTCAAGTTTGTTCTCCTTCAATTTTGCGTTGGCTATTCTGGGTTTTTTGCCTCTCCATATAAACTTTAGAATCAGTTTATCAATATCCATAAAATAACTTTCTGAGGTTTTGATTGGGATTGCATTGAATCTATAGATCAAGAGGTGAAGAACTGACATCTTGGCAATATTGAGTCTTCTTATCCTTGAACATGGACAACCTCTCCATTTATTTCAGTCTTTGATTTCATCCATCAGTTTTACAGTTTTCCGCATATAGATCCTGTACACATTTTGTTAGATTTATCCCTAAGTATTTCAAGGTGCCAGTGTACATGGTACACTGTTTTTTAATTTCAAACTCCACCTGTTCTCTGCTAATACGTAGGAAGTGATTGATTTTTGTATATTAACCTGTATCCTGCGTCCTTGCTATAATTGCTTATTAGTTCCAGGAGGTTTTTTTTTTTGGTCAGCTCTTTCAGATTTTCTACATAGATGGTCATGTCATCTTCAAACAAAGACAGTTTTATTTCTTCTTTCCTAATCTGTATACGTTTATTTCCCTTTCTTGTCCTAGTGCATTAGCTAGAACTTTCAGCACAGTTTGAAAAGCAGTGCTGAAAGGGGACATCTATGCCTTGTTCCTGATCTTAGTGGAAAAGCTTTGAGTTTCTCACCATTAAGTATGATATTACCTGTAGTTTTTTTGTATTTTTTATCAAGTTGAGGAGTTCCCCTTCTATTCCTAGTTTACTGAGAGTTTTTATCACGAATAGGTATTGGATTTTGTTAAATGCTTTCTTCTGCATCTATTGATATGATCATGTGACTTTTCCTTTTTAGCCTATTGACATGATGGATTACATTAACTAATTTTCGAATGTTGAAGCAGTCTTGCATACCTCAGAGAAAGCTCACTTGGTCATGCTGGATAATTCTCTTTATACATTGTTGGATTCAATTTCCTAATAGTTTGTTGAGTTTTTTCTTCAGCAAAGTTCATAAGAAATACAGGTCTATAGTTTTCTTATAATGTCTTTCACTGGTTTTGGTACTAGGGTAATGCTGGCCTTACAGAATGAGTTAGGAAGTATTCCTTTTGCTTCTATCCTCTGAAAGAAATTTGTAGACAAGTATAATTTCTTCCTTAGATATTTGGCAGAATTCATCAGTGAACCTATCTGGGCCTGGTGCTTTCTGTTTTGAAAGGGTATTAATTATTGATTCAATTTCCTTAATAGATATAGGCCTATCAGATAGTCTATTTCTTCTTGTGTGAGTTTGGGCAGTTCTGTCTTTCAAGGAATTGGTCCATTTCACCTAGGTTATCAAATCGGTTATTCATAGTATTGCTTTTATAGTATTTTGTAGTATTATCCTTTTAACGTCCATAGGATCTATAGTGATGTCCCTCTTCCCTTTCTGATATTAGTAATTTGTGTTCTCTCTTTTTCTCTGAGTTAGCCTGGCTAGAAGCTTATCAACTTCATTAATATTTTCAAAGAACCAGCTTTTTGTTTCATTGATTTTCTCTATTAGTTTCCTGACTTCAATTTCATTTATTTCTGCTCTAATTCTTATTATTTCTTTACTTCTGCTTACCTTGGATTTAATTTGCTCTTCTTTTCCTATTTTTCTAGGCTGGAAACTTAGATTGATTTTATTATTATTATTATTATTTATTTACTGATTTTATATCTTCCTTCTTTCCTAATATATGAATTCAATGCGATTTGAACCAGGCTTGCATACCTCAGAGAAAGCTCACTTGGTCATGCTGGATAATTCTCTTTAGACATTGTTGGATTCAATTTGCTAAGAGTTTGTTGATCCGCCTGCCAATGCAGGGGACACGGGTTCGATCCCTGGTCCGGGAAGATCCCACATGCGACGGAGCAACTAAGCCCACGCACCACAACTCCTGAGCCTGCACTCTAGAGCCCACGAGCCACAACTACTGAAGCCTGCGTGCTGCAACTACTGAAGCCCGCATGCCTAGAGCCCATGCTCCGCAACAAGAGAAGCCACCATAATGAGAAGCTCGTGCACCACAACGGTAGTAGCCCCCGCTCACCACAACTAGAGAAACTCTGCGTGCAGCAATTCAATTCAATTTTCTTCTAAGCACTGTTTTTGCTGCTTCCCACAAATTTTGATGTACTTTCATTTTCATTTAGTTCAAATATTTTAAAATTCCTCTTGATATTCCTTCTTTGATCCAAGTGTTATTTAGAAGTGTGGGTTTTTTTGTTGTTTTTTTTTTTTGCGGTACGCGGGCCTCTCACTGTTGTGGCCTCTCCTGTTGCGGAGCACAGGCTCCGGACGCGCAGGCTCAGTGGCCATGGCTCACGGGCCTAGCCACTCCGCGGCATGTGGGATCTTCCTGGACCAGGGCACGAACCCATGTCCCCTGCATCGGCGCGCAGATTCTCAACCACTGTGCCACCAGGGAAACCCAGAAGTGTGTTGTTTAATCTCCACATACTTTGGGATTTTGCAGTTATCTTTCTGTTATTGATTTCTAGTTTAATTCCACTGTAGTCTGAGAGCACACACTGTATTAGTTCTACGCTTTTAAATGTGCTAAGGTGTGTTTTATGGCCCAGAACGTGGCCTATCTTGATGAATGATCCATGTGAGCTTGAGAAGAATGTAAAGTCTGCTGTTTTTGGAAGAAGTAGTCTACAGATATGTTATTTGCAGTGGACTGATGATTTGTTGAGCTCGGCTATGTCCTTACTTTGCTTGCTGGATCTGTACATGTCTGCTCTGTCTGAAATTAATACAGTTATTCCTACTTTCTTTTTATTAGTGTTAGCATGCTATATTTCCCTCCTTCCATTTACTTTTAACCTATATGCATCTTTATATTTAAAGTGGGTTTCTTGTAGACAACATAGAGTTGGGTCTTATTTTTTTATCCACTCTGACAATCTCTGTCTTTTTTTTTTTTTTTTTATTGCGGTACGCGGGCCTCTCACTGCGGTGGCCTCTCCCGTTGCGGAGCACAGGTTCCGGACGCGCAGGCTCAGCGGCCATGGCTCACGGGCCCAGCCGCTCCACGGCACGTGGGATCTTCCCGGACCGGGGCACGAACCCATGTCCCCTGCATCGGCAGGCGGACTCTCAACCACTGCGCCACCAGGGAAGCCCTGTTACGGTGTTTTTGATCTCCAGTATTGTTTTTGGTTCTTTCTTAGGATTTCCTTCTCTCTGCTTACCTTGCTCATCTAATGGATGCCTACTTTATCCATTAGAGACCTCAGCATATGAATCGTAGCTGTTTGAAATTCCTCGTCTGATAATTCCGACATCCCAGCCGTGTCTGGTTCTGAATTTTGCTCCGTCTCTTCAAATTGTGTGTTTTGCCTCTTGGTATGCCTTGTAAATTCTTCTTGATAACCCGACATGATCTCCTGGGTAGAAGGAACTGCTGTAAATAGGCCTTTAGTGATGTGGTGGTAGGTCTGGGGATGGAGAAGCCTTCGGTAGTCCTTTGATGAGGTCTCGGTCTCTCAGTGAGCCTGTCCCTCTGGACTGTGAACTTCCCAAGTGTTTCTCAGTTCTGCTTCCCCTGTAAGTGGGACAGGATGGCTGGAGGTGGGTGCTTCTCTTCGCCCAAGTGGAAGGTGAGGGAAGTCTGGAGTGTATTTCCCCTCCCCAGGTCAGTTAGGCTGTGGTAATCCCCCTGCAGGCTGAGCTCCGGTGACCTGGTTTCCCCTGGGAGCAGGCCTGGTTAAGCACACAGTTGCTCTCTTCTGTCAAATGCTTTCCCTCCCCCGACAGGAGCAGGAGGGGATTTCTCTTCCCTGATACTCACTGTGAGGACCTGGTACAGCTCTTGGATGTAAAACTCACAATATCATGGGGTCCCCCTACCATGGGTCCCCTGGAGCCTCTAACTCTCTACTTGTCCCCCCTGAGCCTCCAGGGTCCATCATTCCAGTCCCGGTTTCCCTGGTTCCCATGGCAGCTTCCACTCCCGAGTCACTCTTCCAGGACTCCCTGCATCTGTCTGTCCCTCCAATCTTGGGGGCAGTGGTTTGTCCTGTATCCTCCTGTCCTTTCCGGATCCAAGAAGAGTTGTTGATTTTTCAGTCCATTCGGTCTTCTCCTGTTGTTAGGGTGGAGTGACAACTTCCAGGCTCCCGATGGGCTTTCAACAGCCTCTGTAGCTCTCAGCCCACCCTCCACTCTGCAGACTGAGTCACAGAGAGCCAGTTCCCAAGTCCGCTTCTCTCCAGCTGTGTGACTCTGGGCAAGAAAGTCACATTTCTGAGCTTCAGATTCCCTGTCTTTGAAGGATACCACTTAGGACTGCAAAGGACTGCTCTGTGGAGGGTTACGGTAAGTCACAAGGGGTTCAGCTCCGAGCCCTGGTACGGACTTGATAACTTCTTCCGGAATGAACAGAAGCCCCCTCTTCACATCACACTATTATTTCTAAAACCTTGCTTTCATCAGACCATATCCCTGCTCAGAAGTCTCAAAAGCAGCCCCCAAACTGCGAACAGTTGCTCTAAACTCTGGTCACCTATAGCAGCTACCGCCTAGACTTTTCCTCTGGCCTTTTTTTTTTTTTTTTTTTGCTGTACGCGGGCCTCCCACTGTTGTGGCCTCTCCCCGTTGCGGAGCACAGGCTCCAGACGCGCAGGCTCAGCGGCAATGGCTCACGGGCCCAGCCGCTCCATGGCATGTGGGATCCTCCCGGACCGGGGCACGAACCCGTGTCCCCTGCATCGGCAGGCGGACTCTCAACCACTGCGTCACCAGGGAAGCCCTTCCTCTGGCCTTTAAATGCTGTTTTGGGGTGTTCTGTTACTTTTCTACGTGTATGTCTTTCTTGTCTCCTTAACTGGAATTTAAACTCCTAAAGGACAGGGACCCAATTCATAACACTTTGACAGTACCAGGCTTTCAATAAAGAATTTGTGGATAAAGAGGAGGAAGTGGGCTGGTGGGGGAGGGCAGAAAAAAAATTATTAAGAGGAGACAGAACATGGTGCCCCCAATTAAGTAACATGGCGACCCCTAGACGACACTGAGCAGAACATAAGATGTCCAGGCCTCTTCTCTGGAACAAAGACTTCTTTTAAAAAGAACAGAAACGCTGTTGCACGTGGGTAGACAGTGTAAAACAGTCATATAACTGAGCAAAAACAAAAAAGCAACAGTGGCATGTTTTCCTGATTTGGACAGAAACATTAGCCTGTGTGATAACTATAATAATAGTAAGAGTGAAAATGTAGGGATACTGATTATGGGAGAGCACTGTCTTGAGCTTGTTATATAAAGCATCTCACTTAATCTTCACAGAAATCCCATGTGGTTGGTACTAGCTTTACTCCCACTTCACAGATTGGGACACTGAGGCTTTGGGAAATTCAGTGACTGGTTCGGAGCTGCCCAGCCAGCGAGAGCGGGGTAGAGACTACACATTCGGGGGTTCCACGATCCGCCGACCTGAGCGGCTCCACGCTCTTGCTTGTGGCTCTTCCCGGAACACCCACCCCCCCCCAGGCATGTCCTGCCTCGGGCCCTCGCACCTGCTGTTCCCTCTTCTGGAACGTTCTCCTACAGACGAGCACACGGCTGTGCCCTCAGCCCCTGCAGGTGCCACTCAGCGAGCCCTCCTGACCCGAGCAGCCGTCCAACACGGCAGCCCCCCAGGGGTCCCACCCCCCTTTCTACTCTTCTCTTCCCTTTAACGCGTGTCACCGTCTGGCACACCACAGGAGCTACTTATTCACAGGTGACCCTTGAACAACTCGGCGGAAATCCGGGTACTGCTCCCTCTGACTCAAAACCAAAAGGAGCTGATGAATGACTCAGGCAGGGCAGGAAGCTGGAACAGGGCGGGCAGAGTCAGGGCTGAAAGCCCACGGCTTCTGATTCCGCCTGTTGTGCTCTCCGACCCAACACAAACCTTCCCCCACACCTAGTTCATCTAAAGATCCGTGCAGTGAAGATGCGGGTGCTACACTCGTGGGGGAAAAGCCCATGTCGGTGGACCCGGGCAGCGCAGAGCCGCGAGGTTCCAGGGTGGCCGTGTGTCTGCCGTGCGCCTCCCCCCCGGCCCCGCCCCACCCCGCCTGCGCGCCCTGGGCACTGACCTCACGTCGTTGCCGCCGTGCGCGAAGGAGCCGAAGCAGGCGGTGAGGACCTGCAGGAAGTGGAAGAGCAGGTGGACCTCGGCCGAGTCCTTCTCCTCCTTCTCGTCGTCCACCACGTCGTCACGTGGCGGCTCGGGCTCGGCCAGCGGGGTGGCCAGGCGCACCTCCACGCCGCCCTCCTCGGCCTCGATCTCGGCCTCGGCCACGGCGTTGCAGTAGCTGGAGTAGCTGTCATAGCGCAGCCGCCGGCGGGAGTAGGCCACGGCGTCGGCCACCAGCTTCTCGCTGTCCTCGGGCGCGGGCACTTCGCCGCGGCGCGTGGCCAGGCCGGGCAGCCCGCAGATGGCCGCCGTGTAGCACGTGTAGCTGTTGTTGCGCCGCAGCAGCCGCGGGGCCCCGTCCGGCGCCGGCCGCTCATCGCGGATGCGGTGCAGCAGGTCCTTGTAGAGCCCCGAGTCCTTGTGCACCGTGTGGTACACGTGGCCGTCGCCGCGCGCCGGGCCGTCGAAGCCGAAGGTCCCGTTAGACACGGGCGACTTGGCGCCGTGCGTCATGGACAGCGCCCGCCCTGCAGGGGGACAAGGGGACAGACTGAGAGCCGAGGTCATCTGGGGAAGGCGGGGTGGCGGGTGCTTTTGCTTTTTCCCACGTGCTCCATTTTCTAACTTGACTCTGAAGGCCCTGCAGTATGGTTCAAATAACAAGGGAAACTTGGAAACATACAACAAAGGGTAAGTAAAACTAATAATATGGTAGTTAAAAAATGATGTTACGGCCTCTTTAAATGTGTCTTCCAGAAATCGCGGTAGCACTCTCTTCCTTTTCTAGGAACCAGTAAAAGGAGGATTCCCTGTAAGGAGCTCATTTTACAAAAAACTTCATACAAGAGGGACCCAACCCAGAACCCTGTGAGATACACGCTGTAGGTGCTCCTTAAAAATATGACACAAATGGACTCATCTATGAAACAGAAACAGAATCACAGACATAGAGAACAGACTGGCGGTTGCCAAGGGGGAGGGGCTGGGGGAGGGATGGAGTGGGAGGTTGGGATGAGCAGATGTAATCTACAATAGAGAGAATGGATGAACAACAAGGTCCTACTGTATAGCACAGAGAACAATATTCAATATCCTGTGATAAACCATAATGGGAAAGAATATTTTTTAAAAAGGATGTATATATATGAACTGAGTCACTTTGCTGTAGAGCAGAAATTAACACAACATTGTCAATCAACTCTACTTCAATTTAAAAAAAAAAGGCCAGGGTTTGGTGGCGCAGTGGTTGAGAGTCCGCCTGCCGATGCAGGGGACACGGGTTCGTGCCCCGGTCGAGGAGGATCCCGCGTGCCGCGGAGCGGCTGAGCCCGCGAGCCATGGCCGCTGAGCCTGCGCGTCCGGAGCCTGTGCTCCGCAACGGGAGAGGCCACAGCAGTGAGAGGCCCGCGTACGACAGAAAAACAAGAAAAAAAAAGGCCGGTCTGGGCAGCCAGAGGCGGATCTGTCAGATCAAAGGGCAGAGTTCGTTTGCCTTCTTTGGCGAAGTCCCAAACGCAGCCTGGAAATCGGTGCCAGTGCCCCTGCAGGGAGGCGGGCCAGGCAGACGCTGGTGCCTGCCCATCACTGTCCACAGATGCTGTGGGACAAAGGACCCACCCCCCCAACATGGTCCTGATGGTTTCTGTGATTCTCCAGCGGGACCCCCTCCCGTTCCAATGTCAGCTTGCGCCCTGCGTCTTCCAGGAGGAAGGCGTTCGTATTAAGCTGGATAAACCGACCTTCCGATCTCCAGCAGCTAGGTGACTGCACGTGGAAGATGCAGGTGAGGCACTCAGAGGGGTGGTACGGGGCGGGTCTGGGCGCCACTGGGAGACTGTAGGTAAATGGCTCTTGGAGGAAAATCACAGGACACGAGTAAGCCTGCTCTGAAACTGCCTGGTCCCTGAGGCCTCTTTAGCGCCTGGGTTTTCTCAAAGCAGAACCTGGGGGACACTTGTGTGCACTGGAGCCTCAGTGCCACACGCAGGCCAGCAGGCCCAGCGCCACCCCAGCCCCCAGGGGTCTTACCGTACGGTACGCGGGGGTGGTGTCCCCCTGTCGTGCTTTCTGAGGGCCCGGACGGCTCCGCGGCCGACCCGGTGAGGGGGACGGTGCTGTCGTCATGAGCCCTGGCACCCGGTAGCTCTTTAAACACTGGGGACTCCGCTTCCTGAATTTTGTTGAGGCTTTCATCAGAGACTCGCGATAAAGCACTTTCTTTTTGTAATTTGCCTAAAGAAAATAGAATCATAACTGAAAATTTTGTCAGAGAATTCTTGTTACTGACAAATGAATATAAAAATAAATATTTATCTTGTTACTTACGTACTTACTTTGGGAATGAAGAAAAAAGTTAGACAAAATAAACTGGAGAGTTCAATCATCTGGGAAACACAGGCTAGAAAACTCAGCTATGGAGGGAAAGATGGAGGCTTAGGCCTGAGTTATCTCATCCAAGACCAACAAAAAAGCAGGATTAGACTGATTCCCAAGGTAAACAATCTGTAAGTTCTACAACCATCTAGACTGGCCTTCTGTTTTCTTAAACTAACCTCAGAATCCCTGAAATGTTTATCCTCTTTGTCTTCAAAGATACTGTTATAGTCTGCTTGGTTTTCTTCTGTTCAATAAATGACTGCTCTCAGATTTCTTCAGGTCACCAAATCTTAGCAAACAAATAAATCATTTTCCTCAAAAGGAACAGAGAGGGCTTCCCTGGTGGCGCAGTGGTTGAGAGTCCGCCTACCGATGCAGGGGACACGGGTTCTTGCCCTGGTCCGGGAAGATCCCACATGCTGTAGAGCGGCTGGGCCCGTGAGCCATGGCCACTGAGCCTGCCCGTCCGGATCCTGTGCTCCGCAATGGGAGAGGCCACAACAGTGAGAGGCCTTCGTACCGCAAAAAAAAAAAAAAAAAAAAAAGGAACAGAGATATTCTACTTACTTTTAAAAATCCTTTACTTTCAAAAGAAACCAGGGATTTTTAAAAAACAGTTTGAAGCTGGAGAGCATTCTTTTTAATCAAATCTGGTGTGTGGTGCTGGTGGTTTATGACCTTGCTCCCTCACCCGAGCGATGTCTAAGCTCTTACCTACGCAGCTGAAATGGAGACATTCTCCGTTCCTCTGAACACACTCAGCATCACCTCTATTTCTATACTTACCTAGATAGTCAGATACAAGATAGATTTTTTTTAAACTAAATTTATTACGTACTGCAAGGAACAAAAAAAGTGTGCATACAGATCTCTGACCTCAAGTTGCTTACAATCTAGATGAGAAAAGATAATATTTGTAAAGATTATAATAACAATTTTTTAAAAACACCTTTTTTTTTGTTTTTGTGGCCGCACTGCGTGGCTTGTGGTATCTCAGTTCCCCAACCAGGGATCGAACCCGTGCCCCCCTGCAGTGGAAGTGCGGAGTCCTAACCACTGGACCACCAGGGAATTCCCCAAAAAACCTGTTAACACATGAAACAGGTATTATTATTTTCTCTCCTTTATAAACAGCAAACTGAGGCCCAGAGAGATTAAGTCATTTGCTGAAGGTCACATAGGTAGCAAAATGCAGTCGGTTTACTCTCTGTCCACGCCTTTAACCACAGTCTGTACTTAAATTAATAGAAAAAGATACGTATATAATGAAATGTCAAAATACAGGGCATTGACCAAAAAATCTCCTGGAAAGCCAGTATGGGTAGTGATGTCAGTTTCCTGCTGTAACATTATAGCCTAAATGTGGAAGAAAAGATTTTATGGTCCATTTCACATTAAGGTTCAGCTATTAGAAAAAGCCTTTACACATCAGAGCATTTAAGTATCGTTTATCACTTCCCATGGGGTTAAGTCAGCCAAGCAGGATGTTTAAGGGGGGCTCCTTCTCAGCCTAGAGTGGGAACGGCTACACAGGAGAAGAAGCAGCAGCTGGTTATCAATCTGTCATCAATGTGGCTTCACCACTTAGTTTCAAGTTGTATGTTTTTTTTTTATTATTAGTTTTTAAATTTACATGCAGTAAATTGGCTCTGTCTGTGTGTGTAGAATCTTGAGTCTAACAAATGTCTACATTCCTACAGACAATCCACAATCAGGATAGGGAAGGGTTCCATCAGCCCCTAAAGCCCCCCTGGCAGGCAGCCCCTCTGCCCATCCCTAGCCTGTGACAACCACTGATCTGCTCTCTGTCCCTACAGTTTTGTCTTTTCCACACGTCATATAAATGGAACCATAAGACATGAGCTTTTGAGGCTGGCTTCTCTGACCTGGCATGATTAATGTGTCTGAGGTTCATCCAAGTTGTTGCGGGTTTCAGTAGCTCACTCTTCTTCACTGCCAAGTAGTGTTCTAATACATGGATGTATTTATTTACATAAATATGTAAATATTTATATAAATATTTACATAAATATGTGCTTGCTTATTCGTTCTGTGGATAATCCATGCTGTTTCTAGTTTTTGGTGATGGCAAATAAAGCTGCCATAAACATTCATATCCAGGCTTTTGTGTGAATTTAAATTTGCATTTCTCTAGGGTAAATACCTAGGAGTGGGTAAGTGTATATTTAACCTTATAAGAAACCACCAAACTGCTTTCCTGAGAGGCTGCACCATTTTGCATTCCCACCAGGAGTACACGAGCATTCCAGCTGCTGCTCAGTCTGTAACTTGTCTTTTTTTTTTTTTGTGGTACGTGGGGCTCTCACTGTTGTGGCCTCTCCCATTGCGAGCTCAGACTCCGGACGCGCAGGCTCAGCGGCCATGGCTCACGGGCCTAGCTGCTCTGCGGCACGTGGGATCTTCCTGGACCGGGGCACGAACCTGTGATCTCCTGCATCGGCAGGCGGACTCTCAACCACTGCGCCACCAGGGAAGGCCGTAACTTGTCTTTTTAAATTCTCTTAATAGTGTTTCTCACAGAGCAATAGTTTCTAACTTTGATGAAGTGTGATTTACCAACTTCTTTTATGAACTGTTTTTGATATCATATCTAAAAACGCTTTGCTTTACCAATGGTCTCAAAAGTTTTCCCTTTTTTGTCCTAAAAGTTTTATAGTTTTCTATTTTACATTTTTATCTATGATGCATCTTGAGTTAATTTTTACAAGGTGTAAGGCTTAGGTCAAGGTTCTCTTTTTGGCATTCAATATCCAGCTGTTCCAATACCATTTATTGTAAGGACTATTCTTCCTCCATTGAACTGACTTTGTATTTTGTCAAAAATCATTTGACCATATATATTTGTGGCTCTGTTTCTGGACTCTACTCTGTTCTGTTAATCTAGGTGTCTCTCTTCACCAATTCCACACTTTCCTGTAGCTTTATAGTGGCTCTTAAGGCCAAGCAGTACAGGTCTTTCAAATTTACTCTTTTCCAAAATTGCTTTGGCTATTCCATTTCCTTTCCCTTTCCATATAAATTTTTAAGGTGACTTGTCTAAATCTACAAAATATCCTGCTGGGATTTTTATTTAAATTGTGTTAAATGTATAGATTGATTTGAGACGAACTGACATCTTTCCGGTATTGAGTCTTTGTGTTCATGAGCATGGTATGTCTCCTCATTTGTTTTGTTCTTCTTTGAAATATGGGTTTCTCAAATTCAGATATATCCGTATGAACGTGCGATTGTAAGGTACACTCTGAGGCCAAAAGTAAATACTTCTTTTCTTTTAAGAGCCCTGTAAAAGGCTCTGTGTGGCCTCCAGACTTGGAATTCAATCATGTTGCCACTGACAGGAAAATACCTCCTGCAATTTTCTGAGCCGCAGTTGTCTTCTTCTTTTTTTTTTTTTTTTTCTTTTTGCGGTATGCGGGCCTCTCACTGTTGTGGCCTCTCCCGTTGCGGAGCACAGGCTCCGGATGCGCAGGCCCAGCGGCCATGGCTCACGGGCCCAGCCGCTCCGCGGCATATGGGATCCTCCCAGACCGGGGCACGAACCCGTATCCCCTGCATCGGCAGGCGGACTCTCAACCACTGCGCCACCAGGGAGGCCCTTCTTTTTTTTTTTTTAATTGCTTTCATTGAGGTATAATTTCCGTACAGTGAAATTTATACATTTTAAATGTACAGGTAGATGACCTGTGACAAATGACTACAGCCTGTAACTACTCCCCAATTAACAGAGTCCTGCAAAGTGCCTCCTGTCCCTAAAGTTCCCTCCTGTCCCTGCAAAGCTCCATCCTGTCCCTAAAGTTCCCTCCTGTCCCTGGAAAGTTCCCTCCAGTCCCTACAAAGTTCCCTCCTGTCCCTGCAAAGTCCTCTCCTGTCCCTAAAGTTCCCTCCTGTCCCTGGAAAGTTCCCTCCAGTCCCTACAAAGTTCCCTCCTGTCCCTGCAACGTTCCCTCCTGTCCTTACAAAGCTCCCTTCTGTCCCTACAGAGTTCTCTCCTGTCCCTACAGCGTTCCCCTCCTGTCCCTAAACTTCCCTCCTGTCCCTGCAAACCTCCCTCCTGTCCCTACAAAGCTCCCTCCTGTCCCTACAGAGTTCTCTCCTGTCCCTGCAAAGCTCCCTCCTGTCCCTACAGAGTTCTCCTCCTGTCCCTGCAAAGTCCCCTCCTGTCCCTAAAGTTCCCTCTTGTCCCTTGTGCCCCTTTGCAGTCGGTTTCCAGCAACCAGTGCTTTCTACCGCTGTGGATTACCGTTCCCTGGAATCATGCAGTATGCACTCCTTTGTGTCTGGCTTCTCCTGGTACTTCTCCTCTTCACTGCTAATTCATCTTCTATTGTATGAATAGACCATAATTTGGTTATCCATTCGCTTGTTAATGAGCATGTGGGTTGTTTCCATTTTTTGCCTAGTATGACTGACCAATTTGTGTACAAGTCTTTTTATTTCTCTTGGATAAATACCTAAGAGTGGAATTAATGGGCCACATGTTAAATGTTTGCTTAACCTTACAGGAAACTGCTCAACTAACTTCCCCCATGGCTGTACCAGTTTTTATTTCACCATAAATATATGAGAATTCCAGTTATCACACTTGTAATCTAGTCTTTCTACCCTTAGCCATTCTTGAGGGAGGGAAGTGCTGTCTGACTGTGGTGTTGATCTGTATAATCTAATGTTTCTCATCGGGCAGTTACCTTCCATTAGCCATGGCAACTAGGACCTCACTCTCACCTGGGTCCCAAGTTACCAAGGAAAAGTTTGAGCCAGAAAGCCGTCAGGAGCCATCAGCCAAGGACTGGCCTGACCTCGGTGTGTGTTCCCTCTGTCAGTCAGGATCACGTGGATGACAGCGAGGGCTCAGCAGTCAAGAGCACTCTTGCAGATCAGGAGAACAGCAAAGCCCTTACCTGCTATCTTTCTCCGCATCCACGGACACACAAAGAGCCACACGAAGAGGGCGAACAGCAGCGCGACCCCGAAGGAGATGAGCACGATCGCCCACATGGGAAGGACCAGGCCCAGCACTGGGGATAAAGGGGATACTTCTCAAACGTTGGGCATCACGTCCACATACCTGCCATTCCCCAAACCTGAAACGAATCACCTGGATTCCGTGTCTAAGAAAACTCTCAACCAAAAAAGATGTGCTAGGCTTTCAGGGGTACAAAGCTGTGTGTTTAAGACACACAGCTTTGCAAATATGTGGTTAAATCAGTAAGTAACCTAATTATTAAAAATCGACCAACTTGGCACAGACGGCATATTAAGTTTACAGTATTATCTCAATATCTAAATTCCTGAGTGGACAAACAGGGGTAACAAACGGTCCGTCTTCCCTCCTGGTTCCCCCGCCCCCGCCCCCGGGCAGCGCGAAGCCCTGGGCTGCAGCGGGCACAGCAAGGCTGGCAGCTGCCTCTTTGGTTTCTCAATAGTCAGCAGCCCGGCTTTAAATGGACATGACGCTCGGACCACACACACAAACCTTTTTTAACATCAGATTAAACTGAGAAACAGCAGACACAGGAAGAGTCTGCTGCCCCCTTCGTAAGTGCCTGAAAGCAGGGCGTAAATTTCTTGTGAGAAACGTGCCTTCCTTGTTCCAGGAAGAGCAAAGTGACCCTCACCGCTGGAAACAAGGCACCAATACCAAGATAAGTCTGCACAAACAGACCTTGCTAAAATAACCGTTCTATTCTGTTTCCTCCCTGTATTTCCTAGTCACTTTCCATAATTTATCACCCTTTGTCAAAATGGTATATAAGTCCCAAAGTCTAACTGCTTCTTTGCGTGTTCATGTCTTTTCTGTGAAGGCCTCCATATGCATAAATCAACCCTTTCTACTGTTAAAATAAAATAAAAACTTAGATAGGAAAGTTTTTTAAAAGGACACTGACTTTCAAACTCAACTCTTCTTTGAAGTGTCAACTCATGGAATTACAACACAGAAAAACTTTTCATTACTATCCAGTCCAGCACACGAAGCGGCCATTCCATCAGCCAGTGAAAGTATGGAGGGTGGAGAAGCATCGGGCTTCCTAGCCCTGTGGGCCCCAGAGCCCAGCTCTCCCGGCCGCACAGGCGTGACTCACACACGCTCACAGGTGCACCCTTGCACAGGCACAAAGATACAGGCACAGGAGCACTCACTACAGCATTATTTGTAATGGGAAGAATTTTCAAGACGACTGATACACGCATCATTCCATGGAAACGTGAAGTCAGTGTGGTGCAGAGTGTAAAAATGAGGTCGATCTAAACGTACTCATAAGGAAAGAGGCCGCGATCTAGTTAAGTAAGAAAGGCCATCTGGATCATGGTGTGTGTAGCATGACCCAATTTATGTTTAGAAGAGAAAACAACCCCACACATACACTCCTACCATATGTGTGAATAGACAGAAAAAGTTCTGGGAAGACTCAGTGGTTCCTCCTGGGGAGAGACGAGAAATTGGAGGGCGCTCTCCCTTCTCACTACATATACTTTTGTACTGTTAACTTTGTAAATTTATGACGGGCACACACTTTTGTAAATTGTTAAACTTTTTTTCAAAGTTTGAAAGGAGTGAACTATTTAAAACTCTGCTCTTAAATCTCTAATTATACAGGCTTTGTTAGTTACACTGTTAGCCACTCTATACCTACAAACCAACTTACAGTTAGTTACTCAGGTAAGGTATTATTAGACATTCTGGTAAAGGTAAGAGGGAGAACAGGTAGTTAATACTCTAAACGGGGAGTCAGGATTAACATATATAAATATAAAAAACAGAAAACCAAGATCACCCAGCCTTAGTACAGTGGAGGGGTCACTGGTGGCAGCACTCAGCGGTCAGGCCACTCCACCCTCAAACGCCCGGTTACACCAGAAAGCACATGGCCCCATGGAGGCTGTACTGAGGCACCTGGCAGCCCTGCTCCAGCCCCGGCTGTGGCCTCGGATCCGAGGCTTGGAGCTGCTTGTAGAACCACTCAGGCTGACCTCACTGGCCGCGCTCATGGCCACGGCTTCCTGCTTCTGCTTTCTGTCTTCATGCCAGTGTCTGATACATGTGGTAAAAGACCACTCCAAAGCTGTTTCTTGCTAACTGTTAATTACCAACATCAAACTGATGAACGAACATCAACACCAACTACAGCTTAAAAATACTTGGCTTTTGAAGAGGTTTCACGGTTTCCTTGGTGGTTCCTGGTTCTGTTGATGACAAAATTGTTACTTGGGCTACTTCTGGCTTCACTGCGTTAACTTGATCTAAGACAGGCGAGCTCTGGGTACCCTGGGGAGGAGATGCAGTTTGGGAGCTGGATATGGGAATATTTAAACGAGTGAATACTTTTGCTCCCAGGCCATGTTTGCTTCCTTCCCTGCCGAGCAGAGCGCACAACAAGGCGGGGCAGGGCAGCTCTACATGGCGCCTCCCGGGCCCGTCTCCACGCTCTCCGCGGAGGTCACATGAGTTCTGGAGGGTGTCAGGACCCACATCCGAAAGGGAGCAACTGAGGCCGGCTACACGACTGCTGATGCTTCTCTTAGACAATAAGCCACAATGTCACCCGACCCTTGAACCTTTACCATCACAACCACCTTCGCCATCGGTTTGGCCTGGGAAGTGGCCAAGAAGGTCCGAAGTCACCCTCTGAGCCACAAGAACTGGACGGGAGGTCAGGGGCTCCACACATCACTGAGGGTGGAAGGGGTGGGAGACAGACGATAAAACCAAGCGTGCGAAGCACAGCAAAGGAACCAGGAAAGCGGGGGCAGTCATCAGTGGGGAGTAAGAGGGAAGGGGCTTCCCTGGTGGTGCGGTGGTTGGGAGTCCGCCTGCCGATGCAGGGGACGTGGGTTCGTGCCCCGGTCTGGGAAGATCCCACATGCCGCGGAGCGGCTGGGCCCGTGAGCCATGGCCGCTGAGCCTGCGCTCTGCAATGGGAGAGGCCACAACAGTGAGAGGCCCGCATACTGGAAAAAAAAAAAAAAAGAGGAGAGAGGAACAGAACGGGGACAGGATTTGGGTCTTACCAAATTATTATACCAACTTAGTAAATTAACAGAGCATCAGAAGTGCACAGGATTAACGTACATACAAAACAGAAACAGACTCACAGGCACAGAAAACAAACTTATGGTTACAAAGGGGAAAGTGGGGGGGTAAATTAGCAGTTTGGGGATTAACAAATACACACTACAATATATAAATAAGGATCTACTGTATAGCACAGGGAACTATACTCAGTATTTTGAAATAAGCTATAAGGTTAAATCTTACAGTAAAAGAACCTGAAAAAGAATATATGTGTGTGTGTGTGTGTGTGTGTGTGTGTGTATAAAACTGACACCTGAAACTGTACACTTGAAAAAAAAAAGAGTGCACCAGCATTTACTTTTACTTTTTTTTTTTTTTTGCGGTACGCGGGTCTCTCACTGTTGTGGCCTCTCCCGTTGCGGAGCACAGGCTCCGGACGCGCAGACTCAGCGGCCATGGCTCACGGGCCCAGCCGCTCCGCGGCATGTGGGATCCTCCCGGACCGGGGCACGAACCCATGTCCCCTGCATCGGCAGGCGGACTCCCAACCACTGCGCCACCAGGGAAGCCCAGCATTTACTTTTAAAGCCTGCATATAAGAAATGCAGACTGACAGTTACGGGACGCAGCTCTAAACTGTACTAAATACATAAAATCAACTTTCATGGATAAAAGAACAATTAAATGCAAGAGTCCAGCACGGAAAAGCCTTTGAATCAACGTACCTCCAGGGGAGAACTTTTTTTCTTCTGAAAATTCAAGGTTGACCTTTTCACAACAAAAGTTTTGACAAAAATACTTCGCACTGATCAGCCTTCCTGCGAGGATCTCAAATTGTTTTCCGGTCACAACGCGCCAGAGGGCACTGACGCCCGGCGCCATCACCCCGCGGAAGGCAAAGCAGGACTCGGCTTGAATTGCTCCGGTCCCCGCGGCCAAGAGCGGCTGCCAGGAGCCCACACTGGGCGCTCGCAAGCCCAGGCCTCACTCCAGCCCCTAAATGGCCTTTCATCTCAAGCTCTTTCATTTTCTGAACAGCAAAGATACGATGAATAGTGATTTAGCTCTGACCACAAGCATCCTTGCAACTCTCTCCCAGATCCCCCGAAGATCAGGATATCCAAGTGACATGGGGAAAAGCAGAGAACTTTTCAGAAACACAGTCTTCTGGAGTCATTATTACTTTGCTACATCTCTTGGTTTTCATATATAACCATCAAGTTTAGAATCTAATAAAATAAATTAAGCTTCTATAAAACGAGTAAGGCTTTTTTAGCCCATAGTACTTCCCTTATACTACTCATCAGCCTCTCCTGCACCCTCTCTTCTCTCTCTCTCTCTCTCGGGCTTAATTTTATAAATAATATATGGTTATAAAAATATCAGCCATAGATAATCATCAAGGACCTCTCTATAGCACAGGGAACTCTACTCAGTACTCTGTAATAACATATATGGCAAAAGAATCTGAAAAAGAATATATATATATATATGTATAACGGAGTCACTTTGCTGTACACCTGAAGCTAGCATACCGTTGTAAATCAACTAGACTTCAATACAAAATAAAAATTAAAAATTAAAAAAATGTCAGCTGGGGGCTTCCCTGGTGGCGCCGCGGTTGAGAGTCCGCCTGCCGATGCAGGGGACACGGGTTCGTGCCCCGGTCCGGGAGGATCCCACATGCCGCGGAGCGGCTGGGCCCGTGAGCCATGGCCGCTGAGCCTGCGCGTCCGGAGCCTGTGCTCCGCAACGGGAGAGGCCACGGCAGTGAGCGGCCAGCCCACCGCCAAAAAAAAAAAAAAAAAAAAAAAAATGTCAGCTGTATAAAACCGTATCACGTACAAGTGTGAAAATCCCTCGTTGTCCGTCCTTCTTGACCCCACTTCCCAGAGTAACACTGTTAACTATTTGGTGTGTATCTTTTCAGGCACTTTCTAGACATACACATATGGTGCAGAGTGTTTGTGAGAATGTTTTTTCTTTTCCTTAAATTTAATAGATGTAAATCACACTGCATATATATTCTGTGCCTTTATTTCTCACATAACAATATATTATGGACATCTTTCCACAGTAACACCCACACACAGACACACGTCTGCCTCATTTGTAGAATCACTTTTTACTAGTCCTCCCTTCCCTGATAAATGAAGTTTCTAGTTTTTGTTTTGTTTCAGATCAACACGTTCAAGCATTAGAGGAGCTCCCTATGTGAAAGGAATCCTGGGGCAACTTTAAGAAAATGAAGCATTGTTTTGAAATTCAAAAATGCTATTTCCTAATTTGTCCTATAGTTGGGATTTTTCTTTTGTGCATATGGTACCAGCTTTCTCAAACCAGGGTTCATTTATAATAATTCTGAGAAGGAAGTGAGTTGAAATCACTCTGTTCTGAATCAAGCTCTCAGTGATACTGGAGACGCTTCTCAGCCTGGGCCTTCCCCACCCAGGGCCCTGGGCTGGGAGTCACTGCAGCTCCAACGTCCAGCTTCTCTACAGCCCGGAACATTCTCTACAGCTAACACGGAACACAGAGGTCCTCTGGGAACAAAGCTCCTTCTCCCAAGTCAGTGGGGACCTGAGAGGTGGCTGATGCTCTGGTTTCCTTGCGGGGGCTGGACCAGAAGAGCTGCCACTGGAGGAGGAGGAGATGGAGGAGAAGGGGAGGGGAGGGAGGCCAAGGGGGAGGGGAGAGAGGAGAAGGGGGAGGGGGAGGAGGAGGAGATGGAGGAGGGAGGGGAGAGGGGGGAGGAGGAGGAAGAGAAGATGGAGGAGGAGGGGGAGGCAGCCCCATCTCAGGTGCAGACCACTCTGGGGAAGCCAGAAACCAGGCCTGGTTAAGTCTGAGAATTCATCTGCTAGTAAGGAGTGAGCAAAGGTTGCTAGCTAGAGCTTTAGAAGAGCACCCCTTACATGAGAACCGTGATAAGCCAACAGCGTTTACGGTAAGAGGTTATGATAAAGAGGTGGCTAGGGCAGGGGTCCTCTAAATGCACACGCAGCCGATCACCCAGGGTCTCCCTGGTAAACACAGACTGCTGGGCTGCATTTCTGGTTCATCGGGTCGAGGGCTGAGCCTGAGAATCTGCATTTTTGACCAGTGTCCATGTGATGCTGACGCTGCCGGTCTAGGGACCACACTTCGACTTAGAAAGCTTCGTTAGCTGATCTGCTCTGACGCCTCAAAGCCGTGTGCCATGAACCTCAGCGTTTGTTCTTTAAATGCTGAACAAAAAACAGGTCCTGTACAGCCGAAGACTTTCCTTAAAAATAAACTTCAGGCTTCTATCTAACCCAACCCAAGTGAGTACTTTATTTTCCTCACGTTATTTTTGCTGCTTGCAAATTATTTTTTAAAGGACAAAAATGCAAAGACAATTTTTTTTAAAGTGCAACTCAGTTTCTGAAGGATGACTTCTGAGAAAAGTCATGTCAAACGCAAAGTAAAACAAATCAAACTAGGCTCAAGATATAAACAACTTCAAAATGACTTAGGAGGAACAGAGGAAGTCAAACCAGAACCCTGTAACTCAACAGCCCACGGGTCCCCACTGAATTCACGTCCATCTAGAAAAATGCGACTTATCAGAATCTCTGAGAGTTGACACGGGGTAAGGTGAACGCTGCCACTCCTTTTTGTGAGCAAACTTTTCATTCTTTCTTTTTATCTCTGGGGCCTCTGTGTTGAATGGAAGCGTTCTAAGGAAGAAAAGGACTAGGAAGAATAAATTCCAACAGGCAGAAACGCAGGCAAATTCTGAAAGAGGCGGAGGGCCGAGTCACTGGGGAAGTGATTCTTCCCAGCCCAGCCCTATCCCCACCTATGACGCCACAGCCACAGATGACCATAGGATGGAATTAATGTCTAGTTTTAACCTTAGATGTTTACATAAAAATAGGATTTAGACTCACCTATTGAATATCCCATAAGCACTCCCCAGGAGCCAAGACATTAGCAAAGTCCTTTTCTGACTGAGTGTATTCTGATCATCATTAACAGGCACTAGATACTGCGTGTCTTAGCCCTGCACCATCGTGTGTCAGAAGAACGTCCTATAACTGGGGCTCGGGACCAGGCTGCCCACTTAAAGTCTGCTTCTGCACCTGACTAGTTATATGACCTTGGGCACTCAGTCAGCATCACTGTGCCTGCTGCCCACCTGTCAGGGGGCGTTAGCAATATTACCAGTTTCCCAGTGGAGTTCAGAGGACGCAAAGGATTAATTCCTGTAGAACTCAGCTCAGTAAAAGCGTTTATTTATTATTTATTTTTCACAACTTCTCTATGATGTATTTATATTACCCTTAGTTGCCTCATCCGTCCGTTATCTAGTTTCATTTTCTCTAGAATTTACTCTCTTAGTGATCTGATTCTTCTAGCAAATTTGCAATAAAACTGCAGCTAAAGATGCGAAAAAGAAAAAGAAGTGATAGGAAAAATAGGTAAGTATGGGAAAAGTCAAATTTTAATAAAAATCATACAGTTGTGGTCTCCTGACATTCAGACCGAGAACCAGGGAGCGAGAAGAAGAGAGGCTAGGAAAAAAAAATGCAGAAACAGAACTAAATGGTCGTCATTTACACCAGTTCCCACTTCCAGGACTCGCACCCCGGCCTTCATTTGTTTAATCTCTTAAATCACTAGCCCGGGAGGTGTCTGGCTATTGACGGCCGGTAGGCTTTTTGTTCCGTTACTCTGGGCTCTGAGAGCCTGCACAGAACTAAGAACACGGGCTCCGGTGGACAAGACATCTGTCTGCTACAGCTGACTTCCCACCTGGCGCTCCGGGACCCGCCCAGCACCACGTGGAAACTTCGTGAGATTCACAGACTCGGGGTGGGGTGAACTTCAACTTCATGGTATGCAACTGCTTTTTCTCTGCCTCTGTTGTTTTGTTACGGATCATGAAAACAGTCTGTGACAAACACACTTCATATTCCGTGAAGGATCAAGCCCGAAGGGCCAGCAGGCCACTGTCATCTGAGGCTAGGGTTTCATCTCCCTCCAGCTCACCGTGACGTTCAGCCTTGTGCTTTTCAGATAACTTAGAGCCGCTGTGGTGCCTCACGCTCCCTCCCTTCACCCAAAGTCTGAAAGCCCGGACCGCGAGCATTCAAGCTGTAAGAGCAGTGCTTTGAGCGCTGAGAAGATGCCAAAGTAGAAGGTTACACAGCGTTCAGAATCATTCACAAAGAGTGTAGTACACAAACATAGAATTAGGTATGGCTATACAACCCGAGAAAACCCGGCTGGAGAAATTAATAAGGATTTCCCCCCTTTGGGAAGAGGGCGCTTTCAACTGTAATACGACACACCATTTAGCAGAAACTTTATCTTTTGAACAGAGAGAGGGAGGTTTTTATCAGATATGGCCCGTAACTGAATCTTAATCCTTAAAGGACACTTACAAGAAGGAAAACGACGCACACAAACGTCTCTGCTGACTCTGGACATCCCACAGCAATGGACATGTTCAGGATCTAGCTGTAAGAGGCACATCTCACAGAGGGGAATGGGGGACCCTCTCTACCAAGATACGCATGGAAATGGTGAGTGAGAACGGTTCACCACCTCCTCCGCACGGGAATGTTATGCAAATGACAGTACTGTACGTAAGTTCTTCTTTACCCACTGAAAACGTAAAAGAAAGGAACTTTTAACCCTGCTCCACCCCAAACCCCAAACCCTTGAAAAGAAAGAACAAAAGACATCGGAGTGGGAAGAAAAGGAGCAATTCTGAAAAGAAAGTCATCACTGGTTCCAGTATCTGAAACGCAGAACCAGAACAGAAGGGCTCTAGTCCCTGTACTCACTGGTCTGACGAGTTCTGGGGGGGTTAGATGTTTGTGTTGTAGACCACGTGACAGCCCCGCCCCGGACTGTCCCGAGGTGGTGACCTACTGCTTATGCGAGCTCCCCCCTGCCTCCGGGGGCCCCCCCAACTCAGGGAGGCTCAGGCTGTCCGATCATGTTCTGTGACTCAGCACCGGCAATTGGAGGCAGAAGGCGGATTGCAGTTTTCTTTTTTTAACCTTTAGTCTGTTGCCTGTGTATTTCACACCTCTCTTGAGTATTTAGAACAAGTAAAGGCATCTCCTACTCTTTTCACTGCTCCCTAATGAGTAAGGATCCTGAGTAGTGCTTCTGACTGTTGGCCAACAAATCCACCACGGCCGCTGGACTCTGACACCACCTGCTGGCCGTGACCTTCCGAGGACTCTTACCTGGGGCTCCTGTGTACATGATGGAAAACACATTGATCGCGATGGTAGCGGCATAGAACACGGGAAGCGCCCGGAGGCCGTTGGGAACGGGGTCCTCCTGCGGGGTAAGGAGATAAGGGGGCAGGTCAGGACTCCAGGGGCATCTGCAGGCAGCACAGGCAAAATGACACAAGTCAGTTCTGGGAAAGCCCTGTCCCTGCCGCGGTCTGTGTGCACCTCCAGACCCAGGGCTGGCCTGGGCTGAACCTCCTCCTACACGAGTGCTGTGGCAAAGGGCCCACGATGGTGACCAGCAGACACGTTAATGTGCTGGGATCACATGAGGTGGTGGCAGATGTGGGGACAGAGAAGGGCTGTTGGTGAGGCCAGCTTCTGGGACTAAAGCCCTGACCCGGAGCACTCACTATTCTAGCTACATCGACATTGGCCCCAAAATCCACTTTCAACAAATATTTTGAGGCCTGACCCTCTGAGGATGCCCTGAGAAAGTCAAATGACTTCAGCACCACGGCATTACTACTAGATTTTATGGTACTCCGTGACACGATCCGGGTTTGCTCTGTTGAAATATATAAAGCAAGGAAATACAGGACCACGTGCTATGACTTTCAGAATCCTTTCACGAGGTGGAGCATTTCACCTTCAACTATTAAAAAGTGAAAAGAACTGTGGGTTCCTTGTCTAAGAAAACATCTTTTTACAACCTTAGGCTTCTGGTACAACACTTCCGAAATCTAATATTTCAGCGAGAACAGTACTGCACGTGTTTTAGGCAAAGTCACACCTGGGAGAATATTCGAAATTTAGAGTTTACAGAGGAAACATACAGAGTTTGAGGGTTTAGATCTACAGAGGATTTTGAAGCAAAAATAGGAACCGGAACTCCCTGACGCAAAACTGGCATGTAGGTGTTGCTTAAATAATTCAAACATGGGCTAATTTCTGATGACCATGTAAGACACTCTTGTACATTGGTATGAGTCTGTGACCCACCCACGATAAAAGGAAAATTAGGTCTAAGCCTTGATGTGAGCTACAGAAGTCAGGATCAGTACAGACTATCTCACAGGTTCCTACTGTCAAGTGCAAACGTGTGCAAATCAAGTACATTTGCAGAACTGTAAACTCATCAAGAACCCCGCCTGCAATGTCTCAAGCGGCCACCAACCCTTGTCAGGAGGCCTGAGGTGAATGGAAGTGAGATGTCAGGAAAGGAAGAGCTGGGGTGGAAGGTGATTCAGCCGCACGGGAGTCCCAGCCACAGTCACAGGCAGGGCAGGTACAAAGGGATGGGCAGGAGCCTGGGATGAGGCACGTCCCCTGCCGATCTGCCGTGGACCCGGGACAGGAACCAGGCTGAACTGAAAACGAAACGCTGAGCTGCTCACATGCTACGGCCTCCGCTTCCAAAATGCTGTTTTCTGGGGGACGACGGCTGCTACAGAAAGACTCCCAGCCAGTAAGTTCTCAAGGCGTAAAGTCTTCAGTTTGCGTGTTGTAACTGAATCACCTTATGTTTTCTCAAATAACCTATTCTTAAAACGCAAATGGCAGCTGTCTCATTGAGACCCGTCTCCGTTCCTCCTCCTGTCTCGATCCCTCCCTCCCTCCCTCCTTCCTTTCCTTCCTTCCCTGCACCCATCACCTGCCCCCATCCAGGCAGCCATCCCTCTCTCTTAACAGATGTTCAACCGGCGTCTCTGAAGGGCTAAGCAGCGCTGGGCGCCGTCTACACGTGCGAAGAGACAGTCCCGGTTTCTACTCTCACAGACCTTACGGTCAAATAGCGAACAGGGGGCCAAGCAGGAGATAAATCGCTGCACAACGACGCGAGTGCAATGATAAGAAGGCAGTGAGCGTGTGGGGATACAGAGGGAGGTCCCCAAGCGGAGGCTGGGGCAGGAGCACCTGGGAAGTGACTCCTGGCGGGGGGCAGATGACGGGGGTGCAGGGGGGGCAAGAGTGGGTGGCACCTTCCAAGATGTTACTGGGTCCTAGGACAGCTGGACCCCGGAGAAGGGCTGGTAAGTTTGTGATCATCCAAGAGACTGAGCCCCGCCTAGAAGAAGAGCTGTGCCTAGAAGAGCTGTGTCTTCAAGCAAGGAGACGGCTGAAGGCAGGCGTGTCCCGATGTGCTCGCGTGTGCTGAGCAGCCAAAGGCAAGCAGCAGGGCTTATGAAACGCTGCAACAACCCCTTGACAGGCAAATCAAAACGTAACCAAGGTTTTTGTTTGTTTGTTTCTTGCCGAGAATACTGATCTCAGTAAGCTTCCATTTTCATCTCATTTTATTTTTGATAAAAATGTACCCACACACACCCTGCCCCCGTAGGTGTTATTTCCTTCTTTTTATCCTATCCTCAAGGATAGGAAGAAAACCAGTGTCTGAAGCTTCCTTTCTCCATTAAAAAACAGAAAACACCTGACATTTCGGTAAAGAAATTCTCCAGCTGTTTTTAGTGCTAGTTAATTTCAAAATTGTAACACTATCTTTCTCTATTCTGTTTACTGTTCACAAAATAATTACCTTTCCTTTTTTGAGGTGTGAGCACAGTGCCCAAGAATGCTGACCAATGAACTAAGTCATATGGCAGGACACCTCTTGTCCAGTGCTGGCTCTGGGGGAGCCCCTGGGTACTCTATCCACCTCTTCCCACCTTCTTTAGAATAATGTCTAATTCCAACTTCAGGGCGCTGTGCCTTAACAATTCTTCCTCTGACCCCTCTCACTATTAATTTCTATTGAGTGGAACCAAAATTAGGTCTAAAACTTAATTAAAAAAATAATAGCCTCACTTACCTTTTTTAAGATGAACATTCTGATCAGTACAAACAGCACGCCAGACATGAAACCAGACAACAGCGGAGATATAAACCAAGAAGCAACTGAATAATTAAAAGAAAATCTAATGAATGTTAAAATTCTACATAACTCAGGTCCTATTTATATAATACAGTGATACCAACATATAGCACATACATTGGTAAACATTCCTGGAATTGTTCACCTTGACTCAGAACCCAACAAACCCACTGCCTTGGCAGACTGACCTCCACACGGGGGTCACCGTCCTCACACACAGACCCCAGGCCACGGCACACACACCACCTCCCAGCTCCGGCCTCCGACGACGGTTCCTTTGATTCCCACTGAGCCCCTTCTGCCTGACCTTCATGCAGCCCCGTCCTGTGCCAGCTGTAAGGGCCACGGAAAAGGGGACCACCTTCCCTTTCAATTTCCAAGGCCAGCCTGGTACTGTCACCCCGTAGCCTCTGGCTGCACACTGGAAACATCTGCAGAGTTTTCAAAAACTAGTTACATTCTGGGTCCACCCACAGAATTCTGATTTAAAAGGTTTGGAATGGGGTCTGGGCACTGATATCTTTAAATTGCTCTCCCAGGTAACTTGAAAGTGCAGCCAGAATCAAGCACCACTGTTCTAGAAGCCTGGGACCTCGGATGAGTTTCCTGGGATGTCAGGTGAGTTTCCTGGGGTCAGCAGAGTTCCCTGGCGATCTGTGTCCTGCTTGCAGTTCAGGGATCCGCTTATCCTAGGGCTCCTAAGGCCACTATGATTCGTAAAAGGTTGGAGATGGGCAAGAGGGAGTGTTTTTCACAATGGGCGTGTTGGTACTTATGGGGCTGAAAGGACTTCCCCCTTACTGAAAAAGTCAGACCCGGGAAGCAGGTTGTCAAACCTCTCCTAACAGTCCCCACTGGGCAGCCCACATCCCAGAAGGAGCACCAGGCAGACTGGGCGTCTCCTGGATGCAGTGGGGCAAGTAGCGCTCGGCTCACTTCCACGCTTCCCCATCACCAGGAACTCTGACTCCTGGACCAGGGCCCAGTTTTTCTCTGCCTGCACACTGATTTCAACCAGATAAATTTCTTAACCCCGGGGAACAAGAGATACTGATTTTCAAAGCTGGATGACAATGTAGCATTTGAAAAGAGCATCTGGAGTTAAAAACTGCCTAACAGTTCACAATCTCTGCTAACCGAAATTTTAAGGGAAAACGTTCATAGACCTATCCATATAGGTCTTCTAAACGTTAACATTTAAAGAAAAAAGTATAACGGTGACTTTTAATAACACTTACTCTAGAAAATGTAAAGTTTCCTGCTTATAAGTGAAAGAAAATGGCATTTACCAATCTTGACCAGCTCCATCCACTGCACACCTTTTGTACCAATTGCTACGAGGGAGAATCCAATGGTGGCCCCAACAATGCAGTGAGTCCCCGAGATCGGGAGCCTCAGAAAGGATGCAATGAGCTGCCAGACGGCGGAGCCTACGGGTTGAAGATAAAAAACAAAGACAGAAAAAAGCCAGATATACAGCGGGGTGTCTCAAACAGCCATAGAAGCAAGAAACCCAAATTACCTTCTCCTTCCCAATGCCTCCCTGGGGTTAATTGTCTCTGGATTGTTTCTTTCTTTCTTTTTTTTTTTTTTGTAATTTGATATCTTTATTTCTTAAAAATAATATATCATTTTTTTACAACTTTATTGGAGTATAATTGCTTCACAATGGTGTGTTAGTTTTCTGCTTTATAACAAAGTGAATCAGTTATACATATACATATGTTCCGATATCTCTTCCCTCTTGTGTCTCCCTCCCTCCCACCCTCCCTATCCCACCCCTCTAGGTGGTCACAAAGCACCGAGCTGATCTCCCTGTGCTATGCGGCTGCTTCCCACTAGCTATCTACCTTACGTTTGGTAGTGTATATGTGTCCATGCCACTCTCTCGCTTTGTCCCAGCTTACCCTTCCCCCTCCCCATGTCCTCAAGTCCATTCTCTAGTAGGTCTGTGTCTTTATTCCTGTTTTACCCCTAGGTTCTTCATGACATTTTTCCCCCTTTAATTCCACATATATGTGTTAGCATACGGTATTTGTCTTTCTCTTTCTGACTTACTTCACTCTGTATGACAGACTCCAGGTCCATCCACCTCACTACAAATAACTCAATTTCGTTTCTTTTTATGACTGAGTAATATTCCATTGCATATATGTGCCACATCTTCTTGTTTCTTTACAAAGCCCCGAGAGAAACCACTCAAATAACTTTAGCCAAAGGAACATTCTTCAACACTGAAGGGATAATGCTGACTTATTCAAAGGAAAGTATTTGAAAGTATTTAAAGAAAAGCCCCGTGATGTCAGTTCCTAGTTGCCTTTGTCACGGTCAAGCAAGGGTGCTGGTCATGAGGTGAGTTCTGATGTGAAGTGTGGCCAGGACCAAGCAGGAGACTGAGGACTAACGAACACGGAGAAACAGGAAAGGCTGCGTATTGGAAAAGATTCTGCTGTAGTTACGCTGTTCGGTCACATCAAGAGGAGGCTACATACTGCCTATGTATATTAGTCGGTCCAAGAGAGAGTATAAAATACAGACATCAAGTCACGATGCTGTACACCTGAAGCCAATATAACGTCACGTCGAATATACCTCAATAAAAACAAAGAGCGAGTGTGTGTAATCCCACGTTACTTTTCGCAGTTCTGCCTCTCCTGTGAGAAGTAGCTATGATATTTAACCCCACGCTGGGCATCTACCCGCTGTGCCTGCCCGGGCGGCTGGGCCTTTTTTGGCCCGCTCCCTCCAGGCCTTCTAATTCTCAGGAATTAAGAGGATCCCTGGGTTCGGGCTTTGTGTCCTTTTACCTCGATTTCGCCACCCTTCTCTAGGCTTCGTGTTCTTCCAGGCTACAGTTCACTTCAGATATTTTCATAAGCAGATCAAGTTTTGCAAGGAGTATTAAAAGCATCGGCTGGGGAGAGGTCACTTTCGGAAACAGCTGTTGAAAAGCTCACACAGGGCTGCAGGGGACAAAGGGCCTGGCTGATAAGCAGGGCACGGCATTAATCCCAAGTGTTAACTCTGGAAATCTGGCTGCTTGGTAGCAGCAGCTTTAAACAGACCCCTGGCATTTTCTCCAAAAACACCTGCGTCACGGAGGCTCGTGAGAGGTCGTGCGGGTCCCCATTCGCGGAGCAAGCCTGACAGCTGCTCTGGGAGTGCCAGGCAGGCTGACCTTTGTGTCGCAGCGGGCCGTGACCCCGAACCTACCCCCTGAAACGTGTGCTGGGAGGAGGAGGGCCAGCCTTGGGCTGCCAAACCAGTGACAGGCTTGATGGCAGCAGCCAGGCTCCCCCGCGGGCAGTCCTGCAAGCCCGGACATCTAAGCCCTGGGCTCCTCAGGGACTAGTTGTTTTAAAAATAAAGCCGGACTCTGGAGCGCGTTTCACACCACAGAACCAGAACTTAAAAAGCAAATATTCTTACAAAAAGTAAAATAGTGACGTTAAGAGAATGGGATAAACTCACTCACGTGAATTCAGACCATGAGGTTTTCAATCCTGAAAGCCACTCTCTCTGGCTGACTTTATAACAGGAGGGTTTGTAAGGAAAGGTAGGGGGACGGGGCTGCCTGAGAGAGGGAGGAAGGGGGCGGTGGGCACTGGGGAGCAGGGGACAGAGGGGAGGACGGGGCCTTGCAAGGTGAGAGTGGGCCGGAGGCCCTCCTTGACCTGGGGAATTCCTGGAGGTGAATGGGATTAACGTTAAGAAAAACAGAGGGAAAAAGAGAGAGTTTCACCTAAGATAACGATGTCCTGCAATGAAGGAGGGGATTAAGCCCAGGATGAGGCTGCCAGACAAAACCTGGGCAAAGTGGAGGTTAAGATGGGTGTCTGAGGCCACGGGCTCCTGGAGGATGAAAGAATGGCAGAGAAGGTACAGGTCACACGGAGGCAAAGAAGACTCAGCACTTCCTAGGGTGCTTCCAGGAGAGGGCTCGGTCGTGCTGTCGTGGGTATTCCCACGAAAAGATGGCACGTTCTGAATTCTCAGTGGATTTGGGGAACCATGGGCGGTTTCACACTAAGCGGATCGACTGTTGCTTTAGGGCTGAGCTAGAGTCCCCGTAGATGCCTTGTTCAGGGAGTGTGGCTGGCATGAACAATTTCTCCTACCCAATCAACTTAACAGCTTCTACCACAACGTTACCAGCAAGCACAGAGACCCATGGGCTTGGGGTGACGATTATAAAGAGAAAAGAGAAAAAAGAATAAAGAGACGGGGAGAAAAGGGACAAAGAAAGGGATGTTGACTTTGAAAGAGGAAGATTGGGAGAACTCAGGCATCTGAACAGAATCATCTTGGTTTGGGCCAATCATGATTATACCACCATCTTAAAATTCCCCAGTTCCCATGTACAAGGAACCCAGTTTTAAAAGTCTAGGTAACTCTCACCAATTCCCAACAAAATAGGCTTTGAGATTCTTCTAACCACACACCAAAAAAAAAAAAAAAAAGACACCAAAGCAAACAAAATCAAGTTATTCAAGCAAAACCCCCAAATGCTTTGGTTGACCTAAATTCTAGTGGAGGTAAGTATCCTTCATTCTTTGAGTGTAGAGACCAAGGCCAGGGGTGGGAAAACCCCAAAACTGGACAACTTATGCTGTCTACACAGCAAGTTAGTGGTGACGTGGAGCTCAGCCCACAGGCCTTCCGTCCACCCAGGGTCCTGGGGCAGCCTCACAAACAAACCTCCTCAGTAAGCACCACCACTCCCCAAAGGGCTCATCCAACGCAAGAAGGAACCTCTGTTAAGATTGAACTTCATCACTGTATAGCACAGGGAACTCTACTCAATACTCTGTGATGACCTATATGGGAAAGAATCTATAAAAAGAGCCGATACATGTATATGTATAACTGACTCACTTTACTGTACACCTGAAGCTAACACAACATTGTAAATCAACTACACTCCAATTATAAAATTTAAAAAAAAGACGGAATTTCATCAGTGTTTTTCTTTATTTCTCTTCTACTTTCAATATATCTTGTCCGCATCATACCGACTGGCAAAATCTTAATTTCCACTTGATATGATTACGTCTTAGATATTGCTCATGACAACTGAGGGTGAATTTGACAAACAACTGTCAAACTGTCAGGGAAACGTCAGTTATACCGGACTGTGATGAGACGTACATGTTCAGTGAAGGTGAACAATTCAATCATCACAGTAGCTGTTGTAGTAAATGATTTTTAATTCTTAAAAATAATGATGGGGGCTTCCCTGGTGGCGCAGTGGTTGAGAGTCCGCCTGCCGATGCAGGGGACGTGGGTTTGTGCCCCGGTCTGGGAGGATCCCACATGCCGCGGAGTGGCTGGGCCCATGGGCCATAGCCGCTGAGCCTGCGCGTCCAGAGCCTGTGCTCCACAACAGGAGAGGCCACAACAGTGAGAGGCCCACGTACCGCAAAAAAAAAAAAAAAAAAAAATGACGAATTAAAGTAATCACGAGCCTTACATCTTTCAAACAACATGTGCAGCTGACAAAGAGGAACTCCTCAGCACATATGACCTGCTTACTGTGCTTTAGTAGTATTTAATCCCTTACTGAGGACATCCATCTTTCAATCAAAGGCCTCAACGACTCTACTTCTCCAACTAACCCGCTGTAACGAGAAGATGATGGGCCATCTTCAACCTGGCAAATGACCTGCACATTCTGGGGGCTTAAGAAGTGCTGGTGGTGGTAAACCCCTGGGGATCCGTGGGATGTAGCCGTGTTCTTGGTCCACCAGCATCCGGCCTCCCGGTGCAGGGCTCTCCCCACAAAAGCACGTGCCCTGTTGAAAGCAGAAGGTGGCAGGACTCCCCTCTCCCCCCCTCCCCCACTACCCGTGTAGACACGCCATCTGCTGTGCATCACTTCGACCTAGAGGCAAGCACAGGAGGAGCTTGCCGGCGGCACCTAAGGCCCTGCTGCCCGAATCTTCCAGCTCAGCAAGGGCAGCACCCACGGTGCTGCCAGTGTGGAGTCGCCTCGGGTAGGGGAGGAACCACACGCCCGACACCACCAGTAAAAGGTCCTACTGCAAACAGGTGACATACAAGTGATCTTCCGGTGGAAAACAGAACAAGCGTACTAGGGTTTCTCTGGTGGCACAGTGGTTGAGAGTCCGCCTGCCGATGCAGGGGACACGGGTTCGTGCCCCGATCCGGGAGGATCCCACATGCCGCGGAGCAGCTAGGCCCGTGAGCCATGGCCGCTGAGCCTGCGCGTCCAGAGCCTGTGCTCTGCAACGGGAGAGGCCACAACAGTGAGAGGCCCGCGTACCGCAAAAAAAAAACAAAAAAAAAAAACACAAGCATACTAGATGGAGCTCCCAGGGGTGGAATCAGAAAATCCAAACAAACACTAACAAAAGGAACACAAATGACAGAGAAGACCAGAATTTCTTGAAAACACAGTCACTTAAGAGTCAATTGGCAACTGCTCTAAAACTTCAACGGAGAATACAGAAGTTAAGCTAATAAATACTGGTTTTGGGCAACCAAGTTTTCGAAACATTACTTCCTAACTGATGAAAAATCTATGAAAAAATAGAAATGAACCTTCAAGGTTTATAAATAAACCTAAGTAAACCTCTCAAACACATTCACTTAGACGTGCTCTTTCTTTAATAACTTTTAAACAGCTTTAAAATGACAAAGAGCTATGCTACAAATATCTTTTTCTGGACTTTATGAAAAGCGCTGACTTAGCCAAAATCTATTTGAACAAGCAAGTCTGCCATACATTCAAGGAAAGAAATGGTTGCTTGATATTTGAACACTGACCAAAATCATAACTGAATTAAAACACAGAGAGCACAAATAAGATATAGTAAATGAGAAATCTGAAAAAGTATACATACATATACATATGGCTGAATCACTTTGCTGTACACCTGAAACTAATGCAACATTGTAAATCAACTGGACTTCAATTAAAAAAAAAAAAGAACCATCAAACCAGTTTTTGAAAAGTTAAAACAAAAATCTCATTTATGGATATGACAAATGAGAAATGGGTCAGTGGACACATTCCCGTGGGTGGAAAGACAAGGCTACTTACCGACCATGGCACTGACCTCCCCGGCCATGAGCGTCTGCACGGTGTGGTTGTACAGGTTCACGTCAATGATGCCTTTACGGATGGTCTCTCCGACTTTGGCCCCCAGTAACACCGAGCCGGTGGTTTCAAAGATTGAAGCCAGGATGCAAGCCTGCCTCAAGGTCACCACACCCGAGCCCACGGCGGTACCAAACGAATTGGCAACATCATTGGCACCCACGGAAAACGCCAAGATAAAAGCTATGAAAAAACCCAAGATGACCATCCACAGATACTCATCTGTGGCCATTTTGGAAAGGGGGCTCCGGGTACTTTTCTTTTGCAGAAGTATTTGAAAGCCACCGAGCTTGAGGTTCAAATGTCGTCAGGCCGAGAGTTCTCGTAAACAATGAGTCTGCTCTGGAAAGTGCCGGATGATGTTGGAGCTGCACAAACTGCTAGCTGCTGGTTTTCAAACTACTGTCAGGACAGTTCATTGGGTTGTGTTCAGTCAGCGGTAAAACACATTCCATATTTTCCTTTCCAGTCTGGTAACAGGAAGAAGACAAAAGAGATCAATTACCCTGAGGAACCGGTGACAAGTTTGTTCTTTCAGAAAGAAATGTTTGGAAGCTGCTGATAGGATCTCACGCTGGCATGTGGCAGATCTGACCATAAAGCAACACAAGGAAGATTATCATCAGGCTAACTGCCCAGCCCACCCCCAGAAAAGCTGATTCTAGAACCTTCCAGGGTGGAGCTGCTTTATGATCACAGACTGATAGGAAGTCTTAATAGGATACATTTTTATGCAATTTGAAAAATATATGTGGTCTTTATTTTAGAAAGAAAAAAATGCTTTGGATGAGCACAAGATAAGGAAACAAGAAATTCAGAGTTACCGAGTTTTTCAAATACGTGGATCGTGCCTAATTTCTTGGAGCAGGGTGACCCAATGTGGCTCTGTGACACTGTGGGGTGTGGCAACTCTCTACCTGACCATTTGCACACCCTGAGCTCAGCAGGCCCCGGTCAGACATGAAGTGACTCTTTCAAAAGGTGACAGGGTGGGAACTGAAGGGGCTCCCGGGGACAGGGAAGCTGGAGTGAAGCCACCCTGTCAGAGCAAGAAGCAGATCAGGTCACTTCGCCCTGCTTCCCACCTCGCTCGGGGAACAGCCAGAGGCCTGACCACAGCCTGGGAGGCCCTCCCAGATCTCCTCGGGCCCCCCCACCAGATCTCCTCGGGGGTCCCCCACCAGATCTCCTCGGGGCTCCCCAACCACATCTCCTTGGGGGCCCCCCACCAGATCTCCTCGGGGCTCCCCACCAGATCTCCTCGGGGCTCCCCACCAGATCTCCTCGGGCCCCCCACCACCAGATCTCCTCAGGGCTCCCCCCGCAGATCTCCTCGGGGCTCCGCACCAGATCTCCTTGGGCCCCCCCACCGGATCTCCTCGGGGCTCCCCAGCAGATCTCCTCGGGCCCCCCCACCAGATCTCCTCAGGGCTCCCCCCGCAGATCTCCTCGGGCCCCCCCACCAGATCTCCTCAGGGCTCCCCACCAGGTCTCCTCGGGCCTCCCCACCAGATCTCCTCAGGGCTCCCCACCAGATCTCCTCGGTCCCCCCCACCAGATCTCCTCAGGGCTCCTCACCAGATCTCGGGGCTCCCCACCATATCTCCTCAGGGCTCCCCACCAGGTCTCCTCGGGCCCCCCCACCAGATCTCCTCAGGCCCCCCACCAGATCTCCTCAGGGCTCCCCACCAGATCTCGGGGCTCCCCACCAGATCTCCTCATGGCTCCCCACCAGGTCTCCTCGGGCCCCCCCACAAGATCTCCTCGGGCCCCCCCATCAGATCTCCTCGGGCCCCCCCACCAGATCTCCTCAGGCCCCCCCACCAGATCTCGGGGCTCCCCACCAGATCTCCTCAGGGCTCCCCACCAGGTCTCCTCGGGCCCCCCCACCAGATCTCCTCGGGCCCCCCCACCAGATCTCCTCAGGGCTCCCCACCAGGTCTCCTCGGGCTCCCCCCACCAGATCTCCTCGGGCTCCCCCCTAGATCCTCAGGCTCCCCCACCAGATCTCCTCAGGGCTCCCCACCAGGTCGCCTCAGGCTCCCCCCCAGATCTCCTTGGGCTCCTCCCCCACCAGATCTCCTCGGGCCTCCCCACCAGATCTCCTCAGGGCTCCCCACCAGATCTCCTCAGGGCTCCCCACCAGATCTCCTCGGGCCCCCCCACCAGATCTCCTCGGGCCCCCCCACCAGATCTCCTCGGGCCCCCCACCAGATCTCCTCAGGGCTCCCCACCAGATCTCCTCGCCCCCCCCCACCAGATCTCCTCGGGCTCCCCCCCAGATCTCCTCAGGGCTCCTCCTCCACCAGATCTCCTCAGGGCTCCCCACCAGATCTCCTCAGGCCCCCCCACCAGATCTCCTCGGGCCCCCCCACCAGATCTCCTAGGGCCCCCCCACCAGATCTCCTCGGGCTCCCCGCCCGACCTCCTCATGCCTCCCCCCCAACCCTGCCCGGGCTCACTGACCTCAGCTCCTGCCCACCCCCACCCTCACTGTCTCGCTCACCTCAGGGCCTTTGTACCTTCTGGTCCCTCTGCCAGGAACAGCCTGTCTGATGGCTGCACAGCTCGTCGCCTGCTCCAAGTCCCTCTCCACCCAGATGTCACCAGAGCAGCGCCCCCGACCCTGTCGAGGAGCACCCCCCATGCCCTTACCCCTCTCTCTCACCGGCCTTTTTTCTTTTCTACCGACCACCTCATTCATTCACTCACTCACTCACTCACTCCTGTCTGGCCCCTCACGGGACGCAAGGACTTTGCTGTGTCTCCAGCACACAGACTAGCGCCTGGCACGGGGTAAGCCCTAATCAAGCTGTTGAACAAGTGAAGAAAGAAGCTGTTAAACAAATGAAACCACTCTTGCATAGGCTTCCTCCTGGGATGAAGATGTGGCATCACAAAATTAATACATGTGTGAAGTAAACATGTCACCAAAAGCCGCAGACCGGTGGTGTTCTATTATTATATAGTCCAAGTACCGCATCTGTGTACTTCCTTTGAGCGGTTCCAGGCATTGGGAATGGTGCCCATAAATGCTAACTGAACTGAATAAAATAGGCTCATACACCACGTCATACACAATATGATCAATCAACATTAAGGTTATTTAGAGGGAAAAAAGCAGGACATAAAATTTATGTACCTGTGATTGTGGCAATGTTAAAAGGCATATAAAAGACCAAAAGGTAATCACTAAAATGGTAACAGTGGTTGAGTTTAAGAAGCAGTGTCAGAGATCATTTTTTCCTTTCCTCCAAAAACTGTATACCACGGTGACGTGCTTTTCAAATTAAAATAATACATAAAAAACAAATCAATAAACATATATTGAGAACCATCTTTTTAAAAGATATAATTCACTAAAATGTGGTGAGTACACGTGCTGGGAGGGCAGGGTAGGCAATGCTACAAGGCACACGATGAAATAAAAACTGCCCTGACCACCTTCGCATTTTCTAAGCTTTGTAGTCCATGCAATTCTGGAGATTCTGGGCCCAACGGAGACACGGGAAAAGACCACTCTAAAGGCAAGAGACAACGTTCTATAAATGAAAATACAAAATAAAACCATTCTGGACCAATATTATCTATCTTAAAATATAAAAGAATTCTAGATGAAAGCTCATCTGTCAGGGTAGGTGGCCCAGAGAGCCAACAAGGACAATGCTCAAGAGATATTTACTGCATGCCCCCGTGTGCCCGTCACGAGGAGGATGCTGAGTGATGACGGACGGGGTCCTGCACGTGCGGAGTTCCCGTCCAGGGAGGGAAACACATGCTCATCGACAAACACACGTCAGACCATCAGCTGCAGCCGATGCTATGGAGGCAGGAGGCTCTTGCTGTACGTGCAGCATCCTGAGCCCACGAATGGGGGCAAGTCCTGGTCTGCGTGGGCAGGAGAGGGTCCCCTGCCATTTGAGGATGGGGGGTCAACCTGCGACTGGGGTAGACGTTCCAGGCGGTTCCCAGCTGGGAAGGAGTGGGATGAGGGGAGGGGACCGGTGGCAGCCGGGGTGAGGGGACCCACGATGGAAGCTGAGCTGGACCATATTAAAGACTGTGGTCACCGCCTAACAACAGGGGGCGCTGAAAGGGAGCTGACATGCTCAGACCCTCCTTCTGGGAGGCCCCCTGGCCACAGTGGGAAGCGGGGACAGGATGGAGGCCGGGGTGGACGTGGGGAGACTGCCTACGAGACCCCCTGCTCGGCACAGACGGGGTGTCCTGGGCCCAGGGCAGGGGTGGTGACGGGGAAGAGAAGTGATGTAAAGAAGCCAACCATGGCGTTGGCTTGTCAACAGCAGTGGAGAGAGGACAGCTGGCGCCTACCTGTGGAGCTGGGCTGAAAAGTCACTGAGCGGGGTGTGTTCTCCCTTCTGCACTGTACTTGGTTTTGTGTGTCGGTGGCAGGATGGTGTCTGAGCACAGCTCGTGGCTGGACACGGCACACACAGGGGTGAAGGCAGCTCAGCAGCGATGCCCTCAGCCCAGCTTTGCTTGGAGTGAGGCTTTTCATTGTCTTTATGGTGCCCCGGGCACCATTTCAGAGCAGGGATTCCCTCTCCTACTTAGATGACCTTAGATAACTTGTCTCCACAACTGTGTCTATGTTTTCTCCTCCACACTCAAACCCTCAGCCAACCAGCTTAAGTCCAAAAGCAGCTGGTTGAGGAGAAATGCTTGCCCCTTTTCTGAGACCAGATGATTTCTATCTTGCATATTTACCTGGCCAGCTTCTTATTGCAAGTACTAACACCCTTTCTCCATTGATTTTTATCAAATGTGAGCAAAATACAGAGCTTAAATAACCACACAATCTGCTCTATGGAAAAAGATAGCAACGCCACTGAAACCGAGCCCTTGGCGGGCCAGAGGACCACTGTGCAGGAGGCCACAGTGGGAGTTTGCCAAGAACACGGCCCAAATTCAGAGCGGCTGAGGCCCGACCAGGATGCCATCGGGGAGTGCTGGTGTCTGAAAGTAGGATTTTGAAGGGAGGTGATCACATCAGTGGGGAAATCTGACTTATTCAATAAATGATGCTGGGACAACGTGCTAGCTGCTAACTATCCGGAAGGAAGAAAAAAGTGAGATCCCTACCTCACACCAAGTTAAAGATTTAACCGTAAAAATTGAAACCTGAAGAAAATTAGAACATAGGTAAATATTTACTTAACATTGGGATGGGGAAGCCTAGACATGACATTGAAGGCGGTTAATGGAAAGAATCAACACATGTGAGTTCACGGGAATCCTGCAGCTGGAGACAGAGGAGTCTGAGGTGTGGACGCATCACTTGGAAATGCCTCTTCTCGTCCTCAGCAATGGTTCTCAACAAGGGGCCGTGCTGTTTGGAACCTCCAGCAAATGCCTTCTTCCTTCTAACTCTCCTAGGAGGGTTTTTCTTTCTTTCTTTCTTTTTTTTTTTTTTGCGGTACACGGGCCTTTCACTGTTGTGGCCTCTCCCGGTGCGGAGCACAGACTCCGGACGCGCAGGCTCAGCGGCCATGGCTCACGGGCCCAGCAGCTTCGCGGCATGTGGGATCCTCCCAGACTGGGGCACGAACCCGTGTCCCCTGCATCGGCAGGTGGACTCTCAACCACTGCGCCACCAGGGAAGCCCTAGGAGGGCTTTTCTGAAAACGGTCAGGACGAGGACGGGGGAGGTTGGAACAAGCTTCCTGTTTGCCTCTCCTTCCCCGAGTGTGAAAGCCCCTAAAGGGCCGGGACTCACAGGACCGAACGTTACAAGATAGTCGTCAATTTTCAGACGCCATCAACCTCCTGCACTGGAGGAACAGAGCCCTTCAACTTTTGGACTTATCGCAGGAGGTACTGAGGGTTCCATCAGCTGTGTCGAAACGCATCCTGTTCACAGGGTCCCGTCTTTCCTCCGTGCCTTCTGAACAAGCTGCTTGGCTCGGCTCTCCGGCCCTCGTGTCTAGGCCTTCAGCTCTGAATAAGCCCTCCTCAGGGCTCCTGAGTTGAGGCTTACAGATTCTCTTCTTCCACGAGCCTCCGCCTCAACTCTCCCTAACACCCTCTTCTCCACCCTAGAAACCGGAATGTTAGAGGAAGGGTGAAAACAAACGTTCTCAGGATATTTCTAGTCACGTTTGTATGCTGTTTAAAAACAGCAATGTTGCTGAGTTGTAGCACTTAATAGACATTTGTGCACAGAGGAGCGCGGGTGGGAGGGTCCTGCTCTGAAATGCTGCCAAAGGCGACACCCGAGGAGACCCCTGGCCCTTCCAGCAAAGGTGCTGCTCCAGCCCCCCTCCACCCTGCACACCCCTCCCCCAAGCCTGGGGTCTAACCATCTCCCCAGTCCAGCTACCAGCCCCAGACAACCAGGTTGGTGGCAGACTGTGGCCTGTTCAGGAGCTCAGACCCACACAGAAAAGAATCCCAAAGATGACTTTTGGCTTCTTCCCCAAGCACACACCTATTTTCATCAATTCATGTGCCAATTCCAAACTCAGCTTTTTAAAGAACGCCTCTCATCCTGAAGGATGCTTACTGAGCTGCCCTTACATTTCACCCAATAACTTTGCAGTCCTTCTCCTGTCCCTATGATGCAGAAGGAATTCAATACATCTGTAAAATGTCTTATTTCCTGGGTCTGCTAGGAAACAGCTAAGTAGGGCAAGGTCCTACTTGACCAGGCTTCATCTCATTTACTGACATGAGCTGAGTCATAATTAATAGTTGCTTACATCCTCCAGCTTGATACACCCAAAAGCAGATACGAGGAGAGTATCCACTGGGTGGCTTCTGGGCTGTGCGGATCTTTTCCCTGACACTCAGGGGCCACACCCAGGCCAGGCCCTCCCTTTGACAGATGACGGGAAAGAGCCAGGTCCCCCATGCAGAGAACCTGGGGCTCTGAACTTATTTTCCAACACCTCCCCTGAGGCCCAAGTGCTGCACACACACCCTCTGAAAATGTACCACCTGCTTTCCCGGAAACCAGGACTGGATCTTGAATTCTGACACTTAAGTTGAAATATCTCTTCAGGGGTGCAACGTAAAATCCAGTGACCCTCTGCTACATGTGGGTGAGCCTGACTAGTAAGACAAAGAAACAACTAGCTTTTCCTGGTAATATTTAAATAAAACGGAAGATTCACTTTTGGAATCTTATGACTTGCAGAGAACAGTACAGCAGAAACATTTTTCTTTCACCATTCAGGATGTAGATCTTGTCATAAGGAGTTTCTATTAACAACATCATTCTTGAATAGCTCACGGAAACATTGACGGCAAACGCTTAAATGTTAAAAAGACAGTTTAGGGCTTCCCTGGTGGCGCAGTGGTTGAGAGTCCGCCTGCTGATGCAGGGGGCACGGGTTCGCGCCCCGGTCCAGGAAGATCCCACATGCCACGGAGCGGCTGGGCCCGTGAGCCATGGCTGCTGAGCCTGCGCGTCCGGAGCCTGTGCTCCGCAACGGGAGAGGCCGCAACAGTGAGAGGCCCACATACCGCAAAAAAAAAGACAGTTTCAAAAGTAATAGTATATTTAGGGTAGATAACGCTGAGTTTCATATTTTCACACGAATGATAAAAAATGGAAAATGATAAAAAAAAATGGAAACATTACTAGAATGGGTCTGAAACTGGCCTCCGCCCCCTTTAAACAGCATATTCACAGGTAAGCGGAGCAGCCCTGGGAGCAGACGTGCCTGGAGAAAGGCAGGTGGATGCTGTTCTGATGACGGCAGAGGCAGGGGGATGGGCACAGGGGACGAGGAGGGGAGAAGAGGGAGAAAATGACGTCAGAAGGCAAGGTGACAACGCAGCCAGAGGTCAGGCACCACCTGGAACAGGGGTTTGGAGGCAGAGGACGCAGGTAACAGAGGCAGGAGAAGCAGGTGTCCTCGCTGGGGCCTGAGCACGGACACAGAGCCTGGAAACGATGACGTATGATGTGCAAAGTGAACGACGTGGGACTTCCCTGGTGGCGCAGTGGCTAAGCCTCCGCGCTCCCAATGCAGGGGGCCCGGGTTCCATCCCTGGTCGGGGAACCGGATCCTGCAGGCACGCCGCAACTAAGGAGCCCGGCTGCTGTAGCTAAGACCTGGTGCAACCAAATAAATTAAAAAAAAAAAAAAAGGGAACGACGCAAACTGGAACAGAAGTGGCCAGGACGTTGGCCAACAGATGCGGCCCCTGCCCAGCCCCGTGTGTCCTTTGCCTCCTCCTTTTCTCTCTGCTGTTAGAAAGGAGCATTTGTTTCTCCTGCCCAGAGAAAGGGAAAGAGCACAGGACCAGTCAGGGCCCCGGGTCCATGCCACTCCAGCCTCCTCCTGGCTCCACAGCCCTGGGCAAGTCATATCAACGCCTCATCTGAAAAGTAGTAAGAACAGCACACAGCATGGTGGTGGGTGAGAGGGCCCCCGGCTCAGCGCCAGGGATCCACACGTGGCGACCTGCCGTTACTGGCAGCTAAAGCCCTGGGCAATGGTCAGGAAACCTGAAGCCCAAGCCTGGAGCCGCTACTAACTAGCAACGTGACCATGGGTAAGTCCTGTCTCACCATCTGCAAAGGGGGACAGGAATAGCAAACCTAATGCATGCGAAGTGTTTTGTAAGTTGCGGTTAGCCTCAAGCAACGTGAAGTTATGGTATCACTGTAGTCACAGGAATTGTAACAGCATGAGGTTCCCAAATCCTTCTAGAAGCATCTTTCTCACTCGTATGCCCCCGTCTCCCTCCAGTGCGGCTCTTCTTCCTCGATGTACCGACTCTGGCCTTGTCTTTGCTTGAAGACTGACATACACTGTAAGGCGCAGGGACTTCTTTGAGGGGTGGAGGGAGGCGAAGAGGCAGAGAAAAAAGAACCCTAAAAGGTACTAAGAGAAAAAATCCACACAAAATGGTAAAGCCGCTTTGGAAAACAATTTGGTGGTTTCTTATACAATACAGCATACAAGCCAGCAGTCCCATTCTGAGGTGTATTTACCCAAGAGAAATGGAAACACACGTCTCCACAGGAAACTTTCTGTTCTCTCTCTTGAGTATGGTGGTGGTTACACTACTGTGCATGTGTGCCAAAACTCATGGAACTGTACACTTACAACTGGTGGGCTTGACTGTATATAAATTATGCCTCAATCAAGCTGATTAGAAAATAACACTGGAATATATAAATAGGTGAGGTGACGGATGCACTAATTAACGAGATGACAAGAATCCTTTCGTGATGTAGATGTACAAATACATATCAAATCATCACGGCGTACACTTTATTTATTTATTTATTTATTATGTTTTTTTGCGGTACACGGGCCTCTCACTGCTGTGGCCTCTCCCGTTGCGGAGCACAGGCTCCGGACGCGCAGGCTCAGCGGCCATGGCTCACGGGCCCAGCCGCTCCGCGGCACGTGGGATCTTCCCGGACCGGGGCACGAACCCGTATCCCCTGCATCGGCAGGCGGACTCTCAACCACTGTGCCACCAGGGAAGCCCGACACTTTAAATTGTAACATTTAAATGGTAGTATCTTACCATTTTATTTGTCAATTATATCTCAACAAAGCTGAGAAAAAAAGAAGGAAAACAACAGGGTCATCTTTGATATTTTCCCTTCCTGTACTGCCACACTGTCCCCCCAACCCCCAAGTCCCCTAGGATAAGGTATAAAAGTTAAATAGTTAAAAACAGAAAGAAAGAGCCACTCCCTTACCTGAGGAAAGAAGGAACATTCCACTCAGACACAGTAAAACCAGCCAGTGCAACCAGTGGAGCCAGGGGTCAGGGGCAGGCTGTCACCCTTGCTGCAGACAATGATGTCAAGAAGCAAAGAGCACACCAGATCAGAGGAGGAGGCTGCACTGCACAGGGAAAGGCCCACAGAAAGGGACGCAGACACAGCTTTTCCGAGGCCAGAGACGAGAGAGGAAGGCCTGCTGCTGGGAGAGCCTACTGACCGCCCTTCAAGATGGGCACTTAGTGCTTCCACAGAGAAGAGAACAGCGGCCTTCCCGTGGAGGTAAGTCTCCAGCAGTGCCGCAGGACCCAAAAAGAGGTACCCTTCAAGGTTAGGGCAAATATAAGCATTTCAGCTGAAAATCACTTCTGTGGAGGGCCACAGACGGCAGGTACTTGAAATGTGAACTTGTGGACATCTCATGGACCAAAGCTTCCGGGAGGTCAGTTACAGTAGACGAGAGCATGAGATAATAAAAGTGTCACCTTGTTTGACACTCCAATACCAAACTCAAAAATCGGTCCAGTAATGTCATCTCCCAAAAGTACAGTCAGAAATGATTTACACAGTTCCGAGCAACGGTGTTTATTTTCATGTGAGGAACGGTGCTTGTACACTTGCCAGGCTGGGCCAGAGGCAGGGCCATCCCAGTCCTCTACCTTGAACGAGGAGGACTCAGGTAGGGAATGGGTGTTCTTTATGACATCAGTCTCAAAAGTTCAAGAAAACAAGTAAATAATTTAAAATGTGAAGAGATACTCATGTACAAAGATGTTTATTAACAGGGTCATTTATAATGATCATGAAAAAGAGGAAACCACCTAACTGTCCCCAGACAGGAGAATGGCTGCAGAAACACGGGTGACTTCTAAAGATGAAATATTATGTAGTCACTCAAATGGTGTAACTTGAGAGTTTTACATGACATTGGAACATAGTAATAATGCTAAGTGAAAAATCCATACACAAAATGGCCTGGGCCATATTTCAACCGTGTTTAAGAATGCACCGGGGGCTAAGGGACTAAAGAAACAGGCCCAGTAAGAGCAACTCTCTCTAAGTGTTCTTTACATTTTTTTTTTTTTTTTTTTGCGGTACGTGGGCGTCTCACTGTTGTGGCCTCTCCCGTTGCGGAGCACAGGCTCCAGCGCGCAGGCTCAGCGGCCATGGCTCACGGGCCCAGCCGCTCCGCGGCATGCGGGATCCTCCCGGACCGGGGCACAAACCCGTGTCCCCTGCATCGGCAGGCGGACTCTCAACCACTGTGCCACCAGGGAAGCCCTACATTTTTTGGTATTATGAAAATTGTCTACAATGAGCAATTACTACTTTTATCAATCAAAAAAACCTTCAAACACTACAAAGAAAAGTACTTTTTTTTTAAAGTTAGGCATGTACAACCAAAATATGCTTAGTTTTTCCTAGTAAAGAAAATGAATTTCATATGAATCTGTTTTCAGCCTAGGCCTCTCAGACAATTCTTTCTTCCTTACGACCCATGACTTAAGACGCAGAATACGTCTTCTGTTCTCTTCATTTATCTTATCTTTGTTTTTCACTTTCACGGCTGTCCCTTTGTTCTGGTGCCTGAGCCCTCCTCGGTGGATAGGTCTCTGCATGGTCTGTGGCCTCGATGTGCAGGAGTCTAAAGGTTCCTCCTCGGTCGCACGTGCTCTTTCTCTGGATTCTTTCTTCATCCTTCTCATGCTCCTCTGGAGGCTTTGGCCATCAGGACTGAACTTCACCCAAAGAGTAAGAAATTTTCCTGATGGTCCAAGTACTTCACAGTAGTTGAGGTTAATGTTTACAAGAAACAACCTATGATTCACTCTTTTAGCCTATCTTGGGTCACAGAATTAGAGAATCACAAAACGTTCGATCTGAAGGGACTTTTAGAAGTTATCTATTCCAGTTTTGGTCCTTCTGAAGATGTGACTGTCCCAACTGAGAGTACAGGTTGTGATCACCCACTTACTGTGTAGGCGGCGCTCAAACCAAACCTGTGTGAAGGCAGCGGAAGTGATGCCCCTGGCTGACATCGGGCTTTCTTGATGACACTACTCCTGACCCCGGGGGTTGGGATACCTCGAGGTCCTGGCCTCAACCAGGGGTGGGGAGGCAGAGACCATGGGGAAATAGCAGAGGGTGATAAAGAGAGCGCGTTACCGAGAAGGCTGCAGAGCCTGCACCCTGGAATGTTTTCAGGGTCAGCTGATGTCTCAAGTGCTGTCCAGCTCTATTATTTTACATCATCCAGAGACCACAGGGCCGGGAAGAGGCAGTTTAGCCTGGAACTATGAACCACAGGATTGTCCTGTGGGGAGAGGGAGTGGAAATTTCTGACCCTCTCCTGAGCAGTGCAGTCAACGGCCTTCATGAATTTATGGAACGTGAACAAACTTATTTTGGTCCTCTAGCTAGAGTTTCCACTGCAGAGCCTGTCGGCTCAGCTCTTCCGTACCAGGCCCCATTCCGGATATATTCACTCTCCCTCCTGCATTTTTGTCATTCTGACATTTAAATTTCTTGTTGGCTCATAAAGCGTGTGTGTTATTCAGATGTTTTCCACACAGCCTTTTGCTCCCTGGGAAGGTACTGTCTAAACCTAGTAAGTAAAAATATTTTTTAAAGGATGAAGAAATAAAAGCAAAATTAATTCAAATGAATTAAAAGTTAAAGGAGTTAGGATGATTTGGGCCTGAAGAAGGGAAGATTTAGGAGGTCCTACATGACTTACATGAAAAATATTTCTTAGAAACGGAAAGACGGCCTCAGGAGGCATAAGTGCTAGTTTCCTGGAGGTGTTCAAATGGGACCTGAATGACTGAGTGGTGGGTTAGGGCAACAAAGCCCCTACCTATTGTTTCCATTTTAAATGGATAATTCAGTGATTCCATGAAAAGGTTACCAAAAGGAAATACATTATCAGCCACTCTTGACCCAGTTGGAGACACAGCAAACACTCTTTCCAACGACAGGCGAATGGATAAACAAGATGTGGCACATACATACAATGGAATATTACTCAGCCATAAAAAGGAACGAAACTGGGTCATTTGTAGACACGTGGATGGACCTAGAGTCTGTCATAGAGTGAAGTAAGCCAGAAAGAGAAAAGCAAGTATCATATATTAACGCATACATGTGGAACCTAGAAAAATGGTACAGACGAACCTATTTGCAGGGCAGAAATAGAGACGTAGACGTAGAGAACGGACATGTGAACACAGAGGGGGAAGGGGAGGGTGGGATGAATTGGGAGATTAGGTTTGACATAAATACACTACCATGTGTAAGTAAAACAGATAGCTAGTGGGAACCTGCTGTATAGCACAGGGAGCTCAGCTCAGTGCTCTGTGACGACCTAGAGGGGTGGGATGCGGGCTAGGGGGTGGGAGGGAGGTCCAAGGAGAGGATATATGTATACATAGAGCTGCTTCACTTTGTTATACGGCAGAAACTAACACAACACTGTAAAGCAATTATACCCCAATTTAAAAAAAAAAAAGTCTTTCATCGTAAGAAGAAAAACTACACTCAGGAGGAAAAAACTTTGTAACTGAATGGGTTGCCACACACTGCCATAAGCTCCCACTGGAAATGTGGAATTACTTGCAGTGAAGATTTGAAAGATAGATTATTACCATCTTGCGGAGTGTTTTAGGTGTGATACTGCCTGAAAGCCAGGGACTAGAATAGCTGAGCTTTACACATTTTCCTCCCACTCCAAGACAGAAGTGGCTCCTGAACGTTTTTCCCTTTCTGTAGGCATTATAGACAGATTACCTCCAAATATTCTAGGTAAATTTTTTTCTTCACTCATAACCAAAAATAGATGCGTTTTCACGAGCAAATCACTTAACATCCCTTCTATCAACTGGCAAACCTAGGATCACTTGTTCCAGTTCTGTGCCCTGAAGTGTTGGGCTGCTTGGCTAAGTTCCAGGAACTATATTAGGGAAATACTTTCCTCCAGCCACAGTTTAAAATGGAACTATGTATATAAATAGATATCTTGGTTCTTACATATTTACTTGCTAATTCTGTTCCAAGTATCATGGACGCTCAATAAAAATGTGAATGACACAAAAACATTGATTCCTGATACCACTACGTATTATTTCTATTAATGGGACATTAGTATAAATAGAAGAGTTGATGGATGAAGACTCTTACCTTAAGTATTCTCCATGCTCAACTTATAGTCCCATGTTTCTTGTTCTCATTCCAGAGGTTCTTAAGCAATAGTTCTTAGGCAGCAGAAGCAAGAGAGGACAGATAACTATGAAAATGATTTAGTCGGACTTTCTGTGATGTAGCAAAGTCTGTTCAAGGCTCTGAAGTGCCTCATCAGAAGGCTGCAATGCAAGCTTGATTCAATTCCACCAGTAAGTGCAAAAGAGCAGTGTAAGCAGCCCAAACAAGGCAATAAGTCCATAAATTGTTCATCTGGTTGGTAAGTCAGGTGAAAATTTAGCAGTTCTTCATATCTCTGAGACTATGAAATTAAAGTCTTGTTACTAAATTAAGAAACCATAAGCATTTACTTGATATCACCTTCAAAGAACCACGGAGACAGAAGTTAAAAAATATAAGAGGGGCTTCCCTGGTGGCGCAGTGGTTGAGAGTCCGCCTGCCGATGCAGGGGACACGGGTTCGTGCCCCCGTCCGGGAAGATCCCACATGCCGCGGAGCGGCTGGGCCCGTGAGCCATGGCCGCTGAGCCTGTGCGTCCGGAGCCTGTGCTCCGCAACGGGAGAGGCCACAACAGTGAGAGGCCCGCGTACCACAAAAAAAAAAAAAATATATATATATATATATATAAAAGAGAGATAAGACAGTTTATAAGATTTCTTTGAAAATTATTTCCCAATTCTGAGAGTGCTCCCAGCACTTCATTCCTTATGCATGATTAAGATAAACTTTCTTGGGCAAGTCACTAGCTCCCTTTGCCTCAGTTTTTCCTTCAGAAAACTGAGAGCTGGGGAGGATGTTTTGATGTGAACATAAAGAGCTTTCTTAAAATAACCAGAAAGCAACCAGATAATAAGCTACTCTTTAGTGATGTTTTAAATCAGTTAAGAGAAGAAAAATATGTAATTATACTGTCTTTTATCATTACCTACTTAATTACCTTTACTGGAGTTCCTGTGTGTATTCAAATTGCTGTCTTGTGTCACTTCCTTTCAGCCTAACGAACTTCTATTAGTATTTCTTGTAAGGCAGATCCGCTACGAGGGGATTCTCTCAGTTTTCATTTTCTTGGGAATGCTTTTATTTTGAAAGACAGCTCTGCAGGATGCAGGACTCTCTCAGCACTTTCACACGTATTCTCACTGCCTGCGGGCCTCCACTGTTCCTGATGAGATAGATGTCAGCTGTAGTTTTGGTGGGCTTCCCTCATACTCCCCAAGTCACTTCTCCCTTGCTGCTTTCCGATTTTCTCACTTTCAACATTTTGACTATAATATGTCTGGGTGTGGATCTCTTTGTGTTTATCCTCCTTGGCGTTTGTTAAGCATTTCGGGTGTGTAGGTTACTGTTTTTCATCAGCTTGGGGAAGTTGTCAGCCATGACTTCTTTGAGTGTTTCTTCTGGCCCTTTCTCTCTCTTGTACTTCTGGTATTCCCATTGTGACACTTAACAGTGGCCTATATTTTTCTGAGGTTCTGTTCACTTTTCTTCATTCTTCTCTCTTTCAGTTCTTCAGACCAGATAATCTCTGTCATTCTATCTTCTAGTTTGCTGATTCCTTCTTCTGACAACTCACATCCACGGTGCAGCCCCCTAATGAGTTTTTCATTTTGGTTACTGTACTTTTCAACTCAAAAATATCCACTTTAAAAAAATGTTTTAATTGTGGTTAAAATAAACATAAAATTTACCGTTTAACCATTTTAAGTGTATAGTTCAGTGACATTAAGTACATTCACATTATTGTGCAAACATCCCAATCATCCATCTACAGAACTTTTAATCTCAAACGGAAACTCTATACCCATTAGACAGTAATTTTCCATTCTCCCTGGGAACCACCATTTTACCTTCTGCCTCTATGAATTTGACTACTCTATCATGTGAGTGACATCATACAGTATTTCTTTTTGTGACTGTCTTAATTTCACTTAGCATAATGTCTTCAACGTTCACCCATGTTGTAGTATGTGTCAGAATTTCCTTCCTTTTTTTAGGCTGAGTAATAGTCCATTGTATGTATAGACCACATTTTGTTTATTCATTCATCTGCTGATAGACCTCTGGGTTGCTTCTACCTCTTGGCTATTGCGAATAATGCTACTAAAATGGGTGCACAAATACCTCTTCAGGTCCCTGCTTTCAAATCTTTCGGGTATACACCCAGAGGTGGGATTGCTGGGTCGTATGGTGATTCTGGTTTTAATTGTTTGAGGAACTGCCGTACTATTTTGTACCACAGCTGCACCACTGTACCTTCCCCCCAGCAGTGCACAAAGTTCCAATTTCTCCACATGCTCACCAACACATTATTTTCTATTTTATTTTGTTTTTTAATAGTAGCCATCCTAATGGGTGTGAGGTGATATGTCTCACTGTGATTTTGCTTTTCATTTCCCTAATGATTAGTGATGATGAGCATCTTTTCATGTGCTTGCTGGCCATTTGTAAATCTTCTTTGGAGAAATGTCTATTTAAGTCCTTTGCCCATTTTTGAAGCAGGTTGTTTTTTTGCTGTTGTAGGAGTTTTTTACACATTTATATTTTGGATAATAACCCTTTATCAGATACATGATTTACAAATGCTTCCTCCCATTCTGTAGGTTGGCTTTTCACTCTACTGATTGTGTCTTTCGATGTGCAGAAGCTTTTAATTTTGAGGTAGTCCAATTTATCTGTCCTTACTTTTGCTGCTTTTGCTTTTGGTGTCGTATCTACATTTGGTTCTTTTTTTTTTTTATCATTTCTATCTCTTTAACAAGTCTCTATCTATGCGATGAGTCACTGCTCCCACATCTTCCTTTAATTCTTTAAGAATGGTTTCTTTTAGTTTTTGAACTAAGAAAATAAAATAATAGCTTCTTTGAAGTCTTTGTCTGCTAAGTTCAGTAACTGGGCCCCTCCAAAAGCAGTCTCTACTGCCCAGTTTCTCTAACATGTCCCATAATTTTCTGTTGAAAAATGGACATTTTAGACAATATATTGTAGCAACTCTGGTTACTGGTTACTCCCTCCCCACCAGAGGTTGTTGTTATTTGGTTGTTTGTTTACTTGGCTGGACTAATTCTGTGGAAGTCTACTTTCCCTACAGGGTACAGCTGTTGATGTCTCTGCTCAGATATTTCTCCCTTTTATATACTTTAGTCTGGCTTGCTAGGGATCACCCATGGGACAGCATAAGACACTTACTGGTCAAAGGTTGTGCTTAAGTCCCCTTAGCTAGTTAGAGTTTCACCCTCTACCATGACGTTTGGGGCTTAGAAACTACTTTCACAGTTCAGAGAGCAAGGGGTGGAGGGAAGGTCTGAATATAAAGGAGCTGCACAAGAGTTGGAATTATTATGTATCCTGGCTGTGCTGGTGGCCATAAAAACCTGAGCATGTGCAAAACCTCATACCACTGTACACCAGAAAAAGTGAACTTTACTGTATGTAAATTTTTAAGTGACTGGATTTGCGTTTTAAGAAAAGATACCTCTACACCGGTACTGCTCTTACACAGCTGGATCCAATTTGATCACTTGGGTTCTTAAAAGCTCAGGACTTAATATTTAATAGGGGGACAGAAAACAAAATCTTTCTTATTATACTATTGCCTACTGGGGGTCATTTCTTCTTGGAACACAATACAAACTAAACTTAAAAAAACATATCCTTCTAATGCTTAATAGTTAGTATGATAAGGTCAAGCTTTTATATCTGACCAAAGAAGTCTCTTCTGGATTAGACGTCATCATTTTTCTTCAAGTAAAAATTCTGGATTTCCTTAATCGTTACTGACAAGGCCCACAGAGCCTGAAGACACTATGACTTAAAGATCCAGGAAAAATCAAGCGAATGTAAACAAAAGTAGAGATGGCAAAAATCAGGCCTGACAGACGAGGTGTGAGGCTGGACGCATGGCCTGCCGGGTCCCCAGGGATCCTCAGGTCTGTACAGCAGGCTGAGGCACAGAGTGACAGAACAACTCAGCGAGACTCTCTTCCCGCACCAGTCGCCACTTTAATTTCAGGTCAAGTTGACAGCAATCCCTCTTTTTTAATTTTAAACCTTTACGATAGTAGATGAGCTCATTTATAACTCCCAACCACCTCGCTACGTTGAGTGCATCCATACCCTCTCATTTTTGCTTTTAATCTTCCGAGTAAAGGCAAAAACAAACAAAACAAAAACGGAATGAACAAACAAAAAAACAAAAAGGAAGAAACTCAGTCCAAATTTTTAAGCCAAGATTCATTCTCCTCTTGCTCTTACAAAAGCCACACTTTCCCTCGACAGCCACCAGTTTCCTGCCTTTTCTAATGTAGCCTATAGTTTCACGGAATACTTTTATCTGCTTTATCCCTTTTATTGTTTTTATTTTTATTTTTTTATAAATTTATTTATTTATTTTTGGCCGTGTTGGATCTTCGTTGTTGCGCGCGGACTTTCTCTAGTTCTGGCAAGTGGGGGCTACTCTCCGTTGAGGTGCGCGGGCTTCTCATTGTGGTGGCTTCTCTTGTTGCGGAGCACGGGCTCTAGGTGCACGGGTTTCAGTAGTTGTGGTGCACGGGCTTACTTGATACCATGTGGGATCTTCCCAGACCAGGGCTCGAACCTGTGTCCCCTGCATTGGCAGATGGATTCTTAACCACTGCGCCTCCAGGAAAGTCCCTGCTTTACCCCTTTTGAAAAGATGCTCTCCTCCTTCCTTCGTGCCACTCAACTGGCAAAGCCTTCTATCAATCAAACTGTGACCACCTGCTTATTCATCTTGATACACATCTGTGCTCTCACTGTGTGCGGACAGCTCTGTGTCTCACTGAAGTTGGAATCACTTGGTGGCAAGGATGTGCGGAAGTGGCCTCCACGGTCCTCACTGGAACAGGGCTCCATCCACTGAGTATCTGACTATCTGGGTTAAATGGTTCACCCACTGCTCTCTTCCCCTCCCCTGCCCAGAGAAAATGAAGATAAACCCATGGGGGATGTGCCTATACTTCCTCGGGGAGGCAAGAGTGTGGAGAAGGATTACGAGATTATTCCTACTGTATAAGTGCAGGAGAAAGCAACAAAGATGATGAAGAAAGGAAAGAGGATGAGGAGAAGAACGCTCCTTGTAAGGATGAAAACAGTAAGAAGGAAACTTGAAAAACCAGCTTTCTCAGTTCTCAGGATTCCAGGAAACACTCCTGATGAGTAACAAAGCTTCTGAACCAAAGACTAGGGTCAAAACATGGTTGTACAGGATCCTAGATTCCTTCTGGTTTCTCAAGGCTCTTTGGCTTTAAATTAAGCTTAAGGTATCAGTCCTGTTGAAAGTGGATTCAACTGAATCTCAGTCCAGACCTCCGTCTTCAAGTGAACCTGGGGATGGATCCACTCATTTGGGCCGAGGCTTAGGAATAGACTGAAATGAGAGACCCTTTACATAACCATCAAAAGGACTTACCCTCTCGACTCACCATACAAAGTGGGTAGAAAGGGAGGTCTCCTGTTTCTGCTCAAGACTTTTTTTTTTTTTTTTAAGACTTTCTTAAATCAATGGCCACCCGTACCAAAACAGCCCCACCAAACAGCCTTCTGATTAAGGCCACAGGGACATGCTGGCAGCCCGTGGCAGAAGTAACTAAGACAGCCGGTGCTCCCCTACAGGGCCATCACTCACCTCAGTAAACGCTGCTGAGATACACGCAGATACCACACGGCTAAGTACTGTGGAAACACTACCCGAGGCCCCCAGCACGTGGTTCCACCACCCACTACTCTGGATCTACGATCCAGAAGGATGGCCCCTGACAAAACTTAAGTGGGTAATCGTAACACTAGGCACACCATTTTAATGACTTTTTAAAATATGCTGGATTCCCCAGCTCCCTGCCTTCGCTCTCCACATAACACTGAACCTGAGACCCTGGCCAATGTGACATTCATGTGAGAGTTCACGGAACCTCCAGAGCACCCAGTAGTGACGGCAGACCCCTGCCGAATGCCCTTCACACTGCAGAATTAACAGGATCCACCTCCACTGGTAACTGCTACACATCAGCCTATGTGGGCCTCTTCCCAAGAAACAAGATCTCAAGTCTTTTCCAGTTTTCCATTGTAAAAATAATATGCATGCATATAAAAATTTTGGTAAATATGGAAAAGGAGAAAGTAAGGCAAGGAACAATGCTCCTAGCCCACCACTGCAAAATGACCATTGTTTTTGTGTACATTTTGGTGTACTAGTTTCATCCACAGTGGTAGACATTAATTATGTAAGCCACTGGGAGGCCACTGGTGAATTAAATAAAATATAGAAGTCAAAGTAAAAATGAGTTACAGGGCTTCCCTGGTGGTGCAGTGGTTAAGAATCCTCCTGCCCGTGCAGCGGACACGGGTTCGATCCCTCGTCCGGGAAGATCCCACATGCCGCGGAGCAGCTAAGCCCGTGCGCCACAACTACTGAGCCTGCGCTCTAGAGCCCGCAAGCCACAAGTACTGAGCCCATGTGCCACAACTACTGAAGCCCGTGTGCCTAGAGCCCGTGCTCCGCAACAAGAGAAGCCACCGCAATGAGAAGCGCGTGCACTGCAACGAAGAGCAGCCCACGCTCGCTGCAACTGGAGAAAGCCCGCACGCAGCAACGAAGACCAACGCAGCCAAAAATAAATAAGTAGATAAATTTACTAAAAAGAAATTAATTACAATAGTTCCTTTCTGAAAAGAAAGTTTTTCATTATTACATAAGTAATATATGCTCGTTGAAGAAAAAAGGTCTAAAATACAGGTAACCAAAAAGCCAGGGGGAGAAACATGATGCATGAGCTCATTTCCTACAGATACCTATTGTTTATATTTGGTGCACTGCATTCTTCTTTTATGTACATATAAATGCCTTCCTTTTAAAACAGGAATTAAAGCCATTAGCCCATTTAAAAATGCCTTCCATTCAAAAAATGAGGCGATACACGTTTTCTGCAACCTGCTAGTTTTACTCCATGTACATCCAACATCTTCATTTCAAATGGCTGCAGTGTGTTGCATTATATAGCAACACCATAAATTATTTAACCTGTACCTTATTTGGTTGTCTCTGGGGATCTTTTATTGAATTATTAGGTAATTCTTGTGTAGTCTAATAACCAGCTAAGGAGTTTTTTTTCCTCTCCTTTCGAAGAAGTTAATTTTTTTGACTCAACAACTACCATGAGACAAAGTTAATCCCAAACCACTTAACCACTCTCATTTAAAAAAAATTTTTTTTAATTAATTAATTTACTTCTGGCTGCGTGGGGTCTTTGTTGCTGCACACGGGCTTTCTCTAGTTGTGGCGAGCGGGGGCCACTCTTCGTTGCGGTGCGCGGGCTTCTCATTGCGGTGGCTTCGCTTGTTGTGGAGCACGGGCTCTAGGCACGCGGGCTTCAGTAACTGTGGCACGTGGGCTCAGTAGTTGTGGCTCGCGGGCTCTAGAGCGCAGGCTCAGTAGTTGTTGTGCACGGGCTTAGTTGCTCCGCGGCATGTGGGATCTTCCTGGGCCAGGGCTCGAACCCATGTCCCCTGCACTGGCAGGCAGACTCTTAAACCACTGCGCCACCAGGGAAGTCCCACCACTCTCATTTTTAATGACACATCTGTGGACTAGATATGACTGATTTTAGACACAAAATTACTTTTGCCAGGGCGAAATACCCAAGAAGACTATTTTGTCATTTCTCTTTGTACAGAAATGAAAATAGCCTTTTGCCTGCTACCATGAAGAACCAAATCAAGCAGCCATTTGCATTTCCTCTACTGGATATATAGTTATTGAGAGTTCAGGGGGTTTTTAAAGACAGTATTTTCTATTCAGAGACTGATCCAGGGCGTTAGAAGTCAGTCGTCTCTGCTCTGTGAATCACTAAGACAAACCTGTCTTCTCTGTGTGCAACCACCACAGGGACCGGGTCTCACATACTCTGTGCGTGGACACAGATGTAGAACGTGACAGTACACGCGGCCTCATGTCTGAGAAGTCAGTTTTTTCCAACAAAATGAGGTCTGAAGACTCAGTGACAGCCTTGGAATACTCACCTGCCACCTTCACCCTCTGTCGCCCATGACAAGGCAAACGAGTCTGCGCCAGACTGCCCTCACTTGAAGGAATGTTGAATACTCTGCAAATGTGTGATAAAGAACAGCTATAAAAGCTAAGGATGCCACGATCCCAGTTCTCAGCGCTGAGCTCTGAGGGCCTCAGAGCCGGGCTAAGGCAGGACGTGGCCTCTCTGGGGACAACAGTGCGATCCTGGTGCGACACTTTCTAGGCAGCACTGGCAAAACATGTCCTCAGAGAACCCTTTCTTCACTCTGATCACAGGAAGCCCTGACTGTCCTAAACACTATACAAAGTGTAACAGACACACTCTCCGTAGTTTGTTTTCAACCCCAGACAACTCCTTCAAGCAAAAGTACAAAGGAAAAATACACAAAAGGGCAAAGACAACTAAATTAAGATGCATTTTTATTATGTGCAAAATGGGGGGCTGCAGGGGGAGGAGAGAGACTCTTAGGAAGAAGTACCTGGACTGGGGAGGGTCAGAACTGCCAGCTGCCCGATTCGAGATCATTAATTACATGGGCAAGGGTGGAGCACCTGTGGCCTTGGACGGTGCAACAGAATAATTCACTAGGTATTCGTGTTAAGTGCCTACTAGGTGTCCCGTTGGTTGTTTGCTGCGGATACAAAACAAAAGGATAAACAGGTCCCTATCCTCCAGCTCTAAGGGAGACCCACTACCACAATATATTTAGGTCCCCCTGTCCCCAGCTTCCAGGTGGCAGGTGGAACTCCCCCTGCAGGCACGAGGGATGGCATCCTGCAGGCGGAAGGGACAGAGTTGGGAAGATGGGGTGGCATCACAGCCTGTCCCCTGTCCCCACGCTTCTTCTGAAATGGGGACTGTCTTGACTACTGAGTTCAGAAAAGTAATTGCAAAATTCTCCTGGGTAATTATTCGTCTTCTCGCAGTGACAGAGGAAATCCAGAGCAAAGTTAGGGCTAGGGGGGGCTCTGACAGGTCATTTAACTCCTGACTTCAGACAGAATATTGAAAACACTGCAGGCAAATATAAACCCAGCTTTAGATGACGTCAGGAAAAACGTTTATATTTTCCAGTACCCAAGTTCCCCATTTTGTAATACTGTTCTCTGTACCCCATCTAGTGGTCCTCCAACTTCATCCGAATCACTTGGGGGGCTAGCTAAAACCAGATTGCTGGGTCCCACCTGCACAGTTCCTGAATCAACAGGTCTTGGGTGGGGCCTGAGAACGTGCATTCCTCACAAGCTCCCAGGTGGTACTGATGCTGAGGGTACTAGGACCACACATTGAGGGCCACGGTTCTAACCTAACCCTTACTGGACCGAACCCTTACATCCTCAACAGAACTGGATACTAGTTGGCCGTCGTCCCCCGGTCCAGAGGCACACAGATACTGGAATCACAATCCAAGAGTCCCCTGGTCATTTTTTTCCCTTCAGCCTAAATAATAGAAGTTCCCTAACATCTTATTATAGGCACCATTTTTCAACCCTTTAATCATTTTTGAGGTTCTCTGTTGGGATCTCTCCAAGTCCCTTTTAGTTGTGGAGCCGTGAACTAGACCCGGAACCTTAGTCAGAGATGGTATGAGGTTGAGTATAAAGGGAAAATGACTCACAGATGCATACCACATCCTCCTCTGACTAATGTCCAGTACCCGAGCTTGCCTTGTTAGCCCCCTCTGAGTCCTGCCCTTCTGACACCGTTATGGGCTGCAGTAATGCGGAGTTGACCTTCGAAACGCCTTTCTTCAGAGAAGCTCAAAGCACTTCTCTAACTAACACAACTGTTGACTCGACATCCCCAGCCAGATTGGGGATGAAGTAACTTGTTCAATCGTGTATCAGTTTAAGAGGGAGAGAACATCGGGAACCCCAATTCAGGTTTCTATCCAGACATCACTCTGTGGAGAAAGATGCTCCTTACTTTTATTGCTTTTATGCGGTATCGAGTTTCCTCCTCTATAGACTAATAAACAGTCCCTTTCCAGGTGCAGGTGAAACTCCTGATCTCCTTCCCTGTGTGGGGAATGGTCCCAGAGACCTGGGGCTGTGGATCAGGCCCTGGGGGCCATCCCCCTCTTAACCTCCATCACTTCCCCAGCTGCTGGAAGAGACGGGGAAGCAGGGCCCCGGGGCACTGCCGGCTGCCCGAGTCCTACAAGGCGGAAGGCCAGAGGGGCTGAAAGCAGCCCGCGGGGGACCCCCGACCCTCCCCATGTGTCTACGGTTCCTTCCTTCTATTCCTCGCTCTGCAGGTTTACTCAGTGAGCAAGTCGCGGCCCAGGCTCTGTCCCGCCTCATCTGAGCACGTGGGCTCTTTGAGTGTAGGAACTATGCTTTCTTTGTGCATTGTATGGCTCTGGGGGTGCTTAATACATGCTAAATAGTAACAGCCGTCCCAGCATTTCCAGAAGCAATCGGCATTCCTGCCGAGGGCCAGATCCTATTACCATACACTTGTGCCCAAGACAGGCAGCGCTGAAGACACCCCTCTGCTCCCTGCTCCTTTCACCCGGAACTCACTGTATCAACTCCTATTCCTGCAAGAGTCCCTTCTGACAGAGAACATTCTAGAAGTGTGATCACTGAGCACATGCATGAGGCTCCCAACCAAAAGGCAACCTGTTAGGTAATGTAAGTCTAGCCACACAGTTACCTATTAAAAACCGCATGTGGACGATAGGGGAGCCAGAGAAGAGGTTCCTCTCCACGTCCCTGAAAAGCCCTCAAAGCTTCAGATCAGAAGACTCTTCTCTAGGACTGAAGCCGCAGTAAAAGAAATCTACTGCGATCAGGAGTTACCCTCTCAGAGCCTCTGGGGCTATACCTATTTTAAGAGGGAGAGGACTAGGACAGGAGGGCAGGCTGCCAGGGAGAGCAGCTTAAACAGGGCTGGAGGCCACACCTGCACAAAGTTAAGTGCAGGAGGGCTACGGGAGGCTCAGGTGTCCCCGGCACACGGCTGAAACCACGGGTCCTGGGCTCCTTCCACAGGCCACAAAGCTGCCCGTGTTTCTCAGCATCTGGACCCCCTGTTGGTGACTCTAGGTTGAGCTCACTGTGATTGGTCACGGCCAAGGTCACAAGTAGTCAACAGAGCCTCTTCTCAGGAGGGCACAGAGACCACTGTCCCTTTACCAGCCCCCCAGGGTGAGCCGCAGGAGGAGAATCGCGGCTCCAGCAAACAGGAGAAATTCCCACGCTGACACTGACATCACCTCCTGGCCTAGATCACTCTCTCAAAGGGCATAAATCACAAAAGCAGACACTCGGAAAGTGTCTACGAGCATTTTAGTAACTCCTCCTAAAAGAACATACGCTTCCTTGTAGTAAAGACACCTTTGGAAATTTCTTTCTGTTAAATTAAAAACATGGATAAATCTTAGACAGCTTTTCTTTTTTGCAGGAGTAAACTACAGTTGAGCAGATGAATAATAGCTTGAAAAGGATCTAATACCCAACCACAGTGTACCTCTAGAAACACTCCACTGAGGAAACACTCCACTGAGACTCTGATGCTGCCTTATTAACAGACAAAAGGAAGAGCAGTTACTCTCTTTGGATAAAAGTATATATTCTGAAGAATATCCTGGAACAAAGTCCCTTTAACTGCTGAAGATGACATTACAGACTTTTCTGTTATAATTACAATGAATCCGGATGGCAAATTTCTCTTCTACTCAATAAAAAGACTTAAGTTTAAAAAAAAAAAAAAAGTTTATTTCTAAAAATAGCCCAAGAACTCAGTTCTATTTTCCCGTCTTACATTCTTTTCCTACTAAATGTACCAGTGAAACATTTCCTTTCATTGTTGGCACCTTGGGTTGTTCGGATTTAAAAATCAGACAATACATACTAACAAAGAAGTCTTTAAATGCAGCTTTCCAAATGGAAAATGGCATCTGAGGGCAAGCCTTCCTCCCGGCCCACAGATGATGGAGCCCTAACGCCTGGGAGCAGCTACTACCCCCCGTTAGAACTGTTTCATTAAAATCAACATTCCAGGGCGGGGGGAGATAATGTACGTATTAATTGATAAAGAAATTCCTGCTGGGTTCTGTGTCATAAGCAAGTTGTGGCATGAAGTCAGAGTCTTCTGAATTAAAACACACTTCGAACTAAGCAAGGTGATTCAGACTTAATTGAAAATATTCTACATTAAAATCTTTAGTTTTCTTCAGTCCAAATTTAAGCTGGCGACTTGTTACAGTAAGAGCAGTCAAGATTAGGGAATTCTTCCAGAAGATAATTTCAATTACTTTCCAAAAGCTTCCTCCTAAATTCATTTTATTTTTTAAGGGCTTCTCTCTAGGAGTATATGGATTTAAGCACCAAATGCTCCTTTAACAAAAACTTCCCATCTACACATTTTACAAAATTACATTTGACACTCCCATTATTTCTGCGCATAAACTTGTAGCTCACAGTAAGTGTAACAGGAATCCACTTTCAACATTTTTTTCCCTCTAAGAGTTAGGTAACCATTGAAAATAAAGCTCAATGACACACCATTCCATTAATCAAATATTTGAGCAGATAAAGTATATAACAATCCACAGATTCCTTTTGCAAAGATAAAAATAGTAAGAATCACATACTTTCTCTTGGGAAAATCGAGTAAGGCAGGTTTCTTACATTAGGATACATTTAAGGAAAGCCCTTTCGCCACCATTCTTAGAAGCCTCTAAAGTGCCCACCCCAGAGTTCCCAGTTTTCCCAAGAGATAAAAAATTACTATGATAGCAACATTAGGAAGATTTAAGGAGAAAAGAACAAAGAGAAATCTGAAAGGTTCACCCAGTACTCACAAGTACTTTCAAAGAAAATCGGGGCTGCAATTCTTCCAAGACTGCTCTCTGGGGATCTCCAGCACAACCTGAGTCTAAAATAGACGCCTCTCACACGGGGCGGAGAAGTCACATTTCAGCTTGCTAACTTCTACTTGGGTAAACAGTTTTACAACTCATAGAACAAACCCTGGCTAAAATTAACTGCACCGGCGCAGCGGGCAGGAACTCGCTGGTCTGCATCATGTGTGCGGGGATTTATTCACTGGGACAACATCGGTGTCCTCTTAATGGGAGATCTGGCCAAGGGGCGTGCCCTGGGGAACAATACGGAGCATCATGATTATGCTAATTATTGAATTCAGTCCCATGGTGCTATCTCCTTTTACGCTGTTTTCCTGTTTTCGCAAGTACTGACAGAGGGGGAGAGAGTAAGCGCTTTTTCGCAGCAGGCGTTCCCTTGCTTTTTAAGCACTTTCAAATCAGACAAAACTTTGGCAACAAGGTGGCAGTGCTCTATGCTCTTCACGAGGAAAAACCAAGTAAAGGGATATTCTGTCAGGTTATTTACACAGCATGATTAGACGTGGTACTCCATGAAATTAAACAGGCATCAAAGACACATACCAGCAAGTCTACCAACAAAGAGCGGTAAATGAAAGCTCTTTTTTTTTTGATGCGTAATGAACGAATTTCGTTTGCCTTCTGGCTTTGTCTTCTGAACCTCCCAAGGAGCCGCTGTGAGGATACAGGTTCACTAATAAATGACAACTGAGAACAAATATCTCAAATATTTGCAAAAGGCATCGTCCTTAGCAAGAAGCCTGTTGAAGTGTATTTAACTGCCTGGCTGTCTGGAACTGGTCAGTTGTCCTTTAGAGGTGACACACCACCTATAAATCATGCTGAAGCTCAAGTTGACAGTTAAAGACCCCAAGTACAGAGCTGATATTCAAAAGAAAACTGGAAGTAACACGGAACTTTCTTTGAAAAATACAAATTGCCTTAATAAGTACAACTTGGATCAAAGACACAGAACTGCTTATCTACACAAGATGGTTCAGACTAGTTTGTGTAGCTATTTAAGTTTTTATGACATATTTTGCTCTTACTGGACCCTTTATGAGAGCTATCCAGGCACACTACGAACAGCAATCGAATCTCCAAACATCTCTGGGAGATGTCATTTTCCCATTTTGTTTTTTCAACAGATGGGTAAACAGGGAAATTCAATGCCTTGTCCAGCGCTTCTCACTGAATCAACACGGGATTATTCCACCTCTGCTCCTAACCTCTCTATGACATGTCTTCCATGTTAACTATTCAGCTATAATCCTACAAATCTTTTCAGAGCTGTCCGTTTTCCCAATTTTAAAATGTCATATGTCAGTTTAGATTTCAAGAGATTTATTCTGCTCAGCTCCCACATCCCAGGTCTGAGCTCTGAGGCTCACACCCCAACTCCCTGGTACAGACAGGTGACACGGACCCATAAGACCTGGCTGTGTCCTTATGAAGCACTTGGCCACCTGTGGCACGCCACCCAAAGTGGCGAAGGGTTGGTTTTCACTGGCATGAGCTGGCAGCCGCCAGCACAATCCCCCTCCCGGTTGTTTACAAAAACTGCTGGCTGCCAGTCTGGGCTTCCACCCCCAGGCCCAGCCTTAGGAGGCTACAGCCAGCACGTGCTCACCCCCGTGAGATGGCTGCCCTGCACTCACCATCCCAACCCCAGGCACTGGAGTGGGCCCCCCAACTCTGCGCCAAAAGAAAAGAAGTTATCGAAGATGGCTGACCTGTGATTAACATATCAGTTCTCAGTGATCCACAGCGGACTTACTCCGGAATTCTTAATGCCAAGGGAGGACATCAAGAGGCTATTTTAGACACAATTATCCTTATCCTATTATGTCACAGTTCAGTCAAAGAGTTTCTAAGCCAAAACATTATTTCTAGCCTAAACTGAAAAAAAAGAAAAAAGCCAATACACCCTAAATACTTAGGCATAGGATCTGGCATCGCAGAGGGCCAAGATGATGGACCCACACCCCGTACACTGAAGGCAGGGGACGCCGAGCAGTTTTCCAGTTCTTCACGTGTCAAATATGCTGGGTATGACTCCACTGTTGCTTTCAACAGAGGCCACACCTGTTCCAAAATGCAAGAACTAAAACATTCCAAAGAAAATAGTGTAGCCTCCAATGTACCAGTCACCCTGCTGTTTCCTTTTCATTAGTGAAAAGAATGTGAGAGTCAGCTGTACTCTTGTTCCAGGCATACCTGTGACAGTAGAGAAAAATCTCTGTGCCTCATTTTAAAGCAAGGTAAAGCCTCCCCGTTCGCTGTCCTGAACTGTGGGTGGCAGGGATGAGGAGCTGTGCGCATGGGGGCCGGCGCCTAGGGGCTCTTCAGTCCCACAGACCCATGACATCCAGACAGAGACAACTGTTCTGACGAACTCACGTTACTGGACTGGCCTGGATAACGACCCTCCGGAGCAGCTACCTCTATAATTTAATATTTTCTAGTCACATTAAAAAAGTAAAAAGAAACAGGTGAAATTAATTTTAATCACATTTTTTTACTTAACTCAATACACCCAAGATGCTGTTATTTCAACATGTAATGAATATAAAGATCGCCAGTGAGAGGGTGGGAGAAATGGAAAGCCGAGGAACTCAGACAAACAGGAAGAAAACGACTCAGAAAAGAGAAAGGACTAAAAGGAGGACAAACAGACCAAAACGAGGAGAGATGAAAAGGAGAAAAGCGTTTCTCCCTGGGTATGGAATCGAGTTATAGAATCATGTAACAAATACTGTTCCCGGAAGACTGGAATGTAGCCGTTCCGGGACGTGCTGCTGAGGATACAGAAAGGAAAGACAAGGTCTCTATGTCGAGGAGCTCACGGCTGAGTGAGAGGGAGGGACCCCCCCAGCCCCAACCTGGCAAATACACCATTCTGGTAAATAGGGCGATGCAGTTATGTGCTGTGGGCCATGGGAGCACAGGGGAGGGGGGCAGCTTCATTTTTAAATGAAGGTGATTTCTAATGAATTTTCTTTATTGAAGTCTAGTTAACTTTCAATTTTGTATTAGTTTCAAGTGTACCGCAAAGTGATTCAGTTATATACATATAGATATTTCTTTTTCAGATTCTTTTCCCATATAGGTTTTTACAAAATATTGAGTAGAGTTCCCTGTGCTCTACAGTAGGTCCTTGTTGTTTATCTACTTTCTATATTGTAGTGTGTGCATGTTACTCCCAAATTCCTAATTTATCCCCCCCCCGCTGAAATTTTAAATATATGTCCTGGAGTATTTCAGGATTCTGAATTTTGGAATCTAGAAGAGTCATAGATAGATTATTCCAAAATATTTAAAAATGACATCTGGAACCAGCAGTAAAGTTTCCCCTCTGAGTGATTTATCATCTTCAAATTACACCTGGTTATTTGGCCTAACTAGTGAAGGTACAAGGCAGGAAAAAAGTAGGAGGGGAAAAAATTCACATCTCCCCACGGTCCCCAGTTTCTCAGAGGATGGCATAAAGTACTCAAAAGCTTCGTGCTGAAAAAAACATCCCCAGCCCACTGGGGAGAAAGTCTTCTTTGGACCATAGCTGGGGAGTCAGTAAGACCTGGTTCAAAAGGCAGCCCCACCCACCAGCTGTATGACCCCAGGCAGCTCAGCGGGCCTGTGAGTCTGCTTCCTCGCCACCCATAAAACAGGGGCGATGGTGCGACAGCAAGGGGCAGCGTGAGGACTCCGGGCCGGCCAGGCACCCGGTCAGGCACGGCCAGGCACGCGCTCTCAGTACACCGCTGCGCCTTTAGGGTCGCACCCTTTCCACCTTCAGTGCAGCCCTCGCTGAAGATCGGTTTGGGATGTCACTGAGTGAGGGTGAAAGCCTCCCTACTTTCATACTTCCAAGCTTCAAAAAAGAAAACGTTGAAAGGGGCTTCAAACAACTGTTAAGTATTTCAGGGGAGCCAGGGTCTGCCAACTGTCTCTGAAAACCCTGTGGCCTGGACAGCCTGCTCAGTTCTCCTCTATTAGAGCAGCTCGGGCTGCAAGCCTAAGGCTGGATCAGAATTCAGGGACACTGACCAACAGTATGCCCAAATTTCATATCTGGTAGGTGGTGCAGTAATAGCCCCCCATCTGTTCCTGCTTCCCTGTATCCAAACCCTGGAAGAGCCCCTGCCCACACTGACCCGGGCTTGGCCTGCAGACGTCACCCAAAGACTTAAGGGCGGGCCCAGGGGAGCCGGCCGCCTCCTGCTGCACTTCGGAGCCCTGAGACCACCACCTGGAGACTCCCGGCTAGCCTTCTGAGGATGAGACCACGTGGACACAGACTTGCCCTCTGCCACTGAAGCCCCACCCCGGGCAGCCCGACGATGGCCCGACGGGCCAGGAGGCCATCCCAGGCCATGCGGCCCCCAGCCAAGCCACCAGCTAACTGCAAAGACCAGCCGGGCTAGCTCCAACCGGAAGAGCCACCGGGGTGACCTCCCGAACTGTGAGATAGAAGGTTTCCTTTTCCCAGCTGCTAGAATTAGGTGGCTTGTTATATAGCAAACGCTCACAAATATACAATCTTCAAAAGGTCTGTAAAAGTGCATCCTTTTACTTCCAAACGAAATCCTTTAAGACTAATCTACGTCTATCTTACTCTTAAAAATTCACAATTCTAGCTTTAAAAAAAATCCACAATTCTGATGACTACATCTACTTTGTCATCTCCACTATCACGTTAATCAAACTAAAATGAAACAGTGATATGGTCTGATGATAAAATTGCTAAAAAGGTAAGTACTCTATTTATTTCATCCTATAACTGGAAACAAATATAAGTGGCCTTCGATGCTACAACTCTCTGTGCTGAAGTAATGACTTCTCCATCCTGACCTTCAGAGTGATTACATGGGCAGAGTTCACAGCCTTTCAGTCCGTCTTAATACTTCAGAAGTGGATTAAGAGTACCATTTACACACACGTGAGCAGAGAAATCTGACTCAAAGAATAAACCACTTTTTCTCCAGCATTTTTTGCAAGCTAAAAATATATATACACATAGTAGCAAGTTCAAGACAGTTCTTTTTTCAGCCTTTGAGAAACAGCTAATTCTGCATAATTTATAACATAATTATATCAGGACTATGAAAATAAGGGCAGCATTATTACTGCTGTTGTTTGAATACTTATTTTAACAGAGTTAATTTTTTAAGTATCTTAGAAGTCTCTGGGGGAAATTTATCCTCACCATACATTCCTGACAGTCACCCATTTAACAAACACTTGTTAAACAACTGCTTCCTGCCACTAAGAAACTCCCAAGCATTTGCAAGATTTGAACAAACGGCAGGCTGCCCAAGACTATAGCAGAAAATGGTGTTAGTGACAGTTCTACCTTCAAGAGGCTTATAATCTGATAGGAGACATGAGAGTATATATATAAACTTTCTACCATATAAGAGGGTAATCAGTAAGCATCCCAAAGGGTAAAAAGCCTTTCCACTAGGAATCTAAGAAGAGGAGGCTTCTAGTTGGGTTAGTCAAGAAAGGCATCGTGGAGAAAGTGGCATGTGAACTGAGCCTCTGCCTGCTGATAAGCTTTCAACAGCAAAAGGAGAGGAAAGAACATTATACAGAACCAACAACATGAGCAAAGACGGAGAAAAAGGAAGGCTGTGATGCATGTCTGTAGCCTGTATGTCTGGGAAATGGGTTTCAGCTCTGTCAATTAATAGCTGTTTAGATCACTAATAAAGTTCCTTAATTTCTCCAAGTTTATGCTGTAAAGTGTCCAATGATTGTATGGAGTCCAGAGCAAGACTGCCCGGGTTCCTTCTAGTTTCAACACTTAATAGTTGTTGACCCTGGACAGTTACTCTCTCTGTGTCTCAGTTTCATCATCTTTAGAATGGGCATAACAATATACAAATTTCATAGGGTGACTATGAAGATTAAATGAGTTTATATTTGTAAAGCATGCAGAACAGTGCCTGGTGCTTAATATATAAATATTTTGTTAAATAAACAAACTAATGTTCATGCATACATAGCAAGATAGATAGATAGTTAGATAGCTAGACCAACAGACAGATGTGTATCAATACAGAAATACAGATATAGCTACATCACCAAGGACAGAACGTGTACGTAGTAGGTGCTAGATATATTTAAATTTTTCCTTCGTCTGAAGTTCACAGAGCACTGTACTAGAACACAAGGGTCAGCCATGTTTTCCCGTGCCTCAACATTAGCCTCCACTCAGAAGATCAGAGACTGTCCCTCCCCTTCTCTCTTGGGGCAACCGTTGTGCACGTGAGATGCTAGGTTTAAACTGCTAGACAGACACAGCACGGCTGCCAGATTCAAACAAAGCTGTACTAATGTCTCATGTAATAAATGTACCTTCATTGGAAACATAAGCATAGGCTCATTTAAGTACAGTCGGAACCTCTATAATTTATTAGTATTCAAGCTAATCTAAAACAAGAAACCTTAAATGTACTGTAATTTGAGATTTCAGGGGGAAAAAAGTAGACAAGGCCACATGATTCAAAAGGTAGGTTAATGAAATCTTACTAATTCTAGTCTAATTTGGCTTCAAGTAGTTATATATCCAAACTGAAAACACTTTTAAATGCAGTTTTATTACTTGAACCTATTAACAAATATTAAACTGAGTTCCCTCTGTTTTTAAGATGAAAATACAGATTATACTAAAAAAAATACTGCTAAAAGTACTTGAAAATATTCTGCTGTGTTGAAATAAGTAAAAATTTCCTGCAGTCTTACACTATTTGTTTCGAAACCACTTTTTCATAGATAATGGAGCAGTAAAAATTTCACCCCCCACAGATCAAACTGTATTGTCAATTCCACACTGGTGAACAGAATGTGAACTAACAAGTTATGCTGAACTGCTAATCGTAAATGCCCACTTCTCAGTCGACTCCATCCAATTATAGGGAAACTATTAAGAATCAGACAATAAGCTATTAACCTCCAAAACCTTCTGGCACATTAGCACTCAGTATTCACTTCTGTTATTTCAGCCACGCTGTTTCACAAGCAATTAAGCCAACTTCAACAGCTCCTACAATCTCTTTTCAGGGTAAGGACTAAAAGAGGGCTGTAGGTGAGCCCTTTAATAGAGCCGTGCTGCTGGGTTCATTCGAATCCCAACTTCATTACCTACTAGCTTAGCAACCATAGGCAAGTTAACAGACTGTTGTAAAAATGAGTCAATGGACATACAACACTCAGAACAGTACTTGGCATGGATTTTTTTTTAAAATATTTATTTTACCTATGTAAAATAATGATGTAGGGGAATTCCTGTTTGAACCACCTGTACATAGTAGAGAATCTACTTTGGGGCTCTGGGTTTTTACAGGAAACTTGCAGGGTAAAGCTGAAAGGACCCTCATAATAGCAGCCCAAGGCTGCCCGTTTTACTAATAATAATTTCAAGTAAGTTCTCATGGCTCCTGTGTTCCATTCTCAAGTTGCCAAGCATTCGTAAGATGCCTAAGTGTGTGGGAAAACATGACACTTGGTACCAGTTTACCAAAACAGTTGGGAAATCAAGGATTTGCTTACTAACTTTTAACAGTTTTGTTGTAAATGGATGTGGTCTGTTCTCAACCAGACACACTGAGAAGTGGTCACTTCGGGGGTAAGCAGTCCAAAATCAACCTCAAATTAGAAGAGCTGAAATATTCATAAGAGATTCTAACTTCACCTGGCTACAAGAACCCGGTAGGTGGCTGGTTTCAATAGGAGGACAGAGCCTAGTCCCTTGAGATAAATGTACATGATTCTATCTCTTAAATACTGTATATTTCATTTAAAAAAGTGCTCCAATGAGGGCTCATGTTTCAGAATATCAGCAATAAACAAAAAAACAGAAGGATTAACAACTCAGCTCTTAAAACTGTAATAGCCCAGAAATTATAATAATCCAAGAGGCCATTCTCAGAAACACAGAGACCGGCTCCTTTACACAGACCCTGGTTCACAAAAAGAAGCGTGGACAAACGGTACCAGGGTATTGGGGTTGATTGTAGACTGTGAAACAGGAGACAATGATCCATTTTAGACCTTAGTGCTCACACTGTAAGACTCGGTTTCTTCTTTTTCTTGACATTCTCTTCCTGTCTCTCTAATTGCCAGGAAAGGGTGCATTTCCCAGTTCTTTGAGTCAGATCTGTTTTTTAAAAAAGTTCCTGGGCTTCCCTGGTGGCGCAGCGGTTGAGAGTCCGCCTGCCGGTGCAGGGGACACGGGTTCGTGCCCCGGTCCGGGAAGATCCCACATGCCGTGGAGCGGTTGGGCCCGTGAGCCATGGCCGTTGAGCCTGCGCGTCCAGAGCCTGTGCTCCGCAACGGGAGAGGCCACAACAGTGAGAGGCCCGCATACAGCAAAAAAAAAAAAAAAAAAAAAGTTCCTAAAAAATAACTAAAAATAATTCTTTTTAGTTTCACTAATTAAGATCCTTTCACGTCAACTATATTGAAAGGAGGAGTTCTTGATAAATCCAGATTTCTTTAAGGCTTAACATGGGGAATACAGCCAATATTTTATAATAACTATAAGTGAAGCATAACCTTTAAAAATTGTGAATCACTACATTGTAGACCTGTAACTTATAAAACATTGTACAACTATACTTCAATTTTAAAAAGTAAAAAAAAAACCCTCTTTTTAAATAAGATGATGGACACGTAAAAGAGTAGCATATTAATAAATTCCAACTAACACTTTGATTTTGAATAAGAAAATTCTTGTTATTATTCAACTCTAAGATATGATATTGGATTATAGGATAATAAACAGCCAGTCAGACAAAGGGTATTCTAGTTGTTCATACACAGCCTATCAGAAAAACATGCAAATCATGATGTCAGACTAGTACTTACTGTTCTTTGTGTAAAAGTGTTAAATAAGCCATATCTTCTGCTAAGATTGTAGTGGTAGGCCAGTGTACAGGAAAAATAATTAAGATAAAACCCCGAACAGTATCCAAAAGAATCTCTCTGAAATCATTCACTAAAGTAATCTCTTTCAAAATTTAATCCTGGGAACTGAAGAAAAGGAGGAATCAATCACATTTAAGTTATGATTCTTTAGAATGTGTTGGACAATTCTGAGACACACTGAGAAAAAAAGTATTAACAACAGCCAAGAGAAGACGGCAGCTAAAACTTAAGGGTCAGAGATGAGATCAAAATTAGAAACATATAATGTCTGGAGAATCGTCCATATAAGGGTATCTTTAAATCAGTAACTAAGTTAGGATAATCCACTGGGCAAAATAAACAGCTGCCATCATCGGAGTGGCTGATTCTTCATCTCTCATTCAGAAACCTCTGTACCATCTCAGCAGCCAAACATGACATGACTTTACGCTCGACAATGTTTGAAGCTATTGTCAAAGCTGGTCTCGACTTTCCTAGTCCCAGGTGAGAAACTCATATACTTCGATCTTTCCTTTTTATAAAAGTACAAAAAAGCAACAGTAGAGGATGAACTTCTGCCGAGCCTTCCTCACCACATCTGGTACAGCATATTTACTTACACTCTCCAACCCCATGGACTTTCTGATTCCCCAGAGCAGGCTGCTTTCCCCTCTCATTGACTTATTCATCAGACTTTCAGGGAACTTGTTAAGCTGGTGCCAAGCATGAGAAAGGTGAAATAAATAAGGATCTTACCTTCTAGGAGTTCAGTGTGGTATGGAAGACAGACACAAATGATTGCAATACAGTGTAAGGCCTATAATAGAAGTCTGCACGAAAGGAGGGTTGCAACTGTCTTTGGGACTTGGGGAGGGTCTGCGACGGAAATGACCAGGCAGAGAAAGAGCGAAAGGCATTTGGGGCAGAGTGATCAGTCCAGGCAAAAGCTCGGAGCCTGTTCTGAGAATAGCAAAAACTATGTGCCCAGAGTGTAAGTGACAGGATGTGAATGGGGGAAGAGGCAAAAGATTAGGCTGCAAAAGTCGACTGCTGAGGTCCCTATGTGCCAGGCTAACTCGGTGGTCCACTGTCTGGTAGCCCTGAGGCTCTCCACTCTGGCTACACATTAAAATCTCCTGGGAAGCTTTAAAACAAAATACTGATGTCTGGTGTTTGTTAGTATCAATTAATTGGTCCAGGATGGGGACTGGGCATTGGTGTTTTTTAACAGTCTTCCCACGTGACTCTGTTATGTGGCGGGGGTGAGAACAGCCACTACAGGCAACAGGGAGTCAACACAACCGTATGCACAGGATGGGGCTGTAAGAACACCAACAAAATAAATAAATAACTGGGCAACAGTGTGAAGAGTAGATCAGAGGCACAGAGACCCGGGGAGGAATGTCAATGGACAGGTTACCGAATACAGTCGAGAGGTAAGAGTCCAAGCCAGTAGTTAGTGTAACCTTTCCTGGGTCACTGACCCGTGTGAAAGTCAATGAGAAAGGTCAGATGCCTTCTCCTCAAGAAAAATGCACCTAGGTCAAAAAATAAACACATAATTTCACGGGATTATGAACCTCTTTGAGCAGTGGACTCAAGTGAAGAAACCCTGACCTAAAAGCAGTGATAGAAAGAGGAGAGACTTTTGACGTAGAATCAATAGCATTGATGATTCCCAGGGGAGGGGAAGGAAGCGGGATTCAGGCTGACACCACCGCTTCTAGCTTTAGAATTGTTAGTGATAAACATGGATTCGTGCACTTGCTTAAGTGTCAGGAGCGACACTAAGCACTTAACGTGTCTTCCTCTCAGGGAATCTTCCCAATTCTAGAAGACAGGCTGCAATCAGGTTGATCACCGAAGAAACTGAGGTTTAGAGACATTAAGGCGCTTGTCCAAAGTCATGCGGCATTAAGTGGCGGAGCAGGAATTCAATCCTCCAGAGCCTGCGGTGCCCCCGGCACCTCTGGAGGGTGGAAAAGAGACAGGACAGAGCAGAAGTAGATTGAGGATGAGAGGAGGTGGGGGGGGTGGGGGGAGGGGACACACAAATTAGTTTTAGACATGCTGTGTTCCAGACAGTGTAAGACATGTCAGTGGCACTATCTGCTACGTCAGGAAAAAAATAGAAAGGAGCTCAAGAGGGGACAGCAGACGACACAGCAGTAGGATGTTTAGGGAGCCCTCTCCGTGAGCCGGGCACCGTGCTAAGGGCTCCTCTCGGGGCGTAAGCGCTATCGTTACCCTCCCTCTACAAGGAAACAGACTTGGGAGATCAGGTCCCGGAGCCAGCAAGTGGTGGAGCCCATCTCCTTAAGCCCTAACCTAGACCTCTCTGGTGCCACAAAAAGGAATGGAACCCATGGTCGGAAGTGTGAGCAGCCCCCGAGCTGTTCTAAGACCACTAGTGTGAGATACAGGGTTTTTTGGTTTTTTGGTTTTTTTAGAGCTTTATAATTAAAAAAAAAAAAAAAAAACTTGACAGTATGTATCCATTTCCACAACCTAAAGGATTTTTATATTGTTTCAGTTACTGAGGGGCGATAAGAGATATCTGTGTCTCACCCAAGTGAAATATCAGAGCTACATCTGCACAGGGCAGTATGCAGACTTGGATGCAGGCCTGTGCAGACAACAAGCAAGACACAAATTCCAGGCAGTGTTATTATCATCTGAGTCAGGATTCAGAACAATTAGTCTAATGAAGATAGCGTCCTATGTTTCCGGAGGCCACAATGAAGCCAGGAAGTGGTGAAATTTCCTTTTTTACTCTCTTTTTGCAGCATGAAAAGAATGTGGCTTTTCTCCTCTCTAAAGAAACAAAAATAAAGTCCACACACTACAGGCCTAGACTAGTTACTTCAGGTTTAACAGTGGAATAACTTATGCGCCGCAAGTTTCAGATAAAAACCTGTTATATTTTAACATTTCAGCACCTTTGAAACACCTGTACTGGCAATCATGTAACCTTTGAGTTAAAACCATCCCCTCTATAAAAGTACTTTAAAAGAGCCTACAACATTATCCTAGAATTTTCTCCTGTTTTGGAATTTAAGCACCTGAGAGAAGAAATGACAATCCGATTAAAAGGGTTTTGAAGTCCTATGGTACAACCTTTCACTTAGAGCAGGAATGCCTTCTACAGCCCCTGTCCTGGTCCCCCATCATAGGCTTGAAGTCATTACTCTCCAGGGCACCCACCCCATCACTGGAGAACTCTCACCAGAGCTCAGAGCAGGTCACAATCCTTTGCCTTGTGATGTCCACTCCTTCAGATATTTACTGAGCACTTGTGCGTCCACACGCACAAGCTCTCCACACCACCTTCCGGTCCTGCCAGTGCCTAACGCACGTCGCTCTTCAACACCCTCTCCTTCTGCTCCAACAACCCAACTCCCCCTCCGGTGCTTCCTCCCGCGACTTCACTTCTCAGCCCACCACCGGTCTCCCTCCCCTGCTAATGTCTCACCTCAGCATGGGTCACCGGAGTAAACACATTCACCAGGTGTGGTCTAACGTCTATTTTCAGCAGCCGCATCACAGAGAGGCTCACAGAAGCCTGTGGCCAAATAAACTCATAGCTCGTTTTTGTCTCAGGTGCATGTGGGACAGTCCTCAACTCCTGCAGATGGTTCCTCCTGAGGCTACTTCATCTTGCTGGTTTTAGAACATTACCACAACCTATTCAGATTACTCTGGATCCAGTCTGCTATGTGTGGGATTAGTCATCTCTCCTAGGTTGATGTCAGCCTTCTTCGAGGCAACAGCCCTGTTGAAAATCTGATGAAAGCCATAAAATGTACACAGTTTTGCAATCAATATCAAATGATCCCTGGACCCCCATGAAGCCCATCTATTGGCCTGTTTAAGGTGAAACCTTAGGAATTCTAGGACCTATAAAAGACACCTACGGTCACTAGAATTCATTCAGATCCATTTCTAAAATAATTGATTCTCCTATCTAATGCCCAACTTAATACCCAGAAGAAGCCAATTAACTGGAATTCAACTGAACTTAACTCACTAATTCTATCAGAGAAGATATCCAGAAACTAAGAAATCTGCCTAAAACCAAACCACAGGTTTTAAGAATACTTTAGACACAAAAGCACAAGCACCTGAAGTTATACGTACAAAGATACGTGTTGCATCACTGTTTGTACTGACAAAAAAAAGTGTGTGGGGAGGAACATCCTGAATATCCATCTGCAGGGAAATGGTTGAATAAATTATGGTATATTGAAAATTTTAATTCATTTTTTGGAAACAAGAGTTAGAGCTGATCTATTGACAATGGAGAGATATCCATGATACATTAAGGAGGAAAAGCAAGCTTCAGAATAATATATTGAGTATGATCCTACTTAAAAGCAAAAAAACCCGACAAACCTTACATCCTTAGACATACTTTTCTGAATACAGGAAAAGGTGTGGAAGAATTCGCATATGTGAACATGGGTGGGGGATGAATTCTTTTTTTCTTTGTTCATCCTTGTATACTTTCACTTGTTACAAGCAAATGCTGCTTTTGCAAGGTAATAAATTTTAAAAAGAAAAGAAACTAAATAAAGCTGACAATAGGATCTATAAATAGATTCAGCTCTCTCATCCCAACACTCCAGGCAGGTTTTCTTTTTCTTTGGCTGCACCCCACGGCATGCAGGATTTTAGTTCCTGGACCAGGGACTGAACCCGTGCCCCGCGCAATGGAAGCGTGAAGTCTTAACCACTGGACCACCAGGGAAGTCCCAGGCAGGTTTTCTAAATGCCTAATTTCTCCCAAAGTTTCCCACCCACAGTATACCTTGGATGAAATCTAACTTCCTTTTTGACTTTTCAGTGATTCTGAGTTTTTCACTGTTTGGGGTACTTGATTCCATGTCACAGGCACTCTTCTGTAATACAGAGTAAAGCTGTGCTTTGTAGATTAAACGTGTCCACAGTTCACAAGTGTGATTATTTTCCCCCTTAGGAAAATACGCACCTCAGCAGAGCCGTAAATAAAAGGTATGCGGAATCCACATTAGTCCAATACGCAGGAGATGGATGCATGAAACACAAACACTAGCAAATTCTAAGGTGAAGACATATGAGCAGAGATGCCATTCCTGTTGGTTCAGGGGTTCTCAACCTTGGCTAAACATCAGAATTACCTGGAAGCATTTTTTAAAAATACCAGTGCCTGGGCGCCACTTCCAGAGATTCTAAGTTAACTGGCCTGGGTGTAGGTACTTGTTTAATTTTTAAAGCTAACTAGATAATTCAGACAGAGTTAAGAACCACTGCTTTTTACAGTTATCCTCTTCCTTCCTTTCTCCCAATCTTTCACAAAGAGCTTTTTCTTTATCGGTTATTTTAAGGCTACATTTGGGAAAGCCAAAACCGATCAACCAGCTGACCCTGTCCACCGTCTATAATTCATATCGGCCTTATGTGGACTTTTGATGCCCAAATTAAATAAAGTTAGGTAAATCCATGGCTACCACAATTAAGGACCCTTCATATGTCAAAAGAGTATTTGTATTTTCACCTGAATAATTTATCATTTATTATAAACTTTGGAGACAATGATTTTATGAAACATCTTAGGATGCCAAACATTATGTTGGAAAGCAAAAGTGCCAGCAGTATTCTACTGATTATCTGAAATTTTGCCAGACATTAGTCAATTAATGGACTTCCTGGTTTTTTGCGCTAATCTAAGTATTTTTAAAAATTCAGCTCCACCACATCGCAGAAAATTGATAAAAAGAAAAAACATTGCATGAACTATCTCCCCCATCCAAATTTAGTATCTGAGAACAATTATATGTCCAAGAAAATTTTTGATAAAGTATGAAAGGGGATTCGTTAACAAAATGAAATATTTATTTAGTACATATTACATTACAGTACAAAAAAGACAGAATTCTATACTTTGGACGCATGCCACAATTTATACAGAAAGATAGTTTAAAACAAAGGACAATGTATATTATTTAGATGATTTATAATGGCTGGTATATCTACAAGTGTGGACAGCATTAGCATATATTTTCAAAGAAGCTTACAACGGTCCATCAAAGGAGTTTTGATCCAGGAATTGCGCTCCTAAGCATTTATCCTAGTGAAACGAAAACTCAGGGCCACACAAAACACCTGTATACAAATGCTCACAACAGCTTTATCTGTAACAGCCCCAAACTGGAAACCACCCAAATGTCCTTCCAAAAGACAAAAGGTTAAACTGTGATACATCCATACCATGCCAGTACTCAGCAATAAAAGGGAACAAACTGATATACGCAACAGTGTGAAGGGATCTCCGGGGCATTATGCCGAGTTAAAAAAGCCAATCTCAAGAGGTCACAGGCTGCATGATTCCATTTATATAAGAGTCTCAAAAGGATGAAATTATAAAGCTGGAGAACACGTTAGTAGTTACCAAGGGTTGGTGGGTAGAGGGAAGGTTATAAAGAGGTAGCAAGCAGAAGCCTTGAGTTGATGGGTCAGTTGTGTGTCCTGGTTGTGGTGGTGGTTACACAGATCTACACGCGATGGAACTGCACACACACACACACACACCCCACATATACATACACACCCACAGTCACTCACACACACACACACACACACCACATATACATATCCACCCACAGAGCCATACACACACACACACCACATATACATACACACCCACAGTCACACACACACATACATACACACCCACATAGTCACACACAGACACATATGCACACCCACATAGTCACACACACACCCCACATATACACACACACCCAGTCACACACACACAGACCCCACATATACATACACACCCACACAGTCACACACACCACATATACATACACACCCACACACACACCCAGTCACACACAGTCTCACAACACACACACCATATATACATACACACCCACACATAGTCACACACACACACACAGTGCATGTAAAACTGGAGAAATCTGAATAAGCTCTGTGGATTGTACCGAGGTCTATTTTCCACTCTTGCTCTGGTACCAGTTGTCTCTGGGGGAAACTGGTGAAGGATACACGGGAACTCTATATTTTTACAACTTCCTGTGAATCTGTAACCATTTCAAAACAAAAAGTTTAAAACAAGTTTGAGGCAAACATGAAGGTGGTGACTTACAATAAACCGTTTTTCTTCATCTAAGTGAAGGTATAAACAAGTAAGGGGAGATATACCAGATGGCTGGAGAGGAAAAGATGACGAATAATATTTGCTGAGCATTTATCACACACCAGGCACTACAGCTGATCTCATTCAACTCAACACTCAGTCCAGTGAGGTGGTGGCTGCTAAACAGCCTCACTTTTCAGATGAGTAAACGGAAAGGTAAGAAATTCAATCAAGGTCACACAGCTGGCACGTAGCAATGATGTCAAAGTTAAGACCATCTCAAAGCAAAGAGGATGGTTATTGTATCAAGAAGGGTTTAAACAGTAGCTTAATATAGGTAGAGTAAGTGAAATACTACAGATGTAAAATCTTAAATATGCCTACAGCACACCTGCTGCACAGCGTGTCTTCCAAGAACTTAAATCCACAATACACATCAGCCCTGGATAACTGAATGCACTTGACCAGAGATGTATTTGAAACTGTGGTTATTTTTTATTTATCTTTTAAACTTTTGCTTAGAAATGAGAAGAAGAGTAACATTGATTTCTCCTCTTTAAAAGGCGCTCCCTGAATGGAAACAGGTAGATAAGAGGAAGCCAGAATTCAGAAATAATACAAACAAGGCACTCGAGACGGGGGTTTGGGGGGAGGCGTGGTGGGGGGAATAAAGCTGATTGACTGTCACAAAGCCTATCCATGAAAGAAAAGGGAAAGCTTGCGATCTCGTCAAGTGCCAGGCAGGATAGTCCGAATGAGGTTAGAATAAGACCAGAATCCTCATACAATTAACAACAGGGGCTAGCAAGATGAATATTTATTTGCAATAAAATAGTTTTAAATACAATAATGCAGTTAAGGTTGGCTTCGGTATGGCTTAGAAAAAAGCAAAAGGAAACTTTCTGCCCTTTATCACTCCATCCATAAATTCAATGCAAATAATAAGGTGGGGGGTAGTGGGTGGCAGTTTTAAACAAGATTGGCCACAAGCTGACAGATAAAGCTGGGTGATAGGGACACGGAGATTCATTCTCAAAGCAGCTTTTGGGACCACTGGTGCCACCTGCACCACCAGCCCCGATCACATGAAAAAAAGCAAAAAGAACAGAGGCAATTACGGTGATGAACACACCACTGTTCTCCCAGGTCAGGTGGAAATGCTCACTCCTCAGAAGCCCGCTTAAATATCCTTGAGAAAGAGTCAGGGACACCTAAAATGTACAACGGGCAGTCCTTTTAACACTGCAGCTTTTCCTGAAGGATCAAAGAATATTTTCATAAATACAGTTTTTGAAGACTGTTCATCACAGGCTTGTTTACAATGGTGAGAAACCTGATACCTAAATTATCATTAAAGAGGGATTAAATATTTTATGGTGTTCTCTTACAATGGAATACCAAGCAGCTATGGTATTAGCTGCTTGGAAGACATTAACCCACAATAACAGGGTGTGGCAAAGGGAGACAGGAACCAGCGGAAAGCTCTCCAGATGGCCAAAGCTGGAACGATCTGAGCAATACAGTAGTGTTGTGTCAGACTATAACACAAGTATAAATCCCCACTGGTCTACACTGATGTAAGTAAATGACTGGATAGATGAATACTGGGGAGAACAGACAAAGCTCCTGTGCTGCAGAATTCCAAACACTGTAGGTAGGTCCCCTGCCCTGCCCCAAAGAGGTGGAGCGTGGCCCCCAACTCCTGACGTGGGTGCTGCCTTCTTCCCAAGAGCACAGATGCGAAGGGGAGAAAGAGAGAGTAACTTTGCAGTACAGACACCTGACAGGCGCCGCCTCAGTCAGGATACCAAGGTCAGCGCCACACAGACAGCGGGACCCCTTGAAACGATGGGATGAAAACGTCTCTTGGCCCCAGGGGTCTCTCTCCCCCAAACACACAACCCCAGTCGAACCATGAGAAGAACATCAGCCAAACCCCAGTTGAGGGGCCCTCTACAACAGCTGACTAGTATGCCCCCGAACTGTCCAAGTCATAAAAAAACAAGAAAAGTCTATGAGAAACCGTCACAGGCACGGAGAGCCGAAGGAGACCTGAGGACTGAAGTATGGAATCCTGGACGGGATCCTGGAACACAAAAAGACAGGAGGTAAAAAAGCTAAGGAAATCTGAGGAAGCATGGACTTCCGTTAATAACGATGTATCAATACTGGCTCATTAGTTCTGACAAACACACCACACGAAGGTAAGATGTTAATGATCAGGGAAACAGGGAACTCTTGGCGCCAGCTCTGCGATTTTCCATAAACCCAAAGCTGTTCTAAAATAAAAGGATTATTTTTAAAAAATGAAAAAGAAAAATTTTCATGAAGATGTAAACTTATAATGCTGTGGAATGATGGCCAATATATAATAAATGAAAGAAGAATTACTAAACAACATGCATGTTATGAATCTATTTTTGCTTTAAAAATATACATATATGTATTTATACACCAAAAAGTCTGGAAGACCAACCATACATCAAACCACACACCTAGTGATTTCCACCACTTCCTTTATACTTTCCTATAGTATTTGGTTTTGTTTTTCCACTAAGCATTGGTTACTTTTAACATTGAGCCTCAGTACTCCCACCGTCAAGAACACAGTTGTTTTATTTTTGGGAAAAAGTAGCTGTACAGCATAGAATTAATAGGGACCACCTTAGCTCAAAATAAGATGCATTTATAAGACAGCTAAACTTTACTTTTTCAAGGGGAAATATTTTAAAGGCAGAACAGAAAAGTGATCGAAAGCATGGGATTTCATCAGACCTGGAGTACAATCCTGGTTTCACCATTTACTGTCTGTGTGACCTTGGGCAGCTCAAAAAGCTCAACATCCTCACTTTCACAGTGGGGAGCACAAACCTATGCATCTGCAGAACTGCCCTAACATTTATCTGCCTATTTATTTATCAATATAAACACATATTGCACATAATACATAAATGTATATTACATAAATGTATTTCATAACCTCAAATTTTATTAGAAAATTACCTGACTAGTAGCAGAGTTCGATGTATGTCAAGAGCCTGGCCCTACTGAGGCTCCATAATGGTAATTGTTGTTGTTACCAATAATAATAATATACAAAAATCCAAGAAAAAATTAAACACTATCAGAAAAAAATTTCATTTCTCAAAATATATAATATGGAGCACTGAAAGACAAAACCAACACCTCAATCTGCTGTGATGTCCCAAAGCCCTCTGCTAACTAGACATTCATTAGGGTGATTAAACCTGTTAACATGCCCACAGGACTGCTGTGGAGAATCTTCCAGAGAATACAAGTGAAAGCCACTTGTCTAATCACAGCCAGCTTAAACTAAACTTTGGAATATTAATGCACCAAGTCTCCCTTGCTATGGAAATGAATGTAACATCAATACAAATTAACACCAGCCATAAAATACAAACGAAACTGATTTAAATCCCTTGACTGTAAATAAGGAACTTTAAAGATGCTTTAGACAAGACATATATTTTGATCAAAATTCTGGGCTGGTAGTTCCATTCCAATACTGTTATTTAAAAATTACCCCAAATACAACACTTATAATACACAAAATCACGACAGAATATTTAAGTCTAATCATGCAATGAATTAGTGGACTTTTATAACAAGACTCAACAACCCAGAACAGAAGAATCATTTGTTTCAAGTGAAAAGTTTACCCGGCCTGGTTTATCCTATGGTCTAGGACATAGACCCAGATTTTAAAGAAATTAATCAACCATAATATAAGCAAAATAATATTAAATCACTGTGCCAATTTTTTCTACTACACTAGAAAATGCAGACTGTTCAGTTTGGTTCTGTTAAAAGAAGTTAATTTAAACAGCTTTTAAAATAACAAAAACATAGATATAATCCAGGAACTAAATTTAGGTTCGTATATATAACCCAGTGTTGTGATTACAACTCTGTTACAAAGACTGATTTTATAACACATTCCAAAGTGTCTGTATCCAATAAATCTTACTCTAATTTTCCTGATAGCAGTTGTTACAGAGACCTAGCCCAGTGATGTCATTCTAGCTAAACACTTTAAAACCTGTGGCATATTTCTGTCAAATATGCTTAACTGTAGCAAATTTTAAATTTGAGAATGGATGTGATGTATGGGAAGAAATCACCGTCACTGAGAACTACACCTGGCAAGTAGACTAAGTGAAATAAACTTCTTTTGGTTAAAAAAAAAAAAAAAGAGGGGATTGACTACAAGGTTAAGTTTTCCTAAAAACTATAAAACCAGGGCTTCCCTGGTGGCACAGTGGTTGAGAGTCCGCCTGCCGATGCAGGGGACACGGGTTCGTGCCCCGGTCCGGGAAGATCCCACATGCCGCGGAGTGGCTGGGCCCGTGAGCCATGGCCGCTGAGCCTGCGCGTCCGGAGCCTGTGCTCCGCAACGGGAGGGGCCACAACAGTGAGAGGCCCGCGTACCGGAAAAAAACAAAAAAAACCTATAAAACCAAATTTGAAATGGGAATTCCAAGCATGTGGGGCAGCAACATTATCTACATAATAAGAGTATGTTCATCTGCCATGTTCTCTACCGGGTGTTTCCTTCTCCACTCTTTAAACAATAACTGACTAATGGACCATACTGGCACCTCGTATGTATTAACCTCACTGAATCCGTGTAACATTACTAGACAATTATCACCATTTCAAAGTGAAGACACTGAGCCTTTGTGCTTTCAGTAACTGACCCAGTTCACACAGGTAATAAGGAGAGACCAGCAATTACTTCATAATTGCAATACACACACACCCCGTTACCTACACATTATATCTGACTTTTTGAGGGTTTTGACCTCTACTTTCTGACTCTCCCAATTAACCTCTTCCTATGACAGCAGCTACTTACGTATATTTTTGCATCTGCCCTACGGTATTGCAGTTGTTCACTTATCAACATTCCCTACTCGATGATGAGCTTCCAGCGAGAACGGCTCACACCTTGCTCACCCCTGTAATCCCAGAACACAGTCCTGTATTTAGCACATCTGCATGCATTTCTTGTTAGTACTTAACAGTGGTTCTGATGTTGATTCTGCTCATGGGTGGTGAACATTACAGAACCAGCTTCAAGATACCTGCCAACCACTACCTCAAGGAGGGCAGACGCAGGCAGAAGGGAGATTCAATGTGATCAGCTTGAATCTGTAGGGCTGTTCTTAACATAGCATTTAGACACTACATTATGTGGTATATAGGGTTTTTCTTTTTCACGTTTAATAAAGCTGCATCTGCACTCACATAAGTCCACCTCCAGTAGTTCACTGCACAAAACGAAATTACAGGACAGCACGACACTCATAGTGCATGCAAGAATGAAGGAAAAATATACGACAATGTAAACCATCAACAGCAGAACGTTACGATTTTGCCAAAAAGCTACCTTTTCATTACAACATGACTCCAGAGTCCAGAGGGGCAAGACCACACAATTTATACGTTTTCCCACACAGGAAACTAACAGGGTTGGTTATTCATGACATTTGGAGACTGGTACCGTATAATTACAAAATGACACAGGTTAATACTTAAGGAGTCATCAAGTCTCTCAAAATAAAATGAATATTTACAAGATTAAGTTTCTGTTTTGTTATTAAAGTCCTGGAACTTCAAGGAACATATAAAAATACAGATGACTTAGTACTCATATTAGTTAACAGAATTACTGATACTTTTTATTCTTTTAGGGGACCATTTACCTACTAAATCTTTGAGTCTGCGGTTTGTGGTTTCCGTTTTCCGTCCAGTTATAGAAATTGATTGCCGAGTCCTTTTGTGGTATTTATCTTTCTCTTCTCATCCTCCACCCACCCCTACCCCCAAACCTGCTTTGGATGTCTGTCTTTAATTTTTCAAGACAAGGCAGTGAAGTGAAATGGCATGAACTCTTGAATAAAGAGTTAAAAATGTTAAAATCATATGTTAAAATCATATGACTCTCCTCTCTTTAAAGTAATATTAGTCTTCTAGAATACCAATCTAATTCTTAGAAGCAGAAAACACAGGAAGCTCAATGTTCCAAGAAAAGTCAATAATAATTGATTCATCCTGGCTACCCAGGAAATACACAGCAAGGACCTGTGTTCTATGCAAGTACAGACAACAAATGCATCTAGTAATACCTGCCACCCAGGGACAAGGAAAATAGAAAAAGAGCTCACGGAGCAAATGCACAAAAGGTACAGGAAGAAAACAGCATAAATGTAGGGCTGAGCAGGAATCAGAGCTCGATGGAAGCCGTGACAGATCAGTGGGCTCTACAGACAGAAGCACACGGAGGTGGTGGAGGAGAGGTCGTCACCGACGGGAGGTGACAGAAGTGAGCAGAGGCGAGGAGGAACCAGGCAGGGGTGAGAGGACAGGAACTGAATTACAAGAGGGGACAAGAAAGGACGCGGGGCCCGCGAGGGAGGAGGCATGCCCAAGGGACAGACAGCATTTTCAATGGAAGATGAGTCATAGAAAGAGGAAGGAAGGAGGCAAAATGCAAAGACACCAAACAAGAAATTCTGGACAAATGAGGAAAAATGTGAAAGTGAGACCAGGTGATAAATAAGTAGGGTAGAAGGCAAAAAAAAAAAAAAAAAAAAAAAAAGGGATAAAGTAAAAGAAACCTCTGGAAATGGAAATATTAAAAGGAGACAAATGGTTTCTGGAATTTCACTATATTAAATTAAATTTTTAAACCTGTTCTTTTGTTTCTGTTTCTCTCTGCTGGGTAAAACTTGATTGACAACAATGGTTTCCACAGTCTCCAGAGGAGAAAAGTATTGATGAGGTCAACTGACTTAGCAGCAAAACTAAGAAGAGTTGAAAACAAAATTTACTTTTGTCAGTTAACCATCTTAGCTCTAACCCACAAACTAATTTTCTTTCTTTCTTTTTTCCGTCAACTTGTTTCATTCATACCTATTTCCTCCCTCCTGTATTATTATTATTTTTTAACAACTTTATTGGAGTATAATTGCTTTACAATGGTGTGTTAGTTTCTGCTTTATAACAAAGTGAATCAGCTATATGTATACATATATCCCCATATCTCCTCCCTCTTGCATCTCCCTCCCACCCTCCCTATCCCACCCCTCTACGTGGTCACAAAGCACCAAGCTGATCTCCCTGTGCTATGTGGCTGCTTCCCACTAGCTAGCTATTTTACGTTTGGTAGTGTATATATGTCCATGCCACTCTCTCACTTCGTCCCAGCTTACCCTTCCCCCTCCCTGTGTCCTCAAGTACATTCTCTACGTCTGCGTCTTTATTCCTGTCCTGCCCCTAGGTTCTTCAGGACCAATTTTTTTCCTAGATTCCATATATATGTGTTAGCATGCAGTATTTGTTTTTCTTTCTGACTTACTTCACTCTGTATGACAGACTTTAGGTCCATCCACCTCATTACAAATAACTCAATTTCATTTCTTTTTATGGCTGAGTAATATTCCATTGTGTATATGTGCCACATCTTCTTTATCCATTCATCTGTTGATGGATACTTAGGTTGCTTCCATGTCCTGGCTATTGTAAATAGACCTGCAATGAACATTGTTGTACATGGCTCTTTTTGAATTATGGTTTTATCAGGGTATATGCCCAGTAGTGGGATTGCTGGGTCATATGGTAGCTCTACTTTTAGTTTTTTAAGGAACCTCCATACTGTTCTCCATAGTACATGGCTCTTTTTGAATTATGGTTTTCTCAGGGTATATGCCCAGTAGTGGGATTGCTGGGTCATATGGTAGTTCTACTTTTAGTTTTTTACGGAACCTCCATACAGTTCTCCATAGTGGCTGCATCAATTTACATTCCCACCAACAGTGCAAGAGGGTTCCCTTTTCTCCACACCCTCTCCAGCATTTATTGTTCCACAAACTAATTTTCACACTGACACATACACATCAGTGACCTTAGTGACCAACTGCTTCATTTACTAATCACAAAAGCTTTCTCTCTCCCTCACTTTGTCTCTCTCTGTGCTTATCAGTATTTGGAGAAATCCCTGCTTCTTAATACTGCCCTAAAAAAGAAAGGGCGGAGTAAGAAGGTGACATTTACACCAATACTGCTAAAAAAAAAAAAAAAAAAAAAAAAGTCTAATGGAAGCTTAACACAAGGTTAAAACAGTAACAGTGAAAAGATGCAAATTTCCTATAAATTTCTACGACCCACCTTATTCTGGACTCCTACATAACTGAAAACAGAACACAGAGATCATCCTTCATTGCCATCTAGAAACAACAGAAGAAAACAAAACACTTAACAAGAACATAAAAACAATAAGGAAGAGCTATTCTGAAAAAGAAGGGAAATTATTCTACTCTTAATCCTAGGAAATAACCAAGGGTAGAAGAGCTACCTTACCAAAGGTCTATTTATGAAGCTGTAATTCGTATAACTCTTATTTTTAAGCTGAAAAAATAGAGTCATCAGATTTTCAGTCCAAAAAAACTGTGCAAGAAAAAATGCAGGCACACACAGAGGCTGAGAGGAAGATAAAGGAAGAGGAACCTAAAGCCGCAAAGCTTTGAACAATCACTGAGAAGAAGCAGTTTCTCAACATCCCGCGCCTTGAGGAATTCTTCAGTGAAAGTCAATTTCTGAGGGCCAACATCCTATTATCAGCTCCCATTTCTCCTATTGTAGCTACTATTTCTCTATCCACACAGATTGAAACTCTGATCGTAAGCAGATTACCAGCTTTAGCAGCAGGGGAAAAATAACTCAAATATTATACACAAAAGCAATGGGTTAACAAAGACAATGTAAGAAACATGTAAAGAAATACGCTACAGTCTTGTTGCTCATATTTGCAGAGCTATCTTCTTTCAGCTGCTCAAAAATCCTAAATGGCATTGGGCCGATTCTTGAAATTTGCCTTTTCTTCAGTGTTTTTTTTTTTTTTTTTTAAACCATTCTTCCATGAATATCGTAACAGGTCACTTGGCCATACAGTCCATTCACAGGCATCTGACATGATTATTTACTTCTGGAAACAGCTGCTGAATTCCAAGGCACTGGGACACTTCTTGAAGGAACAAACCTGGTTCTCTGGTTTCTACTGAGGACACGGTGAAACTAGGATTCTCTGAACTCAGCGATGACACGGAAGCCAAGCTGTGCTGTTTCCAAGGTAAGATGCCTTGAAAAAAAAAAAAAAAGCTAAAAATCAATCCGATTTTAAAAACAAAAAAACTCTAATAGTGAAAATTCTCACACAGTGTTACATTTTCGCTAAGACTGAAAAATAAGTAACTCAGATAAAAAATTTCAATCCTTCACTTCAACTTTAAATATATTTTCAAAAAAATTTTATAGGGCATCACAGGTTATACAATAAAAAATACTGCAAATAATTGACTGTTCCTGAAATTAACAAAAAATATCCATTAAAATTGTAAAGAAATTCTGGTGACTGATGTTTTGATGTTTACCATGGCCAGGATAGAAGATGGGCTTTGAGAAAACACAGTTTCTCTGCGTTCATATCTTATTTGGAAATGGTATGAACAAGCATGATTTATACTGAGCTGTAAAGTGAGCTACAGAACTGATGACCTGGAAAATTTCTTCTAGCCATAAAATTCTGAAATTGCATACTATCTGGTGATAAAATCTAGACACCACTGAACCAGCTGTAGGCAAGCCATCTGACTTTGCCCTGATTTGCTCATCTATAAAAGACAGGGCTGGTTCTTCTTACATGGGGAGATGGGTACTAGGATCACCTGAGGATGGCTTAAAATACAGATGCCTGCCCAGCTCCAGCTCTAAAGAGCTCTAACCTCTGGGATTAGGCTAAGGCATCTGTTCCTGTTACTGTATAACGAACCCTGGGTCATTCTGTCTACACTCATACTTAAAGAACCACCACACTAGGTCACGTTCGGGACGCAGCTCTACAGCCCTAAGAGTCATAAAACAGGGCAGTAGGGATGCCATTACTCCAGCTTGACAGGTTTAAGACAAACAAATCACTGTGTCATTTTCTCCTTCCCTAAAAATCCCCCGTTCAGAGAAGATGCCAAAACTAAGATTAAGGCTAACGTGCCAATTGGATAAACACTTCAATGGAGATTATTTTTAGCCCAAATTGTCCCAACTATATCCTCGGATATTTAAATAGAACACAACTGCAGGACAATATTCATAGTCATAAGCTGCTGCTCTGACAGGCCATCCCAAAATATGAGCTGATGTTAAAATGATACCAGCAACATGCCATTTCTTACTCAAATTATAAAGCTGCCCCCAAGGGTCTTCCCTGGTGGCGCAGTGGTTGAGAGTCCGCCTGCCGATGCAGGGGACGCGGGTTCGTGCCCCGGTCCGGGAGGATCCCACATGCCGCGGAGCGGCTGGGCCCGTGAGCCATGGCCGCTGAGCCTGCGCGTCCAGAGCCTGTGCTCCGCAACGGGAGAGGCCACAAGAGTGAGAGGCCCGCGTACCGCAAAAAAAAAAAAAAAAAAAAAAGCTGCCCCCAAGACAAAGGTCACACCCTCCTCCCCAGCAGAAGCGACATGTCACGCAGAACACCGTACCTGCAGAGCTGCTAACCGGGGCTGTGGCCCAGGCTTCACTCCAGGGCACCTCCTCCTCTGATTCCTGGACAGCGGGTACGGTGACGTGTGCGCACCCCTATCGGCCGAGTCACGTGGATTCAATGGGCTCTGTTGGTGCCCAGCACCCCCAAAATAATATTGTCAGCTCCCGACTAAAGGGATACAAAACTGGGCTTTCAGAGTACACCACTTCCCTTCATCTCGCTGGATTTTGTTTGCAGGCCCTCATCCAAGTCCACATGGCTTCAAAGTGACCTCACTCCAGGTTTGTCACCAAACCAACAGTGCCGTTCAGTTTTTTTCCACCAAATAAATATCACTTGGTTGGAAGAGGCCTCCGGGCCCCAAGAGTGTGTTCCACTGTCCAAGACAAGCTGAAAAAGTGGGTCAAGATTTCACAAAAGGACAAGGCAAACGGACAGATGGGCACAGGAAGCCTTTAGTAATGCTCCCATCCTGGTAAATTACATTCACCAGGGGCTTAAAAGTGTTTAAAAAAGAAGAGTTCTTTCACATGAGTTATTTGACACTGAATTGGTACCTTGAACAGCCACTGCCCTTTGTCCTGGTGAATCACTGTCCTAGAATTCGACACCTAGCAAGAGTCCTAGTCCCCCTCAGCCCGGAGGTTCAAAATTTGGTTTTTCTCCTCTTACCCTCAGTCATTTCAAAATACAGTCCCCTCAACCATCTCGTTATCAACCTCTTCTGCCTGGAAAATCCAGCATTGTTTCTGCAGCTCAGAGTCACTGCCACCATGTATGTTACTTTGAAATTTTTAAAGAGCTTCCTTTACAGCTGAGAAACTAGGGTCAACTTTTAGCTCTCTTTTCTGTCTTTGATAAAGTACAACTCCCCAGAGAACTCACACTGATTCAAGAGACAGGTTGCCTGGGTTCATATCCCACCTCCCTGCTTACTACTCACATTGTGGTCTCGGGCAGGTGACTTAATTACCTCCCGTGCCTCAGTTTCCTCATGTGAAAAATGGGATTATAACTGTACCTACGTCAAAGGACTGTTGTGAGAGTCAAATACACTGACATGTAAAAGCACATTTTAAGCACTACATCAATGTTAGCTATCATTATTTGCTTTATGTAACTCCAAATTCTCGTATTCTTCCACGTGTGTACACGATGTTTGCCCACCTGAAATGCTACCTACTCGAGGACTGGGACCACATTTTGAATATTTCTGATGTTCCCCTCATGGCACCTAATATTCACTCAATAGGTAAAAATAAACCTACTCGGTACAAATTATTATACTGGATGAACAAGGAAGTTCTCAAACACAGACCTGTGTAAACATGTATTCCCTGCCCTCGAGTAGCCTGTATTTTGGGTGGGGAAACAAAACACAGGAAACGCTCATGCAACCATATAAAGCCATAAAAGATTAAATGCCAAAGTATGTGGTTTAAACAGCTAGCTACCATTCAAAGGGCTCACTGTGAGCTGGGACGTTGGAGAGGGCAAGCCTGCAGTGGCCCTGCCCCTAGAGGTGACTTGGATTTCCATGACAGGTGGGAACAGAGAGAGGATTCCAGTGTATCTGCTCATTCCACAAATATTTACTGCACACCTTCCGGAGGCCAGCCTCTGTCCTTGGCTCTTGGAATACAGCCATGAGGGACCCAGAAATGGCCCCTGCGCCCCGGGACCTAAAAGGGCACTCACTCCACGTGAGAGCCAAGTTCTGAAGTAAGGAAGAGGGACCTGTCCACCAACCCGATGAAACACAACATCCCTTAAATGTCTCATGAACAGGAGCCAATGCTGGCATTACAGTCACTCCGGCTTCCAACAATGGCAAACATACAGAAATTAATAACTTTTCATGTACTGTATTCTAAATATCTTCCACTGTTTATGAAGCACATTAAAGAGATATTCTCCAGATTTCTGGATACAGATAACATATAAGAGATTTACAGACACACACAGTATTACTGGAACAGTTTTCGTAATAGAGGCTGCGGAGGCCCAGCTGCTCAATTTTGCCCAAATGAAAGCCTATTCATTAAAGCCCTGTGCTTTGTCTCCTCCCACCCTTTTCGCTTCTTCTTCTACTAGTGGCTGCCCACGGATATCAAATATCTACTAGAAAAGTGCCTGAAGATACAAGTATTGGCAGGAATCAGTTAGTCACGGTGGGTGGAAGTGTTAACACATGCATCTTTGTCTTCCTACATCCGTCCACTCATCTCCTCCCAGAAGAGAACGCCTTCAGGTAAAGGAACCCTCTTATAAATACCGACTGGCAAAGCACTCTCACTCCTTTCTTCTCCAATGACGGACCACTATCTGAAGATGCGTTAAGTCCAATATGCTCTAATCACAAATATGACACATTTCCAAGCGCTTCGCTCATCCTCTGCAGGCCTCTCACCCGATCCTACTCTCCCAAGATGCAAACTGCTGGATCCCACCATCATTCTCATCATTGTTAACGCCTACATAAATTATTACATTGTACCTCTGGAAACACAGAATAAACTTCTTGTTTAAGGAAGTCAAAACTACTCAATTAAATCCAGTCAAAATCTTAACTTCTTCATGCACAAAGTACTGGACTTAAATATGTTTAAGACATGTAAAGGCAAACTGAAAAGTAAGGTAGAACCCCTACAATGTAGATTACTTAACATTCTCAACATTTACATACCCATGTAAGTTAGACTCATCAACAAAGTAACAGCCAACCCCGTTTTTATTTCCTTGGTTTGGTACTGGAAAATCATGTTCCTGTTTCACTGTCATTCGTTAACCCTTAATTAGGAACGTTGCTTAGAAACTATATATGGAAAAGGGGCACCTTTCAGAAGGGACCATGAAGGCTTTCCCAACATTTACTTTTTTCCAACATCCAAGCATAGCCTGTTTATTGGGTGACAATGACATGTAATGGGAACTCTGATAGAGAGACACAGGGCTTTGGAAACTATTGAATACCCCAATAAAGGGACTAATTGTGCAAATGCAAAGCCTTATTCCAACTTGAAAAACACATTAAATTACTCTATGAGTCATTTTATATTGCCCACACCCTTATTTTACAAAAAACAGAAACAGAAGCAATTAATGTACATATTCCGCATTTGGACACGTTCAAATCAAACTCGTGTACTCAAGTATTTCTAAGCAACCTATGTTTATGCAAAAAGCTATCCGGAAGATTAAATGAGAAAAGGATGTAGACCATTTGGCAAAGGGCTGGCAAGCAATCAGTACTCAACATTGCACATTATTATCGTTCCTAATTTTCCAACTCTGTAATCATACTAAACAGTTACAAAGTTATGCACGATTATGTATATATAATATATATTAACTAATATGTGGTACTACTAGAAATAAAGCTTTTATGTTATGTACCAAGCCATGCTCTTCATCCAGAGGTGAGTTTAATTTTAACAGAGTGATCCACAAAGAAGCAGAGAAAGCTGGATAAGGGGTAGGATGTTAAATGTTACCTCTAATCTCTGCTTATCAATTAAGGATACAACCTCTACATGGCCTAGTATGAATTATAATCAGCAGTCAGCTGATCCTGGAGAACTCGCTCAAAATGAATAGTTAAGACCTCAAGCACGTGGACAAGTGGCCATTTATTTGCAAGGCTGTGCCAACCACTGAAATCTGATTACTTCAATACTCATGCTGAAATCCTACATAAATTCATTACCTGTCTCATGCTAGAATTTTGCAAGTCCTTACAAAAATTTTAAATATCCAAAAGTCACTTAAACTGACAAGACTACAGCATCCTGGGCACATCCAGTTTTCAGAACACTTCAGTAGCCTCGGCCACGCATCATTTATTATGACAGGGAACATGCAAAGCCAGTGAGAGCACGTGCTTTCCTAAGCAAATATTAAAAATAACCCTATGCCCTCATTACGAAAAAGGAAAATCTTCGCGTTTCCAGCTAAATCTCGACCCTGGGCCAATGCACACTCCCCCCTCCCACGCCGAGACGGCGCCCGGGCGTGCCGAGGTGGGGCTGGAAGCTGCTCGCGCTCTCGGGAGGACCCGTCCCCTCTCCCCGCGCGCTCGGACGAGGCGCGGCCAGACCCACGTGGACTCCAGGCGGCGGCAGCCGGACCCACCGCCGGGGTCGCCGCCCAGGGTCGCGGGGAGGGGCCGGGGGCGGGGCCAGCGCCGCGCCGCGAGACCGGGGAAGGGAGCCAGGCTGCACTCACGCGCCCGGGGGGCGGCACCGGGGCCGTCGCGGCGTCCCTCCGGTTCGCACACTGAGAGGGGGCGGGGGGGGAAAAGACCTGGCTCCTCGTTCCATCCGGAAGCCGCCGGGCCGGCAGGAAATGACGAAGCAGTGGTCGTCCGGTCCGTGCGGTAACCGGCTCCGCGCGTCCGGCCGCGACTGCCGGGGAAAGAGCGCGGAGCAGAGGAGCCAGGCCGCGTGCCGCCTACAGAGCGAGCGGCGTGAGTCGCCCCGCCCCGTCCCGCCCCTCCATGCGGGGGGAGGGGGAAGGGGAGAGGGAGGGGAAGGGGAGAGGGAGGGGAGGGAGCCCGAGGGCGCCCCCAGCCCCGCGCCCGGCCGTCCCAGCTCCTCTGCCGCCGCGCCCCAGGCCGCAGGGAACAGTGAGGCCCGCAGCTCCAGAATCGCGGATCGAAAGGCAGAGGCCGCCGCCTGCGCAGCGCAGGGCACCCGGGATGGGAGCATGGAGGGTTGGGGGGGTGGAGCGGGCGCGCTTCAGGATCGCACCGCGCGCCGCCCGCGGCGGCCGAGCCCTGGTGGCTCCGGCCCCCGCCGCCTGCCGGGGTGGGGGTTACATTGTTTGCCCGCTAGACTGCTCCTCTTTCCGGGACTGGCAGGTCTCACGAGTCTGGGCAGGGCCGGAAGCGCCCACGTTTGGGAGTCCAGCGTGCGACTCTAGCCTGGGTGGTTTTGGGCGAGTTGTATGCCCAGCCCCCCCACCCCGCGTCGTCTGCCAGGTGGAGCTTTCGTGCCTCCCAGCAGGGTGCTGGTGACAATTAAATGCATATGTGGACTGCCCAGCACAGGCCCCTCAGATGTTAATTGTCTTCGTCTTGCTGGTTGAAGGCCTGTGACTTTGTACCCTCCCGCTTCAGCAACCCAAGCTTTAGCGTTTCAGAGGACTGAGGGAAAACCACATTGATGCGATGGGTTGTGTTGTAAGGAGCTCGTAGAACTGTATGAGTGACTCCAATCTGAACTTGTTTCAAAATAGCAAAGCTGTAAGTGAGAGACGAAATGGATACCATTCAAGACATGATGACAAGTGATCCTCAAAACTGAACCACCTCAACACGGCATCGGGAACCCCAAATACGGAAAAAAATTTAAAACTTAATGATACAGCCGCTTGATCCCAAGAAGAGTACTAGTTCTCTACTTAAAAGTTTGTCAAACTGAAATCAAGCCCCAGTTGTCACATTTTGCCAACTTTATCTCTGGATAGTTACGTTCAGCTCATCCTAGCAACTCCTTACTGAAATAGCTCAAGCATTGATTTACAGGAAAAATAATGTGGAAAAGGTGCCGTTTTCTCAGAAAAGCCCTGAATGACAATCCAAGCACATGGTGGTCTTGCTGAAACATCCATTAACTTGCCAGGAACGAACCACTGTAACGCCCCTGGGCATTGTGCATTAGACTTAGAGGGAGGCTGTGAGGTGTGCAGTAGCCGCTCAGCAGGCATGCGTGTGTACACTTCGTTAGACTGTGGCCACCTGGGAGGGGACCGGTCATAGTTCAGGCCACATGGGAGCTGTGGTCTGTACTGTGACTTTGTACAGGACTGCTCCTTATTCCTGGCAGTCTTACAAAGGCATGCCATTGGTCATGATGGAGGACCAAGCAGGAGAGGCCTACCCTTCTTTCACAACTATACTACTAAGTAACTCAAGTGCGTGTCCCCAGAACAGTAGTGTCATTGCGTACCAATCAAGTTGTATAATTCACAGTAAAATTTCACCATTCTTGGTCAGCAGAATTTCAGAATCCTTCCCTAAATATAATGAAAAACTGTCATATTTATAGGAGGAAGAAGACAGCTCTGTAGGAATACACCATTTATTGAGTGGCACATGAACAGAATTTTGTGGAACACTGAAGCAAGAAATTCATCTGGCTCAGATCCAGTCAGGTGTTAGAAAACAGGTAGGAAATGCTTTCATAGTGTGTCAGATAAAGGGCACCTGCAGAATGTTTCAGTAGCCATTGTTACGGCTGCTCCCCTTTTCTTCTCCAATTTGTTAGTAACTCCCAATCCTGAAACCTGCCACTGTCACTGCATGGCCGTGCCGGCCCTTCCACAGCCCCTCAAATCAGACCTCTGAAGTCATCTCTTATGGCCAAAGCCAGTCATCGTTATTTTATGTTTTGGCACCAACGAAAATCTAGAAAAAAATTCTAGATTCCATAAATTGTAAAGACAGTTATAGTCTCTGATGATCCAAAAGTATCCATTCCTAAGGTAGGCTGATTACTATGAATCATGTAACTATTCATGTAACTATGAATAATGTTACATCCAGAGAAACTCTGGAGTTCAATTTTAAGGAATAAGAATTGAAACTGTGAATAACGCCAAATCCCCCTGCGCCTCCCACTCTCTTAAAAAAAAAATCCATAGCCAATCTTTAATATCTAGGAATTGGGTATGTTTAATGATTTAATAATATTTAGATCTTGCATCTATAAAGTTTTAAGTTCTGTTTTTATTATTCTCTGGGTAATTTTTAAAAGACCAATCTTTATGCTCATCAGACGCCAATAGATGTTTCAGAGGAATGACTCTTGCCCTCAGTGTCTAGAATTTAAGTTAAATGGCCATTCACGATACTCGCTTTAATACAGTCTGTCTGCAAACGTCTGACAGACTTCAGGTGCCAGAACGGGGCCAACATGCCACCTGGCCTGGGAGCAGACCCCAAGGAAATTTCATTCATTTTATGCAGAGGCAAACTGTAAGAAAGAAAACAGACTCTGCCCTTAATGTACACTTATTAACTTACTGAGCCAAATCTACACTAAAGAACATTTTGGGGACTTCCTTGGTGGCACAGTGGATAAGACTCCGCGCTCCCAGTGCAGGGGGCCTGGGTTCGATCCCTGGTCAGAGAACTAGATCCCACATGTGTGCTGCAACTAAGAGTTCACATGCCACAGCTAAGGGGCCGGCAAGCCACAACTAAGGAGCCCTGGAGAGGCAACTAAGGAGCCCACTTACCGCAAGTAAGACCCAGTGCAACCAAATAAATAAATAAATATTTAACAAAAAGAAAGAGACCATCACCTTTAAAAAAAAAACAACATTTTGGAGGCTCACAGGACAGATTGCAAGATATTTCAGTGGAGGAATTTCTGCAGTGCCTTCACTGTTGTAGGATGTCTAGAAAAAATTGCAAAACAATTTCTTGGACATTCCAGATACTTTTTTTGTTGGTATTAGAAAATGGCTATCTTAGTAGAAACTACAGTACAGTTACCACCTGTCGTTTGTTCAGTTTGTCTCCTTTTGATAGAGTATCTAAAACAACACTTCTGAATTTCTTTCACATATTAGGTCATTTTACTTAGACTTAACCTAGTTTAGATTTAAGACAAGAGCAGAACTTTCTCTTTCAGGAAAAATTCAGTGAACTTTTCCCAAATGCAAATAAGGAACCAGTACTCTTTCCCTTGCTACTTGATACACTTGCTGTTACCATTCATTTTCTGTGGGAATGTCCAAAGAATGCATTTCCTTGAATAGAAGTCACAGCTGTGTAAATAGCAAAAAGTAACTTTTTATCCCATAGCTTCCACAGTGGGCCAGGAGGCCAAAACTCGATAAAGCTCCAGACATTTTCGTTTTCCAGGTGTGTCGGGCCTGTGGAAGAGCACGGTCCTGGCTGGCGCATCTCATCCAGAATGCTGTCACGAGTCTAACGCTGTGCTTCTCCCTTAGCATCCCAGCCAGTTGTGTGGAGCTCTGTTTAAAGTATTCAGTTGCTTTCGTCCTGGTGATAGTTACAGTTTGGAAACCGTGCAGTGACATTTCAACCCCTATCCTTTCAGAAATATGATTTTTAAATCCCGAGTTTGAACCTTTATGTAGGAGCTGTGATGTTTCAAAGTCAGAAATAGGCGAAAATGCGTTCCATGCCTTAGTGATCTAGACCAGGGTTGGCCAACTTTTTCTTAACGGGCCAGATGGGAAACATTTTAGGCTTTGAGGGCTGTGAGGCAAAAATGGAAGATGCTCCGCTTAAAATGTGTCCGTTTAGAAACGTAAAACCATTCTTGGCTCCCGGGCCATACAAAGACAGGCAGGGGGCTGGAGCTGGCCAGCAGGCCCTCTGTTTGCCAGCCCTTGTCCAGCCGTCACACCATCACTAACTGAAAGAAACCCTGCCCTCTTTGCTGCCTTACAGTCCCATGCCTGGCGGTTACGGAGTGATGGGTGACGAGGGCTCTATCGATTACAGCGTTCACGAAGCCTGGAATGAAGCCACCAACGTGTACCTGGTCGTGATACTTGTCAGCTTTGGGCTCTTCATGTATGCCAAGAGGTAAAGGCTTTAGGTTCTCAGGGTCGATAAGAACCTGGGCATTTATACGTTTTGTAGGTTGGTTGGTTTGATCTCAGTTAAATGCACAAAAGTAATTTCATCAGCATTTTTGTTCCTGCTATGAAATCACTGTCTAGTCGGGTCAGCCCTCACATACTGGACACCAGGATTTGGCTTGGAAAACCCAGCTGCTCTGAGAGATGGGGATTTAAGTGCAGCTCTTGGCACCCAGACCAGATGCTCTGTACTCCTATTCTATCATTTCTGATACAGCTCAGTTTTCTCATTCAGCCAGCTTCACTGTGACCCTTGGATGAGCACATATTTTGGGACAGTGTCCCTGAAATGCACAAACTCTAACTCCTATGTGTTCAGCAATTCTGTCTTCGCAAATTGCAAGCCTTCCCTTCTGTTTCTTGTGCATAGTATTGGTATGATCCAATTACTTGTCTGTCCATCCCCCAAAACTCAGTCCCCTGAGAACAAGGACTTTTATTTAACCTATGTGTCTCTGATGTGCCACATGGTGTAAATCCTCAATAAATATTTCTTGCTGTGATTCCAGATGCTGTAGCGTAATTCAGCTGTTCTTTTCCACACTCCCTGGCTCCTTTCCTTCAAGTACAGTTAAAAAAAAAGGCACGATGAGGGGCGTGCTTTGAAGAGGAAAAACAGCAGTAGTTGGATTGAGCGGCTCCTGCCCGTAGCCATGTGCTTCATGGCGTCCTCTACCAAGGTCAAAGGCATTAAACAGTTCAGGATAATTAGTCAACCAAGAATAATTGATGCTCGGCCCGGGGAACAGTTCAGACCCACACTTGCCACGGGACCTGCAGGCTCGCCCTTCCCGACCCTGAGACCCCTGAGCCGCTGGCCCGCTGGCCACCTGGACTCTCGGGGCTGGGGCGGGGGGGCGGGGTGGGGAAGGCGAGAGGAGGCCTCCACAGAGCATGGGGGAGCCGCTGGCAGGTAACAGCCTTCTCCTAAAAATAGCCACCGTCTCCTCCCCACCCCACTGTTTTAAAGGCAGAGACAGGCTGTTGTTAATTTTAACTAGATGACCCCACTAAGGCCATGCTACTCTATTTAAGAAATCGTCTATTCATTGTTTTTCAAAATTAGGGTCTGCTCACATTCTGTTTATTCTCTGCCCGCAATAACTTAGTTTTATTTGCATGACATGAGAGGGAGGGAAAAAAAATCATACTTTTTTTGTCTGAGCATTTTTCCATACAACAGGGCTTTTTTGTGGGGATTGAGGGGAGATGCTTTGTTGTATGAAGTGGGCATGTTCAGCTACTGCCTTTTCTTTCTTATAACCCTGTGACTGTACACGTACAGCTTCATACTTCTAGTGAAAGAAAGAATACTTGAGCCTAGGAAGCATCTCACGGGGACAAAATAGAAGATGGACTCGGGGCCACTTACGTCCTTTTAATGCAGCTTCTGGTTACTACGATCGTGTGAATGTTACAGTCCTACAGCTATGAATACAAATCTCTTTTCTGCATTGGTTTTGTGTTTTAGAAATAAAAGGAAAATTATGAGGATATTCAGTGTGCCACCTCCAGCAGACTCTCTGTCAGAACCCAACTTTTATGACACAATAAGCAAAATTCGTTTAAGACAGCAACTGGAAATGTACTCCATTTGTAAGTATATTCTGTGCTTAATTACATACGTAAGCATATTTAAGATAGACTCTTTGGGGTTGAGTCTCGTTGGCAAAGGTTATCAGAAATACCTGATAATGACACAGGAAACTATATTCAATATCCTGTAATAAACCATAATGGAAAAGAATATGACAAAGAATATATGTATGTATATCTGAATCACTTTGCTGTACACCAGAAACTAACACAACATTGTAAATAAACTATACTTCAATTAAAAAAATTATTTTTTATTTTAAGAAAGAAATAGCTGGTAATGAAAACGTAGGGCCTTTTTTAGATGCTCAACACAGTATCAGCAAACCCGGTTTGCCTGAAGTTAGTGTTTCAGGACACTTCACTTATTTGGGCCCCTTCCAAGACCCTGAGAAAAGCCCTAGCAATGTGTTTCACGTTTTGAAAATTGGGCAGAAATTAGATGCCTTAACAATGGGTGAGGCTGCCGTCTCATCCTTCTCTAATTTCCCTCCTTTGCACTTCCCTCGTGTGTAATGGCGTTGAGGTGGCCAAGAGCATTTTGGGGATCTGGCTGAGGGGACATCGAGTTGAACCTACTTTAGTTTGGGTTTGAAATTTTGTGTTTATAGAGTTTGCAGTCACTTCTATTACAATTAAATTACTATGTGCTGCAGCCATAGCAGTACAGGAACGGCTTCCAGGCCAGAGGTTATTAACATGTCCTATGGTACTAAACCCTGTGAGTAAGTGGTGGAGAAAAAACAAAGGTTAAAGGGCAAAGAGCCAGGATGAATTGTACATCCAAGCCACAGCCTTTGATGTCACCATTTAAAAAAATGAGGTGTGGTTTCCATGGTGTATCATTAAATGAGAAAAGGCAAGATGTAATTATATATTTGCTAGGGTACTGCTCCTTGAAAATCAAATGACCAAAACATCCCTATCTACGTGTAATAAAAATGTTCTATAGAATTTTTTTTTTTGAAATATAGTTGATTTACAATGTTGTATTAGTTTCAGGTATACAGCACAGTGATTCAGCTATATATATATATATATATATATATATGTTCTTTTTCAGATTCTTTTCCCTATAGGTCACCACAAAATATTGAGTATGGTTCCCCGTGCTATACAGTAGGTCCTCGTTGGTGATCCGCTTCATATACAGTAGTACACGTATGTTAATCCCAACCTCCCAATTCATTCCTCCCCAACTCCTTTCCCCTTTGGCAGCCACAAGTCTGTTCTCTGTGTCTGTGGGTCTATTTCCCGTTTTGTAAGTAAGTTCATTTGTATCTTTTTTTTTTAAGATTCCACATGTAAGTGATGTGATATTTGTCTTTCTCTGTCTGACTTACTTCACTTAGTACAATGATCTCTAGGTCCATCTATGTTGCTGCAAATGGCATTATTTCATTCTTACGGCTGAGTAATATTTCCTTGTATGTATGTATATGTATATATATATATATATATATATATATATATATATATATATATACCACCTCTTCTTTATCCAGTCATCTGTATATGGACATTTAGATTGCTTCCATGTCTTGACTATTGTAAACAGCACTGTAATGAACATTGGGGTGCATGTATCTTTTCAAATTATAGTTTTCTCTGGATATATGCCCAGGCGTGGGATTGCTGGATCATATGGTAGCTCTATTTTTAATTTTTTAAGGAACCTCCGTACTGTTTTCCATAGTGGCTGTATCAATTTACATTCCCACCAACAGTGTAGGAGGGCTCCCTTTTCTCCACACCCTCTCCAGCATTTATTATTTATAGACTTTTTGATGATGGCCATTCTGACTGGTGTGAGGTGATACCTCATTGTAGTTTTGATTTGCATTTCTCTAATAAATAACCATGTTGAGCATCTTTTCACGTGCCTGTATGTCTTCTTTGGAGAAATGTCTATTTAGATCATCTGCCCATTTTTTGATTGGGTTGTTTCTAAAAATGTTCTGTATAATTACACAAGCCTGGAGGGAGGCTTGGAAAGATATACATCAGATTATTAACATTCATTACCTTGATGGGAACACTGTGGGACTCAAGGGAAAAGATTGGATATCTTTAAAAGAAATATGTCTGTGTGTTTGCGCACACGCATAGAGAGAAGCAAGAAAGAGTGATCAGCAAGATATTACTGGTATATGTCTCAGGTGGAGTGGAATTTCAGGTGAAAAGTAGAAAAACCATATATGTATTTTTTACACAAGTAGAACCTCTAGAAATTTCTTCAGCATAAATTTTATCCTGAGAAGTAGTAACAGCAGTTCCTTTGGGGAAAGGAGCTGCAGGACTAATCAGGTGGGAGGAAGGTACACCTTCCCTGTTTCCTCTTTTGTCCCTTTTGCATTCATGTTTTACTAGTTCAGAATAAGAAGTAAAACTGAATGTAACAGAGCAGCATTATTCACAGTAGCCAAAAGATGGAAACAACCCAAGTGTCCTTGACTGATGGATCCACAGAATGTGGTCTATACATGCATAGGATGTTATTCGCCTTTAAGAGGAAGGAAATTCTTTTTTTTTGGCTGCATTGAGTCTTCTTTGCTGCGCGGGCTTTCTCTAGTTGCAGTGGGCGGGGGCTACTCTTCCTTGTGGTGCGCAGGCTTCTCATTGCAGTGGCTTCTCATTGTGGAGCACAGCCTCAGTAGTTGCAGCACGTGGGCTCAGTAGTTGTGGCTCGCGGGCTCTAGAGCGCAGGCTCAGTAGTTGTGGCGCACGGGCTTAGTTGCTCCGCGGCATGTGGGATCTTCCCGGACCAGAGCATGAACCCATGTCCCCTGCATTGGCAGGCGGATTCTTAACCACTGCGCCACCAGGGAAGCCCCAAGAGGAAGGAAATTCTGACACATGCTACAACATGGATGCACCTTGAAGACATTATGCTTCGTAATTATTTTTGTTGTGAAGTGGTAGAAGCCAGTCACAAAAGAACAAATATTGTGTGATTTCTCTTCTGTGTAGCAGATTCACAGAGACAGAAAGCAGAGTCGTCACCAGGAGTGGGGGAGGAGAGAGTGGGGAGTTACTGTGTAATGAGGACAGAGGTCAGTGTGGGGTGATCGAAAAGAGGTTCTGGTGGTGGCAGCACAACCGTGTGCATGTAGGTAATGTCCCTGAACTGTACACTTAAAAATGGCTAAAATGGCAAGGTTTATGTTTTTGTATTTCACCTCAAAAAAAAAAATATCCTTAAGAAAATTTAAGTATTTAAAAAACAAAAACAGGGAACCAGAAGCTCTGTAGAAAATTATAAGTAAAGAGTTAGGTTTTCATTGATGCCTAGTCAAAACAGAAGTTTGTGGGAGTTCCCTGGCGGCCTAGCGGTTATGATTCGGTGTTTTCACTGCAGAGGCCTCCGTTCGATCCCTGGTCAGGGAACTAAGATCCCACATGGCTGGAGGCACAGCCAAATACAAAAAACAAACAAACAAAAATCAGAAGTTAGATCCAATCAAAAAGTATTCAGTAGTATAGCATATACAATTATAAAGCCAGTGTACAGCTGGGTTTTTTCTTCTTTGATGAGAATGGCATAAAATGAAATTTATCAGAACACCTGTGTTTGTAAGGCATGTTAGTTTTCTGTTGCTGCTATATTACCACAAATTCAGTGGCTTAACACAACACAGATCATACAATTAGAGATTAAAAGTCCTACAGCAGATTCACTGGCTAAAATCAAGGTGTCGGCAGAGTTCTGTTTCTTTCTGGATGCTCTAAAGGAGAAGCTGTTTCTTTGCCTTTTCCAGCTTCTAGAAACCACCATGTTGCTTGCTTTGTGGCTTCATTCGCCCATCCTCAAAGCCAGTGGCACTGCATCTTTCTGATCATTCTTCCATTTTTATAGTTCCTTCTCTCTCTGAACTCTGCCAGGAAAGGTTTTCTGATTTTCAGGGCCCCTGTGATCAGGTTGGGCCAGATAATCCAGGGTAATCCCCCTTCTCAAGGTCCTTACCTTAAACACATCTTTAAAGTTCCTTCTGCCCCGGAAGGTAACATATTCACAGATTATGGGGATTAGGATGTGGACATCTTTGGAAGCCATTGTTCCTGTAAACAGTGAGTATTTGCACATTTAAAGAGTCCAGGGACTTCCCTCGTGACACAGTGGTTAAGAATCCACCTGCCAGGGCTTCCCTGGTGGTGCAGTGGTTAAGAATCTGCCTGCCAATGCAGGGGACATGGGTTTGAGCCCTGGTCCGGGAAGATCCCACATGCCGCGGAGCAACTAAGCCCGTGCGCCACAGCTACTGAGCCTGCACTCTGGAGCCCATGAGCCCGCGTGCCACAACTTCTGAAGCCAGGCGCCTACAGCCCAAGCTCTGCAACAAGAGAAGCCACCGCAGTGAAAAGGCCGTGCATTGCAACAAAGAGTAGCCCCCACTCGCTGCAACTAGAGAAAGCCCGCGCCCAGCAACTAAGACCCAACAATGAAGACCCAATGCAGCCATAAATAAATAAATAAATAAATTTATTTAAAAAATAAAGATTCCCATCACATTGCATCATTCTTAGTGCTGATGGCATGTCTAGTCCTGACTTAGTCTGAAGGTTCAAGAGGAAATAGCAAACAAAATTCTTTTCCTTAAAGAGGACTCCCAGAATTGTAAAGTTTTCGGCCACAATAATCTGGATCCACCCTGAGTATATAAACAAATAGTATTTCTTCCTTGGCTGGTAAAAACTTAATGAAGAGACTGAAAGTTTGAAAGCCAAGCAGTGAATGACATTTGCAAAGACTTTAGCCCTGCACTCTCTCTAGTTTCAGTTTAAGACCTTCAATAAATATTTCTCAGAAGCACAAAAACAACACAGAATTGCAAGTCTGTTTTTTCTTCTAGTTTGTATTAATGACAATGTTCAGTAAATCTCTTAGGCTTGTCATTTAAAATATAGTCAAGTTCCTTATGATGTGGACAAAAGCATTATTATTAACTTATCTTGAGGTGGAGATGGGGAATAAGAAAAAAGGACATTACAGAATGTTAATTCAAGTTTAGTAGCTTAATTAGTGTTTACCCTATATTTCAATGCTCTGAATAATCCTGATGTACAAAACAGTAATAATAAACATCCGAAAATGGATATCAGCACTGCTGAGAAATTAGAGGATCATGAAGTATAATAAATTTCCTCTAATGAGTAAAAAATTGTTTAATTCTAAGCTAGTTCTTTACTGAGAATCATGACTGTGATTTAATGATGTGAGCTCATAATTATTTTGCGATTTTATTAATCGTATCTCCTTTTTTCTTGCTTATTATTTTGTTTGTTTTTCAATAGCCAGAAAGTATGATTATCAGCAGCCACAGAGCCAAGCTGACAGTGTACAGCTCTCATTGGAATGAAATCTCAGAAAATGAGCAGCAGAAATGATCGTTGTGCAAGAGGGCAGTCTCCTCACGCTGCTAAATCATGAGCAGCATTTTTTTTTAAACTTGTCTCCATAAAGTCATTTTATTTGTGACTTTTCCCCACTTTTTTGGTGTGTTTTGTTTCACTTTTTTAAACCTCATCTCCAAATCATTTGTTCCACAAATTAGAAATTCCTCAAAAGGCCTGAACACAGAGAGTCTGCATGTACCTAGGAAGATAGACTATCACCAGAGACGGTGACTTTACCTTGTGAAGATTTTGATCCCTTCAGGATACAATCAGGAAATAAAAACACATCTTTGGAAGCAGGAGTCTGGAGCTGATGCCACTTTGGAACTTATTTGCCAACTTAAAAAATAAAAATCTAATCATTGGAAGAACTTCCTCTTTGACTGTGTTCTGGGATAAATATAATATGGATAACGGACTAACATGTGTTCTTATGGCTGTTGTTACCTCTAACTGAATTAACCGTTTTTGCTACTTCACAATTTGCACAGTAAACTGTCTTTTCTGTGTTGTGAAATTGTGATGCGCACCCCCCTGCTAACTGTAGAAGTTTTCTGTGACTGGAGTTTGTTCCCCTTAATTGTATTCCCAGGAGTTTCTTCCACCAGGAGAATCTTCTTTCGGCCGTGCTGGGGCTACACTGCGGAATACATGGGCACCTCTGACTGGTGTCAGCGGCTTGCTTTTGGGTCATGTGACCATCAGTTTTTAATGTAACTGTATGGTTTCTTAGGCTTTTTTTAGCATAATAAGCTTCCCTGCAGACTCTCGTATCTTGTACATTTTTGTACTGTACATTGAAATGTTTTCACCCAATTTTTCATATTTAAATAAAAGCCGGTTGGAGATAGTGGCAGGGAAGTTCAACTGTCCATGTAACTGTCCATAAATTCATTTTTGAATCAAAACTATAATTTTAAGAGTTAGAGTTAATATTTCAAGCATTATTGCCTTTTCCTTTATAATTATGAAGTAAAGAATATAAATCTTAAATGAAAAGGTTTAGACCAAATAAAATCATTTCAGGGAAATTGCATTTACTTTTAAAATTTAAATCTTTCAAATATATGTATATTGTACAAGGTGAATTGTTGACCAAATGGAATAATTCTTTCTTAACTCACAGATGAGTTTGAACGCACCGCCTGTATGTAGAATAAATACTCGGACTGAAGGATTGTAAACATTTACAGTTATGACCTGGGGATAGCAGAGCAGCAAGGGGACAATCTTCTTAAACTTTGTTCTGGTGTAATCAGGAACGGGAGCAGTTTACCTGCTGTCCCTGATGTGGGGCACAAATCTGGACAAATTACGAAAACTGGCTACTCAGCTGATTTGTACAGTGCACCTAAATAAACATCAATCACAACGAAATGGACTCTGATGGTTTTTTATTTGCATCCACTAGACAGAGACAGCCACGACTAAAACCTCACAGATCATTTGGTGAGAGTGGAACTCTGGCAAGTGAGAGAGGAAGATTCCTCCTCATTTCTTCTCTAAAGCCCGCTGATGGGAGTCACGCCTCCACCAGCAGGATCAACAGCAAGTCCGCCTTTGAAGTTTCTTCTCTGCTTCCACAGCTGAGCTGGGAAAGCGGGGGATGCCCTGCAGCCACACTTCAAAGGGACACCAGTTGACTGTCCTGCTTCTGCCCCTGAATCCACCAAGGGTTCGATGGAACTATTTTCTTTGGAAGAAAAAAGGCATGACTAATAAACAGGTCAGTAACACTTGTGTTCTCTGTTTCCTCATTTCTCTCTTTTACTGCATAAGATGCTCCGCGGTAAGCACGGGGCGGGGGGGCAGCCTCCCTGGGTGCACAGCTGGGCCCAGCCCGCTGCTCCAGGGGGCACAGATGCTGGCTAATGACCCCACACCGTTTCAGGTGGAGCTCCTGATAGGATTCATGAGAAAACGAGATGCAGAGTTTAGGGTGAAATTGCTGTAATGTCGGAAATATATTTAAGTATTGAGTAAAAATAAGAGAGAAATGGTAATAAAAATAATTTCAGATATTAAGAATAAATGTATCTTAGTACTATATATAAAATAATCAACAAATTTCATATATCACTTATATGTGGAATCTAAAAAAATGATACAAGTGAACTTATTTACAAAACAAACTTACGGTTACCAAAGGGGAAAGGGGTGGGGGAAGGATAAGTTAGGAGTTGGGGTTTAACATGTACACACTACTATATACGAAATAGATAACCAACAAGGACCTACTGTATCGCACAGGGAACTCTACTCAATATTCTGTAATAACTTATATGGGAAAAGAATCTGAAAAAGAATGGATATATGTATAAGTAAAACTGAACCGCTTTGCTGTACACCTGAAACTAATACAACATTGTAAATCAACTATACTCCAATATAAAATAAAAATTCTTTAAAAAGAATAAATGTATCTTAGAAAATATGATTAAAGAGAGAAGGGGGGTTCCCTGATGGCACAGTGATTAAGAATCCGCCTGCCAATGCAGGGGACACGGGTTCGAGCCCTGGTCCGGGAAGATCCCACATGCTGCGGAGCAACTAAGCCCATGCGCCACAACTACCGAGCCTGCGCTCTAGAGCCCGTGAGCCACAACTACTGAGCCCGCGTGCCACAACTACTGAAGCCCACGCGCCTAGAGCCTGTGCTCTGCAACAAGAGAAGACACCGCAATGAGATGCCCGTGCATCACCACGAAGAGTAGCCCCCGCTCACCACAACTTGAGAAAGCCCACGCACAGCAACGAAGACCCAACACAGCCAATAAATAAATAAATAAATAAATAAATTTATTTTTTAATAAAAGAAGGGATCAAAGCATATTACAGGGAGCCAGGTGATTCGTTCTACACACAGTTACGGAGGACAAACTGTGCTAGCCATATGTCATCCTCTATAGGCTATTTGATTCTAATGACAGAATAGGAATAGGTGCTGGAGAACCGGAGGTAGAAAGGACACCTGGCTTACATCCAACCTGTATGCAAAATAGTGAGGCTCATAGAAGAGGGACTGGAGCTTAGTCTTAAACTGTTTCCCACTTGACACCCTAATAAATCCAGAGCCAGACTCACACAAAACTACAAAGCAAGAAACATTTCCCGCCTGTCTTTTTGTCCCTTTTCAGCCTCCTATCAGTCTCTTTGGACGAGACAGGTCTTGACTGAGGATTTAAGAGTGGGGATGAGGAATTAAGCCAAGAACTAAGGAGGTGGAAGAACATGGAAACTTCCAGCAGCAGGTCGTCTTTCTTCTATCCTGGACCTCTCGCCCCAAAATAAACGAGTGACCTTTAGCACTGGAGTCTATGCTGACCTTTATTTTGTTTAGATATAGTGAAAAGCTAAAGCCATTTATGCAGCATTCCACACCAGAGGTAGGAAGGTGATAAGTCAAAGGGGAAGCCAGTCACCGTCTGGGGTTGTTGGTAGCCGTTCAGCACCAGATTTGATACTGAAGGACAACTGTGCTGTTCACGTCTTTTATTTTTTTATTTTTATTTTTTTTGCAGTGCGCGGGCCTCTCACCGCTGCGGCCTCTCCCGTTGCGGAGCACAGGTTCCGGACGCGCAGGCCCAGCGGCCATGGCTCACGGGCCCAGCCACTCCGCGGCACGCGGGATCCTCCCGGACCGGGGCACGAACCCGCGTCCCCCGCATCGGCAGGGGGACCCCCAACCACTGCGCCACCAGGGAAGCCCACGTCTTTTATTTTTGATGTTTCTAGTTCCAAAGTTTCTTCTTTTCCAAATCAAGAAATGACAGAGGTCTCACTGTTACGAGAGAGTGACTCCATCCCAGGGATTTGTATGAAAAAAATATTTTGACAAATTGCAAGCTAGCTGAAGAAAGTTGGGGCTTTTTAACTGCAACCAATATTGATGTTATTAAACTCAACTGCAAATGCCTTTGGCCTCAGAAATCTGAAAAATAAATGCACCACATAAATGTAAAGTATTTATGACATAACAAGTTAATGTATGTTTATTATATTCATTTTGGGGGAAGGGATTGCAAGTGTCTCTGAATAACATTTTATCTTGAGGTTTTAAAAAAAGGCCCATTTAAGTTGACTACAAGCTAATATAAATCTTATATCTGAAATGCTTTCTAGCGCCCAGTACCAGAACAGTAACTAGCCCAAAGTAAATACTTGGTAGGTAGTTGCTGAAATAATTAATTTACTGGCAACAATTTACAGAATTGATGTTTATTTTTTATATTTTAAAAAAGTGTTTGTAGGTTCTGTTTCTGGTAATGGAGGAATAATTGTGTCAGACTAACTCTCTTACAGATAATGAGTTCAGAACAAAACATAAAAACAACTATCTGAAGGAAACCATAAGCAGACAAACCAGGAAGAAGATGACACTTGAAAGAAGGAATGGCACTGGCTGAGATTTGTGTTTAAATGGGTTTTTTGCCTGAAGGTATTTCTTAGTCCACCAGTTGAGAATAGCTAGAACTCAAGGAGAAAGCTACAGTGAAATTGGTTTGAGGAACAGGGCAGTGTTCAGAGCTTCTAGACTGAAAAGTGAGGGGGAACATCACAGAAAGAAGTGAACCCCAGAAGGGGGCACCCCAAAATATATATGTAAATTCTGCCAAGTCCTTGGCTGATCCCTGAATTACGAATCTACATGAGAGACCCTAAGGAGACTGGCAGAAAACAAACAGCTGAAAGGCTGAAAGAACTAAGCAGGGTATTCAGCTGTTGCCTACCATTGGAGATACAATTTGAATCCTGCCAAATTAATTACCTGCTAGAACAAAACTCAACACTTTTCAGAGGAAGATAAAAGAATCTAGAGTCTCTAACACTGTATCATCCACAATGCCCAACATACAATCAAAAATTACAGGAAAGAGAAGAGCAGGAAAATGTGATCCACAGTCAAGAGAAGAAATGTGACAGCATGGTCCATCAAGAGAAAGAACAGTCAATGTAAACGGACTCCGAGATGACCCAGATGTTGAACTATCAGACAAGGACTTCAAAGTAGCTGTTACAAATATGTTTAGATAAATGACATACTTTCAGGTAAATGATCATTGAAAGGCTTTATCATCAGCAGATCTGCTGTGAAAGAAACACTAAAGGAAGTTCTTTGGGGGAGAAAAGAAAGAGAAGTGATCACAGCTGGAAACTCAAATCTAAGCAAAGTCTAGGCCTAATGGATGACCCGTTGGGGAAAGACAATGATGGAGCAAGTGGGGGCTCTTATCAAGTGGGAATAAAGAGTATGTAGGACTTTTTGTACTATTTTAACCTTCTGTAAGCTTGAAATTCCTTTTTTAAGTTACAGAAAAAGTATTTGTCAGTCAACTTCTTAGTCAACCAGAATCTGTTTTTTGTATCACACCAATCATTGGCGAAACTGAAAAACAGGCAGTGTGTCTGAAGGCGTCTTGGACAACATGATGCTTCTCTCTTCTCTACTTCTTCACACAGTTTCCAATGTCCTTCTGTCTATCAAAATCTATTCCAAGAAAGAATCTGAAACACACTTCCACAAAAGTATAAATGACTGATAAAACAGGGTGTTTGTTCTGCATTTTAACAGAGAGAGCCTTCAGCTGGAAAGGAATGGAGGTTTCAGACATTACAGAGAAGTTTAATTTTTAGGCATAAGAGAGCCTTTACGGCCTCTGAAATCATTATGTAAGCAACTAACTAAACTCCACCTAGTCATGTGGCTACCACATCCAATTCTGCGCTTCTCCATCATCTTAGTTCAAACTCTAGCCATGAGAATGTCACCTCTTCCCCACCAAAATCATTAAATGCACTGGAATCCCTAAATAAAGAGAGTGATTCTACAGTTTTCTATCTGTTCAAACAGTCAACCCTGTCTCATCCCAGTGAGGTAGGAAGAGAGATGAGCTTTTGGTTACCATTTTACCAATGAGGACAAGAGAACAACGGGATTGACTCGTCCAGTCCTGAACTTCTGCAAGACTGAGAAATGTATGGATTAAATGGGAAGAAATGTCTCCAGGGGCAAACAGAGAGAGGTACGAAGGCAGGTATATAAAAAGGCAGTTTCTGACAAACATATAGTTTGCTGTCAAGTTTTTTCTTTATCCACTACAGTGGATACTTTAAAAATTCTAGGTGTTTAACAAAGAATCACTTAATTAAATCATCCAAGAAGGCAGCCAGGCCTATGGAATAAAGCTGTCTTAATAGTTTTCTATTTTTTCCCAGTGCAAGAGAGTAATAGTGTTTCTACCATCCTTGCAGCCCTTGCTAGAAGTCCTGTATACTTTGTGACAGTGATTAAACTCCAACAACATATAGTAGTTTATTTTATTTATTTTTTTAGTGGCTTACAATAACAAACATTTATTTTCTCACAGTTGAAGAATTTGAGAACAGGGTCTCTGGGTGGCTCAGGGTCTCTCGAGGTAGCAGTGAGTATGTCAGCCTTCAGGTGGGGTCACCTTCAGCTGAAAGCTGGAAGGGCTGCTTCCAAGGCGGCTCCCTCACATGCTGATGGCAGGAGACCTCACTTCTTCACCATGTGAGCTGTATCATGTTAATACCCTCCTAAAAGCCAAAAAAAAAAAAGGATGGATTTATTTTCCTTAAAATATCCCAGAGCACAGTAAGTATACTATATATTTTTAAGGTGTTACAATTTTAAATATATGTATATAATTATTCTTCAAAAAACCTTGGTAGTTAAATCTCAGTTCATCATACCAATGAAAATGGTCGCATAGAAAGTCAAAAAAAGCAAACAATCCCAAAACATTAACCTTTTTTGTGTGTGTGGTTACACATTTTGCCTTTCCAAATTCGTTTTGCTACACCAGTATTTTAATTGGTTTGTGATTTCTTAAACTCCTTCACCCTAACAGTAAAGGCCAGCAAATGCAAAGCTCTTTGAATTCCAAAGGGAACAAAGCTGGCCTGGGGCTGTGAAGGGATTGCAGGTAATCTACAGATGCGCCATTTGGTTTCAGACAATCTTTAGTGGACCAATTCCGTCTTTTGAAAGAGTAGTCATGGTGCAGGTTTTTACAAATTAATTTCTCTGTTGTTACATTCAGGTTTAGTAGATTACCACAGCCTCACATTTTTAATTTACTTAAGTCACCATCTCCCACAATTTATCATTCTTAAGCAAAATCTAATGGATCTAGAGATTATCATACTAAGTGAAGTAAGTCAGGCAAGGACAAATATATGATGCCACTTATATGTGGAATATATGCTTTGTTTGTTTATTAAAAGGAAAAAAGACGCCGGCAAATCAAGTATACTTCAAAAGAGTTACAAGATTTTTAAAAACACTAGTCCTTAATTACTGTTGTGGAGAACTTCGAGCTGAATGTATTAACCATACACTTACTGTTCTGCTAGCTGACAGCTTTGACTGACACTTGATGTTTGCTTTTTCAAGCTATTTGAGGGTAAATTTGGCCTGAAACAGTTCTGAATAGAGGGAAGCCACTTCATGGTCCAAACAATCCATTTCCTTTTGAACTCTATTATAACTTGTGATTTTTGGCCAATCAGAAGGATCTAGTTCATCTTCCTCCTAAGAATTTAAAATATAATTTGAATTTGATTTAGTTTGTATCAAGCCACATTTAATACAATCAAAGACAATTCTTCATTTCTGTATGTTTCAGGACAATTTTGAAAGCACCAAAATACAAAATGAACTAGGTAATGGTTTAGTTAATAGAACACCCAATTTGAAACCTGAGTTCCAGCCTATTTCTATCTGTGTGGTATGTATTTGAATTTGAGCGTGGCTCACTAACTTCACCAGGCCTCAATTTGTTCACCTGTTAAATGGAAATAAGACTGCCTTTACCCCAGGGATGTTCACATCCTAAGTGATATACCACCTGATCCCCTGGGAAGGCAATGGAATGATCCTTGGTGATGTTCAATATTTTTTTTACTGTGTAATCAGTGTCTATATTTAAGAGCTCGAAGGAGCAGAATCAGACAAGGATGGAGTCCCTACAGCATGTATTCATCAGCTTTCTCTGCAGTCCCAGGCAAAGCAGCCAGCTCATGAAAACGTATGAAGTACAGGAATCAAGCATCAAACAAAACTGCCACATGTGAACGCACAGCTAGGTATCTCACGACATCTAAAACCCTTTGGTCTTTGTGTTATCCTTCAAGTAATGAAAATATCTCCATTTTTTCCAGATGGAAATACGGGCACAGAGAAATCAGGGGAGAGGCCCCATGTTAAAAACCAGAATTATGTTGTCTCTTGAGATCCTTGTCCCTCTGTGCTTCTTATGATTCTCATAGAAACAGAATGGTTTGGAGGTTCAAGCATTGTTTCCAGTAGAAAATAATGCAGATGTTACTGCTGGGGAATAAATTAGCACACCTAATTTATCAATCTTATTCAACTCCCTTGGAGATCAAAGAAAAGTCAAGCAAATTGCAGCAAGTTTTCCTTACAGTATTTTTAGAGCATCATTCCCAAATACTCAAATATAGAGGATTCTTTCCTTTTCTTTGTATTCATTTGATTACCCCATAGTTTATAAATCACATGTCTGTTTTGTACACTTTGTACCAGACAAGTCTGGGCATGCAAAGCTTGTAGCCAGTTCACAAAAGCCACTTAACATATTTGTTTGTCATTTAAGTTATGACTTTGAAAACAAAAGAAGACAAGGGCTTTCACAGTGACAGGCAGGTTTACACAAGCTGCTGCACAAACTAAATTCAAAATAACTCTAGTTCATATTGAAGAAGTTATTCTTTCATTGCCACTCTGTCACAACAGTCTTTGACATTTTTTTAAGATATCCACAGTAATTAATAAGTGTGACACAAAGCTTTCCCTACCTCTTCTCCTGTGTATCCTTTTTGTAAGTCACAGAAACTGCAGCCACCAAGGCTTTCTACTGACGATTGGATGAAGTCTTGCTTTTCCTCCAAAGCACTTATCCTGACACGCTGTTAATCAGGAAAAGAGCCAAGAGACATAGGCTTAGGAGCACACATAGGATGTGGGGTTGGTTCATTTGCTTCTTTCTAGTATCTCTTTCTGCTACAGTTTCAGTTCACTTACTCAAGAATATACAAGTTAAAAAAAGAAGAAGACTCCTACAGTGCAGGTACCATCAGTGACCCAGTGAGCACAAAGTCAGTAGGTGTGTGTGGTGGATGTGCATCCGAGGGGCTAAGCAGTGTGAGCTGTGGCCTGAGAAAGACCTGATTTCCATCCCAGCTCTTTTTCCACCAGCTTCGCTGTGTCCTTACCTATAAAATGGAGATAATAACTCCCACCTCAAAGAACTATTTTCAGGGTTAAATGAAATTCCCAATGTTAACTGCTCAGCATAGTGTCTGACAATATGTCTTCCATAAGAATTGTTGTATACTCGCTTTGAGCCAGCCTATTTATTTTATGCTAAAAATAAAGTAAAGCGTTGCTAGGATGAATAAAAAAAAAAAAAAGACCATTCTCAGGAGTGAAATATTTGTATGATATAATTTTTAAAATAATGGAGTTTCTTACTTTCAGTAACATACAGTAACAGAACATGCATAGATTATGGCAAACCTGTTTAATGAACAAGTAAGAACCACTTAGAATTATCATAGCAGGATATCATGGAAAGGGGGTTAGATCTGCTTGATTTCAATTCTACCGTTATTCCTTGAACAAATTTCTTTATCTTTGACCTTTAGCTTCATTGTTTGTTAAATAAACCCCTGGAAGGGGTGTAGTGAGGATAAGATATTAAAACCAAATATATGTCTGTCTATCGGTCTAAGATAATATATTAAAGCTATATACATATCTATCCATCTATCTATCTGCCTATCTATCTATCTAGAGAGAGACTACACAATAAACTATATAGAGTAGTGATTATTCCAATATTATGATAAAATTTTTTACTGCAAGTAAGATTTTTAAATTAAGTGCTAAAAATTAATATGATATATGTAAACATTCTCTTTGCAAAATTATTTACATAATTGCTTACCTAATCCTTTTGTCATTTGTATAATTAAAACTTAACCTGAAGGGAGTTGTGACTGTGATGGGCACATGGGGTGGGGGGAGCGAGTTTCTATTTCTTGACCTGAGTGGTAATAACAAGGGTGTATCTGCCTTATCATTACTAATTAAGCTATACATTTGTTTAGTGTGGGTTTTGGTGTCTGTGTTGTATTATACAATAACAGTTTTTTAAATAAAAAATTCACTCAGTACAATAGCCAAGACATGTAAGCAACCTAAGTGTCCATCAACAGAGGAATAAAGAAAATATATATATATGTATATGTGTATATATATATATATTTTTTCATTTCCCCAATGGAATATTACCGAGCCATAAAAAAGAATGAAATAATGCCATTTGCAGCAACATCAATGGACTTAGAGATAATCATACTAAGAGAAGTATAAAGACAAGTGACAGAGAAAGACAAGTATTATATGATATCACTTATTTGTGGAATCTAAAAAGATGATCCAAATGAACGTATTTACAAAACAGAAACAGACTCACAGACATAGAAAACAATCTTATGTCACCAAAGGGGGCGGGGGGGAGAGCTAAATTAGGAGCTGGGGATTAACATATACACACTACTATATATAAACTAGATAGACAACAAGGACGGACTGTGTAGCACAGGGAACTAAATTCAATACCTCGTAATAACCTATAATGGAAAAGAATATACACATATACATATATATCGCTTTGCTGTACACCTGAAACTAACACAACATTATAAATGGGGCTTCCCTGGTGGCGCAGTGGTTAAGAATCTGCCTGCCAGTGCAGGGGGACACGGGTTCAATCCCTGGTCCGGGAAGATCCCACATGCCGCGGAGCAACTAAGCCCATGTGCCACAACTACTGAGCCTGCGCTCTAGAGCCCGCGAGCCACAACTACTGAAGCCCGTGCGCCTAAAGCCTGTGCTCCACAAGAGAAGCCACTGCAATGAGATACCCACGCACCGCAACGAAGAGTAGCCCCCACTCGCCGCAACTACAGAAAGCCCGCGCAGCAACGAAGACCCAAGGCAGCCAAAAATAAATAAAATAAAATAAATACATTTATTGTAAAAAAACCCAAAAAACTTGTAAATCCACTGTATTTCAATTAAAATTTTTTTCTTAAATTCACTCAGCCTGGGAAATCCCTGGCGGTCCAATGGTTAAGACTCTTCGCTTTCACTTCCGAGGGTGCGGATTCAGTCCCTGGTTGGGGAACTAAGACCCCACAAGCCACAAGTCTTAGCCAAAAAAAAGAAAAATTCACTCAACCTAGTTACTGTATGAACTACTACAAACGTGAAATCACAGAAGACTGATTCAGGTTTAATTATGTTTTTAAAACATATAAAATAGAATTAACACACAAATAAATGAGTGATATTGATTCCTACCTTTTTATTGGGTTCTTCCACCAACACACCAAATTGCTATCTGAGTTTTCCACTTTCATGTGAAAATTTTTGGATGCAATAAGCATGGTGTGCCCACCTAAAGAACAAAAAGTGTAGCCAGTTAAAAAGAGATCAGTGGGGGCTTCCCTGGTGGCGCAGTGGTTGAGAATCTGCCTGCTAATGCAGGGGACGTGGGTTCGAGCCCTGGTCTGGGAAGATCCCACATGCCGGGAGCAACTAGGCCTGTGAGCCACAACTACTGAGCCTGCGCATCTGGAGCCTGTGCTCCGCAACGAGAGAGGCCACAACAGTGAGAGGCCCACGCACCGCGATGAACAGTGGCCCCTGCTTGCCACAACTAGAGAAAGCCCCCTTGCACAGAAATGAAGACCCAACACAGCCAAAAATAAAAATTAATAAATTAAAAGAAGGCTCAACATTAAAAAAAAAGAGAGAGATCAGTGGAAGACGTTGAATGTGAGTTCACTTTTGTATGGCTATTAAAAGAATAAAAAGATGCCTTACCATTCTCTCTCTTCAGGTGGATAGGGAGGGTGGGAGGGAGACGCAAGAGGGAGGAGATATGGGGATATATGTATACGTATAGCTGATTCACTTTGTTATATGGCAGAAACTAACCATTGTAAAGCAATTATACTCCAATAAAGATATTTTTTTAAAAAAGATGCCTTAGCCATAATATTGAGTAAGTTACTATTACCTCTAATGAAAATGTGAAAGTTGCCATTACTCTGTTACTAAGTAGAAAACATGTGACTAGTTATCTTTGGGATACTTACTGGAGCTTTCTCGAGGTAAAGGAATAGAGAGGTACCTTATGACCAAAGCTTCATGAGGGATCAGAAGCAGAAAACCTGTCAAGAAATAAGGAAAACCTGATCTCCCTCCCTTGGCCCCTTGGACTTCTGCTCTCTTCTCCCTGCAGACAGCCTCCCCTCCTTGAAGAGCAGCACACATGCCCCGAAGGGCTGCCCGGCTTCAAGCTCTCTTGGGACCAGCATCTGATGCTGTCTTTTACGCACTCTGTCTGAGTTCCAATTCCAAGTCACTGTGGACAAAAGAGACCATGGGAGCAGAAGGTTCTCTGCTAATGCATTGTAGGGGCGAGAGGAAATGACTTACTGGAATTCCACATAGATAACGACACGGCCACTACCATGGGTCATTTATTCATTCCACCAACATGGAACTACCATGAGTCAGAATGCACTGGGGATTCAGAGATGAACAACACTCAGTCCTTACCCTTGAGGAGGTCAGACTTCAGAAAGCAAAACAGAACATCACAAGAAATTCCTTAAAGCAGATAAAATAAAGGAAGTATAAATAAAGTCTTTCAAGATCTTAGAGGAGGTGGTGACTAATTTCATGGAGCAGATTATAGTAGAATAATCTTGAAGAATGATTATTAACACTCACAAACAGACTCCAGCAAAAGATATGTTAATTTACTTTCATCAAAATTGGGAATATCTCTTCAGTGAAGGACACTATGGATTAAGTCTTGACGGGCCCAAGAGGAGATTTTTTTTTAATTGGAGTATATTTGCTTTACAATGTTAGTTTCTGCTGTACAGCAAAGTGAATCAGCCACACGTATACATATATCTCCTCTTCCTTGGACTTCCTTCCCATTTAGGTCACCACAGAGCATTGAGTAGCGTTCCCTGTGCTATACAGTCTAAGCTCATTAGTTATCTATTTTATACATAGTAGTGTATATATGTCAATCCCAATCTCCCAATTCATCCCACCCCCCCTTCCTCCACTTGATATCCATACGTTTGTTCTCTATGTCTGTCTCTATTTCTGCTTTGCAAATAAGTTCATCTATACCATTTTTCTAGATTCCACATATATGCATTAATATATTTGTTTTTCTCTTTCTGACTTACACTTCACTCTGTATAACAGTCTCTAGGTCCATCTGTGTGTCTGCAAACGGCACAATTTCATTCTTTTATATGGCTGAGTAATATTCCATTGTATATATGTGCCACATCTTCTTTATCTATTCATCTGTTGATGGACATTTAGGTTGCTTCCATGTCCTGGTTATTGTAAATAGTGCTGCAATGAACACTGGGGTGCGTGTATCTTTTTGAATTATGGTTTTCTCTGGGTATATGCCCAGGAGTGGGATTTATGGGTCACATGGTAGTTCTATTTTTAGTGTTCTAAGGAACCTCCATACTGTTCTCCATAGTGGCTGTATCGATTTACATTCCCACCAACAGTGTGGGTTCCCTTTTCTCCACACCCTCTCCAGCATTTATTTGTAGACTTTTTGATGATGGCCATTCTGACCAGTGTGAGGTGATACCTCATTGTGGTTTTGATTTGCATCTCTCTAATAATTAGTGATGTTGAGTGTGTTATAGAGCCTGCGAGCCACAACTACTGAGCCCGCGTGCCACAACTACTGAAGCCTGCACGCCTAGAGCCTGTGCACAAGAGAAGCCACCGCAATGAGAAGCCCGTGCACTGCAGGAAGAGTAGCCCCCTCTCACCGCAACTAGAGAAAGCCTGCTCAGAGCAACGAAGACCCAACGCAGCCAAAAATAAATAAATAAATTTATTTTTAAAAAAAAGAATTGCTTCATATTTTCTGGCCTTTGTGGTATGATTTACTATATTAAAGTAATAAATGAATAATAAATAATTGACATTATTTACTTATTAGTATCTACTTAATGCAATAGGCAAGCTCCTGAAAAGTAGTATATAAATAAAATTAAGAATAGAAAGAATAGAATTTGCAATGACTGAGCTCTGTGAAGAAATTCTATTGTTATTTGGCCAATAATTAAAGAATCTTCTTGCAAATAAGCTGGCAGCATTAGAGTGTGGGAAAATAATAGAATCTGGAGTAATAAAACCTGGGTTTCAGTTCTGATTCTGCAGAGTATGAGCTGTATGATACCCAAATGCTCTCAGCCACAGTCTTCCTCTGTAAAACAGGTAGGGATTATTTCACAATATTGTTGCACTTTGCACATTATAAAGGACTATACAGGTGTGAGCTGTTGCTATGATTACTGCAGAGCCTTTTAATATACAGGTTCTTGTGTGATCCTCCTGCATCTGGTGGTGGGGACAGAGCTGATTTTATTATATTCTTCTATTCAGATGAGGAAAGTAAGGGTCAGGAAAGTCTAAGGATTGACCTAAGGTAACATCTCATCAAAGGTGACAGAGGCAAGAACCCAGATCCAACTTTTTTGGCTCCTGAGTCAGTACTTTGCACTATACCACACTGCCTCAGACTTAGGAGTAGGGAGGGGAAGTGGAGATGAGTTGTTACACATCCATATGCTTTCCCTGCTACAGTGGAGAGTGGGCAGGTATGGGAACCAGTCGTGGCTGAAATTCTAGGTCTACCTCTTATTAGCTGTGTCATCCTGGATATAAAATGTAATCTCACTGAGTCTCCCTTTAGTCAACTATAAAATAAAGATAATAATATTTAATTTGTAAGGTGGCTAAGAGTAAATAAAATGATGTGCGTCTTACACATGGTACATAAAAAGCATTCGTTAAGGCACATATTAGTGCCAAATTCAGTCCCACAAAGCTATGGGAGAACAGAAACCCAGTCTGTCTAAAGTGGCATGTGGAAAGGCAGTAGTTCAGCCTGCCCTGCTCTCCTACAGGGCTGCTTGGGGACCAGGAGAAGAGAAATATTCTCATCTTCCATGAATTTCCTCCATGCGGTCATTCTAGCCATTGAAATTGCCTGCACTTCAGAACATCCTTCCCACTTCTTCCTGAGAAGCAACAATGGAATTCTTTCTTTCTTTTTTTTTATAGAAGTATAGTTGATTTACAATGTTGTGTTAATTACTGCTGTACAGCAAAGTGATTCAGTTATACACATGTATACATTCTTTTTTTAATATTCTTTTCCGTTATGGTTTATCATAAGACATTGAATATAGCTCTCTGTGCTATACAGCTGGACCTTGTTTTTCATCCATTCTCTCTATTATAGATTACATCTGCTAAGCCCAACCTCCCACTCCATCCCTCCCCCAGCCCCCTCCCCCTTGGCAACCACCAGTCTGTTCTCTATGTCTGTGAGTCCGTTTCTGTTTCATAGATAGGTTCATTTGTGTCATACTTTAGATTCCACATACAAGCAATATCATATGATATTTGCCCTTCTCTTTCTGACTTACTTCTCTTAGTATGATAATCTCTAGTTGCATCCATGTTGCTGCAAGTGGCATTATTTTGTTCTTTTTTATGGCTGAGTAGTATTAACAATGGAATTATTTCTTGATTACTAAAGGAAATGGAAGGTTTTCAGTCTCAGATGGCAGACTGAGTACATAAAAGTATAAACTCTGCATTAAGATGCTAATAAATACTATCTTTAAAACTTTTGGGCTTCCCTGGTGGTGCAGTGGTTGAGAGTCCGCCTGCCGATGCAGGGGACACGGGTTCGTGCCCCGGTCTGGGAGGATCCCACGTGCCGCGGAGCGGCTGGGCCCGTGAGCCACGGCCGCTGAGCCTGCGCGTCCGGAGCCTGTGCTCTGCAACGGGAGAGGCCACAGCAGTGAGAGGCCCGCGTACCACAAAAAAAAAACCAAAAACCCAAACTTTAGCAATAAAGAGGCTAGGAAGGTGTGTCATCAACAAACAAGGGAGTTTGACAAACTTCTGTAAAACAAAAAGTGTGTAGCGGGCTGAGTGATGAAGCAGACCCTCTGGAGCCCAGATTATGGGACTGCATTGCAGGCACTGGGGTGAGAGTGGACCTATAGACAGCCCTGAAGAGCCTTCAGATCCCATGGTGGGCACAAAGTGAGGGTGGACACAGGGACCGGTTAGAGACTCACACATGACAATCACTCTTCCCCCATAATTCTCCCCTATTTCTCTATGCACGATGCCTTATAGCCAGGCGTTTAAACCCCAAGCAAAGACAAAACATCTTTTCTAAAGACATCAGAAGAATTCTCCGGGGAGAACTAAAGAGGCTAGACTGATGGTGACCCAAGTAAAACCCCCCTCTTCTCGATTCTCTGCAGAGCACAGCCTCCGCCAGCCTGTCTGCCTATGTCTAAAGCAAAGTGTGTCCAGAGGAAAACTCCCACCTCTGGACCCAGTACTTGCAGTCAGTCTTTGAATGTCCACATTTCCAAATATAAGCAGATACCCAAAGCTAATCAGACATTTGAGTCAGACCTGCAAAGTGGAAGAGAAAGAACAAGTACACAAAAAGAAAAACTGTCCCTAGAAGACAAAGAACTCATTAATGAAACAGAAGATAACACTTTAAATACTGTAATTAGTACCAACAGAGATATGAGTAAAAAAATACATTCATGAAACAAGGAAAGGAATCTGTGGAAAAGAAACAGAAAATTAGAAAGAGCTCTTAGAAAGACAAAGAGAAAGATTTTTGAAATTACAAATTCAACAGAAGGGTTGGAAGGCAAAATCAAAGAAATCCCTCAGAAAGTAAACCAAAATGACAAACATACAGAAAACTTCACCAAAAAATAAGAGGCATAGAGCCTTAATCTGGGAGGCCTGACTTATAACTAGTAAGTTTTCCAGAAGCAGAGAACAAAGAAAACAGAAGGAATGAGTTTATCCGAAAAACTATCATAAGTTCCAGAGGTTGTAGGGAAAGAGACTACAGGTTGTCCAGAAAGATAAGTGAAAAAAGAGCCATACCTAGAAATCTCGCTATGAAGTTTGAGAACTCCAGAGATTTAAAAAATTCGAAAAGCCTCCAAACAGCAAACAGGAAGGAAGAGGTTTATAAGACACCTGTCCCACCAGCGTGATGGCAGGATAATGGCCCTTCAGACGGGCAAGGCTGCAGAAAATTTACTTCCCACCCACTCCTTTACTGGAAACACTTGGGAAGGTTTTCTGGTAAAACAAGGAGTAGGGTCTAGGCTACAGTGCCTGTGAGCCAGGGGAGTACTGATGGTGGCCGTGTAGTGGGCCCAGAAATCGACCAGGTCCAGATCAGAGCATGGGGGTCCTGGAGGGGAGGACCCAGGGAGAAAGACGGTGCCACCATTTATTTAGACCAAATAGAATGATTCACTCAGAAAATATAAACAAAGATATTGGGTTGGCCAAAAGTTCATTCGGGTTTTTCTGTAACATCTTACAGAAAACCTGAATGAACTTTTTGGCTAACCCAATATAATAAAAGCATTGGATCCAAGAAAGTAACCAGAGACACCAGGAAAAGCAAAAAGCTGTATGAGAAAACCACAGTCTACACATGAGAAAACTGGAGTTTCAAAAAGAAAAATGGAATAGTTTCCAAGCAATAGATAACATATAAGAACCTGGAAGAGTGGGGATCTGGTCAAGAAGACATATCACGTTAACACATCTGTTCCTTCTTACAACAACGAAAGAGAAATTAGAAACTCCTGAGAAAAAGTATAAGAAAGACATTTTCCAAATACAAGGCAAACTGCAATGTGGCCTGTTTGAATCGCACGTTAGAACCTTCGTATCTGAGGGACACAGGTGCTTGGGAGAAAGCATTGTGTTTAAAGACACTATTTGACAGTCATGATAATGTCAATGCTGCTAATTATCTTTAACATTTAGAATCGATTTATAGACAAACAGCAGAAAAGAGCATTAGGATTGCAACGCAGGCTATGCTTGTAACCACCTCTGATATTTTAAAATAAAGGTTCAGCCCCCAGAGTTGAGATGGAGAGGAAGAGCCTGGTCACTAACATTCATAACACAACATGGGGAGTTGGGGGAAAAGAGTCCATCTCGATGGAGCCAGAAATGGAGGTTGAAGTGTCCTGTGAGAGCTGCAGTGGTGTCAGGGCACCAAATCCTTAACTGTTATGGCAGGAATTGAATAGATTTAAAGCTGATGAATCAGTAGCGGTACAGATACACAATGGTGTAGATGTGTAATTTACCGATAGGGAGCAAACTCCTAGAATAAATAACAATAGAACGAGGCTAAAAGTGACGGCTGTGGTAGGAGGAGAGGAAGTACAGAGGAGTGAGGGCGGGGGGCAGTTTGCTTTCCTTGTAGCCCCTTTACAACGTGATTTTTAGTTTTAGCTTTTTTTTTTTTTTGCCCGCACCGCAGAGCATGTGAGATCTTAGTTCCCCAACCAGGGATCGAACCCGTGCCCCCTGCAGTGGAAGCCCGGAGTCTTAACCACTGGACCTCCAGGGAAGTCCCTACAGTATGTTTTTTTAGTCTGATAAAAGTTCTAATATTTTTTTCAGCTTAATTAAAGTCTAGTGCGCATTGCATATTATGTTGACACTTTTTACATACTGCTGTCCCATTTTACAGAAGGGACACTGAGGCTTAGAGATGCTGAATACATCCCTAATGCACAGCTCCTAAGAGCAGCACCCAAATGCCAGCCCAGGTGACAGGAGCTCTTATTCTCTTTTTTTAAGTTAATTAATTTATTTTTGGCTGCGTTGGGTCTTTGTTGCTGTGCGTGGGCTTTCTCTAGTTGAGGCGAGGGGGGGCTACTCCTCGTTGCGGTGTATGGGCTTCTCATTGCGGTGGCTTCTCTTGTTGCAGAGCACGGGCTCTAGGCACACGGGCTCAGTAGTTGTGGCATGTGGGCTCAGTAGTTGTGGCTCACGGGCTCTAGAACACAGGCTCAGTAGTTGTGGTGCACGGGCTTAGCTGCTCCGTGGCATGTGGGACCTTCCCGGACCAGGGCTCGAACCCGTGTCCCCTGCATTGGCAGGCGGATTCCTAACCACTGCGCCACCAGGGAAGCCCAGGAGCTCCTATTCTTGACGCAATATCATCATTCAGGTGATTCCCAGCCAGATTTTCCAGTGCTCAGATGAAGGGTCCAGACTGACTTAGGAAGAAGCATGCTACAAGCGTGGAGGCTTTTCCTCCGCAGCCCTGCAGGGCACAAGGAGGTTACACAACCCAGCGTCAGTAGAGAAGAATCAAGCTGAGTATTTATTTATGGGACTGTTTTAAAGAAGGCAATATCTGTGATGAGATGAATTCCTAAAGACCATTCTCAATGTGTACTTACAGAATTTTAGGGAAATCATCTATACACCCCATTGGTTTAGCTCTGAGGTGGCCTCCACCCCACTCCCAGCACATGTGCCCACGTACACCCAGGCCCACGTAGTAGCTTAAAACCACCAGCTCTTGGGTCTTGGACTTTCCTTTTTGTCACTAAGTCAGTATGGCTTCAGCATAGTTGTCTTGCCCCAACCTCTAATTTTCTTGGAGGAAGCACACAGTATATTGCCCCACTTAATTTTAATAGGGTCTTTTTCATTTGTGAAAATTTTTAATGGATAAAAAAGAGCAAGTCCTAAAAAAAAAAACCACCGTTTTTTTTAAAAAAGAGGTACCTCTTGTCTTAATTTCAGTTCTTCTACCATCATCCTACTCCTGGTAACTTCCTCCTGTTTCAGCAGATGGTTTCTTTGACGCGACAAAGCCTGGTGTGCATTTCTAAGGCTATCTGAAAGTGCATACCTTTTTTTTCTGGCCATGCTGTGTGGCTTGTGCATCTTAGTTCCCCCGACCAGGGACCGAGCCTGGGCCCACAGCAGTGGAAGTGAAGAGTCCGAACCACTGGACCACCAGGGAATTCCCATGAAAGTATCTTACTATCTCTGATTTATTTATTTATTATAAATTTATTTATTTATTTGGCTACGCTGGGTCTTCGTTGCTGTGCGTGGACTTTCTCCAGTTGCAGCGAGCGGGGGCTACTCTTTATTGTGGTGCGCGGGCTTCTCATTGCAGTGGCTTCTCTTTGCTGCGGAGCACGGGCTCTAGGTGCGCGGGCTCAGTAGCTGTGGCGCACAGGCTTCGCTGCTCGGCAGCATGTGGGATCTTCCCGGACCAGGGCTCGAACCCGTGTCCCCTGCATTGACAGGCGGATTCTTAACCACTGCGCCATCAGGGAAGTCCCATTATCTCTGATTTAAATAACTGATTTTTCAAATCATATTTGGGATCCGGGGGGTCCAGGTCCTCACTCCTGATGCTGGCCCTGGAGTCCATTCTTAAATCTGAACGGGTCTGAGTTCTGATGGTCTGAACTGTAAAGCAAGCACACAAAGCATTTTCTTCAACAGGCATACAGGCAACTTGACAAAGGAACCTGTGGTTTTTATTTCACTTTCTCCTGAATCCTTCGGATTCTTACTCTTTCCGTTTTTCCCATTCTCTCCATCCTATCCACCGACTTCCTGAATGATTAGTCTTCACTTCCTGTCTCTACATTCTTACTTTTCTAGTCCTGCTCAGCCTCTTGAAATCCGATTTCCTGTCCTTTCCCCAGAAGTCCTGTCCTGCTGGGCAGGGTCCTCGCGGTGTCTCTTCCGGTCACGCACCAGAGCTCAGGATGACGTCTGTTACATCACATGGCAGAAATTTTTAAAATACATGTTGTCGGAAAAACTTACGTAGGCCATGGATAATTAAGAGAAGGTTAGGGGCTTCCCTGGTGGCGCAGTGGTTGAGAGTCCGCCTGCCGATGCAGGGGACACGGGTTCGTGCCCCGGTCCGGGAAGATCCCACATGCCGCGGAGCGGCTGGGCCCGTGAGCCATGGCCGCTGAGCCTGCGCGTCCGGAGCCTGTGCTCCGCAACGGGAGAGGCCACAAGAGTGAGAGGCCCGCGTACCGCAAAAAAAAAAAAAAAAAAAAAAAAAAAAGAAGGTTAGACATGGATTTCCTGATCCTTCCGTCATCTCGTAGAGAGATATATTGGGATTGCATCCCAGATGAGGCGCTCTCCCTCCACCTGTCTTTCTTTTGAGGACAAGTGAGGGAAAACTGTGTTGCTTAAGGACAGTTTGGGTGCCTGCTGTTTAAGGAGTTATCTGGGAACTCCGGACGCCCAGCCTGGGGAGACTGGGGTTCGTAAAATATCCAGGAAGCTACACATCCGGTGAGAAGCTGAGCTTGGGTTCAGGGATTCGAGTTCTCAGTCCTCACCTGTGCCTTCCTCGCTCCCCATCCCAGGTCATTGTCCAGACAACCCAGAATGAGTTCCCTTTGCCACTTTCAAACAGTTTTGTTCATTTCACAACAATCACTAGCCCTCTTGAAGCTGTTGCAGCTGGAAGTGTAAGTCAACAACTTGATAGCCAAATAGAGTGGACATTACTTGGTCCTCACCTCCTTATCAGCTTTAGGGCCCTTGACACCATTGAGCCCTCTGGTCCTGAAATCCACACTTCTCTTGGCCTTTCTAATATTACTTTCTTGATTCTCCTTCTACTGGTCTGACCTCCAACTCATTCGCTAGCTCCTTTCATCACATCTAAATGTGGGAATGGTGAAAAGATAATGGATAATGTTTAAAATGGAAAACACAATCCAAGATTTTGGATATTTTATATAATATTTAGAATTATGAGAAATAGATCCATGAAGAAATAACGAAAAGAGTTGAATGTGGTTTCCTCTAGGAAGATTAGGAATTAGTGACAAAGAGAGCTATTGTAATCTGTAATAACCCCTTTGTGCTACTTGACTTTTTAAATGAAGTATAACTATTTATTTGATGAAAATTTAAAATCTACTTTAAAAATCTCAGTAGAAAGGCTGAAAGATAAGTAAACCTATACATATACTGATATATGGAAATATCTCTAAGATTTGTTAAGAGACGAAAATCACAAAGGAAAAAAGTGGTTAGTATGTGGCTATGTGTGTGTATAAATATGTGTATACGATGCTCACATATGTACAGAATATCTCTGGAAACACGTAAAATAATTTCACAGGAGTCAGTTCCCTGACTCTGGGAAGGGAAACCAGGTAGTTGGAGGTCTGGGATATGACTGATATGTTTCATGGTATATATACCCTTTTTATTTTTTGAATTTTGTATTATGTGCATTTTATTTTTTTACTTATTGAAAATAAAATTCTACTCATCCAAATCTGGTTTAAAGTAACATTTGACAAGTAGCTCTTGAAAGCATCACCTCCCAAGCTTTTATTAAAATATCCATAAAGGTAAATGCTCATACCCTCGCCAGAAATTAAGACTGATGGACATCAATGAATAGGATTCTCAGAGGACTTATTCCTAATTAATTATAAGTCAAATGAAGGAGAGTTGAAAACATGTACTCAACTTTCTCACGGCATGCCACTCTTAATTTACAAAACAGACACTACCTTAAAACGGTGGGAAATGCTTTAAAACCTACACCCCACTCACAGCTCAGAGGTTTGGGTCCATTTATTGGTTCATTCTTATGACAAACATTACAGACTAAGTCCCTAAGTATTGTGTGAGATGCTGTCCTTGCACTGGGGCTAAACCCAAAGGCAAGACAGTCACGGGCATGGCCGTGCTGCAGTTGTAACCTGGCCAGAAAACTGGAAAAGCTGTCTCCATCACGCTGGGACTGTTTTTTTCATGGGGGGGGGGGTTGAGACCGCCAGAGCACAGATGCCACCACCTTGCCCCCCTCCAGCCCACCCCACACCCCTTTGTCATCCGTCTACACACATTAAGAGACAGGAACTCTCGGGTGGCAGCTGGAAGGGGTGCAGAATATTCCTCACAAGCACAGAATTGCTGTCATGGGTAGCTGGGAAGAATCCTGGTAGCTGGGCAGCCCCAGTTGTATTTCCTTTGTTTAGAATATTACAGAATCAGGCAGAGGGAGACTAAGTACACTGGTGAGTACTGGCCTCAAACTTAGATTTGGACTGAGAGCTGGACTCACCACCTCCTCTCCAGAGGTGGATCTGTGATGGGACTTTTTTGTTTATTTTTGGGTTTTTTTGCTCCTACAATTTTTTTGTTAGAATATAGTTGATTTACAATGTTGTGTTAGTTTCAGGTGTACAGCAAAGTGATTCAGATATACATACATATATATCTATTCTTTTTCAGATTCTTATCCATTATAGGTTATTACAAGATATTGAATATAATTCCCTGTGCCATACAGCAGTTACTTGTTATTTATCTATGTTATATATAGTACTGTGTATATGTTAATTCCAAACTCCTGATTTATCCCTACCCCCTTTCCCCTTTGGTAACCATAGGTTTATTTTCTATGTCTGTGTGTCTGTTTTTGTTTCGTAAGTAAGTTCATTTGTATCATTATTTTTTTTAGATTCCACATATAAGTGATATCAGGTGATATTTGTCTTGGTCTGTCTGGCTTACTTCATTTAGTGTGATCATCTCTAGGTCCATGTGATGGGATTTTTTTTATCATCACTCAAATAGAGTGAGGCCAGAGGCAACCCATATACTCTAACTATTGATAAATGTTGTCTTAGAATTCACTCAAAAGATATCAAATGAGGCCTATAAACATATATCACAACAAAGAGAAGGGAGCAGCACACTGAAGACTTGGAGAATTCCAAAAACCAGAAGAAACGTTCAGAAACTGTGCTGTCCTTAACAGAATACCGGAAGATATGGTCAATATGAAATACAACAGAAAAATCATAAAGAGTAAACAGAGGAAGATGAAAAGACATCAGAATGAATGAAAAGGGTCAGGGATGAGATAAAAAGGGAAAACATGGAAACTGAAAACAAAATAGCAAAATATAATCTACAGACCAGAATTGATTGTGTAGAGAATTGAACAGGTAATATGGATGAAGCACATGGTAGACGGATCACGTTAATGACCCTAATTTAGAGTCTCCCTCTGCCTAAGCCCTTTACCCTATAACTTTGGAGCTCCTTCCACTTTGACTTTGGGCTCAGCTGCGTGACGTGACAAAGAGACGGCAGCAACCTTGACCCATAAAAGCTAGAAAAGTGCTTGAGCATCCTGGATCCTCAGCCTGTCCTCTGCCTTCGCGCTGAGTGTGTGCCTAGGCTAGCCTTCCGGAGGACGAGTGACCACATGGGGCAGAACCAAGCCATTCCCGCTAAAGATAGCCTCACCCCATGGCTATCATCCCTCCCGCTGACCACAGACACATGAGCAAACCAAGCTATTAGCTGAGTCCAGCTCAGACGGGCAGAACCACCCAGCTGACCTATAGATTCTTGAGAAATAATAATACATGGTTATTGTTTTAAGCCATTTTGTTTTGAGGTGGTTTGTCATATGGCAGTAAATAACACAAGGCTTGAGAAGGAATCCCAGAATTTAGGGGAAATAACAAAGAAACAGAGAATGTGGGTTTAGACAATAGAGGACATCCAATACATGGATAACTGGTATTCCTGCAAAAGACATCCGAATAAATCAAACAGAAGGAATTATCAAAAGCAACGTAAAAAAAAAAAAAATTTCCTGGGCTGAAGAAATCCTATGTAGTCAGATTAAAAGTGTTCAACTTTAAGACAAAATTTATTTTTAAAGGCTTATACCAAGACATCATCTAGCACATTCTGAATTACATGAATATTTTCTTCTATAGTCTATTAATATGATAAATTACATTGATTGATTTTCAAATGTTAAAATACCTTTACATTCCTGGATAAGCCCCATTTGGTTGTGATGTGTTACCATTTTTATATATTTCCAAGCTCAATTCGCTAATATTTTGCCCAGAATTTTGGCAGTACATGTTCATGAGAGATACGGGTCTGTAGTTTTCTTGTAATATCTTTGTCTAGTTTTGGTATTAGAGTAATGCTGGCCTCATAAAACAAGTTGGGAAGTATTCCTCTTCTGTTTTCTGGAAGAGAATGTGTAGAGTTTGTATTATTTCTTTCTCAAGCATTTGGTAGAATTTGCCAGTGAAATCATTTGGGTCTGAAGTTTTATTTATGAGAAAGTTTATATTTTATTTTATTTTACTACGAATTTAATGTATTCAATAGATATAGGACTATTTCAGGTCATCTATTTTCTTCTTGAGTGATTTTTTGTTTTTATCTTTCAAGGAATTGGTTGATTTTATCTAAATTGTCATATATATGAGCATAGAAGTTTTCGTAGTGTTTCCTTATTATCCTTTTAATATCTGTAGGTTCTGTAGTGATAATGGTAATTTGTGACTTCTCTTTTTTTCTTCCCCCTTGGTCAGTGTGGCTAAAGGTTTTTCAAGTTTTTTCTTTCTCTTTCTTTTTTTTTTAAATCATATCAAAGAACCAGCTTCTGGTTTCATTGATTTCTCTATTGTTTTTGTTTCTGATTTTATTGCACTCAGGGCTTATCTTTGTTATTCCCGTCTTCCTGATTGCTTTGGGTTTAATTTGATCTTCTTTTTCTGGTTTCATAGGGTGGAAGCTTAGATTATTGTGTGCCATGGACTGAACATGTCCCCACACCAAATTCGTGTGTTGAAACCCTAAGCCCCAGTGTGATGGGATTTGCAGTTAGTGAATAGAGTTAGATGAGATCATGAGGGTGAGGCCCTTATAAAAAGAAAGGGAGACATGGGATCCCTCTCTGAGAGCCATTGCCAAGAACCTGACCACGCTGGCCCCCTGATCTCAGACTTCCTGCCTCCAGAACTGTGAGAAATAAATGTTGTTGAAGCCATCCAGTCTATGGATATTTGTTATAGGCCAACTGACTGAGACTGTGGGAAACCTTTTTTTTTCCCCCCCTAATATAAGCATTTAGTGCTATAAATTTCCCCTAAGCTGTTTTAGGTTCATTCTACAGATCTTGGTATGTTAACTTTTTATTTTCATACATTTCAAAATATTTTCTAATTACCTTTTAGACTTCTTCTTTGACCCATGGTTTATATATGTGTTGTTTAACATTTTGAGATTTTTCAGGTACCTATTATTGACTTTTGTTTTATTTTGTTATAGTCAAGGAACATGTTTAATATGATTTCAAATTTTAAAAATGTGCTAAAATTTGTTTTAGAGCCAGAATATGGCGCATATTGATAAGGTTGTTTAAGAAAGAATAGGTTATAAAAATATTTTTAAAATTTTAAAAATTAAAAAAAAGAAATAATAGGTTATTACTTGCAGGCAAAAGCAATGTGGCTGAGATACCATTTCACTCTTAACTGACTAAAAGCAAAAACAAGGGGTAAGAAGTGGCCCCAAACAAATTACAACAAGAAATGCATATACTCTAAGCTGTTATTGTATTCTTTCTTGTAAGTGAAAGATTTCCAGATTGAACAAAAAATAAGGTCAGTCTATATTTTTAAAAATTAGAGACAGGGCTTCCCTGGTGGTGCAGTGGTTGAGAATCTGCCTGCCAATGCAGGGGAAACGGGTTCGAGCCCTGGTCTGGGAAGATCCCACATGCCGCGGAGCAACTAGGCCCGTGAGCCACAACTACTGAGCCTGCACGTGTGCTCCGCAACAAGAGAGGCCGCGACAGTGAGAGGCCCGCGCATCGCGATGAAGAGTGGCCCCCGCTTACCGCAACTAGAGAAAGCCCTCGCACAGAAACGAAGAGCCAACACAGCCAAAAATAATAAATAAATAAATTAATTAATTAATTAAAAAAAAAGTTAGAGACAGCTTAAAACAATGTGACCGGGGCTTCCCTGATGGTGCAGTGGTTGAGAGTCCTCCTGCCGATGCAGGGGACACGGGTTCGTGCCCCGGTCCGGGAAGATCCCACATGCCACGGAGCAGCTAGGCCCGTGAGCCATGGCCGCTGAGCCTGCGCGCCCGGATCCTGTGCTCTGCAAAGGGAGAGGCCACAGCGGTGAGAGGCCTGTGTACCACACACACACACACAAAAAAACTCTGAATATTTGACAGACCAAATAGATGAGAAATATGAAGGGTAGGAAGCAGGGGGTGGCAAACTTTTTCTGCAAAGTGTCACATAATAAATATTTTAGGTATTGTGGGCCACATGCTGTCTCCGTCACAGATTCTACTCTTTTTTTTTTTTTACAACCCTTTAAAAATGTAAAAATCCTTCTTAGTTTGTAGGCTATTCAAAAGTAAGCCACAGGCTGGATTTAACTTGTAGACCATAGTGGGCCAACCCCTTAAATGGAAAATTCAAATAATATATTTAATAAGGCAATTTATAATGAATTTTTAAAGTATACATCAAACTTTGTACCTTAGAGATGTTTTCTACGCTTGTATGAGAGCTGCTTTGGTTGTAAGTTTAGAAACTCTCTTGAGTTAGCTTAACATGGTGAAGGAGCCATGATGAGCATCTAAGGAGCCATAATCCAGCTGGCTTCAGGCTCCAGCCCTAGTCCAGGTGGCCATGACCAAGGAAACAGGTCTCACTCCCATGATGGAAAAAGGCATTATCCGAGAGGGGATTGCGAGTTGAGCAGATACTCAAAACATATCTGTGACACGACAGCCTTTGGAGAACAAGTGTGTGTCACACACACAAACACAGGCATGCACGTACGCAGATGCTCATTCTTCCAAGGATGGCACTTCCTAAGGGGATCCCAGTTTCTCAGGTGTTTTTCAAATTGTGGGTTTTCACCTATTAATGGTAGAAGATTAATTTAGTGTGTTGTTTGGCACTTGAAAAAATGAAATAGAATAACAGAAAATATCAGCATATCTTTACCTGAAAGTTTAGGTGTAGTTTTGAGATTTTCAGCTTCTGTTTTATATAAAAATATATATTTGTCTAAAAAGTTTACAAAACAGTAAATTCTTGATACAACCACAACTGTAGTCAGCCCCCATCCTGAAGGAGGGAACCAACCCCATGTGGACTAAATTCTCAATTTACCCACCTCCCAGCACACATGCCAAAAAAGGGAGCTGTCTCGAAGTGTGAAACACTCACACTGGGCTTCATTGTCTAACTGTATGAAGTTGAACATGGTCCCAGTGAATGGGAGATCATTAATCTTTTTCTGTGTTCTCCATGATTTTAAGTAATATTTACGCTATCTACTCCTAGAAAGTTTGAAGAGACTCAGCTGTTGGGCTGGCTGGAATATGTACCTGTTTCACTGACAGTTTTAAAATTTTTACTTGTTTTTTTATTTATTTGGTTGCACCAGGTCTTAGTTGCGGCATGCATGTGGGATCTAGTTCCCTGACCAGAGGTCGAACCTGGGCCTCCTGCATTGGGAGCATGGAGTCTTATCCACTACACCCCCAGGGAAGTCCCTGGCAGTTTTTAAAATAAATTTATTTATTTTACTTTTGACTGTGTTGGGTCTATGTTGCTGCGCGTGGGCTTTCTCTAGTTGCAGCGAGCGGGGGATTACTCTTGTTTGTGGTGTGTGGGCTTCGCATTGCAGTGGCTTCTCTTGTTGCGGAGCATGGGCTCTAGGCATGTGGGCTTCAGTAGTTGTGGTGCACGGGCTCAGTAGTTGTGGTGCATGGGCTCTGTTGCTCCGCGGCATGTGGGATCTTCCCGGACCAGGGCTTGAACCCATGTCCCCTGCATTGGCAGGCAGATTCTTAATCCCTGGCAATTTTTTTAAATGACGATTTCGTCTCTTTCAAAGTTACTGCTCTTTTCAGTTCTGCTACTCCTTTTTGCATTAATTTTGGTCATTTATGTAAAAATCATTTATTTTCTTCAACTTTTCAAATATATTAATATTAATTTGTAGAAGACCTTCTCTTATACTTATCAAATCTCTTCTACATGTCTCCTTTCTAATATTTAATGTTATATGTTTATTTTTCAGAACTGTACTTGCTAGAGGTATGTCTATTTTATTGTTGTTTGTTGTTTTCAGAGAAATGGCTCTTGAATTTAATTCTATCATTTTTGCATTTTAAAATTCATTATTTTAGCTCTTGTCTTTCTCAGTTTCTTCCTTCTGCTTTCCTCAGATTTGAAAAATACACATTTTAGGGCTTCCCTGGTGGTGCAGTGGTTGAGAGTCCGCCTGCTGATGCAGGGGATGCGGGTTCGTGCCCCGGTCCAGGAGGATCCCACATGCTGTGGAGCGGCTGGGCCCGTGAGCCATGGCCACTGAGCCTCACGTCCGGAGCCTGTGCTCCGCAACAGGAGAGGCCACAGCAGCGAGAGCCCCGCATACCACACACAAAAATAATAAATAAAATAAAAAACAAAAAAACACATATTTTTTTTTGCTATTTCTTTACTAATTTCTTGAGGAGAATTCTTGATGTATTTATTTTAACTTTTCCTAATTAACAACAAAGCCACTTCAAGTAATGAATTTTCTTTAATACTGTTTTTGCCTGATTCCATAATTGGAGTGTTTTAAATGATTTTTGACTGTTTTTCATTGAAACTTCTATTTTAATTTTTAAAATTATTGTACTGTGGGCTTCCCTGGTGGCGCAGAGGTTGAGAGTCCGCCTGCCGATGCAGGGGATGCGGGTTCGTGCCCCGGTCTGGGAGGATCCCATATGCCGCGAAGCGGCTGGGCCCGTGAGCCATGGCCGCTGGGCCTGCGTGTCCGGAGCCTGTGCTCCGCGGCGGGAGAGGCCACGACAGTGAGAGGCCCGCATACCGCAAAAAAAAAAAAAAAAAAATTATTGTACTGTGACAACAGAAAGTGGCCTATATGATTTTGGGTTTTGAAAATTAATAGAGTTTTCATATGTGGAATCTAATTTAAAAAATAATATAAATGAGGGCTTCCCTGGTGGCGCAGTGGTTAAGAATCAGGTGCCAATGGAGGGGCACAGGTTCGAGCCCTGGTCCGGGAAGATCCCGTATGTGGGGAGCAACTAAGACTGTGCGCTGCAACTACTGAGCCTGCACTCTAGAGCCAGCAAGCCACAACTACTGAGCCCGTGTGCTACAACTACTGAAGCCCACGCACCTAGAGCCCATGCTCCACAACAAAAGAAGCCGTAGTGATGAGAAGCCCACACACTGCAACGAAGAGTAGCCCCTGCTCGCCGCAACTAGAGAAAGCCCGCGCACAGCAATGAAGACCCAACACAGCCAAAAATAAATAAATAAATTTATATTAAAAAATAAATATATATATAAATGAACTTATTTACAAAACAGAAACAGACTCACAGATTTCAGAAACAAACTTATGGTTACCAAAGGGAAAATGTGAGGGGGAGGGATAAATTAGGAGTTTGGGACTGACACATACACAATACTATATGTAAAATAGATAACTGACAAGAACCTACTGTATAGCACAGGGAACCCTACTCCATATTCTGTAACAACCTATATGGGAAAATAATCTGAAAAGGACTGAATATATGTATATGCATAAATGAATCACTTTTCTGTACACCTGAAACTAACACAATATTGAAAATCAATTAGGCTCCAATAAAATTTTTTAAATTAAATGGAGTCTTTATTTCTGATTAATACATGATAGATTTTTGTAAACATTTCAGTAGACTCCTTCTGGAGCTGTCTGGCCAGCTTGAACCCCTTCTTTGAGAATTGTCACCTCCCTCTCGGGGGGGGGGCGGGTTTCGTAGTATGTGACTTCGCTTTCCACTCCCATGCCACACCTGCTCCCACCTCCCCAAGAGCTAAATGAACACGATCCAAGTTGGGCCAAACAAGTTTTTTCTCCCAGGAACTGGGTACTGAGGCTCAGTGACATATGGATCTCTGCTGGTTGTTCCAACTGTGGGGACACCTATATCCTACCTTGTGCATGAAAAAGTAAAGTGGGGAGAAAGAGAGGGAAGCAGGGGGGAGGGAGAGGTATGGGGGAAGGGCAGAGGACTGAATCCTCGGCTCCTGGCAACTCTCTAGCCTCCTGTTGTATTTTCTTCTTGAAGTGTGACTACATTTCAGCCTCTGAGTTCCAAGAGATGCTCCTGTACACTAGAGTAAACTCCTTTTCTTGGCCCAGGGCAGTTTGAGTGGATCTCTATTCCCTGCGTAAGCAGGTATGAAGGATGTTTGGATGGAGAACTGAACTCAGTGTCTCTGTTTCCTTGGAAACGGTTTGTCCCATGAAAAAGTAAACATTCACTTCCCTTCCAGGCAAGGGAGACCAGAGAATTGTGATATCTCAATGCTGAGTCACTCCTCTTTGTCCACGAGGAAGGAAAACTGCTCAATGTTTCTTGACAATCAGGGCTTTTCCTAATCTAGAATCGAGAGCTCTTATGAAAGAAAAGGAGAGACCGGGCCCCAGCTTTTTAACCATTCACTGCACAAAGCTTTATTCTTAAAGAAAATTTTTTTTTAAATATTCATTTTGGGGCTTCCCTGGAGGCGCAGTGGTTGGGAATCCACCTGCCAATGCAGGGGACACGGGTTCGAGCCCTGGTCTAGGAAGATCCCACATGCCGCGGAACAAGTAAGCCCGTGAGCCACAACTACTGAGCCTGCGCGTCTGGAGCCTGTGCTCCGCAACGAGAGAGGCCGTGACAGTGAGAGGCCCACGCACCACGATGAAGAGTGGCCCCCGCTCGCCACACCTGGAGAAAGCCCTCGCACAGAAACAAAGACCCAACATAGCCAAAAATAAATAAATAAATAAATATATATATATATATATATATATATTTTAAAAAGCTAACTAGGCTGTACATAGGATTAAAAATATATATATATTCATTTTATTTTTTAATTTTCCTTATTCTTTTGGCTGCGTTGGATCTTAGTTGCGGCACGCGGGATCTTCGTGGAGGTGCGTGGCATCTTTTTGTTGCAGAACTCGGGCTTCTCTCTAGTTTCAGAATTCAGGTTTTCTCTCTCTAGTTGTGGCGTACGGGCTCTCTCATTGAGGCACGCAAGCTCAATAGTTGCGGCGCGCGGGCTTAGTTGCCCCGCGGCATGTGGGGTCTCAATTCCCCAACCAGGGCTGGAACCCTGGTCCCCTGCACTGGCAGGTGGATTCTTTACCACTGGACCACCAGGGAAGCCCCGAGCTTTACTCTTTTATTCACTTTTGCCCCCGTTTTTACTCCCTCTTTCCTAACCTGCATAGGCAAGCATCCTAATGTGTCTGAGATGCTAAGTATTTTTTTACTTGCTCGTATGAAAACATTTACTGTTGTTTTATGTGCATGTGTATTTTGAGATATAATTCACATGTCATATAATTCACCATTTTAGCATGTACAGTTCAGTGGTTTTTAGCATAGTCACTGTGTTGTGTAAGCATCACCACTACTGTGCATGTATAATTAATTCACATAAGGGTATTCTGTAATGTCATTCTGTTTCTTACTATTTTTGTAAGGCATCCATGCTGCTGCATGCACATCTGGTTCATTGCTTCTCACTGCTGCAGAGAAGCCCCTAGTGTAATCTGCCACATTTTTCTTATCCACTCCCTCTGCTATGGACACTTAGGTTATCTCCAAATCCCCCCTCCAATCAATGCTTCAGGGAACATCCTCGTACATGCCCCCTTGTGGGCGGGCGTGAGAATTGCTCTTCTGGAGCGGACTGGGTGGGTACAGGCTGAGCGACCACCTGATTCCACCAAGTACCACCGGATGGTTCTCTAGAATCACTGCAGCAATCCACACTTCCATTGCTGTTCCCATATCCCCACGGGCTCCCAGCATCATCAGCTTTCTGCTTTCTGCTCTTCTAGCAAGTATAAAGGGATATATTCTTGTTTTGCCTCACTTCTCAATACCACTGACATTGTATGTATCTTCATATGCTGATTAGCCTTCTGGGTTCTTCTTCTTGAATTGCCTGTTTTTTGTTGTTACTCTTGTTTGGATTTGCTTCTCTCTTTTTCCCCAATTGGACTTCCTTTTTAAAAAAATTTTTTGCTTTCCCTGTATCCTCTAGATAAGAGACCATATTTGGTTTATATTCTGCAAATATCTTCTCCCAATCTGATCCTGCTGTTATTTTTTTTTCCCCATGGTCTCTCATTTTCCATGTGGTTAGAAAATTCAAGCCACCTACACCCAGAGCCAGTGCCAGTGAAGTGCTGAGCATCCACACCAGTTCATACCAGTTCACACCAGTGGAAACCTGACTCTGCCACAGACGCTCTCACCTGCAACCACAGGGGTAGAGGAGCCCGGCCCCTGCCACAGGTGTGCTCTGCTGCCCCCTGGCTCCACTGTGACAGCTTCTGGAATATTCCCTCACCTGCCTCCCAGCAACCGTAAAACCAAAGGTGACTTGGACGCCCTGTGAGGCAGTGAGGGTGGGGACCCCTCCCAAGGAGGTGGGGGGAGTGGGATGGGCAAGAGGCAGAGGGCTAAGCCCAAGGGGAGTTTTGGGGAGGAACAGTAGGTTTTCTTTTTTTTAAGTGCTTTTAAAATTTATTTATATTTATATTTATTTTTTGGCCGCACGGCATGCAGTATCTTAGTTCCCCTAACCAGGGATCGAACCTGTGCCCCCTGCAGTGGAAGTTCTGAATCTTAACAACTGGACCACCAGGGAAGTCCTGAAACAGTAGGTTTTCAAATACAAAAAGGCTTTATCAGGGTAGAAATTGCTTTAGAGAGCCGGTCTGTAAGTAAAAGACCCTCAGGGAAAATGTGAAGTTGGGGGTCCTGAGGGTTACCCCATCCCAGGCAGGGAAGCTGGTCACCTACGTAGTCAGGGAAGGAGGCCCTTGGGTCTCAGGCTCCCTGAAGTCAAGGCTTAAATCAGACTCAAAGTCTTGCATAAAATGTACCAGAAAAGTGACAAATTCCAGACCAATGTGGCTTGGCTGGAAACAAAACAAAGAAAGCCAAACATTTGAAAATACTGAAATCCAGTCTAATAATCAGGCCGAACTGCAACAACTGAGTTCTGTACTTTGTTCTCACCTCTAGTGCTGAGGGTTAAGCCCGTTGAGTTGGAGTGATTGCAATGGGGTGTGTGGGAGGATCCTGAACTGGGAGGAAACCCAAACTCCTGGGCTGCGCTGGGCACTTCCCTCCAGGCACCACCGCTGCGCCAGGGTGGACAGGTCTCCCTTAGCAGCCATTCTGGATGACAGGCTTGAAATGCAGCATCAGTGGATGCCGATGCCATGGAAACCTCCCCAGTCCATTTTTCCTCTCCATAAGCCGAGACTAAGACATTTAAAATGAGACAGGAAGGTGTGGTCCAGCTCCAGCTGTTTAGCTGACTGGTAGTTATTCATAGAACTGCCTGGCCCAACAGGACAAGATGCTAACCTCTGTATTGGGTTTTGGCAAGTCAAGCAATTAAAAATAACATCGTCAGGCAGCCTACTAAGACTCCGTGTAGTTATGTCACCAGGCCAAGAAAAGTCTGTTAAGTGAGGGCCCATGGGTGACTGAGCACCCTGCCTCTGCTCTAGTGCACCCATCTGAAGATGAGAACCACACAGAAAGAAGAAGAGCGGAGGGCCAGAGAGACAAATTAAGACCTCATACGTATCCCCAAATTCAACCATGTCGGAAGCAACTTCTGCCCATTCTGGTACTTTCATTTCTTGCTTAAGAAAGTTTCAGGAGGATTTCTCTTGTGGGTAACCCAAACATTCTGACTAATACAGGTGGTGTAAATGTTAGAAAGGAGAGAAAAATTTTCACTAGTTACATTAACTACCTGGAAAACCCCAGAGAATCAGCTGAAAACTTATTCAAGCAAATAATAGTAAGGATGAATTTTTTAATTCAGTAAGTGGTGTTGGGATGTTAGATCCCTACTTCACACCAAAATACATTTCAGAAAGAAAAAAGGTGTAATTAAACCATAATAGAATAGAAGGAAACATGGATGCATTTTTATCTGATTTGGGAATAGGAAAAGGCTTTCTTACCATTCAAACCAAAGCAGAAGACAAAAAAGACAGACTTGTAAAAATTAACTCTTCTGTTTTAATAACAATAAAGCACAGAATGGGCTTCCCTGGTGGCGCAGTGGTTGAGAGTCCACTGCCGATGCAGGGGACACGGGTTCGTGCCCCAATCTGGGAAGATCCCACATACCGCGGAGCAACTAAGCCCATGCACCACAACTACTAGCCTGCAAGCCACAAATACTGAACCCGCGCACCTAGAGCCCGTGCTCCGCAACAAGAGAAGCCACCGCAATGAGAAGCCCGTGCACAACAATGAAGAGTAGCCCCTGCTCACTACAACTAGAGAAAGACCGTGCGCAGCAATGAAGACCCAGTGCAGCCAAAAATAAATTAATTAAAAAAAAAGAAAAAGAAATGTTAGTGGCAAATCTTGTTTTTTCTTCCCGTTTTATTGGGATGTAATTGACATGCAGCTGTATATTTACGTACAGCATAATGATTCGACTCATATACATCATGCAATGATGACCACAGTAAGTTTAGTGAACATCTATCATCTCATATAGATACAAAATAAAAGAAAAAGAAAAAAAATGTTTCCTTGTGATGAGAACTCTTAGGATTTACTTTCCTAATGACTTTCATATACAACATACAGCAGTGCTAATTATATGTATCATGTGTTTCCTTACACCCCTAGTACTTATTTATCTTATAACTGGAAGTCTGTACCTTTTGACTGCCTTCATCCAATTTCCCCTCCCCCAACTAGTAGCCAGAAATCTGATCTCTTTTTCTATGAGTCTGTTTGTTTGTTTTGATGTATAATTGACCTATGACACTATGTTAGTTCCTGTTGTACAACATAGTGATTCAATATTTCTATACATTTCCAGTGATCACTATGATGAGTCTAGTTACCATCTGTCACCACACAAAGATATCACATAGTTACTGGCTATGTTCCCCACACTGTACACTTCATACCCTTCACTCCTTTACTTTGTGACTGATGTTCGAACCCTCATCGATTTCTTTCCTCCCCCTTCCCCTCTGGCAACCACCTGTTTGCTCTCTGTATCTATTACTCTGCTTCTGTTTGTTCATTTGTTTTGCTTTTTAGATGCCACATATAGGTGAAATCATAATGGTATTTGTTTTTCTCTTTTATACAAGGTTTAGACTCAACTTCTCGAATTTAAAAATTCATTTAAAAATTTTATTGGAATTATGTTAAATTGATAGAGACTTGATATCTTTATGATATTGAGTCTTCCCAGCTAGGGACAGTACACTTTTCACTTGGTCAGCTTTTCCTTTGTGTCCAAAAGTAAATTTAAAAATTTTCTTTGTAGAAACTGCACATTTATTGGTAAGTTTATTTCTAGCTATTTTATCTTTTTGTGGGACAATTGAAATGTCTGTCTTTTCTTTCATTATATTTTCCTCCAATTGGCTATAATTTATACATTTTTTTCCCCAGTTGGGCCTTAGGCGGGACCCACCTGAAGTGTTCCAGCCCGATAATGGTTGCTTTTTTTTTTTCTTTTTTTTCTTGGTAAGTTTCCTAGGCAGCCTTGAGAACAGTAAGTTAATACTACAGCTCTCTTGCAAATTTCTCTCTTAGCCACTCAGTTTCAAATTTCCTCAGCAAGGTCACAGATGGTGTCCCTCTTTGCTGGTATTTTAGTCAAATCAAGGTTTTTGTTTATGCTTTTTTTCTTCAAGCCAAATAGTGGAGATATTTTTGGTAAAACTGGAGTTTGATCTCATCAAGTCTCCAGGCCAAGCACTCAGGAAGCAGGCCAGCAGCGCTGTTATCTGTTCCGAGGACCCCACTGGTGTGGATGATTGTATGTCTGTAGAAATTACTAAGGCCATATTTTCATGCCCTCTTGTGAACTGATACAACTCTGCAGTGCTGGGAGTGTAAAAATCACCATGCTTTCAGCATATTAATTCATTAGAAACGGTGAGAACAGCAAGGGATTTTTGAGATCAGGCATCTAGTCTAAAGCTTTCATTTTATAGATGAAGAAGGCCAAGGTAGTTGAAAAGTGATGAATTAAAATCACAGACTTTGGATGCCAGGGTGGGTGCCGTCTCCTCCAACTCACACTGTCTTTTCTCCTTTAATTTAAAATGTCTCAACACTTCAGAGGAGCACCTACAATAGTCTCTGTTTCCACCATAAGCACCAGAGTGAAAATACCTGGTCAACACATCCTCTTTCACTGATATTCAGGCCAGGAGCTGTGTTTGACCCTGTTGGTCCATCTCCAGACCTTTGTGCTAATCCAGCAGTTCTCAGAATGTGGTCTGGGGACCCCTGTGAGATCGCAAGACCCTTTCAGGAAGTTTTCAAGGTTGAAACTATTCTTATAATAATATTACAACATCATTTGCTCAGGAATGTTTTCCAGAATTTTCCAAGAAAGTATACTTAGGATATAAATATGTGCATTTTCAGACATTAACTAAGTTTGTTCTCAGTACTTTTGCTGAGCTCTTACTACTTCAGTTATACTTGCTATAATGTCTTTAATCTCATTATTCAAAACAATTGTTATTTTGAAATCCTGAAGTTTGTCTCCAGCCTACGTGGAAACAAAGTAAGCGCATTTTGTTGTCTTGAGTTGCAATCATTTTTATTTGAGATTTTTAAAAATCGAAGTATAATTAATGTACAGTATTACAAAAGTTACAGGTGAACAATGTAGTGATTCATAATTTTTAAAGGTTAGGCTCCATTTATAGTTACTGTAAAATATTGGCTATATTGCAATCATATTTTTAAATATTAAAATATTTTCTAAAATTTTAAACATTTTGTAAAACGATTTTGAAATTTAATAAAATTTTATTCTAAAATAAAAGAAAATTTATTATAATATATCTTTCTTATTTTTAAAGGTGAATGGTTACTTTCTCAGCCCACAGCTTCACCATCTGCATATAGTCATTTCTCTGGCTCAGAAGGCAACAACTTTCAAAGAAAAAGGGTGAAATTGTGAATAAGAAATAAAAATATGGTGAATATTACCTTTTCCTTGGCTGTATACATGTTAATAATTTATTATTATTTCTGAAAGTATTACGGTGAGTGACTTCTGGTTTCTGGTCCAGCATGATCTTAGAAGTGATCACGCCATCCTAACAACAAGAACAAAGCTGAACAAACTGAAAAATCAACAACTCTTCTTAGATCTGTCGTCAGAGCAGTGAAGTCACAGGGCAAACGGCTGTCCAGAAATTTAAAGAGACAAATAGGTAAATGGAGAGAATCACGATTTACCAGATCTGAACACCCCGGCAGAAAACTCCGTGGGAACCAGTGCCCAGGTAGGGAAACCTGAACTGTAATTGATGAATTGCTGGAGACTCAGAGGGGACAGTCTGAGAGTTAAAAACTGCAGGAGGATCCAGTCATACAGGTCCCCACGATTTTGTGAGTTTTACCTCTAGGAGCTCACAGGGAATATCAGAAAAAATTCCCTTGTGCTTCCACCAGGGGGAAGGGAAAAGTAACCATTTTGACAAACCCAGAGAATTCTCTTCTTCTTAACATGGTCTGCCCTTGGGAGAAACTATTTATCCAGAGCCTAACCTGCTAGGGCTTTATCAGAGGCTAACTGACTGTGGGGAAGGGAAATACCTGACTGCAGCCCCCTCTAGTTTTCCACATGGGGAAGAAAAACTTCCAACTCCAGCCCCCTCTACCCATCCTCTCCCACCAAAGACGAGGAGAGGAACTGAGAAGCACCGGGGTTATTCACAGAGGCTCAGAAGACTGAGACCTACTCATAGGGCTATAGAATGCTACCCCGCTGCCACACTTACCTTTCCTTTACTAAAGCCCTGGTCACCGCAATACATTTTATTCAGTACATCATGTACACCTTTCAACAAAAAATTACAATGTGTACTAAAAGGCAAAAAACGCAGTTTGAAGGGACCAGAACCAGAGTCAGATATGGGACCAATGTTGGAATTACCAAGAATTTTTTTAAACTGTGATTAAAATGCTAGGAACTTTAATGGAAAAAGCAGACAACATGCAAGACATGCTGGATAATGTAAAAAGAGAGATGAAAATTCTAAAAAAAAAAAAAAATGCCCAAGATCAAAACCACTGTAATAGACGTGCAGGATGCCATTGATAGGCTCCTTAGTAGACTAGAAATGGCTAAGAAAGAATCTCTACACTTGAGGATATTACAATAGAAACTTCCAAAAATGAACAACAAAGAGAAAAAAGACTGAAAAAACAGAATATCCAAGAACTGTGAGACAACTACAAAAGGCATAACATATGTATGTATCGTGGGAATGCCAGCAGGAGAAGAAAGAGAGAAAGGAACAGAACCAATATTTGAAGTAATAATGACTGAGAATTACTTCAAATTAATGTCAGACACCAAAACACAAATCCAGGAAGCTTAGAGAACACCAAGCGGAATAAATGCTCCCAAACTACACATAGGCATATCATATTCAAACTGCAGAAAATCAAAGATAAAGAAAAAAATCTTGAAAGAAGGTAGAAGATAAAAAAGCTTACCTATAGAGGAACAAAAATAAGAATTACATCTGGCTTCACCTCAGGAACCATGCAAACAAGAAGAGAGTGGAGTAAAATATTAAAGTGTTGAGAGAAAAGAAAACCCACCAACCAATAGTACTGTACCCTGTGAAATTATCCTTCATAAGTCAGAGAGAAATAAAGACTTTCTCAGATAAAAATTGGGGAAATTTCTTTCCAGTAGACCTGCCTTGCAAGAAATGTTAAAAGAAGTTCTTAATGTAGAAGGAAATTGATATAGATCAAAAACTCAGATCTAGATAAAGAAGAGCATTGGAGAAGGAATAAGTGAAAGCACAATTAAACTTTATTTTTCTTAATTGATCTAACAGATGACAGTTTGTTCAAAATAACAGTACCAAAATGTATTCAGTTATGTATGCTTATATGCATAATATAACACTCCTTTGTCAGAAATGGACTCCAGCAGGGAGAAAATCACTAAGGATACAGTTGAACTCAGCACCATCAATCAACTGGATACAACTGACATCTATAGACTGCTACACCCAACAACAGCAAGTTACACATTTTTCTCAAGTTCATATGAAGCATTCAGCAAGATAAACCACATTCTGGGCCATAAAACACAGCTTAACAAATTTAAAAGAACAGAAATCATACAATGTGTACTCTCAGACCACAGTGGAATTAAGCTAGAAATCAGTAGCAGGAAGATAGATGGAAAAATTCCCAAACTCTTGGAGACTAAACAACACACTTCTAAATAACATATGGGTCAAAGAAGAAATCTCAAGGGAACAATTTAAATTTTGAACTAAATAAAAAATAAAACATTAAAATTTTAATATACCGTGAAAGCAGTGCTTAAAGGGAACATTATAGCACTGAATATATATATTAGAAAAGAAGAGATTTCTAAAACCAGTCATTTAAGCTTCCCTTTTAGGAAACTAGAAAAAGAAGAGCAAATTAAATCCAAGGTAAGCAGAAGAAAAAAAATAATAAAAATTAGAACAGAAATTAATGAAATTCAAAACAGGAAATCAAGAGAGAAAATCAATAAAACCTAAAGCTGGTTCTTTGGAAAGATCAATAAAGTTGATAAGCTTCTTGCCAGAAAAAATGTGAGGACACAAATTATTAATAACTGAAAGAAAAGAGGAGACATTACTAAAGAGTTCATGGACGTTAAAAAGAATAATAAAGGGGGTTTCCCTGGTGGCACAGTGGTTGAGAGTCCGCCTCCAGATGCAGGGGACACGGGTTCGTGCTCTGGTCTGGGAGGATCCCACATGCCGCGGAGCGGCTGGGCCTGTGAGCCATGGCCGCTGAGCCTTGCACGTCCGGAGCCTGTGCTCCACGATGGGAGAGGCCACGGCAGTGAGAGGCCCGTGTACCGCAAAAAAAAAAAAAGAATAATAAAGGAATATTATGAATAACTCTGTGCCTACAGACTTGATAACCTAGATGAAATGGACCAACTCCTTGAAAGACACAATCTGCCAAAACTCACGCAGAAGAAATAGGCCACCTGATAGGCCTATATCTATTAAGGAAATCAAATCAATAATTAGTGATCTTCCAAAACAGAAAGCACCAGGTCCAGATGGGTTCACTGGTGAATTCTACCACACATTTAAGGAATAAATTATACTAATTGCTTACAATCTCTTTCAGAGGACAGAAGCAGAGGAAATATTTCCTAACGTATTCTATGAGGCCAGAATTACCCTAATACCAAAACCATCACATGGCTAAAAAAGAAAAATCACATGATCATATCAATAAATGCAAAAAGCATTTAACAAAATCCATTCCCATTCATGATAAAAAAAAAAAGAAAACTCTCAGTAAACTAGGAATAGAGGGGAACTGCCTTGGCTTGATAAAAAAAATCTACAAAGAACCTATAGCTAACGTCATGCTTGATGGTGAGAAATTCAAAGCTTTCCCACTAAGATCAGGAATATGGCAAAGACATCCCCTCTTATCACTGCTTTTTAAACATTATACTGGAAATCCTAGCTAAGCAATAAGACAAGAAATGGAAAATAAAAGGTATGCAGATTGAGAAGGAAGAAATTAAAGTGTCTTTGTTCACAGATGACATGATCGTCTACGTAAACAATGTGAAAGAATCAACAGGTGCTTCCCTGGTGGCGCAGTGGTTGAGAGTCTGCCTGCCGATGCAGGGGACACAGGTTCGTGCTCTGGTCTGGGAGGATCCCACATGCCGCGGAGCGGCTGGGCCCGTGAGCCATGGCCGCTGAGCCTGCGCGTCCGGAGCCTGTGCTCCACAATGGGATAGGCCACAACAGTGAGAGGCCCGCGTACCACAAAAAAAAAAAAAAAAAAAGAATCAACAAAAAACTGGAACTAATAAGTGATTATAATAAGGTTGCGGGATACAGGGTAACTGTACAAAAACCAAGTGCTTTCCTACATACCAACAACGAACAAGTGGAATTTGAAATTAAAGCACATTACCATTTACATTAGCACCCCAAAAATAAAATTTTAGGTATAAATCTAACAAAATATATTCAAGATCTATTTGAGGAAAACTACAAAACTCTGATGAAAGATATCAAAAATGAACTAGAAAAAAACAGAGAGATATTCTGTGTTCATGGATAGGAAAACTCAATGTTGTCAAGATATCAGTTCTTCCCAATTTGATCTACAGATTCAGTGCAACCCCAATCAAGTTCCAGCAAGTTATTTTGTGGATATTGACAAACTGATTCTAAACTTTATATAGAGAGACAAAAGCCCCAGAAGAGCCAACTCAGTATTGAAGAAGAACAACAAAGTCAGACTGACATTACATTATTTTAAGTTTTACTATAAAGCTTCAGTATTCAAGACAGTGTGATTATTGGTAAAAGAATAAGCAAATAAATCAATAGCCTAGAAGAGCAACCCAGAAGTAGACTCACATAAATATGGTCAACTGGTCTGATGAAGAAGCAAGGCATTACAATGAAGCAAATATAGTCTCTTCGACAAATGGTGCTGGAACAAATGGATGCCCACATGCAAAAAAAAAAAAAAAAAGAATCTAGATACAGACCTCACACCCTTCACAAAAATTAACTCATAATGGAGCGTAGTCCTAAATGTATCATACAAAACTGTAAAACTCGTAGACATACCATAGGAGAAAACCCAATGACCTTGGGTATGGTGATGACTTTTTAGAGACAACACCAAAGACATGATTTATGAAAGAAGTAATTGATAAGCTGGACTTCATTAAAGTTAAAAACTTCTGCTCTGTGAAAGACACTGTTAAGAGAATAAGACAAGCCACAAACTAAAAGAAAATATATGCAAAGGACACATCTGATAAAGGACTGTTCTCCAAAATATACAAAGAACTCTTAACACTCAACAATAAGAAAAAAAACCAACCTGATTTAAAAATAGGCAAAAGACCTGAACAGACACCTCCACTAAAGAAGATATACAGATAGCAAGTAAGCACATAAAAAGATGTTCAACATCATATGTTGTTAGGGAATTACAAATTAAAACAACAGTGAGTTACCACTATAAAACGGTTATAATGGCCAAAGTCCAAAAGACACCAAATGCTGGCAAAGACGTTGAGCAACAGAAACTCCTGTTCACTGCTGGTGGAAATGCAACACGGTAGAGCCACTTTGGAGGACAGTTTGGCAGTTTCTTATAAAACTAAACATACTCTTACCACATAATCCAACAGTGGCACCCCTTGGTATTTATCCTAATGGATTGAAAACTTGTGTCCACATGAAAACCTTCACATGGATGTTTATAGCAGCTTTATTCATAAGTGCCAAAACTTGGAAGCAACCAAGATGTCCTTCAGTAGGAGACTGGATAAACAAACTGTGGTACACGCAGACAACGGAGCATTATTCAGGGCCAAAAAGAAATGAGCTGTCAAGTCATGAAAAGACATGCAGGAAACTTAAATGCATCTTACTAAGTGAAAGAAGCCAATCTGAAAAGTCTACAAACTGTATGATTCCAACTACATGACATTCTGGAAAAGGCAAAACTATGTAGACAGTAAAAAGATCAGTGGTTGCCAGGAGTGAAGGAGAGCAGAAGAATGAGTCAGCAGAGCACAGAGGAATTTTAGGACAGAGAAACTATTCTGTATGTTACTACAATGGTGGATGCATGTCATCTACATTTATCAAGATCCATACAACGTACAGCACCAAGAGTAAACCCTAATGTAAATTATGGACCTTGAGTGATAAGGATGCGTCTACATAGGTTCATTGGTTGTAACGCACATACCACTCTAGTTCAAGATGTAGATAGTGGAGGAGGGTGAGTGTGTGTGGATGTGGTGTATATAGGAACTCTCTATAATTTCTGCTCAAGTTTGCTGTGGACCTAAAATCGCTCTAAAAAATAAAGTTTATTAAAAAAATAAAGTTTATTAATTAAAGGAAAGAGTATTATGATGCCAATTAAGTTGTAGTATCACTTGGAGACCAGTCACTCAGCATTTACAGAAAAAGGAATTGAACATTTTAAACGTAGGTGCGATGAGCTCTTTGAAAGTGAAAAGTTATTTGTTACAGATTTTCACATTAGAAATGAGAAAACCTCCAAAACAACCTACAGGGTAAGTTATCTTACTATGTTGGCTGAAGAAGTGCACACCATAGCTGAGAGGCTTACAAAAGGTTTACAGTTGACAATGCTGAATGCCTGAAGGATGAAGTCCATAGAGAAATCATGGCAGTGCCACTTCCCAATGACAGTAACTAGTTACATTAAAGTTTGGGCTACTGATGTATAAATGAATTCTCATGTGCAGAAATTGTACTTTTGCTTTATCAATGGGACAAATCTATAGATGTGGCTGGGTTTGCTGTTTTGCATGTTTTAAAGCATTATCAGCCCCAGCTAATAAACATTGAAGATCTTTCATGGGAACACGTGGCAACAAACACAAAAAGCTGAAGAACTTTTCTGACAACAAACTTGTTGCTTGGCAAGAAACACGAAACATTGAATACCTTTTCTGAGGCTCATGGTTTATCCTGGAACAAGTCTGTTGACATTTGCACAGATGACACAAAAGCCAAGGTGAGTAAAACTACTGGCACCTTAGCACAAATCGACGCAGTGGCATTAAATTGTACTGTCCTTGTATTCTTCACCACGTAGTTAAAAAACAAAACAAAACAGTTTCACTTAGGAAAGTCCTTGATAAACCTGTAAAAGTTGTTAATCTCATCAGACCTCAGCTCCTTGAATACACATCATTTTCGTATTTCTCCCCAACAAAATGGGGAGCACTTGTGTTGCAAACTGAAGTATGGCGTTTGTCTCAAAGAAAAGTTCCTGTCAACTGCTTCATTTGTGATCTGAGCAAGCTACTTTCGTCACGGAGCACCATTTTTACTTGCAAGAACAGCAGGAGGACAAATCATGATTATTCAGACTTGGGTATTTGGCTGACATTGTGTTGGAAATAAAGAGTGAGCCCTTTATTTCAAGGAAAACATTGATACTTCTTTTCTTGCCAATGATAAGACTGAACGTTTAGGGGAAAATTAGAATACTGTAAAACTTGAATTCACCACCATATGTTTGACAGCTTCCCGATACTTTCTTTATATGTTATGTGATGACATTAACGAATTATTTTGTATTGTTTGAAGTATGTCAACATTGAGAAGATCTGCATAACTCAGTAAACCAATATTTTCCAAATGAAAAAAATGTGTGAAGTTACAAAAATATTCATGAGTAAAATATCCATTCAAAGTGTCAAATAGACTGATGGATTTTGATGTAACCATTAAGATGGTATGGTGTGATGAATTGGGAGATTGGGATTGACATATATACACTAATATGTATAAAATGGATAACTAATAAGAACCTGCTGCATACAAAATAAAATAAAATAAAATTCAAAAATTATAAAAAAGGGCTTCCCTGGTGGCGCAGTGGTTGAGAGTCTGCCTGCCGATGCAGGGGACACGGGTTCGTGCCCCGGTCTGGGAAGATCCCACATGCCGCGGAACGGCTGGGCCCGTGAGCCATGGCCGCTGAGCCTGCGCGTCCGGAGCCTGTGCTCTGCAGCGGGAGGGGCCGCAGCGGTGAGAGGCCCGCGTACAGAAAAAAAAAAAAAATTATATAAAAAAAGATGGTATAAAAGTTTCATTAGTATGGTTTCTCATTCCACATTGTAAGTAAACTTTAAGTGCCATCACTTGTCGAGTTTTGGTGTAGTATCAAAGAAGAATATCCATAATTATCTGAAAAAACTATTAAAATACTCCTCCCTTTCTTGTTTATCTGTGTGAAGCTAGATTTTGTTCATATACTTCAACCAACACAACGCAACAGATTGAATGCAGAAACAGATATGAGAGCTGTCTTTTATTAACTCAGACATTAAAGAGATTTGTAAAAAATGTAAAACAACTAAATTTTCTTTTGTTTTGGAAAATATAGTTTAAAGTATAGCTTAAGAAATGTCCTTATCTTATAATATAATGGGTTTATTATTTTATTAATGAATATATACATACCAAGCATTGGAGAATTACTGTGCTACTCTATTCCTCTTCACAGCACTTATCACATACCTACCAATCCAATAAAATTGGTCATGAATACTCAAGGCTGTTTGAATTGCCTAAGCTTTCCTCATGTACTCACACTAGTCCTCATTCTGGCTCCACCTCTAGCCGATTCCAAACTTTTGGCCCCATTTTCTACCGCCCAACTCTGAACACACCTGTGGCAGCCACCCCCCACCTCCCTCCATCTAACAGAACCCAGTTTTGTTTCCCCCTCCTCTGAGTGGCCTTGACCTTCAGAGCAGTCCAGGGCCCTCTCCAGCCCCAAGGGGGCACCTTAGTTTTGTCTAACCCAATATGGCTGTCTCATTCCCTTTGCTAAATCATTGGTTTAAGCGTGGTTGTGAGACCATGAGATGTGAGAAATCTTCTGAGGACCCTGGGAAGGTTTCTTCAGTCTTAAAATGGGACATAAGACAGGGTTGATTCCCTCCTTCTGCCTGGATATTGTTGTTGATATACGAAGCCCAGAACCACTGCAGCCATTTGGGGCCCATGAGGAGAATCAGCCTAGCAAACAAGCCAGTGTGTGGAGGATGACTGAACATAAAGATAGAGGCAATTTGGCCCTTGAGGACATTGCTGTTCTATAAATGAGCCCTGCCACTGCCCAGTCTCTAGAGTGCTAACTGGGAGCTCTACTGAGAATTTACCTGTTCTTTTAGCTGAAAATATCCAACCCCTCTGGACATTCAGGCAAGTTATTTTTCCTTGCCACTGCTCACTCCCATTAGCTCTCCACTCTCCGGTTTCCTTCAGTGAGAAGACATTCTAGAAGAGCAAAAGGCACAGGCTTTAGACCCAGACTGCCCAGGCCCAAAGCTGGCTTGGTCACATCCTAACTGGTGAGAGAAGGCAATTTGTTGAATCTGCTGGGCCTTGGTTTCCTCATTTGTGAAAGGTGGCTAATAAGAGGGTTACATTTCATGAGTTTAAGGTGGGGGGACTAAAAGAGCTAATACTTTTAATGCATTTGGAACAGTTTTCACTTTCTTGAAATCCATCAAAGGAGGATTCAAACAAGGTGAACTTCTGGTGAATGGCATGCATTTTTGCTCACAGATTTTGTTTAGACCAAAATATTAGGTTGGACCATATGAAGATACCAGTAACCCACTGTTTCTGACTTACAAAAATGGCAATTTCACGTGGTTCAATCTACTACCCCTGGAAACTATGCTTCAGAGCTGTGAAAGAAAGCTCTCTTCTCTTTTGGAAAAGAAGAACAGCTCCAGAAGCAGGTCCCCAAAGGACAGGACACTGGAGATTAAACTAGGGGCTGCCAGGGAGTTCCCTTCTATTATAAGCAGGCAGCAGAGGCCGAAAATCAAAACAAGTAAATGGATTACGGGGATTTAATTTGAAAACAGTACAGTGCTATCTAAAATTATTATAAAAATATTGTTTATCATATAAGCAATCTTTAGTGCCTCATCCATGAAAAAGATACATTTTAATAGTAATATATTTTACATTTCAGTTTTTCACTTGAAAAGACCAAAATGTAAAGGAATTCATTGGCAGCCCCATAGACATTGTGACTTTTATTCATCTCATGATCCTGGGCAAGTCACATGGTCTGGAGTAAAATATGGGTTCTTAAGCTTTGGGGAGTCTGAGGCTTCAGGTGTCTTTCTCACTAAACTGGTTTAAATTTTAATTAGAGGATAATTCCATACTAAGAAATGTGGCCTTTTGACAACCTCCCCGGGGGATAATAACATACCAGCTGCCAGCTACAAGGAACTTGATTTGTTTCAAAACACTGGGCATTTGGCAAAGGCAGTGCTGAGCCACTCACCACAGTGCTCCGCGGAGGCTGAGTGCAGGGGCTGCTTTGCCCTGTTTCGTAAATGGAAGCGTCACAAATTGGAGCCGGACAAGACAGCCCAGAAAAAGAATGCGGTGGCCCCATGGTCCCTCACAGTCTGTTTCCTCTAAGGAGGAGCAGGCGCCACCAGGTTTCCAGGCAACGCCCCTCCCCTCTGATGCCTACAGGAGAGACCAGGCTCCCATGTGCGCCCTCCATCAGGGAGCAAGGTGATGGAGTCAAGGAGGAGCTTCCAGGCGGCAGGGGGTGGGGGAAGACATGGGAACGCTCACACAGAAGTGGACACACTCTGTTCAGAAGGTCACTTTCTGTTTGGGGGATCGCGTCTCTGCTCTGGAATTCTGATGTGGGTCTATTGAGGCCCATGGAAACGACCCCACAGAGACCTGGCATGGGTCCTGGATGTGAGCTACACTTGAACCAGGAACAAAGCCAGCTTGGGAGCTCCCTGGTGGTCCGAGCCCTGACCCAAATCTCCCTTTTGTTCCCCAAATGGCTTGTATCCCAAGCTCTGGGAAACAAACATAAGCACTGCTAAATGGCAAATGGAACTCCACGCTTTGACTCAAGGCCTGGCCTTCAGGATGGACACCCTGAGCCCAGTGTCAAGGTGCCTGGGCTTCATTTGGAGCAGGCTTGGCTGAGCGTGCTGCCAAGAGGCTGCCCAAAGCTTGGCTTCCTCGTTGGCTGTCTGTGTAGGACTCCTGTGCTTACCTTTCTCCTTCTGTTCTCCTTCCCCGCCCTCCCCTGCCCCCATGAGAGTAGTTACCTCTGGGGAGGGCCTGGAACATGACCTGGGAAGGAAAAAAGCCACCTCAACTTTATTTGCCATCTTCCATTTCTTTTATAAAATTAAAGGTCCCTGTAAACCTTTTATGACAAAATATTAACATGAGATATTTTAGGGAGTGACTTAATTACTCCATATTTTTCTGAATCGTTAAACTTAATACAGTATTTCAACTGTTAACAGTGGTGAAATTCATAAGGATACCCTTTTTCTCCTTTTATGTATTTCTCACATTTCTTCTAATGAGCACGTTTTTCTTTTCTGATTGAAAAAAATTTTTTTAACTGTGTTGAGCAGCTGTTTACATAGGTGCTGTGAGATTGGTGCTTTGTGGAGAATTATTGGGGCATGGGCTTGTGCTTTATTAGGAGATGATGCTGGAGGACACAGGCTATGTACAGTGTCACTGGGGAGCAGAATACAGACATTTAACCATAGAACGAGACTAGAGCGTGTTGGACTGCGACCAGGTCACAGGTAAGTACGTAGGGGGCACGAGGGGAGGGCACTACTTTCAGCTTGCATTTCACTCAGAAAGTTAGTCCATCCTCCAAAAGAAGGTTGTAAGAGTCCCTCCTCTGGGGAAGAGCAGAGTTATGGTTCTGCACAGAGGGAGAAGCCCTTCCCAGGACAGGCAATAAGGAGCCACATTAGCAGCAGATGGACAGTGTGGGAAGCTGAGAATCAGGTCAAATTGGAACCAGGGCTCTTTGCTTAATGACGAAGGCTCTCAGCATTCGCTCAGTGAGGAGGCCTGGAAGGTCACAGCAAATCTTTGAGGCATACTCTTTTTATCTCGTATGTGAGAATACCTGAGTGTGTGCAGGGAAATCCACACAGTGCATTCGATAAAGAGTGTGTGGAAGTTCACTTTCACCAATACTATTTTTTGTGTGTGTGTGTGTGGTACACGGGCCTCTCACTGTTGTGGCCTCTCCCGCTGCAGAGCACAGGCTCCGGACGCGCAGGCTCAGCGGCCATGGCTCATGGGCCCAGTCGCTCCGCGGCATGTGGGATCTTCCCGGACCGGGGCACGAACCCGTGTCCCCTGCATCGGCAGGTGGACTCTCAACCACTGCGCCATCAGGGAAGACCAGCAATACTTTTGTTACTTTAAGGCAGTTTCAAAGAATCTGGCCAGGTTCTGTTGAAGCTTTGACTTCCCCCGTCAGAATGCAGCTTCTGAAGGGAGGATTCTGGGAAGATAGTGGAGGAGGAAGCACCAGGAATCTGTCTCTCCACCCAGACGACAACTACAATGGCAGAATCAACCTGATGTAACTATTTTGGAACTCTGGAGTCTGTTGAAGGCTTGCAACTTCTGGCAGAAGGCTTGGGGGCAATTTGCAGTCAATTGCAACCAACTTCAGCTCCTGATTCATCAGCAGTTACACATCCCCACTCCCAGGCACATGGCAAGAGGCTGTGCAGCTTGCACACAACTTGTGGGAGCTGGAGTGGGTAAAAGGACCCTGTCCCCCAAATACTGGGGACCTGTGCTCTGACTGCTGACCACAGAGGTACAGACAAAGAGGGTGAAGTCATTGTTGTTGCACCTCCCCTCATTGGTTCATGTTCCTCCCCCTTCGGGTTGAAGTGAATGCCAGAAGATTTAAAGGGCCATTCCATACTTTCCCCCTCCCATCATTTTTTGCTTTTCTTCTTTTGGGAGACTGAACTTTAAGACTAGGACATTCAAAAACAGCTGACTATACAGAGAAAATTTAAAAGTGACTGTGCATGCTCAGGGAAAGGCTCAGAAAAGACCTGAGAAGACATTAAGTTTACAACTCAGGCTGATCCTTGGCACAGAGACAGCTTATAATAGTCAAAAAACGACAACAAAAAACATCAAACCCTGGGGGAGGGGAGAATCTGACAGTTTCCAGAGTTACCACATCATTAGATTAAAATGTCCAGTGTTTAGTACAAAATCACAAGGCCCATTCAAACAAAGGGGAAAAAAATCAACAGAAACTGTCCTTGGAAAAGACCTAATGGCAGATATACTAGACAAAGACTTTAAAACAACCGTCTTAAAGATGCTCAGAGAACTAAAGGAAGATGTGGAGAAAGTCAAGAAAATAATGTGTGAACAAAATGAAAACATCCATAAAGAGATAGGAAACACAAAAAGAAACCAGAAAGAAATTCTGGAGCTGAAAAGTACAATAACTGAAGTGAAAAATTCACTAGAGAGGTTCAAAGGCAGATCTGAGCAGGCAGAAGGAAGAATCAGTGAACTTGAAGATATAAGACAATGGAAATTATCAAGGCTGAAGAACAGAAAGAAAGAAGATTAAAGAAAAGTGTGACACGACACCATCAAGAGGACCAACATACACACTGTGGGAATCCCAGTAAAAGAAGAGAAAGAGAAAGGGGCAGAGAGAATATCTGAAGAAATAATGGCTTAAACTTTCCCAAATTTGATAAAAGACATGAATATAAACATCCAAAAAGCTCAATGAATTCCAAGTAAGATGAAGTCAAAGAGACCCACACAGTCTCATTATAATCAAACTTTCAAAAGACAAAGGGAAAATCTGGAAAGCAGCAAGGTAAGTGAATAGTCACATACAAGGGGATCCTCAATAAGATTATCTGCAGATTTCTCACCAAAAAATTTGGAGACCAGAAGACTGTGGGCAGATTTATTCAAAGTGCTCAAAGAAAAAAACTGTCAACCAAGAATCTTATATCTGGCAAAACTGTCCTTTAGAGTGAAGCAGAAATCAAGGCATTCCCAGATTTTAAAAAGCTGAAGGAGTTCATGACCACTAGCCTTCCCTACAAGAAATGCTCAAGGGAATCCTGTGGAGTGAAATGAAAGAACACTAGACAGTAAACTGAAGCCATATGGAGAAATAAACATCTCATTAAAGGTAACTACATGGACAATTGTAGAATCTAGTATCATGGTAACAATGGTACTGTACTTTTTGTTTTCTACATGATTTAAGAGACTAATACATTTAAAGAAAACAACAATTATTAGTGTAATAGCTAGTATTACTGTAACTTTGGTTTGTAACTCCAAATCTTGTTTTCTGCATAATTTAGGAGGCCAGTACATTTAAAAGAATTATTAGTTTATGTTTTTCGGCATACAAGGTATACAGATGTAATTTTGTGATAACAATAACCAAAAGGGGTGGGGACCAAGCTGTAAAAGAAGAGTTTTTGTACGTTATTGAAATTAAGCTGTAATAAATTCAAATTAGAATGTTATAACTTTAGGATGTTAAATGCAATCTCCATGATAACCACAAATAAAATAGTTTATAGAGCATACACAAAAGGAAATTAAGAAGGAATTTAAACATTTCACTACAAAAATCAACAGAACACAAAAGAAGACAGTAATGCAGGAAATGAGGGAAAAAATGGCTATAGGGCATATAGAAAACAAACAGCACAATGACAGAAGTAAGTCCCTTATTATCAACAAAGACAGAGCTTGGTAGAATGGATAAAAACACATGACCCAGCTATATGCTGCCTACAAGAGTCTCATCTGAAACCCCAAAACACAAATAGGTTGAAATGGGAAGGATGGAAAAACATATTCTATGCAAATAGTAACCAAAAGAGAGCAGGACTGGCTATACTAATATCAGACAAAGTAGACATTAAATCATATAAGTTTACAAAAGACAAAGAAGGATATTATATATTAATAAAAGGCTCAGTAGAGCAAGAAGATATAACAATTATAAACATTTGCACACCCAATGACAGACTATCAAAATACATGAAGCAAAAGTGGACAGAATTTGAAGGGAGAAATAGAGAGTTCTACAATAATGGAGACTTCAATGCCTCACTCCCAATAAACCAACTAGATCTAACAAGAATATACAGAACATTCCACCCAATGACAACAGCATACACATTTTTCTCAAGTGCACATGGAACATTTTCCAGGTAGACCATATGTTAGGACACAAATTAAGTCTCAGTAGACAAAAAATGATATCATACAAAGTTATGACAGATATCTTCTCTGACCACAACAGGATGAAGTTAGAAATTTAAAAAAAAACACATAAAGAAAGCTGAAAATTTCACAATACTGTGGAAACTAAACAACACACTTTTAAACAACGAATAGATCAAAGAAGAAATCACAAGGAAAATTAGAAACTACTTAGAGATGTGTAAAAATGAAAATATAACATACCAAAACTTACATGATACAGCAAACATTATGCGAAGGTGGAAATTTATAGCTATGACAAGAAAGAACTCAAATCAACAACCTAATTCTACAACTCAAGGAATGAGAAAAAGAAGAACAAACTAAACCCAAAGCTAGCAGAAGGAAGAAAATAACAAACATTAGAGTAGAGGTAGATAAAATAGAGAGTAGAAAAACATTAGAGGGGCTCAACTTGGCAGCATATATACTAAAATTGGAACAATACAGAGAAGATTAGCATGACCCCTGTGCGAGGATGACATGCAAATTCGTGAAGCGTTCCATATTTTTGAAATTAGAACACTTCCTAACACCATACACAAAAATAAACTAAAAATGGATTAAAGACTTAAATGTAAAGCCAGACACTATAAAACCCTTAGAGAAAAACATAGGCAGAACACTCTATGACATAAATCACAGCAAGATCCTTTTTGACCCACCTCCTAGAGGAAGGGAAATAAAAACAAAAATAAACAAATGGAACCTAATGAAACTTAAAAGCTTTTGCAAAGCAAAGGAAACCATAAACAAGACGAAAAGACAAACCTCAGAATGGGAGAAAATATTTGCAAACGAAGCAACTGACAAAGGATTGGTCTCCAAAATACACAAGCACCTCATGCAGCTCAATATCAAAAAAAACAAACAACCCAATCCAAAAATGGGCAGAAGACCTAAATAGACATTTCTCCAAAGAAGATATACAGATTGCCAACAAACACATGAAAAGATGCTCAACATGACTTATCATTAGAGAAATGCAAATCAAAACTACAATGAGGTATCACCTCACACTGGTCAGAATGGCCATCATCAAAAAATCTACAAACAATAAATGCTGGAGAGGGTGTGGAGAAAAGGGAACCCTCTTGCACTGTTGGGGGGAATGTAAATTGATACAGCCACTATAGAGAACAGTATGGAGGCTCCTTAAAAAACTAAAAACAGAACTACCATATGACACAGCAATCCCACTACTGGGCATATACCCTGAGAAAACCATAATTCAAAAAGAGTCATGTACCACAATGTTCATTGCAGCTCTATTTACAATAGTCAGGACATGGAAGCAATCTAAGTGTCCATCAACAGATGAATGGATAAAGAAGATAGGGCACATATATGTAATGGAATATTACTCAGGCATAAAAAGAAACGAAACTGAGTTATTTGTAGTGAGGTGGATGGACCTAGAGTCTGTCATACAGAGTGAAGTCAGAAAGAGAAAAACAAATACCATATGCTTACATATATATGGAATCTAAAAAAAAAAAAAGGTTCTAATGAACCCAGGGGCAGGACAGGAGTAAAGATGCAGATGTAGAGAATGGATTTGAGGACACAGGAGGGGGAAAGGGTAAGCTGGGACAAAGTGAGAGAGTGGTGTGGACATATATACACTACCAAATGTAAAATAGACAGATAGTGGGAAGCAGCCACATAGCACAGGGAGATCAACTCAGTGCTTTGTGACCACCTAGAGGGGTGGGATAGGGAGGGTGGGGGGGGATACACAAGGCGGGGGTGATATAGGGATATATGTATACATATAGCTGATTCACTTTGTTATACAGCAGAAAATAACAACATTGTAAAGCAATTATACTCCAATAAAGATGTTAAAAAAAAGAAAGAAAAATAATAGAGAAAAATCAGTGAAACCAAAAGTTGGTTCTTTGAAAAGATCAACAAAATTGACAAACCTTTAGCTAGATGGACTAAGAGAAAAAGAGAGAAGACTCAAAGGACTAAAATAAGAAATGGAAATGGGGACATTACTACTGATCCCACAGAAATAAAAAGGACTATAAGAGAGTACCATAAACAATTGTTTGCCAACACATTTGATAACTTAGATGAAATGAACAAATGTCTAGAAACAGAAAACCTACAAAGACTAAATCTGAGACTAAGAAATAGACAATCTGAGTAGACTTATATTTAGTAATGAGATTGAATCAGTACTAAAAAAAAAATCTCCCAACCAAAAAAAGCCCTGGACCTGATGGCTTCACTTGTGAATTCTACCAAAACATTAAAATAAACAACTAATGCCAATCCTCCTCAAATTTTTCCAAAAAATTACAGAGGAAGGAATACTTCCTAACTCATTCTTATGAGGCCAGCATAACCCTCATACCAAAGCCAGACAAAGACAATAGAAGAAAATAAAACTACAGACCAATATCCCTAATGAATATTGATGCAAAAATCCTCAATAAAATACTAGCAAACAAATTTCAGCAGCATATTAGGAGTATTATAATCCCATCATGACCAAGTGGGATTTATTCCTTGAATTTAAGGATCGTTCAACATATGAAAATCAATCAATGTAATCTACTACATCAACAAAACGAGGGGGAAACCCTACATGATCATTCAATTGATGCAGAAAAATCATTTGACAGAACTTAACACCCTTTCATGATAAAAACATTCAAGAAAAGAGGAATAGAAAAAAATACCTCCACATAATAAAAGTCGTATATGAAAAACCCACAGCAAACATAATGCTCAATGGTGAAAGACTGAAAGCTTTTCCTCTAAGATCAGGAGCAAGGCAAGGATGCCTGATTTCACCACTTCTATTCAACATAGTACTGAAAGTTCTAGCCAGAGCAATTAGGCAAGAAATGAAAATAAATAAAAGGCATTCAAGTTGGAAAGGAAGAAGTAAAATTATCTGTTTGCAGATGATATAATCTTATACATAGAAAATCCTAAAGACTCCACACACAAAAAAGCTGTTAGAACTGATAAATGAATTCAGCAAAGTAGCAGAATACAAAGTCAGCACACAAAAATTGGTTGCATTTCTATACACAAACAATGAACAATCTGCAAAGTAAATTACAAAAATAACTACATTTACAATAGCGTTAAAAAGAATAAAATACTTACAAATTAACTAAGAAGGTGAAAAACTTGTACAATGAAAACTACAAAATATTGCTGAAAGAAAATTTTTAAAAGCATAAATAAGTGGAAACACATCTCATGTTCATGAACTGAAAGACCTTAAATTGTTAAAACGTCAATATTACCCAAAGTAAGTTACAGATTCACTGCAATTCCTACTGAAATCCTAATGACTTTTTTTTTTCAAAAATAGAAAAACCCATCCTAAAATTGATATGGACTCTCAAGGAACCTTGAATAGCCAAAATAATCCTGAAAAAGGACAAAACTGAAGGACTCACATTTCCTGATTTCAAACCTTAGTACAAAATCAACTTTACTTCAATTAAAAAAAAACTTACTATGAAGCTGTTTTGTAATCAAAACAGTGTGATATTGGCATAAATACAGACATATAGACCAGTGGAATAGAATACAGCACAGAAATAAACTCTTGCATCCACAGTCAAATGATGTTTGACAGGGGGGCCAAGATCATTCAGTGGGGGAAGGGCAGTCTTTCCAACAAATGGTGCTGGGAAAATTGAATATCCACATGCAAAAGAATGAAACTGGACCCTTACCTAACACCATATACAAAAATTAACTCAAAATGGATCAAGGACCTGAATGTAAGTTCTAAAACAAACTACTGGAATAAAACATAGACAAAAGTTTGGCAACTCTGGTAATGATTTCTTGCATGTGACATCAAAAACGTGGATAACAAATGAAACAATAAACCAATGGGATTCATGAAAACAAAACAATTTTGTGCACCAAAAGACACTATCCACAGAGTAAAAAAGACAACCCACAGAATGGGAGAAAATACTTGCAAATCATATATTTGATAAGGGATTAATATCCAGAATATATAGAGAACTACTAAAACTCAACAACAACAACAAGAAAAAACCCGATTCAAAAATGGGCAAAGGACTTAAATAGATATTTCTTCAAAGAAGATATACCAATGGCCAATAAACACATGAAAAGATGCTCAAAGTCACTAATCATTAGGAGAATGCAAATCAAAACTACAATGAGATACCACCTCACACTCATTAGGATGACTACTATTAAAATATAGAAAACAACAAGTATTGGTGAGGGAGTGGAGAACTGGAACCCTTGGACACTGTTGGTGGGAGTGTCAAATGGTGCAGCCATTATGGAAAACAGTGTGGAGGTTCCTCAAAAAATTAAAAACGGAATTAACCATATGACCCAGCAATTCCACTTCTGGGTACATACCAAAAAGAATTGAAGGCAGGGTCTTGAAGAGATATCTGTGCACCCATGTTCATAGCAGCATTACTCACAGCTGCTAAAATATGGGAGCAACCAGTGTCCATCAACTGATGGATGGAGTACTAAAATGGGGTATATTTATGCAACAGAACATTTTTCAGCCTTAAAACAGAAGGAAATTCTGATAAATGCCACAGCACGTATGAAACTTGAGGACATTATACTAAGTGAAATGTCAGTCACAAAAGAAGACAAATACTATACTATTCCACTTATAGAAGGGTCTTAGACTAGCCAAAATCATAAAGACAGAAAGTATAATTATGGTTGCCAGGGGCTGTGTGGAGGGGAGATGGGGAGGTTTTTTTTTTTTTTTTTTTTTTTTTTCGGTACGCGGGCCTCTCACTGTTGTGGCCTCTCCCGTTGCGGAGCACAGGCTCTGGACGCGCAGGCTCAGCGGCCATGGCTCGCGGGCCCAGCCGCTCCATGGCATGTGGGATCTTCCTAGACCGGGGCATGAACCCGTGTCCCCTGCATCGGCAGGCGGACTCTCAACCACTTGCCACCAGGGAAGCCCGGGAGTTATTTTTCAATATGTACAAGCTTCAGATTTACAAGATGAAAAGAGTTCTGGGATGGATGGTGGTAATGGTTGCATAACAAGGTGAATGTATTTTATACCACTAAACCGTACACTTTAAAATGGCTAAGATGGTAAATTTTATGCCATGTTTATTTTAACAGAGTAAAGAAAAGGTATTTTTTTTTATAATTATTTATTTATTTTTAAAGAGCTCACATCTTTTTTGTTGTTTTAAATTTATTTATTTATTTATTTATTTTTGGCTGTGTTGGGTCTTCGTTGCTGTGCGAGGGCTCTTCTCTAGTTGCGGCGAGCAGGGGCCACTCTTCATCGTGGTGCGCGGGCCTCTCACTATCGCGGCCTCTCTTGTTGCGGAGCACAGGCTCCAGACGCGCAGGCTCAGTGGTTGTGGCTCACGGGGCCAGCTGCTCCATGGCATATGGGATCTTCCCAGACCAGGGCTCGAACCCGTGTCCCCTGCATTGGCAGGCAGATTCTCAACCACTGCGCCACCAGGGAAGCCCAAGAAAAGGTATTTTTAAAAATTCAGCTTCTTAGAATGAATAAAACCAGGTCCCACCTTCCTGACTTATACAATACTACTTCAGTAAAGCTTATTTCTCCCAGCTGTGGTTCCCATTACAAAAAGGTCTTGTATCTCTTCTAATTCCATCAGTTAACAGATACAGATAGAACATAAGTTGTGCACAGCAGGCACTGGATTAGACCCTAGGATGCTGTAATAAACAAAACAGGTATAGGTCCTGTCATCTGGGAGGCATTCCTAAATGGGCATTGCTGTTCTTGCCTTTTATACAGTTGATCCTTGAACAATGCAAGGTTAGGAACTCCCCCACACCCAGTCAAAAACCACAATAATTTTACAGTTGGTCCTCCGTATCCGAGGTTCCACATCCATAGAGTCAACCAACTGTGGATTGTGCAGTGCTGTAGGAAGGATTTAGTGAAAAAAATCCAAGTGTAAGTGGACCCACAACAGTTCAAACCGATGCTGTCCAAGGGTCAACTGTACTTTCTACCTAGCCTGTATCTAAGAGCTCAGAAGAATCTTGACGTTGTTGAGAACAAACTCTTTTCTCCATTATAGTTTATTTCTAGGTGAATCCAGCTGATATGTGTTGTGATGGTTAATTCTGTATGTCAATTTCCCTAGGCCATGGTACCCAAGTATTTGGTCAAACATTATTCTAGATGTTTCTGTGAAGGTGTGTTTTGGATGACTAACATTTAATACTGTTAGAGAAATGCAAATCAAAACTATTGATACAATGTGGTACCACCTCACACCAGTCACAATGGCTATCATTGAAAAGTCTCCAAATAACAAACGCTGGAGAGGGTGTGGAGAAAAGGGAACCCTCGTGCACTGTTGGTGGGAATGTAAATTGGTGCAGCTACTATGGAGAGAAGTGTGGAGGTTCCTCAAAAAACTAAAAATAGAGTTGCCGTACGATCCACCAAACCCACTCCTGGGCATATCCCTGGAGAAAACTATAATTTGAAAAGACACAGCCACCCCTATGTTCACAGCAGCACTATTTACAACAGTCAAGACATGGAAGCAACCTAAATGTCCATGGACAGATGAATGGATAAAGAAGATGTGGCACATATATACAATGGAATACTACTCAGCCGTAAAAAAGAATGAAATAATGCCATTTGCAGCAACACGGATGGACCTAGAGATTATCATACTAAGCGAAATAAGTCAGAAAGAGAAAGATAAATACTATACGATATCACTTATATGTAGAATCTAAAATATGATGCAAATCAACATATCTACAAAACAAAAACATATTTACAGATATAGAGAACAGGCTTGTAATTGCCAAGGGAATGGTGGGGGAAGGAAAGATTGGGAGTTTGGGGTTAGCAGAGACAAATTATTATATATAAGATGGATAAACAACAAGGTCCTACTGTATAGCACAGGGAACTATATTCAGCATCCTGTGACAAACCATAATGGAAAAGAACATGAAAACTATATATATATATCTGAGTCACTTTGCTGTATAGGAGAAATTAACACAACATTTTAAATCAACTATACTTCAATAAAATTAAAAAGAAAACAATTTAATACTGTGAATTTTGAACAAAGTAGATGTGCCCCTGTAATTTGGTTGGGTCTCACCCAAACAGTTGATGGCCATTATAGAACATAGACTGACTTCCCCCGAGCAGAAAGGAATTCTGCCAGCAAACAGTCGTCAGACTTCAGCTACAACATGAGCTGTCCTTGGGTTTCTAGCCTGCTGGTCTACCCTGCAGATTTTGGACATGTACCTTCATAAGCATGTGGGCTGTTTCCTCAGAATAAATCTCTCTCTCTCTCTTTCTCCTGTGTATATACATATACACATCCATTTTGGTTGTGGGCATGGGAAAGGGTCCAAAGCTACCAATACTTTCCATTGTCAGGGAAAATAAATGGGTTTTGGTTGCTAAAGCTGAAAGGACTCTTAGAACTAATCTAGACCTGTTGTATCCAAACCCCTTTTTTCCAAATCAAATTTTACACAGTATTCCACTATACTGAAATGGGGTAAAGGAACCTACTTATTTCAACTGCCTTATTCTTCTCCCCTCTCCTCTCCCCAAGGTACTCTTGGAGGCACAGCTCCTGAACTTGAACCTTCCAGCTCATTGTTTACAAACAGGATTAATGTGTATGTGCCCCAGGAACATATTCTTGCATGCTCCCAGTTTTATTTTTACAGTAGTGCTACTCAAGTCTGCACCAACGTTATTATAGATATAAATTCCTTATGCTTGTAGCTCTGGAAGAACTATAATAAAACAGGTTTACCAATTCAATAAAAATATTCCAAACCAGGGGCTTCCTTGGCGGCGCAGTGGTCGAGAGTCCGCCTGTCGATGCAGGGGACAGGGGTTCGTGCCCTGGTCCAGGAGGATCCCACATGCCGTGGAGCGGCTAGGCCCGTGAGTCATGGTCGCTGAGCCTGCGCGTTCCGAGCCTGTGCTCTGCAACGGGAGAGGCCACAACAGTGAGAGGCCTGCGTACCACAAAAAAACAAAAAATATTCCAAACCAATACAATTTAACTTAATAACATTCATTTGCCAGACGATGTTGTTTTGCTCAAGTAAATTGCTACTGGTGATGTGAGTATGCTAATGACTCTATGGAGAAGGTTTTCTTGTGTTTGACAGGTCCACTCCTTTTTTTGGTGGGGGAACTATGTCTTATTCCTCTTTCTTTTTCTTTTTTTTTAATTTTTATTTTATACTGGAGTATAGTTGATTAACAATGTTGTGTTGGTTTCAGGTGTACAGCAAAGTGATCCAGTTATACATATGCAAGTATCTAGGAGTGGGAAACTCCTTTCTTTTAAAATTACTGGACAGCCTTCATGTATAGGGGGCTCCATGGTATCATTTGGCCTTTACTCAATGTGGATATGGTTAAGACCTCTTCAGTTCTTTTCTGGGTACCCCCTGGAAATGAGAGCAGTCCTGCCTGATGCCAAAGGGAAGATAAACATGGACAGACACCCAGGCTCGGGGCTGGGCAGCCCTTGATTAGAAGGGGGCAGTGGAAGGATCCAGGTAAAAACTTATATGAGTTTTCATCAACATGAAAAATTAATAGCAGATCAAAGGCTAATAAATAGTGAGTTGAAATGAAAGCTGTGTTCTTATCTTATTCTTGTGACTTTTCTGTAGGTTTGAATTTTTTTTTAATTGGGAAAAAAAGAAATTCTCACAGAGAACTCAGAGCTCCAAGAATATGTCTATATCTCCCAGTGTGAGAAGCACTGATCTCCTTCAACCCTTTTTAGATTGGAAAATTGAGGTTCAGAGAGCAGAAGTAACTTATGGGGATGCTACCGGGCTAATTAGTGGAGAATTAAAATTAGAACCTGTCTCCTTGCCCAGACCCTTCCCCATACTACTATGTTTTTTTTTTTTTTTTTTTGCGGTACGCGGGCCTCTCAGTGCCGCGGCCCCTCCCGCTGCGGAGCACAGGCTCCGGACGCGCAGGCTCAGCGGCCATGGCTCACGGGCCCAGCCGCTCCGTGGCATGTGGGATCTTCCCGGACCGGGGCACGAACCCGTGTCCCCTGCATCGGCAGGTGGACTCTCAACCACTGCGCCACCAGGGAAGCCCCTTCCCCATACTACTATGAATTGTAGGGCTTAGCACTCTGACATTCTCACACGGTTATATTTTGCTGCAAGAAATTGGTGAGGATTTCACTATACATAGACCTGAGTTTCCAGAACCCTACTAAGCTGACCTTTGAGAAACACCAACTTGTATACCCCCCATATCACAGGCATAACTGTCCGACAGGAGAAGCTGCGGAGTGTTTTACTCTTAAGCAGAACAAAAATCTCTTTGTTCTCATACTCCAGTGATTAAATCCTCCTCCAGTGAGTAAGTACCACCTGAGGCCGGGCGGGGCCAAGGGAGAGGACCTGGGGCCATGCCCACACCCAGACCCACCTGAAGGCACCTTCGAGGCTCTAAGTCCCGCCTCCAGGTCTGCACTTTAGTTTTTCATCAGTAAAAAGAGAAAATATAAAGCTTAGGAAAGAAGCAAAAATTATTCTATGTAAAAGCACTTTGAAAATAGGAGTATGACAGACGGCCAAGGGGCAAATGAAAAGCTGCTCAACATCACTAATGATTAGAGAAAAGCAAATCAAACCCACAATGAGGTACCACCTCACACGGGTCAGAATGGCCATCATCAAAAAGTCTACAAATAATAAATGTGGGAAAGGGTGTGGAGAAAAGGGAACCCTCTTACACTGTTGGTGGGAATGTAAATTGATACAGCTACTGTGGAGAACAGTATGGAGGCTCCTCAAAAAACTAAAAATAGAACTAAAAAACTAAAAATATGATCCAGGAATCCCACTCTTGAGCGTATATCTGGACAAAACTATTCGAGAAGATACAGTCATCCCTATGTTCATAGCAGCTATATTCACAATAGCCTGGACGTGGAAGCCACCTAGATGTCCATGGACAGATGAATGGATAAAGAAGATGTGGTACATATATACAATGGAACACTACTCAGCCATAAAAAAAAGAATGAAACAATGCCATTTGCAGCAACATGGATGGACCTAGAGATTATCATACTAAGTGAAGTAAGTCAGAAAGACAAACACCATATGGTATTACTTACATGTGGTATCTAAAATAGGAAACAAATGAACTTATCTACAAAACAGAAACAGACTCACAGACATAGAGAACAGATTTGTGGTTGCCAGGAGAGAGGTGGGTGGGAGAGGGATGGACGGGGAGTTTGGGATTAGCAGATACAAAGTATTATATAGAGAATGGATGAACAACAACGTCCTACTGTATAGCACAGAGAACTATATTCAATATCCTGTGATAAGGCATAATGGAAAAGAATATGAAAAAGAATGTATATATGTATAACTGAATCACTTTTCTCTACAGCAGAACTTAACATTGTAAATCATCTATACTTCAATAAAATAAATTTTAAAAAGACATCCAAAAAAAAAAAGAACATAGGAACATGAAACAAAGCAGAAATGTTTTAAGAAAAGCTCATCATTTAAACCATCATCAGGGTTAAATAGCTGAATGACCGAAAGATGTGGTTAGTGCTAAAAGGAGTGAAATGGCTGAGGAGCTGAGAAGAATTTGTGAAGGCTTCCAGCCAACACTATTGTCTCCATCATACCAAGAGGGCCAAGTTCATGGGAAACAGCCAGGGGGAAACACCAAGTCATGTTTCACATGAAACACAGACACTATAGGTATTCATCAGAGAAAATTACATGCGGAGAGGGTGATTCAAAGAAAACCTCCTTCCCCCACTGCAAATATACAGAACTACAAATACATCGCAAAAGGGAACTCTCCTTTGGTTTTCAGTAAACAGTCAACAACTTCTGGAAGCTATAATCTAGTTCTTAAGGGTCTGCACTGACAATTAAGCTGGGGATGAACCCGTTTGACCACAAACCTTAGAAGTTGCACAATGCTTTCCACAAATGTTAGGTTCACAGTTCATTAGAAGGATCCTGGGACCCTGGCCAGCGTGCCAGCCAGCCTTCTGGTGCCTCTTGGAGAGTCTGGCGGTGAGAAATAAAAGTCTGTAAATGGTCTGGGCAACTGAGAAACAAAGTTTATAAGTTGCCTGGGCAAGTCTACTCACTGTTCCTATTTCACAAAGGAAACTAGCATGGCTGGTCCAGCCAGGGGTGGATGACGGTCAGTGGAATGGCTGGACTGACCAAGAAGGTGGTTTCTGGAGAGAAGTGCTTCCGTGAGATTTGCTGGTGCCTAAAAGTGCCACCCCCTGCACCCCTTCCTCAGACCCGCACTCCCCTGGTGATGTCACCCAATCCCACGGTTGCATCCGGCCTCCACCTGCTCCCAATGCACTTTTACCAACCCAGTTCTCTAACCCGGATGTGCCCCCCACCCCACATTTGAACGGCTGCACCTGGAGTCCCACGGGCACTCAGGGGCTCCCATCCCCAGCCCTGCTTCTCCTGGGTTTGTGGTCTCGTTAGACGGCGCTCCTAGACCCTGAGTGTCATTCTTGCTCCTCCCTGACATCCTCATGTCTATGTCGTGAGCCTCCCCTCTCCCTCAGCGGCTGGCTGTTTCATCTGCCCTCCCCACACTGCGGCACCATCCCAGCTGGGTCCTCCTGCCTTGAATTTGTTCTCCTAGACCCTGTCCTCCGTGTCGCCCACAGAAGTAAATTCAAGTTCTTCAGGACAGCGGTGAAGGCCGCCGTTCAGTCTGCTTCCCACCTCTCCTCCCCTCAACCCTCACGTTCCACCAAGGCCAGAACGCTGGTGGTCTCCACACTCACTGCACTGTTTCCAGCCCATGGGCTTCTCCACGCTTCCCCTTTGCCTGCAACACCCTTGGGCAGCCTCACCTCCTAACCGTTAGCTCATCCCCTCCGACTTAGTTCCGGGGTCTGCTCTTCCTGGAAGTGGTCCTGGCCTCCCCGTGGGGTTGGGTGTGGCCCCCTGTGCAGCTCAGCCCCACGAGGTACTCTGTCATTTCGGGCGAGTCCTAAGTTTATAACGATCCCCATCTGTCCCTTATAACTTCATCTGTGAGCTCCAAGACAAGCAGAGACTTTGTATCCTCAATATTCAACAAAAGTGCTTTGAGAATAGTTGCTGGACGAATGAATCAATGATCTGAGTTTACTTTTCGGGGCCTCGAGGAACTATTTCCAACACAAAATCCACAATCTGATAACCCATCCCCAACAAGGGTCTATTGGGGACCCTCGATGGGAGGTGGGCTCCTATACCTCTACTTCTTACCACGTGGTAAACGGCGGCTCTGGGAGGGCTGGGTGATCGGCCAAAGACCTGAGCAGCTGTGCAATAAAGGTGTTGGGCTCGTGGACCAGGGTTGCTATCGAGGTCCACCACTCTACGAACTGAGCTCCCTTCCGGGCCTTAGTCTCTAAAGGAGAGCCTGGACTCAGACCAACTCTAAATTCCCTTCAGGCTTCAAGAAAAACCATCAGCTGTGGCAAAGTGGCTTCACCCAGGGATTCAGAAGTGATGAATGATGAGAAGGGGACAGCCACGTGGCATCCTCTTCCCTAGAGCCGAGGGGGATGGCTGGCAAGGGTAGAGACACATTTCGTTGCTCTACTGGGGGATGGGGGAGGGCAGGTGCTACGAGCACCTGAGCAGAGGCCAGGGATGCCGCTAAACATCCTGCAGTGCGAGGGACAGACCCCACAGCAGAGACGACCTGGCCCCAACGTCAGTGCCGAGGTGCAGAAACCCTGCCTAGAGGTTTAGCCCTCCACCTTTGAGTCCTAATTCACCAATAGGCCCATGACTCAGGTACAGTGGATCCGTCTTCTATACAAAACAGATAGGCAAGCAGACAAGGAAAGGTCACCATCACTGGAGCTCCAAAGAATTGAAATTGTGTGTGTTTAAGGCAAAAAGTTTAGGGTACTTACCTGTTCAGGATTCACCCAGGATTCAAATTTGTCCAGACTGCCACCTTCCAGTCCTAACTAAATCAGGTGGAGGTAGGCAAGGTTGATTCTGGACAAATTTATAATATCGCACCTACTCCCAGTGACCTGTCCATTGCCCTACTGGTTCCTGCCCTCCAGTCTAGTGGAAGGTGTGACACTTTAGTGTCTTGGAAACATTTCCATGAAGATGTCCTAGGATCCTGGGAAGCCCCCTTTGATCTCTTTCTCTTTAATTCCATATTTCCTGTGGTTTCTATTGCACAGCCTATTGCTTTGCTGTATGTGGTTTGGGATTATCCACTGAAGGAACCTGTAACATAGTCAGTCCTAACTGGATTGCAGGCCCTTCCAAGGGTTTCTGTTGCCCCTCAGTTCCCACCACAGCACTGAGTCTGTAGCAGAAATTCATTAAAAACTTGTTTGATTAATTTCCACCTTCTAAGGAGATAATTAGCAAATTACAACAACTAACTCCTGCTTATGAGGAGACTCTACCCCTACCAAGTTTATTCTCATGATTCCTTTTCTCTGCACATCCCCTCACCCCTTGTGACCCTAGCATATTTTAGTAACTCTGCTAGTAGGAGTTTCAGACCGGGTAGGGAGAGGTTGTGTTGCAAAATGGAGAGGATGCTTGGGTCAACAGAAGTTGGAAGGCGCCTTTCCTTTGTACCTGGCTAGGGTGGGAAGGTGACACAGGAACACTGTCCTAGACCCCTCTCCCAGTCCCAGGGGAGGTGGCTGGCCTTTTTGCCTCTTTTCCAGACTTCTAGCAGAAGCAGAAGCAGAAGCCAGTAGTGTATATGGACATGGAGAGGTAAGAGCCAATTGCTGGGAAAAGAGTTTGTGGTACTGGTTCCTTCTTTCTGTATCTTTCCATCCTACTCTTACCTTTCCGAGCTCACATCTGCTTAGGTTGAGACTTGGGACTATAACAACTGGGGATTTTCAGGGTTGTAACATAGGATGTTCCTACAATTGTGATGATACTGGCCACACTTGTTACTGTCAGATACACTTGCATCAGCAGAATGGATGACATTTTGAGGACCACTACCCACTTTCCAAGTCTGTGCACACAGAATGAGAAATGCTTTCAGAAACCGCCTGGTTAGAGCTTTAGGACCAAACTCGTCAAGATAAGGACATTAAAGTGACTCCTTTCTATCAACGCTTGGATTAGGTAGTCACTTGTGAATACTGCCTTATCAAAGCATAGTTAAGGGGGTAGCGGTTAATGCCAGATCCCTGCCTTCAAAGCTGCATTAAATCACCTGTGCTGATTAAGATGCTTCTCATTCTAAGACTCGATGGAATTTCTCCTTGACTAAGAGTCAGGACACCTGCAACCTGGTCCCTGCTTTGCCACTGACTTCAATAATTGACTTCATCTCTCCAGTCTCTTTTGCTAAAATGTGGATAATCACACCTGCTCTACCTGCCTCCCGTTTGCTATGAAGACAAGCGGAATACATGGCAGTGTCCCCTGTCCCCACCCTCCACGTTAGAAAGGCCTCTTGGAACCTTCTGGGTCTTTTCATCGTGCCGATAGAGCCCCTCGCATAATCCCGTCTGTGCTGTTACTGCATGAACGGCCAGAGGCGGGCCCCGGAGGAAAGGAAGAAGCCAAGGCTAGGCTGCCCCCGGCACTGCTTCCAGCCTGAGTGCCCCCTTCAGCGGCCACGGGTCCCCAGCGTCCCCTGGCGAGCCGGGGACTCAGCCCGTCATAGATGCTGTGAGCAGCCACCGTCCTGTGTTCTCAGGGCAGCAGAGAGAGGACCGATGCCCACCTGAGGTCCCCGCCTGGTGCCCCACACCTCCCGAGGCAGCTGGGCGCTTCCGTTCCCGCGGGGCAGCCAGGCGGCTCACACGACCCCCGGCTCCCCCAAGGTCAAGTCTCCTCCCCACCGCGGCTCTCCCATAGCGTCGCCCGCCAGCCTGGCTGGGATCCTGCGCTGTGCTGACGAGCAGGGAACCAAGTGTTGGTGGGAAATGCTGTGCAATTCCTGGGGATTATTGTAATGTGGACTCCCCCTCCATTTACTCATAAGTAGAGACAGCTAAACACTAGATTATAGGGATCAGAAGTTGTCGATTGTTTACTAAAACCAGGAGGGTAGTTCAATGGGATTCAACAGTACATATTCATTACGGGAGAAAGAGGAAGTGCCTTTCAACTTCCCCACTGCGTATAATTTACTCTGACGAATACCCACAGAGTATGTGCTTCATGTCAAATACAAGTTAATTTTCCCTCTGGCTCTTTCCCATGAACTTGCCACGAGGCCATAACTACTTAATCCCACTAGCACTGGAGTTCCAGAAAACTCTTACTAAATTATAGTCCTGGACTCCCTCCCCCTCACGCTGTCCCTTACCTCATCTCTCAGCCTCAGATGAATGTACCTTCGGCTCAGTTTTATTTTTATTACGTCTTTCCTGGGGTCCTGACATCCTCAGAACCACCTCTCCATGCTGTCACCTTCTTCACAAACTTCTTCCTTGGTCTGACCTCCAGAGAACCCATCCTCATGTCTGCATCATAGCAAAGCAAGAAAGCATCACCTGCGATGAACCCACATATATTTGCTTAAATGTTTCAACATACAATTTGGGGGGTTACCATCAAACCTCAGTCTTCAACATTCTCCTGTTGCATGGAATCCCTCTGATCCACACCTTAAACAAGAATCGCCATCCTTCATCAACTCGGGAACATTTCTTCCTCTTAATGTTTGATCATTCTTTTTCTTTTTATGGAATTCCAATTCCATGAGGTTTAAACCTTCTCATTCTGTCTTTTATCATGTTTCTTTCTTTCTCTTAGATACTTTTCATTTCTTTGTCTCTCTGAGCTGCATTCTGGGGAAGATCTTTGGGTATGTTTCTGTTCATAAGTCCTTCTGTCTCATGTTTACAACAAAATGAAGTATCTTAATAAAGCACAGTAAAGTCTTATTTAAAAATTTTACACACACACACTCATATCCTTTAGCAGATTTCAGCATTAAACAGTTGCACACATCAAGTTTCAGCTGTTTATTTATTTATTTTAATTTTTTTTTTTCGGTACGCGGGCCTCTCACTGTTGTGGCCTCTCCCGTTGTGGAGCACAGGCTCCCGACGCGCAGGCTCAGCAGCCATGGCTCACGGGCCCAGCCGCTCTGCGGCATGTGGGATCTTCCCGTACCGGGGCACGAACCCGTGTCCCCTGCATCGGCAGGCGGACTCTCAACCACTGCGCCACCAGGGAAGCCCTATTTGTTTATTAATAAGGTAAATCCCCAAAGATACAACTGACTTTGCACAGTTAGAGAGAAAATATCATCTCCTGCATAAGCAGAAAATTGTGCGGATGGCTTCTGAAAACCCTCATTCTCAGTAGCTTTACAAAAGGAAACTTTCATTTAAAAGTCCGAGCCTTCCTTTCTCATTTTGCTGTGACCTACAAGCACTGAGTGGTCAGCGGGGACTCCAGGTTAGGAGTTGTTTTTTCTGACTCTGACGGAATCACTGAGCATCCCGCTGTCCCACGTGACATCAGGCCACTCTAGGACTCCAGCCCCAGGAGGAGACAGACCAGGTTGGATGCTTATGGCCTGGACCTACGCAATGACAGAAGACTGTATATACATGTATAACTGAGTCACTTTGCTGTACAGCAGTAATTTACACATGTTGTAATTCAACTATACTTCAATAACACATAAATTTTTTTAAAAAGACAGAAGACTGACGTTTCCAGGCCCAGGAAATTATACAATCTTTTGTAGAAGAATCTTCCAGTTCTTCCAGCTATGTCTGAGCTACCTTTTAACCTATCCACTGAGTTTTAATTTCCATTATTATCATGATTTTATTTTTAAAAGTACTATGTTTCTTCTTTCAAATCTGTCTGGTCTGTTTGGCAGTATCGTATTTCTTGCATCTGTTTTTTTTTTGTTGTTTGTTTGTTTGTTTGTTTTTGTGGTACACGGGCCTCTCACCGCTGTGGCCTCTCCCGTTGCGGAGCACAGGCTCCGGACACGCAGGCTCAGCGGCCATGGCTCACGGGCACAGCCGCTCCGCGGCATGTGGGATCCTCCCGGACCGGGGCACGAGCCCGTGTCCCCTGCATCGGCAGGTGGACTCTCAACCACTGCGCCACCAGGGAAGCCCTTGCGTCTGTTTTTGACCCCTCTTTTATTTCTTTAAAGCCTGTGAAGTGCCCACTTTAGATTCTCTAGGGGATATGCCAGTATCTGATGCCCTGAGCATCTGACCTTTCGTTGCTGGTCCTTCTGACTCTTCCTCAGAGGCTTGTTTCCTCCTATGTTTTGTAACTGGGTCTGTGAGCTCATGTCTTACTTACCGAGCTGTAATAGTGGAATCATACAAAGCTTCGGCTGAGTGTGCCGACCTCCAAAGAGGTTTTACTTTAATTCCGCCAGGTGCCCTCAACCCAAGCCCACTGAAAGTTCAAGTTCTTAGCCCTGAGATTTCTGGACAGCCCAGGTGATTCAGATTCATTCCTCAAACCCATGTGAGGGAAAGCCGTGGTTATATGCTTTCAGGGTACTTTTTTCCCACATCTAGAGTCAAGGTCAAAGCAGATGAGTTTCTCTGTCATGGCTTTGCTGGTGCAGAGTTGTTCAGGCCACCTTTTTGCTGAGGGTGGCGTAAATATGTAAGAGGTCTTATCTCCAACTTCCCAACCTGCACGGACCCTTACTCCACGAAGACACTCAAACCCACGGCTCTTGGAAACTGAGACTGGAAAACTCCTTCCTGGGGTCTTTGTATAGAAGCTGCCAGAACCTATTTACCTCTGTGGTTTCCTGGTATCTCTTCATTTTGACTCCTGAGAATTTTCCCTGCTTTCTTGAAAGTGCCGTCACTTGCAGGATTATTTATAATAGTCGAGACATGGAAACAATCAAAGTGTCTCTTGACAGATGAATGGGTAAAGAAAATGTGGTATTTAAACAATGGAATACTATTCAGCCTTAAAAAAAAGAAGGAAATCCTGCTATTTGTGATAACATGGATGGACCTTGAAGGCATGATTCTCGATGAAATAAGTCAGACAGAGATACAAATACTATATGATCTCACCTATATGTGGGATCTAAAATGAAAACAAAAACAAAGCAAAACTCAGAAAAAGAGATGATCTGCGGTCACCCGAGGCAGGAGGTGGGAGAGAGGGAGTAGAACTGGGGGAAGGGAGTCAGAAGGCACAAACTCCCAGTTATAAGACAAATAAGTACCAGGGGTGTCATGTGCAACACAGTTAATATAATTAACACTGTTATATGTTATATTTGGCACTTGTTAAGAGAGTAAATCCTGAGTCCTCATCACAAGAAAAAAAAATAACAACAGTTTTTGCTCTTTTTTCTGGTAAATATATGAGGAAATGGATGTTAGCTAAACTTATTTGGTAATTAATATACAACACATGTAAATCAAATCATTATGCTGTACACTTTAAACAGCGTTGTATGTCAATTATATCTCAATAAAACTGAAAGAAAAATAGGCAAAAACTTTTTTAAAGAAGGTACATTTATATATTTAAAAGCAAATTTTAAAAATTATTGTATTCAATATTTTTAGTTGTTTTATTTAGTATTGTTTTTAGAGGATGCCTACTCCACCATAATGTTGGGAAAGGAAGTTTCCTTCCATATTCAGAATCCCTTTTCCCTCAGGAAAAAAACAAAACAAAACCCGTTAGTAGGAAAAGAAATAGTACCAGAGCCAGAGCCTCCCTCCTCTACCCCAAAGAAAAGCCTAGAAGTCAGTGTACCTAGATATATGAATGTTGTTTGTACCTTGGATTGGGACGCCAACCCAGACATGGGGACAGAGGAATGTCTAAATTAGGCTGCACTCTATTTAGGGAACTTAATCTTTTTTTTTTTTTTAAGATTTATTTATTATTTATTTATCTATTTTATTTTTATTTTTGACTGCATCGGGTCTTAGTTGTGGCACACGAGATCTTTGTTGTGGCGCATGGGCTCCTCTCTAGTTGAGGTGCTCAGGCTCCAGGGTGCATGGGCTCTGCAGTTGTGGCTCGGGGGTTCCAGGGTGCATGAGCTCTGTAGTTTATGGCACTTGAGCTCTCTAGCTGAGGTGCCGGGGGCTAAGCTGCCCCGTGGCATGTGGAATCCCAGTTCCCTGACCAGGGATCGAACCTGCGCCCCCTGCCTTGTACGGTGTATTCTTTACCACTGAACCACCAGGGAAGTCCCTAGGGAACTTAATCTTATATATTTCATTTAAAAAAGGATACATCCTTGCTCTGCTAACATGAATTCCTTGCTAGCATAGTGTAATTACATGGGCCAAATGGAAGACGGATAAAGAAATAAACAGGATCGTAGAGGAAAAATGATATTGCTGAGCCAGAGGATGAGGTGCGTTGGGTGATGTGGTTACTGTCACATGTGTGTGTGATGAGTCCCTGGATACTGGATGCTACCCAGGTCAGGCCCACTCGTAGCCAAATTTAATGGCCTCCCAGAAGAATGGTTTGCACGGTGGCACTTGCAATTGCTGGGGCGTGATTGTCCCGCCAGGACTAAGACCCTGTGGTTGCCTGGGCTTAGGTGGCTACCGTGGTGAGCAAACAAAAACAAGCTAGTTCCTCAAACCGACCCATCGGCCTTGCAAAACAGAAACTGTGTCAAGTGTAGGAGCAGCCATGGGGTGCTTCAGAGCAGCTCAAAACCACTGATGGAAAACGCCTTCATCTTGGCTGGTGAGAGCACACGCTCGGATACTGTGGCAGGACCTTGGGGGAATGTTTTCAACATTCAGGGTTCTTTGCGTCTGCTCCCTTCCATCCTCAGTGGTTCGATGTGTGTCTGTGCGTGTTTGCATGTTCACACCTCCTTTCCTTGTTGGCATTGACCTTGGTCTTGGGAGGCAGTAGACAGTCATGTCACACACTCTGAGTTAAAACCCCAGAGCTGGGCTTCCCTGGCGGCGCAGTGGTTGAGAGTCCGCCTGCCGATGCAGGGGACACGGGTTCGTGTCCCGGTCCGGGAAGATCCCACATGCCGCGGAGCGGCTGGGCCCGTGAGCCATGGCCGCTGGGCCTGCGCGTCCGGAGCCTGTGCTCCGCAACGGGAGAGGCCACAACAGTGAGAGGCCAGCGTACCGCAAAAAAAAAAAAAAAAAAACAAAACAGTGCTGACGCTGACCACCCATGTGGACTTGGAAAATTACTTAACCTCTCTGAGCTCAGCTCCTCGAAATGAGAAACGTGGATAATAACAGTGCACATCTCAGCAGAGGACCAGATGAGATAAGGTAAAGCCCTCAACACATTTCTTGGCAAGCGCAAAGCCCTCGAGAAATGTAAGTTCCTAATGTTATGGGTAGTGATGTTAGTAACAGCAGAACAGCTGTGGAAAAAGTGAGCAAGAGAAAATGCCCTGGGCTCTGGTTTCAACTGACGGAGCACCATGTGGGGATTTTTCTTCCTCCTAATTAGTTCCTGCGTCCTGTCCATATCCTGATTGTATCCTGGTCCTGCCGTTCACTGGTTAAGTGACTTAGAGAAGCGTGTTGCCCAGGATGGGTCCTGAGCTAACCCATCTCTTGGTGATCGCGTAGAAGTTTATTTTTCACTCAGGTAAGCTTGGCTGTAGGTCCAAGGAAGCTGTCCTCCCTGCCGTGGCCAAGGTCACCAGGACCTTTCCATTTCACGCCTCCCAATGAGGAGTCTCCCCAGTCTCCCGGGGGGAGGGGGCGGGTGGCGCCAGAGCCACCCCGTCTTCTGCGTGTCCAGACAGCGCTGCTCCTGGCGGCCCCCAGGCCAGGTCTGGTCCGGTAGCCTTTCCTGCGCCTCACTTTCCTCATCTACAAAATGGAAAGACTACCTCCCAGGGCTGTGAGGATAAGAGTAGGTACAGGGGATGGATAGTACCTTTGTCAGGGTCCTGGCAGGAAGCGGCTGGCACACTGACAAGGATTTATTGTTCCCAGAAGACAGCGAGTGATGACACTTAGTATGGCGTGTGAGCAGGTGTTTGAAGTCCGACTCCTTCGAAGCAGGTCGAGCCCAACTCTAGAGCAGAGAACAAGGGAGCCCCCTGGACGTGTAACAGGGCAGATCTGGGGGTGGAGGCACAGCACACTGCCAGCACAACGCATCATAAACCTTCATCGGGCTTCCCTGGTGGCGCAGTGGTTGAGAGTCCGCCTGCCGATGCAGGGGACATGGGTTTGTGCCCCGGTCCGGGAGGATCCCACATGCCGCGGAGCGGCTGGGCCCGTGAGCCATGGCCGCTGAGCCTGCGCGTCCGGAGCCTGTGCTCCGCACCGGGAGAGGCCACAACAGTGAGAGACCCGTGTTCCACAATAAACAAACAAACAAACAAACAAACAAACCTTCATCAAATCTAAAACGCTCAGCCTGCATCCCCATTCAACTGGGCTTATAGAGTGTTGCTGGCTCCCTGCCACCCCCAAACATGGGTCTGGCTTATTCTCTGGTCTTTCTCTCCCCCTTCACTAAAGCATCTAGAAGAAAGGGTTTTGACTGCAGACCCCAGGTTGTAGCACAAGTCCAGAGAAACAAATAACACAGGACCACCCACGTGTGTCCTTGGATGCACTGTGGCCAGTGTTCCCCTCGGTATGGACGGAGCCGCTGTGTCTCCACCTGGACACGCTTGGCTCCCTGAGGCTCCGCTGAGAAGGATGTGGGGTAACTGGGACCCTGAGGATGCCCTCCCCATGGCTCAAGCCCCCCCCACCCCCTGGACTCTCACAATGGCTCCCAGTGGGCCTCCCCGCTCTGTGCCGACTCCATCCAGACAGCCTTGCTCCCATTTTAAAAAACATTTGCTGCTCCCGCTTTCGCAGAGAACTGAGCCCAAACCTCAGCCTGTTACCCAAAGCTACTCTCTCTCTCCCCTCCTACCACACCCTCCATCCAAGGTCAACTCTAACCATACCCAAGTAGTCAGTTGCCTACTGTTCCCCTCCTCCCAGCTTGGGTCCTGATGGAAAGCCTCTCCCACAGCTACATCCCTAGGCTCCTTTGACTGCCAAGTCCGTGCCAACGTGCTCCATCCTCCCAGGAGGAAAAAGTCCCTTTTTATCTTCCATGGTCTTGTATGACTGTTGTCTGCCTGATGCTGGTGATTTATGTATATGTTTGTCTCCTTTACCAGATTACAAGCATCACCAAAATCATCTTCATTTCTGTAGTCTTCTCATGATGCTTGGCATGGTGTTTAACATGCATAGGTACTCAATAAGTAAATCCATTCTGAGTCTTTTTCAAGAGCAATTCCCGTAAGAGCTGGGGAAGAAGTCTCCACTGGCAGCCCTTAATTTATTTTATTTTGTTTTTTAAATTGAAGTATAGTTGATTTACCATGTTGTGCTAGTTTCAGGTGTACAGCAAAGTGATTCGGTTACATATATATTTATATATATATATATATATTCTTTATCAGTCTTTTCCATTATGGTTTATTACAGGATATTGAATATAGTTCCCTGTGCTATACAGTAGGACCTTGCTTATTTTATATATAGTAGTTTGTATCTGCTAATACCAAGCTCCTAATTTATCCCTCACCTCCTTTCCCCTTTGGTAACTATAAGTTTGATTTCTATGTCTGTGGGCCTGTTTCTGTTTTATAAATAAGTTCATTTGTATCATATTTTAGATTCCACATATAAGTGATATCATATGACATTTTTCTTTCTCTGACTGACTTCACTTAGTACGATCATCTCCAGGTCCCTCCAAGTTGCTGCAAATGATATTATTTCATTCTTTTTTTTTTTTTTTTGCGGTACGCAGGCCTCTCACTGTTGTGGCCTCTCCTGTTGCAGAGCACAGGCTCCGGACGTGCAGGCCCAGTGGCCATGGCGCATGGGCTCAGTTGCTCCGCGGCATGTGGGATCTTCCTGGAACAGGGCACGAACCCGTGTCCCCTGCATCAGCAGGCGGACTCCCAACCACTGCGCCACCAGGGAAGCCCTCTTTCATTCTTTTTTATGGCTGAGTACTATTCCATTGTAAACATGTACCACATCTTCCTTATCCATTCCTCTGTTGAAGGACACTTAGGTTGCTTCCATGTCTTGGCTATTGTGAATACTGCAGCTCTTAATTTAGATACATCTCTCTTTGTTAAAAAAAAAAAAATTCCCCAAACCCAAACCTCTACCAGTGGAGAGATATGGAACTCAGGAGACATACCTGGTGTTACCTGGCATGCCCCGCCCCATGAGAACCATTCAAAGCATCGCTTTGGTTGCACTAGAGTCAGGGTTCTGGGAGGGGCTCAAAGGCAACAGAGCCGGGGTCTTGCATGGCTTGTGACCTTCCACTTCGAGATCACTTCGTCTCGCAAGGAGACGAAGGTCTGGCTGTCCTTAAGATGCTGGGCGAGATGGACTCAGAGACTCTTATTAGGACATTTGCACACACAGGACTCCCAGCAGAAGAGCATGCACTGCCAGGACCCCTGCTTCCCCCCTGCAAGCCTTCTAGCCCACGGTCTATTTGCAGACAAATCTTCACCTTTATCACTGAGCTGCCAGAGAGGGTAGGCTTCCGTCCCATAGAGTCTGGAAAATGGGGGCAGCCTCCCTTCCCAGGATGGCTCAGAGCCTCAGCCCCCCACTCCTCTGCTCTCTCCCTGGGAAGTTGCTGGTCACTTCCTGTCCCCTGATCTGGCCCTGCCGCTGGCCCAAGACGGGAGGAGGGCTCCCCTCCCCCAGTACCCCGACCTCTGCAGTAGCTCAGAAGTCACATCCTGTGTTTGTGTTGTGTATTCCAGCCCAGAGATCCCAAGCCCTGTGCAGACAGCTTCTCGTTCCTGTTCCCTCCCTTTTCTCACAGTGTCCTGGCAAGGAAACTGTGGAAAGGGCACAATGCTTGGTGGAATGGGGAAGTCGGCACTTGGAATATAAAGCATGAGGTTAAGGATAGGAAAGGTCAGAAAGGTTTGGGAAAGGTCAGAAAGCCCCAACTCCTGGTTTCGGAATAAAATTCACTCTGGCTCTAAATCAAAATTCACTCTGGTTCTAAGTCAAAATGTTCTTTCTTTTACGTTCCAGCCACCTGGCTGCTTTCTTGGTGACCTTCCACCATCTGGCGGAGGAGTGGGCACGGGGGGCGGGGCAGGCTCACTGTGCTTTGCTGGCCTGATGATGTCATTGAAGATGTGACCCGACTTTGCATAGAAGAGAGTCCATTCATCTATGAAGCATTTTATATACTTTAGAATGTTGATCTTCCTGTGAAACTCTGCATTTTATGGATGAAATACTGGGGTCTCAGAGATGAGCCAGAACCTTGAATCCACAGCTCCTTCCACTGGCCCACAGCTCCGTGTTCTGCTGAATTTGATGGGAGTCTGTGTCTCCTTTCTTTTGGATTCTTCCACGGTGCAGAGTGTGGCGTTCGACACAAGATAACAGATGCTAAATAAATGTTTGCCGATTACATGGAAAAGCATTTGCACCGCTAGGGGCTCAATAAATATCTTTTGAAACTGATTTGCCCGTGACCCCCGACCCTCCCCTCGGGCTGTGACCTCTCCATCCGGGCTCCAGGCTTGCATTCCAGATGACTTCAAGCAGGTAGGTGGGGCTTCCCTGGTGGCACAGTGGTTGAGAGTCTGCCTGCTGATGCAGGGGACACGGGTTCGTGCCCCGGTCCGGGAGGATCCCACATGCCGCGGAACGGCTGGGCCCATGAGCCGTGGCCGCTGGGCCTGCGCGTCCAGAGCCTGTGCTCCACAACGGGAGAGGCCACAACAGTGAGAGGCCCGCGTACCGCAAAAAAAAAAAAAAAAAAAAAAAAAAAAGGGTAGATGGTAGTTCTTACCCTTACCTGGGACACAGCAGGTCAAAACCTGAACTGTTCCCCCCACTCCCTACCCTCCAGCCCCAGCCCAGCTTCATCTCTTTTGTCTTTTTTCTCACAAATCCTCCCAGCTGGTACTTTCATGACAGTTACCTCATCCGGGGCTCAGTGAGCATCAGAAGCTTGATGGAGCTGCCAAGTTCCCAGCACCTCACGTCCATGGATTTATCAGTATCACAAGATTATAGGATGTCGGAGCTGGAAGCCACCCTTCATTACAGATGAAGAAACCCTCCCCTCAGAGGGATTTGCAGGAACCAGAGGCAAGCACCACGAGCCCCATCTTCACACTCGGCCCGGGTCTGTGTCCTCATCAGACTTGACGTGGCCGTTCTAATCTCTCTGTTCTCCCAGGTGGTTACCTGTCAAGTGGCTGCGTGTTTCAGCATCGCTTTGTCTCTGACCCTCAAGAGACGGTTGACAACACAGCTCTGTAGAATCGGCAGCCCGAGCTTAGACAAAGCTTCTGCCTTTCCCAGAGCCGAGCAATCTGCCCTCCTGCGAAGCTCATCAACTTGCCCCAGCATCTGATGAGACTGTTTTCTCTAGAAACTTCCTAGCAGTTAGCTGGTAGGAACTTTTCGTTACTAACTAAGCAGCACACTCAAACTCTCTTCATTTTATCTAACATCCCCTACAAAGCTAAAGATAACTCAGGATACTAGACGGCTGTGACTAGCTAATCAATTCAAAAAGAGTTATTTAGAGAGTGATTAGAAATGACCAAAAGTCCGTGGACTATGGTTAGACCCAGACAATAGGCACCTGGGCTAAATCATCTACAGGCAGAGACAGCCCTCCGAGGGACACTGATTGGGAATTACTCATGGACATGTGGTCTGCGGAGCTGACCAGGACCAGAGAGCTCTTCCGGCCGGAGCCTCCCTCCTGGCAGGGAGCTGGGAGGGAAATACCACGTTTGAGCACCGGCTATGTGCTTCCCATACACGAGCTCATTGGATTTGATTCCCTCAATAGGCCTGCGGGGTAGCGTCCTCATTTTACAAATAAGAGAACTGACCCATTAAAGGATGTAGTCATTTACTCAGGCTGACGCAGCTAGAAGTAAAGCCAGCCTTCAAGCCCGGCTCTCTCTCTCGATTCAAAGACTAAGCGTTTTCTGTTTCACCTGTGGGCTCCTTCTTTCCCTCCTTCCCTCCCTCCAATCTCTCTCTCCTCCCTTTATCTCTCTCTTCCCTCCCTCCCTCCCTGCCTCCCTCCTTCCTTCCTTCCAAATGCTTTTCCAACGGAAACAACACACAAATCCCAATATACAAAACATACCAGAGTGGAGCTGCTTTGCTTTCTTCATAATTGACAAAAACTGGAAACACCCCAGGTGACCATCAACAGATGAGCAAATAAGCAAGCTGGGGGACATGCCTACCATGGAATACACTCAGCTCCAAAAAGGAAGGAACGCAGCACTGACACACACAGACCGTGGATGAATCTCAGAATAATTTTGCAGAATGAAAGAAGCCAGACACAAGCGTTCATGCGGTATGATTCCGTTGACACAGAAATTTAGAAGAGGTGAAGGCAAATCAGTGTTTGCCTGGGGCAGGGGCCAAGGGCTCACTGCAGAGTGGCTGGAGGGACACCAGTCTATTTTGGGGGTCATGAAAGTGGCTCTGTGTGTGGAGTGTGGGCTGATGTTTCTAGTTGTCACAGCTCATTGAACTTCACACTTAAATGGGTACAATTTATGGTGTGTAGGTTATACCTCAATACCATCGGTTTGTCTTTGTTTTTTTTTTGTTTTTTTGCGGTACGCGGGCCTCTCACTGTTGTGGCCTCTCCCGTTGCGGAGCACAGGCTCCGGACGCGCAGGCTCAGCGGCCATGGCTCACGGGCCCAGCCGCTCCGCGGCATGTGGGATATTCCCGGACTGGGGCATGAACCCGCGTCCCCTGCATTGGCAGACGGACTCTCAACCACTGCGCCACCAGGGAAGCCCTGTTTTTTTTTGTTTTTTGTTTTTGGTTTGTTTTTAAAGCAGAGCTACTTTAATTGAGGAAGAGATGCCTCAATCCCACCTCCTCCCAGACCCCCTGAGTGACCTGCGACCCCCAAAAGGACCCCGGAGCGCTCTGTGGAAATTTACATCTTCAGCAGGCCGTGGACCACACCAAGCTGCCCCATGCAGCCCTAATACTGCCCAGGAGTCGAGGCTTTGTAAAGGGCATGAGGTCTGCTCATTTTCAAGTAAACCATCTCAGCATACTTACTGCGGGCTGCAGAGTTCCACCCAAATCAGGGACAAGCTCTATCATGGGCAAGAAAGAGGTTTCTGGTCCAGTTTTCTTCTCTGTACTGTAAAACGAACGCTAATGCAGAATGGGGAGGTAATACATGAAACTAAGGAATTTTACGAGCGCGCCTGCGTGTGTGTGTGTGTGTGTGTGTGTGTGTGTGCGCGCGCGTGTGCGCGTATGTGATGAGCATGACTTTGCTTCACACCACTTGGGTGCGGGAAATGTTTCATGTCCCTCAGTCAGATCACCTCCAGCTCCAGTCTCCACTGACCAGAGCAATGGGATGAACAGTGTCTGTTTTCATCGTCTTGGGGGCATGCGAGTCCTGGGGTGTTTATCAGTCCAGAGGATTTCAGGAAGCAGCTTTGTCCTTGAGCTTCCTGGTCCCAGCTGGGCATCCAGTGCCCAAACTCCAGTATGCATTTCAAAGGCAGGGGCTTTGATCCCGGGCTGGCGTGGGGGTGGGGGTGGGGGTGGGGAGGGGCTTGCCCCAGGCCCCCAGTGGACACACCTAGTATTCCGCCCCCCATGGAGCCCTGGGCATAGGAGGGCTGGTCACTGCGGCCTCCAGCGGCCCCCGAGCCTCCTCCCTCCCTGGGGCTGAGGGACCTCCCTCCTCTGTTTGCCAACCCCCCAAGGCCCCCCCAGCCAGGCTGCCTTGATCGCCTCCATCCTGGGAGCCTTCTCCAGGACTGTCCATCTTTGTTCCCTAGCAGGTCTGGCAATGGTCGGTGGGGCACTGGCGTGGAAAGCACTCCCCAGGCTTCCTTCCTCTGATGGGAGCAGGCAAAGGACGGCTTCACTTTTGCTCGGTGAATCCACAGCAGGAAAAGGAAGCCTGGACGGGAATCAGCTTCTTTATGAATATGAGAGTTTATATTTATATTTGCGTAAGATCCATGAGTTAAAGAACAGGTTTATCTCTTTCACAGTTGTAACCCCTGGCCTCAGCTTGAGATAGTCTAGGTGACCAATAAATATTGAATGAATGAATGAATAGGAAATGCCTGGAGGACACACACACACTAGAACTTGTCACCTCTGGAAAGGGGAATTCCGTGGAGGACTAACTCTTACTATTATTTATACTTCCATATTGTTTGCATTGCCTAAAATTGTGTTTAGTGGCTCTGTAGTGTTTATGTAGTCTGTTTTAAAAAACTTTTCAGACTGTAAGGTAGAAGCACATGTAAGGGCTTTATTAAGATTGTGCTATACGAGGGAGGTTGTCCTGCATCCACGGTTCCCATTTGGTAGGGTTATATTATTGGATGAGAAAATGTTAAGATAATGGACTTAGGCCAGACTCAGAAAGGTCAGAGTGTTTGGTTAAATATCTCTAGATGTGTGACTGACAGCCGAGTGGGTGACTCGTCTCTCAAACACGACTTACTCATTCTAAATTTAATGAGAAAATTACTGAAGCATTTTATCATTTATCATTTTATCAGGAATAACGATATCCCAGGAGGTGTGAATTATATCTACATGAATTGCAGCTCTTCCAGACCAGTTGAGAACAATCGCTCTTTTATGTTTGTGAGGTTTTAGTCACCCTGTGGGAGTTGAGAGGAGAAAGAAAAAGGACATGCAGACTAAAATCCACACAAGTCAAAGGAGGCCCCGGGAGCCGTGGGTGCTTACAGTGTCTTATTCCCTCTTAACTCTTTAGACTATCATTAGAGGAAGGTCTTTGGTTTCTCTGAAACCCCCAGAGAAAAACCTCTGGGGAACCAGAACCGAGATGCAGCTGATCTAACCTAGACCCGAAGACAGCAGCTCTCCCCACGCTGGTATTCACGGAGTTTCCCGAGGAATCCCCTCAACGTTCTCAGACTAAAACTCAGAACCAGTGAAATCGGAATCTCTGGTGGGTCCAAGCATCCTGTATTTTTTTAAGATCAGTGGTTCTCAAACCCTAGCATGAACCAGAGTCACCTGCAGGGTTTTTCAAACACGGACTGCTGGGCCAGCTCCAGGGTCCGGGGCGGGTCCTGAGAACTGGCCTTTCTCACAAGTTCCCAGGTGACGCTGATCTAGAAGATTCTAACACTCACATGAAGTCAGGAACTGGCAGAGGGCAGAGGTGCCTTCCTGGGGCAGGCCCACTGGAATCGGCTGGGTGCTTAAGCCCAGAGTCCCTGACTTACAGCTAAGATCAAGAGTGGGATGGGATTGAACACTGCACTCGGGGTGTTTGTTGAAAGACAGAGGTGCCGTCAGGCAGGAGTGTGGAGACAGAGGACAGAGTTGGCAGGGGCGGCAGGGGCAGGGGCGTCTGTGGGCCTTAGTCCCCAGGTCCAGCCCCGGGGGAAAGCCAAGACCTCTGTGAGTCTCCGGGGTGAGCAGAGCTGCCTAGCTGCTGTTACCACTGTTTTGAAAGCAGGACAAGCAACTGGAGATGATCAGACTAAGTGAAGTCAGAAAGAGAAAGACAAATACCATATGATGTCACTTATATGTGGAATCTAAAATACGGCACAAATGAACATATCTACAAAACAGAGACAGACTCACAGACATAGAGAACACACCTGTGGTTGCCAAGGGGGAGGGGGAAGGGGGAGGGATGGATTAGGGGTTTGGGGTTAGCAGATGCAAACTATTACATATAGGATGGATAAACAAAAAGGTCCTACTGCAGGGCACAGGGAACTATATTCAATATCCTCTGATAAACCATAATGGAAAAGAATATGAAAAAAAATGTATACATATGTATAACTGAGTCACTTTGCTGTACAGCAGAAATTAACACAACATTGTTCATCAACTAGACTTCAGTTAAAAAAAAAAAAAAAGCAGGACAAGCAGAGCCAGGACTACAGGAGACAAGTGAGACACTCGCTGTGGGCCCCGAACGGAAGTGAGTGCCAAAAAAATTCACTGATTTATACAAGTCATTGTTATCAAAATTTTAATTTTTAAATAATTATAGAGTCACAGGGAGTTGCAACAACGGTACTTCCCCAACGCTGACGTCTTGTATACCGTATCGTACAACATCCAAACCAGGAGGTTGATATCAGAACATTGCTGCTAACTGCACTCAAGATGGCGTTTGTTAACCTGTATTCACGTGGATGGCTGCGTGCACTTCAATGCTAAAGCTCGCCTAAAGCTCGAAATTAATGCCAGAAGTCCATGCTGAGCAAAACATCAAAATTTTAAAAAGACAGGGTCAATTAAAGTCTGTTAACTACCACACCAGAGCCTGAGGCAAAAGGGAAAATTAGTAACATTTTGTTCATCATGGATTTTTCCATTCATTTTGATTTTTTAAAATACTGCATTAAAAGATGATTTATCTCAACAGCTGAGTTTCTGGGGCCCCCCTTAGGGCTTGGGCCTGCAGTGAGTGCCTCGCCCGCCTCACCCCACCCCTGCCGTTGGAGGGAGGGCACCGTGACCATGACCGTGCTTGGTGCACCCCTGCAGGCAGGAGCAAAGGGAAGGGGTCTCTTCCGCTGCTCTTCTCTGCCGACATCTGCTCTGCTTTTGGGGCCAAACAGGCTGGCACTGGCACTGTGATTCAGCCCTAATTACAAGCGGCAAGACATGGGGCTTCCTTCTTGAGGCCAGTCGGGTCACAACAGTCAGCAGCACTGTCCCCTCCCACCAGCCTCTGGCCTCCTCCGCACCCAACCAAGCCATCACTGACCACGTGAGGACAGAGAGCTGTCCCCCTCCTGCAGCTCCCCTCCTCTTCCCTGATGGCACACACCGTCCCCTGAGAGCAGGCTGCCCACCTACGTTGGCATGGAGATGGGAGGAGGGGAACTTAACTTTGCAGGAAGACTAAAGCAGTTAATTCATTCGTTAGGCTGATCATTCTCACTTCTGAGAACCTATCGTGACCACAGGGCTGCCTTTCATCTAAGACTGAGCAGAGAAGTCAGGGTCTGCTTGATTTCCCTCCAAGGCCAAGAACGGTTTCCTTCAGTGAGTATGTTTAAAAGGACAGGGACTTCCCTGGTGGTACAGTGGTTAAGACTCTGTGCTCCCAATGCAGGGGGCCAGAGTTCAATCCCTGGTCAGGGAACTAGATCCCACATGCATGCCACAACTAAGGAGCCCTCGAGCCGCAACTAAGGAGCCTGCCTGCCGCAACTAAGACCCAGCACAACCAAATCAATCAATAAGTAGATAAATAAATATTTTTTTAACTGGTACAGCCACTCTGGAAAAAATAAATAAATAAAAGAATGATCTTCAAATAAAAAATTAAAAAAAGTAAAAGAACAATGGGAGAGAAAACCAAGTTTGTTTGGAGGACAGCCCTTGTGTCAGCAGTTAACAAAAGGCTTCTGTTTTTGCGTACACAGGCCTCTCACTGTTGCGGCCTCTCCTGTTGCAGAGCACAGGCTCCGGACGCGCAGGCTCAGTGGCCATGGCGCACGGGCTCAGCCGCTCCGCGGCATGTGGGATCTTCCCGGACCGGGGCACGAACCCGTGTCCCCTGCATCGGCAGGCGGACTCTCAACCACTGCACCACCAGGGAAGCCCAACAAAAGGTTTTTAATGTAATGGTGTTAAGAGCAAAATACCAAAAAGTAAGGACAATGGAAGTGACTCTTATTCAACCTAAGGCATTTACCAAGTGTTTGCGGTCGGAAAAGCGCTGTCCTGGGACCACAAATACTTATCCCCTGTAGTCTTTGACCCCGTGGCTGGCAACCTGAAGAAGAAAGATCAACACACACAGGGATAACTCTAAGCCCAGGAGGACAGGAAGGCATGTACCCCTTGAAAGGACAGGGCTGACAGCAAGCGCGAGCTGTGATCGGGGCCAGCGCAGCCAGGGAGGAGCTTGCCCGTGCTTCCTTCAGCTGCTTCCTGTCAGTCCTGCTATGTGCAAGTGTGCTATACCGTGCTTGTTGACTTTATCACTTGCTAGTGTTTCAGACATAGGAGGCCAAGTCGTTATTCTTATAAACGGGCCGTTTGTACACTCGTGAACAAGAAGAAATCAAAAACTTCTAGAGGCTCAGAGCAATTCTGATGAGACCATTGTTAGTCGGCCTCAATATTTTGGGGACACGATTTATTTTTAAATCCAAAGGACGCAGGAGGGGAGGAAAGGAATCTGAAGGGGAAGAATAGGCGCTCCGGGGTTATCGTTTTCCTACAAGATTTTGGCTGAGTCTCCTGACCACGTGTGTCTAGCGAAGAAAGACGAATGGTCTTGTCCTGATGCCTCCCAGGCCCCCAGACACTTTCTCCGGGGCCCCTTCTCTTCTAAAGGGCATCCATCTATGCTCACACACGTGACCCGTACAAGAGGACACGGGCAGGACCCACCAGGGCTCTGAGCGAAATAAAGCGGAATCTAAATGTGATCTGTCGAAGTTCCCGTTTGAGAAACTCCGGAGCCAGTCCGCCCTGGGAAGGCGCCGCGGTGGAGGTTTAGTGAAAGTACATCATTTGTATTGAAGAAGGGAAGAGTTAGCGGGAGGGATGAGTCAGCCTGAAGTCCCCGCATGGGGTGAGGCCCCAGCTCCGTGCAAGAGGAAGTCGCGTCACCAGCCAGCAGGAGCCGTTCGGGGCCCTGGTGGGTAGAACCACACAGCAGGCTGATGAGCAGGACCACAGGCTGAGCACCGGGCAGGTCTGCCTGGCCCCGGGCAGTAGCACCCTGTGGTTGCCGTGACAACGACTACCACCAGGGGGCTTAACACAGCAGCAATGTATCCTCTCACAGGACTGGCAGCCAGAAGTCAGGAGCCCAGGTGTCAGCAGGGCCGTGTTCTTCCGAAGCCTCTTGGGGAGGACCCTTCCTGGCCTCTCCCCGGGTCTGCTGGTTCCAGGGGTCCTTGGCTGGGGGCTGCACACACGCTCTCTGCATCCCCCTCATATGGCATCTCCACCACCTGTTTCTCCTCTGACTCTCTGTGTGATCTCTCCTCTTCTCATAAAGACACACATCTGGTGGGACTTCCCTGGCGTTCCAGTGGCTAAGACTCCGCACTCCCAATGCAGGGCGCCCGGGTTCGATCCCTGGCCGGGGAACTAGAATCCTGCCTGCTGCCTGGCGCGGCCAGAAAAAAAAAAAGACACCTATGGGATTTAGGGCCCACGCTCATCTGGTGTGACTTCATTTTTTTTAAATATTTATTTATTTGGTTGCATTGGGTCTTAGTTATGGCAGGAGGGCTCCTTAGTTGTGGCATGCATGTGGGATCTAGTTCCTGGACCAGGGATCGAACCCCGTCCCCCTGCATTGGGAACGCGGAGTCTAAACCACTGTGCCCCCAGGGAAGTTCCCTGGTGTGACTTCATTTCAACTAACTATTTACATGTGCAAGACTCCATTTCCAAAAAGGTCACATGCTGAGGCTCTGGGCAGACGTGAGGTTGGGAGGATACTATTTACCTGATTCCACATTTGCTGAGCAAGTTCTGATTTTGTTTTGAGCTGTCACTTGATGCCTGTGAGTCTTGATACAAACTGAATGCATCCTTGTGGTTTATACAATAGATGCGCTTACTCAGCCTCCACAGTCAGCAGCCCCAGGACAGACCCTGGACTTTCTCAGGTGGGAACTTGCCCTTTGCTGCTTCTGACTCTGTTGGCAGCACTAATAAGAGCTTCACGAAGACAAGAATGCCCTGTTGGTTCTGTGCTGATGCTTGTCCTCACCCAGCACAGTGCCTGCTGTACAAGAGCAGTTCAATCATTTTGCTGAGGAAGTAAATTATAATAGTTAACATTTTAGTGAGCACCATGCTTCATGTGTTACATGAACTATCAGGTTCCATTGCAACAGCAGCACTTCAAGATAACTTTCCAGATTGTTTTGAAATTAGGGAAACTGGGGCTTCCCTGGTGGCGCAAGGGTTAAGAATCTGCCTGCTAATGCAGGGGACACGGGTTTGAGCCCTGGTCTGGGAAGATCCCACATGCCGTGGAGCAATGAAGCCCTGGCACCACAACTACTGAGCCTGTGCTCTAGAGCCCGTGAGCCACAACTACTGAGCCCACGTGCCACAACTACTGAAGCCCGCAAGCCACAACTACTGAGCCCGTGAGCCACAACTACTGAAGCCCGCGGGTCTAGAGCCCATGCTCCGCAACAAGAGAAGCCGCCACAATGAGAATCCCGCACACTGCAACAAAGAGTAGTCCCCACTCGCCACAACTAGAGAAAGACCGGGAGCAGCAACGAAGACCCAACACAGCCAAAAATAAATAAGATAAAATAAAGAAATTTATTTTTTAAAAAAATAGGGAAACTGAAGCTTAGGAAGATTGAGGGGCTTGCCAAGCCCTGGGAACAGAGCTGGGTCTCAAGTCCAGAGAGTGACTAACTAGGTTAGTGTAAGAAAATCATTCTCAGTCTAATCAGTTCTGGTCACACTGACAACACTGACTTCTAAAACAGAGGGTTGACGTCGCTCCCTTGACCTTGCGGATCCCAGGGGGAGGGGCCATCTGTGGGGCCAGCGGAGACTGGACTCTGTTCAGTGTCTCCAAAACTACAGCACCGCTTTCTGAGACTGAGTCAGCAGGGAGACTCCTCCATTCGTCCTTGCTCTCAACATGTCTCTGTATGTTCTCTTCTCTTGGCCTTTTTTCCCACAAGAAGGATTACCTCCTCCCGTCTGCTTGGATCTCGTGGCCCTTCCTAGCGCTCCCACATCGCTCCATCAACCTTGACCTTCTCCTCTGTCTTCGGTTTCTTCTTCCCTTCAGTCCACAAACATGCTCAACGCGTCCTACCCTAAAAGAAAGTCTCCCCTTGATCCTGCTACTCTCTCCAGATGCCATTACTACTTCCTTTTCCTGACAAGAAGAGTGCCTGTGACTGCTGGAGCAGGGGAAGTCCTGCTCTGCTGTGAGATGTCATCTGGGTGGCGGGAAGATGGTGCCAAAGAGGAAGCACCCAGAGGCCAGGACACTCATTCAACACTACCTTCTGACTCCACCCATACTTGGCTTTGACCTTCACCCCTCTTTATATTCTTCTGCAGTGGGTGGGCGGTCTCCTAGAAGCTAACGTCTACCACCCACTCACTCCTTTAGAGTCTGGCTTCTGCCTACACCAGGCTTTCATTAGTGTCATTACTAGTCTCAGAAACATCAGCGCAGGTTCTTTGGAACCACTACACCGTGTTGCTTCTCGAAGTAATTCATGGTTTGGTAGGAGAAACACGCTACATCAGTTGGGAGTTCATCTCACTGCAAGTAATAGAGTGTCATCAACGGTGTCTTCAGTTTATTGCTTACTTAACAGAGGTGAGCTATTTGGGGCTGGTTTAGCCATTCAGCAACATCATCAAGGACCCAGGACCTTTCAGACATGCTCAGTATATTGACGTTTTGTCCTCATGCTTGTTGGTTACTAGTCACACGGTGGCTGCAGTTGAGCCTCACACTGCATTCAAAAGCGGGAAGCAGCAAGGAAGGAAGTGGAAGAAAAGTACTTTCCCTTTAGTAGGGAGAAAAACATTTTCACAGAAACCCCCCAGTAGTGTCATTAGCCAGAACTGAGATGTGGCTGTTGGTCTCAGCTTCCCTTTTTTCTCTGATCTCCTAAATCAGAGCATTTCTCTGATCTCTTCAGGCAAACTTAAAAGGTCTTCTGTGTACCCACTGTACCTCTTGGGTACCTTGATGACAAAACAATGCTTTTTTCTCTTTGTTTAAGTGCCTTTCTTCCTCAATGAACCCCACCTTTCATCTTTTCATCCCCAGGTTCTGATACCTTATAAGTACTTTTCACATACATTTTTGAATGAATGAGTGGGTGAAGGAGGGAAGGAAGAGGCTCTATCTCAAGTCCCTGTTTTTTTCTTTTCTTCCCACTCCTTTTCTACTGTTGGTGTCAGCCCTGATACGTCTTCCAGCCTGGAGTCTTGCATTTTCAACTCCTCCTGGAACTGGGAGTCTCAAATTCAACATATGTAAGATGGAACTTATCATCTTCCATCAAAAGTAAATCCTCTGAAATAGAGATAATATTTTGGAAATCTCTCGGCTGCTTTTCTCCGTTACAATCCCTCATGTGTGGTTTCTGACCACTCATTTCCCCTCTGGAGGGTTTGGCTTGCTGTGGGAGGAATGCAAAGTGGAGGTGGATAATAGCTTTAGAGATCCTGAGCAGTCTTTCAAAAACATTCATTTATTATGGAAAATTCTAAACACATGCAAAAGTAGACAGAAGAGGATAGTAAGTCTTCGTATACTCATCACCCAGCTTCAACAGTTATAAACTCATGATCAGTTGTGTTCATCTATAACCTACTTACTACCATCCTAAAAGGAAATCATTAAATATCCAACCAGTATTCAAATTCTCCTGATTGTCCTGTAAGGGAGAATAATCAGCCACCTCAAAATGTGTCTCTTCGGCTTGAGAATTATTTTTGGGCTAATTGTTGTTAAGAAACAAAAGGCTCAGGAAGAGCTTTTATCTACTCCCCTTAACTGAGGAATTTTGATAAAGGGTCTGTTCAGGAAGAAGTATCACCATAGAAAACTAAAGTATAATAAGGATGAGGCGTGGTAGCCTGGGGGAAATCAAAGTCCTCTCTGTGTCCCATTGTCTCTGTGTGGCCCACAAACATTTGTTTGCCAAACGTTTGCTCTTCCTCCTATAAACTGCCTTCCTTCCCTTTGAAGTCCCAAGCCCCTACCCCCTTCTCCTTCTCTCAGATGGCACATAAACCTCAACTGCCTATCTTGTCTTGGAGCCCCATTCTTATGGAGCCCCCATACTTATGTAATTAAGTTTATTTTCTCCTGCTAATGTCTCATGTCAATCTAATTCTATGATCAGCCAGAAGAACCTACAAGGGTAGAGGAAAAGTATTCCCCCCCAACCCCCCGCCCGTGATCCTTGATTGGTATACAGTTTGTATGAATTGTGATGCAATTAAGACCCACACATTGCAATTGGTTGATATGTCTCTTATTTTAAAATATCTATTTGTTCCCTCTCATCACCCTTTTTCCCCCTTATGGTTTCTTTGTTGAAGAAACATGAAGTTTCTGGTTTTTCTGATCATCCCCCTAAGGGGTGGATTGACATATTCCTCTGTCTTCTGCATTTCCTATAAGTTGGAGGTTAAAGCTATGGCTTGTTCAGATTGAGGTGGACTTTTTGGGCAAAGAGGCACACTCGTTCATTGATGTCAGCAAATGTTGGTGATCATTGCATAGAACCATTAATTATGTGTTGCCAAATTATGACATCCTATCCTTTCTTCTTCATTAATTTGTTAGACTACTTCTTTAAAGAGCTTTCCCTCATCAACTATTTGCTTACGATGAACTACAATTTGACCAGGAAAGGCCACATAAATGAACTCTCCTTCTGGTTGCATTTAGCAGGAAATGATATTTAGATGCAAAAATCTGGTAATAGGAGTGCTCACTCTTTGTGGAATGATCATTGTTCCTAGGTCTTTTCAGTGGATAGAATTAAGAAACACATTTTTTTTTTTTTTTTTTTTTTGCAGTATACGGGCCTCTCACTGCTGTGGCCTCTCCCGTTGTGGAGCACAGGCTCCGGACGCGCAGGCTCAGCAGCCATGGCTCACGGGCCCAGCCGCTCCACGGCATGTGGGATCTTCCCGGACTGGGGCACGAACCCGTGTCCCCTGCATTGGCAGGTGGACTCTCAACCACTGCGCCACCAGGGAAGCCCAAGAAACACATTTTTAAAAGACAAAATGCATCCTGAATTTGTATTTATACATCTGAACTAAAATCAGGATGACGTGTTTTTTTCTTAATCTTGTCCATCTTCCATCTGTGTCTTCTTTTTCCCATGCCCAAATCCTGACTCTCAATGACACCACTATAATTACTGGTTTTGAAACCAAGTAGGACCCTGTGGGGCCCTCCCGGGTGCAAATCCTTTCCGCGTTCCTACGTTTCTTATTCATAGGAAAGAGGCTTCATTCAGCTTCCTTGACCTTTCCTGAGTTCCAAAGGGCAGATTCAAACAATTGCTAATCAGGGAAGGGAGGGAATGCAGAAACAAAGGAGGAGCAACCAAGAAACCACTGTGCAGAAGATGGCAGAGTAGGAGGACACGGAGTTCGTGTCTCCTCACAAATAGGGCACCTACCAGGCACTGGTGGGGGACATTGGACACCTAAGGGGACAAAGGAAACCCCATGTGACCAGGTAGGACGTGGTGGGGGGAGGAGAACTGGAGGCAGGATGGGACTGGCACCCCTGAGGGGTGGCTGGGGGAGGGGAGGGGTGCCCACGCTTGGAGAGGCCCACCCACAGTGAAGGGATCAGTGGGGACCAGGAGAGACCTTCAGGGAATCGGGAGATAGGAGGGGAATGGGGCCAGTGTTTTCCCAGCCTGCCTAGGCCCTGGTGAGCCTGCTGGGGCCCCAGGCCTAAACCTCTGCCCTCCAAAGCCCCCTCCAGCTGCACTGAGCCTAAGCCCCTACCTGCCATCCTACTAGGACGTTTTCCAGCCGAGTGGGTCTGGAGCCTAGGCCCCATCCCCTGCCTAAAGCCTGCCCTGCCTAAGCCCCGCCCTCCCTTCACAGCCGAAGCCTTTCCTGGCCCTTATTTATTTATTTATTTATTTGCTGTTGTGGTTCTGTTTTGCCTTGTTGTTATTGTTTCATTTATATTTTTATTTTTTTCTAATATAATTTTTACTTATCTAATTTTATTTTACTTTTTATTCTTTGCTGTTGTTCTGCTCTTTTTTTTTTTTTTTTTTTTGATCTCACTGTGCAGCTTGCAGAATCTTGGTTCCCAGGCCAGGGGTCAGGCCTGATCTCCTGTGGTGGGAACACCAAGTCCAAACCACTGGACTAACAGAACCTCAAACCCCAGGGAATATTAATCAGAGTGAGGTCCCCCAGAGGTCCTCATCTCGGCACCAATACCTGGCTCTACCCAACCACCTGCAAACTCCAGTGCTGGACACCTCAGGCCAAAAAACCAATAAGACAGGAACACAGCCCCACCTATCAAAAAAAATATGTTACAGATGAAGGAGCAAGGTAAAAACCTATAGGACCAAATAAATGAAGAGGAAATAGGCAATCTACCAAAAAAGAATTCAGAATAGTAAAGATGATCCAAAATCTTGGAAACTGAACGGAGGCATGGATCAAGAAAATACAAGATATGTTTAACAAGGACCTAGAAGAACTAAAGAACAAAGAAACAGTGATGAACAACACAATAACTGAAATGAAAAATACACTAGAAGGAATCACTAGCAGAATAACAGAAGCAGAAGAACAAGTAAGTGAGCTGGAAGATAGATGGTGGAATTACCTTCCAAGGAGCGGAATAAAGAAAAAAGAATGAAAAGAATTGAGGACAGACTCAGAGACCCCAGGACAACATTATATGCACCAACATTCGAATTATAGGGGTCCCAGAAGAAGAAGAGAAAAAGAAAGAGTCTAAGAAAATATTTGAAGAGATTATAGTTGAAAACTTCCCTAACATGGGAAAGGAAATAGCCACCCAAGTCCAGGAAGTACAGAGGACCCATACAGGATAACCACAAGGAGAAACACACCAAGACACATATTAATCAAACTAAAAAAAATTAAATACAAGGAGAAAATATTAAAAGCAGCAAGGGAAAAGCAACGAATAACATACAAGGGAATCTCCATAAGGTTGTCAGCTGATTTTTCAGCAGAAAATCTGCAGGCCAGGAGGGAGTGACAGGACATATTTAAAGTGATGAAAGGGAAAATCCTACAACCAAGATTACTCTACCCAGCAAGGATCTCATTCAGATTTGACAGAGAAATCAAAAGCTTTACAGACAAGCAAAAGCTAAGAGAATTCAGCACCACCAAAGCAGCTTTAGGACAAATGATAAAGGAACTCTGTAGCCGGGAAACACAAGAGAAGAAAAAGACCCACAGAAACAAACCCAAAACAATTAAGAAAATGGTAATAGGGACATACATATCGATAATTACCTTGAATGTAAATGGATTAAATGCCCCAACCAAAAGACACAGACTGGCTGAATGCATACAAAAACAAGACCTGTATATATGCTGTCTACAAGAGACCCACTTCAGACCTAGGGACACATACAGACTGAAAGTGAGGGAATGGAAAAAGATATTCCATGGAAATGAAAATCAAAAGAAAGTTGGAGTAGCAATACTCATATCAGTTAAAATAGACTTTAAAATAAAGACTGTTACAAGAGATAAAGAAGGAAACTATATAATGATCAAGGGAGCAATCCAAGAAGGAGATAAAAGAATTATAAATATTTATTCACTCAACATAGGAGCACCTCAATACATCAGGCAAATGCTAACAGCCATAAAAGGGGAAATCAACAGTAACACGATAATAGTGAGGAACTTTAACAACCCACTTACACCAATGAACAGATCATCCAGATAGAAAATAAGTAAAGAAACACAATTTTAAATGACACAATAAGGGCTTCCCTGGTGGTGCAGTGGTTGAGAGTCTGCCTGCCGATGCAGGGGACATGGGTTCATGCCCCAGTCCGGGAGGATCCCACATGCCATGGAGCGGCTAGGCCCGTGAGCCATGGCCACTAAGCCTGTGCATCCGGAGCCTGTGCTCCGCAACGGGAGAGGCCACAGCAGTGAGAGGCCTGCGTACCGCAAAAAAAAAAAAAGATTACTTAATGCAGCTTTTGGGTGTGGATTGTTTTTGGGGGGGTACTTCTCTTTGTCATCAGGATCTATCTGACTACAGATGTACAGTCAAATTACTGTGAATTAAAGTCTGTTGAAATATCTTACCTCTGTGCATTATGCCACCAACTCACTATATTCTTTCAATTTTTAAAATATTTCTCTTTTCCTTTTTAAATTAATTTTGTTTTATAATTATACAAAATACTTACTTGGCTTCAAAATCAAATCTACCAGACGAGGTATAGTCAGAGAAGTCTAGCTTCCACACCTGTTCTTTCAACTCCATTCTCTTTTTCTCCCTATCAGTAACCTTTTTTCAGAGAAGTCTAGTATAGTCAAGAAGTCTAGCTTCCACACCTGCTCTTTCAACCCCATTCTCTTTTTCTCCCTATCAGTAACCTTTTTTCCCTCTCTTTATGGTTTATCTTTCCATTTTTAAAAACACAAGTTTAGATATATTTATAGAAAGAATATGTGTGTGTATATTCACATCCTTCCCCTTTATCATATAAATGATATATTAACGTTTCTCCACTTATTGATATAATCCAGAAATAACTATGCAGTAGTAGTATATAGAAACTTTCTTTTTCCTTTTTTTCATTTGAATACCTCTTCATTTTGTAAATGTAAGTAATTCAACCAGATCCCTGTTGACAGACAGTTGCTTTGTTACCAAACTTTTGTTCATCTGTGCTGCATGAATAGCCCAGTGAATGCATCTTTTCATATGCATGCTACACTGCCTTTGGGACAAATACCTAAAAGCAGGAAAGCCAGTTCAGTGAATAAAAGCATACGTAAGTTTCATAGATATTTCCAAGTTTTCCTCCATAGGAATTATACATTGCCGGTGGGAATTTTGCATTCCCACCGGCAATGTATCAGAATGCTTGTTTCCCCACAGCTTGGCCAACAGAATATGTGGTCAAACATTTTGCCTTTTGTCAACCTGCTAGGTGAGAAATAGTATCTCAATGAGTTTTAATTTGCATTTTTCTTATTGTAGGCAAGGTTGAGAATCTTTTCATATGGGTAAGGCCCATTTGGATTTTATTTTCTGTGACTTCTCCATTTCTCTAGTCCATGTTTCTATAGATTTTTTGGCCTTTTTCTTTTTTAATTTAGAAGCTATTTTTATATCAGGGATAATAACACTTTGTCTATAGTATTTTTTCCTGGTTTGTTATAATTTGCTTATGGTATTTTTTGCCATGAAAACTTTTTTTTATGTAATCAGATTTACTAATCTTTTCTTTCATTGTTTCTCTATTTTAAGCTTTAGGAAAGTTTTCTCATTTTTTAAGTTACAGAGGAATTCACCCATGTTTCCTTCTAGTAGCCGTAGGGCTTAATTTTTTACGTTTAAATCTCTGATTCATTTGGAACTTATGTCAGTATACCATGTGAAGAGGGATCTAATTTTATCTTTTCCCACATGGCCATCCAGGTATCCTTAAACCACCTACTGAAACTTCTATTTTTCCCCCATTGACTTGAAAGGCCTCCTTCATTGGAAACTGTCACAGACAAATGGATCTTCTTCTAGATTTTCTAGTCTGTTCCTTGGTCTGTGTGTCTATTTCTGTGCTGATACCACACTGATCCAGTTACAGGGTTTTATAATATTTTCCTGTTTCGCCCATTGTTCTTTTTCAGGGGCTTCCTGGCTATTTTTGCTTTTATGTTTTAGTGAATAAACAAACTATTCATTCTTTTTATAATTTATATGGTCATAAACTTTATAATCAGTTTAACCTTCATGAGATTATCAAGACTCCTGGCAATGCAGCCAGTTCCAACACCCCGTACCTACATGCCTCTCAGAGGAAAGGCAGCTGGGGGCAGGGTGGGGTGGAGTTGGGGGGGAACTGAGCATTTGCTCCAGAGAGTGAATCTTCCAAAGACACTGAGACTCCACCTGGCAAGCTGGAAGTCCAGGTGTCCTTTCCAGAACTTTCCAGAAGGTGAGGTCTCACGATTGGTTATGGAGAAATAAAGAGGATACATTTTGTTTATGTTTCAGCACAGGAGGGCAAGTAAATGTTGGTGCTGCTCCTCTTCCTCTTGATTTTCTTGCTTCTCTTTTTTTTGTTTGTTTGTTTTTTTTGCGGTACGCGGGCCTCTCACTCTTGTGGCCTCTCCCGTTGCGGAGCACAGGCTCCGGACGCGCAGGCTCAGCAGCCATGGCTCACAGGCCCAGCCGCTCCGCGGCACGTGGGATTCTCTCGGACCGGGGCACGAACCCGCGTCCCCTGAATCGGCAGGCGGACTCTCAACCACTGCGCCACCAGGGAAGCCCTCTTGCTTCTCTTAATAGCATAAGCATCCTCCTCCTCCTCCTCCAGATTGCAACCTCGGGTTGTCTTTGCCCCCCTCCTTCCCATGTCTCATCCCATCAGTCACCCAGGCCTGTAGGTCCCACCTTCACAGTGTCTTCACGTTTTCCAGGATAACAGGTCAGCTAACCTCAGGGCTCTCACCACTGGCACCCAGCTGTCATTGTCAAAAGAAACACACGCTTTCCAGAGCCAGCTCTGTGTATACACATACACACGGGCTTCTAACCAATTAATTTTAACCAATTAACTTTAAGGAACCAAGGACACCACTCCCCTTATGGTCTTGTCTGTCCACTACGTGACATAAATGTCGATGCTGTTCATTGTCTGATTTTATTTGTTATTTATTTATTTGTTTTTGCCCGGACCATGCTGGCTTGCGGGATCTTAGTTCCCCCACCAGAGATTGAAGCCAGGCCAGCAGTGAAAGCGCTGAGTCCTAACCACTGGACTGCCAGGGATTCCCCATCCTATGATTTTAGAGCAAAGCAGTGTGCCTTGCCCAGAGTGGGGTCACTCACAATCGAAAATCCATTTTCTGTGGGCTGCAGATAGCTCTCTCTTTAAGAAACACGCGTGCTGTATGCACGTACATATATATGTATCCAGATATATAAACATCTGTATACATATTCAGAGGTGAAAAACTAGTGTGTTTTATCTAGGAACATTTTTAGAATCTAAAAATACTCTCAGACGCTACTCTTATGTACGTGTCAAGAGTAGTGTGCACCAAAACCCATGTGCATGCCTTGTTAGTCATAGTACCTCAGACTGCAAACAGCCTAAATGCCCATCAGTGAGAGGATGGATGAATAAATCGGAGTGCGTTCCTTCAGTGGAATTCTATGGGACAGTAAAGAGATCGGACTAGCGATAAACGCATCGATTTGGACGATGGGCAGACATGAACATGGACCAAAGAAGCAGACTCCCCCCTCCCCAGAAAAAAAGAGTACATATGCATAGTTCCCTTTTTGCGAAGTTCAAGACAGGTAAAACCATGTATGATGATAAAATCAGAATAATCCTTGTGGGAGGGGGTGTAGTCTGGGAAGCGGCAATGGGGAACCTCTGGTGGTTGGAGATGCTCGCACCTTCACCTGGGTTGCGGTTCCCTGAGTGTGTAGCTGTGCAAAGATTCACTGACTTGTGTATTTAGTATTTGTATACCTTCCTTGATGTACGTTACCCTTTAACTTAGAAAATCTCAGAGAACCTTCCTTCCTGAATCCTCCAAGACAGCAAACTTCTCTAAGACTCCCTGATCCCCATATATCTGGCACAGGGAAAGCCGTGTTCTTACTCTGCCTTGAGCCCCCCATCTAAGTGTGTTCGATATGATGGCGCCCCCTGGAGCACAAAACAGATTCAGCTGAAAGGGAATTTCTCAGCCTCTTATTTCCCATGTGAGTGGGGGAAATTTAGCTCAGTTTATGGATCATAAGTTGGAACACGACAGGGTGAGATCAGAACTCCCATCAGGAAAACAGAAGTTCTCACGTCAAAGCACACAGCCGGCTTCACAGGCAACTCTAAATTCCTTGAGGGTGGGAGTCATCATCTAATCCTTGTTTTATCCTTTGTGGCTTCAGCACTGGCTTCCCTGAACAGAGTAGAAAATCAGAATGAATGAATGAATGATGCGTAGTGGACGGAGGGGTGGATGAAACCTTACATCCTCAGTAAAACAGCTTAATGATCCTTCCTAAATGTGTGTTTTCTTGGTGGTAGGTCCTCCTCATGGCAGGTCCTCCTCAGGGCTTCATGATTCGAACAAGCCTCTCTCAGCCCCTCCCCTCCAATTCTATTGTGTCTTTGATGAAATATAATTATATCTAAGTGGTATTTTTCTCAGTGTTCCTCCTTGTTGGAATACGTCCTGTTCTCATGATTTGTGTCCCATGGTGAAATTTTCCAGTGATAAGAACTGGCTTATAATCTCACATTTTCTCCTCATGGGAATTGGCAACATTAAGAGTCCAGTTAGTTTGAAATACACATACAAAAAAATATGGATACCTGGGTTTTCACCAAAGGCTTAATATAAAAATCAAACTGTCAAGCTTTTCCACTTGAGAAGAGTGAAGTTCTCTTTGAGAGCCAGCCCCTGCCAGCCTGGGACCTGGGCAAGTCAAGCCCCCTCCACCCAGGGGAGGGGTGTGGGATGACTGGGAATATCTTCCAGGCTGGTGAAGGCTCAGCCTGGGACTGTGGAAGGGAATTGTTTGGTGCAAGGCTGCTGTGTGTCTCTAGAGTTTGTTAGAACAGGAGTTGTTGTTTTAAAATTTTATTTTATTGAAGAATAGCTGATTTACAACGTTGTGTTAATTTATGCTGTACAGCAAAGTGATTCAGTTATACATAAATATATATATATATATATATACACACTTTTTTTCATATTCTTTTCTATTATGGTTTATCACAGGATATTGAATATAGTTCTCTGTTTATCCATTCTATATATAATAGTTTGCATCTGCTAATCCCAAACTCCCAACCCATTCCTCCCCTACCCTCCTCCCCCTTGGCAACCACAAGTCAGAACAGGAGTGTTTTTCAAGACACGCTTGTCCACTTAAGTACTGCTGATGTCCTTAGGCCACAGGCTGAGGAAGGAAGACCCATGGGTGCCTACTCTTTGCCACTTCCTAGAACATCTAGAACGTTCTTTCACTTTATCTGACACCTATCCTTAACCCTCCACAGAACCGGACTCCTACTGCATGTTGGATCAGAACCAGAACTTGCCCTCAGCACATTGACTTTTGGGGCAGGACCCCCATTGTTGTGGGGTTTTCCTGCACACTGTAGGGTGGTTTGTAGCATCCCTGGCTTCTACCCATTGGATGTCCGAGTACGACAACCGAGACGGCCCCCAGTTGAGAAGCATTGGATTAAACTGACCAGATATGAGGGCCTATACTCAAAACCCAGGAACAGACTCCCACTGTCTCTGCCCCAAACTTCCAACACCCTCTACTTCTAAGCCCCTGGGAAGGGGGCAGTAAAACATGAACCCCATGACTCCATGATAGCCATTGGGTGGGGTAGGGGTAGAGACTATCAGATATAAGAAGGCAACAAAATGCCAATTTTTTGACAATGTTTGGTGTCCAGGAACTCTTCTGCCTGGAGCCAGGCCACAGAGGACTCACACAGGATTGCAGAGCTGGTGAGATCAAGGAGTGCATTTAACCAAACTTTCTGAATCAAATCTAAAAGCCGTAGATGTAGAAGGAATCGAACGTGAAATCTCCCTAACTAAATGCTTTCTGTGATTCAGTTCCTGGATTCAGAGATGACCCTGCATGTCTGCAATGCCTGGGTAGCCCGAGAGCCACGGTGGGTGTGGCAGCATGGCCGGGAGGTGGCCCGGGAGGTGGCCCTCACCTGTGCCGCTGCCCCTTCCACGGCCACGATGGCCGCTCTCACTGCTGCTCCGTGCCCCCATCTCATCTTGCCACAGTGACTGTGGGGACTTGACTCTGTCTGAGCCCAAATCCTTTCTCCTTTTTAGAAAGAACCCTGCTAGTTCCTTAGCTACAGAGGGGGCAAAGGACCAGGCCGGATGCATCATAATACCTCACCCCTGGCCACAGTGACCCTCGGCCAAAATCCTTTTTTGACATCTTCAAAGTTGGGAGAGAATCCTCCTCTCCCCTCTGGTCAGGGACTGTTGAAAGGCACACGTGAGGCTGAGTGTCCCATGTGCTATATTGTCCATCACGTGGAGAAACCCATCTCCATCGGGAGGACCAAAGCATCACCTGGGGAGAGGATGTCCTGCTGACTTTGAGCCCTGGTCCTGGCTTCCACGCTGCCCAGTCCTGATCCCAGGCTTCCTGCATGTGCAGAGCCTCATCTGAGTCCATAAAATCCCCAGGATCACTCCAGTAAGTGCCCCCCGCTTTTATTCTAAGCAGGTGTGAGCTGGAGTCTCGTCCACTGTAACCAAGAAAGTGCTGGTGATTCTAGACTGGAAACGCCATCAAGGACAGGACTCGGTCTCACCATTTTTGTTATCACTCACAGTTTCCATCACGGATGGATCTCAAAACTGGTTTTCAAGGGACACTTGTTGATTAATTCTGAATGTTCTAGTCTGAACAGTGGCAATCTGTAAACAACAGTCTTCACGTGGTTGAATAAACCAGAAATTTACCTGCTTTACTATCCCCAAACCAACATGGCTTCGTCTTGCCTGAGAGGAACTGTGCTCGCAGTTAAGGACAGCCTGTCTGTGGCAGGTCACCCTGCTCATCTCCGAGGTGACTCGGCTGACATCCTGGACATGGTGACCTTCCTCCCTTCATGAGGGTCATTCTGAGGCTGGTTAGTCTAAGAGGACAATCTTTAAAGCATGGAAGGACTGTTGTATCATGGGTATATCTGCCTATATTCCATGGATAATATTACTTTTTAACACCTATGTTAGTATTTAATTAGCAGTTAATACATACATTATATATACATATAATTATGTCTAGTTAGATGGCACATGGAAATCGAGAACTCATTCCACGACCCTCAAGTTCCAATTATTTGAATGTTTTTCATATCACTCATGGGGGCCAAAAAGCTTGTGTTGGCGGGTGGTCTCTGTGGTCCAGTTTCTTCATCTGTTGAGACCATTTCTCCACTGTTGGGGTTTTTGCCGCCAGCCCTTTACGGACAGAAGACTCGACATTTCCAGTCTCATCCTTCAGTGGTCAGCTGAGTCCTCTGACCACTCCAGAATCCACAACTCACAAAAAAGTAAAACAAACAAAAAAATATCAACCATGAAGAAGAAGGACAATCTCTGCTTTCTTTTCTATGAGCTGCCATCTTTGTTTTTCTGATATTTATGTCTTAACTTCTTATTTAATGCAAGGGAGAAGCAATTCTAAGATCTGTGCCTCTGAGCTGCAAGATATTATAAATTGTTGTCAGCAGTTGCAAAGAAAAAAAGTAATACCTTAGACTCCCATATTATCATGCCTTATTCCTCCTTTTATAAACCAAAGTACAGTTGCTTTGTCATTTTGGAAAAAGATGGGTGTGGTTTAAGAAGCTCCCAAGGACTCACCCAAACTTCAGGTTTAAAACCTGATTAATTTAGTTCGTTCTGGCTCTTGGGTCAAAAAAGATTTGAGTAGTTTTGAGAGGGACATGCTGCCTTGTGGGTAAGATGATTATCCTATAAGATGGAGGGTTGGATAGAAGCTGTTGAATACTAAGGAATGCACAGATATGGGAACAGAATAGAAGAAGAAAAGTAAGTAGGGAGAGTAAAGGCAAAGGGAGCAGATGAAAGAAGTCTCATCACAACATAGGTCAGAATGTCTCTGTTTCAAAGTACATTTATCCTTTCTCCTGCATTAAGTTCCCATTAAGGATTTTTTTAAATGGCAATTTCTCAAATTTCCTTAATCATGTAGCTTAAGCTCCACAGCCCAGCATGGCTACTATCAAAAAAAAAAAAAAAAAACAAAACAGAAAATAACAAGGGTTGGTGAGGATGCGGAGAAATTGGAACCCTTGCGCACAGCAGATGGGAGTGTAAAATGGTGCAGCCACTGTGAAACACAGTATAAAGGGTCCTCAAAAAATTAAAAATAGAAAATACCACATGATCCAGCAATTCCACCTCTGGGTATATACTCAAAAGAACTGAAAGCAGAGACTCAAAGAGATATTTGCACACCTGTGTTCATAGCAGCATTATTCACAAAAGGCAGAAACAACCCAAGCGTCCATCAATGGGTGAATGGATAAGGAAAACATTGTCCATACAGTCAATGGAATATTATTCAGCCTTAAAAAGGAAAGAAGTTCTGACACATGCCACAACATGGATGGACCTCGAGAGCTCTGTGTTAAGTGAAATTAGTAACGAAAAGACAAATGCAAATATAAGCTCTATCATTCTGCCTATATGAGGTACCTAGAATAATCAGATTCAGAGAGAGAAAGGAGGAGGGTGGTGGGCAAGGCCGGGATGGGGGGAATGGGGAGTTACAGTTCAATGGGTACAGTGTTTCAGTTTTGCAAGACGAAGAAAGTTCTGGAGATGGAGGTGGGTGGTGGTGATGACTGCACAGCACTGTGAATGTACTTAACACGACCAAACTGTACACTTAAAAATGGTTATGACAATACATTTTATGTTGTGTGTATTTCACTACAATTTTTTTAAAAGCCCACAGCTCACGTCCCCCTTCTGGAGTCCAGGGTCCCACCTGCCAGATCTCCACGCATCACCCTGAAATGCAACAGGTAACACCTGGGACCTTGTTGGAAACGCAAATAATCGGTCCCACCCCAGACCTCCTGAATCAGAAACTCGAGCCCTGGCATTATAGTTGTAACAAGCTTGCAGGGTGACTCTGATGTCCCTCAAGTCTGGGAACCGCTGCCCAAGGGTGATAGATATGGGGCAGTCAGAAAGGATATGCTTGAGGTTCAGGATATGTCTTGAAGGTGGAGAAAATACAACTGGGTGGTAGGTTGGACGCAGAGTAGAGAAGAGGAATCAACAGGCAGAGGCTGAATAGATTTGAGTGAATGAATGTGTTTTAAAACTGTTCTGCTGAGGGGGAAGGGTAAGCTGTGACAAAGCGAGAGAGAGGCATGGACATATGTACACTACCAAACGTAAAATAGGTAGCTAGTGGGAAGCAGCCGCATAGCACAGGGAGATCAGATCGGTGCTTTGTGACCACCTGGAGGGGTGGGATAGGGAGGATGGGAGGGAGACGCAAGAGAGAGGGGATATGGGAACATATGTCTATGTATAACTGATTCACTTTGTTATAAAGCAGAAACTAACACACCATTGTAAAACAATTATACTCCAATAAAGATGTTAAAAAAAAACAACTGTTCTGCTCTTTTTTTTTTTTTTTTTTTTTTTTTTTTTTTGCGGTACACGGGCCTCTCGCTGTTGTGGCCTCTTCCGTTGTGGGGCACAGGCTCCGGACGCGCAGGCTCAGCGGCCTTGGCTCACGGGCCCAGCCGCTCTGCAGCATGTGGGATCTTCCCAGACCGGGGCACGAACCCGTGTCCCGTGCATCAGCAGGCGGACTCTCAACCACTGCGCCCATCAGCAGGCGGACTCTCAACCACTGCGCCACCAGGAAAGCCCCTGTTTTGCTCTTAATTTTTCTTCGTTTCACTAGAGTCAGAAAGAAAAAGTAAAAGCCTGCTTTCTCAAAGCATCAGGTTGGAGAACAGGAAACAAGCTAGGATGGTTGGTGTATAATCTTTAGAAATCCATGCGAGGTAGGCCTTATCCAAATGCGTACTTAACTGCACACATGGCAATTATGTAGCAGGTAAGTGGTCAAGTCATACATTTGCTTACTGACAGGCCTGGTGACGTCACACACAAAACCCACACTCACAACACACCCCAGAGAGCTCTGAGCGTGCCTCTCTTCTTTCTTTTTATACTGATGTCAGAGGGGGAGTGATGTAGACAGTGGCCCGAGACTGAGGGGTTTCTGGGACTGGGGACTTTCAGTTTGAAAACTGGGACAGTCCCGGGCAAATCGGGATGGTTGGTCACCCTACTTATAACCCAGACTCATAGAATTTCAAACCCAGAAGGAGAGCTCTTCTGGTCTGTGGTTCAATATGCTGGCTATAGATTAGAAACACCTGGAGAGCTTAAAAAATATATGATTCCTGGGCCTCACAGTAGACCAGTTAAAATCAGTATCCCTGGGCACAATACCAGGCATCAGTCTTTGTGAAAAGCTCCCCAAGGGAGCATTGAGAACAACTAATCTAATCCAACATCTTGACCCAATAGAGGAGGAATCTGACGCCACAAAAAATTATTTGTCCACGATCACACAATTAATTAGGGGCAAACTCAGGGCTCCTGACATAGGCCAGTGTCCTGCGCCCACACACAGCACTTTTGTAGATAATAACAGATGATTACCTGCAATTAGCCCCTGCCCAGGGCAATTAACTAGGACAACTCATTCCCACACCCCCTGTCTGGGCCTCAGTAAAGCTGACCCCGCCGAGCGGCCAGCTGTGTGCTCACGGCTGAGATCCAACCCTCTCTTCTCTTGCTCCCTTCCAACTTTCCTCCCTCCCAGCTGCTCCTGAAGGATTGAGACCTAGCCCCTACTCCTGGCCCAGGGATGCCCTCTGCCCCTGGTTACAGATTTGGCCTCCGCAGTTCTGACCCTGGCATTCTCTCCCTTCAGCCTCCGGAGGTCCCTCAGGGCATCTGCTTTGGGCACCTGGGACCACTCACCTGGGTCCAGGGACCATGTGGCGGCACCTCCAACCAGCAGCGGCGAAGATGAAGCTCCTTTAACTACAGAGCTGACTTTGTAGAACAAGCAAAAGCCACAGCAGCCTGTTTCTCATGACTGGGGGAGCCTGGCTGGCTGACCACTTGCTCCACAGCCCGAGACAAGCCCCACTGCTGAGGACGCAGAGCCTCAGAAGGAAATAACATGCCCCTGACCGGTGAGAGCCCTAGCAAACTGGGCCAGGAAGGGCTCAGCTGTTACCCTGACCAGGAAAAGGCCCCGGAAAATGTGAAGGAAGTTCGTGTCACTCAAAGAGGATGACGTAAACCCTCAGAAAAGAAATAAGCAAACAAACAAAAGAACAAGTAAAGAATGAAACTGGCAGTGTTGAAGGAGATTTCTAGGTCCAAGATGGAGCCTCTCCTGCCCCGGGTGCCATGGCACATATAACTTTCGTGTCCCTGTAAAGGCCCACTTGACCTGGATTTTCAGGGTAAATGCGGTCAGCTGTCCCCACCCACCACGCCAACTCTGGGCTTCTCATCCCAAACCAGGTTGACCCTGCGGCCCCAGACAACTCGATGTTTTCCATTTTTCTCTTCCTTGTTTTTTATTCTTTATCCTATAAAAGCTTCCTGCCTTCTGCCCAGTTTTCCAAAAGGAGACCGTCCACTTCATGAAGTGTCAAGTGTTTGTATCACCTCAACTGTCTTCTTAAGTCATTTTTTTAGCAGAAGAACAATGAGAAGCCCACCCTCAGCCCGGGGGCTCCTCCCCCCTCCCCGTGGCACAGCCGGCTTCCTGAGGACACGGTGCTTCTAGGGCCACCGCTGGGGCTTTGGGCCTTCACTGCCCCGCCTCCTCGTTTGCGGTGGTTTAATGTGGTTTGTTCCCCTGTCATTAAGTGTTTTCTCCTGGTCCTTGTGGTGCCTTAACTTGGAAGAGGATGCCGGTTGGTGGTCTGTGGTCTGTGGTCTGTAAACCACACGGGCCCCATTCCAGACCCACCGAACTCCCAGGGAAAGCATCCCGGAATTCGTGTTTCTCGAAAGCTCCCAGAATGACTGGGATGCACAGGTATGTTTGGGAAACTCTGGCGTGATCGATACGTTGAGAGATGGTTTCTTTCTGTTTAAACACCCCCACCCCCTTCCTGGACAAACGCCAGGGTTCCAGGGCTTGGCTCACTCCAAGGGCGCGCGGGGTTCCAACTCATCCCCTAAGGGAGTTCTCCGAGCTGAGTCCGGAGCGCCCTTCTTTGAGAGCTGTACGTGGGTGGGTGGAGCTGTCGCGCCAACACCCCACTCCCTTCGAGTGCTTAGTTTTGGATTCCGGCAGCCTTTAAAATTTTTTATTTTATTTTTAAAGTCAAATTTTAAGGAACAACGTCTAAAGCATACTTCCTTTAAAAAGGGGCCTGTCGGCCTTAGCTTGCAGTCTGATCGACGGTCCAACAGGGGGCGCCTAAGCCCCGCACCGCACCGTGCGCGCCGCAGGCTCCCCGCTGGTCCTGGTCTCTGTGCTGCGCCACCTGGGGGACAGCAAAGCTTCCCGGAAGCCCTTGGCTCTCATCCTTCGATCTCAGGAAAATAATTGACACACGTAAAAACCATGATTTTCAAATCGCTACGGATAATGAGGAATGTTACTACTGGGAGGAAGTCATACAGGTGCAGAGGAAGAAAAAGGGTTGAGGCTTTGCCCCTCCCAGGGTCTTAGATTTAGTAAGTTTTAAACGAAATTAAAGAATTAATTTATGTTAACTTATTAAAGTTAACGTAAATTAGCTTCTTTATTATAAGTTTTCAGCCAAATTAGGAATTCTCTTTAGAGTGAAATTTTAGCTATCAAAGGAGAGGTTATTTTGGAGGGCATGAGATTTTCAAGTTCAGGCACTGAGATTTCAGCCCTTCTGACTCCTATGAGCACTAACACCCATCCCTGCCACACAACATCTCCACTGCTGGTGGGTGCACATCGGAAACTCGAGCTAGACGTGGGCAGACAGGCTGCAGGAATGACCGAGGGTGGAGGGAGGGCCCAGAGAAGAGGGCTGGGACCTCTTTGATGGATGACGGGGCAGGGATGGCACGGATGGGCCTTCAGAAGGCAGGTTGGGTGTCCTCTCCTCTCCCGTTTCTCCATGAGCTGGTACAGTCTACCTGGGGGCAGCATACATGATTCTGGCCCGATTCTACCTGTGTGACCCGAGACAATGACTCCACCTCCCTGGGCCTCAGTTTTCTTGCCTGTAAAATGGTGTTGATGCAGAGGGAGTAGCCATCGAGTGTAAACGTTTCATAGCAGAAAGCATCCTAAGACATTTTTTTCTGATCTAAGCTCCTTGCCCTTTAATTTTTCTCATAAAACCTCCTTTCTGGACCCTGGGTCTCCCAGCTCCCCCTGGATGAACATATTTAATTGTCTTAAAACACATTGCCCTAAACAAAGGCAGTGTCCCCGACGCCATTCTCACAGGGACTTGCAGACTCAGTGCTGTGTAATTGTATTCTTTGTGATAAAGGCAACTCACTAATTGAACACCTCAGTATAATTTAGTGTTTCTAACTCTGTAAGATTTTTTGGTAGAATAAAATCTTAAATAAGAAAGACATGTAACAGAGAAGAACAAACCTGAAATGTACATGATGGCCCATTCTCAAGACTCTGACCTTCAAAGGGTCAGAGACCCTTTGAAGACTTTTTATTCACATAGAGGTAAGAAGTGGCAGAACAGAGAATAACCTTTGCCTTGTTGGGGGTTTAAGGGAATGTCCTGACCGGACTTACAGGGACAGCAGCAAGAACAAAGGATTCCAGCACCAAGAAGTTTACAACAACTAACCACGCCCCCTCCCCTTTTAGTATAAAAGAAGCCTGAATTCTAGCTCGGGTAAGATGGTTCTTTGGGATACTAGTCCACCATCTCCTCGTCTGCTGGCTTTCTGAGTAAAGTTGCTAGTCCTTGCCCCAACATCTCATCTCTCAATTTACTGGCTTGTCATGTGGTGAGCAGTATGAGCTTGAACTCAGTAACAGACATATTTTGTCCCAATTTACAGAAATGTGGTCACTTCAGCTATTCTAGCTTGTTCGTATGGGCCCAACATCCCAGGCTTTAGAGCTTTTTCTGCTCTTGATTCTATCACTCACAGTGGATGACAAGCTTGTACGGTTTAGTATTGGAAGGGACCTTGGAAATCAAGCTGATCCTCTTATTTTTGTGTTATTTGCAAAACTGATAAGCATATCTTCCATGCCTTTAAGAAAATACTTGAGAGATTTAAATGTGTCAGAGCCATACTGCCACAGGGGAGACCACAGCTGGAGACCTCCTTCCAGGCTGGCATCATTTAGTAACCAACACTCTTGTTTGTGGTTGCTCAACTAGCCTTGAGGTTACTTATTTGTACTATGGAAGTGTCTACAATTCTTTTTGTCTACATAAAGATCAGGAAATACTTTCTCAAAGTTTCTTCTGTTCTCAAAGTCGATATCAAAACATTCTCCTTTTTAATGGTGTCAAATTTTATATTAGAGTCAGTAACAGTTCAGCTGAAGGCTAAACTTGTATACAAACTAGATAGCAGCTATGCGATTGTGTGTGCGTGTGTGTGTGCACACGCGCATACCCACAGGGGCACGTGCACTGGAGGGAAATAGACCAACACCTCGATGGTGGTTCTATTAGGAAGATGGATTATAAATCTTCTTAAAATTTACTGTTAAGATTATACTACTTTTACCATTTAAAAAATACTAATCATAACTTTTTAAACCTTCAGGTGAAAGTACATCTGTTTCCCGGCACCTTCCGTTTTGTCTTGTGGCTCTCACGATGTCTGTCCTGGAAGTGGTCTGGGCAGTGTTCCCGAGTCCTCAGAAGGAGCAGGCTCACTCCCCACGGGGAGCGTGTTTGGTCAGTGATGGATGAGCAACGGCTTTGCTCGGGCTCCCGGGATGCAAACGTGTCCCCTGTTGACGATGGAGACCTTCTGATTATTCCGCTTTGGTGGACCCACTCCGGCACCCCAGGCAGTCACCCAGCTGATGTTTATCATTGGTTATAGAGCAGGTGAGGGAGCACACACTGGCTCAGAACAGGATGATTTGGGGGATATGAATTTGTTTTGTTCTCTGGAATTTTCTTTCCCCTACATTTCCCAAGAATGGAGCTAGGGCTCCTTATGTTTGTAGAGACCAAAGGCAGAAGCCCCTTAAAGACAACCTCTCTTCCTATTTGTTTGATGTCTGCTTTCACCAAGAGTCTAAACTCACTGAAGAGATTATTTGAGGTTTCTAGAGCAGGATGGAGACGAAGTGAGTGTCTTTCCAGGGGGAAAGGGGGCTGTAAAGGGAGATAGGCCAGAAATTCCCAGAGACTGGCCGGTCCCTCCAGCAGCGGGGACCAGCCACTGGGGAATCCTGTCACCCAGACTTCCTGACCAGCAAAGGGTAGCAGAACGTGGCCAGCCACTGACCCTCTGCTGTGGTCAAGACGGACCGGAGACTACAGGCCTGCTTGTGTTTGGGGGGGCCTCAAAAGCCTTCCCAATTCTTTTGCTACCCTAGGCAAGGGGCTGGAATTCCTGTAATGACAGAGACAGAATTTCCTGCCAGCTCAGTGGAATGGCAAGCTCCATTTTATTTGATTTATTGAAAATAAAGAAAGGTGATACTTCCTGCACCCTTGGGTTAGTGGCTAATTGATTCCTGAGACAGTTGTGAATTCACTGCGGGCCTGGAATGCAATTCAGATGGATAGGAAATCAATGTCTAATTGTTTCCTTCCTCTTCGTTCTGAAGCATTCACAAGTGATAGGCGCTGGGGATGCCATGGAGAGAGGATAAGAGGACACAGCCCATCCTCAGGAGCCCCTGGTCTGGGGAGGGGACAGCCGCATGGTGGGAGGGGGTCTCTGAGGGAGGAGCGGAGAGGGGGTCGGAGGAGGGGACGCCATCCTGCCTCCCCCTGCTTGGCCAGGGCTGCTTTGATTCTGTGCTGGTACCTTGCTGAGCCTCACCTTGGAAGTTGCTAATGCACACGGTGGGGACTTGAATGAGATACAGGGAAATTTTAAATTGGATTAAATCAGTGTAGCTCAGGTCGGTTGTCGGTGCCCGGAGTGTGTTGCTGCAGACGTGGGGCCCCATCAGGTGACTCTGCTATCACCTGGCCCTCTTCTCTTTCCAGCCCTAACTTTCTCTTGCCAGATTTGCTTTTGTTGAGGGCCTCTGCGTGTGGACAGCACTGAACTAGGTGAGAATTGGACCGACTGTGAACAAGATGAGTCCAAGGGTGGTGAACAAGATGACACTCCGACTCTCCTTTCTCCGGTGGAGGGTCCGCTGGATCTGCCGCCTCCAGGAAACCACAGAGGATGCTCTGACCTTAAAGCACGTGAGAACTGCTAGATGAGGGCCCTAAAGGACATAGTCATTATTCGTTTTTAAAACTGAGGTGCGGGGCTTCCCTGGTGGCGCAGTGGTTGCGAGTCCGCCTGCCAATGCAGGACACACGGGTTCAAGCCCTGGTCTGGGAAGATCCCACATGCCACAGAGCAGCTGGCCCCGTGAGCCACAATTACTGAGCCTGCGCGTCTGGAGCCTGTGCTCCTCAACAAGAGAGGCCACGATAGTGAGAGGCCCGCGCACCGTGATGAGGAGTGACCCCCACTTGCCACAACTAGAGAAAGCCCTCGCACAGAAACGAAGACCCAACACAGCCATAAATAAATAAATAAAAATTAAAAAATAAAACGGAGGTGCAATTGACATATGACATTATGTTGGTTTCAGGAGCACAACCTAAGGATTTGATATTTGTATACACTGTGAAATGACCACCACAGTAAGTCTAGTTAACATCCATCACCGCACATGGTTACAAAATTTGTTTTCTGTGATGAGAACTTTTAAGATCTACTCTTTTAACAGCTTTCAAATATACAATACAGTATTGTTAACTCTAGTCACCATGCTGCACCTTATATCCCCAGGGCTTGTTTTTGTAAGTGGGAGTCTGTACCTTTTGACCCCCTCGTGTTCGCTCTTCTGAAGCTCCAAGTCCAAAATGAAGGATGATGGAGGAACACTGTGTAGGAGAAACTTTCACTAGCTTCCATGTCGCATGTTTTCATATGTGGTTTTTCCCTTTCACACAGCTCTCCAACCATGAGAAAACTAGCTCAGAACATTCAGAAGTTGTCTGGGTTCATCTTCTCTCCATCGCCCTGCATCTCCTTGCGAGAGAGTGAATTAATAAGTCAGGAGTTAGGACCCAGAGATATTTCTGAGACTTAAACGACCTGACAGCCGACTAGAAATCAATGAGGTGTAGTTTCAGAGACATCGCACTGACGGGAGCTGGTTCGACCCTATTTTACCCTGTCCAGGTGTCCACTTTCCCCGGGTTCCGCTCTGAACTTTGAAGCACCGCATTTTCTTGTCCTTCCCGATGGAAATACCCTGTTATTAAAAAGGAGGGAATTATCTTTCTCAAGCTGACATCATGATGCTGGCAGAATTTATCCTGATGCTCAGCGCCCTCGGTGTCACCAGCTCAGGTAAGCTCAAGCTAAAATAAATGAAAACTTGATCATTGTCAGTGCTGATAATGTTAGAATTACAAAATGTAATGTGTAGGTATCTTTAGGATCACCTTTAAAATGTGGCTCCGATGAGTAAGTCTATGAAATCTGTATATTGCTAAAGAAATCATATCTATGAATTCCATAATGTTTATGCTTTTGTCATTTATTGTGTTATTCCTTTTGAATCGTTATCAGCTTGGTACAAAGATATAAAAGCAGAGAAAATCTTACCAAATGCACTGAATGGTACTCAGAGAATTGTTAAAATATTTAGCATAGGAATTGACTATATCAACATTTTAATATCCTATCTATTAACAATCACTATATCTGTGTGCAGATAATTATCCAAAATATCATGTAGACATAGAAATAGTTTCATAACTTTGTGTATGTAGGTATATTTAGTGTGTATGTACATCAGAATTAAACGAAATATATATCAAACGTCTATGAACCTGTGTGAGTTTTCTGTGACTATTATCCACCAGAGAACAGAGGAATTCTTCATAAAGAATGAGGGCAAATAAAAGGAGAGAGAGAGAGAGTGAAAAGGAAAGAGGGAGAAAATAACTGAAAAGTTTAGGGGAAATGGTCATTGTCACCTGCCAGTTTTCTGGGTTTTGGAATCATTTCACTTTTCCTGTAACTTAAGAACAGAAAGCTCTTCCATGACACCAGAAACCATATAGAGCCAGGAGCCAGGTGGTGAGAAAACAGTGTTCTTCCTTTAGCAATTTGTATTTATTTGTCACTAGTATTTTTGCCACATCTGATTATTGTAATTTTCAGATAGAGAACCAGAGGCACTGAGATAGATTTGCCCAAGTCCTGAAATAAATCCTGGAATTAAAAGTCATAAGGCTGTGAGGCATACACACCTGAACGTCATTATATCTTCAAAAATGTAGCCTTTGCTACGTACCTGGGGCTCAGAAACACACAGTCACTTCTAAGTGCAGAGAGTGGCAAACCCACTTTCAAATATCATTAAATTTGGTCTCTGCAAAGTCTTAAGTGCAACTTGCCAATCATAAAAATAATAATCAACTTCTGTGTGTTTCAGCATGCAATTAATCATGAAAATAATAATCAGTTTCTGTACATTTAATGTCTGGTGTTTTTCTGCCTTAATTACGAGAGCATCCTATTTCCTATGAAAGAACTGATGCCTACCATTCTGCCCACAGAGAAACCACCCCCTGGTTAGCAGGGGCAGTTAGCGCGAACCCTCTGGCTCACCTCTGACCCCTCCTCTGTGCGTTGTAAGTTACACAGAAAGTTGGAATTGGAGGAGGGCCTGGTCCCCGTCTTCCTGTGTGGACTGCAAGAGTTTGGGAATGTAGACTGAGCTGTATACATCCATCCCTGATCTATAACAAATCCATGTAGTAACCGGCAGTAACTCTGGAATTTGTGAGTAGTTCTAGATCCACTGGAGTCTATTGCTATTTTTAGAGCTGCACCACCTTTCCTTAAGTTCTTTAACTTGACTACTCATTGTAAAGAAAATAGTTTCTTTTTGTTACACAAGACTACCTTTTTCAAATTACAAGGGACAAGCCCTCCTCTCTGCACTTCTGGTTTTGGTGGCAGGGTCATTGTCATGGCCACGCCTTGTGTCTGCTCCCAGAAATAGGGACGGTGTCTTCTTCATCTTCCCATCACTCTTCCCACCTGATGACGTGTGTTATTCATTCAAAAAATATTTATTGAAGATCTACCATATTGTAGTAATCGTTCCAGTATGTGGGATGCAAGGAGGAATAAAACAAGGTTGTTTTAAGAAACTTTCATGCTAGCAAGAAGCCATGAAATATTTATTATTTGAGTCCACCCTGAGGGCTAGCTCTGCGTGTCAGCAGAAGGGCTATTTGTGGTATGATTTTTTTTGGACGAGGTGATGATAATGAAAGACAAACCCCAAATATACCAAAAAGTGTCAAACAAAAAATACGCCTCTCCCCACCATACTTGCTGAGGTTTGAAATTCTTCAATTACTTCTTTACTCTCCTAGCTGAGGATAAACAAGGATATTGTTTTCAATAAAATCGTAAATAATCATGGGAAGTTTCATCCATTAAGTTTTTTTATTGAAGTAGTGTTGTTTTATAATATTATGTAACTTATAGGTGTACAATAGGGTGATTCACAATTTTTAAAGGTTATAATCCATTTCTAGCTACTACAAAATGTTGGCTATATTCCCCGTGTTGTACAATATATCCTCGTAGCTTAGTTTATACCTAATAGTTTGTTCATCTGAATCCCCTACCCCATGATACCCCTCCCCTGTCCCCCTGGTAACCACTAGTTTGTTCTCTATATCTGTGAGTCGGCTTCTTTTTTGTTATATTCACTAGTTTATTGTATTTTTATCATCTATTAAGTTTTATCAATTATTTGTACTTTGGTATAAGAGAGTTTGTCAGAATTTTGCTGAAAGCAGCTGTTGATATGGGGGTGAGGAGAGAGCACAGGGTCTGAGCTCCTGAAGAAAGGTAAGGACACAGGAGCTCGAAGAATAAAGAGACCAGAAACTCAAGTCGTGGGTTCCAAAGAAAAATCTGTCTCAAGCTGTTTCTGGGCGCCCCATCCAAATCTGTCGTGATTCCACTCACAGGGGTCGAGAGAGCCCTAAGCTCCTCCCAGGGGGTGTCTAGTCCCGGGGTAGCTTTGGTCACCGTTGCCTGGATGCCTTCTCTGCTGCAGCCAGGTGTGAAGATCTGTTCTCGAATCAAGGGTGCATCTCAATCTTGAGGTCTCTGTGTATCTTTGGAACAGCAGATACTGGCCTTAAGAGGTCACGTTTGTGGCTGTCTCATGGACGTAGAGAATCTAGAAACACTGGGCGTGTGAGTGGCTGGACCTTCCCCATCACTGCTCCCTGTTTTCACTGGGAGAGGTTAAAGGTCTTACTTGAGATCACACGGCCTGGAATCAGGACCAGACCTCTCGTCTCTGGGTCTGAGTCCAGGGCCTTCCAACGTTGAATAAATATTCATTGGACTCTCGTTCTAGCAAGTGATGAGTCTGGCAGGAGACTCGGTGTCCTGAGCCAAGAGCAGCGCACCCTCCTGCATCTCTGCCCCGGCCCAGTTCCACGTGGAGGAAATCACTAGAATCAGGCAGCGCGCTGCATCTCTGTCTGTCTGTCCGTCTGTACACGTGCGCTGTCTGTTTCTCCCTCTTCTTGCCCTCTGCCTGCGGGGCTGCTTGTCTGGTCCCAAGGGAAAGATTTTGACAAAGAAAAATGAGACAAAGATTAAGTAGGGATGGGACTGCCCTGGTGGTCCAGTGGTTAGGACTCTGTGCTCTCACTGTTGAGGGCACTGGTTCAATCCCTCTTTGGAGATCTAAGATCCTCCATGCAGCACAGCACGGAAGCAAAAAATGATGTAAAAATTAAGTAGGGAGAAGAGAAGAAAGGGGGAGAAAGATGTTTCAGGAAGAAATGAAAATTCCTTTTTTACCAAAAGAGATGGTGAAAAGCATCTCTAACAGGCAGCACACATCCTCTGAAGATGTGCGTTAGACCTAGTGTGTGGTGTGTGTGTGTGTGTGTGTGTGTGTGTGTGTGTGTTTTGCAGAGGGGCTGCAGGGAACTGCGGGAAGACCCTTGTCTGGTCTGAAGCAGGGGGGCTCTGCTCTGTGACTGTAAAGCACTGGACGTCCCCCTCCCCAGAGAGTGACCCTAGAGCAGCGCCCATTCAAGAGTTCCCCCAACCAACCCCGCAGCAAAGCAGATTGCCAGGTGCCACCTGCAGCAGAGGGAGATTCCGGGGAGGTGGGGTGGGCGATTACAGAACACCCTCAGCAGGGTCGAGTGTCTCCCCTTGACCAAACAAATACTACCCGGGACCTGGTTTTAGAGCACCATTCTTCCCCGTGATAGACAGCTTGAAGCAACGGTTTGGAGAATACAGTGCTAACAACACAGCAGCAGAAAGAGCAGTAACAACCAGTATGTGTTCATAGAAGTGAATTGTTGGAACCGTTTTTATGTGGCAGTAAGACCACGGTGGAGGGAACAGTGTTTTTCCTCCTCAATCTTCAGTGAACTTCATGGGACAGTGGAAAGACGGCAGCTTGGGATTCAGAAGACCAGCCCGCCCCTCCCATTCGCTGGATGACCCCTCGCAGGTCCCCTGGGTCTGCACCCATAAAATGAGGGGATCACATCACCATGAAAGTCCCTTCTGGCTTCGTTGTCTTCACGTCTTTATCATTTCTCTTTTCTTCCTCTTTAATGAACGCTGAAATTATTTACGAGTACAAATGTCCTCCCGTCCCTCCCCTAGGAAGCTGACTTTGGGGACTGCAAACCCCCATGGCAGAGGGGGGTGGGAGACTCACTCATCCTCCAAGAGCAGTTTCCTGACTTGTCAATGAATCATTGAGATGTATCTTAGAATAGTGGTCTTGTCTAATTAAGCTGAAATAGAAGTCCATTAGCAAAAATGTGGTTTACGCACAACTTTTCAGGAATCCACTTTTTTCTTTTCTTAATGTATTTTTTAAATTTTACTGAAGTATAGTTGGTTTACAATGTTGTGTTAATTTCTGCTGCGCAGCAAAGTGATTCAGTTATACATGTATATATTCTTTTTCATGTTCTTTTCCACTATGGTTTATCCCAGGATATTGAATATTGTTCCCTGTGCTACACAGTAGGACCTTGTTGTTTATCCATTCTATATATCATAGTTTGCATCTTCTAATCCCAAACTCCCACTCCACCCCTCCCCTACCCGCTCACCTTGGCAACCACAAGCCTGTTCTCTATGTCTGTGAGTCTGTTTCTGTTTTGTAGATACGTTCATTTGTGTCATATTTTAGAAGGAATCCATTTATTTCTTAAGAGACCACTTGTCCTGGAAATGCTGAGAACGCCTGTGGTTCCACATCCTCTGGAGCCGTGAGCTGGCCTCCCGTGCACAGAAAGTGCCGTTAGAGCCTTGTGTGCATTTATTCATTCATTCGTTCATTCACTTAAAGTCATCTAACGTTTACTGAGGCCTTAGCCTCAAAGAATCAACATGGAAGCCCTTGCCCTTCCTCATAACATTCTATTTTACAAGAAGAACAAACCAGAAACAGTTTGGGGCCTGTCTGTACATCTGCTCCAATAACATCAGTGACTTCAGCTTCTATTTTGGGGAAGATACTAGGCAGAAAACATTCAACCTTTGGCCTTTTTCTTTTCTGTTTTGGTAAGGTCTGTTTTGGGCAATGCAGATTTGTACTAGCCAGCTCAGGCCACCATAACAAAATACCGCAGACTGGGTGACTTAACAGAAATTTATTTTCTCACAGTTCTGGAGGCTAGAAGTCCATGCTCAAGGTGCCAGCAAACTCGGTTTCTGGTGAGGGCTCTCTTCCTGGCTTGTAAACCGCTGCCTCCTGGCTGTGTCCTCACATGGCCTTTCCTCTGCGCTTGCTTGGGGAGAGATCTCTGGTTTCTCTTCCTCTTGTTATGAGGACCGCAATCCTATTGGACTAGCGCCCCACCCTGATGACCTGATTGAACCTTAATTGCCTCTTTTGAGGCCCTGTCTCCAAATGCAGTCACACTGGAGGTTAGGGCTTCAGCATATGGATTTGAAGGGACACATATCCAGTCCGTAAGAGCCAGTACAGAGCTACGCCTTTTCCTCCTCGACTCAGATGGCAGCTCACCCTCTGACCTGGGCAACAGGGTCAAAACAAACACGCGGGTCTCTGAGAGCAGATCTCCTGGCTTCCCCCTGGACGCTGGTGAAGAGTAGGGTCCAGCTGTCCTCACAGAGGGGGTGGCAGGGGCTGGGGAGGTCAGGTCATAGTCTTAGGAGATCCTTCCCAACATGCAACTCCCACCGCCTCCAAACTGACAGTAAAGTTATCCTGCCAGGAAGGAAGGTCCAAGGTACTGTCTCAGGATCCTTCTCACATGTCCAAAATGGTGATAATGCAGGGCTGTCCCAGATAATAAGCCCATGGTGTGTGTGTGTGTGTGTGTGTGTGTGTGTGTGTTATGTGTATGGGGTGTGTGTGTGGTGTGTAGTGTGTGTGTGTGCTGGTTCAGACACGTGCAGTTGTCCTCAGCCTTCCTGGTGTACCTCCACCGTTATGAGATGTTGTCCTCAGTGACTTATTCTCGTGGGCTGAGCTGGGACACAGGGATTTAGGAAGGTCACAGCGTCCTGGCTGTAGGGGAGCCACGAGGGGAGGGTTTAAGCTGGCGCTGTTTAGCATCTGTACAGGGAAGAAGGTCGAGTAGCTGGTGGGCAGGTACTTGCAGGCCCAGCGCAGAGCCCAGCACACAGCGTTTTCCTCCTTAGGGGAGGGGCTGCCTGCACAGGGAGGGGGGCGGCAGGCATGGGGGACAGCGGCGGCCCCCCTGCTTCTCCTTCTCCTGGGGGGTCCAGCTCCGGCCCAAACTCTCCAAGGCTACTCGGCAAACACATGCCAACTAACTGCGCTGTTATCAGCTTGGCAGCCGCTGTGCCGGCACTGTCCTGAGAGCTGGCATGCTGTAGGGGAGCCAGACAATAAACAGATGGACACACAGCACCATCAAGAGCTCTGATGCGGAATAAGGTACCACAGTGAAAGGTACAGTATATGAAGTACATACGCAGTGGGGGGAAGGATCCTTAGATGGTGTAACCTCAGTGACCTCTTCGGGAGCAGACGTGAGCAAGGCAGGGCTCCCTAGGGCAGGAGCTTCCCGGGCAAGTTCTGAAAAGTGCAGACGGGCTGAGGCCTAGGGACGAGGGGCAAGGCCAGAGTGGGAGAGGGTGGGCACCCTCTAGGGCCTGGGAGGCCACGGTAAGAACTGGGGGTGTTTTTCTGAGTTTGATGGGAAACCATCGGGTGGTTTGAGCAGGAAACTGACATAATCCTCTTCTGCTTTTAAGCAATGGTCTAGCTGCTGGAAAATGGACTATAAAAGGGGCAAGAGTGAAGCAATTAGGAGGCAGCACACGAATCCAAGAGGGAGATGATGGAGTTTGAGATCAGGGTGGTCCCCCTGGAGGAGCTGGAAGCCATCAGAGCTGCCGTGCTGCTTAGGAAGCTAAGCCCAGGTGTGGGGAGGGAATTCGGGAAGTTCAGCCTGTTCCCTCAAAGGCTTCGGGGAATTTCAATTCCCTATCCTGCCACTGCCCACATTTCCAGGAAGGTTTTAGGGCCTGTACAGAGGGCTGTCCTGGCTGCCAGCCGCTGACCTGCTTCTTGGTGCCTCTCTGCTGGCTAAGAGTAGTTGAAGTATCGAAGTTTGAGAACCCTTAGGCTTTTGAGTAAATAAGCACAGACGTAAGGTTACATCTCTACCACTCCTCAGCATCTTCATCTTCACCAGCTTTCTAGAGCGGAAGAGAAAGGGTGGAGGCGGCCGTGGCACGCAGCCCCTTGTATCTGCGCCCGTTTCGCCCCAGGAGGAGCATCCGAATTACATTTTGAATCACGACTCCCCAGTAAAGTGAAGGTCTCAGGCACATGTGGAACATGTGTGCGATTTTGCTTTCCTTCCCACTAAGACTCTCTGGGTTTCCATTGGGTAAACGTGGGGGTGTGTCTTGCATGTGACCTTGCCAGCCACGTGCGTCTCTCAGTGGGGAGAAGAGGTTTTCTGTGGGAAAGCGGATGGTGCAGAATGGGTCATTGTAGGATTTCAGGGGGTGCTGGACAGAGGAAAAATGGGGCCATATTTAAAACAACAAAGAGCTTCCTGGTTTGAAATTGGATAGCATAGCACTGAAAAGAAACAAAACTTACCTCTAGACCACGTTCCTAAACCATGTCTTCAACCTGAGTGTTAAAGCTTGAAATTAGGGTGTTTCTTAGGCTTTTGTACACTTGGGGAGGAAAGGAGTTGTTGTTAGAACCTGGTTCTTGGCCAGGGAAGCTCTTCGTAAGGGAGGACTTCCCCAGGAGGAAGGGAGGGAACCAGTGGGGCATGTGGTAGGTGTTCTGTGAACATGTGCTGAACGTACGGAAAATGGCCTGGCTCTCCCTTCATTGGTTCATTGATTAAGTAGACATCTAATGAGCTCCTGCTGTGCCCGGACCCTGTGCTAGGTGCTGGATGAACATCACCAAATAGCACAGATACTGTGCCTGCCATCGTGGAACCCGAGGGGAGGACAGACAGGGACAAATGCATGACAAATTGTGATCAGGGATGTGAAGGGGCCAGACCAGGTGCAGTGATGGACAGTGCAAGCAGGCAGAGACCACCTCCATCAGGAGGGGTCACAGGGCAAGACGTGGCTGTGGATGATCCTTCTGGGGTCAAGGTGTTGACCCCTTGATGAGAAAGCCCTGTAAGAAGGCAAAGCTCTGGGTAAAGTATAGAGTTTACTTTTAATTATTTTTTCCTTCCAATTTTATTGGGATGTAACTGATATATAGCCCTGTGGAAATTTAGGAGGCACAGCGTAATGATCTGACTTACATGCGTCATGAAAGGGTTACCACAATAAGTTTATGACCATCCATCACCTCATACAGATACAACATTAAAGAAATAGAATGAGAGTCTACTTTGAGCGGTGCGTTTGGGGAGGGAGCTGGGGTGGGTAAGGAGAATGTTTAGAGAGAACCCTTGTAGCCTCGACCCTACCTCTGCTGAACCAGGCTGTTTAGAAATACACGATGTCCCGCTGGAGAATGTGGGCCCAGCCGTCCCACCTCCCCAGTTAATTCGGGTCCCCTCATGTCTTACAGCTGCTGCAGGATTCAGGTCCATAGCCGAAGAAGAAGATGCGCTGCTCAGACATTTATTCCAAGGTTACCAGAAATGGGTTCGCCCTGTATTACAATCTAATGACACCATAAAAGTATATTTTGGGTTGAAAATATCTCAGCTGGTAGATGTGGTGAGTAATCTTCGGCCCTCAGCTGCAAAGAACATGCATTCCTTCACCCACTCTCGAGGCTAAAATTTGATTTTGTTTTCTTTCCCCATGTCTGCCATTTCAGTTTTAAAAATAAAACCTGCCCCCAAGAAGCCAGTGAAATGACCCGCGGAAAGAATGAGAATGTCATTTTCATTGCAACACTGCTGGTGGGTGTGGGTGGCGTGGAGGAGGGACTTTTTCCTTGGGGGTGGGGTGGGGGGGTGTGCCTGCTAGGAGGGCATCACCCTTGGCAGTTCTGCTGGAGCCACCACGGTGAGCATCAGGGCGAGGGGCAGGGCTGCCAGGGTGGGGCTGAGCCAGGGCTGGCAGGGCTGCGTGCGGGGAGGGACAGCAGATGGTGACAGCACCGGAGTGAGTGCCTGGGTGGCCCCATCCCCTCCCGGATCCCCTCAGGACCCCATGCCTTTCCCTGACCCACCACACCTTAACATCCTCTACTCATTTTCCTGTCGGGCTCACATTTCTGCCATGACATCCCTCGGGAGATCCATGAACTTCAACAACCCCGATTCTGCAGAATCATTCTGCCGTGGTCCCCAAAGTCACAGAATAATCCTCCGCCATTGCCCAAGTCCTCCACGCCACGACAAGTGCACACACGCATCCTCCCCAGCTGACTCAACGCCCAGGATTCCTTCTAGAAAATCATGCAAAGCCCGTCTCCCATTTAGCTAATACTTCATTCTACTTCCCACCCTTAACATGCCTTCGGTTATGCAATTTTATATAAATATCACTAGAGTGAACTACTACTTGCTCTAATGATTATTTTTCATTTTAAGCAAAATATGCATAATACTTTAGGGTCTCAATGTCATTTAACTGTTCTTCAGTTGAGAATCCTTTTCACTTTGGACCCCTCAAAGGTAAGACTCAGGAAGTCTCGGACAAAAAAAAAATTCCAATACACAGTTTCACTTCATTTGAATTTAATTTTCATTCTCTTAGGATGAAAAGAATCAGCTGATGACAACAAACGTGTGGCTCAAACAGGTAACTGTCAGTCCAAGGGCTGTAGCTCCCCCCTAACTGTTCCCATTCTTTTCTACTGAGAAAGGCTCCCGTTGAAAAAAAAAATTATTTTAAAGAGCATATTGAGTTCTTCAGAGAGATGTTTGGGAGTGTTTGGGGAAGGGTTTATTCTTTTGTGTTCTCTTCTGCACGAGTCAGAGGTCAGTCTGGAAGCTCGTAGGCACACCTTACTCTGTCTTCTTGCTTCTGGAATGGGCAGGTAGGAGGGTGGCTCTGACACTGAGTCCAGGGCCCTGGTCCCTGGGCTACTTGGAGAAAGGGGGGAAAGTTTTCAGGGTGCAACTTATCCCCATTGAAGCTATCACAACTGGATGAGAAAATCAGGGATGTTAAATTCTCCCTCCTCCCCCCGATCCTCCCTGGGATGACTCTCCCCCTAATGTTGTTCCCTAGAAAGAGAAAACGGGGAATGACAGAGGCCACTCGCCACCAACTTCAGAACAAGGTGAAGCCCAAGCCAACACTGATGAATCTCCGTTTTCCTAATATGACTAGAAAAGCGTGTGAATTGTTTCCAGCTCCTAGCTTGGCCATAGCCTGTTTCTTGCTCTTTCTGGAGTGGCCAGGAAATAATTAGCATTCAAGTTTGCATATGTCATGTAAAGGAGAAAATATTGGCACTTCTTTGATAGGAGGTGAGAAGGTTGATTTAATTGCTTATTTTTTATTTTTGTTAGCAATTATTGGGTTTTTTTATGGGATGTTGCCTCATCTCCCAGAGATTTAAAATCTTCCCAGTGGGGATATGTTAATTATCTCACTTAATTTTAATGTACAAACATAATATTTTTCACCTGTTAATGTTGAAATGAATTAGTTATCTATTCAGGTTTAGTAGACTTGTTCAGGTCTTTCTGCTAATCGTTTGTTTATAAGGAACAATGGGTAAAAGAGACTGTAAGGACATTCCCTAGACTTCATCTGGTGTTATCAAATTTCTCCTACCCAAAAACTTTGATCAGAGTTGGATAATCATTATAAATTTTACTAGTTTCTAGTTCTCTGATTCTTTTCTTGGTAGGTATGTTAGTATGTTATGAAATGGATCTGCATATTTTTTTACTTGCAAATAAAAACATCCAGGAGAAAATAATAAGCTAGGAATGTAGATATAAAAATACAATTTAAATAAATGTATTTTTCGATATACCTATCTCATTCCTCAGAACTTATCCCACTTTTGCACTTTCTGAAGTGGAATTTGGAGGTATTTTGAGTTCATAAAAATCAGTAAGAAGTCCTGTATTTGAGCTTTCAGGGAAGAGAAGAAAAACTTTTCTGTTAAAGTGTAAATAGGCTTGGGAATTTGGCAAAAATAAAACAAACGAACAGACTCTCACTGATTCACACACACCTCCTCCAGCTGCCCCTTGAGGCTAAGCTCTTACACTTAAAACAGTGGTCCGGGACCCTTGGCCTTTGAGATAGTAAGGACTTCTCACTTTTCTTGAGATTTTGGAAATAGGGAGTCATTTCAGCCAAAGAGAACAACGTCAGACATGAAGGGAAGAAACCACTGCTCCTTGGTTTCTAGCTGTACTTTGGAAATGACCTCTCACGGTGGCCTGGTGAGAGCCTCCAGGGCAAGACAGAACCAACACCTAAAACCCCCCAACACCCAAAACAGAGCAAGAGAAATCTCCAGGGGGAGGTGGGGGCTTGCTAGCTGACACTTAGAAAAGCCAGCTGGGGACTTTGGTTCCCATGTCATTGAAGTAACGAGAATAACATGGTTTCATTGCATTAGTTTGCAATGGGTTGTCATGGCTCTTATCCATTTACATTTCTCAACTTCTCTGAATTAGCAGAGCAGGTATCATTACCCCCATTACCAGAGACTGAAGAGTCTGCCTCACCTGGCTGGGACCAGCTTTCCCCAGTTAGGGCCTTGTCTGCACATCCAGCTTCACACAAAACATCAAGGCCTGTTTCTAAATTAGAGGACGATCCAAAATGGGAGAAACCACCGAGAATATTAGGAAACTATTCCACTCACACAGGTTGGATTTGGAGCAGGAATGTCACAATAGGTATTAGTCAATAAGGGCTATGTTGTGGCACAAACAATGTAGCAACAAAAAAGAAAGGAGAATCTATGGCCTGGGTGGCAGGCAGGGAAGGCTGCATGGAAGAGGAGGCACTGGAGCTCCACTATAATGTTACTTTTATACATTTTTTGAAAGCTTTTTAAAACTAAAAAGGTAAAAGAAAGGACAGAAGAAAAGAGATGATAAAAAGAAGATAAAATTGATATTTAAAAACAACTACCATTAGTGTTTTACACTGATGTCAGTTTCAGAGTAGCCAACAACGACACTGAGATTTATTGAGCACCTGCCAAGTGCCCAGTCACTCTGCCGCTGTGTCATGGGAATGAATGCATTCAGTTCTCACAGCCACCTCCTAAGACAGGCCTGTTATTATTCCCACCTTGCAGATGAGAAGACTGAGGATTGGAGGACTGGAGTGACTTGCCTCGGGTTACACAGTATTAGGTGCAGCCTGGCTTGTATAAAGAAACCATATTCTTCTTCAGACTGGAGGGAGCTGACGGGAGACGTCCGGCGCTCCTCTCAGGGCCGTCCCTGTAGAGTCCGGTTCCTAATCCTGGCCTTCTAAGGCTTCGATTCCTCAGCCTCTGGGACGTCTCATGGAGTTGGTCTAGAAAGACACGTGGGACAGGATGAGGCTAGGGTTCGCTCCATCTTCCATTCATTCCACAGGCTTTACTGAGAGGCTGCTAAGGGCCAGGCACTCTGCTAGGTCCTGGACGTACAGAGCACAAAACAGCCCTGCTTCAAGGAGAGGATCTGGTGTTAGTTGTGTAAAAAATAACTGCTGTAATATGCTAAACACCATAAGGAAAGTATATACATAAGGAACTGGGTCATTACAATAATGACAATGAAACAGGGAGTAAATCAGGGAAGGCTTCCAAGGGGAGGAGACGTTTAAACTGGCTCTCGCAGGATCAGTAGAAGTTGTACAAGCCATAAAAGTGGAGAAGTTGTGACCCACCTGAATAGGCTTCCCAATAACACGACTTCCCAAAGCTTTCACACCAGAGCAAACCTACAGGAAACTCTTTCCAATCACCCCTGTCGACCTCAGTCAAAATAAAGACAAAAATGACCAAACCTTCCTCTTTTGTCATTGCCCTCTCAGACACTGAAAAGTGCTCCCTAGTTCATTTCCACAGAGAGAATAAAATTCTACCTACTTGGACCAAAAGCATGTCTCCTGATAGCATATGCAACTGAGATGCTTGGGTTTTTTGTTTGTTTGTTTGTTTACCCAATTCCTCTGCTGTATCTTCTATTTCCTTCATTCTCGTCTGATATATCTAGACATTTCTCTTCTATCCTCTCAACCACAGACCTTTACAAGCACAAATTTAGTGACATGCTGAAAAAGTCCTCTACGTGGAGCTATTTTTATGTTACTGATTTTATTTTGCAAACACATTTGTCTTCCTCCTTCGTACTCCCAGAGAGTAATCAAGACCATATAAATCATAAATAGATATTAACTCACTAAAACTCCGTGAGAAATACTTCCCTAGCTGCTCAGATTCTGCTTCGTCGTTGTCAACGTTAGGAAAACTGCACCGTAGGTACCCAAAAGGGGATGGAAGATGAAAATATCCCTTCTTTAATGACAGGAGGGTTGGCCCTTTGCCTAGATGTTATCGTGTGAATAATCACTCTGACGACAGATGTCAAGTATATTCACTCAACTAGCACTCCCTGAGCACTTACTATGTGCCAGGGATGGTGGAGGGCACTGGGCCTGCACCACTGGAGGCATACTCCAGTGAACCAGTAAGATTCACTGTCGCTGAGAGCCGGCTGCTATCCTAGCCCCATGACGACCCCAGGGGAAACAAAGCTTCCTTAATCTCTGCCCAGGCCAACACCTGAGACGGGCGTTGTTTCTCCAACAGCTGATTCCTGTTTTAGATCAACAAAAAGTTCAGAAACATGATGAAGGTCTCCTTGGATGAATCCCTGCAGCTGGCTTGCAGGAGAAAACCAAGAAGCTGGTTTATTTCATAACAAACCCAAGGAAAGGACGGCCTTGCCGTAAGGTCTGGGCCACGTTCCCAAAGCCTTCCACAGCCTGTAATGGCACTTGTACATCTAGGAATTTACCCCAGACCTCCCTCACCATCTTATTTTCCTTGCTTTCTACAGCCTCACTCTGACCTTAGCAGAGGAGACCCGTGGGGTCTTCTGATTCACATGGATTCAAGCAGGAATCCAAAGTCTCGCTGTATAAACTTGAGCAGGTCACTTCGCCTCTCTGACCCTCAGTCTCTTCATCTAGCAAATAGAGGCAATGCCTAGCTCACTGTGTCGCTGGGAGGTTAAAGGGGATTGTGTGCATGAATGTGACTGCTACATGGTCTGGCACGTAGTGGGGACTCAATACATGTCATTTCCTGGTGCCACCTTTGTAGGCTTTCTCATCCTTAATGACAAAGCCCATTTCTTGGCCTTGACAACTCATAGATATTATGGGAATATGAGACATATAATATGTCATGTTGCTGTCTTTAAAGTGAATCAACATTAATTCAGTTTTAGGAATTTCACACCTGACTTTGAGATAACTGAAGATCCCAAGGGTGTCCCAGAGGTTGCCCATCACCAGCAAGGCATATTTGTTCCTTACTCTCTTTTGGTCTTGGAATTAAGAATGACTAATTATGATAATAATATTTTTTCTAATTATTAAGAATAATTAGAAGCATTTATTTATTATAAAAAAGTCATGACTTATAGTTTAAAAAAGTCTTATGATTTAGGTTTAAATGAAATTTGGTAATAGCTCGACACGTATGGGTGATATTTCAGGTAATATATGTAAGAAAAGACAGTTTTAAGGGAATATATATGATATGGATTTGAAGTTGCACTTTTCAGAATTAAGAGAGCTAGACTGGGAGTATGTTTCCATTTTTTTTCTCAGCCAGAGATTAACTTTGGTATTTGGCCCTGACCTACCCTGCGCTCCCCTGTTTCCTATAATAACAAGCTCTCAAGCCCTTGACTGCTGCAAAGTGGAGCTGATGTTTGTACAGGGCTTTGGGAATCTTGGCCGGGACATGCACCATGAACACTGGATATTGTTTCTAATCTACTGCTTTAAGAAGGCAGAGACAGGAGATCAATCTCCAAATGCCTCCACGGTTTCAGAGTGAGCAGGGAAGTGACCAGAAAGCCTCGCAGCTCCTTAGAGAGCAGGACCTGGGATTTGGGCTCTGAATCCTCACCTTGACCCAGCTGACCCTAAGACGAGCAGTGGCCCTGGGGTGTGGGGCTCAGCCAGCATCATGGTGGACCACAACCCGCTGGGAATTCTGTGAGGTGCTCTGATGGGCACGTCGTGGGGGAGAGCGTCTCCAATTCCCCAGGTCTAGCATCAGAAGGACCCCAAGATGGTGAGGAATGTCTCCCTTAACCCCGCAGAGGAGCACAGCTAGTAAAGAACAGCGCAGGAGTGGAACTCTAATTCAGAGCTGCCTCTCTCTTTGTCTCTCTCTCTCGGGTACCCCCAAGTAAGCGTCAATGACCACAAGTCCCACCTGCCCCTTTTCCTTGACTGGTCAAGAGCACACCCTGAATCCACTGGAGCTGTCTTTATATCCTCCTCGAGGATTGAGACGTGTCCCTCATTCATCCATCCACTCACGTCTGCTGTTCACCCTGGAACGGCGCCCACAGCAGACCTGCCCTCCGCAGCACCCACTGCCCCTTCCTACCCTCTGCTTCAGCTGCGATGTCGTCAAATCCTAACCTCCTTCCCTGACCACTCACTGTCCTGCATCTCCACACCCAAACGCGCCCTTCATGGCAATGACCACAGGGAGTGGTGATGGTTTGCCGGTTAGTTTACTCGTTCTTGTCTGAGGCAGCCCCAGGCTAGGAGGGCAAGGCAGCCCTGCTCAGTGCTGGTATAAGCCTCGCATATTTGTGGAATGAATTAATTCCCCCCAAACTGTGAGCCTCCTAAAGCACTGTCTCGGTGCTGTCTCTGGCCACAGCTGTTCATCTTGCTGTCCGGTGAGTGAGACAAATCTTTCTGACAGAACAGTCTCTCCCTCTGGGGCTTGGCCCACTTCCCTGAGCACAGTCTGTATGGCCGGTGTGCGTTTGCTGGGATGTGCCCCCAGAATGTGAGCTCCCCCACCTTCCTCCTTGGCTGTAGAGCCGGGCTTAGGCAAAGACAGGCAGTGCCTGTAGAAGAGAGAAGACTGAATTCCAGAAGCAGGCAATTTGATTTCCAGATCTTTAGGTTCCAAGCGGAAGAATTGTGGGTTTGGATTCACTAACTGTGCTCGCTTAACACTGATTTTTTTTTTTTTTTTTTTTTTTTTTTTGCGGTATGCGGGCCTCTCACTGTTGTGGCCTCTCCCGTTGCGGAGCACAGGCTCCGGACGCGCAGGCTCAGCGGCCATGGCTCACGGGCCTAGCCGCTCCGCGGCATGTGGGATCTTCCCGGACCGGGGCATGAACCCGTGTCCCTGCATCGGCAGGCGGACTCTCAACCACTGCGCCACCAGGGAAGCCCGTAACACTGATTTTTAAAGACGGAGCCAGAGTGTAAGAGCCGAGCTCCAGCCAGTCTGCCCGAGGGCATGTCTGTCCCCGGGGCTCATCGCCTGTGGGCCTGCAGCTCGCTCTCTGCTCAGGATCTACTTTTATATATAGAAATATACTTTCCATATATATAAAGAACTAAAAACTCAGTAATAAGAAAACAGACAACCCATCTGAAAAATGTGCAAAAGATTTAGCAACCACGTCACCAAATAAAATGTATGGATGGCAAGTAAGCACATGAAGAAATGCTCAACATCATTTAGTCATTAGGAAAATGCATAGTAAAAACCATAATGAGATACTACTTTACAACTATTATAATATAGTTAAACATTTAAATGTGACAATACCCAGTACTAGAGATGAGGCATACAGCTGGAATGCTCATGCATTGCTAGTGGGAATGCAAAATGATTCAGGCTCTCCGGTATGTATCATATTAAGTTAAACGTACACTTACTCTATGACCCAGCCATCCCACTCCTAGATATTTACCCAAGAGAAAAAAAAGAATGGTTTTCACCCAAAAAACTACAAAATGTTTATTGTGGCTATATTTATAATCATTAAAAACTGAAAAGAATCCAGATATTTTACCTGGTGAATGGATACAAAGAATTGTGGTATATTCATACGGTGGAATACTTCTCACTAATATAAAAATGAACAAACTAGTAATACAACCTAGAAGAATCCAAAATGTATTCTGATAAGTAAAAGAAGTCAGGATGGAATGGCTACCTATTGTATGATTCCATTATATGACATTCTGGAAAAGGCAAAATTATAGGATCAGGGCTTCCCTGGTGGCGCAGTGGTTGAGAGTCCGCCTGCCGATGCAGGGGACACGGGTTCGTGCCCTGGTCCAGGAGGATCCCACATGCCGCGGAGCGGCTGGGCCCGTGAGCCATGGCCGCTGAGCCTGCACATCTGGAGCCTGTGCTCCGCAATGGGAGAGGCCACAACAGTGAGAGGCCCACATACCGCAAAAAAAAAAAAAAAAAAAAATTATAGGATCAGAAAATAGATCAGTGGTTGCCAGGGACTGGGAATATGGGAGTGGTTGATTACAAAGGTGCAGCCCGAGGACAATTTGGGGGCAACAGAGCTATTCTGGTATCTTGATGGCATTAGTGATTATCCAACTGTTTGCCCGTAGAACTGTAGAGTGACTTTTATTGTAAGGAAAATTTTAAAATGTAAAAGTGAAAACAAACCAAAAATGCTGCTCTGAGTTCCCTTCAGCATTTCTGGGATTCAGGCTTGCTGCCGGTAGTAGAAATCTCCTTAGCAGGAGACAAATAATTCATAAGAAGGAAATTATATTTGCTTTTCAAAATGGGCAGAGAAAGAGGAAGGAAGAGAGAAGCTTGTGAGTACCAAGTAAGCATGATAAATGCTTTATTAGTTTGGGCTCTTAAGCTGTCAGTCTTCATATGCATGGTTTTCCATAAGTAGTCATGCAATTTTTTTTAATCCTTTACAGCGTAGCTTTTTAAAGACCCATATCTTTTTAAATTTGTTTTTCAAGGATTAAGCCTCACACATATTGCCTAAGAGAGACGATGTCTCATCTGGTGTGTATAGTTCCATCCTTTTCCAGGCATCATGCATATTTCAATATTTTACCATCTAGTGAATCATCTATCTGCTGACTCCTGATTTTTTAATGACAAAGTTGGCATCATTGGGCTCCAGGAAGCCTCACACTGGGCATACCCTCCCAACTTCCTGAAATGTCATTTAATATTCTCCTATATCATTCCTCAACTGTCCACATGACAAACAGTGGAATAATTAATTTTCAGGTCAGATTTCATAAGATTCTAGATCCTAAATCTTTTTAAGTCCACTTTTGCTGCAACTGGGTCATCCATACATCATCCTTCATAATTCAATCAATTAATGGTCAGTTTTGTTAGTCTGGATCCACCAACCCCTGTAAAACATGCTAAATGATTCCATTCTATTACAAGGAAAAATACGCAAGCATCTGGAGGCTAACAACATTAGGAATATAATTTAAAACTGGGTTTGGTACTCACAAAATAAATTCAGATTAGAACTTAAAAGGAGATCCTTGGGAAATATTTTTTCACTGGATAAAAGTTATAATGTCCTCAAGAGTAGTCAGCAGGTACTGGAAGTTTCATATTAACATGCTGCATGCATCTTTGTCCAAGACTCTTGACTGATATTCAAAATCATTTGTCTCAATACCATTATCATGAGATTACAATATCACTGGACCAACTCTCCTAGAATAAACTGAGTTAGAGCTATCTTTGCTTTTCTTTTGTTCCTTAGGAGAAAATAGGCTGAAAAAATAGGTCATGAATCAGTGGTGTTTGCTGCTGAGCCTCTAACTTGTGAGGTAGATACGGCAATTTTGGAAATCTCAGACTGGACAGGTGTGAGAGTCTGGGCACCATCAAAGACCCGGTTGGCTCAAACTGTATCTTGACCTGCCCTGAGTCACAGATAGGGTCATAAGGTCTAAAGTGGATGAATTTCCCTTTTAAAATAAAACACTGGATTAGTAAATTAACATAAACTTGAAGATTCCAAACTCTAATACCTTGAATTTTCAGAACAAAATTACAGTCTATTAATTTCACACAGGCATGGACAGACCACAAATTACGCTGGAATCCAGATGAATACGGTGGAGTTCATTCAATTAAAGTTCCCTCAGAATCTCTCTGGCTTCCTGACATAGTTCTCTTTGAAAAGTAAGTATCACAGTAGAAAAGTGCACTGGTAGGATTAGGAGTAGAAATAGAAAAGCCTGGGCTTCCCTGGTGGCACAGTGGTTGAGAATCTGCCTGTCAATGCAGGGGACGCAGGTTCGAGCCCTGGTCTGGGAGGATCCCACATGCCGCGGAGAAACTGGGCCCGTGAGCCACAACTACTGAGCCTGTGCGTCTGGAGCCTGCGCTCCGCAACAAGAGAGGCCCGCGCACCGCGATGAAGAGTGGCCCCCGCTTGCCACAACTAGAGAAAGCCCTTGCACACAAACGAAGACCCAACACAGCAAAAATAAATAAATTAATTAATTTAAAACAAAAGAAACAGAAAAGCCTGATTGTGCCAAAATAATTAAGAGAAAGGTACAACTTTAACGAGAAAATTATTCCTTTTGGAAATATTGTTTGACCCTGTGGTAGGAAAGTCATAAGATACAAATAGTACGACGGTGGGAAAAACAAAAAAACAGTTAATATGTGTTCAACTAACCATCAGGTGAACCGTTTTTCGACAGCGCTGACGGACAGTTCGAAGGCTCGCTCATGACCAAGGCCATCGTGAAATCCGATGGGACCGTGGTGTGGACGCCTCCTGCCCGTTACAAAAGCTCCTGCACCATGGACGTCACCTTCTTCCCATTCGACAGGCAGAACTGCTCCATGAAGTTCGGATCCTGGACTTACGATGGGACCATGGTTGACCTCGTCCTGATCGACGAGAACGTGGACAGAAAGGACTTCTTCGACAACGGAGAGTGGGAGATCCTCAACGCCAAGGGCACGGCGGGGAGCAGGAGGGACGGCGTGTACCGGTACCCGTTCGTCACCTACTCCTTCGTGCTGCGCCGCCTGCCACTGTTCTACACTCTCTTCCTCATCATCCCCTGCCTGGGGCTGTCCTTTCTGACGGTGCTTGTCTTCTACTTGCCTTCTGACGAGGGGGAGAAGCTCTCCTTATCCACCTCCGTCTTGGTTTCCCTGACAGTGTTTCTCCTGGTGATTGAAGAGATCATCCCATCCTCCTCCAAGGTCATCCCGCTCATTGGCGAGTACCTCCTGTTCATCATGGTCTTCGTCACCCTGTCCATCATCGTCACCGTGTTTGTCATCAACGTCCACCACAGATCTCCCTCCACTTACCACCCCATGGCCCCCTGGGTGAAGCGGCTATTTCTGCAAAAACTTCCTAAATTACTTTGCATGAAGGACCACGTGGATGGCTACTCTTTCCTGGATAAAGAGGAGAGTAAACCGGCAGTGAGAGGTAAAGTCCTTGAAAAAAGGAAACAAAAGCAGATGAGCGATGGAGAAAAAGTTCTGGTTGCTTTCCTGGAAAAGGCTGCGGATTCCATCAGATACATTTCCAGCCACGTGAAGAAAGAGCACTTCATCAGTCAGGTGAGGGGACCGCCGCAAGCCAGGACTGAGATTTTAACGTCTGTTTACAGCAAATGCGTACTTGTTTAAAATGTGACCTTATTAGCTCTCTGCTTGACACACATAAAACTTAAAACAAGCTCTGACACAAAATAGAGACTTCAGTGTGGATTTTCAGGGAGAAGTTCACAAAAACAGAACGAGCAAAAGAGGAGCAACTATAGATTAAGCACTATGTCTAATAAGTAGACTTAATTCTATCTAAAATCATTCAATTCTACATTTTAAGTTGGTTATCCTGGTCTCTGGTCATTTATCTCTCACGTTTAGTGGGATGATGGATATCTCTATTCAGCATATTTGGGAAAAAGAAAACAGAAAGAATCAATTTTTAAATTTATACAAAAACATGGTGTAACAACAGATATTTAGTTCGCGGACTTAAGCAGATTTATTTTTAAAAATGTGACGAGGGTGTGGATTTCAGACTCAAAACGGTCCTGCATGCAGATGCTATCCGTGTTCCATATGACTTGAGAAAAGCTACTTAACCTGAACTTCAGTTTTCTGAAACCTCCCTTGAAGGGTTATTGTGAGGAATTAGTGACATCAAGTATAAAACATGCACTGTGTGCCCAGCGCATGCGGTCCCATGATTATGTAAGCAGTCAATAAATGTTAATCCTCATCTTTCTTCTCCCCGTCTTCCCTCCCTCCTCTACATGGTCCTTCCCCCGTGGAAGGAAAATATTATGTGACATATAAATACTCAGCACGGGGCTTCCCTGGTGGCGTAGTGGTTGAGAGTCCGCCTGCCGATGCAGGGGACACGGGTTTGTGCCCCGGTCCGGGAAGATCCCACATGCCGTGGAGTGGCTGGGCCCGTGAGCCATGGCAGCTGAGCCTGTGCTCCGCAAGGGGAGAGGCCACAGCAGTGAGAGGTCCGCGTACCACACAAAAAATAAATAAATAAAAGAAAATACTCAGCACAAAAACAGGTCTGTTGCTTAAAACGAGTTAATAATTGCACCAGTTTATAGAGTTCAATTATTTTACTCTAAAATCAGTAAAAATTAGTGCCAAGATCCTGATCTCATAAACAAACTTATGAAAGAATAGGGTTTTTTAGAAATATCCTCTACTTTTCATGTAGACACTGCCTAGTATCTCTCCTCTCTTACAATTTGTCATTTTTTTCATCCACTGAAAAGATTTTTTAAACAGCACTAGAAAAAATGCTGCTATAGAAAAAGCATTACAGCTATCCTTAAGGGTTTTTTGTTTGTTTCTTTCTTTATATCTTTTAGAAATTCTTTTTTAAATTTTATTTTGATTGAAGTATAGTTGATTCACAATGTTGTGTTAATTTCTGCTGTACAGCAAAGTGACTCAGTTATACATACATATACATTCTTTTTCATATTCTTTTCCATTATGGTTTATTACAGTATATTGAATATAGTTCCTGGTGCCTTTTAGAAATTCTAATACAAAGATTTAAATAGCTTTTCTAAAAATTATAAAAATAACACATCATCAGTATAGGGAATTTGGAAAATACGAAACATTTAAGATGATTCACATTGTTAATAATCCCACACTTAACTTTGAAACTTTTAACATTTTTATCTGTCTTCTTCGTGGTTTTCCCCAAGGTTTTATTTCTAAACCTCTATGTGCACAAAATACATTCAAGTTCTGCATCAGCATCTATGTTCCTTCTAGAACGGCAGGCATCCTGCTTGGTTCCATCTTTACCAAATCCCCACGTACTGGAAATGGGACACTTATTTTCCCTTGAAAGATTGCTGGCCCCGTCTCTGAGGCTCCCCCCGACCCCAGCCGACCCTGCAGCTTGTCCTGCTCTGACCTTGCCCTCACTGGCCACTGCCCAGTCTCCCCAGCCTCCCTTCCTCCAGAGGGACTTGGTCTCCTCTCTCCCTCACCAGTTCCTGTCATCTCCTCCAGGAGTGTCCATTGTAGACCCACCCACCTGGGGAGTGGAGGAAAAGAGGTCCTGAGTCAAGTGACCACAAAAATTCTTAATTTATAAATTTGTGATTTATTTTCTATGTCATATCAGGAAGCATCACAGTAAGAGATGCTGGCTTTTTATTTAGGTAAAAATCAGGCTTTTCCCATTTCAATCAGTAACATTTACAAAAGCATCAATGATTCTGTTCTTTCAATTTTACATCCTCAATGGTGATGAAAGTGTTTTCCCATGAGCTTGAATTATGGGCTGTTTTCTTGGGCACCGTCAGTGAGGTCCCAGGAAGCCTATATTGCAGGGGATGTGTCAGGTGCATTTGGAAAACTGCAGGGCTGTAAATCTGAATAGGACTCTTCCTGAAGTCCCTTGAAATGAATGCAGAACAGCTGCCCAGCATCCTGAATGGGAGGCGTCTTTTTCTCTTTTGCAGGTGGTGCAAGACTGGAAGTTCGCAGCTCAAGTTCTCGACCGGATCTTCCTCTGGCTCTTCCTGATCACGTCTGTCACTGGCTCAGTTCTGATTTTCACCCCTGCTTTGAAGATGTGGCTACACAGTTACCATTAGGAAGAAGTCTCCAGAGCAATCTAAACCTCACACATAAAGACAGAATTATACCCTAGAACTGACATCCAGCCCCCATGTGTATACAGCATCCAGGTGCACGTGCTTATCAGGAGGCCCCGAGTGTAGACAGCGTCTTGTGTCATCCTCAGGGAGGTTGAACCTTGGTTGCCATGAGAGTGAGTTGGGTTTACATCAGGCAGGCCCTCCTCAGACCCCTGCCCTTGCTTCTGCAGACATTCAGGGAGGAATCGTGTGTCCAGCCCTGAGGTCACGAGCCAAGACACAGTAGGACTGTGGCAGTGGCCCACGAAGAGTTCCAGGAGGAGGTGTGGGAAGCAGGTCTTTTCCTAGAAAACTGAAATTCTGAACATGCTCTGATAATGTTTTTTGTTTGTTTGTTTGTTTTGTGGTACACGGGCCTCTCACTGTTGTGGCCTCTCCCGTTGCAGAGCACAGGCTCCGGATGCGCAGGCTCAGCGGCCATGGCTCACGGGCCCAGCTGCTCTGCGGCATGTGGGATCTTCCCGGACCGGGGCACGAACCCATGTCCCCTGCATCGGCAGGCGGACTCTCAACCACTGCGCCACCAGGGAAGCCCCTCCCCTTTCTTTTTGAAATTTCTAACAGAAGGGTTTTAGTATTCCTAGATGTCTTCCATATTTATTAACTTATTAACTTTTCTCTCATACGTCTTATTTCTTTAACTCTTTCCGTTGTCAGTTTGATGTTACAGCTGAGTAATTTGCTTTTCAGTTATTGTTTAGTCTTCTATTCAGCCCACCTACCCAGGTGGGGGATTGGGTTGTCTGTGGATAAATCATGTATTTGATTTCCAACAACTCTAATTCTTCTTTTTGGATGTCATACCCTCTGGAATATATATTAGGGGAATCGTTACTTTAAAGTCTTCTTCTAAGGGCTTCCCTGGTGGCACAGTGGTTAAGAGTCTGCCTGACAATGCAGCTGACACAGGTTCGAGCCCTGGTCCAGGAAGATCCCACATGCCGCAGAGCAACTAAGCCCGTGCGCCACAACTACTGAGCCCACGAGCCACAACTACTGAGCCCGAGTGCTGCAACTACTGAAGCCCGTGCACCTAAAGCCCATGCTCTGCAACAAGAGAAGCCACCACAATGAGAAGCCCTCACACCACAACAAAGAGTAGCCCCCATCATCGCAACTAGAGAAAGCCCACGTGCGGCAATGAAGACCCAACGCAGCCAAAAAAAAAAAAAAAAAAAGTCTTTTAAAAAAAAAAAGCTTCTTCTACTGTCTGCAATAACAATTTTTCTGTAGCGGTTAATTCTTCTGCTGATTTTTGATGCTCTTTGTGGTCATTTTATTCAAATGTTTGGTGAGTTTTGATATTGTTTACTCTGCTGACAGTGAAAACCATTTCTAATTACAGGAAACCTAGCTTCAGTCACTTTCCTTTACTGTCTTGTGTCCAAGCAAGCATTTCTCTAGGGTGTGCATGTAGTTCATCTTCTACATTTGGGACACCCCTTCCTTCACGGTAGCTGTAAGTGATCTCGGGCACTGCCCTAATTCTCTGATCTGGTGCCCACTCTAGTTCTCCATGTGTCAGAATGACCACATCAGTGGGGACAGACTGCAGAAGCCAGTGTGAGGGTGGAGAACCACAGCAGCTGCTCCGCCGCCTTTCACTCATCTCCCCATATAGAATCTTCGGGTTATGGTGGGGTTTGCTAGAAAAAAATAATTTCTTTGGTGGTCCCAACTCTCCTGCATGGGATCACAAATTCCACTGCTCTGTTAGGTTTTTCCATAAATCTGATAACATCTATCCTACATATTTCAGCCATCCCCACCGATCCAGTCTATGAAGATACCTCAGCCAACTTTCCAGTACTCCTGTGGATTTGTTTTCGTTTCACATTTCTTCTGAAATATCAGTAGGATTTGGAAGACAAAAAAAATAAGAAGAAGAAGGAAACACATCAGCCAGTCACTTATACTAAACCTTTTTTCTAAATCCCAACCCCTATAGACATGTTCAATTGTCGATGGCAAATGGACACTGAAAAATCACCCAGAGTGGGATCACACCATAAGAGTGAGGTCTATTTTAAGGACTGAATGATCTTGACTTTGCAGCCTGGTAGGTGCTGGACATGGATGGGGACTAGAAAGATGATTCTGTTGGGAATAGAATTGCAAATTTATTGGCCAAAAAAAAGTGAGGCGTGTCTTGAAGGTAATGATCCACACGTGTCGTCAGACATGGCAGGAGGACCATATCCACTCTTGTGAGGCTCTTCGTGCCTGGCTGTTTCCGTCTCCTGGACCTTTGCTGAAGTCTCCAAACTGGCCTTCCTGCTTCCAGGCAGATCGCCATCCTGTTCACACCAACCAGCCCTCCTCCTTCATACCTGTCTCTCCTTCCCTGTGCCCTTGACCCCTCCTCCTGGAAATGCTTCCTTTAATTACCCTCCTGTCTTGTGCGGCTTCCTTCTACAAAGTACCCAGATCTGCTCTATTCTTAGAACAAAGCACAGAACCGTAGTGAACAGAAATGATAGAATTTTTTCAAATAGCCTGGACTGTTTTTTAGATTTATCCCATTTGAATCACCCTCAAAAGAAATTCTAAATTCAAAAAAAGAAAAAAGAAAAGAAATCATATTCATATATTTTAGGTGTTTAAATAATATTTAATGTGGTCAATGTACTTGTTTTCAATAGATACCAACTTTTGTTCTATAGAATTGTATTTTTATGTGCTATGTGCTTACATTATGGAACAATGGGGCTCCTCGTATGGTCCACATAGTCATTACTTTTCTGCATATTTTGCTGAATTTTTAAAGGGAGGCAACATGGCAAAGCAGAAACCAGGGCACTAGGACTCTTGGGTTCTAGACCAGCCATTACCTAGCTGTGTGAACTGTGGGGTCTTCAGTGAGTCACTTGTCCTCTCTGGGCTTTAGTTTCCTGGTCAATAGCAAGAGGTTATGACTCCAGAGGTTATGCCTTTGAAGACCTCTCCTGCCCCCAAATTCTATACTTTAGAGATTAAATACTGAAACTTTCACAATTTTAAACCACACAACTTGTAATTGTAACTTTGTTCCTTTGGGAAAACATAATCTGCTTTATTGCTGCTTTAGGACAGGATTTGCTGGACTACACTGTGATGAAAATCAAGGATTCCCTGCCTTAAATCCCGGACAGGATTATGGACTCAAAGGGCAAATCACTGTTCTTCTTTTTATTGAGAACACTGTTGACTTAACTCATTACTTAACTTTGTTTAGCTCATTAGTTTGCTGAGTAAATGGCAGTACTAATCTTGGAAAGATGCATTTCGAGTTGAATTCAGTTTTAAATTATGAAAAATGCCACGTGAAACACTTTCCACGTCAAGCCTCTTTCTGACCAGACACAAATACAGCAAAGGTCAAGCATTTCTATGTGTGCACAAAGCTTAAGCCTCGTCCCAGCTAGGCTGGGAGGGGATAACGGTCTCAAGTGTGGGAAAGGATAAACATTTATATAGCAGGATAACCCCAAGGAGTAACTACAAAAGCTAACTTTAAAGCAAAGCAATTTTACATTCAAATGTTTAGCCAGACAAATCTGCGGGCAAAATATTCCAGCTAACTCCAACCAGTGGATGTTGGAGGACCCATACAACTTTGCATCCCACAAGTGAGCACGCAGGACGCACATGCGGGCACACACACAGGTGTGGAACACACACATGTGGGCACACACAGGTGAGAGCTGCCCTCAATTGTTCTCACCCTTCAGCTCCCTGCTCACAGCCCCCTTCTCATGAAGTCCTCATGGAACATGCAGCCCCCTCGGAGGCCCCGTCTCTGAGAGCATGTGGTGTTTTCAGTCTCTGATATATATGTAGTTTAGAACATATTTGTTCTCTATTGCTTTGTTCTGTGAATTTTATTTCCTCAGCTATACTGTAGCATATCCACCATTATATCCCCAACAGCATCTAAGAGAGTTGAGTATGTGGTCAAGACTTAAATCATATTTGTTTGTTAATTAAACCAGTATCACAAAGTTTGGATTGGGTTATTTGTCTCAAATGAGGACAAATTTGTATTCTTGCTCAGTTCCACCCAATATTTCCAACTCTGTGTGTGCACGTGTAATTTTCAGTATGCCCCTTAAAGAACCATTTTCTTACATTAAAAGAATTCTAAAATACTATGATCACACTTAGAAGAATCAATAACTCCATATTCAAGTTTCCCCAACTATCTCAAGAATAGCCTAAATTAAGAGATAGCTTGTCTAAAGTAGGATTCAATCCATAGTGCTATGCCTCTTAAATCTATTTTAATTTCTTTCTTGTCACTAACTTGTTGAAAGGAGGAGATCAGTTTTCCCCAAGAATGTCTCATTTTTAGGTTGTCTCATTACTTGCTTCTGGTGTCATTTAGCTTGTCCCCCTGTGTCCTGTATTTCCTGTAAATTGGAAGTTACAACTATAATCTAGTTCAATACTGTTGGCAGAATACGTCGTAGATGGTGGTGTGTAGTTTCTATTTACCATACAAGGGGACATGCTATCGGGCTATCTCGTCATTAGTGTTAAGACTGATCCCTGGATTAAGGTGATCTGTCCACCTTAATCCACTGGTAATTTTAGAAGTGTAGCCTGTGGCCATAACACACAGCAAAGTTACAGAGACTCTTACCTGTGACCTTGGTCCTTTTAAAAATGGTCTCTGGGCCTCCCTGGTGGCGCAGTGGTTGAGAGTCCGCCTGCCGATGCAGGGGATACGGGTTCGTGCCCCGGTCTGGGAGGATCCCATATGCCGCGGAGCGGCTGGGCCCGTGAGCCATGGCCGCTGGGCCTGCGCATCCGGAGCCTGTGCTCCGCAACGGGAGAGGCCACAACAGTGAGAGGCCCGCATACCGCAAAAAGAAAAAAAAAAAAAAAAAAAAAAATGGTCTCTAACTAGCCACATTAGAACACTGTAGTTTCCAAAGAGTAATATCTTTATGCTGGGATGGATTTTTTTGGTTGTGTCATAATTCTTTCTTGGAAACACCTACTGTTATGTATTAATGTGAATTTGTTTACTTAATAGCCATGGTGACTACCATTTATGTTTAACCTGACATATACTCGTTCTTTGTATTAAGACTTTCTGTTCAGTGTGTCAATAAAGTAGTAGTGAAACTATAAGTAACGTTATTTCTTTGGTTCATAGACAATCTTAGTTTTAGGCAAACTAGCCGAGAGCAGCAGTATATCCACTGGTGTGCACTGTCACCACCCCCCCGGGCAGGCAGGAGAGTGGGGGTAAGGCAGAGCAGCCTGGCCTGCTGCAGGAGTAGACGTGCCCCTGGACACTCAGGGGTCATCTCCGCCAGGCCAGAAGAGTGCAGTATCCACAGGGAGGTCAGAAGGAAGAGTACACATTGTGAAGATTGACTCACGCAATCCTCCAAACAGCCCTGGGTGGAAAGCACTATCAACATCCATGTTGACAGATGGAGGTCCTCTCCACCTGCAACACTCTATTCTCGGGGAAAACACAGTGGGGAAGGAGCCTTACTGTTTCTTCAGGAGGATGGGTGCTTCTGCACCAAGGACCCAGTGAGGGTGCGATGTGTGGGGTGTGTGGTGGGTGTGATACGGGTGGCGTGGGTGGTAGGCTTGGTGTGTGGTGTGTGTGTGTAATGTGTGTGGTGTATGGTGTGTGTAGAGGGTGTGGAGTGTGTGGTGAGTGTGGTGTGTGCTGGGTGTGGTGTGTGGCTGCCCTCAACAAGCCCACAGAGTGTGGGTCTTCACAGGCCTGTGCTCCAAACTGACCACCCTTGAGAGGGTCAGGCTTTCCTCTGGGAGTCATGGGTATCTTGTTTGGGACAATTCTACACTGACCTGCCCCTCACACTGCAGGAGGTTTACACCCCTAGCCCCAGACCGTAAGTGACAAGAGCACCCCAGTCATTGTGACAACCCAAAATACCCTTTTAGACGTTTCCAGACACCAGCTGGAAATTGTGTGTGTGTGTGTGTGTGTGTGCACGCGTGTGTGTGTAAGGGGTACAATAGCAGCTCTGGCTGAAAACTGATGCTGCTGCTAAAGAGTTCAGATGACAGTTCCCAAGTCAAAAGTGGGGATGGGGCTTCCCTGGTGGCGCAGTGGTTGAGAGTCCGCCTGCCGATGCAGGGGACACGGGTTCGTTCCCCGGTCCGGGAGGATCCCATATGCCACGGAGCGGCTGGGCCCGTGAGTCATGGCCGCTGAGCCTGCGCGTCTCCGCATCGGGAGAGGCCACAACAGTGAGAGGCCCGCATACCGCAAAAAAAAAAAAAAAAAGTGGGGATGGGCGAGGGGAGATGCCCCTGTTCGTATCTCGCTGCGCCCTCACTACACCCAAGAGGCACACCCTAGGCTTCGGGGGAGGTTGGGGCCAATGGGACAGCCCGTGTAGACCTCTCTAGGCCCTCAGATGGAGCTCCGTGGTCCCGGGGTCCACCTCCTCCCCCCGCCCCGACCCCAGCACTTCCCTGCCCCTGACTCTGCCCATCCTGCCTGACCTTGCCGGACAGAAGGGATCAAGCCCTGGTTTGTTTAGCCAAAAGCTGCCAACTCATAGCCCTGCAGGCAGGTTTTTTTGTTTAGCTGACAGCGAGATTTTATTTTCGCTTCTTAATTTAGTTGCCACATTTTCAAACTGGGAGATTCTGTATAAAAAGCTGGATTTTCAGTGTATCATGAAAAATCAGAAGATCAAGCACCCAAGCCCACATTCAGCATGATGGCAAGGGCCCGGGGCCCAGGGGGGGGCAAATCAGCCTCTCTGCAGCAAGCAGACCCTGCATGACGGGCCCCTCTTTGGCCAGTCTCTTGGCCACTCTGACCTGGGACTTATATTCCCAAGAATGTCTGCAGTTCAACTCAGCAATGACTGATCTCGTTCTGAAGACTCACATATAGCCCATAAAAGTTATTTGTATCCCCTACCCCGGCTAAAATAAACGTTGACACTAATAGTCCTGACCTTCCTAAACTAAGAGAGTATTTGCTGCTTCAGCTCTCTAACCTGGTTTACATTTAGAAGCTTTTTTCCTTCTGATTACTGACAGTGAAAGGTGCTTTCCCTGGCCTTTGGGAGGACATGGGGATGGGAAGGGAGGAGATGGGCCAAATCAGTTGATTTTCTGTCTTTTTCGATTCCCCTCTCATGAGAGAGACTAAATTATCCAGGGCCAGGGAAATGGTTTAAGAGTCAGGAGACGTGGGTTTCGGAGTTGAATTTGTTAGCTACGTGATCGTGGGCAAGCCACTCTACCTCTTGAGATTAAAAAAAGAGTTGCGCTACATAATCTATGAGTTCCGTTCCATCTCTCAAATTCATTGATTCTACAGACCTGATACACAAAGACATCTCCATGCTGTGATGCCCCTTTTATTCAAAGGCTTATTTCTTTAAAATATATGTTGGTAGTTTGTCACTGCCTCTGAGGATCACCAAGCAACTTCTGGAAAGCTGGGCTGGGAAGGCTGATGCCCATTCATGCACAAAAGAATATGCTAAGAAGTCAGGATCCTGGCTTCCTGCCCCTGGCTGGGAGCACTTTCCTCTCATCTTCCTGTTCTGCAGTTCTTAAAAGTCTTATTTTTATATCTGATAAGGGGTTAATATCCAGTATATATAGAACACCTACAACTCAACAACAAGAAAACAAATAACCCAATCTTAAAAAGGACAAAGGACTTGAATACACATTTCTCCAAAGAAGATATACAAGTGGCCAATAAGTACATGAAAAGATGCTCACCATCACTCATCGTTAGGGAAAAGCAAATCAAAACCACAAGATATTATCTTACACCCATTAGGATGGCTACCATCAAAAAACTAACACGGGGCTTCCCTGGTGGCGCAGTGGCTGAGAGTCCGCCTGCCGATGCAGGGGACACGGGTTCGTGCCCCGGTCCAGGAAGATCCCACATGCCGCGGAGCGGCTGGGCCCGTGAGCCATGGCCGCTGGGCCTGAGCGTCCAGAGCCTGTGCTCCACAACGGGAGAGGCCACAGCAGTGAGAGGCCTGCGTACCACAAAAAAAACAAAAAACCGTAACACATGCTGTTGAGGGTGTGGAGAAGATGAAGCCCCTGCTCACTGTTAGTGAGAAATAAAATGGTGCAGCTGCGGTGGGAAACAGTGTGACAGCTCCTCAAAAAAATTAAAAAGTTATTGCTTAATGGGTTCAGAGTTTCTGTTTTGCAAGATGAAGAGAGTTCTGGGGATGGATGGTGCTGATGATTGTACAACAATGCGAATATACTTAATACCACTGAACCGTACACATAAAAAGGGTTACGATGGTACATTTTGTTAAGTGTATTTACCACCATGAAAACTTTTAAACAATGACTTGAAATACTGATTTGGCTTAATAGAAAAAAAAGTATCAAGAAACAAGCAACCCTCTGTAAAGACAGATAAAATAGAGGTGCTGCAATCACATGACATGAAGAGAGTAAAAATACTTTAAAACAGAGTAACTTGTGCCTGGGGTACTACCACCGGCCTTAAGCTCCAGGATGAGGTAGACAAGGAAGAATTAGCACATGGTCATGAGACAGGTTGGGATCTGGGACCTGGGACCCTTTGCTGCAGGGCTTGCACCTGGACAAACGTCTCCTTGAGCAAAAAAATACAAAGAAACTATAAGGGAGTAAAAATAACTGCGTATATATGCAGTTGGGGCAAATTATGGAGAACAAGATACAAAAAGACCAAAAAAACCCCAACCGCCACTTCCGGTGAATTGGAAGCAAAAGCAGGGTGTCGGGAGCAAGAGCAGGGTCCTGCGCATGCCCCCTGCACACAACCCCACCTAAGGGGTGGGCAGACCGCCTAAGCCCCGCCTCCTGCCCAACCCCTGGACACACCCCTACCCTCACCCCATGTAAGGAGCTAGCTCGCCCCCTCCGTGAGTGAGCAAGGGAAGCTGCTACTTGTTTTCCTTCCTTTTGCTCCTGCCGCCCCAGGAGCCCCAATAAAGCCTTGCCTGAGTTTCTTGTCTGGCCTCTTATCAATTTCTATTGATTAAGGGAAGGTCAAGAACCTTGGTCCGTATCAGTAATAGAAGTTGTAGGGTATCAACACAATGGAGGTTATGCTACCACAAAAATTATACTTCAAGACTGTGTAACATCTCGGAGAAATGCTGCTGACATGATATTGAGAAAATAGCAAAATACGAAACCGAAAGGTAAAACTGAGGTGTCAAATTCTGTGTGCATTTAGACAAGGACTAGAACGGAAAAGGCAAAGTGAAATTAGTTCCTGTGTTAGGGTAGATTTTTTTTTCTACTTTAAAATGCATCTTTAAAACTGTTACAATAAGTGTATACAAAAAATAAGAAGATAATAAACGAGGGTTGAATAAAACAGAATAGCCAAGGTTCTCCCTCTCAGAAAAGGAATTGCTCTAAAAGGTACAAGATCGCCATTTCCTACAGAAGAAACACTTTTATTTTCAGTCGCAGTTTCAAAGAGCAAATGGAAACTGCTGATGAGAAGAGACACCTTTTGGACCCACGGCAAAGGTTGCTTCAGGTCTGTCTGGCCAGACCTCGTCATGCTTTATTTTCATTGCTCTGGTTACATTCCCCACATGATACCTGGTCCTGGAGATCTCTGTGTTTATGACTTTTCCTACAAAGCTCCAGGTGCATGGATAGAACCTATTTCTGGGGCTGTGGCAATGTCACCACTCAAGTCTCTTGCCAGATGAATGATAATTAAATATGGGGGGTGGGGGAGGGAAAGACTGGGAGTTTGGGGTTAGCAGATGCAAACTAGTATATATAGGATGGATAAACGACAAGGTCCTACTGTGTGGCACAGGGAACTATATTCAGTATCCTGTGATAAACCAAAATGGAAAGGATATGAAGGAGAATGCATATATATGTATAACTGAGTCACTTGGCTGTACAGCAGAAATTAACACAGCATTGTAAATCAACTATACTTCAATAGGATTTTTTAAAAGGGGAGTCAATACAGCCTGTTGGTTAGACTGACTACCTGCTGTTACTTTTTTACCAAATAATGTATGAAATAATGCTGCAGTGTGTGCTCTACATCACAGAGATGTGCAGGAGAAAGCAAACATACACAAGTTCACAGGCGCTGCAGAGGTCAGCAAGTCCAAGGTCCAGAGTTTCACGTCTGGCAGGTGTCATTATACTGAGAAGCCCATAAACTGGAGAAGCAAAAGAACCTCTTAGCGTGGCTTGACTTTGATTCCACGGTTTGCTGTTCTGTGGGTCGGTCACGTCCCCGGAAGCCAAACATGTACAGACAAGAGAAGTCTGCAGGTGCTGCCAGCTCTGGGCTCCAGTGTCAGGTCCCAGACACTGGGATCATAAAGTACTGCTCTGTGCCCCCAGGGAGGGCATCCAGGCTCCAGGTTGGCAATAAAGTCCTCTTTTTCCATCTAGATGGGGACTTGGTGCGAAGCTTTCTATCCCTTTCCTTGTGGTGGGGGAAACATGGAACAAACACAGTGTCTTGTACGTTTCTGAAGATAAAGGGAAAGTCCATCTTACGAATGTCCTGTGTTCCCCAGGAGTGGCTGGAGAAACAGCCCTGCAGTTCCAAACATGCAGACGATTATAAACACCCACAGGAACACCCTGTCCACCACCATGGCCACGTATTTCCAGTCGTCCTCTACCTGAAAGACAAAAATCAAGCAGCTGTAAAAAACAAATCAAAACCATGGGAGATAAGCTTTGTCTCATAAATAAGCTGCTTCCTTTTCACAGAAGATTTCCTGGCAATTGTAAAGCAAATATCCCTGTGATTCTGGTTAACCCGTGTCTCCTCTGTAGCACACGGAGAACTTCCGTTTGTCTGCAGAGGGTGGGTGCGTGCGCTCCATCAGTCCTGGGACAGCGGGCTGCAGAGTGAGCAGGCTTATGTGGGCACACAGGACCTCTCCTGACTGCAGGCAGCACCCCAGAAAGAGCTGCTCGGAGAGCTCCACTTTTGCGTTGACTGAAAAAAAATGCATAACCTAACAGTTGAGAATTATGTTTTATTCAGTGGATTTTCTGAGGAATTCAAGCCCGGGAGGCAGCCTCTCAGATCGCTCTGAGGGACTGCCCTGAAGAGGTAAGGGGAAAAAAAAGTCAGGGCATAGAGGAGGTTTTGCAACAAAGACCAGGTAGCCGGAACATCAAAAGATTACTGTTGTAGAACATTTTGTTGCATTTGACTGCAACAGTAATCCTTTGATGTTCTGACCACCTGGTTTTTGTTGCAAAACCTCCTACATATCATGGTTCCCCCCCATCCAATCTCCTGAGGTAAACCATAATGGAAAAGAATACCAAAAAAATGTATATGTGTATATAACTGAGTCACTTTGCTAGGCAGCAGAAATTAGTACAACATTGTAAATCAACTATACTTCAATTTAAAAAACGTTAAAAAAAAAGATTAGTGTTAATTAAAGAAAACCAGACATCTCAAGTTAAGGAATTTAGTGCTTTTCTATGTATGGGAAGATGCAAGGGTCTGGGTTCATGGAAATCGTTCCTTTGATGTGCAACTTAACGATCTAGGGCCAGCATCCGTCTTTCCTCCACCCTGAATCCCCTCAGGGTGCACAGCTGGGGGTGACTGCACTGGTTGATGGCTTGATGGGTGCAACATCCTTCGTTTACTGATAGGGCAGGTGACATTTCTCATCCACTCTTGTCATGGACACCACGGGACAGTCTGACTCCTTGGCAGGTCTGGGAAATGGGTTTGAGGCGGGGGGTGTAGGACGTGTGATGTGATGGGCCCCCCCTCAGGAATAAGTGGCCCTCTAGAACTCGGGATCACGCTGGTCAGGGAGAGTTCATTACATCTCTCATGTCCTTCCTGTTCCCGACCTCCAAGAGCCCTACCTGGTGGTGATCAAGTCAGCAGCCACTGTCCCCTAGTTGGACGAAGGTGTCACCACAGAGGGGAGTCCTAGGCTCACCTGGCCCTGATGCACCCCCTCCCCGACCTGTGTGACATGCAGCCCCTGTCCGCCTCAGCACCCATGGGTGGATTTCAGGCCTGCAATGTCCTTTCATGAGTAGATAAGGATGATGGGTACTGCCATCAGGTGAGACCCAGACCCCTGGCGGCAGGAGTTTTCAGAGGCCCCCAGCTAGTCATCCTGATGGTATGGAAAATGGGCATAAAGTTCTTGAGCTCTCTCTCTCTGGAGGATGGGGAGGTCCGAGCTGCTATAGTTAGACTCTGGGCCACAGAAGCAGACTGTGTTGATGCTAAAAATATCCCTGAGGTTCATTCAATCAGCACCTGGATCCCCGTCCAGTGGAGTAAGTGGGATTGGAGCTGCCGGAGGCTCACGCCACCTTCCTCCCAGGCTCCCAGACTGAGCAGCCCTGCAGGCTTTCCTCCTGCCCCTCAGCCGGCTTTTTCCTCTCCTACCCTTCCTTACGCAGGGGCTCTCAGTTTAATAAACCAAGGTTGCCCTGAGTGTTTATTTTAACCAGATTTTACTTGAGTTGACATTTCTGCAGGCAGAGATTTGCTCTGAGGCTACACCTTACCCCACCCCCTCCCCAGGGCAGTTCACCCATAACTGCATCATCACAGGGCTGGCTCTTAGGGCACCACTCCCTGACCGTCTTGCAAACAGAACTCACATTGAAGATCTGACATGTCTATGCAGGGCCCCCAGGCCTGCTGCGGGTGAACAGGCTAGAAGAGCCATACATTTACCTCCTTTGTTTCATTTTGGTTCTTCATGTTTTCTGCTATGAATTGAACACTGTCAATTACATCTTCAACTTCAGGTGAGGGCTCCAAATTTTCAGTCATCCATTGTAAAGGCTGGTGACTTAATCGTCTCTTGCTGGTGGCGATCTCACTGGACTTACGACAGTGGCAGCATTCTTTAAGAAGTTTGGGCTCTCTGCGATGATCAAACTTGACTTTGGCTGGTCTACCAGAGAAGCCTTTGGGGGTTTTGTCATATCTTGTCCCCTTCCTCTTGTCCAGAGGCCTCCTCATCATCAGGATCTGGGGTAACAGCCGGAGGAAGACTGCCTTCACCCACATGGGCATGGTGTGTGTGGTTGGGGTGCGATAGTGGGTGTTCAACACAAACACCGTCACCACGATGGACAAGGTGACGAAGACCATGGTGAAAAGCAGGTACTCGCCCACCAAGGGGATCACGAGAGACGTAGATGGGATGGTTTCTGTGATCACCAGCAAAAACACTGTCAGGGAAAGCAGAACTGAAATGCAAAGCGTTACTTTTTCACCACAGTCAGAAGGAAGGTAGAAAACCAACACAGTTAGAAATGAAACAAAGAGACAGGGGATGATCAGATTAATGGTGTAAAACATCGGCAATCTTCTCATGTAAAAAGAATAGGTTACGTCTGTGTATATCTCTTCACAACAGTTGTATTTTATGTCATGCTTGTAGCCAGGAGCATCGACAATTTCCCATTCACTGTTTTCCCCAAAATCATCCATGTCCACTTTAGAGCCAATGATTAGAAGATCAATTTCAGCTTTGCCATAGGTCCAGGAACCAAATTTCAGGGAACAATTTTGATGATCGAAAGGGAAACCAGTGATATCCATAGGACAGGAACTCTTAAAAACAGCTTGTGGAGACCAGGCTATCATGCCATCGTATTTCAGAAGAGCTTTTGTCTTGCCTTTGACTTGGAAGTTGCCAACAGCACTGCACAGTAAATCAGACGCCATTAGTGACAGCCCCTGTGCTTTGGGTCAGCCTGTACCAAAGGCAACTCTGGAAAGAGACTGGCTGTCAGATGCCCATACTTGTTGTAGAGAACAATGTCAGGCTTCCAGATCTTCTCCGCAGGAACACGAAGAGTCTCAATGCCATCATATTCCACTGGGTCCCAGCGTAATTTATAATCATTCCAGATCTAAAGGGGATAGAAGTCAGTTTTTAAAAAGTCTTGACTTTCTTCCAACGTTAATTCTATGTTGGTTCCACAACTTTTTGAAAAATTTCTTATTTAAAGAGTTGGTTCCCTACCAAAAGTTGGAAGATTAAATCCATGGGGAACAAGGTAGCTGAGTTGATTTGGGGCAAATATAGATATTAAATAATTATCTATTGATTATTAATTAGCTAGCCAAGTTTATAGGCTCAGCTTCCATATTCCATGGACGATGTTCAATCTCTAGTAGCAATCCATTTCTAGTATTAAAAAGATAATTCAAGTGTATGATGATGGGTTTGTTACACAATCTGCATAAAAGATTGAGACAGGAAGGAAGAACAAGATGGTATGACTGATAAAACCAGACGGTGGGAATCTAACCCAGAGCAGGACCAAAGAGTAGGCAAGAATCTGGCTCTGGAGCTCGAGATTCAGACAAAAATAGGAGACTTGAGAGCTGAAACCACCAAAGCAGAGTCAGAGAGAACTCTGTCACTAAGTTCTGCAGCATGAAGCTTGTACCCAGCCAGCCGTTACCAGATTGAACTTTGCGCTTTGGAGCTAGTTAATATTTTATGCTCTATCATAAGCTGGAGATGCAAAGAGGGAATGCTAGTGGATTTTATCCATTGGATGTTGTTAAACTGACACACAAGTGTGACACAATTCCAAGAGAAGAACGTGTGGGGGCTTCCCTGGTGGCACAGTGGTTGAGGGTCCGCCTGCCGATGCAGTGGACACGGGTTCGTGCCCCGGTCCGGGAAGATCCCACGTGCCGCGGAGCGGCTAGGCCCGTGAGCCATGGCCGCTGAGCCTGCGTGTCCGGAGCCTGTGCTCCGCAACGGGAGAGGCCACAGCAGTGAGAGGCCCGTATACCGCAAAAAAAAAAAAAAAAAAAAGAGAGAAGAACGTGTGACGTAGCCACAGATTGGTTTCCATGATCTGGTTTACTTCATCCTGGGAAGAAGAAACAATATTTTTTAGCCTCAAATGTACTTGCTAATAGAAGTGAATCTTAGAGCAAAAATTACAACTAAAAATAACCAATCTGAGTTATTCATTCTAATGGAGGGAAAAAAAGAAGACTGAAAAGGCAATTTATAAAAAGCCAAAAATACAATATTTCCACACTGGTCCCAACCCTGTTGACTTTGAAATGTGGCTTTATGAGTGTCTTTCAAATCTGATTGAAGTCCCACTTCTGTGAAGCCTTTCTGACCACTGTAGCCCATAAAGATTTCTGGTCCCATAAAAGGAAAGAAGGGAGAGAAGAGGGAGTGGGAGGGAGGGAGGGAGGGGAAGTCCTGAAGATGGTGATGGGTATCATTGTTTTTGCCATCTTCTTCCTCAGCTGTGCCCCAGCACCCTCTAGGTTCTGAGTCCTGAGCCCCACTGCCCCTCAAGGGGTCAGCCTCAGCTCACCATGGAGTTCTCCAGCTGGAACCTGCCACTCCCCAGAGCACTGCTCTCAACCAAACCACTGCCGATTGCTTCAATCATTCATTAACAAGTATTTATTGAGTACCTACTGTGCGCTCTATAAATGCTGCCGCTACAGAAGTAATCAGGATGGAAAATATCCCTACCTACATGTGCCTAAGCTATTAGCTGGGGAGACAGAAAATCAATAATAGATACATGGTATAATGTAAGATAGTGATAAGTCCCATGAAAAAAAATAAAGAGGGATTGAGTGGTGTGTGTGTCTGCACACACATGCACACACGTCTCTTTTAGACAGGATGATCCAGGAAGGCTTGTCTGAGGAGGTGGTTTAAGCAGGTACCTAAATGACCTGCAAAGAGTCCTGGGTCTCTTGAATAAAAGCGTTCCAGGATGACATGCCAAATATAATGTGTTCCTAATCAGCTACCACCTCTCAGTGGAGCAGCTACTGAAGACACATCCAGAACCTTCAGCAGTCTCACAGCGCAACACCTGGAGGCTGTTGATGGTCACCCAGTGGCCGTCAGTGGGTTCCCAAAACTTACCAACTTTGTTTCCCCAGACACATGAGCACCTTTGAGAGTAAACACCTCACACTGGCTGAGGAAGCTGTGGCCAGGGCTGGACACCAGCCCACTCTGGTTTGCTGCTCTGCAGTTCTCCATGCCCCCCAGAAAACGCTACCTGGAGACCTCACCAGTTTCCTCCTTCAAAGGGGTTTGTGTCAAGTCATGATAAGCCCCAGGGTTTTAAAAGGTCAACAAAAGGAGTTACATTCATGGTTTTCTATTGGTCAGGGCAAGCAAAGAAATGGACTATTACTTATCCATGACTTTACAATTACCCAAGTCTAAGGACAGTGTCTTCTGCTCATACCTTGTGACCAGCAGATTCAAGCAGGGGCCATGTCAATAAAACCACTGGCTGTCAGTCAGGAATGGACTAGCTCTAGCAGTCCAGAAATGTCTCGGAGGTAACAGTCATAAGCAACTTCCAACGACTGCTTCCTCTCTGTCCACTAATACACTGTTTAGAGAACTAGTGCACACTGTGAACTAGAACGTTGTATTCTGAGAATTAAAATCAGTTGGCAATATCATCCCGACAGTATTCCTGTCTCCCTATCTATACTTCCACAGCCTGGTGAAGCTCCATGTGGTGTGGACCTGCTTCATGGTGGATGGACACCCTCAGAGGTGTCAGCCAAGTTTATGGGTCAGGACCGGGTCTGGAAAGTTGCATTCTCCATCCAATGCCAGACCGCACCTACGGTCATGGGAACTGCTATCAGACAGCCCAGCTGAAGGAGGCCAGAGACCCACAGTACAACCCCACATTCCTGGGACCATCACCCTGCGTCTCCTTCTTGGGAAAATAAATTAGTTGACACCTGGTTCAATTAAAGGATTGGAGTTACAATTTCAAATAGACTAGATTCTGGAGCAGCAGCCACAGACTCAGAGACTGAGATCAGAAAGGCCAGGTGGGCTACATTTTGAAAGCCTTCAGGTTTGTCATGTCAGATATACCAGGCCATCAAAAACACTGGGCAAGGGCTTTGTCCTGGCCCCATGAGTGGGACAGTGGAAATACACTTACTCTGAAGATCAGCCACTCATTAAACTTTGTGGCCAAGTTCATTCTATGCAGCAGCAAACACCCTTCCATGTAGAGCTCTCTGGTGCTCTAAGGCCAAGCCTGAGGCCCAAACAGCAGCAGACGGCCTATAGTCTTCTAGAAGGGAGTTGGTAATTGTGCATCTGGGCTGTACTGCATGACAGTCACTCCCAGACCTCACCATGGCTCAGTGACAACAATGAATATGGCCCACAGGGACTTCTGGTGCCCCACATAAGGACAAGTAGACTCTAATACACCAATAAGAGTTGCTATATTAATACTGAACAAAGTAGATGCAGAGGAAAAAAATTACTAAAGACAAAGAGGGACATTACATAATGAAAGAAGGATCAATCCACCAGGAAGACACAATGATCCTGACCATATATGCACCAAACAGCAGAGTCTCAAATTATATGGAACAAAAACTAATAGAGCTGAAAGAAGAAACAGACAAATCCCCAATTACAGTTAGAGACTTCAATATCCCTCTCTCAGCGACCAATAGAACTCAGCGATCAATAGAATCAGCAAAAATAGGGAAAATCTGAACAACATAATCAACCAGCAGAATTTAATTGACATATATAGATACTCCACTCAAAAACACCAGAATACACATTTTTTAATCATGCATATAATATTAACCAACACAGAGCGTATCCTTATCATAGGCCATAAAACAAACCTCAACAAATTTAAAAGAATTGGAATCATAGTGTGTTTCTGACCATAATGGAATCAAACTAGAAATCAATAACCAAAAGACAACAGGAAAATCTCTAAACCCATGGAAACTGAACTTCTAAATAATCCATGGGTCAAAGAGAATGTCTCAAAGGAAATTCTTTAAAACACATAGAGCTGAATGGGAACAAAAATACAATATATCAAAAAATGAGGGACATAGCTAAAAAAAAGTGCTGAGAAGAAAATTTATAGCTAAATGCTTACATTAGAAATGAGAAAAAGTCTCAAGTCAATAATACAAGTTTCTACCTCAAGAAATTAGAAAAACAAGCACAAAATAAACCCAAAGCAAGTACAAGGAAGGAAAAATAAAGATAAAACAGAAATCAATAAAGTTGAAAAGGAAAACAATAAAGAATATCAATGAAACAAAAAGCTGATTCTTTGGGGGAAACACAACAAAATTGATAAACCTTTAGCAAGACTGACAAAAATAAAAAGAGAGAAGACACAAATCACCAATATCAGGAATGAAACAGGAGCTATCATTACAGATCCTATAGCCATTAAAAAGTTAGATAATACCATGAGCAACTTTAATTTTATCATAAATATGGCAATTTAAAAGAAATGGGCCCATTCCTCAAAAACCACAAACTAACTAACAAGGACCTACACTACAGGGAAATATACTTAATATTTTGTAATAAACAATAAGGGAAAAGAATCTGAAAAGTGATATAAATAGACAGTCTGAATACCCTATAGCCATTTAAGAATAGAGTTTATAATTAAAAAGCTCCTGGAAAAGAAATCTCCAGGCCCAGTAGGTTTCCCTGAAGAATTCTACCAAATATGTAAAGAAAAATCAATACCAACTTTCCACAATCTCTCCCAGAAAATAGAAGAGGTGGAAACAACTCCAAATTCTTTATGTGAAGCTAATATTATCCTGACACAAACCCAAACAAAGACATTACGAAAAAAGAAAATGACAGATCAATATCTCTCATGAACTTAGATGCAAAAATCATTAACAAAATATTAGCAAACTGAATCCAACAATGTATAAAAGTTATACACCATGACTAAGTGGGATGCAAGGCTGGTTCAACATTCAAAAATTAATCAATGTAATTTACCATATCAACAAACTAAAGAAGAAAAACCACGTGATCATATCAGTTGATGGAGAAAAAGCTTTTGACAAAACTCAACATCAATTCATGATTAAGAACTCTGTGAAACTAGGAATAAAGGGAAATTTCCTCAACTTGATAAGAGCATCTACAAAACAGCTACACCTAACTTTATACCAAAGGGTGAAAGACTGAATGCTTTTTCCTTAAGATTGGGAACAGGACAAGGATGTCTGTTGTCACCACTCTTATTCAGCATAGTACTGGAAGTTCTAGCCACTGAAATGAAGCAAGAAAAAGGGGGGAAAGGCATAGACTGGAAAGGAAGAAATAAAACTATCTCTATTTGCAGATTATAAGGTTGCCTACAAAGAAAATCTCATGGAATCTATTAAAATGCTGAAACTAAGTGGGTTCAGCAAGATCTTAGGATACAAGATCAATATACAAAAGTCTTAAAATTCTATATACTAACAATGAGCATGGAGAAACCAAAATTAAAAGCATAATAGGGCTTCCCTGGTGGTGCAGTGGTTGAGAATCTGCCTGCTAATGCAGGGGACATGGGTTCGAGCCCTGGTCTGAGAAGATCCCACATGCCGCGGAGCAACTAGGCCCGTGAGCCACAACTACTGAGCCTGCACGTCTGGAGCCTGTGCTCCGCAACAAGAGAGGCCACGATAGTGAGAGGCCCGTGCACCGTGATGAAGAGTGGCCCCCGCTTGCCACAACTAGAGAAAGCCCTAGCACAGAGACAAAGACCCAACACAGCCAAAAATAAATAAATAAACAAATGTGGGGTTTAAAAAAAAAAAGCATAATACTATTTTCAGTCACCCCCAGATAAAACAAAATACTTACATATACACATAACAATACATGTATGGGATTTGTGTACTGAAAATTACAAAATCCTGAAGGACGAAGAGCTAAATAAATGGAGAAACATCCCGCATTCATGGACTGGAAGACTCAACAGAGTAAAGATGTCACTTCTCCCCAAACTGATCTGCAGGTTTAATGCAGTTCCTATCAAAATCAGGGCAAGGCTTTTTGTGGACATAGGCAGCTTATTCTAGGCATAGGCCTCAGAATAGCTAAGACAATCTTGACAAAGAAGAACAAAGTGGCAGGAATCACTCTAGCCAATATTAAGTCTTACTCTACAGCTACAGTCATCAAGATAGTGCAGTGTTGGTGGAGGGATAGTCACACTGATCAATGAAACAGAATAGAGGACCTAGAAATAGACCCACACAAATATGTTCAACTGATTTTTCACAAAGGTGCAAAACCAATTCAGTGGGAAAAGGATTGCCTCTTCAACAAATAGTGCTGGAGCAATTGGACACCCACAGGTCTAAAAAACACAAATCTAGGTCTCATATCTTATATAAAAATTAACTCAAAATGGATCATAGTCTTAAACATAAGACATAAATAAAACTTTTAGAAAAACATAGAAGAAAACCTATAAGATCTGGGATAAGGCAAAGAATTACTAGGCTTGATGCCAAAAGCATGACATATAAAAGGAAAATTGATAAATTGGACCGCATCAAAATTAAAAACTTCATGTGAAAGCCCATGTGAAGAGGAAGAAAAGATAAGCTACAAACTGGGATAAAATATTTGCAAACCACAAAACTGGCAAAGCACTTGCATCTAGAATATAGCCAGAACTCTCAACACTAAATAGTAAAAACAAACAATCCAACTGGAAAATGGGCTTAAGGACATGAGCAAACATTTCACCTTAGAGGATATGCAGATTGCAAATAAGCGCATGAAAAGAGGTTTTATATCATTAATCATTAGGGAAATGCAAATTAAAACCACAATGAGATATCGTTTCATACCTAATATAACTCAAATAAAAAACAGTGACAATACCAAATACTGGCAAAGCTGTAGATAAACTGGATCACTCACATATTGCCGGTAGGAATGTAAAACGGTACAGCCATTCTGGAAAGCATTTTGGCAGTTTCTTTTAAAACTAACACACAACTACCACATGACCCAGGAATTGCACCCCTGGGCATTTATCCCAGAGAAATAACGATTAATGTTCACCCAAAAACCTGTACACACATGTTCATAGCAGCTTTATTTGTAAAAGACCAAAAGTGGAATCAGCCCAAATGTTCTTCAACCAGTGAAAGGTCAATCAAAGTGTGCTCCATCAATACCATGGAATACTACTCACAATAAGAAGAAATGACTCACCAAACTTATTGCGGCAACCACTGCATGATGTATGTAAGTCAAATCACTATTCTGCACACCTTACTTATACAGTGTTGTATGTCAAATATATCTCAATAAAACTGGAAGAAAAAACAGAAGAAATGAGCTACTGATACAAGCAACAACTTGGATGAATCTCTAAAGAATTATGCTGAGTGGAAAAGCCAGTCCACAAGGTTACATACTGTGTGATTCCATTTATGTATAGCTTTCTTGAAATGACAAAATTTTAGAAATGAAAGATACAGTAGTTGTTGCCATTGGTCAAAGAAGGTATACAAGGCCTCTATTATTTCTTACTGCAAGTGCATCTATGATTATTTCAATAAATAAAATTTCAGTTAAAAAACTACATTTCTCAAGACTCTCTTGCAGCCAGGGGTGGTCAATGAGCTAGGAAGCAGAGCTGTCAGTAGGACTTCTAATAAAACTCCTTAAGGAAGTCACAGATGTCTGGTATGTGCCCCTTTCTCTCTTCCTCCTGCTTCTGGCCAAGAATGTGAATATGATGAGTGAAAATCAGCAGTTATCCTGGACCACAAGGCAACACTGAGGGAAGAAATCACATGCTAAGGATGGTGACACAGAAAGATAGAAGAAACCTTGGTCCCTGTCACAGTTTATGCTTTTAGCATCATAGCTCGTGTGATTAACATCCTCAGGAGTTGTGCAGTGCACAACCTGGGCAACCAAACACTGTGATGCAACCACTACCACAAAGCCACCTGATATTAACCTGGGCTGTTAACCTTTAGATTTCTATTACATAAGAAAAAAATAAACTTGTTTTATATAATCTGAGAGAGCATGTGTGTGTTTTTCAACCTCTGATAGCAGCCAAATGCAAATACCAAAATCTGTATTCAGCAATCCTCCACCCACCATCTTCAGAACAATGTCCTGAAAGCGTGTATAGATCATGGATTTGAAGTGATGCTGTATCACAAACTTTCGGGGAAACTCAGTCCAGTTCTCCATTCATAACAGCCCAGTTCATACCAAGTGTGGCTTCCAGCCTGGTAGGAGACCAGTAACCAGTGCTAAGCTATTTGAGGTGAGAGGGGAGGCGGGATTAGAATAGGTACTAAATAAATGTTTATTAAAGGAATTAGTGGGCCCATCTAAGTGAGATAAAACATCTGGCTTACTTTTTTTTAAACCAGTATTTATCAGCATATACACACTTCCAGCTTGGGCCAGAAGCTAGAGGATCAGGTCAGGGTCAGCCCAGTCCACTGGGAAGCACGGACCGGAGAAACATGGTGAGCCCGGGCTCCATATCCATGACTGAGGTCTTCCCCCAGGTGCACCTGGAGCCACCACTGTTTCTCCAGGCAAAGCTGAGAGGAAGGAGGCCCCCCCCCCGCTGCCGTCCAGAGCCTGGGCTGCTCCCTCGGTCTGTGCACCATTGTCTCAGAGATGCTCGGGGTGTCCCTTACCCCTTACGTCCTGAGCCTGCCTATTCCTGGAATTTGGTCCGAGTCCAGTGCCTCAGGCCAACCTGCGCCCTGCCATGCCTTGGAGCCCAGAACCCTGTCCTCTGTTAGGGTATCAGTTCCCACACCTCCTCTCCCAGCAACTAGGCTGTGAAGATTATTCAAAAGGAAGAACTCTAGTCCCTTAAACAGGGTAGCAATAAATTAAACTAAGACCTCCAAATTCCCATCAGTTTTTCAGGGCTGGATGGAACCCTATGTGAAACAAGGTGAATTTTCTCTTTCTTCTATAACAAAGGAGACTTAAAGCAATTCTCCTTATACGGAGTCAAAAGAGCATGAGCTTTGGGGTTGAACAGTGCTGATTGAACCCCAGGGCCACCCTCTGTAACTGTATGATGTTGGGAAAGTTTCTTACCTGAGATTTCCTCTCCCCAGCTGTAAAATGCAGATGACAGCCACTAAGTGTGGACACTGGTGCATAATAGGTGCACAATGAAGTTAGCTCCCTTTGTATTCCCCCTTCAAATGCCCCTTCGCTTCTTTGTTTCATAAACTGGTGCTGAGAGCATTTCCAGAAAAACATCGCCTTAAGGAGAATAGTGACGGCAACCCTGGGGAGAGTGGATCCCTCCCAACGGGCCGGCTTTGAAGGGCTGCGCTCTGTAGATTTTTGTCTGTTTGTGTTCAAAAATCCCTTTATTTACCCAGTGCAGTGAGTGGGAATTGCTTGGACCCTTCGGAGTTGGGGCCTCCGAGGCCTCGTGGTGCCCCCACTGCACTTACCACGTCGGCCAGCTGTGTGATGGCCACTTCAAAATGCACAGTGACTGGGTCGGAAACGTTTTCCACGGGCCTGATGAACTGGTTATAACGGTCAAACAGTTTGTGAAAAAGCCTCTCCTCGGACGCACAGCCTGCACATCCTGCGGCACCAGACAGAGAGAGGGGTTAGAGAAGCAGAAAGGATGCTGGCTGGTGGGGAGGTTCCGGGGGCTTCCATCCCGGGAAGGCGGGTGCGGGACACCAGAGTCCCCCAGCACCACTGCCCCTGCCCCTGCTGGCCATGCTGCTCGCCTTCACCACGGAGATGAAAAGAGTAATACTGGCATCCCAGGACTAGTGCGCTAGCAAACAAAATAACGTTGGTAAGAGCACTTCTAAAGTCTATGGCAGCACAGTGTAAAGGGATAGATAGACACAGGCTTGAGATGTCCAGTTATGTCACCGAACAGAACTCACCGTCTTACTGATCCGGTAATTAAAGAAAAGTCCTGCCCTTTCTTGTCAAAATACTGAGCTGACTGGTCTCTGTTTCTACACCCAGCAGGGTGTGTAGCTGGGGAACCTTCTTCAATCAAACTTAAATAACTAGTCATTTCATTAAGGTCTTAAGCCCTCCTCCTTTTTAAAATCAACTTTGAATTTCAATTCTTGGAGATGTGTGAGAGTGCAAAGTTTTTAAGGAAAATTTACTTAAAATATTTTTTATAGAATCCCCAAAGTTCTTAAACAACAGCACTTTCAGTCATTAAATTTTAGACAATAATGTAATGCATGTCTCTGTATTTTCCCAAGAATGCACTCAATGTAGGTTACTTGCCTTCATTTGACATAATTCATCTTATTAAGGCCCCCTCTATATTTTTCCTTATAGAATTCAAATTTGATACCTAAAATACTATTCTATAAATTTCCCAAAAGGATTTATACCCTGAAAGAAAAAAAAATGTAAGGGGCTGAACAACTCATTAGGCAAAAACAAAGGAAAGGATAGCTGTTAGATTACTAAATAAAAAGTGTTGTTTGACAGACGCATTTGGAAACACTGAGATTTCAGCAGGAAGGAGCAATTTTAGGTGTGAAACATCATTGTCTGCCGTGATAATTAATAAAGATAGAAATATTTCTACATAAAACAGGTAATTAAAAAGTCCTCCTGTAACCCATTTTCCTCCTTTGAGGTTTTTCTTTTCCTTTGAGACATTTCAGATAAACCCTCCTTGAGTCTTGACAAGCAAGTCCCTGCAAAGCCGACAGCACGTGGAAATGTGGCTCTGTGGACATGGACACAGCAGCCGCTGTCCGTTTCTAGGCCTTAACTTTGAAAACAAATGATCTTACTCTTAGGACACATTTCCCAAAAGGAAGATGATTACCTACAAAATGGAAGGGTTCATAGACTGAGGAATAGTATCAGCCAATAAACCACAGTTTTGAAAAAATATTAAATACAGCTAAAGAAGTTGAATACATCCATAGCAGAGATGGATAGAAACCTGTGCCATTGTTATTTTTGCCTATTTTTCATTGGGAACATAAAATAAAACATGGTTTACAGTGTTTCCTTGTCCTCCCCACCCCATCCCCCCGAAATCTCATTTTACATGTTAAGCCAACCAACTAAAAATGAATAGATTAATTCGCAGTTATAAGAGGAATAATTCCTGTGCAGACACTCGACATATTTATCCACAGCATATCTCATCTCTGCTCAGTCAAGCACAACTAGAAAAGGAGGAAAATAAAACTAGGAAATACAGGTAGCTAAAAAGGGAATAGGAGAACAAGCACAAAAAAACCCTACCTCTGAAGCAAAGTGTGAATACATACCACCAGAGACACAGCCCACAGTGAAGGAATCCCTGTCCCTCGCGGGGCAGCATGTTTAAAACACGCTCTGATTTCTTTTTCTAGTCAAAGGATTGTGGAAAACAAAGAGCTATCAGGCAGCCACTCACACCGGACCTTTAAATCACCAGAGTCCCCTGCAGTCCAAGTGTCTTCTGTGAAATGAAAACCTTCACAAACATAACATGGTCGTTCCCCATATCAGAGGCTGAGGCCAACCAAAAGGGCAAATAAAAAGGACTCAATCTGATGTCAGATGAGTCAGCCCATTTCCTGACACCCTACATCTCTTCTCGTGCAGGAACGAGAGGAGAAGCAGGACGGGGGTGTTGGGCAGACGGCACCGAGACGGGACAGAAAACTGTGATGTGCTTAGTGCATCTTTTCCCAGCCCCGGTCCTGAGGGGAACAAACACACGTCTCCTGAGCTCCAGCTGTACGTAAAGTGCCTGCCAGGTCCCGACCAGTGTATCCTGATTCACTGAGATCTCTAGCTCATCAGGGCTTAACCTTGTTACCAGAAAACTTTCTAGAACAGGAGTCCTGGTAAAGTGTGCCTCACAGAGAACAGGAGTAATTTTGGTTTTGTCTGACTTCTAATGCGTCGTCCTTCTGAGTTTAGGAATCACCCTCCAGGGCTAGAGATTAGCTGTCTGAGAATGAGAAGAATGAATACTGAACACAGGATGGTTCTAGATGGTTCTATGTTTATTTATACATCCTTGTCACCAACCGGTTTTCTTATCATTTGCTTCTTTCCTCTATAAGTTTAGTGTCAGTAACATTCTGATGAGTTAGGTCTTCTGGTCAGATTTTGGTGTTGGTTAAAGGGGAGTTAGCAACAAAATGAAAAGGCGACCTACAGAATGGGGGGAAATATTTGCCAACCATGCATCTGGAAAGGGGTTTATATCCAAAATACGTAAGAAACTCATAAAACTCAATAGCAAATAAATAAATACATCCCAGTTGAAAAATAGGACCTGCACAGACATTTTTCCAAAGACACAGACGGCCAATGGGTATAGGCAAAGGGGCTCAGCACCACTAGTCATCAGGGAAGTGCAAATCAAGCCACAATGAGCTATATATTACCTCACACCTATTAGGATGGTATTATAAGAAGACAAGAGGTAATAAGTGTTGGTGAGGACGTGGAGAAAAGGGAACCCTTGTGCATTGTTTGAAATGTAAATTGCTGCAGCCACTATGGAGAACAGTATAAAGGTTCCTCAAAAAATTAAAAAATAGAACGACCGTATGATCTAACAATCCCACTTCTGGGAATATATCCAAAGGAAATGAAATCAATTTCACAGAGAGATATCTGAATTCCTACGTTCATTGCAGCATTATTCACAAGATATGGAAACAACCTGGTGTCCACTGATGGATGAATGAATAAAGAAGCTGTAATATACATATACCTACATGTAATGGAATATTATTCAGCCGTGAGAAAGAAGGAGATCCTGCCGTCTGCGACAACATGGATGAACCTGGAAGACATTATGCTGAGTGAAATAAGCCAGAGAAAGACAAATACTGTATGATCTCACTTTTGTGTGGGATCTAAAAAAGTCAAACTCATAGAAGCAGAGTGCAGAACGGTAGCTGCTAGGAGCTGGGGTGCGGGTAACGGGGAGATGTCGGCTGAAGGGTACAAACGTGCAGTCACCAGACGAACAAGTTCTGGTGATGTAAGGTACGGTACAGTGGTGACTACAGTTATCGTATTCTTGACATTTGCTACGAAAATAGACCTCAAGTGTTCTTACCACCTCTCCACCACACACACACACGCGCGGTAACTGAGTGACGATGTGTTGGGCGGATTGTGGTGATCATTTCGCAGTGTAACATATGTTAAATCATCACATTGTACACCTTAAATACACACACTTTTTTTTTTTTTTGCGGTACACGGACCTCTCACTGTTGTGGCCTCACCCGTTGCGGAGCACAGGCTCCGGACGCGCAGGCTCAGCGGCCATGGCTCACGGGCCCAGCCGCTCCACGGCATGTGGGATCTTCCCGGACCAGGGCATGAACCCGTGTCCCCTGCATCGGCAGGCGGACTCTCAACCACTGCGCCACCAGGGAAGCCCTATACACACTTTTTATTCATCAGCTATACTTCAGTAAAGGAGTCAGAGCCCAAGATGGTCTCTCAGGGACCTCCTATCAAAACATTCCATGACATCATCACAGAAACTGTACACTTGGCAATTGTGCAGACTTCAGACTAACGGTTTCCCTCAAAATTCTATTGGCCTCATATCTCTTGTGGGAACGAAAAAGGAACGATCATTTATTTAGCACCAAACTTAGACCAGGCGTTGGGCTGGGTGCCTCAGATATGTCACTTTAAGATGTTAATCAAATTCTCCTCTTAGCAGATGGGCTTTTTGTCCTTTGCTGAAGTGTCCTGTGGAGTTTGCAGAGAGAAGGCGTCAGGACAACACTTGATCATTATGGATAAAAAGCCACCTCACATCCCCAAATGGGGCAGTGCCTCCCTAGTTTTTAGGGTAAAACCCAAATCAGGTTGGCTGTTTTCAAAGCTCCAACACTTTCTATTGCCCAGACTTTGATTGGTTTGCTCTTCACACTTTCTAATGGATACAGTCTTTCAGGAAAACTGTGGTCTCAGGTTTTTTGGGGTTTTTTGTTTGTTTTGTTTTGTTTTGTTTTTGCGGTACGTGGGCCTCTCACTGTTGTGGCCTCTCCCGTTGTAGAGCACAGGCTCCGGATGCGCAGGCTCAGCGGCCATGGCTCACGGGCCCAGCCGCTCCGCGGCATGTGGGATCTTCCCGGACCGGAGCACAAACCCATGTCCCCTGCATCGGCAGGCGGATTCTCAACCACTGCGCCACCAGGGAAGCCCTCAGGTCTTTTGTTTTATCCAACCATCCTTCTCTACGGCCATCACCTGTGAGCATAAAGAACCCCTGTAGAGGAGGGATTCTCTGGGATGGTCCCCCTTTCCTCCAGGAACCTGCAGGCATCTGTCCTTGTGGCCAAGGTGCAGAGTGGGGAAGGGGTGTCACAGAGGAACCTCACCAGAGGGGAAGAAGGCAGAGGAAAGAATGTGGACTCTGGAGTCAGACCTGGTTTTGGATCCTGGCCCTGATGCTCACCTGGCGGACGCTGGGCAAGTTACTGAAGCTCCCTCAGCCCTGTCCTCATCAGAAAAATGTGATTAAATTTGGCAACATAAATCGTTTAATCGTTTAATCTCTCCCTACCCAATTTTTCATGGAATTTTCACTCCCTCTCTTACCAGTACAAATAGGTAACACAACTAAGTCACTTTCAGGCCTGAATATACTTTAAATATATATTTTTAAATATTTAAAAATATATTTTAAATATATCAGGAAGAATATATTTTAACAGCTTATAAAGAAAATACATTCTTCCATTCAAAGTAAACATTTAAACTCTCCCCTCATCATCAGAAAAATGCTTGAGTTTTGTCACTGAATTATGGGTTTATAGCCTGCTTCAAACCGTTTTTGAAAATTGCAGAGAAAGAGGTCAAAACCAAATATACAGGAAAAAAAAAAAGCACACTTCCAAAGAAAAGAATTTTTTTTAATTCAAGTAACGAAAGATCTAAAGACAATTTGTCTTTCCCTGCGGTTGCTGGATACCGTTTCACATTCACGTTCTGTAATCAGTTTTTTTTTCTGTTTTGTTTTTTTGCGGTACGCGGGCCTTTCACTGTTGTGGCTTCTCCCGTTATGGAGCGCAGGCTCCAGACGCGCAAGCTCAGCGACCATGGCTCACGGGCTCAGCTGTTTGACGGTATGTGGGATTTTTCCAGAGCAGGGTACGAACCCGTGTCCCCTGCATTAGCAGACGGACGCCCAACCACTGCGCCACCAGGGAAGGCCATCTAAGCCGTTTTTGTTTAGCCTTGTTGAACCAGTTTTGAGGGCTGCTCACGGTTTATGGAGGTGGAAAGGCTGCCGGGAGGTGAGAGGTTAATTGATACGGGACGAGCTGGGCGGGCGTTCTTCCTTCCCCGCATAACCTGCACCCTCTCACCCCCTTATTCCTCTCAGCCAGTTCCAAAAGGAAAAAGGAAGAAGCCGTGGATCTTAACTTTCTTCAAGACCATAAACATCTGATAAAAACTATGATCCTATGCTCCCCCCTGCCCACCTATGTGCATCAAACACCATGTGCCATATAATACCCGCGGGCCCCAGACCCGTGAAGGGCAGCTGGGCAGACAGTAACCGTAGCTGGCTTCATCGTTTCCCAGGATCTGTCCCCAGTCACTCCACATTTTCCCTTTTTAAAATAACATATTCTAAAGAGCTAATGTGTCTGGAAATTGATAGCCTTCAGAGACTAATTGTTGGGTTCTTTTTGGGTTTTGTTTTGGGGTTTTTTGCGGTACGCGGGCCTCTCACTGTTGTGGCTTCTCCCACTGCAGAGCACAGGCTCCGGACGCGCAGGCTCAGTGGCCATGGCTTACAGGCCCAGCCGCTCCGCGGCACGTGAGATCCTCCCGGACCGGGGCACGAAATCGCGTCCCCTGCATCGGCAGGCGGACTCTCAACCACTGCGCCACCAGGGAAGCCCTCTTTTTGGTTTTTATTCATAGAAGTGAACTTCAATTTGGAGGTTTTCTGAGGAAAAAAAAAAGTGATACTGTTTAATATGAAACTTTGTATTAATATATTTTAAGCTTTTCCTCCCTAGATGCTAAATTAAAGCCATTGCTTCATTCTGCTCTAAAAATAAAAATTTGATATGGTTGCATAAAATTTGTTATGTTTTTATTGGAAGTTTCAGGGGGTTGGGGCATAGAAACTGCACAAATGAACATTTCGTTGACCTTTTTCCACCTGTCTGTTCTCTTTAAACTCCAAACGAGAAGACTCTTTAGTTGTCCCTAAAGAAATGTAAAGGAAATAACCCTTTAAACATGTATTATTTATAAATCATTGCAGCAAAACATTATCAATAATTTAATGATCCCATCTGCTTGGCTTTGTCTTTTTATATTAAAAAACCTGTCATTAAACACTCACATTTAATATCCCTAGTCAGTAGTATTTCAAATCCACCCCACTTGACATTTCCCACCCTAGAAAAATAAAATAGCAGAAGGGGAGTATTCAAATCCAATGATCGTTTTAGAGCACAAAGAAACATTTAATAAATAGCTCATAAGAGAGGCTCAAACGAACTGTACAACCTTTTGTCCACGTCCATTTTAAGGAAAAGAGAAAGCCTTAGAACCTGGGCTGGGGTCAAGCTCACTGAAATATTCAGACGTTGAATAATAGTGACAAGGCTCCCTCAGCACTTCTCGGCCAATCACCAGGCTAAGCCCTGTACCGTCTCTCTTTTAATCCTCACAGCATCCCTAAGAGGTGAGACCCAGTTTTCGAAGTGAGGACGTTGGCCCTCAGGCTGGTTAAGTAACTTGCTTACAGGCCCATCAGAGCGGCTGCATGGCTGAGTTAGGATGCCAATCTAGGTCTGTCTGATTCTAAAGGTAATGCTTTCACCTTAAAGCTATACTCAAGTGCTTTTTAGATCCATGAATACTTTATAAGCTCAATATATTTTTAGAAGGTTGTTACTGAAATGGGCCACGGTTAGCACTAACTTCATTATCATTCATGGTGCATCTCTCACGTGAGCTGAGGGGGCCATGGCTAATTTGTACGAGGAGTGGAAATGGTGAACACAGTACCAGAGACAAGTGAAAGCCCAGGAGATTGCCCTGCTTAGGGCTCAGGCTGACATCAGGCAAGCTCCCTGCCCCGGGAGAATGGGATTACAGCCACATCCATGTCTGGGGGTGCTGTTGCCAGCTGTGCCGTGCACGTCTCTAAGTACCACACTTTCCCAGCCAGAGTGATTCCTACACAGGACTTTGGGGATTTTGTAACTTCCCCAGCCTTTTCACTGCACTAAATGAGCAGCAATGATTTCTGGGCCCAACAGGCAGAAAGAAATGTGTTTAAATCATAAATCTCCTCAGAGGAAGAGTCAGTTCAAGGTTACCGTTGTCCCAGGACCCAGCAGTTATAAAATGTATTCCACTATAGTAGACCCAGCTCTGTAACTGTAAATGGGAATAACAGTACCAGTCGGTATTAGTTTCCTACAACTGCTCTAACGAATTACCCCAAACTTGGTGGCTTAATACAACCTCATAGTTCCAGAGGCCAGAAGTCCAAAATCAAGGTGTGGGCAGGGCCATGCTCCCTCTGAAGGCTTTAGGGGAGGATCCTTCCTCGCCTCTTCCAGCTTCTGGGGGCTCCAGGTGTTCCTTGGCTTGTGGCAACATCACTCCAGCCTCTGCCTCTGTCTTCACATGGCCTTCTGCTCTCTGCCTATGCCTTCTCCTCTTTGTCTCTTGTCAGGAAGCCGCTCATTCAATTTAGATCCTACTGGGTAATCCAGGGTAAACTCATCCCGAGATCCATAACTTGATCACATCTTGCAAAGACTTTTTCAAAGATGGTCGCATTGACAGGTACCAGGGGTTAGGAGACAGACATATCTTTTTGGGGCCACCATTCACCCCACTACAGCATCCCACAGGATTGTGGTGAGGATCTAATCGGAAAATGTAGATAATAGCAGCTACTGAAGTACCACAGGGACAACGCACACTGATTTTCTTCTTCCAGAGAGCAACGTTTCCACGTGTACAGCAAACCTTGGGGACCAGAGGGGGAGGCCCAGAAAGTAAGACTGCTTTTACCTAAAATGATACAGATCTCGTTCTTTCAAAGAAAACCTGATAAGTCACTTAGATGACGTTTTCTGGTGAGTCGCTCTCAGATGCCAGTGTGCAGCAGAATCAAGAGTAGGAGGCATTCTTAAAAGGTCGGATTCCGGCCCCATCCTCAGAAATTCCGATTCACAGGCCTGGGGTGGGACCCAGAAGCCGCATCTTTTTTTTTTTTTTTTTTTTTTTCTGTACGCGGGCCTCTCACTGCCGTGGCCTCTCCCGTTGCGGAGCACAGGCTCCGGACGCGCAGGCTCAGTGGCCATGGCTCACGGGCCCAGCCGCTCCGCGGCATGTGGGCTCCTCCCGGACCGGGGCACGAACCCGTGACCCCTGCATCGGCAGGCGGACTCCCAACCACTGCGCCACCAGGGAAGCCCCTGAGAAGCCGCATCTTTAAAAAACTCCCCGGCTGATCCCAGTGCAGCCCGTCCTCTGGAGGCGGCAGATCCCCACACAGCACCCCCCGCACCCCACGCAGCTCTGATGTTACAGGGTCAGACGTTTCTGGGTCACACGCGTCCCAGCAAATTTGCATGTCACAAGATAAAAATGTTAGAGATAGTCTGAAGCTGCCATACGGGCACCGTGTTGTGTGTGAAAAAGGCTAATTCAACCTGGGTATTGGCTAAGTCCTGCTATGTTCTGGGCACAGTGATAGATACTGAAATATACTTGTAGAAAACACATTTATTTTTTCCAAGTACTCATGGCACATTTACAAAAACTAACCTCTTCTTAGGAACCAACAAAGTCTCAACAAGTATCAAAGAACAGATACCGTACAGAAGATTCTCCGTCCATAAAAACGCAAAATGGAACATCAATTCCAAGAGAATTCCCCCAACTTCCCTTTCTTGCAGGTCTTAAATGTTATCTCCGCCTTTTATTTTTTAGGGTTGGGAGGAGGTAAAGCTAATAATGAACAGAACTCTTAGGGCTCGGGTTTCACCGGCTGGAGCATAGCTGAGATCTTGCTCATCTCAGGTCCTGATCTGCACCAGCCGTGCAGAGAGCTGCGCTCCCAAAGCCTGTCTGGCTGCTGTCAGGGCCCCCGGGGGGAGCTTGGCCACCCCAGGCCTTCTCGATTCTTTGCTGAGCACAGCTGTCTTCCCAAAGCCAGGGCCGTCCTGGGTCTGAGGTCGGGGGAGGGGGATGAGGGATGGAGCCAGAAGGAGTCCGGGCAGGGGGTGCCGGAAAGAACCGCCCCCCTCCACCAATGCCCCCAGCAACGAGCCAGAGCACGGCTGCTCGTGCCTGAGGCCTCACCCAGACTTTCATAAACCTTCCAACAAGGGTGTCCGCCGCGCCGCCAGGCCAGGCACAGTCTCCATCTGCAAACCCCAGCACCCTCTTTTCTGGAGCTCCCACATCAGAACACCTCCCTCTTCCTTGAGTCGAAAAGAGATGCTGCCTGGGAAGCCCCATGTCCAGACACAGAGATGCCAGCTCATAGATTAACTCATAGAGGAGATCAAACCTGTGGGAAAGGAAGTGGACTCTGGCCTAAAAGGAGACGTCAAGGTGGCGTGCTGGAGGCCACCACGGTGGGGTCGAGAGATCTACTGACACCACCACTGGCCCCCTTCACAGGGAGACCCTAATGAAGTCACCTTACCTGTCCAGGCTGCCATTTCTTCCTTAAGGTGGGGTGACGCGACCAGATGGATGCAAGGCCCTCTCCAGCGCTCTCAGCTGTACTCAATACAGTGACAAGAGCAGATACGTGGTGGTAGCCTAATGCGCCAGTGTTGTCATTTTAAAAATATAAGAAGGGGGCTTCCCTGGTGGCGCAGTCGTTGGGAGTCTGCCTGCCAATGAAGGGGATACGGGTTCGAGCCCCGGTCCGGGAAGATCCCACGTGCTGCGGGGCAGCTGAGCCTGTGTGCTACAACTATTAAGCCTGTGCTCTAGAGCCCGCGAGCCACAACTACTGAAAAAAAAAAAAAAGAAGGTATCAGAGCATTATTACATAAATTCCACTCCCCTTCTCTAAGCTTTACCTGGAGAGGGAATGATACTGGAGATGCACGAAGAATTAGTTATGTGAGTTAGTCGTGCAAGAGAGTCGCCAAATGTCACGTTTAGAATTAGACCTTCCTAAACGTAAACAAACTAAGTGAGCAATATTAACAGTGTATTACAATTGCGCTTAAGTATTCCTGAGGCCCCCACCCCGGCCTAGCAGGGTGATCCAAGAGAGGAAGCCATCCAAGCATGTTCCAAAAATCACAAGAGCACATATTCTATCAGCTGGTAAAACCCAGCTACACAGAAAAGCTACAAGTAAACACACACACACACACACACACACACACAGTGAAATTAATTAACCACCATGGTGTATCCTTGATCCGGCTCCACCTTTTTTATGTCTTAGAGTGGCCACCTTAAACCCCGAGTTTTATCATTTAATTCAGACACTCTCTTGAGACTTTTATTAAATCATGGAAAAGTTAATAACATTTCTTGAGAAAATACATAAGTCTTTTGAGGACATAGGAAAGTTCTATGCAGATTGTAGGAACATGCATTTATCACTTTGTGTAGTTTAAAATTTTAGTTTCAAAGGTTGGAAACATATAGAGGTGCTTCTTCTCTAGAAAATTCACCAACTATCTCTCTTTGATTAAATAACACATAGATGGATATTTTCAACAGGGAAAACCGAGCTTTCTCCAAATTCTCATAAGAACTTAGTGCTGATATTTGTAGGAAGACTATCTCTTCTGCTAAGGAGAAATATTTGTTCTATCAGAGGACTGCAATTCCTAACTTGTTAACACAGTTGAATATGCTATTTAACTGCCTGTGTCTAATACTAATGCAAAAATGATTTTTAATATATTCATATATGGCCTGATGGAAGTAACAGATGTTGGACCTATAATGGGGACTTTGTATTTTTTAAAGTATCTTCACCAACTTGAATTTGTTGAAGAAAAATATCATCAAGCCTCTAAGTGTGTACCTGTTGATTTGCCTGCTATGTGACCCCGAGGCTACTAGAGCCTTAAATCACCCAACCCATGTAAAATAGACAATCAGCAAGGACCTACTGTACAGCACAGGGAACTATACTCAATATTCTGTAATACCAAGGGAAAAGAACCTGAAAAAAATAGATATATCAATATGTATAACTAAATCACTTTGGTATAACCTGAAACTAACACAACATTGTGAATCAACTATACTCCAATATAAAATTAAAAGTTAAAAGAACAAAAAACTCCACCCACCCTAGAGTTCCTTGAGAACTGAGTTCACTCCTATGATGACCGGTTGAGAAGAAGAGTTTGCAATCTGCCTGGTGAGTCAACCAGAGGTCTTATTTGGTGTCCATCCTTCTTCCTGTCCCGTGGTTAGCCATTTCAATCTCTGCTCAGGGAGACTCACTGATCTCATTTGTGATTCACTGTGTTGTGCTGTGTGTTGGTTGAGTGATGTACTTCTCTCTTGCCCGGGAAACAATACACTCCACTTTGGTTTTCTTCATCTCTGGTGGTAGTTTGATCTGACACATTCAAAGGAAAAGTTTTTGAAAAATAAACTTGATAACCACTACATATCTACCATAATATTAACTATATGCAATGTAAGTTGACAACAAAGTGATAGTGTACAGATTCTATGGGGTTCCAAAATTTTTATCAGTTGAGAAGTATTTTCAGTGAAGTCATATCTCAATCCTCTGTTCAGTTCCTCACTCCACCCAAGAGAAATTTTGAAATTTGTGTTTGTAACATAGTTTTTTAGAATGCTTTTATTTTGTATAAGGCACTGTTTTGCAAGGAAAGGAAACTGTGATATCACCAAATAAGTTATCCAGCAGACTTAGTTAGAAGGTACAGAGATTTCTCAACCCCCAATTCTATTTTTCTCTTTAAAACATTCTTATACACTTTCATCTCCATGCCAGTGTTCTAAGAGAGAATTGTGGCATTCTCTTCATTCCTAGGGCTGGTATAACAAGTCACCATAAACTGAGCAGCTTAAGAGAACAGAAATTTATTCTCCCACAGTTCTGGAGACTACAAGAGTGAAATCAAGGTGTCAGCAGGGTTGGTTCCTTGTGGGGCTCTGATGGAGAACCTGGTCCTTTCCTCTCTTCTAGCTTCTCATGGCTGTCAGCAATCTTTGGTATTTTTGGCTTGTGGGAGCATCACTCCAACCTCTGCCTCTGTCTTCACATGACCACTTCCCTCTATTGCTGTATGTCCATGGGATTTAGGGCCCACCCTAAATCTTGGATGCCTAATATATGCATAATTAGGCATATGCATAAGAAGAAAAAATACTGTCAACCTAAAATTCTATCCCCAGCAAAAATATGTTTCACAAGCAAAGGTGAAATAAATGTATCTGCAGACACATAAAAGCAGGGAAGCTGTCATCATCAACAAACCTATGCTACAATAAATGTTAAAGAAAGCTAATCAAGAAGAAGGGAAATAATACCAGTTAAAAATCTGGATCTAGACAAAGAAATTAAGAGTTTGGTAAACGGTAAATATGTGGGTAAATATAAAAGTTTTTTTCTTATTTTAAAAATCTCTTTAGAAGATAGTCACCTTTTTGAAGAAAAAGTAAAAAAAATGTATTATGGGGGTTGTAACATATGTGAATGTAAATTGTATGACAACCATAACACAAAGGTCATTAGAGGAAAAATGAAAATATACTGTTGTAATGTCCTTATACTATGTGTGAAATCATGAAGACAGACTGCTATAAGTTAAAGATGTATACTATAAACCTACAGCAACTACTAGAATAGTACAACAAAAAAGACATAGATAACAAGCCAAGAAAAGAGATAAAATGGAATAATAAACATGTTCAATTAATACAAAACAAGGTAGGAAAAGAGGAGAAAGTAAATAAAAGATAGGACAAACAGAAACAAATAGTAGAATGGTAGATTTAAACCCAACCACTTTGATAAATACGTTAAATGTAAATTAAAAGGCAGAGATTGGAATACTAGATTAAAAAGTAAAAAAGCAAGACTCACATGTATCTGCAAAAAAATCCATTTTAATTGATTTTCGATGTTAAATTAATCTGGCATTCCTGGGATAAGTCCCACTTGGTCATAGTGTCTAATCCTCTTTTTAATGTTTCTGGATTCAGTTTGCTAGTATTTTGTTGAGGATTTTGACATCTATATTTATAAGCGATATTGGACTTCAGTTTTCTTGTAATTTGTTGTCTGATGTTGGTATTAGAGTAATACTGATATCAGAAAATAATTGATAAGTGTTCCCTCCTCTTCTCTTTTTTGGAAGAATTTATGAAGGATTGATGTTAATTCTTTAACTCTCTGGTAGAATAAACCAGTGATCCTAGTCTTTCCTTTGTTTGGAGATTTAAAGAAAAATTTTTATTACTAACAATCTTTTTACTTCTTATTGATCTATATGTCTTTCTAGGAAGTTGTCATTTCATCCAAGTTATCTAATTCTTGGCATACAGGTGTTCAAAATATTCCCTTATAATTATTTTTATTTCTGTAAAATTAGTAGTAATCGTTCCCCTCATTCATCCCTCATTTTAGTAATTTCATTATTCTCTCTTTTTTTCCTGGTCAGTCTAGTAAAAAGTTTGCCAATTTTGTCGGTTTTTTTCAAAGAGCCAACTTTTGGTTTCATTTATTTTTCCCTATTTTTTTATTCTTTACTTCATTAATTCTACTTTAGTCCTTATTATTTCCTTCCTTCTACTTGTTTTGGGTTTAGTTTGTTCTCCTTTTCCCAGTTTCTAAAATAGAAGATTAGATTATTGGTTTCAGATCTTTCTCTTTTTCTTTTGTATATATTTTTACTGATGTAAATTCCCCTCTGGGCACTGCCTTAGCTGCATCACATAAATTGTGTTATTGTTTTCTTTTATTTCAAAAAAGTTTCTAATTTCCACTGTGAATTCCTCTTTGACCCACTGGTTAAGAATGTATTATTTGGGAATTCCCTGGTGGTCCAGTGGTCAGGACTTGGCACGTTCACTGTTTGGTCCCTGGTTGGGGAACTAAGATCCTGAAAGCTGTGTGGTGCAGACAAAAAAAAAAAAAGTATTATTTAATTTCCACATATTTGTTGAATTTTCCAGATTACTTTCTGTTATTAATTTCTAACTTAATTCCATTGTGATCAAAGAATATACATTGTTATATTGTATGATTTTAATAGTCTCCAACTATTATTGTTGAATCATATCTTTCTACCTTTGTTTCTGTCAGTTTTTGTTTCATATATTTGGTGCTCTATTATTAGGTGCACCTATATGTTTTTATCTGTTCGATCTTCCTGATGGATTGGCCAGTTTCTCTTTCTAAAATGTCCTTCTTTATCTCTAGTAACATTCTGTTTTAAAGTCTATTTTGTCTGATATAGCCACTCCAGCTGTGTTTTAGTTGTTGTTTTCATAATATATCTTTTCCATCTTTTGCTTTCAACCCATTTGTACCTTTGAACCTAAAGTGCATCTCCTATAGACAGCACATAGTTGGGTCATTCTTTTTTACCCAGTCTGACACTTCCTGCATTTTAATGGATTATCTAATCCATGTACGTCTCATGTTATTATTGGCATTACCTCTGTCATTTCGCTTTTTGTCTCTGTCGTGTCCTTTTTGGTCTCTGGTTCTCCTTCACTGTCGTATTTTGTATTAAGTGAATTTTTCTAATGTAACACTTTATTTCTCTTTTATATTTTCAATTTATTTTCTTAGTGGTTGATTTAGAGCTTACACTATACATTTTAACATATCATAATCTACTTCAGATCTTTACTAACTTAATTCTAGTGAGATATAGAAACTTTACGCCTATATAGGCCCTGTCTTCTTGGCTCCAGCCTTCCGAAGTAGACCTTTTGTTAGGCTGAGCTAGGTGAGGAGCAGACACTCCGAAATCGTCCTGTTCTTACCTCACATACATCCCTCATTTCTAAAGTGTCCAGTGCTTCCAATTCCTGGCCTTTCTGGGACCCTGCAGAGTCCACTGACTAAGGGCTTTCTCTGCTGTAGGCTTAGGTTTCATTAATTCAGTTATCATCCATCTATCTCTCTTCTAGTTTCCAAAAGCTTGTCCTTTTCTTCCATCATCTTTGCCCTTATGAACTTATCCTCTTTAAAATCCCTTTTAGCATTTTAAAGGAGCTTCAGTTGGATGAGAGGCATTTTTCCAGCCCACGACATCTGACCAGAAGTCTGTCTCCTGTGACTGTCTAAGGAAAGACTCCCGCCGCCAGCAGACTTCCCCTTCATCTCAACGGTCAGAACCAAGTCACCCACCCAATCCTAAATCAATCACAGGCAAGGAGCATGGAACTGACTAGTGACTTAAAGCCTAACCATCGGGGTGGAGTGGGTGTTTGAGATCAACCACAGCGTTCACCCTCAGGAACCTTAATTAAGGCGTGGAAACGCCAACTCCAAACCACTTACCCGAACCCGAAGACAACCTCTTAAAGGCTGTGGTCATGTTTGATAGTTCCATCTTTAGCAGTGAGCGTGGGTGTTTATTTGACTGAGGGAATGATCTAGTACATAAATACAGCATATGGAGATTATATTTGTGCATAAACCAGTGAGATAGTAAAGGCAAGATGATTATAAAGGTGATCCACCCAGACAAGACCTGGAATCACAGAGGGAGGAAAGCTTTAGAGCCTGTGGTTACACTTCCTGAATCCTGCTGGGCTAGCCAGTGACCCTTTCCTTCTGTGTAAAGAGGCATTTTAAATGTCAAGGAGCTACAGGACAGGCTTATGATAGCTCTCAAGCTGAAAACTAAATCAAATTACTTCAAGGACTCCAATCCTAAGGTCATATATATTCAACAGTGGCCAAAATAGACAAGATTGAAAAGTTTGAGCTATTTTGTTTACCACGGCATTCATACATTCATATATATATATGGCACTCATTTGAAAACCCCCAGTTCTATTCTGCAATACATTTAGAGAACCTCTAACAAATTTAATCAAGTAAATTTTTTGTCTGAAATTAAAATTTGTCCTAAACATAAGCTTTTTTAATATGAGATTTTAAGAGAAAGTCCATTTAGGATAGAAGGCATGGTCATACTGCCTTATAAAATAAACAAGCAAAAAACACGGAAGGGCAGAGTTTCTGAATTGCCTGCTACAAAAACCTTGTAGTTTAGGAAAGAATATAAGAGAATAAAGAGGCTCCTTTTTTTCATAAGAAAAGTGCACAATGGGTTACATTTAAATTGCACACAAATAAGTAGTGCAAACACTTCAGTACTTTTTTTCACACATGTCCTTTATCTTGATGCTAAGATGTACTTTCTTGCAACATCACAGTTTTTATGTGCAATGCACTTGTGAAAAAAATAATAAATTTCTAAATATGATACCCATCTCCAGCAAACCCCATGAGCTTATGACCTCCTCATGAGGGAACTGACTCAAAGTTTCACAGAAGAAAAGGATGTTGGAAATCTTCTAAGCTTTTGAAGTTAATGGGTGATCTGAGAAAAGAAGGAAACTATATTACTCGTCTCTCTGATTTTAAAAAATATAATAAAGTTCTTTTTTAATAAATAAATAAATCTATTTATTTAGTTTTGGCTGCATTGGGTCTTCGTTGCTGTACATGGGCTTTGTCTAGCTGCGGCGAGGGGGGCTACTCTTCGTTGTGGTGTGCGGGCTTCTCAATGTGGTAGCTTCTCATGTTGCGGAGCAGGGGCTTTAGGTGCGAGGGCGTCAGTAGTTGTGGCACGCGGGCTCGGTAGTTGTGGCTCACGGGCTCTAGAGTGCAGGCTCAGTAGTTGTGGTGCACGAGCTTGGTTGCTCGCGGCATGTGGGATCTTCCCAGACCAGGGCTCGAACCCGTGTCCCCTGCATTGGCAGGCAGATCCTTAACCACTGCGCCACCAGGGAAGTCCCAAGTTCTCTTTTTTAAGGCAACAAAACTGGAGACAATTGAAAACCCTGGTCTGCTATTCTTCAGCTGTTCCTACTGTTGTTAATAGAGAGACAGGGAGACAGGGGAGCGTGTACAGAACCCAGCTTCCCACCACCTGCTGCATCCTACAGGGTTTGTGAGGGAAACGTAGGGCAGTGGGGAGAAAATATTTTAAAAAGCAAGCAAATATTTACTATTTTATTTTATTATTTTTTAATTTAATTTTTATTTTAGATTGGAGTGGAGTTGATTTACAGTGTTGTGTTAGTTTCAGGTGTACAGCAAAGTGGTTCAGTTATACATATACATATATCAATTCTTTTTCAGGTTCTTTTCCCATACAGGTTATTACAGGATATTGAGTAGAGTTCCCTGTGCGATACAGTAGGTCCTTGCTGGTTATCTATGTAATATGTAGAATGTGTATATGTTAATCCCAAACTCCTAATTTATCCCTCCCCCACCCCTCTTCCCCTTTGGTAACCATAAATTTGTTTTCTATGTCTGCGAGTCTGTTTCTGTTTTGTAAATAATTTCATTTGTATCATTTTTTTTAGATTCCACATATAAGTGATATCATGTGATTTTTGCCTTTCTCTGTCTGACTTATTTCACTTAGCAGGACCATCTCTAGGTCCATCCATGTGCTGCCAATGGCATTATTTCATTCTTGTTACGGCTGATTTAAAATATTTACTATTTTAAAATATTCACTCTTTTTAAGAGCAAGTAAAAATATTCACTATTTTTAAGCCTGTGGCTCTAGGCAAGGACTGCCACTCAAACACCTTTAGAGCTAAATAAGTAACAGCCAAGAGTAAAAGGGCGGGAGGGCTTGACCTGTACTTGCCCCTCCAGGCTGCCCGATGCCCTGCTCAGCCCCTGCCCCTTGGGCCACATGGAATGATGTTGCCAGAATTTCTGATTTTTTAAGAGAAATGCAAAATTTCAATTCTACGTGATCACTCTCGATTTTTAATTTGGACAAAGCTATTTTGCTGGTGGCCTCACAAAATATACCTGCTGGCCAGAATCAGACCGTAACCTTCAACGTTCTAACTCTGCTCTGGGGGAAAACAGTGTCTGCTACGGAGAGGATTGCTGTGTCACTCAGGAAAACGCAGCTGCATCTTGTTGCTGAGCTAGGCTACACTGCCTAGTTGCTCTACGTAACAAATAAGATAAATGTTTGATTTCTGTGGAATTTCAGGGCCAAAAAAATTTAAACACAGGAGAAAACTCTTGGGAGTGCGTAGGAAAGTAGATTTCAGCAATATGGCCGGTGGTCAGCACCTAAGGAGGGGAAGGTGGTAAGAAACTCACAGTGATTTATTCTGCGTGAGTAAGTATGGTGTGTGTGTGGTGTGTGTGTCGTGTGTGTGTGTGGTGTGCAAGTGCTGCAATAACCCTCTGTCATCATGAACTTTCTGTGCAACTCCATTTCAGCAAAGCATTGCAGTAGTTACACAAGGGAAGTAAAAGCCAGAGTTGCCTCCTCGAAAAGTTAAATAAGTTTTGAAAGAAAGTGTTATTATTAGGGACGATAAACACCAGAATGCAAATGTATACAAAAAGGGAAAACAAAGGTTTCGGTTAATTCATTTTCATTTGGAGAGTGACATGTGATCACAGGCACTTAAAAGGAGGCATTATTCCTCTTTCACACGCTGCAAATACCAAGCTTTCTCTGCCACCTACTGGCTGTTGGATGCAATTTTTAAAAAAATCTGGGAACTTCCCTAGTGGCCCCGTGGGTAAGACTCCACACTCCCAGTGCAGGGGGCCGGGGTTCGATCCCTAGTCAGGGAACTAGATCCCATGTGCATGCCACAACTCAGAAGTCTTCGTGCCACAACTAAAAAAAAAAGATCCCGCATGCTGCAACTAAAGATCCCGCATGCTGCAATGAAGATCCTGAGTGCCGCAACTGCCGCAACTAAGACCTGGCGCAGCCTAAATAAATAAATATTTTTAAAAATCTGAATAAGATAAAGTATCAAGAACACCACCACAAACATTAATGTGCCAGCTTTAGCAGCAAAGTATTATCAGTAAAGCGTGAGGGCTTCCCTGGTGGCGCAGTGGTTGAGAGTCCGCCTGCCAATGCAGGGGACACGGGTTCATGCCCCAGTCCGGGAGGATCCCACATGCCGCGGAGCCGCTGGCCCTGTGAGCCGTGGCCGCTGGGCCTGCACGTCCGGAGCCTGTGCTCCACAACGGGAGAGGCCACAGCAGTGAGAGGCCCACGTACCGCAAAAAAATTTAAAAAAGCGTGAAATCTCCTGTCTCCCCTTCCCTGACTGTCTCCCTCCTCTTCAGAAATACCCATTATCTTGAATTATATTAGTATCATCCTAACACACTTCTTTATAATTTTCCTACATATATATATATCTCTAAGTAATGCTGGTGTTTTGCATATTTTTGAGGTGCACATAAATGATATCATTCTGTATGGTATCTTGTATGAAATCCTCTGCAGTGTGCTTTTTAAACCTGCGTTATACTTATGAGATTCTTCCTCGTCAACCAGTGAAGTCATTTCCACAGCTATGCAGACTTCTATTTAATGGACATGTCATAATTTATTTGCCCATACTCCTTTTGGTGGGTCTTTAGATAGCTTCCAATTTTTTACTATGGCAAACATTCCTTCTCTGACCATTCTAGAATATGTCACCATGTGTAAATGTTGAGTTTCTTAGATAAAGGTATTGTCCTTGTCTTGCCATAATCCTTACACATCTTGTCTTTCTTGTCATTGCCAAATTGTTCCTCAGAACGATTCTATCAATGTACACTCTGACCAGCCATGTATAATGGTTCCCACTGCTCCCCATCCTCATCCACACTTGACATTGTCAGATTTCTGAATGTTTGCAGTTATGATGGGTGTGCGGTGATACATCTAGAGGGCTTCATTTCATTCCCTTGATGGACTTCTGCACTGAATATATGAATCATCTTGGGGAGAACCCTCGCTATTGAATTTTTCTATTGGCAAATATGTTTTGTTTAGGTCATCTTGAATAGGGGTTTATAATATTCTCCATAAAGATCTTGCATTTCTTTTATTAGGTCCAAGATATTTCATATTTTTAGACTACTATGAATGTGTAGTTTTGAAATGAGACTTCCTAACTCACCGTTTTTGGTATTAGGATGGGTATATTAGTGCAACTCATTTTTTATATTGATTTTATGTCCAGTAACACTGTTAAATTATTTCGTTAACGGCAAAGACTTTATTTGTAGATTCTTTTGAATTTTCTATAAAGGCAATCGTATTTTCTAAGAATTTCGATTTTTTTTTCTCCTCTCAAATTCTTATTCCTCTTAACAATTTTTCTGCTCCTATTACACTGTCCTGGGATGTAGCACAGCATTGAATGGGAATGGTGAAAACCACCACCTTTGTTACAGCCCTTGATCTTACCAGGAAGTACTCTTCAGTCCTTGTTTTCTAAGAGTTTGCTTTCTTTAAAAAAAAATCATGTGTGTTAAAATTTATCTTTTTGGGATTTCCCTGGTGGCACAGTGGTTAAGCCTGCCAATTCAGGGGACACAGGTTCGAGCCCTGGTCCAGGAAGATCCCACATGCCGCGGAGAAACTAAGCCCGTGTGCCACAACTGCTGAGCCTGTGCTCTAGAGCCTGCAGCCACAACTACTGAAGCCCACGCGCTTAGAGCCTGTGCTCCGCAACAAGAGAAGCCACCGCAATGAGAAGCCCGCGCACCGCAATGAAGAGTAGCCCCCACTTGCCACAACTAGAGAAAGCCCGCGCGCAGCAACGAAGACCCAACACAGCCAAAAATAAATAAATAAAAGAAAATAAATAAATTTATTTTAAAATTTATCTTTTTGGCCCTGCACATATTGATAATTCTATTCGGTTTGTCTCTTGTATTCTGTTAATCTAGTAAATTACATTAATAGATTTTTTTCCCCAGACTTCAACCATTCTTGCATTTGAGGGATAAACATAACTTGAATTTATTTCAGAGTGAGCTCAGCCTGTAATTTTCCTTCTTACACTCTTTTGTCTACTTCTGTTATAGTGGTCACATAAAATGAATTGGGGCATATCCTCATGATCTGTTCTCTGCCACAAAAACTAAAGACTTAGTAGCAATATTTGTTCCTGAATTCTGAGGGGCAGTGAGAACATTTAAGTAATACTTCATTTCACTTTACAAATGTATAGTATACTAAATTAAATATTAGAGGAGCCTATGAAAAAAGAGAAAGGGCTTCCTTGTATGCCCATGAGAAAATAGAACATTAGGGAACCAGTCTGATTTGTCCAAGGATTAACACTGATTACACGAACCTAGTTTCTTATAGAAAATCGCTTCTGCGCTAGCAGTTTCCATGAGAAGGATTTTTCTTAAAAAGCTATTAGGTTTAACATAGTAGAAGTTCTGTTTCCTTACTTTCTGGGAATTCTGGAAGCACTAGATTTATGAAAGTGCTTAATTAGTCTCTATAAACCAACCAGAATGGAGCTCCTGTTTTGACACTGTCATCTAATTTCTGAATGCCTTCCAGGGATAAGAAAATATTTCATACACATAAAGAAAAGCAAAGCCTTTTCTCAATTACAGCCACACAAACACTCAGAGATCTTATAGCTCCAATTTTACAGCATCAGTCACTCATCAAAAGTGAACAAACAAACAAAAAAACCCTCACCAATTCAAATGAGAAGATAACCTCCTAATTAATTTGGGCTCACAAATAGATTTAAAAAATAAACAAAAGCAGATTATCTGTTATCTCTCACCCGACAGAGACTAGACCCCCACCATCTCAACAGAGATCACCAAATATGTGGACCATAAAATCAGTTTCCCAAGCACTGCCAAACACAGTTCCCAAAATTACTGCCACCAATGGGGAGCAATTTGTTGGACACAAACAAACCATAGTCCCATATATTATTGGGTTGGTCAAAAAGTTCGTTCAGGTTTTCTATGATACCGAACCCGAATGAACTTTTTGGCCAACCCAACACATAGGGTGTTCTCTCGCCACTCATCGCCACTGACTTAGCAGCCCATTACATGACAGTCCTTGGACCCAGTAACAGAAGAAGACAGAGCCCAAGCCAGGAAAGAACTAACAGACGACCAAGAACCAGAAACAAAATAAAAAACACGGAATCAGAAGAAAAAAGAAAGCGAAAGAATCAGAAAGGCAATGAAAGGAAAGTTCTGTTTCCCCTTGGGATTCCTTCTGGTAGCCAAGAAAAGATGTGTCTGGGGTTAAACAGCCCATGAGGCCAATTCCTTGGGCAACACAGTTTAGGCTCAGACAGGTGAGTCCACGTGGACATCCTGGTGGGGCCTCCAAATTGTCAAAGTATAATTTTTTTTAATTAAAAGCATGACATCACACTAATAGAAAGTGAGCATATGTCAAAGGTTTATTTAACTCCATGAGGGAGCCGGCAGAGGCTGTGAAAGACTGAGGTATAGGTACTGACTACAGATGCTGGAATACGGAGGCTGGATTGGATGCAAAACAGGCTCATGTTTGTACAGGCAATAAAACTGCAACCTTCGAGGTGATCTCTTCCACCAGACAGAAATCTCATTCAGCCCTACAGGTAAGAGTCTTAGTCCTAATTGTTACGGAAAGTGGACTCCAGCTGCTTGCCACTCTAAAGCCAATACTCGAGAGGCAAAGTTGGTGGAAAGGGAAGTTTGCTTCCTTCAGGAGGCAGGCAGCCAGGGGAGAGGGCGAATGCATGTCCAAAGGCCAACTCCCCCCCCACCCCGCCACCGGCTGATCAGAGGGCAAGAGCTTTGAAAGGGGAGTTTCAGGTGTGTACAGGAGGAGGGAAGGGGCTATGTGTAGAAACAGCACAGTCAACTCTGACAGTCATCTTGAAATTGGTCCTGCACTGGTCTGATCAGCGTCATCTTGATTAAGTACAATTAATCTTCAGTTCCAGGGTCAGTTTATTCCCACTTCTTTGAGACCAGTTCTTGGAATTTTGCAAGATGGAGTAGCTTATGTCATGGCTACAGCCTGGTCATCGTGTCGTTAACTTCTTCCACCTGCTGGGGGTTTCAGTATCTACAAAACAGCTCACAGGATACGGCTCAGAAAATGGTGTATAGCTCCTGAAGAGGAACTAAAGGTCCTTGAATTTATTTAACGACTAAACTATGATTATTTTGTCATGTTTGACCACTTTCCTTTGCTTCTGCATTTTCTCACTTCTCTGATTAAACGTATTCCTTTTTTTTTTCTTTTTTTTTTTTTTTTTGGCCGTGTGGTATGTGGGATCCTAGTTCCCAGACCAGAAATAGAACACTGCCCCCTGCATTAGAAGCACAGAGTCTTAACCACTGGACCACCAGGGAAGTCCCTAAACTTATTCTTTGACGAAAGTTTCTCTACAGACAAAAGGCAGGCGGAGGACATAGGACGGAAGGTCCATAGGGTCCTGCTCCGTTTCACAATCAGCAGTAAATAGTAAATCAAACAAAGCTACAGTTCCTTAGAGAATTATCTAGTCTCTGGTGGGCCTATTAGGTAACGCTCTATTAGGACACTGGAGGGACTTGCAGTCATTCTTTGCCTTATTTCCTTGTTTTGGATTTTCTTTAAAAAATTTTTTTCCTTCCAGTTTTATGGACATAATTGGCATATTGCACTATGTAAGTTTAAGATGTACAACATAATGGTTTGACTTACACACGTCATTAAGTGATGACCACAGTAAGTGTAGTGACACCCATCATCTTATATGGATACAAAATAAAAGAAAAAGAAAAAAATATTTCTTCCTTGTGGTGAGAACACAACTGAATGCCTATTGTGTGCTGAATACCTACCAGTAGACTGAGGGGAGGGAGTGGACCCTTGCTCTCAAGGACTGTGCAGTCCAGCAGAGAGAGACAGCCATGGTAACAACTAAGGTCACTACTGTATTATAGGTACTATGATAAAAGCTCCCCTGAGGGGCTTCCCTGGTGGCGCAGTGGTTGGGAGTCTGCCTGCTGATGCAGGAGACACGTGTTCGTGCCCCAGTCCGGGAAGATCCCACATGCCGCGGAGCGGCTGGGCCTGTGAGCCATGGCCGCTGAGCCTGGGCGTCCGGAGCCTGTGCTCTGCAATGGGAGAGGCCACAACAGTGAGAAGCCCGCATACAGAAAAAAAAAAAAAAAAGTCTCCTGAGTACCAAGGAGGGTGTAGTCAGGTCTACTGGAACCAGAGGCATTTATTTCCCAGGTGCTGGGGAGGAGAGACCATTCCAGGGAGGAGGAGAGTCATCAAAGGCAAGAAGTTTTTAAAAGCCAGTCATTTGACTTGGCATAACCACTGATTATGGCCTTTAATTACATACCGTCCTGAACTGTCACTTAGCTGCTGTGTGCAATAGCGACGTTTCATGCTTGGAGTGGGTGTAAGACAAAAAAAAAAAAAAGTAAGAGGCAGTGTGGGCAGTGATGGGATTTGTGAAAATCAGGAAAATTGACATTTGGGACCTGGTTTCCAATCCCAGTGCAACCACCTGTTGCTGGGAGACCTTGGGTAAGTTAATAACCCCCCTCTGTGATTCCTTTGTGCAAAAGGGTCCAGAGTCCACCCATCACCAGCACCTGGAGGTTGCAGTGTTTCTTTGGAAGCTCACAGGCAGGAAGGCAGCAGAGTCCAAAGTTCCTGCATTTTTGTCATCCTGCAGGTCGGTGGCCAGTTGGGCTGAGACAGCTGGCAGCACTGTGGAAGCACCAATAGGCCTCCAGTCCCATAATTCCTCTCCAGCTATGTGTGTGTGGGAGAAGGGGGGAGGGTCAAAGGGGACACTGAGGTGAAGCCATAACTGTGGGAACTTCCTAGAGGAGGGAATGGCCTTTTAGAATGAGGGACCTCCAGAGGCCAGCCTGTCAGACTTGTGTTCTAAAATTACCCCTGCGGGCTTTTAATTTATGAAGGTGATCAAGTGCCAGGACAGAGGGTCAAAACCACTGAAAGAAGGATTTATTACATTTCCCAAGAGAATGGGACACCGTGCCATGCAGGGCAACAGGGGGAAACCCGGGTCTGATCAGGTGGCAGCAGAAAGGAGGAGGGTTAGGGTTAGCCTCAGGGTTAAGCAGAGGCCACAGCCTTTACTGGGATGTTCTTGAGAAAGGCAAGACAGGGCAGAGTATTCACTTAGGATTGGCTAGCTTGAATTATTCCAGTGGCTTGGGCTACAGGGGTGGTCTCCAGTCATCCCGTTCCTGGCCCTGGGGTGATTCAGGGCAGGGGAAATAGTCTCAGTGTGTATGAGAGCAGAGAAGGGGATGGGTAGGGTGGGCCTTGGGTCTGCCAGTCTGTGCAGGCAAGACGTGTTCCAGGCCAGCTGTCCCCACCCCCAGGAATTAGCTGGCCCTGGTGCTGGTGGGAGGGTGATCCTGGACTGTGCTTAGTCCTCTACGATACTGTAGCGTTAATATTAACCCATCTCACAAGGATACGGTGAGACTTAGGTGTAATAGCAGACACTTCATAAAATGACAGCTGTGTGACCTGTTTCACCAGCCTGGGCTTCAATAATCCACATCACTTTTTATGTTATTGTAGTAAAATACACATAACATAAAATGTACCAACTTAACCACTTTTAAGTGTGCGGATCAGTGGTACTAAGTACATTCCCATCACCATCCATCACCAGAACTCTTTTTATCTTGTAAATCTGAAACTTTATACCTATTACACAACTCCCCATGCTCCTGTCCCCACCAGCCCCTGCCAACCACCATTCTACTTTCTGTCTCTATGAATCTGACTACTCTAGTGAAATTATACTGTATTTGTCTTTTTGTGACTGGTTTATTTCACTTATGTAATGCTGTCAAGATTCATCCATGTTGTAGCATGTGTCAGAATTTCCTTCCTTTTTAAGGCTGAATAATATTCCATGGTATGTAGAGACCACATCTGGTTTATCCATTCATCCATTGATGGACACTTGGGTTGCTTCCACCTCTTGGCTATTGTGAATAATGCTGCTATAAACGTGGGTGTACAAATATCTCTTCAGGACTCTGTTGTGAATTCTTTTGGTTGTATACCCAGAAGTGGAGTTGCTGGATCATTTGGTAGTTGTATTTTTAATTGTTTGAGGAACCATCATACTGTTTTCCACAGCAGCTGCACTATTTGACATTCCCAACAGTGCACAAGGGTTGCAATTTCTCCACAGCCTTGCCAACCCTTGTTGTTTTCTGGTTTTTGATAATAGCCATCCAAATGGGTATCTTGTGGTTTTTGTATGCATTTCCCTAACAATTAGTGATGGTGCACACCTTCTCATGTGCTTATTGGATCCTTGTATATCATCTCTGGAGAAAGGTCTATACAAGTCCTTTGACCATTTTTAAATCAGGTGGTTTCAGACTAAGACATTTAAAAAAATATTTATTTATTTATTTGGCTGCACTGAGACTTAGTTGCTGCACGTGGGGTCTTCATTGTGGCATGCGGGATCTTTAGTTGTGGCATGTGGGATCTAGTTCCCTGACCAGGGATGGAACCCAGGCCCCTTGCATTGGGAGCGCAGAGTCAGCCACTGGACCACCAGGGAAGTCCCTTTTTTAAAAAAAAATTTATATGGTCACTCCTTGGTATATTTTTTTAAGATTTTTTTTGATGTGGACAATTTTTAAAGTCTTTTATTGAATTTGTTACAATATTGCTTCTGTTTTCACATTCTTTGGCTGCAAGGCATGTGAGATCTTAGTTCCCTGACTAGGGATTGAACCCACACCTCCTGCACTGGAAGGCGAAGTCTTAACCACTGGACCACCAGGGAAGTCCCTGAGATATTTTAATTAATAAGCTGAAACATGAAATTTGGTAGGTAAAATTTTGCACTTGTATTTATAAATGGAAGGAAGACTTTTTTTAAATGTTACCTAAGAAGAACAGAGCAAGATGGAAGACACAGGCTCAGAAGGTAGCACTTCTAAATATAGGGCACATTTCACATAGGACTTCAGAGACTGACACTAGAATCCAGTTTCCTGAGTCTTGATCTAGCACAATGGTTGCTAAACTAGTTCTCAAACCAGTGTTTTCTCACGACGATGCTCTTTCTTTCAGTCATAGTCTGACACACAAACAGACTAGTCCATGCTTATGTAAAATTTCCACATTTTCTAAGAATTTACTTTCATTTATTTTATTTTGGCTGCCCAGCATGACATGTGAGATCTTATTTCTCCAACCAGGGATTGAACTCAAGCCCCCTGCAGTGGAAGCACGGAGTCTTAACCACTGGACTGCCAGGGAAGTCCTCATTTATTTTATTTTTAAGCAACCACAAACCACTTTTCTTTGGGAATAATGATTATAGAAAAGGAGTTGTGGTACAAAAATGTCTTTTTCTCTGCAAATGAATGAAATTCTTATAGGATATGCAAGAAATTATTTACAGTGATCTCAGGGAGTGTAGAGAGTATGTCAAAAGGTATCATTTGAATTTTGTACCACCTGCACGTACTGTTTATTCAAAAGATTTTAAATTTTCTTTTCAATTAAGATAAAAAAAACAGAGACCAATATTTAAGCAACTTACAACTTAAAACAGAATTTTAAGGTAGTGTAGGTGTTAAAATCTGAGTTTGTCATCCATATACCTTGTGTTTTAGCCTCTAACGCATATTTATTGGTGAATGAAGATCATTGACATTTTCTAGAAATAATCTAAAAACGTTGACTAAATCTGGTGACATGGAAGATAGGGAAGGGCTATTCTTTGTCCCAGGTTTTGTGAGTGTTCATTTGATTAGGAATGAGGCAAACTCACTCTTCTTTCACAGCTGTCAGCCTGTTCTTCAGAGACATTACAAGCAAGTTCAACTGCCTACAACTTGCAGTGCAGACCTTGGGAGACTTCCCTGAGGAAAGAGTATAGAAGAAAAAGTCCAGTTCTGTGTCCTCAGATGCATGATTCATTTGCTAGCAGTTTTTAGCTGAAAGGACCTCGACAGAAGCCTTGGTAGAAAATTACACAAAGAAATAATAAGTGTTCAGAGATGGGGTTCATAGATGTTACTTAATTTTGCTCAAACACTCATAAGCTTCCCACAGGTCCTGAAATCTGTGGAAATAAGTACCTGAGGTCATCTCCAATGTGCTTCTAATATTTAAAGTACTTCCGGGCTTCCCTGGTGGTGCAGTGGTTGAGAGTCTGCCTGCCGATGCAGGTGACACGGGTTCATGCCCCAGTCCGGGAGGATCCCACATGCCGCAGGGCGGCTGGGCCCGTGAGCCATGGCCGCTGAGCCTGCGTGTCTGGAGCCTGTGCTCCACAGAGGGAGAGGCCACAACAGTGAGAGGCCCGCGTACCGCAAAAAATAAATAAATAAATAAATAAATAAATAAAATAAAATACTTCCTCATGGGAGGCTGGAATTCAGCATGTTCAAAATGTGTAACCATTTCGTTTTCTTAAGAATCTGGAACCCTAGTCAGGCCCTGATTTTTCAAATTGTTCACTTTCGTAAAGAATATAGTAGCCTGTTTAATAGGCCTGGTTTTCTTCACCATATTCTTCTATTATCTAGAGTTAGGACTAATTTTTTACTTCTTAGGGAGGCAGTGTAACATGATGGTTGAGGGTGCAGGTTTTGGGGTCAGGCTGCCAGAGTTCAAATCCTACATCAGTGGTCCCAGCTACAACAGGAGGATAATAGTACCTCTCTGACTCATTGCGGTGTCCTGAGGATCAAATGGCATGAACTGTTTGGCAAGGTTTTAATGTACATTAACCACTAGTAAATCAGCTATTTGTTGTTATTTTTCTCCTTTTGTTTTTGGAACCTCGGGTGTACAACATTAATCAGAATGCTTGGTTCACAACCCACTATCTTTATTGGCCTGTGTATGGTACTGTTTTCTTCATTTTATTTAATTTGTGTTAATTTTTGTATATTAACTTGATTTAATATGATAGCAGACACACACTAACCCACTCAGTCTTAGAACTAGAATATTGCTAATAACTTGCATCTAGTTAAAGGCTCTTATCTTGTCCTATTCTTTAGCCTTCTCCCCTCCCAGAGATAACCACAATCTTGAAGCAATATTGTAACAAATTCAATAAAGACTTTTAAAATAATACATTAAAAAAAAAGATTTGCACGTTATTTTGCTACAGTGATTTATCCATGTTATTTCATGAGCTCTAAATCATTTATTTTCAATGTTGTATAATGGTCTATCATGTGACTAAACCACAATTTATCTATTCTATCAATGGGAATTGGGACTGTTTCCTTTTTTCTTTTTTTCTTTGACACTGTTTCTATGTACATGTCTCTGGTGCATTTGTGCAAGAATTTCTCTTGTGCATATAAATATAATGGATGTGCTAATTTATATACACCTGAATATTAAACTCTACAAGATAATACCAAAGTGTTTCCCAAAATGGGTGTACCAATTTACATTCTCACTAGCAATATATAAAATATCACATTGGTCTATATTCTCTCCAACACTTGGTATTGTCAGACTTCTTTATTTTTAATCATCAAATAGGTACGAAATTATATCTCATTATGGTTTCTGTTTCCATTTCTCTAATTATTGATGGCATTGAACATTTCCTTATGTTTATTAGCTAAATGTGTTTCCACTTCTGTGAAATTCCTGTTCATATCTTTAGCAGGCAGCCAAACTGGCATTTAATTGTTGTTGATCAGTCTCCTAAAGTTTGTCCATTGTGTTGATTTTTTCATAGAACCAACTTTTGGCTTCTTTGATTTTCTTTATTGTTTTTCTATTCTCTCATTAATTTCCTCTTTAATGTTTATTATTTCCTTCTGTCTGCATGCTTTAGGTTCATTTTGCTCTTTTGTCTTCCCAGTGTCTTAAAGTTAGATTAGTGATTTGAGCTCTTTCTTCTTTTTTTAAAATACAGACTATAAATTTCCCCTAAACACTGTTTTAACTGCATCCCATAAGTTTTGGTATTTTGTATCTCAAAGTATTCTCTAATTTCTCTGGTGATTTCTCCTTTGATCCATTGGTTGTTTAAGAGTGTCTCATACTTTCCACATTCTTGTGAGTTTATCAAATTTATTTCCATTATTGATTTCTGATTTAATTCCACTGTGAGCAGAGAATACACACTGTACAATTTCAATACTTTAAAACTTCTTTAGACTTTTTAAAGGCCCAACATATGATCTATCCTGGAAATGGTCTATGTGATTTAAAAAGAATATGTATTCTACTGTAGTTGGGTACAGTGTGTTATAGATGTCTTCTAGGTCTAGTTAGTTTATATTGTTGTTAAAGTCTTCCATACTCTTGTTGATCTTTCTACTTAGTTCTATTAATTATTGAAGGTAGGATATTAAAGTCTTCAATTATTAGCATTGAATTGATATTTCTCCTTAATTTCTATTACTTTTAACTTCATGTATTTTGGGGCTCTGTTGTTAGATGCATATATGTTTATAATGGTTATATCTTCCCGATGGATTGACCCTTTTATCATTATGAAGTATTCCTCTATATTCAGTAATTTTTTTTTCTTTTAAAGTCTATTTTGCCTGATGTCAGCAATGCCACTTCAGCTCTGTTTTGGTCACTCTTTGCCTGGTATGTCATTTCTATCCTTTTATTTTCAACCTTTTTTATACTTAATGTAAAGTGTGTCTCCTATAGACAGCATATAGCTGGAGCTTATTTTTCTTATCCACTCTGACAACCTCTGCCTTTTGATTGAATTGTTTAAGCCATTCACATTAAATGCTATTATTGATATAGTTGGATTTGTGTCTAGCATTTTGCTTTTTGTTTTCTACATGTCTTATGTCTTATTTCTCTCTTGTCTCCTTCTGGGGCTCCCACCATACATATGCTGCTCTATTAATTGTTGTTTCAAAGGTCTCTTAGGCCCTGTTCACTTTTCTTTAATCATTTTTCTTTCTCTTCTTCAGACTTGATCATTTCAATTGTCCTAGCTTCATGTTTGCTGAATCTTTCTTTTGCCTGCTTAAGTCTGCCTTTGAACCCCTCTAGTGAATTTTTCATTTCTCTTATTGTACTTTTCAGCTACAGAGTTTATTTCTGGTTTCTTTAAAGGTTTTCTACCTATTGATATTTCCATTTTGCTTATACATAGTTTTCTTGACTTTCTCCATATCTTCCTTTCTAGTTCTTGAGCATCTTTAAGACAGCTGTAAAGTCTTTGTCTAGTAGGTTTGCTTTCTTGTCTTTCTCAGAGACAGTTCCGTAGGTTTACTTCTTCCTTTGATTGGGCCATACTTGCCTATTTTTTGGAATGCTTTATGATTTTTTTGTTGAAAACTGGACGTTTGCATCTAATGATGTGGTAACCAGATTCTACCTCCTCCTCAGGGTTTACTGTTTTCTTCTGGGTTTGGGGTTTTTCTGGGTTTGCTTTTTGGTTTGTTTGTTTGTTATATTTTTATTGTTTTAGGCTGTCTCCTAAGGATCTGTTAAGGATCAACATGAAGTGTAAACTTAAGATCATCTCAGACCTTTTCTGAGCCTGAGCCTTTCCCTGGGTATGCATGGTGACTTTCCGCTTTCCTTGTATGTGCAGTTGCTTTTGAGTGCCCTAGTCTTTAATGCCTGGTTCCGAAAATGGGAGAAAAAAATGAAGTGGGGAGGAGAAGGTGCCAGTTCTTTAAATCCTTTGAAGTCACTTTAGCCAGAGGCGGAGCAGCTTGCTGTAGTGAGGGGCATGCGCCGATGGCTGCCCACCTCTATGTCTGTACCTTTGTGATCAGAAGGGGCAATCAGTAAACAGAACACAGACTTCTGATATTGGAGAAAAGGACCTGATTGCCCACCATGGCTCTCACAAGCTGTGTGCAAGGTCTCCTGCAACTCCTCCACTGCCTGCATGGGCTGGAGGTGTGAGATGGGTAGTTGTCACTAAGCTAAGAGCTGGAATTGACCAAAATTAACCACTGTTTACCACCCAAGCCTTCCCCTGGAAGTTACAAGCCTTTCACAGATTCCAGAGTTCCAATTACTTATATCAGATAGACTCTGCCCGTACTATTGTTGCTTTGGTTGGGAGACAGATTCTTGGTGCTTCTTCCTCTACCATCTTCCCAGAAACCTCTTTCTTCACTTTCATTTTTGAAAGATAGTTTTGTAACATTACATAGTTTCATAATTACATTCTTGGTTAACAGGTTTCTTATTCAGCACTTTGTCATCCCACTGCCTCCTGGCCTTTATCTTTTCTAATGAGAAGTTAGCTGTTAATTGTATTGGTGTTCCTTTGTCTATAAATAGTCACTTTTCTCTTGCTGCTTTCTAATTTTTCCCTTTATCTTTGCTTTTGATCATTTTTACTATGACGTGTGTGGGTGAGGATCTCTGTGTTTATCCTATTTGGTATTCGTTGAGCTTCCTGTGTGTGTAGATTAGTGTTTTTCCTCAAATTTGGGGAGTTTTCAGCCATTATTTCTTCAAATATTTTTTTCTCTCCCTCCCTTCCCCACTCCTTCCCTCCCTCCTCAGCTTCTCTCTCCTCTTCTTCTTCTTCTGGGACTCCCATTATGCATATGTTGGTGTGACTAATGGCCTACTATGTTTCTCTGATGCTTTATTCATTTTTCTTCTTTTTTCTCATTATTCAGCTTGCATGATCTGTACTTACCTTCAAGTTCACTGAGTTTCTTCTGCCAGTTCAAACCACTATCAAGTTTCTCTAGTGAATGTTTCATTTTGGTTATTGTACTTTACAATTCCAGAATATCCATTTGGTTCCTTTTTATTTGCATCTCCTTATCGATATTTTCTTTTCGATGAGATATTGTCATTATATCTTCCGTTACTTCTTTAAGCATGGCTTCCATTGGTTCCTTGAACAGATTTGCAATGGCTGTTTTGAAGTCTTTGTTAATTCTGACGTCTGGGCTCTCTCACAGACAGTTTCTATTGTCTACTCTGTCTCCTGTGTATGAGTTATGTTTTCCTGTTTCTTTGCATGTCTCATAACATTTTGTTAAAAACTGGGCATTTTATATATTGTGGGATCTCTGAACACTGATTCCAATTACTCTCCACCCCCACCTCTGGCTTGCTGTGATTGTTTTCTTTTTTATTTAATCACTTGGCTGGACTAATTTAGTGAGGTTTATTTTCCCTTCCGTGTGATGTCTCTGGTTTCATTCCTTAGAAGGTGCAGCCTTGGGCGTGCACACAGTCACTTGGGGTGACAGGTTTTAACGGATCTTTCTTTCTTTTCTTACATGCCTCTTTCCCTGGTTCTCTCTGGTAAGTTAGCTTGTTCTCTCTTGTACAATTTAGCCTGCTGCTCTTGTGGAGCTACCAGCCTCCTCTTAATTGCTAACCACCGGGTTCTCCATTGTTCTTGAGAGCGCCTTAGGCGTGAACTTCCCCTACACACTTGCAAATAAAATAATTCCCTTTGGGGAGAGCTTCAGAGTTCTCTATCCTTATAGCCTGCCGCACCCCCGAGGAAAAAACCTCAGACACCTTCTGGAGCTGGCAGTGGGGCCCATGGCCTGCTTCTCTAGCACTGATATGCCTGCATTATGAGCAGAGCTCAGCTGGTACTATAGCCTCTGGTCCCGTGACTTGCCTCTGCTGGCATGGAAACTTCACCCTTTGAGCATATTAGGGAGAAGGTGATCAGGGTCCCAGTATTCTTGGCCTGCTGCACCTGAGGTACAGCCTCCATTCTATAGTGGGAGCTGAGTGGATGAAGGGAGTCCTGACCTCTTGGCTGCACTTGCCTGGAGTTTAGCCTTTGCAACACGAAGGTGGGGGGCCTGAGAAATACTGGCAGCCTCCCCTCCCTGGGAGATACATACTATAGCCCATGATTGGGAACTGGGAGAAGAAACATATATGCCACACGGTCTTAACTTTCTTATGAGATTTAGATGTTCCTGAATGTTCATCTGCTGTATGCCCTTAGGACAACATGCACAGATTTTAAATGTTTTTTTTTTTTTTTTTTCCACCACTTACGGTAGTTATGGTGTGGAGGAGTTCAGAGCTTCTCATGCAGCCATTCCAGAAGCTGTTTACCTACTTATTGTTAATACTGTACAGTTTGTCTCACCCAAAATAGTTTAAAACAATGAAAGTTTATTCATATCCCTTATGACGTTTAAAAAATGAAACTTTTATCATCTCTAAACCCAAACTAAGAATTTAGAAATGAATAAAAATTCTGAAGATTTTGAGAGTTTAAAAAAATATGTATCATTCAGAAAAAAATCTCAGTAAAAACACATCCAAGGTAAAAAATAAAAATGTATCCAGACATGGAATTGTAAGAGAGTATTACTTCAAGCAAACTATTGTTATTTTAAGGCCAAACTTATAATTGCTTTTTTGCTTGTGTGTAAGTCAGTTTGCTTGGATATTTTTCTTTCACATCAAGGATTGCATTTTAATACACAACTATATAAAACTGTAATGTCCAGAAACACTGGTTACCATCAGCCAAGTGCAATGCTCTTCACTCACTGCTTATCCAGTTCACAGGGTCCCCAATATCAGGAAGAGTAATAACCAAACAAGCAAATCTGTTCTCTTCTTCCTTTAAATGCTATTCATAGTTGGCTATCTTCTTAAAATTCTGGAACACAGCTGGCGTTTTCTTTTCATAGATCACATGGACTTTTAGATATGTCACTTATGACTGACTTTATAAAAGCCGTAAGTTGTGGGTATGTGTATGTGTGCATAATTTTTTAAATAACTAAAGATGATCAGAGAATATTACTTCAATCTAAAAAAAAAACCCGTATCAAGTGAAACTTTCAACTGCCTTCACCATTATGGTTATACTTCTAAGAAAGGGATTACACAAATTATAGTTAAAAGAAAAAATCTCCTCATGTATTTGAATTTCCAAGCAAAATTTTTTGCTAATAACTTTAGACACCAATGTTTCTTTACTGTAATGACAGAATTATTTTCAGTACACATAACAGGTACACAACTAATAAACATTTAGATAATTTTACAAAATTTTGAAACTTCTTTAATTTGGAATTTGATAGTTCAAACTAGGCAGTAGTTTAAAGCAAAGTTTATAGTTGCATTATAAACAAGTATTTAAAAAAGTGGTAACAAATTCTACTCTATTCCAGAAACCCATTTAAAGAATCTAAACAGAATTGCTTAAATGTAAATGGCATACAGAGAACAGATGTCCAGTTGTCAGGAGTATTTCACAAAGGGATTCTGCAGGGTTTGGAGGTTCGGCAAGTGTTCAGGTCCATTCTAATTCTAAAATTCAACCGTTTTCCTAGCAGTTCTATTAAGAAACAGTTATTTCTTCTATTATTGCCAAATTATATCATTCATAGATGGAAACTTTAGGATGTCACTATCGGTGCTTAAAATAAATGTCATCTTTCATACTATGGTGAAACTCACAAGGGTCTCCTCCCCACTTGTTCCAGACTGAGACCTTGTCCCTGCTGTTTCAGACTAAGTTTCACTATGATTGAAGAGGACCTATTTTAGCCTAAATGTTCTCCTTCTCTTGGCAATGTCATAAACGATACAATAGACAAAATGAATTTTAACAAAATGAACTTTTAAAACATTTCAACAAATGTTCCTTTCAAATTCAGAAACAAGCGCCTGTACCTCAAACTCCCTATGTTAAACATAATAAATGATTTAAATGCAAACAGTTGGTATACATGCTGCTTGCTCAGTTCTCTCCAAATAGGGATTTATGTCTCATGAAAAAAAAGTAGCTTCAGGTTAAATCATAATGCTAAGACACTAAGTAATTATGATGATCTCTTTTACAACTCAATGTTGGATTCTTGGTTCTGAGAACATGGACACACACACACATTTTTTTTACGTAGATGACAATTTAGATTTAAGATATACACTTTGCAAAATATTTACCCACATATTCTTCAGGAATCGTTAGAGAGATGAAATGTAAAAACAAACTACTTAGAGATTTTGTGGCTTCTAAAAACAGTGATGAGACTCACGAATAACCAGAAAAAAATCCTGATTCCTTAGAGTTAGTTCTAAGTGTTATCAGATGATATAATTTCAAGTAATCATAATTTTCTATTTTTGAAATACTGGTTCATAAAAAATCGAATCTCCATGAATCAAAGTACTGGCATGGCAGTGAATTACACTGAAAATCAGGTCTACAAAAGACACTCTTGGACATCACCGCTGAGTATCTTTAATACAGCCTTCAAAGGTCTGTGCAGCACTTTGAAATATGAAATAATTACAGTTGGAGCAGTTACTCTAAATCTCAGTAGGTAATTCCTACAGCAGTACTTGTTTACTCAGAACTGTTTTCATTTCAAATATATGTAAACTACTCACAAAATCAGGACACAACTCACAGTTTGAACAGAAACCTTAGTATTTGAGTCTCGGCATTAAGTAAAATAAACATTACCTATTAGGATGCTTTTGAATGCAAATCACTCCTTAAGGTAAATGGGATGTAATTTCTAACTTGTGGTAAAAGTGAATAAATCGTTTTTTATGTGAAGCCTTGACCAAAACCAATTAGTCAAGTGCAAGATTTTCACCTTATGGAACAAGTCAAACTCTACCCACACAACACATCTGGCAGAGATCTGGATGCAGGTACACCCTACAGTTGGGTACTGGATGTCCCTTAGGTCGGGGCAGTGAGAGAAAAAGGCAAGCCGTGGATCAGCCCCCATTGGTCATTGGTCATTACCTCACTGATAACAATGGCTGCTTTGCTTACTGGAGAGTGTATCTTGCACTGGAGACACACTTCTAATTCTATAATGCCAGACAGTGGGGGGAAAAGAAGGGTCCACTTTTTAAAAATCCATTCTCTAAAGTCTTTTAACCATTTTGATTAGGTATGGAATGACTCATTTTCTAAAGACAACCGATCTTTTTTTTTTTAAGTATTGACTTGCCAATTTATCTTTGATAAGTGATTAAGAAAGATAAATGAATCTGCTGACTTTACAAATAAGAATATGTGAATAAGAATATATATATTCTGAGAAGTTATTGTCCCATGCTTCTGATTTAAAATGTGACTCCATGCTTCTGATTTAAAATGTGACTAAGTTCTCTCAATAAACTGTTCATTTAAAATTTTAAACTTTAAACTTAAATCATCCTTACTGCACTATTATCATTCTCTTTACTTTTTATTTTCATATCATTTCTATAAATACTCAAATTAAGAAACAAAAATCCCCAATCTTGAAACCAACTTACAATGAAGCTAGTTTATAACTTTTAAAATATTTTGTTAAAACGTAAAAACCCTGAAATTACAAACAAAACACTTACAATTTTACAGTATATATCTAATTTATTCTTTTAAAAAAATATTCTGAGTTGTTTTTATACAAGTGACCAAGTGTAATTGTTTTCAAATGAAACTCGTCTACAGGCTAGAAGAGGGTAGGTGGTATTGCCCCATTGCACACCAACACAGACTTCACTCTTCATGCTGGGACTTCAACTATTTCAAAATAGTCATTTGGTAGAATCACATAACCCCTCTCGGAGACGTCGTCTTTCTCCTTCTGGAAGTGCACGACCTCCTTTAGCTTCTCCAGCTGCCGCTCCTGTCTTCTGCACCGCTGCTGGGCCGTCTTGAGCTTCTTTCTGAGCTTCTCTACTTGCTGTTCGAGCTGGTGAATCCTCTTCCTCTGGTGCATGGTGTCCTCCACAGTGTAGTTGTGGTCACAGAACACGGAGAGGTTATCAGGGGTCTGAAGAGGAGGCATGAGTAACCCGATAGCAGCATCAACCTGGGAAACGGGGGGTGTTGAAGGAGGGCGGGGAAGCTGTTCTTGGGGCTCTGGAAGATCTTCCTTCTAAAACAAAGATGCAGAGCACGTTTCAGTTTCATGACGAAACAGTTCACAAGAACTCATCTGTGGAGTTTAAGAATACTAGACTCATTTCTGTCTCCTCGGTATAGAAACATTCTAAAATGAGAAAATAGTTCAAGTTTTAATTGTACTTTTCTTTCTGAGGTAGAAATGGGATACAAGAAACACAGAATGATTATTAAGATTTAATTAAATACTAAGCACTTAAAACTGAGGGGAAAAATACTTTGAAACTGAACTATCACTGACAAAGAAAAATCAAAACTTATCAACATGTAAGTAGGACTACAGAGTGATCTCAAAGTAAGTTATGAAGCTAGATTGCGTTTCTTAGTGTGAGGATATTTAACTTTAATGAACTGCACTTTGTATTTTTAAGAAGTATCTCACTGTGAACAGTGGTTACTTACAAGTGATGGCTTCCAGGCAGCATTTATTTTCTTAACGCTACTCTGGATTTTCCCCAGTGAACACATGAATTTTATAAACAGAAAACCACCCAACGGTTTAAGACACTTATTACCTTGTCATGTGGTTCAGTACAAAGAAATATTGTGGGGACAGCGTCCTCTTTCAGTAACTTGTTGTTGCACTCCCTCTTAAAGCAGTCCGGAGTAAAGTGTTCTGAGCAAATGCTGCTGTACTTGGTGGGCTTAAAGTTCTTCCTTCTGACGGCTGCCTCCCATTTTTTACAAAGACTGGGTCGAGTAAGAGGAAACCTAAGAAGACGACATAATTCAGTTTTCCAACCTTATTCAAAAAAAAGGGCAAACCCAGACTTTCCCGGTTACAAAAGAACTAGCTTACATCGGTGTTAACACACCAAGGAGGAATTTGATTAAAACACCAGCCCTGTGAATCTTTTTTTTTTTTTTTTTGACAGTGTTTAGTTGTGTCCTTATTACCTTAGTTTGTTGAGAATGTGCTTGTTTTGACATAGAAAACAGACTTGTGGTTGCCAAGAGTGGGAGAGGGGGAGGTATGGAGTGGGAGTTTGGGATTAGCAGATGCGAACTATTATATAGAGAATGGATAAACAAGAAGGTCCTACTGTAGAGCACAGGAAACTATATGCAATATCCTGAGATAAACCATAATGGAAAAGAATACGAAAAAGAATGTATACATATGCATAACTGAATCACTTTGCTGTACAGGAGAAACTAACACAACATTATAAATCAACTAGACTTGAATCAAGTAAATTTTTTAAAAATGTACTTCTTTTAAAATCCTATAACTAAAGTGACCACCACTAACGTGGAATATAAGTCACCCCTCCCAGCATGGTATCTTTGTTCTTCTTAAAAAGCAATATTTCTTACAGGAATCTGATTGATAACATAGCAGTTATAAGAATGTCAGATACAACGACATATACAATCTAAACAGGCCACGCTGATTAAGAATTTACATTATATAAAAATATTCTTATTAAAAGGTAGCCATGTGGATAGATGCATGCAGGTGGCAGAGTGAAGTGATGGGAGGCTGGGGTCGAGGCCCATGTGCAGCGATACCGTAAATAACCTTCACTAACAGATACAGGGATTCCACACACATCTAAATACACAAGGGTAAATCGTATAGGTCCACTATCTGTTTATCTCAGTTTTTAATGCTTAACTTTTATACTGAAGACACTAAAAGTTTCAGGTAAAAATACATGCTATAGAGTGAATCTGTATTAATTATTTTTTCACCAGTGATTTTCTGTGTATTGTAAAACAAAATTGCACATTTATAACTATGTACTGAGAAAAAGAAGCTTTTGGTTCTCTTAGAATCAGTCTGACAAATATGAATTAATCAAATTAGTCAAATCATAGTGAGAAAGAAATAAAGAAAAGTATTCATTTCGAATTACCTCTTAATCAACAGAAATATGTTCATTAGGCCCAGATAAAGGGAGCCAGGAAGAGCTTAAACTTATTGTGATTTTATTCTTCCAGGTCAAGGATTTGGTGAGCTGGGGGTATTGGAAAGAAGCCAAAAAAGGGTGTTTTGAATCTGTGTTGCACAGTTCCTCTTCCAAGTGAGGTACGCCTGAGCCTGACTCTGCTGTGATCAGGAAGCTCTAACCCACCGTCGGGGCAGTCCCTTTTCTTTGCCCAGCATAGCTGTTCCCACTGCCACCAGGTAGAAAGTGAGAAAAGGACTCTTAAGAATGTTCCTGCTGGAAGTGCCTCTAGAAGTACAAACATGGTAGCAATCACTGGTAAAACTCAGCACTCAGGGCCTCCAGACTCAAGGACTACAGTGCAGGTTCTTTCTGAGGTCAAGATCTTTCCCATTTACTTCCCAAAACTATTCTTTTAGATAAGGGTTTAGAGGCAGGTTAGCCCCCTCTTTCGATTAAATCGACTATTTAACAGCCAGCAGAAACTCAGTATTTCTGATGTGTGAATGTCATCCTTAACCAGTCTGCAGTGCCAATGAAGGGTCTTCCCTATGTTTAGAGTCCCTCTGCCATATCATTAGACATGGGGAGGTGGGAACTGAATGCCTTTGATCACATCACCATCTCCAGACCTGCTCCTTCACTTTGGAAGTCCTGGAGGTCAACTCATCAGCCTTCAGAAATTCTAATAAATCAAGAGGTAATATTAGGACATACTGAACCGAATCCTGGAAGTGTTAAGTGTTCTATCCCCTTCTCGGAAGGGGAAACATCAACACTCTCAAGATGTCTTTAAAGGGACTTGCTTGGTGGCGCAGTGGATAAGAAGAATCCGCCTGCCAATGAGGGGGACACGGGTTCGAGCCCTGGTCCGGGAAGATCCCACATGCCGCGGAGCAACTAAGCCCGTGAGCCACAACTACTGAGCCTGTGTGCCACAACTACTGAGCCCCCGCGCCAGGCTCTGCAACAAGAGAAGCCACCGCAGTGAGGAGTCCACGCATGGCAACGAAGAGCAGCACCCGCTCGCTGCAACTAGAGAAAGCCCGTGCGCGGCAACAAAGCCCCAACGCGGCCAAAAATAAAATTTTTTTTTAAATTAAAATCTTAAGAAAAAAAGCTCTCTCTTTGCTCTAGACACTCTTATTTTTGTTCCTCTCATATTCTATCAAACCTATAAAATACACCCACATTCCCTGTTAAAGATAAAAGGTCCCCACCCCCAAACTGAATATTTGCTTTTGCTTTTGTAATTACTTAGCTATAAATAATTTGTATGATTTACCATTAACTCTCATTTCTTTAGCTATTATCCACTTACAGTCGTAAGTTACGGCCACATTTTCTTAACGTAGTAAAACCTGTGAACACTGAATTTGGCAGAATGAAAATGGCACCGTGCAGACATCGGACGATCAATCACTATCATTCCGTTCTGCGGTTTTCTTCTCAAGAGAAAACCGTCCCTCCTAGGACTCCGGCTGCGGCACCTCCCGGATGAAGCAGCCCCGAAGGCGGTGGGCCGCGTTCCCTCCGAGGCTGCTCTTCCCCACGCACGATACCCTGCTACTGCCCACGGTGCCTCTGTGCGCGAAACACAGCTCTTCATCTTGGCAGTATCTGAACCTTTCTGGGAAACTCACTGGTCCTTGAGCGTGGGATCCTAGAAAATGGGTCCAAAACATCCTCCCGGACGCCTGGCTAAGTCAGTCCGAATGGCTGCGACGCTGGACCGCCCCACGCCCCCTCCAGCAGGGAGGGAAACGCGGGCCTTCTCCGTCGCTGCTGCTGCTTCAGCCTCCCTTCTAAAGACTCATTACCACCTGCCTACTCCTTGACCCGGGTGATGAAACCCAGCTGCCTCCGGGTCTGGAGACCTCACGAACCGCCGGGGCTCCAGGCATCGCCCGTGGGCCCCGTACCTGCCACCCCGAGCGGCGCGCGAACCTAAGCGCGAGAACAAGCCGGCGCGGCGGCGCGCGCCAAGCACGCGCCACCCGGGCTGGGCGCCGGCGGCTACTCCGGGGACGAGCCCACCGCTCCAGGCCCGGAGCGCCCGATGGCGCCCCGCCCCTAGCTCCGCCCCTCTCCCCGCCCCTCTTACAGGTCTCTCGCGGACACGCGCCTGGCTCCGCCCCCGAGCACGGCCGCGCGCCCCCGGCCCCACTAAGGGCCGGGCCCACGAGGCGTGCAGAGTACTTACTTGTGGAAAGAAACGGGCTTATCCTTGTCGTATCGGTTCTTGCAGCCGTAGGCGGAACAGGACTGCACCATCCTTCCGGTCCTCAGTTACTTAACTTCTGCCGCCCCAGCAGGCAGTTAAGGCTGCTATCGATGTGGCCGCGCTCGGCTTTGACACCCTCGCTGCTTCTGTAGCTTTGGTCAGCAGTTAGAGTGATGAGAGCCTCATTCGGAGTGATTCATGTGCTCGTTTTGTTGTTTGCATTAGCAGAAGGACCACAGCCATCGCCCGTCTCCCATCTCCAAAATGGCGGAGGCAGCTTCAACCTCACCTCTCGCGAGGAGTTCGTCCTACTGTCTCTGATTAGCCCTGAGGTCAGAGGTAACGTTCCCTGGGACGCAGGCCATTGGCTGAGGCCCGGCGTGTCGCGCGGCGGGCTCGGCGTTGCGCAAGTGGGCGGGGCCTCCGAGCTTCCGGAAGGAAGAAGGAACTGCCTGGGGGGAGGGAAGGGGGAGTGGGCGGAAGCCCAGGGCCGGTTCCGCCCCCACGGTGCTTCGCTGGATTATCCCGAACGGTGTAGGGTGGAGAGCTAGACGGTCCGTTGGGTCCGCTGGGCTAAAGCAGGGCAGGTGTAAACCTGAGGACGTTGGGCAGTTGCGCTCGTTTCTCTGAAAGCGCGGCCACAGATGGGGTGATTCCTAGAACTAGGTGGACTCCTCTCCCAGCCCGCTGGCCTCCATCGCCTTACCTGCCTCTCAGGTATCGCGAGGCTCTGAGGAGCCCAGGCCCCGGCGCCTAGCAGCGAAGGCGGACGCCCGAACGCAGCCGACGGGCCGAGGTTGTTGGCTGCTGTAGCGATCTCAGTTAGGCGTCCCCAGGTGCTGCGTCGGGAATCGCCAACAGCTGACGCGCCTTTCAGTCGGAGGGAGGTTTTGCCTCTTCCGTGGGTGCCGGTAATCTCGTGGCTCGTGATGAAGTGAGCAAGACTAGTATAGCCCCCGTCTTCATAGCGCTTATGTTCTACTGAGGGGAAGGCGGACAATAAACAATATAAAGAGAATCGCACTGTGCGAAGATGCCCGGATACGTTAGAACGCTGGAAGGGTGAATGAGGGCGGAGGAGAGGTCACTGCCTACTGTCTGAGAAGGGGGCCGTTGAATCTGAGAACCAGAGGAAGGGGAAAACATGTAGCGGTGTAAAGAAGGAAGGTGGGCAGGCTGGGGAGAGCGTTCCTGGCCCAAGGAGTGTGTGCTACGACCCTGAGGCAGGAAGGAGTTGTGTCTTTTCTGGGAGCTGAATGGAGGCTGTGTGGTCGAGCCCATGAGCCGGGGAAGGAGGGCATGAAGTGAGGCTGAAGAGCAGCAAGTTGTTGGTCTGGATGTTAGCGCAGTGGGAAGCCGCTCAGCCATTTAAACATTTTGAAAAGGTCATTCTGGCTGTTAAAGGAAGAGTTTATCAGTAAAGGGCAACAGCGAAAGTGAGCCGACCAACTAAGGGGCTGTTTCAGGCGAGCAAGAGGTTGGCAGCTTTGGACTGAGACGGTGTAAGGGTCAGAAGCACCAGGGCTTGCTGATGGATGGAAATGAGAATGAGGAGGAAAAGGATCAAGCTACCGGGGTGATTTGAGCGTGAGTTTCTGGCTGGAGCACTTAAGATAGATGGACGGCGGTGCCTTTTACTGAGATGCTGATGACCTTTAAAAAAATTTTTTTTAAAAAAAGAACTATGTCCCCCAACAGGATAGAGGCCTTGGAGGGGTGGGAGTGATTCCGGAAGCTTTGGGGCTGTAGGACTGAGGAATGTCAGACGTGAAAGAAAGTATAAATAGTTCTGAGGTTGGGAATGCAGGCTACTAAAGAAGCGTGGAAGCTCCCCAGCCAGTCCAGGGTGCCCTTTTGAGGCTTGTGATCCGGTCATTTCAGTCGTTTGGTTGGATTTCCCTCAGCCAAGTTCTGTTCTCCCCTCCCCTTCTGTCTTCTAGCTATCCGTAACTTGGAAATGAAATAAACATTTTTATCATTTGTTGACTATTATTCTAGTGTTTCCTTACTTCAAAATGGTAAATTTACTGGTAAGGTGAATTGAATGTAATTAAAATACATATATATTACTGAACTGAAGGTTGTATTTTTCTATGTAAAAAACAGTCCCCCGAACTAAATTTTCAGTGTGGTCTGCAAATCAATTTATTTGCTTAATAGAAAAATAATTTTCACTACCTCTAAACTAACCTGCACCCATCATTGGCTTCTCCTTTGCCCATTTCTTAACATTTCCTAAGGCTGAAATACCTGTTCCTTACTTGTCAAGGGGTGACTTCAAGGAAGCATTTTTACTTTTCAAAGATGATTGTCTGCTTTTTAAAAATGTTGATGGAAGCAACCCAAACGTCCATTAATAGTTACTCGAGTAAGTTGTGGTACAGTCATACAGTGGAATACTATACAGCAATTAAAATAAAGCAGTCCCATAACCTGGATGATTCTTAACAAACATAATGTTGAAGAAGTCAGACACAAAAGAAATACACTATATGATTCTGTTTTTTTGTAGAGTAAAAACACAAAAGTAGGTAAAACTAAAGTCAGAAGAGGCTACTTTTGGGGAGAGAGGCAACAATGAAGGGGGGGCCTATGGGATGGTGGTAAATGCATCTTTTGACCAAAGTGATGGTTAAACAGTGTGTTCACTTTATGATAATTCATCATCTGACCTTTATAAGATGTATGGTATTTGTTCTACTTTAATAAAATAGCTTATTAAGCAAACAAGGGCCACACAAGATAGGCAAAACTGCCATTTTTTTTTTTTTAGAGAATGAGAGATGTTTATATGCTCTTATGATCTCTTCATCTGACCACTTCAGTAAATATCGAAAGTGAATATATGCGTAGCTTTATGTGACCATTTAAGGGAAAGGGAATAAATACAGATGAACTGAAGCATAGTTAGAAGTTTGATGTTCTTCAGAGTCTTAAGAGGCCGGGAGCTAATTCATTTACTAATAGAACACTTTTTAGGGAAACAGGAAAATTTAACCCTTGACCTTAAAAGGGTAGGTTTTGTCTCAGTTTTTCTAGAAGGGTACACTTTGTGTTCTTGCTTGATAAACTGAAGAAAAATACACCACTTGTTTTGATGTTGGAGAAGGCTAAGGCCTAAAGATGCCTTAAACTCACTGATCTCTAACAGTTTAGATTTTAGTTTCTATCCAACTATGCTGCTTTTTCTATAAACAGTTTTTATTTTAAAATACCCTCACATTCATTCTCTCTGGGCCTCATTATCTTCATCTGTAGGGTTAGGCTGTAGGACTGAGGAATTCCTAATTTAGAATCCATGAATGGTCAGCTCTTTGAATCCCCTGAAAATGAATCAAAACTATACATATGTGTATATATCCATTTTTCTGGGGGAGCTATCCATAGGTTTTATCAGATTTTCACAGAGAAAACACAAAAACTAGTCAGTTTCTAAGGTCCCTTACAGCTGTTAACATTCTAGGATTTGTGAAACAAAGATTAATTTCCATGTAGATGTTAACTATAGGTTTTCTCTAAGACCGATTAGCAGGGTGAGTGTTTTGATCTGAATTATTAGATATTTTTAAGTAGTTATTTTTAAATTTTGTGTTTTAAAATTAATTAAAATCTAAACTGTTAGATATAGTGAAGTTTAAAACATCTTTATTTAGCCCTTAGCCCTCTCCTATGTCACATACTACATTCCCCTTAAAAGGCCACTAGTCTGGAAGAAAAAGGACAGTGCTCAGACATGCTCAGTGTTGTCTAACGGGTGTGTACACCCCTCATGCCCCGTTCTGGACATGGGACAAGTCAGAGGAGGCAGTGGGTGAAGGGGACAGTGACTGATAACACCTGAGATTTGCTTGCAGTCAGGAACTCGATGCTTCAAACAAATACTGATGCCGTGAAGATGGTCTGGTTCTGACTGAACAGCAAAAGCTCAACGATTGTCTTTATCTCTGTGACAGGATCGCCTCCTGTCAGCAGCCCTTAAAGCCTACTAACCTGGTCTTGGGAGACTCTTTAAGTCTTAGGGCCTTAAAACCTGAGTGCCCTTTTCCTATCCCTCAGACTCAGAAAAGAACATTTCACTTATCAACTATACAGTTTCAGTAAAATACACACTCAAAAGAAATAAGGGTGGGGAATCAGGGTGCAAGGGTACTGATTCCCATCTCACCCTTATTGTCCAGAATTAATATAGATTGCCCACATTAAATAATTTTTCTCAAAAACATTTCTACGTTTTAAATTTTAAAATTAATTAGGAACGTGATGAGGTGAAAAAGAAAGCCATTGCAACCATTGTATTGAATGCTATTTCAGGAGTTCCGAATTTTAAAGCAGACAGTGTCAAAGAAACCAGACAATAACAGCTACTTTTTAATTTTAGATATGTTGCATTTATTCAAAAGAGTCACTGCTTGACAAACTCTTAAATCACAAGGTTTGAACCAAACTGTCAGTCCTCTGAAACAGCTCTGTGAGGTAGGCATCCACACAGCCACAGGGACCAGCACAGTCCTTTCTTCCCGTGTTACTTTCAGTGCTGAGAACTGTAGTAGCTGGAACCACTGTTCTAGTGGATGGTTAGAACAGCTGTTTCCTCCGTCTCCCTCCCCACAGAGCTGCCCGAGTTATCATCTGCCCCTGGGGCTGGACCATCTGTTTTTTGAAAGTTACAATATTGTTGTTTACACGAATCCAAACTGTTGCTTTGATTTATATGCTCTAACTCTGAATCACAGAAGTATTACTGTGATGTTTAAAAATTTAAAACACTGATTGACTCTACTTGCTTTAAATACTCTCGGACCCCTTCTACATTTATTATCACTGATCAATAAAGATGACATAATAAACAGGTCTAAAATTCTGAGAAGACACATATTCCCTTTTCAACTTAGTACGACTTCATACAGTGGTTTTGTATGTTACAGAAGTTGGTACAATACGCCTCTCCCAGGGAAGTCTTAGAAGGAATTCCAAATGTTACAATAAAAGTATTGTAACTAAGTGTGACACTTGAAGCAGAACACATGCACAGAAAATGAAATCCTTTCAAAAATGCCTTTGCCATAGCCCCACACCAAATTTGTAATTGGTAGGCAATGCGTTTTGAGACTGGTAAGTGGTGGTGTAACGAACTCCTACTCATTAGCTTCTCAAGTTAGTGATTGCAGCTGCAACGGTTTGCTGTGAAGTGTGCCACCCTATGAGAACTTTGATTTGGACATGGTGAATCAGGATTCGTGGAGTCTTGATATGTAATCTTTCTAGACCTTTGCGCTTAGGAGAACCCAAGCTGTCCTACTCCACCCAGTATGTTCCAAAAGTCTTCCAAAGGATCCCAGTTTCTCCCCATGTAGGAGTCCTAGGAGTCTAATACCAGTTCGGTCACTTATCTGTGCATGGCTTCAGACAAAAAAAAAACCCTTTCATCTACGTCAGGGATTTCATCTATGAAAAGGAAGGTAATGCCCTGCCTTCTTCACCTAACTCTCTTGAGGATTAAATGAACAGTATGCAAGAAATTGCTTTAATTACAACGTGCTATACTTAAGGATTTTGTTTTTCTCTGTGACAAGCAGCAGCTTTGTCTTAGGCTCAAATTACAAGACACTGCTGATGTATCATTCAGCATCTCATCAGTTGATGGCCTCTGATTCACCTGGAAGACTGTGACAGTGAGGCTCACTGATACATGAGTGGACCGGAGGACTAGCAGTGGCTGCCAGGCACAGAGCTGACACTGCCTGAGCCCTGGGGATCAGTGACTACCCTGCTGTCCAGGTCACTCAAGGGCAGTGCCAGCTGAGGGAGTTAAGATTTCGTAATACTTGCGGTTTTGATTCTTCTCAAACAGAAAACTGCGTAAGAGAGCGTTAAGTGCTTAGGCTGTAGTCATCCAAAAACCAAGATAACGTTCCTGCTGAGTCATCTCATTCTGCACAAGGCCTGATGAATCTGGGCTATATTCTGTCATCTAGGGACAGTATTACAAAAGTGTTCTGACAAGAGAAAACAAACCAAATCTGTACATTCTGTTGCTATAGCTCACCAGTAATTTCTCTTGTCAGATTTAAATGGTGTTCCTAGTGCCCTCCTCAGGGCTTTGATGTTCACAGCTACGGAGAACCAGCTTCCTCAGGAACGTACCAAACTGCCGTGTGTCTGCAGCATCACCCAGGTTCCTGAAACAAAAGCTCCCTTTACAAGTAACTTTTATATACTGTTCCTATAAGAGGACCAAACTCTTACTGAAATGCCATAACTGAGAATATCAAGCGTGCTGCCTGGAGTCCAGTGTCTCACAACTTGTTAATTCTCCTATCGCTTAAGAAAGTGTCCTGTAAACCAGAATATGAAATCAAATTAACAAAGTTCAAGTTTCTTCTTTCCCCTTCAGCTGGTAGCAAAGAATTATATCAGAATGGAAAAGCAGAACTGCTCCAAATGAACAAAACCTAGCTACTCAAAGAAACACTGACTTTTCCCCAATAGTGTACAATATTTTATTGTAACCAAAATACTTAGGTGAGTCTCACAGCAATATATTATCACGTAGGTACTCACCGAGAAGGAGGAATTGGATAAACTGTACCTTTGACAACACCTTACTATACATCCAGTTAACCTGAATAGCTTGGTGGGGGAGAAGATATAGAAGCATCCCATTTTATATAATTCCATATTTTTCCCACAACTTGATAGACAACACAGAATGAAGATACAGTTGTAAATCACTATAATTCTAACCTTACTATTGGAACCTGCAACATGTAAAAATTCCAGTCATATATTGCTAGGCATTTGCCAAATGACAATCAAATGTTCGTCATACGGTGGTTTTAAACTTGTAAGATAATATTCAAAGGCTTTAAACTGTCATGGTCTTTTTGTTTGATTTTACACATTGGCTCAAATATTTTAGGGCACTCATTCTCTCATCTGTTGAGTCTCTGTGTTACTACTTCTCGGTACATAATAGAGATATAGATGAGCAACAAAAAGACGACAAAGAAATCATCGAGAAAGCCTAGAATTCCAAACAGGGCTTCAGGCACAAAATCTAGAGGCGATATGAGATAGAAAAAAGCCCCCATTAAACAAAGTATTATCCTGATACGGAACATCCAGAAAAGGCCTCCGACTGAAAACACCTCCCTGAATGCATGCCTCAGTAAAGTGGGTAGGTCCATAATTCTTTCCATAATCTGGTGGGGGAAGAACAAATACGGTGATTTGGTATCTAGTGTGTTAGACTTAAAAATAATATCATTTTCTTACAACATGCAGACAAACTCAGTTAACATGAATGAAGGAGTTTCACGTATTCACTGAACACCATATTTTCTCGTTACACATTTTATTTGAAAATAGTTCTTTGATGACTAGGTTCTTATAAAATAGGTCTTATTGCAGATAACTGCAAAGTAACTAAAATATCAACAAATTTGAAGCACAGGATATAGTAATACAAAACTCAAGTTATTTCTAATTTGAGTTAGTAAAATAAACCTACAAAGAACCCAGTGTACTGAACTAGGCTGAGGCTTGAGCTCAAGTCTCAGCTTTAAAGTTGGACAGACCACTTATTAGCCAAGTGACCTTGGGGAAAGTTGTTTAACCTACTAGAGGTAAGTCAACAACTAATTGAGGATGTGCCACAAGGACTGTTATGAACTAGAAGAGACATTGTTATAAAAGACCTTGATAAATTGCCAGATAATACATAAGTATATACATATATAGAATATACAAGTATATACAGACACATCAACTTTGATGGCTTTGACCATCTAAGAATAGCAATGAAACTGATTTCCTTCTTAGGATGTTTATTCTGCTTAGCTTGAGTTTAAGTGAATTTTTTTTTTTTTTTTTTTTTTTTTTTTTTTTTGTGGTACGCGGACCTCTCACCGCTGTGGCCCCTCCCGTTGCGGAGCACAGGCTCTGGACGCGCAGGCTCAGCGGCCATGGCTCACGGGCCCAGCCGCTCTGCGGCATGTGGGATCCTCCCGGACCGGGGCACGAACCCGTGTCCCCTGCATCGGCAGGCGGACTCTCAACCACTGCGCCACCAGGGAAGCCCTAAGTGAATTATTAATTGCCACAAAGATTTTTGGAATGCCAGGCCCTACCCTTTCCGGAAATGATTATGGTTTCTGAATATATACAGACTTATAATTAGATTATATTTACTTTGTAAATATACTAAAACCCACTGAATTGTGTACTTTAAACGGGTACTATATGGTGTGTAAATTACATCTAAATAAAGTTGTTTTTTTTAAAAAAAGACAGTACCAGTATCTATTTGTATGACCTTGAGCAAGTCAGTTTCTTCTCTGACTGGAAACTTCTCACTTCCTCTGCATAGCTCTTAGCTGACTGCATGACCATAACTCCGCGTATAGTCATGAGGCACCATGACAACTCCTCAACCTAACTTCTTTGAGGTCTTACTTCTCAGGGGTTGGGGGATGCAAGAGAAACTGGCCAGAGGAAGTAGATCATTTCCTGTAGTCATTCCAGTGCCCACAGTTCAGCTGTTTTTAACAATCTGTATAAATATCACAAATCCAACTCTAAGTACGTATTTTGTCCAACAAATGCTGAATAAGTTGAGAGGGAGATGGAGATGAAAATGGGAAGAACTGAGCAAGCGATGAGAAAACGGTTTTAAAAACCCCACCAGACAAAGAAAATCTTGTAACTCCTTTTGGAAAACTGATCACAAAAGAACAAAAATGGTCTTTTTAGAATCACTCCTCATGCTGATTTTCTGTTCTCTGTGGAAGAAACTAATACTTAAAGCAAAACAGCTATACAGCTTTTCACAAGGTCTATGGTAAATTACTTAAAATATTCTAATGACCAGCCAGTATGTCTTTTGAATACTGTTCTGTCCTTTATCAGGGCTATTTTGTTCAGTTCTCATATGGTGGTGTTTATACAAAATCTGTAGTGATTAGACAAGAAATATGGAACGGGTTATTAAGAAATGTTTGTGTACTAATCACAATCTGACTCTAACTCGGGGGTAGAATATCAAAGTGAGAGCTAAATGTCTTTATTATAGTGTAATTTCATCACATACCAAGCTTTCTTATTCATTAAGTATATATCTGACGCACACAAAATAACTGAGCAATGGTATGCTTCACACTTTAAAATACGAATGAACACCTTAAAATGATTTTTTTAAGTTCAGTGGTAGTTCTTGAATTTGAAACACTGATCTTCAAAGAATCGTCCTAAGGGCTTCCCTGGTGGCGCAGTGGTTGAGAATCTGCCTGCTAGTGCAGGGGACACAGGTTCGAGCCCTGGGCTGGGAGGATCCCGCGTGCCGCGGAGCAGCTAGGCCCGTGAGCCACAACTACTGAGCCTGCGCGTCTGGAGCCTGTGCTCCGCAACGGGAGAGGCCGCGATGGTGAGAGGCCCGCGCACTGCGATGAGGAGTGGCCCCCGCTTGCCACAACTGGAGGAAGCCCTCGCACAGAAACGAAGACCCAACACAGCAAAAATAAATAAATTAATTAATAAAACTCCAAAAAAAAGAATCGTCCTAAGATGCCCCTGGAGGATACATAAGAAAACTGCCAGATTCGAAACAGCAGAAGAGGCTCCCAGAGAACCACGGAGGGCAACAGGGACCAGGTCAAGCTTTTCTTGTCACTAAGTTTTGCCTGTCACCATCCACGGCAGGCGAAACTGTATGCCTTTAAATGTACCTGACGTCCCAGGATGAGGAACAGCATGTACAAGGGAGCACAAGTCTACGCAGTTGTGTAATACAGAAGCATTTTAACAGCTTATATTCTTGGCTGGGAGGAGGAGTATCATTTCTATCTTAAGGATAACCATAAATTCTACAAACATTAAGGCCTACTGGATTCCAGACACTGAGACCACAGTAGTGACTAAATATACACGGTCCTCACCCTCATGGAGCTTTCCGTCTCCCGAGAGAACGGTAATGAACAAGGTCGGAGGGCAATGACAGAGAGTGCCCTGGTTGATCGGGGACAGCCTCTCCGAGGAAGATATACTAGGGCCGACCTGAAGGATGAGGAAGTCAGCCCGGAGGCGAGCAGCGGGACAAGCATTCTGAGCAGAGGAAATGGCACGAGTGAGGCACGAAGGTGGGGAGGCTCGAAGGTGGGGAGGCCTGGAGTGTGTTCTGAGAGCCGCATCCCGAGGGAGGGGAGGGGGGACCAGGCCATGCAGGGCCTTGAAAGCCACAGCCAGGAGTGGGGACATAATTCCAGAAATTCAGAAGTTTCAAAACACAAGAGCGTCGTGGTCTGTCTTATGTTTTCAAAATATGACTCGGGCTGCTGTGCAGAGGAAAAGGTCCGAGTGAAGAGGTCACTGCAGTTGTCCTAAGCAAGAGATGGTGGTGGCCTGGCCTAGTCTGACGGCTACAGACACAGGCCTTGTTATGAGGCAGAAATGTCAGCATGCCCAGAAAGAGAAGAGACACGTTAGGACTTCTTTACAGATCAGAGAAGGGGACCGAGGGAGAAGAGGACGTCGGCACTGAGCTGAGTAACGCTGAGGTCAGGAGGGGTCGGGTCAGGGTTGTGCACGTTACACCTCGTGTCCGAGACGCCAGGAACGCGCCAGTGGGAGGTACGCTGAGCAAGTGGACGTCAGAGCCTAGAGCGTGGAGCACGGTCTGGGCTTCCAGTACGAATTTGTACCGAGTGTGTTCTGGGTTTTCAAGTACATATTTAGTCACACGCTTCTAGAATTCTTTGTTAAATTGTGAGAAAACTGGGATGAGTCAGTAAAGTGTGGGTTTTTAATCTATCAAATGCCTTTTTGGGGAGGAGGGGCAACTGTAGAATTAATGTGCTCTTTAAAAATAGAATGCTTTTGAATACCCGACATACAAAAGCCCCAACACTTAGGGTTACTTAAGGGAACAAATCCAAATGGGGCCAGAGGGTAAAACAGAGTAAAACACGATGGTAAATCTCCCTCCAGAAGTTCTCAGTTGTAAGTTTCCCGTAAGACAAACCCTATTGTAGAATCAGGTAGGAGTCAATAATTTTACCTTTCCCTCCAATTTTTTTCTATTGCTTTTTTTTTGCTGGTATCACTTTCATAAAGAGTTTTATAATGCCATTTTTTAAAAGATAGAAAACTGCAGTCCTTGGGAAAGCTGTAACTCAGTGAATGACAGCAACAATGAAAAGCAGACTTTACGTAACACACACAGACTTTTCACATTGACTATTTGTTGGTAAATCTCACTTTACAAAGGAGAAGTATCATCACACTCTTAACTTGGCACCCGCTACAGCAGTACTTACAGATCTGGGCTGCCCTGAGAATCTCCGGTTATAATCATTAATATCTTGATGCAATGATACAGCATCCTGAGACTGGTCATTTTCACCAAATACTGTTAGCAGTAAAGTTACCTGTAGATTTACAGAAAAAAAGAATTGTTGCACCTTTCTGCAGCGTTAATTTTTTTTCCTTTTGTATTATTATTCAATAGAATGAGAAAAGCTGCTCAATTTAGATTTCGCTCATTTCTTTTAACAAAGGCAACACAGGGGAGAAAAGTCAGCTACTATTTCCTTACAATAAGATCCATTCAAAATGTTATTTGAACTCCTGTAAAATAAAATGGGCACTGGTTTAAGTACTTTTCAATCCACACCAGGGATCAAGTTAGTAGTTCTCTGTTTGGGCTAACAGACATTTGAGGATATAAGAATGATGAGAAAATATTCAGGAGCAAAGTGACATATCACTTTGAGAGAAGAAAATTAGGGCTTTCTTTTTTGATTAAAATCATGATTCCTTATCCTCTCTGGTATCTGAATTATCTTTTTTTTTTTTTTTTTGTGGTACACGGGTCTCTCACTGCTGTGGCCTCTCCCATTGCGGAGCACAGGCTCCGGACGCGCAGGCTCAGCGGCCATGGCTCACGGGCCCAGCCGCTCCGCGGCACGTGGGATCTTCCCGGACCGGAGCATGAACCCGTGTCCCCTGCATCGGCAGGCGGACTCTCAACCACTGCGCCACCAGGGAAGCCGTGAATTATCTTTGAATGCTACCAGCATCACACAGAGATGAAGTTATTGCAGGAACCAGCTCTCAAGCACCCATCTCTACTACAATCAAAAAGGTAATTCTTGGGCTTCCCTGGTGGCGTAGTGGTTGAGAGTCCGCCTGCCAATGCAGGGGACACGGGTTCGTGCCCCGGTCCGGGAGGATCCCACATGCCGCGGAGCGGCTGGGCCCGTGATCCATGGCCGCTGAGCCTGCGCGTCCGGAGCCTGTGCTCCACAACGGGAGAGGCCGCAACAGTGAGAGGCCCGCGTACCGCAAAAAAAAAAAAAAAAAAAAAAGGTAATTCTTGATACTGTGATATAACATAATACATTTAACACTGATTCCTCCATGGCAGAGCTAAGGAGGATACACAAATGTTCCTGGACTACACTTGGGTAATATGAAGATGACAGTACCTCGAAAAACAAGTATATTTTAAAATATAACACCTCCTATAGAAATGGCCACTGTACAGAGAGACAGATATGGGAAGGAGCCGTGATAGACTTGGGTTTAAATCATCTTGCTGTTGTTTTGACCCTCAGCTCAGCTGTAAAACCAGGATCCCACGGCTCAGGTGCTTCCCAAACATGGGACTGCCTAAGAGCAGCAGGTGCTAGGAACAGCAGGTACAGCCACCTCTTCACAACTTTGTTAATAAAGATGAATTCTTTCACTAAATATTAACTGACCACGTACATGGGCCAGGCACTGCGCTAAGTGCTAGGCGTACAAAAAAAGGACAACGTGGCCTTGTGCCTTGGTGATCACAATCCCCAGGATAGAAGGGGAGGGAGACGTGTTCAACAGCCCATCATAAGGCACTGGGGTAGGCGTTATAGTGAAGCTGGAGAGGAAGGACTTCCTCTGTCTGGGGTGTCCAGAAAGCTTGACACTTGCAGTCACCCTAGGGGCATGGTAGGACCGCTGGCGTGTCAGTGTGTGTGCCCAGGGGAGACATGGTGACCATGTTCCAGCCACAGACAGCAGCCTGCACACTGTTCCCAGTGAAGCAGGCGGTGGGGCAGGTAGATGAACTGCAGTGGGAACGCACTGCAGTTAGGGAACCCACAAGTTTATCTCTACCTTTTTCGCCTCTAGCCAATTTACCTGTGGTCCAAAGGATACCACCTGCTAATGTGCATATGCCCTATGAAAAGCCACAGGTAGTGCCAGAAAGAGGGGCAGGTGGTGGAACTAATTCTTTAGGGCAAGACCTTCGGCCTGGTCTCCGTGTTGCTGGCAGAGAGCTAAAGATGAGAGGTGGCACTGGCAAATAAGCTTCAGGGCCAACTGCCTTGTGTCACACATCAAATCAGCCGGAGAGGTGGTACAAAAAAATGATCTTCCTCCTAACCATGTGGTAAAAAGTGTGAAAGAGGCAGAATCTGGGGATGTATCGATAGAAGCAAGAAGGAAAGAAGAGAAAGCCTTGAACCTTCCTCTCTCCAACCAAAAAAGGCAGCAATGGGGGAAGTGGATAAGCTAGAACAATGGCTGAAAGGTACACACACGTGTGTGCATTTCTGTGTATGTGTGTCTGTATTTAACAGTGCACACCATATGGTTTTATTTATATACAGTCCCCAAATTAGGCAAAACTGAACAGTAATCTTAGAGGAGCATGCTAAGGTAATAAAACTGTAAAGAAAATCAAGGAAATGCTTATCGTAAGAGTCAAATAGTAGCTACCTCTAGGAGAGGGAGGAAGGAAGTGGGGGAGATTTGGAAGGGGTCCCAAGGAGGCTTCTGGGGCTGTGGCCAGTTTCTGTTTCTTCACCTGAGTGGTGGCTACTCAGGTGTTGCTTTGTGACAAGTCAGCGAGCTGTACCTCTTTATTTTGTGTGCTTTTCTGTACGTCTGTTATATTTTACAAAGAATTTTTGAACAACTGTTGTGCCTTCTCTAATCTTATTCTACTTTGTGGTCCCTGTGGGTTTACGCCTTTCCTGTTTCGGTGGGGTTGCCAGAGGGAGCAAAAGCAAATGCGTGCACTCAATTCAGCATCCTGACTTGGAAGCTCTCCATCTTGGTCGGGACGTCCGTTTGCACTGGAAGACTTCCCAAGGAGAGGCTGTCTGTGTACCTGATCATGAGTCATTATCAGGCATATATTTTAAATGAAAAGAATAATATAAATATAAAGGAAATTCTGAAAAGTGAATAGAACATCCCATTTGGCTATATTTATTAACTTAAAAACTACAAATATCAGTTTCTCAGATTTTTCAAATGAAACAAAATTTTGTTTCTCCGGTTTGTCGAAGAAATTGAGCCGTTTGGTAGTGTACTGATACTTCAGTCTCCGACACACGTGCGTAAAACCTCACTGCATCCCTCGGAGGCAGATCTGTACTGATGTAACAGGCTAATCTGCTCTGGATGATGCGATGTGGCCACGGCTCCACAAGAGACATTTTTCAAAGGCATTGTTCGTCACTTAAAGCTGTCTGGACCCTCACCACAGATGGGCAGGTTAAAAAGAAAGTACAACTGAAAAACTATTTTTTTCAGAAGAAGTCTATGCAGGGCATATTTGCTTAAGCCTGATGGCCAGTTCAGTTTTTCCCTTGCTGGTGTTACAACAAAGACTTATTAGGATTTGGGGAAGGGTTCATGTACCAGCTGTTTTTCACTATGACTGAAGGGATATCAAAGGGAATTCCCTTTTTTTTTGAGGTGTCTTAAAGACATTAAAAAAAATAATGGAGAAACATCAGAGAAGCTTGGGATAAATGAAGTTATGCTAAAAACATAAAAATAATTCAAGAGTTAGATACAGAAACTATAAAAATTTACAAAATGAGCTAGTATAAATGATGTTTTCTGGGCACAAACATTACCGTTTGTCTACAGATTGGACAACTGATTGCCCCAAGCCATGAACCGTATCGCCAGTACGCCACAATGCAGGTACCTAGTGGGAAGAAAACATTAATATTGATGTTTTTTAAGTCCATATATCCTGGGGAAGTTTCATATATTTGAAATATTTTAACAGCATCACCTATTTAAAAATGTTTTTTACTTTATCCAACCAACTCTTAAGGCAAATTCAAATCTAATAATAATTCCCAGCCACTGAAAAATATTTTAATTTAAACTACCAGTTAAGATACAAGCATTTTTACAATCAAAAGCAAGCATGCATTAACTGCTTCAATGCTATGAGGCTTAAAAGAAAATACTGCATTTCCTATGTGTGTAAATAAAACAGTACTTGAACATTACTGTACATATGACAACCAACAAATCACACTATAAATTTTCTGCTCCAAATTTGATATATGTTACAGAAACACAACTTCCATTTTTTAAAAAGTTTAGAAAACCATGTCACTTAAGTGTCAATAATAGTAATTAGTTAGTATACGCAGAGGAGCCAAAGGATACAAAGATTTCACGCTTCCTGCCCTACCAAAGTTCATAATCCAGTTAAGTAACTGAATCAACTTTTGTACTGGATGGATTTGATTTTTCTTCTTGAAGGCATTGATGAGCAGTGAAACAGGTAAACACGGCCTAGAGAGAGGATTTACAGACCTTAAAAAGTGGTGGTAGGTGCACTAAGTGTACAGGCACTGAAGTTCAGACCAGTAACAAATGAAGAAGGAGTATTTTTAAATACTGGCTGATGTTTAAGGAGCCCATTCAGTTTCTTCTCTGCAGGCCCCCATTTCTCGGGTCATCCAGGTTCCACCATGAATCTGAACTAACTGCTTCCTGGCTCCTTCAATCAAACTGAGGAGACCAAGGTAACATACTTAAATGACTCAGAAGGTAGTTACATCTTGAAGTGTGTAATATTAAATTTCAGTACAAAAGGTGTACAGAATTTGAACCCAACTTTGTAGGGGTGGTAAGATTAGATAGGCAGAAGACAGGAGGGAGGACGCTCTGGGTTTTGCGATGGCAGGGACAAGTCCCAGAGGCAGAAGTAACAGTACACGAGGACACTGGTGAGCAGGCCACTGGATGAAGCCAAGGCTGCCCAACCTGACCATTAGTGACTGTGGGGAAAAACTGGTTTGATGATTTAAAGACAAGTTTAAAAAGCTAAACCATTCTGTATCTGATATCTTTTCCTGCTCTCAGGGTGCTATGTTAACTAGATAATATTTACTAAATACTTTGAGCAGTCTAATTTCATACAGAAACCATATGAAAGCAAAACCGATCATAAATATGTTAGTATTATTACCATCTGTAATGATGCCTTAGATTTATCTACTACCTTTTCACCCAAAAGTCCAATGTGTTTTGACATATGTTAATTTATTTAATTCCGTAACTTTTTCCCACAGATTGGAGTATTGGTGTCCTTGGTTTGCAAATTATGTAGCGGCCACTTGCCTGCACTGGAAAACTATGGTCCAGCAAATCAAACACTTCAGTTCATACACATCTGCTGTGATGTGCCTGATGCTTTCCCTTAACTAGGATGGCGGGAGAGATGACTCAATGACTTGAATCCAGGGCACAATCTCTTTAGATCTGTCTATTTGTAACATGAGAATAAGACCTCATAAGACTGCTGGGGAATTAAATAAAATAATGTGGGTTACAGATGCAAGTTAGGTGAAGTCTGTTGCTGCTGTTACTCTTGACTTGCTGTAAAGGAACTGTAGTTCCACACATGGAGCTAAGCTGAAATGCTCTTCATATACATGGTATCGGTATCCTTGAACTACTGTTCAAAGAAACACATTTCTATTTATTGAGAAGCTGAATAACTAGTTGTTTTTTTTTTAACCTTTGAAGCTACAGACAGTAAATAAAAGTGTCCCGACAAGAAGAGCAGGATATCGGAAGGAATCTACCCTATTACCCCAGATCCAGAGGTAAAACCAAGAGCACAGCACAGCCATCTCTCAACTGACCGGGTTATCCACACAGTGCATCACCTAAGCCTGGGCTGGCAAACAGACTTCGCCCAGCCTGCCAGACCTCACTGATTCCCAACCCCTGCCTCGGGTGCTGTGCTAGGGGATGGCCGAGGCACAGCCAGACCCAGAGCGAGTCCACAGTCGATAAGGAACGTCAGCTAGAGGTTTGAGGGGGAGCATCTGCTTTCTCTGATGGCCATTTAATCCCCTACCCCAACACCTGATCTGTCATTATTCGGCTGCTCACTAGCACTTCCAGCAGATAATGAAGGATAGACACTGAAATAGTGCTTTGTAATTCGTTAGTTACTTAGACACAAACCTGAGGGAAGAGGTTGACATTAATGGATGAGGCAATGATGGGATTGGTCAGTACTGACTAAATGGGCACAAGATACAGAAAACCCTGCATAGCATGGAATGGATTCCAGATACTTTATTTCACCCCCAACAGCATGAGCAGTAACACTGTATACCTTGGAATTCTGACTCTTAGAGAAAAGATACCAAGGGGAGAAAGCAAAGTACAAATCACTGTACGCTACATGTTAAATCAGTACAGTTTGCGAGCAATTAGCACCCTATCTTGCATACAGCTGTTCGAAGGGAAAGAAATACTACCAATAAAAAATAGGTCTAATGATGAGATAAACCTTAAGGAGAGAGCAGTTGTATAAACCCCCGATCACATAGTATTGGGTTGGCCAAAAAATTCATTTGGGTTTTTGATAACATCTTACAGGAAATCCCGAACGAACTTTTTGGCTGAGCCAACAGAACTGCGCACAGGCTGTGAAGTCAGACCCGGGTTTAAAACCTAGCTCTGTCCGTCTGCAGCTGGGCTGCCCTTTGTAAAATTTCTGAGCACTGCTGAGCCTCGGGGTTCCTCACCTGTGAGCTGGGATGAGATGGGAGTATGTTGCGTCCAGCGCACAGCAGGCCCATAATAACCGACTCCTGCCAATCTCACGGGACCACAGCCAGCAGTGGCTACGCGGTATGTCCCATCACTCTCTGTGACTCTTCCTGGAAGGTCAGGAGACGCCAGAGGTGGACAGCACCCCTTCCTGACACTAAGTTAGTGCGACATCAACGTCCTTTCTCGTCCCTCTGTGTTCTAGGGTTCCCAAGCCTCTGGAAGTCCCGGAGGAAGAGAGGTAAGAACTTCTGCACCGACTCAGAGTGGAAAAGGGGTGGCAGCGCCCAGGGAAGGTCTTGGGCAAGGCCCTTGGGAGAAGAACCCTCCTGCCTTGGGAAGGAGGAGTAATAAATGAAACCACCAAAAAGCGATGAAAATGAGGAATTCAGTGACTCCCGCATGGTACAGATACCCTTAACTTACTATTCAAAGACACACATTTCTGTTTATTGGGGGGCTGAATAACTAGTCTTTTAAAGCTTTGAACCTACAGACACTAAATAAAAGTGGCTGACAACAAGAGCAGGATCTCAGAAGCAATCTGCCCCACTCACAAAATACAAAACATGACACAGAGAAAATTAGGAATCCAGCTTGTGCACACACACGGGTCTTGGTCTAAATAGTTACTTTTACCAAGAACAGCATTGTTTGCTTACCACAAAAGAGATGTCCACAGTTTGTTTCAACAGGGAGGGAAGCTTGATGTAAACAAATCGGACAGTACATGTCAGTGTAGAACTGCTGTCGGGCAGCAGCAGGTGCATCCTGGTGAGAAAACAAGTGCATATTGAGACACAACACACACAGGCTTTTCAAAATTCACCTTCATGCTAAAGTATACTTAACGATACAGTCAGGACTGTGTAATCCTCAAATTTTAGATGTGCACTAGTTAAGGTCTTACAAGTTTGATAAACTTATGAGGCTCCAGTGTTGTTCTGCCTAAACTGCATGGTCTCTACCTTCCTTCCTGAACACAGTCTAAAGATAAAGATAAAAACATATATCTAAAGATAAAAAGCCGATTAACTCAGGAGTTACTCTATTAGAAAGAGTAAGTTATTCTGGGTAACACAGGCTGAGCTAATGCATTCATTAGCTGAACAACAAGAAATGTCAAACTACTCCCCAGGTGTTAGCTTTCTTCTATTTTTAACATGTTTCATTCATACATTCCTGATAGTCGTTACATCTTTGAAGATTAAATGAGATAGTTGTATGTGAAATCACTTTGTAAATTATAAAACACCAGGCCAGCATGAATTATTGATAACAAGAGCTCTGGAACACAGTACCACTAATACGCTTAAACTATTTTTGCATCAGTGAATTTAAGTTCTATGAAGCAAGAATTCTTGTCTGTTTAGTTCACAAATGAATTCTCAATGCCCAGAACAATGTCTGGCATATGGTAGATGTTCAATAAATATTTGGTGAATGGATAAATCATAAAAACCCTCTTTGGAATTAAAATTTGACTGGTGGGTAGACAATTTTTTTTTTGATATTAGGTATCTCAGCATGAAGGTATACAATATCCTACTTAATCCAGCTTCCATAAAATACATTCCGTTTCTGGTTCTTAGGGATCCATATGGTGAAAAGCAAAGAAGAGGCACAGGAGAACAGTTTTCTTCTTTGCTTAAGTAGTTTTAACAACTTTGATCACCGAGGAAAAAGAAAAGGAAAACAGCCATCCCTTAGAGTCACTTCTTTGAAGGTCTTAGGGGAATATATTTTATTTATTTATTTTTAAAATTTTATTTATTTATTTTTGGCTGCATTGGGTCTTTGTTGCTGCACGTGGTCTTTCTTTAGTTGCTGCGAGTGGGGGCTACGCTTCGTTGCGGTGCATGCGCTTCTCATTGTGGTGGCTTCTCTTGTTGCGGAGCACGGGCTCTAGGTGTGCGGGCTTCAGTAGTTGTGGCTCGCGGGCTCTAGAGCGCAGGCTCAGTAGTTGTGGCACACGGGCTTAGTTGCTCCGCGGCATGTGGGATCCTCCTGGACCGGGGCTCGAACCCGTGTCCCCTGCATTGGCAGGCGGGTTCTTCACCACTGCGCCACCAGGGAAGCCCGGGAATATATTTTAGAAAGAGTAGTTTTTCCACTACATTTCATTAAAGCCAATTAGACAGTAATTATTTCCTCACAAGTAAATAATGGGAAAGCTGTTGTCTTTTAAAGCAAGTTAAAACTAAATTCATGGAAACATCTTAATTAGATTAAGACTAGTCATTTGCTTAATCTGAAAATGTACAATCAATAGAATAATAAAAGGTAACTCCAAGCAGGAAAGCAGCACATGCTTCCAAAAAGGAATTTATTGATATATCATCGCAATTTCTTATGCAAGGGGAGTGATAACATCTACTCCTCATACACATGCACAGACTTATATCACAACAGTACCTGTTCTGTTTGAAGTTGTTCCCGAAGCACCCGTACTAGCTCTTGGTTTTCTGGGTGAATGTTTTGATGTGCATTTCTGCTGAATAAAGTATAATATGGTTTTAATATAAAATATTGTTAGATGAATCCATTTTCCTTATGGTTCTAAGTTTTGACCTACACTACTAGCAACATAAGAAATGTAAATGATGGCCTACAACTGTACTCCAACTGTAGGACTGAACATTCCAGGCTATTCTGAGATCACTGATTATCGGCTCATTTCAGGTTTAACTGGCAAATGATGAAATCCAGAGGCCTAGTACCTTGGGGATTGAATGTAATTTCAGACTTACATATAATATAACACGTTTATTTCTTTTGTAAGTTTCTTGTATTATTATGTATTTGAACACTTTTCCATATCTAATTAGGTCCTTCTCCCAACTTTTCACCTATGAGGTGAGAGGGACAGAGAAAAACAAAACCTAAAATGTATAATGTAGAAAAGCCCAAACCTATGATACCACTAATATCTTAACATTAACAATTAAAATGAAGAATCAAAGGCAGGAAGTTAGAGGTCCATATAAAAGGATAGGATGAGTGAAGTGAGGACTGAAAACTAGAAGCAGTGGTTAGGTTGGTAGGGTCAGGGGTGAAGATTTACATCTGAACCAGTTTAGTGTCATTTGGCTATAGCAGTTTTTTCTAAACCTAAATCTCTAACAGCAATATTTTAAGTCTACTCAGTGTCGGTGTTAATCTATAGAAGAACCTTTACTCTCTAGCTGAACCAATATAGCACAGCAATAAGAATTCTAAATCAATATTCTAATGGGATAAGGAAAATTAAAGAAATCCATCCCAGGGTTATTTAATTTTTAGTAAAAAAATTTAAATTTTAGAAAAGAAAGCTGAAAAAATATAACCATTAGTTCAGAGACGACATAAAAACAATTTAAAGTCAAATATCTAATCAGAAGCTCAACATAAATGAAACTACTTGAATTCTGTTTAAACACCTTAAATTTTGGTGGATTATTTATTTTAAAATGTTACGTTCTTATGACTGAATAAATGAATCAGTGAAAGAAAGCTACTCTATGGGAAAAACAATCTTTCAAGGAACAGCCCAGGAACCAGCCTATTTACACACCAGGAAACACCCAGCTAACTGGAAATTCTCAGCTCTTTGACAATGAAAAACCATTCCCTTTTCATTGGAAAAAAACAGTCATGGTTTTCAGAGGATTGATGTAAACCATGTGACTGGAAGGTCTTTCTTTTGGTCTCTTTCCATAAAAGAGAAGATATAAAATTCTTAAATCTGATAGTAGAATATTAGAAAAGTCAAAGTATAGCCAAAGAACAAGAACAAACAGCCCAAGATGCTAAACATGGCCTGTAGCTCAGGTAGCTAATTGTGACTGGCAGCTTTGAGTACAGAACCAAAAATCTAGAAATCTAATCAAGATAGATTGAAAGCTAGATTAGAAGATCAGGAACATACTGTTATAGAGAAAACCTCAGGCCTCAAATGGCATCACCTGTGCTAAAGCCTATGACACCAAACCGAGACTTCACACCTGGCCCAACTGCAGCTCCCACATTCCCCAGGAACGGGATCTGAATTGGTCAATCTGGGGTTTCCTGGTCAGTACCAAGGAGGTAGCCTGCATGATAAGACCCCTGCCATTTCCTTCCCCCAGAAGAAGAAGTCTTGGCCTGAAATAATCCTTACTTTTCTTTTGCTAATAATTTCCTTGCCCCACCCTCCTTCTGCCTATAAAAACCTTCCATTTCATACAACGGAAGTATCTCTCTACTTGCTGGATGGCATGCTGCCTGATTCATGAATAGCTTAGTAAAGCCAATTAGATCTTCAAATTTACTTGGTTTAATTTTTGTTCTTTAACAATATGATCACCTTAGCTATGAGAAAATGATGGCATTTGACACTAAGCAGGTCTAAAGTGAGATGCCAAGGAAAACAGTGGCTCTGCTATGAAACAGAAGTACATGTGTTTTTAGTGTATTTATAAACGATTTATGGTCCTTCTAAGTTCTCTGAAAAGAGAAACCAAAACTGTCAAACCAGTTAAGTTATATGTAGCCCTGGAAAAGAGCCAGGAACCTCTGATACGAGGAAAGCAATGATACCCAAAGCGTGGGTCAGGAAAGGAAGTTTGAATCAAAGTTTACAAATATGCAAGCATGTGGTTCATAGGTTAACCTGCCTACCAGACCCTCTTGACTGGCTTCTGGTATGTCAACACATGGCAGCTATTATTAATGGCTTAAGAAGGAAGACCAAATAGAGAAGATTTTAAAAGAAATTAATTGTAACTACAGAACATTGCTGAAAGATATGAAAGAAGACACAAATAAACAGAAAGACATCCCAGGTTCATAGATTGGAAGACAACATTGTTAGGATGTCAATACTATCCAAAGTCATCTATCTTCAGATTCAGTGCAACCCCTATCAAAATCCCAACAGCATTCTTTGCAGAAGTAGAAAAACCCATCCTAAAATTTATATGGTATCTCAAGGGACTCCAAATAGCCAAGATAATCTTGAAAGAGAAGAACAAAGTTGTAAGACACTTCCTGATTTCAAAACTTGCCACAAAGTTATAGTAAAAACAATGTGGTGCTGGTAATAAGGACAAACGTATAAACCAATGGAATAGACCATAGAGACCAGAAATAAACTTTCACATATATGGTCAGTTGGTTTTTGACAAGGGTGCCAAGACCCTTCCGTGGAGTAAGGACAGTCTTTTCAACAAATGGTGCGGGAAAAACTGGATATCCATATGCAAATAGAATGAAGTTGGACCCTTAGCTCATACCATATACAAAAATTAACTCAAAATGGATAGAAGACCTAAACTTAAGAGCTACAACTATAAAAATCTTAGAAAAAAACATAGAGGGAAATCTCTGTGATCTTGGATTTGGCAATGATTTCTTTTTTTTTGCGATACGCTGGCCTCTCACTGTTGTGGCCTCTCCCGCTGCAGAGCACAGGCTCCGGACGCGCAGGCCCAGCGGCCCTGGCTTACGGGCCCAGCCTCTCCGCGGCATGTGGGATCCTCCCGGACCGGGGCACGAACCCGCGTCCCCCGCGTCGGCAGGCGGACTCTCAACCACTGCACCACCAGGGAAGCCCATTGGCAATGATTTCATAACCATGACACCAAAACACAGGCAACAAACGAAAAAATAGATAAATTGGACTTCATCAAAATTTAAAAATTCTGTGCATCAAAGGACACTATCAAGAGTATAAAAAGACAACCAACAGAATGAAATAAAATATTTATAAATCATATATTTGACAGGTGATTAAGATAGAATATAGAAATAACTCATATCTCAAACACAGAAAAGCAAACAACCTAATTCGAATATGCATGAAGGACTTGAATAGACATTTCTCTAAAGAAGTCATACAGATGGCCAATAAGCACATGAAATGATGTTCAACATCATGAGTCATCAGTGAAATGCAAATGAAAACCACAGTGAGATACCCCTTCACACCCACTAGGATGACTATCAAAAAAAACACAAAGTAGCAACTGTTGGCCAGGATGTAGAGAAATTAGAACCATTGTGCATAGCTGGTGGGAATGTAAAACCGGGCAGCTGCTGTGAAAAACAGACTGAAGGTTCCTCAAAAAGTTACACACAGAATTACCACATGATCATGCAATTCCAGCTGAAAGCAAGGACTCAAACAGATTCTTGTACCCCAACGTTCACAGAGCACCATTCAAAATAGCCAAAAGGTGGGAACAACCTAAATATCCATCAACAGATGAATAAACAAAATGTGGTATATACATACAATGGAATATTATTCAGCCATAAAAAGGAATGAAATTCTGGTAGATGATACAGCATGGATGAACCTTGCATGCATTACGCTAAATGAAATAAGCCAGCCACAAATGGACAGACACTGTCTAATTCCACTTTATGAGGTACCCAGAATAGCCTAATTTCTCGAGGCAGAAGGTGGAATAAAGGTTACCAGGAGCAGGGGGAGGAGAAATAAGGAGTTATTATTTAACTGGTAGAGTTTCTGTTTCGGATGATGAGAAAGTTCTGGAAATAAACAGTGGTGATGGTTACACAACACTGTGAATGTACTTAATACCAATGAATTGTACACTTAAAGTGATAACTTTTATGTTATGGATATGTTACCACAATACAAACAAAGGATGAATTATAATGACTACAGACATCAAAGAAATTACAGAAAAGAGACAAAAAGTTCCTTTGTTTGAATATCCTAGTACGCATGCTACCCCTCCCCTAACTCATTAATTGAATACTTCAGCTAAAGTAGCAGGATGACAATTGCCAACTGAATTTGAATCTGAACAGCTGGACAGCAACTTAAACTGACCCCTCATCCAATCATATGACAGATTCAAGACAACATCCACGTAATGGGGAGCACCTTATATTATTTGAAAAGTTATATCGTAGGTTAAGCCAAAATCTCATCATTTAACTCCACCTATTGGCCCTGTATGAGGTAAGAGAAAATATCTATTAATAGATATTGGTCTCTGCCCCTGGTTCCTGGCACAGAGCTCCAGAAACACTTGCAACTTCCTCAGTGATGAGAGCACTAGGAGTACCTTGTATTCTAATATTTGGTCTTTGACCTGGCCCCTCACACAGCGTTCCTGAAGGCCTTGTAAATTCCTGGGTGACAGGAGTGTCTTTCGCTCTAATGAGGCGACTCTGGGTGGGCTCTTGGATGAGGGCTGCTCCCCAGAAGGACAAAGTCCTGATTAGAAGCTTGGAATGTTCAGCATCCTCCACCCCTGCCCCAATTCTCCAGAGAGGAGGGGCCAGAAACAGAGTGAATAATGGATCACGCCTACGTGAGGGAGCCTCCACTGGATCCCAGCAGTGCGGCCCGGAGAGCTTCAGATGGGTGAACACGTCCACACCAGGAAGGTCCTGCGCTCAGGACCCCCCGGACCTCGCCCTATGCATCTCTTCATCTGGCTGTGCATCTGTATCCCTTATCACACCCTTTAATAAACTGGTAAACCTAACTGCTTCCCTGAGTTCTGTGACCTGCTCTAGCAAAGTAATCAAACCTGAGGAGGGGGTCACGAGAACCTCCGATTTCTTGTGGATAACCTGGGGACAGAAATCAGACAGAAGCTGGGGGTGACTTGGGGACCTACTACTTGCCGTTGGCATATGAAGTGTGGTGGGGAGCAGGCTTGTGGGACCGAGCCCTTAACCTGTGGAGCTGACACCATCTCCAGACAGACAGTATCAGAAGTGAGTTAAATTGTGGGACACCCAGCTGGTGTCATGGAGAATTGCCTGGAGGGGAAAAGCCCACACACATTTGGTGACCAGAAGTGAAGAGTTCTGTGTAAATATAAAGGAGACACAGGAGAGTAACGGTAGGGAAGACCTGGGTCCTTCACTACATAAGAAGGAAAAATCTGTAGGTCTTCTCCTTTACACCTAGTTCTCCCCAAGAAGCTACACAGAATTAACCTAATTGTTCTTCAACAAAACAAGCTCTCATCGTATTTAAAGCTTTTGCATCCTACAGTTTTTTCCCCTAAGCTAGATATCCCCAGTTCTTTCAGGCATTTTTATATGATTTGTTTCCATAGCTTTACCCATTTTGATAACCTCCTCTGAATGTTTTCCAATTTAAAATTCTTGACCCAAACTGAATATAATCTATATGTGACCTTTATCTGATTATTCTGATTAATACACCTTAATGCTGTTAAGTTTTTGGCATCTACAACATACAATTGCCTTATTAATAGAAACTTTTATTTTGGGCTTCACATCACTACAGTCTGTGAGGAAAAATATTTTACTTACAAGTAATAATTATCCATAGTAGAGAAATTAGAAAAACAAATAAAGGAAAAGAAAAATACTTTTAAATAAAATTAATTTTATAAAAATACTTTTTTTAAACAAAATGGGCTAGTTGACCTATGGTTTTGTCATGTGCCTTTCACTTAATTCTCACTCAACAATTTATCATGGATACTTTCAAATGACAATAAATTCATATCTGCATCCCATTCTTAATAGGTAAAGAGCAGATTTTTTTTTTTTTTTGGTATTTGCCTAGTCATGACCCATTTTTAAAACAGCTTGATTGAGGTGTAATTAATCAGCACCATCAATTTTAGAACATTTTCATCACCTCAAAAAGAACCCTGTACCCTTTAGTTATTGTCCCCATACCCCCATCTCCAACTCCAGTCCTACACAACCACTAATCTACTTTCTATCTCTATGGATTTTCTGATTGTGGACATAAGAACAGACTCAAATATATGGCCTTTTGTGTCTGGCTTATTTCACTTAGCACAATGTTTTCAAGTTTCCTCCATAAGGTAGCATGTGTGCATCAGTATGTCATTCCTTTTTAATGCTGAATAATATTCCATTGCATGGATATACCGCCTTTTGTTTACCCATTCATCTATTGATGGATCCATTCATCTGTTTCCACCTTTTGGCTATTATGAATAATCCTGCTGTAAACATTCCTGTACAAGTTCTTATGTGGAGATAAGCTTTCATTTCTCATGGGTATATGTACTTAGGAATAAAATTGCCAGGATATGTGGTAACACTATGTTTACTCATTTGAGGAACGGATAGTTTTCCAAAGTGGCTGCACCATTTTAACTCCCCTACCAGTAGTGTATGAGGGTTCCAACTTCTCCATATCCTCAACAACTGTTCTTATTTGACTTTTTGGACCTAGCCATCCCAGTGGGTATGAAGCTGTATCTCACTGTGGTTTTGACTTGCATTTCCCTGAATGACTAAGGATGTCAGGCATCTGTTCACATACTCATGGGCCATTTGTATCTCTCTGGAGGAACGTCTATTCTGGTCCGTTGCCCATTTATTACTTGGGTTACTCATCTCTTTATTATTGAGTTTTGAGTTCTCTACATATTCAGATATAAGGGCCTGATCAGATATATGACTTGACATGTTTTCTCCCATTCAGTGTAATGACTTTTCACTGTCTTGATGTTCTTTGAAGCAAAAAAAGTTGTTACTTTTGATGAATTCCAATTTGTCTATTCTTTCTTTCGTTGATCACGCTTTTGGCATCATATCTAAGAATCTTCATGATTTACTCCTATGTTTTCTTATAAGAGTTTTATAATTTTGCCCTTACATTTATTTAAATCTTTGATCCATTTTGAGTTAATTTTTGCATATGATGTAGTATGGGTCCAACTTTATTCTTTTGCATGTGGCTATCCAGTCGTCCCAACATCATTTGTTGAAATCTTTCCCCACTGAAAGGTCTTGGCACCACTGTCAAAAACCAGCTGACCATAGATGTATGGGATGACCCATTTTTAAATCCTGATTCCGTTGTACCAATACATTAGCTATCCATCCCAACTGACAATTTAACAAACATGCTTCTTTTGTCTTCTTCATCCCAGTTGCTAACAGAAATGAGAAGAACAGGCTCAGAAGCAGAGCCCTGCAACAATTCAGTGTCCTTCTTTTTTGGCTTACACTAAAACATTAGTCAGCACTCCTGGGAATGATCTGTCAACCAGTTATAAACTCACTTAAATCTGCTATCATCTGGTCATCATTTCCCCACTATGTCCACAAGGGCATCACCAGGTACCGTGTAAAATACTCTACTGAAATCAAGATAATGTCACCCTAATACGAAACTAACCATGCAGAGGTAAAAGAGAATGCTCATATTCTGTTTAATAATCCTTTCTATAATTTTTATAAGAAACTAACAGATCTGTAGTTTTTAGAATCACTGTAATCTCTTTTCTACTTTATACTTTTTTCATTTCTGTTTTCAACGATATATACAAAATTTTATTTATCTCCATGTGTTAATACTTAAATTTCTAGTTTATTACCCCGTCTCTGTTTATTGGTACATAGGCATCTAAGACCTTTAAAAAGTATTCCTGATTCTATAATAGTAATTTTTAAAAAATATTTTAACTCCTTTAATCCTCTCAACAACCATATGTTCTAAGTGTTTCACATTTATTAATTCACTTAATCCTACATAACAGCAATTTTAATTCTAATCTTAATCCCGCCATACTGTCCAAGATTTTTTGTCCCAGTTTTTTTCATTTAAACACTGAAAATGTATTTGCACCTATTATATCACCTACAAGTTGTAAATTCAATTATGAAAATTACATTTTAAAACTGTGATACTCCAACAGAAAATATTAACATTTTATTCAAAATATGGATGATAAATCTAAATTTTTTTCTGACTAGACAGTTGATGACGGGAAAAATACACAGTAGCATTTAGAGCCTAGTGGAAAATAAAATACCTTAGTAAATACATACAATCACTGAACTCATTACTTGCTTTTTTTTTTTTTTTGGTTAGTTTCTGCTTTATAACAAAGTGAATCAGCTTTATTACTTGCTTTTAATATTAAGTATTAAACATTACTAGAAGCAGTCAGAAAGTCAGTGGCCCTTGGAAATACATATTATTTAAATTCTTTTGTCCTTTAGTCTCACCTGAAAAGTGCATATACCAGGGTAGCAATCAAAGCGAAACTGACCACAACTGCCACAAGTACTTGGTCACTTACTCCTTCTATGACTGAATCATCATCCAGTTTCAAACTGTGAACTTCACCTTGATATTTGGCCATTCCAGGTCTAAAAGAAAAAGAGATAAGATGAAAATTAAAAACGACACAGTGAAAATGAAATATATTAATAAAAACGATATAAACGTAGCTGACTTCTGATATATGTATTTTTTTGTAGCACCCACTTGAGGTAGGTTGCATTAAGTACATCTCCAGTGGGGAATGCCCCATTAATGAGTTCTGTAAAATCATTAAAGAAGAAAACACATTTCTCATGCCCAATTGCTCTTTTCTTATTCCTGAATACCAAATAAATTCTCCACATAGATCACATCCCTCATGGCACTGAACGTGCGTCATGGAAAGTACCATGTACGGATACGGAAGGAAATATATTGTCTTCTTCTGTAAATATTCCTGTATTACCTGGCATACTGCCCTGTACACAGAAGGACCTAATAAATATATGTTTAAATAGGAGTGATTTTCCTTACTTATGGTGTTAGTAATTTGAAAAGTAAAAGACATGGAGGCTATAGAACATTTATAGCTATACTGAGACTACTTGAATTAATGAAAATTCTGTTGCTTGGAAAACGATTAGCCTCACTTGGGACTAAGCTCAGCTTATGGTTCAGAATTCTGGGAACTGCCTGGAATATGGAATCACTCTGAGGCTGCGTTTCCTTATGAAGAGAAAAGGGAGGATATGAAACTCTCCCTCCCATATACTAAACTAGAGGAAAATGGTAATACCCAATTTCTATAGATATGAGGGGAGATGGCCCAACCACATCAGAGTCCAAATATCACAGGTTATTCCTACTTTTTTCTGATGGCAAACACTAAAGTTACTTAAAATCTTATAAGACACCTAAAGGGAAATAAAGGCAATAAAATTCAATTAAATATACATGGCTAATCATTATTAACCTGTATTTATGTAATGTCCTGCACTGAAAACAGTTTTATTCAATATCATCATTAATCAGGTGAGTTTCTGTTCAAAGGAAACTTTGAGTGTGAAAGTCTAACACCTTTGAAAAGAACCTGAACTGGCTGCTAGTAAGAAAATTACCTCTCATGGAAGGAACTTAAGCAAACAAACAGATCAAAGGTGGCTTTCATCAGCTTTACACATGGTAATGGCCTGATGTATCAGGAACTTTCTAATGACAGGTTTCAAGTATCCTTCATGAAAGCACACACCAGGAACTCAGAGAAGGAGCTCTAACCTCAGTATTTTATTCAAAAGAAGAGTCAAATGAACTGCCAAATGAAACTGAAGAAAAAAGCCTCAAGTAATCTTGGGGTGGGCCATGTAGTCAATCTAGATTTTTATGTTGTCAGGTTTCCTCTTTTTAAATTGAAGATGCTGTGGCTGTCAGAAGTCCTGTCAGTGAGAACTACTTGCATCTGCTCAGAGATAAGCAAAATGTTATCCTGTGTGGAGTCCCAGCCTCCAATTACTGAATCGAGTTCGAAGGATCTTCTCCTAGCTGTACATTTAGGGATTCACTACTTTGTACTATTTCTTTTTTTAATGGGTTACATTTGTTTCACTACTTTGTACTATTTCTTTTCTTAATGGGTTACATTTGTTTCTATGTCCTTCCAAGTGTAATCAATGATCATGAGACTAAATTCTACTCTATACATTATATATATATATATTCTTATAGCACTGAATCACTTTGCTGTACACCTGAAACACAATATTGTAAATCAACTATAGTTCAATAAAAAAATAAAATAATCAGAATTATATATATATATATATATTCTACTGTATAAAGACATACTTCTACCAATTACACCCTTCAGATGCTGCTTCATTCACATTTCCAAGAGCTCAGAGATCCAGGATACTTTAAGTATTGCAGGACCATGTAATGTTATTTGCATCATTTTATAGTAAAAGTTCCCAATGTTGTTGAAATGAAGAGTTACTTTTTATTGCCACAAGTTCTAGCGTCACTGAAGGAGGTGCTTGGGCTGAGAGAGGGTAGGAAGGGAGGAGACTGCTGGTAAGTCTCAGAGAGGAACAGAAAGGTCAGCTGCACTTCCCTGCCACGTGGAAATCCCAGCCCTCACATGGATATCTACTAACGGTGTCTGACCAACCTGTCGGGGCTTCAGTAGTTAACTTCCGCCAGTAGTTTTTCTTATCACAGGAGTCCAAAAAGGAACTGCAGGCGCTGCTGGTTCAAAAATGAGGTATTATGCCACCACCTCAGTTTGGAAAGAAGCCAATCTAAGATTACAGGGGATAAACAATAAAAAGAAATCAAATTTTCTACTTGAGGAGTCGACCTTATACGCCAATCTTGAAAATGAATTCCAGTGTCAACCTGAACTTCAGTCCTCCAACCTCTGCTCACCTGGAACAAATCAGTGCTGCTGATTTGGACCAAGGGCACAGGCTCTCGGCGCAAGCCCAAGCCCCGCTGCGTGGCACACAGGCCCCGGAGTTTAGCTCCAATTCTGCTACCACAACTGGGACCCCGCTTAATCTCTTAGGACCCCTCATGTTCTGCAAAATGTGAAAGCTGGATCTGAAGATTTCTTAAGTTCCCTCCACCACTACATTTCTCTGATTCAGAGCTTTCTGGAATTGAAAAAAAAAAAAAGGCAGGAAAGCTAAATAACCAAAGGTTAAAATGGTTACAAGTGGGAAGCAGGCCTGGGAGAGCCAGATCCTCACCTTTCCCAGGATACAGTTCTATAGTCTGAATTCTTTTCAAGAACGTATTACTTTAGCAATAAAAATAGAAGCCAGTGCCTGCTTCCTCCCTCCAGAGATGAAAATTAGACTTCAGTGCTCAAAGATTTAAGACGTCTCTCCCCAGTCCCATTCTTACGGAGCACCCTGGACCCTCCCAGCTTCCTGACGGTGCCCTCTGAAGACCTCAGTGACTGGCACTGGGATGTGCCCGCGCTGGCTAACTCTTACCCCGCTGAGCAGCGCATGGGGGATTTTACATGCTGCAGGGGCCTTGCACTAAATGCTGCTCGCCTGAAACCCCAAAGCAAGGTTATTAAATTTAGAAAACATGGCATCTAACCTATTTCATAGGGTCCTATCGAATGAAAACAAGTTACTAGTACTCTGTTGTTAACTATTTGAGATTTACAGAAACAAAACACCATAGATCTTGGAAACGGTGTTCATAATTGATAGAAAAATGGATAACTGAGAGAAGCGGGAGTGATTTCCAGCACTGGCTTTGTTATTGCTTAGCTGGCTAAGTCTTACTGAGTAGCTTAATATATTGAAGAAGCATAAGCTTTGCAGTCAGACAACTGTGTACTTGTGCAAAATCTGGGTCTCAGCTTCCTCATGTGTAAAATACATAAAATTAACTTGAACTATATCAAGCAACCACTTTTTTGGCAAAAAAAAACACAAAACCACTCTAGTTTTGTGGAGTTCATGAGATAACAAAGGTAGGGCACTTACATATTGCTTGGTACATCATACAGGCTCTCCATTAACGGAAGCTATAATATTTTGATTACTATTATTAACAACCCTCAAGGAATCTGCAGAACCATGATAAGACGTGGCCATGCCTTCCTTACAGCTACACTAAGTAGCATCTCAAGCTCGCTTTGATCTAAGCTCTAAGTATGTATTCCCTGGGAAACTGGATAAACTTGGCATACTACGGTGAAGGACACTCCCCTGTTTACTTGAATGTGATAAACAGCTGTAGATGAGAATTAGCCTCCAACTAACTGGAGTAAGGAGATGGCTAAGACAAGTGCCACTCACCTCTCTTTGGTCTTTTCCAAAGCTTTCAGGAAAAACAAAACAAAACAACACAGACAAATAAGGGAAATATAGGAAATTCCGTAACTTCAAAGGAGAAACTCCATGTCTTTTTACCCAAACTCATGTAAAAACATGATGGCCACATGGCTTCTGCAGACAATTACACACATTCAAGAAGTTTTTAATATAATTTCCTTCATGGAGGGTAACTGGAGCTACGGAATGAAATCTCAAGAACACTGCACATCATGCACACATGCATTGTGGGTGAGCCATCAAACCTGAGAAGGGAGGCTGAGGTCAACTGTGTCAAAGCCCTAAAAACCAGAGCAGCTGGCGCGAAGGTGCTCACCCATTACAGGCCTTGCAACAAGGCTCCACATCCAAAGACAGGTTACGCGGGCGTCAGGCTGACTTGATGACTTTACATGCCTAACAAGGGTAATGGTCACTCAAAGTGCCAGGGATCCTTACAGAGATAACCTAGCTTGGAATGTAGAAACTCTGGTTTGACAAAGGTCCAGAGGCAACGACAGAGGAAACAAAGACAGAGGAAACAAAGGCGGGTGAGGTACATTTTATCACTTCTAAAGGTTTCTCTGCTCTTGGTGTAAGGAAGAATGTTTAAAAGACCACTGAGAAGACTTCTGGTAAGATCTTCTACATTCACACAATGAAAAATCTGTTAACTGGGACTCTGAAAAGCATCATGAAAAACTCAATGCTGTCTTGGCAGCTCTGAAAGCTCAATGACAAAACCTAGTCTTAATGGGGAATGGGGGCTCCAGGAACTGCAAACCACAGAAAGGTGTGTCCTGGTAAGTTAACTTTGTTGCACCCCACATAAAAGTTTGGCATCATCTGGTAAAGTGATGCACAACCTATAACTCAACAATCCCAGGACTCCAAGGCATATAGCTAAAGAAACTTACACGTTGGCACTAGTCTCTAGGGATATGAATCTTATAGCATTGTTCTTAGTTAGCCCCAAACTAGAACAGCAAAATGCCCATCAACAGTAGCATGGATATACTGTTATATTCATACAGTGGAGTACTAGACAGCACTGAAAATTACCTATGGATCCACACAAACTTACTATGAATGCAAAGCTATAAAATAACACAATGGGGCTTCCCTGGTGGCGCAGTGGTTGAGAGTCCGCCTGCCGATGCAGGGGACACAGGTTCGTGCCCCGGTCCGGGAAGATCCCACATGCTGCGGAGCAGCTGGGCCCGTGAGCCATGGCCGCTGGGCCTCCGCGTCCGGAGCCTGTGCTCCGCAACGGGAGAGGCCACAACAGTGAGAGGCCCGCGTACCGCGAAACACAAAAAAACAAAACACAAAACACAATGATTCCACTGATAGAAGCTCAACAACAGGCAAAGAAAAACTGTGTTGTTTAGGCATGCATACGTAGGTGGTAAAGAGATAAGGAAAAGCAAGAAAGTGAACATCATAAAAGTCAGTCTAGGGAGGGAACGATGCTCAGAAAGGAACACGAGGTGCTGGAGGAACTCCTGAGGTACGGGCAGTTCTCTTTGTTTTTACCTGCCTGTTTTATTACTAATTACTCTCTGGGCATGTCCGTTGTGTGCACTTTCCTGCACATGCTGTATCGCGTAACGATTCATCGGTAACCCTGCAGAGGTTCACCCTCTGGAACGGGGGCAGCTCGAGGCCGGTCCCCCTGGCCACTGCGGAAGGAGGGACAGGCCCCGGGAACCGTCGCGGTCCCCCGGGCTGGCCGGCGCCGCACACCCTCCCCCGCCTCCCGGGGCTGCGAGGTCCGCGCGGCCCGAGCAGGAGCGGCGGGCTGCCCTCGGCGCCCCGAGCCCGCCACGTCGGCCTCACGGCGCGGGTGCCCGGGGCCGCCCGGCTCCCCGCGGAAGGCGCCCCGCCGTCCCGCCCAGGCCGGGGCCCCGCCGGCGCTCGGCCGCGCGTACCTCTGCACCGCGGAGGACACCTCGCCAGCTCCCGGTGACCGAGGGCACAGATCGTTTCCGGGGCTACCCGCCACCCTCGCGGGCGACCACTGGCTGCCTCCTCCGGGCCGCGCGCGCGGGCACGGCGCACGCGCACTGCCGCGCTTCCGTGAGGGCGCGGCGGGGACCCGCCGGCGGGGAGCGCGCGGGGGCGACACGCAGCAGGCGGCGGGCGCGGCTGTGCGCAGTGCTGGGCGGCTGCGGCTCGGGCCGGGCCGGGCCGGGGTCTCGGCGGGAGCGGGGCTGCGGGCTGCGGGGCTGCGGGGCTGCGGGGCTGCGGGTCCGCGGGCGGGGTGGGCGGGCGCGCGCGCGCGCTGCCGCGCGGTCCCGACGGGCCGGAGGAGGAGGGGCGCCGGTGACGCTGCGGGTGCTGCTGCCAGCTCCGGACGGAGTCGGCGGCCGGGCGGAGGACGGACAGGCCGACCCTCGGACGCAGCCCCGGGCCGAGCCGTGGGCTTCCTGGCGAGGCAGGGCGGCCGCGAGCCCGGGCGGGAAGATGTTCAACGTGGAGTCCCTGGAGCGGGTGGAGCTGTGCGAGAGCCTCCTCACTTGGGTAGGTGGCGACGCGGTCCGGAGGCCCCCTCCCCCAGGGCGCCGTCCTGGGATCTCCCCGCGCCCCGGGCGGGCGCCGAGGGCGCCGGTGCCGTCACATCCGGGGCCCGGGGCGGGGGCCGGGACGCCGGCGCTGGCGGCGTCCACGGCGGGAGGCCCGGCTGGGTCCGAGGGAAACTCGCGGGGCCCGCGGGGCCGGGCGGAGGCCGAGGACGGGTGCGGGCGGCGCTGTCACCAGGCGGCTCCCCGCGCCTCCGGGGGTCGGCGGGGGGGGCACCCGAGACCCCGGCCCGACGCTGCCGCCTTTGTTGTCCCGCTCGCCGGGACAGCGCAGCCCTGGAGGATGAGCGGCGCGGGGCGCGGAGGGAGAGGGCTTCCCGGGAGGGCGGAGGGTAGGAGAAGGACCCGCAGCCCGGCCTCCGCAATAGGAGAGGAGAAAGTGAGCGGCGTGGAGGTGCCTAGGGAAGGTGTTCGAGGTGAAAATAAGTCTGGAAGGTGTTTAGGCATCAGTAGTGGGACTCGACATTTGGGGGGCAACGTTGTGCCATTCTAATTTTAAATTATCAAATGCTAGGATTCTCACATGTGCATGTAAATATGTGTTCCGTTCTAATGCCAACTAATCGTGCCTTTAGCAGCCTCTTGTACAGGTGGACGTAAAGCCCAAGCTTGTGTGTTTCCCAAAGTGCGGTGTCAGTTCCTGGGTTGTGCCTGTGTGTGTATCTACGGGATAAACCTGGTGCTTCTTTGGGGAGCTTTCGTTTTACTCATTGCTAAAATGTTAAATACCACTTTTAGAATGCAGCACTAATGTGTTTAGGGAGGTGACCACAGCATTTGTATCAATGTGCAAGGTAAGACACAGATGCCAGACAGATTCAGTTTAGCGGTGCCTTGGGCGATAAGCTTAGATCCCTGGAGTACAGACATCACTGCCCTGTGTGGGGACATTTGGGTGGCATGCTTAGAGGGCCAGTGTCCTAGGCTGGTTGTTACAAACATAATGAAAATAGTCTGAGATTTTCACAATTTGGCTTATGTCACAAATTATGTTTTCTGAAACAATATGTACAAGGGTAGATAGAGCTTGATCTATTCAGTAACTTTTGTATTAAGGCATTCTTGGCATTTCAAATCGTTTGCAATAATATATAGTTAACATACAGCTTACAGCTGTAATGGGTTCCGACTTAAGTGGGGAAATGGGTTCCCCTGCTGCATTTTAGAGAAGAGAAAAAACAGAGAAGCTGCATAATGTGGCCACAGTTTGACTAGGTAGGGGAGAGAGAAAGGAAAGAATTACCACATTCTTTGATACTGTGGAAGGAATGGATTTGGCAGAGGTTGTAAACAGAAGACTGAGGATCTGAAGGTGTGCAGTTTTGAGTCTCCCTCCTTCAGTGCTAGAAAAAAAAGGCAAGAGGGCAAAGATGAGGAAACGTTGAATCTGAAGTAGGGTTACGTTGTTTAAAGTCTAGAAAGACGAGTCACGGAAACAAAGAGGTGTGTTTGAAGGGCATCTGCCAGAAGGTGGTGGTCAGTGCAGTTATTTGGGTGAGAAATGCTAATAAAAATACAGAGGAAGAATCACAGAGTGACGTCTGAAGGGGTACTAACAGAAGCACACTATGCCCACATCTATTTAAAATCTGGTAAAATGTTAAGAAAATAGAGGTAATCCAGGTTATCAGCTCTAGAGAGAGGTCAAGGAGTCTGGTTTTGTAGAAAAAAAGGCTTTTTGAAATTTCACTGGAAGGCTCATCAAGGAAAATTTCTGGGGAAAAGATTATCAGTGACAAGACTGGAGGGCAGAGTGCAAACAAAGATATACAATTCTAAAATTTGGAAACATTTTGAAACGTTGTACATTGAAATGTTTCAAAATAAAGTTGAGGTTAAACGCTGGGTTTGTTCTCTTTTCGTTGTTGTTATAAAAAGCGGAATAAATGTCCACGTGGAAAGTGTCTGCCGTAGCTGAAAATGTGCATTCACTCTAGTAGCTCCCCTCATAGCTGAAGGCCAGATGAATGCCGAACAGAGTTCCAAAACCAGAAGTAAGGGGGGAAAATGTATCCTATACATTCCTAAGAAAGGACCCCCGTTTAGAATCATTTGCTCTGTTTTGCATAAAGTTCTAGCCAACTTGGTTGTGCAGTTTCTTTGCACACAGCCGGTGAGAGGGTGGCTGCCACATTCAGCAAAATGCAGGCAGCTGTCAGTGACAGAGAAGACCCGAGAGGTTCAGCCTGGGCAGTCTTTGAGCTGACAGGGTGACAGCCTTGTATACGTCAAGAGCCTCCACATTCAGTTACCGAAGATCATAATTATGATCCTGAATATCAAATAAAAGTTTATTTTCACTACACAGCATTTAGTTTGAGATCAGAGGTATGTAGTACATATTAGAAGTTCTTCCACCAGAGATGGTTAAAATAAGAACTCAGGCACTTAGAGGGATGCCTATTAGCCACCTATGCAGAGTTCATTTCTGTGGAACCTCTCAGTGCCCCAAATGCTGGATAAATTGCTATTGTATCAGAAAGGTTACTAGCCCAAGAACCGAATGTTCCACATTTTTGTTGAAAGAGGAATGCTTGTTAAGAGACAAAGTATCATCCTACCAAGGGAAAATGGTTTAAGCTTAAATTCCGCATCAAAGTTTATGCAGTAAGAAAGTTGAGCAGGATGTGCTGGAAAGTTTCCACTCTTAACCTCTCTCCCCACCCTCTGAGTCAAAATGTACTCTTAGCTGTTAGAAGAAATCTGCCCTACCTATTACACCTGTCAAGCCTAATTTCTTGAACGGTACATGGAAAGATTGCTCTTTCCTAGGTTAAAGAGACTGAAAAACCAGAAAGACTCTGGAATGCCGCCAACTAATGGCACAAAGCTAAGTGGAGCAAGAATCATGACCACACAGGTTCAGTACATTTCTTCTGGGAAACTCAGCAACATTAACATATCCTTGTGATTTTCATATTTAGCAGCCTGTAAAATGGCATGTTGGTGTTTACAATTAGGGGGAGTATAATTTTTGTGGTGGTATCTCCCCCCTTCCTTTCTCTCTGTCCTTCCTAACTCTTAGGTCCTCTAATGGAGGAATAAAGGAATCAGATGTACAAAAGCATGTATATTTTTTAAAGCTTTAATTTTTTTTTTTTTTAAACTGAGGGCCAATATGACATGTTAGCTAAGAGTATAGGTTCTGAAATTTGACCACCTGGGTTCAAATCCTGACTTTGCTTCCTACTAACTGTGGGTAGCTTTGGACAAGAAACTTCACCTATGTTTTGATTGCATCCACTTTAACACTAAGCAATGTTTCCTATGCATTAGTATTGATCAGCATAATTGGAGGGCTTGTTAAAAGGCTGACTGCAAGGCCCTGATTCCAGAGTCTAATTCAGTAGGGCTGAGCCAGGGCCTGATAGTCTTCATTTCTAACAGGTTTCCAGGTGGCGCTATTAGTGGCCTGAGGCCTACGCTTTTGAGAACCACGGCTCCAGAGCAAGCTTTGTGAACCGTAGCATTACGGACATTCTGGGCTGGATCATTTTTGTTCTGGGCACTACTCTGTCATCCTGGTCTCTACCTACTAGATGCCAATAGCACCCACTTAGTTGTTCCAACTAAAACTGTCTCATAGGGAGCAAAATTGCCGCTGGTTGAGAATCACTACTCTAGAGATAGTAATTCCAGGTGATCTCATGCTTTACCCTTCTCATGCTTTTGTGGGGGAAGGTGAGGTGGAAGTTGGATGGTGTTAATAGAGCTCCTTGGAATTAAAAGAGAGGTTATGACCCTTCCAGCAGCGTGTCACGCCCTAATGTGGTTAAGTGCAATTATCTTTAAATTTTACTCTACTTACTGGGCTTCCCTGGTGACGCAGTGGTTGAGAATCCGCCTGCCAATGCAGGGGACACGGGTTTGAGCCCTGGTCCTGGAAGATCCCACATGCCGCAGAGCAGCTAAGCCCATGCGCCACAACTCCTGAGCCCGCGTGCTAGAGCCTGCGAACCACAACTACTGAGCCTGTGCTGTAGAGCCCACGAGCCACAACTACTGAGCCTTCACTCTGGAGCCCGCATGCTACAACTACTGAAGCCTGCACACCTAGAGCCCGTGCTCTGCAACAAGAGAAGCCACCACAATGAGAAGCCAGTGCACTGCAACAGAGTAGCCCCTGCGTGCAGCAACAAAGACCCAAATGCAGCCAAAAATAAATAAATAAAATAAGTACATTAAAAAAAATTTTTTTTTTACTGCTGTCCTGAAACACCCTGTAGATTTTAGCTCAGAATTTATGAGAACTGGTGGGTGATAGATTTTTTTAAAAATTAAAATACACATACCATAAAGTTCTTTTAAAAGTGCACAATTCAGTGCTTTGTAGTATGATCGCAGGTTGTGCAGCCATCACCACGGTCTAATTCCAAGAACATTTTTATCGCCTCAAAAGGAAGCTCCATAGAGAGAGTTTCTCTGGGATCTACTTTACTTTTATCTCAAAGCAGAGGTGGACATCCTCTAGCCTTCATGAGCGACTATTTACCTCAAGAGCCAATTCGGAGAAAATAATTGTTTGGAAGCCACATTTAAAAAATCAAAATGAACATAGTTTTAAGTCCCAAGAGAGAAACAGATATAGTCTTACAAGTAAATTATTTGCATTATTGAATTACCTGCTTTATTGAGCTTTTCCTTATGCTTGGCCAGAGGCAGTTTTCTGATCTTTCATCCTTTACATTTGGTAGTGGGTTTGGATCAGAACCCTTTGGATCAGAGGGTTCCAAGTGCCAAAGCAGTGCCCCGCCACATAGCATTATTTGATGAACTTGTTAAAAATAAACTCCCAGCCTTCTTCAACTTCCCAGATGATTCGGGTGTACACCCAGGTCTGGGAACTACTGCGTAAGACTTTTACAAATACGTAATGTCCATTTGTTTTCTCTTTCATTCTTTAAGCAACACACCCTTCCGTAAGGTATTTTTCTCAATTTCTAGATTGAAAAACTGACATGAAATGTAAAGTGGCATATCCAAGGTCACACAGCCAGCCGATTAGGAGCAAAGCTGGGGATGGAGTTAGTTTACATGCAGAGCGTGTTCAGTGAGGGCTGTTCGGGGCCAGGTCGGTGATCAAGAGATGAGTGAGGTGTAGCCCTCACCTCTGCTCTTTTTCATTCTAAGCCTACAAGAAAGAGATGAATTCAGCAACTGTAAAACGAAAGTGGGTGCTTCTTTCTTGTCACACTGCATTGTTATTACCACAGTACCATTGACGAGGCGACTGGAAAGAGTGTGGAGTGAAATTCAGTATCATTTCCTACAGATGATGTTTATTTGGTCCATTTATTCATTTACTAACGATTTATTGAACCTCTGCATGTATAAGGTTAGTGTCAGGGGGTAGCCTGCAAGGGCCCTCTTTTCATTACCTCTCCCAAGTAGACACCTAAGTAGAAACCACCTGCTATGCGATCTTTAAGGCCATTTCCTTAGCTCCCGCCGCCATAACCATCTCTACCCACAAGACTGTCAGAAATATGAAGAAGCTGCTGACAGCACTTGCTAGTAGTTCTTTTTGTGAAGATTTGATAGATGACACGGCACAGAGAAGTGGACGCTCACCAACCGTTAGTAAATTGCTACAGCACTTGTTCAGGGTAGTTTGGCAATATTTATCAAAAACCTTAAAACGTTCATACACTTTGATCCAGCAAATGTACTTCTAGGGATATAACCCTGTAAGTAAAAATGTATTGAAGACAGATGGTCCCCTGACCATCATTTGCAGGGTTTCCATTGTCATTACCTAGTTTGACCTCATGTGTTAACATACAAACCTATTAACATAGGTCTCCCTGCAAGCCTTTCTTCATAATGCAGCTGCTGTGATCCTTATACGATGCAGATCTCATGGCCTCACCCTCCTGCTTAGAATCCTTTGCTTACAATCCTTAGAATCTCCTTGCTCTGAGGATGAAGTCCTAACGTGACTTGAGAGGTTTTGCACAACGATGCTTCCTTCTTTAACCCTGTCTTTCCCCGTTCTGCTCTCTTCCCTGTTTTATCTCTTCCTCTGATTACCATACTCCTCCATTTTACAACCTATAAACAGCAGAGCATGGCTTGTGTCTTTCTATTCTCAGTGATTTACTGCCTTCTAAGTCCTGGTTGTGCTCCTGAGTAGAATCATTGCTGGCTCAGCTGTATTATTATCTTGCTCAGAAATAATTTCTACTAATTCTCAGCCATGTTATGTTAGTTCTGATTCATAATACATTTAAAATCAAAATGAACTGAATAACCTAACTGTGTGATTTCTGCATCTGTATAAAGATATTTTGGTTCTGAGTAAAAGAAGTCTCAGCTTGGCCAGGCACAAAGAAGAAATGTATCTCACATAATAGGAGGCTTCTAGATTTTTAGTTTAGTGGCTCAATTTTGGCCTCAAGGACCCCGTTCTTTCTGTTCCTCTTCTCTGCCATCCACTGCATTGGCCTCATCCTAACGGTCAACAAGATGACTGCTCGTGGCAGTTGAAGCAACCAGCACGTTTATTCACACCAAGGGGAGGTTGGCGTTCCTTTTCCAGAAGCCCAAGTAAGCCTCTGTTTGCATCTGTTTGGTCCAAATTGTCTTTGCCTGTGCACCCATGAGCCAGTCACTGGCAGAGGGGATGAGGGTACCATGACTTTCTTAGATGATTTTCTGTGAGGAGGATGAATGCGGAGAAGCCGCCCAGTGTCCACCACCATTTCTCTTTTACCAAAAGGAAAAAATTGCAATAGCAAGCTGTGGGCAACTTCCCGTAAGGGAAAACATTTCACAGTGTTCTGCTTTTTAAAACTTATTCAACTCCCAGGATGAGGTGGAAGAGGTCTAAGAATTCTTCTATATGGTTAACCATGGAGTCTTTTTTTCTCTTTTTTTTATTTCCTTTTTCCAGATCCAGACATTTAATGTGGATGCACCATGCCAGACCGTGGAAGATTTAACGAATGGGGTTGTGATGGCCCAGGTTCTCCAAAAGATGTAAGAATAAATTGCTTTATCTTTTTGTATGTTATTATACCTGGATATTTATTAGATTGAAAACATGGACAAAAAAATAAAGTGCTTGCATGAAACACGTGTTGCCCGGAGACCGAGAACTGAGCAGCACAGGTGGTTCCGGCAGCCTGCGCTCGTTTAGGTACAGATGGACCGGCTGCCAGGGTAGTTAGGGCTGCAATTGCTGCAGTACTCCAACGGCTTCAGCAGAATTCTTTCTTCCTGTGGTTTTCAGCGTGAGCTTGGCAGACATTTTCCTGTTAGCGTCCAGATTTTGCCATCATAGAAGGATCTGAGAGGTCTACTCTGTCTTTAGGGCTCTACTCAGACGTCGTCTTACCAGCGAGGCCCTCCCTCCCTGCCCACCCCTAGAAAATAAGCGATAGCCATGCCCTGTGCTCCGTTTCCCTTTTAACCTTCCGTATGCTTCTCAGAAGTAGGTAACACCATATCGTATACCATGTATTTTGCTTGCTTATTTGTTACCTGCTGCTTCCCCCCACACCCGTCTGCAGACAGACAGACAGACAGACACACACACACACAGTGTAAGCTCCACCTAGAGGCAGGGTGAAAACATAATAGTTGTAAAATTGATATTGTATGGCTGTCTTCAGCTTTTGACCTAGGAATTTTTCAAATAAAGGATTACCTGTGAATTTAAGATGTCAGTAAGTTTGATGTGATTTGGGGGATACTTTTTTTTTTTTTTTTTTTTTTCTTTTTGCGGTATGCGGGCCTCTCACTGTTGTGGCCTCTCCCGCTGCGGAGCACAGGCTCCGGATGCGCAGGCCCAGCGGCCATGGCTCACGGGCCCAGCCGCTCCGCGGCATATGGGATCCTCCCAGACCGGGGCACGAACCCGTATCCCCTGCATCGGCAGGCGGACTCTCAACCACTGCGCCACCAGGGAGGCCCTGGGGGATACTTTTGTCTTTTGAAGCCCTGAGCCCTTGTCAGCCTGAGACACTAAAGAATTTACATGGGACTTGCTGAGATTTCCTGCAGCTCTGTTGAGAATCAGTATCATCACGGAAGGATTCTTGCCGTTGCTCCCCTTGCAGTGAGCTGTGTAGAGCTGCCCGTCTGGAAGCTTCTCAAATGCCTGCATTTCAGAGAATCTACCTGCCTTTCACACTGGCAGTTCATGCTTGAAAACTATAGCTTGCTGTACCTTTCTTCTGCACCTTACATCTCTCCAGACATACAGGCATGCAGACTTTCTGGCAGAGCTCAAGAAGGCTCGCTTGAAACTGACCAGCCTTGGTCTAGCACTGAGAAGAGGGGTCTTGTGATTTTCGTGGACACTTTTGAGTGGTGCCCTAATAACGTTTAGCTTTTGAATGGTCTAGAGCAGCGGTCCCCAGCCTTTTTGGCACCAGGGACCAGTTTCGTGGAAGACAAATTTTCCATGGATGGTGGGGGAGTGGTGAGTCAGGCGGTAATGCGAGCGATGGGGAGGTTGGTTCTGGCGGTAATGCGGGTGATGGGGAGGTTGGTTCCGCGGGTAACGTGGGTGATGGGGAGGTTGGTTCCGGCGGTAACGCGGGTGGTGGGGAGGTTGGTTCCGCGGGTAACGCGGGCGGTGGGGAGGTTGGTTCCGGCGGTGACGCGGGCGATGGGGAGGTTGGTTCCGTGGGTGACGCGGGCGATGGGGAGGTTGGTTCCGTGGGTGACGCGGGCGATGGGGAGGTTGGTTCCGCGGGTGACGCGGGCGATGGGGAGGTTGGTTCAGGCGGTGACGCGGGCGATGGGGCCGATGGTTCAGGCAGAAATGCGGGTGATGGGGAGCGATGGGGAGCGGCAGATGCAGCTTCGCTCACTCGCCTGCCGCTCACCTCCTGCTGTGCATTCCGGTTCCTAACAGGCCGCAGACCGGTAGCGGTCCACGGCCTGGGGGTTGGGGACCCCTGGTCTAGAGAGTTTCAGTGCAGCTCTTAATAAAAATTATTTGTGGGCAAGTGGGCCTAGCTACGTGAGCTTTCCAGGTATGTGTCATTAAATGAATATTTTGCTTGTTAGCTTGGGTGGGATTTCTATTGTAGAAACCAGAAGAAAGACTGTATGAGTGTATTATTTTACCAAATCAAGATCGTAACATGCATTATATTCTGCAGAGTGGTTATTCTCATTTACCAAAGTCTTGTGGGCATATTTCTCATCAATGTTTAGTTTTTTACATTTTTTTTCCAAAAACGCGTTCCTTTTATCCTTTTGTTGTGGTATAATGTAGACCGAAAAGCATACTAAAAGAAGTGATTAATTTGTGTGTAGTATGTATATATTGTATGTATATGCACACATGTATACACACATCCACGTCACCACCACCCAGACTGAACTGTATGACATTTTGAGCCCCCAAATGGTCCCCCTCATGCCCCTCCCTAATCAATACCCTTGCCTCAAAGATAGCCATGGTTCTGATTTCTACACCATCATTCTTATAAGTGGAATCATGTAGTTTATACTCTTTTGTGTTTGACTTCTTTCACTCAACATAATGTCTGTGTGATTCATTCATGTTGTTTTATATTGTCTCTTTAAATAATTGTATAATAACAGCTTCACAGAAGCCTCCTCCTTTGTCAGTTTGATGTTTATTGAATGGCTACTCTGCATCCAGCACTGGTGATGCAAGGATGAGCCACAGTCCACAGGGTAATTGTGTTCAGAGAGTTTATAACCTGGGGAAAAACGGATGTTAAATGACCAAGGAAACAAAACTGCTAGTATAACAAGCACTATAGAGAAATTGTGAACATTTCTAAGTTAGCAGTTGTCTCCGCAGGGCTAGCATTCAGAAGAGTCCAAACCAGAGATATCAATTTGGGTGTTTCTTAATTGAAGCCCACGAGTGTGGATTAAATCACTCAGGGAAGAGTATAGGGTAAGAAGAAAACAAGCCTGAGCCTTGAAGAACTCTGACATTTAGTTGTTGGTTAGAACATCTACCAGCAGAGGGACCAGAGAGGTAGGGGGAAAGCCAGTGGAGTGTGGTTGCTGAGAGAAGTGGCAGATCTCTTCATTTTGTCTGAGCTAAGTGAGAAACGTGTATGTTTCAGATGTGAATAGACCTCAGGAGGCTTGTTGTTAGTATAATTTATTTCTCTCTCGTCTTTTAAGTCATTGTCTGCTCGTCTGCTTTCCTGCTTCCAACATCTTATTGCTGCCTTCTGTCTTTCTGTTCATCCGTGTAGGTTCATGTCCCCCTGGTTTTTGTGTGTTTGTTTGTTTTTAATTAGTAGACTTTGTTTTCTTAGAGCAGTTTTCATTTCACAGAGAAACTGAGTGGAAAAAAGTTTCAGTACGAGATGAAAATAAGTTCTGGAGGTGGGTAGTGATGATGCTTGCACAACCGTTAAGTACGTGAATGTACTTAATGTACTTAATGCCACTGTACACTTAACAGTGGCTTAGATGGTAAATTTTATGTGTATTTTTTTGTTTTTTGTGGTACGCGGGCCTCTCATTGTTGTGGCCTCTCCCGTTGCGGAGCACAGGCTCCAGGCGCGCAGGCTCAGCGGCCATGGCTCACGGGCCCAGCCGCTTGGCAGCACGTGGGATCTTCCCGGACCGGGGCACGAACCCGTGTCCCCTGCATCGGCAGGCGGACTCTCAACCACTGCGCCACCAGGGAAGCCCTTTACGTGTATTTTACTACAATAAAAGAAGTTTTTAAAAACTGAGCGAAAAGTATGGTGAGTTCCCACATGCTCCCTGCCCCCACACAGAACTCCCCCCACTGTCAGCATCCCCCCACCAGATGGTCCATTTGTTACAGTTGATGAACCTACGTTGATGCATCAGCATCACCCGAAGTCCACAGTTTACGGTAGCCGTCACTCCGTGCTGTACATTCTGTGGGTTTGGGCAAATGTATCCTTCCTTATAGCATCATACAGAATAGTTTCTGCCCTGAAGATCTCCTGTGCTCCCCCTAGTCATCCCCCACCCCTTCAGTCATTGATCTTTTTACTGTCTCCACAGTTGTGCTTTTCCCAGGTTGTTGGGTAGCTGGAATCACACAGCCTGTTTACCTTTCTGATGGCTTCTTTCACTTAGTGATGCTCATTTAAGGTTCCTCCGTGTCTTTTCATGGCTCGCCAGCTCATGTCTTTTGAGCACTTACCCCCTCCTTTTTTAACAGCTTTATTGAAATGAAACTGAAATACAGTAAATTACACATTTTTAGGTGTAGAATTTGATAAATTTTTTTTACCTGTGGAGATGCCCGGGAAACTATCAAGATAATGAACATCCCAGTCACTTCAAAGAGTTTCCTCAGTCCTTCCTTCCAGCCACCCCTTTCCCATCCCCAGGGCAACCACGGATTTGCTTTCTGTCGCTGTAGATTAATTTGCATTTTACACAAATTTATGTAAATGGGCTTACAGTATGTTTTAGTTTTTGAGGGAGAGGTTGTGGCTTCTTTCATGCAACATAAAATTTTGAGATTTATTCATGTTGTTGCCTGTCTTAATATAGTCCATGCATATTCCATTGTATGGATATACCACAATCCATCCAGCCGTTCGGCTGCTGAGGAACTCCTGGGTTACTGTAGTTTTGGGCTGTTACAAATAGAGCTGCTGTGAACATCAGTGTCCACATCTTTGTATGGACATATGCTGCCGTTTCTCTGGGGTGAAGTTCCAACTAGGGGTGAAATGGCTGCAACATGTCGCAGGGGTAAGTTTAATATTTAAGAAACTGCCAAACTGCTTCCAAAGCGGACGTACCATTTATGTTTTTACAAGCAGCGTGTCAGTGTTCCAATTGCACCATGGCCTCACCAGCACTTGCTGGGGTTGCTCTTTTTAATTATAGACATTCTAGTGGCCGTCTAGTGGTGCTCATTGTAGATTTTATTTGTATTTCTATAATGACTAGTGATGTCGGGAATCTTTTCTTGTATTTCTTGTATTTATATACATTTACTGTATATATATATATATATATATATATATATATATGCATACATATATGTATCTTCTTTGTTGAATTGTTTGCTGTAATCTTTTTTTGTTTGTTTTTAATTTCTGGGAGTGCAAGCCCAGTGCCCCACCATGACTCTGGGATCTGGGACATCCCTGGGACTATGGGGCCCTCTGAGGGGCAGCTGGCCAGAACGTGTCCACACACTGGTGGCCACATGCTCACGTCCGCACACTTCCCCACCCGCGGGCACTGGGTCAAGGCAGTGAGGCGCAGGTGGGGTTAGGAGTTTGTGGCCACACCTGCCTTTGAATCTTGGCTGTCCCTTAATGGATGCTTGACCTTGGGCCCATAACCTTCCTGTACCTCAGTTCTCTTATCTGTAAGTTGGGGAAACTACCTATATTTTCAGAGTACCTGGAATGTAGTGAGCTTACAAGAAATTTTAGCTGTTGGTATTATTTCAGTTAGCTAAAGGCATCATTATACACTGTAAACAGTGTATTCCTTCATTCATCAGTATAGGAATTCTGAAAATTTTTATGTTTACTTATTTTTTATTGGAGTATACTTGATTTACAATGTGTTAATTTCTGCTGTACAGCAAAGTGATTCAGTTATACATATATATTCTTTTTCATATTCTTTTCCATTATGGTTTATCACAGGATATTGAATATCATTCCTTGTGCTATACAGTAGGACCTTGTTGTTTATATACATAGTAGTTTGTCTCTGCTAATATCAGTCTCCTAATTTATCCCTCCCTCACCTCCTTTCCCCTTTGGTAACCATAAATTTGTTTTCTACGTCTAAGAGTCTGTTTCTTTTTTGTAAATAAGTTCATTTGTATCATATTTTAGATTCCACTTATAAGTGACATCATATGGTATTTGTCTTGCTCTGTCTGACTTAATTCACTTAGTGTTACAGTCTCTAGGTCCATCCGTGTTACTGCAAATGACATTATTTCATTCTTTCTTATGGCTGAATAATATCCCATTGTATGTATGTACCACATCGTCTTTATCCATTCACCTGTTGATGGACATTTAGGTTGCTTCCATGTCTTGGCTGTTGTGAATAGTGCTGCTGTGAGCACTGGGGTGCATGTATCTTTTCCAATTAGAGTTTTCTACAGATACATGCCCAGGAGTAGGATTGCTGGATCATATGGTAGTTCTGTTGATATTTTTAGAATACTGTTCTCCATGGTGGCTGCACCAGCTTATACCAACAGTGTAGGAGAGTTCCCTTTCTCCACAACCTCTCCTGTTTGCTGTAATCTTTTGCCTATTATTTATTTATTTATTTATTTATTTATATTTATTAGAGTATAGTTGCTTTACAATATTATGTTAGTTTCTACTGTACAGCAAAGTAAATCAGCTATATGTATACATATATCCCCTCTTTTTTGGATTTCCTTCTCATTTAGGTCACCACAGAGCATTGAATAGAGTTCCCTGTGCTATACAGCAGGTTCTCATTAGTTATCTGTTTTATACATAGTATCAGTAGTGTACACATGTCAATCCCAATCTCCCAATTCATCCCACCGCCCCCCTTTCCCCCTTGGTATCCAAACATATGTCTGTGTCTCTATTTCTGCTTTGTAAATAAGATCCTCTATACCAATTTTTTCAGATTCCACATATATGTGTTGATATACGATATTTGCTTTTCTCTTTCTGACTTACTTCACTCTATGACAGTCTCTAGGTCCATCCATGTCTTTACAAATGACCCAATTTTGTTCCTTTTTATGGCTGAGTAATATTCTATTATATATATGTATCACATCTTCTTTATCCATTCCTCTGTTGATGGACATTTAGGTTGTTTCCGTGTCCTGGCTGTTGTAAACAGTGCTGCAGTGAACATTGAGGTGCATGTGTCCTTTTGAATTATGGTTTTCGTTGGGTATATGCCCAGTAGTGGGATTGCTGGGTCACATGGTAGTTCTATTCTTAGTTTTTTAAGGAACCTCCATACTGTTCTCCATAGTGGCTGTATCAATTTACATTCCCACCAACAATGCATGAGGGTTCCCTTTTCTCCACACCCTCTCCAGCGTGAGGTGATACCTCATTGTAGGTCTGATTTTGCATTTCGCTAATAATTCGTGATATTGAGCAACTTCTCATGTGTTTGTTGGCCGTCTGTATGTCTTCTTTGGAGAAATGTCTGTTTAGGCCTTCCGCCCATTTTTTTATTGGGTTGTTTGTTTTTTTTGATATTTAGCTGCATGAGCTGTTTGTATATTTTGGAGATTAATCCTTTGTCAGTTGCTTCAGGTGCAAATATTTTCTCCCATTCTGAGTGTTGTCTTTTCGTCTTGTTTATGGTTTCCTTTGCTGTGCAAAACATTTTAAGTTTAATGAGGTCCCATTTGTTTATTTCTGTTTTTATTCTCATTACTCTAGGAGGTGGGTCAAAAAAGATCTCGCTGTGATATATGTCAAAGAGTATTCTGCTTATGTTTTCCTCTAAGAGGTTTATAGTGTGTGGCCTTACATTTAGGTCTTTAATCCATTTTGAATTTATTTTTGTGTATGGTGTTAGGGAGTGTTCTAATTTCATTCTTTTACATGTAGCTGTCCAGTTTTCCCAGCACCACTTATCGAAGAGGCTGTCTTTGCTCCATTGCATATTCTGGCCTCCTTTGTCATAGATTAGGTGACCATAGGTGTGTGGGTTTATCTCTGGGCTTTCTATCCTGTTCCATTGATCTATATTTTTGTTTTTGTGCCAGTACCGTACTATCTTCATTACTCTAGCTTTGTAGTATAGTATGAAGTCAGGGAGCCTGATTCTTCCAGCTCCATTTTTGTTCTCAAGATTGCTTTTGCTATTCGAGGTCTTTTGTGTTTCCATGCGAATTGTAAAATTTTTTGTTCTAATTGTGTGAAAAATGCCAGTGGTAATTTGATAGGGATTGCATTGAATGTGTAGATTGCTTTGGGTAGTATAGTCATTTTCACAATATTGATTCTTCCAATCCAAGAACATGGTATATCTCTCCATCCGTTTGTGTCATCTTTGATTTCTTTCATCAGTATCTTATAGTTTTCTGTGTACAGGTCTTTTGCCTTGTTAGATAGGTTTATTCCTAGGTATTTTATTCTTTTTGTTGCAGTGGTAAATGGGATTGTTTCCTTAATTTCTTTTTCTCATCTTTCATTGTTAGTGTATAGGAATGCAAGAGGTTTCCGTATATTAATTTTGTATCCTGCAACTTTACTAAATTCATTGATTAGCTCTAGTAGTTTTCTGGTGGCATCTTTAGGATTTTCTATGTATAGTATCATGTGATCTGCAAACAGTGACACTTTTACTTCTTTTCCAATTTGGATTCCTTTTATTTCTTTTTCTTCTCTGATTGCCGTGGCTAGGACTTCCAAAGCTATGTTAAATATTAGTGGCAAGCATGGGCACCCTTGTCTTGTTCCCTGTTTTAGAGGAAATGCTTTCAGTTTTTCCCTGTTGAGAATAATGTTTGCTATGGGTTTGTAATATATGGCCTTTATTATGTTGAGGTAGGTTCCCTCTATGTCCACTTTCTGGAGAGGTTTTTTATCATAAATGGGTGATGAATTTTGTTGAAAGCTTTTTCTGCATGATCGTATGGTTTTTATTCTTCAACTTGTTAATATGGTGTATCACATTGATTGATTTGCGTATATTGAAGAATCCGTGCATCCCTGGGGTAAATCCCACTTGATCATGGTGTATGATCTTTTTAATGTGTCGTTGGATTCTGTTTGCTAGTATTTTGTTGAGGATTTTTGCGTCTATGTTCATCAGTGATATTGGCCTGTAATTTTCTTTTTTTGTGATATCTTTTTCTGGTTTTGGTATCAGGGTGATGGTGGCCTCGTAGAATGAGTTTGGGAATGTTCCTCCCTTTGTAATTTTTTGGAAGAGTTTGAGAAGGATCTGTTTTAGCTCTTCTCTAAATATTTGATAGAATTCACCTGTGAAGCCATCTGGTCCTGGACTTTTTTGCTTGTTGGAAAATTTTTAATCACAGTTTGAATTTCGTTACTTGTGGTTGGTCTGTTCATATTTTCTAATTCTTCCTGGTTCAGTCTTGGAAGGTTGTACTTTTCTAAGAATTTGTCAATTTCTTCCAGGTTGTCCATTTTATTGGCATATAGTTGCTTGTAGTAGTCTCATGATCCTTTGTATTTCTGCGGTGTCAGTTATAACCTCTCCTTTTTCATTTCTAATTTTATTGATCTGAGTCCTCTCCCTTTTTTTCTTGATGAGTCTGGCTAAAGGTTTATCAATTTCGTTTATCTTCTCAGAGAACCAGCTTTTAGTTTTATTGATCTTTGCTAGTATTTTATTCGTTTCTCTTTCATTTATTTCTGCTCTGATCTTTATGATTTCTTTCCTTCTACTGACTTTGGGTTTTGTTTGTTCTTCTTTCTCTGGTTCCTTTAGGTGTAAGATTAGATTGTTTATTTGAGATTTTTCTTGTTTCTTGAGGTGAGATTGAATTACTATAAACTTCCCTCTTAGAACTGCTTTTGCTGCATCCCATAGGTTTTGGGTCATCGAGTTTTCATTGTCATTTGTTTCTAGGTAGTTTTTTTATTTCTTCGTTGATTTCTTCAGTGATCTCTTGGTTATTTAGTAGCATATTGTTTAGCCTCCATGTGTTTGTGTTTTTTACAGTTTTTTTCCTGTAATTGATTTCTAATTTCATAACGTTGTGGTCAGAAAAGATGCTTGATACGATTTCAGTTTTCTTAAATTTACCAAGGCTTGGTTTGTGACCCAAGATGTGATCTATCCTGGAGAATGTTCTGTGTGCACTTGAGAAGAAAGCGTATTCTGCTGCTTTTGGATGGAATGTCCTATAGATATTGATTAAGTCTATTGGTCTAATGTGTCGTTTAAGGCTTGTGTTTCCTTATTAATTTTTTGTCTGGATGATCTATACGTTGGTGTAAGTGGGGTGTTAAAGTCCGCCACTATTACTGTGTTACTGTCAATTTCCCCTTTTATGGCTGTTAGCATTTGCCTTATGTACTGAGGTGCTCCTCTGTTGGGTGTATAAATGTTTACAATTGTTATATCTTCTTGGATTGATCCCTTGATCATTATGTAGTGTCCTTCCTTGTGTTTTGTGGGTTTTGCCTATTTTTTTTTTTTTTTTTTTGCGGTACGTGGGCCTCTCACTGTTGTGGCCTCTCCCGTTGCGGAGCACAGGCTCCGGATGCACAGGCTCAGCGGCCATGGCTCACGGGCCCAGCTGCTCCGCGGCATATGGGATCCTCCCGGACCGGGGCACGAACCCGTATCCCCTGCATCGGCAGGCGGACTCTCAACCACTGCGCCACCAGGGAGGCCCTTGCCTATTTTTTAATTGAATTGTTTTCATTTTATTAAATTTAGAGTTCTTTATATATTCTAAACACAAGTTCTTTCTCAGATGTATGTTTTAAAATATTTTCTCCCAGCCTGTGGCTTCCCTTTTTATTTTCTTAATAGTGTCTTTGCAGAGCAAATATTTTTAAAGTTTTAATTATTAAATGCTTATTATTTAATATATTTTTTTAGTTCACCTGTTTTTTTTTTAATTGTATCAAGAAACCTTTACCAAACCCTAAGATTTGGGGTTAGAAACCCTAAAGGGTCTCTAAGATTTTCTCCTCTCTTTTCCTCCAGAAGTATTATAGTTTTAATGCTTATATTTAGGTGTACGACACATTCTGAGTTACTACTTTTTGTGTATGATATAAGGGTCTCTTTTTTTTTGCACTATTTATTGCAAAGATTGCTTTTCCATATTTTCAGGATGTTGATTATGGTTGAACTGTCTAATGACTGGACAGACAGCATCCATGGATGATTAGATTCTTGTTCATTGAAGTAATTTTTAATAATTGATCAGGCACTGAAAACACTTAAGACGTAGTTTATCCTTTTACATCTATATATCAACAAATACAAAATGAAAACCTTTTCTTGAGGGGGGCCTTAAGTTTTTAGGGAGCTGTGACTCTTAATATTATCAAAACTCAAATGTATAGAATTTTCTTTCCTATTTTCTACTTCTTGGTTTGAAGAAAATTAACATTAGCCTTTGTAAAGATTTTTACAAAGCAGCACCCACTTTGGAGAGCGCAGCGTGTTCTGCGTGAGACAACAAGAGCTTGAATGGACTGTTTATGCTGTAAAACCTGTGATTCTTGGTGAACCTGGGGTACACCTGCCAGAGAACAGTCGCTGCTTTGCACTGATCAGCTTCGGGCCTGAAAGAATCCTCTTCTCTCGTAACAGCACTGCCTCTGCAGGCTTCTAAGTAAGGCTGTTTCTTCTTCATGTACCACTTGGCTCAGCATGGTGCCCCCTCAGTGCTGCTTCCAGACCGTTCCCCTCACAGCTTCCCTAAGACCCCCCAGCTTTGAGTCTTACGACCTCATCCCTCTCGTTTCTCAGCAGCTCCGGATCCAGGCGTCCTGCTGCTCTTTCCAGTAGCACCCCTGCTGAAATTCCTGGGCACTTGGATATGGTCCTTCAGACCCTTGCCTGTCAACTCCTTGACTCATCTCCTTTGGCCTCATCCTCTACCCAGTTTCAGCCACTCATTCTTGAGGTCATACCCCATGGCTTATCATCACCAGTAATCTGCTACCCTCCGTGGTCGCGGTTTGCTCTCTCCCGCCGTCTGACCACCGCCTCCTGTCTTGCCATCTCACCCTCTCTGGCCGCCCATCTCCAGCCATCCTTCAGCTCTCGGGGGCCGCTGGGGTCTCAACACTGTCCTTCACCTTCCCCCCTTTCTTGCCTCTTATTCAGCCGACATCCCGCGGTCAGTCATAATCACTCCCTGTGAACATCTTCAGCGCCTCTGCCCCCTTTTTTATTTCTTTGTACTTTTTTAGCTAAACCACAACTTGGTTCAATCTTATATCCCACCAGTTCTGTGTCTCACCTATGCGGCTGAACCGAGCTGGAGAAGACACAGCCGTGCTGGTGCGTCTCATTTTACATTTCCCGGTGTGAACCCCTGGTCATCTGGTACTTCCCCAGCCCTCTCACTACCCCTCTTCCGGGTGACCGTCTCCCACTGTCCTTTCTGCAGACCTTCAGCACCGCTTCCCCACTCTCTCCTCTGATTACCTTCCAAGGTAAGGGACCGCCTATTTCTGAGAAAGTTGAAACACATACAAGAGAATCTCTGTTGACTCCCTGACTACGTTTGCCCCCGCCGGCATCAGTGTGGCCACCTCACTGCCCGTTATCGCCTTCGAGCTGTGCTGGGGGCAGTCCTGTCGTAAAGGCAGCGGCTGCACGTTGTCTGTTGGGTCCCTTTGCCTCTCACCTACTCAAGATCTTTGCTTTACGAGTTCTCCCCTCTTGGCTGCACCCACGGCTTCCCCTGCTCTGCAGGGTTGTATCCCCTAGCAGGGAAGCAGGCTTATTTGTCTTTAAACAGACTTCTCAGGATCCCACTCCTGTCAGTCACTGCTCCCGTTCTCCTGCCTGTGCAGCATCTGTCTCAGAGTTCTCCTCTCCACCCCACCCCCCTTAAACCCACTTCCGTCAGGGTTTCCCCACCGTCATGTTAGAACTGCACTTGTTGCTGGTGCTAATGCCTGTTCTCAGTCCTCGTCTGGACTGGCAGCAGTGTCCAAAGGACAGATGCTCATCTGCTTATTACTTCCTTCTGACACTTACTAAGATTTGGCCTCCGGGATACTGTGACCTTCCAGGTTTCTCTCCTGTCTCACTGGATGATCTGCATTTCCTGTGCTGGTTTCCCTCTCCTGCGCTCCCTCCTAAGGACGCAGAGCTTAAGGACTCAGGCCTGGCCCCTCTTATCTTTTGTTTGCATTCACCCCCTCGATGATTTCGTCTAGTCTCATAGCCTTAAATAGCATCCCTATCCTAATGATGCTCAGATTTTTATCTCCAGCGTGAACCTCTCCTCTGACATCCAGACTTGTCTGATTGTCTACTTAGCATCTCCAGTTGGGTCTAAAAGACATCTCAGGGTCGTCGTGTCTAGAACTAAACCCTGTCTTCCTCTCAGACCCACTCAGTCAAAGTCTTCTCATTTCAGTTGTTGGCATTTCTGGCCTTGAGCTGCTCAGACCTTGAAACCTCTCTTTCTTTTCCCCACATCCTGCATCCAACCCATCAGGAAGTACTGAAGGCTACACTTATAAAATATAGCTAAATCCAGCCTTTAGATCTAACTTCCAGATTACAGAGACATACAGAGGACAGAGCAATAGGTTAAACTGAGTCACAAGGAAAGGATCAGGAAAATCCAGAAGGTGGGATATTTCACAGGACAGTTGACCTGGTCTCTTCAGCAAGTGAATGTCAAGAGAAGAAAGGAACAGGGTGGACTGTTCTAGATCAAAGAGTCCAGAGAGAAAGACACTGACCAAAAGCATCACATGGTTCTTCTGGAAGACCTGCCGTGTGCAGCGCGTGGATGCCCCGGAGGACGTCATGCTACGCGAGAAAGCCAGTCCCGCAGGGGCGGACTGCACCACTCCACTTCTGGGAGGTGGCTGAAGTGGTCAGACTCACGGAAGCAGAGTGAAGTGGTGGCTGCCAGGGGCTGGGGTTTGGGGGAAACGGGGAGTTGCTATTCAACAGGTATAAAGTTTCAGGTGCATGAGATGCATAAGCCCTTAAGGCCTGCTGTGCAGCACTGTGCGGTGGTTAATGGCCCTGTACTCTGATCTTGAGTGTCTCTTGAGAGGGCAGAGCTCATGTTAAGTGTTGTTACCACAGTTTCAAAAACAAAAACAAAAACAAATGCAATGCATGAAGCTTGGATCTTGTTTGAACAGAGACATTTCAAGGATGTAATGGAGGAAATTTGAATATAGATTGCGTATTAGGTGGTATTCTGGGAGTGTTTCTTCATTATGTTAGCTGTAGTATCAGAACCGTGGTTAGTAAGGCACAGGAAAGTGCCGTACTTATTACAGATGTATAGTGGAATTTTTAGGAGTAAAAACGTTTTATGATAAAAATTATTACCTTTACGGCTACCATATTGGTCTGGCTGCCGTCATCTCTTGCCCATATCATGTTGGTAACTTCCTGACTAGTGTCGGTGTTTCTGTAGTTGCGTGCCCCAGAGTCTCATGTGAACCCAGCAGCCACAGTGAGGTTTTCTGCTTAGAGCCCTGCACTGGTGCCCCATTTCACTCAGGGTAAAAGCCAAAGGGCTCACAGTGATGTATCAGAGCCCAAGTGACCTGAGCCCCTGGTACCACTCGGACCTCATTCCTTTTTTTTTTTTTTAACATCTTTATTGGAATATAATTGCTTTACAATGGTGTGTTAGTTTCTGCTTTATAACACAGTGAATCAGTTATACACATACACATGTTCCTATATCTCTTCCCTCTTGAACTCTGACCTCATTTGCTGGCGTTCTTTCCCGCAGCGGCGCCCTGCTTGTCCTCGCACGTCTCCTGTTGGGGGCATTGTGCGCGGCCCGTCCCTCTGCCTCGGATGTTTATCAGTCAGACATCCACATGCCGCTCTTCCTCACCAGCTGCTGGTCCCCACTGAGAGCTGGCCGTTTCCCCACCTAGCCCGCCCTGACCACCTGTTGAGTATCGCCGCCGCCCTTACCTTCCAGAGCCCTTGTCCTGCTCTAGAGTAGGTGTTCTGTAAATGTTAGCTAAATGAATGAATATGGAATTATGAACTTGGAAATGAAAAGAAGGCAACTTTTATCTCCTTTTATCCTCTATCTCCAAGAAGAGTTCACCACTCTGTCTTTTTCCATCACCAGTTTCCCTGGTACCAACTCGATGTTCTGACACCAGCTTCCCGAGGTAGCTCACACCCCACAAGTTAAGGTCACAGTCCTTTGATTCTGACACTCGGGGCAGACTCGGCAGTTAAGGCCCCAGTCCCACAAGACTGTCCCCACTGCAGACGCCAGGTGGATACGGGTGGGGTCCTTGGGGCACCCACGCTTCTGCCCGGCCAACTGCAAATGCAGGAGTTCCCATGAACCCCCTCAGGTTTGATATGTGCGAGAATGACACAAAACTCAGGGAAGCTCTATACTTACGATTACATTTTTAGTGTACAGGATCCAACTCAGGAACAGCCAAACGAAGGAGGTGCACAGGGACGTGTGGGGTAGAGGCAGCACAGAACTCTGGGACCCTGCAAGCCCACTGCCTTCCCAGCACAGTGATGTGCTCACCCGCCCCGAAGTTCTGAACCCTGTTGTTTAGGGTTTTATTGGGGGGTTTCACTAAAGAGACATGAGTGAAGTCGTTAGCCATGTGTTTGAACTCCACCGCCAGTCCCTTCCTGGAGGTCAGGGGTAGGGCTGAAAGTTCCTCTGGGCCCAGCCCTCATCCTGAAGCTGTCTGCGGGTCCCGCAGTGAATCACCCTGTTAGCCTAAGCTCCGGTGTGGCTGGAAAGGGCTCATGATGAGTTATAAAAGACACCCCATCACTCAGGAAATTCTCAGGGTTTTAGGAGCTCAGCGCCAGGATCCAGGGACAGAGGGCAAATATATTTTTTATTCTGCCACAACTGCGTATTGATTGAAAGAGCAGGATCAGAAGTAGTAAGTTGTGCCTCTAAGTGCCATTAGGTTTTATTTTCAGAGTTCAAGAAAGAGGGAAAAAGAAAGTAGATGAAACCGAAAGAGATAAAATGAAGGTCAAGCCGCGGACAGTGGTGGAACGCCTTTTTTTATTTATGGGACCCGATTGCCTGCCCTTGGTTTAGAGCCTGTGCCTCTGCGCCTCTGTTGTTCTTTCTAACACAGCAGGGGCTAAAGCATAATTTGCTTTATTTTTGTTGTCACCAAGGATGCGAAATATAAATGTCATAGCCAACTCTTCAGTGTCCATTTAGTGGCAGGGGACCAACATGATTGTTCTGGGTGATGAAAAGATCATTAGAAAACAGACCTAAGAGGGATTTCCCTGGCGGTCCGGTGGTTAAGACTCCGAGCTTCCATTGCAGGGGGCACGGGTTTGATCCCTGGTCAGGGAACTAAGATCCCGCATGCTGCACAGCGTGGCCAAAAGAAAAAGGAAAACAGACCTAAGAATTATCATATCTATTTTAAAAACTGGTAACATTTGCTAATAAAAATGTCATATTAAGAAATTGAGTCAAAATACAGTGTTTGTTTCGGACCCCATCTTAATTTGGGGGACTTCAATAAGAATATTTTGGTACTTAAATAATTTAAGCAGTAGAAATAAAATTTAATGTTTTGGTTTCTGTGGAAGGAGTTGACTGCAGGATGACAGTGTATTCCTGGAATTATGTTACGGATTAAAATTAATGGGCTTTTCCTTTAGCTTAAGCTGTGACCGGTGCATAAGTTACAGCCGAATAGATGTGTTACTGGGAAAGTTGAGGAAGTGGCTTCGTATGTTTTGTGGCTCGTTTGTGTCATTTTCTTAACAGGAGTCAGGACATAGTAAGACGCTAAAGATGGTTTCTGGCTCATGAAGAACATTCCCAGTAAGATTATCCCTTGTCATTTACGTATCTGTGCAGAACTATAATCTGTTAATATTTTGGAGAAAATCACCTTTATGCTGTTTGATCCTAGCCTGAGAACGTTTATTAAGGGGTACTTAGAAAACATTGCTGAAATTGTAAACTACTTAGCAAAACAGAGTTATGGCTAGATGCCTGCATATTGAGTCAAGTTCATGACTAGGAAAAGTCGTATTGAATGGAAGAAGGCTGTGGACTTACTATTCTTTTTTTTGATTGAAGTATAGTTGATTTACAATGTTGTGTTAATTACTGCTGTACAGCAAAGTAATCCAGTTATACATATATATACATTCTTTTTAAAAAATATTCTTTTCCATTATGGTTCATTAGGCGATATTGAATATATTTCTCTGTGCTATACAGTAGGACCTTGTTGTTTATCCATTCTCTCTATTATAGATTACATCTGCCAAATCCCAACCTCCCACTCCATCCCTCCCCCAGCCCCCTCCCCCTTGGCAACCACCAGTCTGTTCTCTATGTCTGTGAGTCTGTTCTGTTTCATAGATAGGTTAACTTGTGTCATAGTTTAGATTTGGGGACTACTATTCTTGCTGTGTTCCGCCCAAGTAGCAGATTGGAAGCTTATTAAATAAAAGTGCCATCACCTTCCAAATGTATTTCAGTGCACAGGTATCAATGAGAACTGCTGTGTGTCAGACATGAAGTACTGGGCAGACAGTGGTGAATGAGACAGACACCTGCCCCTATTAACCATAGAACATCTTGAACGATGTGGGTCTTTGTTCTCTGTGACTAGACGGCTGAGCAGGAAGGAGAGAATTAGCCACAGGACCTTGGTGTTGTTTGCTAGGACCAGTTTCGTGTTGAACTCTGCTGATCTCTTGTAACAAAAGCAACAGTACCATCAACTCTGCCACTTAACGGTGTGATTGAACTTGGGGAAATTACTTAACTTCGGAGTCTGATATTGCTCAGCATAACATGGGGACAGTGATACCTTCCTGGCAGTGTCAATGTGAATGCAGAGTGCCTGGCTCCATGGTTGGCAGGTTACTGGTGCTGAGTACATGGTGGTAACGGCTGTCTTTTGTTGTCTTCCCGTCCAGCTCAGGCACATTCTGAGGTTTTGATGTGGTCATCTTTTAAGCAAGAAGCAAACCGTATCATAGTGATCGGTTTGAAATACTTTATTCAGATTTTTCTGAGTTCTTTGATTCATAAGAAGTGTTGCTGTAAGATGTAAATGAAGTATCCCATAATCTTGGAGTTCTTAGAGTATATAATTTTAGACATTTTAATTTTTTAAATAACGTTATTTTATTTTTTTTGGCTTCATTGGGTCTTCGTTGCTGGGCGCAGGCTTTCTCTAGTTGCGGCGAGCGGGGGGCTACTCTTCATTGCGGTGCACGGGCTTCTTATTGCGGTGGCTTCTCTTACTGTGGAGCACAGGCTGTAGGCGTGCAGGCTTCAGTAGTTGTGGCACGTGGGCTCAGTAGTTGTAGCTCACGGGTTGTAGAGCACAGGCTCAGTAGTTGTGATGCACAGGGTTGCTTAGTTGCTCTGCGGCATGTGGAATCTTCCTGGACCAGGGCTTGAACCCATGTCCCCTGCATTGGTAGGCAGATTCTTAACCACTGCACCACCAGGGAAGCCCTCTTCGACATTTTAAAGCATTCTTTTTTATAAGTTAAGGGGTTTCCTGTTGAATATAAGTATCTTTGATTTGTGTTTGCCACTTAGCTAGTAAGTTCAGTGCCTTTGGCTTTGGGTAATCATCACCCATTTAGCACCAGACTCACAGATTGCCCTACTTATGATTGTCCTTTTTGATTGGAAAGACTATTACTTGATTGGCAATGATTAAGATTTTTAGATTACAGCTTTTTTGATTATTAAAAATATGGAATATTTTCTACTTTCTGAACTATTTTTATAACAATTCTTTAATATTTCAGTAAAATTCACTTAAGTTGTTTTTCTTTGCATTATCTATTTTCACAAGAGGTTTTAAGCAAAGAGGACACTTTTGGGGGGTTCTCTGCCCAGTTTACAGGAGTCCTTTTCTCTGAAACCTGAAGTTGTGGGTGTCCTACTTGTGGCTCTCCGTCCTTTTGGTCACATACAATCGGACTAGGGATGAAAAACAGACTCTAGCTGTATTTGGAGTTTCCTGGGAATTTAGAATTGGGATTGAGGGATGGCTGGTCTTCAGAACTATCTTCTTGAACTGGCATGGTGAAGACTTGTAGCGTGTGTGCGGCTCTCTTCAGCGTTGTGTGGAGAAACAGAAAAAGTTGGTCTTCAGAGAGAAAATGAATAGCTGGGCAGAAGCAAAGGTGAAAGTCAGAAGGAGAGTACTGTCTGGATTCTTAACAGCTTTCCGGATCCTTATTTCAGTACTCAAGGAGGCCCAGCTATCTTTCTGTACCATAACATACCTCAGTGGTCTTCCACCAAGTTCCCTTTTTTTGCACAATTTTGCTCAAATTAGTTTCTCTGACTTAATAACAAAAGAACCTTGACTAAAGAAGCTAGATGAAGCGTAAAACAAAAATAGATGGGTATGAATATCTACATGCAGAAGGAGGAAGTTAGACCCTTTACGTACGCTATGCACATGGATCATAACTTCAATTTAAAACTAAAGCTGTGAGAATCTTAGAAGAAAACATAGAAGTAAATCCTCCTGACCTTGGATTAGGCAAAACCTTCTTAGATATAATACCAACAGCAAAAGATAGATAAATGGAACGTTATCAAAAATTAAAAACCATTGTGCTGCAAATTATGCCATCAAGAAAGTGAAAAGATAACTCACAGAATGTGAGAAATTATTTACACATCTTATATCTGATAAGGGGCTTTTACCCTGAATTCTAAAAACAAAAACAAAAAAAAACAAAAAAAAAACCCTCTCACAACTCAATAGTAAAAAGACAATTCCGTTGTTTAACAGGAAAGACTGAATAGACTTGTCTGTAGAGGATATACAGGTGGCCAATAAGCACATGAAAAGATGCTCAACGTTGTTAGTCATTAAGGAAATGCAAATCAAAACCACAGTGAGAGGGATTTCGCTGGTGGCGCAGTGGTTAAGAATCCGCCTGCCAACACGGGACACAGGTTCAAGCCCTGGTCTGGGAAGATCCCACATGCCATGGAGCAACTAAGCCCGTACACCACGACTGCTGAGCCCATGTGCCACAACTGCTGAAGCTTGCATGCCTAGAGCCCGTGCTCCGTGACAAGAGCAGCCACCACAATGAGAGGCCCACTCGCCGCAACTAGAGAAAGCTGGCGCGCAGCAACGAAGACCCAACACAGCCAAAAATTAAAAAAATAATAAAAATAAATTATTAAAAAACACAGTGAGATAATATAATACTTCACACCCACTAGGATGGGCATAACTTTTTAGAGAGATAATAACAAATGTTGACAGGCTGTGGAAAAATTGGAACTGACGTGTTGCTAGCAGGAATGTAAAATGGTACAGCTGCTTTGGAAAACAGTTTGTTCACACTTCATATGTTAAGCAGAGTTATTATGGGACAGAGCAATTCCACTCCTAGGCACATACCCACATGAAGCATGTATATCAGCTGATGAATAGATAAACAAAATGTAGTGTATCCATAAATGGAATGTTTTTGAGCCATAAAAAGGAATGAAGTGGTGACACGTCCTACAACATGGATGAACCTTAAAAGCATGCTGAGTGAAAGAAGCCAGACACAAAAGACCCCACACAGAGTATAATTTCATTTATATGAAATGTACAAAGTAGGCAAGCCCATGAAAACAGAAAGTAGATTAGTAATTTCTAGGGGCTGGAAAGAGAGGGCAATGGGAGTGACAGCCAGTGGATACAGGATTTCTTCGGGGAAGGTGGAAAGGTTCTGCAATTAGATTGTGCTGATGTGAATATGTACTAAACTCCATTGCAGTGTGTATTTCAGATGGGTGAGTTGTATGGTATGTGAACTATATCTCAATGTTGAAAACTTTAAGAGTAGAGAAATAGACAATAAAGTTAACACGTTAACTTGGATACAGGCTTCAAAAAGAATCCTAATAGATTTCTACAGAGAAAACTTCGCTATAACTTTTTTCGTAAACACTTACGCCTTGGGACTTCCCTGTTGGTGCAGTGGTTAAGAATCCACCTGCCAATGCAGGAGACGTGGGTTCAATCCCTGGCCCGGGAGGATCCCACATGCCGCAGAGCAACTAAGCCCGTGCACCATAATCACTGAGCCTATGCTCTAGAGCCCGCGAGCCACAACTGCTGAGCCTGTGAGCCACAACTACTGAAGCCCACACACCTAGATCCCGTGCTCTGCAACAAGAGAAGACAGTGCAACGAGAAGCCTGCGCACCGCAACAAAGAGTAGCCCGGCTCACTGCGACTAGAGAAAGCCCGCACGCAGCAATGAGGACCCAACACAGCCATTAATTAATTAATTAATTAATTAATCAAGCAAGCAATTAATTTAAAAAATTCTACAAAAAGTTCTTATGCCTAAATATGTATATTTTTCTTAATAATAAATTTTTAAAATTCTACATAGCAGGTTACTTTATTTAAAGATCATTTGACCAAACTTTAGTAGTGGTTGTATTTATCAGTCTGAGTGACAGTGTAAGTTGAAATGTAGATTTTTTTCCCCCTACCGTATTTCTCTTGTTGCCATTATGTTTTTTGAGTGAACGGAGATGGTTGTGTTATGGAAAGATCTTTGGACTTGGCACTTGCTGGAGCAGGACAGAGATGTTCAGTCTGTGGTCTTGAAACAAATAATTTAATTTTTTAGAGCATCGATTTCAGGAACTTTAAAGCGACTATCATGCCAGGATAAAAGCTTTTTTTTTTCCTTTCTAGTGTTTATAGAAGTTTTGGAGGTTTTCCTAAGAAAAATAAGCACAAGTATATTCAGCGTCTATCCTTGTTTCAGTTTGTCCACACCGGTGTTATCTTAGATTTAGGGCGTCTGCAAACAGAAATGGCATCCAACTTTGTCTAATGTCTAGTATTACATAAACAGGTTCTCTGTTTATATTATTTAAAGAAACTGAAATTTTTTTTTTTTTTTTTTTTTTTTTTTTAAATTTATTTATTTATTTAATTTTTGGCTGTGTTGGGTCTTCGTTTCTGTGCGAGGGCTTTCTCCAGTTGCGGCGAGTGGGGCCCACTCTTCATCGCGGTGCGCAGGCCTCTCACTGTCGCGGCCTCTCCTGTTGCGGAGCACAGGCTCCAGATGCGCAGGCTCAGTAGCTGTGGCTCACGGGCTTAGTTGCTCCGCAGCATGTGGGATCTTCCCAGACCAGGGCTCGAACCCGTGTCCCCTGCATTGGCAGGCAGATTCTTAACCACTGCGCCACCAGGGAAGCCCAAGAAACTGAAATTTTAATAACATTATTGGTGACCTTTGAAGTAGTAGGTGATGGAAGTCATTGAAATATTAACTGAAAAGCTTATTTTAACCTTCTTCCTAATATACGTCTTTTGCCTTTATAAAACTGTTGTCATTGATTTTGACTGTTTTTAGATATTAGCATGGTATCTACTAATTATGTTAATTCCAGATTAGTGTATAATTTGAAAAACATGTATTAATTGTATGTTATCACTTTTCACCTTTTAGCTTGCTTTTGATAAAATTATGTTTTTTAATGAGTGATAACAGTTGGTTTTAGAGATTTCTACTGTAATTGCATTCGATCTCATGTACATGTATTATTTTGTGGCTCATGTGTCAAATACCTTTTTTTGTTGCAGTTAAGTGATAATACAGGATGGGTTTCAATTGTGTGTGTGCCTGTATGTTTGGTTTTGTTTTAGCTGGAAAGCTACATGATATTAACATGCTAGCTTTTTCTTATTTGCAGAGATCCTGCATATTTTGATGAAAATTGGCTAAACAGAATTAAAACTGAAGTAGGAGATAATTGGAGGCTAAAGGTATTTTCTTTTTATTTTCCTATTTGTTAATTAATCTTTTACTTGGGTGTATATCATACTTGTTGACTTTTGCTCTGATGTGTCTAGTGAGCTTTAGAAACTTAGATAGCCTTTGGTGAAGTAATCTAGAATTGAAGATTGGGGTAACCTGGAATTGCTCACCAAGATATAGTCTGAGTCGGTAAAGCATAGTGACCGAGGGCTCAGGCTTCAGAGCCAGACTGGCTGTGTCCACATCCCAGCCCAGCCGCTCCCAGCCGCTGGGAAAGTCTTTAACCTTTCAGTGCCTAAGTTTTCCCGTTTGTAAAATGGGGATTGTGATAGGATCTACCTCACAGAGATAAACGAGTTCACACATACAATGTACTTAGGACAGTAATGTTAGTTGCTCGTGTTGTTATTGATCATTATTAACTGTGTCCAGAACACTCCGAGAACGGATTATTTTTATTTCCTTCCTAGTAGCCTTATTTTTCGCTATTCCTCCAGCATCTTCGATGGAAACCCACAGTGAGAAACACAGTTTACACTGCAGCCTCCCACCCGCCTAACTGCATGTTCCTGAGTAGTTGAATACGTTTTTAACCTTACTTAATGCAGTAATGTTTTTCGTTTAGTTTTTGAAATATAAATTGCAACCCATCTGTAAATTATTTTTTTAACTTTGTATCTTGAAACGATTATAGATTCACAGGGGTTGGGAAAAGAAACGTACAGAGAAGTTCCACATACCTTTCCGCTAGTTTCTCCAGGGCTAACATCTTGCATGACTGTAATGCAGTAGCAAACCTGGGGAACCGACGTGGATACTATCCACAGCGTGTTCACAGTTCAGTCGTTCTGCACACACCCTTCTGTGTGTTTGCGCGGCTCTGTGTGGCCCTGTCAGTGTGCAGACTCACATAACGGCCCTGCGGTGGCGATGCAGGCTGCCCCATCCCTGCCAGGTATCCCATCAACCACACCACCCTCGCCTGAACCCCTGGCCGCCGCTGACTTGTTCTCCATCTCTATAGTTTCCTTACACCACCTTGATCTGTGGTCATGACGGGCAGCTTGGAAAACTCTGGAGCCATCTATTTTTTATTTTTTATTTTTTTTTTGCAGTATGCGGGCCTCTCACTGTTGTGGCCTCTCCCGTTGAGGAGCACAGGCTCCGGACGCGCAGGCTCAGCGGCCATGTGGAGCCATTTATTTTTAATACACATTGGTAGGGACTCCGAAATGCAAGTGAGTGAGTGTGTGAAACCCCTGGACTTAAGATGAGCTAAGCTTGGTTTGTCTTTATATTTCCCCATAAAACACGTTTGAGGAAAATATTTATTCACTGACTAGATATTGGGTCTGCCAAAATCTAATTCCTCCTTTTCACTAAGCTAGAGTGAATGGATGCTGTTTAATTTCTAAATAACCTTTCAAGAATAGGCAATTAAAGTGATGGCTTTTTAACGTTATAACCTGTTTAAAGTCGTGCTGCTAAATCAGCTTATGTTTGCTGCTGCTTCACAAGAGGGAGTTGCGTATCCCACGCCCCTGCACACAGTGTGCGCATAAATCCACAGGGTCTACAGTGTCACCAGGGTGGCAAAGGCAGTAACAGAGAGAAAGCGAGATGTTTATTATACTCTTAATATTCTGAACTGAAAGTAACCATTCCGATTTGCATTCCTATTCTGTATATTTTACCCTATATTATGTTTCTTCAATTTTATTTCTTCAATTTTTAGATTGATTTTAAGATACCATTGATTAATGATAAGATTTGTAGCTTTTTTCAGTGGAGAATAAACTACCATTTTAAGTGAACACATTGATTTTTAAGACTTTCTAATTTAAAATGTTATAATACGAAAAATTGAACACCCTAGAACCAGAGAAAGTATATTACATATTTTCCATGTCTCCAAATTTTTAGGCATACAAAACATGTTAGTTTTATTTATGAGATTCTTTTCTTTTAATGTGAAGTTTTCAGTTTATTTTCTCCCTTAAAAATAAGTATGTCTTTGATTAACCACTGGATCCCCCTGCTGTGGAATCTTTTATTTGCTAGCTACCACTCCTACAGTCTTCTGTCCTAGGACATCTTCAACTATGAGCATCTACCTGGGGACAGCCAGGTAGATGATCCACAGCATCATATCGTGTATGCATATGACTTAACACAAATTCAGCCAGATGAGTTAGGTCAAAAAAAAAGAGGGAAGAAAATAAGTTTACAGTAAATAGTGCAGGTGATTCTGCCCGTGATTTCACCCAGGTAACATGACCAGGAGCCTGCGCTCTGGAGTTGAGTGAGTGTTGGTCCCTCATCCTGTCTTGTTACTGGGATGCTTTCTATAGCACAAGTATCTTGGCAATGCTGAGCGTTATACTAACATTTAAAGATGTAGTAGTATTTTTTTTAACCTTACGGCTCCAAAATATTTACTTGGTCTCAGCTGAAGAAAAACACTTTTCTGACCATGGAGGAATTTGAAGACATTCCTTCGTAGGTGACTACCTGATTTGTAGGTCGTGTTAGGAGATATCCAAGGGTAATTCTGACTGTAATTTTTGTTTAATGCTCTAAATTTAGAACTTACCCTCTATGTAAGATGCAACTCTACTTTTCTGGATAAAACAGCACTGAGCTCAAGTCTTCAGTAAGGATGACACATTTTTTCTTTCCATGCAGAAGATCTACGTAATTTAATCTTACTGTTAGGTCTTGTTCAGTTACCTTCGAATTTTTGGCAGTGTGGTTAGAACATTGAAAATTTAACATAATTGGATACTTAATTTGCTTTATAAATCTCTTAAATCAAATAAATTAAGCCACTGATAGTCTTTTTTATGATAGTAATTCAAATGTACTGTTAGAATTTTATTTTTTATGTTTACTTTATGATTAATAAGAATGATTAGTTGGTTCAGAAATTTTTTAGGTTAAACTATATTTTCATCTGTGATTGCCTTTTACCCAGTTGTTTTCTCTCTCTTTAAACAGATAAGCAATTTAAAGAAAATTTTGAAAGGAATCCTGGATTACAATCATGAGGTAAGGAGTTTTTTTCTTTCTGCTTGGAAGTATTACTGTAGGGTAGTTTAATCTTACAATATTTTACAGCAGTTTCAAGTAAAGGAAATATTACCTTAATATTAATAATCAGCTTTATCTTCCATTGTATGGTCTCTAAGATGTTGGTTCAAAAAGCTGGTTCACCAGCTATTAGGTGATGACTAGATAATCTTTTTCACTCTAATATGGATAGTTTGTGAGTGGTTACTCATTTATGTTAAACTTGCCCTTCTGCTGTCCATTAACTCTCTCCTTTCTTCCCTTACTCGTGAAGGTGGCTTAGGGTCCACGCATACTTACTAACAAGTCCTGTGCCTACTTCCATTTTATTCCTCGGCAAACCCCTATCCCTAGATGAACTCAGTTTATCCTCTGAGTCTGCATCAGAACGGTCAGGATATCGCTGGGGGAAAAAATCAGGCAGTGGAACTAGTTTTACTTTAAATTTCATGATCGCAGATGTCAAGTGGACACAACATAGCCTAGAAACACCTGTGTTATTTCCTTACTGTTTTTTCCCGACAAGCTTACGTGCATTTAAACCTACATCTATACTTACGTTATCTGTCTTCACCTCAGTATGTGACTCTGCCGTCCACCCTACTATTCAAGTCCAAAGCCTACAGATCATCCTGCAGTCCTTCCTTCATTTGCTATCATCAGCAAGACCTATAGTTAAATCTCCAAAATACAGTTTTCTCTGTTTCCGCTGCCACCACCCTCTACCGAGCCATCACCAGCTTTTGCTTAGATTACTCACAGAGTGTGCCCTGATTTCACTCCTGCCCCGCTACAGTCTATTCTCCACTCTCAAGCCAGGATGATCTTTTAAAAAGGAGAATTTACGTCACTCTCATCCTCCAAGTCATCTTCCATGGTTTCCCGTCGCATCGAGAATCAGATCCACACTTCTTACTCGGAGCCACCGGATACCGCGTGACCCCTCTCACCTCCTCTTTCCCTTCTCCTTCCTTACCCATCACACTACAGCCACATTCATCCTGCTCCTGTGCTTTTAGGATCTTCTTTTTTCACTGTAGGGTTATCAGGCAGAAACCTACCCATTTGTCTAAATGTGTCATTTCATTTGGGGCCAGTTTCCCCATGAAGGGCGCCTCCATTCTCTTTCCTTATGTGGGTGTCCTGTTATCAGTATTTTGGAGTCAAACGGAGTGAAGGTGGCGGGGGTGGGGGGAGTCTTCCTGTTGTGGGCATGAACCTATATTGAACTTCTGCTCTTTCTGGTGCCCCCTGGTTCAGAACCTCTCAGGGTCTACTTCTCTGGAGAGTGCACATCCATTCTTTCTGGGGGAGGTGGAGGGGTCAGTAGTACTCAGTTTCTTTGCTCAGTATACATACCACATACCAGATGAGGGGCTAAGTTGGTGTGACTCAGGATAGTTATGATTTACGTATGGGAGGTATAAATAGAAATTGGGAGTGAGATTGGCTTAACTGCTCTGCTCTTAACAGTGAGTTTCTGGTGCTGACAGACTAACCTCTATCAAGTATTTTATTTGGTCATATAGATGTCAATGCAATTCTCATGTTTTCATCTGTGTCCAGATTTTAGGGCAGCAAATCAATGACTTTACTCTCCCTGACGTGAACCTTATCGGGGAGCATTCTGACGCCGCGGAGCTGGGGAGGATGCTCCAGCTCATCTTAGGCTGTGCTGTCAACTGTGACCAGAAGCAAGGTAACTTATCTGATGTTAGTGTATGCATGTAAAGTGATTAAGGAAAGTAACACACGCTGTATATTTTATATATAAATCACACGTACCAACAATAACATCTTAAGGCCCCCCACAAAGTATGCCATTTCTATGATTTTTGCTAGTAATCTGTTTTCAAGCTTAAAAGAGTTTTACAGGTTAGAATAAATTTGATTATGATGATGTTCTTCCCCTCTCTGCAAGACTGCATAATTCTTTGAGTAGATTATTTTTAACTACACTGAATGTAATGAAGTTTACTGTTAATTGGACAAGGTCCAGCCAAATTAATTAATAATTAATTAATAATAGTCAGTTCAGCTATAGGAATGTAAAGATCGATATTGTAGATTGCACATGCAAAGGGTTTACTTCACAAAGATTTACTGAATTCGTGCATCGCGCTGGGGCTTGGAACACAGTGTCAGACAAGACTGATACAGGACCTGCCCTCACGGAACTTGCACTTGAGTGGGGTGGGCATTTCTAAGTAGAACCCTTGACTTTAAAAGGCAGATGAAAAATTATTTAATGTAGTTCATTGAATTCAGATAAGAATTTCTTATGTATTTATTCTGTTAGGAGATTCATCAGCTCTTGGAGATGTGTAGCTGTTAAGAGTTGGCTAATTATTTATTACAGGGTGTGCATAGGAGAGGACAAGGTTGTTACCTGTATCCGTCGTTCTGTGGGAAGGCAATCGAAACATTTGTTGAGCTTCTCACACAGACCAAGTGTTCTGTGTAACACCTAGCTTGAGGTTTTCCCTAAAAGTTACATAAATGATGAAAAATTTGAACAGGATTTTAACCTCTCACTGTCCAGAGGGCATGCTCTGGTCTCAGGAACACAGCAGAGAGCCTGGATCAGATGCACTTCTGAGTTGCCGAGTGTTACCTGTCACTGCCCTGGGGGCCCGGCCTGTTTCCTCATCTGCAGAGGGAGGGCACGACAGCTGGTCGTCGTGGGGAGTCGGTGAAACGGTGTGTGTGTTTGCTTCGTAACCCGTAGCGCACCGCAGACACAAGGGCTCTGTGTTTAGAGGCTGTTTCTCAGTTCCTAGAAGTGAGGCATTGGCTCAGTGTGCGTTTCTCTTGGCTATCTGACTTGTCAAATTGGGGCACACAAGTGGTGGTGTATTTGAAAAAGCAGAGATTAGCAGTAAAAACGCACTAAAAATAATATTTACCGAGTTCTCCCTCCTGCCTGGTTAACAGAACAAACAGCACTTTTTACAAGTTAGGAAACTGAGACTCCTGAGTATTGTTTGCCTTGCCCAAGATCTCTTGCCCGTGAGAGGCTCGCGAGGACAAAAACGCGTGTCTCCCACGTTAGAACTAAACGCTCTTTGTACTGAGCTGAGCTGTAGGCTTTGGACCTAGACGCTCACTTTGCAGGACAGACTCCCAGGCGTAGCCCAGCTCATTCTCCACGGCCTCCTGCATCTGCCAGTAATCATACGTACTTGGATTTTGGACTTTTAAGATGGAACTTTTTTTTTTTTTTTTTTTAACTTTTCAAAACTAGTACATTAACGCGGTTCTCATCATCATTTTATCATCCAGCATTTTACGGTGTTCGCGGGGAAGGGCCTTGACGTGGCAACACCGCTTCTTAACTAACGCTTCCCCTCTCACACCTGACTAACCTCCGCCCCCTGTCCCCGTCACACCCTTCACACCCACGGGGCTGTCGTCCGTCTTCCTCCCATGACTGGGCCGCTGCCTCTCCCCACCATGTTCACAGTCTTTCATTCCGATCCCGGCTGTGCCAGCTGCTCTGTAGCCTGGGGATTCTGTGCTTGGTGCCTCGTACCCAACGCTCGTAGGACGCGCCTCACTAACAAACCAAACAAACAAAAAGTTCAGCTCAGACTAAAGGGATTCTTTGTTTTTTTTTTTTAAACCGGAAAGTGGTTAAGTTATGATGCACACTATTCCTGCTTTGGGCCTAAGAACGGTGCCTGTGGTTTAAGGGTGTAGTGTGTACTTGCATGTGCATCATTGATTGGGTACCAGCAGCCTTATGACAATACTTCCTTAAAAACATGCTTTGTTTAACTAAAAGCTTTGGCGTTAACAGCCAGAATGTCGTAATTTAATAGTACTGTCAAAATTCTTTTTTTTTTTTTTTTAAACAAGTTACCTGTCAAGCAAAGGACTACAGTTTGGCATTCCAAATCCATGAGTTTCTTGCCAGTAGGTCACTGTAACGATTGCACAGTAAGACTCTTTCATATAACATTAGAGTGCTGAGACTATTTTTTTTGGTGTTTTTCTGGGTATAGGGTGGAGAGAGGCAGGTTGAGGCTATAATTTCCTAATGACTTTACGTTTTAAAATGTTTCTTATCGGGTGGGGATGAGGGTGGGATGAATTGGGAGATTGGGATTGACATGTATACACTGATGTGTATAAAATGGATGACTAATAAGAACCTGCTCTATAAAAAAAATAAAATAAAATTCAAAAATTCAAAAAAAAGTTTCTTATTAAAATATATTTACCGTATTTGTTGAAATCCAGCTGGCCTATTGATTTTTTATGCTTAATACCTGTTTTTTCATCTATTATTGGATTTGAAAATAATGAAAACTACTTCCAGGGCTTTATTTGGAAGGCAAGAAATTTTTGTTTTTTCAACTTTGTCACTAGGAACGGCTAAGGGAGCCTTCTCTTTTTCGGCATTGGTGAGGGTAAGGTTGATGAAATTGATGCTTTAGCTTATTAGAGATTTGGGTCATTATTTTAAAGCCCAGGGTTACACAGTGTTTGTTTAACTATAGCATCAGTCTCTATCTTAAATTCACCTTAATTCTTTGTCCTGAGCAGGTCTCAGTTTCCCTAAGTTTTTTTTTTTTTAATTGTAGAAAATATTAAGGTAGAAATTATACACAATTCAATACTTTGATGTCACATAAGAATAAAACACAGACATCAAAGTTTTATAACATGTAGCAAAGAATAATGTGAAAGATTTTTAGATTTTAGGAATAGTAATACAGAGTCCTTTCCATTCTGGCCTTAGGCTGTACCGTTTCATTGTTTTACATTCCCGAGATCCTCCATTCCTGTGACCTTTAGCTGGAGCCTCAACTTTATGAGGGGGGCAGTTATTTTTAAGGAAGGATAAAGAATGTGATTTTCAGCCTTTACTTTACCTATGACACATGTATTTAACCATATACGAGGAATTCCGAGGAAGAATCAAAACACAGGAAACTTCTTTTCAGAATTCATGAAGTGTTAGCCTTTACTCCCTTGATTGTCTATAACTTGAACACTGACATTCCAGGTTGTTCTTACTTTCAGAGTACATCCAAGCCATCATGATGATGGAGGAATCTGTCCAACACGTTGTCATGACAGCCATCCAGGAGGTATGTTGGACCTTTGTGCTTACAGTTTGTGAGAAGTTAAAGGAGCAAACATGAGTTTAAGTAATTGAAGTAGAAATCTTAAAAAGAGATTCTCCTACTCATTTTTTGAGAATTTTTTTCTTCACACTTATGCTATAGCTTGTCTCATTTTTATTTAAACGTTAAATGTTTATCTTGGAATTATAGATATTCTGTAACTATTCCTAATTTTTTTAAATGCTCTAATGAATTAGGAATAGTAGACTAATTCCTAAAGCCATTATGAATAATATCTATCTTAAATCAGCAGTCTGCCTCACACAAGTATTTGTTTCTTATTTGGAAGGAAATGGGTCTTCAACTCCAGCCAGACTCAAGGCAATTTCTAGATGAATATTTATTTGAAACTGTAGGAGGGGAAAAATGTTTTTTTCCTCTACCCTTTCAAGTTTTTAGCTGGAGCCTCTGTTAAAAACAAACAAACAAATAAAAAACAGATTAACAATAGAAGAGCATACAAATGTACTTAAGTTTTACACAACACAGGAGGCTTCATAAAGAAATGAAGATCAAAGAAGTGTTTCTTTTTTTTTTTTTAATTATTTTATTTATTTATTTTTGGCTGCGTTGGGTCTTTGTTGCTGCGCGCGGGCTTTCTCTAGTTGCGGCGAGCGGGGGCTACTCTTCCTTGTAGTGCGTGGGCTTCTTACTGTGGTGGCTTCTCTTGTTGCGGAGCATGGGGTCTAGGTGCGTGGGCTTCAGTAGTTGCGGCACGCGGGCTCAGTAGTTGTGGCTCGTGGGCTACAGAGCACAGGGTCGGTAGTTGTGGCGCATGGGCTTAGTTGCACCACGGCATGTGGGATCTTCCTGGGCCAGGGATCAAACCCGTGTCCCCTGCATTGGCAGGCGGATTCTCAACCACTGCACCACCAGGGGAGCCCAAAGAGGTGTTTCAACCTGAGTGTTTTGATGCTGGATTTGGTGAAAAGTGGAAAGTCTCGTGGAAAAATGTGATAGGGCGAAAAACGGCAAGTCCTGTTTGTTCAGATTCCTTCCGCATCCCTCTGACTTTGGAGATACGGATACTCCTTTCCTCTGAGTATAGGGAGGGCGCCTCTCACGTGAGGGACTTAAGACCTGCTTCAGAGGAAGGTCAGAAAATCTTTCCTGTCCCTGCTGTTTCTCAAATTCCTTCAGCTTGAAACATTCAACATGCCAAGCTGCCATATTTGGGGGTAGCATGTCCTGAACTCCATCAGGTGTCAGGCTTAGAACTATAAAAGTGAAAATGATCTTAAGATGGGAGAATTTTTTAATCATAGAAGTAATGGAAGAAACCTTTAAGGGAACTAAAATAGTATAGAACGTAAGTAACTAACAGAAAAAAATGCAACAGACAAACATGAAAAATGCTGAATGCAAATTAAGATAAAGTGTTTCCTTTTTTATTTTACTTTTTTAATTTTTTATTTAAAAATTTTTTTAACATCTTTATTGGAGTATAATTGCTTTACACTGCTGTGTTATATAACAAAGTGAATCAGCTCTATGTATACATGTATCCCCATTTCTCCTCCCTCTTGCGTCTCCCTCCCACCCCCACTTCCTATCCCCGCCGCAGGTGGTCACAAAGCACCGAGCTGATCTCCCTGTGCTATGAAGCATTTCCTTTTAAATCCGACCAACTGACTATGAATCCAGCAGTTCCCACTACCTCCTCAGATTTGATTATTTGCTGAAATGACTCATAGAACTCAGTAACAGTGACGGTTTATTACAGCAAAAGGATACGAATCAGAACCAGCCCCCCACCCCCCGAAATGGAGGCCTGGGAGGGTCCCAAACTCAGTCTCTGTTGTCCCCTCCCCGTGGAATCAAGACATGTCACCCTCCCAGCACATTACTGTGTGACAACACACACAGAGCTGCCACCCAGGGAAGCAAGCTCACCTGAGCTTTCATGTCCAGCGTTTTGTTGGTGTTTCATTTTATAGGTGTGATTGGTTGGATCATTGGCCACAAGGTTGAACTAAATTTCCAGCCCCTGTCTCCTCCCCAGAGGCCAGGCTGATAGCAAATGGCTCAAAGCCCCAACCTTCTCATATGCGGTTGGTTTTCCTGGCGTCACCAGCCCCCAACCAGAGTCATCTCCTAGCTTAAACTATCTAGGTACCCACCATGAATAACAAAGACACTCAGCAGAGAAATCCCAGAGATTTAGCGGCTACCTCCCAGTCACTCACTGGGGACAAAGGATTAGCCAAATTCACTATTATGCAGGACATTTCAGCAAAGCAAAGCTTTTAAGAGAGGATCAGTTTGTCAGTCAGCACTGATGGTAGGAGGGTAAACTAACAAAATGATGGTCACCCAAGCAAGATATGAGTTTAATTTGCTCTGAAGTGGTCATGGGCTGGCTCCGTAGGCATCAGGGACGCAGCTTTCTTGCATCTTGTTGTCTGCCATCCCTACTGTGTGATTCCCACCCCGTGGTCAGCCGTGGCTGTTTGGCTTCCAGCCCTCACATTCACATTCCAGCCAGCAGGCAGGGCTGAAGGAAGGTTCTCCGCTTCCTCTTAGTAAACTTCCAGGAATTCTCACTCCTGTTATCCAGCTGTTACTCACATTGCCACACAGGGAAGCTGGGGAATGTGGTCTTTTTTCCAAGTGGTCATGGACCCAGCCAAAATTTGAGGATTCTGTTACTAAGCAAAGACAGGAAAAATAATAAGGGGGCCACTAACTGTTCTGCCTTACTGTAGTTGATCCTGTAATTTCACTTTTAGGAATTTATTCTGAGGAAATCTGAAATAGAGAGATGGATAGTGATAATCGTACTGGCAAGCGTTTATCTACACCTACTATGTGCTGATGATGCTGGTACTGGCTAACGCAGTACATTTTACGTGCATATTCATTTTGTTTATTTGGTAAATACTTATCGAGCACCTAGAATGCAGTAGGAGCTATAGGAGGCCTTCAGGATACAACTATGGAAAAGATAGACATGGCCTCTTGTCTCACAAAGTGTGATCTAAAGGGAAGAATGGCCAAATGAGCAATTCAAATACATCCAAAGCATTCAGAATGAAAAGTGCCGTGATGGGGAAAAGATAGTAGGACCTCAAAGGAGTGTGTCCCTCAGCGTGGGGATGCTGGGGAAGGGTTCTCAGAGAATGCGGCGTCTCGTCTGAGCACTGGAGGAGGAGAAGAGGTCAGGAAGGGCACACACTTGCGGTCCAGGAGGCAGCCGCATGGCGCGGGGAGGTGTCGGAAGAAGCCTCAGCAGGCGCGGGGGGTGTGGGTGCTAGAGGCAAGGCAAGAGCCGTAAGGCCAGTAGGACGCTGAGCAGCTTTGTGGAAAGAGCTGGAATTTTGGAAACCAGTGAAGTGCTTTTTAAGGAGAAAATACACTGAAGTCTGTATTTGAGAAAATCCAGGCAGTGAGAAGAATGGATTGGAGGAAAACAAGGCTAGAACAAGGGCGAGCAGTTGAGACCTTAGTAATTATCCGGTGAGGAACGATGGAAGCCTGAACTAGGTCGTGGCGGCTGGGTGGAGAGAAGTGGACAGGTTTGAACCTTGTCAGAGCTTTACTTAATAGGCTTGGTGACTGATTGGGCCGTGGAGGAGGACGGGGTGGCTGGATAGAACTGTGGAGTTGAGGAAGGGCTTTTGTAAGATGATGGTCTGTATGTCTTTCTTCAGGTGCAGCTGACTTTGATTTTTTTTTTTCTGTTGTGGTAAAATACACATAACATAAAATTTACCATTTTCAAGATTATTTTGTAGCATGTGTCAATATCTAGTTCCTTTTCGTGGCTGAATGGTATTCCATGGTGTGGGTGTGCCACATCTTGTTTATCCAGTCATCATTTGATGGACGTTTGAGTTGTTTCCACCTTTTTGGTATTGCGAGTAGTGCTGCTGTGAACCTGAGTGTACAGGGTTGTTTTGAATACCTGTTTTTATTTTATTTTTTAAATAAATTTATTTATTTGTTTATTTATATATTTTTGGCTGTGTTGGGTCTTCGTTGCTGCATGCGGGTTTTCTCTAGTTGCGGTGAGCAGGGGTTACCCTTCGTTGTGGTGCTCCAGCTTCTCATTGCGGTGGCTTCTCTTGTTGCGGAGCACAGGCTCTAGGTGCGCGGCTTCTGTAGTTGTGGCACGTGGGCTCAGTAGTTGTGGCGCACGGGTTTAGTTGCTCTGCGGCATGTGGGATCTTCCCGGACCAGGGCTCGAACCCGTGTCCCCTGCATTGGCAGGTGGATTCTTAACCACCAGGGAAGTCCAAGCACCTGTTTTTAATTCTTTTGGGTATATACCCAGAAATTGAATTTCTGGGTCACATGGTAATTCTATGTTTAACTTTTTGAGGAAGTGCCAGAACGGGTGTGTTTTCCACGGGTGTGTTTTCCACGGGTGTGTTTTCCACGGGTGTGTTTTCCACGGGTGTGTTTTCCACAGGTGCTGCACCGTTTCACATTCCCACCAGCAATGTGCTAAGAATTCTAATTTCTCTCCCTCATTGTCAACCCTTGTTATTGTCCATCTTCTTGATCTTAGCCATCCTAGTGGATGGGAAGTGTTTTCTAATTGTGACTTACTTGTATTTCCCTAAAGACTAACGATGTTGAGCATCTTTTCATATGTTTGTTGGGCATTTGTATATTATCTTCTTTGGAGAAATGTGATTGGTAATCAAGTAAATGATAGTCTTTTAATTCTTTAAATGCTAATAGGAAGAAGCCACAGGAAAGAGCAAGATAGAGGTTGAGATAACAAGAGAGAGGATGATAAATAATAGTACAGGGTCTCTGAGAAGCTGGGAAGAGACAGGGTTGAGAGTGTATTACAACAAGATTGAAGAAGGAAAGGATGGGTATGAATGCTGCCAGTTTTGTAGGTTAAGGTACAGGAAACTGGGGAATTTCTTATCTGGAGGCAAGGTTTTCTGATGAAGAGTAGTGGGGAGTTGGTGAGGTTTGAGAAGTAGGAAAGGTTTGGAATAATCTCTAAAGGGAATAAAGAGACTGCTGATGGGGGAAGCATAGCTGCACTTTGGGGGCAACTTTGAAGGCCCAGCTGAGATTGGAAACTATGTATTATGTTTTATGGTTTAAAAAATATTTACTCTCTCAGTACTTAGCAGTCAGGATATATGGCCAGAAGAGATAGGCAGCTGGATTGGTCTTGGATTGAGATTTTGCCCCGGAGAAGGTATTAAGGTAAGAGAATCGATTATATTGACAAAGTCATCACAATAATAGACCATGAAGTCTAGGCCAGAAAGAGAAGGTAACTGATTAAACAGATGATGAACTGCGTAACCTAAAGTACGGAGTGGGGAGATTTCCAAAAATAAGATGATGATGCTGGCAGAAGAAAGAGGAGTAGGCTTCAGGCAGGCAGAACGGTTACGTTCACCGTGGAGTCTAAGCAAAGTGAGGAAGAATGAACGTAAGATGGTGGGTTGTCAGTGAAAACCAGCGAGGACGTCGGGAGGTATAGGGCCTGGAAACCTCGTCGAGGTGGACATCCTAGCTGGGATTGACTGGGAGGAGGCTGTGTTCAGGGGGTCTTATTCACAGGTGCTGCTGTGTTGTGATAAGAACTAACATGTAACAATGGGGACTGGAAGAAAATAGCTCTACTCCCGTCTGCGCCCCCCGCACCCCCCGAGTTAGATCCTTCCTCTCTGAGTGTCTGTCACAGCCCTCGTCACGTCACACTGAATTTGTCTTTCTTACTTGAGCTGTGTGAAACCCATGGCACAGGTAGCTTCTTGAATAGCTCAAAATTATAGACGTGGTTATTTCTGGATGGTAGAATAATGGGTGTTTTCTCTTTGTATTTCTTCTGAATTTTATCTTCTCTACATTGGGTGTTAGTTTTTTACTTGGAAGAAAAATCTTTTGAACATCTTTTTATTAATATTCTTACAATAAAAGCACAAAAAATTGAAGCCAGTATTCTTTTACTCTTTCTGAGATTTGTTTCCCTCCTAATTATGCTAAGGGACCTTCACTCTTGTCATGACATTCATAGAGAGCAGTGGTTCTCAGACTTCAGTGTGTGGTGCTGGGCCCTAACCCTAGCGTCTCTGATTCAGTCAATCTGGGCAGGGACCCAAGAATTTGCATTTCTGACACGTGCCTAGGCAATGCTGCTGTTGTTGGTTTGGGGACTTCTCAGTCAGTGTTGAGAACCACTGATGCAGAGGAAAAGGTACAGCTGAGCCTAACATTTCAGTCCTTTAGAGAGTGGAGTGAAGGCTGAAATGACAAGATCTCCCAGTAGTCTCTCCCCACGTTTCTAATTGTCCCTCTCTTTTGTCCTTCAGACAGAGCATAAGAAGGAAACAGGAGAAAATGGGGACATTTGAGTCTGCCCCTGACATTGGTCACAGTCAGAATTTTACCCCTTCTCCCCAAACCCTCACACACCCTCTGGATCTTCTCTGTGTGCAACACAAGGGTGAGAGAGGCTGAGACCTAGATTCGTGTGTATGTGCGTGTCATCACTGAACATTTGCGGTTAATTTAGGCTGATATTGATGTGACCCACGTTTATTCTTCAGAAATAGTTACTGAGTGTTACTGTTTTTTTTTTTTAACTGAAAAGTCAATATTTTAAATATTTAGCCACATTTTAACTTAAAGACTTGTCTTTTTAGTGGTAAGGATAAGTAATACTTGAGTCTCATGACTGGCCCTGCTGTGAAAATGCATACCAGAATTACACGTGTGATTTTAAGTGAAGGCTAATCCTGCAGCAAAACAAAGCTCCAGGCTGAAGAGCTTCAGTGTCTAGGAAAATGTTCCTTTTACATTTGTGATTTCATTGTAATTTTTATAATTCTATGGCAGCTGGGTGTTCATGTTCGTTGTTGTAAGTGTATTATATAGAATGTCACTTTTTTCTCGTGGTTGTAATCATTTAAATCTTAAATTTCAGCTGATGAGTAAAGAGTCTCCTGTCTCTGCTGGGAATGATGCCTATGTTGACCTTGATCGCCAGGTACCCGATCTTGCATTGTTTTTATCCACGCAGAGATTAAAGGGTGAACTTTAGATATTAATGAAAAGGATTTTTCAGTTGAAATTGCTTATGAAATATATTGGTATAATTCTTTATTTTTTACCTAAAATTCAAGAACTTAAGCCACTTTACTAATGGATATTACACACTTGTAATTAAATTTGTAATTTGTAATTAACATATTATTGCACAACCCACTTTAAAATAAATTAACCTCTTTAACTTACTATAATTCATGTTTTCTAGTCATGGTTTTTCTTTTTCCATTAGTGATATCTTTCTGTATGCCACGTTTAACACAATAGTTGCAGTCCTGGAAAATGGCATGCATTTAATCCTGTGATTTATTTATAATACAAAAGATATCTTACCTTTTATTTCATGTTATTCTTCCATTGAAGAAGTCTCCTCTACCCTTCATCTTTGTGAAGAAGTGAACTGTCTGGTTTTCACTGACCGCCCATCATCTTAGTTCATTCTTCCTCACTTTGCTTAGACTCCACGGTGAACATTACTGTTCTGCCTGCCTGAAGCCTACTCCTCTTTCTTCTGCCAACATCGTCATCTTATTTTTGGAAATCTCCCCACTTCATACTTTAGCTTACACAGTTCATCATCTGTTTAATCAGTTACCTTCTCTTTCTGGCCTAGACTTCATGGTCTATTGTTGTGATGATTTTGTCAAAATAATCGATTCTCTTACCTTAATACCTTCTCCCGGGCAAAATCTCAATCCAAGACCAATCCAGCTGCCTATCTCTTCTGGCCATATATCCTGACTGCTAAGTACTGAGAGAGTAAATATTTTTTAAACCATACAACAATTGTGTTGAAATACATTAGCTATTTATTTTAACAATTGAACCCCTGTTCCTCTAGCACATATATATTTTACCAAGGTGAGATTTCTCAGTTATTACAGAATCAACATTACCAAGAACCAGGTATCCCTAGGAGATGTATAAGAAAACTTGATATGAGTAAAGAACCCATTTCCAGGTACAGAAAAGACAAGACTCAGGACGAAAAGATGTCTGCAGTTGGAAGAAACCCTTCTTTTGACTCGTGCAGAAGGGTTCTTGATTTCTCCCTGCCCCACAGAAAGAACACGGGGAAGCGTTTAATTCTGTATTGTACATGCGCGATCATTCGTTGTTGCCACGTCATATTGTGATGTTCACTGTAGCTCTTTGCTTCTACCCAGCTGAAGAAAACTTCAGAGGAACTGAATGAAGCTTTGTCGGCCAAGGAAGAAATTGCTCAAAGGTGCCATGAGTTGGATCTGCAGGTAAGAGATCTGGTTTTGCACCACCTGTTTGCAGCACGGCTCTGCATCCCACCATGTGCCCTGGGCCCCACGTGTGGTACAGTTTGGCTGTAACACAGCCCTAGTTCGAGAAGAAAAAGGAAACAGAGCCTGGAAAAAGAGTGCAGACTGAACAAAGGTCAGAGTTTTCCTTCCTTCTCACAGCCCCATCAAATTCGTAATAAATGAATGTAAAATGGGATAAGCCCACAAGAAAAGAAGAGCAAGAGGAGAGAGATCGGCTCTCAGGAGGGCTGGGGGAGACTTTTAAAAGCCCTGATTTGTAGCGTTTTCCAAGTTCCATGGTATAAACACTGTCACAGGGACCAATTCCGACTGTTAATGGTTTAACAGTCGGCTCGCCAGACTCCCGAATATTTAGCAAGCAGCTCGGTTATAGCCAGCAACAGCACACCACTGCTCATCATCAACCTCAGAAGGCCAAAAGGCAGTTGGATAAAGTGCCAAACGGCCTAGAAGGAGTAAAGAATGCAGTGGCCAAGAACACCTACAAAGGGGGAGGGAGCTGCTGTAGCTGAACCCCAGAGAGCCCCCATGCTTGGTGGAAGGCTGCAGCGAGGTGTAATGGGGTCTTCTGTAGGTGAGCTCAGCCCCATTGCCCGTCACCCACTGCAGATGCCCTGACCTGTAGCTGGTTTCTCAATCAGAGGGTTCTCTTCTAAAGAATTTAAGCAAACAGAAGTACAGGAGGTTAGACTGAGTATTAGTATTGCAGGGTAAGGCCTTTTCATTTTGACCTTTCTGGATTCTCTGATTTACAGAAAACCGATTCTTACATGTGAGGAAAATCTGCGTAACAAAAAAGAGAAGGGTCAAGATAAACAGGAAACTAGCCCTAGAGGAGGTGGAGAAATTGGGGTAGTAGAAGAGATTTTTCTTTTTAATTTTTTAATACCCTCGTGAAATTGGTGAAGATATCGCATCTATAAAATAAGGACAAGATGCTATTTTAAAAAGAAAAAGTCAGAGATAAGTAACACTAAAAATAGAATTGTCAAAATAAAAAAATTCAATAGACTAGTTAAAAATAAAGTTGAAGAAACCTCTCCTAAATTAAAAGACAGAAAATAAGAAATAAAATTGTTTGTCTGGGATTTACCTCAAAATCAGGGAGGAGGGGGGAGCGGCTGGAAGTCCAGATGGGTGCACAATTGGCCATGTTTTGATACTTGTTAAAGCTGGGTAGTAGGTACACAGGGTTCGTGATATTTTATACTAGAAGCATTTTACCTTGAATGGCGTAAGAGTTGGTCATTGCTTTGGATGCAGATAGGAAGAAGTGTGATCAGAGCACACTTTCTGGGTTATGTAGTAAATACTATTTACCTAGTCATAATGTTAAGTGCTGTTAATTGCTTTTCAGATTCTAAAATTCAGCTATACACAAATGCAGTATTTTACAATAACGATAAATAAGAGTTGGTTGTTTTTATGAGCAGGATATAAATATTCTGTTTGACGGTGTAACGTTCAAGTCGTGCACTGGGATTGGCAGACTGCAGCCGGCCCTCTGTCTTGTGAGTAAAGTGGTAGCGCAGGCGGGCTTGTTCCTTGATGTGCTGTCTCTGGTGCTTTCACGCTGCAGAGACAGGGTTGAGGACTCGCCACGAGACCTGTGGCTCTGAAAGGCTCAGCCGTTCGCTGCCCTGTTCCTTACGGAAGAGTTTACCAGTCCCTGGTGGGAACAGATCGCAGAGCGAGTGGGGGGGCTGCAGAGAGGTTATGAGGAGATTGGTGGCAGCGCCGTGACACACTCAGCCCTGCAGAAAGCAGTCGTAACACAGGCATGTTGACGTGACCTCTGAGGTAGCGATGTGACCGTCACTGGTCTTCAGCATCCAGCCCTGCCTGTGGAGAAGCAGTGTTCTGAAAGTAAAGATGCGGGTGCTGGAGGTGAGCAGGAGAAGCAGGGTGAGGCAGAGAGGTGAGGGCCCGGCGGGGCCCCCCATGTTCTCGGCTCACCGCGAGGGAGCAGCAGGCAGTGCACGGCCGGCCGCTTCTCGCCATCCAGTCTCAGCTCCAAATCACGTGGTTTATCTGTCATGAAATATTCACTGGGCACTTAGGTGTGCCCAGTACTAACCTCAGCCTCCCTGGGAAGCTCCTCGGTCACCAGCCTACAGTCGTCCTCCAGCCTCTCCTCTTAGTCTTAAAATTTTTTCTTAATTAATAATAAGTTTATTTATTTATTTATTTTTGGCTGTGTTGGGTCTTCGTTTCTGTGCGAGGGCTTTCTCCAGTTGCGGGGAGTGGGGGCCACTCTTCATCGCGGTGCGCGGGCCTCTCACTGTCACGGCCTCTCCCGTTGCGGAGCGCAGGCTCAGTAGTTGTGGCTCATGGGCTGAGTTGCTCCGCGGCATGTGGGATCTTCCCGGACCAGGGCTCGAACCCGTGTCCCCCGCATCGGCAGGCGGATTCCCAACCACTGCGCCACCAGGGAAGCCGCTCCTCTTAGTCTTGCTTTAACCCTCTGCAGAACACTTTCACTCTAGGTCTCGCATGTGTTTGTTAGTTTGCTTTGTTTCTTAATATGATTTGTTCTTGTTTATATATTTACTATGATGGTTTGTTTAGAATATGTAACACATAAGAACTGTCTCTGCTTTTTCCATCGTGGTATCCCTTGCACCTAGAAAATTGCGCAGTGCCTAGCACGTGGTAGACCCAGGATGAGTATCTGAGTGAGCGAATGAGTGGGCACGTGATGGAGTGAAACAGGTCAATGAGTAGTTGTTCAAAATTGCAGAGGTGGCCAGTGAAAGGAGCAGGAATAGCGCCATAACTATTTGTGGAAACGGGGGATGCCGCAAGTGGCTCTCATTTCACATGTCAGAGGAGACAAGTCACTAGATCATGTGTAAGGCTGATAAATCAAGAAATAGTGGGTATAACATATTATTGAGAGATGTCAAGTCACAGCCAAAAACAATAAAATTAGGAACATTAAAACTAGTTGTGGGGCTTCCCTGGTGGCGCAGTGGTTGAGAGTCTGCCTGCCGATGCAGGGGACACGGGTTCGAGCCCCGGTCCGGGAAGGTCCCACATGCCGCGGAGCAGCTGGGCTCATGAGCTATGGCTGCTGAGCCTGCACGTCCGGAGCCTGAGAGGCCACACAGTGAGAGTCCTGCATACCACAAAACAAAACAAAACAAAACAAAACAAACCTAGTTGTCTCTTGGAAGTAGAAAAACTCAATGGGAAACTGTAGCTTTCCATTATAAGCCCCTTTGCTTAATTTGCTTTTTTTCTTAAATTGTGTTTATGTATTATTTTTAATTAGTCTCCTTGTTGACTAAAAACAATGCACAACGTGAGAGTTGTGAGTTAACTTTTCTTTGGGGCAAAATGAGGGCAGTAGCCCAGGAGACAGCGTCTCAGCTCTGAGGAACTACTCCGAAGCGGTGGGGTGGAGGTCAGTACGTATGTGATTTAGGTGAAGGGGGTGCGTGCAGTGAAGCACACGTTCTGGCAGAAGGTGGCTGCCAGTCTCGAGGAGCAGTTGTCCCCGTTGATGATTTTAGTGCTTTTCTAGATATGAGGAGATGCAAGAATTGGGCTCATAAAATCTTCTCCTGAAAATCTCTTAACTATCTGAAGACCTGTTCTGCCAGTTTTCCCAGAGCACAGGGGGCCTCCTTCCTGATCTCTTCCTGAACTCCTTTCGGGGGGCGTTACAGGTCAGCGGCTGCAGCAGCTCATGACTTAATCTTTGTGGAGGCAGATGGCAAGTGCCAATTTGTAGATGACACCCTTTTCTGTGTATGTGAAAAGGATTTCTGCCAAATATATTGAATTAAAATACTTTAGCAACATTTGCTAGTCTGGTAAGTCTGCTATTAAGGTGCTGCATTATGCACTCAGCCTTCATATAAATTGACCACATACCAGGCTATAAAGCAATTCCCAATAAAATTCAAAGAATCTGTGTCTTTAGATCATGCTTTCTGACCAAAGTGCAATTTAAGGTAGAAATTATTAACAAAGAAATGAGCTTTTAAATTTTAAAGCCTTAAATATTTATTTTCAAAAGAATGAAGGAGCAGAAATGAATGAAATAGACCAGTGGCCCGGAATCGAGCTACTGCTGTACTCTGAGAAAAGACTTGTGCGTTTATGGAAACCTGACGAGTTAGAGAGCTGGCATTTCAGACTCATTCATTTATTCAGCAAACATTGAGCACCCACTCCATTGAGCACCCACTGTTCTAGCTGCTGTCAATACAGTGAAGATAGGGGAAAACACAGAAGTGGATAAAACATCCCTGCCCCCAAGGTGCTTGCATGCGATAAAGAAGACAGACAGTGAACAGGATAAGAATACCGGTCTGTCGTGTGCTGCTGATAAGTATTCTAGAGAAAAGGGGACTCGGGGGGGGGCAGGGGGACCAGGTGGGAGGAACTAGTTCTGAGTGGGTTGTCAGCAGAGGCTGCCGGGGAGGCAGCGAGTTAGTAAATCCTAGAGGGTGGATAAGCGGCCTCCCAGGCTTCCCGCGAGGATCATCCAGGCTCAGCGCACAGGCCTGACGTGCGGGGCAGCTGGTGTCTCCGGGAGCACGAAGGTGAGGACAGCAGGAGTGAAGCCTGGGGAGAGGAGTCCGTCTGCAGAGGCCTGACAGGCCTTGGTACAGGCTGAGTAAATAAATGGGAAGCCATTGGAGGCTTGTGAGCAAAGACGTCCTGTGATCCGAGTTTTATTTTAATGGATTATGGTGGCTACTGGGTGGAGGTGAGGGCCAACTCAAGGAGACTAATTCAGAGGCCTTCACAATAATCAGGCAAAAAATTAGGTTGGCTTAAATCAGAATTGAGGGGTGGTGGTAAGAAGTGGTTGAAATCCGTTTGAAGGCAGAGCCGCTGATGTTTGCTGAAAGAGTGGGCGTGGGTGTGAGGACGAGATGGGACGGATCCTGCCTGAGCAAGTGGAAGGACAGAGTTAGCATTGCTGAGACGAGGAGGACAGTGGGAGGGCGGGGCGGGGTGTGGGGGAACGAGAGTCCCACCTGGACAGGTTAAATTCAGACGCCTAGTGGACATCCAGGTGGACGTGATACCCAGTGCAGGGTTCCAGGCTGGAAATAGAAACATGCGAGCTGTCAGTGAATAAATGATGTTGACCGCCCAGAAGCTGGAAGCCATCAGTGTATTTAGAAAGGAAGAGCCATGCGTGTGCCAGAGGCAGGGAGATGAAGACGGCTTGACTGGAGTAAAGAGGAGGCACACAGACCACGAGAGGGAGGTGTCCTGGGAGCCACAGAAGCCAAGATCAGCTGATCCTGAGGATGGTGGGGCAATAGCCCAACTGGAACAAGTTCCAGAGAAAACGGGAGTGGAGAGGGAGACTCAGAAATGGCAGGCAACTTCTGTGTTTACAGTTTTTTGAGATGTAGTTGACATACAACAAACTGCTCATCTTTAAAGTGTACAGTTCTAATACATGTTGACATGTATTCTAATACATGTCTAATACATGTCTACGGTTCTAATCCATGTTGACATGTATAAATGTGTGAAGCCATCACCACGATCAGGATAGTGAGTTCTCATGACTCTGTAATCCTCTTCCAGTCGTGGCTCTGCTTTCTGTCACTGTAGATTAGCTTGTATCTTCTAGAATTGCATATGAAAGGAGTCATACACAGTGTACTCTTTTTCTGCCTGGCTTCTTTCATTATTTTGAGATTCATTCATGTTATCGGTATTAATAGTTAATTCTTCTGTATTGTCAAATAGTATTCTGTTGTATGGATGTGCTGTAATTTATTTATCCATTCCCCTACTGGTCAACATTTGTTTTTCTGTATTACAAATGAAGCTGCTGTAAACATTCTACGTCTCTGTGTGGACATATGCTTTTAGTTCTCTTTGGTAAATAAATACCTAAGTGTAAAATGTCTGGGTTATGTGGTAGTTGCATGTTTAATTTTTTAGGAAAATACGAACCGGTTTTTCACAGCCTGTGGAACATTTCACGTGCTGACCAGGTGTGTGAAGCTCCCATCTGTTTTCAACTTTACCAACACTTGCTACAACCGGTCTCTCTGATTCTCGGCATTCTAGTGGGAGTGAGTGTATGGATATAACATTGTGGTTTCAATTTACATTTCCTTAATGAATAATCATGAGTGTCTTTTTGTGTGCTTAGTTGCCATTACGTATCTTCTTTGGTGAATTACCTTTTCAAATGTAAAATAAAGAATGAATTCTTGCTTACTCTTACATACTGCTCTGCCTGTGCGATATTCCAAAATAATGTCAGTGTTTTAAGTGGAGGTTGCTTGTACTTCTTTAAAAACAGGTTTTAATTCATAATGGTAATTCACAGGTGATTATGCAGATTCCAGTGCAATTGGAGAAAATAACCACTGTCTTCCTATATTCTAACAGGTTGCAGCATTGCAAGAGGAGAAAAGTAGTCTGTTGGCAGAGAATCAGGTATTAATGGAAAGGCTGAATCAGTCTGATTCTATAGAAGATCCTAACAGTCCAGCAGGAAGAAGGCATCTGCAGCTCCAGACTCAGTTAGAACAGCTCCAAGAAGAAACATTCAGGTAAGGGACAACTCACTCAGATCTCATTTTTTAAAATTTGGTAATGTCTCTTTTTTTAATATAAATTTATTTTATTTATTTTTGGCTGGGTTGGGTCTTCGTTGCTGCGTGCGGGCTTTCTCTAGTTGCAGCGAGCGGGGGCTACTCTGTTGCGGTGCACAGGGTAATGTCTTTTAAAGTTAAGAATATGGTGTTAGGACTTTCGGGTAACTGCAGACCAAGGAGGCTGTGCAATTAGCCACTTCCCAAAAGTCTTCCCACACGACATGAAATAACTGCTCATTTAGGAAAATCTATCAATGCTCACCCTCAATATGACTTGCAGACAGAATGCCCCAACTGAACAATAACTGTGAGTGAAAGGAAGGAAGCAAACACCAGCCCACCTCCATCCTGCCAGGCACTCTGAGGCAAGTAAAGGCAGACAGAGAAAAAAATCAGAGACAGAGGAAGAACTAGCGAAGGGGCCTGAGGGTGAGTTGGAGCAGTCGCTGGAAAGATTAAATTCACTCAAAATCGGAAATTACTTTAAAACAAAAAAGGAAATTAGATCACAAACTGCAGGGATAGGATTTCAAAGTAAGTGTGTCTTTTTAAAGGGCCAGATGCCAAAAAAATACACAGGCACGGAATTTAGAGATTGGTGCCCTTTCCAGAGCACAGTTTAAAGAAACACAAAGGCCAGGTGCGTGGGTTATAGAGACAAGCCTATTTAAAGGGCGAGCTGATGTAAAGGGGCGGTCTTCCAGACACATCTTCTGGGAGAGGAAAAGGCCAAAAAGAAAGAAGAGGGCCCACTGGCAATTGGATGGTGAAAGGGAAAAGAAGAAAAGGAAAAATTTGGTGTCCTGCAAGACAAAATAGAACCCCAAAGTTGAAGGACTTGGCAGTATGATAAAATATTGTGTTGTGATTTACTAGAAAACATATCCTGGCCTGTTTCTTACCCAACCATAGATTTTCAGTGTCAAAACTGGGAGAAGTTAAATATCAATTAGGTTTTTTTTACTTGTGCAGTGACTCAGTCCTTTGTTTCCCCATGAAATGTTTCTGCATTTTTTTCTTTTTTTGGCCTTGACAGGAAAAAATAAAAAATTTTTCTTAGTCTTCTCAGAAACCTTAGAAAAACAATCCATCCCCTATGGTCTACATCTGTGGTTCAGCGTGTGATCCGAGGACCCTCTCAGAGAGTCTTCAGGGCCCTCTCTTTTCCAACCACATTTCTGTGCTTGGCTGGATCTCCTTCATATACCTCAGCTAAAAAACCATCACAGCAGACCAGTGTAGAAACAGCTATGGGAACCCAGCTGTCTTCTACTAAACCAGGTGATTTGAGTCACAGAATATAAAAAATATTGCTACTCTTCTCACCATTTTTTGGTTTTAGAAAACAGTTATTTTTCATAAACAGTATGTTGTCTATATTAACATAATGGGTTTATTACTATTATTTTCAAATGACTGACGTCTCATTTATGAGTATTCTTTAAATAATTCCTGAATAAAATAGTAGCAAATTCAATCCAGTACTAAAGTAAGCTTTATCCCAGGATTGTTAACCTGTTGAGTATTATTAAACCTATTACAGTAACTATTAAATGTATTATAACTCCTCCAATCCATACGTTAAAGGAGAAAGAAAAATATAAAATAAGATTGGTACATGAAATTCTCAGTAAAGTTAAGAATGAAATGAGGATGAGTATTAATCTATTATTTGACGTTTTTCTAGACATTCTAAAAATCCTGGCTTTGCCACTTACTAGCTGTGTAACCTTGGGCATGCCTCCATTTTCTCTACTATAAGATGGTCTAATAGTATTATCTACCTTCTAGAATTTTCATGAGCATTAAATCAGTTTATATATATAAAGTATTTTGAGAATATTGCCTGGCACATAGATGCTATATAAGATTTCGCTGTTATTACTTTTCTAGAAAATGAAATAAGAAAAAGAAATGAGATTAAAATATTGGGAAGACAAAAAGTATCAATAAACGATGATTATTTGTAGATAATATGTGTGTCCACCCAGAAAATATAAGAGAATTAACTCAAAAGTTCTTAGGACCAATAAACATTTAACAAGGAGAGGGTAATGTAAGACTGCTGCATAGGTCATAAGTTTTTTTACCAATAACTAGTTAGTACCATCAGGAAAAACTTCCATTTATAAGTATTTAAGTGAAGAATAAAAAAAAAAATTTAAGTACGGGCTTCCCTGGTGGCGCAGTGGTTGAGAGTCCGCCTGCCGATGCAGGGGACACGGGTTCGTGCCCCGGTCCAGGAAGATCCCACATGCCACAGAGTGGCTAGGCCCATGAGCCATGGCCGCTGAGCCTGCGCGTCCAGAGCCTGTGCTCCACAACGGGAGAGGCCCCAACAGTGAGAGGCCCGCGTACCGCAAAAAAAAAAAAAAAAAAAATTTAAGTAATATGAAGGAGTTAGATGACAAAAACTTCTAAGTTATACATAAAACATAATACTGTGTGGAGAGAGAGAACATATTTTTAGGTGTTTTTAATGGAACATTATAAGAATGCCATTTTTTTCTTAACTTATATAATTTGAACTTCATTCCAATTCAAATTTTATGTTCATCTAGAAGTATTAATGAACAAGAGATTCCCAAAATGTTTTGAGAACAAAGTATAATGAGGGAATACTGGCCACACCCAAGTACTAATATACTAATGAAAATAGCTTGGTACCAGTGCAGCAAAATAGACACCAATGACACAAATGAAGATCCAGAAACCAGTCCAAGTATATATAAAAATACATAATGTGATAAAGATGGCATTTTCTAATCAATAGGGAAAGGTTAACTTATTTGTTAAACAGTTTTGGAATGGTTGGTAGATATTTTGGCAGGAAAAGTTAGATTCCTGTACTACATCATATACCCAAATGAATTCCAGGGAAATTGAAAACGTTAATGTTAAAAATGAAACTGTATAAACACTAACAGATAACAAAGAATTAGAAGGAAAAAGAAGTTCTAATTGCACATTAGAAGTAGAAACTATACTTATATGGGGAATCTAAAAAGAAACGATACAAATGAACTCATTTACAAACCAGAAACAGACTCAAAGACTTAGAGAACTTATGGTTACCAAGGGGAAAGGGTGGGGGGAAGGGATAGTTAGGGAGTTTGGGATCAGTATGTACACACACTGTCATATTTAAAATGGATAACCAACAAGGACCTACTTTATAGCACAGGGAACTCTGCTCAATGTTGTGTAGCAGCCTGGATGGGAGGGCAGTTTGGGGGAGAATGAATACCTGTATATGTATGGCTGAGTCACTTTGCTGGGCACCTGGAAACATCACAACATTGATAACTGGCTATACCCCAACATAAAATAAAAAGTTAAAAAAAATTAAAAGAAGTAGAAACTATAAAGTGTAAAATTCATCAATTGAATTACATAAAAATTAAGAATTTCTGTACATTAAATACATAAATAAAAGTAAATAATCAGTGATAAATATTTGTGACATGAGAAAGAATCTTTTAAATCCAAAGGAAGGATATACATTAAACAAAACAAATCAATATAAATTAGGAACAATATTATCCATATTTTGGGGGGAAAAGATCTATGAATAGAAATCAGACTGGAGGTTATACTCCAAAAATGTTAACAGTAGGTATCTGTCTAGAGCAATGCATAATTTTTATCTTCTTTGCTTTTCTGCATCTTGTGAATTTTCAAAAGGAATATGTGTTAATTTCATCATTGAAAATAAAACTTTAAATAAATTATAGCTGCTATATTTTGTTGTCTAACTTTCTGAGTAGAGGAATGGTGATCCGTTGTTACCTTTCTGCAAGTCTTGGAGCAGTAGAATCTGTTTCCAGGATAGTTAAACTTGGAAATACAGTGTATGGTCACAAAAGTAGGAGACAAATCCAAGAAGAATTTATTTTCATGTTTTTTACTTACTTTTCTTGTTCTAAGGAGAATTATTAGACAGTAAATAGTGCTTTCTTGGTCTATTTTGTTTCTGTTACAGACTTGAAGCAGCCAAAGATGACTATCGAATACGCTGTGAAGAGTTACAAAAGGAGATGTCTGAACTTCGGCAGCAGAACGATGAACTGACCACTTTGGCAGATGATGCTCAGTCTCTAAAAGATGAAATAGACGTTCTTAGGTAGACAACCTTCCCATCTCTGTAGAGTCTCACACCTGTGATCCCCCAGAACAGTTCTGCCACCGATGTTACAAACTCTAAGGTCTCTGAGCGCAGGAAGATGGGTTCAGATCCCAGGGCTGCCGTTTAGGCAACCTCCATGGAACCATTTTCTCATCTGTAAAATGGAAATAACACACATACCTACCTCAACCGACATGTGGAATTAAGTGAGGTGATATTTGTAAGCACTTGGAACAGTATCTGGCAAATAAGTGCTGTATATAAATGTTTGTTAAATAGAAATTAACCTCTGGCCACCGCTTCATACTTGCGTAGCTCTGAGCTTTTCTCATCCCTACTCCTGTTCTTTAATTTTGCATCTTTCGGTCACTTGGTCTTCCTCTTTCTCGGATACCGTCACACCCACACACATGGCTCATCCCTTGCTGGACTCAACTGTTCTCTCACTGGGCACCTCACTCCCTGCCACCTCGTTTCTGCACCATTCTGCTTGTGTAATCTTTCCTCTGTTGGATCATTCCAACCATCTTATGTTTTATGCGTTTGCTCTTTGAATGCTGAGAACAAACAGGGAAGATCACATAGTGAGGTAGTTTTGTCCTACTGCAGACTAGTGATCTTACTCTCCACTGGGCCCCTCCCACTGGTCCACCACTCTACTGCCCATCCGTGTGGGCCCCTCCCACTGGTCCACCGCTCTACTGCCCATCCGTGTGGGCTCCTCCCACTGGTCCACTGTTCTACTGCCCATCCGTGTGGGCTCCTCCCACTGGTCCACTGTTCTACTGCCCATCCGTGTGGGCTCCTCCCACTGGTCCACCGCTCTACTGCCCATCCGTGTGGGCTCCTCCCACTGGTCCACCGCTCTACTGCCCATCCGTGTGGGCTCCTCCCACTGGTCCACTGTTCTACTGCCCATCCGTAGATTGCTCTGTCCCCCGTTTCTCTCATAGCTGCTACGTATTTTCATAATTCTTCTCACCTGACTGCCCCCCACCACACCTCTCCTGTGCTTCAGTCTCAGTAGATGACATTGTCTCCTGCATTGAGGAATGAGGCCATGACCTCTGGACCCTCCATGTGCTGTGTCTCCTGCATTCACGCCCATCTTTTCTCTTTTGCTTCTAGAGTGCAGACCTGTTACTCATCCTCCTGTCCAGTGCAAATTCCTTCAGTGCTCTGCGTCTCAACCCTTCTTGCTTCTGCAGGGACTGTGCTACATCAGTTATCATTTCCCTTCACATTTGAATCTGCCTCCTTAGCATACATTTATATGTTTCTGTCCCTCTTATCTTAGAAAAAGTGAGAGACCTATCATTCTCTCCCTCCCTCCAGAACAAATTTAGATTACACAAGGTAAAGTTTACATTCTTTCCTTAACCCATTAAAATTCACCACCGCCTGCCCCACTGCTCCACCAAAACAGCTATTCCTCTGGTCACTAATAACAGCCTAATTGCCAAATTATTTGGACAGTGTACAATTTATTTTGCTTTTGTGCTACATGTGACTCTGTTGGCTATCCCCTCCTACTTGCATTCCTTAAATTTTATAATGTTGTCTATTATAAATTTTGCTGTAATTTTGGTCATACTTTTGAACCTGCACAAAAAACTAAGATGGACTCACCTTTGGTCTTATAATTTCATTAGAACGTGTTACTTCCTGGCAATCCGCTTGGTTTAGCACTGTCTACAGCAGCTTTACCATTGCGGATGTGTTTGTGATTTCTGGTTTCCCATCTCATTCTAGACATTCTTCTGATAAAGTGTCTAAACTAGAAGGCCAAGTGGAATCATATAAAAAGAAGCTAGAAGATCTTGGTGATTTAAGGCGTCAGGTTAAACTCTTAGAAGAGAAGAATACTATGTATATGCAGAACACAGTTAGCCTAGAGGAGGAGCTGAGAAAAGCCAACGCGGCTCGAAGTCAACTCGAGACATATAAGAGACAGGTAAGGAGAGCAGCACAATTTCTTAACGCCGTTTTCAGCTGAGCTCTCCAGTGTGACGCTGGCTTATCAAGAGTCCGCTGACTTGTTTTCATGGTATTCGGTTTTTCACCTATGTAACTTAGTTCTTATCCAGGGCTTATTGATTGGTCTCTATAGCAGATCCTTTTATTATTTATTATTTTTAATTTATTGTGTAATACTTGAGAAATACACAAAGGTAAAAAAATAGTACAATAAGTATCCATGCTTAATAAGCAAAACACTCTCCCCCTCCTCATTGCAGTAACCGCTAGCCTATTTTGTGGGTTTTGTGCCTCTTTATTCTTTATTCTTTATTCTTCCCTGCACATACACACACACATACATATGTGTGTGTGTGTATCCCTAAGAACTTATAACACTTTTGACATTTCAAAACTTTATATAATGATATAGTGAAAGTTCTCTTCTGCGATTTGCTTTTGCTCAGTGGTATTTGTGAGATTTGTTTTGTTGATAGTTGTAGCTTTATCCCATTCACTTGTACCGATCTGTAGTATCCTGTTGAGTGACAATACCACGTTTATCCATTTTTCTGGAGAAGGACATACAGGATGTTTTGTCTTTTTCTTTAATATTGCAAGAAAGGCCACTGTGAATAGTACTGAACATGTCCTCTTCAATACATGTGTGGAAGTTTTACAACTATGTGGAATATCTTCCTTAGAGAGTCTTCATTTAGTTAGATATTGCCAAATGTCCTACACTGTGATTTTATTACCAGCAGGCAGTTTGTATGAATTCTTGTTGCTCCACATCATCACCAACACATAGTATTATCAGACTTGAAATTTTGCCAGTTGAAGGATGGATTTGAAATGATGTCTCCTTATGCTGATTATACTTTGCGTTACCCTAATTGCATATATATTTACTGATCACATTTCTTTTGTGAATTGCCTATTTTTATCTTTTATTCATTTTTAAAGTTGGATTATTTCTTTTATTGATTCTGAAAGTTCTTTATTTGTTCCTGGTATTAATCTTTTGTCACATGTTGCATTTATTTCCTAGCAGTCTGACCTGTCCTTTTACTTTTTTTGAGATTGATAATTTTAACATGATGAACTTTAAATACCTTTTTCTTTATGATTTGTGCTTTTTTAAAAAAAATTTATTGGAGTATAGTTGATTTACAGTGTTTTGTTAGTTTCATTTGTATGATTTGTGCTTTTTATGTCTCAGTTAAGAAGTCATTTCCTACATAAGGTGTAACACTAATCTCTGTTTTCTTTACGGAGGTTTAAAGTTTGTTTTGTACATTTAGGTCTTTAATCCACAAGAAATTGATTTTCATATAGGGTGTAAGGTAGGGATACATTTAATATTTTTCGTCTTTGTGGACAACCAGTCAACTTGGCAGCTTTTATTTAATAATCAGTCTCTTCTGCAGTGCCCTGCAATTCTATCTTATCGTATATCTAAAGTTACCATGTTATATGTGGGTTTGTTTATGGCGCTCTCTTCTGTTTCATTGGTCTGTTTGTCTACTCTAACACCAAAATACTCTCTTATCATCTATAGATCTTTAGTAATTTTGATGTTTGGGTAGCACAGATACCCGCACCCTGTTCTTTTTCAAAATTGTTTGTCTATTCTTAGACCTTTCTGTTCCCTTTAAACCCAGAATCTTTGGAAATTGGCATTACATTGAATCTGTTGATCAGTTTAGGGAGCATTGACATCTTTATGACAGTAAATGTTCCTATCAATGAATATAGTATCTTTCCATTTATTTAGATCTTCAGTGTCTTTCAATTAAGTTTTATAATTTTCTTATAAATATCATGCACATATTTTGTTATAGTTACTCTTAGGTACTTTATGTATTTGGTTGCTTTTGTAAATGCAGTTAGAAAAAGAAAAGATACCATTTTCAGTGTGTTGCTCATTTATGTGATTAAATTGGTTTTTATATGTTGATTTTACAATCTTGCCAAATTCCCATATTATTTCTAATAATGTCTGTTAGTTCTTTTGGCAGAAGTCATATTTTGTACAAATAAAAGCCATTTTGTTTCTTTCTATGGCATACCCTTTTTTTCTTCTTAATCAACATGGCTGACCTTTAGTACAGCCTTTAATAGAAACAATAATAATAGGCAACCATTTCTTGTTGATTTCATACACAATGCTTTAAATGTTTTACCAGTATATTATAAGGATTGCTATAGGTTTTGTAGCCACCTTTCATTAGGATAACAAAATTTCATTGTATTCCTAATTTGCACAGGTGTTTATCTTAAATGGATGTTGAATTTAATCAGCTACACCTATTGAGAGACTCCTGTGCTGCTGCTTCTTTCTATTAATCTGATGAATTATATTAATGGATTTCTATGTTTAAACCATCCTTGCATTCCTGAGATAAACTTAGTTTAGTCATAGCAGATTTATTTGTAGTTTCACATTGTTAGATTTGCTTTGTTCATTTTACTTGGAATATTTTGCCTCTATGATTTGTCTACTTAAAGTTTTCTATCTCGTGCTTTGCTTGTGTTCTGATTTTGGCATCAAAATTGTACTAGCTTACGGGCTTCCCTGGTGGCGCAGTGGTTGAGAGTCCGCCTGCCGATGCAAGGGACATGGGTTCGTGCCCTGGTCTGGGAAGATCCCACATGCCGCAGAGCGGCTGGGCCCGTGAGCCATGGCCGCTGAGCCTGCGCGTCCAGAGCCTGTGCTCCATAACGGGAGAGGCCACAACAGTAAGAGGCCCGCGTACCGCAAAAAAAAATAAAATAAAAATAAAAATTGTACTAGCTTAATATAATAAATTAGAGAAGTTTTAGTAGAGCAACCCTGTACACCATGAATGTCTGGCAAGTTTTTTTTGGTGAATACATTTTTTCCCAACATTTCATTATGAAAATTTTCAACATATAACAAAGTTGGACTGAGAAATTACCAAAAATAAATGTAGCCCAAAGAAACTATAAATGTGATTAAAGGGTATAAAATTAAAATAAGAAATGATTTAATTAGAGTTCCAGAGGAAGGAACGGAAAGAATTGTAGGACATTATTTGAAGGAAAGGATGGCTGAATGTTTTTCAGAATTGACGAAGGGCATCAGATTTAGTATTAACAGTGAATTACAAACAGAATAAATGAAAAAGAAATCTACACCTACAACTATTGTAGTGAAGTTGCGTAATACACTAATTCTCTATCTGTTTCTGATCTGGAGCTTAATATATTTTATCTTTCAGTGTAATATTTTTCTTTCTGCAGTTTCTCTTTGGGTGCTCTTTCAAACCTGCTCGATCATATTTGGTGGTCTTCTATTTCTTTTATAATTTAGATTTCTTTATTTAATTTCTGTAAGTATTAAACCTAGTATTTTATGTCTGATAACTCCAATTTGAAATCCTTAGAGGTCTTATTCTACTATTTTGTTGTTAGTGCTATTAATGTTCTCCTGCTGACTGTTGTTCGTAGTGTATTATTTCTTTAAGACTTTTGTAATTTTAGAGTTTGCTCTGTCATTTGGCTCATCTTTACCTTTGGGAATACTGGGGACCTGGTTGAGGTTGTGTTCCTCCAGACAGTGGATGTTTTTCTTATGCCAGATTTTCCACAGCATTACCAATCAGGACGACTTTAAATTAATTGCTTGGCTTAGGATTTGCCAGACAAGGCCTGTGGTAAACATTCAAGCACAAATCCATGCATTTGCAGGCTGTAGTTACACATTTTCAAGTTACACTTTTTAAAACCCAGAACATTCACTTTAAGATGGGCAAGTTTCCTTATTGATTTTGCCAGCTGATGGATTTTTTTTTCCTAACCTACCTGTTTACTGACTCACCACCTTTTATCAGAGTCCAAGGTAGTTTAACAGCAACCTGTCTCCCAATAATTTTAAAGGCCTGGGTTCCTGGTATTGCCAGGTGGCATCTCACACTGCCCATAGCATCCTCACAAACTTCCTGCTCCACTTTTAACCCCTGAGGATTTCCCTTACTTTGTTATAAGCCTAGCAATGCAGTTGTATTCTTTTCCCCTAGCATTTCTTTTGCTTCATGCTAAATGGGTTTCCAGACTGCAGTTTCCTCTGTTACAGGAAGTGGAAGTCCTGTAGGTTTTCATAGTTTTGAACATTTGTTCCTCTGGATGATCTGGTTTTAGAACCCATAGTATCTGGACAGATTTTTGTACCTGGTTCTCTCCATTGGGTTAGGCTCCTGTATCATGTGTATTTTTTTTTGAGTATTTTGGGGGGAGAGAATTTTCATAGATCTGTAGAAGAAAATAATAATAATTTCTAATGTTTTGAATTATAAAAATTAATGGTACTTTTCTGTACAGGTAGTAGAACTGCAAAATAGATTATCTGAAGAATCGAAGAAAGCAGATAAATTAGATTTTGAATATAAGCGGCTAAAAGAAAAAGTTGACAGTCTTCAAAAAGAAAAGGATGTGAGTATATATATTAGGTATTTTGGTTTTGTGCAGTGCTGAGATTAAGAAAATGATATTTAATTCATGTTTTGCCTACATTAATTTCTTCTTCTATTTATAAATTTGAAAATTTGAGATCTTTTTTTTAAATTATAGAAGATTTACATTTGTGTTTCAGAAATAGATCTAAAATAAAAGATTACTATTTTAATTTCTTTTTTATATATTTAACTTTTCTACCACTGTTGCTTCTTTTCCTTCGTCTTTCTTGTGACTTTCTAGAAATTTATGTAGCTTTTCTGTTTTCTGTATGAAGACACAATTCTTTTTGTTGTTCAGGATATTTTAAATCTTTTAAAAATATTTTTACTTTGTCGTGACTTATGAATATACATGATTTATGAATATTCCAGCATATTTTGAAGCTTTTTAAAATACTTTTACTTTGTCGTGACTTATGTTGTTTGATCTTTTATGTTTCATGAAAAGAAAGTTATTTACATAATGTACTCGTTGTTAAAGATGGAGTAGGTGGTTTTGTTTCTTAGGATTAACTGGATAGGATCCTGCCTTGCACGTAGTAGATACTCAGTATTGTTAAACAGGAAAAAAATCGTTTCCTTCTGTGATCTTTCTGTAGAAGGTCAAAAGGTGTAACGTGTCCATGTTCACCACTGTCTATCATTCTGTTAGGTAAGGCAAAGACCACTGATGAGTAAACTCATAAAGCTTGAAGCTAACTTTCCTCATTCTTAATGTCCCTCCAGAGGTTAAGAACAGAAAGGGATTCTCTGAAGGAAACCATCGAAGAGCTTCGTTGTGTTCAGGCTCAAGAAGGGCAGCTCACAACTCAAGGTAACAACATGTCAGTAGCCCAAGCAAGGTTACTCATTTCTGATAGTATCAGGAAAAATATTAGATTCATTTTAAGATGATTGCGCCAAAGACGAGAACTTGAATTCGGTAAAGAGGCCATGAGATTGATACAGATTTTGAACTGTTACCCAGATTTTATGACTGTAGTTACAGGACTGGATTTACTTGCCTACTTTTTAATTTTAATTATATTTAAATGCTTGGGTTTTATTAAATCAAAAGCATAAACATTTGTTAAATCATCTCTGTGAATAATACACCTGAAAAGTTTTTAGTGACCTCTTTAAAAGTGTATCAGACTTTCTAAATCAGGGATTCTTCTCGGCTGAGATGGGAGGTGGGTATCACTTCACTAAGGGACTGAACATCCAAAGTAGAAACCTTCTCCTTCTCACAGGAAAGGAGCAGCACTTAGCTGAGGGTTTACCTTCTACCACTCGAGGGATGCAGGACCTGGTTGCTGACTTACACAGCCGCCCCCTCTGTTCACTCCCACTCTAGCTACCAGCCCTTGGCTCTTCAGTTACCTGGGACTAGAATTTTTCTTCTCCTCTGACTACAGCCTCCTCTTCCCCTCCTCACTCCTTCTACCACACCTGCTCACCGGCTCCATCCACCTTCAGCCCGCTCTGTAGTCTCTGCTGATCGGCTACTGATCACCGCCTTTTCCAGCTCACCCAGACTGCATACCAGCCATTTCAACTGTGTTCTCATCACCACTGTCTTTCCTTATCCTCTTGACTTATTTCAAGCCCTAATTCATTTTATTCTGTACTCCAGATTACCAAGGCCAGCTAAAGAAAATTACGTATCTTTCTGGTTTTTTCCTTTTCTTTTTTGTTTACTGAGGTATAATTGATATATAATATTATACTCTTAGTTTCACATGTACAGTATGATTCGATATTTGTATGCATTGCAAAATGGTCACTGTAGTAAGTCTAGTTAGCTACCATCTGTCCCCATATACAGTTGAAAAACATTGTTTTCTTGTGATAACTTTTAAGATTTACTCTCTTAGTGACTTTCAAATATACAGTACTGTATTATTATGTACACCATGCTATCCATTACATCCACGTGACTTATTTTTTTTTATACCTGGAAGTTCAGACCTTTGGACCCCCTTCACCCATTTAGCCCACCCCCACGCCCCAGCTTTCTTCTCCATAGTGGCTGCACCGATTTACGCTCTCATCAGCTGGGCGCAAGGGCTCCCTTTTCTCCACATGCTCACCAACACTTGTTATTTCTGGTCTCTTTAATGATAGCTGTTCTAACAAGTGTGAGGTGATATAGCTCATTGTGGTTTTGATTTGTATTTCCCTGGTGATTAGTGATGCTGAGCCTTTTTCATGTACCTGTTGGCTATTTGTGTATCTTCTTTGGGAAAATGTCTATTCAGATCCCTTGCCCATTTTTTTTTTTTTTTTTTTTTTGCAGTACGCGGGCCTCTCACTGTTGTGGCCTCTCCCATTGGGGAGCACGGGCTCTGGACGCGCAGGCTCAGCGGCCATGGCTCACGGGCCCAGCCGCTCCGCGGCATGTGGGATCTTCCCGGACTGGGGCACGAACCCGTGTCCCCTGCATCGGCAGGCGGGCTCTCAACCACTGCGCCACCAGGGAAGCCCCCTTGCCCATTTTTTAATTGGATTGTTTGGGGTTTTTTGCTGTTGAGTTATATGAGTTCTTTATGTATTTTGGATATTAACCCCTGATCAGATAACTGATTTGCAAATATTTTCTTCCATTCGATAAGTTGCCTTTTCATTTTTTTCATGGTTTCCTGTGCTGTGCAGAAGCTTTTTAGTTTGATGTAGTTCCACTTGTTTATTTTTGCTTTTGAGAAAATTATACATCTTTCTTGACTGTCCTCACCAAAAAACAAATGATTTCTGATCATAATTGGATCCTTGTTGCTGCTTGGTAGTCCTTTCACGTATCTCTAGTCAATTCTACATGAGTTTCCCCAAAATTTTGAGAATCTAGCCGTGAACCTTAATGCTTTAATTCTTAGCTCCTGTATCATCAAGAAAAGGGAGGCCATCTTATGTAAGCTTCCACGTGTTTCTTTATTACCTTTAAACCTTATTCGTGTATATATCCTTTTTTTTCTTTTAATATCTATTTATTTGGTTGCACCAGGTCTTAGTGGCAGCAGGCAGGCTCCTTAGTTGTGGCATGCGTGCTCCTTAATTGTGGCATGCGAACTCTTAGTTGTGGCATGCATGTGGGATCTAGTTCCTTGGCCAGGGATCAAGCCCGGGCCCCCTGCATTGGGAGCACAGAGTCTTAACCACTGTGCCACCAGGGAAGTCCCTCATGTATATATCCTTGAGCTAGCAGTTTTGCTCTAAAAATTTACCCTATGAGCTAAAACATCATCTATAATAGTGAAATTTAGAACCAACATAAAAGTTCAGCAGTATAGGAATGGCATTCTCATTCAACTGTATACTTTAGAGCCATTAAAAAGAATGAAGTATATCTTATATATGCCTGATGTGGAGGGCTGGGTATGTTATATCATTAAGTCAAAAAAGTAGGTGGCACCATTCATGATAAACATTCTTTTTTCAAAAAAAATTTTTAATTGAAGTATGGTTCATTTACAATGTTGTGTTAGTTTCTGGTGGACAGCAAAGTGATTCATTTATACATTTATGTACATTCTCTTTTGTATTCTTTTCCATTATGGTTTATTACAAGATATTGAATGTACTTCCCTGTGCTATACAGCAGGACCTTGTTGTTTATCTGTTTTATACACAGTAGCTTGCATCTGCCAATCCCAAACTCCTAATTTATCACCGCCCCCACTCTCCCCTTTGTTAACCATAAGTTCGTTCTCTAAGTCTGTGAGTCTATTTCTGTTTTGTAGATGTCATGATAAACACTCTTAGCAATCTAGGGATAGAAGGAAACTTCTGCAGCCTAGTAAAGGATGTCTATGAAAATCCTACAGCTGACCTCATACTTAATGATGAACGATTAAATGCTTTTCCCTAAGATCAGGAACAAGGCAAGGCTGTTCAGTCTTGCCACTTCTATTCAACATGGAGGTTCTAGCCAGTGCAGTCAGGCAAGAAAAAGAAATAAAGGGCATCCAGAAAGGAAAAGAGGATGTAAAAAATCATAGATCTGATAAATGAGTTCAGCAAGGTCTCAATATACAAGATCAGTATACAAATACCAATTATATTTCTATGTACTACTAGTATACAATCTGAAAATGAAATTATAATAGTATGATAAAGAATAAACTGCTTAGAGATAGGTTTAACAAAGAAATGCAAGACTTGTACACTGAAAACTATGAATCATTACTAAGATAAATTAAAGATCTAAATAAATGTAAAGATAGTCCACATTCAGGTGTTGGAAAAAGCACTATAGTTAAGACTACAGTTCTCTTCATATTGGTCTAAAGATTCAATGCAATCCCAATCAAATTCTCAGCAGACTTTTTTGTAGAAATTGACAATCTGATTCTATAATTTATGTAAAAAAACAAAGGAGCCACTATATAACCAAAAAAAAATCTTAAAAAATAAAAAGTTGGAGAACTTACACATCGTGATTTCAAAAGTTACTATAAAACTACTGTAATTGAACAGCATGAAACTCACATATGGAAAGACATAGAGATCAGTGTAGTATATACCACATTAATAGGATGAAGGGGAAAAAACCACATGATCATCTCAACTGATGCAGAAAAGGCAACTGACAAAATCCAACACCCTTTCATCATAAAAAACTCAATAAAGTAGGAGGAGAACTAGAAAGGAAACTTCTACAACTTGATAAAGGCCATATGAAAAACCCACAGCTAACGTCATACACAGTGGTGAAAGACCGAAAGCTTTTCCTGTAAGATCAGGAATAAGACAATGATGCCTGCTACCAGCACTTCTACACTTCTGTTCAATGTAGTATAGGATCTTCTAGCCAGAGCAATTAGACAAAAAAAATCTAAATTGGAAAGGAAGTACTAAAATCATCTCTGTTTGCAGATGACGTGATCTTATATGTTGAAACCCTTTAAAAATTACACATGCACACACACACACACAAAAAGCTCTGAGAACTAATAAAATGAATTCAGCAAATTTACAGGATATAAAATCAACCCACAAAAATGCGTTATGTTTCTATACACTAGCAATGAACAATATGAAAAGTAAATTAAGAAAACAATTCCATTTACAATAGGATTAAAAAGAATAAAATACTTGGGAATAAATCTAACCAGGGAGACACTTGTACCTTGAAAACTACAAAACACTGCTGAAAGAAATTAAAGAAAACCTAAATGGGAAGATATCCCATGTTCATTTAGCACTTAATATTGTTAAGATGACAGTACTACTGAAAACAATCTACAGGCGGCTTCCCTGGTGGCGCAGTGGTTAAGAATCCGCCTGCCAATGCAGGGGACACGGGTTCGAGCCCTGGTCTGGGAAGATCCCATGTTCCGTGGAGCAAGTAAGCCCATGAGCCACAACTACTGAGCCTGCGCTCTAGAGCCTGTGAGCCACAACTACTGAAGCCTGTGCGTCTAGAGCCCATGCTCTGCAACAAGAGAAGCCGCCGAAATGAGAAGCCCGCGCACCGCAACCAAGAGTAGCCCCTGTTCACCGCAACTAGAGAAAGCCTGCACGCAGCAATGAAGACCCAACGCAGCCAAAAATAAATAAATAACATAAATAAACTTATATTAAAAAAACCCTACGGATTCAGTGCAGTCCTTATCAAAATACCAACAGCATTTTTTGCAGAAATAGAAAAACCCAGACTAAAATTTATATGGAATCTCAAGGGATCCTGAATAGCCAAAACAATCTTGAAAAAAGGAAAAAAAATAGCTTGAGTACTCATACTTCCTGATTTCAAAACTTAGTATAAAGTTAGAGTAATCAAAACAGTATATATAGGTATAAGGACAGATATATAGACCAGTGGAGTAGAATAGAGAGCCTAGAAATAAACCCTCACATATGCAATAAATTGATTTTCAGCAAGAGTGTCAAGACCACTTAGTGGGGGGAAAGGAAAGTCTTTCAAACAGATTGTGCTGGGAAAACTGTATGTCCACATCCAAAAGCATGAAGTTGGACCCTTACACCATATACAAAAAAGGAACTCAAAATGGATCAGAGACCTAAATGTAAGAGCTAAAGCTATAAAATTTTTTAAAAAACATAGAGGAAAATCGTCATGATGTTGGATTTGGCAGTGATTCCTTGGAATTGATACCAAAAGCACAGGCAACAAAAAGAATGGGTAAATTGGACTTCATCAAAATTAAAAACTTTTGTGTTTCAAAGAACACTTATCAACACAGTGAAAAGGCAACCCACAAGATGGGAGAAAATATTTGCAAATCATTTATCTGATAGATGATAGATGTCAAGAGTGTATAAAGAACTTCTACAATTCAACAACAACAAAAAGAAACTACAAGAGTCCTTTGCAGTTCACAAAGGACTTGAATAGACATTTCTCCAAAGAAGATATACAAATGACCAGTAAGCACATGAAACAGTGCTCAACATCATTGGTCATTAGAGAAATGCAAAGCAAAACCACAGTGAGATACCACTTCACACCCATTAGGATGGCTACTATCAAAAGAGAAAAAAAAAGGAAAGTAACAAGTGTTGGTGAGGGTGTGGAGAAGTCGGAGCCCTCTTGCCTTGCTGGTGGGAACGCAAAATGGGTCAGCCACTGCGGAAGAGTTTGGTGGTTCTTTAAAAAGTTACCATATGATCCAGAAATTCCATTCCTAAGTGTATATACAAAAGAATCAAAGCAAGGACTCAGCCACATCCTGGTATACCAGTGTTCATAGCAGCATTATTCACAATAGCCAAAAGGTGGGAACAACCCATGTGTCCATAGACAGATACATGGATAAAGAAAATGTGATATGTATGTATAATGGGATATTATTTGGCCATATAAAGAGATGAAGTTGTGATAAATGGTACAACATAGATGAATATTGAAAACATTATGTTAGGTGAAGTGAGCCAGACACAAAAGGACAAATATTGGTGTGAGGTGTCTAGAATGGGCAAATTCTTTTAGACAGACAGAAATTGGAATTAAAGTTACGAGGAGCTGAGGGAGAAAGTAATGGGGAGTTACTGCTTAATGGTTCCAGAATTTACGTTGTTTTTTTTTTTTTTACATCTTTATTGGAGTATAATTGCTTTACAATGATGTGTTAGTTTCTGTTTTATAACATAGTGAATCAGTTATACATATACCTCTGTTCCCATATCCCTTCCCTCTTGCATCTCCCTCCCTCCCACCCTCCCTATCCCACCCCTCCAGGCGGTCACAGAGCACCGAGCTGATCTCCCTGTGCTATGCGGCTGCTTCCCACTAGCTATCTGCCTTACGTTTGGTAGTGTATATATGTCCATACCACTCTCTGGCTTTGTCACAGCTTACCCTTCCCCCTCCCCATATCCTCAAGTCCATTCTCTAGTAGGTCTGTGTCTTTATTCCTGTTTTACCCCTAGGTTCTTCATGACGTTTTTTTTCTTAGATTCCATATGTATGTGTTAGCATACGGTATTTGTCTTTCTCTTTCTGACTTACTTTACTCTGTAGGACAGACTCTAGGTCCATCCACCTCATTACAAATAGCTCAATTTCATTTATTTTTATGGCTGAGTAATATTCCATTGTATATATGTGCCACGTCTTCTTTATCCATTCATCGGATGATGGACACTTAGGTTGTTTCCAGCTCCAGGCTATTGTAAATAGAGCTGCAATGAACATTTTGGTACATGACTCTTTTTGAATTATGGTTTTCTCAGGGTATATGCCCAGTAGTGGGATTGCTGGGTCATATGGTAGTTCTATTTGTAGTTTTTTGAGGAACCTCCATACTGTTCTCCATAGTGGCTGTATAGAATTTACATTTTGAGTGATGAAAGAGTTTGGGAATAGATAGTAGTGATGGTTCCACAACATAGTGCCTTAGCGCCAACATGGGACTTAGTGCCACTCAATTGTACACTTAAAAAGTGTTAAAATGATACAATAATAATGTTGTAAGGCAATCATGTAAGGGAACTGTGACATGGTTTTTTACTTGAATTAAAGATTTTAGCTGTTAAAATTAATGCTCAGAGTAGGAGTTCATATAGGAACTAAAGGAGGTAGCTGTGCCCTCTCTTAACCTTGCACCCATGATTGTTTGTTTACAGGGTTAATGCCTCTGGGAAGTCAGGAATCTTCAGATAGTCTGGCAGCAGAGATTGTCACACCTGAAATCAGGTAAGGAGGTGGTGAAGGTCACAGCCACACTGCGCAATATTCTTGGAGAAGACATACTCCTCTGTAACATAGAGGACCAGTTCCTTTTCTTTATCGCTAACACTTTCAACACAAACTCGAGGTTAGATGTCCATGATTTCAGCATGTTAGGGGCTTTCTTCAGCTGTCCCCACAGAGACTTGATTTCTCTCTTTGGGAGGACAGTGTCTCACACATACTCAGTAAACTAATATATCTGTGCTTGGGCATCCTCAGCAGACATTTAGCAGTGAAACCACGTGGCCCAAAGACAAAGGTTATGCTTAGCCATCAGCCTGCAAAATAATTAGTCTCGGGCTTCCCTGGTGGCACAGTGGTTGAGAGTCCGCCTGCTGATGCAGGGGACACGGGTTCGTGCCCCGGTCTGGGAAGATCCCACATGCCGCGGAGCGGCTGGGCCCGTGAGCCATGGCCTCTGAGCCTGCGCGTACGGAGCCTGTGCTCCACGACGGGAGAGGCCACAACAGTGAGAGGCCTGCGTACAGCAAAAAATAATAATAATAATAATAATAATTAGTCTCTAGATTTATTACTCAAGTACAGGGAATGGTCTGGGAAAGACAGAATGCACAGACAGGAGGAAGCATCTCCTCATCTCTACTACTCTTCCCTCAGTAGTACCTTACATTTGTATTTAGTCATAGCATTTTAAATATTCCATTTATTTCAATATATGCCTGGCTTTATGTTTAAGAATGAAAAATTGATAGGTAGCCACTAGCTGTCCATCAGAAGGTGAATGAGTAATCCTGAATACTGCTTTTACCTTGTTCGGGCTAATTTGCCCCCTTTTTAAGTTGACACTAGCCTGGATTCTTCATAACATCCTTGGAGGTATTAATGAAAATAATGGTTGTGTAAAAGTTTTATAAACTGTGAAAGTTGCAATAGGCATTGAAATACTTACTGAATAACTGAAGACAATGTTTTTGTTGTTGGCATTTGTTTAAGAAGGACAGACAAAGGTGTGTAATGGAACCACCAATTCTGGAAGCATCTTGTATACCTTTTACTTTTCTGCCATCTGACATGGTACTTTACTATTGGACCAATAAAGTTTGTTGAATGAATAAATACACTTATTTTTATGACTATTTATAAATAAATGGTTATGTCCAAAAACCAAATTTTAAGGAAGCTTATAGGTAATGCAGTTAGATTTTTAAGTTCTGAGACAAAAGAACAATGATAAAAATTCAACAAATAAAATGGGTTTTATTGAGTATTACTCAATACAAATTAAAATATTCTCTGTGTCTAGAATATGTCTAGACGAGCTATCAAGAAAATGAAATAGTACAAAGGATGAAATTTCTCAATGTATATCATAGACAATGGGTCAGTATTCTTGATGCATAATGAAATTTGATCTTCCAGTTTGCAAAAATCTGTTAAAAGTGATGATTTTCACTGATGTTAAGGGTGTGGAGAAATTGGAAACCTCATAAGCTAGGAGTAAAAGATTAAAGTGATACAATCTTTTTCAAGTGAGATATAATTGACATATCACTGTGTAACAGCGTTAGGTATACAACATAATGATTTGCTATGTGTGTATGTTGTGAAATGATTACCGTATTACCGTATTAAGTCTAGTTAATATCCATAACCACACATAATTACCAACAACTTTTCTTTTGAGCAGTTTGGCAGAATGTGTATGTTGTCTAAAAAATGTGCCTATCTTTTGACAGAAAAATTACTTTTCTGAGAATTAATTCTGAGGAAATACCCAAGGATATACACAAAAGGATGTTTATAAAGCTAATCATTAATAACATGTTAAAGTTCAAAATTGATAATAATCTAAATGCCCAATAATTGGGCGTGAATTAAATAATGATCGTCTATATATTTTAACATGTCATTTAAAATATTAAAGTATAAAATTTAATGCTATGAAAAGATTGTGAAAAGTTAAGTGTAAATAGCAGATACCAATGTAACAGGTATTGTGAGATTCATTTTTACAACTGTTTGCATGTTTGTACGTATGCATAAAGTTAGAAGGCTGTATTTCAGCAGTAATTATTTTGCACTGCAGGGTTATGGAGGGTTTGTATTTTCTTCTCATTTATCTTTTTCACCCTACAATGAGCTTGTTTTACTTTGTAATTGACAAATATGATGAAGTCATTTTTTTCAGTTTACAAAATATATCAAGTTCTGTGTAACTGCTTGATTTGGGTTATAGACTTGACTCTCATCTTTTCAGTAGCAAAAGTTAAAGTACTTTATAAGGTTTACAGTGTTTACAGAATAAGAGCAGAATGTTTTGTGTGTGTTTGATATTTCGCTTTTGTTTTTTCTTTTTCCATGAGAAGCACAGTTTTTCATAGCATCTGGTATGGATAGTAATATCTTCTTCATGCGGCCCTCTAGAGATGACCCTCTCTAACATAAAGGACGAATTCTATCTTCAAGACGTATATCTTCAATGATATCGTCATGTGAATTAATGTCCAATTATATCATCCCTGCAGTATTCATAGTGGCAAGTTTTGTGTGGCTGTTGCTTTTAGCATCCCTCAGTGTAAGCATGTGGCATCACGCAAAGAGCCCAAAACAATGCAGTCCAGTAACCTGGCTCTGATAATCTGTCTTGTTACAAGACTACAGTTTTACCGTATCTACAGGAATGGGTGGACTGCATGTCTTGAAGGCATTCTTCGTTGAATGTTACATCTTGCCACCAAATTATTGGTAATGTAAGAGCATAGCACTAGAGATGATGTTTTGTTGACGAGAACCAAAGAACAAATACATAGGTGCATTCACAGCTTAAATGCTTAAATCATTCCCAGCTTAAATGCTTAAATCAGAAAGGAAATAGGATTTTGAAACCTCATTCATTACAAGTCATGCTATATGGGGATTCTGTTATCTTCAGATTGTCCATTCTAAAAAGAAAGTGCTTAAGACCTGAAATATAATGTCTCAGCCAGTTACAACAGGAGCTAAATTCTTTCCAGGTACTTTGTTTTTCATTTCTGCTCTGTGTATTAAATCTATAACAGTGCATAGCTGGATTTTGGTAACTACGTTAATCCGTTTTGCTTCTGCTCTCAGGGAGAAACTTATTCGTCTTCAGCATGAGAATAAGATGTTAAAAATTAACCAAGAGGGTTCAGACAATGAAAAAATCGCCTTATTGCAGAGCCTTCTAGATGATGCCAGCCTACGGAAAAATGAACTGGAGACAGAGAACAGGTAGGAGGCACATGGCAGCAGCTTAGACACAGGTTTTCTCTGTTTACCTTGATTTGATTCCCTTAAACAAAGGCTTGAGTTGTGGTTTGAAAAGTGAAAGTGTGTTATTCCATTTCATTTCAAGAGTACTTTTTTCCACTTTTCCACTTATGGGCATATTTGCCCAAAAGTATAGTGTCTCTGTAATAGCACTGCCGTCTTTAGCTCTTCTGGCAAAATGATACCAAAGTCCTACCATTTTCCCTTTTTAATCACTAATTAAAACTAGAGGATTAAAAAAAGTCACGATTTATTCACAGTCTTTCGAGACAATTTTCCTTCATAGTCATGCTTATATTAGTAGAGTTTACCCTGTTTTTACAAGCTAATGTTTCGAAGAATTGACTGGTATGAGGAAAACAGTAGGATCCATCATGATTCAATTGATAGGGCTTTTTTTTTTAATCTGTTATTTCTTGTGACTCCGATAGGAAGTCATGCATCTTATGAACAATTCAATTATTTTGAGAATTTAGAATCTGCATATTTAACAAAACATCACTTTTCTGCTCGTACGTTTTAAGAGTATTGCAGTAGGCAGTTTATCCAAACTACTTTTAAACCAGTAGCTTGCTCTGGCAAGGGCTACTTTTATAATTTATTGTGACAGTCCTCTCATTCTTTTCCTTTTTGGAAATGTTTCTTAAATACCAGACATATGATGTCTTTTCTTTTTCTTAGAGCTGTGATATTCTGTCATTTGTGAGGGATTTGACAGTTTTATAAATAGTTCCACAGTTTATGTGATATTTACAGATTCTTCGCTTATTCTGCCTGATTGATTTGACATTTCCCAGGTGTGAGTCAGTCTTGAGAGTCAAAATTGTTATGATAGTTTTACATATCCTACCCTTCTTCCTGTAACTTTAATTTTTAAAGCTGCTGAGGGAGAATCAGCAAACAGTGTAAATACCAGGGTGATTATTAGAGCGTAATTAAGCATAAATGTAAGGACACATTTTTATATTAATTCTTTTTTTTTTTTTTTTTTGCGGTACGCGGGCCTCTCACCGCCGTGGCCTCTCCTGCTGCGGAGCACAGGCTCCGGACACGCAGGCCCAGCGGCCACGGCTCACGGGCCCAGCCGCTCCGCGGCACGCGGGATCCTCCCGGACCGGGGCATGAACCCGTGTCCCCTGCATTGGCAGGCGGACTCTCAACCACTGCGCCACCAGGGAAGCCCTATATCAATTCTTAGGAGCATAGATAATGAATACTTTTTAAAAACACTTAGAAAAAGTGGAAAAAGAGAAGGAGGAGGAATGGGAATTGTAGAAAACAGCAGGCAATCATGCAGAGCCCATGCTGAGAGCACCTTGAGTTACCCTCTTCATCCTTGGCCTCCACTGTCTTTTACCATGTTAGTGGGGAGAGCCTTCTCCCAACACTAATTTCTTATCAGTGAATCAACACCTACAACGTTTTCTGTAACACTTTGCCTTGTTTTTCACAGACCTTACAGCTATTACTCTTTCTCCTTCAAAATAGAACAGCTAGCTGTCATTCGTAGAGGACTCGTGCATGTAGATGACTGGTTACCTCCTAAATCCCTGTTATTTACAGCTGTGTTTGTTTATTAAATTACAACGCTGATGATAGCTTACCTTTAGATTATAGCCATCTGTGGGTATTATGATCTGTAACAGTAATACTAGTAATAAGAGCAGCTAACATTTATTAAACTGCTGTTCCAAACATGTTCTAGTGTTGTTCCAGACATTGTGCTAAGTGTTTTAAACATGTGGTCTTAGTTTATTAAAGTTTTACACATGTAGGGATTTGGGCTGAGACCCAGGCTACCAGCCTCCAAAGCCTCTACTTAACCTCTTTCTTGCCAGTTTATCTTCTGCCACATTTATAAAACGTTTTTTCCCCTGTCTTCTCCTCACAGGATGCTTTTCTCTTAAGTGAGTTATCCTAAGTTTGTTCTTACTGAGTTTAATAACTGTTTACATTACCTGGTCTGTACCTTAACCTCTTACTCTTTGACACCACCAGGTTAGCACCAAGAAAGCAGAGTTTCAGTTCTACTTAGTCTCGTAACTGTATGACCTTAAATACAATTTGCTCACCACCATGTGTCACCTTAGAAGGAGAGGTTTGTAGTAAACCTCCAAAGTCCTTTCCAGTTAGTTTTCCCAACAAGTTCGTATTTGTTAAAATCTGTAATACCTGTTGACCCTCAAGCAATGTAAGGAGAGGCAGGAAGAGTCGAGAGTGGAGCCGTATTGGCACAGCTTGGGGAGCTCTCTGGAAGCACGTGTGATCTCCTTCCCTTCCCTCTCAGAGTAGGTTGTGATCTCAAGCTCACCCTCTCCCTACACCCCCTTGACGACTATATGTAATTAGACTTGGATTAAAATGTTGATTAACTACACCCTTGAAGGGGGAGAAAGAAAGTAGAGGCATTTATAGAGTACCTGCTATGTGCACACCCTTTACATATTATCTCACTTAGTTTTCTAAATAACCCCATGAGGTCAGCATTATAATCCTCATTTATTTTGTAGTTGAAATTTTTTCGTATATATTTACATATATTTTTATAGGTTCATACATGTGTGTGTACGTGTACACTCCATGCTTTAATCGATACGTTAGACTATGTTTTATGACGTTTACGATGGCCTCCACCTAGTAACAATATTTTTTGACTGAATAATTTCAAAAATGTCTAAGATGGATAGTTGAAATAGTCTTATAGTTTGATATATTTTTCATATTGCTTCCTGAGAAGATTAAACAAAGTTACAGTTAGCAACGTACTTAGGTACCTCTGTTCCATATTGAATATGAGTTTTCAGATAATTCTTTCACTGCGTGAAAAAACAGATTCCTTTGTGTGAAAGACATCAGTTATTATTATAGATTTATTGCCTTTTTACTGTGATTCTCACTAAATTATAGAACCTAGAGGTTTACAGTAAGAATTTCTTGTCACTTGTTGAGTGAAAAAAATTTCTTACTGAACTTCTTGGCTATTTGGATCCTAAATATTCATTGCCCTGTTTTGTCCTTAATTGGGGGCAATCTGGCTTTTACTCAAGTACTTACTAGCCAGTCCAGGGGGAGCATTTAGGACTTTATCTCTCCTCACCTCTTTACTGTTTTCATTGTGGATCGTGTCCCCGTCCTCAGACTTGTTCTCCGTTTCAGGAACAGCCCTCGCTTGTGTCTCTCCCAGTCCTTGGATTACTGTCCAGGACGAGGCTCCTCTTTCAGCCCTTTGCTTGGTGGTCTGCCGTGGCCCCTCTTGTCCCTCCTCCGAGCTGGTTCACGTTCTTTCTGGCCACTGTTACTCATGCTCGTGGCTTCAGTCATTGCCGAACGGCTCTTGGGTCTGGAGGGTCGGCTTAGCCCTCCCGCTGGGCTTCAGGTGCAGGTGTCCAGCTGTTCGACAGGCATCTCTCATCACTTCATTTTCGACAAATACCAAATGAAGTCCTTTGTGCTGCTTTCTCAGCCTGCTCCTCCTGTATTCCCTTGCTCAGTAAATGGTCCTTGGTAGCTCAGACCAGACTCCTAAGTTACTTTTCGCTCCTTGTATTCCTTTGCATTTTCCATGCACCCTGCCTCTACCCCCTTCTGTTTCATGGGGAGGCGTGATCACTGTGCCAGCCCCGGTGGGGCTTCCCAGACGGTCTCCTCCACTTTCACACCAGCGTGATCTCTCTGATACGCTGTCTGATCCTTCCACATCGTCCAAGACCTACTGGTCCCCTGAATGTTGCATCCTAATGATCTAGAGAATTTATGGGGATTGAGCTCCAGAATCAGCATTTTTAAAGGCTGGCTGGGCTATTCCCATCCCAACAAAATTTTAGGCCCGATTATAGGATAAATAAAAATACATTTGCGTTTCTCAGAGGGGTGTCCCAGCCTCTCCTTTTCTCCTCTGGTTCCATCTCCAGCCTTCCTTCGCCTCATAACTTGGTCTTCAGCCACATAGTTCCTGAACTCTTCGTACCCGCTCCCTTTCTGTGTGCTTTGGACATGCTGAATTCTCCGTCTTGAATCCCCTTTCCACCCTTAACCACATAAGCGTTTTATTTACTGTCTGGTCTCCATTCAAGCAAAGCCCAACTCCTCCACCCAGTTAGGTGCAGTCCTGGCTTCTCTGAGCAGCCGTCACTCCTGTGTGTACCGCTGTGTGCCGTGTTGAAGTACTGAGCTCGTATTTTATTTCTTTACATTTTGTCTCCCCACTAAATTCGAGTGCAGGGGTCTGTTAGCGCTGTGCTGAGTGTGTGCCTGACACTCAGTTTGAATAAACCTACAGTGAAGTGAATTTCAGATAAATATATGTGTATAAATATACCAGCTCAACAAAATGTGTCCACCAGAACACTGCATTGGATATCATCATAGAAATTTTAAGCAATACAAAAAACAACCAGAAAAGTGAGCTACTACGACTACAACACGAGACTTTGTTTTTCTCATTATACTGTTTCTCTAACCAATGTGAAGACCTAAGGCAAAAGGCATAAGTTTAGTCAGAACTTGGAAAATTAATGTACCTTTGATTTCTAGGCTGGTGAATCAAAGACTTCTGGAAGTACAGTCACAAGTCGAAGAATTGCAAAAATCTTTACAGGATCAAGGCTCAAAGGCAGAAGATGTAAGTCTTACTATGTACCAGTGATGGTCCAACAGTTTCATAATATTAAGAAAAGCTATAACTTTTATTTGATGGTCTGTATCAAAATGATTGTAATTATAGTGGTTATAGAAAAGAAACAGTGTTTTCCTTTTACTACCATAATTTCCTTATACAAAGGACCAGACAGTACTTCATTGTCACTTTCAGATTCGCCCTGCTGGGAGTTAGAAGTTCACTTGTAGTTATCAGCGAAAGAATTAATTGGGGTTTTATGTTTTACGTGTGCTCACCTCAGTATTCAGAGTATAGGTTTTTGCCTCTGGTCCAAAAAAAAAAAAAAAAAATGCTGATAGAAACTTAGCACGTCCAAGTAGCAATGTTTGTTGTAAACTTGATTTTAAGAAAATAGTGCCATTTCTAAAATCCTACCATCTCTAGGTTTACGAATCCCTCTTTCTCCCCCTGCCCCCCGCCACACACATACACACACGCACACTGGCACACACACACTCACATGCACATTCGCGCGCACACACTCCCCTGCCCCCGCTTGCGCGCACACGCTCTCTCTCTCTCTCTCTCTCTCAAATAGAAGTGCGCTGCCCTATTTTAATATCCCCTTAGCACTCTGCCCTTCTGCTCTAGCCCTGCCTGCTTGGCGGGCACTCACCTAGAAAAGAGTAAGTGTGCAGAGGCGGGAACAGGGTCCTCCCCACCTCGCCATGCTCACCGCCCCTCGCAGTGAGCTGCGGCAGCCCATAGTAGTCAGGCCCTGATGCAGGCATAAATCAGTCGTGTTTTGCAAATCACTTACATTTAATGAGCTGTGTACCATAGAGCTGCACCTGTAAAAGGGCTCAAAGCCAGTGTGAAGAGGGGATAACAACTGAAGTTTAATCTTTGCTTCAGTCAGGTGGTAACTTTTTTCCTTTTGCCAGAGTAATTGGCTCTGAACTCTGGCTTTTGAGTATAAACCTATTTGGTTGTTTTCATTGTTAGAGTCATTTGGGGCACTCAGCGTCAAAACTGTAGACACATCTAGTTCCGTCCAGCCTTAGTAACGTAAGAGGGTGTAAAAACAAAACGGCATATGACTTAAAACCTGAGAGTGTGAGGTACAAAAAGCTCACTGGTGACCTAATTTTCTGAGTTTCTTACGCGCCCATCTGGCTTACGTTGGCAGCGTGCTGTCTGAGATGACGGGCTGTAATTTATCCTCTGATGTGGTGGTGGTTTTTCTTAGATCCCCACATTGATTCCCAGTTCCTAAAATTCTCACCAACATTTAAACCACATCATCCCCTTATTAAAATGGAACTAGTTTGAAATCCCATGGTTTACTTTCAAGCATGCCTTTATCCGGAATGCTAAATCACAAGCAAAACCACCGTTCGTGTATGAAAATACTAGTAAAACTAAGAGGGTCTTAGCAGTGAACCAAAGCGGGTAACATTTCTTAGTTCAGTGAAATCACTAGGTCCCTTAAACTGAGGTAAATGTAGACTTCGTTTTGGTCTCGAAAACGTCGAGGAGACTTTCTGCTGATTTGTTACGGTAGAGAGGGGACGGGTGTGCAGATGCTAGGAAGTAAACATGGCGAAACATCAGTATCCACTCAGCCTTAGTGTTGGAGCATAAGAACCATTGTACTTGCTGTTCTTACTTATATTTAAACATACAGAAAGGTATTTATTCTGTAAAAAAAAATGTTTACATAACCGGATTAGGTATCCCTGTGGCTATCAAATCTAATTAAACATGCTGTGTGTCATTGCTTTAAGACGCCATATTTCAGAAATGAGTTCCCAGGCCTAAAAGTACTATTTGCATAAATCAGTCAAGTTATTTGACTGCTCAGATGCTAATGAGATGTGTTGCTCTAAATTCTTGAAAATTCTCTCAGAGCTGTTTTCTCTGTGAAGATTCAGATAGAAACTTGCCTCATTCTGAAGGTGGGCTCAGCATAATGTGGAGACAAGTGTGATCCACGACGTGTGGTCCTTCCCACAGCAGGTGTTCAGTGTTGTCTCCTCTCTTTTCACCCAACCTCCAGTGTTGCTTCTCAGGAATATGTAATGCACAGAGCAGCCTGCCAAATGGAAGTGATCCTCTCTAAAGAACAACGTAATTTCTGCCCATTTCTGTTATCAAAAGCACAGTCCTTTCATGTGACCTTAAGTCAGAGTAGCGTGAGTTGCACGTTTTTATTATTATTTTTATGTCATTTATTTTTAGCTTGGAAGCAGAAAAGCATTGTTATATCCAGGCATATGGATAATTTGAGCTAGCCACAGTGTATAAAACTCCAGAGAACAAGACAGGATGAGGAGACCATAGAAGAAAGAAAAATGTACATTTTTGAAAAAAAATGCGTGTCTTTTACTTCTGTTCATGAATTACTAAATCGTTCCTTCTGTTGGCTGCTGTGTTTGCTTCATACTAATATGTCCTCTCTGTCTCTTGGCATGGTTTCTGCTCAAGGCTATTGTAAGTATGGCTTCCTATTCATTTCTATATATTGAAGAGTTTTTTGATGTATACATTATCTGCCATCATAGTTGATACGGTTGAAATTTTAACTTAACAGGAGTTTTATGCAAAAGGAATATACCAAGATTACTTATAGGTTTCTGCCCTTTACAATTAAGATACTTTAAGGATATCAGAAACCTAACAGGTCAGACTAAAAGGAACTTTGCTCCTTTTTTTCCCCATCCCACTCCTACCCCCATTGTTATAACTAGTTTCTTTTTATAAAGTATTTTGAAGCTAGCTTGCTGTCACAGTCTGGCCTCCTGCTGCCGCAGTTTATGAGAGTAACAGTCTTCCACTGGAGAGGCTTCTCTGGAGGTGAAGACTGTGCATAGACTCCGGGGTCTGGCAGGCCTGGGTTTTAATTGGGGATCTGCCTCTGGAAAGCCCCTGAATGTCTCCCCAGCCTCACCTCCCTCAGCCATGAGATGGGGCTGGTATCACTCGCGGTTGTGAGGTTGACATGAGACAGTGCACGTGACAAACTTGAGTGAGTGCCTGGCATATTAAACTGCTCATTACATAATCATTTTATTATATATTAGCTCAGATTTAAAAATTAGTTTTGCTTAGAGCCTAATCAAGACAGAAATGCACAATTAAAGCTAAGGTGTTTTTTAAAGTATTTTCATTTTACCCTGTGTACTGGAGAAGGAACGAGCAGTAATCAAAAGTCAGCAGGGTTGAGACTTCCCTGGTGGCGCAGTGGTTGAGAGTCCACCTGCCAATGCAGGGGACACGGGTTCGAGCCCTGGTCCGGGAAGATCCCCCAGGCCGCGGAGCAACTAAGCCCGCGCGCCACAACCACTGAGCCTACGCTCTTAGCCCTCGAGCCCCAACTATTGAGCCTGCATGCCACAACTACTGAAGCCCTCACACCTAGAGCCCATGCTCCGCAACAAGAGAAGCCACTGCAGTGAGAGGCCCGCGTGCAGCAATGAAGACCCAACGCAGCCAAAAATAAATAAATAAAATAAATAAATTTATTAAAAAATAAAAACTCAACAGGGTTATCAATCTTTCTCTGTGTTTGGGGGAAGCAGTGGTAGAGGACATTGTGGTCCACTAACCTAGCTGTAGTTGACATACTCAGCAAAAAAAGTGCATTTGAATATTCCAGAGCTGTGTCAGAATGGGCTCGAATAAGCGGTGACAGTAATCACTATCAAGTCAGGGGACTGAAAATGGAAGAGCCCGGAGTGACGGGTATGTTCCCCTCCGTGCTGCTCTTGACTGATTGGACAGTTTGTTTCCTAAGTCCGTATTATTTGGGTTTGGCTGAATTAATTATGTAACTATCTCGACGTGAACTGTTTCACAGAATTCATTAGTAATGTGTACCCTACAAGCGTTGAGTTTAATTATGGAACCTGGTGGTCCTGTATGGAATGCCGGTATTCTTCGTTTATTTTAGGTCAGATCTGATCTCCTGCTTCTCAGGAGATTCTTTTTTTAAATAACCCGGTCAAAGCTGCATTCTCCAGCATATTAAATGCTGTGCATATCCCATCTTTCACGTTCCTATTCTGTCACATTAACTGTTTGCAACCTGTGCATATCAGAAACTTCTGATTAATTCAGTAAGTGTTTACAGAAGTTGATCCCATGATGCAAGGAAAATACAGCAGATAAAAAGTGTCTTAGGGACAGTCTATTATTATTAGAGTTCTGCTTGCCTGTTGCATCCAGGAATATTAGCTCTGTACGTACGTGGCTTTTTGATTCGCTTCCCTGACTATGAACAGAGAACTCAGACCTACAGTTCGTGGGTGCTTTATACTGATCGCCGTCAGCACTTACAGGCTGCTGTCTCCCGTATCAAAGAGAAAGAAACTTGGGTACATTGTGTATTTTCAGCTCTTTGACCAGAGAACTTACTGAGGGCTCACTCAGTTATTTACTACTGTATTCTTGATTTTTTTTAATTAGCTAATTTATTAGTTAAAATGTTAAGTAATAAACTATTTTTCATTTTCCATTTTCAGTCAGTTCTTCTAAAAAAGAAGCTTGAAGAACATCTGTAAGTATAAAAGCTGTTGAGGCCCATTGTTACACTGTCCAGTGAAACATCAGTGTTTTGTGTTGGTGGTTACAGAGTATCTAGGCAGTGGCGTGGGTGGCCCTGAAGGTACAGTAGATTATAAGAGACATTCATACTATCTAAAGGCTCGTCTTCACCCCAGGTCCTCAAATCAAAACAATTACTGCGTTAGAACGCTTTTCTCAAGTGAGATTCCAGGGTTTTATATCTTCACGATAGTATTTAACGATCCCAGTTAGGGGTGTGGGACCCTCTGGATCAGCAGTCAGAAATGTTTTCTATAAGGAACAGAGAGTAGTTGCCTTAGGCTTTGCAAACAGTGGTCTGCGTCCCAACCACTTAGCTCTGAGGTTCGAGAGTGGCCACAGGCAGTATGTAAACCAGAGCTGTGACTGTCCCAACCAAGCTTTCTATGCAGGAACGGGCCGCGGGCTGAATTTTCCAGCTCTAGAGTCTGGCCAGCTGAAGCTTCCTTTTTATGTAAATGTTTTAAAGTATTATTAAGCTTATCAGTAGCAGATTTTCAAACATTTCCTTGAATTGCAAACATACCTGAACATGACTTTTTGATCTAAATGATTAAATTTTTAAATATTACAGTCGTTTCCTCATGAAGAAGAAATCTTCTTCCATATCTGAGGTTGACAATGTTAGGAGTGTTTTGTAATTTTTCTTGCACCCAGTAACTGCTGTAATCCTTCCTATCACTTCCTGGCAAAACTCTGTTCTTGTAGATGTTGAGTGTGGGTGCCCATGGATCGCCAGCCTGGTGGAGCGTTACAGGGTTAGGCCGCGGTAAACAGACATCCTGGGTACCGTAGTGATCACTGGGAAGAATTCTGTAGTCCGGCAGTTTGCTGCATGCTATCCTAATTTCTTTCTTTCTCTTTCCTCCTTCCTTCCTTTCTTTCCTTCTTTCTTTCCTTTCTTATATGGGAAACTGAGACGCTCCTAGGGCAAGTCTAACACTGGGCAGGTTCTTAAAATACTAGAACAGCACCTGTCTCCTTCCAGCCACTGTGAGGTTACCTGCAGTGAGAATTTAGTGTTGAATTCTGTCCTTTTTTCATTTCCCATCCCTTAATTGCAGAAAATAGAATACCTGTGGTTTCATAAAACTACTGTCTGACCATTGTTCTGTGTTCATTGACATGGTAAAAATCTTCATCAAAAAGAATTTATTAGTGAAGATGAGGCCTGTATTAGTTTCCTGTGGCTGCTATAACAAATTACCACAAACTGCAAGGCTAAAAACAACAGAAATGTATTCTCTAACAGTTCTTGAGGCTAGAAGTCTGAAATCAGGGTATCAGCAGGATTGGTTCTTTCTAGAAGTTCTAATGGAGAATCTGTTCCATACCCCTCTACTAGCTTCTGGTGGCTGCCAGCAACCCTTGGTGTTCCTTGGTGTATAGATGCAATCTCTCTCTCCATCTTAACGTGGCCTTCTTATAAGGACACCAGTAATTGGATTAGGGCCCACCCTGATCCAGTATGACCTCATCTTAACTAAGTCATCTGTAAAGACCCTATTTCCAGATAGTGTCACATTCACAGGTTCTGGGGTTTAGGACCTCACCATATCTTTTTCAGAGACACAGTTCAGCCTACCACAGAGCCCACAGACATCTCAAAAGATGAATGACCATGCAGATTTAACACTACAACAAGACTATTTTACACACAACAAATTGGTAAAATTTAAGAATCAGATGTACTAAGTATTGCCAGAGATGTTGAGCGCTGGTAACTCTCATCCACTGCTGGTAGGGATATACATCAGTTTATTTAGTAAACTGCAACATGCATATGTTCTGTAACCCACGGATTCTACGTTTCTATGTGTACCCTAGATTCCTAGAGACGCTGTGGTCCGTGTTTACCAGGAGACATTTAGAAGAAAGTGTGAAAGAACATTGGGGTTTTTTTGTCAGTTTCAAACATTTATTTTTAAGAAGTGACTATAAGGTGGTTTATTTAGTTATTATTCATTTCCCTCTGATGATTTTTTTTGCTGTTGTTGTAGGCGGTTGTTGTGTGCATTGTAGGATATTCAGCAGTGTCTCTTTCCTCTCCCCACTAGAAGCCAGCAACACCCTCCTAAGTTGTGACAATCAAGATTATCTCTAGACAGCCCCAAGAGGGCCAAATTATCCCCAGCTGAAAAGCTCTGTACTTCGAGGTCCCTACCAAATGTCTCAGTTTCAGTGAGAACCCAGCTCTGACTAGTTGGAGCTCAATGTGTGGACTTTCGGGGGTTTTCCCTCTCAGCGCCCCAGTAATTTTCCATTCTTCTGCAGTTGTCCCTTGACAAACCTCGTGGTGTCCATCCCTAGAAACACGCAATTTAGTATTAATCCAAACACTTAAGCGCACCCATATGCCAACTTATGGTGATCTTTTCTTACATGGCTCTTTCATCTCTTACTCTGCTCCACAAATTCTAGCCACATCTGCCTCCCCACGTTCTAATCTCTTTCTCCTCAGCTCAGTGGGATGGGCCACACCCTTCCTGTGATCTCCCCCTGACTGCAGACAGAAAGCCAGAGAGATCGTAGGGGTTCCCACTCTTGTTTTCTTTCTCTGAGGATCAGAATCTTGTACTGCCTATTGTCCACTTTCTGAAACAGTTGTTTTACATAGTTTGCCCAGCTTCCTACTTGTTCTTAGCAGGAGAGCAAGTGCAGTAACAGTTATCCATCGCTTCATGGCCAGAAGTAGAAACAACATAGGAGCTCAAGAACACTGGGTACTGTCTGGACACACCTCTGTCCTCACAAGTTGTGTGTTTAACAAGAAACAACATTGTTCTTAATCGCAGAAAAGCAGAAACAGTACAAATATCACCAACTGTAAAATGATAAATAGATTGAGATATTTCAAACAATAGAACACTGTACAGCAATAAAAAGGTATAAACCAGGGCTAACACATGAACATAAATGAATCTCAAGAACAGAGTGTTAAGTAAAAAACAGAGGTCACAGAACAGTACATACAGTATAATTAATGTGTAAAGTAAAAATAGGGCAAAATTAAGCCATGTAGTGTTCAGGAATATACACAGAGGCCCATCACAAAAATCATGAGAATGGCTAAAATTCTTGATTTTGGTTACCGCTGGGAAAGAGATAGGAACACGTGGGATTTTTAAGGTTCTGGGATAATTTTTATTTCTTAACCTTTTTCTTCACTGGGCTTAGTTTTTCTTATTTAAACTGTATATATTTATTTTGTGTAACATATGTCTGCGTGTGTGTGTGTGTGTGTGTGTGTGTGTGTGTATACCCTCAACAAAGATTTATTAGAGTATTATGCATAGAAAAGACCAGAAATAGACATAACAAAGTACTCTATTTTTTCTTCGTGTTTTTCTGTATTTTCCAATTTTTGCAGCCTTTTTTTCCCTCTCATATTCCAGAGTGCCACGCTAAATAGTATAGAGAATTACACATTATGTAAATACTAGGAAAAAACTTACTTCTGTTCATTCATTCTTTTACTTTTCTATTGGAATATACCTTACAGTAAAGTCTACAAATCCTGAGTCCCTAGGTCTACAGCTAGATGAGTGTTTTCCTACATAGGCAGGTGGCCCAGATCAATATATAGCATGTTTCCAGCAACACCCCAGGATTCTTTGTTCTCTCTTTTCATTAATTGATTCCATCCCCAGACTGGCCACTGCTCATCTCTTATCACCCTTTGTTAGTTTTGCCACTTTCTGAACTTCATATAAAAAAAATCATATAGTATTATCCTTTTGTGTCTGACTTTATTCAACATTATTCTATGATATCTCTCCACATGGGTGCATGTACCATTCACTTATTCTTTTTTATTGGCATGTACCGTTCTTTCTATTCTTATTTTAGGAGCTTCAATTTTTTTGCAACAAGAGTTTTGCATTATAAAACCTGAGCAAAGTTTTAAATTTAATTTTTACAATATCCTTATTCCTAGAAACGATAAAGATCATCAAGTTATTTCTAACCTCTTGTGCAGGTTTATATAAAAGAATGACTACTATTTCCAACTCTGAGATTTTTGTCTCTATCTTTCAGTCATTTAGAAAATATGTTTATGTTGGATTAGTCTTGTCCTCTTTGTTTCATAGCACTTGTGTGCTATGCTAGTGTATCCCATAAAGAAAGAACTTAGGGCTTCCCTGGTGGCGCAGTGGTTGAGAGTCCGCCTGCCGATGCAGGGGACACGGGTTCGTGCCCCTATCCCGGAAGATCCCACATGCCGCGGAGCGGCTGGGCCCGCGAGCCATGGCCGCGGAGCCTGTGTGTCCGGAGCCTGTGCTCCGCAACGGGAGAGGCCACAGCAGTGAGAGGCCCGCGTACAGCAAAAAAAAAAAAAAAAAAAAAAAAAGAAAGAACTTATATCTTTCATTTCAAGTGAAAAAATGCAAAAGAGTAGTAGGTAAGAGTGTTACATATTTTGTCACAGAGAGAAGCTGCACGAGGCCAATAATGAGCTGCAGAAGAAGAGAGCCATCATCGAGGACCTTGAGCCAAGATTTAACAACAGCTGTGAGTTTTCCCAATTAGCATAGTTTTCAGTTGGTTAGCCCTAGTGATGAGTTTAAATAAAATTTGGTTTTTTTAGAAATAGGCCCTATTATATTTTCTAGCAATTGAGGAATTTGCCCTGTTCACAGAAAGAGTATACACACACACACACATACACATATAATCATCTTTACAGTATTTCTTAAATTTCTAATTTAGTTGTGAGTTTTTCCTTAACTATGGATGCTAATGCATATTTTATGAAATTTTTTTCACAGTGTCGTTGCAGTGTAAGTCAGCCAGACTTTTCCTTTGGTTGATATTTACACCCGTATGTAGCTTAAATTTATTAATTCTTCTCTGTGGATGTGGGAGCAGGACACAGACTTTTACCTTTTTAGTATTGTGGTGAAATATACATAACATAAAAATGACCATGTTAACCATTTTTAAGTATTGGGTTGGCCAAAAAGTTCGTTCGGGTTTTTCCATGAGATGCGATGAAAATCCCAAACAAATTTTTTGGCCAGCCCAATGTATATAGTTCAGTGACATGTTAAGTACATTCACACTGTTGTACAGCCACGGTCCATCTCCCGAACGTTTTCGTCTTCCCAAACTGAAACTCTCTACCTGTTCACCACTCCCCTCCTCCCCTCTTCCCAGCCCCTGGTAGCCTCTGTTCTGCTTTCTGTCCCTATGCACTTGACTCTTCTAGGTAATTCATGTAAGTGAAATCATACAATATTTGTCCTTTTGTGTCCGGCTTGTTTCACTTCACGTAATGGCTTTCATTTTCACTTAGTATAATGTCTCCATATTGTAGCATGTATCAGAATGGAGGCTGAATAATCAACTATTTGTGTAAATAGACCACATTTTGTTTATCCCTTCAGCCATCCATGAATACTTTTTAATTTGTGTGCTTCCATAGTGTAGTTTTTGTTTATTTCTAAGAAAAGCTTTTTGTTTAAAACAATTGTGAATTTTAAAAAATAAAATTATATATATATAGACAAAACCGTCTCTCAAAGCTGTTTACTATTTTGTCAGTTGAAATATTTTCAAGTTGTTAGGTCTAAAAAATTTTTAATTTTTTACTGTCTCACCAATAGCCTTAAAAATTGAAGAATTACAAGAAGCTTTACGGAAGAAAGAAGAGGAAATGAAGCAAATGGAAGAAAGATATAAAAAATACTTAGAGAAAGCCAAAAGTGTAAGTGTGAGTCTGCGGGCCTCTCACTGCACTTTCTCATTGTGTTTCGCTGATGTTTCAAAATACAGTGCCTGAACGTGACCTCTCACACAGAAGGACATGAGGAGTAAAAGAGCAAGAGGCCATGGTCAAACAGGTCGCCCCCGCCCCAGGTTACTTACTCGTTACCAAGAGGGAATCACATTTCTATGTAGGAAATGGGTGGCAGCCGCACCTTGCCTAATTATCAAAATCCGCTGTGCCCGGCGGGAGGGCCCGCCTCTGTCTCCAGATGAGCCTTGCTGTCGGCAGTGCTCAGGGCTTCTGGCCTAGCTCCAGTTCCCAGGGAAAAGGAGGTTACTGGAACAAGTTAAGTAACACCTTCAGGAAGGCATCAGATAAATCCAGCCTCTGGGATGAGAATCCACATTATGAAAGCAGAAATAGGCACTGGAGCGTCACGGAACACCAGAAGCTGTTCTCCTGTAAAGGAGCCCAAAGGGACCTCCCTGCCAAATGCAGCGACCCTGGATTGGGGACACCTGTGGAAACGTGGATTTGGGCTGAATCGTGATGACTTATAGAGAGGTTCACTTTCTTACAGATGATGTGGGAGGATGTCCTTAGTCTAAGGAGATGCGTGTTGAAGTGCTTGAGGGTCACGTGTCATGAGACAAAGGTGGCAGTGCTGCGGTTGGTCAATCCGGGTTAAAGGAAATGGGTTTTTATTGTTCTGCTCTTTCAAGTTTTCTATGGGGTTGATCATTTTTGATAGTAAAACTGCTGAGCCAAAAAGCAAAGACCCTTCCCAGAAGCCCTCTGGTGGGCCGGCTAGAATTGTGTCACCAGCCTGTGTGTAAACCCAGCGTCTGGCAAAGGAGGAGAAGGACCACAGAGACAGGCTTGTGGACCACTGGGACCCGCTCCATCCTCGCACACCTGGTCAGAGGCAGAGGCCCCTGAACCAGGTCAGAGGAACGGAAAAGGGAAGATTGCTGTCAGTAGTGTCTGCTGTAGTGTGATTAATTTTAAGCCAGAATTACTTCTTATCACTGACTCTTCCACATAATTTTAAAATTTTATATAATTAAAAATTGTAACAACTGAATATCATTTTATACATTCAGATTTTAAAGTGTCCACGTAAGATAACTTTTGAGTCTCATAAGGTTTATCTTTTTTTTTAAATGACTGCTTCCTTAGATATTACACTCCTTGGGTTTGAGACTTTTAAAGTTTTTCTTTTATTACTTTTTGTAGGTTATCCGTACTTTAGATCCTAAACAAAATCAAGGAGCAGCACCAGAAATACAAGCTCTTAAAAATCAGCTCCACGAACGGGATCGGCAATTCCATTCATTGGAGGTAGTTTACTGTAATATGATAAGACATTTGATTTTTTTATTTTCAATTCTAGAAGGCTTGCTATGCACAGTGGTCCCTCAACATCCACGAGGCACAGTTACCAAAATCCACGGATGCACAAGTCCCTCGTAGAAAGTAGTGAATGTGGTTATTTGCATAAAATCTAAGCCCATCGTCCATGTGCTTTAAACCATCTCTAGATTACTTATAATACCTAATGCAATGTAAATGCTATGCAAATAGTTGCCTATGGGGACTTCCCTGGTGGCGCAGTGGTTAAGAATCCGCCTGCCAATGCAGGGGACACGGGTTCAATCCCTGGTCTGGGAAGATTCCCACATGCTGCAGAGCAACTAAGCCTGTGCACCACAACTACTGAGCCTGCACTCTACAGCCCGCACGCCTAGAGCCTGTGCTCCACAACAAGAGAAGCCACCGCAATGAGAAGCCAACGCTCCGCAATGAAGAGTAGCTCCTGCTCGCCGCAACTAGAGAAAGCCCGCGCATAGCAACGAAGACCCAACGCAGCCAAAAATAATTAATTAATTAATTTTAAAAAAAAGATATCCATACTTTAAAAAAAAAATAGTTGCCTATGCGTGGCAAATCCAAGTTTTGGTTTTTGGAACTTCCTGTCTTTTTTTTGTTTTGTTTTGTTTTGTTTTTTTTACCATTTTCGATCTGGGGTTGGTTGAATCCATGGATGTGGAACCCATGGATATAGAGAGCTGACTGTACAGTTGTGCCCGTGAACTTAGATAGTTTATTGTGAGTATTTTATTTATGTTGAATTGTTTTTCATCTTAACATGCTTACATGTGCTTGCTTTTTAGAAAGAATATGAGAAAACAAAGAGTCAAAGAGAGATGGAGGAGAAATATATTGTTAGTGCCTGGTACAATATGGTAAGAAAATAACACGTCAAAACATATTGCGAAATGCAGTGAATATGTATCATTTATTATACTCCTCCCTTTACTGTAGAAGTAATTCTACCAAATGAATCTGAAAGTAATTACTGTCCTAACACACACTAACAAAACCCTAATGCTGATCTTAGGGCCAAACAACAGATACAGGAACCACCATAAACGGGGCTAGAACATTGTGGACACATCTTTATCCCTGTCCTAGAGGATAGTAAGATTTCTGTCTCTCAGGACCATTTTATTCTCGGGGGGGGTAGGGACTTTAATAATATCTAAACATAGATACAGTAGCTTTTGTTCTGTGGGACTATTTCAGTGCCTTTGCAGGAGCAGTACTTGTAATGAAAATAGTTTAACTGTCTCTCAGGTTTTGGTCAGTGTTCACGGTCTTAGACCCTGAACAGCTGAAGGTTTTGAAATTGAATTTTCCAACAAAAAATCTTAAACGTATTTCAGGGGAAAATAAATGCCTATCAGCATTTTGGGCTTCAGTAAGACTTATCTGGATATGAAGAGCTATGGATTTTGAAGAGTGCTGTACTTTTTTCAATATTTTTTTCTTAGACCTTTTCTTCTTTTTCTGCCTTGTTCTTCTTCCCAATAAGACCACTCCACCTTTTCAAAGTGTTAGCTGCCTGAGATAGGAGGTTGGACCAGATTCTTTTCATCATACCCCTCTGACCCTGTAGTTGTGTTACTGGCACAGTACCGTTTTACAATTACAATTGTAAATTATACCATTTTACAGTTACAATTGATACTGTGTCTGAAAGGTTTGTGTCCCAGGTCTCCTAATAATGTGATTTGAACTTTGTCAAAATTTCATACAGTTTTATGACATGTCCACATTTATATTTGCCTTGGTTAAAACTACATATTTAAGGGCTTCCCTGGTGACGCAGTGGTTGAGAGTCTGCCCGCCAATGCAGGGGACACGGGTTCGTGCCCCGGTCTGGGAAGATCCCACGTGCTGCGGAGCGGCTGGGCCCGTGAGCCATGGCTGCTGAGCCTGTGCGTCTGGAGCCTGTGCTCCGCAACGGGAGAGGCCACAGCAGTGAGAGGCCCGCGTACCACAAAAAAACAAACAAACAAACAAAAACTACATATTTAAGATTTTTATCACAATTTTAAAAAACAAAAAAGGAAATCATACTGGGTTTACATTACCATTACTGTTAACAAATATAGATTAATCGAAAATTAAAATGTAAAAAATGGGCTTCCCTGGTGGCGCAGTGGTTGAGAGTCCGCCTGCCGATGCAGGGGACGCAGGTTCGTGCCCCAGTCCGGGAAGATCCCACATGCCGCGGAGCGGCTGGGCCTGAGTCTGCGCGTCCGGAGCCTGTGCTCCGCAACGGGAGAGGCCACAGCAGTGAGAGGCCCGCGTACCACACACACACAAAAAAAGTAAAAACTAAGAAAAGCCCGTATTTAAGGAAGCTCTCTGGGAGCTCGTCCTGACTCACCCACATTGTTTCCTTTTCGTCCTCCTTCAAGGTCAATGTTAGCAATCTGGGAGCTCCGCCCCTCGGTCCCTATTAGTGATTTCATGTACCTGATGGATTTTTATGACTTCACATATTGTGTTTCTTATGGAACAAAACTGATTCGTTCTGTGACATGGTATTAAAGAAGAATCCTGGTTTTCAACTCTGCAGAGAGTGAAGGAATAACTCCCAGTAGGATCACACAAGTTATGTTCAGATAGGGTAGCCGGTAACAGCTTCATACATACATTCAGAAAGTTCTGCATCCCAGACAACCGAACTGGAAGTGAGGATGGTGAGTGCTGGGAAAAGGTATTAAGTATCTCAGGGAATGGCCTCATGATGGATACTGAGATCTTGAAGGGGAGTCTAGACTTTGAATAAGTTGTTTAGAATGGGAAAGTTACAAAGGTATATTTTAAATAAAGTATAATTGTTAAGTTTTGTAGCCAAATTAACAGATATTACCAATAGATATTTGTCCATTTTATTCACATCCTTAAATGCTTTAATTCCAAACTGAGTAAAAAGCACATCCTGGGTTTTCTCATGGGGAAAGTGGAGAATGTTGTGCATTGGGGTCTGTTTGAAACGCAGAGCCATGACCCCAGTTTCCCTGGAGGTGATGGGAGTTGGGAGGTTTGGCTTGCCTTCTGCCTTCTGTGCGGGTTTGCCCAGCGCCTCTGGCGCCTGCCCCGCGTCTCTCCCGGCTCTGTTTCTCCTCCTTGCCTGTGGCCGGCGTCCGCTTGCTCCCGTCATCTCGCGTCCAGTCACCGGTGAGACAAAGCTGCCGCTCCCAGTTCTTCCTGCTTCTCTGCCGAGGGTTCTTCGCTAGCTTATTAAATGAGAACGGAAACCCCTTTTTCCGGATCTGCTCAGGGTCCTCACCGTTTGCTCCTCCGCGTTTAGAGAGCCCCGCAGGTTCTCCCTCCTGTTCAGGTGCCCTTGGCCCGGCAGGTGGGCTCGTCCCCCTTCTAAGCGGGTAGGCCTCCTTCTCCAGTCCTGCGCTCCTTGGGCCCGCTGCGGGGGCCAGCCGTCAGGAACTTCCCTTAACAAGTCTGCCTGTGAAGAAAAGCAGCGTGGTGGTATGTATTATACCTGGCGTGACTTTCCAGCCTAAGAAAGAACAAGTGCTTTTGTGGTTTTCTATTCTAACTAAACCCTCTGATTTCCGTATCCCCACGTGAATCAACTGCTACCAATCAATTGCCCTTTTTTTCTTGGAAAATCACTTTATGCATTTGATTCGAAAGGGAAGTAAGTATGATTGAGTATGGATAATGTATTCCAAAGATCATTCTCTATTACAATGTACTGTTTGCGTTGTTGTAAATTCAGAAAATTAAGCCTTAATTTTTTCCAAAAGAAGATTTGTCCCTAATTGTTGGAACTTAAACGTCTCGAAGAGTTTAATCCATCATGAGCAGAGTTAACGTTCCCAATCGTGCCGTATGCCGTCAGGGAACAAATTCTGCGGGACGCAATCTTCTTTTGTGCGAGAGTGTTCCGTTATTTTTTCACCGATGACTCTTTTCCCGTGTTACTAGGGAATGACTCTGCATAAAAAGGCGGCAGAAGACAGACTTGCTAGTACAGGTTCGGGGCAGTCATTCCTGGCGAGGCAGAGACAAGCCACCAGCACGAGAAGGTCTTACCCGGGCCACGTCCAGCCAGCCACAGCAAGGTAGACAAGTCCTGCGGTTAGAATAGAAAACACCGCGCATTCACAGCATACTTCTGTTACATGTACCATTTCAGGAAATTCAGCCAGCTGATATTTTGTCTGTATTTCATGTTACTAGCTAGTTGTTTCTCATTTGAGGACTTTCTCTCTTCTGTATCTATAATGTTTTAGTCTCTTGGCCCTTTCTTTTGTAGTCCTTTTGGTTCCTTTTAATGTGCCAAAAAGTTTTTAAATGCCCAATTAAAAGTGTTGTATATCAGTGTAGTACTTTTCTTTGTATGAAAATGTCCTTTCCCCAATGGTGTAGGCTTTGTAATGATTTAGATTTTCTGCCAATAATTGATACACAATTTATATTCTTTATTGTGCCTCTGTGTTACCAGGCTTTCTAAGAATGTCTTTGTTTAAAGGGAATGAATCGTTTTATGATGTATTAATCTGTGTTTTCAATTGTTTTCCAAATGCACTTCAGATAACTTGCGTACTTCCTATGTGAAATGGTTGGCAAGTGCACTTTTTGCAAAGACGTAAATACATTGGCAGAGGTGCTAATCACATCTTACCTAAGGCACCTGATAGAACTATTTAGAGGGAAAAACTGAGTTTTCACATTCTTTTATAGGAAATTAAATTTGTCCAAAGATTTGGAAACTATTTTTAAAACATAAATAGAATTTCATTATTGCCTACCATCTTATTTGTGGGCAGAAGTGAATGCACTGGTTAGGTTATTTGGGGAGAAGTTACAGAAGAAAAAAAATCAGGCAGTGTGTTCATTTTTTTTTCTTTTTTAGGAATGTCACAGTAACTGAGGATCACATTCTAGCAATGGGCTGACATTTCGTTGCAACTGCCCTCCACATATAAAAGTATATAAAAGATGTATTTTTTATATACTTACGAGTCATAGGTGGCCTTACCTTTGGGGTAATTTCCTTGTTGACTTGCACCTCATTTGTCTTACTTATTCCTTAACATAAAACCTTCTATTTCTCAATAATTCCTAATACTTAACATCTTAGTATCAGTCGTTAGGATCAATAAGTGACTTCTCGTGTCTGATGTTATGACAGGTGGCTGTCATATTTTTTCTTAATTCTATGTACTAGTCTAAATAAGAGTTTGCTACTGAGTAGATTCTCTTGGGTATTGGGTTGCCCCAAAGTGCTTACATTTGTTGACAGATTATAAACTATGTTTATTTACATTGATGAATGGCTGTCAAGTAATAATGATTGTAAAGCACTTTGACTATATAAGGTGCTATATAAATGCAAAATGTCATTCACTTGAACACGAAATGTCTCTGCCTAACTTTCCATATTGGCCCCAAATTATATTTAAGTTCCCCTCCAGCCTTTTTCTTGCACTATAGCCCATAGCCCAGTAAAGCAAAAATTTACTGAAACTAGGTCGATTATTTGTTGGTTTTCGGTTTTGGATAGGTCACCTATTAAGAAGATTTTATTTCATATACTTGCTATTTAGAAGTTCAGGTTTCATTTAGTTTTGTGTATTAAATACAAATGAGTAACTTTAAATCAAGCTAAACATAATCAAGAATTTTCAGAAACTATATTCCAGTGTTTGATTTTTAAACCCTTATTTCCTTTTTTTTTATAAGAAATTGACCTAAATTCTATTTTAGGTGTTTTCATTTGTCCTCAGAAACCGTACTTGAAGAAAGGTATTAGAATATACACGGAAATGACTCCATGCATTGTGCTAATTTTTTACATTAAGTACACAAGTCTGTGCTCAGTGTGAGTGCTTCTGCCTGGTAAGAAGAAAAGCAGGAAGACTTAGTAGTAATGGAGAGAACCAGCGAGTGGAATGCATCGTGGGGTTTCAGGAGGGCAAGCAGACCTAATCAACGTAGAAAGTTTTGACAATGAATGATTAAAAATGATTTAAGATGGGTAACCCTCCCCCACCTCCACCCCTCCCCGTCCCTTTATTTCACAAATCAGAGTAAGGATCCAACAGTTTTAAAACAGAGCATGAACATTCACCTTGGTAAAATTAAAATTATTGGGAAATATACCTGCAAAATAAGATAGATGAAAATCAAGAGTCCATGAGCTGTTTCTTAAATGGATTATATCCCATGAGAGGAGAGGTTTTAACTTTAGTTCTCTATTTACTGTCCCAGTCCTGGTCTCCTACCCACCCCCCTGCTCAGATATGTTTCTCTAAATGGGAGAGGAAAGTGCCAAGTTTTTAGAAGGAAGTTTTCCGTCTTATTTTTCTTCAGCATGCCATTATTTTGGTGCTTACGTTCGTAAGTTTCACTCACCTTTACAGTATCTTTAAATTTTAGTATATTGCTTTCGTTCCATAGCAGAAACTTTATTTCTAAACATTCTGTGATGGTTTTTTAAAAATCAGGAATGGAACTTAGCTGTCCCAGTGAGGACCCCGTTTCCTTTGCTCAGTTTTGGACAGGATTTTTACATTTCTCTTTCTCTGGCGATGACGCTGGGCACGCTGTGGAGTCAGCACAGAGTTACTGCGCTAAGGCTGGGGTTGAGCCATCAGCCCCTGTCTGAGTTCTGGTGAACAAAAAGCTTATTTTCTGTTTTCCCTCTAACCAGGGTGAGAAAATACAGAGTTAATAACCAAAGACTACAAAAGCATGAAATTCATATTCTGCAGTGTGTATGTAAGAAGTTTGTAATGGGGAAAACAAATCCAGCAAATATTACAGTTTACCTCATCTTAAAAAGAGAGTAAATAATGCAGCTGTACGTATCTTAAAAAAAACTTGCAAAAACCCCATCATACCTCTTTTAGTATTTGTCTGATTATTTAATAATAACCAAGAAAAAGAAGTCCCAAAACAAAGGCTCCATTTTCTAAAATTGATCAGCATTGAATTATTTCTGTTTGATGGCCCAGCCTGGTAAAATTGGCTAACGAGATGATTCATTATAATAAGGATAATACTGTCCGCTGTTATTTTGTTACAGTCTTACTGCTTTGTCTGTATGATAAAAGCTCAGTTGTACAAACTTGAGCTAAATGTTTCCAGTCAGAAACATCAGCCCATATGTATCAGCAGTCTTCAGCAAGGCGTGAAAACCGGTGCTGTGCAAACAAACCAGCAGTAAGTGATTGTGAGGGGAAGGGGGATTTAGGTTGAAGAAAAGGTACATTTTATTTTTGAGCTATTTTACTCACACTTCCTTTTCAACTGCAGTTTTATTTATTCATATCTAATGATATGAAATATCTTGTAGTGTCTCTTGCTCTCCAACAAGCACTCATCTTTTAAAGATAACACTGTGTTGAAAACTTGAAAATCTTTATTCTGATATAAGAATTTTCTTGAAATAAAATTCTAAATTTTTGAATTTATCCTAACTCCCTGCATTTAACCTCCAGTGGTCCAGATCTCAGCCTCCAGGAGTGTTACACTTTTCCCCAGTTGGAACACATGAGGTTTATCTGAAAAAGCATCCACAACCCACAGATAGTGTAAACCTAGTTAGTTTACAGCTACTGGGATAAGAACCTGTGATCCTAAAGGGAGAGGAAGGTGCTTGGCATCTTGCTTTTTGCTAGGGGCAAAATAACAGCCTGCTTCTTGTTGTCTGTTCATTAAACTATGGGAGCATGTTTTGACTTCTTATCCTTATATTACAAAGTGACTCTTTGCCTAGAAATGGCTGTCGAACTGATGCAGGATTGTACTCCTTAACAGTGAGTAGGAGTCCTACCCTTACAGGGTAGGAAGGACTGTACAGAACAAAATAAGATGGGATCTCAGAATCTTTGAAAATTACTTTAGCGTGTTTTAAAATTTTTCCCTTTTTATATGTTGAAAGGGTTTTTCCGTTCAATAATGATTATCTCTTTTCCTATAGTCCCAACTGTCAAAATGGCAGCTTATTTTAGTAGATGTGCAAGCCAGTTTCACTGCATTTAGAAAGCAATTTCAGAGTTAATTCTTTGTAACTATAATGATTCAAATATTTTGTATCATGAAGTTTTTATATGAGGGAGGCCATTCTCAATGTATCTGTCATCCAGTTTTTTACTTTGTATAAAGCATATTTAAATAATAATTGGTATATGTTTATTTTATGGAAAAATTTGAAAGTATTTTAGTGTCCAATTTAAGCAAGATAATTTTATTGTTCTAAAATTGTGCAATAAATACTGTTTCTTTCTCAGAAGCCTAAAAACCATAAAATAATTTGCTACCGACACAGCTAATTTCTGCCCCTCCCCATCCCCCTAAATCACGGAAGTATCAATATTTATCTCCCTTTTTATAAAATGAAGGACAGCACAAATATGATGACATCCATCTCTTTAAAATCACTGATTATGTTCTTGGAAAATACGTACTGATAATTTTGCTTTTAAACAGCCTTTTATCAATCCAATTCCCATGTATTTATAAATATAAAAACTTTAAAACTTATATTTAATGTTATCTTGAAGTATGCTTGAATTCTTCACACTGCACTTAAAATGACAGAGAAAGGGACATTAGTTTATTTGAGAAATAAGAGACCCGAAGCTAATTATGGCAAGTATATGAGTTTTAGCAGTTGTGGTCTATGGATGTTTCCTAACAATTCTATTTCAGCAATTACGTCTCTCGTCAGTATTTTTCTGCTTTCTAACATTTTCCAATAATATTCTGTGAGATAGGTTTGTATGCTGTATATAAGTGAACATAGAAATCGGAAAGTAACCGAAGGCTGTCAAGGCAGATCCATTCCTAGTGAGTAGAATCGATTATCGGAAGAAGAAGAGGCCTCATTTTGAACAAATATCCAGGCAGATACAAGTGCTAACACTATTAAACCTATACTTGTCTTAACAGATGTTCCTAAAGTAATAGTTTACATAAAATCTCCTGATTTTATTACATGATCATTCAATAAAATACAGTAGACAAAAAATAATTTATATTCTAATTGTCCTTCCCTTCAGTGGACATTAACTGGCCACACAGTATTAACTGTACATGTTTATGAGTGGAGGGGAAAGCATCTATTTTCATTTTGAAACTGTTAACCCATTACTAAATCGAAGATAGTGATTTAAAGCCAGGAGGATAGGATGATCTGATGAGATGGGAAGAAATCTGTGGTGGCTGAAACTCACTACCAGCTTCGTAGCAGTTATCTAGATCCGCTGCTGTGTCTGGTTTGCAAACCATGTCTCCCTTAATTATACGTAGTAGCCCCACAGAAAATTTTGTTTAAAATGAAGACAAGGGCTTCCCTGGTGGCGCAGTGGTTGAGAATCTGCCTGCTAATGCAGGGGACACGGGTTCGAGCCCTGGTCTGGGAGGATCCCACATGCCGCGGAGCAACTGGGCCCGTGAGCCACAACTACTGAGCCTGCGCGTCTGGAGCCTGTGCTCCGCAACAAGAAAGGCTGCGATAAGTGAGAGGCCCGCGCACCACGATGACGAGTGGCCCCCGCTTGCCACAACTAGAGAAAGCCCTCCCACAGAAACGAAGACCCAACACAGCCAAAATAAATTAATTAATTAATAAACTCCTACCCCCAACATCTTCTTAAAAAAAAAAAACAAAAATGAAGACAAGAGTAGACTTTATATATATATATGTGTGTGTGTATATATTCAAGGACAGCCTTTATATACCTAATACATTACTGCCAGGCTCTGAATTAGACGTTTAGGGTCTGCAGATGAAATCATCAGAGAAGGTGTCCGTAGCCTCAAAATTTAAGGACAATGGGGCTATCAAGTATCCTAAATTATATTGACTCAGAGCTTAAAAGAATAATTAAATATCACGAGAAGAGCAATTTCAAAGTGAGAAAAAGAAAATTACCAAAGCATGCTGAGGCTTTACTGTGTGGGGGAGACTTCTGCGCAGGCACCGTTGCCTTAGAGATCTCTAAATTGACAAAGGAAAATAATTTGATGAGCATTGATATTGTAAAAGTTATAAAAGGGACTCATATTTATTCTCGGTGTGTTTGTCAACCTATGGACAGTGGTTACTGTATATACATTCTCTAGTGTGTTTATTTTATAGATGTCACTATTAGAGATGAATGTCTTAATATTATTTACTACTTCTACTCACTTATGTATTATTTATACTTTACTGCAAGATTCACAGCACTTTACTAATATTAGATAATTATTTTCCTTCTACCTTTCTGTGGCATTTTCTATTTACATCTTTTCCACTGGGGGTCTTTTCCTTATTTTGGAACACTCACTAAGAAAAATGTAAAAGATTGCCCAAATAAATAGGCTTTGTACTGTTCCTGAAATGTTTAAAGTCAGGTCTGAAGTTCTAAGTCTAGAACTCTCTTTGAAGCTGGGTTGGGGCTACTAGGCATGAATTAACATTTTATATTTCACATTAATAAGACTCATAAGTTAGTACTCGTGAAGCCAAGTTCTCTCAAATGTAGACACGCTTAAAACTTTTTGTTGAAAACAAAAGTTGCATTAATACAAAGTAAACAGTCTACTGGTTATAATCAGAAGATGCTCTTACCTTCCATTTACCTGTCTCCTAAAATACAAACCTGCAAACTGTCCTTCACTTTCATAGTTTCTTCAACGTTGCATGTACTCAAGCACAGGAGAAACAAAGCCAGGTTCCAGGAGCTGTGAAGTCCAAGGATCTGGAAAATGGTGGGGGTGAGGTGATGGGAAAAGGCAGACAATAACAAGGGCAGGATACTACAAAAATAGTCTGAGTTCTACTATAACATATGCTTTACGAACTTGGCCGTTTTCTTAAGTTCAAATATAGCAGAGTTTTCAGCTGATTCTTTTGAGAGATGCTTTGAGGAGTCAGGACCCTTCCGCTTGTACTTGAGTATATCTGTATTCCAACCCTTGTCAAAAGAGAGTGAGATATTTGTTGTTATGTAAACACTGACACGGATGATTGCTGCCAAAGAATAGGGAGATTTGCTCATAAGAACTTTCTCTTAAAGTTTTTTATTTTGCGTTTCTGGATGAGAAAAATGCTTTTATGGTGTGAAGTGTTTCTGCAGAGCTTTCTTCTGCGTTACCCCCCCCACTCTGCCGGTATGCTTGGCGTGGGCAGGTCACCTAGAAGAGAGAAGCACAAATAGAGAAGGCTAGACTCTGACCTTTGAGGGAAGAGCCACTCTTATCCTCCCCGAGTAAAAAAATAACAATGAAACACACCTGTACACACACACACACACACACACACACACACAGTCACAGTCACACACACACAAGGACGAAATGGTAAGTGGGTAAGTCACCTTCTAAATGTCTTTGGCATCCGTTGGCTTCTTGTTAATCTAGTTAAGAGTAGATTCTAGACCTGCGTTGTCCAATTCACTAGCCAGTTCACAGCCACATGTGCTAATTTAAATTAAGTAAAGTGAAGAATTCAGTTCCCCAATCCCCCAGCCACATTTCAGAAGCCACCCGTGGAAAGTGTGTTACCATTTTGGACAGCACAGATATAGAACATTTCCATCTTTGCAGAAAATGCTTTTGACAGTGCTGTGGTGCCCAAAGAGAGAATAAGGACAAAATAAAGATATTCAGTTGACTTATGATACTCTTGGATTTTACCGGCATCATTAAAGAAAGCTATTTTTCTTATAAAAATTAATACCAGCCCTTTTTAAAGACCCTGGAAAAATCAAAACCCCATTCTCTGAAACTAGTTTTCAATGTATTTTTTAAACAGATGCTTAGCACTTTACTTTTTAAGTGATATTATTAAATAACTTCATAAATCATAACAGTATCTTCAGGTTTTTTTCCTTTTTTAAGTAGTCTTTTAAAATTGATGATACAGTTTCTAACATTTATCCAGCAGAAACTGATGAATGCTTAACTTACAAGTAAAAGTTGATAAACATCATATTCCTCTGTTTTGTAACCTTTAAATCTTTCTATTCTGTTAATTTTTTTTTTTTTCGGTACGCGGGCCTGTCACTCTTGTGGCCTCTCCCGTTGCGGAGCACAGGCTCCGGACGCGCAGGCCCAGCGGCCATGGCTCACGGGCCCAGCCGCTCCGCGGCATGTGGGAATCTTCCCGGACCGGGGCACGAACCCGCGTCCCCTGCATCGGCAGGCGGACTCTCAACCACTGCGCCACCAGGGAAGCCCTATCCTCTTACTTTTAAATCTGTATAGATCTAAGGAGAGTTGCCAACAGTTTTTTTTGTTTCTCCCCCTAAAACCACATTTGATCATCTTCTACCTAAAAGGTATATCAAGATCCAAATAGTTTCTTTGATTTTCTTCATAGTTTCTTGCTCTTAATTACTTAGATTATGAATCAAATTAAGTTTCATGTATGAAGCAAAGATTTTATTCCAGCAACCTAATGAAACATTTTTTTAAGATCTATTAATTGACTTGGCCTATTACTAAAGTGCTTAACATAACTAAAAGGATCTACACAGATGCATCTTTGAATTTTTTAATGAATATAAGAGGCTAATCATAACTCTTTGGAGTCAGCTTGGTACTTAGTGAAAACTATCCCGTTAGGAAGTCAGATGCTTTCCTCTTCGTTTTTAAATTTTTTAATCAAGCAGCAGACTTGATCCAGTAGTGTCAAATTCCAAGCAACTATAATGAAATTCTTATTGTTATTCAAGTACAGATGAGTAAATGGTGTGATTTGAGTTTGTTTTATTATTTTCATGGTGGTCTAATTTAATGTGTGTTCTACAGAGACTCATATTACTAGTTAAGGGAGATTTTCAATGTGCTTGAAATAAGAAAGAACATGCTAGTCTAAATACAGGAAATGACTGTACACAAATGCCAATCAATCATTTGGGGGCTTTTAATTTTTTTAATAGTAAGCTTTTGGTTTTTTAATAGCCTTAGTTATCTAAAATTCAGATGCACTGAAATGCCATTGCTGTCACTAGCTGTTTACAGATTATGTGTAACTCATAAAGATTTATACTCAGAAGAATAATTTCCAGGTTTACTCTTGTTTTGCAGTTTTCATATTTTGACAATTGCCCCACCATTTATAACACCCAGTTTCTGGTTGTGTAATGAATGGTAAAATTCAAACATATCTAATTTAATAATTTGCCTTATTTTGATTAACAAATTCTATCAAAGATTTGGGGATAGAAAGAGGCTTTTTTTTCCTATAGTATTTTTTAAACTTTTCAGATGAGCTGGAAAACACCTTAGTACATTGGAGTTGGAGTTGTACTGGTTACAGCCCCAGCTCTAAAGCCTTATACTCATGTCTTAAGTATTACTGATTGTTCTGTGAATTGTTAGTTTGATATTTGACATTGTAGTTATCCACCTTGCAGTTTAGCCTTTTCAAAAAGGATATTGCTAGGTATGTTCTTATTTCTGGTTGACTATTGAATTCGTAATTTCATGATTTCATTCTTAGTCATAATCCAAAAAGGAAATCCACGTGGAACTCTAAATTTCTCTCTCACCTAACAAATGGAATCAATACAGTTTTAACTACATTGTACATAAATGGCATCCAAGCAGTTTTCCATCTGTTTACCAAGTTTACCAATCATTTACTCTGTGTTAGACTTGTGGGTTTTCTCACTATTTTTTCTGAGGTAAATGACTTGTGAGAAATTTTCACCAAAATTGCAAAAACGTAAAGTCCAAGAAATCACCAGAAGACAGATTTCTAATTTTTTGAAAACTTATATTGTATTTCCTTTTGATATCACTTATTCATTTTAATTTTATGACTGCCAACTTGTTATGGTATTAATTATATGTATATGTTTATATGTATGCATATAGTATATGTATATGAAGAATAAAGTTAAGATTTGGTCAAACTATATTTTCCCATTCAAGTACAAAAATGTTTTCAAGGCTGCAGAAAGTGTACAGTTGTCATACAAGTTGTAAATAAAGACTTGTATAAAAACTCAGCTTAGATTTTTTCTGCTCTTAGGCCGTACAAACGCATGTTTAATAATTGTCTAATAGTATCCATCCGCTTGCCATACTGTCCTGTCAATTTAGATATTATGCCGCTGACTGGCTGTAAATCAGGAATAGTCTTTGAGTTTTTTCCCAGTACCTAGGATAAGTTTTGTTTTGATTTAGGCTGGTTCACAATGTGTGTAAGCTGACTGTCCAAAGTTCTGAGGGATAAAAGGTAAACATGGCTTCTCCCCTCTTACCACAGACAGTCCAGCAAGAACCAATGGTAGGTACTTACATGCTTTCACAATATAAGGCATTATTGTTGAAGCATCCTGTTTAAGCCATAGATGCCCCTTTTCCTGCCTGTCGACCCTTAAAATTCACCCTCTTCCCCCACCTGCACCCTAGACATGATTGAAATATGGCATCTTCAGTGTCACGTACAACGGCAGCAGCAGTGGCGAAATCGATTATACTTACGTTAAAGTAATTCCAGAGTGAAGTTAGCACCAATATTTAAAAACAAACCTAGTATGCACGTAACCAAAATAGTGCCCACTTTAATTTGCAGTTAATATGACATTTTAATGTCAGAAAGAGAAATGTAAGTGTTCTTCACTCATTAGCCTGGAGGTAACCATATTCAGCTTAGCTTTTATTGAGTGTCTGCCCTGGGTATTGAACGTTGAAGCAAAGGAGAAGGGGATGAGAAGGTAGGTAAATCACAAAAACTAAAGCAGCTGCCTTGAAATAGCTGTGTGATCAAATGGGGCACAACACAGGAAAGTTCCCACCTAGAGTGTGTCCCAGCCGGAAGCCCCTGGTCGGCCTCGCGCGCCGTAGACTACTGCACAGCGTCGTGGGCTTAACGACGATGTGCTCTCCCGGGGCTGGGCACAGCCCCAGCTGCTCTCTGTCGGGCCCCTCATTCGCTCCCAGCTAGGTGATGGCTGAGGCTAGAGTCGTCCGAAGACTGTTCTCACATGTGGTACCCAGGCTGGGGTGGACAGTGGACTCTTGGGTGATCACCCAAGAGTGGTCAGGCCGCTCCCCACACAAGCTCCCGACGTGGCCAGCCGGACACACACACTGGAGTCACGCGGGAGAGGGACTTCCTAGATGCAGCTGGCTTCCCCCAAGCAGGAGTACTGAGAAACCCTGCGGAAAGCTCCAAACCTCGTCAGCACCCGGCCTTGGAAACTGCACAGCATCAGTTCTCTTTTATTTGTGAGGGTTGTCACACATAAGACCAGATCCAAGGGGCTGACCCTCCACCTCCCAGTGGAGGAATGACCCACTTACCACAGCTGCATTGTCTGGATTCAGAGAGAAGTAACACTTCTGCCGTGAAGATCATACTCCTGGAATCAGGATATTTCCCCGTCTTCTAATCCCTGTGCCAAGCACACCCACAGGGGTGCAGGACCACCAGGTACGTAACTACACTGTGAACAAAAGCTGAAAAGTTTGAAGCCACAAAAACGTGCACTTCTTTTAACAGGTATCTAGTTGTATTGTAACATGAGCTCTAAAATGTTTCTACTCCCTACTTTGGCGGTTAATTTCTGAGACTGTATTTTAAGGGAATTGTCCAAAATATGAGTGTCTCTGTGTAGTGAGATGAGCTCTCCGTGTTCCTAGCCAAAGTCCCCCATTTGTATGATGGCTTCTCCTAAAGGACTTATTTCCAGAGATTTCCCCCACTTCCCGGTCTGGCATTTTCAGGTTTTTCTGCTCTACTGAATCATTCCTGTTAACATACAAACATGCTGTTACTGCTCATATCTTCGACCTGTCTTTCTTAATGAATTATTGTTTTTTGGTTTTTGGTTTTTGGTTTTTGGTTTTTGGGTTTTTTTTTGCTGTACGCAGGCCTCTCACCGTTGTGGCCTCCCCCATTGCGGAGCACAGGCTCCGGACGCACAGGCCCAGCGGCCATGGCTCACGGGCCCAGCCTCTCCGCGGCACGTGGGATCTTCCCAGACCGGGGCACAAACCCGTATCCCCTGCATCAGCAGGCGGACTCTCAACCACTGCGCCACCAGGGAAGCCCCTATTGTTAATTTTTAAACTGCATATCCTTTTAAATTTTATTTTATTTATTTTTGGCTGCATTGGGTCTTTGTTGCTGCACGTGGACTTTCTCTAGTTGTGGCGAGCAGGGGCTACTCTTCATTGTGGTATGTGGGCTTCTCATTGCGGTGGCTTCTCTTGGTGCGGAGCACAGGCTCTAAGCACACGGACTTCAGTAGTTGTGGCACGTGAGCTCAGTAGTTGTGGCGCATGGATTTAGTTGCTCCGCGGCATGTGGGATCTTCCCAGACCAGGGCTCGAACATGTGTCCCATGCATTGGCAGGCGGATTCTTAACCACTGCACCACCAGGGAAGGCCGAAACTGCGTATTTTTAAGCGTGCAGTTTAATAATTTTTGAGATGTATATACTCATGATGAACCCATCACAACGATCAAAATAATGTGCATATCCATCACCCCAGAAAGTTCTCTCAGGCCCCCTGGTAATTGCTCCAGGCCCTCCCAGTTCCCCTATGCCCACCCGTATCCCTGGACAACCACATCTGCTTTCTGACACTGTAGACTACTTTGTGTAGTTAATGTACAATTTTGTGTAAATGGAATCCTGCAGTATGTACTCATTTTTGTCTGGCTACTTTTACTCAGCATTAGTTAAGGTTTATCCATATTATGTGTATCCATAGTTCATTCCTTCTTATTGCTGAGTGGTATTTCACTGTATGGATATGCCACGGTGTGTTTATTCATTTGCCTGCTCATTAGCATTTGAGTGCTTCCAGTTTGGGGCTGTCACAAATGAAGCTTTGTATGGGCATGTGCTTGGGTGAACACCTGGAGTGGAATGGCTGGGTCCCATGGTAGGTTTAGATACTGTTCAATACATTTATGCTTATTACCAATTTTGGCTTAATTTTTGTATATGGTGCAAGTGCAAGGTATGGACTGTAGGGGTTTTTTGTTTATTGGGGTAGGTGTATAGAATGATCCAGCACCATTTGTTGAAATTATCTTTTCTCCACTGAAATGCATTTTACAACTTCGTTGAAAATCAGTTGTCTTGGGCTTCCCTGGTGGCGCAGTGGTTGAGAGTCCGCCTGCCGATGCAGGGGACGTGGGTTCGTGCCCCAGTCCGGGAAGATCCCACATGCCGCAGAGCGGCTGGGCCCGTGAGCCATGGCCGCTGAGCCTGCGCATCCGGAGCCTGTGCTCCGTAACGGGAGAGGCCACAACGGTGAGAGGCCCGCATACCGCAAACAACAACAACAACAACAACAAACAGAAAATCAGTTGTCTTTATGAGTCTTATTTCTGGATGTCGGCTGTTACACCGATCTGTATCTTGACACCAGTAATATCCCATCTTGATTATTGCAGCTTTAAAGAAGTGTTGAAGCCACGTAATGTAAACCCTCCATCTCTTTTTCTATTTCAAAGTTGTTTTAACTGTTTAGGTCCTTTGCCTTACCTACCATATGAATTTTAGAAGCAGCTCATCAATTTCTACAAAACAAAACCTGCTGGGATTTTGACTAGGATTGCATTAAATCTATAGATCAACTTGGGAGAATTAATAACTTAATATTGAGTTTTCCATCCATTTATTTAGGTTTTCTTTAATTTCTCTCATCAGTGTTTTATAGTTTTCAGTGTACATGTTTTTCATATCTATTGTCCGATTTATCTGAAGTATATCTCTTTTTTTTGATGCTGTTGTAAATGGTATTGTTTTTTAATTTTAATTTCCAGTTTCATGCTAGCACATAGAGATACATTTGAACTATCTTTTGGTTTACTTAATTTTCTCTGTTTTTTTTTTTTTCTATTTCATTGATCTCCATTCTGATCTTTATTATTTCCTTTCTTCAACTTACTTTAGTTTTCATTTGCTCTTTTTCTATTTTCTCAAGGTAAAAACTGAGGTTATTAGTTTAAAACCTTTCTTATTTTCTACTATAGGCCTTTAGTGCTAAAAATTTCCTTCCCATTACTACCTTAGCTGCATTGTACAGATTTTTATATGCTATGTTTCTCTTCTCATCCAGTTTAGAATATTTTCTGATTTTCATTTTCACTTCATCTTTGACTCATGGGTTATTTAAAAGTGTGTTATTTACTTTTTAAGATTTGAGGATTTTCCAAGAATTTTTCTGTTAGTGATTTCTAATTTAATTCCATCATAGTTAGAGAACATGTTTTGTATGGCAGGAATCCTTTTGAATTTATTGAGATTTGTTTTATGGCCTAGGATAATGTCTATCTTGGTAAATATTTTGTGTGCACTTGAAAAGAAGTTTCAAGAATTCCACCGATGTTAGCTGGAGTGTTCTATAAATGTGGATTAGATGAAGTTAGTTGAGAGTTCTTTAAGTCTTCTAGAGCATTACTGATTTTTCTATCTACTTTTCCTATCAGTTATTGAGAGAGAGATGTTGAAATCTGACTATAATTATGGACTTGTCTATTTCTGCTTGTAGTTTTTGCTTTATCCACTTTGAAACTGTTATTAGGTGCATACATTTTTATACTCAATATGTCTTTTTGATGAATTGATTCACCCTTTGTCATGAAATGATCCTCTTTATCTCTGCTAATTTTCTCTAATCTAAAATCTACTTTGTTATTGTTATAGACACTTCACCTTTCTCTTAATTAATATTCATATGTCTTTTTACATCTTTGTACTTTTTCTTTCATCTTCTTATTTTTAACTTACTTGTGTCTTTATATTTAAAGTGGATTTCTTGTAGGGAGCACATATTGGGTCTTCCTTTTTATCCAACCTGACAATCTCTGCCTTTTAATTCTGTCTTTAAGCCATTTACATTTAGTATGATTATTGATCTAATTAGTTTTAAAATTTACCTTCTTGCTATTTGTTTTCTATTTGTCCTCTCTATTCTTCATTCCTTTTTTTTTCTGCCTTCTTTTGGAACAATTGGGTATTTTTTATGATTCCATTTTATCTCCTTTGTTGACTTATTTGTTATAACTCATTTGTGTTATGTTAGTGGTTGCTTTAGGGTTTATAGTATACTTCTTTCATTTATCACACTTTAATTTCAAGTGATACTATACTCCTTCAAGTATAATAGCATAAGAACCTTCAGTAGTGTACTTCCATTTCATCCTTCTAGACTTTACGCTAGTACACTTTAATTCTACATTTGCTATAAGCCCACAATACATTGTTGTTTTTACTTTAAGCAGTGAATTATCTTTTAAAGAGAATTGTATAATAAGAAAAAAAATGGCCTTTTGTATTTTCCATTACAGTTACCATTTATGGTGCCTTTTTTCTTTTCTGTAGATCCAGAATTCTATTTTGTATAATTTCCTTCTGTTTTGATGGATGCCCTTCAATATTTCTTGTACTGAAAATCTACTGATGATGAATTCTTTCAACTTTTATATATCTGAAAAAGTCTACTTTGCCACCATTTTTGAAAGAAATTTTCACTGGGTGTTTTCTTTCAGTTGTTTAAAAGGTTGTTCCACTTTCCTTTACCTTGTATTTTTTCTATATTAGTTGTCTATAGCTACATAACAATTAACCCAAAGTTGGCTGCATAGAAAAAAACAGTTTCTTTTGTTTAAGAATGCAGGTGCAGCCTAGCTGGTGCTTCTGGCTAAGGTCTCTCACGAGGCTGCAGTCCAGGGGCCTGCCAGGGCTGTAGTTATCTTGAAGCTGCACTGGGGGAGGATATACTTCCAAGTTTACTCACATAGCTGTTAGAAGGCTTCAGGTCCTTACTGGTGGCCAGAGACATCAGTCCCTTGCCATGTGGACCTCTCTACAGCACAGCTCACAACATGGCAGTTTGCTTCCCTCAGAGTGGGGACTCTGCGAGACATAAAGGTGGGGGGAGGGGGGAAACATGTTGGAAGTCACAGCCTTGTAATCTGACATGACATCCCATCCCTTTGCTGCTTCTCATGATACATTCTGGGTTCACTCTGGCTTACAGCATCAGAAGACATGTACTAGAAGGCTGAGAGCACAGACTTCAGAGCCAGACCACCTGGTTCAGATTCTAACTGCACCACTTTACTGACTCTGTAACCTTGGACAAGTTATTTAACCTCTCATTATCTCTATCTCCTCCTGTGTAAAATGAGGACGATAGTAGTAACTACTTTATAGGGTGAGAGAGTTATACACGTGAAATAAGAGAACAGTGGCTGACTCATAGTAAGCACTGTGTGTGATAGCTGTCACAATTCACAGCATTTTTTTGAAGAACAAAATATTGGAAACCAGCTATATATTCATGTTTTGGAGAATAGATAAATGTGTCATTGTCATACAATTGTATACTATATAACCAATAAGAGGATCTAGATCTGTTGTAATAGAGACAGATTGCAGAAATAATGTTGAGTGAAAAAAAGGCACATAAGTTTTAGACACTTTGAGTATGACAGTATGTTAACTTTGTAATTATTTTATTAACAGACTTTTAATATCAAAACAATTTAATGAATATAAAATTCTATTTATATAATCCCAAATTTGGTTATAACCCTATCAAATTATATAGCCCTATATACATGTCCTTCCATGCCTGTGTATACGCATCTATGTCATTCTTGTTTCACTTTTCCATACAGTGGGCTTGGCATAATTTTCATGTCAATGCTATTTTTTGCAGAACAGATTTCTATAAGTGGGACTAGGATACTCAGTTTTAGGACTAACCATTATCTGCGCCTTCAGTGAGTCATAACCTTTTTGCTGGTAGAGGGTCTTGCCTGGATGTTGATGGCTGCTGAGTGATCTGGGTGGTGGTTACTGAAGTTGGGGTGTCGGTGGCAATTTCTTAAAATAAAACAACAGTGAAGTTTGCCACATCCCTTGACTCTTCCTTTCGTGAACAATTTCTCTGTAGCATGCATTGCTGCTTGATAGGATTTTACCCACAGTAGAACGTCTGTCAAAATTGGAGTCATTCCTCTCAAACCCTGCTGCTGCTTTATCAACTCAGTTGATGTCATATTCTGAATTCTTTGTTGTCATTTCAACAATCCTCACAGCATCTTCACCAGGAGTAGATTCCATCTCAGAAAACCAGGATCTGTGGTTGGCTGAACCCACAGAGGCAGAACCGGGGATGCCAAGAGTCGACTCTAAGATTATATGCGGGTTTTCTACTGCACTGGAGTCGGCACCCCAACCCTTGGGTTGTTCAAGGGTCAAATGTAATTCTTTTTTCCTTTGGGCTTTTGGTTTTAGTCTCGTGTTTTTCACCATTTTACTCCAATTCTGTTTTCCTCCTTAAAGTAATTTTTATTGTAAAATATAATACAAAAACAGGAAAGTACATAGTGTGAACATGTAGTCTTACAAGTTGTCATATAGTGAAAAACAATGTAACCGCATCCCGGCAGGATTAAACATTGCAAGTGCCTGAGAATTTCCACACATTTCCCTTCTCAAGCTCCTCCTTCACCAGAGGTAACCACTAGCCTGACTGCTATGGTAATGATTCCCTTTTTTGTTTAGGGTTTTACCATTAAGTAAAAGCAACATGGTATGACGTTGCCTGTTCCTAAACTTTGTGTAAATAGAATTATATAGTCTGGCTTCCTTTGCTCAGCATTTTGTTTATACAGTCATCCTTGTTATCATGTGAGCTCCAGTTAATTTATTTCATTTTTGCATAGAATTCCATTATATGACAATATACATTGTACCCTTGATGAGTATTTTGGATGTTTCCAGTTTGTGGTTATTCCAGACAATGTTGCCAACATTGTTCATATATTCTGATGCATCAGAGTATGCATTTCTTTGGGGACGTACCTAAGAATAGAATTACTGGGTCATTAGGATAGGTATCTTCAACTTTCCTACATAATGCCAAACTCTTCCCAAAGCAGAGTATTCATTTCAAACCGTCAAGCTTTTTCATTTTTGCCAATGTAATGGGTGGGTAGTGGTATATAAAAATTTCTTTAATTTGCACTGAGATTGGTCACTTTGTCATGTATTTATTTGCCATTTGGGTTTCTTCCTTTGTGCAGAATATGTTCCAACCAATTTTCCATTTTAGGTTATCTGTATTTTTATTTGTAGGAATCTAGTACATATTTTGGATTTAAGCCCTCTGTGGTTTGCCTTCAACTCTCTTCTTGGTGTATTCTGACAAATAGAAAGTTCTTAATTTTAACATAATCAGATTTATCATTTTTTCTTGTATTACTTATTTTCTGTCTTGTTTAAGAAATTTTTTCTAACTCTAAAGGCTGGAGATTTCCTCCTATATTATCATCTAAGATATTTATCTTTTGCACCTCATATTTCAGTACATAGTGTGAGGTAAGGGTGCAATTTTGTTCTTTCTTTTTTTATTTTTTTCCGGTATTGATGCCTAATTGTCCCAGCACCATTATTCAGAACACTAGATTTTTCTCACTTCTCTGCAGTGAAGGTTTTGTCAAGTCTCAAGCAGCCATATATATTCATAGATATGTTTGTGAGTTCTCCACTGTGTTCTGTTACTTGCTTTGTCTTTTTCTGTGCCAATATCACACTCTCTTAAATCACTTCAGCTAAAGTATTAGAATTAATAGAAGTTAGGACTTCCCAGGTGGCTCAGTGGTTAAGGATCCACCTGCCAGTGCAGGGGACACGGGATCAATCCCTGGTCCAGGAAGATCCCACATGCTGAGGAGCATGTAAGCCCATGCACCACAGCTACTGAAGCCTGTGTGCCCTAGAGCCCATCCACCGCAACTACTGAGCCCATGTGCTGCAACTACTGAAGCCTGCGTGCCTAGAGCCTGTGCTCTGCAACAAGAGAAACCACCGCAATGAGAAGCCCATGCACCGCAATGAAGAGTAGCCCCCCCTCGCTGCAACTAGAGAAAGCCCACACGCAGCAACAAAGACCCAACACAGCCAAGAAAAATTAATAGAAATTAGGAAAGCGGCTAGATATAAAAATCAATTTTAACAGCATACCTAGAAGCTGTAAAACCTCATAAGAGACAAAAAAAAAAAAAGCTAAATAAACAGAGATATGCCATGTTCATGGATTGGAAGATTTAATACAGTAGAGTCGTCAGTTACCCCCACATTGATCTACAGCTTTATTACAATCCCAATCAATCTCAATGAGATGGTGGTTTGTTTTGAATTTCATTTTACTTATTTTTTAAACAGCAGGTTCTTATTAGGTATCCATTTTATACATATTAGTGTATACATGTCAATCCCAATCTTGCAATTCATCCCACCCCCCCACCCCCTGCTGCTTTCCCCCCTTGGTGTCCATACGTTTGTTCTCTACATCTGTGTCTCTATTTCTGCCTTGCAAGCTGGTTCATCTGTACCATTTTTCTAGGTTCCACATATATGCGTTAATACACGATATTTGTTTTTCTCTTTCTGACTTACCTCACTCTGTATGACAGGCTCTAGATCCATCCACGTCTCTACAAATGACCCAATTTCGTTCCTTTTTATGGCTGAGTAATATTCCATTGTATATATGTACCACATCTTCTTTATCCATTCATCTGTCAATGGGCATTTAGGTTGCTTCCATGACCTGGCTATTGTAAATAGTGCTGCAATGAACACTGGGGTGCATGTGTCTTTGAATTATGGTTTTCTCTGGGTATATGCCCAGTAGTGGGATTGGTGGGTAATATGGTGATTCTGTTTTTAGTTTTTTAAGGAACCTCCATACTGTTCTCCATAGTGGCTGTATCAATTTACATTGCCACCACCAGTGCAAGAGGGTTCCCTTTTATCCACACCCTCTCCAGCATTTGTTGTTTGTAGATTTTCTGATGATGCCCATTCTAACTGGTGTGAGGTGATACCTCGTGTAGTTTTGATTTGTATTTCTCTAATAATTGGTGATGTTGAGCAGCTTTTCATGTGCCTCTTGGCCATCTGTATGTCTTCTTTGGGGAAATGTTTATTTAGGTCTTCTGCCTAAATTTTTGGATTGGGTTGTTTGTGTTTTTAATATTGAGCTGCATGAGCTGATTATATATTTTGGAGATTAATCCTTTGTCCGTCGATTCATTTGCCAATATTTTCTACCATTCTGAGGGTTGTCTTTTCATCTTTTTTTTTTTTTTCTTTTTTGTGGTACACAGCCCTCTCACTGTTGTGCCCTCTCCCATTGTGGAGCACAGGCTCCGGATGCACAGGCTCAGCAGCCATGGCTCACGGACCCAGCCGCTCCACGGCATGTGGGATCTTCCCAGACCAGGGCACGAACCCGTGTCCCCTGCATCGGCAGGCGGACTCTCAACCACTGTGCCACCAGGGAAGCCCTGTCTTTTTATCTTGTTTGTAGTTTCCTTTGCTTTGCAGAAGGTTTTAAGTTTCATTAGGTCCCATTTGTTTATTTTTCTTTTTATTTCCATTACTCTGGGAGGTGGATCAAAAAAAATCTTACTGTAATTTATGTCAAAGAGTGTTCTTCCTGTGTTTTCCTCTAAGAGTTTTAGAGTGTCTGGTCTTACATTTAGGTCTCTAATCCATTTTGAGTTTATTTTTGTGTATGGTGTTAGGGAGTGTTCTAATTTCATTCTTTTACATGTAGCTGTCCAGTTTTCCCAGCACCACTTATTGAAGAGACTGTCTTTTCTCCATTGTATATCCTTGCCTCCTTTGTCATAGATTAGTTGACAACAGGTGCGTGGGTTTACCTCTGGGCTTTCTGTCCTGTTCCATTGATCTATATTTCTGTTTTTGTGCCAGTACCATATTGTCTTGATTACTGTAGCTTTGTAGTATAGTCTGAAGTCAGGGAGTCTGATTCCTCCAGCTCAGTATTTTTCCCTCAAGACTGCTTTGGCTATTTGGGGTCTTTTGTGTCTCCATACAAATTTTAAGATTTTTTTTGTTCTAGTTCCTTAAAAAATACCACTGGTAATTTGATAGGGATTACATTGAATCTGTGATTGCTTTGGGTAGTATAGTCATTTTCATAATATTGATTCTTCCAATCCAAGAACATGGTACATCTCTCCAACTGTTGTGTCATCTTTGATATCTTTCATCAGTATCTTACAGTTTTCTGAGTACAGGTCTTTTCCCTCCTAAGGTAGGTTTTCCTAGGTATTTTATTCTTTTTGTTGCAATGATGGATGGGATTGTTTCCTTAATTTCTCTTTCTGATCTTTCGTTGTTAGTGTATAGGAATGCAGGAGATTTCTGTGCATTAATTTTGTATCCTGCAGCTTTACCAAATTCATTGATTAGCTCTAGTAGTTTTCTGGTAGCATGTTTAGGATTCTCTATGTATAGTATCATGTCATCTGCAAACAGTGAGAGTTTTACTTCTTCTTTTCCAATTTGGATTCCTTTTATTTCTTTTTCTTCTCTGATTGCTGTGGCTAGGACTTCCAAAGCTATGTTGAATAATAGTGGCGACAGTGGACATCCTTGTCTTGTTCCTGATCTTACAGGAAATGCTTTCAGTTTTTCACCATTGATAATGATTTTTGCTGTGGGTTTTCGTATATAATCTTTATTATGTTAAGGTAGGTTCCCTCTATGCCCACTTTCTGGAGAGTTTATCATAAATGGGTGTTGAATTTTGTCAGAAGCTTTTTCTGCATCTGTTGAGATGATCATATGGTTTTCCTTCTTCAATCTGTTAATATGGTGTATCACATTGATTGATTTGCATATATTGAAGAATCCTTGCATCCCTGGGATAAATCCCACTTGATCATGGCGTATGATCCTTTTAATGTGTTGTTGGATTATGTTAGCTAGTATTTTGTTGAGGATTTTTGCATCTATATTCATCAGTGATATTGGCCTGTGATTTTCTTTCTTAGTAGTATCTTTGTCTGGTTTTGGTATCAGGGTGATGGTGGCCTCATAGAATGAGTTTGGGAGTGTTCCTTCCTCTGCAATTTTTTGGAAGAGTTTGAGAAGGATGGGTGTTAGCTCTTCTCTAAATGTTCGATAGAATTCATCTGGTCCTGGGCTTTTGTTTGTTGGAATATTTTTAATCACAGTTTCAATTTCATTATTTGTGATTTGTCTGTTAATATTTTCTGTTTCTTCCTGGTTCACTTTTGGAAGGTTATACCTTTCTGAGAATCTGTCCATTTCTTCCAGGTTGTCCATTTTATTGGCATAGAGTTGCTTGTAGTAGTCTCTTAGGATGCTTTGTATTTCTGTGGTGTCTGTTGTACCTTCTCCTTTTTCATTTCTAATTTTATTGATTTGAGTCCTCTCCCTCTTTTTCTTGATGAGTCTGGCTAAAGGTTTATCAATTTTATTTATTTTCTCAAAGAAGCAGCTTTTAGTTTTATTGATCTTTGCTATTGTTTTCTTTGTTTCTAATTCATTTATTTCTGCTCTGATCTCTATGATTTCTTTCCTTCTAATGACTTTGGGTTTTGTTTGTTCTTCTTTCTCTGGTTCCTTTAGGTGTAAAGTTAGATTGTTTATTTGAGATTTGTCTTGCTTCTTGAGGTAGGCTTGTATAGCTATAAACTTCCCTCTCAGAACTGCTTTTGCTGCATCCAATAGGTTTTGGATCATTGTGTTTTCTTTGTAATTTGTCTGTAGGTATTTTTTGATTTCCTCTTTGATTTATTCAGTGATCACTTGGTTATTTAGTAACGTACTGTTCAGCCTCCATGTGTTTGTGTTCTTTACGTTTTTTTCCAATAGCATTGTGGTCGGAAAAGACGCTTGATACGATTTCAATTTTCTTAAATTTACCAAGCTTGGTTTGTGACCCAAGATGTGATCTATCCTGGAGAATGTTCCATGTGCACTTGAGAAGAAAGTGTAATCTCCTGTTTTTGGATGGAATGCCCTATAAATATCAATTAAATCTATGTGGTGTATTGTGTCCTTTAAAGCTTGTGTTTCCTTATTAATTTTCTGTCTGGATGATCTGTCCATTGGTGTGAGGTGCTACAGTCCCCCTCTATTATTGTGTTACTGTCAATTTTCTCTTTTATAGCTGTTAGCAGTTGCCTTATGTATTGAGGTGCTCCTGTGTTGAGTGCATATATTTATAATTGTTCTATCTTCTTCTTGGATTGATCCCTTGATCGTCATGTAGTGTCCTTCCTTGTCTCTTGTAACATTCCTTAAAGTCTATTTTATCTGACATGAGTATTGCTACTCCAGCTTTCTTTTGATTTCCATTTGCATGGAATATCTTTTTCCATTCCCTCACTTTCAGTCTGTATGTGTCCCTAGGTCTGAAGTGGGTCTCCTGTATACAGCATATAAATGGGTCTTGTTTTTTTAACCATTCAGCAAGCCTGTGTCTTTTGGTTGGAGCATTTAATCCATTCATGTTTAAGGTAATTATCGATTACCATTTCCTTTAGCATTTGTTGTAGAGCTGGTTTGGTGGTGCTGAATTCTCTTAGCTTTTGCTTGTCTGTAAAGCTTTAGATTTCTCCATCAAATCTGAATGAGATCCTTGCCAGGTAGAGTAATCTTGGTTGTAGGTTCTTTCCTTTCATCACTTTAAATATATCGTGCCACTCCCTTCTGGCTTGTAGAATTTCTGCTGAGAAATCAGCTATTAACCTTATGGGAGTTCCCTTGTATGTTATTTGTCATTTTCCCTTATTGCTTTCAATAATTTTTCTTTGTCTTTAATTTTTGTCAGTTTGATTACTATGTGTCTCGGTGTGTTTCTCCATGTGTTTATCCTGGCTGGGACTCTCTGCGCTTCCTGGACTTGGGTGGCTATTTCCTTTCCCATGTTAGGGAAGTTTTCAACTATAATCTCTTCAAATATTTTCTTGGATCCGTTCTTTCTCTCTTCTCCTTCTGGGACCCCTATAATGTGAATGTTGTTGTTTTTAATGTTGTCCCAGAGGTCTCTTAGGCTGTCTTCATTTCTTTTCATTCTTTTTTCTTTATTCTGTTCCACGGCAGTGAATTCCTCCATCCTGTCTTCCAGGTCAGTTATCCGTTCTTCTGCCTCAGTTATTCTGCTTGTGATTCCTTCTAGTGTATTTTTCATTTCAGGTATTGTATTGTTCATCTCTGTTTGTTTGTTCTTTTAATTCTTCTAGGTGTTTGTTCTTTAATTCTTCTAGGTCTTTGTTAAACATTTCTTGCATCTTCTCGATCTTTGCCTCCATTCTTTTTCTGAGGTCCTGGACCATCTTCATTATCATTATTCTGAATTCTTTTTCTGGAAGGTTGCCTCTCTCCACTTCATTTAGTTGTTTTTCTGGGGTTTTATCTTGTTCCTTCCTCTGGTACATAGCCCTCTGCCTTTTCATCTTGTCTATCTTTCTGTGAATGCGGTTTTTTTCCACAGGCTGCAGGATTGTAGTTCTTCTTGCTTCTGCTGTCTGCCCTCTGGTGGATGAGCCTATCTAAGAGGCTTGTGCAAGTTTCCTGATGGGAGGGACTGGTGGTGGGTAGAGCTGGGTGTTGCTTTGGTGGGCAGAGCTCAGTAAAACTTTAATCCACTTGTCTGCTGATGGGTGGGGCTGGGTTCCCTCCCTGTTGGTTGTTTGACCTGAGGCGACCCAGCACTGGAGGCTACCCAGCTCTTTGGTGGGGCTAATGTCAGACTCTGGGAGGGCTCAAGGAGTACTTCCCAGAATTTCTCCTGCCAGTGTCCTTGTCCTCATGGTGAGACACAGCCACCCCCCCATCTTTGCAGGAGACCCTCCAACACTAGCAGGTAGGTCTGGTTCAGTCTCCTATGGGGTCACTGTTCCTTCCCCTGGGTCCCGATGCACACACTACTTTGTGTGTGCCCTCCAAGAGTGGAGTGTCTGTTTCCCCCAGTCCTGTCGAAGTCCTGGAGTGAAATCCCACTAGCCTTCAAAGTCTGATTCTCTGGGAATTCCTCCTCCCATTGCCAGACCCACAGGTTGGGAAACCTGACGTAGGGCTCAGAACTTTCACTCCAGTGAGTGGACTTCTGTGGTATAAGTGTTCTCCAGTTTGTGAGTCTTCCACCCAGCAGTTATGGGATTTGATTTTATTATGATTGCACCCCTCCTACCCTCTCATTGTGGCTTCTTTGTCTTTGGATGTGAGGTATCTTTTTGGTGAGTTCCAGTGTCTTCCTGTCCATGATTGTTCACCAGTTAGTTGTGATTCTGGTGCTCTTACAGGAGGGAGTGAGCGCACATCTTTCTACTCCGCCATCTTGAACCAATCACCCCATTGCCTTGTGCCTCTGTCTTACTTATGACTGGGCTCCACTCAGCCACTGCTTTACTGTCTGTTACGACTGTCCTGACCCAGCTGGGCATAGCCTCAGGTGCTTCGTGGTGGTGGAGCCAAAAGACAAACACAGGCTTCTGGTTCTGGTGCTCGATTAACCAATCTTCATGTGCTTTCACCCTTCCTGCCCTCCCCTCCTGTTTTCTCCCTCTCTGTCTAGCTCACAGGTTTCTAGTACTAGCTCCTGGAGTGCAACCAGGGCCCTGAAAGTACCAACCTCCCTGATTGTAGCCAAGAGAGAAAATATTGAAGCTTAAAGAGCATTGGGGGAAGCTGAAAGCTCAAGCGTTTAACACAATCCCCAGGCACCTAATAATTATCAAACTTATGGGTAAACTCTGGAAGAGTTCAGTCAAACTGAGAGCATCATGTAGCTAGTGACGGCCATACCAATGAAAAGCTCATATCAATAATTCCTAAGAAGTCAAAAACAGATGATGAATCGTACACATGAATGAGATAAATTTTGTGATAGGTAAAATATACCTGAATAAAAAACTGATGAACAATTTGCACTACAACTTATATCACTTGTTAAGTAGTTTTATTTACACACACATTGTGATTTAGTTTATTTGTATAATAAATGGTAATTTTTAACAAATTGTTCATTGATTGGTTGATTTCTGTATTTAGCACAACATACTGATTGCTGATCAACCCTGCCTACACTCTCCCACTAGCATTGTGGCATCTTAACTTCCCTAGGAACCCTGATGACAAAGCAGCAGTCTGTACCGTGGACTCACTGAGCTGTCGTTTTCAACCTGGGCTGCACCTTAGAGTTATGGGGGGAGCTTTTAAAGTATGCTGATGCCAAGCCCTCACCCTCAGCCAATGAAATTAGAATCCCTGAGGCTGGGGCTCAGTCACTGGAGTTTCATTAAAACTGTCCACGTAATTCTAAGATGCAGCCAGGGTTAAGAAGTACTGGACAGAGGAAGGCACCCTTTGAAACTGGGGAGGCAGGCATGGGTTTCATGAGTGTCTATCTCCTTACTGTCACCCTTCTCCATGTTCTGTAACAAGTGCATCAGGCCTGGCTCAGGTTCTCACTTGTAAAGTGGAGAATCAATTGCCCTGCTTCTCCATAGGGTTTTTCTGTCTCAAATGAGACAGCATTTGTGTGTCCTTATGGATATTTGTCCAGATCCCATCTGTCCCTCCTCTGGGGTGATGACTTTCTTCTACCCTGTCTTACGGTTTCCCTTCTCTGACTTTCATTTTTCTGATCGTATTTGCACCAAGCATCTGTAGACTGCTTCTCATATCCTCAGGGATTGGTAAGAAGGCAGGAGTGTTGGTGCCCAATTCAAAGCACATCGCAAGGATCTAGAAGACAATGACAGGTTTAGAACATCCATGGGCTGACAGGTATCCAGCTGTCTTGAAGGAGGATCAGCCAGTCTTTTTTTACTCAGATTGTATTCTTATTTGCACTGGTTTGATGGGAGAGCTAATGGAGTGTAGGGTACCTATCTTGAAATAGTGGCAGCACTCATTGATTTTCCTTTCCTATAACTGACAACTTTAAAGAATATTTTCTGGGACTTCCCTGGTGGCACAGTGGTTAAGAATCCGCCTGCCAATGCAGGGGACACGGGTTCGAGCCCTGGTCCAGGAGGTCCCACATGCCAAAGAGCAACCAAGTCTGTGTGCCACAACTTCTGAGCCTGTGCGCTAGAGCCCACAAGCCACAACTACTGAGCCCACGTGCCACAACTACTGAAGCCCGTGTGCCTAGAGCCCGTGTTCCATAACAAGAGAAGCCACCGCAATGAGAAGCCCGCGCACTGCAACAAAGAGTAGCCCCCGCTCACTGCAGCTAGAGAAAGCCCGTGCACAGCAACAAAGACCTAACGCAGCCAGAAACAAATAATAAATAAGTAAATTCATTTTTTAAAAAAGAATACGTTCTGTGATTTATTAGAGTTTGGAGGAGTTATTAGGTTACTGCGGTTTGGAGAGATACATATCAAAGGATCGGGAAGGACAGAGAAGCTGTATTGTAGCCCAGAAAGATCTATATCCATTCAATACTAACATTTGCCAAATAAATATGACTCTGTTGTTTTTTTTCTTTTAAAGCCACCAGAAATTATGTGCATGGATGTAAATCCATAGGGAAAGAACACAGTGAATAACTGAACTCAATCAGGATTGGATGGTCAAAGGGAGTTTTGTCTACTCTGATTAAAAGGAACTGTCACCTTGGAGTCATTCTTAACTATTTTTGGGTCTTGCATCCTCCATCCAGTTAAGCTGTCAGCAAATCCTATCAGATTAACCTTCAAAGAACATCCAGAATCCATACACTGCTCATCACCTCCAACTGAACTGATACAGTCCATTGTTTTCCAAACTTGTTGACCACGACCCACAGTAGGAAATACATTTTACAACATGACCCATTACACCTGAACATATATAAGTTTGAAAAAAACTTCACCAGGGCTTCCCTGGTGGCACAGTGGTTGAGAGTCCGCCTGCCGATGCAGGGGAAACGGGTTCGTGTCCCGGTCCGGGAGGATCCCACATGCCACAGAGCGGCTGGGCCCGCGAGCCATGGCCACTGAGCCTGCGCATCCGGAGCCTGTGCTCCGCAACAGGAGAGGCCACAACAGTGAGAGGCCCACGTACCGCAAAAAACAACAACAACAACAACAAAACACCATAAATTACTTTCTTCTTCTAAATTCACTGTGCACTATTTTCTATTCCACTGTATTTCATTTTTTGAAATACTCATCAAACACACCAAAAAATGCTGGTCATGGAATCAGATACTAAGATGGAACCTGGGAAGCAAGATTAGGGACCAACACCCGTGTGGTCAAACTGCAAGGCCTGTGAGGTCTCAGCCTCCCAGGTGGAAGCCGTGTGGCGCCTGTCAGTGGTCCCCATCAGGCTGCAATGGCTGGGCCCTCATACCTAAGAGGCCCTGTCTCCTAGCAGTCCATTGTGGGCTGTCCTCAGGCCACGCAGGAGGCTGGCTGCTGACTGCACTCCCCAAAGCTGGGCAGCAAGTTCCTCCTTGGAGGAGGACTGGTGGGTCACCTTGTCCACCATAGGACCTACTAAAATGACTTTATGATCGATCAGTGAACTGTGAAGCATAATTTAAACACTTTGACCTTTTGCCCGGACTGCTACAATAGCTTTACACTCATCTGTTTCCATTCTTGCCTTTCTACTGTGTGTATGTCACACATGGTAGCCAAAATAATCCTTTAAAAATGTAAATCACGTCCCTCCTTTCCTCAAAACCTTCCACTAATTTCCACTTAAAATCAAATCCCACAAATGTTAATTAGCACATTAAAAGATGCTCAACATCACTAATCATTAGGGAAATGCAAAGTGAAGATACCAGTTCACATTCATTCAGATGGTTATCAAAACAAAACCAGGAAACAAGCATTGGTGAGTATGGGAAGAAACTGGAACCCTTGCATAGATGCTGTGGAAAACAGTTCCCAAAAACCTAAACATAGAATTACCGTATGTCAAGCAATCCCACACTGGGTAAATACCCAAAAGTGAAAGCGGGGTCTCTAACAGGTATTTCATTATTCTCAACAGCCAAAAGGTGAAAACAACCCAAATGTTCATTAATAAATGATTGGATAAACAAAATGTGGCCCATATATACAATGGACTATTATTCAGCCTTAAAAAAGAAGGAAATTCTGACACGTGTTACAACGTGGATGAACCTGGAGAACATTATGCAAACTGAAATAAGCCAGACACCAAAGGACAAATACTGTATGATTCTACTTCCGTGAGAACCTAGAATAGTCATACTCACAGAGACAGAATGTAGAATAGTGCTTACAAGGGGCCGGGGCGGGGTTGGGGGGGAATGGGGAGTGTTTGATGGGGACGGAGTTTCAGTTGGGAAGATGATAAAGTTCTGGAGATGGATGGTGGCCATGGCTGCACATCAGTGTGAATGTACTTAACATCACCAAACTATACACTTAAAAATGATTAAAAAGATAAGTTTCATGTCATGACTATTTTACCACAATAAAAAAAATAATAATAATCCAAATCCTTACCATGATCCCTGGCTGCTTCTTCAATCTTATCACCCACCAGTTCCTTCCCCTCACTCACAGGCCTTCAGCCCTGCTGGAATCCTTGCCGTACCAAGACTGCACCAAGCACACACTTCCTGTTCTCTGACTGGTATGCTTTTTCCCCTCACAGGTCTCTGCTCAAACAGCCCCTGAAAAGCCTTCCTGAAAATCTACTGCTGAAGGTGAAAAATAATTTTCCTTCCACCCTTCTGAGTTCTTTGGTTGAAACCCCAGTAATAAAAGACAGATTAACAAGAGAAAAACAAAAAGAGGTTTATTAACATGTATACCTAGAGAAAATAGAAAAATACCTAGAGATACCCAGAGAAAAATTAGCAACTCCCTGAGGTGGCTTAGAACTCAGGCTTAAATACCGCCTTAATAAGGAAAGGGGATGGGAGATGAAGGTCTCTTGGGGTAGAGTAAAAGGTTTTTAGGAAAGATGAACGGGCCCTTAGGAGAACAGTTTGGAGATTTGACAATTTGACAAAACTTGTCAGGGTGTGGCGTCCACTTCCACTCTTGAAACTCCCAGGGAGGGGACTTAACGGCAATTGAGCTTCTTTTGGAGGGTCTGTCTTTAGAAATGTAAGGGAGTTCGGAGAAATCTTCTCCCCACATTTACTGTTTTTCAAGTGCCAACAGCTCAAAATAACCAAAACAGCAAAGCAGCATCTGTGGAGTGGCATGTCCTGTACTCCTACATACATATTTTGGGGCGTATTCTGCTATCCTCCCCTAGAATGCAAAGCCCATGACTGCAGAGACTTTATTTTGTGCCATGAGCAAGCCCGGCATATACTAGGTAGTCAGTGTTAAACGTTTACCTTTCCTATAATGTATACCCATATTCCTTGTATAATTAGAACTTTAATTTCAAAAGACTAAAATCCTGGATTACTGAAATTCTTAGGTATAAACTCAGCATCCAAAAGAAAAAAAAAAAAAAATGTGTGCAAGGAGCGTAAATGCCCTTGGATGGCTAACGCGGAGCACGGGCGCCAGCTGCTTATCCAGGGCTCCCAAGTTTCTACCGCCGACACTAACAACTAACAACACTAGCACGTTCCGAAGCACCAGCTACAAGCGTTCGGACAGGCCTGCGGACAGGACGAGTGGGAAACCTGGGGCCCCAGGTGGCGTGATGCAGCCCGAAGTGCGGAACCGCGCCCAACAGGAACGGCCTGGCCAGGGTGCGGGAGCGGGCGCTGGGCACTCCGGCCCGCGTCTCTATGGTAGGAGCGGAAAAACCGGAAGTAGCCGCGAGAGGGGCGGGGCAGGGGCGGGGCCTCCGGCACCTCCTCCGCTGGGAGTCGAGGAGAGATGGCGGCCGCCGACGGCGTCGGGGAGGCTGCGCAGGGCGGGGAGCCAGGTCAGCCGGAGCCGCCGCCGCCCCAGCCGCATCCCCCGCCGCCCCAGCTGCCGCAAGAAGAGGCGGCGGCGTCCCCTATGGACGACGGGTTCCTGAGCCTGGACTCGCCCACCTATGTCCTGTACAGGTAACGCACACGGTATGGTCGCGGCGCGGGAGACCCTCCCCCGCGCGCGGCGCTGCACGGGGCGCGGCTGAGGCAGAAGCTCGCGCGTCCTCGCCGTCCGGCAGCCGGGAGCGGCGGGGTGGGGCCCGCGCTGTCACCGCTCTGGGCGGTGGAGTTTCCGGGCCCCACAGCGCTGGCCTGCTATAGTCCGAATGCCAAAGGGCTTGGGTGCAGTCGGACCGCAAAGGAGGTCCAGATTGGCTCACTTAAGAAACGGGGCTTCCCGTGGTTTGTTCTGCGGAAACGGAGAGAGCTAGCTTAAGATCTTTGGGGACCGGGACGTTTTCATTCGGCGTTTTCTTTCAGTGTTTTTAGCGCCCAGCGTCAGCCAGGCACCGAGGTAGGCTGTAAGGATGAGACTATGAGGATTCAACTCCGTTACGCATCCCCTCGTCGCCTCGCGCTTAGTGCAAGCCATGTGCAGTGTCGGGTACTGCTGTAACTTTCTCGCCTTTCCTCCCCATCTTGGCCACCACCCAGTCCCGTCCCCGTTAGTTCTTTGCTTTCTATTGGTCATGCTGGTTCCCCAGCTGCATTTTGAACCTGCAGAGACGACTGAGAAGTCCTTACTTTTCTCATGTCTTACTTTTTCTTCTATAGTTCTAGGTAAACCCATTAGATGGATGATTTGCGTAGGTTGTTTATGAATTGAGTGAAAGCCACTAGGCAGATTTCGTTCTTGCAGTGTTGGTGATTTCAGTTGGTTGAGGTGGCCCCGTAGCCCTCAGACCTCCTCTCTGAACTGTGAAATACTCCGCTTCTTCCCTTGACTGTGTCCGATTTCCCTGTGCCTAAAGGACAGCGGTACCATTCTCATGCCACTCCCCATCTAGGTCTCACACCTCGGGTAATTGTTTCCCCTGGATTTCTCCTTGTATAATGGGCACAATTTTAGGATTTGTCTAGATACCACAGAATTTTTGCTGTCAATAGCTGATGAGTACAGAGAACTGAAAAATGGATAATAGGGAAAGAATGTAAGTAAAAGAGTGGTTAACGAAAATTTGGTCACACTGAGCAGTTTACACAGCAGTGTCTATAGGCACCCAGTGTTGCCACTGTAATTTATTTTAGCATTGATAATGAGAAGTAGTATTCATTGAATACTTACTATATGCATTTATTATATGCTACATTTATAACATATAGCATATATATTTAAGCATACAGTAATACTATATAGTACATTTAGTGTATTTCCTGTATAATATTGTATATGCTAACTGTGTGTGTTAGGGTATAAATAGTATAATAGTGTATATATAGTATAATACTATGTATTATATGCTTACTATTATGCATATTTTAAGAGCTTAACATATTATCTCACTTAAACCTCCAAGTAGCCTTCTAAGGTTGGTTGGTAATAGTATCATCTCCATTTTATAAATGAAGAAATTGAGGCCCAGAGAGGTTAAGTAACTTCCTCAGGGTCACACAGCTAGTTAAGTGGTAGAGCCAGTGTTCCACAGATTCCAGACTCTACTGACCACCTGGGCCACCTTTCAGTGTACAGTAAAATGATAGTGATTACTTTTACTTTTAAATATCACTTCTACTTCTTCGGAGTATTCAAATAAAAATTGTTATTCAAAATTTTTTAAACTATTGACTGATTCCAAAGAGCCTTATTAGACCAATGAATTAGATTGATTTCTAATTTAAAACTATTGTGTACTCGCTAGAAAAACCTGCTTTTGCATTTATGTAAAAACTTTAAATTTGAAAGCTATTGATTTATTAACTTTAATTGGAAAATTATTCATTTTATTTTTCTTAAAAGTTTAATATGTAAAACAAAGTGGCAACACTTGGTCCTGAAGAATCCAACCATAGTTACATTATTTGTAAGTTAAAGTGTAATTGTTGCCTTTTTAAAAAAACATCAGATTTCTTTTTTTCCTTACAGGCTTGAATATAATCACTGAAAAATATATGTATTTTCAGGGACAGAGCAGAATGGGCTGATATAGATCCAGTGCCGCAGAATGATGGCCCCAATCCAGTGGTCCAGATCATTTATAGTGAAAAATGTAAGTTTATTTTTTATTAGGGAAAGGTCTGTAAGTCAAACTTAGTAGCAAAGTTGAAATTCACAACTATGTGACTAGATAGATGACAGATTTTTGTCTAATAAAGATCTAAATGACTTAAGCTAATCTTGTGGGGTTTTGTAATTTATTTTCATGATTAAAAGTTTCATTTTGTCCAAAGAGTGGACGTATTTTAAGTTTAAATAATGAATGTTACATTATAATACATAGTAACCACTGTGTGATTGTGCTTTTCATTTAGTGTTTAATCTCCACATGAGATACAACAGAAATGATTTACTGTTTTATTTAGAATAAACTTTGGTTGTTGAAACATGAGCATTTTGAAATATATTTTAGCTGTGAAATGTTAGGCTCAGCTGGAATATATTACTGATAGTGAGTGGATTATTTTCTTTGACAAAGTATTCTTTCATAATGAATGTGACATGCTTTGTAAATTGAAGGCCATACAAATGTTAATTGTTAGTTGTTCTTCTAGGAAAGGGTAAACAAAATGAAATGCTAGTTTTGTAGTTTTATGTAGTTTTATGTAGTTTTATGTATATATATATTTCTTTCAGTTAAGGCTCTGTTATCCAAGATCATTCCTCTTTTACAAAAAGCGATTATTATTTTTTCTGATTATGAGATAATGTCAAGAATGTAAAGAAAGTGGGCTCCCCTGGTGACACAGTGGTTGAGAGTCCGCCTGCCGATGCAGGGGACACGGGTTCGTGCCCCGGTCCGGGAAGATGCCACATGCCGCGGAGCAGCTGGGCCCGTGAGCCATGGCCGCTGAGCCTGCGCATCTGGAGCCTGTGCTCCGCAACAGGAGAGGCCGCAACAGTGAGAGGCCCACGTACCGCAAAAATTAAATTAATTAATTTAAAAAAAAATATATATATATATATCATATTGCAAACCACAAAGGAAAAGAGAGAAATAATGACCCGTTGATCAAAAATTGATAAATGATTATATCAGAATTTTAAATTTGTGCAACAGAAGACACCATGAATAAGTTAAAAAGCAAACAGCAGTGTGGGAGAAGATGTATAAACAGAGGATCGATATTCAGAACCTTATAAGGAATTCCTATGAAAGGTTAAAGAAACAGGGAAACTAATCAAAAAATAGACAAAGGGTACGAACTTGTAGTTCATAGAAGAAAAAATTTCGTTAGCCATTAAATAGGGGGAAAATCCATTATCATTAGGAATGAAAGATAATTTTAAACGGTTTTATGATATTAGATATTGAGACATACGAACAGATCCATGCTTTTCAGATGGTAGTTTTCATATGTTTAGCCATTTTAGAAAGCAGTTTTGCATGTATATTTAGTAAAACTAGAAAATGCTCATATCTTACAACCTTGAAGTGCTGCTTCGCATGATACATTCTGGGTTCATTCTGGCTTATGGCATCAGACGACATGTACTAGGAGGCTGAGAGCACAGACTTCAGAGCCAGACCATCTAGTTCAGATTCTAACTGCACCACTTTACTGACTCTGTAACCTTGGACAAGTTATTTAACCTCTCATTATCTCTGTCTCCTCCTGTGTAAAATGAGGACGATAGTAGTAACTACTTTATAGGGTGAGAGAGTTATACACGTGAAATAAGAGAACAGTGGCTGACTTACAGTAAGCACAGTGTGTGATAGCTGTCACAATTCACAGCATTTTTTGAAAGAACAAAATACTGGAAACCAGCTATATATTTGTGTTTTGGAGAATAGATAAATGTATCGTTGTCATACAGTTGTGTGCTATATAACCAATAAGAGGATCTAGATCTGTTATAATAGGGACAGATCGCAGAAACAGTGTTGAGTGGAAAAAAGGCACATAAGTTTTAGACACTTGGAGTATGACAGTATATTAAATTTGTAATTTTTAATTAAAAGGCTTTTAATATCAAAAAATCTAATGAATATAAAATTCTATTTATATAATCCCAAATTTATTGATGACCCTAAATTATATAGGTTCATATAGCCCTAAGACTGAGTATCCTAGTCCCACTTATAGAAATCTGTTCTGCAAAAAAATAGCATTGACATGTAAATTATGCCAGGCCCACTGTATGGAAAAGTGAAACAAGAATGATGTAGATGTGTATACACAGGCATGGAAGGACATATCACTGAGGGGGAAATGCCAAAATGAAAAGCGGGATGAAAATGTTATGCCAACTTCATTAAAAAACAAGAGCAAGATTACATTTATTTGCTTAGAAAAATGTCTGGAGAGACATATCAAGTGGTAACAGCCATTACCACTGATACAGATCCACTGCACTGGGGAGTAGCACTGGAGTACGGGAAACTTCATGTACTTTTATATTGTTTGCAGGGTTTACAAAGAGCATGTATTTATTTCTTTTCTTTTTTTTTTAATACCCAAAAGAGTTTTATTTTAAACATTTACCAAATTTAAGTTGTGCTAACTTCTGATACATAGACATATGTATCTACATAACTGTATATACATGTGTACATAAATACATATGTAATTCACATCTATGGTAATATTTTGAGCTTTACCTATGAAATTAATTTCAGTTTGGGTCAAATATTTCATCTTTTGCAAGAAACCTAACTTGTTCATGAAAATCTTGAATCCATCCGAGGTAAGGAATAGAATCCCGGGTAGGACTGGGATATGGGAGTGGGGTGGTCAGACATGCCACTAGCCCATACAGGGTGTGTTGGTGAAAATTTGAAAAAGGAGCCACATCGTCTGGGCAGACATGGCCATGCACCAATAAACTCGGCTTGGTGAGTAGGGCAGGATTTCAGCTCCCATTCCCTGCCTCAGCTGGATGCCTTGCACTGGGTGCAACCTGCATGTAGGTGGCAGTCCTAGAGGGATGGCTCAGTGGCGGTGCAAGCAGAAGATGGTGATCTGGCCACCCTTGTACAGCTCCATTCCTCGCTAGACTGATTTAATTTGTCTGGAGGAGTTTGGTTGGGTAGGGATCTTTTCTTCTCACCACTTCTGATGATTTAGCTGAAGAAGGAGATCTCCCCGATGGAAGAAGTCCATTTTTCAGGTTCAAGTGTGCAGATGGCCGTGCAGCCTCCAAGTGGGCTTTCATGGTTTAATCTTAGGAAATAGCCCAATGTTGATTCTTGAGTCCTAAAAAAAATATGCTGTCGATCTGGTTGTAGATGAGCTTTGCAATTTCCCTTTTCTCTCAGCGCCTCAGCTCGGCCGCCTCATGCCAGCGGTCGTACGGAGGGGCTGCGTGAGGAGAGAGGAGTGGGCGGGGAGCCACCAGGCTGCTCCCCAGTCCCAAGCGGGCTGGCTGGGGGACCAGGGCCATGCACGCCCCCACCCGGATGGCGCAGCCAAGCGGGCGCGTGGTGTTCCGCGCCCTCCAGGCTGACTCCCAGAACATGTATTTCTTTTTAATTAAAAATATTTTGGGGGCCTCCCTGGTGGCGCAGTGGTTGAGAGTCCGCCTGCCGATGCAGGGGATACGGGTTCGTGCCCCGGTCTGGGAGGATCCCATATGCCGCGGAGCGGCTGGGCCCGTGAGCCATGGCCGCTGGGCCTGCGCATCCGGAGCCTGTGCTCCGCAACGGGAGAGGCCACAACAGTGAGAGGCCCGCATACCGCAAAAAGAAAAAAAAAAAAAAAAAAAAAAAATTTTGGGGGACTTCCCTGGTGGTGCAGTGGTTAAGAATCCACCTTGCCAATGCAGGGGACATGGGTTCAAGCCCTGGTCTGGGAAGATCCCACATGCCACGGAGCAACTAAGCCTGTGCGCCACAACTACTGAGCCCGCGCTCTAAAGCCCGCGAGCCACAACTACGGAAGCCCGCGTGCCCTAGGGCCCATGCTCTGCAACAAGAGAAGCCACCGCAGTGAGAAGTCTGCGCACCACAACGAACAATAGGCCCTGCTCACCGCAACTAGAGAAAGCCCACACGCCACAACAGAGACTCAGTGCAGCCAAAAGAAAATATTTTTTAAAGTAACACATGCTCATTGAAGAAAAATTTGAAGATGTTAACATCAAAAGAAGAGTCTAATCATCGAGAACTAACCACTGTTAACATTTGGTGTGTAGCCTTCCACTCCTCGGAAAATATGTTACCACAGAGTTAGGTTTATACTATGTATGTATACATGTGTGAATATAAAATAATGTGTTTATACATTGTATATAGAGTTAACATGTTACAAGCATTTTGTTACACATTTTAAAGCATTTGGGAGCTTGGTTCTTAATGACCACATAATATTCCATCGTTTTTTACCATTTATATTGTTTCTAAATTTTACTCTGGTATAAATTAAATTCAGCATTCTAAAGGTAGTATTTAAGAGTAGATGACCTTTGTATGTTCAGAAGGAGCTATAATTATTCATGCTCTCCTCTGATAATTTCATTTTGGGGGTTGTAGTTTAACGAAACCATATACATACCCATGTGTGCTTGCATGCACACACATAAATACATATGTGTGTATTGTGTATTTAATTTTAAAAATTTTTTAATGAAAAGTCATTGGATGCTTAAAGTAGTGATTTTTATAGAACAAAATTGAAAACCAGTAGTAGCAGAATGGTTAGGCAAATCAGGATAGATTGACATTGTATTCATGCATATTGACCTACTAAAAGTTTGGGAACCCTGTCAGTAACTGGAAAATTATAGGCTATAAGAAAAATAGCAGGACTTTCCTGGTGGTCCAGTGGTTAAGAATCCATCTTCCGATGCAGGGGTTGATCCCTGGTCAGGGAACATACCCACGTGCCACGGGGCAACTAAGCCCATGTGCCACAGCTCCTGAGCCCGTGCTCCACAACTACCGAGCCCTTGCACTCTGGAGCCCACACGCCACAACTACTGAGCCCGCACGTTCTGGAGCCTACGCGTCACAACTAGAGAGCCTGCGCACTGCAACTACTGAGCCCATGCACTCTGGAGACCACACACCACAGTTAGAGAGAGGCTCATGTGCCACAACGAAGAGCCCGTGCACTGCAACAAAAGGTCCCGCATGCAGCAGTGAAGATCCCACATGCCACAACTAAGACCTGACACAGGCAAATAAATAACAAATAAATAAAAATTAAACAAAAAAGAAAACTAGCATAGCATGTCCACATAACTTTTTAATTGTGGAAGAAGAAGTAATGAGGAGTGTTTAACACCTGGGTTGTTTTAGTGGTCTGTTAGGACCTTAGTCTGTTCTCTACGTTAATCTGTGCTGTGATATGAAGGCATCTCAGCTGCAGTGACACGAGCATCGTGGTTAGCGGTGTGTGCTTTGGTGTCAGACTAGATTGGGGTTTAACTTCTGTCTCCAAAGTACACCGGGCCATGCGAACTTGTCAATCTCTCTCAAATCTGTTTCTCTTGTGGAAATGAGAGTAAAATAGGTTAATATTTGTAAAGGTCTATGTTCCTTCAGTTAAGAGATCGGCAAAGATCAGAGGTTTTGATACTCTGTCAGTGAGGGTGTGGAAAAAAATCGGTGTATTCATACATTCTTGGAGGGACTATATATTGAACAGACCTTTTCTGAGAGGTTAATTTGGTACCGTCTGTCAGCATCAACAGTGCACATAACCTTGATCCAGTAATTCCACTTGTAGTAATTCATCCTACAGCTGTACTGAATGTGCACGTGTGTGCAGAAACATACCATGATAGGACAGCGAAAGAATGAAAACAATTTAAACATTCATTTATAGGGGACGAGTTAGGTATAATTAGAGTGCCCATACAACGAAATGCTGTGCAACTGTTTGGAAAATGTAGTAAACTTTGTCACGGGGAATGTGGTTGAAAATTATGTCATCTTCTCATCTTGTTCCTCAAACTCGTATGTTCATAAGTAAACATATATTTTTAACTAAACGAATAGCTGCTGCTCTGCACCTTACGTTTTTCACTCAACAGCCTGTCTTAGCAGCTGTTCCATTTCAGTACATAACAGAACAGCCTCGTTACTAATAGCTGCATAGGATTTTGTTGTATGGGTGTACCATGATGGACTTAACCCGTTCTTCACTCATGGAAATTTCAGTTGTTTCCAGTCTTCATTTCTTTATTTCTTAGGTAAATTTCCTTGGATGCTTTGGGCACATACAGGAGTATGTTTGTAAGAAAACTTACTGGAACTGGAATTCTTAGGTCAATGAGTAGTCATTTATTTATTTGTTTGTTTGTTTATTTATTAGAGAAACACTTTATTTTTGGCTGCATTGGGTCTTTGTTGCTGAGCGTGGGCTTTCTCTAGTTGTGGCGAGCAGGGGCTACTCTTCGTTGCAGTTCGCGGACTTCTCATTGCGGTGGCTTCTCGTTGTGGAGCACAGGCTCTAGGCATGCGGGCTTCAGTAAGTTGTGGCTCACGGGCTCAGTAGTTGTGGCTCACGGGCTGTAGGCGTGCAGGCTTCAGTAGTTGTGGCACGCGGGCTCTAGAGCTCAGGCTCAGTAGTTGTGGTGCACGGGCTTAATTGCTCCTCGGCATGTGGGATCTTCCCAGACCAGGGCTCAAACCCGTGTCCCCTGCATTGGCAGGCAGATTCTTAACCACTGCACCACCAGAGAAGTCCCCAGTTTTTAATTTTTAATAGATGTTACCAAGTGGTTTTCCATAGAGATATTTACTAGTTTATACGACCTTGAATAATGTGAGTGAAAAAAGCAAGGCCTAGGACGTTAGAGTGGGATGTGATCTCATTAGTATTAAAAAAAAAATGGGAGGTTGGAATTAGAACATATACTTCTATGTGCATAGGATATATTTGGAAGGATACACTAGAAACACTCCACAGTTGCTTCTGGGGAGAAGGACTGGGAATTTAGTGGAATGGAAACTTAGCATAAACCTTTTTGTACTGTTTGAGTTTTCTATCATTGTGTATATTACTTTTTCAGTTAAAAAAAACTGATCAAAATAAAATGTGAGAAAAACAGCTAAGTGAATATATTTGGATATATGCACTCTTAATTTTTCTTTAATGCATAAGGTCTCTGGGGGATCTGGAGTCTGGCATCAACCCCTGTATTTGCATCCTGGCTGTGACACAAGTTATCAGGGTGGCAGTCATAGTCATTGGATTTTCTTTCTTTTGCTTATTGTTATAAATCGTATACATACAATAAAGTATCTTCCTCACAGAGTAAAACAACACTTTGTACTATAGTGGTTGTTTTAAACAAGAAAGACCATCCTAATGCAGTTGTGTCCTCTGTTTCTAGTTCAGGATGTTTATGATTATTTCCGGGCTGTCCTGCAGCGTGACGAGAGAAGTGAACGAGCTTTTAAACTAACCAGAGATGCTATCGAGTTAAATGCAGCCAATTACACAGTGTGGTAAGTAAGACACATTGTTAATATTCCCTGTCTGAATGTCGCAGGTTTTAGTTTGGATGACTTCTTTCTTAACGTTAATTTTTATCAAAATAACAATTCACATGTGAGCTTAAAAGTCAGAGGCTGAATGAAAAATAGCAATCTCTGCTCTATTCCTTCTCACTACAGAGTCCCACTCCCCGGAGGCAACAATTCCTAGGTGTTTTTTCTTAAAATCACCTCTATATTCTAAATCATATGCTTGATTATTTGTGATTTTTTCATTTTAGACATTACTCCTTCTATGGAAAATAGAGTTCAGTCTCCTATACTGTCTCCATCACAGTAATCAGTTCATGGTTCATGCGGACCCACATTTCATCATATATTTACATTTCCTTTAACAGATTGGCTTTTTTATTTAGTTTTGTTCTCTTTTTACCAGCAAGTTAACTGTCTCCCAGACTCTCCGCTCATGGAGAATGTCTCGTTACTGTTGAGCACAGCAGGTAACCCTTCAGTTCCTTCCTTTCTTCTCCAAGGACTTGGGCACCACGTGTCTGGTCCATAGCTCTTTCCTGTGTTGGGTCCCTGTTTCCTAGATCCCACATCTTTCTCTTTCCTGCTTTACTCTCATTTTATAGACCAGATCCTTGAATAGAAGAAAACTCTTAGAAGGCTGTGATGGAAATTGTTACTGAGGTTTCATAAATTTGAAAGTGTCTTCAGTCTCTTCGAGCTTTAGTGATAGAATTCTAGATTGGAAATCATTCTCCGTTAGATTTTTAAAACTGTCTTTCTGTTTCTTTCAGCCTCTATTGAGAAGATTCCCATTCCTTCGTTTTAACCTTTTCTTTAGCTTTGGGAATTTTTTTTTTTTTTATGTTCTTTTGATAATGTCTTCTCTCTTTCCTCTGTTGACTGTCTCTGGAATGCCTTTTAGTTGCATGTTGTACTTCTGAGGTTGTCTTTTCTTACTCTCATCCGTTTTTATTTACTTTTGAGATTTCTTCAACTTTATCTTCTAACTCTTCTATCTGCACTCATTTTTAATTTACAAGAGCTCTTTTTATCTTCTCTGAGTATTCTTTTTTAATAGCATCTTGTTTATTTCATAGATGGGATATGTTTTCATTTTTTCTATTTGTTTTGCTCTCTTTAATGTAAACATTTTTCTCAGATGAATGGTAATTCTTGGCTCTCCTTTCATACTTACAGTGGAAGCAGGAAAAACCTGATTTGGCATCTCTGCATGTTGCAGGACTTGTCACCTAGAGGGCTTTACCATGAAGCTAGTGTGGAGGCATGGCTGTTTTGTTTGACGTCTTCATATGTCAGTATTTCTGGGTCTTTTCTCTTGACTACTTTGTTTCTCTGAAGAAGAGCTGTCTGAGGAGTGTACATTTGGCTGCCACAGTTCTGGGGGTCAATTCTGGCAGGGGAAGACAGGGGTGGGGGCCATCTCAGCTATTCAGTGTATCAGCGTTTTAAATTTCCTTGTTTCCAGCCTTTACCTCACCCTGCCTTCTGCTGTGTCTGGTATTTCTTTCTGCATTGGATTTTTCCAGAAAATAAATCCACTTGTCTGCTGCCCAGGCTTTTTAGGAAAACCCTAGTCCTCCTTCTCCTGCATGTTTTCTTTACTTTCACAAAACACACTTCACTTCTGGCGCTTCTAGTCACCGAATGTGTGTGGGATTTTTCCCCTACCAAGCAGTTCCCTGTGACACCACCTGGTTGTCCTACAGTTTAACTCAATTCTAACACTGTCTACCTGCAGGTAACGTCAGATCCCACAGGTTAAGGGCTTGGTCCCACAAGCCTGCCCCACCCCAATGCCAGTCGCACATCCTGTGCTTCTGACTGGTGGGCCATAAATCAGAGGTTCCACGACCCCCTCCTTGGGTTCAACTGATTTGCTAGAGCAGCTCACAGAACTCAGGGAAACACTTACTTATGTTTACCAGTTTATTAAATGATATGATAAAACACACAGATGCGCAGCCAGATGAAAAGGTGCATAGGGTGACATCTGGGAGGGTCCCAAGCACTGGAGCTTCCGTTCCTGTGGGGTTGAGGTGCATCACCCTCCTGGTACGTGGATGTGTTCACCCACCTGGAAGCTCTCCAAATCCCCTACTGTTGGGATTTAATGGTGGCTTCCTCGCGTGGACACGATCGATTATTAACTCCATTTCCAGCCCTTCTCCCCTGTCTGGAAGATGGGAGGTGGAGCTGAACATTCCAAGTTTCTAATCAAGGCTTGGTCTTTCTGGTGACCATGAGCCATCCAGGAGCCCAACCAGAATCACCTCAGTAGAAGAGATACCCGAGTGCTCTTATCACTCAGGAATTTACAAGGGTTTTAGGAGCTCTGTGTGAGGAAAAAAAAAAAAAGACAGACACACACACACACACACACACACACCCAGGTTGGGAGATGTCACCTCTCTGCTCAGGGTTGGGGGAAGGATCTTGGCTGCTGAGGACTCTTTCTACATTTTAAAATGTTTAGAGCCCCACTCTTGACTTCCAGTTTCGGAAATACCTGATACATCTCACTTCTGAACCTTTCTTCCTCACTTGACAGGTGTTTAGCACTTTCTGGTTTTCTAAGTCAGTCAAAACTATCAGCTTACCATTTTCCATTGTTTTGTTGACCTCTTTCAATTGCTGTGGTATCCCCTCATCCTTGTGGATTTATACCCTTTTTATTTCTTTACTGTCATTTTAGTAGGATTATCTAGAGCTGTTAGTGTGATCTTCCATCACTTTATGTCTCTAATATGCACTTTTTTAGCTTGTAAGAAATTCCTGACTGTACACAGATCAGAGCAACTTAGAATGCATTTAAAATTTCCTAAGTTTATTTGCTGTTTTCTTAAAAACAGTATACCTGAAATTACCCATATGAACCAGGCTGCCTGTATGTGTATGTGCTCTGTGGAGCCTCATTTTCTTTAAGCTAATTATAATAGAGAAATACTGTCATTTCCTCTATTTAGCATTTCATTTTAAGAGATAACTTTTAAAGTAGTTTTTTTGGGGGGCAGAGTCAAGATGGCGGTGTGGGAAGACACAAGAGTTGGCATCTCCCCACAACTAGGGCGCTTGCCAGACACTGGTGGGGGACCTCGAAGCCCAAGGAGACGGGAGGAACCCCCAAGTGAACCGGTAGGACATGGGGGGACTGAGCAGGGAGGAGAAGTGGAGGCCAGACAGGACCGGCGCCCCTGAGGGGTGGCTGAGAGGGGAGGGGTTCCTATGCCTGGAGGGACCCTCGGGGGCTCAGATCGGAGTGGGGAGAGTGCCCAGCATTTGCCCTACTCACTCGAGCCTGGGAAGCCTGCTGGGCTCCCAGGCCGGGTGCCCTGCCCTCCAAAGCCCCGTCCAGGATGCGTGGGTCCTGGAGGCATAGGAGGGAGGCCAGGGGAGAGGAGGAGAGGCAGCAGGAGGGGCCCTCCAGGACGGGAGGAGCAGAAGAGGAGCAGAGGGTGTTTGCCCCGCCCACTTGGGCCCAGGAAGCCAGCTGGGCTCCCAGGCGGGTCGCCCGTCCTCTACCAGAAGCAGACCTAGGCCCCTTCTGTTCCATTGAGCCTAAGCGCCCCCCGCCAACACACACACCCCCCAGGGCCTTTTCCAGCCGTGTGAGTCCCAAGCATAGACCCCGCCCACTACCCAAACCTCGCCCTTGCTTAGGCCCCGCCCTCCACAGCCAAGGCCTTTTCTACCTTTTTTTTTTTTTCCCTCTGCTCTTGTTTTTTTTTTTCCCCTTCTGCTCTTGTTTACTATTGTGATTCTGTTTTACCTTACGGTTGTTCCATGTATATTTTTATTTTTATATTCTCTCTAACATATCTGTTAGTTTCCTAGTCTAATTTTATTTTTTACTCTTTCTTCTTCTTCTTCTTCTTTTTTTTTTTTTTTTTTTGCTGCTCTGCGCAGCTTGCAAAATCTTGGCACATGAGCCAGGGGTAGGACCGAAGCTCCTGCGGTAGGAGTTCCGAGTCTGAACCACTGGACTAACAGAGCACCTCAGACCCCAGGGAATATTCATCGCAGTGAGGTCTCCCAGAGGTCCTCATCTCGGCACCAAGACCCAGCCCTACCCAACAGCCAACAAACTCCAGTGTTGGACGCCTCAGGCCAAACAACAAGTAAGACAGGAACACAATCCCACCCATCAAAAAAAAAAAAAAATGAGACTGCAAAATATATGTCACAGATGAAGAGGCAAGGTAAAAACATACAAGGCCAAATAAATGAAGAGGAAATAGGCAATCTACCTGAAAAAGAATTCACAGTAATGATGGTAAAGATGATTCAGACTCTCGGAAATAAAATGGAGGCACTGATTGAGAAAATACAAGAAATGTTTAACAAAGATCTAGAAGAACTAAAGAACAAACAAACAGAGATGAACAACACAACTGAAATGAAAAATACACTAGAAGGAATCAATAACAGAATAACTGTGGCAGAAGAACGAATAAGTGAGCTGGAAGATAAAATGGTCGAAATAACTGCCGAGGAACAGAATAAAGAAAAAAGAATGAAAAGAATAGAGGACAATCTCAGATAGCTCTGGGACAACACTAAACGCGCCAACATTCAAATTATAGGGGTCCCAGAAGAAGAAGAGAAAAAGAAGGGGTCTGAGAAAATATTTGAAGAGATTATAGTGGAAAACTTCCCTAACGTAGGAAAGGAAATAGTCACCTAAGTCCAGGAAGCACAGAGAGTTCCGTTCAGGATAAACCCTAGGAGAAACACACCAAGACATACTAAAACTAACCAAAATTAAATACAAAGAAAAAATATTAAAAGCAAGGGAAAAACAAAAAATAACATACAATGGAATCCCCAAAACGTTAACAGCTGATTTTTCAGCACAAACTCTGCAAGCCAGAAGGGAGTGGCAAGGTATACTTGAAGTGATGAAAAACAAAAACCTACAACCAAGACTGCTCTGCCCAGCAATGATCTTATTCAGATTTGATGGAGAAATTAAAAGCTTTTCAGACAAGCAAAAGCTAAGAGAATTCAGCACCACTAAACCAGCTTTACAATAAATGCTAAAGAAACTTATCTAGGCGGGAAACACGAGAAGAAAAAGACCTACAAAAACAAACCCAAGGGCTTCCCCAGTGGCGCGGTGGTTGAGAGTCCGCCTGCCGATGCAGGGGACACGGGTTCGTGCCCCGGTCCGGGAAGATCCCACATGCCGCGGAGCGGCTGGGCCCGTGAGCCATGGCCGCTGAGCCTGCGCGTCCAGAGCCTGTGCTCCGCGACGGGAGAGGCCACAACAGTGAGAGGCCCGCGTAACGCAAAAAAAAAAAACAAACCCAAAACAATTAAGAAAATGGTAATAGGAATATACATATCGATAATAACCTTGAATGCAAATGGATCAAATGCCCCAACCAAAAGACACAGACTGGCTGAATGGATACAAAAACAAGATCCATATATATGCTGTCTACAAGAGATGCACTTCAGATGTAGGGACACATACAGGTGGAAAGTGAGGGAATGGAAAAACATACTGCATGCAAATGGAAATCAAAAGAAAGCTGCAGTAACAATACTCGTATCAGATAAAATAGACTTGAAAATAAAGACTGTTACAAGAGATAAGGAAGGACACTACATGATGATCAAGGGGTCAATCCAAGAAGAAGATACAACAATTATAAATGTTTATGCACCCAACATAGGAGCACCTCAATACATAAGGCAAATGCTAATAACCAGGAAAGGAGAAATCGACAGTAACACAATAATAGTAGGGGACTTTAACAACCCACTTACCCAATGGACAGATCATCCAAACAGAAAATAAAGAAACACAAGCTTTAAATGACACAATAGACCAGATAGATTTAATTGATATTTATAGAACATTCCACCCAAAAGTGGCAGAATACACTTTTTTTCAGGTGCACACAGAACATTCTCCAGGATAGATCACATCATGGGTCACAAATCAAGCCTCGGAAAATTTAAGAAAATTGAAATCATATCAAGCATCTTTTCTGACCACAATGGTATGAGATTGGAAATCAGTTATAGGAAAAAGACTAAAAAACACAAATACATGGAGGCTAAACAGTGCACTACTAAATAACAGATCACTGAAGAAATCAAAGAAGAAATAAAAAAATACATAGAAACAAATGACAACAGAAACAACCGAAAACCTATGGGATGCAGCAAAAACAGTTCTAAGAGGGAAGTTTATAGCAATTCAATCTCACCTCAAGAAACAAGAAAAGTCTCAAACAATCTAACCCTACACCTAAAGGAAGTAGAGAAAGAAGAACAAAGAAAACCCAAAGTCAGTAGAAGGAAAGAAATCATAAATATCAGAGCAGAAATAAATGAAATAGGAACGAAGAAAACAATAGCAAAGATCAATAAAACTAAAAGCTAGTTCTTTGAGAAGATAAACAAAATTGATAAACCTTTAGCCAGACTCACCAAGAAAAAAAGGGAGGGGATGCAAATCAATAAAATTAGAAATGAAGAAGAAGAAATCACAACTGACACCACAGAAATACAAAGGATTATAAGAGACTACTACAAACAACTATATGCCAGAAAAATGGACAACCATGAAGAAATGGACAAATTCTTGGAAAGGTACAATTTTCCAAGACAGAACTAGGAAGAATTAGAAAATATAAACAGACCTATCATAAGTAATGAAATTCAAACTGTAATTAAAAGTCTTCCAACAAACAAAAGTCCAGGGCCGGATGGCTTCACAGGTGAATTCTATCAAACATTTAGAGAAGAGCTAACACCCATCCTTCTCAAACTCTTCCAAAAAATTACAGAGGGAGGAACGCTCGCAAATTCATTCTACGAAGCCACCATCACCCTGATACGAAAACCAGAAAAAGATATCACAGAAAAAATTATAGACCAATATCACTGATGAACATAGCTACAAAGATCCTCAACAAAATACTAACAAACAGGATCCAACAACATATTAAAAGGATCATACACCATGATCTAGTGGGGTTTATCCCAGGGATGCAAGGATTCTTCAGTATATGCAAATCAATCAATGTGATACACCATATTAACAAATTACAGAATAAAAAGCATATGATCATCTCAATCGATGCAGAAAAAGCTTTTGACAAAATTCAGCACCCATTTATAAAAACTCTCCAGAAAATGGGCAAACCCATTTTCTGGAAATAATCCCATTTACCATTGCAACAAAAAGAATAAAATACCTAGGAATAAACCTACCTAAGGGGGCAAAATACTTCTACTCAGAAAACTATAAAGCACTGATGAAAGAAATCAAAGATGATGTAAACAGATGGAGAAATATGCCATGTTCTTGGATTGGAAGAATCAATATTGTGAAAATGGCTATACTACCCAAAGCAATCTACAGATTCAGTGCAATCCCTATCAAACTATCAATGTCATTCTTCACAGAATTAGTGCAAAAATTTTTACAATTTGTATGGAAACACAAAAGACCCCGAATAGCCGAAGCAATCTTGAGAAAGAAAAACAGAGCTGTAAGAATCAGGCTCCCCGACTTCAAACTATACTACAAAGCTAGAGTAATCAAGACAATATGGTACTGGCACAAAAACAGAAATATAGATCAGTGGAACAGGATAGAAAGCCCAGAGATAAACCCATGCACATGTAGTCAACCTAATCTATGACAAAGGAGGCAAGAACATACAATGGAGAAAAGACAGCCTCTTCAATAAGTGGTGCTGTGAAAACTGGACAGCTACATGTAAAAGAATGAAATCAGAACACTCCCTAACACCATACACAAAAATAAACTCAAAATGGATTAAAGACCTAAATGTAAGACCAGACACTATAAAACTCTTAGAGGAAAACATAGGAAAAACACTCTTTGACATAAAACACAGCAAGATCTTTTTTGTCCCACCCCCTAGAGTAATGAAGATAAAAGCAAAAATAAACAAATGGGACCTAATTAAAGTTAAAAGCTTTTGCACAGCAAAGGAAATCTAATCAAGACGAAAAGACAACCCTCAGAATGGGAGAAAATATTTGCAAGTGAAACAATGGACAAAGGATTAATCTCCAAAATATACAAACAGCTCATGGAGCTCAATATCGAAAAACAAACAACCCAATTAAAAACTGCATGGAAGACTTAAATAGACATTTCACCAAAGAAGACATACAGATGGCCAAGAGGCATATGAAAAGATGCTTAACATCACTAATTATTAGCAAAGTGCAAATCAAAACTACAGTGAGGTATCACCTCACACCAGTCAGAATGGCTATTAACAAAAAATCTAGAAACAGTAAATGCTGGAAAGGGTGTGGTGAAAGGGAACCCTCTTGCACTGTTGGTGGGAAGGTAAATTGATACAACCACTATGGAGAACAGTATAGAGGTTCCTTAAAAAACTAAAAATAGAACTACCATATGATCCAGCAATCCCACTATTGGGCATATACCCTGAGAAAACCATTATTCAGAAAGAGACATGTAACACAGTGTTCATTGCAGCACTATTTAGAATAGCCAGGACATGGAAGCAACCTAAATGTTCATCAACAGATGAATGGATAAAGATGTGGCACATATATACAATGGAATAGTACTCAGCCATAAAAAGAAAGGAAATTGAGTTATTTGTAGTGAGGTGGATGGATCTAGAGTCTGTCATACAAAGTGAAGTAAGTCAAAGAGAAAAACAAATACCGTATGCTAATACGTATATATGGAATCAAAAAAATGGTACTGCTGAACCTAGTGGCAGGGCAGGAATAAAATCGTAAACATAGAAATGGACTTGAGGACACGGGGTGGTCAGGAAACTGGGGCAAAGTGAGAGTAGCATCGACATGTACACTACCAAATGTAAAATAGATAGCTGGTGGGAAGCAGCCGCATAGCACAGGGAGATCAGCTCGGTGCTTTGCGATGACCTAGAGGGGTGGGATGGGGAGGGTGGGAGGGAGGCTCACGAAGGAGGGGATATAAGGATATATGTATACATATGGCTGATTCGCTTTGTTATACCGCAGAAACGAACACAGTATTGTGAAGCAATTATGCTCCAATAAAGATGTATTAAAAATTATTTTTAAGTTTTTTGTCTCATTATGTATCGAGTTGGAATATTTTGAAATTTTGAAGTAAAAATAGACTAGAACTAATCATGTCTTTAGGGAAAAGTTTTTTTAATGATTTGACTTCACCTGTGAAGAAATTAAAGAGAAACTTGTTTCATTTATAAGTAGCATTTTTATGGTGGTTCTAAAAGTAAAATATATGATAATGTTTGTAATGAAATTAATTTATTATATGAGTAATGTATCTAAATGAACAGGTTATACCATATGGGGAAAGAGATGTTTTTGATTCTTGTGTAATAGAACACTAGTAACCAGAGTATCACCTGGAAATAATCACTTGTTGGTTGTCTTTTCTTCTGTCTCACATTTGCTGCCTTTCACTATTTTGCTTCAAAATGCTTGATTCTTCCATTCATCAGATAGTTGTATGAGTTTGGACAACCACAAGCAGTTAAGTTGCTAAATGATTGGTTATATAGAATACCTACCAAAAATGTGTCTATGTTGCTGTCTTGTGACTTCATTTGATACTGTGGCTGGGCAATTTATGTGGAGTAATGAGACTTTGGATGCTTGATGTTTGCTGTAGGCATTTTCGGAGAGTTCTCTTAAAGTCACTCCAAAAGGATCTACATGAGGAAATGAACTACATCACGGCAATAATTGAGGAACAGCCCAAAAACTATCAAGTTTGGTAAGATGAAAATAGGAAGGAAATAAGTCACTATGCTAATAGTACCTGCCAATGGGTGACAAAACCATAGGGAATTGTTTGTTTCTTTATAATTACAGTGCTTGCATTGGAGCTAATGTCACCAGTCTTAACAGTGTTGTTGGGAGTAACTGAGGTAACTTTATGTTTAGTGCTTGAAGTGGTGCTTGACCCATAGTTAACACTCAAATGTTTGCTGCCGTAATTATTTCAGACTTCGATATTAGCACGTGATAGTGCTAGAGTCAGGAAAATATTTGAGTGAAAAATCTGAAAAAATGTTTCTATTCAGTGTGTTATAAAATGACTCTCTGGTGTTTCATCTTTTATTCATTTGTTTATTAAAAATTTTTTATTGGGCTTCCCTGGTGGCGCAGTGGTTGAGAGTCCGCCTGCCGATGCAGGGGACACAGGTTTGTACCCTGGTCCGGGAAGATCCCACATGCCACGGAGCGGCTGGGCCCGTGAGCCATGGCTGCTGAGCCTGCGCGTCCGGAGCCTGTGGTCCACAACGGGAGAGGCCCACGAACCCCCCCCCAAAAAAAATTTTTATTGATGTTGGGGGTACAAAGATGAATGAGACACTGTCTAAAAGGGAAAAAGCAAATAATAAAACCAGTCATTTTACAGAGCAGTGTGAAGAATATAATGGTAGGGTTTTTTACAGTGTGTATTTGTTCTAAAAATTAAGCCCCTAACTTAGCTTAGACAAGAGGATGGGGGAGCAGGACAAGGTGGGGGAAAAGAGAAGTTATGGAACAGGAGGACAGAGAACAAATAGGAAAGAAAGAAAGAGTCCGGACAGTGCCCAGCATTCAGTGAGCCCCCCATGAATGGTAGAGACTGTGGTGATGGAGGTGGCGGTCAAGGAGGAGGAGGAGGAGGAGACGAGGTGGCGTTGCCGTGGTCATGGTGAAGGAGAAGCAGCAGTGTGGTGTCCGTCAAGAGCTGTCTCCACTTCTGTGCCACTGACTGCCTGCTCTTCATGCAGGGCTTGCCTCCATTTGATGTTTGATGTTTTTCCAGTGTAATGACTGGCACACACACCACCCTGTCTTTATGCCTGAGATTTAAGGATGATTTCTGAGAAGAAAGACTGCTGAGGCAAAGAGAATATTCTGGGGAGAAGAGACATGAAAGAGCTTGGTGCACTCCGGGAACTGCATGTAATTCATGTGATTAGAGTACATTTGGGGGCCCTAGGATGAGATCATAAAGGGCCTTATGAACATTGGTAAGGGTTTGGGGATTGATCTTAGCTACAGTGGAGAGCTCCTGACATTTTAATTAAGGAAGTAGTATGATTAGATTTGCGTCTTAGGAGCTTTACCCTGACAGCAGGGTGGAGGATAGCGGAACAGGCTCACAGTTCTGGCGGGCCATGGCAGTGCGGGAGCCAGAGGAGAGTGTGGTAGGGTATGGGAGAGACAAGGGTAGATGTGAGAGAGGTTTTGGAGGCAGAAGCAACAGGCTTTGAAGTTAAACTTATCAGGGGAGTGACAGAGAAGAATGATGTCTATATTTTTGGCTTGACCATTGGGTGAATGGTGGTGCTGACCACTTGGGGAATTTGGGGAAACAAAGCAGCACATTTTGGGGAAAGAAGGGTGGATTCAGTACTAGACAAGTAGAATTTGATGTGCTTATGGAAAACCTGTGTAAGGGTGTCCGGTTGTCCAGTAAGTGACTGAAAAATGCTTCTCTGGAGAGGCCGTCACAGCTCTGGATGAGGACGCTCAGGGAGAATTAGAGAAGGGTGGGGAGAGAACACTGGTGGGCATCAGCGTCTGAGAGGCAGAGAGGTGGTCCAGGACGACTGAGGAGGGAAACCAGAAGCCAGCGTCCTCACAGAAACCAAGAGAAGGGAGAGCTTCAGGGAGAAAGGGGTGGGTGGCAGTATCAGCTACTGCTGAGAGGTCGAGGGGAGCGGGGGCTAGAGCTGACCCGTGGGATTATTAAGTGGGCGCTTGCCAGTGACTGGTCTGGGCACGAGCAGTCCTCCCACCAGGGGCGGGGCGGGGCAGGGCAGGGCAGGGGTGGGAAGAGGAAATGAGCCCCGGAGCAGGGCTTGAATCGCTGTTGAGAAAGAAGATGGAGCAAGCGGCTGGTCACGGCTGTGTCTTTGGGTTTTGTTTTTCCAACGTGGCAAAGACTTCATGGTGTGGGGAGAATTACTAGAAAGAGAGAAGGTGAGAATTCTGGAGAAAAGGGGGCTAGAGTAAGGGCTTGCTTGGAGTTGGGAAGAGATCCAACACGTAGGTTAGCCTTAGGAGAAGGAACAGCTCCCCAGCTGTGGACACATGTGGAGAGTGAACTGCTCTCTGGCCCAGTTGGCTAATAATCATCTGCATGATCAGATACGGTCGTTAAGGAGTACAAAGCATAAGTAGATACTTAATTTTCAAAGACAGTGAGTAACTGGCAGAGCATGGACGTGCTAGCTGTTGTGGATTCCCATTTGTAGACTTGTAAACAGCTACCTCTGTAGCTTCTTTCTTCGTAAGTGTATGATGGTTGCATTCCTGAGAAATTGCCTTATGAAAGAGTTGTTTTAGTGACAAAGGTGATTAGCTAGAGAGTTTCAGTCCCTCATTTAAAAGACATCGACCCTTCGGAATTAAGGTGCTTTTACATAAATATTTGGAGGTTATAGCTCCAGAAGGGAGTTCCCTGGTGGTCTAGTGGTTAGGATTCGGCACTTCCACTGCCGTGGCCCAGGTTCAATACCTGGTCGGGGAACTGAGATCCCACAAGCTGCGTGTTGCGGCCAAAAAAAAAAAAAAAAAGGTCCAGAAAAGTACTTGAAGAGATACATAAACTATGTACCATTTTATCTTAAAAACAAATCCAGACATCACAAGCATTCTCAGCATTTGATTACATCTAGTTTTTGCTGAAGAGAAGTAGCTTCCTTTTCTGGACACTGCAGATTCTGTCATTAACATGTTGTCACCTATCGTTTTGAAAAAAAAAATATAAAGACACCCAAAGCGGGCTTCCCTGGTGGCTCAGTGAGTAAGAATCCACCTGCCAATGCAGGAGACATGGGTTCGAGCCCTGCTCCGGGAAGATCCCACATGCCGCGGAGCAGCTAAGCCTGTGCACCACAGCTGCTGAACCTGCGCTCTAGAGCCTGCATGCCACAACTACTGAGCCCACGTGCTGCAACTACTGAAGCCCACATGCCTAGAGCCCGTGCTCCGCAACAAGAGAAGCCACTGCAATGAGAAGCCCGCGCACTGCAATGAAGAGTAGCCCCCACTTGCCGCCACTAGAGAAAGCCCGTGTGCAGCAATGAAGACCCAACACAGCCAAAAATAAAATTTTAAAAATTTAAAAAGGAAAAAAGAAACCCAGAGCAGCTGCTGTTGGAAACTTAGCAGTTTTTAATTACGGTACATTTTAAATTGCCCACTCCACTAGTTGCTATTGTAACTAGTATAGTACAAGTAATGCAAATCCTGTATGCCAGGTCACTTTTTATTAAATTCACTATGAAAATTTATGCTGTAAGATCAAACCCCTGTATTTAATTTAATACTCTTTAAATCATAGAACATCAGAGAGAGCTTCTTAGTATTTTGTTCTGAGAAGTCATTTTGACACACTGGAGGACCTAATTCTTAAGTTTTTCCTGAATTATAGAATTTACCAGTAACCTGGAAAAATAAATTATTACTGTGCTCACTGACTTGGAAGACTTATTAAATTATTTGGAAACCGTTCCCTCTAGGATCTTCCTCTTGGTAGTATCTTGCCTTCTTAATATTCTCTAAGATGAATTTTTAGATTTTCCATGCATGTAGAATAGGTCACCCATTAAGCATTAAATCTTTCCCCTTTCCCCCATCATCCCTGCTCACTTTTAGTGTAATGAATACTAACGGGTTTTTTTAAAAAACAGCTTCACTGGGCTTCCCTGGTGGCGCAGTAGTTGAGAGTCCGCCTGCCGATGCAGGGGACACGGGTTCGTGCCCCGGTCCGGGAAGATCCCACGTGCCGCGGAGCGGCTGGGCCTCTGAGCCATGGCCGCTGAGCCTGCGCGTCCAGAGCCTGCGCTCCGCAACGGGAGAGGCCACAACAGTGAGAGGCCCGCGTACCGCAAAAAAAAAACAAAAAAAAAAAAACAAAAAAGAAACAACAGCTTCACTGAGATATAATTCACATATCATGCTATTTACCCATCTAAGGGGTATATATGTGCAGCCATCACCACAGTGAATTTTAGAACATTTTCACTAATAGATTTTTATAAATATTGCAGCTAAAGAAAATTATAAAAATAGAACCCAATAGAGAACTCTTAGAAGTATTTTCCTGGTACAGAAACTCCTCTTCTGACAAACTTGCAACTTGTCATAGCTACTTGCCAGAGAAGAAGTGAATTCCATTCTGCCCACAAACTGGTAGAATAAGAAGTTGCTTGAATGGTGGCACTTAGGACTTAAGGAAAGCTGGCAGCATGCTGATAACCAGAGGGGCTTCCATACTTCATAAAATAGTATCACATTTCCCATAATCTCATTGTGACATCTGGGCATGTTGAAAAATTCTTTCACAGGGTATTGTGGTTGTCAAGAGATAACTGTACTTTCAGATTTAGCTTGAGATAAACCTTCTTTAAGCTCTTATTATCTGGTTTCATTTTACGTGCAAATCACTGTTTTATGTTTCTCAGCTGTTACTTAGTGTTCTGAAATTTTTTCTCTTAGTGTTTATTCTGTAGTACCTTTTCTTTCTAGTAGAATCTTGAGAATTAGAGATAAATTGCTGTTTCTTGAGTGTCCCTCCACATCACCTAACCCATGCAGCAGATACCTTCATTTTGGGGTAAAGTTAACACGAAACTTCTTCTCTCGACTTTAGGCATCATAGGCGAGTGCTAGTGGAATGGCTGAGAGACCCATCTCAGGAGCTTGAGTTTATTGCTGATATTCTTAATCAGGATGCAAAGAATTATCACGCCTGGCAACATCGACAATGGGTTATTCAGGTATTGCCTTTCTTGTGTTTTACAGATTTTTATTTTTTTAACTGAATTAAATAATTTAATTACTATTAAATTGTAGTATACTTAAACTGAAACACATGTATAGATCATTACAAACAATATATAATGATTAAGAATTATTCAGATACTTAATTAAATCTGACATCCTTCATATTGGTTAACCTTTATAATCTCTTTGGATATGTTGGTGAGTAACTTCACATTAAAGAAGAATAATAGTGACTTTTAAAATACTTTTTGGATTGAATTTGTGTCACGTATTTGCTAGCAAATTGAATAGAAAAAGTAGTTGTAAATTTTTAATACAGCTGTGTTATTTTAATTAACAAGGACGTATTACATATTAAGGTTTTACATGCATAAACTTTGAAATATGATTTTACAGTAACTGTTGTATATTTTATTTCTGCCCACTTGTTAAAATTTTATGCTAAGTCCTGAATAGAAGAAAACAGTTATGGGACTTCCCTGGCGGTCCACTGGTTAAGATTTCGCCTTACAGTGCAGGGGGTGCAAGTTCGATCCTGTTCAGGGAGCTAAGATCCCCCATACCTTGGGGCCAAAAATCAAAACATGAAACAGAAGCAATATTGTAACAAATTCAATGACGACTTTTAAAAATTGGTCCACATCAAAAAAATCTTTAAAAAAAAAAAAGAAAAGAAAATAGTTATAACTCCCACTCTGGGCATTTTTATTTATTCCAGCAAACAATTGTAGTGTTGTGTCCAGTGAATTTTTTCCAGGAATTGCTACTTTCTGCACTGTTCATTATACCAAGAGTATTTCACCAAAAAATTTATTGCTTAAAAATTTAAACTTTTCCAAATTTGATTAAAGGAATACATTTTGTAGACATTTAGTATTTTTATTTTTTTATGAAATTCTAGTTTTTTGCTAGTATCAAATAAGCAATATATCTCCGTTAGCTTTTTCATAGTTAATGTCCCCAACTTTTGCAGCATTTGTACATTTTGACCTTTTATTCCTTTTTCAAATTGTCTTTGTTGGTTCTCTCCATAATTTTTTAAATTAAAACAGCTTTGTAATGTAAAAATTTATATCTAAATCCAATTGTATATTTATCTACATGTATTTTAGCATTTTTGAATACTTCCCTTTTACTTAATATATGTAATAATGTCAAATCACATCAAATTAATATACAGTAGTACAGTTAATCATTGTCTTATTACTGAGTTTGGTTTTTTTCTTCCACATTTTTACCGTAAACAATGCATAAGCATTTAGTTAGATATACTTTCTTTTTTTTTTCTTTTGATTTAATTCTTTAGTTCTTGGGTCAAAGTTAAAACACGCTGCTTGGTATCTAAATTGTTTTCCACAAGATGCTACTGAATGACAGCCACTCTGGGTGCTCACCATCACTTCCTAATTTTTCCTTCCTCATCGTCATTCCTCTGTCTTTGATGACTTTTCTTTCCCTGCCATTTCCTTGACCTTCAGCATCCCTCTCCTCCAAATATGTGATGAGTCCATGTCTTCAGTTCTACCTGCTTAGCTTTGCTGAAGTTTTATTTATTTATTTTTGTTGTTAATAAATGATAGGACATTTCTAATTGGATGTTTTATTTTGTATTTTCTTTTAGGAATTTAAGCTTTGGGATAATGAGCTGCAGTATGTAGACCAGCTTCTCAAAGAGGATGTGAGAAATAACTCTGTCTGGAACCAAAGATACTTTGTAATTTCTAACACTACGGGCTACAATGATCGCGCTGTATTGGAGAGAGAAGTCCAGTTAGTAATCTTCACTTGTTCACTCATCAAAAGAATATTTGTGTGCCTACCACGTCTCATGTTACTACTGAGATACAGGGCATAAAGGCGTTGGGATACAGCCAAGATCAAGATTGCCCCAATCCTACCCTCATGGAAGTAATAGGACAGAACACTTAGGTGAAACCTATAATGATAAATTTACGAATAATATAGTGTATAGCAGCAGTCCCCAAGCTTTTTGGCACCAGGGACTGGTTTCGTGGAAGACAGTTCTTTCACGGACCGGGGGTGGGGTGGGGCTGTGGCGGGAATGGTTCAGGTGGTAATGTGAGCGATGGGGAGTGGTCCACTGCCTGGGGGTTGGGGGCCCCTGGTGTATAGTAAACCTTTACTTTGTAGTGCCTTAAGTTTCTTAAAATATTGTTGCTACTGTAGATTGAGAAGAACTCAGATTTCATAGTGTCTAGGAAGCTTTATTTTAAAACTGTCTCATTAAATTTTAGATAACAGTCCCCAGAGTGCAGGGTTTGGGCCAATGAGTCTTTGTGGTCCTGTGCATTACAGGATGTGTGGCTCCATTCTCAGCGTTTATGCCCTATATCTCAGTAGTAAACCCCTCCCCAGCCCAAATCGCCCCCAGTTGAAAACTGCTCTAGCATACAAAATGCTGTTACAAGATCTAGAAATTTCTGAATTGGCATGAATTTCTATATTCTGTCCCTAAACCTCTTTTCTGACTTTGTCTAATTTGTCTCAGTGTCTTGTGTGAGATTTGAATATGTTTATTGTCTTTATAGCCTGATGAGATTATAGTAATACTTTAATTATAAAAGTTGTTTCAACAGCTCCTAGGAAGAGCTGATTTTATGGTACATCTGCCTCTCATCTCCCTTGCCCTTACTTCTGCGTGGATCAGGGCAGTTGGCTCTAATTTTATCTGTTCTATATATAGGGTTCTGGTGATTTAAATTTTAAAAAAGCACACACACGCAGTCTCCAATCTAGTGTCCTATATTAACTCTCTTCTCCAGGCTTCTTTTTTTATAATATTCATAATTTTGGTAATGCTGAATGAGTTTATTATTACTTTCTGTGAAAAAAAATGCCGTTAAAACAGCACTGCAACAAAACTAAGATTACTAAACTTTAGTCAGTCACTAACTCATTTGAGCAAGCATATAGTGAAGCAAAGTTCTGTACTTCCCTTAGAATTTTTTGTAACTGGATCTAAATTACAATTAATAATCTGGTTAAGGGGAAGAGAAAAGTAGGGAGCGTCCATTTGGAATGGAATCACATCATAGTTTGCAGGTACTCTTGTTTTGGAATATAAGAAATATGCAGTTGTTGGTTTCTTGTTTTTATTCTTTGTCTATATAATCTCCATGCTTGTCTATTTTTTATTATAGCTTCCAAGATTATTTAGTTCTTTTTCAATGAGTCATGATTCTTCTGGCATAAGTAGATCTTAGACATTTTCCCCAAGATTGCTTCAGCAAAAAAAGGACAGTCTCCTTGTTGTGGCTGACATTTCCTTCAGAGGGAAAGCCTAAGTGAAAGGAAGTCTCCAACATTAACTTCTTTTCCATTTGTGAACTGAGCCTTCGTATTACTTTGTAAATAAGAATTGACCATTGCAGCCACGAGGGAGTCTCTAATTCAGATATAACCCAGGGAGGTACCAAGTCCACCAGCAGAGATCAGTGAAAGCTCATGTCCAGGTTGTGCCCCCATCATAGGAAGACTGCTTCTCATTAGTGCACTGCTCTTGCAGAGTTACACACATGTTTATTTGTGTTCTTTTTCTTACAGGTACACTCTGGAAATGATCAAACTAGTACCACATAATGAAAGTGCATGGAACTATTTGAAAGGGTAAGAGGTTGTTTTTGCTTTTTTTTTTTTTATCCTGCTAACATGAGTCATCGTGGAATATGTTCCATAATCAGATTCCAAAAGGACACTAAAGAATTTTCCATTTTTCTGGATCTAAGAGCAGAAGTGTAACAGCGTTACGACAACACCCAGGAACAGTACCTCCTACCCTTTCCTTAACCTCCCAGGCACATACCAGCACAGTTTTTAGAATAGTCCATGAGTAGACAGTGACACAATTTTAACGGCATTTATGAATCCTGGGGTCTTTATGTCACAGAACGGAATACACACACCAGTTTCTGTTCAGCTCAGGATCACGGGAAGATAAGACAAATCACTTACAAACAGATTGCACAGACGCATAGCCACCCTTTCTGTTGTCATTTCCGGAGATCACCTGTTACAAGTCTCACTCCTTAAATCAGCAAGGTTTCTCTTGCCACTGACATCACCCAGCTCCTTGTCAAACTTAAGGGTCTCCAAGGAAACAGGCCCAGAGAGCACAAAGCATGGAGCTGTCACATTTGGAGATCTGTCAGAGGTTGGGGCCTATAATATCTGGAGAGCTAAAGGGATGAATAACCATCTCAAGACACAGAAATGTCTCTCCTGTTTTTTTCCTTCACTTTTAATTTTAAGAAAATGGAGTTTTTTTCCTTTAATTTTATATGTTGCAGTTTGACTTACAAATGATTATGTTTAAACTTCATTATTCTTTTTAGCTAATTTTACCCAGCTCTTAATTATGCATGATAAAGCTCACATTTAATTTAAAAATTTCATTTCATTTCAACCTCATTCAAAATGTTTCCTTTTCTTGCTTATATTACAGGGGTCATTTTCTCTTGATCTTTCTACTATTTTTGTTCTTCCTTCTAAAAATCGGGAATAATTTTTTTTTAGGATTTTGCAGGATCGTGGTCTTTCCAAGTATCCCAACCTGTTAAATCAATTACTTGATTTACAACCAAGTCACAGTTCCCCCTACCTAATTGCCTTTCTCGTGGACATCTATGAAGACATGCTAGAAAACCAATGTGACAACAAGGAGGACATTCTTAATAAAGCATTAGAGGTAAGCTGGCAGGACTCAGCGATTTCTTCTTGGAATCTCAAAGCTGGGTCTGCCCAGCGACACGAGTATTCACGCCCCTTTCAACACAGCCACTCAGAATTCCGTGCAGGGCTATTCTGCTGTTTAGGGTGACACCCATATCACTAGTGCACATAGTATGTGACTCTAGTGGTGTATCTCATTTGATCACGACCTGAATGAAACTGTACTAGTCCAAATGCATTTGCCCTAGGGATTGAATTACACATTTCCTTTAATGAATTTTTGTTGTTCATTTTCAGTTATGTGAAATCCTAGCTAAAGAAAAGGACACTATAAGAAAGGAATATTGGAGATATATTGGAAGATCCCTTCAAAGCAAACACAGCACAGAAAGTGACCCACCTACAAATGTACAGCAATAACACCATCTAGAAGAACTTGATGGGATGCTTTTATTTTTCTAAGAGACTCTAACGCAGGAGTTAAAAACCAGAGCGATCATCCCCTTTGCCTGTGGTGTGAAACGTACATTACACGGGCACTGCTTTTTAACATGAATCCAGTGTGATGCTCCTGGGGTGCTGCTGCTGTTCAGACTGGTTCTGAGTGATTTGATTCTTGTTAAGCAGAGTGATTCAGGGGAGGGAGGAGAAACAGGAAGTCCCCAGAGGAACTTGGTAGCCTTTCAGCATTCACTGTAACCCCGTAGCAGCAACTGCCCTAAACGGTGTATGTCTCAGGATTTGCAGCGTTAATGTTTGCAGGCAACGCGTATGTAAAGGACATGAGTCACTTACATTTCAGTTCAGAAAGCAGGGAGTGCAGTTGTTGCATTAGAGCTGCTCTGCCATACTCACAGTACCTTGCTATCACTGTAACCAACTAATGCCAAAAGAATGGTTTTGTAATAAAATTATAGCTGTATCCTAAAACAATGCCATAGTGGTTTGGCTTTTTTTTTTTTTTTTTCTTTGCTATACGCGGGCCTCTCACTGCTGTGGCCTCTCCCGTTGCGGAGCACAGCCTCCGGACGCACAGGCTCAGCGGCCATGGCTTACGGGCCCAGCCGCTCCGCGGCATGTGGGATCTTCCCGGACCGGGGCACGAGCCCGTGTCCCCTGCATCGGCAGGCGGACTCCCAACCACTGTGCCACCAGGGAAGCCCCTGACTTTTTAAATAGCATTTAACTATATACAGGGGACATTGTCTCAGCTTAGAAAAGCAATTGAGGAAGGATATATTGCTATAAAACTGAAGAAACCAGAAACATGACTATGTTAAAGGAAATGTAATTAAAATGTGAAGTGGTCGGTTCTTGACTACAAGCAACAAAATTCACTCAAGGTGGTTTAAAACTCACAGGGTTTATTGAGGTATATAGGTAGCTCACAGAATAATTACCCGATCTTCTGAAATATGTCCCAAAACCCCACTGCAGAACTGGAGCATCACATTGCTGTTGCCTGTGCTGGGATCAGGAACTGCTGAGTGAGGCCGCCAGCTCCATGTCCACCTCCACCACCTTCCACGCAGGCTCACCTGCTTCCCTTCCCACAGGACGTGGCTCCAAAGTAAAGGCTCACTTTAGTGCATCTGATTGGAAAGAACCTAAAGGACATTGAACACCCTTAACTGCAAAAAGGAATCTGGGAAATGTAGTTTATAGCTTTCCAGCCTCCACGCTTCAGGAAGACATGCTAGAAAGGAGTTGAAGGTTGAACAAGCGAGTGTCTGTGTACCTGCACGTAATTAAATCTCACCTTATCAATAAAGAATTTTTTTTCAGTGTTCAAAGCACCAGACTATAACTAAAGAAATTATATAGAGTAGAATAGGGAATTCCCTGTCAGTCCAGTGGTTAGGACTCAGCCCTTTCACTCAGGGGCCTGGGTTCAATCCCTGATCAGGGAACTAAGATCCTGCAAGCTGCGTGGTGCAGCAAAAAAAGAAACCAAAAAAAAAAAAACAAACAGTTATCTCAAGAATTCAGAAAATAACGATATATATTTTTAAATATTTATTTATTTATTTGGCTGCACCACATCTTAATTGAAGAATGTGGGACCTTTAGTTGCAGCATGTGGGATCCTCAGTTGCAGCATGTGAACTCTTAGTCGTGGCATGTGGGATATAGTTTCCTGACCAGGAATCGAACATGGGCCCTCTGAATTAGGAGCACAGAGTCTTAGCCACTGGACCACCAGGGAATTACCACAATATTTTTTTTAAACAAACTTTTTTTTTTTCTGGCCATGCTGCACAGCTTGTGGGAACTCCCAATAACAGTATTTTAATAATTCCTGGAGAAACTACCGTATGACCCAGCAATCCCACTCCTAGGCATATATCCAGAGAAAATCATAACTCAAAAAGACACATGCACCCCAATGTTCACTGCAGCACTATTTACTATAGCCAAGACATGGAAGCAACCTAAATGTCCACCAACAGAGGAATGGATAAGGAAGATGTGGCACATATATACAATGGAATATTACTCAGCCATGAAAAGGAACGAAATAGTGCCATTTGCAGAGACGTGGATAGACCTAGAGACTGTCATACAGAGTGAAGTAAGTCAGAAAGAGAAAAACATCGTATAATATCACTTATCACATATATGTGGAATCTAGAAAAATGGTACAGATGAACTTATTTGCAAAGCAGAAATAGACACAGATGTAGAGAACAAACATGGATACCAAGGGGGAATGGGGTGGGGTGGGATGAATTGGGAGTTGGGATTGACATATATACACTACTATGTATAAAATAGGTAACTAATGAGGACCTACTGTATAGCACAGGGAACTCTACTCAGTGCTCTGTGGTGACCTAAAAGGGAAGGAAATCTAAAAAAGAGGGGATATATGTATATGTATAACTGATTCACTTTGCTGTATAGCAGAAACTAACACAACATTGTAAAGCAACTGTACGCCAATAAATTTAAAAATAAACACTAATTAAAAGACCGGTCTGATTAAAAACAACAACAAAAAAACAAAATAACTAGGATAATGGTGAAAAAAAATTCCTTGAGAAAATATACTTTGTGGGTATTTAACATTTTACATGTCAGTTTTTGTTTTTAGACTCCAAAAATCTCTGAATTTATATTTGAAATTTTCATAAAGTGTCATCCCTATGTAGACAATTTCAAAGGTGTCATGAAAAAAAACTGTACAGAAAAGTTTTCATAAGATGGCATTTACTCTCAGAAACTACCTCGTCAGTGTCCCCAAACTGATTAGATTCAGGGCTGCTGACTCAACAAAGCTCGTAAGAGACTGTTTAATAAAAAGCATAATGGCAGTTTACTAATTTACACTGAGAAATGTAACAGGCGGACCAAGCAATTGCATCAGCCTAGCCACTTAGCATTTTCTGCCTGAAGTTTAACTAGGTGGCAATTCATTTATCAAAAGGTTGCTTAGTGAGTATGGAATCAGGTGAGGAGGCCCCATGATTCAAGTGTATAATGACTTATTTTGATGATCCTAATGAGGGCCATCTCCTGATGGGCAGCTGAATACAGAGACCTGGCAGTGCACTTTTTTCATTGGACTAACAATTAAAATGTGGTCTGTGGAGGGGCTGTTAGCTCAAAATTATTTATCCAATAATACTTTCACTGTGTTGCTATCTGCACTGCTGGCACATAAACAGTGGGTAAAACTGCTGGTGCCTTAGCACAAATCAAGGCAGTGGTACTGAGTACTCATTGTTTTCTTCACTGCCATGCATTCACTGAACAATGTACTTGATGAATCAGTAACTATATATTTTATTCACAGTACTCACGGTCTTTTCAGTATTTTGTGTGACTGAATGGAAGTACGCCTAAACTTTTTGGTTGTCTTGAAGAAAAGCATTTGTGCAATTGTGTAAGTTGTGGCCCAAACAGGCCACGGCCACTCTTCTTGGAATGCCATTTGTACTTGAACAACTGAGTGTTTGTTGCCAATCATAAAATTTGAGCTTTTGAGGGAAAATTTTAATCTACCACAGTCAGCTTGACAGCTTCCCGCTACCTTCTGATGAAATCAAAGTGATGATATTAATGAATTATTATGAATTATTAATTCATTATTAATTATCAAATCAATAATGAATAGTTAAATGTATCCACCATTGGTGGATCCATATAGCTCAATAGACCAATATTTTCCAAATGACCCATCTATGATATTATTATGAATGCATAAACAATCCATTCACATTACCAGATGTAACAGAACACAAAAAGTACATTGATAGAGTTGCAGATTCCACACTGCAACTAACCTTTGAGAAACCACCACTTGTCGAATTTTGGTCTAGTATTGGAGAATATCCACAACTTCTTAAAAGACTCCTAAAATACTCCCTTTCTGACTATATATCTGTGTGTATGAGTGGATTTTCTTCATGTACTTCAACCGAAAACACCATATTCCAACAGATTGAATACAGAAGCAGGAGAATCTGGAAATCTATTATTTATTATTAAAATATTTTCTAATTTCCCTTCTTGAGACATCCTCTTTCAGTCAGGGATTATTTAGAAGTGTATCATTTAATTGCCAAGTGATCGGAGATTTTCCTGTTACTCTCTATTATTATTTTTTAGTGGTTACTCTAGGAATTATATAATATGTATTCAACTTTTTACAGCCTATTTATATCAATATTTTATCACTTCAATTGGCATGTAGAAACCTTACCACGGTATAGGTCTCCTCACCCCCACCATTTATGCTATAGCTGTCTTATATATTACCTATACTTACATTGAAAACCCCATCAGACAATTTTTTTGCATTCAACCACCAAACATATTTTAAAGAACTCAAGAAGAGTAGTCTATTACATTTACCGAGAGATTTACTATTTTTGTTACTTTTCTTTCATTCCTGATGTTCCAAGTTTCTTTCTCGTATAATTTCCCTTTTGCCTGAAGACATTTCTTTCAGCAGTTCTTTTAGATTAGTTCTGCTGGTTGCAAATTCTGTTTAGTTTTCCTCAGCTGAGAAGGTCTTTATTTCATCTTCATTCCTGAAAGATGTTTTCGCTGGATACAGAATTCTGAGTTTACAATTCTTTCAGCACTTGAGAAATGTCACTTCCTGTCATTAGAATGGTCGTTCACCTACATGTCATCTCTCTCTGGCTGCTTGCAAAATTTTTGTCTTTAGTAATTTGATTTTGATGTGTCTGGCCATGGATGTCTTTGGATTTACCCTATTTGCTCAGCTTCTTGAATCTGTAGGTGTCACCAAACTTGGGATATCTTCAGCCATTACTTCTTCAAATATTTTTTCAGCCCTTTCTCTTCTGTGGGATTCTCAATGCGAGAATGTTAGACCTTTTGTTCTTGTCCCGCAGGTGTCTTTTGTTCTTTTTTCTTTCTTTCTTTTTCCTTTTTCTTTCTCTGTTGGTCAGATTAGATCATTTCTATTAATCTGTCTTCAGATTCACTGACTTTTTTTCTCTTGTCATCTGCATTCTACTATTGAACCAATCCAATGAGTTTTTTCTTTGGGTTATTATATTTCTCAGTTCTAGACATGGGCATTGGAAGGGCTGCAGCCTGTGAATTATTGTGAAGCGATGGGGAGTTACCCGAAACCCACTGGTAAGTTGAAACACCAGATGTGGATGGCTGTGGCTCACGACAGGAACTGAAGACACTGAGAGATGCTGAGGTGCGTGCGTGTGTTTTGTGCGTTCCTACGCAGCGCGGCTCAGCTGGGTGCATTTTTCCGCATTCACCTAGTGTTCTTCCAGGATGAAGTTACGCATAAACAAACGTGGACGTCTAGCACGGGCACCCCCGGGGGCCTGTAAAAGCACAGGGCGCTGGCCCCAGCCCCGGGTCTGGGATGGAGCCCAGAATTCGCACTCCTGACAAGTTCCCTGGAGCCGTGAAGCGTCGGCACCTGGTCTGAGGACCGCCCTTTGGAAGCACGGCCTTGCGCTGAGCGGGAGCTTTCTGCAGCGTTTAGATCGTACAGATCCTCTCCGCACCGGCACCCGCACCCGGCTGCGCGTCCGGACTAAACACGTCACTGCCCTCACGCGCTGGCAGAGAAGCAGCCGCCACAGGAGCCGGCCGGGTGCGCCGGGGCTGCTTCCGGGTGCGCTCCGACTCTGGCTTTGCGTTCCGGCGACCGACCTCCGGGTGCGCGGCGGCGGGAGGACGACACCAGGGCGCACCCTCGCGCTGGTCCTGCTGGGCGCGCTTCCGGCTACGCAGGCGCAGGAGGCCAGGTGCCAGACCGGGAGCCGGGACTGCAGGTAGGGGCGGTGGGGACCGCAGGTAGGGGCGGCGGGCCTGGGGAGGGGGCGGCGGGCGGGCGCACAGGTAGCTGGGCCGCGTCCTGCCCGGCGCCCGAGCTGGACTTGAGCCGACGGACACGCCGCCGGGACAGGCTTCATCTTTTAAAAAGCAGCGTTTAGCCGTGTTCTTTGGTGGTCTTGTCTCCTCCACCCTTGCTTGACCTTTACTATAGAACCTTAAGGCTAAGCAGGCATCCAGAATATTTAAAATGATTAATGTACCTGTGCTTTGTTGGCAAAATGGGATTCTAACCAAAATTGTATGGGCGGGGGGGGCACTAATTCATTTCTTCTCTGGTTGTGTAAAATATTCTGTAGCTGGTAAAAAACCAATTTTGTTCCATTGCTTTTCGTTCTTTTTAAATTAAGCTGTGAGTGTATAGCAGCGTGAACCACTTTTTTCCTGTTGCCAGTTTTTTCTTATCATTGTCAGAAATCCTTTGTATGTAAACAGTGCCTGAATTTCTCCTACCCACCTGGACCTTCAATCGTTATTTCTTAATTTGTAGAAGCTTTCAGTGTCGTTTTGCTTATTTCTGGGCGAGAACATTTCCTCAGCCATACAGCCTCTTCCCTAGCTCTGGGCAACATACTACAGAAATATGCCTTTAAAAGAAAAAGGAGGGGACTTCCCTGGTGGTCCAGTAGTAGAGAATCCTCCTTACAATGCAGGGGACGCGGGTTCAATCCCTGGTCAGGGAACTAAGATCCCACATGCCGCGGAGCAACTAAGCCCGCACACCACAGCTGGAGAGCCTTCTTGCCGCAAAGGGCAAAGCCCACACGCCCTGGAGCCTGGGCGCCACAACTAGAAAGACGCCCGCAGCCGCAACGAAAGATCCTGCATACCACAACTAAGATCCGATGCAGCCAAAAACAAATTAAGTAAATAATAAATCTTAAAAAAAAGAAGACCATCAGGTGATGGAGTGGGTGAATGACTTCTTTAAGAAGTGGGTGAGACTTCCCTGGTGGCACAGTGGTTAAAAATCTGCCTGCCAATGCAGGGGACACAGGTTCGAGCCCTGGTCCGGGAAGATCCCACATGCCGTGGAGTAACTAAGCCCACGTGCCACAACTACTGAGCCCCTGCTCCGCAACAAGGGAAGCCACCGCAATGAGAAGCCCGTGCACCGCAACGAAGAGTAGCCCCCGCTCGCCGCAACTAGAGAAAGCCCGCGCGCAGCAATGAAAACCCAACGCAGCCAAAAATAAATAAAGTAAATAAAATGATTTTTTAAAAAAGACCCTATGTAAACCTTCCACATGTACACAGGAAGTGTGTGCAAACCTGAATCACCAGCTGCGGTATAGTCAATCCAAAAGAGCAAAGTAGGGCGTCATGTATCTGCTTCGATAAACCTCAAAAACATAATGCTGGGCTTTTAAAAAAGCAAGTGCTAAGAGGACTTTGTGTCCTGCATCCCCGATACAGAAGGATTCTACGCCATTTTATATGAGGGACTTGAGCATCCGCAGATGTTGGTATTCGCAGGGGGTCCTGGAACCAATCCCCTGCGGTTACTGAGGGACGAACAGTGTAACACTGCTTGTATTAATACAAAGTTTGAAAACACGCATGTATTATGTGTTGTTATTTATGGGCACATACTCATGTGGTGAGAATAAAAAGCATGCCTGGAAATTATTAAACTTCAGCTTGCAGCCCCACGTCACGTGTGTTAACAGATGTCTGGGCTCCACCTCAGAGTTTCTGGTGCAGTAGGTGTGGGGCAAGGACTCATGAACCTGCATTTCTCAGAAGTTCCAGGTGGTGCTGCGGCAGGTACAGGGACCACAGTTTGAGAACTACTGACATACCAACTTGAGGATGGGGACTACTTCTTGGGATGGAGCAGAATAGGACTGCGAGGGGTACCTGGCTTCGACCATGTTTGTAATATGTTATTTCTTTAAGAAGGGGATGCAGTATTACTTGACAGAGCTGCATGGTTGCTCGTGATCTTACGTTTTAACTTCCTTTATGCTTGAAACATTTCAGGAGAGAAGAAAGATCCTAGTTGGTAAGGAAAATGGATTGGAAAAGAGAAAGCAGTGGGAGAGTGCGTAGGAAAGCATTGCAGAAGCCTAGGAAGGTGATACTTAGACCAGGGCGGAGGAACGGGGGCGGGGGGGTCTGGTGTGAGCAGATTTGGGAGCTTTGTGGGGACAAGTGACTGTCGGTGGTGACTGATTGGTCTAGTGGCTACGGGGAGGGAGGAATCAAGTCACCTCGTTGTGTGCCCGTCACAGAGGGGAACCCTGTGGAGTGGGCATGCTGGCGACCGGAGAGACAGAATTTAGGTACGGATGTTGCAGACCTTGAGGGGCCAGCTGAGCGAAGTGTAGGAGAAAGAGCCAGGCCACAGACTTGAAACAATCGGCGTGTACACAGCCGCCAGAGCCACGTGCGGGGACGAGACCGTGTGGAAGGCGTGGAATGGAAGGGGGGCCCACAACATCCAGAGGGATGCCGTCACCTAAGGCGGGCTGGCTGGCTGCTCCCCGCCACCCATTCTTGTACAGCCTGTGAGCTGAGGATGCTTTTCACTTTTTGATATGTTGGGGGGAAAATCAAAAGAACATGTGGCATGTGAAATTCGAATCTCAACTTCCATGAACAGTTTTGTTGGGGCACAGTCATGCTCGCTCACTTGTGTAGCATGGCCTGGCTGCTGCTGACAGCAAGATGAAATAACTCTGACAGTTACCTGGTCGCTCGGCACCACTGCTTCTCACCCTGCACGTCACAGTGCCGTGGCTGCTCAATTCCCGCTTCTGGCCCCTAAACCTGAACATTTACTGTCTGATCCTTTATGGAAAAAAGTTCTCTGGTCCCTGACCTCAGGTCTAAGTTGACACACCCTTGGTCACTTTAAATGCTACAGAGGAGAGATGGCCTGGTTTTGCCCATTTCTTTAAGGTCACCTTCTAAGAATCAGGCGTTGTTGGAAGAAGCTCAAGAGACTGTGAGGCCTGAGTGGTGAACGTCGTCATCATGTCCACAAGAGTCCTGGAAGATGCCCGGAGGGAGGGAGGTGGAGAGAAACATGTGGGCCCGGAATCTCAATGAGGAAGGTGAGCAGACAACCCCCTGCAGCATTGCTGGGCATTGCCGACAGGACTCAGCTGGTGGGCGAGCACGTGGCATCGTCTCGAGAAAGGAGCTGTTAAATGAGGCTGGAGCAGTCGAGTAGAGCCAGCGTCTCTCGAGCACCTCGTCATGACAGCAGGGATGAGCAAAGCGGCGTGTTCTCTTCTCATTAGGAAGAGCACACTGACCCGTAGAAGAGTCCATTACTTCTGAAATTCCCTGCTCAGCAGAAGAGTGTCGCTCCTGACCCTTCACCTGCAGCCTTGTCACTGGAAGCATACAGGTGTCACTCACTCAGAGTGTGAACACTGAAAACAGCAGATTTGAGGGGAAGAGTTGAGTTTGGGAAGTTTTTTTTTTTTTTAAAGGTTTCCCTTTTCTCTCTTTTTTTCTTTTTAGATGTTGGGGGTAGGAGTTTATTAATTAATTAATTTAGTTTTGCTGTGTTGGGTCTTCGTTTCTGTGCGAGGGCTTTCTCTAGTTGTGGCAAGCAGGGGCCACTCTTCATCGCGGCGCGCGGGCCTCTCACTATCGCGGCCTCTCTTGTTGCGGAGCACAGGCTCCAGACACGCAGGCTCAGTAGTTATGGCTCACGGGCCTAGTTGCTCCGCGGCATGTGGGATCCTCCCAGACCAGGGCTCGAACCCGTGTCCCCTGCATTAGCAGGCAGATTCTCAACCACTGCGCCACCAGGGAAGCCCAGGAAGTATTTTTATATTTTAATGTTGAGATTTTATATATACATAAAAATACATACCATGTCTTCTTTATCCATTCCTCTGTCGATGGACACTTAGGTTGCTTCCATGTCTATTTATATGGTAAATAGAGCTGCAGTCAGCATTGGGGTGCATGTAACTTTTCGAATTAGTGGGGTTTTTTTCCTGGATATATACCTGCAAGTGGGATTGCTGGATCATATGGTAGTTCTAACTTTAGTTTTTTGAGGGGCCTTCACACTGTTCTCCATAGTGGCTGCACCAACTTACATTCCTACCAACAGTGCAGGAGGGTTCCCTTTCCTCCACACCCTCTCCAGCATTTATTATCTCTTGTCTTTTTGATGATGGCCATTCTGACAAGTGTGAGGTGATATCTCATTATGGTTTTAATTTACATTTCTCTGATGATTAGCAATGCTGAGCATCTTTTCATATGTTGGCCGTTCATATTGTCTTTGGAAAAATGTCTATTCAGGTTTTCTGATCACTCAGCCATAAGAAAGAATGAAATTCTGCTATTTGTAACAACATGCACGGACCTAGAGAGTATTATGCTTAGTGAAATAAGTCAGAGAAAGACTAATACCGTAGGATGTCACTTATATGTGGAATCTAAAAATAAAACCAACAAATGTATATAGCAAAACAGAAACAGATATAGAGAACAAACCAGTGGTTACCAGTGGGGAGAGGGAAGAGAGGGGACAAGATAGATGTATGGGATTAAGAGTTACAAACTCCTATGTGTAGAATAGGTAAGGAACAAGGATAATTGTACGGCACAGGGAACACAGCCATTGTTTTGTAATACAGTAAGTCCCCTACATATGAACCTTCAAGTTGCGAGCTTTCAAAGGTGCGAACCTACCTTCCATCAGTGTCAGGCGTGAGTGAAATGGCCGCTTGCCCTCCGTCTCCTGTTGCTGACGACCCTTCACCTCTACCATCTCCCACCTCCTCTCCCTCCTCCAGTCAGTAACTCTTCTTGCCTGTTCACTCGATGCCAGCCCCTGTGTGCCGGCTGTTGTACTGGACTACTGTACTTTTTAAGGTACTGTACTGTGAGATTAAACATGTTTTATTTGTTGTGCTCGTTTTTTTATGTATTATTTGTGTGAAAAGTAGTATAAACCTATTACAGTACAGTGCTATATAGCCGATTGTGTTAGTTGGGTACCTAGGCTAACTTTGTTGGAGTTAACGAACACGCTCTTGGAACGGAACTCGTTCGTAGGTAGTGGACTTGCTGTAGCTTTAGATGGAATATAATCTAGAAAAATACTGAATCACTATGTTGTACACCTGAAACTAATACAATATTGTAAATCACCTAACATTCAATTAAAAACTGAGGTTGAGATATAATTTACAGGCTATAGATTTGCTATTTTAAAGTGTACAGTTAGTGATTTTTCATATATTCACAAGGTTGTGCAACCGTCACCACTAATTCCAGAACATTTTCATCCAAAAAGAAATCCTGCCACATCAACAGCCTCTCCCCATGTCTGCTTCCACCCAGGCCCTGGCAACCACTGATCTACTTGCTGTCTCTGGACTTCCCTGTTGTGCAGTTTTGTATGAATGGAATCATATGCTATTTCCCTTAGTTAATTTTCCTGAGAATAATGTTTTCAATGCATGTTGCAGCACGTGTTAGTGCTTTATTCGTTTTAATGGCTGAACACTATGTCACTGTGTGGATACGTCATGTTCTGTTTATCCAGGCATCATCTGATGGACATTTAGGTTGCTTTCACTATTTGGCTGTTAGGAATAATGCTGCTGTGAACATTCACGTACAAGTGTTTGCATGAATGTATGTTTTCAGTTCTCTTGGGTAGATACCGAGCGGTAGATTTGGCGGAAACTCGGTGTTTAACCTTTGAGGACTTCCAGACTGTTTGCCACAGTGGCAGCTCCATTTTACATTGTCACCAGCAGTGTATGAGGGTTTCCCGTCCACACTTGTTACCACCTGGCTTTATGATTATAGCCATCCTAGCGGGTGTGAGGTGGGATCTCGTCGTTTTGGTGTGTGTTTCCCTGGTGACTATTAAACTTGAGCATCTTTTCATGTGCCTGTTGGCCATCTGTATATCTTCTTTGAGGAAATGTCTGTTCAAGTCCTTTGCCTTTTTTTGTTTCTTTTTTTTTTTTTTTTTTTTTGCGGTACGCGGGCCTCTCACTGTTGTGGCCTCTCCCGTTGCGGAGCACAGGCTCCGGACGCGCAGGCTCAGCGGCCATGGCTCACGGGCCCAGCCGCTCCACGGCAAGTGGGATCTTCCCGGACCGGGGCACGAACCCGTGTCCCCTGCATCGGCAGGCAGACTCTCTACCACTGCGCCACCAGGGAAGCCCCTTTGCCCATTTTAAAATTGAGTTATTTGTCTTTTTATTGTGGAGGAGGAATACTATTTTTGAGTTGTCCACTAGACTCCAAGTAGAGGTGTCAGGAAAGCAGGTGTGGAGTTCTGGGGAGGCTGGGATTGGGCTTCACACCTGGAGCTCAGCGGATGGGCATGGAGATCTCCCCACCCCGGGAACGAGGGCGGGGGCCAGGTCCCAGCCCACAGGTGGTTTCCTGGGAGCCGAGTGCAGAGCATTTTCAGGAGGAGGGAGGGAGTGGTCAGCCAGGCCAGGTGCTGCCGAGGGGCCAGGCCTGCACGTTGGCGGTTGAGCTTTGCACGGGGTCTGCGCCGTCACTGGTGTCCCGTGTGCCCCAGTGCTGTGGTTAAGCCGACGCACAGTGGTACAGCCACATCGCTTGTCGGGGTAGTGATGCTCCCTGCGGGTGGCAACCAGCGTCCGCCCCAGGCACCCTGAGTGTCCCGCTCCCGATGTCCAGGTCCCTCCCCACCCTCCACCGAGGCAACCGGGTGGTAGCGCCTGCCTCCGCCCCGGGCCTCGCACCTGCTCCCGGGCGCCCCCATTGGATGGCGAGCGCCCCTGCCTCATGGTGGCTGCTCACCTGCGCGCCCACCCGTCTCACCCGCGTCGTGTCGCCCAGCGTTCTCATCAGCGCTCGTTCTGGATTCCCACTGGGGCCTCCCACCCTGGGGCACCTTTCACACCTTTGCTTCTTAAAAACATCAGGGGGCTTTTGAGTACCTTGCAAGGAACATCCCAACCCCTCAGAGTCCCAGCTGCACCCCGACCCCAGCTTCTCTCCTGTCCACCTCCTGCCCCAGCCCCACTGGACTAACAAAGCCACAGTTTGCTTTCATCTTACTAACTGTTCAGTGCGTATCTACTCAGCGCAGACAGCTGCAGGGAGATGGAGACAAAGTCAGACCCAAGAGTCCCTTCTGCTCGAAGCTGTAATAGAAAGCGGCGACTCTGGGAGGAGGTGGCGTCGAGCGTTTGGTACAAGGCTGCTCTCAGACCCTCTGTGATCCTCACGGTGACCCTGAGGCCCAGGAGGCTGTGTCACCCTCAGTCCTTCCTGAAATCAGATGGACCGTGACTACTCCCTGTTTCCCTGCCTGTTTTAGGAGCTCGCAGAAGCCCGCGCCATGGAGACGAGGCCCCAGGAGGGCAGGAAGGGGCCCCCGCCCAGGGACGCGCCCCCGCTGGTGGGGCTGCTGCTGTCCATGGCGCTCATGAACGCCCTCCTCTACCTCTGCCTCGACCGGCTCTTCATCTCGCCCCGGCGCTCCACGGAGGACCCCACGCGCTGTCCCTACGGCCACTTCCGGATGGGGCCGACGAGCAACTGCTCCCCGTGGCTGTCCTGCGAGCAGCTGAGGACAGAAGTGAGGCAGATGAAGCGCGTCGGGGAAGGAGCCGTGAAGAGAGTGAGTCCCTGGCTCACCCCCGGGGGAGCGAGTGGCCCAGCGGGAGCGGGGCTGGCGTCGTGTGCCCGGAGCCACGAGCCCAGCCGCCAGTCCCTCCAGCCGGGACATTATCCTAGTAGAGGGAGGCGGAGGAAGGAAGCGGCTAGATGCACCAAGGAGTACGCTGCTTCGTTGTTGACAGTAATAGAAAGCTAGAAGTAATAACTACAGGGCAGTGGTTAAGTTATGGTCCAACCACTTGTACAATATTCTACAGCCAGTAAGTGTAGCTAGGAGCCCTGTGCGGCAACATTGAAAAGCTCTCATTACGATAAGTAGAAAAGCAAAATAGAAAATTGTGCAATACGCTGTTTTCATCTGCAAGATTATATACGTAGAAAAATATTAAAATGTTAGAAAGTGTGTTATGGTGAAGGAAGATTTCTTATTTTTCAAACTCTATGATGGTATTATATTGATTAAAAACTTTTTATTTTAAAAAGAGAAAGCAAAGGGGCGAATTCAGTTCTCACGTAGAAGCTGCCAGAGCCCCGTCTCATGGGCTGCATTTCTGCAGTGGTTGCACTGAGACAGGGTGACTCCAGAAGCCAGTGAAGGGTGTTGAACAGGACAGACCCTCTGTGAGGACGCAGCGAGGGACGGCAGGGCTGCAGCTGGATAGACAGCTGCGTCCCTGAATGGGGAACGGATTCACCTCGAAGGAGGGAGTCAGAGGGGAATTAACGTGAGGTGAAACCATGAAGCCAGGTGATGGGAAGGTAACGGGTTTCTTCAGATTCGCCCGCTCACTGTAGTGGGTGCTGGGGGTGTAGCAGTGGACAGAGCAAAGGCCCTTGAAGCCGGCTGGGGAGTCAGACAGTCAAGAAGACAAGAAACAGGCGCGTAGGAAGCTGTGTTAGTGACGCGCTCTGAGCCAGTGGGGCAAGGAGAGAGCCGCGGGCTTGTTACTCCAGGTGGTCAGAATGGTGTGGGTATTTGGGGACAATGATCCAGCAAGAAAGATGGGGACCAGCAGACGCCCCTGGGTGGAATGTGCCTGGTTGTCCGTGGACCAGAGGCAGGATGCGAGGAAGGCGTCAGAGGTGAGGGCCCCCCGGGGCTGCTGGCCTCGGGCACCACTGCAGCGTGAGTGGAGGGGAGGACTGCCAGCCTGTGTGCAGAGCAGACCTGGCCGGGCTCGCAGGGAGCTTAGTGACAGGTGGCTACAGCTCGACACGAGTGTCAGCACCGGACACGGCAAGAAATCAGTGAGTTGTGGTTGTATCTTCAAGGCGGGGGCTGTAGGACGTCCCAGTAGACTGGACGTGGGGTGTAAGGGAGGGGATGACGGAGGCGCCCGGCTGGGGCAGCAGGGAGGACAGGGTCTGCGTCACCTGCCCGGGGAGGCCCTGTGTGTGTGTGAGGTGACCATCCTGAGCCGTTTAGGTGGCCAGGCAGGGACACGGGCATTTGGGTGTACGAGTCTGGCACTCGGGGGTGGGGATGTAGATTTGGGGGGTGTTGACAGCATTGGGCTAAGAAGTCACCAGGGAGGGGAGTCATAGAGGACTCAAGCCAGTCAATTTCTGTCCCCTTCAGGGAGGGACCCTGAGGGCTGCCCACTTGCTTCCACGCTGTTGTGCTCGCTCAGAACATTTTTGGAATTTTTTTATTTTTTATTTTTAGTTATTTAGTGGTACGCGGGCCTCTCGCTGTTGTGGCCTCTCCCTTTGCGGAGCACAGGCTCCGGGCGTGCAGGCTCAGCTGCCATGGCTCACGGGCCCAGCCACTCCGCGGCATGTGGGATCTTCCCGGACTGGGGCACGAACCCGTGTCCCCTGCATCGGCAGGCGGACTCTCAACCACTGTGCCACCAGGGAAGCCCCAGGATTTTTATATTGGAGTCAGAGATCAAATACAGTGCTGGTGCAGATCTATGGAGAGAATAAAATGTTCTGTATAAAAATAAATAAAATATATATTCATGAAACTTACAGTGACTGTAGCAGCCAGAGAAATATGGCTTCTTAATAGAAATTATCCGTAGTGAAATTTCTCAAATTCGGGTTTTTGAGAAGGTCTTGAAAGATTTCTCTTTTGAATAAACGGTCAACAGCAGTTAGAGGGTTTTTCCATTAAGGAACCTCCCTTCTCAGGCCCAAAATAAATCTTCACAGTCCTGTAGACCACCTCCCTTTGAAATAATAGTTTTTAGTTCTTTTAAAAAATGTTTTAAAATATAAAAGTAATATATATTCATTCTGGAAAAGTTATACCAAAAGGTATGAAGGAAAAAAAAAAGCATATAAAGAGAACAGCAAAAATCCTTCGATTTCTATGTAATTTTGCCTTGTTTTATGCAGTTAGAACAATGGTATAAAAACACTTTGTATCCTTTTCATTTGTAACATGACTTTTATCTGTGAAAACCCTATCAGGGTCTGCATTTTGCTGAGCCCTGAAACCTTGATTGAGTGGTCCTGCATCACCGGACTGCTCCCCGGTTTTTGATGGATGGATAGCTTCCAGTTATGCTTTTATAAATAATGCCAGATTTTTATTCTTAGAGCTTTTTAGGTATTTCAGATTGTTGCCTTAGATAGATTGTAGATTTTAATGTTAAAGGCTCTTGATAAATATGCCCCAAGTTGCTTTCGTGACCTTTATTTTAACAATGAAGAAGAGGAAGCCAGAGGGACACAGCCCACGGGGTCGGGAACCACCTGGTGCCGTGGAGTCCTGACCTGGGTCCTGTTTTCTCTTCTGCAAGCTTCTGCCTTCCCTTTGGGGGCTCGAGCAGAAGATCAGTGGTTCTTATTTCTTTTTTTAAAAAATACCACTTTATTTATTTATCTGTTTATTTACCTATGTATGTATGTATGCATGTATCTATCTATCTATCTATCTGTCTATCTATCTATCTATCTGTCTATCTATCTATCTATCTATCTATCTGTGTATCTAAGCCGCACAGCTCACGGATCTTAGTTCCCTGACCAGGGATTGAACCCCGGGCCCATGACAGTGAAAGCGCAGAGTCCTAACCACTGGACCGCCAGGGAATTCCCCTGTGGTTCTTCTTTGCCCGCTGATAGAAATGGGAATCCAAGGCCATGCGGTACAGCGGTTCCTCTGCCAGCTGTGTGCCAGGACAGCAGTCCAGTGTGTGCCACTTCAGCTCCTGCTGTTACAGCTGAAGTCACAGAAAACCACGGACCATGTGAAATTGTGTTCCTTACGTAGAGTCGTTCCTGTTTGTGGTTTGCTCTGACACCTTTTAAAGCGAATGGTGGCATTGTGTGTGATGGGCTGGCTGGGCTCAGTCCCTGTGTGGGCTTTTCCAGCTCTCCACTCACCCCTTTTCCAGCCTTCTCCCGCCCCGCCCCCGCTTTGCACTGCCCTGCTTTGGTCTGTCTGCTACTCCCTGCCTTTGTTCGTGCCGTCCCGTTCTCCACAGCTGGCCTGCGAGCCCCGTCATCCCTCAGACCAGCTTCCAGGACGTTCCCGCGGGCTCTCCAGACAGCCCTCAGCACCCGGACTAGCTGCCCGGCCTCCTCCGTGCTGGGCCTTCGCCCTGACAGCGCATTTGCCTTGCCCGGCATCTGGTCCTGCTTATGAGCAGGTCTTTGGAACAGTCTGTGCCTCGCTAATGTCTGTGTCTTCTGCACCACGTCTGACACTGGGAGGCATTTGCCGTGTTGCTTCCCGGCTCACCAGCTGACAAGGGTTCTGGGTTGACGTTCTCTGTGGCTGTGTTCCAGGTGTTTCTGTCCGAGTGGAAGGAACGCAAGGTGGCTCTGTCGCGGCTCACCAGGCTGGAGGTAAGAGACGACTTCCTGCACGGACTGCGGATGCTCAAGTCGTTGCAGAGTGAGCACGTTGTCACGCTGCTGGGCTACTGTGAGGACGACAACAGCATCCTCACCGAGTACCACCCCTTAGGCTCCCTGAGCAGCCTGGAGGCGACGCTGAACCTCTCCAAGTACCGGAGCACGAACACATGGCAGCACAGGTTGCAGCTGGCCCTGGGCTACGTGGCCATCATCGACTTCCTGCACCACAGTCCCCTGGGCACGCTGGTCATGTGCGACTCCAGCGACCTGCCCAAGACGCTGTCCCAGTACCTGCTGACCGCCAACTTCAGCATCGTGCTCAACGACCTGGACGCCCTGCCCCTGGTGAACCGCAGCACCGGGGCCCTGGTGAAGTGCGGCCACCGGGAGCTTCGTGGGGACTTCGTGGCCCCAGAGCAGCTGTGGCCCTACGGAGAGGATGTGCCTTTTCACGACGACCTCATGCCCGCGTATGACGAGAAGATCGACATCTGGAAGATTCCAGATGTCTCCAGTTTCCTTCTGGGACACGTAGAAGGGAGCGACATGGTCCGATTCCACTTGTTTGATATTCACAAGGCGTGTAAGAGCCAGACGCCTGCAGAGAGACCCACCGCTCAGGAGGTCCTGGACACTTACCAGAAGGTTTTGAATCTACTCAGAGACACCGCGACGTCTCAGACAAGAGAGATGCTGTAAAGACCAGTGCAGTCGGTGAGGTATGGGAGTCAAGGATCGGATGGAAGAGTTACAGTGGTTCCGCTCTGATGGTGAGGTTTTTGCTGCTTTGACCCGTGGTTCTTCCATCCGCGTGCACAAGTGAGCGGCTCCCTATCCTGGCCGCCTGGCAGGAGTTACTAAGCCAGAGCAAACCGGCCTTGATGGGAGCCCGGCTTCAGGCAAAGGTGCAGAGAAGCAGCGAGTCTGGCCAGTATCTGAAGGAAGTAAGAAAAATGGAGCCACAAAGAGGCTTCCCTAACACCTAAATGTGTAAGCTTGTAAGAAATGTGTGTAGAGAGGTTTTTAAATTGCAGCGTACGGAAGAAACAAGCAGTTGTACTCGCTTTTTTAGGTGAGTATTTGCAGTGTATTTCACTGGTACTGATGAGGCATCTCTACCATTTCAAAAGATTGCTCTGTGAAGCTCCTGTGCCATTCCCTTCCCAGCGAGCTTGCACGCTCTTTGAAATTTTGAATGGATAAGGAACATTTAAAATATCAAGTATGATGGAGATTATGTTACTGCCTTGGATGGTGCTTGTGAAATTCCTATTTACCTTCCAGCTGGATTTTCTGTGTCCAAAATTAATTATTGTGAACATTTTATATCAACAGTGTCTGTCACTCATCACTGGAAGGCGTCAAGCCCTTCCACTTGAGTCGCATGATTGAATCCTTCAAATAGCTCTTTCCTTGGTCACCGTCACCCTTGTTTGCAGGGGATGATGGATTTGGTGCATAGTCATCATCACCAGTAAGGGGGTTAGAGCTGACACTGAGGGGCAAAGACGCTGTGTAGCCGACTGCCTGCCCCTGGCTTGCACAGGCCTCACAGTCACTGGAGTCACAGGGAGCTGGGCCCCGACCCACAGGTTCTGACTCAGTCTGTCTGGGTGGAGTCCGAGAGTTTGCATTTCTCACTGGTTTCCAGGTGATGCTGGTGCTGCCAGTGTGGGGACCACATTTCGAGAACCACTGTGCTTAACTGTCAGGGAGGGCAACCCAGACAGTAGGATAGGGAGTACTGTCAGTATTATCCCTATTCTACTGCCTATGGTTGATCGGGTCCTGTGGGTCCTATGGTTCGTCAGAGAATACGCTTGCCCAGAGTACATTAACTGCTACTTTTTGTTATAAAAGTGCTGCCAGAACCCACTAGGATGGCTGTAATCAGAAGGATGGACAATAACAAGTGTTGGTGAGGATGTAGAGAACTGGAACCATCATACACTGCTGGTGGGAATGTCAAGTGTTCCAGCTGCTTTGGAAAACAGTCTGGCAGTTCCTTAAAAAGTTAAAAATAGAATTAACTTGACCCAGCAGTTCCACTCCCCAGTATTTACCTGACAGAATTGAAAACATGGCCATAAAAGAACTTGTACATGAATGTTCATAGCAGCATTATTCATGATAGACAAAAGATGAAAATAACCCAAATGTCCATCCACTGGTGAACAGATAAAGAAAACAAAGAGAATGTGGTCCATCCGTTCAATGAGGTGTTGTTCAGCCATAAAAAGGAATGAGGTACTGATACATGCTCCGACATGGATGAATATGCTAAGTGAAAGAAACTGTCACAGAAGACCACATTTGTATGATTTAATTTTATGAAATGTCCAGAATTGACAAACCCATAGACATAGAAAGTAAATTAGTAGTTTCTAGAGGCTAGCAGGGTTGAAGAATGGGGAGTGCTTACTTATGGGTACAGGGTTTCTTTGGGGGTGATGAAAATGTCCAGAAATTATGCAGTGGTGATGGTTGCACAACTCTGAATATACTAAGTAACACTGAATTGTACAAAAAGGGAAAATTCTATGGTTTGTGAATTATATCTCAATAAAGCTGGAAACCCCCCCTCTTATGGCCCTTTTCACTTGACGTAGTACTTACTGTGTGGAGCTGCTGATTTGAAATTACCCTATTCGTGTTGTCATTCTGGTTTGAGGGTTTTCTTGGTCTGGGGACTTTGCATTGGGAGCAACACTTTGTTTCAAATGAATTTGTTTTTAAATATTGATGATAGAGCTAAAATGAACAGCATGGTGTAGGGGAGGGGACGCTGTCAGGATCAGAAGACCTGAGTTATAGTCCCAGCTCTGCCTGTGACTCATGTGTGGCCTCAGACAAACCCATTTCTAAATGAGACGGTTGGTGAGAGGCATTTCCAACTTCTGCTCTACCTCTGAGTTCTCCCTGATGCTTCATCATGCCCGTGCCAGACACCAAACTGGCCCTAGCCCTTCAGGTTCCATCTTCAGTACCAACAGAACTGCAAAATCGTAAGAGGAACGTACATTCTCACTAAAACCTACGTGAGTTCATTGCCCACATCTTCAGCAAAAGTATAATCAGGAGAAGAGGCAGATGAGGTGAGCCATTCTCAAAGCACAGCCCAGGATTTAGTGGTCTCTCTACTAACCTTATTCCAAGTTTTTTTCTTTTTAAATCACCATGGGGACATCACTGGAGGTCCAGTGGTTAAGACTCTGCACTTCCACTGCAAGGGGCAAGGGTTTGATCCCTGGTCAGGGAACTAAGATCCCACATGCCACGTGGTGTGGCCAAAAAAAAAAGAAAAAAATCATCACTACCACGTGGTTTATAGTGTGCTTTCTTTTTATCTCATGTGATGCTACAAACACTCCAAGCTTCGGAGAGCCTCCAGGGATTGTAAATCGTTGAGCAGAGACAGGACACATGAGTGTTCTTAAAACGAGGCACATGAGGTGGGAGTGGGGTCAAAAGCTTACCTCATGCAGGATGTGTTAAAAAGGTCCTCTATGTATCCACCCTCCCCCCATTATTTTAAAAATAAATGTCGCTCAGTTTCAGTAATCACTATTCTCATATGACTTTTAATCATTTAACACAGGGGTCCCCAACCCTGGGGCCACAGACCAGTACCAGTCCGTGGCCTGTTAGGAAACGGGCCACACAGCAGGAGGTGAGCGGCGGGCAAGCGAAGCTCCATCTGTATTTACAGCCGCTCCCCATCGCTTGCATTATCGCCTGAGCTCCACCTCCTGTCAGATCAACGGAGGCATTAGATTCTCATAGGAGCGCAAACCCTACTGTGAACTGTGCGTGCGAGGGATCTAGGTTGTATTCTCCTTATGAGAATATAATGCCTGATGATCTGAGGAGGAGCTGAGGTGGTGATGCCAGTGCTGGGGAGCGGCTGCAAATACAGATTATCATTAGCAGAGAGGTTTGACTGCACAGAGACCATCATAAATCAATTGCTTGCAGACTCATACCAAAACCCTGAGTGATGGGCAAGTGAAAACTATGCTGCTTTTGGTGGCAGGCTTTATAGTGGCAAGTAAGTTGATGGTACTTCAATCGTACAGCTGCATCTGATGGTGGGCTTTAAGTCAGAATCCGACACTTATTTTAGTCCGCGTGTGGCCCGCCCATTATTTTATTTACCACTTCCATCCGTGCCTCTTTCCTGCACTGCACACTTGTCTCAGTCACAGCTTTGGTAAGCCCACAAGCTAACCCTAGCCAAAATGAGTAAAAAACAAACATCGCTGGAGAGCTTCTTTGAAAATGTGGAAAGACCCAATGATGAGACAACAGAAGACTCTAAGACTGCCAACAAAAAGAAAGCTGCATTTAGAAGAAAATACCAAGAGTCCTACTTAAATTACGGGTTCATTGCAACAGGTGATTCACATTCTCCAAGCCTGCTTTGTATAATATGTGGTGATCGGCTATCCAACGAAAGCAAGAAACCTTCAAAACAGCTTCACCACATGGAGACCAAGCACCCTGCATTAAAAGACAAGCCTTTGGGGTTTTTCAAAAGGAAAAAAAATACAAAGAAGTTCAATTATTGAAGGCCACCACTTCATCAAATGTGTCTGCACTGAGAGCATCATTCTTAGTGGCTAAACGCACTGCTAAAGCTAAGCCCTTTACTATTGGTAAAGAGTCGATCCCGCCTGCTGCTAAGGACATTGGTCGTGAACTTTTAGGAGAGGCTGCAGTTCAAAAGGTGGCACGTGTTCCTCTTTCGGCTGGCACCGTAACTAGAAGAATTGATGAAATAGCAGAGGATATTGAGGCACAACTGTTAGAGAAGATTGTTGCCAGTCAACATCACAGCTGCAGAACTATACAAGTCTTTGAATGATTACATATCAGGAAAACTAAATTGGTCATTTTGTGTTGGTATATGCATGGATGGAGTGACTGTCGTGACTGGACGGCTTTCTGGTTTCACTACTCAGGTCAAAGAGGTCACTTCTGAATGTGAGTCTGCGCATTTGGAGAAATGCTGCCTAGCCGAAAAATGTCACCTGAACTTAACATTTTGAAGGATGTGATTAAAATCGACCACATTAAAGTACATGCCCTTAACTCACGTCTGTTCATGCAGCTCTGTGAGGAGATGGACACAGAGCACACACATCTTTTCTTATACACAGAAGTGAGATGGCTTTCTAAGGGTAGACCACTGGCCAGAGTTTTTGAGTTACGAGAGCTGCCCAGAGATTTCTTTTAGAAAAACAGTCACCACTGGCAGCACATTTCAGTGACACGGAATGGGTCGCAAAACTTGCTCACTTGTGTGACGTGTTCAACCTGACTTCAAAGAAGTCAGTCTGTCACTTCAGGGGAGAATGACAGCTGTGTTCAAGTTGGCATTCAAAACCAAACTGGAATTATGGGGGGACGAGTGAACACTGGGATTTTTGATGTTTCAAACATTAGCAGAGGTTCTGAAAGAGACTGAGCCAGGGCCTTCTTTCTCCCAGCTGGTGCATGATTACCTGCCTCAGCTTTCAAAAGGGTTTGAACATTACTTCCCAACCACAAAAGACCCCTGAACTGGGAAGGAATGGATCCGTGACCCATATGTGAGTGAACCAGGTGAATTGACTTTGCCGGTGCTAGAAGAGGATCAGCTGCTTGAGATCGCAAATGATGGTGGCCTTAAAAGTATGTTTGAGACAACTTCAAATCTCCATACGTTCTGGATTAAAGTCAAGGCGGAATATCCTGAGATTGCCACAAAAGCACTGAAAAGCCTGCTTCCATTTCCAACATGCTTTCTTTGTGAAGCAGGGTTTTCTGCAGTGACAGCAACCGAAACGAGATTACGGAGTAGACTGGACATAAGCAACACACTTCAAGTGTCACTGTCTCCCATCACCCCCAGATGGGACCATCTAGTTGCAGAAAAACAAGCTCAGAACTTGCACTGATTCTGCATTTTGGTGAGTTGTATAATCATTTCATTATATATTACAATGTAATAATAATAGAAATAACGTGCACAATAAATGTAGTGCTCTTGAAATATCCGAAAACCATCCCCGTGGCCCCGGTCTGTGGAAAAATTGTCTTCTATGAAACTGGTCCCTGGTGCCAAAAGAGGTTGGGGACTGGTGATTTAATGGTAATTTAAAATGTGAAACCAAGGCATCCCCAATGTTCTGTATAACTCACCTACACACACACCTAACCCATGGCTGGATCCCTGTGCACACCCCAGAGGGTGGTGAGAGTGAACATTTGCAGATGCCTGGTGAGCACGTGCAGAAATCCTGACTCTGCAGGATTGGGAGAAAGTACACAGATTTGAACATTCAGCAGTGCCCAAGGGAAAACAAACAGGAGGCTGTCAGCACTCAGCCTAGCTTTGTAGGATAAAGAGAAGGCAGAGAATCTTAAGAATTCCCCCCTAGGAGGGATCAAGAAATATGAAACAGGCATATCCATAGAAAAGTTCTGGAAGAGCCTCAGAATCCCTGGCAGAACTGACATAAGCTATTTCTCCAAAGCCAATCACTAAAGACTGGAAGAGATGGCTGCCTCTTCACATGTGAAGATGGCCATTCAACACTTCATGGGACATGAAAAATAAAGGAGCATGATAATTTTTCAGTAACTGATCCCAAAGGAGTGGAGATCTGTGATTTGCCAGATAAGGAATTCAAATTATTTGATATAAAGAAGCTCAGCAGGCTACAAGAAAACATGAAGACAATTCAATGAAATAAGAAAAATAATACATGAATAAAACAAGAAGTTTAACAGAGCTAGAACTCATAAAAGAGAGCCAAGCAAATTCTGGAGCTGAATTCTGCAGTGAATGACATGAAAAATGCAATAGAGAGCAACAGCAGAGTTGACCAAGCAGAAGAATCTCAGTAATACAGAAAACTGTAATAAGAGAAAAAGCAATTCATTATATAATGATAAAGGAGTCAACTCATCAGGAGGGTATAACAATCATAAATATATATGCACCCAACAATGGAGCACCTAAATATTTTAGCAAATGCTCCCAGCTCTGAAGGGAGAAATAGACAACAATACAATAATAGTTAGAGCCTTCAATGCCCCACTTTGAACAATGGACAAATCATCCAGACAGAAAATCAAGAAAGAAACATTGGATTTGAACTGTACTTTAGACCAAATGGATCTAACCCATATATATATAGAACATTCCACCCAACAGCAGCAGAATACGCATTTTCCTCAAGCACACATGAAACGTTCTCCAGGATAGATTATATCGTTAGGTCACAAAACGAGTATTAACAAATTTGAGAAGATTGAAATCATACTGACCATCTCATCTCATTTTCTTACCAAAATGGTATGAAACTAGAAATCAGTAACAGGAGTGTGAAAACAAAGGGAACAGAAACCAATGAAATAGAAAACAAATGGACAACAGAGAAAATTCACAAATGTGTGGAAATTAAACAACACACTCCTTTTTGTTTTGTTTATGGTTTCCTTTTCTGTGCAAAACTCTTAAGTTTAACTAGGTCCCGTTTGTTTAATTTTGTTTTTATTTTCATTACTCAAGGAGATGGCTTGAAAAAGATATTGCTGCAATTTATGTCAAAGAGTGTTCTGCCTATGTTTTCCTCTAAGAGTTTTATAGTATCTGGCCTTACATTTAGGTCTTTAATCCATTTGAGTTTATTTTTGTGTATGGTGTTAGGGAGTGTTCTAAACAACACACTCCTGAACAAACAATGAGTCACAGAAGAAATCAAAAGGGAAATTTTAAAAAATTTCTTGAGACAAACAAAAATGAAAACACACTATACCAAATCTTACAGATGTAGCAAAAGCAGTTCTAAGAGGGAAACATATGTATAGTGATAAATGTCTACATTAAGAAAAAAAAGATCTCAAATAAACAAACTAACTTTACACCTCAAAGAACTAGAAAAAAAACCAAACTAAGCCTAAAAGTTAGCAGAAGGAAGGAAATAACAAAGATCAGAGCAGAAATAAATGAAATAAGAGACCAGAAAGTCAATAGAAAAGGTCAATGAAACTAAGATCTGATTTTTTAAAAAGCATAAACATGGACAAACCTTTAGCTAGACGAAGAAAGAGAGAGGACTCAAATAAATAGAAATGAAAGAGAAGATATTCCAACTGTACCACAGAAATACAAAGCATCATAAGAGATTACTATGAACAATTGTATGTTAACAAATTTTATAACCTAGAATAAACGGATAAATCCCTGGCACATATAACCTACCAAGACAGAATCATGAAGTAATAGAAAATCTGAACAGACTAATGAGTAGGAGATTGAATCAGTATCAAAAACCTCCCAACAGGGCTTCCCTGGTGGCGCAGTGGTTGAGAGTCCGCCTGCCGATGCAGGGGACATGGGTTCGTGCCCTGGTCTGGGAAGATCCCACATGCCATGGAGCGGCTGGGCCTGTGAGCCATGGCCGCTGAACCTGCGCGTCCGGAGCCTGTGCTCCGCAACGGGAGAGGCCACAACAGTGAGAGGCCCATGTACCGCAAAAACAAACAAACAAACAAACAAACAAAAACCTCCCAGCAAAGAAAAGCCCAGGACCTATAGTCTTTACTGGTGAATTCTACTAAATACATAAAGAAAAATTAATACCAACCCTTCTCAAACTTTCAAAATTTTGAAGATCAGGGGACACTTTCAAACTTATTTTATGAGACCAGCATTACACTGATACCAAAGCCTTGTTGGACACTACAAGAAAAGAAAACTACAGGCCAATATCCCTAAAGTATATATGAATATGAACCAAGGATGGTTCATTCAACATACTCTAATCAATCAATGAGATGCATCACATTAACAGAATGAAGGGTAAACATCATAGAATCATCTCAATACGTGCAGAAAAAGAATTTGACAAAATTCAACGTCCTTTCATGATTAAAAAACTCTCAATAATAAGGCATAGAAATAACGTACCTCAACATAATAAAGGCCATACATGACAAGCCTACAGCTAACATCATACTCAACAGTGAAAACCTGAAAGCTTTTTCTCTAACATCAAGAAAAAGACAGGAATTTCCACTCTCACCACTTCTATTCAACATAGTAATAGCTAGAGTAATTAGGCAACAAAAAGAAATAAAAGGTGTCCAAGTTCTTAAAGAAGAAGTAAAAATGTCTGTTTACAAATGACATGATTCTATATATAGAAAACCCTAGACTCCACCAAAAATAAATAAATAAATGTTAGAACTAATACATGAATTCAATGAGGTTGAAGGATACAAAATCAATATACAAAAATCAGTTGCTTTTCTATATGTTAACAAATTATCAGAAATAGAAATTTAAAAAACAATTCTATTTACAATAGCATTAAAAACAATATTTAAGAATAAATTTAACCAAGAAGATGAAAGCTATATATGCTGAAAGCTATAAGACAGTGATGTAAAAATTGAGGGAGACACGAATGGAAGGATAACCCATGTTTATGGACTGGAAGAATTAATATTGTTAAAATGTCCATACCACCAAAGACAATCTGAAGATTCAGTGCAATCCCTATCAAAATTCCAATGGCATTTTTCACAGAAATAGAAAAAAATCCTAAAATTTGCTTGGAATCATAAAAGAATCTGAATAGCCAAAGCAGTCTTGAGAAAGAAGAACAAAGTTGGAGGCATCACAATTCCTGATTTCAAAGAACTGTATTACAAATCTATAGTAGATACAGACCAATGGAACAGATTTGAGAGCCTTTTATAAACCTTGATTTTGTCAAGAGTGCCAAGAATACTTAATGGTAAAAGGATAGTCTATTCAATAATGGTGTTTGGAAAACTGGATATCTACATGCAAAAGAATCAAACTGGACCCCTATTTTATAACATTCACAAAAGTTAACTCAAAATGGATAAAAGACTTAGAATGTAAGACCTGAAACTGTAAAACTCTTAGAGGAAAACATAGGTAAAAAGGTCCTTGATGTTGGTCTTAGCAATGATTTTTTTATATGGCACCCAAAACCTCAGGCAACAAAGCAAAAATAGACACCTGGGACTACATCAAATTAAACAGTGTCTGTACAGCAAAGGAAACCAAATGAAAAGGTAACCTATGGAATGGTAGAAAATGTTTGTAAACAATATATCTGATAGGTTAATATCCAAAATATATAAAGAACTTGGGCAACTCAATAGCAAAGAAACAAATAATTCAATTTTAAAATGGGCAGAACAGACATTTTTCCAGAGCAGACATACAAATGGCCAACAGGTACACAAAAAGTGCTCAACATCACTAATCACCAGGGAAATGCAAATTAAAACTACAATGAGATATCACCTCACACCTGCTAAGATGGCTTTTATAAAAAAGACAACAGATAACAAGTGTTGTCCAGGCTGTGGAGAAATTGTGCACTGTTGGTAGGAATGTAAGCTGGTACAGCCATTATGGAAAGCAGTATAGAGGTTCCTCAAAACAATTTAAAATAGAGCCGTATGATCCAACAATCCCACATTTGGGAATATATCTGAAGTAAGTGAAATCAGTCTCTCAAAGAGATACTTGCACTCCTATGTTTATTGTAGCATTATTCACAATAGCCAAGATATAAAAGCAAACTAGGTGTAAGGAAGATATGAAAGAAAATACACATACACAAAAAACATTATTCAGCCATGAGAAAAAAGAAAATCCTGCCATTTGCAACAGCATGTATGAAACTAGAGGACATTATGCTAAGTGAAATTAGGCAGACAAAGAAAGGTAAATACCGCATGATCTCATTTATCTGTGGAATTAAAAAAATTAAACTCAGAGAATAGAATGGTGGTTACTAGGGGCTGGAGAGTGAAGGAGATCGGAAGATTCCAGTCAAAGGGTACAAGTCTTCAGTTGTAATATGGATAAGCTCTGGGAATATAGTGTACAGCATGGTGACTATAGTTAATGTGTGTGTACTCTAGATTTTTGAAGAGTAGACCTTAGGCATTTTCTCTACAAAAAACAGTGACTGTGAGGAGATGGATGTATTAAATAACCCGATTTCACACAGTATACTATGTCAAATCATCATGTGGGTACCCTGTTAATAGATACAATTTTACTGGTCAATTATTCCCTAGTAAAGCTGAGAAAAAATTGAGAACATTTTCATCATCTCAAAACCCTTGATACCCATTAGCTATCTTCCCATCCCTCCCCCAACCCCAGCCCTAAACAACCACTGATCTACTTTCTATCTGTACCGATTTCTCTATTCTGGACTTTCATATGAATGGAATCATATAATATGTGAACTTTTGTATCTGGTTTCTTTCACTTAGCATAATGTTTTCAAGGTATATCCAAGCTGTATCATGTATCAGTACTTCATCCCTCTTTAGAGCTGAGTAATATTCCAGTGCATGGATCCCTTAGTCCACTGATGGACATTTGGGTTGTTTCCACTTTGGGCTATTATGAAAAATGCTGATATAAGCATTTGTGTACAAGTTTTTGTGTTTTCGTTTCTCTTCTTATATACCCAGGAATGGAACTATTGGGTCTTTTGGTAACTCTAGGTTTAATCATTTGAGGAACTGCCATTAAACAGGCTATTTTTCAAAGCATCTGCACTTTTACATTCCCATCAGCAATGTATGAGGGTTCTGATTTCTCTACATTATCTTTTTGATCATAACTCTCCTAATGGGTGGGAAGTGGTATTTGATGATGGTTTTTCTTTGGGGTGGGTTTACTTTTGTATATTTTTAGATGAGGCTTCTGATACTTGGAATTTGAGTGTCCTTACTGTTAAAATCAGTCTCACAGAGGCTCTATTTCTTATATGTGAAATAGGAAATGACAATAACTTTCTTCTAGGGTAGTTTTCCTGCTTTTTAAATTATAGTAAAATATAAATAAAATTACTATATTTAAGTGTGCAGTTCAGTGGCATTAAGTACATTCACGGTGTTGTGCAACCACCACTACCCTCCATCTTCAGAACTTTTTCATCTTCCTCGAGGGAAACTCTTTATCCATTCAACACTAACTCCCCATATTCACCAACCCGCCCCACTCCCACCCCAAGTGCCTGGCAGCCACCATAATGCTGCTATGAACATGGGTGTACAAATATCTATTCTGAGTCCCTGCTTTAAATTCTTTTGGGTGTATACCCAAAAGTGGAATTCCTAGATTACGTGGTAATTTTATGTTTGATTTTTTGAGGAACCACCATACTGTTTCCTACAGTGGCTGTACCATTTTACATTCCCACCAGCTTACACAAGGGTTCCAGTTTCTCCACATCCTCATCAGCACTTGTTATTTCCCCTTTTTCTTTTCTTTTTTTCAATAGTAGCATTCTAATGGGTGTGAAGTGGTATTTTATTGTGGTTTTGATTTGTATTTCCCTAATGATTAGTGATGTTGGGCATCTTTTCATGTGTTTATTGGCCATTTATATATCTTTGAGAAATGTCTATTCAAGCACTGTGCCCATTTTTATTTTATTTATTTAATTAATTAATTAATTTTTTTTTTTTTGGCGATATGCGGGCCTCTCACTGTTGTGGCCTCTCCCATTGCGGAGCACAGGCTCCGGACGTGCAGGCTCAGCAGCCATGGCTCACGGGCCCAGCCTCTCCGCGGTATGTGGGATCTTCCCAGACCGGGGCACGAACCCGTGTCCCCTGCATCAGCAGGCGGACTCTCAACCAGTGTGCCACCAGGGAAGCCCCTATGCCCATTTTTTAATCAGGTTGTTTGGTTTTGTTGTTGTTAAGTTGTAGATGCTCTTTATAAATACTGGATATCAATCCCTTATCAGATATATGATTTGCAAATATCTTCTGCCATTCCATGGTTGGCAGATATCTTCTGCCATTCCATGGTTGCCTTTTCACTGTTGATAGTATCCTTTGATGCACAAAAGTTTTTAATTTTGATGAAGTCCAGTTTATCTATCTTTTCTTTTGTTTTCTGTGCCTTGGTGTCATGTCCAAGAAATCATTGTTTAATCCATTATCATAAAGTATTCCCTTCTGAGACTTATAGTTTTAGCTCTTGGATCCATTTTGAGTTAACTTTTATAAACAGGGTCCAACTTATTTTTTACATGTTGCTATCCAGTTTTCCCAACATCACTTGTTGGGAAAAGTGACAGTGCTCATTGTGGTAGTGCTTATGGTGGCATTGCACATGGTGACTGTATTTTCCCCATTGAATGGTCGTGGCACCCTTGTCTAAAACCACTTGGCCTTATATGTGAGAGTTTATTTCTGGGTTCTCCATTCTATTCCTTCAGTCTATTTCTCTGTCTTTATGACTCAGTATAATATTGTTTTGATTATTATAGCTTTGTAGTAAGTTTTGAAATTGAGTATGTGAGACCATATAAATTTTAGATGTTTTTTTCTATCTGCAAAAAACACCATTGGAATTTTGATGAAAATTGCCTGGCATCTGTAGATTGCTTTTGGGTAGTATTGACAAATTAACAGTATTAAGTCTTCCACTGAACAGGAACAGTCTACCCTGTTCCTTCATGAACAGGGTACTCACTGTGCATTTGATGTGTATTTTCCTGATGACTAATGATATTGAGCCTCTTTTCATGTCCTTATTGGCTATTTGTATATCTTCCTTGGAGAAATGCCTGTTCAGATCCTCTGCTCATTTGTTTTCTTTGCCCATTTTTTTTTTTTTGATGCTTGCTTTTAAAGTTTATTGACACCTGTTTGGTCCCAACACACAAAACAGCACTTGAACCACAGAAAAAGTGTTCAAACAAAGTAGACAATTAAGAAAAACATCTCTTCCCCAAGCTCAATCCAAACAGTACAAGATGGGAAATGGGGTTTTGGTGATAACTTTTGTCTTTTTTTAAACAGATAAATCTAATCTGGTATATCTTTCCACCCAGAAATAAAGAATTTCGCTGTCTTAATTCTCATACATCATTTTGTCACATCATTCAGTTAAGCCTCTAGATTACAAAAAATGGATAGCAATTGGACTGGCCATTGTGGAGTACATTATGAACACAATGAGCTTTGCTGTATTCTCACATCTTCAGCCAGCAATTGTTGGAGTCACACACACGTCCCAGGCTGACTGGTGACTCCAGTGAATGATTCAACCACACCCACACCACAGCACACAACTCCAGTCTCTTCTTTGTCTGTTGCCCAAAGAAGCTGCTCTTTGAGGCTGTTCCTAGTGACTTGTAATGGTGCCTCTTACATCTTTAAAGTCCACATTCCTTACCTTCAAGCAAAACTAAAGTAGCTGTGCAGTTTTCCCAGCACTGCTTATTGAAGAGGCTGTCTTTTTTCCATTGTATTCTCTTTCCTCCTTTATCAAAGATAAGGTGACCATATGTGCATGGGTTTATCTCTGGGCTTTCTATCCTGTTCCATTGATCTATATTTCTGTTTCTGTGCCAGTACCATACTGTCTTGATTACTGTAGCTTTGTAGTATAGTCTGAAGTCTGGGAGCCTGATTCCTCCAGCTCCGTTTTTCTTCCTCAAGATTGCTGTGGCTATTCAGGGTCTTTTGTATTTCCATACATATTGTGCAATTTTTTGTTGTAGTTCTGTGAAAAATGCCACTGGTAGTTTTATAGGGATTGCATTGAATCTGTAGATTGCTTTGGAGGGTATAGTCATTTTCACAATGTTGACTCTTCCAATCCAAGAACATGGTATATCTCTCATTCTGTTTGTATCATCTTTAATTTCTTTCATCAGCGTCTTATACTTTTCTGCATACAGGTTTTTTGTCTCCTTAGGTAGGTTTATTACTAGGTATTTTATTTTTGTTGCAATGGTAAACAGGAGTGTTCCCTTAATTTCTCTTTCATATTTTTCATCATTAGTGTATAGGAATGCAAGAGATTTCTGTGCATTAATTTTGTATCCTGCTACTCTACCAAATTCATTGATAAGCTCTAGTAGTTTTCTGGTAGCATCTTTAGGATTCTCTATGGATAGTATCATGACATCTGCAAACAGTGACAGTTTTACTTCTTCTTTTCCAGTTTGTATTCCTTTTATTTCTTTTTCTTCTCTGATTGCTGTGGCTAAAACTTCCAAAACTATGTTGAATAAGAGTGGTGAGAGTGGGCAACCTTGTCTTGTTCCTGATCTTAGAGAAAACTGTTTCAGTTTTTCACCATTGAGAATGATGTTGGCTGTGGGTTTGTGATATATGGCCTTTATTATGTTGAGGTAGGTTGCCTCTTTGCCTACTTTCTGGAGAGTTTTTATCATAAATGGGTGTTGAATTTTGTCAAAACTTTTTTTTTTTTTTTTTGCGGTACGCGGGCCTCTCACTGTTGTGGCCTCTCCCGTTGCGGAGCACAGGCTCTGGACACGCAGGCTCAGCAGCCATGGCTCATGGGCCCAGCCAGTCCACGGCATGTGGGATCCTCCCGGACCGGGGCACGAACCCGTGTCCCCTGGATCGGCAGGCAGACTCTCAACCACTGCGCCACCAGGGAAGCCCCCTGAGTCTGTCTTCTTTCATTCAGTGTAATGTTTATGAGATCCATCCATGTTTGTTGCTTATATATATTTTCTTAAATTTACTTACGTATTCATTTAAAAAAACTTACTGTAAATGCTATTTTAAAATTTTCAAAGTTCAATTTTTTTTATATCTAGGTTATAAAAATGAAATCTATTTTTGTATATTGACTTTGAGTTTCATGACCTTGCTAAATTCACTTTAAGTTCTAGCAGCTTTTATTTTGTAGATTCCTTAAGATTTTACACATATATAATCATGTCATGTTTGAACAAAGCCAATTTATGTGCTTTTAATTTCTTTTTCTTGCCTTATTGCACTGACTGGGACCCCTAGGACAGTGTTGAGTAGACGTGGTTAAGGCAGATATCCTTGCCTTGTTCTTGATTCTAGGCAAAAAATATTGTCTTTCAAGTGTCATGTTAGCTGTAAGTTTTTCATAGATGCCATTTATCAGATTGAGGAAGTTGCCTTCTATTCCTATTTTGTTGAGAGTTGAATAGATGTTGAATTTTGTCCAATTTTATTTCTGCATGTGTTTGTCACATTGGAATCATATGACCTGCTTTGGCCAGTGAATGCCAGTCACAGGCATGTCTCCTGGGCAGGAGCCAGTGTAGGATTTGCTACATTATTTCTCCACGGCTGCAGTCATGGTAGAAGCTCCTGTTGAGATGAAGCACTGGACATGAATGTGAGCAAGACATGAACTTTTGCCGAAATAAGCCACAAGACTGGGTGTCTGTTTATTGTGCATTATAGCTTAACAGAGAAGGTTCTTGCCCTCAGGACAAACTCTTTGCCTTCATGGATCTTACATTCTAGTGCAAAGGAAGCAGAACAACAAATACACATTATAATGTCAGCTAGAGATGAGTAGAATGAAAAACAAAGCAGATATAGCAGGACACAGGGATAGAGAATGTTTTCGTTTTAAATAGGGGTATTGGGGAAGAAGGTAACAGGTGAGCTGAGACCTGAATGAAGTGAGGGAGGGTCTGTGAGGTGTCGGGGGAGGGGTGTTCTCGGTAGAGGGACCAGCCATGCTCAGCCCTAAGACAGGAATTCAAGATTCTTCTGGGCACGGAGGATTGTGACAGAGCTGAAAGAGCCATCCTCGAAGAGGAAGCAGGGAAGGGCACATCCACCCAAGGGGCCCTGTGGCCCATTCTGGTTTTGTGGGGACCAGAGAAGCTGTTGGACAGCAGATGTCTAGTTGGCGATGGTCTTGTCACACTCCTTATACACCAGTGTCCCTCAGCTCCTGGGATTTTGAACAGTGGGGCCGGGCAAGCAGGGAAAAAGGAGTCACTGAACTTCTTCTTGACCTTCAGGCACAGAGGTTTGTTTTCTCTGAGAAAACCCATGTGACTGACCTTTATTAGATAGTTCATGACCATGACTTTCCTGAAAGTTATCTCCACCGTAAAACTCTTCAACAGCTTGCTACTGTCCTTAAGAAGAAGCCTAAACTCAACTCTATTGTCAGGCTCACCTCCTGTCTCCTCCTTCCCCTCACAGAATTCTGCTTCCGTCACACTGGGTCGCTTTCAGTTCCTGCACTGAGACGTGCTTTCTCTGAGCCTTTGCAAAGGCTGTTCCTTCAGTTAGGAACGCTCTTCCTCCCTTCTCCTGGCTCACATCCCTCAGGACTCAGTTTAAATGTCAGTCCTCCTGGGAGGCTTCCCAGACTAGCTTAGGTGCTTCCATCAAATGCTATCTTAGCGTCTTGTCCTTCTATGAACATAGCACTCATCACACTGTATTGTAGCTTTACAAAGTTATCAAGTCATTCAATATACAGAGAAGTATAAAAAATAATATAGAGAGCACGCATAAATCTATCACCCTACCTAAGCAATAACTTCGCTGGCTGAAGCCCACCGTGAAGCTGGCCTTCAACATTGTGCTTCCTCCCTATTCCCAGCCACGGCTTAAATTCAGTGTTTAACTTTCCATATGTATCTTTATACTTTTATTACACATGCATATAAGCCTAAACAACATATCTATTTTGCTTGGCTTTACACTTTATGTATGATATTACAAAGATACTTCTGCAACTTGCATTTCCCCCTCAGCCTTATTTTTGAGATTCATCCGTGTGGACACAGGTAAGTCTAGATCATTTCTACTGCCGTATGCATTACACCACAATTCATCCATTTTCTCCACTGATGGACATTTAGATCATTTACAGGTTCTTGCAGTTTCAAACCACTCCGCCTCAAGAATGACTGGATCTGCCTTTCATGCGTATGATCGTTTCCCCGGGCGCAAAGCTAGGAGTGTAACCGCGGGGACATCGTGCCTGCGAGCCTTTAACTTCATCCGGGACTGGCAACCAGCTCTTCCAAGTGGTGGTAACACACGGTGGCTTTTATGGCTTTCATGTCGCAACTCTCCCTCTGGATAGCAAACGCCTTGGGGGCTGGGACTGAGAACAGTGGACAGAGGACACTAACATCCGTTTGTATGGCGAATGGCTGGACGCAGGGATTCAGCGGAATGTCGCTCAGCGGGTGGCGAGGGACCGCGGAGCGGCGGCTCGGGGCCTGCGGGGCCCTCTTTTCCCGACACCACGCGTCTCTCCTCAGGACAAAAAAAAACAAAAAAGCAAAACCCTGTGCAGCGGCTCCGGGCGCGCTGAGCTCCCCTCCCCCGGAAGACCCGCCCCCGCCCCGCCCCCGCGGTGGCTCGCGCGCCGCCCCCGGGGCCGAGCGCCGGGCGATGACGGGCGCGCGGCCGTGTGCGGCCGGGCAGCGCGGGTTCCGGGAGTGCGGCGGCGGCGGCGGCGGCGGCGCGGGGGCAGCAGGCGGCATGAGCGGGGCGGGGGGCGCAGGCCGGGCACTGGCCGCGCTGCTGCTGGCCGCGTCCGTGCTGAGCGCCGCGCTGCTGGCCCCCGGCGGCTCCCCGACGTCAGGTGAGTGCGCCCTCCGGCCGGGCCCGCGGGGCGGCGACTGTCCCCTCCCCGGGGCGGCGCGCGGGACAGCTCGGGAGGAGCAGCGCCCAGAACTCGCGTGTCGTTTCCGCTGCGCTGTCGTGGCGGGGCCGGGGCTCTTGCACGGAGGCCGACCCGCAGGAGGACGCAGGAGGGCGGGAGTGGCCCTCCTCGGGCTTCATCGAGTGCCTTTGACCGGGAGACCTGTCGCCCCCGAATGCAAAGCTGATCGGAGCCGGGCCGGCGCCCCGCTCTGTCCGCCGCACGGAGGAGTTGCGGAGAACCTGCCGGAGCCGCGGCCTGAGCGCGCAGCCCCGTGCGCGGCGGGACGGAGAGGCCGGCTCGGCTGCGCTGGGCTCCGGGGTCACCGCGGCTCGGGCCGGGGGCGCAGCGGGAGCGCGCGGGAGGCGGCGGGCTCGGGAGCTGGCGGCCGAGGCGCGGTGTCGGATCTCGAGCGAGCCTCCCCGGCCCGCTGGGTTGTTCCGCTTCCATGGTGACGGGCGGAGCGCCGGGGTCGCGGTCTGCAGGGGGGCCCCGGGCGAGGTCGGCGGCCTGGGAGGGCTCGGCGGGGGCAGTGCTCATGTCCGGCAGGGAGGAGAGGAGAGCTGAACCTCGGCTCAGCGAGCGTTTCCCCAGCTTGCCTGGTCTCCGAGCTCGCCAGGGAAGTGGGAAAAAAAAGGCAAATTCCAGGGCCTACCGCTAGACCCCTTGGACGAGGACCCGGGGCCCTAGAAGATCTCAGTCCCAAGCCCTCCCCAGGGGATGCTGTGGTCGAAGGTGGTGGGATCAGCCAAGGGCAGCAAACCCGGTTCGGTCAGTGCTGGGGAAGGTCTCCTTATCACCTGGGGAGCTGGGGGCCACTTGCCTCTGCTCCCGTCATCCCATCATCACCTTTGTATCAGAACGCGGGGGTTTTGGTGTCAGCGTGTGTGGTCCAAACTGCCCCTCCTCCTCAATCAAAATGTTGTAGGGAGAAGACAAAATCAATTTTGAAAAAGCATCTTAGCTGATTACGTTTAATACAGTGTCTCCCCCGCCCCCGAGCTCAGTCTCGTCACTCCCTCCCTTTTATAATCGAGGAACAGACCTCAAGGGGTTACATAATCTGCCCTGTCACAACTTGTCAGGGACAGATCCTGTACAACGCTCTATTTTTGTGCTTTAGCATCAGTTAAAACTGATAATTATTGTAGGAAAAAGGTAAGTTTCTAAGCAGTGATTCTGTGTAGTGAGGGAGAGCGTACTAAGTACCGTTCTGAAGCCATCCACTCCAGAACCTTCACAGAGCCGTGTTGCCAAGTCAGCCAGGCTTTTAGTGCCACCTGGAGGCCAAATTTGGGCGGGACAGATTCCTACTAAGACCTCCACCTTTATATGATTTGTGGACTCAAGTTTACTTAAAAGAAAAAAAAAAATAAGTAGACTATGTCTTTTAAAATATGCTCAGCAAAGACACGAGCAGGGAGCTAGAACCAGAAATTAAATATTTGGAAATGAAGTAAAAGCCTAATATGCGAGCAGTACAGTTACTTGGGCACTATTGAAACGTGACTTTGTTTCGTTTATTTCCTCACCAAGACATTGTAGACAAGAAGAAGGAATTGTCTGTTGTATGTAATGCTTCTTGAGGCTTCCCTGGTATATATATTTTTAATATTTATTTACTTATTTGGTTGCGCAGGGCGAGTTGCGGCAGGCGGGCTCCTTAGTTGTGGAATGCAAACTCTTAGTTGCGGCATGCAAACTCTTAGTTGCAGCATGCATGTGGGATCTAGTTCCCTGACCAGGGATGGAACCTCGGGCCCCCTGCATTGGGAGCGCGGAGTCTTAACCACTGCGCCACGAGGGAAGTCCCTGTCCTGGTATTTATAAGTTCAGCTGTTGGCAGTTTTTTCTAGAAACTGAGCATCAGTTTCAATTTCGGCGTCATATTGGATGGCTTAGGAATTTTGTCCTTTGTGTTTGTGTGTGTGTGTGTGTGTGTGTGAGTGATACAGACTACAGATTCATTGGGTTTTTAAAAAATTCATTGTATTGAACGATAGCTGATTTATAATGTGTTAATTTCTGCTATATGGCAAAATGATTCAGTTATACGTATATATACGTTCTTTTTCATATTCTTTTCCGTTGTGGTTTATCACAGGATACTGAATATAGTTCCCTGTGCTCTATAGTAGGACCTTGTTGCTTATCCATTCTATATATAATAGTTTGCATCTGCTAATCCCACAGACTCATTGGTTTTTTTAAAAAAATGCTCAAATAATGCAAAAAGGTACAAAGGTGTCAGAATCCTCTGGCCTTACACTCACAGTGTCTGTTGCTGTTGTCTTGGGGAGGATAATAAGTGTTGATGAGGGTGTGGAGAGAAGGGAACCCTCCTACACTGTTGGTGGGAATGTAAATTGGTGCAGCCACTATGGAGAACAGTTTGGAGGTTCCTCAAAAAACTAAAAATAGAACTGCCATATGATCCAGCAATTCCACTCCTGGGTATGTAACTGAAGAAAATGAAAACATTAATTCAAAAAGATACGTGCACCCAGTGTTCATAGCAGCATTGTTTACAATAGCCAAGATATGGAAGCAACCTAAGTGTCCATCAACAGATGAATGGATAAAGATGTGGTACATATATACAATGGAATATTACTCAGCCATAAAAAAGAATGAAATAATGCCATTTGCAGTAACATGGATGGAACTAGAGGGTATTATGCTAAGTGAAATAAGTCAGAGAAAGGCAAATACTGTATGTTGTAATTTATATGTGGAATCTAAAAATAAAACGAATGAATATAACAAAACAGAAATAGACTCACAGATATAGAGAACAAACTAGTGGTTACCAGTGGGGAAAGGAAAGGGGGAGGGGCAAGAATGAGGGTAGAGGATTAAGAGATACAAACTGCTATGTAGAAAATAAACTACAAGGATATATTGTATAGCATGAGGAATATGGCCAATATTTTATCGTAACTTTAAATGGAGTATAATCTATAAAACTTTTGAATCACTATGTAGTACACCTGAAACTAGTATATTGTAAATCAGCTATACCTCAATTTAAAAAATACAAAAAATAAATCATACTGGTTGGGCAGAGATTCTGATTTAATAGGTCTGGGGTGGAGCCAGGGCATTGGTTTTGTTTTATTTTTAAATTATTTATTAATTTGTTAATGTTATTATTTTATTTATTTATTTATATTTTATTTTTGGCCGTGTTCGGCCTTTGTTGCTGCATGCGGGCTTTCTCTAGTTGCAGCGAGTGGGGGCTACTCTTCATTGCAATGTGCGGGCTTCTCATTGCGGTGGCTTCTCTTGTTGTGGAGCACGGGCTCTAGGCACACGGGCTTCAGTAGCTGTGGCATGTGGGCTCAGTAGTTGTGGCTCCTGGGCTCTAGAGCGCAGGCTCAGCAGTTGTGGCGCACGGACTTAGTTGCTCCGCGGCATGTGGGATCTTCCTGGACCAGGGCTCGAACCCCTGTCCCCTGCATTGGCAGGCGGATTCTTAACCACTGCACCACCAGGGAAGTCTGGTTTTGTGGGTTTTTTAGCTTGCCAGGTAATTCTGATGTTCAGCTAGCATTAACCCTTCATACAACCTTATATAAAATAATATTGATGACAATTAAGAACTTTCAAAGTCTGAAATTCACATGGAAAAACTAAGCATGAAACAAGAACCATATTCCACCCACCACTGAAGACTCATAGAAGTATGAATAAAAACAGTAGTTACTACAGCTCCGAAGGGATGATGCTGTATAGAACAATTATGGAGGAAAAGGTCAACAGCTAGTGATAAATTTGCAGATGGAGGCTCTCAAACCTGAACAAGGGAAATGAAAAAGAGAAATACTTGAAAACATTATGACAAGTATGTCAAAGGATTTAATATCACAGGGGCTAAGTGGTTAAATAAACATTCCAACAATTCACAGGAAAGGAAAGTACTGATAGTCAACATTTGGAAAACATGTTCGAACTTGCTAATTGTTAGTTCAGAACTAAAATAATAAGGAAATTATATTTTCTATACATCAGGCTAAAAAGCAAGGGAAAAAATTAAACTGGCCCAGCTGCTAGGGAACAGATCTGCTTAGTCTCAGGAGACTGGGAGCATAGAGGTTAGGTGCTGGCCAGACTGGTGAGTCATTCTGGTGGGTGACCTCTCCAGGCCTCCCATACCTCATCTGGAGGCTGGAGACACCAGCAGCTGTTTCACGAGGCTGTTGGGACCTGGAGCACAGTAAGTGTGTCGTTTTCGGTGTCACCTGGGAGCTGATGAACACCACAGTTGTCTTTGTAAACTGGCACAATTAAATTGGGAGAGGAATTTGGCTAAACATATCAAAAACTATTTAAAAAGCTATTTTTGGTTGAAAATTTCACTCCTGGAAGTTCATTCTTAAGGAACTATGTTGAAAGAAGAGCATGTTGATTTTCAGATGTCTATAGCGCCATTTTTATATAGGATATAGCATCATTTCTTATAATTGGAAAAAAGGGGAATGGGGGGAATTGGAAATAAGGTTAAATGAAAAGAGAAGAAACAACTTTTCAAAATACTTAACCACATGTTCCTGATTCTGACGAAGCCCCTGTTGTCCCCTGCATTGGTTGGATGTGGCCCAGAGCATTATAATCATCATTTGTTGAACACTTACTTTGATTGAGGTTCTATGTCAAGCACTTTGCTTGTGTTATCAATTTTAGCCTCCCCAGCAATCGTCCGAAGCACACACTGTTATGACCCCTAATTTATTGATGAGGACGCTGAGGCAGGGTGGGGTCCAGATTCAAGTTGGCCCAACGTGGAGTCCACACACTTAACCCACCATGTTATACTCCTGGTCTCAAATGCTGCTTCTGCTGGCCGCTCGCCATAGGGCGACCAAAGAACAGAAGAAGTGATTGATAGAGCTTTGCTTAGCCTGGAGGGGAAAAAAAGCTTCAGTAGATTATTAAAAGTTACATACTCTGTGTTTTGTCTTCACTGAGAGCTAAATAAGGGTAAATTAGGAGAAACGCTAAAAATGAGGGATTTAGGCTGGCTGCAGTGAAGAATTTTCTGAATTAACCAGATGAGGTACTGGGGAGCCCTGAATTAAGCTTTCATATTACAAAATTAAAGAGGCTAGATTATTACCTTTCTGGTTGTGTTATTAAATAGTTTCCCTTAACACTTACACTGTTCGTGGGAATGTAAATTGTTACAACCACTGTGGAGAACAGTATGGAGGTTCCTTAAAAAACTAAAAATAGAGCTACCATATGATCCAGCAATCCCACTCCTGGGCATATATCTGGAAAAAAACATAATTTGAAAAGACACATGCACCCCAGTGTTCATTGCAGCACTATTTACAATAGCCAGGACATGGAAGCAACCTAAATGTCCATCAACAGAGGAATGGATAAAGAAGATGTGGTATATATATACAATGGAGTATTACTCAGCCATAAAAAAGAATGAAATAATGCCATTTGCATCAACATGGATGCAGCTAGAGATTATCATACTAAGTGAAGTAAGTCAGACAAAGACAAATATCATATGATATCACTTATATGTGGAATCTAAAAATAAATGATACAAATGAACTTATTTACAAAACAGAAACAGACTCACAAACTTTGAAAACAAACATGGTTACCAAAGGGGAAATGTGTGTGGGGAGGAATAAATTAGGAGTTTGGGATTAGCATATACACACTACTATATGTATGTATATATAATAGATAATTAACAAGGCCCTACTGTATAGCACGGGGGACTCAGTATTCTGTAATAAGCTATATGGGAAAAGAATCTGAAAAAGAATGGATATATGGGGACTTCCCTGGTGGCGCAGTGGATAAGACTCTGTGCTCCCAATGCAGGGGGCCTGGGTTCGATCCCTGGTCAGGGAACTAGATCCCACATGCATGCCGCAACTAAGAGTTCGCATGCCACAACTAAGGAGCCCACCTGCCACAACTGAGGAGCCCACGTGCTGCAACTAAGGAGCTGGCAAGCTGCAACTAAGGAGGCCGCCTGCTGCAACTAAGACCCAGTGCAACCAAATTAATTAATTAATTTAAAAAATAAAGAATGGATATATGTATGGACATATGTATAATGGAATCACTTTGCTCTACACCTGGAACTAACACAACATTGTAAATCAACTAGACTCCAGTATAAAATAAAAAATTAAATTAAAGTTTCCCTTTTTTTCTTTTGCCTAGAGGCTAGATGGTAATTTCTCTTTCACATAATATAACAGATATAAATGGCCCAGTTGATCTGGATGAAACACTTTGCTTTAACTTTAGCCAATAATAGTTCACTGTTTTCCTACCAAATTGGCAGACTGAAAGGTAGAAGATGCATCATCCTTATGGTACCCTAAGAGCATCTGGTAAAAGTGATGAGCTCTAAGCCCAGGGAATATGGAGCAGTGGCTCTTTCTGCCCTTCAAACTTACCCTCTCTCCTTCCCCGCCTCACGTCTGCCATGGAAACCAGGAGATGCAGAACTCCAAACAAAAGTGACATCAGGCAGAGCTTCTCGGACTGTAAAGGGCGTGCATATCCCCCAGGAACACCGCTGCTCTGCGCGTCCTGACTCCCTAGTCTGGGGTCCTGCAGGTCTTAAGAGCTGTCCATCCCAGCTCAGAGCTGAGTGATGTGGGCCAGGAAAGTTGGAGCTTCGGAATCACGCAGATTGGGTTCACGTCAGTGATGTCACTGAAAAACTCTGGCCATGGCAGTTATGTAATTTTTGTGAGCCTTCATTTCTTCATCCATAGGATGGAGAAAATACCTAGCTCATGAGGTTGTCATATTATCAAATAGAAGTTGCATGGAAACAACTAAACTTGGTGCCCCTCACACCTTAGTCCTTGGTGACTGTAAGATGCGAATGGTGTTGACTGAATCCTTGTTTGTAGTAGAGGCATGTGTGTGGAAGGGAGCTGGGTGCGTGTGTGCATGTGCACATCCGTGTGGACATGGCATGAGGGACAAGAGACCCGAGGCCTTTGAGAAGTGCTCCTGGGAAGCCACTTTCCACTCTGATGCACTTTGTCTCTGACACACATCTTTCAGGTGCCTTCTTTTTCTTTTTCTTTTTCTTTTTCTAATTCTTACCAGACTTAGGGAAAAAAAGGCGCTTGGAGCTGAAGATGGACCAGGCTTTGCTGCTCATCCGTAATGAACTGCCTGGGACAAACTTGACGGTCTACTGGAATCTCGATCGCTGTTATCACGTAGGTGCCGCGTGCTTGCTCACAGTTGTGTCTGCTTTGGGGCTCGTTTGATATGGCCCCAGTGCTGTCAGACCTGAAGCCCTTCACATGTTAGCTTCAGCCTTACAGGTGAGGAAACAAACAGGCTCGACAAAGACTCAGAAGAAATTCCATCACGGAGCATGCCTAGCAATGGGCAGCATCCTTTTTCTTTAATCTTTTCCCTACCCATCTTGTTCAAACCAGTTTCTGTGATGAGCAAAATTGATAGACATGTTTTTTTTGTTTTTCGTTTTCTTTTAATGTGACAAGCATCCTTTCATTCCACAATAAGAGCATAAACCAGATCCGGGCCACTTGCTCATTTCTGGCACCTCTTATAGCCTGTACCCTCAGAGCCATTCATCAAGGCGCCTAGAGTGTGACAGGGCAGCCACACCACTGGTTTTCAAGTTGCAGAGGGGTGATGCACTAGGACGGGGTCTCAGCAGGATATTCCCACTCCCTTTTGGAGTCCATTCAGTTTGATCCCTTATGAAGCCTGAAGTAATAGATGTGTTTTGACTCCTCTGCCCACTGCGTAACCCTCCTGCTGGACCAGAGAAGGAAGGAGTGAGACACCGGGGGGCAGGGCGGGGCGGTGAGGGCCACGGGAGGCTTATGCTGAGACCCTCCTGACGATAAAGGATTTTATCTGAAGGTGTTGCTCCTATGCTAGACCTTGTTGCTTTTTAAGGACCTGGCTATTCTTCCATGTAAAATGAAACAGTCTTTACTTCCAAATTAAGAGCTTCAATATACCACCTTCAGAGGAGGAATTTTAATGGATAGTGACCTGTTTAGTGTAAATAGCTTTTTAAAAAAGAAAACAAATTTTAAAAGTCCCCAGTGTGGGTATCCGCTAGAAGATGATGGAGCAGTACGTGTCACCTCCTGTAAAGTTAAGTGAAACACAGAACATCAGTAATATTAAAAAGGTAGGTCAAGACCAAGAAAAGGCTTATCACAAGAGGGAACTAAAAGGACGTTAAATTAAGTAGAAAAAATCGATAACTTCAAAAATATCTGTAATGTCTTTAACAAAACATCAATCATGTGTTGTCAAACGAGACTAAACACAAACGGCAGAGATTATACTTTCTGCGATTTCATATCTCTGCATAACAAAAACAAACTAATAGGAGAGAGAACACAGACGTAAAAGTCATAGAAAAATCTTTGACCTGGCCAAAGCAATTCTTATGAAAATTTGTGTCTAAATGTTTCTAACAGTAAAGATGATGTTAATACAAGTTGCAGCTGCTGTTTACTGAGGGCCTGCTCTGTGTTTTAGATACGTTATAGCTCATTTAATCCTCACAGCAATCCAGGAAATACCTGGATTCTGCAGATGGTGATGCTGAGATTAAGAGCAGGAAAGTGACTTTATCCCAGGTCCCCCCGCTGTCACATGGCACCCCTCGCTCTAGCTTCAGAGTGTGTCGGCTTTCCTTTCCAATCCTGCTTTATGTTAATCAGGAAGAAAAGGGGAAATGAAAAGCTACTGAGTAAGGATCTCAAGGTTTTGGAAAGCAGTGTCATCATCCAAACAAGAAAAAAGGAAGCAATAAAAATAGTAACTATGGGGCTTCCCTGGTGGCGCAGTGGTTGAGAGTCCGCCTGCCGATGCAGGGGACATGGGTTCGTGCCCCGGTCCGGGAAGATCCCACATGCCGCGGAGCGGCTGGGCCCGTGAGCCATGGCCGCTGAGCCTGCGCATCCGGGGCCTGTGCTCTGCAACGGGAGAGGCCACAGCAGTGAGAGGCCCGCATACTGAAAAACAAAACAACAACAACAAAAAACCAGTAACTATGGAAACTGCAAAATGAGAAAAAAAATGGGAATAAGAATGAGCCAAGAGATGGTTTTCTAAAATAAAAGTCACACATACTCTGTAATGCCCTACAGGGGAAAATAATCTAAAAGAAGAAAAAGAGTGGATATACGTATACGTATAACTGATTCACTTTGCTGTACACCTGAAACTAACACAGCATTGTAAATCAACAATACTCCAATAAAAATTTTAAAAATTAAAAAATAAATAAAAGTCACACAATTGATAAATTATTGATACATTTAAGGGAATAATGGAAATTAATAAAATTAGAAATTATATGTCAACAGAAATTAAAATAATTATGGTCCAATGAACAGTTAAGACTGATCAATTTAAAGTACAAAAATTGATTGATTTCCTTCAAAAAATATAATATGAAGATTGATTCAAGAAATTGAGGACATAAATAGATCAGCAACTGATTAAGAAATCTGGAGAGTTGTAATGAATTTCTCTACCTAAAAATAGGTCATTTTTTCCTGCATTTTCAAATAATAAATAACTCTTAATCTATGTAAACTGACCCTAAATATAACAACAATAAAAAAAATGGTGGCTTGATATCTGATTCATTCTGCAGGGTGTTGATCTTAAAATCTAGCCAAGACATGACAGAAAATGCAGGTCAATCTTTCTAATTAATGTGGGTGTAAAAATCTTAAATAAATTATCAGGTAGAATAAGTTGGCATATTGAGAGATTTATGATGACTTATATTTTCATCTTGAAGAATCTATAAGAGGTCATATATATGGACAATGATACAATTTTAATGGGAAAATTATAGGCTAAATGGAGAAATAGCCAATGCACAATGATGTGACACCTAAACACAGGAAAAATGGCAATACTTCCCAAATTAGTTTATACATTCAACACAATTGCTTGTGGATACTTTATGGCAGCTGCATAAAAATAATTCCAAAATGTCTATGAAAAAGTAAGTGTGCAAGAGAATCAGAGGATGACCCAAAAGGAGAACGGACGGTACGGAGACTTGCTGTAGCAGATAAGAAGTATCACAGAGCACGGTCGTGAACGTAGCCAAAAAAGAGAAATGAAGACCAACGGGCCAAACAAAGTATAAGAAGTAGAATCTAATTTACTTAAGAATTTAACAGCTAAAACCATGGGAAAGGTATTTAGAATTATGGGATACCATCTATCAAATACCCCAAGTGGATTCAAGTAAAAAAAAAAAACCCACAAATTTAACAAATACTAAAAAATGCAGAATACATTGTTAAACTCATGAAGCAATAGAAGAAATAACAAACCAGAGTAGTATGACTCTGTAAAACTTTAAAAACAGCAACATAATAAGATGAAAGCACTAGAGTGGGGAAGCGTTTGAGGGAGTTAGAAGTTTAATGTTACAGTGTACGAGGACAGATTTCTAAGATTCTGTTTGAGGGAATTGAGTGTCTACCAGGTGGTTCACACCATAAGGAACATAAAAGAGCAAAAGAAAATTGAATTATTTAACCTACTTATAATTTGAAATGTAATCTTAATGCTGTGGTATCATAAACACCTAGTACCTGAACAAAAGGAAGAATGATATGAAGTCCTGGTAAGGCTGATGAGAAATAAATCTACTGTAATTTTTCTTATGTGAGTGCTATTTGGCCACGTGTAACAAGAACCATTAAAATGATTATTTTTTTAATCCAGTAATCTCATTTTTGGAAATTTGTCTTAGGGAAAGAATTTAAAGGAATAAGAACATCATGTGTAGATCTCTTAAAACAATATAATTTTTATAAATTATAAATATAAGTAGATTTATATTATTATATATCATATAATTAAATTATATATCTTCCAAAACAATATAATTTATATAAGTTATATACAAAAAGATAAAACGAGCTTTGAAAGCGGCCTGAGTATTCATAGCGATAGTATTTGATGGAATATAATGCAACCATTAAAAATTATAAATATGCAAATTAGGTAGAATCATGGATGTTTATTTGTTAAATAATATTAAGTAAAACCATAGAATGCAAGATTAAAGGGATGCTGTATTTGTTAATTATGTGAAGAATGTACCTATGAATAAAGATTATGTAGTTCCATAGCAACACCTAGTTATGTAGGCAAATTTTACCTAAATTATTGAAGTGTAAAAGTTTTCTATAACATGAAGGAAAAGTTATCTCAGGTCTTCAGTTGGATACCCAACAACCACAGACTGTCAAACCCCTAACACCTGGCCTGTGCTTGGATCGTGTAGTGCCTGCTCCAGGTCCTGGTCGACGTCTCCCAGAGCAGGAAACCCGGGGAGCCCAGCATTGAGGCTGTGGCTGTGAGCACCCAGCACGGATCCATCCTGCAGCTTAATGACACTGCGGAGGAGAAGCAAGTTTGTAGGTTCGTACCTGCTATGATGTGACCTACTGACACCTGTACTTTCTCTCTACTATTTTTTTCCTGTTTGGGTTTTAGCTTCTTCTTTCAAAATATCTTTCTGTGTCTTCCCTGGTCTGCACCCAGGAATGCCTATCACTCTGCCTGGGTGACATTACCAACATCCAACTGCTTATTTCCTAACCTAATGATGTTTCTTCATTTTACCTAATCTTTGTAGGCTGGAATACAAATTTGGAGAATTTGGAAACTATTCTCTCTTGGTAAAGCACACCCATGATGGAGTCAATGAAATTGCGTGTGACCTGGTCGTTAATGAGAAGCCAGTTGACAGTAACCTTCGTACGTACATGCTCTTGGTTGATTTTTATTTTAAATAAATAAATAAATATTTATTTATTTATTTGGCCGCTCCAGGTCTTAGTTGTAGCATGTGGGATCTAGTTCTCTGACCAGGGATCAAACCCAGGCCCTCTGCACTGGGAGCACAGAGTCTCAACCACTGGACCACCAGGGAAGTCCCTCTTGGTAAATTTGCATTTTCAACGGTTTTAGTTTTTGAGTACTGTTTGCGACATTTCGGGTAATTTAAATCCTGGATTATAGGTTGTCTCTCTGAGTTATGGCATATTTATAATGTATTTATTGTGTCCTTGGTGTAGACTAAGAAAATTATGTGACATACAAAAAATTATTTGATATATCAACATATTCTCATAGTTGTTATTTACTGTATTATGAAGTATAAATAAGCCAAAAAATTAATGCAGTGGAAAGAAACTAGAAATAAGACAGTTGACTGTCAGGTGTCTTTCTTTGTTTTAGGATTTAGGGTACAGTGTTTCCTGTATGTGTCTCTGACTGTCCAGAGGTCCCCTTGGGTTCAGGAGGGATCGTTCGTTCTCTAATAACTCCACTGGAGAAAATCTGTCCCTCCCAGACCCCGGTACATAGTATCAGGAATCCCTGGGGCTGTTCCAACAGTAAGTACTGTCCACAGTGACGCTGTTGAAGACTGTCAGAAGAACACTGGTAAGAGCCAATGTGAAAGAGCCAACGCGGGATGATTTAATCATTCAAAGAATAATGAATGTAATTGACGGAAACACGTTGCACATACAAAAACCAGTGAGTTCACTATGAAGCTAAAAAGCACAAGGCCCCCTCCCCCAACAAAAGCAATATTTTGGTTGCCTTTGGGGGTAACAAGGACACCTGGTGTTAACTGACGATCCTGGTAAAGGCAGAATCATCTCTCCTGCCTTTCCTGTTTTGACTATATCTTAGGGTAACGAAATAGTCCTAGATGATGAGGGTAAATTCTTTACAGAAGGAATCCAGCCAGTAATGTGGCAGAATATTTTGCAGCGCCCATTGAAGTTACTGATTTAGGCAAAAGCCGTGAGTGGATGGAACCATCCAATGAAAGGGGAACTTTACACAGGAGGGGACAGGCCTTCACCAGCTGAACGCGGGCATCAGGCACAAGGTCTGAAGCAGGAGGTGCTCCTGATGGGACGTGGTGGGAAAGACACAGCACCTGCGAAGCGTTCCTGCCGGAGAAGTGGGACTTCTCGGCCAGGGCTTTACAGCGAACTTCCCATTTGCAGAACGCACGGAGGATAGAGGAGCAAGTTCAGTGACACCAGGCGAGGGGTCCTGGCAGATCTAGACCTCGAATGAGATGCCCTGATAGGAGACAGCCAGCCTCGTGTAAATCAAGTCAGTGGCTGTGGACCAATGCATGGAGCTTAAGGCACATTAACAATGCAGGCAAGATGCGAGCCTTGCTTGGATCCTGATTTGAATACATGGACTACAACACACGTTTTCGAGGCAACTAGAAAAATTTGAATATGGACTCAGTGTTAGCCAGGGAATTATTAATTTTGTATGACATGGTGCTTATACAGCAAAAGGTCCATTCTTAAGAAACTTTTAATTTTGAAATAGTTTTAGACTCACAGAAATGTTACAAAACAGGGTTTCCATATACCCTTCACTCGGCTTCCCCTAAGCCCCTAAACTATATAATCACAGTACAGTGATTCCATGTACAGTGATTGAAACCAGGAGCTTCATGCACACAGCGCTGTTAACTGAGCTGCGGAGTTCTCAGATTTCTCCAGTTGTCCTCGTGTCCGTTTCATGTCCAGGGTCCCACAGAGCATTTAGTGATCAGGTCTCCCAGGCCTCCTCTAATCTAACCTCATGGCCTCTAATCAGCCTTTCTTGGTCTTTCACGACCTTGACACTTTCGAAGAGGACCGGCCAGTTATTTTGTTACTTGGGTTTGCTTGCTGCCTTCTTGTGACCCAGAAGAGGCCTTGCGTCTTCGGTAGTGTCCTACGGAAGAGATACGGTGTCCTCCTCAGGGGGTCACGTAAGAATTGCATGACGTACATAGACATACATCCTGAAGATGTGGGAATGAAATAGCTTGATGTCTGGGATTTGCTTAAAAGACTTCAGGTGGGAAAAAAAAAAGGGTGGGTAGTAGTAGTAGATGAAGCAAGAGTGACAATGTTTGATATTCTGGAATCTAGGTGACGGCTATATGTGGGTTTATTGTACAGTTCTCTGTACTTTTGTGTACGTTTGATATTTTTCATGATGAAAATTAGCGCTTCCCTCATGAAGAGTATTCTCAGTTAATAAGAAATTTCACATAAGGATATAGGCTTTTCCTTCATATGTTTCCATTTTTATTTGTTTGCCTTTTTCTTTTTTTAATTTTAAAATTTGTTTTATTGAAGTATAGTTGATTTACAATGTGTTAATTTCTACTATACAGCAAAGTGATTCAGTTATACGTATATATACATTCTTTTTCATATTCTGTTTGCATTTTTCATTTACAGCTTCACTGTGATGACACAACAGCTTTTGGTGATGATACGTTTTCTTTATTTTTGCAGCTGTGAGTGTCGCTTTCCTTGTCGGCCTGGTGCTCATCATTGTGGTGTCCTTTCTAAGGTTCTCGCTGAGGTAAGCCGGCGTTGGGGGGGGGGCACACCGGGGAAAATAGAACACAGAATAACTGTATTCAGAAAGGGTAGTTTGACCGTTATTCCTGGATTAAATGAAAACTGACTGTGTCCACCATGCCCAGTGTAGTCCTAGGCATTAGGGATTCTGTGTCGAATAAGAGATGGTCCCTGACTTCAGGGAAATAATAACCTAGTGCGAATGGCTCTCTGCCTTCAATTCTCCCACGTGGCTGACGATGTGGAAGAAACTACTTGAGCAATCACTTCCTGACAGACTCACATCCTGCCACGTAGCGCATGCAAGAGGCCTGTGATGGTCTTGGGAGGTGCTGCTACACTGACTGTCTTCCTCCTCTTGGCTCTGAACCCAGAGGCCACGCCTCTGGTCCAGCTTCCCAGCTCCTGCGGTGGGGACCTCCGACCTCAGGGTGGACTCTCCCTTGGTTAGGGTCGGCCAGCTTGGAGAGGGGATTCCTTCTCCTGCCTGGTAAACAACGATTCTGGTGAGTGGATTTGCGGACTGCAGAAGGAAGAGAAAGTGAAATAGACCCAGGCCTGGCACGTCACCTTGCCAAGGGGAGGTCTTTCCTCTTAAAAGGAATAAGATTGAATTTTCACATGCTCAGCTGGTTACGGGAAAGACCGTGAGATTTTATTGGTGAGCCGGATCCAAATTGGAAGAGAAAACCTGCTGGCTCGGGGAAATCCTGCACCTTTGGGGAGTTTATCACTCTGACCCTTTAGGGACGGAGTGCAATCCGCAAAGAGGAGTTGCATTACTTTGGTGATAAGACGTAAATGGTCTTCCAGTTTATTAGAGTGTTTTCATTTGGTGCTTTGGATGTGAATGTATCTATTACATGATGTTTAAAGTGGTAGATAGCTGATATCAGACTCTTGCAAAGAGAAGAATCCCACCTTGCCCCACTGTGGAATTGGAACTCCTTTTACATGTGATTCTCCCTTTGCAGCCTGTGAGCACAAAGCTCTTGTGGGGAAAGCAAGAGTGCCTTGTACCTTTCCCCATCACTTTCTAGTGTGCCCAGGAAAGTTCAGATTTGTCTGAACCAGAAAAGAATCTGAAAAAGTAGTAAGAATACAGCGTCTTTCTCCTTTTCACTTGGGGAACAAGCATGTACAAGAAAATAAGTGCTTTTTTTAATTTTAATTTTTAAATATCTTCTTTTACCTTTCCTTAGATGGTTCTGTTTTCAAGTTTTTCATGTGATGGTGATGTTATTAGTGCTGGATAAACTAGAAATGGGAGTTGAGTTATAAGGGAAAAAAGAAATTAAAAATATAAGCAATGGGTATGTGGAACATGTTTGAATACTGACTTGAGCAATTAAACTGTAAAAAAGACAAGAAAATTGAACTTGCTATTTGAAAATATTGAGGAATTGTTGATAATATTCTTAAATGAGGTAATAGAATTGCAGTATGTTTAAAAATAAAGAGTCCTTATCGTTTTCTTTTTTTAACATCTTTATTGGAGTATAATTGCTTTACAGTGGTGTGTTGGTTTCTGCTGTATAACTAAATGAATCAGCTATACATATACAAATATCCCCATATCTCCTCCCTCTTGCGTCTCACTCCCATCCTTCCCTATCCCATCCCTCTAGGTGGTCACAAAGCACAAGCTGATCTCCCTGTGCTATGCGGCTGCTTCCCACTAGCTATCTATTTTACATTTGGTAGTGTATATATGTCCATGCCACTCTCTCACTTCGTCCCAGCTTACCCTTCCCCCCTCTCTGTGTCCTCAAGTCCGTTCTCTACGTCTGTATCTTTAGTCCTGTCCTGCCCCTAGGTTCTTCAGAACCTTTTTTTTTAGATTCCGTATATATGTGTTAGCATACAGTATTTGTTTTTCTCTTCCTGACTTACTTCACTCTGTATGACAGACTCTAGGTCCATCCACCTCACTACAAATAACTCAAATTCGTTTCTTTTTATGGCTGAGTAATATTACACTTTATATATGTGCCACATCTTCTTTATCCATTCATCTGTCGATGGACACTTAGGTTGCTTCCATGTCGTGGCTATTGTAAATAGAGCTGCAATGAACATTGTGGTACATGCCTTTTTTTGAATTATGGTGTTCTCAGGGTATATGCCCAGGAGTGGGATTGCTGGGTCATATGGTAATTCTGTTTTTAGTTTTTTAAGGAACCTCCATACTGTTCTCCGTAGTGGCTGTATCAATTTACATTCCCACCAACAGTGCAAGAGGGTTCCCTTTTCTCCACACCCTCTCCAGCATTTATTGTTTGTATATTTTTTGATGATGGCCATTCTGACTGGTGTGAGGTGATACCTCATTGTAGTTTTTATTTGCATTTCTCTAATGGTTAGTGATGTTGAGAATCTTTTCATGTGTTTTTTGGCAATCTGTATATCTTCTTCAGAGAAATGTCTGTTTAGGTCTTCTGCCCATTTTTGAATTGGGTTGTTTGGTTTTTTGATATTGAGCTGCATGAGCTGCTTGTAAATTTTGGAGATTAATCCTTTGTCAGTTGCTTTGTTTGCAAATATTTTCTCCCATTCTTATCGTTGTCTTTTCATCTTGATTATGGTTTCCTTTGCTGTGCAAAAGCTTTTAAGTTTCATTAGGTCCCATTTGTTTACTTTTGTTTTTATTTCCATTTCTCTAGGAGGTGGGTCAGAAAGGATCTTGCTGTGATTTATGTCACAGAGTGTTCTGCCTATGTTTTCCTCTAAGAGTTTTATAGTGTCTGGTCTTACATTTAGGTCTTTAGGCCATTTTGAGTTTATTTTTGTGTATGGTGTTAGGGAGTGTTCTAATTTCATTCTTACATGTAGCTGTGCAGTTTTCCCAGCACCACTTATTGAAGAGGCCATCTTTTCTCCATTTTATACTCTTGCCACCTTTATCAAAGATAAGGTGACCATATGTGCGTGGGTTTATCTCTGGGCTTTCTATCCAGTTCCACTGATCTATATTTCTGTTTTTGTGCCAGTACCACACTGTCTTGATTACCGTAGCTTTGTAGTATAGCCTGAAGTCAGGGAGCCTGATTCCTCCAGCTCCGTTTTTCTTTCTCAAGATTGCTTTGGTTATTCGGGGTCTTTTGTGTTTCCATACAAACTGTGCAATTTTTTCTTCTAGTTCTGTGAAAAATGCAGTTGGTAGTTTGATAGAGCTTGCACTGAATCTGTAGATTGCTTTGGGTAGTATAGTCATTTTCACAATGTTGATTCTTCCAATCCAAGAACATGGTATAACTCTCCCTCTGTATCATCTTTAATTTCTTTCATCAGTGTCTTATAGTTTTCTGCATAGAGGTCTTTTATCTCCTTAGGTAGGTTTATTCCTAGGTATTTTATTTTTTTTGTTGCATGGTAAATGGGAGTGTTTCCTTAAGTTCTCTTTCAGATTTTTCATCATTAGTGTATAGGAATGCAAGTGATTTCTGTACATTAATTTTGTATCCATTGAGTAGCTCTAGTAGTTTTCTGGTAGCACCTTTGGGATTCTCTCTGTATAGTGTCATGACATCTGCAAACAATGACAGTTTTACTTCTTCTTTTCTGATTTGGATTCCTTTTATTTCTTTTTCTTCTCTGATTACTGTGGCTAAAACTTCCAAAACTATGTTGAATAATAGCGGTGAGAGTGGGCAACCTTGTCTTGTTTCTGATCTTAGAGGAAATGGTTTCAGTTTTTCACCATTGAGAACAATGTTGGCTGTGGGTTTGTCATATATGGCCTTTATTATGTTGAGGTAGGTTCCCTCTATGCCTAATTTCTGGAGAGTTTTTATCATAAATGGGTGATGAATTTTGTCAAAAGCTTTTTCTATGTTTATTGATATTATCATATGGTTTTTATTCTTCATTTTGTTAATATGGTGTGTCACATTGATTGATTTGCATATATTGAAGAATCCTTGCATTCCTGAGGTAAACCCCACTTGATCATGGTGTATGATCCTTTTAATGTGCTGTTGGATTCTGTTTGCTAGTATTTTGTTGAGGATTTTTGCATCTATGTTCATCAGTGATATTGGCCTGTAGTTTTCTTTTTTTGTGATATCTTTGTCTGGTTTTGGTATCAGGGTGATGGTGGCCTCGTAGAATGAGTTTGGGAGTGTTCCTCCCTCTGCTATATTTTGGAAGAGTTTGAGAAAGATAGGTGTTAGCTCTTCTCTAAATGTTTGATAGAATTTGCCTGTGAAGCCATCTGGTCCTGTGCTTTTGTTTCTTGGAAGATTTTTTAATCACAGTTTCAATTTCAGTGCTTGTGATTTGTCTGTGTATATTTTCTATTTCTTCCTGGTTCAGTCTCCGAAGGTCTTGCTTTTTAAGAATTTGTCTGGGCTTCCCTGGTGGCGCAGTGGTTGGGAGTCCGCCTGCTGATGCAGGGGACGCGGGTTCATGCCCCGGTCTGGGAGGATCCCACATGCCGCGGAGCGGCTGGGCCCGTAAGCCATGGCCGTTGGGCCTGCGCGTCCGGAGCCTGTGCTCCGCAACAGGAGAGGCCACAGCAGTGAGAGGCCCACGTACCACAAAAAAAAAAAAAAAAAAGAATTTGTCCATTTCCTCCAGGTTGTCCATTTCACTGGCATATAGTTGCTTGTAGTTGTTAGTTCTCCTTTTTCATGTCTAATTCTGTTGATTTGAGTCTTCTCCGTTTTTTTCTTGATGAGTCTGGCTAATGGTTTATCAATTTCTTTTATCTTCTCAAAGAACTAGCTTTAGTTTTATTGATCTTTGCTATTGTTTCCTTCATTTCTTTTTCACTTATTTCTGATCTGATCTTTATGATTTCTTTCCTTCTGCTAACTTTGGGGTCTTCTTTTTTTTGTTCTTCTTTCTCTAATTGCTTTAGGTGTAAGTTTAGGTTGTTTATTTGAGATTTTTCTTGTTTCTTCAGGTAGGATTGTATTGCTCTAAAATTCCCTCTTAGAACTGATTTTGCTGCATCCCATAGGTTTTGTATCATCGTGTTTTCATTGTCGTTTTATTCTAGATATGTTTTTATTTCCTCTTTGATTTCTTCAGTGATCTCTTGGTTATTTAGTAGCATATTGTTTACTCTCCATGTGTTTGTATTTTTTAGTTTTTTTTTCCTGTAATTGACATCTAGTCTCATAGTGTTGTGGTCAGAAAAGATACTTGATACTATTTCACTTTTCTTAAATTTACCAAGGCTTGATTTGTGACCCAAGATATGGTCTATCCTGGAGAATGTTCCATGAGCACTTGAGAAGAAAGTGTGCTCTATTGTTTTTGGATGGAATGTCCTATAAATATCAATTAAGTCCATCTTGTTTAATGTGTCATTTAAATCTTGTGTTTCTTTATTTATTTTCATTTTGGATGATCTGTCCATTGCTGAAAGTGGGGTGTTAAAGTCCCCTACTATGAGTGTGTTACTGTCGATTTCCCCTTTTATGGCTGTTAGCATTTGCCTTATGTATTGAGGTGCTCGTCTGTTGGGTGCATAAATATTTACAATTGTTATATCTTCTTCTTGTACTGATCCCTTGATCATTATGTAGTGTCCTTCTTTGTCTCTTGTCATAGTCTTTATTTTAAAGTCGATTTTGCCTGATACGAGAATTGCTACTCCATCTTTCTTTTGATTTCCTTTTGCATGGAATATCTTTTTCCATCCCCTCACTTTCAGTCTGTTTGTGCCCCTAGGTCTGAAGGGGTTCTTTTGTAGACAGCATATATATGGGTCTTGGTTTTTTTTTGTTTTTTTTTTTTGCGATACGCGGGCCTCTCACTGTTGTGGCCTTTCCCGTCGCGGAGCACAGGCTCCGGACGCGCAGGCTCAGCGGCCATGGCTCACGGTCCTAGCCGCTCCGCGGCATGTGGGATCTTCCCGGACCGGGGCACGAACCCGTATCCCCTGCATCGGCAGGCGGACTCTCAACCACTGCGCCACCAGGGAGGCCCGGGTCTTGTTTTTGTATCCATTCAGCCAGTCTATGTCTTTTGGTTTGAGCATTTAATCCATTTACATTTAAGGTAATTATCGATATGTATGTTCCTATTACCATTTTTTAAATTTTTTTGCCTTTGTTTTGGTAGGTCTTTTCTGTCTCTGTGTTTCCTGCCTAGAGAAGTTCCTTTATCATTTGTTGTAAAGCTGGTTTGGTGGTGCTGAATTCTCTTAGCTTTTGCTTGTCTGTAAAGGTTTTAATTTCTCCATTGAATCTGAATGCGATCCTTGCTGGGTAGAGTAATGTTGGTTGTAGGTTTTTCCCTTTCATCACTTTGAATATGTGCTGCCACTCCCTTCTGTCTTGCGGAGTTTCTGCTGAAAAATCAGCTGTTAACCTTATGGAGATTTCCTGTGTGTTATTTGTTGCTTTTCCCTTGCTGCTTTTAATATTTTTTCTTTGTAGGTAATTTTTATAGTTTGATTAATATGTGTCTTGGTGTGTTTTTCTTTTGGTTTATCCTGTATGGGACTCTGCACTTCCTGGACTTGATTGACTATTTCCTTTCCCATGGTAGGGAAGTCTTCGACTATAATCTCTTCAAATATTTTCTCAGACCCTTTTTTTTTCTCTTCTTCTTCTGGGACCCCAATAATTCGAATGTTGGTGCATTTAATGTTGTCCCAAAAGTCTCTGAGAATGTCCTCAATTCTTTTCATTCTTTTTCTTTATTCTGCTCCCTGGCACTTATTTCCACCATTTTATCTTCCAGCTCAGTTATCCATTCTTCTGTCTCAGTTATTCTGTTATTGATTCCTTCTAGAGTTTTTTAGTTTCAGTAATTTTGTTGTTCATCATTGTTTGTTTGCTCTTTAGTTCTTCTAGATCCTTGTTAAATGTTTCTTGTGCTTTCTCCATTCTGTTTCCGAGATTTTGGATCATTTTTACTGTCATTACTCTGAATTCTTTTTCAGGTAGGTTGCCTATTTTGTCTTCATTTATTTCATCTTTTAGGTTTTTACCTTCCTCCTTCATCTGTAACATTTTTTTTTGTCGTTTCTTTTTTTTTTTTTTTTTTTGATAGGTGATGCTATATTCCTATCTTACTGGTTGTTTGGCCTGAGGTTTCCAGCACTGGCGTTTTCAGGCAGTTGGTTAGAGCCAGGTCTTAGTGCTGAGATGAGGACCTCCAGGAGGCCTCACTCCAATGAATATTCCCTGGGGTCTGAGGTTCTCTGTTAGTCCATTGGTTTGGACTCGGAGCTCCCACCACAGGAGCTCAGGCCCAACCTCTGGCCTGGGAACCAAGATCCTGCAAGCCGGTCACTGGGGGTTCCTACCATCCCCTTAGGCATCCGTGGTCCCCCACCAGTGCCTGGTAGGTGCCTTAGTTGTACAGAGACACGAATTCCGTGTCCTCCTAGTCTACCATCTTGACTCCATCCCCTGAGTCCTTATCTTTTAGCAGTACATACTGAAGTATTTATAGATGAGGTGATACGATGTCTATGATTTTCTTTCTTTATTTTTTTAAAATATATTCTTTTTAAAAATTAATTAATTAGGTTGCACTGTGTTTTAGTTGAGGCAGGTGGGCTCCTTAGTTGCGACACACAGGCTCCTTATTTGCAGCTTGCTGGCTCCTTAGTTGTGGCAGGCAGCCTCCTTAGTTGCTGCATGTGAACTCTTAGTTGTGGCATGCATGCATGCATGTGGGATCTAGTTCCCTGACCAGGGATCCAACCCAGACCTCCTGCTTGGGAGCATGGAATCTTATCCACTGTGCCACCAGGGAAGTCCCCTATGATTTTCTTTAAAATGATCAAGCCGAGTCAGGGGAAAGGGGCAGTGGGTGGGAGTATAGATGAAGTAAGATTGACCATGCTTCGTAGATACCTGTTGAAGGTGGGTAATGGGTCCATAGTGGTTCGTTATACTGGTTTGTCTACTTATATGTATGTATATGTTTGAAACTTTCCATGACCAAAAAAAAAAAAAAAAAAGAAAGGGGAGGAAAAATCCTATGCATTGAATATTTCAAATGTTCAAATGTGCAAATTTTATGCAAAACCTGTATAAGTATGAAGTTTATTACACTTTTCAGTATCAAGAGAGCTGGAAGCACAGTACATATAAGGGCTTGTAATATTAGAAATGTTATACATAATTTCTATAAGAAAGCCCTCAATGATTTACAGACAAAGACTTGCCTTCTCTTGATTTTTTAATCAAAGAATTGTACTTACTAAAAGGGCAAACTTAATCGTTCTTATATGCCAAATTTAAAATGCTAAGTATTCATTATTATTTGAAAAATAACAAATTGGCCTGTTAGCTCTGAGTTTGCTACAGTTGTTGGGTTGAGAAAGGATTCTGTGTGGACTTTAATAATCGGACGTGGGGACATAAAATGGAAAGTTCATGTCCTTATGGGCACAAACAAACTAAATAAAAGTGAAACTGTCCCAGAAAATTTCAGAAATTGTAAATAACAAATGATATTACCCCATCAAGTCACTAAGCAATCTTTAGTGTATTAGAAGTCAGGATTCATTTCCACTCCAAAGTTTAAAAAAAAGAAAAGGGGAAGTAAACTAAATCAGAATGTAAACATTGTGTGAAAGAGCTAAATATACTTTTTGAAACATTTTTTCCAAGTAAAAACTCTCGTTTCAAAGAAAAACCAGTTAAGATATTTATCTTTTGTTAATCAGGTAAATCAATTTAATATCCTCTGGATATCTTGTTGCACTAAAGCACCATCTAGGAGAAAGAACCCAGTACATTAACTGTGAGTCACTCCAAGGTCACTGTCAAACTTTCTCAGTTTGCATCTGTGCATTTTTTTTTTTTTTTTTTGGCCATGCCACACAGCATGTGGGATCTTAGTTCCCTGACCAGGGATTGAACCCGTGCCCCCTGCAGTGGAAGCATGAAATCCCAACCACTGGATGGCCAGGGAAGTCCCACATCTGTGCATTTTTATTTAGTTGTAATTGAGTCTGAATACTGTGGTTTGCTTTTTGTATTTAATAGTTTGTATTTATATTTCTTTGTACAGGCATTCTTTTTTTTTTTCAGGGTGGACAAATTTTTTTTTCTTTTGTCTCTCTTTTTAAAAAATTTGTCTTATTGAAGTATAGTTGATTTACAATTCTGTGTTAATTTCTACTGTACAGCAAAGTGATTCAGTTATACATGTATATACATTCTTTTTTTAAAATATTCTTTTCCATTATGGTTCATCATAGGATATTGAATACAGTTCCCTGTACTGTATAGTAGGACCTTGTTGTTTATCCATTCTCTATATAATAGTTTGCATCTGCTAATCCCAACCTCCCATTCCATCCCTCTCCCACTCCCCTCCCTCTTGGCAACCGCAAGTCTGTTCTCTATGTCTGTGAGTCTGTTTCTGTTTCATAGATAAGTTCATTTGTGTTGTATTTTTAGATTCCACATATAAGTGATATCATATGGTATTTGTCTTTCTCTGACTTCACTTAGTATGATGGTCTCTGGGTCCATCCTGTTGCTGCACTGTTCCTGCTGTTTTAATAGCCATATCTTGTCCTCTCACAGATGCAGACACTGAGATTAGTCATTGCTGAATTGGGCACGTTTGGTTGTTGCAGGCTTCTGCTACTCTAACTTTAATAGTGTTGTTAATCAGAATTCCAGCAATGATCTAATTTCACTCTCACAACACTCTTTTTTTCTTTTTTTGAATTTTGTATATTTTTTATACAGCAGCTTCTTATTAGTTATCCATTTTATACATATTAGTGTATACATGTCAATCCCAATCTCCCAGTTCATCACACACCCCCCACCACCACTTTCCCTACCTTGGTGTCCATACGTTTGTTCTCTATATCTGTATCTCTATTTCTGCCCTGCAAACCAGTTCACCTGTACCAGTTTTCTAGGTTCCACATACATGCATTAATATACGATATTTGTTTTTTTCTTTCTGACTTACTTCACTCTGTATGACCGTCTCTAGATCCATCCACGTCTCTACAAATGACCCAATTTCGTTCCTTTTTATGGCTGAGTAATATTCCACTGTATATATGTACCATATCTTCTTTATCCATTTATCTGTCGATGGGCATTTAGGTTGCTTCCATGACATGGCTATTGTAAATAGTGCTGCAGTGAACATTGGGGTGCATGTGTCTTTTTTTTATACTACTTTTATTTATTTATTAATCAAATACATTCACTGATTTTTGCATCCTGACTTAAACCTCTATCTGTCTTTCACTCATCTTTTTTTTTTCACACACACACACACACACTGTATTTTATTTTTACAAGAGATAAATAAACTGACACCAAGCATTGTAAATGGATGACCACAAGAAAAGCAACAATGATTGCAATTACCAAACATGAAACACACTCATACTATGTCATAATATTGACATTCAGTCCAGTAATCCTCCACTGTAACAGCTCCTTTACTTTGCAGTGAAAATTGATTTGTATATTTTTTGCCTCTGAGTCCTTGTGGGATTTTTTTTTATTCGAACAGAAAGTCACAAAAATTATAATCATCCTCATCAGTTCACTCAGTCCCGTGTAATTTTTTTTTATCTTGATCTTTTCTTAGCGCTTTTATGAATTCATCAATTTTCCATTAGAGTTCTGAAAATGCTTATTCATTCAGTTCAGCAGTATAGTCAGTTACCAGAAACCTGTACTTGTCAGAGTCTTTCCCATGAATTCCTTGAAGACGAAACCCTTTTATAGGAACATATTTGCAAAAGCATCAGAGTACACCCAGAACTGTCTGTAAATGACAAAAGACTTAAAAATGACCATGGTTACAGATTTGATGAAAATTCATAATAATGCAATTGACAAGGAAATTTAGTTATTTCTGAGATATACATTTTAAAGTAATAACTAGAATTATTAATGATAACATTATACCAGAACATATGAGATTTTTAGAAATTTCATGTAATGTCTGAAACATTTATATTAACATATTTCCTTACAAATAACCCAAAGAAAGTTTAGTATTAGTTGCTTTTTTGGTTTGTTTGTTTGTTTTTTTATACTGCAGGTTCTCATTAGTCATCAATTTTATACACATCAGTGTATACATGTCAATCCCAATCGCCCAATTCAGCACACCACCATCCCGAGCCCATGGCGTTTTCCCCCCTTGGTGTCCATACGTTTGTTCTCTACATCTTTGTCTCAATTTCTGCCCTGCAAACTGTTTCACCTGTACCAGTTTTCTAGGTTCCACATACATGCGTTAATATATGATATTTGTTTTTCTCTTTCTGACTTACTTCACTCTGTATGACAGTCTCTAGATCCATCCACGTCTCAACAAATGACTCAATTCCGTTCCTTTTTATGGCTGAGTAATATTCCATTGTATATATGTACCACATCTTCTTTATCCATTCATCTGTCGATGGGCATTTAGGTTGCTCCCATGACAGGGCTATTGTAAATAGTGCTGCAGTGAACACTGGGGTGCATGTGTCTTTTTGCATTATGGTTTTCTCTGGGTATATGCCCAGTAGTGGGATTGCTGGGTCATATGGTAATTCTATTTTTAGTTTTGTAAGGAACCTTCATACTGTTCTCCATAGTGGCTGTATCAATTTACATTCCCACCAACAGTGCAAGAGGGTTCCTTTTTGTCCCCACCCAATCCAGCATTTGTTGCTTGTAGATTTTCTGATGATGCCCATTCTAACTGGTGTGAGGTGATACCTCACTGTAGTTTTGATTTGCATTTCTCTAATAATTAGTGATGTTGAGCAGCTTTTCATGTGCTTCTTGGCCATCTGTATGTCTTCTTTAGAGAAATGTCTGTTTAGGTCTTCTGCCCACTTCTGGATGGGGTTGTTTGTTTTTTTAATATTGAGCTGCATGAGCTGTTTATATATTTTGGAGATTAATCCTTTGTCCATTGATTCGTTTGCAAATATTTTTTCCCATTCTGAGGGTTGTCTTTTCATCTTGTTTGTAGTTTCCTTTGCTTTGCAAAAGGTTTTAAGTTTCATTAGGTCCCATTTGTTTATTTTTGCTTTTATTTCCATTACGCTAGGAGGTGGATCAAAAAAGATCTTGCTGTTATTTATGTCAAAGAGTGTTCTTCCTATGTTTTCCTCAAAGAGTTCTATAGTGTCTGGTCTTACATTTAGATCTTTAGTCCATTTTAAGTTTATTTTTGTGTATGGTGTTAGAGAGTGTTCTAATTTCATTCTTTTACATGTAGCTGTCCAGTTTTCCCAGCACCACTTATTGAAGACACTGTTTTTTCTCCATTGTATATCCTTACCTCCTTTGTCATAGATGAGTTGGCCATAGATGCATGGGTTTATCTCTGGGCTTTCCAACCTGTTCCATTGATCTATATTTCTGTTTTTGTGCCAGTACCATATTGTCTTGATTACTGTAGCTTTGTAGTATAGTCTGAAGTCAGGGAGTCTGATTCCTCCAGCTCTGGTTTTTTCCCTCAAGACTGCTTTGGCTATTCGGCGTCTTTTGTGTCTCCATACAAATTTTAAGATGATTTGTTCTAGTTCCATAAAAAATGCCATTGGTTATTTGATAGGGATTGCATTGAATCTGTAGATTGCTTTGGGTAGTATAGTCATTTCCCCAATATTGATTCTTCCAATCCAAGAACATGGTATATCTCTCCATCTGTTTGTATTGTCATTAATTTCTTTCATCAGTGTCTTATAGTTTTCTGCATACAGGTCTTTTGTCTCCTTAGGTAGGTTTATTCCTAGGTATTCCTAGGTATTTTGTTGCAGTGGTAAATGGGATTGTTTCCTTAATTTCTCTTTCTCATTTTGCATTGATAGTGTACAGGAATGTGAGAGGTTTTTGTGCATTACTTTTGTATCCTGCAACCTTACCAAATTCATTGATAGGTTCTTGTAGTTTTCTGGTGGCATCTTTTAGGTTTTCTATGTAGAGTAACATGTCATCTGCAAACAGTGACAGTTTTACTTCATTTCCAATTTGTATTCCTTTTGTTTCTTTTTCTTCTCTGATTGCTGTGGCTAGGACTTCCAAAACTATGTTGAATAATAGTGGCAAGAGTGGACATCCTTGTCTTGTTCTTGATCTTACAGGAAATGCTTTCAGTTTTTCACCATTGAGAATGATGTTTGCTGTGGGTTTGTCTTATATGGCCTTTATTTTGTTGAGGTAGGTTTCCTCTGTGCTCTCTTTTGGGAGAGTTTTTTTATCATAAATGGGTGTTGAATTTTGTCAAAAGCTTTTTCTGCATCTATTGAGATGATCATACAGTTTTCCTTCTTCAATTTGTTAATATGGTGTATCACATTGATTGATTTGCGTATATTGCAGAATCCTTGCATCCCTGGGATAAATCCCACTTGGTCATGGTATATGATCCTTTTAATGTGTTGTTGGATTCTGTTTGCTAGTATTTTGTTGAGGATTTCTGCATCTATATTCATTGGTGATATTGGTCTGTAATTTTCTTTTTTTGTAGTGTCTTTGTCTGGTTTGGGTATCAGGGTGATGGTGGCCTCATAGAATGATTTTAGGAGTGTTCCTTCCTCTGCAGTTTTTTGGAAGAGTTTTAGAAGGATGAGTGTTAGCTCTTCTCTAAATGTTTGATAGAATTCACCTGTGAAGCCATCTGGTCCTGGTATTTTGTTTGTTGGAAGATTTTTGATCACAGTTTCTATTTCATTACTTGTGATTGGTCTGTTCATATTTTCTGTTTCTTCCTGGTTCAGTCTTGGAAGGTTATACCTTTCTAAGAATAGGTCCATTTCTTCCAGGTTGTCCATTTCATTGGCATAGAGTTGCTTGTAGTAGTCTCTTAGGATGCTTTGTATATCTACAGTGTCTGTTGTAACTTCTCCTTTTTCATTTCTAATTTTATTGATTTGAGTCCTCTCCCTCTTTTTCTTGATGAGTCTGGCTAATCGTGTATCAATTTTGCTTATCTTCTCAAAGAAGCAGCTTTTAGTTTTATTGATCTTTGCTATTGTTTTCTTCGTTTCTATTCAATTATTTCTGCTCTGATCTTTATGATTTCCTTTCTTCTACTAACTTTGGCTTTTGTTTGTTCTTTCTCTAGTTCCTTTTGGTGTAAGGTTAGATTCTTTATTTGAGATTTTTCTTTTTTTTTGAGGTAGGCTTGTATTGCTATAAACTTCCCTATTAGAACTGCGTTTGCTGCATCCCATGGGTTTTGGATCATTGTGTTTTCGTTGTAATTTGTCTCTAGGTATTTTCTGATTTCCTCTTTGATTTCTTCAGTGATCTCTTGGTGATTTAGTAACATATTGTTTAGCCTCCATGTGTTTGTGTTTTGTATGGTTTTTTTCCTGCAGTTGATTTCTCATCTCATAGCGTTGTGGTCAGAAAAGATGCTTGATATGATTTCAATTTTCTTAAATTTACTGAGGCTTGATTAGTGACCCAGGGTGTGATCTGTCCTGGAGAATGTTCCGTGTGCACTTTAGAAGAAAGTGTGATCTGCTGTTTTTGGATGCAATGTCCTATAAATGTCAATTAAATCTGTCTGGTCTGTTGTGTCATTTAAAGCTTGTGTTTCCTTATTAATTTTCAGTTTGTATCATCTGTCCATTGGTGTAAGTGAGGTGTTAAAGTCCCCCAATATTATTGTGTTACTGTTGATTTCCTCTTTTATAGCTGTTAGCAGTTGCCTTATGTATTGAGGTGCTCCTATGTTGGGGTGCATATATATTTATAATTGTTCTATCTTCTTCTTGGTTTGATCCCTTGATCATTATGTAGTGTCCTTCCTTGTCTCTTGTAACAGTCTTTATTTTAAAGTCTATTTTGTCTGATCTGAGAATTGATGCTCCAGCTTTCTTTTGATTTCCATTTGCATGGAATATCTTTTTCCATCCCCTCACTCTCAGTCTGTATGTGTCCCTAGGTCTGAAGTGGGTCTCTTGTAGACAGGATATATATGGGTCTTTTTTTTTTATCCATTCAGCGAGCCTGTGCCTTTTGATTGGAGCATTTAATCCATTCACGTTTAAGGTAATTATTGATATGTATGTTCCTATTACCATTTTCTTAATTGTTATGGGTTTGTTTTTGTAAGTGCTTTTCTTCTTTTGTGTTTCCCACTTAGAGAAGTTCCTTTAGCATTTGTTGTAGAGCTGGTTTGGTGGTGCTGAATTCTCTTAGCTTTTGCTTGTCTATAAAGCTTTTGATTTCTCCATCTAATCTGAATGAGATTCTTGCTGGGTAGAGTAATCTTGGTTGTAGGTTCTTCCCTTTCATCACTTTAAATATATCATGACACTCCCTTCTGGCTTGTAGAGTTTCTTCTGAGAAATCAGCTATTAACCTTATGGGAGTTCCCTTGTATGTTATTTGTCATTCTTCCCTTGTTCCTTTCAATAATTTTTCTTTGTCTTTAGTTTTTGTCAGTTTGATTACCATGTGTCTCGGCGTGTTTCTCCTTGGGTTTACCCTGCCTGGGACTTTTTGCGCTTCCTGGACTTGGGTGGCTATTTCCTTTCCCACGTTAGGGAAGTTTTCGACTATCATCTCTTCAAATATTTTCTCGGGTCCTTTCTCTCTCTCTTCTCCTCCCGGGACCCCTATAATGCAAATGTTGTTGCGTTTAATGTTGTCCCAGAGGTCTCTTAGGCTGTCTTCATTTCTTTTCATTCTTTTTTCTTTAGTCTGTTCCACAGCAGTGAATTCCACCATTCTGTCTTCCAGGTCACTTATCCGTTCTTCTGCCTCAGTTATTCTGCTATTAATTCCTTCTAGTGTAGTTCTCATTTCAGTTATTGTATTGTTCATCTCTGTCTGTTTGTTCTTTAATTCTTCTAGGTGTTTTAATTTAATTCTTCTAATTCTTTGTTAAACATTTCTTGCATCTTCTCGATCTTTGCCTCCATTCTTTTTCCAAGGTCCTGGATCATCTTCACTGTCATTATTCTAAATTCTTTTTCTGGAAGGTTGCCCATCTCCATTTCATTTAGTTGTTTTTCTGGGGTTTTATCTTGTTCCTTCCTCTGGTACATAGCCCTCTGCCTTTTCATCTTGTCTGTCTTTCTGTGAATGTGGTTTATGTTCCACAGGCTGCAGGATTGTAGTTCTTCTTGCTTCTGCTGTCTGCCCTCTGGTGGATGAGGCTATCTAAGAGGCTTGTGCAGGCTTCCTGATGCGAGGGACTGGTGGTGGGTAGAGCTGTGTGTTGCTCTGGTGGGCAGAGCTCAGTAAAACTTTAATCCGCTTGTCTTCTGATGGGTGGGGCTGGGCTCCCTCCCTGTTGGTTGTTTTGCCTGAGGCGACCCAACACTGGAGCCTACCCGGGCTCTTTGGTGGGGCTAATGGCGGACTCTGGGAGGGCTCACGCCAAGGAGTACTTCCCAGAACTTCTGCTGCCAGTGTCCTTGTCCTCACGGTAAGACACAGCCACCCCCCGCCTCTGCAGGAGACCCTCCAACACTAGCAGGTAAGTATGGTTCAGTCTCCTATGGTATCACTGCTCCTTCCCCTGGGTCCCTATGTGCACACTGCATTGTGTGTGCCCTCCAAGAGTGGTGTCTCTGTTTCCCCCAGTCCTGTCGAAGTCCTGTCATCAAATCCCACTAGCCTTCAAAGTCTGATTCTCTAGGAATTCCTCCTCCCGTTGCCAGACAACCAGGTTGGGAAGCCTGACGTGGGGCTCAGAACCTTCACTCCAGTGGGTGGACTTCTGCAGTATAAGTGTTCTCCAGTTTATGAGTCACCCACCCAGCAGTTATGGGATTTGATTTTACTGTGATTGCGCCCCCCCATCTCATTGTGGCTTCTCCTTTGTCTTTGGATGTGGGGTGTATTTTTTGGTGAGTTCCAGTGTCTTCCTGTCGATGATTGTTCAGCAGTTAGTTGTGATTCCGGCGTTCTCGTAGGAGGGAGTGAGCGCACGTCCTTGTACTCTGCCATCTTCCTCACAACACCCTTGAACGAAAGCTCTGTCTTTATTCCTGTCTCATCGATCAGGAGACCATGCTATAAGGGTGAAGCATTTGAAAGTACTTGGATTTCTACTTCTGTTTCGTTAAAACACTTTAAAATGTTTAATTCTTTGACTGGTGTAGAATGTGAACTTTAAATTAATTTCCTTTCAATATGATACCATTCTGAAAATTCTGCCGAGGAAAACAAATTAACAAGCCCTTTTATTTATTTATAGCTTGGAAGACTGTCATGATTGGATTTCTAAAGCCATAAATTCTCAGGAAACTGATGGCCTCATCAATTCTGTGAGTTGTTAAAACGCATTGTGTGTGCTCTGGGTGTTTTCCTGGATTTGGATTTACAGTCTGATATTTAGTAATCTTAATTATCTCATGCTGTGCAAGGCCAGGTCATGTATCCTGCCTTCTTGGTAAACAGCAGTCCTCGCTGGCCCCATGAAGGGTGCCCCCCCCCCCAAATCCCTGTCTTTGTGAGGCTGGAGCTTGAGCTGCTTTGTGATGCTGGGTGTGGAGATGGTTTTCACTCTTCAGGCAGCACTGTTGAATCAATCCGTTTAAGTAGAGAGTATCAAGATGAAGGCAAAAGAGTGAGAGACATCAGTATTAAATCTATACATGGGATGGCCTGCTGTGATGATTAAACATACTCTCTGTGTTAATTGATTAATTATGGACATATCTGTGTCCACTTATGGACACACTTGCTGGTACTGTTGCTCCTTTGTGGTCATTTATCAGCATGGCCACCGAGAGCTCGGCAGGAGGCACATAAACCAAATAAAGTGAAAAACCTAACCTCTAGGTGGGGTCTTTACAAAAGCAAATTAAAGTATTATCCAGAGCAATGATCCTTGACTTTCACTCTGCTAATTTTTTCCCTAAAACACAGGAAAGTGTAGTTTACTCTTCCGTATTATGAACTGTTTGCATTTTTCTCCTCTTTTCCGGCAGGAGCTGGGGTCTCCGAGCAGGGCGGGCGACCCCCCACCAGAGGCCTGGCGTCCGTCGGCGGCCCCCCTGCGCCTCCGCTGCGTGGACACGTTCCGCGGGTACGTGGGCTCCCTGGTGACACGTGGGCACAGGTGGCCTCGGGTGGCACGTTCACAAGTCCACCCAGTTGCAGCGGGAGGCATTTCATGTGCCTTTTACTCTCTAGGCTAGAAAGGATTTCCTGCCCTAAAGAGAAATCAGCGGCCTCTCCTGACTTGAAACCTGTCACGAGAGCCAGGGTGACGTGTCCCTGGAGGGCAGTGGTGGGAGAGGCCGGAGCTGCCTCCCCTGGGGCCCAGGTGCTGCTGAGAAAGCCACTCGCACGTGTGAGCGGCTGCCCGAGGGCCCCGTGTCCGCTCAGCCCTGGACCGATGGGCCGGTGCCCCAGTCTGGAAACGGAACCCGGGGCAGCCCTCGGCCTCCTCCACCATTCGCACAGCAGCTCGGACATCAACTAATAGCAGATCCACAGAGTCCTGCAGTAAATTGTCATTTTCCAGTTCTGGGAAAAGAATGAAGGCCAGGACCAAACTCTGAAAATAGAGTCTAAGACTGTGTGGCTGAAAAGCAATGTCTAGGTGTCAGGCTTCTGTTTCTCCCACTGAGGCCTTTCAGACTCCAGTGATAACCTGATAACTCTGACCCAGCTTCCCGAGCTCTGAGTGCTCCTGTTGTGTATCCAAAGCCAGGCAGTAATAACAGTCATGATACTAATAATAACCACTGCTCACAGTTTTGCGTCCTCATGGTATATGCCAAGCACTGTTCCAGCTTGTCTTAATTTCTTTAATCTCTTAGCAATCCTATGAAGTATATACTTTTAATAATACACCTGCTTCACAGATAAAAAAATTGAGCCACAGAGGAGTAAGTTGGGCTCCAGAGTGCCCACAAATCACCCACTGACATACTAACGTTTTTTTGTCTTTTTTTGCGGTACGTGGGCCTCTCACCGCCGTGGCCTCTCCCGTTGCAGAGCACAGGCTCCGGATGCGCAGGCTCAGTGGCCATGGCTCATGGGCCCAGCCGCTCGGTGGCATGTGGGATCTTCCCGGACCGGGGCACGAACCCGTATCCCCTGCATCGGCAGGCGGACTCCCAACCACTGCGCCACCAGGGAAACCCCATACTAACGTTTTTATTCCCCATATTCTGAGAAATTAGCAGCAAACAACAACACATGCAGAATCTGTTTTATTGTCTTCCTCTTTCTTTCGGAGATGTTCACAGGTGGACGGGAGTTGACATTGATTAAGTGCTAACATGTTTCAAGCACCGTTGAGGTGCTGTGATGTACGTTACTCTCCATCGTGGTGCCCGTGGTCCCCGGGTCAGGGGTGTCCCTCCTCACAGAGAACTGACGAGGGGCTCGCCTGAGGTCCAGTGGCTCCTAAGAGAGAGGGACCCAGGGCTTGACCCTAAAGACTGTCCCCTCCCACTACACTTCTTTAACCTGAGACATCTAAGTAATTAGCACAAAGTGGCGTGATCGGGAATGTTTTGCACCATTTTCTAGTTACACAGTTCAGCGTTGGTGTGAGTTTTTCTTCAGACATCATGTTGGAAATGTTGGCAGAGAGGACTGTAGCGCGGGGTCCTAACCGTGATGGTTAGAAGTGCGAGTCTCCTGCTCTTTAAGTGTCTGCTTGTACCATGATGGCATCTGTGTCCTGCAGCCGGGCCACCCTTGTCACATGCCCAGGCCCTGAGAGCGCATCTTTGTGGCTTTGCAGGATCGCTCTCATCCTCATGGTCTTCGTGAACTACGGAGGCGGGAGATACTGGTACTTCAAGCACGCGAGCTGGAACGGTAAGACACCGCCGAGAGGTCGCCTTGGTGACGCGGGCCCTCTGAGAGCTGCGGGTAGGAGGGCTCCTTGGCGTCCCCCAGGGGTTCTGGAGGTGAGCCCCACAGAGGCCCCTTAGGTCATTCTGTCAGCCTTCAGTTCTGTTCTTCCTTTCATGTGCTCTGGCTCCGAGATGCTTTGCTGTCATCACGTTGTAAACGATCCTTGTCCTCTTCTAGGTGTGCCCTGTACCTCAGCCACATGGGCGTCCTGCCCTGAGACTCGTGGTTGTCCTGGGGATGCCGTGGAGCTGGGGGTGGTCTGAGTGGCGCTGAATAGTGGCTGTGAATCTGGCTGGGGGTTTGGTTTAGGGTGGGTTTTGAGTAAGATCTGCCTAAGATCATAGATTGTCCGCATACTTCTCTGTGGTGCTCCCACAGCAGGGGTGCTCTCAGCGCCCAGGCCGGCCCCTGGCTGCAGAGTCCAGGGAGCTCGGTGCTGCTTCACAAGGTTTTCCCAGGACTCGCCCCGTCAGTGTGAGATGGAAGCCGTCCTGGGTCAGGGAGCACCGACGTTCCAGGTCCTTTCCTCACTGCCGTGCTTGTGTTCTTCTGCAGGGCTGACGGTGGCTGACCTTGTGTTCCCGTGGTGAGTTGCAAATCCGCCATCGGCTCTTCGTAGCCCATCTGCAAAGTTTTGTTTTCAGCGGATGCTGAACCTTCCCAACACCAGCCTTGAGTTCCGGGCTGTGGGCCTGTGCTGCCCACAGGTGATGGCGTGATGAGGTCCTTCCAAAAGCCGGGTTCCTGAATCGTTCTGACACTTGGCCTCGTGCTTATTTAAGACACGTGAGAATAAAAGACTGCTGATTTCAGAGGGAACATTTTATTAGTGTGGATATGATGTACAAGATCCTGGAATCTCGTAGGAAATCATAAATTCTAAATATTCCACTAATCCTGAAAATAAATTTAAACATCTTAGTTCCTAAAAAGTATGCAGTATATCAGTATCAGGGAATTCTGATAAGTATGTAGCAGTTAAGGATAGTAATAAGTTACACTTTAATATAATAGTGGAGGACTTCCCTGGCGGTGCAGTGGTTAAGAACCTGCCTGCCAATGCAGGGGGCATGGGTTCAAGCCCTGGTCCAGGAAGATCCCACATGCCGCGGAACAACTGAGCCCGTGCACCACAACTACTGCGCCTGTGCTCTAGAGCCCATGACCCACAACTACTGAAGCCTGTGTGCCTAGAGCCCGTGCTCCACAACAAGAGAAGCCACTGCAATGAGAAACCCGCACACTGCAACGAAGAGTAGCCCCTGCTCGCCACAACTAGAGAAAGCCCGTGTGTAGCAACGAAGACCCAACAGCCAAAAATAAATAAACAAACAAATAAAATAAAATAATAGTGGAGTACCCCTCTCTGCCCGGAGCGTTCCCCTGCTGAGGGACTCTGGCCCCTGCACAACGTGGCTCTTGTGTCTTTGCTGAGATGTTTTGAGAGACTTGCCTCCATCATTTATAGGCAGGACCAGCCACTGGTTTGCGTCTTTGGTCCCCAGTGTTTCACTGCTAATGTGAACTCAGGTTTATCTGAGTGGGGGAGAGTTCCTTTTGTTTTAATTGACGTATAATTGATGTACAATATTATATAAGTTACAGGTGTACAATATAGGGATTCACAATTTTTAAAGGGTCCACTCCATTTATAGTTATTATAAAATATTGGTATTCCCTATGTTGTACAATACGTCCTTGTAGCTTATTTTATACCTAGTGGTTTGTCTGTCTTTGACGGAAGGCTTGTCCATGGAAGCTGCAGTCAGTCCCGAAGGATCTCCCCCTAAGACAGGACGAGAAGGTGCACAGTCCTTCCAGCCCAACATTCTGATTCTTCTCCACCACTAAGCCGGATGTGGTTTCAATCATCGGTTTCTTTCAAAAATCACCTGTTGCTTCTCTTATGTAGTAGCTTATAAAATACTAATGACACAGAGACAAAAAATGTTGAAAGTGGCCATCTAGTAATAGCTGTTATTTTTTTAGGTTTGTGTTTATTATGGGATCTTCGATCTTTCTGTCAATGACTTCCGTTCTGCAGCGGGGATGCTCAAAATTCAGATTGCTGGGGAAAATTGCGTGGAGGAGTTTCCTGTTAATCTCTATAGGAATCGTCATTGTGAACCCCAATTATTGCCTTGGTCCACGTAAGTATTTTTTCCCCTCTGTTAGAATGTATTCAGGTTGAAATAGGGAAACGATGTGTTAGAGTGTGAAAGAAATGCAGTTTCTCCATCTCATGTACCTGCAAAAAGAACAGTTACTAGAAAAGTATATCTAACGCTTGTATGACTTTGGGCATTATTATTATTACTATCTTGGAATTTTAGGCCTGGGAGGTGCCACCAAGTCCACTCAAACCCTTCCGTACAAAGGAAGACCCCGGGGCCGGGAGAGTGAGGTGCTGTGTCCGTGTGTAGTGAAGGTCAGAGCAGGGGCCAGACCAGGCCACGGGTTCTCAGAGCCGCCCTCCTGCCGCTTTGGTTGCATCAGCTTTCACAGTAAGGCTGTTGTTCAAGGGTCCACCTCGCCATCACCTGAATGCCCCCGGGCTGCGGGAAAGGTATGATATCTCTGTCACTGAGTGGCGTGAGAGGGACAGGAAAGCTGAGGGGAGGATGTGAGCCCTGTTCTGGGGACCAGTGTCGGAACCGGGGAAGGCAGCGGCCACCGTCCTCAAGGGGCTTACGGTGTCATTAGCAGAAAGAAGACGTCCTTATCCAGGCAGGTGCCAGGTGAACCCCTCAGGCAAGAAGCACTAAGGCTTCAGGCGACGGGAGGAGGTGGGGTGCTAAGGGAGGGTGTCGCAGAAAAGTCCATTCGATGGATCACCCGACAGAGGGCCACTGCTCCCAGGAGGACACACTGCGGGGGTCCTTGCAGGGTTACCCTCGGGTAATGATACAGTCACGTAGCCTGCAAGGCAGGGACAGTCTGCGGCCTGCGCTGGGTCTGCAGGTTCCTGCTGGATGTGAGTTGAGTCCACACTCCTGATGGGAAAGGCCGGGGCGGGGCGGGGCAGGGCTTCAGGGCCGAGTGCGTCTGCGCTTTATCTCCACACCGAGCCAGACCCTTGCTCTTAGCCCAGCTTCACTGCCGTGTGTGAGCCAGGCCCTTGACCACGTGTGTTTCCATCTCCAGGAGCTTAACTTCCTCAGGTGCAATGGAAATCTGTCTCCCCCCTCAGGAAACAGTGGTGTTGTCTTGGGGTGAAGTGAGCAGTGCTGGCTGACACCCCCGTACCCTGTGCATCCCGCAGTGTCCTGGGAGAAGGCGCGCATCCCCGGCGTGCTCCAGCGGCTCGGGGGCACCTACTTCGTGGTCGCCGTGTTGGAGCTGCTCTTTGCCAAGCCCGTGCCTGAGATCTGCACCTCGGTGAGAAACCCTGCATTAAAAAAGGGGGAGAGGTCCCTGTTTAGGTGCTAGAACTTTCTTTAGTTTGGAGTGCAGTACCAGAGATTACAAGACTCTTTAACTCAGTCAAACACATTCTTTTTTCTCTTTAATTAGTTATTTTTATTTAGTCTTTATATCAATCTTTTTTTTTTATTGTGGTAAAAAACACATAACATGAGGTCTACCCTCTTAACACATATTTCAGTTTCCATTAACCAAATGAATGTGATGGCATTAAATAACATCACCATCTTCTAGTTGGCTGGTCCAGCCTCTTGGGAGAATTACTGCCAGTTTTTCAATTTCCTGGTGGTAAAGATACATAAAAACCTCACAGAACATTTCAGTGTCTATACACGCGCTGCAGGGAGGTTCGACTTGGGCCGTGCCAAGGTCGGTCCAGGAGATGACATTTCCGCCCTGGGCCGCTTCCTGTTTCTTCTTTGTAAGAAGTACGTGAGCATCTCACCTCTTTTGTAATTTCTTTCTGTCTTATTATAAATTGCTGAGTTGAGTTTACTCAGATGACAACTATTTTTTGTCCCCCAACGGAAGTAAAACTTCAGGTGGAAATGTTTAAATTCTTCCATTTGGGGTCCTACTTCACAGTAAGTTAATAAAGCTGTACTTGTTGTCCATCTCCTTCCTGTGTGGGTAACTAGCAAATTCATCACTGAATCCCAGGTTCTCTTGGTTTTTCCTGTAACGATCCCTCGGTTTTACGTGCTTGGAGCGCACTTACACTTCACGCCTTCACACCGCGCCCCCCGACCCCCGCTGGCGCACCCATGCCCTCTGCTGTAGTTTACGGAAGGCACGCAGGGGCTCCACGTGCACATGTGAACCTGACCTTGCTGGCTGTGGGGGACCGGAGGGTCTGCGAGGCTCGTCCAGGTCCCACAGTGGAGCCCAGGGCTGGGGGGACACCAGGAGTGGGGGGCTGCACCTCTCCTTCCCTCAACCAGAAGAGCTCCAAAAGCTTAAATGTTATTTTCCTTTTTAAAAATATAGCTGTATTTCTTTTAATTTCATTTCATTTATTTATTTTTGGCTGTGTTGGGTCTTTGTTGGTGCGCGGGCTTTCTCTAGTTGCAGCGAGTGGGGGCTACTCTTCGTTGCTGCACGCGGGCTTCTCATTGTGGTGGCTTCTCTTGTTGCGGAGCACGGGCTCTAGGTGCGTGGGCTTCAGTAGTTGTGGCTCGCGGGCTCTAGAGCGCAGGCTCAGTAGTTGGGGCGCACGGGCTTAGTTGCAGCACGGCATGTAGGATTTTCCCGGACCAGGGCTCGAACCCGTGTCCCCTGCATTGGCAGGCTGATTCTTAACCACTGCGCCACCAGGGAAGTCCCTTTATTTCTTTTTAAAATAATAGCTTTATTGAGATATAATTCACATACCATAAAGCTTACACATTTGAGGCATAAAACTGAGGGATATTTAGTATATTCACAGAGTCGTGCAGTCATCACCACTGTCTAATTCTAGAACAATTTCTTTATCCCCCAAAACACCCTGTCCTCACTACCAGCCACTCTCCAGCCCCAGGTCCCCCCAGCCCTAGGCAGCCCCTAATCTACTCTCTGTCTGTAGATCTGCCTGTTCTGGGCATGTCATAGAAATGAATTATAGAATATGTGGCTTTTTGTGTCTGGCCTCTTTCATTCAGCAGAATATTTTTTGAGGTTTATCCACGTTATACCATCAGTACTTGATTCCTTTTTACTTCTGAATAATATTCCATTGTATGAATTTACCACATTTTGTCTCCAGTCATCAGGTGATGGATATTTGACTTGTTTCCACTTTCTGGCTATTACGCATTAATGATTCTATGTCCATTTGTGTACAGGTTTTTGTACGAACATCTCTTTTCAGACCTCTTGGATATAGGAGTGGAATTGTCCACTGATTTCTTCTTAACTGGCCTTTTACTGTGCTATCTCATAGAGATGAAGCATCTGGACCACATACCACATATGGAATAAACACGCGTCTATTTTGTGTTACTACCATAAAGGCCAAGAGGAGCGTTACAGAGAATTTTCTGAGAACATGTACTGCACTGTGTGTTGTTTCCCATTCCACTTGCGTTTAGTTCACGTTTTTTATGCCCTGCCCCTGCAGGAGAGAAGCTGCTTTTCTCTGCTGGACGTCACATCCAGCTGGCCCCAGTGGCTCTTCATCCTGATGCTGGAAGGCGTTTGGCTGGCCTTGACCTTCTTCTTACCTGTTCCAGGATGCCCTACGTGAGCCAGCCCTGCGGGAACCCCCTTTTTGCCAAGTCCGAGCCCCTGGGTTACAGCTGTCGGGTTTCCCACATTGGGACCTCCCTTCCTCTCTCTCTTCTCCCCTTGTGTGGGAGGGCGTTTGGGCACGTGTCCAGAGGCCTGTCTCCATGAGGTTTTCCAGGGTCAGTGGGACGGACGTTGGGCCCCCGCCTTACCCCTCGGGCAGCCGTCGAGTCAGGGGCCCCGCAGTGGACGTGCATGGCGCCCTGGGGTCGTCAGGCTGGTGGGTGTTTGCGGCTCTTTGTGGGCACGCACGTCACCAGTGTACATCCCCCCGCTCCTAAGTCTGGTGGGTGAAGTGCATGTTCTCGCTTCCCCAGCGGCTATCTGGGCCCCGGGGGCCTCGGAGATTGGGGCAAGTATCCGAATTGCACGGGAGGCGCTGCCGGCTACATTGACCGCCTGCTCCTGGGAGACCATCACCTTTACCAGCATCCTTCCTCGGCTGTGAGTGAGCCCGGCTCCGACTTGGAACCGGACGCTGAGGGGGAGGAAGGGAAAGAACCAACTCCGAACTGTGTCCGTGAAACAGACTCGGGTGGAAGGAAGTTTTATTCGAGAAGTTGGCTGACTTTACAGACTTCAGTTTAATGTTGGTTGTGGGCGGCGTGTAGACGTTTCTTTGGCTGTTAAAGTGAGACTGCCTGGTGTCAGGTGTGCAGCAAGGTGCTTTCTTGTACATCTCAGGTATGGGGACAGCTTCCCGTGAGGGAGGTCTGTCAGGCAGTGCTTTTGGGATCAGCACGTGTGGGGCTGGAGGAAGCAGGACGGGGCAGTGGGGACAGCCACACGCAGGCCCCCGCTGGTCTCCTGGGGGCTGGGGCGGCCCCTCAGGGTTGTTCTCAGTGGGGTGAGGGACCAGGCCCTAGACATCCCTGGTGAGATGTGATGGCCTGGCCAGGGGGCGACTCCTGAGGGACAGCTCTCTTCAGGGACAAATCCAGAAGCTGCTGAGAGCTTTGGGCCATGAATACGTCTAGCAGCCGGGGGAGTGGATGCTTTAGTTGCAAAAGGGGTGGGATGGGCAGGCGGGGGCCAGATAGCTGGGCGGTGCCTTCCAGCACCCACTGCAATGACTGGTTCCAAATTTCTGCTGTTTCTACAATAATGATTTCTTTTATAATGAAATAATACAAAGGTATTTTTCTTATCGTTATTTGCCTTAAAAGAAGAAAGGAAGCTGTCGATGTTACAGTAGGGTTGGCCGCAAAGAGTAAACCTGAAAATTAGAAGGTGTCATGTGTGGTGTTTGAAGCTGGTTAGGGACGTGTAGTGTCACAGCCACAGGGTCTCCCGTGTGGGGAGAGTGCCACATGCCAGAGTGTCACATGCCACACACTTTCTTGGCCAGAAGTATTCTGCCCGTCATCCCCATAAGTTAGCAGTGAATTTCTGCAGCAAAACCAAAAATGTTGAATACTGGGGTGTATCCAAGTTTGCATTTTGTCTATGAGTTGTTGTGTGCTTTTTGTGATCCTTGGGTGAGTCCCGCCTTCTTGTCCTGCCCTGTCAGGTGCTTTATCACACCGAGGTGGCCTACGACCCAGAAGGCATCCTGGGGACCATCAACTCCATCGTGATGGCGTTTTTAGGAGTTCAGGTATTTGTTCATTTCATGAGAATGCGTGTTCCTGATAGTTCGTGATTATTGATTCATTACTAATCCAAAAACCATTTGATTAAAATAAGTAACTGGAAGCACATCTTCTGTGTTTCAGACCTAATAAATTCTGTTTATATTTGACAGGTTGTCAAAACCAGAGGTTGCTAAAATTTAGCACTTTCGAATAATTAGGTATAATTCCTATATTCTCCAAAGAAGTTATTCATATGGCTCATCTCGGTAGTGGGTGCACAGCAGCCCCTGGCTGAGAGGGGTCCCTGCTGGGCTGGCAGTCTTTGGAAGGTCACCTGTCACCTTATGTGTACAGTTGACACAGTTTCAGGTTATGCCTATTTTATGCCAGAGTCAGTACAGGTTGTTCTTGGTTTCTCTCACATGCAGTTTTGTTAGGATTCTGAGCAGTCTAGATTTTCCTTGCTGAAATTCTCCTTACTGGTGTTTGAAACTGTTATTTGAGGGGAGATGACGGGGAGGAGAAAGACCAGGTCCAGCCTCCTGGGGGGGCCTCTGCAACGGTAAAAATGCTCCGCGTGTGCTGTCCATGTGGCCACTGAGTCCTCAGACGTGGCTGGTCTGACGGAGGAACTGGATTTTAATTTTATGTCATTTAAATTTAAACTGAAATTGTCACAGGTGGCCAGTGGCTCCCACGTGGGACAGTGCAGGTGTACAGCATATACATTTTGGCGATTAAATAATTTCCTGTTTAGAGCTACTGCCTTTCTCTCTGCAGCACTTTAGAGTTCACATTGGGTGCTTTTATTCATAAATGCATTTAATCCGCCATATGCTCTCCAGGTAAATCTGCGCCTGCAGGAGCAGCCGAGGGTGGGTGGTGAGGAGTACAGATCGGCGCCGGTGCGTGGACTTGATCCTGCTTACTAACTGGGTCATCCCAGGAGGGTTACTGCACCCTCTGTGACTCAGTGGCACCTAAATAAGTAGTCGCACCTAAATCAGTTAATTCACATAAGGTTCTAAGACTGGGACATTCATAAATTTTAGGTATTATAAGTTATTATGAACACTTTCTCTGATGTTTTCAGAAATTAATTCCTAATTTGCAGGGGGGCGGGGCTATGCAAAGTCCAGAGTTTTCTGTGTTTAAAGTGTTTCCCTGTCTCTGCGTCCATGCTGTTTTGTCCCTCTTCTGTACCCCTGCCAGGCTGGGCCATCTAGCAGGCCAGCCTGAGCTGGTCCCGTGTCACTTTGGCGGGGAAGAGTGACTTTCCTTGGGTCCCATCACCTGTGGGAGAAAGCTCGTGCCTACCTGCTCCCACCTTCCCACCTCTGCCCACCCCCGGCCTTTCTGAATTACCTGCAGCACCTCGGGGAGGCTGTGCGTTTTCACACACTCCTGTGCATGCTGTTCCTTCCTGCCCAGACACTGTTCCAGCTTTGAGCTCATATCCTCAGCCTGGCGGTACCTCCTCTGCACATCCCCTTCCCTCCCTCCTTCCCTCCCTCCCTCCCTCCCTCCCCAGTGGTCCCTGTGCCTCTAGGCCTCCACGAGCCAAGGGCAGGGGTACCGTGCATCCCCTTGTAACCCCAGTGCCTGCAGGTGAGTCTGCCTGTCGAGAGGTTAGGACAGTGGATGAGTACGAAATAAGAACACATCGTAGGCGATTCTCTTGGTCATACCGTGCGTTTTTCTTCCCCAGGCAGGGAAAATACTCCTGTATTACAAGGATCAGACCAAAGGCATCCTGATCAGATTCGCTGCCTGGGGTTGTTTTCTTGTAAGTAGCGGACGGTCCTCACTGAAATTCCTTCTCTTCACACATACACATTTCAAAGACATCAAATGTTGAGTGACCGGCCGTGGGGTAGACAGCGGTTGTCACTTCGCATCAGTAACATTCTTCACTTGAATATCAGAGAGGAAACGTCTCGACACCTAAGCTCTCAGGTTGATTGTCTTAGGAGAATGTCTTTATAAATAAGTCAGTGAAGATATGAGGAAATGGAGCGGAGGTGTGGGTTCTGGTGGGGACCTTTGCCAGAAGGACCAGGCCAATGATAACAGGTTCACTGGGGGCAAAAGATAAGCTTGGCTGTTCCTTTCACCCCTGACCTGGCAGTCCTGTTTCCTCCACAGATTCACTCCAGCTGATCAGTTCGTTTACCTTCAACTCAGAGTAATGCTGAAAAGAGGTTTTTGGAGGACATTTTTAGTTACACATCTTAAAAATGTTTTTCCAGTTAAAAGAATAAAACGGAGGGCGCAGTTTTCAGCCTTCCCTAAGCAATTAAGTCACTCCTGTTTTTCAGTTTTGAACCACAATTGTTTCTTGAGATGATGTAAAAAACTTTAACATCTTTCTCCCCGCTTCTAGGGGTTTATTTCTGTTGCTTTGACAAAGGCTTCCGAAAATGAAGGCTTTATTCCAGTAAACAAAAACCTCTGGTAGGTACAGAAAGCCTGTCGTTTTCACATCTGGTCGGGCTGGCGTTGGATGTGCTCTCTGGAGCCCTGAGACACCCGCTGTCCCCCAGGTCCGTCTCCTATGTCACCACGCTGAGCTCCTTTGCCTTCTTCATCCTGCTGGTCCTGTACCCCGTTGTGGACGTGAAGGGGCTGTGGACGGGAACCCCGTTCTTCTACCCTGGTGAGTCCCCCCACCAACCGGCCCCAGGCCTCGTGGAGGAGGGGACCCAGCGGACGGGCCAGAGGCCGTGGGTGCCAGGTGTGTCCCAGGTGCCGGCCGAGGGGGTCCGAGGGGGTCCATGCAGGGCGTCGCTGGGCCTCTCCCCGAGCAGTGTCACCCCGTTTTACCATTTAGGTTGTGGGATCATCAATGCACCCCTCAGGCCGCTTCAGGCACGTCATCCAGTCCCTCGAGCTCCACAAACAGGGCCGTGCTTTCTCATGTAAACCCCCTGCCCTGCAGGCGGTGCCTAAGAGACACCACGCGGAGATGCACGGGTTCTGCCCGAGACTAGAGACAGCAGGTGACTTCAGTGACTCGTTTCAGCCCCGAGTCCAGTGACAGTTACGCTCGTTGGTCCTCAAGTTTTCTGTGTAGAGAATATAAATTAATAATTCTGGGCTTCCCTGGTGGCGCAGTGGTTGAGAGTCCGCCTGCCGATGCAGGGGACACGGGTTCGTGCCCCGGTCCGGGAAGATCCCACGTGCCGCGGAGCGGCTGGGCCCGTGAGCCGTGGCCGCTGAGCCTGCGCGTCCGGAGCCTGTGCTCCGCAACGGGAGAGGCCACAAGAGTGAGAGGCCCGCGTACCGCAAAAAAAAATAAATTAAAAATAAATTAATTAATTAATAAATGAATAATTCTGGCTTTCCTTTCAAATTTGGTATTCCAGAATTACACTTACCAAAGGAATGTTTTCTAATAATTTTTGGATAAGGTTTACACTCAAATCTCTAAGATTCGCATCACTTATTTTTTGGCGTAGCCAATAACAAGTGGGCGCTTTTTCTTTTTTCACTGAACTAAAGGCAAATTTCAAGAGTTAAGTCGATAACCAGCTGTGTTTCCCCAGGAATGAACTCAATCTTGGTGTACGTGGGCCACGAGGTCTTCGCCAGCTACTTCCCCTTCCAGTGGAGGCTGGGGGACAACCAGTCACACAAGGAACATCTCGTTCAGAACATAGTTGCCACTGCGCTCTGGGTGCTCATCGCTTACGTTCTCTATAAGAAGAAGGTGTTTTGGAAGATCTGAGGCCCCAGCTGAGACGTGTTGCTGGCAGATGACAGGGCCCGGGGCATCATGAAAAAGAGCCATTCGTTATAAAACTGCGTATTTCCAGGTTATTGGGGGAGATGCGGACGTGCTCAGTCTGGTTGATTATCGGACGTGGCTCATCCGACTCTGTGTACGTGAGCCTCAGACATCTGAAACGTAATTGTCTTTTCTCTCCATCTTCTGTAGAAATGGATGCCTTTGCAGCTTCATTCTAAGGATTTCTCCTTTAACTTTTCACAAGGGAGTTAACCAGGCCATTTTGCTTCTGTGACCACCTAAGGTCTGACCTTACTGATCCTCTTTCCTGCAGACTGTCTTTCTGTGCTGGTCCACGCCGACCAAGATACCACCATTTCTGTTGTGTCTGACTGTGAACATAGTCTAATATATTTCAGTTACGTACAGTTTAGTATTTCAAGAAACTCCAAGTAATCTCCTTTCAGATCTGTAAGGAACTGGTGGGTCCAAAAAAATGCCTTTCTCTCAGAAGCCATTTTCTCCTTTTCCTCACCTGAAAAACAAGTGAAACTGTAGATGTGTTATTCCCAGCCACCCTTGCATATACCTGTCTCTCTACCCACCCACCTCCTGCCTGTCTGTCTTTCTGTCTGTGTGTCTGGGTGGTAGCTGGTCCCCCAGGCCATCCTCTGTCTCTAGGAAGAGAGAGTAGCTCAAGGTCTCGGCCGGGCTCCTGCTGTGGCGCCCTTGCCGGGTCAGACGCGAGGCAGGTCCCCTCACAACGAGGGACACGGTGCTGTCCGCTCAGCTCCCCTCCAGCCCTGAGCCCCAGTGGGGTGGGAGACATCGGTGGCACTTCTGAAATCCTTAGAAAAATAATTTTGTTACAGAAAACTCTTCAAAATAAATGAGAAGTTTAAAAAACTCTCATCAGAGTAACTCTTTTCAGAATGACCCTCCACAGTGGAGGCAGCTTTCCTGCTTGGAATCACCAAGCTGAAGAATTGTTTCTCAGGAGTGAAGGAGGAGACCACAGAGGAACGGCACTCCCGTTCTGCAGCGTCCTACTTGGGGCTTTTCTGTGAGAATTCCACGTGGAAGGAAGATGTGGCAATAGGTTGTACTTCGGAGCATCCTTGCGTGGTGCGCCGGGGTCACTTCGACCTGTCCCCTGATGTCAGCTATCACCCTGCATGGATAGTGAGTTTCCAGCTACCCCGTCTCTACCCGAACTCTCATCCCAACTTGTACCTGTCCACCTGGGTGTCTGCCAGCATTCAGGCTCCCCCCTCCACACTCTGTTCTCGAACACAAGCCTTTCCGGCTTGGATGGTCCCAGCTCTGCGGACAGGTGACCCTCTGTCTCTCAGATAAAACTGTCTTTCACCCGCTTTACCTCCTCTCTCCCCCTTTCCCACGTTCAGTCATTGCCAAGTTGTCTCAGGTCTCACGGTCACTGCCTGTTACTCTTGCCCAGATGCCAAGAGGAATCATTTTTCAACCGGCCTCCTTCCCTCGGTCCCTCCTTCTGTAAAGTCACTGTCCACTGCCCCAGATTACACTTCCTAAACAGAGCTTGACTCACACCACCTCCTTATAAGCACGTGCACTGAAGTTGGAACAGCTTTGCTGGCAGGTAGAGCTGACCTCCGCTGAGCCCAGCACACCTTCTCAGCTCCCTACCAGCCCCCTGGACCCAGCCTGCTACTTGCAGCCCCGTCAGCTGCCTCCTGCCCCCCAGTTTGATTAGTCCCCTTAATTTTCTCCCATCGACCCTTGACCTATCACATTTGCTCCCTGCTTCTAAGGCACCTTCTCTAATCTCTTAGTCTTGTCCCTAAGTAATATTTTCTTCCTCTGGGTTCACGTAATATCTGATGGGGCTCAATCTCGTGGCACTTGTTGCTCTCTGCCTTGTATGACAGTGACTTGGGTACACGACCAGTTTCCCACGCTGACCTGTGAGCTTGTGGAGGATAAGGCACATTCTTCATGCGCGGCACAGTGGCCCGTGCAGAGCAGGCGCTAAATAAACATGAAAGCAAAATGGGGTGGTGGGTTTGCTTTTCATAGGTAAAATTTCACGTGTATCTGGAGCTAATGTGTGTGTGTGCACGCGCATGCGCGTGGGGAGAGCTGTCATCTTTGAGGAAACCCCTCTCTTGCGGCGCGCCTTTGTGGGTGGTCATGGCTATGTCATCCCGAATCTCAGCAGGTAAGGCTGAGCTGGGCCTCTCCAGAAGCAGTTTTCCAGTCGGGGTGTCCATCGGTTAGGATGTCTTGAGCTGGACGGAGCAGGAACTCCCCATCCAGCTGGGTTATAAGGAGAGCATTGCACATAAGTGGTCCCACGGCGGGTGGGCTCCTGCTCAGCCAGGTCGCCTCACAGCCGAGGTGCCCACCCCGTTGCCATCACGACACACACACGTGCTTGGCCAGCACCACGAGGGAGGGAGCGGGTATCCCCTCTGCCTCATAACGTTATTGGCTGGAAAACGCTCCCCAAACTGTGCAAAACCAGCAGTGACAAGGGAGCTTGGGCTGGCCTGGCCCGGGGCTGAGTGGGGACAGCTGGCACCTCCCTGGGGAGGGCAGGGAGTGTGCGGGGTGAGTGGTGGAGTGGGACATGGCGGTGGGGACAACCCTGTGCAGCGGTGGCTGCAGAAAACCCATGTGACAGTGCGTCCTGTGGGGAAGTTGGGTGGAGTCCTTGGGTAACAGCAGAAAGTACTGTCCTCGAGTGGGGATGTAATAATTTGACATTGTTTATTCATTTTTTGCACTTATATTCCTAATTCCGCTTTATAATTAGGTGAATAAACTGCTGCTCTTACACTTTACCTCACTTCATTCTGGCCCATAAAGGGCCTCTTTGACAAATGCATAATAATACGGTTTGTATCAGATGGTATCAGCTTAAATGAAAGTCAACATACTAGTTTTTGTTTTTCCTTTAATGTAGTCCTGTTTTCCAAATAACTGGGGGCGACAAATGGACTTTGAGAAATTTTCTCAACAAATCAAACTGCCTTTCAGAAAGAGATTTCCATCAGCTGTAAAACACTAGGGGTAGATCTTTAAAAATCCTAAGCAGTACGCTGTAGCAGCCATGGCCCTATGAACAATGCAGCTTCTGAGGTTTTAAACACACCTTTTGTTTAAACTTTGAAATTAGGCGGGGAAACGCGTCGCCAGTGGTTGTCTTCAGCTGCATATCTGTGTAATCTGTTTTCACTGGTGTAGCAAGCCACCATTCTTCTCCCGGTAATCAGTTTTCGTTGGGCATTAGTTCCAAAACATTGTTTTTCTTCAGGCTACATGCCTTTCCAATTTCAAAGTTGATAGAAATGCTAGATGTTTGCGTCATGTCATAAGATGCTCCAGACCCTGTAACCCCCTTATCTAATTACGTATGTGCAAACACTGTGCCAGATACAAGATGCCAGCATCCCGCTAGCTTCTCTTTGCAGAAGCCATCCCAAACGCAGCTGTAAGGACAGCTGGGCTCACTCCCCGCAGGGCCGAGCCCACGGCTTCCCACGGTGTCCATTACCATCTCGGGTCTGGTGGGATTCTGTCCTGACTGCTGGATTTTCTCTACAGAGGTCGGTTCTTTTTCTGATTTTCCCACTTTTCATGGCTGTTCGTTCTTGCATTTTATCTTATTAGAGGTCACACCCTTCCACTTCGATAAATAAAGAGTTTTTCTTCTATTTGATTAACTCTGTATGTCATTTGGCTTGTAAAGTGGTACCTCCATCCAAATCCTGCCTGTTACAGCTCTGCCCAGGAGACGGCTCACACCAGTTTAACACATCACAGGCAAAGCCGGCCCTTGTCAAGGATGAACAAAGCCAGAGGCTGCTAAAGCGGTGAGGGCAATGGAAAAAGGGTCCAGCGTGATCGGAACTAGCTTCCTGAAACAAAAGGCTGGAGTTTGAAAGGCTGACTGGCTTTGGAAAGGCACTGGGAGCTGGGACGGGATTGGTCCACGTGACTGGGCCACCTGGGTTTGTTCACTGGCGCTTTTACGGAGGAGAAACAAACTTCTATCCTTATGGCAGGAGGCGGTGGTGCCACATGAAGCAAGGTACCCACGGAATTAGTCCCCATCCTCCCCGGATGTTTACATTTCAGAGAGAGCTCCTGGAGGAAACAGTTCTGGGGCGCAGTCTCGCGTCTCAGAGAACAGAGGGAGGGTTGAGCCCTGCAAGCTTTCTACAGGAGCAAAGAGTAAATTCTGGCGGTGGCAGCTTTCTCAGGCAGACGTTTTAAGGGTGCTGGGGTCATCCCGGGACACTCCTTCAGCTGCTGGAAGGCGGCTGCCCTTTGGTTGAGTCTCTCAGTGCAGGGCTTGGACGGACCCTCCTGTGCCAGTGGTGCAAGCCCTTCCTCATCTGCACACTTGGTCTGAGTTTCCATTCTCTCCTGTGGCCCTTCTCCTGCAACTCTGCACAGCAACGCACCACCGAATTAAAAAAAAAAAAAAAAAGATGATTGGTTCCTTTTTATCTGGTCCCTACACATGTGGGTGTGAGACAGTCTTGTTTTGCTGTGTGCCGCCCCCCAGATGCCGATCTGAGGAGGGGTTATGAAACCAAAAGGTGCCAGAGTGTTTACTTTGAAAGTTGCTATGGGCAACGCACGCCATGTTTGTAAAAACAACAGGATGGTTTAATATTTGTAATCCACTCATATCACAGTGATAAGCACTTTAAAATGAGCTTGTTGAAATATTTTCTGAAACCGGATGTCTATTCCTTAAACCACTTTATTGATCTAATTTTATTTTTTTAAATTTTATTGAAGTCTAGTTGATTTACAATGTCGTGTTAGTTTCAGGTGTACAGCACAGTGATCCAGTTATATAATTCTTTTTCAGATTCTTTTCCCTTAGGTTATTACAAAATATTGAGTATAGTTCCCTGTGCTATACAGTAGGTCCTTGTTGACTATCTGTTTCACATATAGGATGTATATATGTTAATCCCAAACTCCTAATTTATCCCTCCCGCTTCCTTTCCCCTTTGGTAGCCATAAGTTTTTTCTGTCTATGGGTCTATTTCTGTTTTGTAGATGATTCATTTGTATCTTTTATTTTTTAGACTCCACATATAAGTGATATCATATGATATTTCTCTTTCTCTGTCTGACTTATTTCACTTAGTATGATAATCTCTAGGTCCTGTTGCTGAAAATGGCATTATTTCATTCTTTTCTATGGCTGGTACATTTTATATATGTACCACATCTTCTTTATCCATTCCTCTGTCGATGGACGCTTAGGTTGCTTCTAGGTCTTGACTATCGTGCATAGTGCTGCTATGAAATTTGGTGTGCATGTAACTTTTCAAATTATGGTTTTCTCCGGATATATGCCCAGTAATGGGATTGCTGGATCATATGGTTGTTCTATTTTTAGTTTTTTAAGAAACTTCCATACCGTTCTCCACAGTAGCTGCACCAATTTACATTCCCACCAACAGTGCAAGAGGGTTCCCTTTTCTCCACACCCTCTCTAGCATTTATTATTTGTAGACTTTTCGATGATGGCCATTCTGACTGGTGTGAGGTGATACCTCCGTGTAGTTTTGATTTGCATTCTCTAATAATTAGTGATATTGAGCATTTTTTCATGTGCCTTTTGGCCATCGGTATGTCTTCTTTGGAGAAATGTCTATTTCGGTCTTCTGCGCATTTTTTGGACTGAGTCATTTGGTTTTTTGATATTCAGTTGTATGAGCTGTCTGTATCTTTTGGACATTAATCCCTTGTCAGTTGTATTGTTTGCAAATATTTTCTCCCATTTTTTGGGTTGTCTTTCATCTTGTCTCTGGTTTCCTTTGCTGTGCAAAAGCTTTTAAGTTTAATTAGGTCTCATTCATTGATTTTTGTTTTTATTTCCATTACTCTAGGAGATGGATCCAAAAAGATATTGCTGTGATTTATGTCAAATAGTGTTCGGCCTACATTTTCCTATAGCAGTTTTATACTATCCAGTCTTACATTTAGGTCTTTAATCCATTTGAGTTTATTTTTGTATATGATGTTAGAGAATGTTCTAATTTCTTTCTTTTACATGTAGCTGTCCAGTTTTCCCAGCACCACTTATTGAAGAGACTCTCTTTTCTCCATTGCATGCTCTTACCTCCTTTGTTATGATTAATTGACCATAGGTGCATGGACTTATTTCTCGGCTTCCTATCCTGTTCCACTGAACTATGTGTCTATTTTTGTGCCAGTACCATACTGTTTTCATGACAGTAGCTTTGTAGTAGTGTGAAGTCAGGAAGCCTGATTCCTCCAGCTATGTTTTTCTTTCTCATGATTGCTTTGGCTTATTCACGGTCTTTTGTGTTTCCATACAAATTAATTTCTGTTGTTGTTCTAGTTCTGTGAAAAATGCCATTGGTAATATGGTAGGGATTGCACTGAGTCTGTAGATTGCCTTGGGCAGTATGGTCATTTTAACAATATTAATTCTTTCAATCCAAGAACATGGTATATCTAACCATCTGTTTTTTCATCTTCAGTTTCTTTTATCAGCGTCTTATAGTTTTCAAAGTAAAGGTCTTTTGCCTCCTTATGCAGATTTATTCCTAGGTATTTTATTCTTTTTGATGTGATGGTAAATGGGATTGTTTCCTTAATTTCTCTTTCTGATCTTTCATTGTTAGTGTATAGAAATGCAGTGGATTTTGGTGTATTAATTTTGTATCCTGCAACTTTACTGAATTCATTGATGAGCTCTAGTAGTTTTCTGGTGGCATCTTTAGGATTTTCTATGTATAGTATCATGTCATCTGCAAACAGTGAGTTTTACTTCTTCCTTTCCAATTTGAATTCCTTTAATTTGTTTTTCTTCTCTGATGGCTGTGGTTAGGACTTCCAAAATTATGTTGGATAAAAGCAGTGAGGAATTCCCTGGCAGTCCAGTGGTTAGGACTTGGCATTTTCACTGCTGTGGCCCTGGGTTCAGTCCCTGGTCAGGAAACTAAGATCCTGCAAGCAGTGTGGCATGGCCAAAAAAAAAAAAAAAGTGGGAAGAACACAGCAAGGAGGCAGCTGTCTGCAAGCTAGGAAGGGTGCTTTCACTGGAGACTAATCAGCCGGCATCTTGACCTTGGACTTCCCAGCCTTCAGAACTCAGTGAACAGAGAAGGTGGGCTGTGTCGTGCCTTCAGACCTGGATCAAGATGTGGATCGAGGAAAACCTTCTGCTCTGTGAGGAAGAAGCCCAGAGTCCTGGTGGGTGGATCCAGGATGGCCCCAAGGCCTTGAGGACACAGAGCAGCTCCCCGAGCATAGAGCCAAGACTGAGACGCGTGGGCAGTCCCTCCCATCAGGAAACTTGCACAAGCCTCTTAGATAGCCTCATCCACCAGAGAGAAGCCAGCAAAAGCAAGAAGAACTACAGTCCTGCAGCCTGTGGAACAAAAAGCCACATTCACAGAAAGATAGACAAGATGAGCAGGCAGAGGGCTATGTACCAGAGGAAGGAACAAGAAAAATTCTGAGAAAAACAAGTAAATGAACTGGAGAGAAGAAACCTTCCAGAAAAAGAATTCAGAATAATTATAGTAAAGATGATCCAAGACCTCGGAAAAAGAATGGAGGAGCGAGAGAGAAAGGACCCGAGAAAATATTTGAAGAGATTATAGTGGAAAATTCCCTAACATGGGAAAGGAAATAGCCATCCAAGGCCAAGAAGTGCAGAGAGTCCCAGGCAGGATAAACCCAAGGAGAAACATGCTGAGACACATAGTAATCAAATTGGCAAAAATTAAAGACAAAGAAAAATTACTGAAAGCAACAAGGGAAGAACAACAAATGACATATAAGTGAACTTCCATAGGTTAACAGCTGATTTCTCAGCAGAAACTCTGCAAGCCAGAAGGGAGTGGCATGATATACTTAAAGTGATGAAAGGGAAGAACCTACAACCAAGATTACTCTACCCGGCAAGGATCTCATTCAGATTTGATGGATAAATCAAAAGCTTTACAGACAAGCAAAAGCTAAGAGAATTCATCACCACCAAACCAGCTCTACAACAAATACTAAAGAAACTTCTCTAAGTGGGAAACACAAGAGAAGAAAAGGACCTACAAAAACAAACCCAGAACAATTAAGAAAATGGTCATAGGAACATACATATCGATAATTACCATAAACGTGAATGGATTAAATGCTCCAACCAAAAGACACAGGCTTGCTGAATGGATACAAAAACAAAACCCATATATATGCTGTCAAGAAGAGACCCACTTCAGACCTAGGGACACATTCAGACTGAAAGTGAGGGGATGGAAAAAAGATATTCCATGCAAATGGAAATCAAAAGAAAGCTGGAGTAGCAATACTCATATCAGATAAAATAGACTTTAAAATAACGACTGTTACAAGAGACAAGGAAGGACACTACATACTGATCAAGGGATCAAACCAAGAAGATAGAACAATTATAAATACATATGTACCCAGCATAGGAGCACCTCAATACATAAGGCAACTGCTAACAGCTATAAAAGAGGAAATCGACAGTAACACAATAATAGTGGGGGACTTTAACACCTCACTTACACCAGTGGACAGATCATCTAAACAGAAAATTAATAAGGAAACACAAGCTTTAAATGACACAATTAACCAGACAGATTTAATTGATATTTATAGGACATTCCATCCAAATACAGCAGATTACACTTTCTTCTCAAGTGCACATGGAACATTCTCCAGGATAGATCACATCTTGGGTCACAAATCAAGCCTCTGTAAATTTAAGAAAATTGAAATCATATCAAGCATCTTTTCTGACCACAACACTATGAGATTAGAAATCATAATACATTACTAAATATCAAGAGATCACTGAAGAAATCAAAGAGGAAATCAAAAAATACCTAGAGAAAAATGATAATGAAAACACGACAATCCAAAACCTATGGGGTGCAGCAAAAGCAGTTCTAATAGGGAAGTTTATAGCTATAAAAACCTACCTCAAGAAACAAGAAAAATCTCAAAGTATCTAACCTTACACCTAGAGGAACTAGAGAAAGAAGAACAAACAAAACCCAAAGTTAGCAGAAGGAAAGAAATCATAAAGATCAGAGCAGAAATAAATGAAATAGAAACAAAGAAAAGAATAGCAGAGATCAATAAAACTAAAAGCTGGTTCTTTGAGAAGATAAACAAAATTGATAAACCATTAGCCAGACTCATCGAGAAAAAAAGGGAGAGGACTCAAATCAATAAAATTAGAAATGAAAAAGGAGAAGGTACAACAGACACCACAGAAATACAAAGCATCCTAAGAGACTACTACAAGCAACTCTATGCCAATAAAATGGACAACCTGGAAGAAATGGACAGATTCTTAGAAAGGTATAACCTTCCAAGACTGAGCCAGGAAGAAATAGAAAATATGAACAGATGGATCACAAGTAATGAAATTGAAACTGCGATTTAAAATCTTCCAACAAACAAACATCCAGGACCAGATGGCTTCACAGGTGAATTCTATCAAACATTTAGAGAAGAGCTAACACCCATCCTTCTCAAACTCTTCCAAAAAATTGCAGAGGAAGGAACACTCCCAAACTCATTCTATGAGGCCACCATCACCCTGATACCAAAACCAGAGAAAGATACTAGAAAAAAAGAAAATTACAGACCAATATCACTGATGAATATAGAGGCAAAAATCCTCAACAAAATACTAGCAAAAAGAATCCAACAGCACATTAAAAGGGTCATATACCATCAAATGGGATTTATCCCAAGGATGCAAGGATTCTTCAATATATGCAAATCAACCAATGTGATACACCATATTAATAAATTTAAGAAGAAAAACCATATGATCATCTCAATAGATGCAGAAAAAGCTTTTGACAAAATTCAACAACAATTTATGATAAAATCTCTCCAGAAAGTGGGCATAAAGGGAAACTACCTCAACATAATAAAAGCCCATATAAGACAAACCCACAGCAAACATCATTCTCAATGGTGAAAAACTGAAAGCATTTCCTCTAAGATCAGGAACAAGACAAGGATGTCCACTCTTGCCACTCTTACTCAACATAGTTTTGGAAGTCCTAGCCACGACAATCAGAGAAGAGAAAGAAATAAAAGGAATCCAAATTGGAAAAGAAGAAGTAAAACTGTCACTTTTTGTAGATGACATAATACTATACATAGAGAATCCTAAAGATGCCACCAGAAAACTCCTAGAGCTAATCAATGAATTTGGTAAAGCTGCAGGATACAAAATTAATGCACAGAAGTCTCTTGCATTCCTATACACTAGTGATGAAAAATCTGAAAGAGAAATAAAGGAAACACTCCCATTTACCATTGCAACAAAAAGAATAAAATACCTAGGAATAAACCTACCTAAGGAGACAAAAGACCTGTATGCAGAAAATTATAAGACACTGTTGAAAGAAATTAAAGATGATACCAACAGATGGAGAGATATACCATTATCTTGGATTGGAAGAATCAATATTGTGAAAATGACTATACTACCCAAAGCAATCTATACGTTCAATGCAATCCCTATCAAATTACCAATGGCATTTTTTACAGAAGTAAAACAAAAAATCTTAAAATTTGTATGGAGACACAAATGACCCTGAATAGTCAAGGCAGTCTTGAGGGGAAAACACGGAGCTGGAGTAATCAGACTCCCTGACTTCAGACTATACTACAAAGCTACAGTAATCAAGACAATATGGTACTGGCACAAAAACAGAAATATAGATCAATGGAACAGGATAGAAAGCCCAGAGATAAACCCACGCACCTATGGTCAACTAATCTATGACAAAGGAGGCAAGGATATACAGTGGAGAAAAAACAGTCTCTTCAATAAGTGGTGCTGGGAAAACTGGACAGCTACATGTAAAAGAATGAAATTAGAACACTCCCTAACACCATACACAAAAATAAACTCAAAATGGATTAGAGACCTAAATGTAAGACCAGACACTATAAAACTCTTTGAGGAAAACATAGGAAGAACACTCTTTGATATAAATCACAGCAAGATCTTTTTTGATCCACCTCCTACAGTAATGGAAATGAAAACAGAAATAAACAAATGGGACCTAAATGAAACTTAAAACCTTTTGCAAAGCAAAGGAAACTACAAAGAAGATGAAAAGACAGCCCTCAGAATGGGAAAAAATATTTTCAAATGAATCAACGGACAAAGGATTAATCTCCAAAATATATAAACAGCTCATGCAGCTCAATATTAAAAAAACAACCCGATCCAAAAGTGGGCAGAAGACTTAAATAGATATTTCTCCAAAGAAGACATACAAATGGCCAGGAAGCACATGAAAAGCTGCTCAACATCACTAATTATTAGAGAAATGCAAATCAAAACTACAATGAGGTATCACCTCACACCAGTTATAATGGGCATCATCAGATAATCTACAAAGAACAACTGCTGAGAGGGTGTGGAGAAAAGGGAACCCTCCTGCACTGTTGGTGGGAATGTAAATTGATTCAGCCACTATGGAGAACAGTATGGATGTTCCTCAAAAAACTAAAAATAGAATTACCATATGACCCAGCAATCCCACTAATGGGCATATACCCAGAGAAAATCATAATTCAAAAAGACACATGCACCCCAATGTTCATTGCAGCACTATTTACAATAGCCATGTCATGGAAACAACCTATATATATACAATGGAATAGTACTCAGCCATAAAAAGGAATGAAATTGGGTCATTTGTAGAGATGTGGAAGGATCTAGAGACTGTCATACAGAGTGAAGTAAGGAGAAAAACAAATATCATATATTAACGCATATATGTGCAACCTAGAAAAATGGTACAGGTGAACTGGTTTTCAGGGCAGAAATTGAGACCCAGATGTTGAGAACAAACGTATGGACACAACGGTGGGGGGAAAGTAGCAGGGGGTGGGTGTGGTGACGTGATGAATTGGGAGATTGGGATTGACATGTATACACTGATGTGTATAAAATGGATGACTAATAAGAACCTGCTGTATAAAAAAATAAATAAAATAACATTAAAAAAATAAAGTGGTGAGAGTGACCATCCTTGTCTTGTTCCTGATCTTAGAGGAAATGCTTTCAGTTTTTCACCATTGAGAATGACGTTAGCTGTGGGTTTGTCGTATATGGGCTTTTATTATGTTGAGGTATTTTCCCTCTGTGCCTGCCTTCTGGAGAGTTTTAATCATAAGTGAATGTTGAATTTTGTCAAAAGCTTTTTCTGCATCTATTGAGATGATCATATGGTTTTTATTCTTCAATTTTGTTAATGTGGTGTATCATACTGATTGATTTGCAGATATTGAAAAAATCCTCGATCCTTGGCTTAAATCCCACTTGATCGTGGTTTATGATCCTTTTAGTATATTCTTGGATTTGGTTTGCTAGTATTGTGTTGAGGATTTTTGCATCTATGTTCATCAGTTATATTGGCCTGTAATTTTCATTTTTGGTGGTATCTTTGTCTGGTTTGGTATCAAGGTGATGGTGGCCTCATAGAATGAGTTCAGAAGTGTTCTTTCCTCTGCAATTTTTGGGAATAGTTTCAGAAGGATGGGTGTTAACTCTTCTCTAAATTTTTGATAGAATTTGCCTGTGAAGCCATCTGGTCCTGGACTTCTGTTTGTTGGGAGTTTTTAAAACACAGATTCAATTTCAGTACTTGTAATTGGTCTGTTCATATATTCTGTTTCTTCCTGGTTCAGTCTTGGGAGATTGTACCTTTCTAAGAGTTTGTCCATTTCTTCTAAGTTGTCCTTTTGATTGGCATATAGTTGCTCGTAGAAGTCTCTTATGATCCTTTATATTTCTGTGGTATTGGTTGTAACTTCTCCTTTTTCATTTCTAATTTTATTGATTTGGGCCCTCTCCGTTTCTTTCTTGACGAGCCTGGCTAGAGGTTTATCAATTTTGTTTATCTTCTCAAAGAACTAGCTTTTAGTTTCATTGATCTTTTCTATTGTTTTCTTCATCTCTATTTTATTAACTTCTGCTCTGATCTTTATGATTTCCTTCCTTCTACTAACTTTGGGTTTTGTTTGTTCTCCTTTAGTTGCTTTAGGTGTAAAGTTAGGTTGTTTATTTGAGGTTTTTGTTTCCTGAGGTAAGATTGTATTGCTATAAACTTCCATCTTAGAACTGCTTTTGCTGTGTCCCACAGGTTTTGGATCATCCTGTTTTCATTTTATCTCTAGGTAGTTTTTAATTTCCTCTTTGATTTCTTCATTTCTTCATTGGTCCATTGATTGTTTAGTAGTGTATTGTTTAGCCTCCATGTGTTTGTGTTTTTTGCAGTTTTTTTTTTTTTCTGGTAGCTGATTTCTAATCTTAGAGTGTTGTGGTCGGAAAAGAAGCTTGATATGATTTCAGTTTTCTTCAATTTACCAAAAATTGCTTTGTGGCTCAGCATATGATCTATCCCGGCGAATGTTCCATGTGCACTTGAAAAGAATGTGTGTTCTGCTGCTTTCACATGAAATGCTCTAAAAATGTCAATTAAGTCCATCTGGTCTAATGTGTCATTTAATGCCTGTGTTTCCTTATTGATTTTCTGTCTGGATAATCTGTCCATTGATGTAAGTGGGGTGTTAAAGTCCCCCACTATTATTGTGTTAGTGTAGCATTTGCCTTATATATTGAGATGCTCCTGTTTCGGGTGCATATATATTTACAATTGTTATATCTTCTTCTTGGATGATCCCTTGATCATTATGTAGTGTCCTTGTCTCTTGTAACAATGTTTAAAGTCTATTTCATCTGATATAAGTATTGCTACTCCTGCTTTCTTTTGATTTCCATCTGCATGAAATACCTTTTTCTATCCCCTCACTTTCAGTCTGTATATGTCTCTAGATCTGAAGTGGGTCTCTTGTAGACAGCATATTCATCTCTTGTTTTTATATTGATTCAGCCAGTCTATGTCTTTTGGGTGGAGCATTTAATCCATTTACACTTAAGGTAATTATTGATATGTATGTTCCTATTGCCATTTTCTTAATTGTTTTGTAGGTCTTTTTTCTTCCCTTCCTCTTTTGTTCTCTTCTTTTGTGGTCTGATGACCATCTTTAGTGTTGTGTTTGGGTTGCTTTTTTTTGTTTGTTTGTGTGTCTATTGTAGTTTTGGGTTTGCATTTCCCATGAGGTTTTTTTTTTTTTTTTTTTTTTTTGATGTACGCGGGCCTTTCACTGTCGTGGCCTCTCCGTTGCGGAGCACAGGCTCCGGACATGCAGGCTCAGTGGCCATGGCTCACAGGCCCAGCTGCTCCACGGCATGTGGGATCTTCCCGGACCGGGGCACGAACCCGTGTCCCCTGCCTCGGCAGGCGGACTCTCAACCACTGTGCCACCAGGGAAGCCCTCCCGTGAGGTTTTGATACAGCAGTCTATATATATACAAGATTGTTTTAAGTTGCTTGTCTCTTAATTTCAAATGCAATTCCCATTTCCTGCATTTGTACTCTCTTCTCACGGTGGCTGGTTTTGATGTCATACTTGTGTGTGGATGACTTCCTACCTTTACTGTATGTTTTGGTGAGCATTCCCATTTCATAATTTTCTTGTTTCTGGTTATGACCTTTTCTTTCCTGCTTAAAGAAATTCCTTTAGCATTTGTTGTAAAGCTGCTTTCATGGTGCTGAATTCTTTTAGCTTTTGCTTGTATGTAAAGCTTTTGATTTCTCTGTCGAATCTGAAGGACAGCCTTGCTGGGTAGAGTGTTCTTGGTTGTAGGTTTTTCCATTTCATCACTTTAAATATATTGAGCCACTCCCTTCTGGCCTGCAGTTTCTGCTGAAAAATCAGCTGATAGTCTTATGGGATTCCCCTTTATGTTATCTGTTGTTTTTCCCTTGTTGCTTTTAATATTAATATTTTCTCTTTGTCTTTAACTTTTGTCAATTTGATTACTATGTGTCTTGGCATGTTCCTCCTGGGGTTAATCTTGTATGAGACGCTCTGTGCTTCCTGGCCTTGGGTGACTGTTTCCTTTCCCATGTTAGGGAAGATTTCAGCTATTATCTCTTAAAATATTTTTCATGCCCTTCCCCTCTTTTCTCCTTCCTGTATAATGCGAATGTTGGTGCATTTGATGTTGTCCCAGAAGCCTCTTAAACTATCCTTGTTTCTTTTCATTCTTTTCTCTTTATTCTGTTCCACAGCAGTGATTTCCACCATTCTGTTTTCCAGCTCACTGATCCGTTCTTCTGCCTCATTTATTCTATTGATTCCTTCTAGTGTATTTTTCATTTCAGTTATTGTATTCTTCAACTGTTTGCCTGTTCTTTATATCTTCTCTTTGTTACAGACTTCTTGTAACTTCTCACTCTCTGCATCCATTCTTTTCCTGTGTTATTGGATCATCTTTAGGACCATTACCCTGAACCCTTTCTCAGGTAGATTGCCTATCTCCATGTTCCTTAGTTGTTCTTCTGGTGTTTTATGTTGTTCCTTCATCTGGAATGTAGTCCTTTGCTGTCTCATTTTGTTTACATTTGTTTGCATTTTTATTTATGTGGTAGGTTAGTTGCGTTTCTTGACCTTGGTGAGGTGGCCCTCTGTAGGAGATGTCCTATGTGTCCCAGCAGTACACTCCCCTCTCATCACCCAAGGGCCAGGGACCAGGTGGTCCCAGAGTAGGTTCTGATCTGCGTTTGTGGACTCAGTTCTGCAGACTCCGGGATCATAGTTTTCTTGCTTCTGGTATCTGCCCCCTGGCAGATGAGGCTGGTCTAGCAGCTCGTGCAGCCTTCCTGGAGGGAAGGGCTGGTGCCTGCCCACTGGTGGGTGGACCTTGGTCTTGGCCCTGTAGTGGGCAGGGCCATGTCTAGAGGTAGCTGTGGGCTCAGGAAATCTTTAGGCAGCCTGTTGATGGGTGGGGCCGTCTACCCTCCCTGTTGGTTTGGCCTGAGGCATCTCAGCACTGGAGCCATAGGCTGTTGGGTAGGGCCACGTCTTGGTGCTAATGAGCCAAGCAAAATGTCTGCCTCCAGCGAGTTCACACAGGTGAACACTCCCTGATATGTTCGTCACCAGTTTTCATGACCCCAGAGAGAGCCACAGGCACCCCCTCCCACCTCCCCAGGAGAACCTCCAGGACCAGCAGGTGGGTCTGGCCCAGGCTCCTGTGAAGTCACTGCTTTTGCCCCGAGTTCTGGTGCACGCAGGACCTTCTGTGTGCCAAGAGTGGAGTCTTTCTTTCCCCCAGTCCCGTGGAGCTCCTACGGTCAAGCCCAACTGGTCTTCGAAGCCAAATGCTCTGGGGGCTCCCCCTCCCAATGCTGGACCCCCAGGCTGGGGAGCTTGATGTGGGACTCAGAGCTCTCACTCCTGTGGGAGAACTTTTTTTTTTTAATATTTACTTTTTGGTTGCATTGGGTCTTAGCTGTGGCTTGCGGGCTCCTTAGTTGCGGCACATGAACCCTTAGTTGCGGCATGCATGTGGGATCTGGTTCCCTGACCTGGGATCCAACCTGGGTCCCCTGCATTGGGAGCAAGGTGTCCTAACCACTATGCCACCAGGGAAGTCCCCTGTGGGAGGACGTCTGCAATATAATTACTGTCCAGCTTGTGGTTCGCCCACCTGGGTGGTATGGGATTGGACTACATTGCAAGGGCACCCCCCCCACTGTCTCATTGTGGTTTCGTCATGTCTTTGGATGTAGAACATCTGTTTTTGGAAGGTTCCAGTCTTTTATTTTGATGGTTGTTCAGCAGTTGTGATTTCGGTGTGCTCATGAGAGGAGGTGAGCTCAAAGTCCTTCTCCCTCACCATATTCTTTTCTTTCCTATTGATTTTTTTTTAAATAATATATATATATATATATATATATATATATTTTTTTTTTGCTGCATTGGGTCTCCGTTGCTGGGTGCGGCTTTCTCCGGTTGTGGCTAGCAGGGGCTACTCTTCATTGTGGTGCACGTGCTTCTCATTATGGTGGCTTCTCTTGTTGCAGTTTCCCATTGATTTTAATAAATCTATAAAAGGGTCTTATATAGAAAAGATTTCTAAAATTTTTGTGCACAGTAATGAAACCATGCCCCACAGGGTTGACAGAGACTGGTGACTAACGAAGTTCCCGAGGTTCTCTCACAGAACAGCAACAAAGGGAACAGCTTAAAAACCCCTGTGGCCTGCTTTCACTGAGCAAGCTCACTTTGGTTATTTTTCTTTTCTTCCTCTTTAAATGCACACCTCCCAGCCTCCCGTAGCTCAGGAACTTGTAATCAGCTCCTGCCCAATGAGAGCTGGCTAGGACCGGTTGGGACCACTGCTCCTGAAACTGGGCCTTGGGGGCTCCCATGAACGGCCTCTGCCGCCAGAAGTCTCCAAAGTCAGATGGCGCTCGGTGCCTCCACTGTGAACGTGCAGACGCACGAGCCCAGATGCCCCCACACAGAACACCCGTCACCTCATCTGTCCCCACTCCCGAGACCACCTGCTCACAACACACGTACGTACCCCGAGCCCCTTGCCTTCGGGCAGGCGGACCTGAGACTCGTTCTCCTGTCTCTTCGCTTGGCTGCCTTAGGAGTAAAGTCTTTCTCAGCTGCAAACCTTGGCCTCTCAGCACTTGGCTTGCTGCACGTTGGGCCAATGGGCCTGGTTCAGTAACAGTAACTGAACAACTTCTTAGCTCTTTCATTCTTACATCCCCCCAGAAACAACTGTAAATGTGATATATTTCAGGAACAGCAAAAGAAATGAACCTGACCCCTGACCCCACTGTTGTACTTAGAAGTGCGAGGCCCCATCCCAAGTGTGTCACGTCACTGTCTTTGCAGCCAGCTGGGAGGGAAGGGCCAGTGCCTGCATTTCCCATGACAAGCTTGAGGGACATGAATCTGTCCCTGGTACGTGGCAAGTAAAGGGCCGGGCAGAACCAGGCTGGAGGCTCAGCTGTCTGGCTCAGGGCACCCAGGTGACAGCGGCCGACGGGGAGGGGAGGCGCCCTCCCCGGGCCACTGGGCAGGACCCCCACCCCTGGCCCCCCACGGCGCCTTCAGTGGAAGTTCACTCAAGTTCATCCTGGCACAAAGGATTCTGGTGTTAAAACTTCCCGAAGGAAAAGGTGTAGCGTTATGTTGATACGTGATATTCACCAAAACCCGACCGTGGAAAAGAAAATCTCGAGAACGTGGAAGGAAATGCCTTTTTAAGTACAGTACACTCTTGTTCCGAAACTCTAAGAATTAAAAATAAAATTTAAAAAAACCCCACAAATTTAGGATGATTTTATTTACAAAACAGGTTCTTTTGTTTTACAAAAATTACAAAATATGACAAAAATAGAAATAGCTTCTTGGACTGTGGGGAACTACTTGTAAGCGACCAATGAGTTAAAACACCGAAGGTCTTCTTCTGAAGAGCGATGACGGCGACGCTCCTCCGCGCTTTCCGTCTCCCCCAGAGCCCCGCGGCTGTGGGCTGCCTCTGGCGGGACGGCCGGTCAGGCCAGAGTCTGGAGCAGCAAGATCTTCTCGTTGACGCAGAACCTGTGCAGCACCAGCATCAAGTTCTCCCCGCAGCGGGACACCTGGCGCTCCATGGCCAGGCGGAAGTCCTCCTTCACGCCCTTGGTGATGCCCCGGGTGACCGTGTGGTGCCTGGGGCGGTGACAGGGAAACAAACAGACGCCACAGTTAGCACGGCAGCAGGGGTCAGTGACTCTGGGGCAGGAGAACAGGCTGCCTCAAGTCTAGCGAAAAGTTTAAAAAAGAAAAAAGCCCCAACCAAACAGCCTCCACTGCCCGTTCCTCTTCGGAAAGACTTAAAGCCGGAGAGTCGTCGTCCCCACTCAGGAAAAGGCTACTCTAAACATCGCATGTTTGGCGAGATGCTGCCTGCTTGGCTTCTAACTTCTGCAGCCCTGACGCTGTGCTTCCCTCTGTGACTCGTGCACAGTTCAGTTACTTGGGGCTGACGGACTCCAGACCACGCTGGCCACACAGTTCGGGTCCAGCCAGGCCAGCTGAGCGCAGAGGCAGCAGGCGGGAGGAGGATGCCTGGGCGAGCGTGGCCATGGCCGCGGCCCCCGGCCGGTGCCCCGTGACAGGCTCAGGAAGGCTCGGCTGCTGCACAGCACCAGGCCATGGGCGTGTCTCTCTCCCTGTGATGCCAGGACGGGGACAGCTCCTCCAGGTCTATTTGCGAAGAAGCAGGAGGAGCTGGGGCCCCAAGACGAGAGTCCGGCACCGGCGGGGAGAGAGCAGCAGAGTCGCTGATGCAAAGCTTCCTGAGGGCCTGCTGGGGTCCGGGAGCCCTGCATGCTGGGCCGGGCCGGCGGGAGCACAGGTGGGTCCTTCACGACGCCCTGGAGGGTGGGCTTCAGAGAAGGAAATTACAGAGGAAACCCCAGGAAACTCCAAACACCAAAATGAAGGAAGCAAAAGAAAAACCTAGCAAAATTCAATGGGTTCAATCAAAAGGAAAGGCGTTTTAACTACCAGTTAGTAATCTGGTAGATTTAGACAAACAGAAGTCACCTCCACCCTCCACTCCCTACTGCCTAACTTCCCTAAGACACAGTCACGGGGATTTGAAATCAGATTTTTAGGTACTGGCCAGGATTAAACTGTTGAAAGCACTCTAAAATGTTTCTGTTTTTAAAACTTGAATTATATAAAATAAGTACACGGAAGTCAGAAAGTTGCAATGTAACAGAAGGAAAAAGAAAACCCAAACAGGCTTTGTTAGAAGGGCAAGATATTACAGGACGCCCTACAACGCCCGTGGACAGTTTACAGAACCACACGGTGAGAGAGCACAGCCAGGTCTCCGTGGACACCTCTAATCAGGTCCGGCTGGTGACTCAGCAGTAAGTACCCAGTGTCAGTGAGCCCCGCTGGGAGCTCATGCAGCCCCTTTATGCCGCCCTGAGACACTGCTCTCGGGGGACCCAGACTGCAACCCCAAATGGGAGCCCTCCCTCTGACCCACTGAAAGACACTGGAATTTGCAGACAGACACTGAGCTAAAGGGCATGGATGGCTCCAAGCACACGCTCCCCTTAATACTAGTCAAAACGTAATAAAATGCTGTGTCCTGCTGGTCACGGGCCAAAGGTGTTGTTTCCATATGTGAAGAGCGGTACAACTCAACTGTATTTCTATCAGAGTCTTTATTCCTCTGGCAAGTTTGGATGAAGAAGAGGACAAATTAGCTTTTGTGGTTTAAGACCAGGATAAGTCAACTAGTAAATGGAGCATTCTAGCCTACCGAATATTTTCAATCTGGAAAGGTAAGGTCAGAAAAAACAGTACCAGTGGCAGGAAGATACTGTGCTTATGCCCATTTAGACCAAGACCTCAACACTGGTCACTAATACGAAAATTTGAGAATAAAAATTTACTTAGAATAAGTTTCGGCATCCTTAAATATTTAGGACTGAATGCCTTATGTTTTACCAAAAGAGAATCATAATTTAGTGCCTAATCTAATGTGCACTTAGTCTTACACAGTTTTATATAACGTTCACTTATTTCCAGATCCATAATGATTTTTAAATTGAACACAAAAACACTGGCAACTTATGGAAAAAAATAAGAAATGTTACAATATTACAACCAGATGGTTTGCCAAGGAATGCAGAACAAATTATAAAATTAAAGAAAGCATGAAAAAGAGCACTGAGGAACAAAGAGCTGAAAACCATGGGCAGTAAAACATGTCGACAAACAGTACACTATGAGCAGGTGTGTCCACTTGGTACCTGTCAGCAGTCTGTATGCTGGGCTGAAGCACAGGTAAGAATTCCTGCTGCAGTAACCCCATGGGAGGGCTAGAAGGCCTTTAAAAAACAGCAAACAGCGGCATTCAAACACCCACACCGACTCAGCCTGCACTTAAAAACAACACTCCAGAGAAAATGCATGAGACGGGGGGCAGGCTGCGCAGAACCGCCAGCCTCGGGCCTCGAGCAGCTGTTTCGGGAGGCTACCAGCCCCCCTGCTGCACGGCTGTGGCCCACGTGGGTCCACAGGCCTCTCGGCTGCCGGTCCCCGGCTCAGCCTGCTGAGATCTGGCATGAAAAGCAAGCGCCAGGGGAGAGGACGGGGAGATGCCATGGAACGGCCGTGGAGAGAGTCTCAAATCCAGCGCCTTTGCTCTCCACGCTTGCCACGGCCATGCCGATCCCAGAAAGACACCCGTGACTTTTTAGAACCATCTTTGCTGGGACTGAAGCCCCAGACCGAAGAGGCCCTTTCGAGAGGACTGCAGAGGCTGGCAACGTTTTGGATAAAGAAAGGTTGAGTTTAAATTTCAGAAAGTATCGAGAAAAGGAACAGATGGGGGAAAACAAAGAGTCTGGGCCATGGCTTTGTGGGATTCCGTAAATACAGAAATGAGTACATTAGCCGGGTGATCACCTCTGAGAACGTCATCACGCACCCAGTTCGGGGCACACACAGGACATGGGTTCTGTGTCACCCAGGGTACTGCAAGCATCAGCACAGAAGCATTTCTCTACTTCAAAATACATGAGAGCAGCACGTGTAGGTAAGAATCAGAGCTCGTCCCTCCTGCCGGTCAGGCCCTGTGCCCTCGGCGCTGGTACCGTACCTGCTGCAGCCCAGACGCCACAACCAGGATGGACTCACAGCCTCACCCGAGGGAAGGCTGGACACTGCTCCCTGCATCTCTGTGCTCGGCTGGAGGGCCCCCCAAAAGGTCCACAATGGCTGCAGACAATTTGTTTGCGACCCAAAGGGAAAAGGAATGTGACAGTTTTACTCGAGATCCGGACCATACCTCAACTGTCTCAGGCGGCCCGCTTCTCCGCGGAAGCTTCTCATCAGAAATTTGGAAGGCAGGTTGCAAGTGAACCCTGAGACTCACCGTCAGCTCACTAAGCACCAGCCCCTAGTCCTGCTTCCAAACTGATGGAGCAGCAGGTTTCCTAAGAGACCTCATGGTCTTCTACAGGGAGTCAGAAGAAATTAAGGGTTTCTTTAACTAAGGACACCGTCTGCGTGCCCAACAGCCCTCGCCTTCACTCCTCGTCCGAGGGCTTGTCTGCATGTTCCCGTGTCACTGTGCAGCTCAATAAAACTGGCTGGAGAAGACAGGTTCAGTAGAATGAGGTCTGAGACTCAACCACTGGTTTTCTGACAGCCTCTTCTCTCACATTCACAGCTAAGCATTACCTAGTGTGAGGATTATTAAACTCAGGTTTAATCTAAGTAAACGGAGTTGATTCTACTGAGGTTGTCTCCATATTATGACAATCTGTATGGTGAGCATTAATGGGAATTAAAGAAAAAGCTATTAAAGGTATGTTTGTGTGTCCAGCCTCAAAACCTGGAAATTACAACATAAAAGGGGTTACCTAGGCTTCCGTGTCAAAAGCCATCTTTACTCTGAAGCGTGGTGAAGAATATTTTGAATCACGCAATTACTTTCCCCACGTTCTAGGGGAGCTACCAGAGTGGGAAGATGAGCGTGTCTGGTCCCCTCGCCTGAGCCAGCTAACGTATAAAGGTCTTGCGCTTTCACGCCAAATGCTCAGACTCTTTAGTAACGTTTGCAAGGTGAAGGACGAGCACCCCACCTTCCCATTCCTGACAGGACACCGTGCTGCCCGGATGCCCCAGCCCCGAGGCTACGGGAGTCCAGAGGGACACCTCTTACTTCCCTCTCGACAACACTCCCCAAAGACAGCACGAGATGCGGCTTTTGGCTTTGCACTGAAAACTCGTCCCTTTCACAAGTGAGGGGAAAAGGAGCATGTGGCAGCCTCAGCAACACTTTCCTCTCACTCGGGGTTCGGTCTCCTGCAGTGACTCTGATCCTGACCCACACACGCTGAACGTGCAGGACGCAGTGGAGGAGGTATGGACATCACACTACGCAAGGCGTCTGCAGCACGGAGGATGTGCTGTCCCAAGTGCAGGGAGGACTGCAGGGCAGAAGCAAGGGCATTTAAAAATCATAAATGGTCACTGACTTCATCCGGGAGTGGGGGTGCCAAGACCAGGCCCCACGCTGCTGAGCGGGCAGGTGCTCAACTGAGGTCCAGGTACAGTGTGGAAGTTAGGTCTGCAGTTTTTCCCAGTCCAGCTCGACTTTAGTTAAGCATGGCTTTTCTTAATTAAAAGCACCCTACTTCTAATCAGAAATGATAGGCTCAGTCTGTAAGTTTTGGAACGGAAAAGATACCACGAATAAGACTTCCGTCTAGTGAAGTAAGTATCAAAAGTGACGGAACTACCCCAATTTAAACAATGTTTTATCAGAAATGTAGTTAAGGAAATGCCAAGTCTTTCAAAAGGATTCCCGGAATCAAATCTACTCTCCCAAACAGAGCCCAGGTTTGGATTCCTTTCTAATGACTGTTTGAAAGCCACAGACATGGACAAATGTTTCCTACAAGCACACGAAGGCGGGCACTCAGCACGGACAGCAGGAGACGGTGCCCTTACTTGATCAGCATTCCTTGATTGGGCAGTAGTTCCAGATGGATCTTCCCACCTTCCTGAGTTCTCAGGTAGGCGAACTCCTCCAGCATGTCGATATCTGAGGCCAGATTCAGGGAACCACGTGAGAAAGCATGGAGCCCTGCTCTCCTGGAGGAGACAGGCTCGCAGCCACCGAGTGACCTGCCCACGGCGACCGCACCAACAACCCAGCGCTGCCTGAGTCCAGACCCAGCGGTTCCTATGCCAGCCCAACGCCCTCACAAAGAGAACATGTTTCTCAGGTAGCTGACTGAGCAGAGCCTATAGGGTCCCAAGAGCAGCATCTTGTGTTTTCTTAATAAGAAGGAGGTGGTACAGGTGCTATACACACCGCCCCCCTCCCCCAGGCCCAAAGGTTAAGAAATGCTGCTCTAGGCACCTGGACAGGGATGTCAGATGCCTTGCAACTCAAAAATAATGTATTAAGAGAAGCAATGAAGTATGAACACCAGACCTTTCCCTAACCAACAGTGTGAAATACAATGCTCCCCATCACGAAAGCCAGTGCTGGGTGGAGGAGATTCTCTGGCGGGTGCCCCGCGGGCCACCAGCTGCTGTTGTAACCCCAGACCCCAGGGGCCCTGTTCCCAGAGGAAGGCCAACGGAGAGTCACCGTCTACGGCCCCAGCAGTCACTGTGGGCCTGCAGGGAGCCTGCAGGCTCTTACTTCAGGCACCCTGGGTACCTTCCTAAGAAGCCACTTGAAGTGGAAAATGCAACAGGGCTGTCCACGTTCCTGATTCCTCTCTGAAGCCGTTCATGACTTTCACAAAACCAGCTGCCACAATCCCATTTTAAGTCACCATTCCTTCTCCTTTTCCCCCAAATCACCAAAACCATTATTTCTACCCCAAATGGTTCGTTCATTTTTGTACCAAGCATTTCTTCTGCTCAAACGAGAAAAAGGATACTTGTAACATAATTGAAAAAGTTCTCATATTGGAAGTTTCCTTGCTGGCAAATCTTATTGATGGCTTTCAAGAAAAGGGTCTCTCCCCGCGGCCACTCCTGCTGAAGCAGCACGATCACGTGCCCCAGCGCCATGTCGTCTCTGCTGTCTGTGAAGGCTCTCAGCTGCAGGACAGAGGGGGTGAGTCACGGGGTGATCTCACACACGCCCGATGCCACTTCCCCCGAAGCGCTGTTGCAGGGAAGTGCGTGACTACGGTCACCAGTCAGAAGGGACAGCAGAAGTCAAGCCTGCCTGGCCAATGTCACGGCTGCCGGCGAGGAGGGGCCCCGCCACAGAACCCGGCTCCCCGGCACCCTCGGGAGAGTCCTGGCAGGAGCGGGACACGCAGGGTGGGCCCGAGGCTCTGAACACGGGGATGAGGGCGCGAGGAAGGTGAACGGTCTGGGCAACAGAGAATTTGGGGACTTCTTTTAAGGGGCCGGAGTGGGGGATGGAGGGCGGGCGAGAGGCCCCCTTAGACAGAGGGGTCTGAAGAGACCGTGGGACTGGGGAGAAAGGCCGGCGGGAGCCACAGGGAGGAGGACGCAGGGGTGTGAGGTGAGAAGCCGTCAAAGGGCTTCCGGTTCTAACCCGGCAGCTGTGCCTGACGTGACTTCAAATTGTTTCCGCCGCCTCAATGCTTCAGATCGAGAGTCAGGTTTGGGAACTACGGCCCTGAAGGCGGGACCCGATACTGCTGCCCGCTGCTCACGAGCTTCGTGGACAATTCAGCCTGTCCGCCCCAGGCCTCGGCTCCCCACAGCCCGGCCCTTAGACTTTCCTGGCTCTGCTGGGCCTCCGCACGTGCTCAGCCTCATGCCCTGTCCCTGTGCTAATGGACTCACATCCCTCCATGAGCGCAAGAGCACCTGTGCTCCCTGCTTCTGTAGCTAATATATCCTGACTCGTAGGCTAATTCGTAAAATATTTACTGGACACTACCACAGGCAAGGTTATTTGTGTACCCACCCCACTGTTACCCGTAAATTATCCGTCCCACTGTTACCCGTAAACCTCTCGAGGATGGGGATTATTTCCTACTCATCTTTGCCTAGTGCAGCCGATATTTAATAAATAGTTGTTGGTTCCTTGCCCATGTGCTTTCCTCACTACACCAACCTGTTTTCAAAGGACCAAACTAACATTTGTGCCTAAGGCTCTCAATTCAAGTCATTCCAGGTCATCAGAACAATCCTGTAAATTAATTTCCTTTACACTAATCAATGTGAAGCTTACCTTAAAACACGCTAACATTAAGTGCAGGCAGTAAGGCATGATAGCCTTGCTGGTACAAGGCAGAAGCTTCAGATCCGAACCTAAGAAAAGTCCACAATATATTTGTTAGTAGCAAAGAAAAGAGCTTTGAGAAGCAAATGTTTAAAGTGCTTTTCTTAAAAGGAAAAGGCTAAGCAACAATCACATGGTCTCAACACAGTTAAACCACGGTTAGATTTAGTGAAGGTGAAACTGGTTTTTCGATCGTCTCTGGATTTCATTTCTCAATCTAAATTTCTAAAGTTGCTTAAATACTTATTATTATGAAACATTTGAAATACACAGAAAATGACAGAGATTATTACAAACACCAGAATGCTCCCCACTCAGCCGTATAAAATGCTGACATCTGCTTTAGTTTTAGATTTTAATATAAAAGCATGGCAAGCTCACTTCTCCTCTTCTGATGCCACTCCGGCCTCCCTCCTGAGAGAAGACTGCTCTTCTGAACGGGGGTTCATCATTCCTGTGCACACGGCCTGCTTTTAACACAGGAATCTATATTCACGCACCGCAGAGAAACGTCTCGTGTGTTTTCAGTCTACTATATAAATGGTGTCATAGCGTACGTATCTTTCTGCCGATTGTTTTTGGGACTAATATCTGTGGCTCTAGCTCATTGGTTTTCTGTGTTACGTAGTGTTCTGTTGGTTACATTGACCACACCTGATTTATCCATTCTTTTATGGTAAACACTGAGTATTCCAATTTTTCACTATTACCAACAGTGCTGAAATAAACATTCTTATATATATTTTCTTGTGCACTTGTGGAAAAAACTTTAGGTAATGGTTGTTTTTCAGACCAAGACCATAGTCCTTTCCTTTATGCTGTGCGCTCTTTCTATCCTAAATCCTCTCTACCCCAGAGGCAAGAAGTAGCAAGAAATAAATATGCTGTTCACGTGGCGACCCTGTGCACACACATTTACACGTGTTCACACAGCTGGCTCCTGAGCAACACAGGTCTAACTGCACGGGTCCACTTACACATGGATTTTTCAGTAAATACAGTGTCTGCATTTTCATCTTACAGATCTCTAAATGAACTAAGTGTGGGGAAAAGTTTTTATTGGATTAGAGATCACAACATGTGGAATCAAAAGAATTGCGGTCTGAGCCCTGATTTTATCCAAATTGTTCCAGCTTCCTACCCTAGGCTGAGTCACTGGTCAATTCCTGTTTTTGAGGCAGAGAGCAGTACCCAGATTTTCGACCGCTGCGGGGAGGGGTGGGTCTGAGCCCCTGGGTTAACTCCTGCATTGTTCAAGGGTCAACCGCGTGTCTAAAACAAAAGGTTCGTGAAATAAAATTTACCCTTTTCAGTGGAGATACATTCATTTTAATAATACTGTTACAGTCTATCTCATTAAGAAAGAAAATTTCTATTGGAAATTCATGACCCAGTAGGTGAGGGCCCAAGTTTGGAGATCACTGATCTGAAGTCTATACCTGGAAGCGGCACATAACCAGGTAGTGAGATGTGCAACCTGGTCCTGCTCAACTGCTCTCCGAAGTGACCATATGAATCTATGCGCCTTCCAGAAGCACGTGGGCGATGCGTATCTTCACACCCTGATGGTCAATACGGCCACCCTTTACTCTCTGCATCCTGATGTAAAATGATAGCTTATTGTTTTAATCTGAATTTCCTGTATTAATAATAGGTGGAGAATCTTTCCAAGTAGTTTTTGGCCATTTGGCTTCTGTGAATCTGTTGTTCATATTTTTTGCCTATTTTTCTATGGGGGGTTGGTTATTTGTTTCTTACAGGAGCTCTTTCAAAATTCTGGAAACTAATTTTTTGTTGAATATATAAGTATATAGATATATAAATTGTGCTGGACAATTTTCTTGTAGTCTATAGCTTTTCACTTTGATCATAATATCTTTTGTTGGTATTTTGACTTTAACGTGATCAAATTCACTAATCTTTTATGTCGTGTGCTCTTTGTAGCCTAAATCCTTCTCTAACTAGAAAGCAACAAAGATCGTTGTCTGTATTTTCTTCTAAAAGTTTAAAAGTTTTAGTTTTAATATTTAAATCTTAAAATTTAAAGGGTTCTTGTGTAGTATGAAGGAGGAATCTCTTTTCGGTCATTTTTATATTTGGATCATCAACTGTAACAGTACCACTTACAGGATAAATTCATTCTTTCTCCCCTGAACTGTAATGCTACGTTTCTTGGTTCTCCATTCTGTTCCTGGGGTCATTCTCTATGCCAATGCTACACTTTAAAATTAGTCTTCATGTCTGCTAGGTCAAGTCTTACCCACCTGATATGTTTCTGTTCCACAGAGATATTAATTTTTGAAGGGGTCTGGGCTATATCTATTTTTTTCAACCTTTTGTTGTGGAGAATCCCAAACAAGTAAAAAGTAAACAGAATAGTATAATGAACTCCCAGTAAGTATCAAAACTGTCACGCTTTTGTGTTCTAGAAAGCTTTTAGTGTCCTAAGAAACCTACTACCAGTCTCAAGGAAAGTTTCTTCTTAAAAAATGTTATCATTTAGCTTTTCCATTAAGTCTCTCTGCTCCAGCTCAAATTAATTTTTGGGAAAAATGTGAGGTAGGAGGTGAGGATCTTTTTTTCTTCTACATGAAGATCCCTTTGTTCCAGCACCATTTGTTGAAAAGCCTTTCCTTTCTCCATGGAATTACTTTGGCGTCTTCATGGAAAATCATTTGACCATACTTATGTGGGTCCACTTCTGGATTCTCCTATCTTATGCCAATACTGTCTGAATAACTGTAGCTTGATATTAAACCCTGCTATCAGGTAGGGTCACTTGTCATTTTGTTAGTCTTTTTCAAAACTGTTGTAGTATTTCCATATAAATTTTAGAATCAGTTTGTCAACTTCTGTTAAGAAAAAAAGTCTGCTGGGATTTTGATTGGAATTGCATTGTATCTATAGAGACATTTGGGGAGAACTGGTATCCTAACAATATTGAGTCTTCTAACCTACAAACATGATTTTGCACAGCTTTCATTAAATTTATCCCTAAGTATTTTATGGGTTTTGATGTTATTCTATTTGGAGAGTCCTTGACTTTTCTACGTAGCCAACTATGTAGCTGTGAATACAAACGGTTCTTTTTCAACCTTTCTTTTGCTTGCTTATTGTGTTTGCCAGAATCTCCAGGATGTTGAATTGAGGTGTTGACAGCAGACACTCCTGTACTGCTGCTGGTCTTCGGGAAAGTATTCAATGTTTCATAGTTAAGAATGATGCTGAGGAAGCTTCCTCCTATCTCCAGTTTACTAAGATTAAAAAAAAATTATAAATGATAAGTGCAGACATAATTGAATTCTGTCTGCATCTATTAAGACAATCTTATGATTTTTCTCCTTTAATCTGCTAATGTGGTGAACTGCAGTGATTGGTTTTCCTGTGTTAAACCACCTTTGCGTTCCCGGTATACTTGGCCGTTATGTATTATCTTTCTTATATATTGCTGTATTTGCTTATATTTTGTTAAGAATTTTGGCATCTATGATCATGATAGACACTGGCCTTTAATGTTCTTCTCTTGTTTGGTTTTGCTATCAGGGTTATGTTGGTCTTAAAAACTGGATTGGTAAGTGTTCCCTCTTTCTCTATTTTCTCCAAAAGTGTGTACAGGATTGGACTTATTTCTTACTAAATGCTTGACAAGATTCACAGTGAAGCCAATTGGACCTGGAGTTTTCTTTGTGGGAAAGTTTTCGACAACAAATTTAATTTCTTTGATAGATATAAAACATTCAGATTTTCTATTTCATTTTGTGTCTGTTTTGGTAAGTTGTGTTTTTCAAGGAATTCTTTCCATTTCACCTAAATTGTTAAATCTATTGGCATAAAGTTATTCACAACCTATTCTCTTACTGTCCTTCTGGTTTCAGCATGATCTGGAGTGACATTCCCTCTTCCATTCCTGATATTGGTTATTTGTATTTACGACCTTCCTGGTCAATCTTGTTAGGAGTTCATCAATTTCATTAATTTTTTTCAGAAAACCGACTTTTTGCTTTATTAATTTCCTCTATTTTTTTCTATTTCATTAGTTTCTGCTCTTGTCTTTATTATTCCCTGTTTTCTACTTGGCTTGGGTTTGACAGATTATCTTTTTCCAACTTCTAAGATGGAACTTAGATCATGACAGTGGGGCTCTCTTCCTTTCCTATGAAGCATCACAGCTCAATTTATGTAGTTTTTCAACAATGAGCAACTTGAGGTAAAGCTCAAAACAGCCCAAGAGAGACATGCTAAGGGATCCTTCTCAACTAATTATTACAAGATTTCCTAGAATTGGTAAAGATAGGAAAAGGAGCTCACTGATATTCTTCAAAGAGCCAACAAACTCAGGAATTGACGAGAACTTTGGAAGAAGGACAGAGGTACGGCTGCTTATGAAATCAGAGCCACGAGAAGCTTGGCAAACACTTCGCTTCTTATACAATTTGTCAAGCTCTGCAGGTCACATGGTATTATGTTGTCAGGAGTTACAAACAATTCCCAGCCTCAGGTCCTAAAGCTATTTCTATAAAATAAAAATAAAATTTGTCACTGTACCTTTTCTAAACTTGGGCTTTATTTTTGAGGGTTCTTCCTGTGACTTGCCTCCGTCCTGGATGGGGAGGACCATGTAGCACATCAAATCAAGGACTTTCTCACACGTCATCTAGAGAAGACAAGACCAGAAGGAACTAACTGAAAGTTTCTGACTGAAACCAAATCTACGTAACTAAAACCTCTGCAGCATAAGTGGGGCCACCTGTGCACAGAGCTCGGGAGCATGGCCCCAGGACGCCACGTGACCAGTACTGTCTGCTTGACAGCAAGCATAGAAACATAACTGAGATTAAATCCAGGTACTAGACCATTCAGGGAACACTAACTCATTCTTCACTGTTAAAAAACAAAAGAACATGGGGCTTCCCTGGTGGCGCAGTGGTTGAGAGTCCGCCTGCCGATGCAGGGGACACGGGTTCGTGCCCCGGTCCGGGAAGATCCCACATGCCGCGGAGCGGCTGGGACCGTGAGCCATGGCTGCTGAGCCTGCGCGTCCAGAGCCTGTGCTCCGCAACGGGAGAGGCCACAACAGTGAGAGGCCCATGTACTGCAAAAAAAAAAAAAAGAACAAAACCTAAAAATTAATCAAGTATTAACTAAACTACCAAAGTGTTTCACAGCACAGTGGAATCCAAAAGAACCCAATGGTCCCCATCTTAAGGACATTTACTAACTCACTGAATAGAAAAATTAACAAAATGGGACACATGGTGGCGGACTAAAATGTTATGTTTAGAGCATAATTTCAAACTAAGTAGAAACACCCACAGGGTAAACTAGCAGGAAAAATTTCAGGCAGGGAGGTGATCTAAGCCTTAAAGGGGGGCAGGATCTGAAATATGGAAAAGAGCAAAACGGGTTTTCAAAGGAGGAGAGAAAGACGTGGGGAAGGCTTTCTACTGGTTCTGGCGATTCCCCTGAGGGGAAGGAGGGCGTGGTTTAGGAAACAGACATGAAACTGGACCAATGACGTGCTGCTGGATGAGAGGCGGCCCCAGGTGCCCCGCGGAGCAGGAGGTCTCGAGCCACAGAGAGCAGGGCATCACCTATGTCCACCCATCAAATTCCAGCAGTAACAGTCAGAATCGGCTGAGGGAGCATTTCTTGTGTGTCAGGCACAACCCCCTACTACCCCCATTTTACAGATGACGAAGTGGAATCTTAAATCCATGCTTCCCAACCTTTTTCATGTCTTGGCACGTCCAGAAAATAGTATTTGTAAGGCTGCTCGGAGCTGGCAGCAAATGACCCGGGGCTTAGCTGCCCAAGCCACAGCTAACTGCCTGGGGCTGAGGGGTCGGTATCCTGGCACATCCAGAATCACCCATGGCCACAGGGTCGTGAAGCTCCAGCTTTGAGAAGTCGGCAGCTGGGTAGTTAAGAACTTGAACCCTGGAGTTAGACAGGTCACAGCGCTAGTGAGTAGTGGGACCAGGAGTTAACTCAGAATCATATGCCGCCCTCCTTCAATACCCACCTTCAGCCAGGCTGTCCCGTAAAATCTTTCCCTGAGGGTGCGGGCCCGGGTGAAACCACCCTTTTCTGAATGACTGCTGTGCACAGGTCTGAGGCAAACCGCCAGCACTGGATTTTTAACTGTCTTACATAAACACCTGCACCTCTCTCTCCAACTCAAATTAGATGTCTTTGAACACAGGGATCCCACCCTGGGGCACCCAGGAAGTCAACATCTCAATGAAATGGAATGATGACAGGAATGTTGTAGAGAGTTGACCATAACTTATAGGGTTGGAAAAATGGTTACAGGCAACAAACTCAGTTAAAAGCCGGGGGTTAGGGTGGTGGCAGTGGAAATAAAAGGCACTATGCCAAAAGCACTGGTGCCCCATCCTGGAAGAGACAAAAGGACCAGCTTGAGTAAGAGTCTCTGTGACTTGACAGGTGGTGTCTAAGGTCCAGAGAACTAAGGAAATGCACATCTGGACATGCTGAGTCCCAGCCAAAGACAGGCAGTCAGAGACTCAGGAATCGGGTAAGGTAGAAACCAAAGATGAAAGCCTAAGAGCGACCCGCACGGAGGTGGTAACAGGAGCCCTCAAAGAGAATGAGTCTGCGTAGCTTAATCAAATCTACCAGTTTATTGTACGTTCCCTCGTACAATGCAGAACAGCAGTACCGTGCACGGCTGTCTAATTCTACATGACACATGTGTATCTGTGTGCATAACTACGTGCTCTCTTAAGTTCTCAAAAGGAATCAATTGAAATTTAGAATTAGGCACCTGACAACGTAAGTGATGGTAGAAAAGCATTTCAATTTTAAATGCACATACTTCACATACTTATTAACTTTTTCTTTCTAAAATTCATCACGGCAAATTATAAATCATATTTCAAAGTTCAAGTTAAAAAATTTAATTTAGGGGGCTCCCCTGGTGGCACAGTGGTTGAGAATCTGCCTGCCAATGCAGGGGACACGGGTTTGAGCCCTGGTCTGGGAGGATCCCACATGCCGCAGAGCAACTGGGCCCACGAGCCACAACTACTGAGCCTGCGCGTCTGGAGCCTGTGCTCCGCAACAAGAGAGGCCGCGATAGTGAGAGGCCCATGTACCGCGATGAAGAGTGGCCACTGCATGCCACAACTAGAGAGAGCCCTCACACAGAAACGAAGAACCAACACAGCAAAAATAAATAAATTAATTAATAAACTCCTACCCCCAACATCTAAAAAAAAAATTAATTTAGGGTTTTTAATCACAAAGTAATCAACTTAACATATAGAGAGACAAGAAGAAATCAGAGTTTGTGTGTTAAGGTGTGACTTGAATCTATCCAGTAACTGTGCGTATAAAGCTGTGCTGATCACGCTCACCGCATGCAGGTGTTTACTGCGGACCGAAGTTGTGCGGCCACCATGCGAGGAGGGGCTCACAGCGTGGAGAAGACACGTCTGTTCACGCAGCTGCTCCTGCAACACCCCTAGGAGATGTCACCACCACATAAAGAGAGAACCTGAGGTTCAGATAAGCTATTGTGAATCTCCATCTCCCACTTGGTGAAGGCCTCTTCTGTCCAAGTACAAGAGGACTGACTCCACTCTAAAGGGATTCCAGGCAAGAAAGTAAAAATCATCCTCCAACAAATGGAATAATGAGCGGAAATGTGAAAAGTATGGAAGCCTAACTTGCGGGAAGCTATAGAAAGGAGGAAATTAAATAGCATCACTAAGCTTTTCACCAGCAGATTAGATAATAAAATCTAGGCAGAAAGAACAAGCTTCAAGTAAACATGCACTGAATTAAAAAGCCACTCTGGGAAAAAAAAAAAGAAAGCCCCAGGGTGACCAAGTGCGCCTGCACGTCCCCGTGCCAGGCACCCAGTACTCACTCTGTACTCCCCCAAGGCAAAGTGGCAGGTCGCCAGCTGGATGAGCGCCCTCTGATGCTCCAAGGTCCCCTGTCCCGAGATCTGTGGCTGAGGAAGTGGTCCCTGGAGAGCTGCCAAGTGGTGCAGGCTGGCTATGGCCTTTTTATATTGACCCTTAGAAAGTCACACAGCAAGGAGGGAAACACAGTGCCATTAAAGAATCTCCAGAGCTAATTACGCCCCTAGCAAGCAACCACAAATCAGGCACCTGTGCTTAATCATTTGAGGAGGGAATGGAGACTTAGCTACAGTATCAAACCAACTTAGTTAAAGCTACGTGGAGGATCTGTAGGGTGGACTTCATAAATATAAAGGTTTTTCTTTCTAGTCTTAATTCTTGAGACTAAATAAAATGACACAAGCTCTCTGGTCGGGTACATTTTGGATATACCACTTCTTTATGAATATTTTTCTACTGATACCATTTCCCCTTCATGAAGGCTGGAAGCTGCAACCTGCCCATTTCAACAACGGGGGTTGGAAGCTTTCCCTCTCGTTACTGAATCCCCGCTCCCTTCTGGCCATAAGTAGCTCGAGGACAGCAGAGCAAGGCAGCAGGGCTCCCCCAGAGCAGAGAGGAGGGGTGAGCAGTGTTTGTCTTTCACTGAGAAATAAAACTCTTGCTTTTACAGAGGGGTGTGATTGGACCCCCCAAAAGTAACCCAGATGTGGGCCTGCCGTCCGGAGCTGTTCTCAGCTGAAAGTGGACCACAATCCCCTCATCAGTGAAGGCAGAACATCTGCCTTCAGAGCAGGAGGAAACACACACACCTTCATGCTGAAGATGCTCGCAGCCACCGTGGTCCTGTCAAGACACAGGTACTTAAACACACATTACCTGATAGATGATCACATCATTGAGGAAGATTCTCAACCAGAGCCAAGTATCCGTCTTCCACGCCAAACAAATTCTTGTAAATTCTGAGCGAGAATTCAAAAGCTAATTTACCAGAAATAGGTAACACAGAGGCAGAGAATAAAACTGACATACCCACCAACAGAACGATAGTCAGAGAGAAACAAATTACCAAAAAATGGATGTAACTTTAGACTTTGATTTCTAAAACAATGGTCTGGACTGTCAGTTAGAGAGTAAAGTTAGGGCGGAATACTTACCAGTAATACACAAGCAATAATCTTATTAGGCACCAACACTTACTAAGCACACATTGTGTTCTAGCAGCTGCTCAAAATGCTTTTCACACATTTCTTGATCTTTTAAACTGCTTTGCTTTCACCCAGTTAAAGTAATAAACATATGACACTAGGAGTTTCACTCATTTTTTAAAGTCGATTTATACCCAAAGAAAAACATCCCCTCCAAAAGTCACATACCTGTTCACCATTCTAGATGTGACAAGGAGGAACCGGATGATGCAATGTTTACTTAGAAACTATGACATGACACATCAAACAAGGGGCCTGTAGAGGCATGTGACAGGAGCAGGCCAGGGACAAATGTCCACTGGCCAGGAGGAAAGTAACGGCCTTGATCCCAAAGTACAGGAAAATATGCTGGTTAGCAGAGTGCTAGTGATTTCTGAGTAGTGTTGAAATACTCAATAGTGTAATAGTGTAAATACTGTAATAGTGTAAATAGTGTAACTATTATACAGAGGAAACTCCCTCTCATTTCTGTCTATGCTCAAAGCGGGCTTTCTGCAGTGTTTGGAATTTGGGCTTTCAAGCAACGGAGTCAAGTCAGGCATCACAGCACCACCTCCTGCAGCCTTAGTCACATGTGGCTGGAGGGGACACAAAGCAGTGGGCAGAGCAACTGAAAGCACCAGACAAACCCAGCAAGAAAAAAGGCCAGCAATATAAATGTTAACAGGAAGACCAAACCACCCCAAGTCCACCCCAACCCTGATTATAATACACCCCCAGTGCAGGAGCTAAGAGGTAAATGGTTATTTGAGTATTTATAACTGATTAGATTTCCTGCTCAAAAAAAATCCTATGAAGTGTGTGAACTACTGTAATCAATTTAATTAGCTGTTAGTGACTTGACATTTCGAGTAGAATAATGAACCTTTTCGGCATGATGATTTCACATAAAAAATGAAATATCACAACAGGATAAGCATGCCTTACCCTTGTCAAGGAATTCCAGGGAATAGAGCAGCTCCCAGCTTTCCCTGGCCAGCTTAAAGCTTTCCAACACCTCGATCGAGTTAGCAAGTTCTGCCTTATTGACAACAATGTGACGATTCCTTCCTTTTGCTGAACAGTCTTCATCGTCCGAACTCTGCTTAGAGAATGTGAAGGACATGATTAAAGTTATAAAGATAGTCACTACTTAAACATTATTACATTTATTGCTGCCAATTCTGATTATTATATGAATTTCATATCAAAGGATACTATCATGAGTATAATACAATTTTTTGAATTTAACAATTTAGTTTTAAAAAGTAACATAAAATTTTCATCCTTTCACACGTTTGATAGTTACTTTTAAAATTAAGGTTTTCTGATGATAAATTCTAAGCTTATGTTGGCTTCAGAGTAAAGCTACAGAGTTAAAACTTCCAATAACTTAAAAAATATATCAATGTTATAAAAGCCAAAACTTACAGTTTTACATTTAGGGATACAGCTTAATTAAGTAGCACCTGTTTTACAGTTTACTTTTTTCCAATATGTGATATTTAATTTGCTTCCAAGGAACAGTTTGTTCTGTAGTGCAGTAAAACTAAAGCCCGAGTCCTCTGAGAAATAATTAAGAGAAACTGTTACTTATCTTTTGTTCACTGCATATAACTTCTCCAATGGTCACCCAATGCAAGGTGTCTGGCCAGGAATTACATTTGTCTGCACTTACCCATTTTACTTTATAATAAACTTTCCTACATTTCTTGTTCTTCATCTCAAATAAAGCCAAAGAAAAGAGAGGGCCTCAGAGAAAGGCAACTATTGTAAATGCCACTGAGTATGGTCAGACTTTTTGCCAAAAACAAGTAAAGTCAAAAAAGCTCCATTTCACTTTATTTTCCTGAAAATTTCTTGAATCTTTTATTCCACCTACATCATTTTTTATTAATTCATTGACCCAAATTAAATTTTCCCTGAAGAGTTTTACCCCACTAAGACCGTCTAAAAATATGTACAAATAAACACATCTGTGAAACAGAAACAGACTCACAGACATAGAGAAGAGACTTCTGGTTGCCAAGGGTGGGAATGGGGGAAGGAAGAACTGGGAGTTTGTGATTAACAGATGCAAACTATTATATATAGAATGGATAAAAAACAAGATTCTACTGTATAGCACAGGGAACTATATTCAATAGCCTGTAATAAACCATAATGGAAAAGAATATGAAAAAGAATATATATGTATAACTGAATCAATTTGCTGTACAGAAGAAATTAATACAACACTGTAAATCAACTGAATCAACTGAACTTTTTAGATTCAATAAAATTTTTAAAAAATATGTAAAAATATTTCAGCTAAAAGCTCCAATCCTCATAAACAAAACCAACAAACCTCTAGCCAGGCTCACCAAGAAGAAAAGAGAGGAACTAAATAAAATAAGAAATGAAAGAGGAGAAATAACAACCAATACTGGAGAAACAAAAAAAATCTTAAGAGAATACTATGAACAGTTATATGCCAATGAAATGGACAACCTAGAAGAAATGGACAAGTTTCTAGAAACATACAGCCTGTCAAAACTTAATCAAGAAGAAATAGATATTCTGAACAGACCAATCACTAAAACAGAATCTGTAATTTAAAAACTCCCTGTAAACAAAAGTCCAGGATGAGATGGCTTCACTGGGGAATTCTACCAAACACACAAAGAAGAACTCATACCAATCCTTCTCAAACTCTTCCAAAAGACTGAAGAGGAGGGAACACTTCCAAAGTCATTCTATGAAGCCACCATCACCCTGATACCAAACCAGACAAAGACACTACAAAAAGAGAAAATTACAGGTCAATATCTTTGATAAATATAGATGCAAAAGTCCTCAACAAAATATTAGCAAACTGAATCCAACAATACACAAAAATGATCATACACTCATGATCAAGTTAGATTCATTCCAGGGTCACAAGGATGGTTCAACATAACACTAATCAATCAATGTGATACACCATATTAACAAAAGAAAAGACAAAAACCACACGATTATCTCAACAGATGCAGAAAAAGCATTAGATAAAACTCAACATCTGGACTTCCCTGATGGCGCAGTGGTTAAGAATCTGCCTGCCAATGCACGGGACACAGATTCGATCCTGGTCCGGGAAGATCCCACATGCTGCGGAGCAACTAAGCCTGTGTGCCACAACTACTGAAGCCCGTGCACCCTAGAGCCTGTGTGCCACAAATAGTGAGCCCATGTGCTGCAACTACTGAAGCCCATGCACTCTAGGGTCCACGTGCTGCAACTACTGAGCCTGCATGCTGCAACTACTGAAGCCCGCACGCCTAGAGCCCATGCTCTGCAACAAGAGAAGCCACTGCAATGAGAAGCCTGTGCACCGCAATGAAGAGTAGCCCCTGCTCACTGCAATTAGAGAAAGCCCTTGCGCAGCAATGAAGACCCAATGCAGCCAAAAAATAAATAAGAAAAAACAAAACAAAACAAAACTCAACATCCATTCATGATGAAAGTTCTCACCAAAGTGCGAATGAACATATCTCAACATAATAAAACCACTTACGACAAACCCACAGCCAACATAATACTCAATGGTGAAAAGCTGAAAGCCTTCCCACTAAAATCTGGAACAAGACAAGGATGCCCACTCTTACCACTTCTATTCAACACAGTATTGGAAGTCCTAACCCAGCAATTAGACAAGAAAAATAAAAGGTATCCAAATTGGAAAGGAAGAGGTAAAACTGTCATTGTATGCAGAAGAAATGATACTCTATATAGAAAATCCTAAAGACTCCACACAAAAACTATTAGAACTAATAAATGAATTCAGCAAGGTAGCAGGATACAAGATAAATATACAAACATCTGTTATATTTCTTCACACTAACGATGAAATATCAGAAAGAGAAAGTAAAAAAAAAATCCCATTTAAAATCAGGTCAAAAAATAAATAAACCTAGGAATAAACCTAACCAAGGAGGTGAAAGACCTATACGCTGAGAACTCTAAAACACTGATAAAGGAAACTGAAGATGATTCAAAGAAATGGAAAGGTATACCATGCCCTTGAAATGGAAGAATTAATATTGTTAAAATGGCCATACTACCAAAAGCAATCTACAGATTTAATGTGATCCTTTATCAAATTACCTATGACATTTTTCACACAGCTAAAACAAATAACCCTAAAATTTATATGGAACCACAAAAGACCTAGAACTGCCAAAGCAATTCTCAGGAAAAAGAACAAAGCTGGAGGCATAACCCTCCCAGACTTCAGACAATACTACAAAGCTATAGTAATCAAAATAGCATGGTATTGGCACAAAAACAGACATATAGATCAATGGAACAGAATAGAGACCAGAAATAAACCCACACACCTCTGGTCAATTAATCTTCAACAGAGAAGACAAGAATATACAATGGAGAAAAGACAGTCTCTTCAGCAAGTGGTTCTGGGAAAGCTGGACAGCCGCATGCATATCAATGAAATTAGAACACTCCCTCAAACCATACACAAAAATAAACTCAAAATGGCCTAAAGACTTATATATAAAGCATGACACCATAAGACACCTATAAGAGAACATAGGCAAAACATTCTCAGACATTAATCATAGTAATATTTTCTTAGATCAGTCTCCCAAGGCAAAAGAAATAAAAACAAAAACAAACAAATGGCACCTAATCAAACTTATAAGCTTTTGCTCAGCAAAGAAACTCATAGGAATGCCAGAGATTTCTGTGCATTAATTTTGTATCCTGCTACTTTACCAAATTCATTGATTAGCTCTAGTAGTTTTCTGGTAGCATCTTTTCTTTTTGTTTTGTTTAGTTTTCTGTTTTTTTGTTTTTGGCGGCGATGGGTCTTTGTTGCTGCACGCAGGCTTTCTCTAGTTGAGGCGAGCGGGGGCTACTCTTCATTGTGGTGTAGGGGCTCCTCACTGCGGTGGTTTCTGTTGTTGCAGAGCACAGGCTCTAGGTGTGCGGGCTTCAGTAGTTGTGGCTGGCGGACTCTAGAGTGCAGGCTCAGTAGTTGTGGCGCATGGGCTTAGTTGCTCCGTGGCATGTGGGTTCTTCCCAGACCAGGGCTCAAACCCGTGTCCCCTGTATTGGCAGGTGGATTTGTAACCACTGCGCCACCAGGGAAGCCCTCTGGTAGCATCTTCATGATTCTCTATGTATAGTATCATGTCATCTACAAACAGTGACAGTTTTACTTCTTCTTTTCCGATTTGGATTCCTTTTATTTCTTTTCCTTCTCTGACTGCTGTGGCTAAAACTTCGAAAACTATGTTGAATAACAGTGGTGAGAGTGGGCAACCTTGTCTTGTGCCTGATCTTAGAGGAAATGGTTTCAGTTTTTCACCATTGAAAACAATGTTGGCTGTGGGTTTGTCATATATGGCCTTTATTATGTTGAGGTAGGTTCCCTCTATGCCTACTTTCTGCAGGGTTTTTATCATAAATGGGTGTTGAATTTTGTCCAAAGCTTTTTCTGCATCTATTAAGATTATCATATGGTTTTTATCCTTCTGTTTCTTAATATGGTGTATCACATTGTTTGATTTGCATGGCAGGATACAAAATTAATGCACAGAAATCTCTTGCATTCCTATACATCAATGATGAAAAATCTGAAAGAGAAGTTAATGAAACACTCCCATTTACCACTGCAACAAGAAGAGTAAAATACCTAGGAATAAACCTACCTAAGGAGACAAAAAACCTGTATGCAGAAAACTATAAGACACTGATGAAAGAAATTAAAGACAATACAGATAGATGGAGAGATATACCATGTTCTTGGATTGGAAGAATCAATGTTGTGAAAATGACTATATTACCCAAAGAGATCTAAAGATTCAATGCAATCCCTATCAAACTACCAATGGCATTTTTCACAGAAGTAGAACAAAAAATTTCACAATTTGTATGGAAACACAAAAGACCCCAAATAGCCAAAGCAATCTTTTTTTTTTTTTTTTTTTTTTGCGGTATGTGGGCCTCTCACTGTTGTGGCCTCTCCCGTTGCGGAGCACAGGCTCCGGATGCGCAGGCCCAGCGGCCATGGCTCACGGGCCCAGCCGCTCCGCGGCATATGGGATCCTCCCAGACCGGGGCACGAACCCGTATCCCCTGCATCGGCAGGCGGACTCTCAACCACTGCGCCACCAGGGAGGCCCCAAAGCAATCTTGAGAAAGAAAAATGGAGCTGGAGTAATCAGACTTCCTGACTTCAGACTATATTACAAAGCTACAGTAATCAAGACAGTATGGTACTGGCACAGAAACAGAAATATAGATCAATGGAACAGGATAGAAAGCCCAGAGATAAACCTATACACATATGGTCACCTTATCTTTGATAAAGGCGGCAAGAATATACAATGGAAAAAAGACAGCCTCTTCAATAAGTGGTGCTGGGAAAACTGCACAGCTACATGTAAAAGAATGAAATTAGAACACTCCGTAACACCGTATATAAAAACAAACTCAAAATGGATTAAAGACCTAAATGTAAGGCAAGACACTATAAAACTCTTAGAGGAAAACATAGGGAGAACACTCTATGACATAAATCACAGCACAATCCTTTCTGACCCACCTCCTAGAGAAATGGTAATAAAAACAAAAATAAACAAATGGGACCTAATGAAACTTAAAAGCTTTTGCACAGCAAAGAAAACCATAAACAAGAGGAAAAGACAACCCTCATAATGGGAGAAAATATTTGTAAACAAAGCAACTGACAAAGGACTAATCTCCAAAATTTACAAGCAGCTCATGCAGCTCAATATCAAAGAAAACAAACAACCCAATCCAAAAATGGGCAGAAGACCTAAATAGACATTTCTCCAAAGAAGATATACAGACTGCCAACAAACATATGAGAGGATGCTCAACATCACTAACCATTAGAGAAATGCAAATCAAAACTACAATGAGGTATCACCTCACACCGGTCAGAATGGCCATCATCAAAAAATCTACAAATGGGCTTCCCTGGTGGCACAGTGGTTGAGAGTCCACCTGCCGATGCAGGGGACACGGGTTCGTTCTCCGGTCTGGGAGGATCCCACATGCCACGGAGCGGCTGGGCCCGTGAGCCATGGCCGCTGAGCCTGTGCATCCGGAGCCTGTGCTCCACAATGGGAGAGGCCACAGCAGTGAGAAGCCCGCGTACCGCAAAAAAAAAAAAAAAAAAAAAAAATCTACAAACAATAAATGCTGGAGGAGGTGTAGAGAAAAGGGAACCCTTCTTGCACTGTTGGTGGGAATGTAAATGGATACAGCCACTATGGAGAACAGTATGGAGGTTCTTTAAAAAATTAAAAATAGAACTACCATATGACCCAGCAATCCCGCTACTGGGCATATATCCTGAGAAAACCATAGTTCAAAGAGAGTCATGTACCACAATGTTCATTGCAGCTCTATTTACAATAGCCGGGAGATGGAAGCAACCTGTGTGTCCATCAACAGATGAATGGATAAAGAAGATGGGGCACATATATACACTGGAATATTACTCAGCCATAAAAAGAAACGAAACTGAATTATTTGTAGTGAGGTGGATGGACCTAGAGTCTGTCATACAGAGTGAAGTAAGTCAGAATGAAAAACAAATACCGTATGGTAACACATATATATGGAATCTAAAAAAAAAACAGTGGTTCTGAAGAACCTAGGGGCAGGACAGGAATAAAGATGCAGACGTAGAGAACGAACTTGAGGACACGGGGAGGGGGAAGCATAAGCTGGGATGAAGTGAGAGAGTGGCATGAACATACATACACTACGAAGTGTAAAACAGATAGCTAGTGGGAAGCTGCCGCATAGTTCAGGGAAATCAGCTCGTACTCTGTGACCACCTATAGCGGTGAGGTAGGGAGGATGGGAGGGAGAGATGCAAGAGGGAGGAGATATGGGGATATATGTATATGTACAGCCGATTCACTTTGTTATACAGCAGCAACTAACACAGCACTGTAAAGCAATTATACTCCAGTAAAGATGTTTAAAAAAAAAAAAGAAAATCATAAGCAAAACAAACAGACAACCAACGGACTGGGAGAAAATATTTGCAAACAATGCGACCAACAAGGCGTTAATTTCTAAAATATACAGACAGCTCATGCAACTCAATATCAAAGAAACAAACAACCCAATCAAAAAATGTGCAGAAGACCTACACAGACATTTTTCCAAAGAAGACATACAGATGGGCAACAGGCATGTGAAAAGATGCTCAACAACACTAATTATTAGAGAAATGGAAATCAAAACTACAATGAGGTATCACCTCACAGTGGTCAAGATGGCCATCACTAAAAAGTCTATAAATAATAAACGTTGGAGAGTGTGTGGAGCAAAGGGAACCCTCCTGCACTGTTGGTGGGAATGTAAATTGGTGCATCTACTATGGAGAACAGTATGGAGGTTCCTTAAAAAACTAAAAGTAGAGCTACCATATGATCCAGCAATCGCACTCCTGGGTATACATGTGGAAAAGACGAAAAGTCTAATTGGAAAAGATACATGCACCCCAATCTTCATAGTAGCACTATTCACAATAGTCAAGACATGGAAGCAACCCAAGTGTCCATCAACAGATGAATGGATAAAGAAGATGTGGTATATATGTACAATGGAACACTACTCAGCCACAAAAAAGAATGAAATAATGCCATTTGCAGCAACAATGGATGGACCTATTATACTAAGTGAAGTAAGTCAGAGAAAGACAAATATAAATATTATATGATATGACTTGTATGTAGAATCTAAAAAAGACACAAATAAACTTATTTACAAAACAGAAACAAACTCACAGATATAAAAAAGAAACTTACGGTGACCAAGAGGAAAGGGGGGCGGGGGGAGATAAATTAGAACTATGGGATTAATAGATAAAGACTACTATATATAAAATAGATAACCAACAAGGACCTACTGCACAGCACAGGGAACTATATTCAATATCTTGTAATAACATAGAATAGAAAAGAATCTGAAGTTGTACACCTGAAACTAACACAACACTGTAAAACAACTATAGTTAAAATAAACAAAAAAAGCTCCAATCCTCAAGCTAAACTCAGAAAAAACTGGCACCTCCCTCCCACTACCCACCTTTCTCCCCATTCCTTGACAGCTGGGGACCCTCCCCGTCCCACCCTAGTTAGCTTCATATTCTTATCCCCCTAGTAATGACACACACCCCAATTCCTTTCAAAACCAAAACCCATCTGTCAGGCATCCTAGCTCATCAGGGCCACATGTGGGCCACACGTGGGCCATCTAGTGAGATACAGTAATAGGAATGGTGTGTTCACTGCCGTGGCAACTCATGGAACACATTCCTGCCTCAAAATGAGATCAGGAGTTTCCGGAAGAGCCTCAGATGTGGTGGGGATAGTGTGGAGTTCCAAACAGTCTGTACAATTTAGAGAAATTGATTTCGAAATACAGAAATGCGCTCTGAGGCTCTGCAGGGATGCTCTGAAGCCGGAGTTCTGACCTCAGGGAAGGTACACGAGTGTATGTGGTGATGACACCCTGCCCACAGGGAAGACTGCCCCCGGCTCCAGCTGCCTGGCCGGTCACGTGAGCAGGCACTTAGGCTGCAGGGAGAATGTCCACCCCACTGCAGGGGTGGGCCTCCACAAGGGGCCAGCATTATCAGAGACACCAATCATTAAAGGGAAGTCAGACATCTGGATAGTGAGAGAAAGCTTCCAAGTTTTAGGTGCTAGGTTAGTAAAAACAAAACACTATGAGTAAAACAAGACAGGTCTGTGAGCTGAGCTCATGGGCCACCAGGTATTTCCCCTGCCACAAAGGGACAAACAGACCTGGCTGGACATGCACTGGGTGGGGCAGGCAGTGGGACGGAGACCCCAGACTGCCTGGAGGGCCAGAGCATGAGAGCAGAGCCTGCTAGACGGCCCACGACGAGTGAAGAATGGAAGGAGGAACGGACGGGCCAGAGGCTAAACAGCTGTACCACTGCCCGGACCCACACCCGGGAGGGCACGCGTGAATCCCCTCGCGCACCAGAGCTCACCGAAGGCCTGCTGGGGCGCAGGCACCGTCCGAATGGATGCCCAGACACTGTCACTGGCCCCGTGGAGCTTGTACTCTGGTGAAGGGACATGGACAGCAAAAAACCAACCAACCAAGAAAGAATGAAAAATAAATAGCAATAAGGGCTACGCAGAATTAAGGTACAGTAATAAAAAGAGAAAGCTGGTGGCCGTTTGCAGGCAGCCTCCGGGAGGGAGCTCGGCTCTGGGCTGAGCACTGCCCGCCGGGGCCCAGCCAGGCACAGAAAGGCACTGCGCCCCAGAGCGTGGCTACGAGCTGCGCCGGGGCCCGGGCAGGAGCAGCGGCAGCCGGCGTGTCTGCAGCACCGAGGGCGGCTCAGTGCGTGCTCTGACGCCAAAGGAAAGGTCTGGATTTTATTCTTAGAGCACTGGGGAGCCGTGACAGGCAGAAGCCACGTCTGACTCACACTGTAAAAAGGTCACTAAGGCTGCCGGGGAGAGGAGAGATTGGGGGAGGCGAGGGTGCGAACTGGGAGCGAGGATGACGACTCGGGCGAGCCGGGGCAGAGGCCGCGGTGCCTGGACAGGGAGGCGGTGGGAGGGATGGAGAGAAACGCAGGGCGCGGCTGCGCTACGTACACTGAATGACAGGCCACTGCTTTTCACTGAGACGAGGAACGCACAACCTACCACCTGCATGGGTGCGAGAGGTGTCTGTGGTCTTACTGTGAAACCACACGCCCTCAGGAAGCAGAAGGGAGAGCTGACGAGAGCTACCCCGCCTGGGGACGTCAGGAAAGAACCAAAGAGCAGACAGAGGGCATCTGGGAAGGCCTGGTGAGCACGGAGACCTCAGCCTGGGGTTCAGGGCTGGGCTTCAAAGCAAAACTGTGCAGGTTGAGCGTTTTTCTGTGGAAGGAAACAAACTAGTTTTTCAGAAGGGTTAATACCCTTACACGCACATTCAGAATAGGCCGCGTCCTCCCGCTCCAAACCATTTTATACTCCAGAACCTGGGAGACATCAGATTAAACTGATTTTCAGACCTGTCCCTCATCAAGCCAGGGTCTCGTTAAATGTTACCCAAGGGCTGAAGAAGAGCAGGTAAGGGCTTCCCTGGCGGCGCAGTGGTTGAGAGCCCGCCTGCCGATGCAGGGGACACGGGTTCGTGCCCCGGTCCGGGAAGATCCCACATGCCGCGGAGCGGCTGGGCCCGTGAGCCATGGCCGCTGAGCCTGCGCGTCCGGAGCCTGTGCTCCGCAACGGGAGAGGCCACAGCAGTGAGAGGCCCGCGTACCGCAAAGAAAAAAAAAGAAGAGCAGGTAAGAGAGTGCAAGGCGGAGAGAAGAGGGCACAGAGGCGGGTGAGACTCCCGGCTGCCCCCACACTGCCACCAGGGGAGGCGCTGGCACGCTACGCCCTGCAGGACAAACCCCGCCGTCTCCCACTGTCTGTGGCTGTTTCTGCACTTTAGCAGCGTAGCTGCAATGGAGATGCATGGCCTGCAAAGCCTGAAACATTCGCCACCCGGCATGTTACAGGACAAAGTTTGCTGAGACCTGACCGAGAGCATCCCCATTGTCATATCACATGACGGGGCTCCACAGAAGTGTTCCCCGAAAGAAAGGATTCCTCTGCTTAAAAAGAGTTCGAAAATCAGCGCTGGGCCCTGGCTTGCCAGCAGGCCAGACCAGAAGACTGATGGTTCGCTCTCTCTGGTTTCCTGCATCTTTGTGCAAGCTGCCCCCTCTTAACAAAATCTACTTCCCAATTCCAAACAACAGAACCCTACAAGGCTGGCGTCAAATGCCAACCTCCTTCATGGGACCTTTCTGACATCTCCCCTCGGGTTATGACTTCCTACCCCGATGGCCTAAGAACTCCCCATTCGGCGGCCAGCGCCCCTCGGCACCCCACTCTACATGTCCAAGGTAGTTTATTTGGTTTTGTCTTTTAAATTTAATCAATGGCACTAAGTCACACAGGTATAAACGACTTATACCAGGGTTCCTCAGCCTCAGCACTAGTGGCCTTTGGGGCTGGATAACTCTCTGCTGTGGGGCTCTCCTTGTGCACAGGAGCATGTTTAACAGCAACCCTGGCCTCCGTTCACTAGATACTAACAGTAACCCCTCCCCACTGAGCCATGACCATCAAACATGTCCTTGGACACTGTCAAATAACCCAGGGGGCAAAATCACCTCTAGGTGAGAACCACTGATTTTATATAGTCATTATATTTTATAATTAAAAGACCTAAGCTTTATCAATTTAGCTCCAGAGCCATGTTTTACAAAGATTCTCTTCTAGCAAACCATAAACATATAATCTGTTAACAGTTATATCTGAAAGAATTACCATGGTTTTTTCTCTTCCCTCAGCTAGTTTCCTCTTTTTATGTATGTGTTTACTGCGATCAATTTCTACATCACCGTATACATTTGATATGTCCTCCAGAAGAACCAGTGGAACTTGGCTAGGGGCATTAGGACCTGTGGATGGAGGGAAAACACCAACACTTAAAAATGCAGCAAGGAAAACAGTACTTAGTGTCAGGTGGAAATTTACTCAACTATCATGTGAAAATACATTCAGTATCATCCCAATTAGGTAAACAAATAAGTATACATATACAGAAATGAAAAACTGTACAGATATAAACCAAATTGTTAATAAAGGTTCTTTCTCAGTGGTGGACAAGGGAAAGTTCCCTCTTTGTATTTGTTCTTATGTTATCTATCAATTATTTACAATGATCACGAAGCATAAAATTACCAAAAAAAGAAAAACTACCAAATCACACATACATTATTGTTATAAATTCCAAACAAATCTAAATATATGAAACACTATAGTTAATACACAAAAATGAGAGCTGCGTTATACTAGAAGTATTGTGGGTGATTTCACCCTGTAGTTTTCCTGTTTTTCACATTCTCTAGAATTTATATGCATACATATTATTTTAAAAATCTTTGTCTATTGAGAAGTCATTGTGAAATCTACTTCAGTACTTAGCTACATCTGCTGCTTTTTTAAAACAGAGGCATTCAATATCTGTAGTTTCACAGTACCACTACATCCTTTGATATGTTTTTAATGAAAACTTACTTACATAAAAATCAACAACTAATGAAAGCTCTGGCATCACCCCGCAATTATTCGGATCCAAGAACAATGTTAAGGTAAACATTTTCATCTTCCTCACCACCCGCAATGAGGCCACTATTTTGAGACACTCTAAAATTCTTAAACCAACCTTGGAATAGAGACGGCTGTATGCTGTTGACATACTGAAATGCATTCTTAAAGAAGACCAACATAGTGGAATAAACCACTTGGTTTTTATATTTTGCATGAGCTTCGTTATCAAAGTTGTTCATGTATCTGCAGAGATCCTTCATTCTATGCAAAATATCACCATAGCTTCTGAAAGGTGAAGGACAATAAAAATTATTTAATTACTCTGGGCTTGTCAGCACAAGGTCTACCAGAGAAAAGCCCTAATATAGAACCATTACAACTACCAAATGTGGCTCTCGGCATGTATAATTATTCTTCATTGTCTGCATATGGATGCAAATTCCTCTTCTGAATTAGAGCAGCAACAGGCCAAGAGTTCATGACACAAACATGCCAAGTAGCTTCTCTTTCCTCTAAACACCAAGGAGTGCTTCAAGCTCAACATCATCTTAAGAGTTCATACTTCCGTTGGGAATCTTTTAATAAAGTGAAAAACCACACTCTTTTGCATAAATACTGAGTGTTACAGAATTTGCCCAGACAGAGGTGTACCTATACATTATATGCTTTTAGAAAAAAGTATTTTGTTTTATAGAGAGTATGCGATCAAAGATTTGTTACGCAATCTTAGAAATGAACAGTTTCGTACCTTCTTCCTTTATCCATCTGCCAGTCACATCTCATTCCAACAACATTCAAAATCTTAAACAACCTCTCCCAAGGGTCCACGATCTGGGATGATTTTTCAGTCAGCCCCTCTATTATGTACTTCTGAGAGCTACGTTTGCTCGGTGACATTAAATCAGACGTTTCTTGGGCACCTGAGATGTGAAAAAAAAGTAGTTTACAATTACCATCACTACTTACTATTTATGCGGTACTTTATAGAGAAAAGACGTCTAACTCCCCATGCCAGAGGCAAGAACACAGAACCTCAACATGTTGTGTGTTTTATTCAAAGACCCACCACTGGTCCCTGGTAGAGTAGGAAGGGACCTTTGAGCTGTGGTTAACGTGTGAAGCTAACCTTACAGTTCAGCAGGTTCACTGCTTCAATCGAGGGGTACAACTGGGTCCAGAGAAGTCTTATCTCTTAACTGTAGTGTTTTCTTCTAGGAACCATCTTTTAGCAAGACTATCAAACTGGTATGTATCCAGAGGAGAATAATGAGAATGTTGAGGGATTTCTGAGCTTGAAATTTTACAAAATAAAAAATACAATAAAATAAACTGCAGGTTATTCCCACTTACCTTGATGCTGACTCTCTATTTGAGTAGACCTAGTGACATAATTGATATAAAATTCAGCTGCTTTGTTCAAGTACTTATACAACAAATTGGCGGGCAACCGAACATCATGGTTGTTAATTATTAGAGGAAGGACATCACACACTGTTGAAGAGGGAAAATGAGGAAAACCGATTAAGCTGTTTGTCTACTCTAGGGTTCTGGCAAAAAAAAAAATTATTTCAGAGTTCACTTAATGTAGTACCTAAAATAGACAGGCAAAAAAGAAACCCCTTATGGCACATTTATTTAAAAACTGCAGTGCAGAGGGACACCAGTGGATGGAGTCAGCAAGGAAACACACAGGCAGATTCCACATTATGAGTGATGTTTGGGTGGAAATTCAGGTGTTTGTTTATTAGTATGCTTCATACTCAAATACATGGTTACACATATTCTTTCAGAGGTATCAACTATTACATAATAAAAACTTAGGAGTTGTTTAAAATGCTTTCCGAACTGAAAAAATAAACACGGATTTAAATCCCATAATACGAAGAGTTCCTCTGCTTTCCACAAATGACCTTATTTCTGAAATGACACTTACCCCCAGCATATTCTACTTAGCATAAGGAATGAATACAAAATGTAATTTTTCTCACCAAATAATTTTCTAAAGCAGTTAACAGGAGATTCTTGCTCTTCAATAGTTTCAGCCTCCAACAGTGCCTCCCCAAGGCCAACCTGTTTCAAAATACAATTAATCATTTGTGTTAAGTTTCAGATGTCAGAATTACATGAATAAACACCATATTTGATTTACCACATAGTTTGTGTATTCAAACTTACCCGAGAAACAAATATTATCATTTTAAAGACTAGAAAACAAAAAAATGCATCAGCAACACCACCCAGAAGGGAACTCCACATTCACCTGACCACAGACCACTCTGTCTTGGTTATTCTCCCCTGAACTAGTAAAATTAAAATGTCTAAGAAACTTAACGGAAGCACTGGAGCCAGTCTGATAATAGAGATGTAGAGATTTTTCTAAGAAATGTAGAAACTAACTTTATTCTCTACATCAAGATGTATTATGTAGACAAAACTTAACATTTTCAAGAGTTGCCGGGAGTAGTCACTCATACAGCCTGGACTAGGTCGGACACAACTGTTTGAGAAGGCCACCTTCCCATTACTGATGCCCTATCCTAGTAGAAAGCTGGCTTCTCCAAATCCACCAACACTTGCATCATCTTCCTTGCAACCACTTGGGGATGCATGGAGTGGGGGGAGAGGGGAACCATGTAAACAATTACATGAGACAGAAAGTTAAAAGTCAGAGTAATGATCAGGGAGGACACCAGGCTGAACAGCACCCCCCCAAAATTCACGTCCACTCAGAACCTCAGAATGTGACCTCATATATTTTTTATCTTATAAAAAAGGTCTTCGTGGGACTTCCCTGGTGGTGCAGTGGTTAAGAATCCGCCTGCCAATTCAGGGGACACGGGTTCGAGCCCTGGGCCGGGAAGATCCCACGTGCCGCCGAGCAACTAAGCCCGTGTGCCACAACTACTGAGCCTGTGCTCTAGAGCCTGCGAGCCACAACTACAGAGCCCGCATGCTACAACTACTGAAGCCCGCATGCCTAGAGCCTGTCTGTGCTCCGCAGCAAGAGAAGCCACCACAGTGAGAAGCCCGCGCACCGCAACGAAGAGTAGCCTCCACTCACCACAACTAGAGAAAGCCCACGTGCAGCAACAAAGACCCAATGCAGCCAAAAAAAAAAAAGGTCTTCGTAGAAGTCATACTGGATCAGGGTGGGTCCTAAATCCAATGAGTGGTATCTTTATAAGAAGGTCATGTAAAGACACAGGGACACAGACCACAAAGAAGGCCACGTGACAACAGAGGCAGAAACTGAGTGATGAAGCTGCAAGTCAAAGAATGACAAGGATCGCTGGTGCCCCAGAAGCCAGGATGAGGTGAGCAGGAGTCCTCCCCAGAGCCTTCACGGGGAGCACGGCCCTGCCCATACCTTGCTTTTGGGCTTCGAGCTTCCAGAATTGTGAGAGAATAAACTTCTGTTGTTTTAAGGCACCCAGTTTCTGGTATTTTGTGACGGCGGTCCTTGAAACTAATATACGGACGTACAGAGAAGGTTACCTGGGGCCAGCAGCCAGAAAAGTGGAGCCAGAAAGAATAAGCCAAAGAGGTTGAATTAAGAAAGTTAAAGATCTGAATCCCACCTCTCTGTTACTGGCTATGGGAAATGCCAGTAAAGTAGGATGCTATCTACCTCAATGGATCTAAGGAGTATAGAAGGACCTACTGAACGCCGACCAGTGCCTGCCAGTAGCACTCAATAATAGAGATATGAGGAAAGGGCAGAGTAGAGGGAAAACAGTGACCACATGGCAAAAGCACGTGAAAAACGTTAAGAATACAAACTATGGCTCTCCTTTAAATTCAAACACATTGTTCAACACAATGAAACAGATTATTTTTTAAAACTTTACTGTACTTTACCAATTGAAGATAAGTAGCACTGTCAAGGCTTGGTGACTGTTTCCTCACACTGGTAACACAACTTCTACTGGATATTCATAGAGTTTGGTAACAGTGACATCCTTTTAGCTTTACTGACAAAGATTCCTTGATTTGAGTTCAATCTTATCTGGTACTCCTCAGAATTAGAATAATCTACTTTAGAATAATACACACTGTAGCTCTTAAACATACTCGTGAGTCCACTGATCAATTTTATTCTCTTTTATGAAAAAGGAAAGGATCAAATCTTACCCCATGCTGTACCACCGTTTCAGGGAATCGTCTCAAAAGTAGAAGCAACATTTCTGATCGTTCCAAAGTGTTGAAGCATTGCTCTGTAACCTTTAGTAACATTTCACACTGGACCCGACCAGGAAGAGTTTCAAATAAACCTGTATATAACACATTTCACTTTTAAAAGTTTCTTTCAGGAAGAAAATATGGAAGCAAAAGTGGAAATAAGGCATCATCATGTACAGAATGATACATACTAAGTGAAGAATTACTATTGTTGGAGTTCACCTACAACCTGGAAGGCTTTGGGGTCAGATATTATTGGGCATAAGATATTTGCTGAATGATGATAAAACCTGTGGAGGCCTTACTGGATCTAGAAGAGAAGAATGATGTCTGGGAAGGGTCACAGCAGTGCTTGCTGCTGACTGAGATAAAAACTACTCACTTAAGTTGAAATGACCTAAACAATCTACTTTCTTTTTTATCCAAAATCTGAAATTGGCTATAGCAACCAACACAGAGTGAAGGTTAATGAGAAAGGTCATAAATTACTAAAAGTTTCTCTCCTGTTCTGTGGAGATCTGTCTAATCTAAAGATATTTTATGATTACTGTACAACTTGTTAAAATATATTCAGCTTCCCAGGCTAACTGATAAATCCACATCCTATAAGGAAGTTTAAAGGGTTCTAAGCACATGCTCAAGGGATCAAGTGACATCATTTGTACAGGCTTCAGTTGCCAAGAACAAAACATGCATATGGGTACCAATAGCACAGATGTGACTTTTGTGAAATTACTACACAGAACTTGGTATTCCAGAAGTAGTAATTTTTTTTAAAGAATTATATGTTTTTTATTATAATATAATTCTACTTGGAAATATTTTGGTATATCTACAACTGTATTATATGAGATCGCATCATCACTGTGTTCTAATAACAGTAAAAAGAATGATCACTTTCTAGATATTTCTGTTTTTCAGAAAATTATTATTTTAAAAATTAACAGCTCAATAAAACTGCATCTTATTGGGTTCACAGTTGTGAGTCACTTTTACTATGGTGAAATAATTGCTAGTATTTTTACTCAAGTAGGCAAAACTTCCAAAATACAATTACTTTTAATCTCATACATTTTATAAAAATTAGATGAATTATCTTCTTTTACATTTTTGCTTCTAATTTTATAAATTATGTATATTGCTAGAGTACGTAGCACAAAACACATTATTATATCTCATCTCTGAGTTCTTAATGATAGCTTTAATACCTTAGCTATTTATCGATGTTGGTAATTGTATTTTTTACATCTTTATTGGAGTATAACTGCTTTACAATGTTGTGTTAGTTTCTGCTGTACGACAAAGTGAATCAGCTGTACGTGTACATATATCCCCATATCCCCTCCCTCTTGCTTCTCCCTCCCACCCTCCCTATCCCACCCCTCTAGGTGGTCACAAAGCTGATCTCCCTGTGCTGTGTAGGAGCTTCCCACTAGCCATTTTACATTTGGTAGTGCATATATGTCAGTGGTACTCTCTCACTTTGTTCATCTTCCCCTTTTCCCCTGTGTCCTCAAGTCTGTTCTCTACGCCTGTGTCTTGATTCCTGTCCTGCCACTAGGTTCATCAGAACGATTTTTTTAGATTGCATATACATGCGTTAGCATACGGTATTTGTATTTCTCTTTCTGACTTACAGAAGTAGTCATTTATACACCATTAACTTATCACTTCATTCTTACTTCTTAAAAATTGGGTTTGTTTATCCTGTGAATCGTTTCTTAATGCTGATGTAATAATGCTGATTTCTCTCCACACCACGGGCTGATCTGGGAAATTCACAAACCTATTTTTAAAATGAATGCATTAAATTAAAATGTCAGATTCTAAATAGTATCCAGAAAAGAAAGTAAAACGCTAGCATCAAAGAAAAACACATTTTACTATATTCCAAGTGAGTACACAGATGTACCAAAACAAACTGAAATAAAGATATAAAAACATAAACTAAGAAAAATGAGGGTACGCACAAAAGTCTTTAGTTTTTTTAATAAGTGAAAAGACAAGTGACCATAATATGCAAAACACTACTAAACGGCAAACAAGAAAAAAAAAAAAAAACTCCCCAAACAAAAAAATGGGCAAAGGTAAATCACAGAAAAAATACAAACGGCCAAATATTTGAAAAGATACTCAGTCTTATTAGTAATACAACAAACACAAATCTTTAAAAATAGCAAGACACTGCTTTCTCCTACAGCACCGGCAAAAAATGACAGCTGAGAGAAAGACTGATACTATCCAATGCTGGCGAAGGTGTGGGAAAAGAGACACTCACACAGGGTCAGTGGAGATGTAAACTGAACAGTACTTTTTGGAGAGTAACCTGACAGTGCATCACAATTTAAAATGCGCATACCCTTCGACTAGGAAAACCTACGTCTAAGAATCTACTCTACAGAAAAACACGCAAATATGAGTACAAAACTGCTGACACTCTGAATATAATTTCAAACAACTGGAAACTACCTAAATGTCCGCCGAGAAAAGAGGGCTGAAACGCTATGCAGACAGGAGAAAGAACCAAGTAGATCCCTACATGCTGGCCTGGAAAGAGCCCCATCACAGTGGGTGAGCAGTAGGCGCTCAGCGCTGCATCTCCTCCCCCAGAACCTAGTGAGGTGTCCTGGGCGTACATGCACACTGACACACACACCCCTAGAATTCGGGCCGAGGTTGGGAGGGACTTCCACTGATTATTCTCTACACTTCCGTACCGTCGCAACTTCTGCGAGGAGCCTGTATCACGTTACTCCCAAAGTAAAATAAATGATTGAATGGAAGAGCTGTAACAAGAATAAAAACTAAGAAGACTTCCCCGCAGTTAACGGAAGGCCTAGACCCACGGCCAAGTTAAGCTTTAGGTGCCGGACACGCAGATGAACTTGAGGACCTTCCCCCAACTCCCTCTGCCACAGACAGAACGGAAACCTCCCGAGGGGTGCGGGGCGGCGTCCCCACTCACATGTCGTAGAGCAGCCTCCCGGCGGTGGCCGTCCGCTCCGCGTTCCGCTCGATGGTGTACATCTCATACTGCAACACGGGCCGGGGCCGCGTCAGGCCCTCCGCCCGGCCGGCCCGGCTCACCCCACCGCCCCGGAGGTCCCAGGGTCGGGCATCACGTGCTGACGGAGCCTCAGGGCTCGCGCCGCACGGCCCCAGGGCCCCGGCTTAGCGCAGGCACGTCTCCGGCGGCCAGCAGGGTTCCTGACTACCCCCGACGGCAACACGGTGCAGGTCTCTGCCGTTCGCGTCACTCGGATGCCTTTATCTACCGCGGGGCCCGCAGATGCGCGGTATTGGTCCCCTCACAGAGCCGCAGCCCGGAGCTGGCGCCTGTGTTCACTACACTGCACCCCAGCTCCCTCCCGCGGGGACCCAGAACACCCCCACCCCGCCCCTGCCCCCGACACTACCCGCGCCCGCGCGGCGGCCGTCCGGACCCACGAGCCGGCGGGCGGCCTTCCCAGGCGGCGCCAGGCGCTGTCCCGGCCGCCAAGAGGGAAACGCTCCCGTTGCCCCGACCCGGAGCGGGGGCTCAGGGAAGCGGGGAGGAGCGCTCCACCTGCGCCCCCGCCCGGCCTCACCTGGATGTTGAAGTCGGCGGGGTAGAGGCTGCGGGCCGTAATCAGCCAAGCCTTGGCGGCCCACAGGTCCTGCTGCACCAGCTCGCGGGCTCGCTGCACGAGGAACTCGCAGTCGCCCTGGGCCGACATGACGCGGGAGGCCTCGCGCGGCCTGAGGCTGCCGGACCTTCCAGCTAGGGAACGCCGCGGACCTTCCAGCTAGGGAACGCCGCGGACCTTGCCGCTGCGGACCGTGCCGCCGCCGCCGCCGCCGCCGCCGCGGCGGACGCTACTGCGCAGGTCCGGGGTCGCGCGGCCGCCGCAGGGTGGATCCGGGAGGGCTTCCGGGGTTTGCGAGCAGCTTTGTCCCGGCCACTCTGCGCCTCTGCCCGGTGGTTTCCTCCTCTGGGGACCTAGTGCGTTCGTCCCGGCTCTTCCAGGTCGCCTCCAAGACGCGGAGGAGCGGATTCTCACCCTGCTCGGGAGCGACCCCGGTGCAGCCAGGGAGCATGCGCGGAGCCCGGTCCTGGCGGCGCCCGGGAGCCGGGTGGTCAGTCTTGGCTGGGCGGCCGGGGGCCGGGCGGGGAAGACGCTGGACGGGGGAGCGCCGAGGGGCGGCGCGGAGGCGGCGGGAAGAGCCCCTCGGGACCTCCGCATCGGCTGTACAGAAAGACTCGCGCTGGTTTCGGTCAGGCGGTAAAGCCAGCGTTTGGACCGGTGCTTTGGGTCCTCAGCACGGTCACGTCTCATGGTCGTTGCGCCTTTATTCCCTGGTTTCTCCGAAAAGCATTTATTGAGCCAGTTGCAGTCTTAGTACTTTGCAGGTGCTTGGCTGCATGCCGGGAGCTACCGAGCCGTTTATCCTGTTCCAACCCGAGTTTACAGTGTTAGGGACCTGTGACCTACAGAAAATAGCTGTTTTAATTCTCTTTCAACCAGAATCAGTGTCATTTTCACCAAATGAAAACAAAACAGTCTACCTGATCTCGTGAAGGGAGGCCACACTTAGGAACCGGAGGAAGCAGCATTTATTTGCCTAATAGGAGGCATGTGCCAAAATGTGTGTTCCCAACAGTTCGTTGGAGTCTCCAGTCCAAGGTCTATATACAAAACTTTTAGCAAGTTCTAGTACCACTGGTATCTTGGACTTAAAACCGAGGTTAGGGATACAAAACTGATTTTTTTGGGAAAAAAATGACTATATACTTCATACATGAAAACATTATAAATATGGTAAATAAATATGAATATATACTTACTATCGAGGGCAAAGAATGTTGCCTGCCATCCCAGTAAATAATGACTGTTGCCTGCCCGCAAGCGCAATCTATCAGCCACTGTAGCCTGGCCCCCCTCCACCCCCCGCCCCCCATTAGTGCCCCATGAGCGGAATTCAGAATGGAGAAAAACAGGATAGTGGCCCTACATAAAGATGCATACTTAAGGAGTAACTTTAATGAGCCCAGACTCTTGCATCTTCTCATGTGTGTTTATCAGCAGAAACTCCTATATATCCTCACTCCCCCTTACCTCTTTGGAACAGTCCTGCAGAGCTATCTGAGAGGCTGTCTCCCAGGCGATGGTCCTCAGTAAGGCCCCCAAATAAAACATAACTAGCAACTTTTAGGTTGTGCATTTTTCCTCAGTCAACACTGTGATTATACGTAAAGTATAATATGTACTTTGTAATTACAATAATTTAAAAAGAAACAACCGTGGGACTTCCCTGGGGGTCCAGTGGTGAAGACTGTGACCCCACTGAAGGGGGTACGGGTTCGCTCCCTGGTCGGGGAAGTAAGATCCTGCATGTGGTGTGGTGAGGCTGAAAAAATAATAAAATAAAAACAATCGTAAAGTTAGTGGTGAATTAGTATGTTAGTTTTACAGGAAAGTACCAAGAAGATCAGGCTTTAAGGAACACCATGTAAAGCGCCAACGCTACCAAATCCATCAGTGTCCAGGCTCTTTTGCTATTTCGCTCATAATACCAGTCTAAAAATGATAACTTTAGTATCTCCCCCCTTATTTTAAAACCTTGATTTAATAAACTCGATTTTGTTTCATTAGTATCCTCAATGATATCTTTAGGTAAGAGTCATTGCTTTACCCTCAGTCACTCTGATACATTAATTGTATTAGCGCTTTGGGAAGCATTATGGTTTCTAACGCTAGTTAATGTCCTCTGATTATGCACAGGAACAGCGTGATTATGCGATCACTTTGTAGGCTGGGATGGATTGCTCAGTGATAGAATTCTTTCGGCTTTGTAGAAAGGAAGGTAGAAAATTGAATTTAAACAGATCAGGGGACTTCCCTGTGGTCCAGTAGTTAGGACTCGGTGCTTTCACTGCCACGGCCCCGGGTTAAATCCCTGGTCGGAGAACTAAGATCCTGCAAGTGCGGCCAAAAAAAAAAAAAAGAAAAGAAAAAGGATATATATACATATATATATACATATATATATATGTATATATATATATATATATACATATAAAAATCAGGATAATTTTTATTTTACAAAGTGTAGATAAAAAAACAGATTGCTAGCTTAAATATATTTTTCATTATTTCATTGATTTTAATGTATAAATTGTATAATGTGTAAATTGGCAAAAATGACTGATTAGACTTTAAACTTTCTGTTTTGGTTATGGGATTACAAAACAGAAACCAAGACAAAACTGTGTACCTGTTCCTGAGTCTTTAGTTCTCTAGTGTTGTATTAGGTAACAACCGAAAATTAAAATTTTAAAGCTAGGGCTAAATAAGGGAGCTGTGGTTATAATTTAGATGCCAATCAATTGAGTTTTTGCCAGAATACAAGATAAGACTTGTGGCTGTTTTCTAGCCAACCTCTTAATTTTGAAAGATCTCCAGATAAATATTTGTCCTAGGGTATCATGCTGCCATCTCAAAGCACAGAAGAGAGGTACCACACCGTGTGGGTTTACGTCTTTTGGGCCTCCTTGTCCTGATCTCGAAGCCTCACTGAGCGTCTGGGCGCCTGGCTCCCGTTCTCCCTGACAACTTCGAAGTCACATACGATGCCCAGCATCCAGCATCCAGCCTCAAGCTCCTGGACCTCAGTTCGGTGATTCGTATTAAACTCTATATTGCTTTTTACCTTCCACTTCAAAATCTCAAAACTCATAAACACAATCTCTTAACTTTCCTGCCCTCAACTCTCTCCTTGGTTCTTTTCAGCCATTTCCTCCTTTCCTCCTCCCTGATGTTGGCTTGACAGACCTACCTTTTCCTCCTAGTTTATCTGCTTCCTCATGCTATAGCCTTGCTTGGACACTCAGCGTGCTCAGCGTCTTTGCTTCTTATCCCACCTGTATCCACTCTTCAGATGAACAGCCCTGGATGCACCCTGTGGTGCATCTTGCTGGATGTTGCGACTGGCTTGAAATAGGGGCAATAACTGTATAGTCAATGAACATTGAGGAGGCTGAGTCCTGCTGGAGAATAGCACATGCATGTGCAGATTGATGCTGTAAGAGATTCCTGGTCTTAGTATCAGTCTGGGCTCTCAACGACTCCGCCTCGCACTCTTTCAGTTAGGACTCTGGATCTATGAACTGATGGGAATTGGGTACTTTCTGTATAGTCATTCAACTCAGATTCCTGCTTACCTGGCTTAGATTTTCTCTGATTTTACAGATCAAGCCGTACTTTGGTGGAGGCTGTCCATCTATTTTATTCCTGGGAACTTTATGATCAATTAGCCACTGCCACAGACCTTGAGAGCCAAAATGCTCTGATGGCCACTCTGTCCCCGTGTTTTATTATGCCAGTTGTGCCTACTTTGTCCTTGATGGTCAAGTGCTGCCACGACACTGCTACCACACAGGGATCCCATTATTCCCATTGAAATTAGGGCACCCAATTCTACTGCAGTTATCTCCCACCAGCATCTCTGGTGTACAGAGGACAGTTAGCACTGCGACTTTTATGGATTCTGGTGCTCCCTTCACTAAAGCATTTCTGGGCCTCCTGGGTTGTATGATAGGGGTCGGCTGAGCAGGCTGCACATAATGAATTAACTCCAACATTCCCATCTCAGTGAGCCATTATAGTCCTTCCTCTAACGTATGCTGGGAAAATTCCAGCATCTCAATCTAGGCCATCTATGAACCAGTCTTCACAAGCAAACTCTTAGAGCCATTTGGCACCTAACAGCTGTTCAACTATCTATAATAGCTGCAGATCCCAAAAGAGGGATCTGCAATTATTATAACAGATCCAACAGAATTCAAAATGGCTGTGATGGATAGGGATGCTGTATGCAGCCCCCGACAAGGCCTAATGGAGCAAAACATGCCCATCTGACAAGCAGTTCCTAGACTGTTACTGGACATGTTGAACCTAGAATTCTTGGTAAGTGCACCCGTATTGATAAATTTGGTCCTATCTCATTGTATAATTTATCCTATTTGGTCAATTCCAAGCATCTTGTGGATGTGAGTTGGTAGAATCCTGCAGGTCCTTTGGGATATACTTTTTCTCTTCCTGGTTTTGTAAGTCACTCTGTAGACCATATAGGAATTTCTTTTCCTTAAAAAAATGTTTTACTTGGAAATAATTTCAAACTTACAGAAAAGTTACAAGAATAAAAATAGTATAAAAATTATCCATATACTTGTTAGGGGTTGAATTGTGTCCCCCCCCCCCCACAAAACAGATAAGTTGAAGTCTTAGTCCTGATACCACAGAATGTAACCTGATTTGGAAATAGGGTCTTTACAGGGGTGATTAAACTTAAGGTCATTAGCTTAGGCCTTAATCCAGTATGACTGGTGTCCTTATGCAAAGGGGAAATGTGGACACAGACACACACACACACAGGGACAATGCCATCTGAACATGAAGGCAGAGATGAGGGTGATGTGTCTAGAAGCCAAGGAACACGAAAGGTTTGCAGCAAACCACCAGCAGCCAGGAGAGAGGCCTGGAACACTTCCCCGTCACAGCCTCAGAAGGAACCAACCCTGCTGACACCTTGATCTTGGACTTCCAGCTTCCAGAACTGTAAGACGGTAAATTTCTGAGGTTTAAGCCACCCAGTTTGTAGTACTTTGTTTGACCGCCTCAGCAAGCTAACACATACTCTTTACTCAGGTTTACTTATTGTTAACATTTTATTTCATTTGCTCTATCATTTGCATGAGAGAGAGGATTCTCTCTCTCTCTCAATAAATACATGCATAATATATATTTTACTGAACAATTTGAGAGTAAATTGTATTTGTCATGGCCCTTTATTCCTAAATATTTCAGCGTGTGTTTTCTAAGAATAAGGATATTCTCTTACATAGCCAAGGACAGTGATCAACTTCAATACCTTTAACCTTAATAAAGTAGTTTCATCCACTCTGCCATCTACATTCCAGTTTTCAAATTGACCCAATAATGTCTTTCACAGAACCCCCCTTCTAGTAAAGGAGCCAGTATTGGATCAGGTATTGCATTCACTTTCCACTTCGTGTTCCTTGAACCTAGAATATTTCCACAGCCTCTCTTTGCCTTTTATGACATTGACATTTTTGAAGAATCTAGCTCCTCTCCATTTTCTTTTACACAGAAAGTTCCTCATTCTGGGCTCACCTGTTCCTCCTCCTGATTAGATTCAGCTGTGCATTCCCAGGTGGACCACTACACGTGTGATCTACCCTTCTCCGGGCATCACACCTGGAGGCATACAGTGTCCACCTGCCCCTCACTGGTGATGCTCATTTTGATCATTCAAGGTGTTGTCTGAACTGTAAGTATTTTCTTTTCTTTGCAACAATAAGCAAACTGAGGGAGACACTTTAAGGCCATGCAAATACGCTGCCATTCTGGAATATTCCTCTCGTTATATGCCTGGATATAATGCAGAACAGGCACTCCATCTGCAGCTGTTACATACAGCCTGGAAGCAAAGAGATAACAGATTCCTTGGAGGCCATCAGAGACGTTTTCTGATTTCAACCAACGCCCTGAGTTGAAAGTTCAAGACACCCAGCTTATCTTTTTCCAATCTACATCTTATTGCCACAGTAACCAAATGATTTTCCAAGTCTTTTCCCCTCTCTGCTCCATTCCATGCCATGGCAGACCTTATTTTGAGTAATCCTGGTTCCAAGGTGTGCTATGGGTTTCCAGTGGCTCTGAGCCATGTATGGGAACCCCAGATTTCCATCTTGAGAGCCTGAGAGGTTACTCTTCATACCATTTGCTCTCTTAGTCAGGGTCCCAAGAGGAAAAAACAAGATACACTCAAGTGGATTTCTGAAGGATTTAACGGATTTACAGCAGTGTGGACAGGGTTAAGAGACCCATAGGGGATGTGGAGGGACCGGGAACCAGCGACAGCAGGATTACCCCTCGCCCTGGAGGCTGAGAGCTGAGGGGCATCCTGGCAGAGGCTGCTGTTGTAGAATGCCAGCCTCAGCCAAGCTCTTGCACCGATACAGGAAGAGAGAGTGGACAAGAAGTGCCCCGCTGCCCTCTCCTGCCCTCTGAGCGCCTGCGGTACTTCCCTCCCGTTGGGTGATGCTAACCCCGGGCTAATGCAGCCCCCAGGGGTCACCTTCTGGAGCAGAGAGGGGGCCAGGGCGCAGAACGGGAAACAAGCAGCACCAGGCCCTCACTGTCACTGCGAGGACCTGGCTGTGGTCCCCTGTGCTCCTGCTGTGTGCAGATCCACTTGTAACGCTGCTAATGTTCCCTGGCGTGTTTTCTTTGTGTATTACACCGCTTCTCGAAGAATGTGAAGACAAAACAGCAAAACTCCATTTCCCCGTTCTCCTGCCCTTTGTGCTGTTATTGTCACATATATTACCTCTGCCACAATACATTGTTATTATTTTTTCTATAAATGTTTAACTTCTTAAGAATTCAAGAAACCAAAAAATTACCCTTTTATTTTTACCAATATCTTTAGCATTTCCAGTGCTCTTTGTTCCTTCTTGTGAGTCTGATTTCTATATGGTACCATTTTCCTTCAGCCTGAAGAATTTTCTGTAGCATTTCTTACAGAGCGAGTTTGCAGGCAACTGGTTATTTAAACGTCCATTGATCTGAACATCTCTCTATTTTGCCTTCATTTTGGCAAGATGTTTTCACTCAGTGTAGAATTTTAGGTTGATAGTTGATAGTTTTTATTTGGTTTTGGCACTTTAAAGATACCCGTAGGTCCTACTGTGTAGTACAGGGAACTATAGTCAGTGTTCTGTGATGGACCATAATGGAAAAGAATATGAAAAAGAATGTATATATATGTATAACCGAATCACTTTGCTGTACAGCAGAAATTAACACAACATTGTAAATCAACTCTACTTCAATAAAATAAATTAAATTTAAAAAATAAATTAAAAAAAGATACTCTTGTCTTCTGGCCTCCATTAGTTCTAATGAGAACTTAGCCTTATTTTTATTATTGCTGTTTGCACATACTGTATCTTTTATCTTATGTTTGCTCCTTTTAAAAAAATTTCAAACATTTTAAAATTGTGGTAAAATATGCATAATGTAGGATTTGCCATTTTAACAGTTTTTAAGTGTGGAGTTCATTCGTGTTAAGCATATTCACATGATATAGCCAATCTCCAAAACTTTCTCATCTTGCAAAACTGAAATTCTGTGTCCATTAAACAATTCTCTGTATCCCATGACTGCAGCCCCTGCAACCAAACTTCTGCTTTCTGTTTTTATGAGTTTTACGAGGTACCTAGAGCATCTAGGTACCTCCCATAAGTGGAATCATACTGTATTGATCTTTTTGTGATTGGCTTATATCACTTAGATTAATGTCCTCAAGCTTTATCCATGTTGTATCATGTGTCATAATTTCCCTTGCTTTTTAAGGCTAAATAATATTGCATTGTGTATATGTGCCAGTTTTGTTTATTAATTCACCCTTTGATGGATGCAATGCTGCTATGAACCTGTACCTCTTCAAGACCCTGCATCTGCTTGCCTTTGAGATTTTATCTGTATCTTTGACTATGATCTGTGTAGGTGTGATTTTCTTTTTTGGTTGGGGTTCACTGATTTTTCTGTCTGTGGGTTTCTTTTTTTTTTAATTTTAATTTATTTATTTATGGCTGCGTTGGCTCTTCGTTTCTATGTGAGGGCTTTCTCCAGTTGCGGCAAGTGGGGGCCACTCCTCATCGCGGTGCGCAGGCCTCTCACCATCGCGGCCTCTCGTTGCGGAGCACAGGCTCCAGACGCGCAGGCTCAGCAATTGTGGCTCACGGGGCTAGTTGCTCCGCAGCATGTGGGATCTTCCCGGACCAGGGCTTGAACCCATGTCCCCTGCATTGGCAGGCAGACTCCCAACCACTGCGCCACCAGGGAAGCCCTTGTGGGTTTCTTTTTTGATCAGATTTGGGATTTTGATTAAAATTTCTTCAAAGATTATTCCTACTTCATTTTCTGCTTCCCTCCTTCTGGGATCCTAACCACACATGTGTTGGACCCACAGGTCATTGAGGCTTTGTTTTTGTTTCTCTCCTAATATTTTACTCTTTGTGTTTCAGTTTAATGATTTTTTTTTTTTTTTTTTTTTTTTTTTTGCGGTACGCGGGCCTCTCACTGCTGTGGCCTCTCCCGTTGCAGAGCACAGGCTCCAGACGCGCAGGCTCAGCGGCCATGGCTCACGGGCCCAGCCGCTCCGCGGCATGTGGGATCTTCCTAGACCGGGGCATGAACCCGTGTCCCCTGCATCGGCAGGCGGACTCTCAACCACTGCGCCACCAGGGAAGGCCCTAAGGATGTATTTTGAGCTATCTTCAGATTTACTAATCCTTTCTTCTATTGTGTTCAATCTCCAGTTAATCCCATCCAGTGAATATTTGATTCCAGTTCTTATGCTTTTTTTTCAGTGTTAGAGTTTCCACTTGGAAACTATATATGTAAATTTTTATAACTCTCCTAAAATTTCTTATCTCTTTCCCCATTATATCCATCCTTTTTTTTAGATTCTTTTACATGTTATTATTTGTGTGTTTGAGGCATAGTGTTTTATGTCTCTTTTCTTTTTTTAAAATTATTATTTTTTTATTGGAGTATAGTTGATTTACAAGGTTGTGTTCCTTTCTTTTTTATATAAATTTATTTATTTATTTAATTTATTTTACTTTTGGCTGCATTGGGTCTTCGTTGCTGTGCACGGGCTTTCTGTAGTTGTGGCGAGTGGGGGCTACTCTTTGTTGCGGTGCGCAGGCTTCTCATTGCGGTGGCTTCTATTGTGGAGCACAGGCTCTAGGCACATGGGCTTCAGTAGTTGTGGCATGTGGACTCAAGGACTTGTGGCTCACGGGCTCTAGAGCACAGGCTCAGTTGTTGTGGCGCACGGGATTAGTTGCTCCGCAGCATGTGAGATCTTCCTGGACCAGGACTCGAACCCGACTACCCTGCTTTGGCAGGCGGATTCTTAACCACTGCGCCACCAGGGAAGCCCTGTTGTGTTCCTTCCTGCTATACAGCACAGTGACTCAGTTATACATATACGTATATCCACTCTTTTAGACTCTTTTCCGGTACAGGTCATTAGAGAGTATTGAGTAGAGTTCCCTGTGCTATACAGTAGGTCTTTATTAGTTACCTATTTTATATATAATAATGTGTATATATCAATCCCAATCTCCCAAATTATCCCTCCCTGCCTTTCCCTCCTGATAACCATAAGATTGTTTTCTACAACTGTAACTCTATTTCTGTTTTGTAAATAAGTTCATTTTTACCAATTTTTTAGATTCCACATATAAGCTATATCATACAATATTTGTCCTTCTCTGTCTGACTTACTTCACTCGGTATGACAGTTTCTAGGTCCATCCATGTTGCTGCAAATGGCACAATTTCATTCCTTTTTATGGCTGAGTAATATTCCATTATATATATGTACCATGTCTTCTTTATCCATTCCTGTGTTGATGGACATTTAGGTTTCCATGTCCTGGCTATTATAAACAGTGCTGCAGTGAACACTGGGGTGCATGTATACTTTTGAATTATGGTTTTCTCTGGATATATCCCCAGGAGTGGGATTGCTGGATCATATGTTAGCTCTATTTTTAGTTTTTTAAGGAGTCTCCATACTGTTCTCCATAGTGCTTGTACAAATTTACATTCCCACCAACAATGTAGAAGGGTTCCCTTTTCTCCACACCCTCTTAGTGTGTCTGTTTCTATTGACAGATTCTACTTTTTACTCTAGATTACATTTTTTTCTTTGCATTTCTAGTAATTTTTGACTGCATACTGGACCCTTGATGATTTGTTTTAGAGGCTCTGGATTGTTTTATTTCCTTCAAAAGAACTTTGAATTTTATTTTGGCAGATACCTAAATTAATGTGGACCACTTTGATTTTTATTAAGGCTTAGCTCTAGGCTTTTTAAAGGTTGGTGTATTTTGCCCTCAGTTCTAGGGTGTGATCTTTACTTCTGCAAGATGGGCGTTCTGGTGTCTCAACTGAATGGCAAGGACATTGACCAGTGTCTCTCCTTTCTGGATGGGTCAGTGTCTCCCCAGCACTGTGAAATCCCTGATTCCTCTTAGCTTTTGGTCTCTCAGCAGTTTTTCTCTGCTAGGCTTTTCAGAGCCTCATCTTCACAGACAGCTTTAGATTTGTAAAAGGACGCCAGGGAAACCCTTAGGTAGACTTTAGGATTCTTTCTCTGTAGCTCCTTCCTTTCTGATAACCTGCTCCCCAAATTTCACCTGCCTTAGCTGCTCTGAATTCCAATCTCTGTTTTTTTTGTTTTGTTTGTTTACTTTTTGCCCAGTGAGACAGTTCTCTTCTTGGCCTCCATTTTCCTGCACTATTTTTGGAAAATGCCTCCAGAGAAGAAGTCTGGGTGGCTTTGGAGCTCACCTATGGTGGGCTTCCTTTCTTCCAAGATCACAGCCCTGTGCTGTATACTGCCAGTGCTTGAAGACAGTTGCTTTTTAGTTTTTTAGTTGTTTATAGTGGGAATATAAATGCAATTGGAACTAATCCATCAAGGCCAGAACCAGGAGTTACTTTAGAAAATTACTATGACCATTTTATCATTAAAAAAAAAAATTCTTTTTCACTTTGAAATAAATCCCTCTTCTTATATCATGTCTTCTTCAGGGATAGTTTTTATTTATTTTTTCCTTTGGATGTGCCATACTTCCCTGTTTCTCTGTATGCCTTGTGATTTTTTTTTTTTTTTTTTTTTTGCGGTACGCGGGCCTCTCACTGTTGTGGCCTCTCCCGTTGCGAAGCACAGGCTCCGGACATGCAGGCTCAGCGGCCATGGCTCACGGGCCCAGCCACTCCCTCTGCCCCCTTTCCGTATTTTTAATGGTTGTATATTATTTACCTTGTTAGAGAATAAAGCTATTAAACACTAAACCTTCGTCTTTTACCCTCATTTAGACTTAGTTTTAAAGTAACCATATACTTAATGCTCATGACCGATTCTTATGCCAATGTCCCTCTAGTATTTGTTTGAAGCTTCTTTTCTAATAGATATTTCTGGAAATGCTCATGAGAAAACTATTCCCTGAGTTCTGTATGTTTTGATAATAGTCTTTCTAACTTTTTGTACTTAAAAGTTTACTGGGTTTAAAATCCTTGGTTTACATTTTCTTTCATTGAGGATCTTAAATTTATTTCTAGCATAAAGTATTGCTTTCAAAGAGTGTGATGATAATCTAATTTCTTTACCCTCATTAGTCAGCTGCTCAGTTGCCTAGATTTCCAAAGAGTTTTTACATTTTTAGCTTATTATGAAATACCAGGTAAGAGTCTTGGTGTGTTTTGTGGGCATGTCTTTCTGGAGTGCTTTCACTGATGTTATTCTGTTCCTTATTTTCATTTGCGATTTTATACAGGATTTAACCTTGATCATTGTCAGCTGCTCATTTCATGTGAAATTAGTTTTCCTCAACTTTTTGGTGGAGGGGTGGTTTAGTCAAGCTTTTCTACCTTCACAGGGCTCCCTCTTCTGTTGTTTTTGTGTAGTTTTGAAAAAATATGGCAATGTGCCTTCTGAAATGTCCTGGCTTAGTTCTCCCCCACAGTTTTATTTGTGCCTTGTTTTTTCTTTGCCTCTGTTGTCCTAACACTACTCAATTTTGATTGCATTTCCAATCATTTCTTTTCAGCGTGGAGTCCAGTTCTGGAAGGGAGTACTGGCTGGTCAGTTTTGAGAGTGCAAAGGGTCTGGAAGGTTCCAGCCTTTTCAGACCTAAATATGGATTCTTGCCCTCATCTGCACTGGCTTGCAGGAAATCCCTTCAGTTTCAGCTTTTGTTCTCAAGGTGACGTGCTGTTGTTTACAGTGAATATCTATTGGCTATTTGATGGTGTTGCTGTTCTCAGATCTGTTAGATGCCTCATGGCTTCCCTCTTCTTCCTCCTGCAAAGAGGCCAATACCATGCAGGTGTTATGGCTGTCGGTGCTTTGTCCCTCTCTGCTGTATGTGCACTGTCGGCTGAAAAATATGTACAATGTGAGAGCTGTGAGTTAAGTTTTATTTGGGACAGTGAGGACGATAGCCTGGGAGACAGCCTCTCAGACAGCTCTGAGGAACTGTCCAAAGACGTGGGGGGAGGTCAGTATGTACGTGATTTTGGTGAAGAGGGTCCATGCAATCAAGTACACGTTCTGGCAGGGGGTTGCTGCCAGTCACGAGGAGCAGATGTCACCATTCATGATTTTAGTGCTTTTCTAGATATGAGAAGATGCAAGAAATTGGGCTCATAAAATCTTCTCCTGAAAATCTCTATCTGAAGGCCTGTTCTGCCAGTTTTTCCCAGAGCACAGAGGGCCTCGTTCCTGATCTTCACCCTGAACTCGTTTCAAGGTGAGTTGAAGGTCAGCGACTGCAGGGCCTAGTGACTTCATCCTTGTAGAGGCAGATGGCGTGTGGCAATTTTTAGTTGGCAGGGGTTTGTGGGAATACCCTCTCACCCAGATGTGTTGTAAGTGTTGGCCATGACTTTGACTTTGCTATGTAGTTTCTCTCTCTGTTATTACATTGGGATTCAGGAAGTCCCCCAGATTATATCACCTCTGCCACCTTGAACCTCCCAGACTCTATCATAGTGTTTTCTGACTTGCAGAAGTCTTTAATTTAATTTAATTTTGTTTTTACTTTTTTTTTCAGTATAGATATATAATTTTAATATTTAATTTAAAATAAATGCAATGCTGGATTGGATTGGGAGAGAATATATGATTTGCAGAATAAAAGAAATTTTTTTTAATCATGAAATTACAAGTCATTGGTGAGAACAGGCTTCTCCCTCCTCTAGGCTTCTTACAGAGTCTGCTTAGAAAATAAGAGAGGTGAATCATCTCCCTTACCCCCTCCTACCAGAACGTGGCTCTCCCCAAATCCCAAAGGAGGAATAAGTCCACCATTGCCTCTTCCCATTTCTACCAAGAGTCAGCCTCTAGCCCCTCTGTATCAGGTCCAAGCTCCTGAGATAATGAGGGTCCCTCGGTTCCCTACTGAGTTTGGGCACATCTGATCAGAGAAACCACAAGTTAAGGCCCTGGAGACCAAAACCTTTGCTTTTCAAACTTGCGTAGGCAGTTGTCAGGGTTCCCAGGTGCAACCATCTTATAAGCACATCCATAGTCACAGAGGGAGAGGAGGAAGGATGGAAACCCTGAGCAGAAGCAGCCCCACCACCTTATCACGGCCCTCCCAAAGCCCCTCTCACAGGGCCTCCTAGGCAGGGAAGCCGGTAGGTCTCTCGACCAGTCATTGGGACAGCAGGGAAGGTAGAAGGCCCTGGTTGAGGAAAGGGTGGTCCTTGGAGAGGTAGGAACGTGCAGGTAATAAAAGGCAAGAAGAGCATCCGTATCTCCTCACCCCGGCTAAGGCACTGAGAAGAAAGAAGGAACATAGAAACGGTCAAGATGGGAAGAGGAGGAGAAAGGGTCCCTTGGATCTTGGCCTGGGGAAGACAAAAAATACAGGAATGGGGACAGGTGGGGCCTACCATATGGTAGTCCATACATTCACGCACACATTCCTAAATAAACACATATTTTAAAAACCAGGAATTCACGCTGATATCCGCACTTTCAGCCCTCTCTCCTTTCCACAGCGGGACCTCTCCTCCCTGACAGGGAGAAACCTGGTTCCCCTTGTCCTCGGTACATCGGTTTATCACCGGAAGCCCCCTCGTTTGTGTGCAGACGCTCTCCCCTCACGGCTGCCCACCCCCGCAGATGCCCTTTCCATCCTGCCGGGGCCTCTGTGCATCAGGCCGACCCTCCCGCTATGCCCCCCTCACCCACGTGGCTTCTGACACCTCCCCCCCGGGGCTGCCAGTGTCACTCCCCGGGCCCGTGTCTTCCTCACCGGATCGGACCTCCACACCCCGCTGAGCCCTCGCACCCAACCACAGCCATGCGTCTTGCTCAGCCCCACGTGATGATCTAACGACTCACGGCCCAAAGCGTTCAAACAGGAAAAAGGAAAAGGAGAAGAGGAAACACAAAACACATTTTTAAGTGAAAAAAGTTATGAATTAATACGTTTTCAGGGAAAATTTGTACACACGAAGAAAAGGATCTGGGCGTGCCCAGGTCAAGGGGGTCCACAGTGGCTGTTGCTGGGAGACCCCACCCACGTTTGTTTTCTTTTCTCTTTTTGCTTCTGCTTGTATCAGTTTTCTTTTGTTCTCCTCTCCCTCCTTTTCTTCTTCAGGAGGGGAAGGCAATGGACATACTTTATTTTTGGAGTAAGAAGAATAACTGGAACTTTATTTTTAAAATCAATTTATTATTTTTTGTTGAGATATAATTGACTTACAACACTGTATTAGTTTCAGGTGTACAACATAATAATGATTTGATATTTGTATATATTGCAAAATGGTCACCACAATAAGTCTAGTGCAATCCTCCGGAGACTTTATTTTTAAATATTCTTTCAGAAGCCTATGATTAAACTCAAAGTTTTTTCTTCCTGGGTAGAGAGTAACTCAAAACGTATGGTTCTTAGGATGACCTGAGTTTATTTTTTTTTTAACTTCAAATTTTTTTTGAAGCTAGCCTACCCAGATAATAGTGCAATGTATTTTATCTGCTGTTCGCTTGAATCTGAGGATTTCTCTCTTTCCATTGCTAACTGAGATTGCTGACATTTTCTCAGCTGGTTTATTGATTCACTGAAAGAGAAATCATCCATCTGTGCTGGGCAATGTGGAGCACGAAAAAAAAAGTAGAAAATAAGATCCCTGATCTTTTATTTTTATACTTTCAAAGTCTAGTAAAATGTTGTTAACATTTCCAATTGCATCAAGTTCAGCTGACTTGAAAGTAGCCAAAAATCAAACCCAACTAAGATCAATCTATCTCTGTGTAAATTTCCACTTCACAGACATTGGTGGAATCGACATGGCTGATTGTAATTGATCTGTTTTAGTGTGTTATGTACAGGTACATGCTTTGCAAGGCGTCCTTATACCAATACAGCCCTGGAATGTTAGCTGCATACAGTTGTCCAAAGGTTTGTTTTCTTAACTGAGTTACTTCTAGTAGAATTAGTTTCTCATTTACACACAGTTGTTGAAAACAGACTCCATTTAGAAGGATTTGTCCCATGAAGTCACGCTCTTTCCTTTGGCGCTTTCGCCAGTGGGAGTTTTATTCCTTTGTATGAGTGATTTTGGCCCCAGGAAACTTTTTCCCACTCTGACTGGTTTCTGAGCAAGCTTGCCTGGGCCTTCTTAGGTTCCAGCTGTAGAGATTTTTGGCCTGTCACAAAATCTTTCATATTGCTGTGTAAAGGGAACCAAATGTATAGCACTCTCTGGCTTTAAGCTTATATTTTTCTAGTTCTTTTGTTTGGATTCATTTTTATCCTTATGTCCACTGATGTTATTTTAATGGACCATTTTCAGGGAGATTAATTATACCCTTGACACATCTGTTTTCCCATTTGAAAATTTTCTTTCTGTGACAGGATTGGAAAATAATAGAAAACCGTTCATACAGCTGCCTTAGTTACCAAGACAACAAACCAAAGAAGTAACTGGCTTTTCTCTCTTTCTCTGCACTACCTTCCAAATAAAGTAAACTCCATCTGAAAAGCTATGTATCTGTTTGAGATTACTACTTGAGTAGTTACTGAATTAATTTCTTAACAAGAGTCTTATGTGCCCTAATTATAGTCTGAGAACAAACCAGTTTTTGTTTTATCATTAAGTTTTCTTTTAAATTATTTTAGAAATTACACAGGTAATACATTTACACATGTTCAGTTTAAGAATGTAAAACTTTATGGAAGTATATAGGATAAAAAGTGTAAGTCTCAATATCCAGGATACTTATCTTTTTTTTGTGTGTGTGTGTTTTCTTTTTTTAAAGTTTTTTTGTTTTTTTTTTTAAAATATGGACCACTTTTAACGTCTTTATTGAATTTGTTACAATATTGCTTCTGTTTTATGTTTTGGTTTTTTGGCCCAGAGGCATGTGGGATCTTAATTCCTCAACCAGGGATTGAACCCACACCCCCTGCATTGGAAGACCAAGTCTCAACCACTGGACCACCAGGGAAGTCCCTCTAGGATACTTATCTTGACTGATATCAACATATCAAAGTGAATATGATGCAGTAAGTTGGCTCAGGGTGAATTTTTAGGACAGGAATATATTCAGATTAGTAAAAACCACATGTTAAGTGTGTTAAAAATAAAAAACTTTAAAACCCTTTAAAATTTGTATAAACAATATGTGCTTCTACTTTGAAATTCAAAACAGACAAGCAAAAAAGAATAAATTACCTACAATTCCACTACTCAGAAGTCACCACCAATAACATTAGTTTTTAATGCTTTTCAAAAGGCTTAGTTTTTATTTTAAAGTAATACCTGTTCATTAATTGAGAAAAAACACTTAGTCCCACTAACAATGATAAGAACAATAACAATAAGAACAGCTGCTCTTTATTATATTTTTGTGTGTGCAGAATGTTTTATTTTTTCTTATTAGTTATTTATTTTATATATATTAGTGTGTATATGTCAATCCCAATCTCCCAGTTCATCACACCACCACCTCCTGCCTCACCACTTTCACCCCCAGTTGCTCTTTATTGAATGTTCCTTGCACACCAGCCTGTGGTCACAGCTTACATGCAGGAAAACACAACCACTTTTTGACTAGCATTTGGAATTTTAATTTCTGATCCTTTCTTTCCTTCTGTGTATAGGCATTTTAAAAAGTATGTCGCTATAATTGTACAGTATAAACAGTTTTGAATTCTGTTTTTTCATAAAAATTTCTTCTGTGTGCTCTATATTCTTTGATGTCACTTTTTTGTATGCTATCAGAGAGTCTCTTTAAAGTGTCCTTTTACTGGTTGTCTAATATTTTATTGAATGCATGTATACAATTCATTTTACCATTTCCATATTGTTGAACACTTATTATTTCTATTTTTTCATAAAATGTTCCTTATGTGTTATTTCTTAGAATAGATTATTTCTTAGAATGGATCTATCAGAAATGAAATTATTGGCTCAAGGTAAGGACTCGTTTTAGAACTGATGAATATGTTTTCAAATTGCTTTACCAAAAGATTGTACTTATTCATATGGCCATCATCATTATATGACAATACCGGATGTTTCCTATTCTTTTCTAGTTTGATAGAAGCAAAATGATAGACTGTATCTAATTAGTTTCTCTTTGATTATGACTGAATTTAATCATTTACCCATGTTTAACAGTATTATTTCCTTTTTTGTGAATTATCTGTTGTGATGTTGCATTTTATCCTCAAAACTGTGTGTCTTTTTAAATCGCAGGAATAATATAAACTTATTGTAAATTTAAAGCAATACAGAATGCACCTAAAACCAGATACTCCTCCACTTCAACGCATATGCTTCATTTCACTCCTCTAGGACTGGCTGGTAGGTACCTCTCAGAACTTCCGCTAAGGTTTCGGCATTAAGCTTTTTCCTTTTGCGGTGGTGGGTGGGAGGGAAAAGAGTTTGATAATCGTAATTTATGAAGCAAAGATATTTCCCTTTGTCATTTGTACTTGCTAGAAATATATGTTTACATATACATTTTGTTTGTTAGCCTTTAACTTAGACCTTGTTGTTGCAGTCAAATTTGCTGAGCCTTTCCTTTGTGCTTTTTAAAAAAAAATTCTTTTCAGCATAAAAAGGCCTTTACATTTAAAGGCTCAATAAACACTAAGTTCTTTTTTCTACTAGTTTTTGTTATGGTTTTTATTTTGGTATATATTCTAAGGCAATGTTCGAAATGTCATCTGGTTTTTCAAGAAATTAATTTTGGTGTATATATTATGAGATGCTGATCTAAATGCAATGATCACCCCAAATTGTGTGCCAGGTGTCCCCAAACCATGGTCTACATAACCCTGGTCTTCCCCAGTGATTTAGCCTCCATTGCCACGTTTTAAATTTTGAAGTATAAGAGGACCTCTTCCTGGTGTTTCCTTCTATTGACTTGTGTGTCATTTAAGGTTATTTTTATTTATTTTATTATTATTATTACTTTTTTGTGGTACGCAGGCCTCTCACTGTTGTGGCCTCTCCCGTTGCGGAGCACAGGCTCTGGACCCGCAGGCTCAGCGGCCATGGCTCACGGGCCCAGCCACTCCGTGGCATGTGGGATCCTCCCGGACCGGGGCACGAACCCGTGTCCCCTGCATCGGCAGGCGGACTCTCAACCACTGCGCCACCAGGGAAGCCCGTAAATGCCTCTTTTTAAGTATGAGAGTTAGGTCCTCTTGTTGCCTAATTAAGAACCACATCTTTTTCTTTTAAAAATTGGTACATGTCTAAATTTTGCCACCTAAAATTTTTCAAAGAATGTGGTGTGATGGAGTATCTAGCAAAATCATGTAAGACCAGGGTTTAACAATAGTCAGCTGAACTATTGGTGAGCAGATTTTCAAATTTTAGTTTATCAATTAAAAACTCGATTTTAATGTTTCACCTTGATTTCGACTTTGCCTAACTGGGCAGCTGACATCTCAAACTATCTGTTCATTCTATTTTTTTATTGTGGAAATATACACAATATACAATTTACCATTTTAATCATTGTAAATGTTCAATTCAGTGGCATTAAGTATATTCACGATGTTCTGCAACCATTAACATATCCATTTGTGGAACTTTTTCATCATCCCAAACATTAAACAGTAATGGGGGGCTTCCCTGGTGGCGCAGTGGTTGAGAGTCCACCTGCCGATTCAGGGGACACGGGTTCATGCCCCGGTCCGGGAAGATCCCACATGCCGCAGAGCGGCTGGGCCCGTGAGCCATGGCCACTGAGCCTGCACGTCCGGAGCCTGTGCTCCGCGACGGGAGAGGCCACAACAGTGAGAGGCCCGCGTACCGCAAAAAAAAACCCAAAACAGTAATGGGTACCTCCCTCCCCCTTCAACTAGTCCTTGGTAACTTCTGTTTTATTTTCTGTCTCTGAATTTTCTTATTCTATGAATCTCATATAAGTGGAATCATAAAATATCTGCCCCTTGGTGTCTGACTTATTTCACTTAGCATAATGTTTTCAAGGTTCATCCATGCAGTAACATATATCATAATTTCATTCTTTTCTGGCTGAATAACATAGCATTGTATGTGTAGGCCACAATTTCATTTATCCATTTATCTGTTGATCGACACAAAAGATGTTTCTGCCTTTGGCTATTATGAATAATGCGGCAATGAACATTGGGTGTACAGGTATCTGTATCTCTTTGAGTCTCTGCTTTCAATTCTTTTAGGAAATGCCTAGAAGTGGATTTGCTAGATCATATGATAATTCCATGTTTAACTTTTTGAGGAACTGCTAAAATGTTTTCCATCCCATCTTCACCATTTGAAATTCCCACCACAGTGCACAAGGGTTCCAATTTTTCCATATCCTGGCCAATACTTGCTATTTTCCTTTTTTAAAAAAATAATAGTCTCCCTATCAGGTGTGAAGTGATAAGACATTGTGATTTTGGTTTGCATTTCCCTAATGACTAATGATGTTGAGCACTTTTTCATGTGTTTATTGGCCACTGTAGATCTTCCTTGGAGAAATGTCTATTCAAGTCCTTTGCCCATTTGTGAATTGAGTTGTTTGTTTGTTGTTGTTGAGTTGTAGGGGTTCTTTACATATTCTTGATATTAATCTCTTATCAGATACATGATTTGCAAATATTTTCTCCTAATATATGGGTTGTCTTTTTACTCTCAGTTGTGTCCTTCGATGTACAAACTCTTAAATTTTGATGAAATCCAGTTTATTTTTTCTTTTGTTGCCTGTGCTTTTGATGTAATATGCAAAAAATTATCATCAGATTTAAAGTCAGGAAGATTTTCTCTGATGTTTTCTTCTAAAAGTTTTATAGTTTTATCTCTTAAGTTTAGTCTTTTGATTGATTTTTTGGTTAACTTTTGTTTTAACTTTTGTGTGTGGTATGAGGATATCCCATTTTCCAAGCACCATTTGTTTAAAAAGCCATTCTTGGACTTCCCTGGTGGCACAGTGGTTAAGAATCATCCTGCCAATGCAGGGCACATGGGTTTGAGACCTGGTCCGGGAAGATCCCACATGCCATGGAGCGACTAAGCCTGTGCAGCACAACTACTGAGCCTGCTCTCTAGAGCCCGCGAGCCACAACTACTGAGCCCGTGTGACACAACTACTGAAGCCCGCACACCTAGAGCCCATGCTCCGCAACAAGAGAAGCCACCGCAGTGAGAAACCCACACCCTGCAACGAAGAGTAGCCCCTGCTCGCCACAACTAGAGAAAGCCCGCACACAGCAACAAAGACCCAACGCAGCCAAAAATAAATAAATAAAATAAATAAATTTATAAAAAGAAAAAAGCCATTCTTTCCTCATTGCATGGTCTTCACACCCTCGTCAAAAATCAATTGACTGTACATGTGAGAGTTTTTCTGGGGGGACTCTATGTTCTATTCCGTTGGTTTATATGTCTGTCCTTATGCCAGTACCCCACTGTTTTGATTACCGATGTTTTGTAGTTAAGTTTCAAAATCAGAAAGTGTGAGAACTTCCAACTTTGTTCTCTTCTTAAAGATTGTTTTGGCTATTTGGAGTCTGTTGAGATTCCATTCAGATTTTAAGTTGGATTTTTCTATTTTTGCAAAAACACATTATTGGGAGTTTGGTAGGGATTACACTGAATCTGTAGATCCCTCTGGATAGTATCGTCATCTTAAAAATAGTAAACTTTCCATTCCAGTGACACAGGCTGTCTTTCTATTTATTTATGTGTCTTTAATTTCTTTCAGGAATGTTTTATAGTTTCAGTATACAAATCTTTTGCCTCCTTGGTTTTATATTCCTAAGTGTTGATTCTTTTTGATGCATTGTAAATGAAACTTTTTAAAATTTCCTTTTCGGACTGTTCATTGCTGGTGTATAGAAAGTGAACTGATTTTTGTGTGTTGATTTTGTATTCTACAACTTTGTTGAATACCCTTATTTGTTCTAACAGGTTTGTGTGTGTGTGTGTGTGTGTGTGTGTGTGTAATCTTTAGAGTTTTCTACATAGAAGATCATGTCACTTGCCAACAGATAATCTTACTTCTTCCTTCCAATTTAGATGCCTTTTATTTCTTTTTCTTGTCTAATTGCTCTGGTGAGGCCTTCTAGCACCATGTTAAACAGATGTGGCAAAAGTGGGCATACTTGTCTTATTCCTTATTGGGGGACAAGCTTTCAGTCTTACATTTTTGAGTGTGATGTTATCTGGGGGTTTTGTGTATTGTCTTCACCACATTGAAGAAATTTCCTTCTAGAAATTAGGTTTCTAGAATTAAGTTTCTGGAAATTGGAAACCATTCAAAAGATCTGAGAAAGCCAGAAACCTCCAGGGGGATGGAAAAATTCTCACTGTTCTAGTAGAGTTCTCTAGTCAATGGTATTATTTCAAACCAGAGGTGATGGTACAAATTGGTACAACCCTTTGGTAAGGTGATTTGCTAAGTATATTCAAGAGCTCTAAAGCTATTCATAACCTTGAGCCAATAATTTCATTTCTGAGAAATGATCTGAGAAATGGACTTATTTTAAATATGTAAAGAGCTTTATGAAAAAGTAGAAAGAAAAGTTTCTGCATAGTATTGTACAGTCTTGTGACATGATTGGGAAAGTTTAAGTCAGAGCATGGATTTGTCCACAGGTATAGAAAACTAAAGTTTAAAGTTTGCTACCAGGGCAACACAGAGAAATTCAGGTGCCTTCTCTTCACTTTACATCCACAGCTCTTTTGTGAGGTGAAATATTAAAAAAAAAATCAAATTCAGGTATCCCTAGTATTTCAGTGTGATACTGTGGTCAACATTGTTTTGGTGGCTAAGCAAGATCTTATATTAAGGAAAAAAAGGGATTTATTTGGCAAGATAGGACAGTGGAGTATGGGATGAAAAAGTTATTTCCAGTGTGGTGTATCTGTCCTTTGCATCAGGAATGCTCTAGAACAGTGGTTCTGAACCAGGGGGGATTTTGGCCCAAGGGACCTTTGACAATGTCTGGAGCCATTTTATTGTCCTGACTGGGGTTGGTGGTTGGGGTGCGCTACTGACATCTAGTGGTAAAGGCTGGAGATGGTGCTCAATACACGGCGCTGGCTCGCTATATTATACATGAATATTGTATACAGGATGATACAAGTAATGATGCATTGAATGAATACCCACAAGCTCACCACCCAACTTATGAGTTAGAACATCATCCATACTGTAGGCTCCTCCTAAGTTCCCAAGAAGAGTTCAAGAAGTCACCATCTTGAATTTTATCTTTATCATTCCTTTGCCTTTTAAAAATAGTGACATGCATCCCTAAATTATACACTTTTTAATCTTGCTGTCCTTTTCCTGTGTAAAGATAGTATCGTAATGGAGATTGTCCTTTGTGAGTTGCTTTTGACATTCAACATTATCCATTTTCTCACATGTCTTTATAATTCATCCATGGTACTGCTGTATAATACTTGAGTAATTATTCCAAAATTTACCTATTCTCCTAGTGATATACATTTGGGTTTGCTATGGGCTGAATTGTGTTCCCTCAAACTTGTATGCTGAAGGTCTAACCCCCAGTACTTCAGAATGTGACTGGATTTGGTGATCAGGTCTTTAAAGTGGTGATTAAGTTAAAATGAGACCCTTAGGATGGGCCCTAATCCAATTTGACTGGTATCCTTATAAGAAGAAGAAATTTAGACGCACAAAAAGACACTAGGGGGAATTCCCTGGTGGCCCAGTGGGTAAGACTCCATGCTTCCAGTGCAGGGGCCTGGGTTCGATCCCTGGTTGGGGAACTAGATCCCGCATGCATGCTGCAACTAAGAAGTCTGCGTGCCGCAACTAAGAAGTCCATGTGCTGCAATTAAAGATCCCACATGCTGCAACGAAGATCCTGCATGCCGCAACTAAGGCAGAGCAGCCAAAATAAATAAATATTAAAAAAAAAAAGACGCTAGGGATATACATGAACCGAGGAGAGACCACGTAAGGACACAGCAAGAAGGTAGCCATCCACAAACCAAGAAGAAAGAGGCCTCAGGAGAAACCAAACCTGATCTCTGACTTCTAGCCTCCAAAACTGTAAGGCAATAAATTTTGTTGTTTAAGCCACCCATTGATATCTTTTTATGACAGCCCTAGCAAGTACATATATATGTAATATATACATAATGTATGTGTACTATACATATATATATACATATATATATACATATATATATATATATATATATATATATGTATATATATATGGTTGTTTCTAGTCTTTAACATTATGAGCGGTGTTGTTAAAAACTCCCTTGCTCCTATACACATGTATGTGAGTTTTTTTACTGGAGCAAAACTGCTGGCTTGTAGAGGAAACATACCTCACTTGAGGATGATGCCCAATACTTTTCCAAAGCATGTTAACATTCTCATGATTCCACAGCCTTGCCAACACTCGGTATTCTCAGACCTGTTAGTTATTGTTCTTTCTTTTTTTTAATTGAATTTTCTTCTTATCCCATTTTACCTCTTCCACTGGTTTGGAAGTCATATACTTTATTTCTTTTATCTTAGTGGTTACCCTTAGTATTTTACCATACATATTTAATTTAACGTTAATCAGCATTTTTTCTCTCCCAGGGTCATAAAAGAGCTTTAGAACATATGCTTGTGATCACTCTTTCCCAATTTATATGCTGTTATTGTCCAGCATTTCATCTTTTTAAAAAACCCATTTAGATATTATTATTTTATGCAGATAATATCTGCTTTAGGCACACACACATGCATGCACACACACACACTTATCAGTTTCATTTTTTTGTTCATTCATTCCTCCTTACATCTCACACTTTGTTCCTGAAGCAGGTTTTGTTTTTGTTTTCCTTCCCCTCTGAGGTTCTTTTATGAGTTTTTTTTTTTTTTAGTGGAGATGCACTGGAAACAAAAACTGAAAATTTATTTTCCATCTGAAAATATCTTTATTTCAACTTGATTCTTGAAACATAGTCTTTCTGAGTTCATAATTCGAGATCCACAGTAGTTTGCTCTCGGCATTTTTAAAGTGTTTCTTGGCAGTTCCCTGGCTTCCGTTGCTACTGGTGAGAAGTCAGCTGTCAGTCTAATTGTCATTCTGAGGAGGTCATCTTGTCTCACTGGCTGCTTTAGCAGGATGACCTTGCCTCTGCATTTGCCCAGACAGCCCAGTTTAAGACTGCTGCCTTAGGACAGTGATGAAGAATGCCCTCTTTGATGCCAAAAAAGTGTCCCCGTTTGGACAATAAACAGTATGGCAACCATAGCGTTCAAGATCTTCTTTTTCTCTTGCATGGTCTTCAGTTTCACAGACCGCGTCTAGAATTAGATTCACTGTCATTCATCCTCCGGCCCCCACCACGTGCAGGGCACATTATTTACTTTCCTGTCTCTCTTTGCAGCAATCTGTGCTGTTTTTCTAATCTCTCCCCAAGTTTGCCAATTATCTCTCATCTACACCTAATCTGCCTTTTTACCCATACGCTGAGAGTGTCAATTAATATATTTTAAAGATTTGGTTCTTTTAAAAAATTGTTGGCTCATGTTATGTTTTGTTGCTTCCTTATAACTCTTTTACGCATTTCCCCCCTCTTCATTCATGCGTATTTTGTATTCTGTAACTGGTAACTTCAGTATTCAAGTTCTTAGAGTTCTAAGTTTATTGTTCCTTGTTTCTCGACTTTTGGTCATGGTGGCTTACTTCCTTATATGTTTGGTGAACTTGCCTTGTGAGTTCAGGTTTGGTTGATTTTAATCAGTTGGAATTCTGAGGGCCTAAATCCAGGATGCTTTCTTTAGGAAGAATTTGTTTTATCCTCTGGTGTGCACCTGATGGTCCCCTCAGAAGACCCAGAGAAATGTGAGACTCTGAAGTTTAGCTCTCAGACCTTGTGGTGAGCTCAAGTATTGTGGATTTTTCTATATCACCTTCAGCTCTACAAGTTTTGCTTTATGTACTTTGGATCTCTGTTGCTAAGCGCACACGCATTTAGTATTGTTGTCTTCTTGCTGAGTTGACCCCTTTATCGCTGTATAACGTCCTCTACATTCAGGGTAATATTCCTTGTTCTGAAGCCTACTTTGTCTGATATCTACATAGCTGCTCCAACTTTCTTTTGGTTAGAGTTTACATGATACATTTTTTCCCACCCTTTACTTTAAACCTATCTTGTGTCTTTATATTTAGAGTTGGTTCTTCAAATGTATGTATACCAAGGGGGAAAGGGATGGGGTGGGAGGAACTGGGAGATTGGGATTGACACACATACACTACTGACACTATGTATAAAATAGACAACTGGTAGGAACATACTGCATGGCCCAGGGAACTCTACTTAATGCACTGTGGTGTCCTAAGTGGAAGGGAAATCCAAAAGGGAAGGGATACATGTATATGTATGACTGATTCATTTTGCTGTGCAGTAGAAGCTAACACAACATTGTAAAGCAACTATACTCCAATAAACATTAATTAATAAAAAAATAAAGTCGGTTCTTGTACACAGAATATAATTGAGTCTTGCTTTTTAAATTAGTATTCTAATCTAATGATTTGTCTTTTACTGATGCATTTAGAGTTAATTGCATTGTATGAAATTTATACAAGAAGGGCTTAAAGATTCCCAAACTGAAAAATTTCAGTAGTATCATTGATATAACAATTTATTAATAATTGGATGAATCAAAAGTTACTAAATTAATCTAAAATAAAGAAGTTTGAAATGTTGCCTACTACCATTTAGCAGAAATAGCTAAAAACATTTAAGGTTACCTAGATTCCACCAAATACATTTATTGAATGTTTACTATTTGCTAAATTCTGTGTCAGGTGCCATCCTGGCTGAAACAAAGACAATACTTTGTTGACTTGTGTGAGTCCACCCTTTCGTTCTGGAAGGATCAGTGGGAATGGAAATGGTACAGGTAGTTTCTCAACAGCCCGGAACCTGCGTAGAGGATTCTTTGTGACTGGCTTTTTGATTGCCTGTAGTAATATTTGCCCCCGATTTTGCATGTAATTAGAAGTGGGATGTATTTTGAATAACATATTGAAACGTGACCTGGAAGATCTGAGTCAGCAAACCCATTCCACCCTCTTTCCCATCGCCATGTTCCCGTTAGATGTGACGATGGGACGGCAGCACCCCGGCTCTTGGTGTAACTGAGACAGCCATAGGGGCTTCGAAGCCTGGAAGGCGGACCAGCCACTGACTTGCTCTGAGACTTAGAAGAGATTCAATTCCTAAGCATCAAATGTATAGTAGATGCTAATTCCTAACCCCTGTCTTGTTAAAGAGTTTAGAAACTCAAAGATGATGTGAAACATTATTTTTAAAGATAGAAGGGATCCTGGAAGGTTACTGGTGGCTTTCCAAGGAATTTTTATTACGAAAAATTTCAAACATACTCAAAAGTAGAGAGAATATTGTAATAAATTCCCATATTCTCATTGACAAAACAGTGTGCCAACCTTACTTTACCTACCGCCCAGGCCAACATTTTTCTTTGTTTCCTGAAGCATTTTAAAGCAAACCATAGATGCCACTTCATTAAATCCATAAATACTTCAGTATGTAAGTAAATCCTTTAAAAATTACATCTATTAATTCTTTGTTAGTCCCACTGCCTCCTTATTAGATTAGGAAACTAAGAGTGTTAGTGATTTGTCCAAAACCATGTAATTAGTGGTGGAACCGGAGTTAGAACCTTAGTGTTCTTAATACTTAAGCTTATATTCTTTTCTCATAAAACTTGTTGCCTCTGAAGATTACCTACTTTCCAGTTACAGAGATTAAAAAAAACCTGCAATTAGATTCTCTACCAGTATCTTACATTGGAATCATCTTGGGAGATATTAAAAATGTAAACTCCTGACCCCCGACCCCAGAGAACCTAATTCCTTGAGGTTTGCTGGGGCCAACTTATACTGGTTCTTGAGAGCCAACTATTAAATTTTAAGGAATCTTATGAGTCAATTACTAAAAATCGTTAAAAATCAAATTATACATGCTTACAGTCAAATACAGTATATGAAAAACAAAGGTAACAAATATTCAAAACTCATCACTTCTTGGGCTTTACTACACTCTACTATGATCTATGCTCTCGAGGCCGGTTGTGTGTGGCTGGTGGAAATACTGTGTCACAGTGTGCTGTTGGGTGTCAATTCCCAGCTGCACGCTCAGTGGTGGCTTGAAATCGGCCATGTGGGGCTTGGCAAATACAAACCAGGCTTAGTTTATGGTTTTGTCTATTATCTAGATTTAAGAGAGTAATGGAGAAAATGTTAATAATGCAGATTAAACTTAAAAGTGTGTCACGTCTATGGCCATTACATTTTGAATAGTATAAAGTATGAGAAAGTAGTCTTCCAGTATTCAAAAAACAATTACAGTTCAGCAGTCTCTCACGTCACTAATAATTGATGTTTCACTTTTGTTTTACTCATTAATATAAACGAAAATATCAACCCACGTTCATGTCAGAACTACACTTAGTCATCAATCGCGACCACAGGTTGGCTATAGATAAAAGAGTTCGGCAAAAAAAAAAAAAGCATTTCTGTGGGAATCAATTAGCTGTATGAAATTTACAAAAAAACATTGTTGTATCATTAATTGTCAATTATGTACTACACATCCTTTTTATCAGCAAGATATATAATATATTTAGGTATGTATAGAATGCTACATTGTTTTCTTTTCTTTTTCTTTTTTTTTTGCGGTACACGGGCCTCCCACTGTTGTGGCCTCTCCCCTTGTGGAGCACAGGCTCCGGACGCGCAGGCTCAGCGGCCATGGCTCACAGGCCCAGCCGCTCCACGGCATGTGGGATCTTCCCAGACCGGGGCACGAACCCGTGTCCCCTGCATTGGCAGGCGGACTCTCAACCACTGCGCCACCAGGGAAGCCCCATTGTTTTCTTTTTTTGTTTTTCGGGAGGGCTAGTTGATCAACATTTTCTAGCACACCTCTGTGTGAAACTCAGGAGTCTGCATTTCAAACGAGCATCTCAGGTATTCTTATGCTTCCTGAATTTGGAGAATCACTGTTTTAGCCGTCGAACAAAAAGTCAGACCATTAATCAAGACTGTGAACGTATCCATCACCCACGAGTTCTCTCATGCCCTTTATCATCCTTCCCTTCTACCCCTCCTGCCCACCACACACCCAGGCACCACTGACCCGCTTTATGTCACTATAGGTCCTTTTGCATTTTCGTACAGAATGTGCTCTTTTTGGTCTGGCTTCGTTCACTCAGCATAACTGTTCTGAGTTTCATCCATGTTGGTGTCTAAATAGTTTGTGCCTTTTTATTGTGAGTAGTATTCCATTGTATGGATTCAACACAATTTCTGTATTCATTCAACGTTGATGAACGTTTGGGCTGTTTCCGTTTTTGCCTATTACATATAACATTGCTATGAACATCTGTGCGTACATCTTTTGACATACATTTATTTTTCTTTGGGGTAAATATCTACGAGTGAAATGGCTGGATCACATGGTTGATATGTGTGCCACCTTTTAGGAAACTGCCACACTGTTTTTCAAAGTGACACAGGCCATTTGTTTCCCTTTTTTTGTAGTGAAAAAAGCATGGGTGGTTTCTGACACTGGCTCAAGATTTTCATGTGAGCACCCTAAGCAAGCCAGGAATGCAATTACACAGCAATGAATATACTTTAAATAATTATGTAGTCTTGAGTTAGTGGGAGTGGGAAGAAACTAGTTTATAGTAATGAACATTGCATGGGGTTAGAGTTGCTTATTTAATTCACTTCAGTGGCTGATGATACATTTGTTTGAATTTATTTTCCATTTCTCTGTAGTTCTTATTTGCCCTTCCCTTTCCTTCTGTGATTTTTCTGAACCAGGCAGCATCTTAGGCGGTATATTAAAAGGTTTAAAATTTTGGATCGTAACTCACTTCAGTAAACATTATGCTATACATTATTTGATTTCAGAATTTTAGCTGAAGGCAACTAATTACTATTTAGCACATATACATTGACAACATACTCAACAGAGATAGGTGTGTGTGTGCACTTGTGTGTGTGTGTGTGTGTGTGTGTGGTGTGTTTATTTTCCCAGTCCAGAATGTCATCTATTTCCAGAGCAGTGAGACCGATTCTGTTTTACTCAGGCTAACAGGGGCTGTAGCACTGATTCATTTCAGTGATATGTTAGTCTCCTTTTATAGATTGTTACTCCAAGAAGCTGCCTGGCTGGCCTCTCAGTTTATCTGGCTCTGAAGGGCCCCCTTGAAGAAAGACAACCTGAAAGCTAAGACTAGGTATGCAGTTATGATATAAATAGATTTTGCAAAACCCCATATAAAATAGCACAGTCACAGCTCACCTCCTGTTAATTGTACCTAGAAATTCAGGACAGCATCAGGGCTTCTGCAAGGAGATGGCCACAGGGAACCCTGACTAGGGAACACTTGCTCGTGTAAGTGGGACGGCTTCTTAAGCACTTCAAAATGCGGCTTTTTTCCCTAGTTTTTCTCAGAATGGGCTGCTCAGAGGCAGGACTGGAAGAGCGGATGAGCCTGCCTGAGCTTTACAGAGATGCCCCAGGAAATAGGCCACATGTGCAAACTGCTGAAAGTCAATGGACGAGTGCCCAGTTCCCTTCTGATGAAATTCAGCTGCAATGTGGTATTGTTATTTCTTTTCCCATTTTATTTGTAACACCATATTACTCTAGAAAAAAAATAGAACTGTATGTATAGCAATAAGTAATATGTTCCCCCTTTTCCTGGGCATTATTCTCTAATACACTGCGGAAGTTATGTAAAAGTCTTCAAAAAGCTGTTTCTCAGTGAGAGAGCAGGCTATCTTCTCTGTCCAATCAACATAAAAGCTCTATCTGGAGGGAGGCACTGTTTATAGATCCTGAGACTGGTCGTCTTCCAAGATGCTGGCAAAAAAAAAATTAGGAACGAGAAGTATCTGTTCTGTGAGAAGGAAAAAAACCAAAAAGCCTTCTCTATTTCATTAGGTAAACACGGTTAGTATGACTCTAGTTATTGGCTTAATAAATTGAAAATACATAAATGATGTTGATTGTCACCTCAGTACAAAACGTGGCATCATGTGACTAAAGAATAAAGGAAATGGTGGAAAAACCAGCTCCATTAGTTAAAATCTTGTTTAACTTTCCATTGTAATACTTGGCCACACTTCCTAAAAGCTCTGACCATGTACACTTAGACTATGAGAAGAACGTGTTGGAATGCAAGTCAGGTGGGCTAGATCCCAGTTCTGGATTCACCTTGTTCTCAAAGGGGGGCACTGGAGAGATGGCTGGCCCCCAACTTTTCCACTGCAAAGAAACTATTTTATAATTTTTGCCCTGCAGACATGCTGTTTTGAAAGATTTTATTAGTTATCTAAACGGTTACAGTATCAGGCTAAGACACCAGCCCCCAGAGGTGTGTCCATGGGGAAAGGAAGCTGGTCTGGGTGTGAATCCTGGTCCCACGGCTTACCAGCTATATGATCTTGGGAAAGCTATATACCCTCTTTAAGCCTGTTTGCTCATCAGGTGTGGCAAGTGTATAAATGTATTTATGGCTTGGAGCAGTGCCTGCAACATGGTAAAAACCAAAATCTTAACAATGATAATAATAATAAGTGGTATCATGATTGTTATTGTTTGAACTAACCAGATAGAAGGGCTAGCCCTCCTGAGAGCCGGCTAGCAGCCCCCCCCAGAGTGCCCAGAGGGACACAGCAGACTTTGGTCTGAGTGATGCTGCTGTACCTTTAAGGGAGTGTGGATTGTTCTGCAGGAGTTTGGGTGCAGAGGTGGTCCTGTTTTTCCAGGGCAGAGGTCAAAGCTGAGTTTGCTTGGGTTATCAAGGTTGGAGCAGCTTTTGATTAGGGAGTCGTATTGCAGGTGGAGGAAGTGAAATTGGAAAAAACAAATGAATAAACAAAACAACCGGGAAGGGATCAGGGCCTGGGTCAGACTGCCAGGCTTGAAAGCAGAGGTTGTTTTCAGAGAACTCAGACCTCTGGAAAGGGGAGAGGATGCTGCCCGCGGTGATGCTCACGATGGATACAGACTGAGGGCAGTGAGACCAGAGACAGCCCCTGCTCCACAGCGGGGCTGCGGATCCGAATAGTTTAGGACGAACTCAGGGCTCGGACACAGCTGGGTCTTTAGGTTCAAGGTCTTGAGAGCCTGTAACAAAAATGACTTTTTCCATTTGGAGTCACATTATTTTTCTATTTCATCTCTGATTCATCCAGATTTTAACCAAAGAATCACCATTATCAAAGGGATAGAATACATTTGCCTTGTGGCTTGAATTACTGATATGGTTGTGATGCTAAAAAACAATCAGGATGAGTAAACATACAGGCACTTAAGTTTCTAGGCCAAGATTGACGGCTTGCTGGACCCTCTGTGCACAGTGACAGGGTCACCATCCACATCCCAGAAAGTCCTGGAATGCCATCAGCAGCAAATCAGCTTGGGTCCATTGTGAAATGTCAGTGTAACCGCCGTGATTGCAGATGATTCTAGTAAAAAAAACAACAGGGAAAGTTTTGTGCTTAGTAAGCTGATGCCGTCCCATTGTAGATATACATACCTTTTCTGCTGGGTTTTTGAAGTGATGATAATGGCTCATCTACAACTAAAGTGGCTTCTGGACAAACCCAGTAGATGCTATAGAACTTCACGCCTGTATACCCGTCCCTCACCCCGTGAAGCTCTCTGGCTCCTAAGACACCTGGTTCCTGTCTTTCTCACACCTTCCAGTTGCCTTCATAGAGCCTCTTTTCTTGTGCCATTAATTCTAATGTCCCCTGGGACTGTGCTCTCAGCCACCTTCTTTCATTTTATGTACTTTCATCCTCATTTAAATGGTCATATTTCATACGTGGAGGACTCTCCAGTCTGTCCATATCCCTGGCTCTGGCCTACCCTGAGCTCCAGCTCTCTAGTTCTTTTTTTCTTTTTTTGGTGGTGCCGCGCAGCATGGGGGATCTTAGTCCCCCACCAGGGATCGAACCCACGTGCACCCCCTGCAGTGGAAGTGCAGAGTCTTAACCATTGGACCGCCAGGGAAGTCCCCAGCTCTCTAGTTCTAATGGAAAACCAGATCTGTCCTCGGGTCCCACAGATACCGTAAGCTCAGCCATTTTCACACTGATTTTCCTCTTGGCTAAAACCAACCACAATTCATCCCTCCCTCCCAAGACCTGGGGACATGTTGACCTCCCTCTTAGGGCCTCATGGTGGGGGGGTCACCGGGGGATGCGCTCTGAACAGCTAAGAGTTCCTCCAGCAAGGAAGGCTGTGATTCGACAACTATCACTGATGGTGCCCACATACAATTCATACTCACGAAAATCCATATCATAACTTCCTTATCTGCCATTCAAAGTCCCCATAGTCTAGACTCAGGGCACTTCTGGACTCTTACCTCTCTCTCTAAATGTTCCCTGTGTTCTGGCACCTTTTCAGGATGTGTGCAGCCCTTCCCATCCCTGCCTCACTGGTCAGGCATTGCTTCTTGGGGCCACCCTCCTATTTTCTCTGCCCATCAAAAGCCTACTCATCTCTCAAGATGTAGCTGGAAAGCCACTTCTAACACGGAGCAGTCCATGGACACCTCAGGTGTCTCTCTCTTTTCTCCTTTGGATTCTATAATACTGTGTTCGGTCTTTCCTACTAGATTTTAGGTTCCTTGAGGTTAAGGGCTGTGCGTAGTCATTTTTGTGGTTTCCACAGTGCCTGGCACACATGAACTGCCTAACTTACTGGTATTGGATGAATAATGATTTGCCTAAAACATTTTGGTTGTGTTTACAAAGAAGCCAAACATGTCTCATGTAGCAAGAGAGGCAATGCTGGCATCTTTGAGTTTGAAAAGCCCCCCCAGCAAATGCATGTGTGTGGTTATACACAATGAATCCCTTGTGTGCCCAGGTTTTAGACATGGATGAAAAAAGGAAAGGAAATACACTTGTTTCTAAAATTGGCAATGCTTGTTTCCTGCATCACCTTTGCCTTTCTGTGTCTTTTTAATTTGTCAGTGGGCATTTTACTTGTTGCTTCTCCTTTAGGATTAATTATCCTTGGACATATTGATTATTACTATCCTTGCCTTTCTGGTCTTCAAGCCACTTTCCCTGTTGAGTGTTAATATTTTATACAGTAGCTTTCCTGTTCTAACATCCTTGAGTACATCTTATACATCCTATTTCTACTGTCAGTAATAAAGATTTTTACAGTAACGTGTGTTATCGCAACATATTTTTTATTAATGGAGATTGCACCATAACATGTATTTATAGCAGTGACAGGGCCCAGAGCGAGGCCTGGAAGTCAGACAGGACTTTGCCGATATTGACTTAAATGATAAATGATCAATTAAAAAAAAGATACTAATAATGCTTGGTAAGAGATAATAATAATTTAAAATAATCTATCCATCAGAGTTAAAAAATTAAAGCTGGGGTGAAAGTTACATACCCCTTTTCTGTACACCTTAGAGACTTAAGGTGCCCAAGGGAAATGTTTACAAACCAGTATTCCTGGTTTCCAAGAAGACAGGTCTGGGTGAGCTAGAGCTGTATAAGGGTGAATTAGTGCATCTACTGTCGAAATAAAAGGCACCGTCTTGAGCTGATCTGTGTTTAGATCTCGGGATTTTATGTCAGGCAGATGCAGACCAGATGTGGATTAGTCTACGGTGCTGCCGTGCTGTTTGTTTTTTTTTCCCCTGTGGTTCCCTCCGTAACACTCCTCTTTTCTCGTGGGTATGCTGGGTGCACAGAAGCAGAATGGCAACATTGCCCTGCGAGGCGCTTGGTGTGCTAGATGCTTCTGTGTGAGGTCTCAGTGATCCTCTTGATGGCACGTGCCCGTGGAACTGTTCCTGATGCCTGTCGCTTGGAAAAGAGCGCTTGGTAGGGGCACAAAGATGGGAGTATGGAATGACTCGGGAGAAACAGCGCAAAGAATGGAGAGTGTAGGATTGAAAATAATACCAACCAACTCATTGATTTTGATGTGTATATTTAAAGATGTTAATGCAAAACATCTAGACGAAGTTAATAGCATCCCTTATTCAGTCAACACATTTTTTTTTTTTTCCGGTACGCGGGCCTCTCACTGTTGTGGCCTCTCCCGTTGCGGAGCACAGGCTCCAGACGCGCAGGCTCGGCGGCCCAGCCGCTCCGCGGCACGTGGGATCTTCCCGGACTGGGGCACGAACCCGTGTCCTCTGCATCGGCAGGCGGACTCTCAACCACTGCACCACCAGGGCAGCCCCAGTCAACACATTTTAAGTGAGCCCCACTATGTCTGAGTTACAGGGCTTATGGAATGAGATTTTCAACGGGGGTGGATTTTGGTCTAGAAAAACAAAGCTTGCCTTTTTAGGTCACACATTGTTTATTTTCGTCAGTTTAAATGGAAACCTATTTGGAAATACATTGCATATTTGCGAGATTTCTGAAGTAGACGCTCTGGACTATAATTAGACCCGATCTCAATGACACCTCTCCCAGCAGCTCCAGCCCACGAGTCCTCACGCCTGAGCACGGCAGACCTCGCCCACCGCACGACTCCCTCTGACTCCACAGCACAGTTTCTGTGATCTAAGAAATCAGATAACCCTGATTATTAGAGCTCTTTAAAGAAAGAGTCAACACACTTGAGTGACTGCCTGGCTGCATCCCTTAGAAAGTAAAGCAGTAACTGAGTTTTAATGAATGAGCTTCATAAATGCTCCCTGGGTTCCTGGACGGCTCTGGGTCAAGGTTCTCAAGGATCCAGGTGAGGGTGAGAAGTCTGATGTTGAACTGTGTGAAATATTTTTGTGCTTAAAGTTTAATATCTATGCAGTGTATATCTGAAACAGGTTATTAAACAAATTACATATTATACTACACATAGTTTGTATTTTATAAGTGTAAAAGTTTGACACCTTACTTTGTTTGTTTGTTTGTTTTACAGTATATTTTTATATGGACTAGTTCCCCCCCACCCCCAGAGGATAAAATCATTCTGGCATCATGATCTTACTTATTTCCAAAACTTTGTGTATATTTCTGTACTGTTACCACATTACCAGGACCATGTGAAGGTGGCTGCACCTTTATAATGTGCTTGGAAATTCAAATAACATATTCTGATTCCTAAATCACTACGTTTATGAAAAACGTTTACATAAGAGCACAACAGCTAAAAGCTAAAACCCATGTAGAAAACTAAGAAAGTCTAAGGGAACCCATCCTTCTACTGGTTTCACTGTCCCAATTCTGTTTGGCATCGTCCATCACAGAGCGGGAGCTGCAGAGGGGAGCTGGTTGGTCTTTCCCCTGTTCTGTTTCTGTTAATGGTGGATGCTAAGGATGACTGACACTGCCTCGTAATAGTGCCTCCACCCCCAAAAGTGGCCCTCCCCAAAGACAATCCATGTCATCAAAATAGTATCTACTAAATAATAATTGAAAGAATATCTACTTTCTTTCTGGGTAGCACACCCACAAAAGGTACGTTTTCTCACATTATGCTATCAGTTTTGTAGTTTTATCATTTTTCAACTCTCTTATTTTCTCATTACCGTACCAATTATTGTGAAGATGTACCTGGAGGCACCAAGCCCTTAGCTAGCACTGGCTTCATGACTGGATACATATGGATGTGAACCACTGTGAAACGTATGGATACCTACGCTGCAGTGCTGATCTATTCGTATCCTAACTGAGAAAGGTTGGAAAATTTCTTCACGTACCTTGACAGGTGTGTTACAAGCCCTGGAGCTAATGTGGTTAATCCTGACGTGATCTCTCTTTTCCTTCTAGATGATGGGAAAAGAGACAATCGCAGCCACAGGGGTGGGTGCCTCCCCCGCCTCCCCCAAGCCAGTGCACGTGACCTCTAGGTCGCCCGGTGGCAGCACATCAACCCCTACTCAAGTCCTTGGCCCATCCTCCAAACCAGATTCGTCGCTTAAACCCTATTATACAGAGATTCTGGAGACATCACTGAACAGAGAGATGGGAGATACCTCGGCAGAGGCAAGAAAATCAATGCTTTAGCAACCCACCTATTACTGCATGGGGGTGGGGAACGTCTTGGGGACAGTTGGAAGGCTCTGAAGAGGTTACTTGGTTACCCAGAGTGCCTGATTGTGCTGGCTCTAATCTTTACACGACTCATCACTAACCCAGCCTCTATGTGGCCCCTGCACCTGCACAGTGGAGACTGTCCTATGATCATGTACGGAGGAGGCTTGACCAATCACTCGCACCACATGTATGTGGATGCCGCGTTAGCCATTTAGGTACCACCTCCATTACTTTGCAACATTCTGGGGGCAGTACATTGACCCTGTATTTTTCATCCATTTGGTAAACACCTGCTTCTCCCCTCTTTCCCAAATCACAGTTGAGTTGCTGTGGGGACCTCCTCACAAGGTGGGTAACTCACTCAGCGGAGTCGGGATGCGGACAAAGTGGCTCCCGGGGCAGTGAGGTCCCGGGGCACCCTTGGAAGAAGGATGGCCTGGGGTGGTCTGGGGAGTTGCCGTAGGAGCAGGCTTGCTGCTAGGATGCTGGCTTCTGGAGTGCTTCTTGCGGGTCAGTAGGTGCTTGCCTCCAGGACTTACCAGCCTGTGCCCACATACAGTCTGTGCCCCCAAATCTCTGGGATGGGGACCCTGGGCATTCTGCTGGCCGGGCAGTAGAAGGAGTACCAGGCGCCGGAGGACTGGTCTCAGCTCTGGTCCTGCCTTGCCTCAGCCGTGGGCGCCTCTGCAAGCTGCGTGGAGAGATGGCCTCCTCCAGGCGGACACTGTTGCCTCCCGTCTCCTTCATTATACTGAGAATTGGGGTTCAAAATACCTCCTCCTCCCGCAGAGGAGCGCTGGAGCACTTGCAGGTCAAGGGCACTTGTGGCCCGAGGGCCTCTGTGTGTGTGTGTGTGAGCGGGGAGGCGCTTTATTACTCAACACCCCGCCTGCCTGCTTTTCATCCTCCGCCCCCGCCACCCAGCTCCGACCTCCCTCCTCGGCCTCCCAGTGGCCGTCAGGGCTCCCTGCAGACATCACTTCCCCACGGCGGTGGGGTCGCGGAGCTCACGGGCTTTCTGACCTTCCCTGTGAGTTAACAGCTCTCTAGTGAAGGGTTATAACCCACTTGGGCCGCAAACACAGCGGCTGCGGGATTAATTCTCCGAAGTGCCATGTGCAAAGTTTGGGTAAGTCAGTCGGCCCAGGGAGGGGAGGGCAGCCGAGAGCAGGCAAGGGGACAGGGCGGCTGGGGGGAGGGGGTCGGGCGGGGGGTCTCAGTCCAGAAAGAGGAAGGGCCACACTTGCCGAGTGGACACCAACGCCCCCTGCTGGGGCCCCACCGCCACCGCGTCCTCGCCCCTCCCTCAACTTCGCCGGGTCTCAGGCGCGCGCCGAGCCGCCACCTGCGGGGTGGTCTCGGGCGCGCCCGCCGCAGGGGGAGCGGCTCAGGCCAGGGCGCCCGCTCGGGACCGAGGGACCCTCGCCCCGCGCCCCGCGGCTCGCGGCCCCCGCCCGGCGCGGGGCTCGGCCGCGGTCCCGCGCTCCCCGCCCCCGGGTCCCCGGAGGCTCCGCGGCCGCCCGAGCGGGAGGTGGAGCCGAGCCCGCGGCGCCGCGCAGGAGGAGCCGGCGGCGGCGGGAGCGGTGGCAGCCGGCCGGCAGCGCCTCGCGGTGAGTCGGGCCCGGACCGGCCGGGCGTGGGCGCCGCGGGGGCGTCGGGGCGGCATCCTGGAGCCCCGCGGCTCCACCACGGGTGGCTCGCGCGGCCGTGGGGGGCGGTGCCGCGGGGAGGGGGTCGCGCCGCAGGGTGGGGCAAGGGGGAGGAGAGGGGAGGGGGTGGCGCGGCGCCCGCAGGTGGGCGCGCGGGGTCGCGGGGGAGGCTTCCCGGGAGGGCCCCGGGCGCTGCTGGCCGGGGTCGCTGTGGCTTCACCAGACTCTGGTGGCCTTCAGCTGTTTGAAGACTTTCTTGAACACCGACTAAAAAGTAGCCTTTGCACGTGCCCGCGTGACTGCTTTAGCTGCGGCTGCACAGAGTCGTCTTTGCTGGGATGGAGAGGGCGCGGGGCGCGCGCCCAGGTGGAGGTGGGCAGCATGCCCTCTGCCTGGAACCCGGGCCGGGGCGACCGTGCCCGAGGGTCGCTGCGATCCGGGATGCCGGGAGGAAGTGCTGTGCGCGGTCAGCGGAGGGGCCCCCTCGAGGGCACGGTCTGGGGGTCGGGGTGGAGGGCGGCGGCGGAGGAGAGCTGTACGGAGACGCCGCGAAGTTGGTGTTTCCGCGGCGCTTCCTGCACCTGCACACCGGTCGGTGACTTTGAATTTATCTTTTCACCGATGAGCCAAGGGATGGGAGAGGAGAAGGTCTAATAGCGCCGTGCACGCCGAAACAGCGAGCCTTGGGAAGCCCTCGTACATAATAGAGTGGCTATTTCTCCGCAACTCCGCTTTTATTCTGATTTCAAAGCCTCGGAGTGGTTTTTACTTAAATGTCGTTAGAGAGGTCTAGATAATAAAGATAATAACTGTTCTTTCACGTCTTTTTACTAGAAATGGAAATTCAGTTCTACCGGGTTTGTTGGATTTTAACATTTTCATACAAGAAACTCGTCATTGTCGTAGCGTTACTTGCAACAGTGAACATTAACCAGCCCTGCGCGGTGCTCTCATGTTGCTAATTAGAAGCAGAAAAGCCAAACTTAGATCTAGAGGCATAAAGCAAAAAACATAAAGCCTTAGTCATAAAAAGTGACTCAGACACGTGTAATAGTGCATAATAGGACATGGGACGGCGTGTTGTGCTCCCGGAGAGGGTCAATTCCTGGAAAGCGAGAGATGGGCCGTAACGGTTTAAATATGTGATGGTTCTTTCCACGCTATGTGTACTCTAAAGTATACAGCATTGAAATGCTTTAATTCTGTTCATCTGTGTGCTCCAGATTGCAAACTGTCATAATGGGGTTCAAAGCAAAATCTCAAGCTTTTGGATTCACCAGATTACACGAAAGCGAAGGGAACTTTTGCTTTGCCGTCCCAGACTCCTGGGCTCCAGGCAGCCTCCCATTTATTAACTGTATGACCTTGGGCAAGTCACCCTTTCACAACCTTGGTTTCGACTTCGTAAAATGCCAGTAATATTCCTCACCTTATGAAGACGTTGGGAAAAAGGAAGTAACAATTAGGGGCTTATCCCAGCGCCCAGAGCACACTAAGTGCTCTGGAAAAGTTGTCTCTTGTCTTCCTTGACTTTTAGAAACCCCCAGGTCTGGCATGTTTCAGCGCTGTTGCTGTTTTTAATTTAAAATTCCTTGTGTGCAGCCTCCCTTCCCATCCATCCCTTCAAGCACCCTTTATTGAAGAAGCTTAGATGCTGCCCCGTCTGGGTGTTTGGAAGTGAGGGGCTGACGCTCTGGAGGTGGAGGTGGGCAATACTTCAGGGTTTTCCTGTTGGGAAGAATCCATCACGAGGTCGCACGGTGACGCCGTGTACTTCCCAGTCTTCATGTTGCTCTAGCGCTGTCCCCGGTGTAATGTTGTCACACTGGAAAGAAAGCACAGGAAGCTCTGCACAGTGCTTGCTCTCGCTTTTACCCTGTCTCTCCAGGCCAGCTCAGGCCGGACAGGGCGCGCGGGATTTGAAAGACAGGATGTAATGAAGTTATTCTTCAGGTCACGGTTTTTTTTTTTTTTTTTTTTTTTTTGCGGTACGCGGGCCTCTCACTGTCGTGGCCTCTCCCGTTGCGGAGCACAGGCTCCAGACGCACAGACTCAGCGGCCATGGCTCACGGGCCCAGCCGCTCCACGGCATGTGGGATCTTCCCGGACCGGGGCACGAACCCGTGTCCCCTGCATCGGCAGGCGGACTCTCAACCACTGCACCGCCAGGGAAGCCCCTCACGTTTTTTTTTTATTCCTCGTGAAAGGACCTTGGGATTCTAAGTGATAGCCCTACTGTATATTAGGGCTAATAGAGATTATTAAAGAAGGTAGCTCAGGTAGACTGGATTACCTATCGATTTTGCCCTGGTGATGAAACAGTCTTTTGAAAGCTTACGCAGCCAACGGAGCAGCGGCTCCACCACTAGGGGCCTCTTCTGCATAGCGTATCACCCAGGCTGTCATTCTTTGCCATTATTATGTCCTGTAAGGTAGCCAAGGAACTTAACTTCCTGGGTTCGCCACACGGAATACTTTATTAGAAAAGGGCAACCTTGTGTGAAAAGCATTACCAAAGGCCTAAAAATATGCGCAAGTGGTCTTAAATGACAGATTCGGTACCATCTGAGAATAACTTTAAAGGTTTAAAGGAGATGTAATAATCGGGCTTTTTGCTTTGCATATCCTCATATTCCAATATATGACTTAAAAAAACTGTCTAAAAATTCAAATATATGATTTTGCTCTAGTATTTTTCAGGGGATTTGGGGAGTATGTTTTTGGTAGAGCTTATTTTTATCTTTTAGTGTGTTTAAAATTGCTTTATTTCCTAATTTGGTCCTTGGAGCGCTAATAACTTGTTTCTCAAGGAGTTTATCTGGCCAGTAGGAGCTGCTGGTGTCTTGTCTTTTTAAAAAAAGGGGCCATGTGAAATTCCACGCATAAAAATATATATTTTATTACATTCCAAGATGTATCATTGAAAGGCATTTTTCTTCTGGGAGTTTTTGAAAAGCCCTCTTATTTCTAAATTATAGCTTGAATGAAGTTAGTCAGGCTTGAGACTATTGAACAACTTGAAGGTGTGTTGGTGTTTTTATTTGTCAGATGGAATTTGCTATTTGGTAGAAAAAAGTACCGACAAGGTATGTAAGCAAACACGATGACTGAAAATATTGCCATATGGTTTGTGAGTGAATAAGAGAATATTGTATTTTCAGGTTTTCAGTGAAATTTAATTACAGTGACAAACTAAATACAAGTAATCGGTAAAGCAAAACTAACTACCGTTACAGAAGATTCAGCGCATTGCAGGCCCCAAATCTTACTGAGGGATTTCTTCTGAATTCAGTACGTTATCAGACTTCTGATTCCGATTTTCACATGGCAGGACTTTTCAGTGTGTTTTTTATTGAAGTATTGTTGATTTACAATGTTGTGTTAATTTCTGTTGTATAACAAAGTGAGTCAGTATATATATATATATATTTTTAATATTCTTTTCCATTATGGTTTATCATAGGATATTGAATATAGTTCTCTGCTATATAGTAGGACCTTGCTGTTTATCCATTCTCTATATAAAAGCTTACATCTACTAACCGCAACCTCCCACTCCATCCCTCCCCCAGCCCGCACCCCCTTGGCAACCACCAGTCTGTTGTCTATGTCCGTGATTCTGTTTCTGTTTCATAGATAGGTTCATTTGTGTCATATTTTAGATTCCACATATAAGTGATATCTTATGGTATTTATCTTTCTCTTTCTGACTTACTTCACTTAGTATGATAATGTCTAGGTCCATCTGTGTTGCTGCAAATGGCATTATTTCATTCTTTTTTATGGCTGAGTAGTATTCCATTGTATATATGCACCACATCTTCTTTATCCATTTATCTGTCAGTGGACAGATAGGTTGCTTCCATGTCTTGGCTATTGTGAATAGTGCTGCTATGAACATAGGGGTGCATGTATCTTTTTGAATTATAGTTTTGTCTGGATATACATCACGTGGTGGGGTAAAACAAGGCCGTCTGATCTTTGCTGCCTTTCTTTCAAGGTCTAGATCATTACTAAGAACTGGGGAAGAGGAGAACTTCTGTGTGAAGATCGTAGATAATTCTTCTTATCACTTCCCGATGAGTTAGCTAACTTTTGGGGGTTATGTTTAGGATTCTGAGCATGTCAGAGAGTTACACAGATCCTGTTTGCACAAGAACGCTTCTTTAAACTGGGAGAGCGCTGCCGCTGCCCTCAAACATCCCGCCAGCGAAGGCCCTGCATCTCCCTGCCTCCCCGACTTCCCCCAGAAAGAGGCCAAGGCTCAGCCACAGTGATGGCTGTAGAGCTGTGTGCAAGGCGAGGCATGTGAGTTTAGACAGCAGCCTGGAGCTGACCAAGATGATGGATGCCCCAGGTAGGAGAAATTGCATGTTTATACATGGGAGTCTTTTTTTAGGAACTTGCACTTGGGCCCTGCATGCACAAAAGCAGCAGCACTAGAGTCTGCAGAGAGGTTTGGATCCTGTGACTTAGTGAAACAGTACTTTGATGCACAGATCGTTTTAGCTGTTGCTTTTGGACGGTGCAAAAACATACATTTTGTTATCCTGGGGTCACATCTGCTACTCTGTTTCCTATGCACACAAAGGGATATTTGAGTTGATGGAGGAAGAGGGAAGCAGGAGGCAGGGAGGAGGTAGATGGGAGTTGTCTGTTTATGCTGGACCCCCGGTCCCCTTATTTTCCCTTCCCAAGGGACGTGAGCACATGCCCCGCAGCTTGATGATAGGAGCTGTTCACTGGTGTTTGGGGGCTATCCTCAACTACTCTGTTAACGAAACTACTAAGATGATGGTCTTCGACTTAGGTCCTGGCTAGTCTCAAAAGGGACCTTCTACTTCTGTCTCCTGTCTTTAGAAACTTGCTCAGTTAACCTCTGTGAACAGGGCTGCCAGCCCGGCAGGGGCCCCTTTGAGGTGGAGCATCCGCTCCAGGGTGCACAGCGTGGGAAGCAGAGTGTGGGCCTCAGCCTGCTCGCGTCCCGTCGGGCACTCTTGTGGGACAGTTGTCCGCCCAGCTGTCTGTGAGGCTCACACCTGTACAGGTGGTTAGAACAGTGCCGGGCACATGATCGATGAGAGACGTATCATTGCTGCTGCTGGTGGTGGTGGTTATTATTATATCATTACTGATAGCATTGCTTTCAGGGTAGACCACGTTGGTAGGCACAGTCATCTGGAACAGGGAATTCAGGTGAACTTAGTGCTTGGAATAATGTTTGCAAAAAAAGCAAGTGATTCATTCATTTCAGATGTCTTGCTACATTTCCATTAGAGTTCTTCTCTTTGTGTGACGGAAACGGCTCACCCAGAGCCCTAAACCATGTGGCAACCGCTTTGCGAAATGTGGGCAGTGACTTGTTCATTCAATCAGCACAGCAACCTTAGGAAATACGCGCTATTATTCTCTGCGTTTTTGCGGATGAGAAAACCAGGGTGTAGGGAGGCCACTTACCTGCCCGAGGTCAGCTCGTGGGTGGCAGGCCTGAGCCTTGAGTCCGTGTCTGCCCGGCTGCAGAACCTCTGTGCTGTCTTTGCCAACATCCATACCCTTTGAGCTGGTAGCCCGGAAAGCGTCTTCGAGTTCTGAGGGTTAACAAAATGTGAAGACATTGATTTCCCTTAGATTCTTGGATTTGTATCCTTTTCTAGACACGACGGAGCAGGGTGACAAATGAACTGTTATCAGTGGCTCTGCATCAGCACTTTTTATTTATAGATTTTTATATGTGGCTTTTCCTAGTAGCTCGAAACACAATACAGCGTGGTACAGCTTATTTCTGTACAGCGGTTAACGTCTTGTCAAGGCGCTTCTCGGGCATGTTCTAAGCAGAATATATGAATAAAATCCAGCGTGGGGTTGCAGAATATGAAGGTGTGAGGGCTGGCGTCAGGCGTTCATGCATTCACTCAACGACTGTTTCTTACTCCCCTCTTCTCTGGAGTCACTGTGCCAGACACCACAGCGATGGCGAAGATGTGGAAGCCTGCAGCGCAGAGGAAGGCTCTGGGCCTTCGGGGTGGGCGTTGCTGGGGTTTGAATCTCAGCTCCGTCGCTCACTGACCGGGGGTCCTGGCCCCGTCAGTGGACATCTCCGAGGCTTAGTTTCTCGTGTGCACAATGGGGAATAATAATACTTGGTAGGCTGTTGCACGAATTCAATGAGATGCATCAGGCTGCTGGAGGGGGCGGGTACTGACCCACAGCGGTGCCCTTCCACTTCTCCCATCTTACTTGTCTCTTCTCCCACTTCCACCAATTACAGGGGCTGGGAGAGATAAAGATACTGAAACTCCAAGATAGAATTCTTCCAAATGTTCCTTTCTGGTTCTCCCTGGCGGGGCTGGGGCAGACCCGGCAGCGGGGTTGGGTGATACGTGAGCTGGTGCCAGTGTAGCGCTCCTGTCACACGGGCTTGTTACCCAGGAGGCCCAGAGGAGGTTGGATTCCAGGAAGCAAGGGCAGCTTGGAGCCCAGGATAGGTGCCCATGGGTCCCAGGGGTGGGGAAGAGAGTCTTCTGGGGGAGTAGCCAGGAGCTCGGGTCCCATGGAAATTGGAACAGGCCAGAAAAGAAGTTAGAGGTGGGCTGAGTGGAAAGGGTTTGGGACGTGGGTGGAGGGCGAGGCAAGAACGTGAGCAGCTTGTCCTTGGGGACACGAGGGGGTCAGGCGGCTGAGATGTGCCGCTGGCGGGCGGTGCTGAGGCGTGGGGAGAGGCCTGCAGCCCTCCTGCACTGCCTACCCCATTGCTGCAGGGCTTGTTCCGGACTTCCAGCTCCCTGGCCTCCCACTGCAGGGTTTTTCCAGAAGCACTGCAGCCTCTCCCAGCAAACAGCTAAGTCACAATTACTAGTTGTTGCCAGTTTTCACTCTAGATCTTCAGGGGGTAGCTGGTATCATGGGAAAATAAGACTACTTATTCCAGTTGGCGATTCGGTTAAACACACCCAGATCTGTTCCTGGTGAGGCCGGGAGCCCGGTCCACAGGGCCCTGTTTAGGGTCCTGCTGGCCTTTCTGGAGCGTGGGCTGTGTTGTGAGATCAGGGGTGTTTTCCGGGAGATGTTCCTAGTGGTTTTACGATAATGGGCCACCTTGTTTGGTGTCCGGGGTAGATGCCGTGTGTGGTAGGGATGGAGCGCGGGCTTCACAAAATCATTACGGTCTGGGACTGGCTACCTCAGCCAGGGAGCAGGAGGCCCTGACTCATTTATTCTGCGCTGGCTCATGGGCATAAACCAGCCCTTCTGTGAATAAGCAAACAGAACCTGCCCAGGTGCAAGAGAAGCTTGATTCAGGGTTTAAAAAAAAATGTGAGAAATTTAAAAAACGTATTGAATCGGGGAACAGTTCGTTTAAAGTAAGCTACTGTAATTTTCAAAAGCCTATTTTATAGAATTAATAGAGTGTATTAAAATGAAATGAACAAGCAGACTTTAAAAAAGTGATAGAAGGAGAGCTTTGTGGGAAGGAGAGTAATCCTTGAAATGGATTCCAGGTTGGTTCCTTTGGTTCCTGGGGAGCTGAGCGGAATGAATGTTTGCTGATTGCTCTAATAAGTGAGACAGTCTGGTCACCTCCAGGACAGGCCTGGGCAGTGGATCCAGTTCACCCAGGTCCACCCTTTCTTAACTGTGATCCTGGACAAGTTACTGAATTCTTTAGGTCTCAGTTTTCTCATCTGTAAAGTGGGGATAATAGTGCCCATCGTATTGGGCAGTTTGCCGATTGATTTAGAGAATGTATGTGAACGGCTTAGCATGAGAATGTATGTGAACGGCTTAGCTTGGATACTTGGTAGCATCAGCTGTTGTGATTACATAGGCGCACGGGAAGGAAGGTGGAAGGGAAGGTGAGGATCAGGAGCATCTGCATTCGCCCTGGGCCCGGACGCTTCTCATTCTACTCTTGCATAGTTTGTTTGTTTGTTTGTTTGTTTATTTATTTATTTATGGCCGTGTTGGGTCTTCGTTTCTGTGCGAGGGCTTTCTCTAGTTGTGGCAAGTGGGGGCCACTCTTCATTGCGGTGCGCGGGCCTCTCACTATTGTGGCCTCTCTTGTTGCGGAGCACAGGCTCCAGACACGGAGGCTCAGTAATTGTGGCTCACAGGCCCAGTTGCTCCGCGGCATGTGGGATCTTCCCAGACCAGGGCTCGAACCCGTGTCCCCTGCATTGGCAGGCAGATTCTCAACCACTGCGCCACCAGGGAAGCCCTCTTGCATAATTTTTAATGTCTTAAGTTCTAGATGATTATAATCAGATACGTCTTGAACACCTGCTGTGTATATGTCCCTATGATAAGGTGTCTGGGTATAGACTCTGATGCCAGAAAACTGCCCTCGGTATCCTCATGTAGCTCGTGGTCTTAGGCTGAGAGGGGCAAGACGGTGACGGGGTCTTGCCGTTAAAGAAGGAATTCTTAGTGTCCCTCGGCTATTTCAGTGAGCTGCCCAAAGGATACTTGCTGTCCTTGGCTTATTTCCCATCTACTGTACATACAGATGGATAGAAAATAAGTACTTCTTGGGCCTCGACATAAATAACTCAGAATACCCAGGGTACCTTTGGATGTCTTATTTGTGTAAAAATAAGATTTATTTAAGTACGTTTGTGGCTACATAATGGGAATCCAGCGGAGGAGTCTTGTGTTTTGGGGGCTATTTCTTTGGATGTGGCTCTGACTTGCAAGCTCTTGTATCTAAAGCACGTTCTTTGGTGGGGAGGGTCCTTTTGTCTTTTCACTGAACTCATGGCCCATAGGTTTATGGGCCACAGTAACGAGAGAGCTGGGTGTAAAGAGGGTTTTGTTTGTTTGTTTGTTTTGTATCTCTCCTCCAGATGGAGGTGTACACATGTTGCTGCAGAAGGAGACTAGGTTGGTGGAGAAAGGATTCCCGAGCTGACTCACTCTGTGGCCATGGGCAAGTTCTTAATCCCTAAAGTAGGAATTTAATCATTGAGACTCAGGGGCCATTTGAATGCAAAGCAATGAAATTTATGGACTGTGAAGGGCTTCATCAGTCCAAACAGTGGCTGAAGCCAAAATCTGAGCATAAAGCTAGTTACTCTGTTGGATCAAGTGAGCTGTTTCAACATCTTGGGTCTTGGGTTGTCTCAAAAACGGATTTTCTTTGTAGACAGGATATTTTTCGCTTAAGTAATTAAAAATCCTCAGAGTGTTTTCCATGGATATCCTTGGGCATACAGGAGAATTTATCCAGCTTCACTGGAATTACCTTTTTCCCTTCCTCCAAGAGTGAGTCTGGACCAGTGCCTGGGCTGTTATTAGTGTGCAGTGCAGAGGCCATGAGAACACGCCCTTTACGCAGAGCGGGTGTCTCATGTTCTGATGGAAACGAGGCCGGAGACAGGAGGAGATGCAGGAACTAGACCCGTCTGGTCGCCTGAAAGCACGGGGAGGTGACTGTTTGGCTTGTGGGGACGGCTCTTCCTGGGGTCAAGGCACGTGGGAGGCACCAGCTTTCTAAAACTCTCTTCCCTGGTCTCCTAAGTGACTGTTTCAATATCTTGGGGGCACATGTCATGCCCGTGTGAAGCGGACAGGCATTATTGCAGCTCTTAGTCACTTAGGAATGAGAGTCAGAGAATGAATGGAGAAGCTTTGATGAAAGCTAGCCATGTTCATCTATTGTATCTCTATGAACTAAAAATCTTTGAAATGGCAAAATCGTGCATCTGAAGGGGACACTTGGATTCTGGAGGATTTGTAGACTTCATTCAATGGTCTTGTCAGTGACTTGTTGGGAGTTAGAAGTCACGGGAGGACCACTGCTTAGCAAGAATACATCAACAGGAATAATGTTATTTCTGAGATCAGTTGGACCAACATAAGTATTTTGCAGAAATAATAGCACCATTTGGACTACCTCTGTATTTTTCAGATGAACAGAAAGAGGCCCAGAGAAGTCAAGTGCCTTATCTAAGATGACCCAGCTACTGAGGGGAACAACATTGTCAGGAATGGAGCCCAGGTCCCTTGTTTCCGTCCCACTGCTCTTGATGGGCCATGCAGCATCCTTGGGTACCACTGCCAACTGGCAGGTAGTTTTAGGTGCCCCGACAGTGATGCCACCTACACAACTGCCTGCTCTCAGGTTTTTCAGAATCTGGTTATGGAGCTCCTGCCGTGTGCCCAGCACTGTTCTCGGTGCTAGAGATACACAGGTGAAAAGACAGGGGTTTCTGACCTCAAGGAGCTCTCAGTAGAGTGAAATACAAAGAAGGGACTATATTCTTAAGCCATGGCTTAGTGACATGTGGAGCATCTTCTTTGGAGATGTAAGGTCTCCGTGCCTACTTCAAGGTCAATGGGATTAGTTTTAATTTCCTGTTGATTTTACAGCATCAGAAATGGAAATGATGGCCATAAACTTCATGAATCAAATTGACTCCAAATGATCCCCATCTCATCTGGATTAAAATATGAAACTTTTTTTCTCTGCACTTCAAATCCATGATCTTTCTGGAAACACTTGCTAGGAATAGTTCTGGAGGAGTTTGTTTATGGGCACAAGTCAAAAATTAAATTGTTTATGTCAAAGAGAAGTAAGATGTCGATATGGGTATCACTGCAGCTAAGTCAGGGGTTGAATTATTGGCTTTTTAATTAAATTGAGGCCCATCTTTTTCCCTGGGAGTGCAGAAGTGGCAGAAGCTTAGGAAGAAATCTATTAGGTACTAAGCAGTACCCAAAGCACTTTATTTGTGGAATTGTTTTGAAACCCATATAAAAATACTGGAAGGACTGAGGTTCAGGTAGACGGAATGCCTTGGCAGGGGCAGATGGCGTGGCAGGGAGACCCAGCGTTCACGCAAAGTCTGTCTGCCGCTGCAGCTCCTGTGTCCAAGCGTGGCGCCTCCACGGGTACCAAGCGTGACGTGGCAGCGGCCTTGCAGTTGCTTTTGTGTCGTTCCTGAACAGGACTGCAGACCTGGAGCATGGGGTCCACAGCTCACACCATTGTTGGATGCGCTGCAAGCAGCGAGGTGCAGTGTGTAGACACGGTAGGTTCTTTGTAAATACGCATGAAATGAACAGAGGCAACTGAATAGTCAACAGGTTGGGGAGAAACTGTGTTCACGAACAGGGCACGTTACCTTCCAGGGTTCCTGCAGTTGAGCGTAAAGCTGACCTTGGAGAAACCAAACAAACTACCCACCCCAAAAGAAAAGTCTCTTTTAGTATCATTTGCTGTTCATAAGCGTGCCTGTTTTCAACTCTCTTCCCCACATACTGTTTTCTTACTTGGTGTTTTCTTCCAAGCTACCTGTAAACAAATTATGCATTCATAGTCTTATGGCAGGCTGGCTGGATCTAACAGAGTCAGGAAGGCTTCCAACACATTAAGTGTTCTTGAAGGTTATAAAAAGGAGGACTAATTATCACACTGACATGATTATAAGAGAGATGCTGGAGGTCTCTCTTTTTTTTTAAAGAATGAGGCTTGGTCCCATCTCATATCTTACACAATTTTTAAAAAAATTTATTTTGTTTATTTACTTTTGGCTGCATTGGGTCTTTGTTGCTGTGCGCGGGCTTTCTCTAGTTGCGGTGAGCAGGGTCTACTCTTCGTGGCGGTGCGCGGGCTTCTCATTGCGGTCGCTTCTCTTGTTGCGGAGCACGGGCTCTAGGTGCGCGGGCTTCAGTTGTGGTGTGCAGGCTCAGTAGTTGTGGCTCGTGGGCTCTGGAGTGCAGGCTCAGTAGTTGTGGCACATGGGCTTAGTTGCTCTGCAGCATGTGGGATCTTCCCGGCCCAGAGCTCGAACCCGTGTCCCCTGCATTGGCAGGCAGATTCTCAACCACTGTGCCACCAGGGAAGCCCCGATGCTGGAGATCTTGACTCACTGGGATTTTGACAGCAGCCAGAGTGGTTAAGATGCTTTGAGAAACAGCAGAGGTGATCTATTTCCACCAAGTGACTTTCTTAAATCTGTGACATGGGCGAACATATAGGCTCCTGAGCAAGAGGATGGACTAAATAATGCATTGAGTCACTGGGGTTGGAGTGGTGATGCGTCGCTGGTGCTCACAGTGGGGGCCTGTGAGATTTTACATTTAGTGATGATACCTCTCCCGTAGCCATCTGTCTCTCTCTTTAATAAGCAATGTTCCTTATCAGGTGATTTGTGTACATCGATTACACCATTATACTTGTTAAATATTAAAGCGTTTATTCCCCCTTGTGTGAAGTCTAATTAGGCAAAGCGCTCAGCGCAAGCCTGGATTATCAGAGTAATAGTCTGCTCGTTACCTGTGACATACCTCAGCTTCCTGGATCATTTGTGTTTTTTTTTTTTTTCCCTCCTATCAAAGTGCCCGCGTACCTAATATAGGGCAGGAAGGTTTTTTTTTTTTTTTATACATCTTTATAGGAGTATAATTGCTTTACAATGGTGTGTTAGTTTCTGCTTTATAACAAAGTGAATCAGTTATACATATACATATGTTCCCATATCTCTTCTCTCTTGCGTCTCCCTCCCTCCCACCCTCCCTATCCCACCCCTCCAGGCGGTCACAAAGCACCGAGCTGATCTCCCTGTGCTATGCGGCTGCTTCCCACTAGCTATCTATTTTACGTTTGGTAGTGTATATATGTCCATGCCACTTTGGTGAAGGGTTCAGCACCGTCGGGCCATTAAGAAGGGGCCTGCTACAAAGATTATGAAACCTTTTAAAAATGAGTGGAGCGGTGTATTATCTATAGTTGGCATGTTTCATGAATCAGTCATCTGAACAGATATTTCTGATGAAACTAATTTGACTAAATTAAAGAATCTTAAAATAGCTTTAAAGGCTAAAAATACAAGTTACAATGTTGTTTGGAAGAAGAGAAAACCCATCAGTGAGTAGTTGCATTTTATACATGCTGCTGATGAAAAGAATAATTTTAGATGTCGAACCAGTATCACCTGAAAATCCATGGGGTGGTCCATTACTTACTTTTTCAACTTATTTCTTCTGTGCAGTCTAATGCAAAAATTAGTTTGCATCATGGATTTCCTAGCAAGCATTTTATTAGTATAAGGCCAAAAGTAAGGTTATGAATCAGGCTAGTATCTCTGACAAGTTGTCTACATCATTTTGAGACAATATTGTAATGAACACAATGTCTTCTTTGGAAGTGTTCGTGGTACTTCCTCATTATTTACATTCCTAAAAAAATCTTCAGTGTGCTGTGAGCATGTACACACACACAGGAACATGCATGTGCACACGTGTAATCTGGGGCTGTTGGGCATGAACCAGATAAGGATTAGGCCCAGTTTATTGCTTATTATTCTCAGGGAGAAAAGCTTTTAAGCTGTGTTTCATGTAGTGGGCGGCTCTCAGGGCGAATCGGTTTTCCCTCTCATGGTCCCAGCAGCTCATGTTAGGGTTTTGAAAGCGTCTTCATCCCTTCACAACTGCAAATATCAGTAGCATCACTGGCCCTTGATGCACTATGGAAAGAAAGCAGCCTGTATCTCCTTAAAATGAGTAGATTATTACTATTATTTTGGGTTGTTTTTGAATGTAGTCAAATCACAATGAGATTTAGCTCTGAGATAAAATATGGATATAAAGATCAGAGAATGGAAGGGAACTCACAGGTCATCTGGTCCAATGCTTCTGCTTCTCGAGTGGGGAAGCAGAGGCAGGGAGGCACGTGGCTCCTCAAGGTGTTAGCAGGGGTCCTGCTCTACTGCATTTGTCTGCAGGCCTGATGGTGACCCTCGGGCCAGGTCCCACCTTCCGGCCCTTCACAGGTACAGTGTACCTGGGCCTGGATCAGTTTGAAAGTTTTTTTTTTTTTTTTTTGCAGTACGCGGGCTTCTCACTGTTGTGGCCTCTCCCGTTGTGGAGCACAGGCTCTGGATGCGCAGGCTCAGCGGCCATGGCTCACGGGCCCAGCCGCTCCGCGGCATGTGGGATCTTCCCGGACCGGGGCACGAACCCGCGTCCCCTGCATCGGCAGGCGGACTCTCAACCACTGCGCCACCAGGGAAGCCCTGAAAGTTTTTTTTAATTTAATTTTTATTTTATACTGGAGTCTAGTTGATTTACAATGTTGTGTTAGTTTCAGGTGTACAGCAAAGTGATTCAGATATACATGTACATATATCCACTCTTTTCCAGATACTTTTCTCACATAGGTTATTACAGGGTATTGAGCAGAGTTCCCTGTGCGACACAGTAGGTCCTTGTTGTTAATCTGTTTTATATATAGTAGTGTGTATATGTTAATCCCAAACTCCTAATTTATCCCTCCCCCCACCTTTCCCCTTTGGTAACCATAAGTTTGTTTTCGAAGTGTGTGAGTCTGTTTCTGTTTTGTAAAGAAGCAAAAGCTAAGAGAATTCAGCACCACCAAACCCGCTTTACAACAAATGCTAAAGGAACTTCTCTAGATGGAAAAGAAAAGGCCACGACTAGAAATAAGAAAATTATGAATGGGAAAGCTCACCAGTAAAGGCAAACCTACCGTAAAGATAGGAAATCATCCACACACAAATATGATATCAAAACCAGAAATTGTGCAGAGAGCACAAATGCAGGATATTGGAAATGCATTTGAAACTTAGAGATCAACAAGTTAAAATCTTGTTGATCAAAATCAACAAATCTTTTGTAAATATAGACTGCTATATCAAAACCTCATGGGAACCACAAACCAAAAATCTACAGTAGATATACACACAAAAAAGAAAAAGCAATCCAAACACAAGATAGTCATCGAATCACAAGAGGAAGGGAAGAAAAAAGACCTGCAAAAACAAATCCAAAACAGCTAACAAAATGGCAGTAAGAACATACATATCAATAATTACCTTACATGTAAATGGATTAAATGCTCCAACCAAAAGACATAGACTGGCTGAATGGATACAAAAAATAAGACCCATGTATATGCTGCCTACAACAGACCCACATCAGATCCAGGGACACATACAGACAAAGTGAGAGGTTGGAAGAAGGTATTCCATGCAAATGGAAATCAAAAGAAACCTGGAGTAGCAATACTCATGTCAGATAAAATAGACTGTAAAATAAAGACTAAGAGACAGAGAAGGACACTATGTAATGATCAAGGGATCAATCCAAGTAGAAAGGTTTTAAAGGAAATCTTGCTACCTTACAGCCAAGTCAAGGCAGAATGGGTGTAGTCTGAACCTGTCCGGGGTTGGAGAACATTTTGTATCTGCTCATTGGCATATTCCTAGAAATGGAGAACTGGAAGCCAGTGTGTGCCTCTGAGCATCTCTGAGTTCAGTAGGGGGTCAGTAGGGAGGGCGCTATCTGCTGTCCTGGGATGATGATCCAAGGGAGGGGCGCCTGCCGCTCGGCTGACCTCAGCTGTGGAGGCCCAGAGTCTGGCCTTTACCAGCCTGTGGTGGCATCATCAGGCCCGAGTAAGTCATCCAACCAACACACCCCAGGGCACAGGGGTTAGGGGTTAGTTCACTTTGACAAATAACTGGCTTGGTGGTTGGTAAGAAGCGTGGTGGTTAAGCACGTGGGGTCAAGCCTAACGCATTTGGGTTGCACTAGCTGCCGTGTATGGAATTTAGGCAAGTTACCTTACTACTTGAACCTCAGGCGTTTTGTCTGTAAAATGGGAAGAGTAGCAAGCATTTATATTGTACTCACTATGTGACAGCTGCTGTCTCTGTGCTTCAGGACCACTGACTCATGTACTCTTCACAGCAACCCTATGAGGTAGGTACTACCATCACTCCCACTTTACAGATGAGGAGACTGAGGCCCAAAGAGGTTCAGCGAATTGCTCCAGGTTACACAGCTGTTAAGGGTTGGAGCCAGGGTGTGAATCTTGGCAGCCTGTCACTGTTTCTCTCTCTCCTCTGCTTCCACTCAGCGGGATTAAGATGATTGGGAGGATCAAGTGAGATAAGCACTCAAGCAGTATCAGCTTTCCTCGTGTAACAAACCTGACAGTGCCTCTATAACAGCAACAGGAAAGTCTACGTGATCAGCGCCTTTTTTACCCGTCACCCAGCTCCTAGAAACCAGGTCATAGTCAGAACATCGCTTTGGCAATTACAGAAGTCACGCAGAGAGAATTCGGAAGGCTTAACCAAACGTCCCTCTGTGTGGACAGTGTGGGCACAGCCATAGGAGAGCCCACCAGGGCCGGGGGTGCCGCGGGGCTGAGCCGATGGCCGAGATTCCTTTCCAGCTGGCAGGACCTGGTGACTTTCTCCGCTGCAGGTGGCTCTGGGGTTCCAGACAGCAGCTCTGAACTATTTCCCCTCATCTGTCATCTGGTGGATCAGATCCACCCAGGGCGCTGTCACTGACCTCCGCCGCAGGGGTCAAGGGTGACACTCACACCTTCGAGGAAATCCGCCACCGCCGACCAGCATCCTCCACTTTGTGTTGAGTTCACAGCCTCGTCGTCAGGTGCAGGCTTCTTTCCAGATGGTTTTGCTATGGAGTTTAGAGATTATGCTGTGTCTGCTCTTTGTTTCCTTTTAAATTCATAAGTCATGATAAGTATATGTATATGGAACGTGTGTGTGCCTTTTGACTTAAAATAATAAAGCGAGTAACAACCCAGTAAGCATCTAGAACATTCCCTCTGAAGCCCCTCCCCTGTACTTCCGGGTCTTATTTCCTTCCTTCCTCGTGCCCCACCCGATGGGTAACTGCTCCTCCAGATATCGTGTTAATCGTCTCCTTGCTTTATTAGAGTTTTACCACCAGTGTGCTTCCCCACATAATTTATGGTTTTTGTGACAGGCTGTTGAATTGGAAAACTTGACTGAAGCCTCCAGATGCACTAGGTAGCAGTTACAAAAACGAGGTGTGAGCACGACCAAGATGGGCATTTTCAGAGGCAGTATTGGAACACGAGGCTCACAGCTCTTGAAAACCCTCCTCACTGTGAGGGTATAAGAAGCACCCATCTATCTGGAGAACCTTCTGCTGTGAATCTGCACCAGCCCCTCCCCCCCGGAGGAAATGGGGGTGGAGGTCCTGCCCACGCACCCCGAGCCCTGTGTCCCCTCAGCTGGGTGCGTGGTGGGCTGGCTCTGACTCTGGTGAGACGTTTGGGGGTGAGGAGAGTGAAGAGTAGCTGGGACAGGCCTCCCCCCCACTGCCGTGTTTGTTGGGGCCATTGTAGGGGGGCTCCCCCTGGACCAGGTGTGGCCCCTGCAGGGAGGGAGAGCCAGCCTGGAACTTGACCCCTGCCCAAGGACACAGCCAGTGGAGAGCTTGTGGAGTGAGTTTCAGGGCCTGGGTGGATCGCTCGCACCACAGGGGTCGGAGGGGAGCCCCTGGAGAATCCACAAAAGCACCCACGAGACTCAGAGTCAGGCCTGAGTGTCGGCTGGTCCGGAGAGTGCAAAGCCGTCTGTGCTGGTGAGGAGGAAGTTTGCCTGCATGTAAGAGAGAAAACAGTGGTAACACACAATAGAAGTTGATTTCTCTCTTACGTAGAACCAGTTGGGAAGTAGGCAGTTCAGGGATGGGATGGGGGCGCCACACAGATGTCAAGATCACGCCTCCTGGTTCACTGCTCCACGGCCCAGGCCCATGACTGTGGTCCTCGTGTTCCTGCTCAGAGGGGCTGCTGCAGCTCCAACCATCATGTTATGGTTCAGGCAGACAGAGGCAGAATCTGCTCCCTCCCTTTTAAGGATACTTTCAAGATACATCACCCAACATTTCTGCTTATATGCCATTAGCCAGAGTCGAGTCACGGGGTCAGGCCCAGCTCCAGGAAAGCCTTGGAAATATAAACTTGTTGCTGGGTAGCCATGGGCCCAGCTTAAAGTTGGGTTTCTTTTTGTCAAGAGGAAGGGACTAGTGGATATTGGGAGGCAGCCAGCAGCCTGTGCACTGGCAGTCAGGTGGCCTTTCTCCACGTTCCAGCACTGGAGGGGAGGGTAACTGCAGCCAGCAAGGGGGGAGGTGGAGGGCAGGAAATGCAGAAGCCAGTGCCTCTTACTCTTTTTGGCCTTACTTAAAGGGTCGATAATACACTGACCTGACATTTTATTTTCGGAGTCACAGTTGTGTTTTGTGACTTAAAGTAACGTTAGGACTTTCTGTTACCTACAAGTGACCAGAGAATTATGGGACCTACCAGAGTGTCCCTTGGGTAGCAGGGGGAAAACATACTGCTTGAATATTATATTTATTTCAACTTAATGTCTCTGTTATATAAAACCAACATGCCGTTTTCACACCTAAAATATTAATAATCATCCTTTAAAAATCACCTAATACCCAGGCCATATTTAAGTTTTCCTCATTTTGTAATTACCTGTGGTGATGGATGTTAACTGGACTTGCTGTGGCGATCGTTTTGCAGTTTGTACAAATATTGTATCATTACGTTGTACATCTGAAACTAATTATATTATGTTAGTTATACCTCAATTAAAAAAATACATACTCTAACCTAGTAAGTCTGCTTATAATTATTCATCCTATGGCGATCATCAGACTAGTATCCAAAGGTGTGTAAAAGCATGTTCATCAAAACCTTATTTATAGAGAAAAGATCCTAAATATCACTCAGTGGGAAATGGGTTAAGATATTATTGTGCCTCCATACAGAGGAATTATTATTAGCCATTAGAAAGAATGATTAATGATGTACAAATATGATTAAACTATATTGATGAGTGAAAAAAAGGTTTCCTTGATTATCGCAAGGAGTATCTTTTTCTTTGTTTGCATCTCATTTCCAAAAGGTCAGCGTGTGTGAGGTGTGTTTCAGGTGTATCTTAGCCCTCGATGTTCCCCTATCGGCAGAAAGACCTAGACCTCTCAGCACACAGAGTGCCTGGTGCATTGCCTCCGTAACCCTGTTTTAGGAATTTGGAGGAGGTTAGCGATAATCCACATTCATGTGTCACACAGCTGCTGACTTCTAAATCAGAAAGCTTGAGACAGTGGAGTTTGACTTGGGGCTTATCCTGAACAGAGAACTGATTTATTCTTACTAACGGAGAGTAAAGGTCTTCAAAGTGGGAAATAAAGGAATCTATTTTATGCTTAAATATAATTTCACATTGACCATTGATCGAGTGTGGGCCTTGGATGTGATGTTGTAATGGTAACATACCACAAGGAGCTTATTCCAAATTGACTAGGGTGCTTTATAAGATTGTATATTTAGAATATATGGATGTGATTATATTTTTATTTAACCCGAATTTACTGGATACCTTCCACATGAAACACTGCTGTGTCGGACAAAAGACATAGAAAACGATGGGTTTTCTTAGGTCACTATTGCCTCTTCTCCCCGCTTCTTTCCACATGTTTTACTCTTTATCAATATATGTTATTAATCTTCAGAAATCCTCTTTCAGTGCTATACCATTCCCCAACACGTCAGTCTAAACGGCTGGTTAAGGAGTATCATCGTTTAGAAGTACAGGTTCTCCAGTTTTTAGGTATTTATATTTTATCCTTTTCATTCTTACAAATGAATTTGAGATATCCACATGTTCTACTTTTAAAAAAGAATAAATAAAGAACAACAGTAAACCCAGTATCATCAAAGTTACAAAATAGATAAATTAGAAATTACTTACATTCTTGGGCTTCCCTGGTGGCGCAGTGGTTGAGAGTCCGCCTGCCGATGCAGGGCACACGGGTTCGTGCCCCAGTTTGGGAAGATCCCACATGCTGTGGAGCGGCTGGGCCCGTGAGCCATGGCCGCTGAGCCTGCGCGTCCGGAGCCTGTGCTCCACAAGGGGAGAGGCCACAACAGTGAGAGGCCCACATACAGCCAAAAAAAAAAAAGCTATAAAAAAAAAAAAGAAATTACTTACATTCTTAAAAAAAAAAAAAACCCACCAAACTTTCCTTCATCCAGGCAGTGACACAGGGTAATACAGATAGCAGTTCATATAGTGAGGTAGTGTATTTGGAAATGACATAACTTCTAAAGATTCACATATATAACTTTTTCGCAACTTGACTTCTTGCCAAAAGTAAGGTGTCTGTGAATACTTCTTACTTTTGGTGTATATTGTAAACTCTTGAACCTTGATATTATTATTTATTCATTTAACACATGTTCATGGAACCCCTGCTATATGCCCTGCATTGAGCTGGTGCCAGGGAAAAGTCACATGAAGACACAGCTGGTTTTTATTCTAATTTCAGGGTTGGGGAAATGCAGTATCTAAGTGAAAGGTCAGCTACTGGAGAGTCAGTTTGTGTTCATGTTCTGGTTTTCAAGAGATGGGCCTGGAGCACAGCAACTAATTTTTTTTTTTTTTTTTTTTTTTTTTTGCGGTATGCGGGCCTCTCACTTGTTGTGGCCTCTCCCGTTGCGGAGCATACGCCCCGGACGTGCAGGCTCAGCGGCCATGGCTCACGGGCCCAGCCGCTCCACAGCACGTGGGATCCTCCCAGACCGGGGCAAGAACCTGCGCCCCCTCCATCGGCAGGCGGACTCTCAACCACTGCGCCACCAGGGAAGCCCCACAGCAACTACTTTGATACCTGTTCTATGGCAGCTGATAAATAGAGTTAACCACAGTGGATACTTATGGATCTTAAATTGGTATATTTTGTTGTAGAAACACTGGTAAAAACTCTTACTTGTGTATTTTAGGAAATTTAAAATAGTGTTTTTGAGTGCAGATTTTACATGTTAATATATGTCAAACACAGTAGGAGGAATACAGTTAGCCCTTGTTAGTTTATTTAAAAACGTGCCATTTTTAACACACTAGTTTCTAGAAAACAAGGAAGATCTGATTAAAGCTAGATTGATCCAGATTGCAGCATTTGGCTTACATTACTTAATTCTCTTAACTTGGAAGATTTAGAATTGATTGTAAGAAAGGGTTTGGCGAATGACACTTTTTTGGAAATGTTCTTGTTTTCTGCATTGCTATCAATGCATTATGGAGATAAAAACTCTGATAAATTTCATCAGATTTCACTCTGATGAAATGGCAAATACAGAGTTGCCGCGTGGCCTGACAACTAGGTTGTTATTTGATTCAACATTTTAATTTATTTTCTAAATGATTAACCATGACAACAGTTTAAAAGAAGTTCTTAATGTAAAATTATAGAGGATGCTGACAAATAAATATCTGCCTAAGCAAGAGCTTTTCTTTTTCTTTTTTTTATTGTGGTAAAATACACATAACATAAAACTTACCATCTTAACCATTTAAAAATGGTTACTTACAAGTGTACAGTTAAGTGACATTAAGTATATTGACATTGTTGTGCAGCCATCACCACCATTCATCTCTGGAACTCTTTTAGGAGCTAATTGTTATTACTGTTATTTTGAAGTGCCATGTTCTAGCTAGCCTGATGGAATTTCATTATGGACAGGTGGCATCGCAAGTTCTCAGGTCTTTAAGTTTTAAGGTGGTGTGTCACAAAACACCCATCTTTAGAGGACTCATGAGGCCCTTTCTTAAAGGGAGCCCTTCCATTTCCCCATACTCCCTAATCCCAGTGGGGATCCCAGCCAAGGTTAGTTCTGCTACGGAGTCCAAGCTTGTACTGCTCACTGCATGACAGCCAGTAAATCGAGAGAAGAGGTGTTGGGACAGGGAATAGTAACTTTATTTGGAAAGCCAGCGAACAGAGGAGATGGTGGACTAGTGTCCGGAAGAACCATGTTCCCCAAGTTGGAATTCAGGCTTCTTTTATACTGAAAGGGGAGCAGCATGGTTGTTGTAAACTTCTTGGAGCTGGAATCCTTTGTTCTTGCAGCTGTGCATGTAGGTCAGGTCAGGACGTTCCCTTAAATCTCCAACAAGGCAAAGGTTATTCTCTGTTTTGCAACTTTTTATCCTTATGTGAATGGAAAAGTGTTATACCTTTAAAGGTCAGAGCCTTGAGAACGGGCTTCCTGTATATTTCAGGCAATAGGCAACATTCTTGTAGCAAAAGCAACAAAATACAGAGTTAAAGAAACAGATCCAATAAGGAGTCAGATTTGTTCTTCCCTATTACAATTCCCTGACGCTTCCTCAAGTTCTCCCACTCTTCTTCCCAGGGGTATCTGCTCCAAGCCCCCACAAGCTTTAGACTGTGTCCTGCTGGCTGAAGGATGCAGGAGGCCAGGTCACGGTCATCCCAGGCGTGGTGCATGAGAGCTGCCTGGGAGCAGCCTTTCGGGGTTAGTGAGGAAGTTCTGGCCAGTGGCAGTTGGAGTCTGGTTTGCAAGATGATCAGAAGATGGAAAACACGAGAATTATTTGTTACTGGCAAGCACCAGCATCTTGAAGGACACGCTGCCCTAGGAGTACAGTCAGAGGATGGCCAGAGAGGGGCTGCTGCTCCCACTTGGTGGTTACTTGCTGGGCCTGGAGGTACAGCTGCCGGGTGACCACACCTGTGTCTGTGTCTCCACACAGGCCGCCTTATCTCGTTACTTTTTTTTTGGCTCATTCCCCGCCCCCTTTTTTTGGATAAAGTCCATTCAGAATAGCAGTCATTTAAACACTGTCATTCTCAGCATGGACGTAATACACATTTACCAATGCAGAACGTTTTTAGTCATCTAGCGTAAGCAGTTTCTGCATTGACAACTCGCTTGGGCCTCCAGTGTGCAAATTCTCTTGGGGCTGCACTTCGGCCCTCTCCAGAACCAGGGCCGAGCCGGGAGCCTGGCCTTGTTCCCAGGAGTCGGCCTGTCTCTGCCTTCGTAATCCTTTGGTTAGTTAGGATTTGGGGATGATGATACTGAGAGTCTAAAGAAGGGAGCGTGGTGACTTGTAATGTGATTTTTGGCTTTGCGTTTCTCAAGGAACGAGCTTTCTGCTTTTCTATCACTGAGGAGCTGAGAGTCGGGGTTGCAGAGTGGGGGGTCTCTATCTGCTTCGTGGGCACCTTCAGAAAGATTGGAAGGATTTACCTAGGAGGTCTCTAGTCTGGTGGGTCGCCCCTGCACCACCCTTCCCTGTGGTCCCCCCTCTGCCACAGGGATGGCCTGGTCCTGCTCACGTCCGTGTTTCTCCTGGGAGAGCTCTGCAGCGCTCCCTCCAGGGAGCTGGGGTGGTCGGGCGTGTGTCCCTCCCTGAGGGAGGAGCCTGGGATCAGCTCCGTGGAACACACTGCAACCCTTCTTTCTCACTGCTGCTGAGTGTCCCCAGGAGGAACCTGGAGTCCCCCCTCCCCAGGGGCTGGGTAATGGGGATTACCCTTCCCTGGGGGGTCAAGGACCGGGAACGGAAGTCTTGTCACATTCTGGGTATGTGCCCCGTATGTCCTGGAGCTGGATCCTCCGCGCCTGGGCAGTTCAGGAGAAAAACATCCTTAGATTGAAGTAAAAGGAACAATAGCCTCCTGGTTTGCCTCGGTGAGGTCCTGGGCTCTCTCAGTTGACCTAGATCTCGATCGAGTGTAGATCTCTATGGAGTCTAGCTAGCGCTCTGATACTGAAGCTTCTCTACAGCAACCCGGGCTGTCCAGTCCGTGTTTGAATACTTCTGGGGACAGCAAACTCACCACTTTACGATGCGGTCCATTCTGAATCCGGGTGGCCCAATTTGAAAGCTTTCCTTATGTTTTCTACAGCTGCTACCCAGTGGTCTTAAATTCTGCCCCTTAGAGACACGAAGTGCAATTGGATAAGATGGGTACGGTTTGCATGTGAATCCTGTCTGGAAACATGCACCCAATCATGTAACAAGCAAGCAGGCAAGCACACACATGAATGCGTAAGTATCAGAGTGAGCTGAGCCTGCTTCTTGACTCCATGTGTTATTTTGTGTGATTTTTCTCCCTTGGCTTAACATGCCCAGAGCTTCCGGGTGCACGCGTTAGTTTTCAAAAGATACGACTTTCCTTCCTGGCAACAGGAGTACATCTCAGCCACACTGGGCTGAATCTGGTAGGCCCAATTTAACTGGTTTATGCTGTTATGGAAATATCTGTGGGATATTTTGTCAGAGGACAGAGAGGAAATTTGTGTTAATTGCCTTGGGTAAATATATTCAGCTTAAAAAAGAAAGGGAACAGTTAAAATTTTCCCTTGGTAAACTCGCCAGTAACATGACATCTGTAAACTCACAGCTTCTTGCCTGAAGGATAATTTTATTTAGTCCTCTTTTCTTTCACCTTCTTCTTCTTTTTTTTTTTTTTTTGGTACGCGGGCCTCTCACTGTTGTGGCCTCTCCTGCTGCGGAGCACAGGCTCCGGACGCGCAGGCTCAGTGGCCATGGCTCACGGGCCCAGCCGCTCCACGGCATGTGGGATCTTCCCAGACCAGGGCATGAACCCGTGTCCCCTGCATCGGCAGGCGGACTCTCAACCACTGCGCCACCAGGGAAGCCCTCTTTCACCTTCTTGAAAGGCTCAGGCTAGAGGGGAATTAAGTCTCCTAGGGTCCAGGAAAGAGTTAAGTTTTTTTCCGCAGTGCAGTAATACACACCTAAAACCGTTCCAGAGTTTTGGGTAGAACTTGTAAGAACGTATTAAAACTTGAGAAATGAATTAACAAGCCTCCTTTTTATGCGGCAGCAACACGCCTCTTCGCTGAATGAATAGCACTTTATCCTCAGCTGCGTAAATCGTGGGCAGAAATGTGGAGCCACCTCTGCATCAAGGAGGGTGCCTGTGTGTGTATGTGTGAGTGTGTGTGCCTGTGTGTGCGTGCATGCTCAGATTAGAACAGATCCACGCAAATAAGACGAAAAGTCTGACCTAAACTCACAGAACCTTGAAAGAATTTAGAATAAAACTCTATCTTCAGCTAACCCCACAGAGTTTAAGCCTTTCTTAAACTTCATTCTTACTATAGTTCTAATAATTCCTGCTACCCACGTGGAGAATGCTCCATATTCTGTTACTGAATGCAAGTTTGTGTGCCTGGCCCACAGTGAGGCCAAACAAACTGAAACTTTGGAGTTTGGAGCAGAAAAGTCTATTGCAGGGCCATGCAAGGAGATGGGTGGCTTGTACCCCCCAACCCCCCCCCCCCCAACTCATCCAAGGGTTGCAGCAAAGCACTTTTAAAGGCCAGGTGAGGGAGGGGCATGGTTAGTTGTTGCAAACTTCTTGGTGTTGGAATCCTTTGTTCTTGAAGCCCTCAGTGTAGTTCAGGTTAAGATGTTCCTGTAAACCTCCAACAAATGTTATTCTCTGTTCTGCAACTTGATCTCTATATGAATGGACTCTTAAAGGTCAGAGCCTCAGAATGGGCTCTCCTGTATATTTCAGGCTACAGGCAACATTGTTTTACAAAAGATGCAGAGCCAGCATGACTAAGCACAGGCCGCAGGGCACAGAGGTTAAAGAAAAAGGAACAGATCTAATATGGAGTCAGATTTGTTCTTCCCTATTACAGTTCTAGCCTTCATCCTGCTCACTTCTTATTTTTAGGGCTGACTAATAGGTGTGTTAATATTTTTCCAAATCAAATAGCTGAAATATGACTGTAAAATTGAGATTACTTCTTTTGAAATAATGTAGACATATAACAGTGATTCCTTTGTGCAGTCACTGTGATGTTTTACACAGACTAATTCCCTTAATCCTCGCAACAGCCTAAACAGGTGGGTGCACCCGTTAGCTCCATTGTACAGACAAGGGAACTGAAGCTCTGAAGTCTCACCATCTCACCCCGCTTGCCTCTGCTGAGGGGGAGCCCTGCCCGAGGTCCTGGCAGTTTGTCCTGGTGGCAGTTTGTCCTGAGTGTGGCTCAGTCACTCCTTGATATGGCCTCTCAGAGCGTAGCTCCTAGAACTACTGTCCCCCTTGTAGTGACATCCTGAGTCTGTTGTATCAGTTAGGATAACCCCGAGAGGTTACCATAAAGAGACTCAACAATCATTTTAGCGGCTTAAGGAAAAGAAGGTTTTATTTCCCTCTCACGAGGTCTGAGGGGACATCTAGGCGAGCAGGGCAGTTTTGCTGCCGGAGTCCTTCGTGGCCTCAGGTTCCTGTTCCTTCCAAGTCAGTGCTCTTGTCACCTTTAGGGCGCTGTTGGCACCTGTGTGATGGGGGCTGGGTGGTGGCCGTGCTCAGATTCGGCCCCTGGGGATGGGAAGGAAGTGGAGGTCACCTACCCTCTGTCTGCTTCAACTCTGAGGCCTTGTCTGCCCAGGCGTGGCGTGTGTTACCCTGTACATCTTCCATGGAACAGAACTTAGTCTCACCTGCCATGGGCACGGTGCCACGCCTGTCTGCAAGGAAGGAAGGGACATGCAATCCAGTTATGGTTTTAGGAACAAGGGGAGAGCGGGTTTTGGTGGGCAACCGGCAGTGTCCACCATGTGCGTAAAAAAGAACATAATTTTCTTGATAAAAATAGCATATCATCATTATAAGAAATCCAGCAAGTAAAGAAAGTATTTAAAAAAGGGGGCTTCCCTGGTGGCGCAGTGGTTGAGAGTCCGCCTGCCGATGCAGGGGACACGGGTTCGTGCCCCGGTCCGGGAAGATCCCACATGCCGCAGAGCGGCTGGGCCCGTGAGCCGTGGCCGCTGAGCCTGCGCGTCCGGAGCCTGTGCTCCGCAGTGGGAGAGGCCACAACAGTGAGAGGTCCGCAAACCGCAAAGGGAGGGGAAAGAAAAAAAGAAAAAAAACCACTCCTGGTTCCCCTGAAGCAGACTTTTTATTTTAAAGTATCACTCACCCCTTCCATTAAGCTCTCTGATCTCCTCGTGGCGGGTGGATTACAGCTCTCCCTGCAGGGTAGAGTCTGGACGGATTGTAAAGCAGGGGCCTCTCCCTCCCCTTGCCCTGGGGGGCGGGGTGAGTGTGACCCAAGCTGGGTAGATGGTGTTCCTTCCCAAGGATTGAGGAGAGTGACAAAGATTAAAAATGCCGGGGCTCATTTATCCCTGATGGTGGCACCTGAGCGGCATTCCTGGGTGAGGACTTTCCTGAAGTCGCCTTACTTCTCCCTTATTTACTGGCTTGGCTTCCCAGCTCACAATCCCCTGAGCTCCCGGTATCGTCTTCGTAAAACTCGTTTGGTTTGAGTTAGTCAGAACTGGTCCCTGTTGTTCGCAGCTAAAGATCTCTAACTGATAAACTTGCTATTTAGAGGAAATTTCTGCCAACGTTCCATGTATTTTCCTTCCATTGTCTCTTAATATATTTTTACATACTCAGAATATTTATATTGTTCGTACAATTTTATACCCATTCTAGAAATAAGTGTTTTTCCTATTTCACCAAGTTAGCATGGATGTTTCATATTTATTAAGGTAATTAACATTTTTTGTGTCTTAAATAAATGTTTTTCTTTATTAGGCCTCATTTTAGGAACACAAGGCTATTTCATTTATTAAAGGTCCTGAATATACTTGCATTAAAATTGAATTTTCACTTATTTTAAAATTTGTAACTACTTGCAATACCCTTTTAAATCCAAACATGCATATCCAAGTATACGCTTTCTAACATCTAGGCGATTCAGGCAGGATTGCCAGTATCTTATTACTAAATCCGAGGCCCCATGACATTCCCTGGGTAATATGGCCATGATTACTGGCCATGATTATTGGCCAACATTATCAATTTCTGGTCTTTGCAGACATTCAGGTCTATTGGTGCATTGTCACGGGCTCTTATTTATCGAGTTGGCTTTCAGAGCCACGTTGGACACTCCCCAGGGTCTTGGGCAGCCAGCGGGCAATGATTCTGGTAGCTGTGTGTCCAGAACCCCCCGGCTCTGACTGTTCTGGAGGGTAGGCTGCACTGGAGAGGCTCGAGTGCCTTCGAATTCTGTGCCCATCTGAGGATGAGCTGTTACCCACACTGCCCGAGGAAGCCTGTGCTTATTCCTGGCCTGACGTAGCTTCCTGGGTAAGGATGGGTTCAGGGTCAGGTTAATCAGCCGGGGTCAGGGGTAGGTGGAGGCACCGGCCAAGGCTGACGCAAGGGTGGAGGTCACGGGTCAGACGCCTCGAGGAAGCAGGGTGTGTCGGGGCACCAGGTGCGCGTGGGACCTCCCACCTGACCCACTGCTGTCCTCTAACCCCGAAAGGTCATGACACATGGAGCACGTGCGGTGTCTCACCAGCAGCCCTCAAGGCTGTGGATCCCGGGACGTCTGGGCAGAGTGTGCTTACGTTGGTGCCTTGCTTTGGATTACCTGCAGCTTCATCGCCCCCGCCTCTCCTCGTTCATGAGCCGAGGGTGTTGTGGGCAGGATAGGATAGTCGCCTCCGAAGATGCCCGCATCCTCATCCCTGGAACCCGTGGTATCTCACGTGGCAGAAGGGGCTTTGCAGATGTGATCGGGATTAGGGGCCTGGAGACAGGGAGATTATTCTGGACTCTCTGGGGGGCCCAGTGTGATCACAAGTCTTCAAAGAGTCAGAAAGGAGATGTGAGGAAGAGAACAGAGAACCAGATTGACGTGATGTGAGAAAAACGCAAGCAGCCATCGCTGGCCTTGGGAGTGGAGGCCGGAATCGCGGGCCAGGGTGAAGGCGGCTTCTGGAGACTGGGGAGGTGACGAGATGCTTCTCCCGGAGAGGCTCCCTGTGTTCCAGAAGGATGCCGCCCCGGGAGACCCCTTTGTGGACCTATGACCTCCAGGACTGTAACAGACTACATTTGAGACGTTTTAAGCCACCAAGTTGGTGGTAATTTGTCACAGCAGCTGCAGGAAGTGGGCGCAAGCGTGCTGCCGGGCTGGCCCTGCTTCCCAGGGTCACCCTGGCCCAGGGGATCAGAAACAGAGAAGCCAGCGCAGAGGGTTCATGCAGAAATCCCACTTTCAGGCGCCAATGTACCCAAGAGCCAGAAAATCCTAGGGTTTTAGAAATGGGATATTTGAAGCCCCCCTCCTAAAAAAAGGTGATAAAATTGGTGATGAAAATAGAATAAACTATTTCTACTGATAGAAGAAAGTCTCCTACCCTTGAAAGATAGACTCTTTGGTCAGAGTTCCATTTCAAACGGACTATTTTGATTTTCATTTGAATTTGGGACCAGGATCGTTTACAGATGATAATATACCAACCTGAGTTTTCCAGGGCATTTATAGAATGTTCTCACGTACAGTACCATTAAATGGTGACGGGGTATCATTATGTTTAACCATGAGCTTCACAAAGGAGCCACTTTTTCCAAAGTGAAGGTCACATAGTGTGGGAGGGGCTAACCATGACCTCTGTGCCCTGAGGCAGAAAATAAAGCTGTCGACTTACCTTCCTTCCCCGCCTTCATCTTCTCTTTTTATCCCTGTAGCATTGCCTTGTTAGTGGTTAGTTTTATAGATTCCTTGTCCTTTTTTTACTCTTGCTAACCTGAGAACCGACCCAGTCAGCCACCCTTGAGGTCTGAGATGAACATTTATCCTTTTTCCGAATAGTCCCTCGTATCTGGAGAGAATGGAAGTGATGGGACGTTTCCACTGGTGTGATGCTAATACCTAGTGCTAATGTTGAATGTGAATGTCTAGTGTTTAATGCCAATATATAATGTTTAATGCTAACTATAGTACTGATGGCCAGATTGTTTTTGTTGTTCTTGGCACACTTGTCTTTTATCAGCACGTTCAAAACGTTAAGCACACGTATGATATTGTTTTCAGTTGTTTAGACTTGTACCAGAAGTCCTCCCAAATATAAGAACTTGAAAATAAGGGAAATAACCTTTGACCTTAAATTTTGATATCAATCCATTGGGTCTTTGGGTCAGAGCCCCAACTGCTGCATCTCTTTCAAGAGGTGAAGGGTTCCCAGAATTTCAGTTTGACGGTAGCCTCACTAAGTGAATATTAGCCTGTGTACCTGGAGGAGGCTGGCTCTCAGGTGGAGACACTGAAAAGGACAGTCTTGAGACAGACATTGGAATTGCCTCTCTACGCTTTGTCCCCAGAACTGAGGTGGGTGGCCGGCAGTGGTAGCCAGTGAAATCCAAATAGTTGCTCTGAAAAGACTTATGATGGGCCTCCCTGGTGGCGCAGTGGTTGGGAGTCCGCCTGCCGATGCAGGGGATACGGGTTCGTGCCCCGGTCTGGGAAGATCCCATATGCCGCGGAGCGGCTGGGCCCGTGAGCCATGGCCGCTGGGCCTGCGCGTCCGGAGCCTGTGCTCCGCAACGGGAGAGGCCACAACAGTGAGAGGTCCGCGTACCGCAAAAAAAAAAAAAAAAAAAAAGACTTATGAAATGTCTGCACCCTCCCTCGTTCTGGTTTCCCAGCAACGTTCTGATGATTACTTGGCTTCCTGTGTAGCAGCAGATCCCGCTACTCAGGAGAATACGCTGGTCCCCGTGATGTTATTTCCCATCGCAGAAGACGAACTGGTGCTCTGATCACGCCCAGCACAGGGACTAGGTTAGTCTGAGTCTCTCTGAGTGATGACTTGGCCCCTGCCAGTTAAATGAGGTTTCCGGGTGTGCAAGGCCAGTGCTCCACTGGGACTCTGGGCTGTGAGGCCCCCTGAGGGGCGGCTGGCCAGACCGTGTCTGGTGGCCACACGCTCGCGTCCGCAGACTTCCCCGCTCGTGGGCACTGGGACAGGAAAATGAGGCGCAGATGGTGTTGGGAGTTTGTGGCCACACCTGCCTTTGAATCTTGGCTGTCACTTAATAGCTACTTGACCTTGGGCACATAACCTTCCCGAGCCTCAGTTTTCTTCTCTGTAAATTGGAGACACTACCTATGTTTTTTTTTTTTTTTTTTTGCGGTATGCGGGCCTCTCACTGTTGTGGCCTCTCCTGTTGCGGAGCACAGGCTCCGGACGCACAGGCTCAGCGGCCATGGCTCACGGGCCCAGCTGCTCCGTGACATGTGGGATCTTCCCGGACCGGGGCACGAACCCACGTCCCCTGCATCGGCAGGCGGACTCTCAACCACTGCGCCACCAGGGAAGCCCACTACCTATGTTTTAAGCGTACCTGGAACATAGTGAGCTTACAAGAAATTTTAGCTGTTGGTATTCCTTTAATTAGCTAAAGGCATCATGAGATGCTGTAAACAGCTCATTTCTTCCTTCATTTATAGGAGAACATTTCATCTTATTTTTCATTTTATTTATTTATTGATTGAAGTGTAGTTGATTTACAACGTTGTGTACGTTTCAGCAAAGTGAGTCAGTTGTATATATACATACATACATATATATTCTTTTCAGATTCTTTTCTATTATAGGTTATTACAAGATATTGAATACAGGCCCCTGTGCTATACAGGTCTTTGTCGGTGATCTTTTTTGTATACAGTAGTTTGTTCTATGAGAATGTCCATTGGGCTCCTCTGTGCCATAGTCTGCAGTGTGGAATCCTGGGAAAGAGCCGTCCCAGGGCAGGCAGTGTAGCCTCGCGACCTGATGCCTCTTGCTGCCTTGTTGGTCTTTATGTTCTTTTTCTCATCTAAGGAGAAAAAAGAGAAAAAAAAAAGATTAAATAATTACTTTAAATCATTTGAAATGTAAGCAAAATAGCTTATATTGAACTTAAACCAGAATTGGTCAGTCAGCTTTAAATCACAGAAAGAAAGACTTCAGTACCAAATTTATTTTTTGCTTGAGTTGAGGACTTACTCAGTGTTGGTACCAGCATGTTAAGACACTCGGCTGTAGCAACATGTTAGCTGTTTTCTGTCTTTACGTTGATTGCAACAGGGAATTTGTTTTTATAGCTATTAATGTTTCTTTTGAAATTAATATGCTAAGGGAGACATTTAATCATCCATAAAAATGTTGACTTTATGTAAAAGAAACAGCCAAAGCCAATTATCATGTATGAATTTGCCTATGTAGTCCGGCTTATTAGCTGTAGATGTGTTTTCAATGTGATGCATGGTATTTTTTGACTCTGTGATATGGTGAGAAGAAATGGCTGTCATTTCAAATTTAACCTTTGAGGTGGCAAATAGATTTGTGTTGACTGTTACAGTCTATGTGTTTTAGGTAGAATATTTGTGCAGTTATTGATTTCACAGTGAAAACAGTGCTCTCCATGCTTCCTCAATCAGAATCCTTCTTTGTGTGTGAGGTGAGGTGGGTGGAGACAGGGAACTTGAGGTCTTGGCTGGGGCTCTGAGGTGTGTAGTTGGGTCTCCATGGAGGACCAGTTACATGGTCTCCAGGGTGGTGTTTACAAGGAGGACCGGGGGCCTCCCGAGAAAGGGTGTAGACTGGGCAAGATGGCCCTGAGGGTTAGCAATAGGTGTCAGCTTCGGAGGGTGAGGTGGGATTTACGTCCATGCGCTGCCCTCTGTTTGGCCTGGTCTGGTGAACTTGGCCCGAGTCCCAGCTGGCAGTGGGACTTCTTAAAGCAGATGGTGAGGGTGTGACCTCCTGCACTGTTGGTGGGAATGTAAATTGGTGCAGCCACTATGAACAGTATGGAGGTTCCTCAAAAAACTAAAAATAGAGCTACCATATGATCCAGCAATCCCACTACTGGGCGTATATTGGGACAAAACTATAATTTGAAAAGATACATGCACCCATATATTCATAGCAACACTATTTACAATAGCCAAGACGTAGAAGCAACCTAAGTGTCCATCAACAGATGAATGGATAAAGAAGATGTGGTGGGCTTCCCTGGTGGCGCAGTGGTTGAGAGTCCGCCTGCCGATGCGGGGGACGCGGGTTCGTGCCCCGGTCTGGGAGGATCCCACATGCCGCGGAGTGGCTGGGCCCATGAGCCATGGCCGCTGAGCCTGCGCGTCCGGAGCCTGTGCTCCGCAACAGGAGAGGCCACAACAGTGAGAGGCCCGCGTACTGCAAAAAAAAAAAAAAAAAGAAGATGTGGCACATGTATACAATGGAATATTACTCAGCCATAAAGAAGAATGAAATATTACCATTTGCAGCAACGTGAATGGACCTAGAGATGATCATACTAAGAGAAGTTAGTCAGACAGAGAAAGACCAATACCATATGATATCACTTATATGTAGGATCTAAGAAATGATACAAATGAACTCATTTACAAAACAGAAACAGACTCACAGACATAGAAAACCAGTTTATGGTTACCAAAGGGGAAAGGGGGGGGAGGGGTAAATTAGCAGTATGGGATTAGCAGATACACACTACTATATATAAAATAAAGAAAATCAACAACAAGGACCTACTGTATGGCACAGGGAACTATATTCAATATACTGTAATAACCTATAGTGGAAAATAATCTGAAAAAGTATATATATATGTGTGTGTGTGTGTGTGTGTGTATAAAACGGAGTCACTTTGCTCCACACCAGAAACTAACGCAGCACTGTAAATCAACCCTACTTCAACATAAAAAAATAGACCCCCCTCCCCCAAATCACAGAGGGTGTGAACACTGAACAGCGTCTCGGGGTGGGGGGGTGGGAGACGCTGAAAGCACTGGGCGGTGCTGCGTGTGCCCCGTGTGGATGCCGCGGGGGGCAGGAGGGTGGTGCCCCCCATTTGGGACTCGGTGAGTCAGGGCAGGGAGCGTGTGTGTGTGGGTGACCAGCCGTGCTCAGGGGGCAGCAGCGGGTTGTGGAGATTGCGGTGGCCGAGGACCCTGGGGGGGCCTGGGAGGAAGACACGGAGAGAGCCTTGTGTAGGTCGTGGGCACCAGCCTTGAATGGAGGAGCCAGTGGGGACACTTGCGGGTGGCCGAGTTCCAGCAGAGGGACAGGGCCGGCCGCACAGCTGGGATCCTGCTTCTGGCAACCCCCTACGTATTGCCCAGGCCCCGTGCCGTCTGGGAAAACAGTGCTGCAAACCCCTGGGCGTGTTTTCTTGGGCGCCCTGGCCCTGCGGCTGAGCTCGGACAGCCTCAGGGTCTCTGCACAGGGCTGTTCTCACAGCACCGCAGGGCCGCCTTCCCTGCAGGCTGAGGCTCAGATTCCTCATCGGGGCTTTTGCTGCGATGCTTTGAAACATGGGCCTCCTCGAGGGAGCCGCTCCGCTGGGGTGTTCCTGGGCACCAGCCAGCAGCCCCAGAATCATCTGGAGAGGAGGGAGGAAGGGTGGTCCCCTTGGGGCCCCGAGGACGCGTACCTGGGGCTCTTTAAGTGGGCGGGTGGAAGGGAGCGTGGAGACAGGAAATTCTAGACGTGTTCCCTGCCACGCTCCTCAGCCGCGTCCGTCCGTCCGTCTGTCCGTGGAAGGGGAGCCGCCTTAACCCCTCCAAGAGGCTCCAACCCGTGCCGTCCACCGGTAGAGATGTACTCTCTTGGATTGCACAGTGTTGCTCCAGGTGGGATAAAGGTGCTATTTGAGAGTGAAGTGGCCCAGTTTAAATGCTTTTAGCTAGAAGCCCTTCTCCCCTCTCTGAGCTCCCCTTAGCACCCCAGCTGTGGCCCACGTGCTGGGCACGTTCCGTCCGGTGGTAGGAGTATTCCTCCGCGTTTTCATCTCCCCTGATAGATGATCGCCGTCCGAGGGCTGCTGGGACCGGGCCTTTCTCATCTCCCTTAACTGTCAAGGACACCTCTTCCCCAGCGCTTTGAGACTGAATTTGGCTGCATGTAATAGAAAATCTGAACCTCTAGATTGAAATGTGGCTGTTTATTTTTCTTGTGCGGCAAGACGTGCAGAGGATGTAGTGGTCCAGGCTGGTGCCCAGTCCCCCGATGGTGCAGCATCCCTGTCCTCAGCTTTCTGCTCTGCTTTTCTCTCATTCTTAGGTCTAGAAATGGCTCTTGTACCTCTAGAAATGGCCCTTACGTGGCCTTCCCAGTAGTAAGAAGGATGAGTGGTGATGTCAAAAGGTGTGGGCCAGCGGAATGTGCTTCTCTTTTTTTCAGAAGGACTTTATTTATTTTTATTTATTTATTTGGCTACGTTGGGTCCTCATTGCTGCGCGCGGGCTTTCTCTAGTTGCGGCGAGCGGGGGCTACTCTTCGTTGCGGTGCACGGGCATCTCATTGCGGTGGCTTCTCTTGTTGCAGAGCACAGGCTCTAGGCACACAGACTCAGTAATTGTGGCTTGCGGGCTCTAGAGCGCAGACTCAGCAGTTGTGGCGCACGGGCTTAGTTGCTCCACGGCATGTGGGATCTTCCAGGACCAGGGCTCGAACCCATGTCCCCTGCATTGGCAGGTGGATTCTTTTTTTTTTTTTCTTTTAAATAAATAAATAAATAAATAAATTTTTGGCTGCATTAGGTCTTCGTTGTTGCGTGCCGGCTTTTCTCTAGTTGCGGCGAATGGGGGCTAGTCTTTGTTGCGGTGCACGGGTTTCTCATTGTGGTGGCTTCTGGCAGGTGGATTCTTAACCACTGCACCACCAGGGAAGTCCAGACAAAGCCTCGCTTCTCTTGTTCTTAGAAAAAGGACAGCTTTCTTCTGCCCACACCTCCCTGGCCAGAAGTAGGCCATCCTTAGCTGCAAGAGAGCCAGGGAAATGAAGCTGCTTTGTTATGGAGGGTATGTTGCTGCCTGGAGCAAAATTGGGGTTCTAATGGTAAAGAATAAAGGAGAAGGTAGGCAGCTAGCGTTGAGAGACATGCTGCCACGTAGAAAAGACTCAAAAACAAACACTTGCCAAGTGAGTGGTTTTAATAGTGGACAGGAAGCTCCGTGGTAAGAGGGCGGGTGAAGGTCTAGACCCTGAAGCACATGGGATATTTGGGGCGGCTGCTTCCACCAGCGCCGGAAGACTGTTTGGAGGGTTTAACTCTTGGAATTCACTGTCTTCCTGCAGTTTTCCTTTTTTCTTTCTCCAGCTTTCATGAGGTAATGATTGACAAATGAAATTGTAATAAAATTTAAAGTGTGCAGTGTGAAGATTTGATATAATTGGTGAAATGATCACCACAGTCAAGTTAATTCACCCATCTACCACTTCAGAGTTACCTTTTTTTTTTTTTTTGTGGTGAGACTACTTCTGATCTACTCTCTTAGTAGATTTCAAGTATATCATATACTATTATTACCTATAGTTCCCATGCTGTATCCTCAGAGCTTCATTCATCTCATAACTGGAAGACGGTACCTTTTGACCAAAATCCCCCTCACCCAGAAATAAACATTCTACTGTTTCTATGAGTTTAAGGGTCTTGTTGGTTTTCTTAGAGTTCACATGTGATACTGTACAGTATTTATTTCTCTCTGACTTATCTCAATTCGCATAATGTCCTCTGGGTTCATCCATGTTGTTGCAAAAGGCAGTACAGTTCACCCTTGAACAGCCCGGGGCTTAGGGTCACTGACCCTCCACGTAGTTGAGTATCTGCTTATAATTCATGGTCAGCTCCATTCCTCGTATACGCGGGTCCTCAGGATACAGTTTTGCATCCGCAGACTCAACCAGCCTTGGATCCTGTAGTACTATAGTATTTCCTGTTGAAAACAATCTGAGTATAAGTGGACCTACGCAGTTCAAACCCATGTTTTTCAAGGGTCAACTCTACTTCCTTCTTTTGGATGGATGAATAATATTCCACTGTATGTGCGTGTGTGCGTGTGTGTGTTTCACATTTTCTTCATCCACTCATCCACTGATGGACACTTAGGTACTTCGGTTGTTTCCATATCTTGCCTCATGAGAATAATGCTACAGTGAACGTGGGGGTGCAGACAGCAATTTCATTTCCTTTGGATGCATACCCAGATGTAGGACTGCTGGATTATATGGTAGTTCCATTTTAAATTTTTTGAGGAATCTTCACATTTTTTCCTACAGTTGCCACTTCAACTTGTATAACTACCAACAGCGTTCTCTTTCTCCACATCCTTGCCAACATTTGTTGTCTCTTAGGTGTGATAATAACAGGTGTGACGTGATATTGTGGTTTGATTTAAATTTCCCTGATAATTAGTGATGTTGAACATCTTTTCATATATCTGTGGGCCATTTGCGTGGTTTCTTTGGAAACATGTCTATTTAGGTCCTTTGCCCATTTTTAAATGAGGTGTTTTTTTTTTTTTGCTATTGAGTTGTAAGAGTTCCTTATATATTTTAGATATTAACCCCTTATCAGATATGTGATTTGCAAATATTTTCTCCCATTCCGCAGGTTGCCTTTTTTAAAAAAAATTTATTTATTTTTGGCTGCGTTAGGTCTTCCTTGCTGCGCGTGGGCTTTCTCTAGTTGTGGCGAGTGGGGGCTACTCCTCTTCTTTGCAGTGCACGGGCTTCTCATTGAGGTGGCTTCTCTTGTTGCGGAGCATGGGCTCTAGGCGCACAGGCTTCAGTAGTTTTGCTTCGTGGGCTCAGTAGTTGTGCCTTGTGGTCTCTAGAGCGCAGGCTCAGTAGTTGTGGTGCATGGGCTTAGTTGTTCCGCGGCATGTGGGATCTTCCCGGACCAGGGCTTGAACCCGTGTCCCCTGCATTGGTAGGTGGATTGTTAATCACTGCGCCACCAGGGAAGTCCCGTGTTTACCTATTTTATAGATGACTATATACTACTTGTTTGTAGATGTCAATCCCAAACTCCTAATTTATCTCTCCCCCTACTCCTGCTATCCCCTTTGGTAACCGTAAGTTTGTGAAAAATATTAATTTTTAGATGTAATGATAATATTGACTTAGGAGTTTATACTGTAAAAGCTTCCTGTAAGCTTAAGTTTTATTTGTGATATTCCTTTAAACTGACACCACAGTGTTGGGATGTATTACTTCTTTCCAGTCAGCTCACAGGGTTTGATCGACCAATGTGAATCCTGTTAAAATTTATTGTTGAACTTGTTAGAATCTCTTCCTTTGTCTCTTTTTCTACTTCCTCCCCACTGCACCTTCCTGCAGGAAGGTAATGTTTTCTACTGTTGTACAGTTGATTCAGAAACATTTCCGGATGAAAATATCTGTTCTAAAACTTTCAGTTTCTGTATTTCCTGTGCCTTCCCCAGCACTACTCAACTATCATTTTGATGATTTCTTGCTTTTTATTGGGCCTGACTTAGCCCAAGACCATGAATTATCCTGTAAAGACATAGGAGAACCTAAAGTTGTATTGCCCTCTGAAACAGCTTTATATTGAAAGCATAAATTAAGGGGAAAAAAAGAATATGTAAAGATTGACCCAAATGCCTAAGTCAGTGGTAGGGCTCTGGAAGAGGTGAGTCAGGATCAGTCTTTCTGGGAAATTATGGAGACTGTCTGCAGTACTTTTAGGAAGAATGGCAGAGAGGCACTTAAGGTCCTCTTCTATTCAATCGAATAAGAGAGGAGAGTGTGAAATAGACAATCTACACAGCATTTAACAGATTTTCCTTAGCCCTCGTGTATAAATATAACAGGAGCACAAATGGTAATGATGAATTCTGGATCATTGCCTCAGAAACTGGCAAACAGTCATGGTAAGAAATAATTATACGGTTCCAGCCAATTTAACACATTATGCAAGAAATGTTAAACGAATAATTTTTTTACCCTTCAAATGTTGTCTCTCTCTTTCTCTCTCTCTCTCTCTTTTTTTTTTCTTTTGTGGTACGCGGGCTCCGGATGCGCAGGCTCAGCGGCCACGGCTCACGGGCCCAGCCGCTCCGCGGCATGTGGGATCTTCCCAGACCGGGGCACGAACCCGTGTCCCCTACATCGGCAGGCGGACTCCCAACCACTGCGCCACCAGGGAAGCCCTCTCTTTCTCTTTTTCATAAAGTATAGAGTAAATACAACAAGCACTCATGGACCACTCCCTACAATTCATAACTATTGTGCCATGTTTGCTTCAGATTTTTTTAAATGAAAGAAGTAAGATATTTCTGATGAAAGAACTCTTTGTCCTTCTCCTCCTCCCCAAAGGAAGCCACTGTGGTGAGTTTGGTGAGCTTCCTGTCCCAGGGCATATAATGGTTGAAGTGATGATCAGCGTCTTTTATAGGAACCATCCTTTGTATGGATGACTTTTCTGCTTTACGATGGGCCATAAAGTCAGCTGGGTGCCTGCAGCCACAGATGCTCAGCTGGTTATTATTTCTTGACATGTGGATTATAAACCCTGTTCACTCCCCATACAGAGTCATGCTGTGTTAATTTCTAATTATTCATTTTATGGAATGCCAGAGACAATCATAATGAATTTATGCCTCCTTTTTTGGTATTTTTTTATCATTTGAAATGAGAAGCAGTGGACAGTTTCCAGGGATATGGAGTATGCTGATTTAGTTGTAATGTGTTTCCTAGAAGTATTCTTTCAGGAGGAAAAGTCAAGACTCCAGGAAGTAAATACTGCACACACACTGTCTTGCCTCCCTCCAGGCTGTGAAGTGAAAGAAGTAATTACTCCTGTACACCTGCTGTGGACGTGCCCCCTCACCTGGCCATGCTGCTGGAGCAAAGGTTCTGAAGTGGAAGGCTGCCATCCCCCGGTGCCCCAGGCCTCTGTCCTGAGCCTACTTACAGGCTTACCTGGGTGGTGCTTAACTCAGGCCGTGCATCAGAAACACCTGGGGAGCCTGGAGTCTCCAGGCCACACCCAGACAGTCGCATCCCCAGGCTCTTGGACTCACCAAGTGCCTCCTCGGCCCAGAAGCACCTGCTGTATGTCTTCCGATGGGCCTTCCTAGATCAGCCTTTCTAAATGCCCCCCCCCCACCAGCTGGGCCAAAGCATGGCACCTCTCTGTTCCCTTCCTCACATGGGAGCCATCTGAAATGCTCTGTGAATTTGTTCACTTGCTTATTGTCTCCCCCGCCCCCATTAGAAAATGGACCCCTTGAGGGTAGGACCCTGCTTTCTTGTTTACACCCTGTTCCTGTGCCCGGCACGGTGCCTGGCATAATACATATACGTGTGAAATATTTGTTAAATGAGAATGAATTTTAATATCAGGAGGCCTTGAAGGGCCACCGAGCATAAGTTTGTCCTTTTTCTAAGACCTAAAGAAGGGTAACTTCTTTCCTGAAAAGATGTACCAGTCTCTTTGTGAATATTTAATCAGAATATAGGGCAATGTACCCTGAAACCCAGTACTGGGCCTGTATCCTGGTCTTCCCTCAGTATCTTCTAACAAATAATAATAATAAAACTAAGTATATGTATAACTGATTAAATTTGTTATAAAGCAAAAAAAAATAATAAAAAAAAGGATATATGGATAAATAGGCAAATAATAACCAAAAGAAAGTTGATGTAGATGTGTTAATACCAGACAAAAGAGACTTTAAGGCAAAATGCATTGTTAGGAATAAAGAGGGTCACTGCATAATATCAAAGCTTCAGTTCAGGGCCTCCCTGGTGGCGCAGTGGTTGAGAGTCCGCCTGCAGAGGCAGGGGACGCGGGTTCGTGCCCAGGTCCGGGAAGATCCCACATGCCATGAGCCATGGGCCCGTGAGCCATGGTCGCTGAGCCTGCGCGTCCGGAGCCTGTGCTCCGCAACGGGAGAGGCCACAACAGTGAGAGGCCCGTGTACCGCAAAAAAAAAAAAAAAGATCCTGAAGCCTGGAGTCATCTCTAATCAGTGCATCAGCTTCTAAGTGCCTGACTAACAGAGATTAAATACGTCACCCGGGGACTTCCCTGGTTGTCCAGTGGCTAAGACTCTGCGCTCCCAGTGCAGGGGGCCTGAGTTCAGTACCTGGTCAAGGAACTAGATCCCACACGCCTTGACTAAAGATCCTGCGTTCTGCCACTAAGACCCGATGCAGCCAATATTAAAAAAAAAAAAGGCAGTCCTTCCAATGCAGGGGGCCTCCACGTGATGTGACGGGGTGGGTGCCGCTCTGTGGGTGGTGCGTCATGGGTGCTGAATTTACTGGTTTGCTTCATAACTTAGGTGCGTGTGCTGCATATTTCCTTTGCCTGTAGAAATATTGCATCGTTCGACCATTAAACCATAAGAAATAAGACAGGGTAATGTGATTGGTTACCTTGACCTCAGAACTAAATGAAAGCGCTCTTCTCTGGTTCCATTCCCTTCCCTCCCTCCCCCCCCGTCCCCATCTTTGTCTCTGTCTCTGCCTGGTTCCTCGTCCTCGCTCAGAATGGAGCTGCTGAGTGGTTTTGTTGTTTATGTCTAATATAGTTTTTTTTTTTTTTTTTTGCGGTACGCGGGCCTCTCACTGCTGTGGCCTCTCCCGTTGTGGAGCACAGGCTCCGGATGTGCAGGCTCAGCGGCCATGGCTAACGGGCCCAGCCGCTCCGCGGCATGTGGGATCTTCCTGGACCGGGGCACGAACCCGTGTCCGCTGCATCGGCAGGCAGACTCTCAACCACTGCGCCACGAGGGAAGCCCCTCTAATATAGTTTTAAGAGTGCTTTGGGGTGGATTTTAAAGAGCATGTCAGTTAAACCTTCGTCCCTGCTATCGAGTTAATTTGAATGTGACCCCTGAGGAGGGTGACTTTACATGCTGGCCCACCCGGGACAGCCCTGGGTGGCGTCTGCTGTCCCTGCACAGTTATCAGACGTGTGTCTGTTCGGATGCTAATTACAGAGGCCAGCTTCTCCAGAATGACCTTCTCCATACTTCCCGCTTTTGCTCAATGACTCTTTAAATAAACGGACCCCCACCTGTGACGCTGTGTCACTCATCGTAGCGCTGGTAAGGGCGTGGTTCCCGCTGCTGACCTACCCACAGGTACGTCCTCATCTGAAATCGGGCAGCTTTATAGGAAATGATCAGTAAGTAGGTTGGCAGCTGCGGTGTTACTGGGTCCCTTAGTTCCCAGCATTATTCATTGGCATTTAAAGGTTGTCGTTGGTGGTGCGTAATTGTGCAGTGCCTTTTGGACACAGAACTGCTTGATCTGTCAACCAAACAAGAGCTTCCGGCCCTCAGCACCAGTATTTCCACCGGCACTGCTGGTGTTCTCAGATCCTGTTGAAACTCATGCTGCTTTCCCCCTGAGCTGCCTTCCAGATTTCCCAGCCTTGGATGGCTTTGGTCAGTAGATCAGCAAGGAAGCAGCCTCCTGTTGGCCGGACCCCTCAGCGCTGGGAGAGCTTCCCCAGGGCCTCCCTGAGGCCCCCTTTCTCACATACCCGAGAGTCACGAGTTTTCCTTTTGTGATGTATTTTAGCTTGAGGACTGTGTGTGGTGTTGATTTTGCTCAGATAAGGTGTGGGGGAACGTGTGAAGATAAGCCAGAGGCCTGTGCTTGGCGTTCCCCCCAGGGGACCACATCCTGGGGGGACCTTAGCCTCCAGATGCCCTGGCTGGCGTGCGGCCCACAGACATTTATTATCCCCGTGACGGCGATCCCTCTCCTTCCCTCGTGGTTGGAGACTAAGAAGGATTCTCCTGCGGGCCTGGTGGGCTTCGGGCGAGGAACAGACACCCCCTAAGCCCTGTGCGGTGCCTCTGGAGCCCGGGTTCACGTTCCAGGCAGCCTGAGTGGCAACAGACTGACGGCCCCGAGGGGACCACCAGCCCCTCCACGGTTTTCCTTTTAGGAAGTAACGTTTCCTTTGAGGATGTTGAGGAAACGCTGATCCCTCCCCACGACGCACACATGGCTGAGCTGGGCTTTGGTTCACACATTCTTGGCCCTTTTGTGAAATCTGTTAAGGCCGGAAACAGAATTCTTCCTAATTTGGGTGAGTTAAAGATTAACTTGGGGAGGGGTTGGGGGTGAACTGGCAGACAAAGAAAGAGGGGTATAAACAGCTTTCTCCCTGCTGTGGTTTACTGTGTACAGGCCGTGCGTGATTGGGGATGGAGAGGGATTAGACATCTATTTTTAAGTTAAAAACCAGCATTCGTGGTGCTTTGGAAAAATCCACCTAAACCTATCGTAACGGGGGCCCCAGAAGCGTGTGGGGCTCAGGTGCACTTTCTTTCTCTCCTCTTTGGCCCCAGGTTCACTTGGTGTCTTGTTTTCTGGGGGGTGTTGGGATGGGAGGGGAGGAGGAGAGAAGGGTGTGAGAGTGACCAACTGAATTGCTTAACTCACCACAAAGTGCAGCTAATTCGGAGCATTCTCATTCTTCATTCAAAACCTTAAATTGAGCTATTTGTAATGAGGTGGATGGACCTAGAGTCTGTCATACAGAGTGAAGTAAGTCAGAAAGAGAAAGACAAATACCGTATGCTAACACATATATATGGAATTTAAGAAAAAAAAATGTCATGAAGAGCCTAGGGGTAAGATGAGAATAAAGACACAGACCTACTTGAGAATGGACTTGAGGACATGGGGAGGGGGAAGGGTAAGCTGGGACAAAGCGAGAGAGAGGCATGGACACATATACACTACCAAATGTGAGGTAGATAGCTAGTGGGAAGCAGCCGCATAGCCCAGGGAGATCAGCTCGGTGCTTTGTGACCACCTAGAGGGGTGGGATAGGGAGGGTGGGAGGGAGGGAGACGCAAGAGGGAAGGGATATGGGAACAGATGTATACGCATGACTGATTCACTTTGTTACAAAGCAGAAACTAACACACCATTGTAAAGCAATTATACTCCAATAAAGATGTTAAAAAAAAAACAAAAAAGCTCTCCCGAGTGCAGTGTGGGGTGTTAGTGTAACTGGGGCAAGAAAAAGCACAGCAGACTTGGATGCCGCCCTCCCCGGCCTTCAGGAGCTGCCGGCTGCTGGGGAGGATACGGCAGCCAGATGCCCGCATGTGTGCACGGGGCTTCTGAGGGGGAGGAGAAGCTCGCATCGTCCCGTGACTGGAGGACCCTAGCAGCAGCAGCAGTGCTCACCGCGGGGAGAACTGCCATCAGGTCACGCCGAGTAGCTCTAGGCTCGGCCATGGTGCGTGACTTGGTTTCGAATATGTGGTTTTGAGTGGCCGAATCTGGTAACTTTGGATCACTCAGTGAGACCTGCAGCGCCAAGGGGAGGCTTCGTATTTGGTTGCACTTGGTTTTCCTGTGCAAGGTGCTGTGCAGTCAGTAGCAATCAACCCTCCAGTTACCTGGGGGTCTCAGAAGAAGTGAGCCCCCTCTTAGGATGCACCGGCCTTGGGTGAGCTCCCTCCTGGATTTCCCTGACTTGGATGATTTTGGTCCGTAGGTCAGAGACGCAGCAGCTTCCTGTCGGCTGGGCCCCTTGGCCCCCGGGGAGCTTGCCCAGGGCCTCTCTCCTTCCCTTTTCTCACACATCCCGAGGGTTACGAGGGTCCCTTTGGTGAAGTATTTTTAGCTTGAAGGCTGCCCCTGGTGTTGATTTTGATCCACCAGGAGGAGGGAGGTGAAAGCAAGGCAGGGAAGGGTGGTGGAGGAAGGGGTCCAGACCTGGCCCTGCTCGGGATGGGGCTGCTGCTGGCTGGGGTACCCTTGCTCTCTTTAGGGGAGACTCTGAAACCCAGCGCTCTTCCTCCCAAACCACTTCCACGGCAGCTCAGCCCTTGTCCAGGAGCAGCCACAACATGGCACGCGAGCCATCTGATTTCGGCCTCGAGGGTGAGGTCCGGTGCGGACACGTGGAGCTGGGGGGTGGGGGATGGGAGAGGACGTGCATCCAGGTGGACGGGGCAGCGTGAGCCAGGGTCCAAGGTGGAAAATCCCAGGTGAATGCAGGGCACACGGGAGGGTGTGGAGTGCGAAGGGGAGGGGCCGGGAGCAGGTGCAGGCAGCGGGGATCCACCGAAGGCCTGCGTGGAGGGCTGTGATGTGGTCAGAGCTCACTTTCGGGAGGTTAATCTCGCAGTGGTGGAAGCGGGTGAGGAGGGACTTCCTGTGGTCGCGGTCCAGGCGGTGTTTAAGGTGACACGTGAGACAGCTGTGAAACCAGCCAAATGGCTTGTGAGACTTATCTCAGTTCCTGCAGGAAACAGTTTCTCAAATAGAGGAGCAATTTAGGGATGACACGTAATAAGAATTTTCCTTGATGACTCAGCAAAGCTCCTTTAAGATCAGTGTATCTGTGGAGGTTTATTTGTGCCGTGTATATTAGTTTGTCGCGTGTGATATTACCGTCTTGTAGTTCAAAGCATGGACTCTGGATTCAAAGCGCAGCCTCCCACTTATTAACTGTGAGACCTTAGGTGAACCACTTAGCCTTGCCGTGCCTCAGTGCCTGCCACCTTCACAAATGTTAACTTCATCGTTGTTGTCGTCGTCATCATCATCATCATCATTTGTAACATTTATTTGTAACAAATTAAATGTCTTACTTCACAGAGATATAGGATCTTTTCAGCATCCTAAGGATTCCCCCTTAAGAACTGCATTTGGCCGAGAGTTAACCGACACTCTCCCTGCCACGATCTTGAACTCCTAAGGGTTTACTTTCTAAACATGAAGACTGCAGGTAGACAGTTGCTGGCACTGCTTTGATGTTTCTAGGATGTCAGGGTAACTGAGATTCTTTTGGTCTCCCTCCTTCATGGGCTCAAGATGGCTGCTGCCGCTCCAGCCACCATGTCTGTCTCACTGAAGGAAGAAGAATCAAGGGTGGAAGGTCAAAAGGGTACCTGCCGGTTCAATAAGCTCTCTTTAAAATTCCTTCCTAGAAACCCTACCTAAGGGCTTCCACTAATATCTTATTGGCCATCTCTATCTTCAGGGGATGTTGGAAAAGCTAATTTCCTCCGGGCACTTTGCTCCCCTCAAAAATACAGATGTTCTGCTGTTACTAAGAAAAAAGAGAAGGATGGATGTTCTGTGGGCAGCTAGAGGTCTCTGCCACAGTGGGACCTCACTGCAGGAAAACTACCTCAAGGGCTTCAAAGAATTTTGTCTATTTCTACAGTAGCAATTGATTGCCTTCTCCCAGATCGAGAGCTTCTGGTAGTCTAATCAATTATGTTTTTAGCATATTGTAAGTTTTTGCCTTTAAGAAGTTTGTTCAAGAAAGAAAAGACAGTTACAGAAAGAGATGGTAACATAGGATGTTTTCAGCTCAATTAATTGTCAGTATGGGTGTAGGGAGGAGTCGTAGTTTATACCTGAGAGATCCACTCCGTGGGTCACATGACAGGTGCTGTCTGACCAATGGTGAGGAAGACTTTGTCATCTGGTCCATATCCTGTCTGTCATGTTTCTATATGTATAGTCAGGCTGACAGTAATATAAAAACATGATAAATATATACGAGATGCAAAGAAGGAAGGTAATCAGCCTGATTCTGTAGATAAGAAAGACATCAGGCAAGAGTTACACATAAAGAAGGACCATGGCAACGAGCTGTAAGGACCTGCATAACCTCGAGTCCGAGTCAGAGCTGAAAGAAAGCCCATGAGCGCTATCTAGTAAGATCAACACCCGGAAGTAGGAGGTTTCAGCTCTAGGCTTAGAGCTGCAGTAACTGATGTATATAACTGAAAAAATAACTTACCGGGCTTCCCTGGTGGTGCAGCGGTTGAGAGTCCGCCTGCTGATGCAGGGGACGCGGGTTTGTGCCCCGGTCGGGGAAGATCCCACATGCCGCGGAGCGGCTGGGCCGCCGTGAGCCATGGCCGCTGAGCCTGCGCGTCCGGAGCCTGTGCTCCGCAACGGGAGAGGCCACAACAGTGAGAGGCCCGCGTACCGCAAAAAAAAAAAAAAAAACACCAAATAAACTTACTCTCTTTGTACCCAAGTTTTTTGTTTCAGTTGTGCTGAATACACATACCATAAAATTTACCACCTTCACCATTTCGAAGTGTACAGTTCAGTGGCACTGAGCACATTCACATGGTGTACCCGTCACCACCATCCATCTGCGGAGCTTCTTCATCTTCCCGAGCTGAACCTCTGTGAAACAATACCTCCTCATTCCCTCCCCGCAACCCCTGACAACCAGCATTCTACTCTGTCTCTATGATTCTGACTGTTCCACTTCCCTCAGAATGACTGGAATCATCTAGTAAATGTCCATTTGTGAGTGGCTTCCTGCACTAGGAATACTGTCTTCAAGGTTCATCCATGGTGCAGCATGCGTGAAACTTTCCTTCCTTTATTGAGGCTGAATAATATTCCATTGTCTGAATACACCACATTTTGTTTGTCTATTTGTTTGTCGATGGACACTTGGCTTGCTTCCACCTTTAGGCTATTACAAATAGTGGTGCTGTGAGCACGAGTGCACAAATATTTCTTTGAGACTCTGCTTTCAATTATTTTGGGTATATACCCTGAAGGAGAATTGCTGGATCATGTGGTAATTCTATTTTTAAGTTTTGGAGGAACAGCCATACTGTTTCCCAGAGCGGCTGCAGCATTTTGCATTCCTCCTGGCGGTGCACAAGGGTTCCAGGTTCTCCACAGCCTCACCGGCACTTGTTTTCTGTGGTTTTGACAGTGGCCATCCTAATAGGAGTGAGGTACCTACCGAAGTTTTCAAGCAGTATCAGCAGGGCCTCCAGATTAACTTCCTTTCGAGTCACTGCTCCCCTGCTTAATTCTTGTATCTTCTACTCGGGCGAGTAACTTAGCCCAAGAGCCTCAATTTCAGTTTCCACTCAATATAAATGCCTGTATGGAGGGGTTGTATGGATGTTGATGAGCTAAAGCCCTAAGCTATATGCTCATTCAAGTATTAATTTTGCTGCCCTGGAAAAGCTAAAAACATTAACAAAGTACACTCTTGTTAATATTCCTCTTGTTCCTAGCTATAGATCTCCTCCCACATCTTAACCCAAAACACGATGTTTCCAAAGCGTTATTGTGGAAAAGGCATTGGTCTTGGAGCTAGAAGGCACGGAACAGCATTCCAGCTTTCCCACGTGCTAGTCAAGGGGCCTTAGACAAATATCCGGGTCTTATTTTCTTTATCTTTAAAAAAAAAGGCATAACCGTGGGCACCTCAGGGGCCTAGACTTTGATACTTAACCTCTCCCTAACTCCCCACCACAGCCTAAAGTTTTTTCCCAGCTTTATTGGGATGTTATTGCCATGCAACACATGCAAGGTTAAGGCATACAAGTGTGATGACTTGATACACCTGCGTATTGCAAGATGATTACCATGATAAGACTAGCCGACACCTCCATCCTCTCAAAAATTACCATTTTGGGGCCTCCCTGGTGGTGCGGTGGTTAGGAATCTGCCTGCCAATGCAGGGGACATGGGCTTGTTCCCTGGTCCAGGAAGATCCCACATGCCATGGAGCAACTAAGCCCGTGCGCCACAACTATGGAGGCTGCTCTCTAGAGCCCGCGAGCCACAACTACTGAGCCCTTGTGCCACAACTACTGAGCCTGTGCTGTAGAGCCCACGAGCCACAACTACTGAGCCCACGTGCCACAACTACTGAAGCCTGCACGCCTAGAGCCCGTGCTGCACAACAAGAGAAGCCACTGCAATGAGAAGCCTGCACACTGCAATGAAGAGTAGCCCCCGCTCGCCGCAACTAGAGAAAGCCTGCACACAGCAACAAAGACCCAACGCAGCCAAAAATAAATAAATAGATAAATAAATTTATATAAAAAAATTTACCACTTTTCTTGTGTGTGGTTATAACATTTAAGATCTACTCTCTTAACAACTTTGGAGTAAAGAATACTGTCCGTTTTAGTCACTGTGCTGTACATTAGATCCCCAGAATTTATTCATCTTCTAGCCGGGAGTTTGTACCCTTTGAGCACTGTGCTGTACATAGATCCCCAGAATTTATTCATCTTCTGGCCGGGAGTTTGTACCCTTTGAGCAACATCTCCTCATCCCCCTGCCCCCTGCCCCAGGCCCTGGCGACCACCATTCTACACTCTGTTTCTCTGAGTTTGACTTTTAAAAATTCTTCACGTAAGTGAGAACATAAGGTATCTAATGCCTTTGGCTTCTTTCTCTGAGCATAACACCTTCACGGTCCATCCATGTTGGGTCAAGCGGCAGGATTTCCTTCTTTCTCACGGCTGAATGATGTCCCATCGTCTCCACACACATCATGGATCTTGAGATTCTTATCCGCTTATCCGCTGACGGACCCTCAGGTTGTATCCCCGTCTTGGCTGCTGTGAATAATGCTGCTGGGAACCTGAGGATGCAGATGTGTCTTCAAGATCCTGTTTTCATTTCCTTCGGGTAAACACCCAGAAGTGGGATCCCAGCAGCCTCCCTCTTGCTGCCACCCTGTGATTTTCCATGCTTTCTTCGCACCTGAAGTTCCAGCTTCCCTGCAAACGGCTCCGCTGCCCTCAGCTCTCACGGTGACTCTTCCAGTCACCAAGTCGGGAGAGCGCGGGGCCTCGTCCTCCCTGACTCTTCTGCAGCATCTGAGCGTGTTTACCGCCTCCTTTGTGACCTTCCCCCTCGGCTCCTGGGACAGTGCTTCCCTGTGATTTCCTGTGTCTTCTGGAGAGTTCTCTCTCAGCATCCTGTTTCTCCCCTTCTCCTACTTCTCACTCTCTCGGGACGGGGCACCCCCCACTGTACATGTTCCGATGAGCCTCGAATGTGTATTTCGAGGCCTCATTTTCTTTCTTTTTTTTTTTTTGACCAGGGAGTATCTGTTTTATTATTTATCTATTTATTTTACATCTTCATTGGAGTACAATTGCTTTACAATGGTGTGTTAGCTTCTGCTGGATAACACAGTGAATCAGCTCCACGTATACATATATCCCCGTATCCCCTCCCTCTTGCGTCTCCCTCCCTCCCTCCCCCCCCACCCCAAGGTTAGACCGCACTTCCTGAGCGGCGGGTTCCTCCCTACCGCCCCCGCCCCTCCTCGGGCCTTTTCCGGGAGCGCTGGGACCGCTCATCCTCTGCCACCCCGCTCCCACCCCAGCGCCCTCGGTCCAGCCTCTCGATCCTCCTGACGGTTCAGCTTGCTCTTCCTGTTCTGCTTCTGCGCAGCCCTGGGATTTCGAGCCTAGTTGCCTTGCAGGGTATGGCCGGGCCTTCCCCGAGCTTACCCTGGTTCACCGTTGTGTCTGGATCCCTCCCTGCCTGTTCCTCTAACTACTCCTGAGTTCCCGTCAGGCCCTCAGTCCCACCATCCACCTTTTACCAAGGCCAGAGATGTGGCTGTCACTTGGGACTCCCCCTTGTCCCTTTCCCTCGTGACCTGCAGCTGAGGGTCCCTGAGCTTCTGCACGGCTCCCGCGTCCTCCCCTCCTCTGTGTCAATGCCGCTTTCCTTTTTCAGGCTGCGGTCGTCTCTCCTTGTCACTGTTGCCTTAGTCCTCGTCCTGTCGCGTGGTCCCCATCCTTGCCTTCTCCCTGGCGTCCTCCACTCCGCCGCTAGACCCTCCGACGCTGCCGCTCTCAGCTGTCTAGAGCGCGCGCCCCCTTGAAGATCAAGGTCTTTTCCCTCTGAAGGGCACACACAAGCCTCTGCCTCTGTGCTTGCTGTCCTCACCTCCTGCCTGTCAAACCCCTTCACTGCTGAGCTACAGCAAAGCACTTGGGGTTGCTTTTCATGCTGGTGTGTGTTTGCATGCGTTGTTTTCTGCCAGGAAGACTCTCTCTACCTTGAGGGGAGGTAGAAGTTCCCAGTCATCATTTAAGACTCAGCTCCATCCCAGGTGTCTCTGTCATAAGGAGAGCAGCCAACACTTGCATGTGCTTCCTGTGTGCCGGTTGCTGCTTTCAATGCTCTACATGAATTAATTTGCTGAGTCCTCAAAACAACCTGTAGGGTAAGCACCATTGTTATCACTCTCAGTTCACAGTTGGGAAACGGAGGCACAGAGAGGTTAAATGTCTTGCTCAGGGTTACGCTGCTAACTAGTGCCTAGCAGGGATCTGAGGACAGGCAGTCTCACTGTAGACTTTGGGCTCTGAACCACTGGAGCAGTGCTGGCTGCATCAGACAGAGGTGGCCACTTCCTCCTGGGATGCCCTGCCTGCACCTGACTCACACACAGCTCTATTATGGCATTTGGTACACTCTCCTCCACGTACACAGGGAGCCCCTAGTTGTGCTTATGTCCTGGGTGCAGGGACCCTAGCCACAGCCATCAGAGAAGAAAAAGAAATAAAAGGAACCCAAATTGGAAAGGAAGAAGTAAAGCTGTCACTGTTTGCAGATGACATGGTACCATACACAGAAAATCCTAAAGACACTACCAGAAAACTACTAGAGCTCATCAATGAATTCGATAAAGTTGCAGGATACAAAATTGATATACAGAAATCTGTTGCGTTTCCATACACTAACAATGAAATATCAGAGAGAAATTAAGGAAACAATCCCATTTACCATCCCATCAGAAAGAATAAGATACCTAAGAATAAACCTACTGAAAACTATAAGACGCTGATGAAAGAAATCAAAGATGACACACACAGATGGAGGGATAGGGATATACCATGTTCCTGGATTCGAAAAATCAATATTGTGAAAATGACTATACCACCCAAGGCAGTCTACAGATTCAATGCAATTCCAATCAAATTATCAATGGCATTTTTCACAGAACTGGAACAAAAACAATTAAAATTTGTGTGGAAACTCAAAAGACCCCGAATAGTCAAACAATCTTGAGAAAGAAGAACGGAGCTGGAGGAATCAGGCTCCCTGACTTCAGCCTATGCTGTTAAGCTGCAGTCATCAAGACAGTATGGTACTGGCACAAAAACAGACACATAGATCAGTGGAACAAGATAGAAAACCCAGAAATAAACCCATGCACTTATTAATCTATGACAAAGGAGGCAAGAATATACAACAGTGGAGAAAAAAGACAGTCTCTTCAATAAGTGGTGCTGGGAAAACTGGACAGCTACATGTAAAAAGAAGGAAATTAGAACATTCTCTAACACCATGTACAAAAGTAAACTCAAAATGGATTAAAGACCTAAATGTTAAGACCAGATACTATAAAACTCCTCGAGGAAAACATAGGCAGAACACTCTTTGGCGTAGATCACGGCAGTGATTTTTTGGATCCGTTTCCTAGAGTAACGGAAATAAAAACAAAAATAAACAAATGGGACCTAATTAAACTTAAAAGCTTTTGCACAGCAAAGGAAACCACGAGCCAAGAAAATGAAAACACAGCCTATGGAGTGGGAGAAAGTATTTGCAAATGATGCAACTGCAAGGGCTTAATTTCCAAAATATACAAACAGCACATACAGCTCAATATGAAGAGAACGGGCAGAAGGCCTAAATAGACATTTCTCTCAAGAAGACGTACAGATGGCCAAGAGGCACATGAAAAGCTGCTCAGCATCACTAATCATGAGAGAAATGCAAATCAAAACTACAATGCGGTACCACCTCACATGGGTCAGAATGGCCATCTTCAAAAAGTCTACACATAATAAATGCTGGAGAGGGTGTGGAGAAAAGGGAACCCTCCTACACTGTGGGTGGGAAGGTAAATTGGTGCAGCCACTGTGGAGAATCATATGGAGGTTCCTTAAAAAAGTAAAAATAGAATTACCATACCACCCAGCAATCCCACTCCTGGGTATATATCCAGAAAAGACGAAAACTTCTGTATTCCCATGGTCCAGTGAGGCACATGGTACATACTCATCTAATATTTTTCGAAAGGATACCTGAAGGAATATATTAAAAATTAGTTGAATGAATGATTAATGAAAACATTGGGGGTAAGGTGTAAAGCAAGTGTCAGCCAACTATCGACAGATCTGGCCTGCAGCCTGTTTCTGCATTATCTACAAGCTAAGAATTTACAGATGAATATTTGCAGTAGAGCTGCTAATAGGGAACATGGACTCTAAAAGCCAACTAGATGAAATGTTATTCCTCCCAAGATTTCTGTTCTTCCTTGTTGGTAGATCTGTTACATTCAGTTGGCGTGACTGCTGAATTTGGTCAATATCAAATTTGAGGATATTTATGTGTTCCCTTATTATGTAAGTACCTACATAATATCCTCAATTTTGCCTCTTGGCCTGCAAAACCTAAAATATATAATCTCTGGCCTTTTACTGCTGACCCCTGCTCAAAGTTCTATTTAAATTACAGTGTTGCTTTATCGTTGTCATGTATTATGGTGGGAGCGGGGATTAAAAAATGTGAAATGTTTAGGACACATCTGTCTGATTAAATGGGATACAGTTTGTGAAGCATTGGACAGTAAGTGCTAAACAAATGTGATCTTTCTCTCTCCTGCTCCTAGACCTAATTTAGGGTAGTGCCTGGTTTGTTGGTTTGACGGCAGGTGACAATTCGGTGTGCGGTATCACGCTTCACTTGGTTATACTGGGGCTCAGTCAGCAGTGTTTAGGACAGATTGTATACAGTTTGAGTTGAAGACACGATCTTTTTCACGTTATGAGGTCCCCAAAGTCCTGATGGCAGTGACCTGGGACTGCAGGATATCTAATTACTCATGATGCCACTGGGGAAAAGGACAACTCCGCAGGACCCATACACAAGCCTAGTATCTGTACATAGAAAAGACTATTTATAGGCCTATGTCAACATATATGTTTTTGCTATTGGTCTTCGATCTTTAATGTCTTTAAAAATTTCTATTCAGAGTGTTTTTCTGTTCATTTTTCATTTTGTTAAGAAGAAACTATAAATAAAACTTAACAATGCCACTGTTTTCCATTAGCTCTAATGGCTGTGTGACAGGATGAAAGCTCGTGTAGTGTAATATTTGATTTTTCTCTTCCTCACATGCTGTCAGTTAGAAATATTACAAACTCTTCTGTACTGAAGGGAAAAGCTTTTGAGTGCAAATTTAAAAAAATGTGCATTACATCATGTGAAACCTTAGTAACTTTTGGAAGCTATTCTAAATCACACACGTTCCTTTATCTTTTTATTGTTGTTTCTCTTATATTTGTAATCTCAGCCCCAAGCTGCAGTGTAGCCTCTAAAATAGTTTTAGAAATCTAAGAGCCAGTGTTTTTATTTCATCATGCTTCAAATTTATCTTGAATGAAAACCTGCATTTTTTAGGATATTATTCTGGAGCCGATTGTACATTTTAATCAGAACATTTAGGCCTAGAAGGGGCCAACCACCTTGTTTACAAGAAAGAAAGATGAGGAGAGAGATTATGAAATATACTCATGGTCATATGACTAGACAGTGGTGGAATGAAGACAGGATAAGACCCACACACTCATATTTCCTAGTTGAAAATTTTCCCTTTTGTAAGTTTTCAGGGATGAAATCATCCAGAAACTTGGGTGGGAAAAAATAATAAAAGTCCAAGTTCTTATTTGTAAACTTAAGCTATTATGATTTAAATGATTTCCAAATCTGTAGAAACCTGAAATTAAGGCAGTGGTTTTAGGAAAACAGTAACAATGCACTTTGAAGAAGCACTGAATTTCACACTGATGTTTCTACAGACACATTTTCTTGGGATTTGACATCCTCATTCACAATGTTAGGTGATGTTAAAATACTAGGCTCTTGGCATCCAAATACAGCGAGATGGGGGCTTTGTGTTGGCCCAAGCGTTCTCGGGTAGGGTCTCCCGGGCTTGTCGAATGGGAGGGGCCATGGCTGTTTTGCAGACACAGTGCCCCCTTGTCTTTGCACAGGCAGCATAGCATAAACTCTTGGGGACCTTGTGCATTTGTGCAGTGGATCAGTTTAGAACATAACCTGTACATCTGTGCCTGTCCTTTTTCTTCTTTTTATTAATGTGCTTTTTCTTAAGACAGCTGCCTGCATTAGCTTCCGGGCAAACTGGGAATAGCTGAGTAACGACAGAGGGCTCAGAAGCACATATTAAGGTAGTTGATCACTTCTCGTAGTTTACTTAACGTTTAAGGAAACCCATACCCTTTCCCATTCTAGAAGCTCTCACAGACATGAACTGAATGTTTCCAAAAGCTGCAGTGCAGTGTGCAGCTTGAATAAATATAGTGCTTGTCTGCCCAGGAAAGTCACTGCGTCTGCCAGATCTGGCTCCAATCCCAGACCAACACCACCATGTTTTTCCTTACATGCAGTTGTTTGGTTAGCTTTTTTCACTTTTGAGCTTTTTGAGAAATTAATTAAGAGAGTTGAGCTTTTAGAGTTTGGCCATTAAGGATAATTCGGTGATTTCTCTTGGAATGCAAGACTTGAAATGGGACAGATGTCTCTACAAAACAAGAAGCACCAAGCAAGGACAGTCACTAATACTGTACTTACTGCACTTATGTGGGTAGTTGCCAAAAGCATCCTCATTTTCTGGAACACTGTGTTCTGACTCTAGTCTGTGCATCTGCTGTATCTTTCTAGCCAAAAGAAAGTGGAACGTTGTGAAAGTATCAGGTGAGTTTGGGGCCAGTTAGACGGTTATTTCAAGTCACAAATTTACTTTTGCCTGACTGACCTATCAGTTCATGGTGTATGGTTGCTCCTGGAAAGAGTTTAAAATGTAAAATATTTATTGGGAAACTCAATGTGCGTGTTAACTTAGTTACTGAGTTCAAGGAGGGACAGGTGGCCCATGCTGGTCCTCGAGGGTACTGGACTTAGGTGGGTATCCAGTCTCAGTGATCAGGGCTGGGGCTCTGGTCAGGGCACAGCTGCATAGGCTGGTATCAGATCTGGATGATCACAGACAGATAAGAACTGAAGAGCCAGGTGTGAACAGGGGCTCCCCACAGGAGAATATAGTCCCAAGGAAAGGCTTGGCTAGGGAGCTGACTCAGTCGTACAGGTGTCAGGTAAGGCTCGATCAAGGCTGAAGATGTGAGAGGAGACTGCATTAGTCGTGGCCCGTGCAGTCAAAGAGGAGCCCTTTAATGCAAGAACTTAGTTACAAAGGTCTTTGGAAGATCCGAAAGCCAAATAGGGGGCGATGTGGTCACCCAGAGATGGGCAATAGCTGGAAACCAGTGCCACCCTGAGGCTGGTGGAACAGAGGCCAAGAGCTGGATCTCCACGGAGGCTCACAGAGGCAGCTGGGGCCATGGAGGGAAGGCCTGTCTGGTGCCACTGCTAGAGGTACCTCCAAAGCAGAGAGAGGAAAGAGAAGAGATACTCCGGCCTCTTCCTCCCGTCCGTCCTCCAGCCTTGCACCTCACCCTAGCTGGAGCCAGTTGGCAGGTGAGTCTGGAAAAGGTGGTTTCCAGGGGAAGGTCCGTGACCAGCAGTAGGCCTGAAGCTGGGGCAGGGCTGTAGGGAGACATGCTCCTGGCAAGTTTCAAGCTTGCCCAGTGCATCTGCAGGAACAGCAGAGCAAGCCTTCCACGAGGGTGACCGAGCCTGAGCATCGGGCCCCTCACAGTGGGAGACGGCGCTTCTCCAGCCTGCTGGGAGCTCAGCCAGGTGTGCGGGCAGTGACGCCTTCTTAGGATTCCAACCGCCGCATGAAGGCGCAGTAGCTGGCCTTCAACCAGGGCTCCCCAAACCTCCCTGGATCAGTGATGGAGAATTCCGTGACAGTGAGAACTAAAATAAAGTGCTGTAAAGAAGGCTCCTTTCATGCCTTTCTGTCCTGGATGGCTGCAGAGCCAACACTCTTCTGAGTTAGTCACATAAATGCCCAGCCGTGAACTAGGGTGTCTTCTAGTCTCTGTACCCCTTCCAGCCGCTCTAGGTAGAACAGTTGCCATTTTAATCATCCCGTCACCATTGTCAGCATCCCCATTGTCCTCGTCACAGAAATTGAACACGTGTCAGTAGAACCTTGTGTCACCTGCATTCCGGGGAAGGGATGAGGTGAGCTGAGTTCAGCTCTTTGTAACCATGATAATTGTCATTTATTGAACTATTAACACACACCAGGCACTGTGCAAAGTGCTTTAAGAACAGCTGGGCCAGAAATTAGGAGTTTGGGATGAACACGTACACACTACTACATATAAAATAAGTAAACAACAAGGACCTGCTGTATAGCACAGGGAATTCTACTCAATATCTTGTAATAACCTATAATGGAAAAGAATCTGAAAAAATGTATTTAAATATGTATAACTGAATCCCTTTGCTGTAAAACTAACGTAAAACTAACACATTGTAAATGAACTGTACTTCAATTAAAAAAAAAAAAAGAACATCTGGGCCATGGTTCTCAGACCTTAGTGTGAATCAGAATCACCTACAGGGCTTATTAAAATACAGGCAGCTTCTCTACCTTACAGGCTCCCACTCTGTTTCTGACTCAGCGGGTCTGGATGGGGCCTCAGAGTGTGTGTTTCTCACTAGTTTCCAGATGATGCTGATGCTGCTGGTCCCAGTGCCCTTTGAGAACCACAGCACAGGTGCCTCGGTTCCGCACAAAGTACGGGCAGTGTTGTTATGTCCATCCTACGGCGGAAGAGCTGAGGCTGGGAGCGATCACGTCACTAGTTCAGGGCCATGTGGCTGAGAGGCGCTGGCGGGAGGTCCTTGTGTGTGTCAGCTGCTGGTGTCCCTCAGGTTTGACCACGGTCAGGCCTGGACTATCGTTAGGGCTTCGGTGCCGCGGGACTGGACGGTGCCACCCTCGGTGGCCACCCGTGGCATTCGTAGTTTGGTCTTACAGCCCTAGTGAGTTTTTTTATTAAATTTTATTCTGTGGTGAAAGTGAATTGATGGGTTACATTTTTTTTAAAAAACTGAAGTATAGTTGACTTTCAATATCGTGTTAGTTTCAGGTGTACAGCACAGTGATTCCGTTATACGTATATTATGAATATCTATTCTCCATCAGATTCTCTTCCCTTATAGGTTATTACAAAATATTGAGTATAGTTCCCTGTGCTATATAGTAGGTCCTTGTTGGTTATGTGGGTTACGATTTTTTTTTTTGTTTTTTTTTTTGCGGTACGCGGGCCTCTCACTGTTGTGGCCTCTCCCGTTGTGGAGCACAGGCTCCGGATGCGCAGGCTCAGCGGCCATGGCTCACGGGCCCAGCCACTCCGCGGCATGTGGGATCTTCCCGGACCGGGGCACGAACCCGCGTCCCCTGCATCGGCAGGCGGACTCTCAACCACTGCGCCACCAGGGAAGCCCGTGGGTTACGTTTTTAAAAACATTGGGTCCTGTTTGGATTGGTTAGTGGACTTTCCCTTTTGGTACAAACGCCCCTGCTGACTGAGGCTGGCTGTGCTGTCTGAGGCTGTGAGGCCTGGGAGCCCCACTCCACGGCCCTCGGAGGGGCCCCTCTGCATGACCAGCTGACCTCTGGACTGGGAACCCCCAGCCCCGGGCCCAGCGCCTGCAGTGTGGACATTCGCCACCGCGCTCAGACCTCTTTCCTTCTAACTCGGGGTGTGGCCTGTTGCCTGGCATTTTGTTTCATAATAACAGAGGATATTTTTAATAAAGTCGGCCTCCCACGTGGATGGATGCTGTGGCCATTCCCAGTAACCCTTACAGAGTCACAGAGTCGTGAATTCTCATCCCTGATCTCGGATACAAAACCCACAAACTCTGCCTAACTTCCCGAATCAGGCACTGAGCAAAACCGCCCACGGGAAGACAGGGCATGAGGGATAAAGAGGGTGAGAGTGTGCGTGACACACCACCTCCTTCCCTGGCGGATTTAAATCACGTATGAATTATTAATTCCAAGTATCTTTATTGTTCCACCTGCAAACTGCATGGTGAATTCCAGCCATGTATTTTTAAACAGCTCTATTCAAGCAGATTTGAATATCTCATGTAGTTTATTACAAGTGGGCTTTGCTTATAAAGGAAAAAGCTGTTTTATATATGGTTTCTCTTTTTTCATTTTGGGGAACAGTAACCAAATTCTGAGTTAGGAGAAATGTGAGCTGTTTGTAATAGTTCTGTATATCACATTCACAGAAGCTTCCATCATGTTTCCTGTGCAGAAATAGCGAGTTAAGACCCAAAGTAGAGAAATCAACGTTCTAGGACCTGGATTAGATTAGAAAAATGGATGAATTTATAACAATGTAGATAATTAATTTGGATGATAAAGGTTTAAAACAGCTTTACTTGGCTATTAATGCAGTTAATGGTGGCCTTCTGGAAAGAAAAGATGGAAAATTATATTTTCTCTTACTTTAGATATCATTTCCGAAAGTATTCGTGTATTAATTGCTAATCAATATTAGGCAATCTATTAGAAAATAACTGCTTGTGACCTTTTATTCAAAACACAGTTTTCTTCAGACTCTCACAAGTTTGTACCTGCAGTTTTCCAGTTATCTCTAAAATACAGTATTGTACTTTATGTAATGTTTAATACATAGAAAATTCTCACCATCTTTCATTTAGAATTTCTAAGTAGAAGCAGAATTTTCTGCAGTCCCGTGTATGTTATTTATTGCCGCATAGCAAACCTTCCTCAAACATAGCAGCTCAAAACAACAACAGTCATTTATTATTTATGCAGAAACAGATGATTTGGGCAGAGCTTGCCCTGGGAGGCTTGCACACCACGCAAGGCATGTGGGTCATGCATTCAAAGAGGGGGGAGGGGAGGGGATGGAGGAGGGAGATGGTGATGGGAGGGGGGAGGGGAGGGAGGGGGAGGGAGGAGGGGGATGGGGATGGGAGGGGGAGGGGGGATGGAGGAGGGAGATGGGGATGGGAGGGGAGGGGGGAGGGAGATGGGGATGGGAGGGGGAGGGGAGGGAGGGGGAGGGAGATGGGGATGGGACGGGGGAGGGGCGGGGGTGGAGAATTCTCTTCCAAGCTTGTACTTGTCCCTCTCCCTGTGAGACCCTCCGCGGGCGCCTGAGCTCTCTTGTACCACGGGAGCTGGGTTCTGGGAGCCGTCATCCTGGTGGGAACCAGGGGGTGAGCTGTGATGTCCTCTTCCTGCCAACCTTGGGAGTCTCAGGACATGACTTCTGTGTTCCGTTGTAGGTTGGGGACCACAGACTGTACCTGTTGACAAGAGGAAGGCCACCCCCTATCAGGAGCCTCTGGTGAACATTTAGCTGTGGCTTCTAAATGGAAGACTTAAAAATTTTTTTGTATTGAAGTATAGTTGATTTACAATGTTGTGTTAATTTCTCATGTACAGCAAAGTGGTTCAGTCATACCTATGTATATTCTTTTTCATATTCTTTTCTATTATTGTTTATCACAGGATATTGAGTACAGCTCTCTGTGCTCTCCAGTAGGACCTTATCGTTTACCCACCCTGTGTAATAGTTTGCATCTGCTCACCCCGAAGTCCCAATCCTTCCTTCCCCCACCTGCCTCCTCCCCCTTGGCAACCACAAGTCTGGTCTGTTTCTCTTTCATAGATAAGTTCTTTTGCGTCATATTTTAGATTCCACGTATAAATGATACCATATATTTGTCTTTCTCTTTCTGACTTAGTTCACTTAGTATGCTAATCTCTAGGTCCATCCATGTTGCTGCAAATGGCATTATTTCATTCTTTTTTATGGCTGAGTACTATTCCATTGTAAACACGTACCACGTCTTCTTTATCCATTCCTCTGTTGGTGGACATTTAGGTTGCTTCCATGTCTTGGCTGTTGTGAATACCGAGTGGAAGACTTTTGATGGCTTGTTGATCGGGAGAGGCTGCCTGGCCTCCTCTGATCACACAGCCAGACTGGACTCAGTCTGGGCCTCGCAGGTACTGCCGAGCAGTGTTCTTCAGGTGTGCAGTGCCGTGGGCCCAGGTGAGCTGGCCGAGGCTGTCCTGTTGGGGTGGAAGGGATGGAAGTCAGGCTGCGAGGCCACCGGGAGCCATGGGATGACAATGGGGATGCAAAGACAGCAAGTGTGGCGGTGTGCTCACAGTGCTTAGCCCAGGTTTGAAGAAGATGGTGATGGTGGGCCAGGACGGCTTTCCTTGTCTTTTTCTTTTTTCTATTGTTTCGTTTTTCATGGCTGGGAGAGTTTGTAGGGTGAAGGGAAGGAGCCCATGCCAAGTGTCGGGTGGCATCCCGTCCACCTACACGACTGACTTCCTCTTTCAGTGCAGGATCCTGCGCCGTGCCTCACACCATAGACACTCCCTAAGTCTTTGCTGCAGACCAAAGGGATTCTGCCTGGAGAAAAGCCTTGTTTATGGGGCGGCTCACCAGCGGTGGTGGCCTCTTTCCTTCCCCTTCAGGACGTGGCCCTTTGCCTGCCATTTTGTTTTGCAATAGACCAAAGAGATTTTAAATACAAATCAATACCCCACGTTGCTGGAAGCCGTGGCCCACCAGTGACCTCCACTGGAACTTGTGACAACTTCTTCTCCTCAGCCTCACCTCAGAGAACTCACCAGCAAACCCCACCTCTTCCCAGCTCACCCCCTGAAGCAGGAGAGCCCGTAGGAAGACCTGGGGCTTGGAGGGCTTCTAGAAGCCCTCACAGAGGGCCCCAGGACCAAACGCTGATCTGGCCAGAGAGCTGTTTTTCTCGGAGCGTCAACTGCTCATCTGTAAAATGGGTATGAACACCTACTTCAGGGGATGTTGTGAGATTGATCACTCTTGTAAAAATGCTCTCTAAACGGTAAAAATTGTGAACTGCAGAGTGCTATACAGATATAAGGAACCGATTATTTGTAGTCCTGTAGGCCACTGTGGGTATTTACATTTTATGAGAAACCTGATTTTTTTCTCTGAAGGTCATATACTATCTGCTTCAATCACTTTTCCATTTTTTTGACTAAATTGCCTGGAAGTGTCAGCAGTTGAAAAATCGCAATGATTTTTTGCTTCGTGATCTACAGTTGCAATGGACACAGTAATGAGTATTCCCTCTAGGTAGTCTTTTTCTTTCTAAGGGTAAAAATCATGGACTGGAGTAGATAATAGGACAGTAGCGTTTCAGCTCTGGAAACGCGTGTGTTCAGAAGCCAGACCACCTTAACATGTGTTTTTCTGGCCCTTCTTTCTGTCAAATTTCACCACCACAGAGTAGGTACTGTTCTTAGCGTTTTTACATACCTGATCTCATCAACCTTCCCAGCTGTCAAGTTATTATAATCCCCATTTTACAGAAAAAGGAACTGAACGTCTGAGGAGGCTGCCTGATTCCAAAGGCTGGGCTGTAACCATAACCGTACACTGCATGGTATAAACGTGCAGTTACTTCATGAATTCTTATCAAGGACCTCCTCCCAACCGTGTTCCTGCTGCAGCGAGGTGCTTCTGATCACGCTGCTGCAGGGAAGTGTGAGGCACCCTGGGTCCAGCTTTTCAGGGCCTGAAGCTTGTGCAATGCGGTTTTTCTTTAAGAAAAAGAATATAAAAATTTGAATACAGTTAGATACGAAAGCGAATGTTTACTTTACGAGAAGAGGAGTCGCAACACATCACCGGGGCTCTGGAAATTCAGCTCCCTTTTTTTCTTCTGGGCTCTTTGGGTAGTTGGCCAGAAAAGCTTATACTAAAAAGGCTTCCTGATCAGATTGGAACGTGGCTCTTCGGCCCTCCCGGGGGCCACTGTGAGGGAGGATCCCGCTGCTTACGCTTCATTGGCCACCCAGGGGAGGGAAGCGGGGCAGCGGAAGAGCCTGGGTCCAGGGCTGTGGCCAGGGGAGGGGGCTTCTCTTCCGAGCTGCGAGCCTGGGGCCCCCGGGAGTCAGCCAGCAGGGATGGAACAGTTCTTGTCCCGCCCCAAGATGATACAGGCATTTGCTGGCAGTTTCTTCTCAGAATTTTATGGTTTCATGTTTTGTCTTTGTCACATCTAGTTTAATCTGGTAAATGTTTCAGGGGTAAGGGTCTAAGTTACTTTTTTTTCCAAGTTTTCACCAGGTGCTTCAGTCCATTTGTTAACTAATCCACCCTGCCCCAGTGATTTGAAATGCCACTTTTACCATATATTAAATTATTATTTATACTTGGATCTGTTTCTGGGTTTTCTGTTCTGTTCATTGATAAACCTGTTTATTTCTGGGCCATTGCTCCCTCAATTGTTGAACTTTAGTATACGTTTTTATATTCGGAGGGTGGGGTCTTGCCCTGTCCCTGCAATAGCTTTTCTTTTAACAAAGTTTCTTGACTCTTCTCACATATTTTATTATTCCAAGTGATGTTTAGAATCATTTTTGCCAAACTCCAGAAAAAAATTCTGTTGGGATTTGATTGGATTAATTTTAGATTATTTTCTAAAGACACTAAATTATGTTCTCCAGAAATGTGGTATTTATCTTTATTCCATTTTCTTTTTTCTGTGATTGGTATGGGTTTTTTTTGGTCTTTTGGGCAAAATTTTAATATTCAGTTCTAGGTAGTAGTTTTTTTTTTTTTTTGCGGTATGCGGGCCTCTCACTGCTGTGGCCTCTCCCGTTGTGGAGCACAGGCTCCGGACGCGCAGGCTCAGTGGACATAGCTCACGGGCCCAGCCGCTCTGCGGCATGTGGGATCTTCCCGGACCGGGGCACGAACCCGCGTCCCCCGCATCGGCAGGCGGACTCTCAACCACTGCACCGCCAAGGAAGCCCTCTAGGTAGTATTTTTTATTTTTGTTCTGAAAGGGATCTTATGTCCCTCTCCCATAATCTTTTGTAGCTGGCGGTGGTTGGTATGTAGAAAGGCTTTTTACAAAAGAATTCGACATGTCGTCAAACCCAGTTTTGGAGTGGTTTCTGATGAATAAAAATTCATCAGAAACACTATAATGACTGGCCCCTGTGCTGTGAGGGGAGGTCAGGGCCTGGTGGCCTCATCCTGGTGACCTGATCGGACAGGATTCCTGCTCATAACAATTGTGATGGAGCAAAGTAGGGCAAAGGTTAGGATGCACAGAACTTGTGGAATTGTTTGAAATCACTGAGAGCTGGCAAAGTGTGACCCACACAACACAGATCTCGCTGTAGCACAGATCAGGTCACGTATCCTGAGCTGACACTGAACTTGGTCGTGGTCCTGATACTACACGGCTGCTTCTCACCCGACTGTCCTGTCTGATGACGCACGTCGGTGCCTCCTGGTTCTGCCTGCTCTTGGCCGTGCAGGACAGTGCCTGCTGGACGAGCCCTGGGTGAGTGCAGGTAGCAGGGAGTCCCCACACCGTGTGTACCTGGAGGCCACCTACTGTTGGGTGGGAGCCCTGCAGCAGGTGTTACCGCTTCCCTGTGCAGCGGGATGTGAGGTGGGCAGCCGGGGTCCGCGGCCGTGCTCAGGCTGTGCTGGGGCTCAGCTGAGTGGCACGGAAGTAAGTAACCTGAGACCTGCATCCATGCCTTACCTGTGGCGTAGACGGGTCACCCTTGAACATTGTTTCACATTGAAGCAACACAGTCTGTGGGCTTTGCACCTCCCGTGTGAGTGAGTGGACGAGTGTCCTACTGCAGGGGAACAAGCCCCGGGTTGTGATGCCCACAGAGGTCATCTTTGTGATTGTGTGTGGGGGGGAGGGGCGGGGGAAGTGTCCTCAGTGGGAGTGAAATTTGGGGAACCTTCTGTTGGGGGAGCGCTGGGAATCATTTTATTTCTAATTAAGAAGAGCCCTGAGAAAGGAGATCAGCTCACTACAAACCTGATGTGACCTGGTGGGCACACTGCCGGGTGGCCTGGGTGGGGCAGGAGGGGCAGCCCCGCCCCCGCCATTGGCTGGGGCGGGGCCAGGAGCACAGCTGGAGGCTCAGGTACTGTGTGTCTGAACACAAATCTCAGAGGCATCAGTCACCTCCCTGTAAATCAGGTCCTGTCCTCCTCTCTCGATAAATAATACACCTTCATAACGACCTGGGCAGCCGGGTTCAAGTTTGAATCCTCATGCCCCTCTTGTCCGTGTGCTGTCCTGCAGACAGGCTCCTTGTGCACACGGTGGAGTGGTCCCCCCTGGGGAGAACGGACCTTGGGAGACGGCCCCAGGACCTTCGTGTGGTCTGGAAGATGGGGGCCCTGTGAGCCCCTTGCCTCGTGGTCATGGCACGGCTGGAGGGGTGTGAGCGGGGTCCTCTGGGCTTGGTGCCCAGCTTGCTGTGCACAGCGGGGGCGGGGGATGGAGTGGGCAGTAGGGGATGGAGCGGACGAGGTGCTGCGGGACGAGACCAGGCGCCCCAAGCCTGCGAGCCCTGGGACGTGCCAAACTGTGACGTTAGAAATGCCCTTTTGTGACTTCTGGGTGTGGGCGATACGCATACAGACTCATGACTCTTCTGATGCAGACCCAGTGGACATGGTGCCATCTCGGACCCTCTCCTTCCCAGCCCCTGTCCCCAGTTCTCCCTTGTAATGTGGCTTCGGTGTTGGTGGAAGGGGGTCTGCTGGGATGAAAGGGGCCGGTAGCGGGGCTGGGGAGGAGCAGGACACATGGTTCCTCCTGCCTCTGCTCTTACAGATCTGCTGTCTGGTCCTCACTCTTTGCCTCAGCCCCCGGCACCCACCCAGTACTCATCTTTCCACTTTGTTTCCGTTCTCATTTTCTGTTCCTTTTATGCCTGAGAATTTCCTTCTCCCTGACGCTTGGTGACGGTGACAGTGGTGGTGGTGGTTGGCGGGGAGGTGGGAGAGTTTCCCATGCACCCCAGTGCGCGGTGACATTATCATGGTGGCACTGCATTCAGGTATTCTGCAAGTTACTAGGCTTGGGTCAGTTGACATGGAAACCTAACTATTCTAATAACATTATTTCTATGGAGAAGTACATTCCCAGTTTCAAATAAACTTCCAGAAGAAAACGTGTTGGTCATTGTTATGACCAACTGGTTTTTTTAGGTCTGCTGTTATTTTTATTTTATTTTATTTTATTTCTCCCTCCCTCCCTCCCTCCCTCCCTCCCTTTCTTTCTTTCTTTCTTTCCGCGGGCCTCTCACTGCTGTGGCCTCTCCCGTTGCGGAGCACAGGCTCCAGACGCGCAGGCTCAGCGGCCATGGCTCACGGGCCCAGCCACTCCGCGGCATGTGGGATCTTCCCGGACCGGGGTACGAACCCGTGTCCCCTGCATCGGCAGGCGGACTCTCAACCACTGTGCCACCAGGGAAGCCCTGCTGTTATTTTTAGAATTTTGGATGTAAAAGACGCTCTTTGCACATCAGTAAGTGCACCCAGTCCAATCTCACCTGATGCGGGGGCCCCTTTCAGCTCTGAAGGGCTGTGATTTGAGTCCATCTGCTTGGTTCTTATGGGCGAGGAAACCTTGATCAGAGTGTGAAGTGATTTCTACAAAGCTCAACAAAGCCTTCTCTGTAGCCAGGCCTGGGAGCCCACCTTGCTGCCCTCTCCCACCCCTGTCAGGACGGAGGAGTGCTGTTTTGATTCCTGGGGGATTTGGGTAACAGCACCTGTTCAGGGGTAGGGAGTTCAGGGTGGGGAGGGGGTGTAGGGGAACCGCGCTTTGCGCCCAGGACCCTCAGCTCCACGCGTGCCCGTTAGATTTCATACTCGTGACCACGTTGGAATGAGAGGACCTTTGAAGAGCAGCAGCAAGAGTCATAGCTTCGGGCTGCCCTGGTGGTGCAGTGGTTGGGAGTCTGCCTGCCGATGCAGGGGACGCGGGTTCGTGCCCCGGTCCGGGAAGATCCCACATGCCGCGGAGTGGCTGGGCCCATGAGCCATGGCCGCTGAGCCTGCGTGTCTGGAGCCTGTGCTCCGCAGCGGGAGAGGCCACAGCAGTGAGAGGCCCGTGTACCGTAAAAAAAAAGAGTCATAGCTTCTTAGAGTTGAAAGGTGGCCGCGGGGTTCATCCACTCCACATTCTTGGTGTCCTCGTCCCTACGTTAAAATGACATTGATCTGCACGTGGAATTAAATTGCAGGAATTTTTTCCTGGCTTTCCGGCAATCTGGAATTTCCTTACCTTTAAAGAGTTCTAGTCGGTAGAATAATAACTACTGTTTTAACGAACTTTGTGAAATTTGTTTCCTCTTGTATCAATCGCGTAACATGCTGAGGCTGTTCCTCGTCTATAGAACAGGGATCATGACACATTGGGATGACCTGGCACCACCTGCCTGTAGTAATAGGACCCCGACTGTGTGCTTCTCTTCTTGTCCTGTGGTCACTGCAGCCAAGGATGCCGTCACTGCTGGGAGCCTCTTCCTATCTGCTCCTTAGTGGGTTTCCTGTGCTTTCTGGTGCCTCCTCCTGAATTTGAAGGTCTTTTCTGTCACTCCAGAGGAATCTGTTTCATATTCTGAGAGCTCTCCTTCATGGGTCAAGAGGTACAGCATTTCTTCTTTTTTATGTTGTTAGGATTTTGATTTGTTCCGTTCCAGGAACTGGTTTTGATTCCTGTCTGTTGTCTCAGAGTCCTTCCAGCTTTTATTTTTCTTGACCTTTTCCTGTTCACCATTAGTCTTGGACCTTCTTTTCTTAATAATCTGTGGGTGGAGGGGTATTCTTCAAGCCTGTTTACCTTTCCTGTTGGGTGCCTGCTTTGCCATGATGTCAGACATGAGCAGTTTCTGCTCAGCTATGAGGACAAAAAGGCGACAGAACTTTCTAAATTGAGCTGCCCTTTGTGCAGCTCCTCCTGGGATAGTTTTGGCTTTGTTGTTGGTTATTTGAAGAGTCCCCCGTCTGGAGTGGTTGTGATGTGTTAGTGTTTCACATTCATTCCCAATGGCCAGTCTCCTTGAGACCACAAAGCAAATACGCAGACATCTCTTTCTACGCCCTGGCCATGCCTGAGCCCCGGAGCGCTGGGTGTTAAGGCTGAAGTGATTGCCTAACATCTGGGATTAGTCCCCCAGGAAATGACTTAGGAAAGGGTTTATAATGTGGCTGAGGAAGCATTTAGTGGGGTTGTTTTTCAGACAGTTTGAAAATTCCAGTCATCTCTGACTTTCAACCTTCCCTACAGAGGAACCCTCCTTACATCCCTGCTGAATTCTGTCCTGTGATTTTCCCTGGACCAGATATGCTCGCTCTCTCCAAAATGACTCTATTCACACCTTTTTGTCTGCTCAAACCTCCAGCATCTCCCACCCTTCCTTAACATCAGCTGGAGATCTTGCTTCTTATTTCACTGATGAAACACTTTGAGACAGTGAACCTATCCTTTGAGTTAAAACTACCAGCCCCCCCACGTCTGCGCTTTTAGACTCTGACACCTTCTTGATGCAACACCCACACTCTTACCCGTGTGCCTCTCTAAGGCCTGTCCTCCTTGTGCTGGGGTCCATCCCCTCTCATTCACTCAGGGACGTCCTTCTAAGGTTGATCCTTCTCTTCTGTGTCATTACTTTTCCCTCTTTGCTGGATCAGCCCCATCAGCATTCAGAAATACCTTCCATCTTAAAAAACACTCTTGGGGCTTCCCTGGTGGCACAGTGGTTGGGAATCTGCCTGCCAGTGCAGGGGACGCGGGTTCAAGCCCCGGTCTGGGAGGATCCCACAGGCCGCGGAGCAACTGGGCCTGTGAGCCACAACTACTGAGCCTGTGCTCTAGAGCCCGTGCTCTGCAACAAGAGAAGCCACGATAATGAGAAGCCCGCGTACCGCGATGAAGAGTAGCCCCTGCTCACCGCAACTAGAGAAAGCCCTCACACAGAAACAAAGACCCAAAGCAGCCAAAATTAAATAAATAAATAAATTTATTAAAACACACACACACACACACTCTTGAACCCAGTCTGTCTGTAGAACCCTCTAGGCAGAACCCTCCTCCCCTTTCCTGCGAGAGTTTTCAGAAGAATCATCTGCGCTCCCTTTCCTTCCTTCCTGCGTTGCATCCTCATTATTTTGGCTTTTGTCCCCATCACCTTACCAAACAGGTCTTACCGAGGTCACTGATAACTCTGATTGGCTAGTCCAGTGGTTGGTTCCCAATCCTGGTCACACTTGATCCACCAACAGCACTGACACAGCCCTCCACTCCTCACTTTCTGGTTTTCTTCCCTGGGTCCCAGGGCCCAGCCTCCCAGTTCCGTCCTGCCTTTTCCCCCCTTTACCTCATGTTGATGGTCTCTCTTCCTCTTGAGTCTGAGCACTGGGCTCGGTTTTGGGGTCCCCTCTTCTCTTACTTTACAGAGGTTCTCATCTAGTTCCTTGACTTTTTTTTTTTTGCGGTACGCGGGCCTCTCACTGTTGTGGCCTCTCCCATTGCGGAGCACAGGCTCCGGACGCGCAGGCTCAGCGGCCATGGCTCACGGGCCCAGCCGCTCCGCGGCATGTGGGATCTTCCCGGACCGGGGCACGAACCCGTGTCCCCTGCATCGGCAGGTGGACTCTCAACCACTGCGCCACCAGGGAATTCCTGGTTCCTTGCCTTTATTTCTTCAGATATTTGCTTTTGGTCTTACTTCCCTGATCTGCTCATTCTTTGACGACAACATGTGTCAGATCTTCTGACACTGCCCCGCAGGTTCAGGAGGCTGTATGTTTATTATCGTTCGATATTTGTTCTCTCCGTTCTTCACACTGGGTAATTTCTGTTGATCTCCAAGTTTACAGACTTTTCTTCTCTCACCTCCCTTCTGCTATTGCGATGACCCTATGAGTTTTTGATTATAGGTCTTCTAGCTTTCAGTTCTGTAATTTCCGTTTGATTCTTTTCTATCGTTTCTGTTTCTGTGCTGGGAACACCTGACTTTCCATTGATTTCAAGAGCGGTTACCTCATGGAACACAGCTGTAATAGCTGCTGTAAAGTTTTTGCTTGGTAATGCTAACATCTGGGTCAAATTGGGTCGCCATCTGCTGATCATCTTTTCCCTTGGGAACAGGTCTCATTTCCCCGGTTCTTTGTACACTGAGTAATTTTTGCGTGGTCCTGAACACTGTGAATGCTGTGTGTGTAAACTCTGGGTCCTGTTGTAATCCGGGAGGGTGTTTTTTGCCTGTTTCTTTGTTTTAGCAGGTAGTTGACATGGTTAGGTTGGGACACAACTTCTGTCTCACCCTCTCTGAGTGGTGGTTCCAACGTTGTTTAGTTTTCCAAAGCCTCTGTTTTCTGTTTTGAGTCTGTCCTGCACGTATGTTGCTTGGATGGGTTCACACGTGGAATTCGGGGGACCCCCCTTGTCTAGCTGTCTCTGCTCTTTGGTCCCACTCACACTAGAGCCAGATGGACGGTTTCCTCTGTGTGATTTATTGGACCGTGGACCTCTGTGACAGGGGCCCACGCTTGGGGACAAAGGAAGGTGGAGGGGAGGGAGAGAAATGGGGGGCTTAACCCTTTGCAGGTCCCTTTTCCAACTTTGACTCCTTTCCACAGTCTGCTTGCTTTTTTCCCCCCATTTTTTTCTTTTCCTTTACTGTGGTGAAATACATATAACATAAAATTTACCATCTTATCCACTTTGAAGTGTACAGTTCAGTGGTACTGAATACATTCGTAATGTTGGTCAGTCCTCACCACCATTGTTCTCCATAGCTCTTTTCATCTTGCAAAACTGATAGTCGAGAAATATGTGTTGAATGAACAAACCAAAAGACAAACAATGTAGCCAGAGTATTTCTTCACAGGAAGGAATTTGGTAGAGTTACTTTCCAATCTTTTCCACAAACACTGTATTAAGAGAGGGATGCAGACGTTGTTATGGTGATGTGTGCTAAGATGCTGGCATCACAAGGCCACCCTTGGACTGCAGAGCATCAGTGCCCTGGAGGAGGCAGATGAATGAATTTTGACTCTTACACACTTGGACTGGGTACTTGGTTCCCAGTGGGCCATTTTTTTTTAAGGATAGCCACTGGAATCAGAGATGCAAATACATAGTGCATCTGAAGACTGATGGGGTGGACACAGCAGTGTGGAAGCCAGCCCTGGCCACATTGCCCAGAGCCAGTTTGGCCTCATTATCCTGCATCTTGTTCTGCTGTGGCCAGGTCCCAAGAACGTGATGACAGGCTGAGAGCTCGTATGCAGATAGACAGCCCCTATCTGCAACTTTAAACAGTCACTTGCTGCTGCGGCCAGAATCCTCCCCTCCTGTATTGATTTCAGCACCTCTGAGACGCAGCCGGGGGGGCTTGTGAAGATGCCGTAGTTATGGAGCTCAAATGCGTACACCCAGAAGCCCAGTGAAGACTCTGAAATCCACATCTCCTCTGTTCTTTGCATCCGAGTCCATTTTCAGCGAAGTGGATGAAGGGCCACGAGGGTGATTCACAGAAAGTTGTCACCCCAGGGTGTGTGTTCTCACTGCTGGTGAGTATAAGGGGCCATTTGCCTCTCATGTTTCCTAAGGCTACAGTATAAATTAGGAGCTCTTTTGAGATGGCTTCCTGGATTTACTTCTAACTTCTGAAAGTGGACTTGAAGGAGGATTTCAGGGATGTTTTTCTCAGAGTGAAATATCGCACTTACAACTCACAGCCTTCTGTTCCCTCAACATTGAAACTGTTACTGCTCAGTCACGTGGCCCCATAATGAGCCAGCTGAGCAGAAGAAGAACTGATGTCTGCTCTTGTTCTCTGTTTGCTTTTTTTTTTTTTTTTTTTTTTTTGCGTTATGCGGGCCTCTCACTGTTGTGGCCTCTCCCGTTGCGGAGCACAGGGTCCGGATGCGCAGGCTCAGCGGCCATGGCTCACGGGCCCAGCCGCTCCGCGGCATATGGGAGCCTCCCGGACCGGGGCACGAACCCGTATCCCCTGCATCGGCAGGCGGACTCTCAACCACTGCGCCACCAGGGAGGCCCTGTTTGCTTTTTTGAGTTCTGTATTTTCTTGTTTGCCAAGTTATATTTTTTAAAATTTTATTTGACTATAGTTGATGAACAGTGTTGTGTTAATTTCTGCTGTACAGCAGAGTGATTCAGTTATACACATATATACATTCTTTTTTATATTCTTTTCCATTATGATTTATTACAGGATATTAAATATAGTTCCCTGTGCTCTACAGTAGGACCTTGTTCTTTATCCATTCTCTATATAATAGTTTGCATCTGCTAATCCCCAGCTTCTAGTCCATCTCTCCCAAGCCCCCCCTCCCCCTTGGCAACCACAAGTCTGTTCTCTGTGTCTGTGAGTCTGTTTCGAATTGGTTGTCAAGTTTTTCTACACATCATTTTAAGGCTTTTCCTCTTTCTTTATGTGATAGTATAAGTTTTTTGTTGTTTATTTTTGATGAGAGTAGCAGTTTATAATGCTATGGTTGGCATTTAGGATGAATAGTGGCTCATGAACTATGAAAAGATATACTCATTTATGTTTCAAGAGTAAGGTAGTATGTAATTGTAATTTTTCAGTAACTAGAAAGAGGGGAGGTATTGGCAATGTTTTCTGCATAGTCTCTGTGTGCTATTTAGTGTTTAATTTAGATGGTTAATAGTATTCTCTGGCTGTCCAGGTCGTATGGCAATTTCCAATATCTGAAAGGCATTATGGGAAATACTTTACAGCCCTGTTAGGAAGGTGCTGAATGTGTCTGAGATATGACTCACTCCTCAGTGGGAGGGAAATTTCTAAGCAGCTTCCCGGCTGTCTGAAAGCCAGAGTGATGTTTGAGTACTCATTCATTTTCCTATGCATTTATTAATCCAGTAGGTATTTATTGAATGCTCCGCTCCATACCAGACATGGCGCTAGGTGGGCGTCTAGGGGAGAGTTCCTCTCCTTTATATACAGCAGCTGTTGGTGGGGCAGTGCAGAAGCCAGAGCTCTTCTGGGAATTGATGGAAAGGTTGTCAGGTGTGGGTGGCAGGAACCCTGAAGGAAAGAGAGGACGAGGAGTCTGAGTGCGTGGCTTGAAGATGCTGTGCCCTGAGCAGTGACAGGGTACCACGAGCCTCAGCAGTGCCCTCTGTCCTGTGGAATTCCTCTTCTTTGTATTTCTCTCGAGGAAATAGAAGCATTATTTATGATAGTTAAAGAAAGAAAATCCCTTTGCTGCATAGAGCAGAATGGTGAAATTAATTACGGTACGTTCACGAGATGCAGTTCTCTGCAGTCATTAACAATTATTTTGCAAAAGGATGTGTAATGACATGCCGAAACACCCACCATCTGATAAGTGGGCAAGGAAGCCTGTAAAGCAGGATGCTCTCAACGTGGTAACGCGTCGTTTTCACCCTGGACGGGCCGCCTGGCGTACTCTGGGCCCCCCTTGCCCAGCTCTTGACCACCTGCCAACGTCCTATACAACCTACTTCTTCACATTTCTGCTTATCGTCTTTCTCTCCTGATAGGATTTAAGTTGTAGGAGGGCAGGGATGTTTTCCTATCTTGCTCTCTGACGGGTCTGGCACATGGCGGATCTTAATAAATATTGTGATTGTTGAATACATGTTGAAGGAAATGGGGTTATAATAAGATGATTGTTATTATTTCCTTTTACTTTTCGGAACTTTCCATATTTTCTGTAATAAACCTGGATTACTTCTATACGTAGAGGGAAAAAAACGTAAAAGAGATATTGTTGCAAATGAATTCCTCGTGTGACCTACCTAGTTTATCTGGGGATGGCTGAATGGACGACTGAAGGGTCAGAACCAGAGCCTTCTAGCTGTGAGCATCGTCTGCGTGGATCTCAGGACCCCTGGGCTCTGGCCTGGCTTCTGCGCACCACTGTGGTCGGGTTTTAAGCCTCTCCTGCTCCATTTCCCCTTTTCCCATCACACCCCGTGCTCGGGGCTGCCTCTGCGTCTCCCCCTTTCTCCTTCACAGGTTCTATTTTTCCTGGTCACCATTTCAACTCCATTCTTAGTTCACGGCTCTCACACTGGCCTTTGGGAGACCCTCGTTTGCAACCGACATTAACCAAAGAGGCCAGAGCTACCATTGTCGGGAGCCACGTGGAATCTCTTTAAGAAGCAACCGTAGAAATACTCTAAGCACATACGGGACGCTTGTTTCTGTGCTGTGTTTTCTCTGCAAGCAAATGACAAGCTGCTGGAGAAAAAGTTTTCTATTTTCTACTTCTCTTGCCTTCCCTAATGCATAGACAGTTCTGGTCTCCAAGTTGATACCACATACTGTTGGTTGATCCTTGGTTTCCCGTTTATAAAATAAATGTCTTTTCTGACCCTTCAGACATGGCATGAGAATAGAATGGGGCGGTGACTCATGTGCCTTAGAAAGCATCATAATATATGTATGCACATATATAGTTAATGATGGTTTGTTATGAGTAATTTAAAAAGCTAATAAACTAAAGTGAAAAGTCCCTATAACTTGGTTGCAGTAACCTTACGCTGTTAAAATGGTGTGGTTTTTATTCAGGGACTACAGATTGATTTTTAGGAAGCGGTTTATCCTATAACTGATGATTCAATTCAGTAAATGTTTATTGAGATTCTACTGTTTATAAGGTAATTCAGTAAGCAATGAAGGGGCCTGTATAGGTCAGCTGAAAAATAGTCTGTGAGGTGGGATGCTAAGTGCATAAATGATGCCGAAGGGGAAAGACATACTGTTGGCACTTAAAGCGGGGAGAGATTGTGTGAGATCTGGGGACAGGTGCGCCTGCAGGGAGTAGGGGCATTATTATGGGCCCAGAATTATGACTTTTGTTAGGGGGGAGATCGTAGACATGGGGAAATAAAGGATTCCAGGCGGAGGTAACGCAGTTGAGAGGGGATGAGAGGAGGAACTGGGTGAATGGTTCCTGGGCAGGGATGTGCAGGCGAGGGCTGGCAGGTGGATTCAGGAACCACAGGGAGACCCTTCCTGCTGGAGTAGGAGGCTCTGTTTTCAGCCTCCCAAGAGAGCACATTAGAAACGGGGTTTGAAAGAAAAGGTTTCCGGTTTTCATTTGGTTTGATAAGTAGAAGAGGAACCATGTGCTTTTGCCGTTTGTCGTATTTATGGTAGTGCCTTTCGTCTGATAATGAAATTTATTAAGTGAACAGACATAAAATCAAAGAGAAAGTTGTTTGCTTCCAGAAACATGTGTTTTTCCCTCTGTGGTTGCACAGCTACTGGATTGGACTAGCACTTGAATTTGCAAATTTACTCAACTACTATTGTGAAAATGGAGGTAAATTTTAAGTGGTTAAATTATTATCTCAAGGGAATTCCCTGGCGGTCCAGTGGTCAGGACTCTGCACTTTTACTGCTGAGGGCGTGGGTTCAATTCCTGGTCGGGGAACTAAGATCCCACAAGCTGTGTGGTACAGCCAAAAAAATTATTTTCTCCAAGCTGTATACCAAATTATTAAAATACTTTTGAATGGATTCTATGTTGCCTAGTCTCTAAGAAGTGTGCTTTATCAGAAACTGTGTGACAATTATCGATATGATTGACACCACTATGTGCAGTGAGTGTTCTGATATTAATGCTACTTCTGTCTATTACTTTATGCAGAATTAGTTTCAGAGTCAATAAATGATCATCTGTAACAGTTTTTAGAAACATTTTGGGGAGGAATTCAAATCATGGTCACTGGAAATTCATAAACTATTTTTCATAGTATTTCAAAAGGTTTTGAAAGTGTATATTCCTAACCGTACATGATTTATATAATTTTCTCATTTAAAAATAGATTTGCTACATGACTCTTTTTGCGTTATGGTTTTCTCAGGGTATATGCCCAGTAGTGGGATTGCTGGGTCATATGGTAGTTCTATTTTCAGCTTTTTAAGGAACCCCCATACTGTTCTCCATAGTGGCTGTATCAATTTACATTCCCACCAACAGTGCAAGAGGGGTTCCCTTTTCTCCACACCTCCTCCAGCATTTATTGTTTGTAGATTTTTTGACGGTGGCCATTCTGACCCGTGTGAGATGATATCTCATTGTGTTTTTTTTTTTTTTTTAACAGCTCTCCAGTGGATTCTAATGAACAGTATTTAAGAACCACTGTTCTTTTTTTTTTTTAACATCTTTATTGGAGTATAACTGCTTTACAATGGTGTGTCAGTTTCTGCTTTATAACAAAGTGAAGCAGTTATACATATACATCTGTTCCCATATCTCTTTCCTCTTGCGTCTCCCTCCCACCCTCCCTATCCCCCCCCAGGTGGTCACAAAGCACCGAGCTGATCTCCCTGAGAACCACTATTCTTGGCACACATTTTCGATCGTCATCCTTCAAGCAATCTTTCCAGTTCTGAGGTTTAGTGGCAGGGAACAAAGAACAGTGCGAAGTGGGCTCAGGAGGCAGTGCAGTGGGATAGTGTCTCTGGTTCTGGAAGGACATTTATCTCAGTAAAAGTCTTATGGGTCCCCCTTAAACAAGCTTGTGATTATCTAAACTGTTCTTAACAACTGTTCCTCTTCTCAGCTCGGTTCTTCCAAACCTGTTTAAATGTAAGATTCATGTGCTAAGTCATGGGCTGAGACTATCTATCTATCCATACTATTATATCTTTCCATACTACTTATAGAAAGTAATTTGTATCTATACGACCCAGTCGAGCAGAAGCCAGAACACATAAGTAAGGCTTCCTTGGGATGCTATGACCCTGTGTATAAACGGCATGCTTAATTTCCTATTCCTGTCATTCTTTTCTTATGTTACTCTAACCGGTTCTTGGCCTCCTTTAGCCTATTATTTTCTACTCGTATGTTTTTTTCTACATTCATTTTTAGCCTTCTCTGCCTTTCTTTTCATTTTGTGGTATCTTCTTTCACTTTTCTTTATCATCTGGGCAATAGGTGGAATAGAGGGATGGAAGAGAAGACATGCTCCAGGAATGCAGCATCTTGGAAGGTCCTTATAATCATTTAGAAAGCACTTAATTTGCACTTCTCTAATGATTAATGATGTTGAGCATTCTTTCTTGTGTTTGTTGGCAGTCTGTATATCTTCTTTGGAGAAATGTCTATTTAGGTCTTCTGCCAGCTCTATTTACAATAGCCAGGACATGGAAGCAACCTAAGTGTCCATCAACAGATGAATGGATAAAGATGTGGCACATATATACAATGGAATATTACTGAGCCATACAAAGGAACGAAAATGAATTATTTGTAGTGAGGTGGGTGGACCTAGAGTCTGTCATACAGAGTGAAGTAAGTCAGAAAGAGAAAAACAAATACCGTATGCTAACACATATATATGGGATCTAAAATAAAAAAAAAGAAAATGGTCAGAAGAACCTAGGGGCAACACGGGAATAAAGATGCAGTCGTAGAGAATGGACTTGAGGATATGGGGAGGGGGAAGGGTAAGCTGGGACAAAGCGAGAGAGTGGCATGGACACATATACACTACCAAACGTAAAATAGATAGCTAGTGGGAAGCAGCCGCATAGCACAGGGAGATCAGCTCGGTGCTTTGTGACCACCTAGAGGGGTGGGATGGGGAGGGTGGGAGGGAGGGAGATGCAAGAGGGAAGAGATATGGGGACATATGTCTATGTATAATTGATTCACTTTGTTATAAAGCAGAATCTGACACACCATTGTAAAGCAATTATACTCGAATAAAGATGTTAAAAAAAAAAGTTCTTACCACAAAGAAAAGGAGCTGTGAGGTGATGGATGTGGTAACATTATTGTGGTAATTCTTTTGCAATATATATATATATATATACATATATCAAATTATCACGTTGTACAACTTAAACTTACACAGTTATATGTCAATTATATCTCAATAAACTTGGAAAGAGGAAAAAAATAGATTTGCAGTTTAGAAGTACATAGCTAGGAATCTTTGGATTTGAGTTTACTCACCAAGTAGGTGATGAGTTACCTCTTTTTGGTCTTACTTAAAAAAAGATTCAACTTGTTACTTTTTTTTAGTTTTGAAACTCTGAAGTATGTTCAGAAAGAGAGTGAATTGAAGACTCATGTGGAATGTTTGCCTATTTTTGTAAAGTTTGTGTGTGCGTGCGTCTGAGCTGGGGCTGTGTGTACACGTGTGTGTGTGTGTCTGAGCTAGGGCTGTGTGTACACGCATGTGTGTGTGTGTGTGTCTGAGCTGGGGCTGTGTGTGTGTATGTGTCTGAGTTGGGGCTCTGTGTGTGTGTGTGTGTGTGTGACGCTAGGGTTCTGTGTGTAGAGAAACAAGCTGAGGAGCATCCGGCCCCAAGCTGCATCCCTGAAGTGGCTCCAGGGACAAGGGTGGGGCTGGAGGAGTGGGGGAAGGAGACAGTCACTTCCTACTTTATATACTTTTAAAAGAATGATGAGATTATGTATGATTTTTACTTTTCCTTTTTTGCATTTTTGAATAAAATACAGAAAAAAATAGTTGTCAAAACTGTTTTTCCCTGTGGAGATGACTGTGTTTTACATTTTGGAGCCAGTTTTTTGCTTTCCCGTTGGAAAAGTTACAGGATACGGTGTATGCTGCCCAGGATTTTATTTTCTTAATCCAGCTTCTTCTCATATTTGAATTTTTACAGTTCCTCCTGTTCAGCTATCCTATCCTTATTTTCAGAGGAGTTGGTAATCTGCACTTTAATTATGTTTCCTTTTAAAATATTTAGTTGAAGGCAATTTCATGATGCTCATAGAGTTTAATACTTTTTTCAAATGCTTTTTCAAGTTTTTGAATTTCTTACCAATATTTAATACTCATAATGAAAATATGTGCCTGGTATAATCTTACATTCCAATCTCTTTGGTATAACTTAGAGTGATTTACAGCCTATGATTTCACATTCTCACGAAGCAGCAAACGATCTCTGCTTTCTGGAAGTTCTCCTCATTGGAGGGAGAGACTTTAGGTTTTGAGTTGCAGACGTCGTTTCCTGACTGTCGTTTTGTGGTCATGTTGGATTTAGGGTCTCGACCTGTCCAAACTTCAGTCCTGCTTGTTCATAGGGAGTCCTGACCTATTCCTCTCATTGTTGTGTGAAGGAATACTTAGACCACATTTTTTAGAAATTGAAGTATAGTTAATTTACAGTATTGTGTTAGTTTCAGGTGTACAGCAAAATGATTCAGTTAAACATATTTATATATTTTTTTCTGATTCTTTTCCATTATAGGTTATTACAATATTGAATATAGTTCCCTGTGCTATACAGTAGGTCCTTGTTGTTTATCTGTTTAATATATTGTGGCATGTATATGTTAATCCCCAACTTCTATTTTATCCCTCTCCACTGTTTCCCCTTTGGTAACGGTAAGTTTTTTTTCTATGTCTGTGAGTCTGTTTCTGCCTTGTAAATAAGTTCATTTGTATTCTTTTTTAGATTCCACATATAAGAGATCACTTCACGTTTTAAGTACTAAGGTAGAATAGAAATTTTCTTTGGAGGAGAAGACGTTAGTAAATGCCTTGTGTGAAGTAGCTAACACTAGAACAGAAGGAAGTAAAAGAGGTGGTGTTTTCTTCGTGGGACTTGGGGCAAGTGACTGCATTTCTCTGGGGCTCCGTCCCTTAGTTGTAAAGTGGGGCCAGTGGGTTGGATGCTTCCGATTCCCCTGCAGCACTAACACTGTGTGGTCTGACTGGGGAAGGCTGGTAACGTGGGCTCTGGGGCTTTGGGAGGGGCGCTGATGGGTTGTCCTGGTCTCTGCTTCCAGCACGTCTACCTCATTCCATGAGGCTTAGTGGGACATGGAACAGCCTCCTTTTACTTACTGTTTCACACCACTGTAGGGAACGATCTCTAAGGTTGCCAGGATTTTAACCAAACAAACAATAGGAAGTGACCCCAAAAGGAATTAAAATAACCTAAACGTGGGCCACCACGTGAAAGCTGTCCTGAGGGGAATGTAAAGAGAATGGAAACTTGGACCAGAAAGATGGAGGCAAGACGTCTGGCACGTCGTCAGGGATGGGGTTAGATGAACGAGGGCCCTTGACCTCATCCCGGGAGGTGAGACGGAGGGGTTGCCTCTTGGACGTTGACATGTTAAAGGTGAAATGAGTAGAAGCTGTGCTCTTTGACAGGGGAAAATATGTTTTTAGTTATCTGTTATTCCCAGTGTAACGAACGCACACCCTTACACAATGTGTTGACTCTGGGGAAAATTCACGTCGTTTGGGAGGTTATTGGCAGAGGATCACGTCTTCCGAGGCGACCGTCCACCTCAGTCCTGATGGCAGAATTGAAGTCTCCTCGGTGGACTGCGGCTGTGCCCCAGGCTGCACGTCAGCGAGATGGGGGTGAGGCCCATGGCACCCCGGGCTGCACGTCGGGAGGAGGCTTGGTGAGTCATCGCTGTGCGGAGACATTTCAGCACAGGCTGTGAATACGAGCATTTATTCCACCAAAGTCCACTTGGAGCCTCAGGACCTTGGAGACAGTTGCCTTTTCTTGATCCTTCCTTCTGAGTTCTGGCTCCTGTGTATTATCTTAGGAGGCAAGCCGGCTATTAATAGACACTTGGTAACTATTTTACACACTGTTAAAAGCCTGAAAGGACCACAGTATTTATCGTGTTGGCCAAGTACCTTATGGAAAAACCCAAACGAACTTTTTTGGTCTACGCAATAACAGAATTCAGTCTGGAATCCTCTTGCAAACAAGTTTCTCTTTTATTTTTATAAGTCCCAGATTTATCTATCAGGATAGTTTGAAGCTGAGTAGAAATGCCATTTCTTTATTCAGCAACCCTGTAAAACCAGCAACGTTTTCATTCCACTCCTCGATGTACAGCTTTGAAAAATGTTTTCAGCGTAAAATGTGAGGCTGAGGAACATTTGGGGAGAGTATAGCAATACCAAGAGGTAAAGAGAGCAGAATTGCTGTTTCCGAGGGCCTCGCCTGAGCCACCACACGGGGCCCCCAAGGGCCTGGGGATGGGGGCGTCCGGCCGTCGACTGCCCTCTCCGGGGGGGTCGGGTCCCTCTGCTGGGAATTGGAAAAGTCTCTGTTACAAGGAGACTGTCTTCTTTAGTCTTGTATAGAAAGTGACATTGTCTGTTGCCTTAACATTGCCAGCGTCTGCTCACACCCAGATCTAAGGGTGGTTTCAGGGTCACATCAAACATTAGCAGCAGAGAATTGGAGGAAGCAGGGTGGGGGGCCTGGATTATCTCCCTGGCTCTTACCAGCCTTCATACCTAATATTCCTTCTTGATGAATTGGCACTTTTTGCACCAGAGAAATGTAGTATTACATTTCCTCCAAGTTGTTTCAGGTAATACACTCGTCTCTTTCAGTCTCACACATGTGTACACGGTCCCCCACTCCCCTCCCTCACCCCCAGTCAGTAATCATTTATACCTTCCTCCAAGCTCTGAGCCATGGAGGTTTAAGGAAGCACTGCCATCCCGGCCACACATGCCTGGCATGTGAATAAGGCCTTCTTTGCAGCCTCCAGGACTGTGTATTCCCAGCTCGTGAAAGCATGAATGCACGCCGTCTGGAAGGGAGCCCATTGGAGGGAACCCCTCTTCCTGGGAGGAAAGGCGGATTGGGGGTGCTCGGTTGTTGGTCGTTTTAGATGTAGGATTTGCTCTGGGAATCTTTCATTACAGTGAGTGATTTTCAGTATGTTTGGCTTTTCGATTTTCTGGGGCTGGGGGAGTGGTTTACAAGGAAGATAATCACCCAAAGAACACATAGTGTTTTCATAGTAGGTTAGCCTTCACCCATGGTAGGAGATGAAAACCATACAGTAAGTGCAGACCTGACCCTAAGTCACGGAAGATGGAAAAATCCATCGTCAGGACTGTGGTTGTCTTGAAATATGTTCACGGGAAGTGTTTTCCCAACTGTACGGGGGCCGGGGTGGGGATTCAAGGCATCGCAGAAGCAGAGTGATCGTCGTTGATGAGAAACATGAGACACACGGACGGGGCCTGGACGCTGTGCTTCGCATCCTGTCCCAGGCGTGTGTAGCACTAGAAGCTTTTTTCTTTCCCTTTTGCCCTTAAAGATGTGCTTGACTGCGTGAGTGGATGATGCCCGGGTTTCTGCCTTGGGTTGGGGGGGGTCTTTGGGGGAGAGCTGAGGCACAGGCGTTTCCTCTCCGGAGGCAGCTGGAGGCTCAGAGTGGCCGGATGCACAGTGCGGCCCCCTGCGTTGGGGGACCAGGACAGCTCTGCTGAGGCCACAGCAGATGGGCTGTGTCTCCTCATGGCTCACAGCGGTCGGCGGGGACAGAGCCAGATGAGGGTGTTACCAGCTTGACCCCTGTCACCAAAGGAGTGAAACCAACAACTGTCTTGTTCTGATGTGTTTATCGCCGCAGCCTCAGCATCTTCCTAGCAGACTGCTTTTCCGTGCTTGCGGCCAGCTGCTGTGTTCCACTTCAGGACTTAAAGCTTTCCTATCAGGAAAGAGGAAATAGAATAATAGGAGGCTTTCTTGTGAGGAGGAAATCTGTTTACTGGTAATATGACTGTTAACTCTTTAGATGGCATACACTTGTTGGGTGATGCAAACCTTTTTTTGTTTGTTTGTTTGTTTTTTGATAATAAATGTGTCTTATATTTACAGCAAAAGAAAAAAAAAGAACAAACTAGAACTACAGCTACAAGCAACAGTGTATAAGTCTCACAATCATAACATTAAACAAAGCATCCAGAAATTTAAAAAAAGCATACACTGTATTACTTCATTTAAAGTTTTAAAATAGGCAAACTAAACTATAGTGTCAGAGCAAGATAATTGCTGCCCTTGGGGACTAGAAAAAGGCATAAGATAGAGTTACAGGGATGCAGGTAATGTTTGGTTTCTAGTCTCCATAATGGTTACAGGGGTGTGTTCACTTTGTGAAATTATACCAAGTTATATGTTTGTAATTTATGCACTTCTCTGTATGTAACATTTAAATAAGTAATCAAAAACAAACAAACAAGTTTACCCATGTCAAAAGTAATCATTAACATAGCTGCATTTCTCCCATAATCCTTTCTCTGGTTTCCTCTTTATTTAAATTTAACTTCTTTCTCTCTCTCTCTCTTTTTTTTAAACATTTTTATTGGAGTATAATTGCTTTACAGTGGTGTGTTAGTTGCTGCTGTATAACAAAGTGAATCAGCTATATGTATACATATATCCCCATATCTCCTCCCTCTTGCATCTCCCTCCCACCCTCCCTATCCCACCCCTCTAGGTGGACACAAAGCACCGAGCTGATCTCCCTGGGCTATGCGGCTGCTTCCCACTAGGTATCTGTTTTACGTTTGGTAGTGTATATACGTCCATGCCACTCTCTCGCTTCGTCCCAGCTTACCCTTCCCCCACCATGTCCTTAAGTCCATTCTCTACATCTGTGTCTTTATTCCTGTCCTGCCCCTAGGTTGGACGACACAAACCTTTTTTTAACGGAAACATCATCTTAACATTTTAACTTTGATTTTTTTTAAATCAGTGAGGGTATTGGGAACATAAATTTATGTTTCTATAAAGAGCAGGAGCTGGTGACGATGCAGAGGGACAGCTTTAAATGATGGGTGGGAACGGAGTGAGTGCTGGATGGGAGACTCTAAAGATATCTAACCTCTGAATCCAGAAGAGTGAACATTAAGAAGGGGAATGGCTGAGGTGGGTATGGGCTTGTTCCCCAAATCTTGACACACTAGGATGAAAGGGCACTCTTAGGTCAAAGTAAGTCTCATAAGAAAAGATGCTATTCACACATGAAATTGATTGAGGCTGTGGAAAGGCGGGATACCCATCACTGTGTGTGTCGGTGGTAGATCCATCAGCACTTCTGTTAGAAGTCAAGATATACCTGCCCTTTAGTGCTCATGAAAACGGAAGAGTGGACCCTCCCATCGTAACAGAATATTCTAAGTGTCTGTCCCATTATTTTTACAGGGAGCGTAACAGACGGTCATGAAATAGATCAGGGATGAAGATCCTTATCTCTCTTCCAATCCAGGCTACATATTATCTGTGTTACTTAAAAAAAATCTCTATAGCAATAATAATACTGTATTACAGAACATTTGAAAAGTCTCAAAAAGAAGTATAAGCCATGAAACCAGAACCTTCACACAGACACTATTGGTTTGGTGCATACTTCAGATTCTAGGTAGCTTTTCATTTTGATTTTTAACCTTCATTTAATAAACAGCTTTGCCGGCTGCTGCATAGTGAATCCGTAAAAGGTCTCTGCAGCATCCTGCCGAGGACCTGTGCCGGGTGACGATAGCTCAAGGTTCTCCCCCGTGGTGAGTCATCTTCACGTGGTCTGAGCGGAGCCATGCCAGTTTCCAGGGCCTTCGCTGGGCGACCTCTTGCAGATTCAGGGTGGGAGGGTTGAAAGGCCCCGCCCCCCTAGCAGCAGGTCTGTCTAGGAGCCTTTGGGGATGCATGCGCTATTTCAGAACCTTGTGTTTTGCTGTGTGTAGGAGGCAGTGGGTGGTTCTGGGCGGGTGCTGGTGATTCTCAGCTATGATGCCATCACCTTTGACATAGGGGGTGACGTGCAAGTAGGCTCTGAGGACACTCCCTTAGCTAATGGAGCTGTTCACAAGGAAGAGGATGGCCTTTCTTTGATGGGAAGTGTGTCTGTGTGATGGCTTACTGGTTCACTCAGAACCCAGGCTTTTTGGATGTAATGGGACCAGGGGATTCTGGTTGGCGGTACAGTTGCCTCCCAGCCAGCTGGGAGCAGAAAGCTTTGCTCTTCCCCATAGTTTTTTTTTTTTTTTTTTCTGGTACGCGGGCCTCTCACTGTTGTGGCCTCTCCTGCTGCAGAGCACAGGCCCCGGACGCACAGGCTCAGCGGCCATGGCTCACGGGCCCAGCCGCTGTGCGGCATGTGGGATCTTCCTGGACCGGGGCACGAACCCGTGTGCCCTGCATCAGCAGGCGGACCCTCAACCACTGCGCCACCAGGGAAGCCCTTCCCCATAGTTTTGAAACATTATAATCTTCTGGAGGATGTGGCAACATAGTGTTATGGAAAGATTATGGGGCTGAATACTGCTTCAGCCACTCATCAGCAGTGATAGAAGGTATAATTATCCCCAGTTTACAGATGAGGAAATTAAGGCTTAGGGAGGTCGAGTAATTGGCCTGAGATCACACAGTTAATTAAAGGAGTCGGAACTGTAACCCAGGCCTGTCTGGCCCCCAGACTGCACTCTGAAATCTGCTGTGCCCTCTCGTCTTTTCCCTCCCTCCCCTCCCTCCCTCCCTCCCTCTTTCTCTCTCTGTATCTTTCTTTCCTTTCTTTCTCCCTCCCTTCCTTTCTCCCTTCCTTCCCCCCCCATCTTTTCGCCTCCCTCCCTTCTTTCCTTCCCTCCTTCCTCCTATCTGTGGCAGGATATAGGGGATAGTGCAGTGTGCCCTTTATACATGTGTACATGAAATTGTGGTTACAGATGTGACCTGCAGAGCCCAACAGACTTACCAGGTTTACATCAAGGCCTGGCCACATCCTAGCTGTGAGCCTGGGCAAGTTACTTAACATATCTTTGCCTCAGTTTCTCCATCTGTAAGCCAGGGACAATAGTAGTACCTACTTTATGTTGTTAAAATAGTAAATGAGTTACTCCCTAGAAAGCGCTTAGGACAGAGTCTAGCATATGATGAGCATTCACTACATGTCAGCCATTATTATTCTGTCATAATTTGCTGCTGTCCGCAGGCAGGAGAAGAGGTGGGTACTTTGTGGCTGGTGGGACATGCAGCTTTGTCCCCGTGCAGGTGCCTTGATGCTGGGGGTCTTGGCAGACAATGTTCTAGGTAACATATTAAACAAAACTGGATGATCAGCCCGTCTTTAGGTAACAATCTAGGTAGAAATTAACAGGGTACGTGTCCTATACTCTTATTATGCAAAAAAGAAAATGAAAATTTAAGATGATATCGGATTCTGATGAAAAACACTTTCATGGTAATTTATAGGTTCTGGGCAGATTCAATTTAAACACTTTTGGAAGCAGTACAGAGACACAAGTTCTGGGGGATTCATATGACTAATTGCTCTCAGGGAGGCTTCAGTTTCGTTGGAAACACACAATTACTTGTGGTCGGCTTTGTGGGAGGGTTTGGATTGGTGATGAGAATTCACATTTTGGGTTGATGCAGAGAGTATGGAGGACATCATGCTGAAGGATGATGACATAGTTGGGTCAAAGAAAGAGATGCTTAGAGAGTTACAGATGGGAAATCATGGAAGACACAGACACAGTGGGCTTGGCTTACAGAGTTCTGCTTTTTAGTATGAATTTAAGAAATACCATTGCACCCTCTTCTTCTGGGAGATGCCTTGATAAACTTGCCCAGAATATATATGTCCCCCAAAGGTACACTGGGCATTAAAATGCCAAAACCATCCAGCAGAAAATGTAGACAACAAAGACATGCAAGTTGGAAAAACCTTTACCTTCTCAGTGAGAACTGAATCAGTGATTCCATCACTTAGATGAAGCTAGTTATTCACAACTTCAACAAATGTAACTAGCCCTCAGGTACTGGATTTTGACTCTTACATCCCACTGACCTGTTCAACACAAGATTTACAGATTGGAAGGTGTGTTACTTTTTAGCCTCAAAATTCCCTTGAAGGAGCTGAAGCTTGCTAAATGCCACGGCTGCTGAAAATCTGGTTGCATGGAGAATTTGCTTGGATTTTGGAATTCCTCTTGACTTTTCTTGGTGGTTCCTATCTTGAAATATATCTTAATAAAGTATGATTGGTTGAATAATAAACCATAATTCCTCTATCATTGTTCTGCCTGAATAAGATTTCAGGGTTGAGAGGAGCCTTAAAAATCAGCTGTTTGGACCACAAGTCGGATGTCTGAGTCTTCTGTGCATCAAGCTGTCTGATCGACGTCTGGATACTCAACAATGTGGGGCTCAGCCAGTGTGGTCCATAGGACCCTCCACTGACTTTCCCAGTGGAGAAGCTCAGGTCCTTCAAGTTAGCTTTATAGGTCCCTATAATGTGCCCCAGGGTCCCCTTTGTCCTCATGTCCTGGCAGCCCTGTTCAGTTACTCTGCCCCCGTCACACTGGCCTTTTTTCCAAACAGTCCAACCGTGTGCCCATCTCCAGACCTGTGTACTTTGTACTTTCTGTCCCCTCGGTCTCGAATACTCTTTCCATGATACATTTCTTTTGCCTTAGTGCTTCAGTTGCTTCCTCAACCTGTACTGGTGCTAGACTGACATTGATTTTCTGTCATTACACTAAAATTATTATTCTACTCATTTGTGACTTGCATTGTAGCTCTTGAGAAATCAGCTAATTGTTGTTCCTTGGAAGGTACAGTTGGCCCTTCGTATCTATGGATTCCACATCTGAGGATTCAACCAACTTTGGATTGAAAATATTTGGAAAACAATCCAGAAAGTTCTGAAAAGCAAAACTTGAATTTGCCACAAGCCAGCAACTATTTATATAGCATCTACATCGTATTTACAGCTATTTATATAGCCTTTACATTGTATTAGGTATTATAAGTAATCTAGGAATGATTTAAAGTATACGGGAGTATGTGCCTAGGTTATATGCAAATACGACACCGTTTTACATAAGGGACTTGAGCATCCGTGGATTTTGGTATTTGCAGGGTGGTTCTGGAACCAGTCCTCCTTGGATACTGAGGGACAACTGTAATCTGTCTTTTCATTCTGGCTGCTTTTAAGACCTTTTGTCTCTGGTGTTCTCTAGTGTCTCTGATATGTCAGGAGGTCTTTCGATGAATCTGTTTGGGATTTGTTAGATCTTCTGAATCTTTGGATTGGTGTCTTTCATCAATTCTAGGAAATGCCCATACATTCTCTTCATTTGCTGCCTCTGATCCAGTCTCTTTTCTCATGGGAATCTGATTAGATTCGTTAGACGTCTTCAACATCCTCATGTCTTTTAATATCTCCTTCAGTTTTCCATCTGTGTCTTTCTCTGCTTCATTCTCAATAATTTCTTTAGTTCTGTCTTCAAGATGTATCTTCATTGGTGTCTAGTCTGCTAATAAATATATCTGTTGCATTTTAAATGTCACTTATCTTACATGCTTTTATTTCCAAAACTCTATTTATTTTAAAAAACTTGCTTATTTTTTAACAGTTTCTTGTTTCATATTCATCTTATCAGTTGCTACTTCTTTTATTTCTTTAAACATAATTGTGTTATGTTTTGTGTTTGATAATTCTAATATTTGAAATCTTTGCTGATCTTTTTGTATGTGTGGTTTCCACTGGTTCTTCCTCCTGTATATCTGTGACTTTCAAGTGTGAATTCAGTTTTTTTGAAAATTTATATGTGGGGCTTCTTTGAGGTCTAGATTGAAGGTGGGTTCCTCCAGAGAATTAGTTTGCTGCTACCAGATTTCTTGGTGACCCCACCAACCTGAGAGCACCTTAAAATACATTTTTGTCTTGAGGTTTGCCAGGCCACCAGGCACTGTGAATTTGCACTGCAGGTTCTATGTGAGAGCTAGATCTTGACGACAGATTTTTAGGGGAGGTTGTTTCCTCCACGTAGTCACGAGGTTTGAGAAGTCAGATTTGCTTGCAGTCCCTGGGAGGCAGCCATACTGCTTGTTACGTGGTTGATGCTGTGAAAATTCACGTCATTTTTCAAGATACTTTATTAAAGATACTTTATTGTTTCGGTCAGAAAAATTTCATGATGTTACCAAACCAAACGTGGGTCCGCTTGCCGGCACACAGCAAAGCCAATCTACTGACACCGGGTTGTGGTGAAGGAAAGTACAGTGTTGATTTCAGGGCAGCAAGCAAGGAGAATGGGCAGCTCATGCTCAGAAGACCCACACTCCCCAATGGCTTTCAAGAAAGGGGTTTTAAAGGCAGTGTGAGGGAGGGGCTGCAAGGTGCAGGATCAGCTCGTGCACAATTTGAAGTGGGTGGAGACCTTATCTGGGTGATGACATCCCCCGTCACAGAGAGCTTGGATTCTTTTGCACTGTCCCAGTGTCTGGAGTTCAGAGTGATTTGGCAAAACTGTCTGTTCATGATAGAGTCAGAGATGTCTGTTATGGAGGAAAATCTTTGTATCATTCTAGGAAAATGATTTCTATCAGTTGCTTTTTCAAAGAGAGATTAATTAGGCCAGACTGTTCTATAAAACTTACTGCTCTAAAGTTTATTTGATCATTACTCAATATATTGCATTCAATTTGTTAAGTGAATGAACGCATGTTGCAATTTTTCTTCCTTTCCAATTCTTTTCCAATATTAGGTGATTTTAGAAATTTTTTCCCAGTAGAACTGGAGAAACGTTTTCTTTAAAGTCTTGAGTTTGTTTTATCTGGGGCTTCTGGAAAATTTACTTTGAACTGGGAAATTTTTATAAACTACCTGATCTAAACTTTGAATATCCTACAGGATCCTCATTTTAAATATTGGGAAACTGAAGCAAAATAACTCGTCCCTCACCAGTTAAGGATGGGACCGTTATGATTTGCTTCACCTGACCGTATAGCTCTGCTTTCTTTTCCAGACTCCACACATTCACAGGTTCAGCTTTATACTATTATTTGGTCAGATTTTAAACGTTAGACATTAAACATGTTTAAACGCCTTCCCTTCCCATTTGAAATTCAAAGCTTATTGTGATATTCACAGGATATGACCTCATCGGAAAATGACTGAGCATTCCTAGTTCCTGTTGTTTACTTTGTATTTGGAGAAACAGCAGGAAAATATTATCTGTCCAGTGACTACCACTGACCGTGACAAACGCACTCAAGGGTAGTCCTAGGCGTTTTCCGTGGTTGTTGGATAGGACACTGTTGGCGCCGTGGGCATGGCAAGGGGCCTGCAGGGCTCTGGCTGGTGGGAGTGGGGGGGACACGGGGTCTGGCATGAACCACCCAGAATGGCTTCCTTACAAGGAGGAGGCATGCAGACAGACACTACAGCCACTGTCGTGCACTTGGTGATACCTAAATGGAGAGGTGGGTGGATGGTTGGATGTAGGGGTCTGACGCCCTGGAGGAATGCACAGGTAAAGATTCTGACTTGATACTTAAGGCACACAGATGGGACTTAAAGCTGTGGGGTTGGATCAGGACCAAGGGCAGGACCTTGAGGCACACAATGGGCCATAAAAAGGGAGCCTCCAGGTGGCAGTGGGAGCAGGTGCCTGCGGGGGCGGGAGTGCGGGACCTGTAACATCAGAGGGGAGGGTTGCCGTCTGAGGGCGTCCCCGGCAGTGCCAACCCTGTGAGAGATCAGGTCACAGTGAAATTGAAAAGTGTTCATTGGATCCATCTGGCAAGATAGGAAGACTCTGAGCGAATTAAAACTGACAGGAGATGACCATCAGTTGAAAATGGGGCTTGAGGGGCAGTGGGGGAGGGGACAGTATTGTGTTTTGGGTAGCGAGGTGGATGCTGGTTCCACCGAGGGGGACAGCGGATCTGGGAGCGGGGAGCAGCTCTGAAGAGAAAGGGATGGATTCATTTTTCATCAGTTCATCAATCCCTTCCATGGCTTTAATTAAAAGGATAAGTTTATGACTCTCAAACTCGGGTTGCATAAATTATTACGTATGCAGACAGGAGGTTCAAAGCAGAAACCTGATGAATGGCAGCATCTGAGGGACGAAGAGGAGGAGCGCTTGAAGAGGCCACGGGCAGGAGAAGCTGGGGCTGGCTCGCCAGCCAGGCGGGGAGAGGCTCTGAAGGAGGGGATGGCTGTCGGCAGTTTCCATTGCTCGAGACGGTCAGGGACATGAATGACTCAGAAGTGATGTTGGCATAGCCTACTACAGAAGCTAGTGGGGTCCGAGTCCAATTAGCACAGGAATGCTAAGTGGAAGTGCTGAGAAGTGGGCAGAGCTGGTGCAGGTCCCTGTTTCCTGAAGTTGACTGACTGGTAGATAGACAGGGATGTGGTCAAGAGGTGGGGATTATTTTAGGGGCACAGGATAGGCTTGTGCTTTTGTAAGCTAATGGAAAGAGGCAATAGAGTGAGGGCAGTTGAAGATCTGGAGGGGAGAAAGGAGGTTTAAGGAGTGAGGTCCCAGAGGAGGAAGGAGGTGGGTGGGAAGAGACACCTCGCCCCACGATCAGGAGGGACGGAGGTAATTGAAGATCTGGAGGGGAGAAAGGAGGTTTAAGGAGTGAGGTCCCAGAGGAGGAAGGAGATGGGTGGGGAGAGACACCTCGCCCCACGATCAGGAGGGACGGGGGTAATTGAAGATCTGGAGGGGAGAAAGGTTTAAGGAGTGAGGTCCCAGAGGAGGAAGGAGATGGGTGGGGAGAGACACCTCGCCCCTCGGTCAGGAGGGACGGAGGTGATTGAAGATCTGGAGGGGAGAAAGGAGGTTTAAGGAGTGAGGTCCCAGAGGAGGAAGGAGGTGGGTGGGGAGAGACACCTCGCCCCACGGTCAGGAGGGATGGAGGTAATTGAAGATCTGGAGGGGAGAAAGGAGGTTTAAGGAGTGAGGTCCCAGAGGAGGAAGGAGATGGGTGGGGAGAGGCACCTCGCCCCACGGTCAGGAGGGATGGAGGTAATTGAAGATCTGGAGGGGAGAAAGGAGGTTTAAGGAGTGAGGTCCCAGAGGAGGAAGGAGATGGGTGGGAAGAGACACCTCGCCCCACGACCAGGAGGGACGGGGGTAAAGATGAGAGGGATGTAGATGTTTCTAGATGGGCACAGATGGCTGTAGTCAACGACTGTTGAATTGCATGCAGTGTCACTTGTAAGTTGCATCAACTCCCCCTCCTTGAGCTTTACCCCCAAATACCTAACATTAGGAAAGTTATCACCTCCCCACACCTTACAGCGCAGGGGCATTGGCAAATTCAGCCTGCCTGCCGCCTGTTCTATAAAATAAAGTTTTATTGACACATGGCCATGTTCCAATTCATTCATTTACACGTCATCTCAGACTGCTTTTGCATGGCAACGGCAAAGCCTAAAATAGCCACTGACTGGCCCTTTTCGGAAGTTTACTGACCTCTGTACAGGTGGCAAAACTGAGGCGCAGAGGGGATGTTGCTTCACAGGAGCCCCCTCCCCCCATCTCTGGGAGCACTTCCTTCTGTGTTCCCTGGCGTTCTCCAGATGTCGCCTGCTCTGAGAGTTACCTGCTAACTCCGCTCTCAGAACTTCAGCTGTTACAGTTTTAGATTAGATCGCATTTACACCTATCCTGGCCACACCCTAGAGATACACCTGTCTGGGTGCTTCTTCTTCTTTTTTTTTTTTTTTTTGTGGTACGCGGGCCTCTCACTGCTGTGGCCTCTCCCGTTGTGGAGTACAGGTTCCGGACGCACAGGCTCAGCAGCCATGGCTCACGGGCCCAGCCGCTCCGCGGCATGTGGGATCTTCCCGGACCGGGGCATGAACCCGTGTCCCCTGCATCGGCAGGCGGACTCTCAACCACTGCGCCACCAGGGAAGCCCTGTCTGGGTGCTTGTTAAGCGGACCTGTGCTAAAGGCAGGAGCCCTGGTGTTGCAGGCAGGACTCTGCCAGACCTGCTCTCTCCATGACTGGGATGTGCTGCTTTATTCTGCTTCCCTTGGATTACTTTTCTCCACCTTTTCCAAGAAGCCAAGACCTACTTTCTCTCTGAAATCATTACCAAAACCCTCACGTATTTCTTACCCCGGTGGCTTTGTTTCTTTGCCTTGAACTTCCCAGCACTTAAGTGTGTTGTTTCCATCCTGCACGTGCATTTCGAGTATCCTCTGTGTCCTGTGAGAGGCCCTGCTGTGATGGGGCTGCTGCATGGTCCACTCTAACCTGGAGGACGGGGACCTCACTGACCCTGTGTCCCACAGTTGCACAATGGGTACTGATGCTCAGCACGTGCATTTTGACGAAGCTGAAAAATGTTAAGTGCTGTAGAATTGCTCACTTCTGCGTGAAATGGTGCTAATTACTGGCCCTCCTCAGCCGCTCCTGAAACCAGATCCTCTCCTGACTCTTTTGAATCCACTTTGAATTACTGACCAGATTGAAAGCAATGTGTTTACAGGTACATTTTTCCCTCTTTATGCCACACTGCTCAGTTTTCAAGAGAAAATACACATCCGTTCAAATCTATGTCTTTGCCGGATTTTCAGGTGCTTCTGAAGGTGAGACAGGCTGGGACCTGGGACCAGGGACCTTTGCTGCAGGGCTTGCACCTGGACAAGCATCTCCTTGAGCCACAAAATGCAAAGGAACTATAAGGGACTAAAAATAACTGTGTACATGCAGCTGGGGCAAATTATGGACAACAAGATACAAAAAGACCCCAAACCCAGCTGCCACTTCTGAGGAGGCAGGAGCAAAAGCAGGGTCCTGCACACGCCCCCTGCTCTCAACCCCACCTAAGGGGTGGGCAGACCACCTAAGCCCCCCCTCCTGCCCAATCCCTGGACCCGACCCTACCCTCACCCCATGTAAGGAAATAGCTCGCCCCACCTCGGGGAGCGAGAGAGGGAGGGAACCGGATACTTGTTCTCGCTCACCCACTGCTGCAGCAGGGACCCCAGTAAAGCCTTGCCTGAATTTCTTGTCTGACCTCTGATCAATTCCTATTGATTAAGGATGCCAAGAACCCTGGTCAGTAAAAAAGGGACTAAGATTTCGATAGTTGCAGTTCAATTCTACAACTTAATTTATCAGGTTGTAGTTGTGCCTACTTACCCGCATTGTCTAGCTTCTTGCTACTCAAAGTGTGGTCAGCCCACCGCAGTCCAGGCGTCCCTTGGGAGCGCGTTAGAGGTGCAGAGTCTTGGGTCCCACCCAGACTTACCGAATCAGAATATGCATTTTAACAAGGTCCCCCTAGGATGAGTACACACATTAAAGTTTGAGAAGCACTGCTCTGGCCTATGGACCTTGTGTTGCAGACAAACACACAAAGAATCGAGCCCTACCGCACGGAGGTTTTATACCTTGTATATGTTGTGATAATGTCGTTTTATATTTTAGGATGAATGTTTTCACTATCAGAAAACGTTGCTGTTTTTCTCGATTATTGTTGGAGATAGATCATACTTAAGAGACAGATCGAGTGTGGTTCTATTCTTTCTGCATTTAACTTCTCTGTTTATGTAGAAATAACAAAGTCTAATACTCCTCCTGCCTTTGAGGAGAGTCTGGGGTAGTAAGTGAACAATGTCCACCCTCACCTGTAGCAATAGGCTTAATGCTATATTTTGAGTGCATATTTTATCATTCCTCCTTGATTATCTCAGAAATTGCTTTTATGCATAACTGTGAGTTCTGTACCGGGTGAAGTTGTATTTCCCGTTTTTTCAAGTCCTTGAAAAAATTGAGGAACTAATTAAATATAGGAACAAGTCAATAGATGAATAAAACTACATTTCATTAAAAATAACATAATTCATTCATAACACTAATTGATATTGTCCTTCTTGACGATTAATCCAAGCAGGCAGAGTAAAAAATTATTGCATTTATTTATTTTGCGGCAGGTCATGCATATATATAGAATTCAGATCATCTCCTTCCCATCCCCACCTCCTAGCCAGGCAGTTCCCTCCATGGGGGCAGCTCTTCGTATGAGTTTCTTAGGGACACTCTCAGAGGTAGTGTATGTACTAGAAAGTTCAGTACGGTCATGCCCAAGCGGGTGGGCTCTGAGGCCAGACAGAGTTTGAACCTTGGCTACTAGCTTTGTGACTTTGAGCAAGTTACCCAACCTCACTGTACCTCAGTTTTCTCATCTGCACAATGGATGTATGAATGGGATCTCAGAGTTGCTGAGAAGAACGAATGAGATAATTCATGTAAAGTGCTAAGAACAATTCTTGGCCTGCAGAGTGTGAGCATTTTTTTATGTCCTTTGCATTTCTGTACTGAATAGTAGCATACTGTATACACTACCACAGCTTGCTTTTTTTTTAACCTAACAATGTGGAGATTGGTTCATTTTATTATGTATAGATCTATCTGCCTCATTCTTTTTAGTGGGTCTGTAGGATTCTGCTTTATGGATGTTATTTATGTACCCAGTCCTCTATGGGTGGATATTTGGGTTATTTCCATTCCTGTGATATTATAAAAAGCCTTGGTGAAATTGCATGTGTACATGTGCTAGTGTGTCTGCAGGTAAATTTCTAGAAGTGGAATCTAGAAATGGTCAAAGTATAGGTTTTTGTTTTGCTGGATACTGACGAATTGTCCTCTGTAGAATGATGTACTCTTATGAGCAAAATATTCTCATATACCTGTTTTGACAATCAGAGTTTAATTTTTAAAAACATAATTTTGTATTAGAGAAATGCAAATCAAAACTACAATGAGGTATCCCCTCACACCAGTCAGAATGGCCATCATCAAAAAGGCTACAGACAATAAATGCTGGAGAGGGTGTGGAGAAAAGGGAGCCCTCCTACACTGTTGCTGGGAATGTAAATTGATACAGCCACTGTGGTGAACAGTACGGAGGTCTTTTAAAAAACTAAAAATAAAGTTACCATATGATCCAGCAATTCCATTTCTGGGCATATATCTGGAAAAGACAAAGACTCTAATTTGAAAAGATACATGAACCCCACTGTTCATAGCAGCACTATTTACAGTAGTCAAGACATGGAAACAACCTAAGTGCTTATTGACAGATGAATGGATAAAGAAGATGGGGTGTATATATATATATACAATGGAATACTACTCAGCCATAAAGTAGAATGAAATAATGCTGTTTTCAGCAACATGGATGGACCTAGAGATGATCATATTAAGTCAGACAGAGAGAAAGACAAATATCATATGATATCACTTACATGTAGAATCTTTTAAAAATGACACAAACTTATTTGCAAAACAGAAACAGACTCTCAGACACAGGAAATAAACTTATGGTTACCAAAGGGGAAAAGGTGGGGAGGTGTAGATTAGGAGGCTGGGATTAACTGCACACTACTATATATAAAATAGATAAACAACAAGGACCTACTGTATAGCACCGGGAACTCTACTCAAAATTCTGTAATAACCTATATGGGAAAAGAATCTGAAAAGAATATATATATGTATAACTGAATCATTTTGCTGTACACCTGAAACTAACAAACATTGTAATTCAACTATACTTCAATGAAAAAAGTTAAAAAAATACAGTTTTGTTCATGAATATGTAATAAAATACCCATGTGTATTTGGAAATTTCATTGTTTGCTGGATTTTTTGGAACAGGTTTTTGGGAAGATAGTTGTTCTGAGGTGTTGAAGGAGTGATATAGTGGTATGGTGAGGGACGTACAGCATGAAACAAACTCATTATATTCACTGACTCCTGAATTATTCTCGAGATACTGAAACAAAACAGTTTGGAAGAACCTGGAACAACAGTGTACGTCATGTTCTAGTTTGCGTGGTGCTGGCCTCTGAAGGCTCCTTGGAGCGCCCGGCTTCCCAGCCCTGCCAGGTGCCTTCATTTCTGAGGTTGGCACGTGGAGAGCCTCTTCCTGTCCCTCACACATCTCGTTATACAAACCCTTGCTGCCAACCGTTCTGACCGTACAGCTTTTATTTAGGATGTAGGCACAACGTGTGACCTTTGCTTAGTAATTTTTGAGCAATCCAAAATATGTGCAATCCTCTTACCTATTTTACATTTTGTAAATAATTCGGCTGTTGAATTTTACAGAGTACATAATATAACTGCCTTCCTGGGACATAACACTAGTCTGTGGTGAGCATTATGATCAGCACTGAAATACACATTTTTAATCCATTTAGCAGACGATCAGATTGCTAGGTTCTTTTCGAATATTCAGGTGAGCTGAGGAGAAACAAAAATAACGTTATGTCCCAAGAGGCTTGTAAACACGTGGCCACTTCTAGTCCCTGGTGTCGCTCAGGAAATACCTGCTGGATGGGAAGAGTGTTGAATGGCATAGCTGGTCAAGGTGGTACCCAGCGGGCTTTTGGCTGACTGCTCCCCACCTGGTAGGGATGCGCTTGCTGTTGCAGATCCAGGAAATGACCTTCAGGGCAGCCTGTGATGCCCACGCGTGGTGGCTGTAGTTTGTCAGGCCCCCTATGGGGGACGCAAGGGGCCACAGAAAGTTTGCTCTGATTTACTGGCCCATGGACAAGTGGGGTCCCCGGGTACTTTGTGGTGGGCTGAATCACAGCCCTCCATGCTTGCCTGTTGTGGGGGGCCAAGGGGACAATGCACGTGTTCCCTGAGGAGTTGGCCACCAGACGCGTTATCATCAGCATCATTGGCATGGCTGTCATCCCTTCTTAGTGACTCGACAAGATCTTGACTTGAGGAATGTGTCTTTCCCCCGCCCTTGAGAATCTAGCTCAACACAAGAGATGCTGTTAAACTTCACAGTAGGTACATTTATGTGGCTCTTCCTACGTGCTAGTCTTTTTGTCAGTTAATTGTTAATTGTCACCAACACCAGTGAGACAGATGACATATTGAAGCTTGGAGAGATGAACTGACGTGTAAACTAAGAAGGGGACAGAACCAAGGTTCATGCTCAGGTCCTTGTCACACTGAGGGTGGTGCTTCCTTATCCACTGTGCTCTCCTGCCAGCTAAAAAGAGAAGTGGCTGCACCGAGGTCAGGGGCTGTCACATTTGTCTGAAACAATAGTGTTTTCTAAATAAGGGCTCATGATTACTCCTACTTCAACAACCCGTAATTTTTTTTTTTTTTTTTTTTCTGTACGTGGGCCTCTCACCGCTGTGGCCTCTCCCGTTGCGGAGCACAGGCTCCGGACGCGTAGGCTCAGCGGCCATGGCTTACGGGCCCAGCCGCTCGCGGCATGTGGGATCTTCCCGGACCGGGGCTCGAACCCGTGTCCCCTGCATCGGCAGGCGGACTCTCAACCACTGCACCACCAGGGAAGCCCGACAACCCGTAATTTTAATGTTGCTAATGGTTTTCAGTATCTCCTCTAATTATCTTTATTACTTCTCTGAAAACTGAGGCCTTAATTCATTGACAGGTTGTCAGAATTGCCCTTTAACTTTTCAGTGATCAACAGTACCACTCAGGGTCTTTCATCAGCTTGTGGTGATGAATGGAGCTCGCTCTCTGTCTCGTTCTCTCTCTCTCTCCCCTTCTCCCTCCCCATCCCTGCCCCCTAGCAAGGTCAGTGTCTAGGATCCTCATGCACACCAGGCAGCATTCTTATTTTACACATCATTGTATTTCCAGGATTTTTCTCTGTCTTCCTACTGAGTGATATTGATTTTGGGCTTCATTCATTCTTCCCATCACTGCGAAATTTTCTTCTTCCTTTGTGATCAACACCTCTTTTAAAGGATTCAGTAGGCTTATTGAGATTTGTCGATTTTTCATTCTTGATTTTTTTCTTATTATTTTTCTTTTAATTATAGGCTTACTATAGTTTGCTCCTTCCCCGGGGATTATTTTGGCTGTTTTCCTGTCCCTTTTGCCCCAGTTCGGTCCCAGGCTGTCTGGAGTCTGGGTTGGGCTGTGGTGGAGCAGGGCCCGTCAGCGCCTGGACTCGGTGGAATCACTCAGGGTCTGCCCCTCATTCCCTTCCTACCCGCCCCTGCCCCCCTGCCAGCGCCAAGCAAGGCTTTTCCCTGGGGCCCACAAGTCGGCCAGGAAACAGAAAGCAGTGCCCCCAGCATCGGGTACGGGTGGCCTCTGTGGCCCCTGGTCTTTCCTAACGGAGTGGGGAGTAGGTTCCATTCATGGCTGGGCACCTGGGCTTCAATTCAGGTGTCTGGTACCTATTACCTCAAACCTCATACCCACCCTGCAAGGTTCATTACTCTCTGTGCTTGACGGTCAAGGAAGCTGAGGCTCTGAGAGGTTAAGAATCTTGCCAAGGAGCACACAGCTTGTCAGCAGATGCTCTGAGATTCCAGCCCCGTCTGTGTGACTCCAAAAGCTGCATTGTTTCCACTGTGGTATGTCCTTTCTGTCCAAATGACCTTGGTACTTGAGTGCTGTCTACACTTTTTGTTATCTTCCTTTGGATTAGCGCCTTGGTGTCCTAATTAGAGGATGTCTTAGTTTGTATCTTAATACTATTGCATCATGCTCCCTATTTGATTCATTAATAATCTCGGTACATCGTTTCCCTTGTTCACTGTGTTAGAATCAGGTACCTGGTGAATCCGGTTTCCCAGCCTCCTGCACTGTGAGGGCAGGCCTAACGTAATACCACGTGTTGCCCTGACCATCTAATATTAGTACTATCAAAATCAAGGTTACTGGGCTTCCCTGGTGGCGCAGTGGTTGAGAGTCCGCCTGCCGATGCAGGGGACACGGGTTCGTGCCCCGGTCCGGGAGGATCCCACGTGCCGCGGAGCGGCTGGGCCCGTGAGCCATGGCCGCTGAGCCTGAGCATCTGGAGCCTGTGCTCCGCAACGGGAGAGGCCACAACAGTGAGAGGCCCGCGTACTGCAAAAAAAAAAAAAAAAAAAAAAAAATCAAGGTTACTGACTATTTTCCTTTTAATGAATTAAACTTTGACGCTTAAAGGATTTTTACGTGGATTCTTTCATTTTATCGGTGCTGGCTTTTTAACTCTTAGACCCGTGTCTTGCCTAAACAGAGCATTCTGCTGATGTTTGCATGGGAATATTATTAATATTGGGCTGAGTGAAGGCTAGGATAAGACCTTGATAAATTTAGGGTATGTCTCAGTTCCATAAGATTCTTATAATGAGTTTTAACCTACAGTGAAAATTATAGATTAGATGCCCGAGGTACTTTTTAGTTTTGTAATTCTGGTTTCCAATACGTTTTGTCTTGGTGAGTATCAATATTGCCTTTCTTACTATCTTTTCTTGAGGGGTTGAGGAAAGTCTTTAAAGTGTATATTTTGTGAGTAGGAAGTTACCATATATTAATTGGGGAAAATGTAGAAAATGCAGTGATATATAAAGAATAAAATAATAACCACCTGTAATCTCACTTTCTTTTTTTTGTTTTTTTTTTTGCGGTATGTGGGCCTCTCACTGTTGTGGCCTCCCCCGTTGCGGAGCACAGGCTCCGGACGCGCAGGCCCAACGGCCACGGCTCACGGGCCCAGCCGCTCCGCGGCACGTGGGATCCTCCTGGACCGGGGCACGAACCCGCGTGCCCCGCATCGGCAGGCGGACTCTCAACCACCGCGCCACCAGGGAAGCCCACTTTCTCACTTTCCTTTGGCCACTTTAGGATTTTGTTCCAGTCCTTGTGTGTGTGTTTGTGTGTATTTTATCAGACCTTAGATCACAACACATGCACAATTTTTTATTCTCCTTTCTCATTTAAAGTAGATCATAATAAATTCTCCATCATTAAAAACTCTTCATGAGCACTATTTTAATGGCAAGATAATATTTCATAGTACGTATATGTCATCACTTATTAACCATTCCCCAGTGGTAGGCTTAAATGCCTACCACAATTTAAATATTGTTCCTAATTTTATGAATAATGCTCCCATGTACACTTTAGTGCATCTGCTTTGTCCAGATTTATGATTGCTCTGTTTAGATTGAGTTTTTTCGAAGTGAAATTAATAGGCCAAAAAGTATGATCACTTTAAAGGTACTTGATGTATAATGCTTGCCAAATTATTTCCCAGAGTTAGCAGATGTAAGCTATTTTATATGGGATGGATAAACAACAAGGTTTTACTGTACAGTATAGCACAGGGAACTATATTCAGTGTCCTGTGATAAACCATAATGGAAAAGAATATTAAGAAAGAGATTGTATATATAACTAAATCACTTTGCGGTACAGCAGAAATTAACACAACATTGTAAAGAGATTGTATATATAACTAAATCACTTTGCTGTACAGCAGAAATTAACACAACATTGTAAATCAACTACTCCTCAATAAAAAAAAATTGAACAGTAAAAAAACCCAAGGGCTTCCCTGGGCGCAGTGTGAGAGTCCGCCTGCTGATGCAGGGGACACGGGTTCGCGCACCGGTCCGGGAAGATCCCACATGCCGTGGAGTGGCTGGGCCCGTAAGCCGTGGCCGCTGAGCCTGTGCATCCGGAGCCTGTGCTCCTCAACGGAGAGGCCACAACAGTGAGACGCCCGCGTACCGCAAAAAAAAAAAAAAAAAAAAAAAAAACCAAAATTATTTCCCAGTGTGAATTTCCATCCAGCCAGCAGTGGGTGGGAGCCTGGACTCATTACCCCCATCAGACATTGTGTGCTGACCTGGCTAATTTGAGAAGCAAAAACTAATGGTGTTTCAATTTGCATTTCTTTGATTATCAGCAAAGTTAAACATTTTTTATCTGAATATAAACTTTTCTACTCTTTTAAAAAAATACTTTTTAAACTGTTGAAGTCTAGAATATTCCTAACAGTTTATAAGGGATCTTTATATATTAAGGCTATGGACCCTTTCTCCATTATATTTGTTGAAAATATTTTCCTAATTAGTTGTTGGCTTTTAGTTTTTTGATGTTTTAGATGCATTTAATTTATTATTTATAATGTTAACTTGCTATATAATTTATAATATATTGTAGAACATATAATTTACTATGTAAAAATAAATTTATTAATTTAATTTACTAATTTAATTAATTTATTTATTTTTGGCTGCATTGGGTCTTCGTTGCTGTGCGTGGGCTTTCTCTAGTTGCTTCGAGCGGGGGCTACTCTTTGTTGCAGTTCATGGGCTTCTCACTGCAGTGGCTTCTCTTGTTGCGGCTCGCAGGCTTTAGTAGTTGTGGCTCACAGGCTCAGTATTTGTGGTGCATGGGTTTAGTTGCTCCGCTGCATGTGGGATCTTCCTGGACCGGGGCTCAAAACCATGTCCCCTGAATTGGCAGGCAGATTCTTAACCACTGCGCCACCAGGGAAGTCCCTAATTTACTAATTTTAATGTGTAAGTAGTCAATTTTATATTTTATGTGCATGTGATTTCTGTCATAGTTTTAGAAAGTCTTTCCCCATACAGAAAGGAGATAATACATTTAACTGTTTTTTCACAGCTCCTCTAATGGAATTTTTAAACTTTGTGATTTACTTGGAATTTATTTTGGAGTATATATTTCTAACTTGATTTCCTCCAATAGGTAATCAGTTGACCCAGCAATTATTTTGGTGAATAAGCCATTGTGTCACCACAGATTTTGTCATCACTTCATCATGTATTCATGTTTTGTATCTCTTAGATACAAAGAGATCTAAGAGAGTCTGTTTCTTAGAGTCTTAGAGTCTGTTTCTATGACATTTTGTTTTATTGATCTGTTTCTTATTTACAGTAAAAATGATACTTAAAAATTTATTTTATTGAAGTATAGTTGATTAACAAAGTGGTATTAATTTCTGCTGTATAACATAGTGATTCAGTTATACATATATGTACATTCTTTTTCATATTCTTTTCTGTTATGGTTTATCACAGGATACTGAATATAGTTCCCTGTGCTATACAGCAGGACCTTGTTGTTTATCCATTCTCTATATAATAGTTTGCATCTGCTAATCCCAAATTCCCATTCCATCCCTCTCCCACCCGCCTCCCCCTTGGCAGCCACAAGTCTGTTCTCTTTGTCAGTGAGTCTGTTTCTGTTCTGTAGATAAGTTCATTTGTGTCATATTTTAGATTCCACATATAAGTGATATCATATGATATTTGTCTTTCTCTTTCTGACTTATTTCCCTTAGTATGATAATCTCTAGTTGCATACACGTTGCTGCAAATGGCATTATTTCATTCTTTTTTTATGGCTGAGTACTATTCCATTATATATATATATGTACCACATCTTCTTTATCCATTTCTCTGTCGATGGACATTTAGGTTGCTTCCATGTCTTGGCTGTTGTGAATAGTGTTGCTTTGAACATAGGGGTGCATGTATTTTTTTGAATTATAGTTTTGTCCAGATATATGCCCAGGAGTGGAATTGTAGGATCATATGGCAACTCTATTTTTAGTCTAAAATTATACTTTTAATTACTGTAGATTTATAATATGTTTTATTATTTGAGAGGTTGTATTTCTCCTTCTTACAATTATTTTCCAGAATTTACTTATTTTAACCTTTAAGTTAAAGGTTAAGTCAAAGAATCATTTTGCCAAATTCTTTATCCTCTACCTGCCTTGACCTCCCCACTTCCACCCTAGAGCAAAAAGAGACAAAATGAAAAGCAAAAGGAAACACAAACAGCTCTGGGATTTATAATTGGAATTTTGTAGAACCAATAAAATGATTTAGGCAGAACTGAGCTCTTTTAGTGCCTATCTAGAACGGCACTTTCCTTTTAAACATAAGCTTCTCATTTTTCTGTATTTTGCTTAATCTACAACTTTATCATCTCAGAGGTGGTTATCATGCGTCGCTGTTTGAGCACCAAAGATGGTGTAAGGCAGAACTGTGTGATTACAGCCTGAAAATGGCCAAAGGTGGCCAAAGGCTGCCCACCCATGGCTCTCAAGCTGGCATGGTTTTTACACTTTTAAAAGCTTGTAAAATCAGGGACTTCCCTGATGGTCCAGTGGTTAAGACTCTGCACTTCCACTGCAGGGGGTGAGGTTCGATCCCTGGTTGGGGAACTAAGATCCTGCATGCCGCGTGGCATGGCAAAAAAAAAAAAAAAGCTTGTAAAATCAAAGAAGAATGTTCGACAGAGACCTTTTGTGGCCCACAAAGCCCAAAATATTTACTGTCTGGCTCTTTACAGATAAAGTTTGCCGAGGGCATCTGTAGGAAACCACCGGCACACAGACAGGCATGCGGAAGGCTTTTGCTTGTTTGTTTGTTTAATGCATTGAAGGTAATCTTAGTTGAGTATATGAATGAATGACTACAGGTTTTCTTTCTTTCTTCCTTTGTTTTCTCCCTACATTTCAAAATGTTTTTATACATTTTAAAAAGTGCCTTGAGGCCTTCCCTGGTGGCGCAGTGGTTGAGAGTCTGCCTGCCGATGCAGGGGACACGGGTTCGTGCCCCGGTCCGGGAAGATCCCACATGCCGCGGAGCGGCTGGGCGCGTGAGCCATGGCCGCTGAGCCTGCGCGTCCGGAGCCTGTGCGCTGCAACGGGAGAGGCCACAACAGTGGGAGGCCCGTGTACTGCAAAAGAAAAAAAAAAAGTGCCTTGAGTGTTGTGAAATTTTTTTTTAAGTATTTCTTTTTGAAGGCTCATGTCTGCTTGTAGGAACATCTTTTTTTTTATGACCTGTGTCCTGAAGCAGGGCTGGTGGGGTCAGCGGGTGTCCACACAGACATGTCTGCAGGGCTCCAAGCAGACTCCCAAGGTCCGCCCCATGCTCCAAACCCTACCAGCAGTGCTATTTCATATACTTCTTCTTAACTAGAGTAACGCATTTTGTTAATCTGATGTGATCTGGCTTATTATCCGATTAACTTCCATCTACAGTCGACCTTCCATATCCATGGGTTCTGCATCTGAGGGTTCAACCAACTGCAGATCAAAACTATTTGAGAAAAAAAGTCCCAGAAAGTTCCAAAAAGCAAAACTTGAATTTGCTGTGTGCCAGCAACTATTTACATAGCATTTACATTGTATTTACAACTGCTTACATAGCGTTTACGTTGTATTAGGTATTAGAAGTAATCTGGACATGATTTAAAGTATAGGAGAGGATGCATATAGGTTATATGCAAATACTACATCATTTTACATAAGGGACTTGAGCATCCCTGGATTTTGGTATCCACGAGGGTCCCAGAACCAATCCCTTGCAGATACTGAAGGATGACATCACTGGAGAATGCTCAGATGCCCCCGGGGACGGGACAGGAGTGTGGGTCTAGCAGCTCAGGCAAGGAAATAGCGCTGCGGAGGCTGCGGGTGTCCTGAAGGAGCTTGAAGACTTTTGCAAGGTCTTGGGAGGAGACTTGAGGATGTGAGATGGTTGGCAGGAGACAGACGGGGTCAACAGGTCGCTGTTACTGGTAACATGAGCAAATTCCATGTCCTGAGAGACCTGGAAACCCCAAGGAAAGAAAAACTTAAGACAGATGAGTCAGAATAATAACATCAGTTCTGCCTCTGTTCCAGAAGTTTCCATTGTTGCTGAAGAAAGGGCCAGAGGGCCAGTGAGACCTGGTTTCATGGTTTGAGCAGCCTGAGTCTCACGGCTGGGACCAAACTGAGGGTTTGTCTCCTGTGTCTTGGAAAATATGATTGTTCAGGCATCGAAACCAGCCTTTTGGATAATGTGAAAGGAAAAACAACCAACATTTAAGTCTTAAGCTCCTAAGTTTACTTTCTGAAATATTGAAGGTGTTTGCTAGATGTTTCATAATCTTTTTTTTCCTCCAAATGTAGCATTATTCAAGTGTAGTGGAAGGCCCTGCCGAGCTTGGTTAATAGAACTTACAGCAGGCAAGTCAGGCAAAGACCAAATTTCATGGAAAAACTTCTAAAGCAAAGTTGTTGGAAATTTAAATTAGATTTGAGTGTGACTGATCACTACTGAGAAATGCAGTAGTGCCTCACTGTTAAGTTCTACAGGAGTCTGCCTGCAATTAATAGTGCTGTTTGTTGACGCCGTGGAGGACCAATTGTGAGTTCTGAGTGCAAGTGTATCAGATATAATCATTTTCTCTAAGTAAATGAAAACATGGCTATATCAGGAGCTCAAAGCTCTTACTTTGAGAATGTGTCCAGCAGCAGTTGGATGTTTAGTGGGGAATATTCTAGCAGCTGAACTCCAGGGAGTCTTTGGAGAATTTCCCACTCAAGTAGAGTATCGTTTTGAGAATCAAGGAGAAAACAAGATTAAAATATTGGGAGATTTATCTGGATCTATCTATCCAGCGCACATATTTCATAAAATGAGCTGATACCTGGCAAGTGCAGTTAGGATACACTGTGAGATGCTAATGTAACAAGCTGTTTGTTCCCTAGAATATCCTTGAAGGAAATCAGAGCTGTATCCTTGTGGACCCTCAGTCGTTTCCATCAGGTCCTCTTCAGCAGGCAGCGTGGCTCAGTGAGTTCTGTGCGGGGCAGCGGCGTTGGGGGTAGTCGAGGCCTTGGAAGCTTCCTAGGTGGTCTCTCTAGGAAGAGACCTGTTGGGTCTAATACCTCAGAGCTTTGCCACGGCAGGGCTTCATTCTTTGCCAAGTCACTAGGACATATCTGTACATATTCATGAAAAGTTGCACCTAAACTTCCTCAGAAAGGGGTTTCTAGATGATTTTTAAAGATGTACTTATTGGGGCTTCCCTAGTGGTGCAGTGGTTGAGAGTCCGCCTGCCGATGCAGGGGACACGGGTTCGTGCCCCGGTCCGGGAAGATCCCACATGCCGCGGAGCAGCTGGGCCCGTGAGTCATGGCCGCTGAGCCTGCGCGTCCGGAGCCTGTGCTCTGCAATGGGAGAGGCCACAGCGGTGAGAGGCCCGTGTACTGCAAAAAAAAAAAAAGATGTGCTTATTTCTTGGGGGGTATATTCAGCTCCCAGCAGAGTGCCTGGCACATGGTAGAGACTCAGTAAACATTTGTAGAGGGAATAAGTGGACTATAAATTAGGTGTCTTGAGATTGAATCCTAGTTCTCACATTTCGCCCCTGTCCAGTCACACTGATGGGGCCCAGCTTTTATTGGTTGGTGACTGTACAAGGCATTGTGTTAAAAACTTCCTCTGTCATTTTGTTTGATCATTGCAAGAAGAGGCCTGAGGAGTGCTTGAGCCAGGATCTCTCGGGTCGTGCTGCAGTCATAACCCCACGTGAGATGACTCCGTGGTCTCAGCACGCCTCTGCCATCTCAGCCCAGGGTTGGGTACCAGAGGGGCTTTGGCATCGTGGGTGCATGGGCTTTTCACTGTCCACACCTGGACCGCACGAGCCTATATCTGCTCACATTTCATTGGTCAGAACTGGTCATGTGGCGCCATCCAGCTGCAGGTGGCCAGGAGGCGAGCCTTCTGTGCACTGGGAAGGTTGGGTGGGTGGAGGGGGGGGGACCAGAAACGTGTATAATGACAATGGCTCTCATAGGTCCATTGTACAGATGGTGAAACCGAGCCCAGAGAGGATGGGATACTGGTCCAAAGTCACACAGCTGGAATATGGCAGAGCATGGCCTAGGACTTAGGTTTGTTGCCTCCAAAGCCCATATTTTTAACCACCATGCAATACTGCCTTTCTTAAGGAGATTAATTTTCTTCCTCAGAAAACTTGACCTTAGTGAGGTGGTAAATAATAAAAGTACTGGGTTCGGGGTTGGGTGCTTGGTTTATGGGACGGATTCCCTCACTGGCTGTCTTTGCCACTTGTCTGGGTGACTTCCTCCGATGGGAATGATAATTACCATGACGGTGATCTAAAGTACTGCCTATGATGCACCCGGAGAGGCATACAGATGTGATGCTGTGACTGCTGGCACTGCAGTCAGCTGGTCGTGCGTGGGTTTTTCACATGTAGTAGCTTCAAGATTCTTACAAGGAAACAAGTAGACTTTTAAAATAATCTTGGTACATTTAGTTGTTTTCATTGTATGAGAATATCCTATAGATTACAAAATAAAGCTTAAAGCTTTCAGGCATTTCATTAGACTGAAATGATGCTAAGTTGCAACTAACTTTATAAACTCTCACCTTTTAATCCCCCTGCATCCCATTGTTTTGTTATATCAGTTTTCAAAAACTGTTCTTTTTTTAAAATTAACTTTATAGAAGTATAGTTGATTTACAATGTTGTGTTCATTTCTGCTGTACAGCAAAGTGAATCAGTTATACACATATATACATTCTTTTTCATATTCTTTTCCACTGTGGTTTATCACAGGCTATTGAATATAGTTCCCTGTGCTCTACAGTAGGACCTTGTTGTTTCAAGAGCTATTCTTTTAAAATTGAGTGTTCCAAAGATCACTTCTAGATAATGCAAATGGATATATCCCTGTAAATCCAGGACACTGTAATATTTTGCCATCTGTTCACGGCAAAGGGAGTGGGTCAAAGCAGTTGCGTGTTGTCTGTGGCCTAATTAAGAAAAGCAGCCTTTGTGGGTCTGGGAGGGGTGGGAAACTTTTTGTGTCAGAAGTGTTAAATCACTGACCCGGCTTCTGGTCGCCCACACTTGGTGTGATTGTGGTTCTCAATACTTGCCCCCGCTTTGGGGACCTCCCAAGCTTGGTGTTTTATGTGCATCTCTCTTCCTGGACCCTGCACCCCTACCCAGCTCGTGCTGGGACATGCGGCTCCGGGACCCCGATAGTATGTCACATTGCTTCAGATGTGATGTCATAGATTTTTACAATCCTCTGACTTCTTCCTGGCAGTGGCTAAAACTGCAATGAATAATCAGATTAGAAAAGAAAAAGCTTTCTGTGGAAATTTGGGAGCAAAATTCCCCTTAATTAAAAAAATACCCAGCATATTTTTCTCAGAGCCCATTGTATAGATATGTTTGGCCCTCACTGTTTAAATATAGCCCTTCTAACCCACGGGCAAGTTAGCTGTGCCCCTCTCCTCTCCCGTTTGGACATAAAGCCTGCGATTGTTGATTGTTCTGCAGCTGAGTCATTTGAAAATGAGATTTCAATTAAGTAGAATATTTCCATTACAGGATAGCAGGCCTTTTTAATTTTGTACTTTTATAAGGGCTAGGAAAACATTTACCCTTACTCCCGATTTTCCCTTTGCAGAGTCCTGAATAGACAGGGCAGATTCATTAGAGAATACATCATGATGACACATCTCTTTATTGGTGAGCCATAAAAGTTCAGAAAAAGAACACAAAAGTAGGCATTTATAGTTTAAAAAAGCCCTTGTCCAATTATGTATGTGGTGGTTTTAGCTGACCTTGGAGTTACATAAGGCTTTGTATGTGCTTTTATATCCGAATGTGGTCTATAAAAGTGATGATAATGCATTGACTTTACAAAATACCTTCGCAGAGGCCCAGCTCAGCTCTTTCACTGCATCTCTCAGCGGGGGGAGTGACACTCTGCGGCCCCTCCTCTCTATTCCTGCTCTTTTCTGTCCACTTACATAATCACTTCTTGCAAAGATCTCCTAAAACTGTTTGAATTCCAGGTGGGTCCGTCTTTTGTGCATTTAGATTTCATTCAGTTATAATACCTTTTATTCCAAGTACCCTTTTATTATTCTTTTCTCTATTATTCCCTTTCCAATTCCTCCAGTTTCTTTTACTTCGCCTTGGAATGACAGTTTTGATGCTTCTGAGAACCGTAAGTAATTAGAACAGTGAGCCATGTGAGAGGAGGAATCTTACACGGCAGAGAGAAGGGTAGGGCTGGGGTCAGGTTGAGCCCAAAGTCAAGTAGGCCTCGTTGGGGCGTGACTGCCGCGCCGGGCAAGGCGTGTCCATTTCTCCCCTGCAGGCTGGCCTTGTCAGTCTCTCATCTCTGCCGTGCCATCTCGGTAGACATTGGGGCAGGGCCTGGCTGGGGTTGGCCTCTCTCAGGAGCTGACCCTGGAGCTGAGGCCTGAAGGTGGGTGCACCCGGCGATGCTGAGAGATGGGGGCGGGAATTTCAGGCACAGAGAAGGTTTCAGCACGTGTGATTAAGTGGGAAACAAGAGGGAAATCTTACTCAGTGCCTGCTCTCAAGGAACTGACACTTTGGGCTGTTCCTCAAGCCGGGAAGCTTGATTCACTGCCACTTCCTGCCTTCCTGAAACTGATCCTCCCAGTAACCCCCATCCTCTGGCTTCAGTTAAACTAGCTGTCTCTTCTCAACTTGCACTTGGGCTCCAGATACCCTCGAAGGACCTGTTTAATGGATTCCTTGGGCCAACATCAGCTCATGTCTGCAAGAGACACCAGTCTGGTACGTTTGTTAACAAATAGCAACAAAAAAACTGGTCAGGTTAATTTAGACTAGACTCTCATACCATGGGCATAAGTCTTTTTTTTTTTTTTTTTTTTTTGCGGTACGCGGGCATCTCACTGCTGTGGCCTCTCCCGTTGCGGAGCACAGGCTCCGGACGCGCAGGCTCAGCGACCATGGCTCACGGGCCCAGCCGCTCCGCGGCATGTGGGATCTTCCCGGACCGGGGCACGAACCCGTGTCCCCCGCATCGGCAGGTGGACTCTCAACCACTGCGCCACCAGGGAAGCCCTATGGGCATAATTCTTAAGTTGTCATTATCTTTGTCAGATGCAGATGAGGCTCAGAAGTCAACCCTGCAGCGTTCCTAGTTATTTGCTTTCCCTCTTGTTACCTTTTTAAAACTTTAGCCTCAGTTTTACAATCAGCTCAGCCCTGAAGGGAAGCTGCTTACTGCATGTGCTGCATTAGACTTAATTTGCAAGAAATAATATTAACACTCTCTGTAGGCTGATTTCCCCATATATGCATGTGACCACATAGCCATTCTACTAACATTCAGTTTTAAATGCTTTCATTTAAATTATCAGCCTTTGGGGGGAATAACCAAGACCTAGCAGAAGGGAAAATTAGGCTTATGACATTATCAAACAAAAAAGAGAACATTATCATAAAATGTAAAGAAAAATGGTAAAATAAAACTCTTACCAACTGCATATGGTAAATAAAAAAGAATGATTGTGGCTATTACTAAATATTAAAATCACCAACTTTAACTTGGAAAAATAAAACATTTCTCATGGAAAAGAAGGGGTGATTTGGTTGCATATGAACAAGAAAGAGAGCCTTTAAGACAGAACAATTTCCTTAAGACGTTTTAATTAATTAATTAATTAATTTTGGCTGTGTTGGGTCTTCGTTTCTGTGCGAGGGCTTTCTCTAGTTGCGGCGAGCGGGGGCCGCTCTTCATCACGGTGCACGGGCCTCTCACTGTCGTGGCCTCTCTTGTTGCAGAGCACAGGCTCCAGATGCGCAGGCTCAGTAGTTGTGGCTCACGGGCCCAGTTGCTCCACGGCATGTGGGATCTTCCCAGACCAGGGCTCGAACCCGTGTCCCCTGCATTGGCAGGCAGATTCTCAACCACTGTGCCACCAGGGAAGCCCTCCTTAAGACGTTTTAATGAAAACAGATGATGCAATGTAAGTCATTGCTTTCTTTAATGAATGATACATCTGAAACCATTGTCTCATGGATTCTGATTATCATATGGAAGCATCCATATCCAAGTGTTATAAAATGATGCATTAAGTGATAAAGGTAAAAAACTTCATAAAACCTCCAAGAAGAAGGACTCTCCTGCTATGCTTGTTGAACAGAGAATTCTAGAAGGATGTTACAAAGATCTGCCTAAAGTTAGGGAGGTGCTGTTGGCTGTGCACATATGGCACCAGTGAACCTCAGTTGCTGTGAACACCGATTTTGGCCAGACATGTTGTGTTGTTCAGCTGTATTAAAAATAACAAACCAATGTGCTTTTATGGACCTGTCAATACATTTCAGATTCAAAAAAACATAGAATATAAAAAAGTCAGCCCTTCTCTATGAAGTGGCCCCAACAGTATGCAAAAGGGATGCTGATTTCAGAGGTATTTTCTCTGGGGTTCTGGCATGTCTTATACATCCTTTCTGGGAATATTATCATGAAATTTGAGAAATTGTGTGAGAGGTCTTCTAAACAGCTTGAAAGAACAGGGGAGTGAAAAGATGGAGAGGAAAGTGGAGAGACTTCCTCCTGCCCTTCTCTGGATGCCTCACGTCTGTTCCCTTCTGCTCATCCCTTAATGAAGTGATCCCAATAAGCCGAGGCAGTGGAGCTGATCTCAGAGGTGATGGGGGCGGTGAGGGGAGGGGCTGTTCATCTGGTGCTCTAGACAGGGCGCTGGCACCAGGGAAGCTGGGCAGAGAAGCAGCCTCGATGCATCCCAAGCTCTTGACGGTAACATGCTGTGGCTTTGTGCGAGCATCACTGGCCGTGAGGTTCAGGCAGGGGCCCAGGCTCAGGCCAGGGTGTACTGGAGAGAAGACAGGAGAGCCATCTTCTTCCTCCCCTCCTCCTGTCCCACTTTGCCCTGAAAGCTAACCCCAGGGCACAGGGCTGTGCCCTGGAACACAAAATAAACAGATCTTATTTGTTACTGAAAGCAAAGGAGCACAGCAGCTTCACTGAAACACAATCTTTTAGACGTTTGTTGTACTTAAAGCACCTAAGACTTCCAAGGAGGGAGTTCTGACCCAGTTGATATCTGATGACCACTACAGAATTTGAGGTGTTTTCACCATTTCATTAAATTGTGTTCTCATTTGTATATGACAGCTGTCTTAACTCAAGCTACCATAACAAAATACCGTAGACTGGGAGGCTTAACCAATAAAAATTTATTTTCTCATAGTTCTGGAGGCTGGGCATCCAAGTGCCAGTGTGTGGGTTTCTGGTGAGGACTCTCTTCCTGGCTTGTACTTCTGCCTTCTTGCTGTGTCTTCACATGGCAGGGTGTGGTAGGGGGAGAGACAGACAGACAGACACACAACACACACACATACTCCAGTGTCTCTTCTTATAAGGGCACTAATCCCATCATGAGGGCTCCACCCTCATGACCTCCTAAACCTAATTACCTTCCGAAGGCCCTATCTCCAAATACCATTATATTGGGGTTAGGGCTTCAACATATGAATTTTGGGTGAACACAAGTCAATCTATACCAACAACTTTTAAGCCAAAGCTGTTTTATATGTGTAAAAGTAATAAAATATATTTTTAGGATTAATGAATATGGCATAAAATATCCTAGGTATATTTTAATTTTAAGGTAAAATGAGTTTCCCAGTTTATTTTGGGTTTATTAAATATCAAAGAAACAAAAAACAAACTCACACGTCCCTGGAGGCCCTCCATGAATTCTGACCACAGACCTTCATTTAGGTGGTGTCTCTGGAGGCTATTTCCCTGCTAAGGAAAGTGCAGGGACAAGAAGCAAGGCACCGACTCTGGGTCTGGACAGGATTCTGGCCCTTGTGGAGGGGTAACTACAGCAAGGCTATCCCAGAAGAGCTTTGAAGGCCATGAAAGTTTCTCCAGGCAGCAGGGTCTGAACCATTATCTGACTCCAGAACCCATTTTTCACAAGGTATGTGTACTAGCCTTTTTTTTTTTTGATGGTTAATTTTATTTTTAATTCCCCCCCAGCTTTATTCAGATGTAATTGACATACAACATTGTGAAAGTTTAAGGTGTACAACATGTTGATTTGATGTATTTATATATGGCAAAGTGATTACTACCATGGCATTAACTAGTAACTCCATCTTGTTACATAATTACTATCTCTTTTTTGTGATGAGAATATTTAATATCTATTCTCCTCACAACATTCAAATATATGATACAGTATTGTTAGCTGTAATCATCAGGCTGTGCATTAGATTCCCAGAACTTGTTCATCTTATAATTTATAACTTGTTAGTCTTATATATACCACATCTTCTTTATCCATTCATCTGTTAATGGACACTTAGGTTGTTTTCATATCTTGACTGTTGTGAGTAAAGCTGCAATGCACATGGGATTGCATATAGCACTATAAGATCCTGATTTTTAACTCCTTTGGATAAATACCCAGAAGTAGGATTGCTGGATCATATGGTAGTTCTATTTTTACTTTTTTGAGGAACCACCATACTGGTTTCCATAATGGCTGTACCAACTTGCATTCCCACCAACAGTGCACTAGGGTTCCCTTTTCTCCACATCATCGCCAACATTTGTAATTTGTGTTCTTTTTGATTCTAACTGGTGTGAGGTAATACCTCATTGTGGTTTTGCATTACCCTAATGATTAGTGATGTCAAGCACCTTTTCGTATAACTATTGGCCATTTGGATGTCTTCTCTGGAAAATCAGTTAGTCCACTGATTTTTTAAAAAATTAATTAATTTATTTGTTTATTTTTGGCTGTGTTGGGTCTTTGTTGCTGCACGTGGACTTTCTCTAGTTGTGGCGAGCGGGGGCTACTCTTCATTGCGGTGCACGGGCTCCTCATTGCGTTGGCTTCTCTTGTTGTGGAGCACGGGCTCTAGGCGCATGGGCTTCAGTAGTTGTGGCATGCGGGCTCGGTAGTTGTGGCTTGTGGGCTCTAGAGCGCAGGCTCAGTAGTTGTGGCACACGGGTTTAGTTGCTCCACAGCACGTGGGATCTTCCTGGACCAGGGCTTGAACCAGGGTCCCCTGCATTGGCAGGCGGATTCTTAACCACTGCACCACCAGGGAAGCCCTCCACTGATTTTTTAATTGAGTTGTTTGGTTTTTTGCTATTGATTAATATGAGTTCTTTGTATATTTTGGGTATTAAGCCCTTATCAGATCTATGATTTGCAAATATTTTCTTCCATTCGGTAGGTTGCTTTTTCATTTTGTTGATATGCAAAAGCTTTTTAGTTTGATATAGTCCCACTTATTTATTTTTGCTTTTGTTGCTTGTGCTTTTGGTGTCATGTCCAGGAAATTGCTGCCAAGACCAATGACAAGGAGCTTTTTCCTCTTCGTTTTCTTCTAGAAGTTTTGTGGTTTTATATCTTAAATTTAAGTCTTTAATCCATTTCAAGTTCATTTTTGTGAGTGGTGCACATTCTTCTGCATGTGGTTATCCAGTTTTCCCAATGCCATTTATTGACGAGACTGTCCTTTCCACATTTTGTATACTTGATGTCTTGTCAAGTATTAGTTGACCATATATGCATGAGTTTATTTCTGGGCTTTCAATTCTGTTCCATTGGTCTATGTGTCTACTTTTATGCCAGTACCATGCTGTTTTGATTACTACAGCTTTGTAGTACAGTTTGAAATCAGAACGCGTGATGCCTCTAGCTTTGTTCTGCTCTACCAGAATTGTTTTGGCCACTTGGGGGTCTTTTGTGGTTCCATACAAATTTTAGGATAGTTTTTATATTTGCATGAAAAATATCATTGGAATTTTGAGAGGAATTGCTTTGAATCTGTAGATGGCTTTGGGTAATAGGAACATTTTAACAGTATTAATTCTAAACCATGAACATGGAATATCTTTCCATTTGTTTGTGTCTTTTTCAATTTCTTTTATCAAAGTCTTGTAGTTTTCAGTGTACAGATCTTTCACCTCCTTGGTTAAATTTATTACTAAGTATTTTATTGTTTTTAATACTACTGTGAATGGGATTGTTTTCTTTATTTCTTTTTTAGGTGTTGTTAGTATGTAGAATCACAACTGTTTTCTTTTTTTAAATAAATTTATATATTTATTTATTTTTGGCTGCATTGGGTCTTCATTGCTGAGCATGGGCTTTCTCTAGTTATGGCGAGTGGGAGCTACTCTTCGTTGCGGTGCGCAGGCTTCTTATTGCGGTAGCTTCTCTTGTTGCAGAGCATGGACTCTAGGTGCGTGGGCTTCAGTAGTTGTGGCACGTGGGCTCAGTAGTTGTGGCTCGTGGGCTCTAGAGTGCAGGCTCAGTAGTTGCAGTGCACGGGCTTGCCCTGCTCTGCGGCATGTGGGATCTCCCCAAACCAGGGCTCAAATCTGTGTCCCCTGCATTGGCAGGCGGATTCTTAACCACTGCGCCACCAGGGAAGTCCCTCGCAGCTGTTTTCTATGTGTTGATTTTGTAACCTGCAACTTTACTGAATTAGCTGATTACTTCTAGCACTTTTTTTTGGTGGAGTCTTTAGATTTTTAAAATGTAAGGTCATGTTATCTGCAAGCAAAGTCACTTTTACTTCTTCCTTTCCTACTTGGATACCTTTTATTTCTTTTTCTTACCTGATTGCTCTGTCTAGGACTTCCAGTACTAGGTTGAATAGGAGTGGTGTCGGTGGGCACCCTTTTCTTGCTTCTGTTGTTACAGGAAAAGCTTTAGGTCTTTCACCATTGAGAATAAGTTGGCTGTGAGTTTGTCATATATGACCTTTGTTGTGTTGAGGTATGTTCTTTCTGTACTCAGTTTGCTAGGAGTTTTACCATGAGAGCCTGTTGTGTTTTTATCAAATGCTTTTTCTGCATCTATTGAGACGAATACATAATTTTTATCTTTGATTCTGTTAATGTGGTATATCACATTGGTTGTCTTGTGTATGCTGAAATCCCACTTGATCATGCTGTGCATTAGTTTTGTAAGGATGCCACACAAATTACCATAAGCTGAGTGGCTTAAAACAACAGAAATGTATTGTCTCACAAATCTGGAGGTCAGACGTCTGAAATCTGTAAGTCTGAAAGCTGTGGGCAGGGCCATGCTCCCTTTGAAGCCTGTAGGGGACAGTTCTTCCTTCCCTTTTCCTAGCTTCTTGTAGTGGTGTTGATTCTTGGCCTTTCTTGGCTTTCAGCTGCATCTTTCAATCTCTCCAATATCTGTCTCTGTTGTCATGTGCTCTCCCTGTGTCTGCACATCGTCTTCTTATGAGGACTCCAGCCGTACTGGATTAGGGACCCGTCCTATTCCATTGACCAGTTGATTCCAGTGAGGTGACCTTATTGCATCTGAAAAGAACCTGGTTCCAAATAAGTCACATTCTGAGGGACTGGGTATTAGGACTTCAATGTATCTTTTTTTGTTTTTGTTGGGGAGGAGGGACACAGTTCAACCCATAACTATATGCTAGAAAATTTTCCATCTTTGGTGTGGATGGGAGTAGTATGTTTATCAAGCTGTGGGTGTAAAAGGAAAGGAGTGAATTACAAAAATCTTCCAGTTACTAGTACTACATTAAACATCTGTACCTCTTCTGTCCTGGAGACTTCACAGCATGATTAGTGAGGGTATGTGGTTGACCTGGCAAAGACACCTCAATTCAGCATGATAATCAAGTATGCTCTGGGTCAGAATTCCCTCTCTGGAAATTTTAAATAAGTTAGACTATATTTTACTTTTACTAGCCCCAAAACTCCCCTTAAAAAAGCTTTCAGCAGAATGCATAGTCACTCTGCTTAGGTTGACAGCAAAATAATGGGGAGAATTTTCTTAGCATTACCAAAGTGTGGGTGTTTCAGCTTTTACTTGAAGGTTCTTACACCAGAGGTGTTGCCATATAAAATATGGGGACGCCTAGCATCAGTTCTTGTAGGTAGCCAGTGGTTAAAAACAGAAGTATTTGAACGTATCCTCCAAAAATGCATCCTCAAAATACAAAGAAAAGGTATTCCACATGTTAGGTTTATTCCTGGCAAATTCTTTTTTGATGCTTCTCTTAAATGTTTTGCCATTTGGTTTGGAAAAGTTTTCAGGCATCTTTGCCACCTCATCATGGACTATCTCCAAGGCTTTTGAGGAGCTGCCATAAACAGCAGATCTAGAGTTGAGGATAAAGCACTTGTTTTATATGGGTTATATCATGCCTATTAAGAATGGGAACATAAAATGGGCTGTTTAAAAATTTAAGATGCCAATAATTTTTCAAGGTAGATGTGTTATGTGACTTTTGACCATGTTAAGTTTCATATGGCAAGTGGATGAAAAAAAATATGAAATTGAATGACTTCTTTCTTCAAGAATTTATTTGCACTTTATTGCCTGAATCTTTGTTGAGTTAATGAACATCAAAACCATTATATCAACATGCAGGTGTGAAATGCTGCTTTGACGTAAATATAGTAAGAGAATATCTTTAACTGTGAAAATTCAAGCCATAGCAGGTGTAATAATATACAGTAAAATCTTTCTTCCCATTATTCTGGTGCTCTAGTTTCCATAGAAAGTGTTAAGGGAACATCTGGACAAGCTATAGAAGAAGGAAAAACCCAGCCCTCCCTCCCCTTCCCTCTCCACAAGTTATAGTGTCTCAGAAGTAGTACAAAGCAATTTAGGACTGCACAGAGTTTAAATCTGAGAACTGTGTTAAAGCAAATCCAGGAATGTCAGAGGAAATGCCTGTATGTGGCAAGTGGTTACTAGAAGACATTTTTTTTTTTAATCTTTAAACTTCAGGTGTCCTCCTGCCTTTGAGAGTTCATCTTAGTTTATTAGTGATGAACAGACAAATTTTGCTTTGGCTTTTTCAAGCTCAGTGTATTTCAAGTTCCAAGTCATTACCAACCTTGACTTCAGCAATAGGAATTAATTGTTTTAAAGATTTTTTTTTCTCTCTCTCAAGGTAGCCTTTCTGTGTGCTTGGAATTTCTGAGAATGACCATTATGGGCTAAATCCTGGAAGTTTATTATGCAGTTTATTAGAACTTGCTTTTTTACTTTAGGGAGTTGAACATTGTGCTTTTAAAAAATATATATTTGGGTTAAAACAACACTGAGATACCACTCCAGACCATTAGAATGGATGAATCTAAAACACGGACAACACGAAGTGCTGGCGAGGATGTAGACCAACAGGAACTCTCATTTGTTGCTGGTGGGGATGCAAAATGGTACAGCTGCTTTGAAGACAGTTTGCAATTTCTACAAAGCGAAACATATTTTCACCACATGATCCAGCAGTCATGCTCCTAAGTGTTTTCCTAATGAATTGAAAACTAGGTCCACACAAAAACATGCGCACACACATTTCTAGCACTTTTATTCATAATTGCCTCAAATTGGAACAAACCAAAAAGTCCTTCATCAGTGAATGGATAAACTATGGTACATACATACCATGGAGTATTAATTATTCAGTGATAAAAAGAAACGAGCTAATGATGGACACACGTCCATATACATCTGTCATAACCTGGTGAACCCTAATGTCAAAGTGTGGACTTCAGTTAGTAATAATGTACCCGTATTGGTTCATCAATTACAGCAAACACACCACACTAATACAGGTTGTAAACTGTGAGTGTGTGGGGAGAGGGGGATTGTGGGAACTCTCTGTACTTTCTGATCTATTTTTCTGTAATCCTAACACTGCTCTTAAAAAAAAAGTCTATTAAAAAAATCTCTCAGGGCTTCCCTGGTGGCGCAGTGGTTGGGAGTCCGCCTGTCGATGCAGGGGACGCGGGTTCGTGCCCCGGTCCGGGAGGATCCCACATGCCGCGGAGCGGCTGGGCCCGTGGGCCGTGGCTGCTGGGCCTGCGCGTCCGGAGCCTGTGCTCCGCGGCGGGAGGGGCCACAGCAGTGAGAGGCCCACATACTGCAAAAAAAAAAAAAAAAAAAATCTCTCAGGTCATGAAAAGACATGGAGGAACCTTAAATGCACATAGCTAAGTGGAAGAAGCCAGTCTGAAAGGGTTGCAGACTGTGTGATTCCAACTCTGTGACATTCTGGAAAAAGCAAAACTCTGGAGGCAGTAAAAAGATCAGTGGTTGCCAGGGCTTGGGGTGGGGAAGGGTGAACAGGCAGAGCACACAGGATTTTTAGGGCAGTGAAGCTACTCTGTGTGGTTTTGTGATGGTGGATGTGTGTCATAATGCAGTTGGCGGAGCCCATAGACTCTGTAAGCAAGCGTGAGCCTTAATGCAAAGTGTATTAATAATAATGTATCCACATTGGTTCAGCAGTTGTAATGAATGTTTCACAGGAATGCAAGATGTGAGTAATAGGGGAAACTCCGTGGGGTGGTTGGGAATATATGGAAACTCTGTACTCTCTGCTCAATTTTTCTGTAAACCTACATCAGCAAAAAGGGAACTGAAATTCAAATTTCAGTGTCCATAAATGAAATTTAATTGGAGCACACACACATAAATACACACCTGCGGCACTTCGGTGGATGCCTCTTGTGACATGGTAACCGTGGCTGCATCACCGTCTTAATTTAAAAAATCAGCAAAAAGTGAAATGAAATTCAAATTTCGGTGTCCATAAATGAAAGTTTATTGGAGCGCACACGCATAATCAGGCTGAAGAAGACCGTGTGCATCACCGTCTGCACAGGCTGGATGGGAGGAGTCCTCCCAGGGGCGTTTGTTCTGAGGTGACCTCCCCTGGGCTGCACTAGTTCTGTTTAGAAATCTTCCCGTGGTTCTCTCCGCAGCCCCCGAGTCGCTTCCCACGCCCACCCGAGGGGGCAGCCCAGCTTCTCATCTAGAAGGCGGGAGTCATTGTTCTTCCTTTTTCTCTCGAGTTTCTTCTCATTCGACTTGACACCCACAGGGATGTTGTAAAGAGAATGATAATCAGAAACATGGGTTAACTTTCTGGATGAATCGAGCTCCTGAAAGATCAGCCTGGTAGGTATCAGGGGAAATGGAGCCGATGTAAAACCAGGTTGCCACACTTTGAGGGACAGATATTTTTGCAGCTGGAAAGGACCATAACTGATTTATTTTTTCTAATGCCAGCAGGCAGAGGACTCTTCAAGTCCTACTTCTTTGAACCTAGCAGAGTGTGTCATGTAGTGGAAAAGTCTGGGCTTGAAGGCAGAAAAACATGGGCTTGAACCCCACATGCTCATCCTGGCAGCTGAGGGGCTTAGGCTGGAACTCAGCCTCTCTGAAGCTCAGTTTCCTCATCTGTAAAATGGACCGGCCACACCTACTTTATAACCAGCTGATTCAATCAGATAGCATGTATTACGTGCCCTCCACGGGGCCTGCCCAGCGTGGGGGTGGGGGACTGTCCACGCAGGTTTAATAGTGAGCAGGATGAACTGCCAGTTTCATGTTTTCCTTCTAGAAGGTCTCAGAAGAGTCATCTCGCTCTAATCTGTCCTAGTTTTCTCCCTCCTCATGTGGTCGGGAAGATGTTTTTTAATGTCAAACTAAACTGTCTTTTTTCAGTGTAAGTCTCCTTTCCTTTGTCCCATATCCTCTGGACACTGTCTCAAGAGCCTTCATCAAGGTGGTAATTAAACCACCTTCCTGACTTCCTCTAGATGAAATCACCTCAATTCCTCTAACTGATCGATGCCCCTTTGAAAGTGTCCCTTCCCTTTCTCCAGCTCCTCCTCAGTCCTTAGAGACACGTGGGTCAAAAGGGACCATGTGTCCTCCTGGGCACACACAGAGCAGCGAGGAATGACCACTCTGGGGCCTTTCCTGCTGTGTCCATTGTACTCTCTTTGTGTCCTTTTTCTTTCCTTCCATATTATTGACTCCTGTGCCGACCTTTTCTTTGACTTGCTTTTTTTTTTTTTTTTTTTTTAAATACTGTTTATTAGCCAAGGTTCTGGGGCTGGCCTTCCTGGGTCTGAGTCCCACCTCTTTTACTTACCTACCAACTGCATCCTTGCCCAAAGTACTTAACTTTTCTGAAACTCATCTGTAAACTGTGATGAACACAGTGTCTACTGTAAAGATTCAACTAGTTAATGTGTGGATAAATATAAAGTTCTCAGAACAGTACGGCTACACAGAGAGTACACAACAAATATTAGCTTTTTTTTTTTATATTTTGTTTTGAAATCATTGAGACTCACAAGAAGTTGAAGAAATATTATAGAAAGTTCTGAATCCACCCCAGCTTCATCTAATGATAATATCTTCCATAATGATAATGCTTTATCAAACCCAGGAAACTGACATTGCTATAACACTGCAGATCTTACTCGGATTTCACCTGTTTTCCATGCTTTCTTTTTGTGTGTTCATGTGTATGTGTGTACAGTTCTATGAAAGTTCATGACACGCCTTTGTGTAACCACCACCCTGGTCAGGATGCAGAACTGATCCGTTTCCACAGTGGCTGTCCCGGCGCCGTCACACCTTCCCCTCGACCATCCCCTGGCAACCAAACGTCCGTTCTCCGTCGCACTTGGAGAGCGTCGTACAAGGGGAGATCATACCTTTTGAGATGGGTCCTTTTCACTCAACATAACGACCTTGAGGGCCATCCAGGTTGTTCGAGAGGTGGCAGTGCCTGACTTTTCACCGCTGAGTAGCAGCCCATTGTATGGATGCCCCACGTTTGTTCATCCACTGACTGCTGGAAAGACGTTCAGGTTGTTGGCAATTCTTTGGCTGTTACAAACAAAGCTGCTATTAAAATTCATGTCCATTTTGTGTGAGCGTGTTTTCATTTCTCAAAGGATAAATACCTAAAATTGTGATGGCTGAGTCATATGTGAAGTGTATGTTTAACTTAAAAAAAAAAAAGTCAAGCTATTTTCTCTAGTGGCTGTACCATTTTACATTTCCACCAGCAATGGAGACATCCAGTTTCTCTGCATTGCTGTTTCTTATTTTTGCCATTCTAATAGCTGTGAAGTGGTATCTCACTGTGGCTTTAATTTGCATTTCCCTAAAGGCTACGGACTCTGGACATCTCCTCATGTACTGATTTGTCATCCGTATATTCTCTTTGGTGATGTTCTGTTTTCAAGTCTTTTGCTTATTTAAGAAATTGGATTCCTTATGTTCTTACTATTGAGTTTATAAAGTTCATATATTCAGCATACAAGTCCTTTGTCAGATACGTGATTTGCAGATATTTTCTCCCTTTTTGTGGCATCCTGTTCGCAGGATGTTTTGCAGAGTGAAAGTTTTTATTTATTGATTTTTTTCTTTTATTGATCATGCCTTTGTTATGTCTGAGATTTCTTTGCCTAACCCTAAATTATAAAGGTTTTCTCCTATGTATTTTCCGAAAAGCTTTATATTTTTAAATTTTACATTGAGATCTAGGATCTATTTTGATTTAATTTTTGTTTAAGGTATGAGGTTTAGATTGAAATTCTTTCCTTCTTTTTGCATATGGATAAACAATTATTCCAACACCATTTGTTAAAAATACTATACTCCCTCCATTCAGTTGCTTTCGTGTCTTTGTAAACAGATTCATCAGCCATACTGACGCAGAGCTATTTCTGGGTTCCAAAATCTGTTGTATTGATCTACCTGTTTGTTCCTCTGCCAGTAAATCCCACACTGTCTTGATTACTGCAGTTATAGAGTCAGTCGCAAAACTGGGTATTGTGATTCCTCTCTCTGTATTCTTCTTTTCCAAAGTTGTTTTTAGTTATTTTAGTTCTTTTGCCTTCCCCTGTAAATTTTAGAAGCAGCTCATTTTTGTTTAAAAAAAAAAAAGCCTTGCTGGGTTAAGCTGTTATTTTAAATGTTACTATTACTTTTTTCGTTCTGTATTTGTTTTATTGCCTCACTTTACAGTTCTCACATTATCATAGAACCAAAGTGGGCTTTAAAGATCAGTTAGCCTGGGACTTCGCTGGTGGCGCAGTGGTTAAGAATCTGCCTGCCAATGCAGGGGAGCCCAGGAAGATCCCACATGCCGCGGAGCAACTAAGCCCGTGTGCCACAACTACTGAAGCCTGCGCGCCTAGAGCCTGTGCTCAGCAACAAGAGAAGCCACCGCAATGAGAAGCCCGCGCACCACAACGAAGAGTAGCCCCCGCTCACTGCAACTAAAGAAAGCCTGCGCACAGGAACGAAGACCCAACGCAACCAAAAATAAATAAACAAATACATATATAAATAAATAAATAAATTTAAAAAAGATCATTTAGCCTGATTCCAATGTTTTCTGGTGGAGAAAATGTCATCTTTCTTTGGAACAGATTCAGTGTGGGTGAGTGGCTCCTAATGTCACTCAGGAGGTTAATTGGTCAAGGAGCAGTGTCCACGGCTTCTGACTCTTTCGTCTGCAGGATTTTCAATTTTCCACAAGGCCTCCCCTCTTAAACCTACTGAATCTTTTCTTTTGCCCATGCATTGTTCTACTTTCTTGGAAGGGATTATTTAGACTTTGCTGTTGAATTCCAGGGGTAACAAGATGGAGTCCCTTGGAAACTTGTTAAGAGTACAGGTTCGTGTACCCAGTGGTTCTTATTCAGTAAGTGTGGTGCGGGGCTCAGGAACCCACAATTTGAAGAGGCACCTCAAGGACTCTGATGCAGGTGGGCCCAACCTGAGATGATCGAGAAAGCACATGGCCTTGGAGTCATCGAACTGGATCAACTCCTCACTTGCCTGTTTACTAACTCTGTGCTTTGGTTTCTTCATCTATAAAATGGGGATAACGGCATCTGGCTCACAAATCTTCTTTCTGTTTAAACACAATGTGTGTGAAGTTGGTACTTACATCAGTAAAGGCCACTTCCTTCCTCCTTCCTCCTTAAAGGCCTGGGAGGTTTGATGTCCACTTGAGGCCGGGACAGTGTTACAGGTTTAACAGACCACTTCATTTCCTCCTGATCACGGGAGACCACACCTGCCTGCCCCTAGACATCAGGGTAGGGTCATGTGACTAGTTCTGGCCAATGGAATGTGAGCATGGCCAGTGTGTATCACTCCAGGGCTGAGAGGCTAAGTCTGACCCTGTCTGGTCTGAAGTCCCTTGTATGCCTCTGCTTCTGCTGCACGATACCTGGATGACACTGCAGCAGCAAGGTGGCGGTGGCCTGAGTCCCCAAGTCACTGTAGTGCTTTGAAAGAGAACTAAACCTTTGTTGTTTTAAACCACTGAGATTTGGGGGGATGGGTTACAGCACTTAGTGGTAATTACTCCAATTAACGTACTGATGAATGTTTAAAAAAAAACCCAAAATTATCTTTTGAATATTATATTTGTTATAATACCCTAAATGCTTCATGATTTTAATGAGCTGCAGGAAATACATTAGGAAGGCTGCAGGCAAACTTAGTAGGAGGCTGTAACACAAGATCTTCATTTGTGATGAATATAAAATTTCAAACTAAAATATTTTTGAGAGTTTTATGTGTTTGTGGTTTTATGTGTGTTTTATGTGATTTTCAAGCATCAGAAGGCAGGTCCTTTATCCAGGTGAAAGTCAAGGCAGTAGTCCCTTAAGGGTAAGGGCCATCAGGAACCACACTGGCAGAAGGAACCAGAGTCTCAGAGGGCCTCCTTTGCTGAGGAGGTCGTCTGGATGGTCTGATGGGGGTGGGCATTCTTCTCCTGGGAGAGTAATGCTGGGTGCTAGAAGGAAAGACTGTACCCTTTCTCACTGTAAAACAGTGTGTTCCATTGGGGTGGCTGCCCAGGGTCTATATCCAAGGTGTTTAACCATCTGCTTCCAGTGACCTCCCAGACGCAAGCAGGAGGGAGCCCTCTTCTCAGGCAGAGGCTCAGTGTGTGCTTCGTTAATAAAAATGACCAATGGGCTTCCCTGGTGGCGCAGTGGTTGGGAGTCCGCCTGCCGATGCAGGGGACACGGGTTCGTGTCCTGGTCCGGGAGGATCCCACATGCCGCGGAGCGGCTGGGCCCGTGAGCCATGGCCGCTGGGCCTGCGCGTCCGGAGCCTGTGCTCCGCAACGGGAGGGGCCACAACAGTGAGAGGCCCGCGTACCACAAAAAACAAAACAAAACAAAAATGACCGAGATCTCAGGACAGCCCGTCTTGAGGGGAGCGGACCTCTTCACCACTTTCACTGGATAGATCAAAAGATGCCCTCTTAGAGGTTTCTCCATCTGGAAGGATTTATATTCTTATTATCATTCATTGCTAAGTAGTTTTTGATGATGAATTATTTAAAAGTTTATTGGTTAGTATCCAGACACCTGGGGATTTTTCAGTTCTGTTTTTGATTTCTGGCTTAATTTTACTGTGATCAGTGAATGCACTCAGTGTAATTTCCATTTTTAGAGATTTGCTGAGACATGCTTTCTGGCCCAGCATGCGGTCAGTTGTTGTAAACATTCTATTTATTCCTGAAAAGCATGCGTATCCTACAGCTGTTGAGTGTTCAAGAGTGTTAATAGCATTGTTTAATTTTAAAAATGTGTCAGACCAACTTTATACTGCTTATAAGAGATACTTCTTGAATTAAGGACATAGAGAAGTTAAAGGTAAAAGGGTAGAAAAATTGAATTTTTCAGGTTTATTCTATTAGCTCCTGAGAGAGGTATGTTGAAATATCTCACTGTGATTATGGATTAGTGCTTGTGATGATTTCTCCCTCATTTCTTTTATTTTTTGCTTTATATGGTTCAAGGCCTGTTACTACCTTTATACAAAATATAGAATTGTTTTACTAGTCTGATGACAATGATTTTTCCCTTAAGGTCTACTGTGATTAACATAGCTCTTCCAGCTTTCTTTTGGTTAGTGTTGGCATGCTGTATCTTTTTAAAAAAATCCTATTACTGTCAAACATTTGCATCCTTATGTTCAAAGTATGTCTCTTACAAGCAGCATAATTAAATTTTATTGTGCATCTAGTTTGTCAGTCTTTGTCTTTTAATTGGACTAGTCTGTTTGTCTTTGAAGTTACATATCTATTTTGATTTCAAGCTACCGTCTTACTATTTGATTTCTATTTGTCCCACCTCTTCTTATATGCTACTATATTCATGTATTTTGAATAACTCCATGAGCAATGATAATGGTGCAGTGTGGTAAAATTGATAAGAAGTAACGGTTCTTGATTATTTAATATCTTTGTTTAAACTTTTAAAATATGACTTATTTAATTATACGTCTATATAATTTATTTTTTAGTAATGGTTGTTTTTAACAGCCAGCTTGCAAAATCCTTGAAAACTGAATAATTATCTTTTTTGAGCCAGTATGAGCTGGCTCAAGTACCACTGAGCGAGGTCATTTCTTTTTTTAAGATTTTGTTGTTGTTGTTGTGGACCATCCCTAGAGTCTTTATTGAATTTGTTACAGTATTGCTTCTGTTCCATGCTTTGGCCCATTGGCTGAGAGGCATGCAGGACCCCAGTTCCCCGACCTGGGATTGAACCTGCACCCCCTGCACTGGAAGGCAAAGTCTCAACCGCTGGACCGCCAGGGAAGTCCCTAGTGAGGTCATTTCTTAGACCGATAGCCAAGTTTAATAAAAGGAATCCTTGGAATTCCAAACATCTCAGCATCTAAACATGGGTATAGGTGATCCCTAAACAATGAAACAAACACCATGTTTTGTCACATTCAACAAGTGGGGCACATTTTTACTGATGACCTGGATGAAGGATTGAGAAGGAGCTTGTAAACGTGCCACAGCGAGGTACCTGCATGGCGGGAACACCATGTAACCGTGTGCCGCTGCCTTTCTCCCAAGCCCTGTTGAGTGGTGGGCGTGCTGTGGATTGAAACTGGCCTCAGTGGACTATTTACTTCTTGGGAGTATTGGCTCTACATCAGAGCATGATTTGTTGTTTTGTTTCCTAGACTTAAGAAAACTGGAGATTAACTTTAATAATGTCTCCTGTCTGTAGCGTTACATCATGAAAAGCACAAAAAATGGTGGAAATATTCTTCTAATATTAAAACACAGTTACCTGACTCAGCAGAAAGCCATTCTTGCCATTGATAAGCGAGTGATGTGTTGTCTTGCTCTTGACGTAAGATAAAATATGGACAAGCATTCACCTTGGAACTAATACACTCATTTGTCAGCTGCAACCATCATAGGTTTTCACCAGATACAAGAATTGAGCAAAAATTAATGAATGAATTGGCTATATGGAATTTATAATAAAGAACATTGTATATTTTATTGGTATTTGTAAACTGTGTACTAATACTCTACATCAGTAAAATTCATAATTTACATATGTACATAGGTATAGATATACAGGCAATTCCTCTTTTTCCAGAGAGCTGGTTGTTAACATTCACCAGCACACCACTGAATCATTCCTCTAAAACTAGTTAAAAGTGTTGTTATTGTATCTGCTGACTTAGGAATCCTCGATGAAAGGTGACAGAAGTTGCTGACTTAAATACGGCAATTGCTTCTTTGTACATTTCTTTACTAGCGTTTCCCCTGAACTTGGACAAGTTGTCCTTTATCACCTCTGTCAAAACTACCCAGGCCTTCATGACATGTTTTTTTCTTAGATTCCATATATATGTGTTAACATACGGTATTTGTCTCTCTCTTTCTGACTTACTTCACTCTGTATGACAGACTCTAGGTCCATCCACCTCACTACAAATAACTCAATTTCATTTCTTTTTATGGCTGGCTGAGTAATATTCCATTGTATATATGTGCCACATCTTCTTTATCCATTCATCCGATGAAGGACACTTAGGTAGCTTCCATCTCCCGGCTATTGTAAATAGAGCTGCAATGAACATTTTGGTACATGACTCTTTTTGAATTATGGTTTTCTCAGGGTATATGCCCAGTAGTGGGATTGCGGAAGAACCTAGGGGTAAGACAGGAAGAAAGACACAGACCTGCTAGAGAATGGACTTGAGGATATGGGGAGGGGGAAGGGTAAGCTGTGACAAAGTGAGAGAGTGGCATGGACATATATACACTACCAAACGTAAAATAGATAGCTAGTGGGAAGCAGCCGCATAGCACAGGGAGATCAGCTCGGTGCTTTGTGACCACCTAGAGGGGTGGGATGGGGAGGGTGGGAGGGAGGGAGACGCAAGAGGGAAGGGATATGGGAACATATGTATATGTATAACTGATTCACTTTGTTATAAAGCAGAAACTAACACACCATTGTAAAGCAATTATCCTCCAATAACAAACAAACAAACAAACAAACAAAAAACAGAAAAACGACCCAGGCCTCACTCAAGGTTTTCACAATATTTACAATATGTTTTATAGTGTGGGTTTCTCTGCTTATCTATTCAGATTACAAAGTAGATAATCCCTCTCCTCTTGCTTAAAAGATTTTTCTGTTTCTCTGTCAGCGCCTTCTAAAGGTGCACTTCCCTGAGTCCTGCTGGCAGATTTTGGATGGGAACACCTCACCGTCCCCCGTGAGGACCTTTGCTCCCTCTGATGCCCCTGCCTGAAACCGAGAAGGAGCACCTGACTGTGGCCGTTAAGTCATTGCTACCTGCTGGGTGTTGACGCTCTCTTTCTTGCCCAATGCCCAGAACTCAGGATATCTTAACAGTAAAAGCTAATATTATAAATTAAAAAGTTATTCTTTTCCAGCCCTAGGAAATCCTCTGTACTATATAATGACAGCAATCACTTGGGGAGCGCTCACGGGGGTCAGATCCTGCATTTTGCACTTTCTCCTTACATCAACATGCTGACTAACCTCCTCAGGTAGGCCCCATCCTTACCCTCATTTTAAAAATGAGAAAACTGAGATTTAATAAGGAAAACTTGCCCTAGGTTTCAAGTGGCCAGCCTGGGAGTTGAACTCAAGTTCGCCTGCCACTCTAACCACTATGTTGTCCTGTGACTGGTCAGCGGCCTGTGCTGTTTCTCCTTTGTCTCTCAAGTAACCTCACTGGCCCCTGCTTCCCTTTTTATTGCCAGAATTTAGTCAGGATTCCTTGAAATTTAGAGTCTGAGGACAGGGCCATTTTGTTGTGGTTACACATGAATGTGTAAATGATTCCAACATGTGTTTTGAAAAAGAAGAAAGTTAAGTTTGAATAGCTTCCTCCTTTCCCTCACCCGACGGGAGAACCATCATCTGTCCCGAGTGCCTGCCTGGATGTCCCCTCGACCTGCCCCATGGCACCTGCCCCCCTCACCTAGCCCCCAGTCCTTTTGGCTGGGTGATGTTGGAGGCTTCTGGAATGTTCCACACGTGGGGTCCTCACCTCCCCAGCCCAGCTGCGTCACGGCCCTACAGTGAGCATTTTAAAACACAAGTTTGACCATTTCCATCTCTCAATTAAGTTCTGTTAGTGGCTGCATGGCCTTTTGGACACGGTTCCTTCCTGTAGGGAGGCTCCCAGCCTTCTCTGCCCCCTTGCCTGCTTCCAGGGCCCCCAGGCATCTGCACGTCCGACCACGTTTAATGCTGTTTTCCTCTCTCCTCTTCCCTCCCACCTGCCTGTCGCGGTTCAGGTGTGAGCCTGAGCCCCCTACTCGGATTAGATGCTCCCCTGGCACCTGCAATGCGCCTCCAGACCCCACAGCCTTCTGAATTTTGGGTGGTGGTGAAGCAGAGGGTCTGTGAGCTCCCTGAGCGCAGGGGCTGTAGCCCCACCATAGAACTGGACTCTTGAGGGCCCTCAGGACATTTCTGTTGCATCAGTGAGAAATGGGAGGTTTACCTGTTCAAGTACCTGCTCTCCACCCCATTAAACATTTCTCTTCTCCTTTTGAGGTAAAGAGTTCAATGTGGACGAAAATGGGTGGTGGTGATAATTCCATTATGTAGATCCAGCAGGGAGGAAAAATTCTGAAGTCATGACAGATGTGGCTACACTAGGAAAGAGCTCCAGCTAAGAACTTGACCGAGTCATCCCCCTCCCTGGGCTGTGGTTTCCAGGAGAAGGGGACACTGGGCGCCGTGATTGCCGGGATTCTTTCAGGTCTGTGGCCCTTACTGCCACACCTGATAGCCGGTGTATTATAATTTGGGGGAGGGGGTATATTGTGCAAAGATACAGAACTTCTCAAAAGACCTGGAATCTGATTATTTCCTAATCATGATACTGAGTACAAATCTCATTTTAAGCATATAGGAATATAATGAATTTTATTGAGTCCGTCTTGTAAAAGCTTATCTATTCTTCCTTGAAACTGTTAAATAAATGACATGGTAACATAAATCAGTACCATTTTATTTTAAGATACCCTAACATGTAAAATATGTACATCAAAATGAATGCAAAGTAATTCAGTGAAGATATCCAGGATGCTGCTCCCAGGAGACTGCCTTTGCTTAAAATACGTTTGGAACTTCTGTTCAGAATCATCCTTGAGAACTTGCACATTCTTGTTTCTAATGCAGGCAAATCTGTCTTTGCAGGATAGATTTGTGAACAAAGTGGGTGACCGAACTGTGTTACTGCTTTGTTTACTTATTTATTAGTTTACTTGTTCTGTGTTCATTTGGAGGACCTAGAATAGAAAAGAAAGTTAACATAGTTTATATTCCAGTTAAAAATTAGTTAGTCCTTGGAAGAAAGCACTAAACATCATGGTTTTAGATCTTGAAGGTGCTGTGAGGTTCAGAATTCTCATCCTATACAAAAAGTCTTTTCTTTAACTCATTTGCCAGTGCCCCGGGACGGGGTTTGTCTGTGTCAGGAAGTCTGGACACCTGAATTCATTTAAGGAAGCAAAGTCCCCTCATGCTATCTTTTCATTTATCTTGGACTTCAGGCCCTCTTTTTTTTTTTTTAATAGGGAAAAATAGTGTAAAAAGTAACTAAAGATCTACCCTAAGTTAACCAGAGTATTATTTTGGTATACTTTTTCTAATTTAAAAAATATCTCATGTATATTTTATTTTATTATTATTTTTTTCATGTATATTTTATTTAAGACAAATAGAGATCCTACTGCTTGTATCTTGTCTCTTTTATTTAGTATTGCATGATGAGTACATTGCCATTCATTAAATTTTTAAAAGGTGATTTTTAGTGGTTACGTTTTATTCCATCATATGTATCCATACTGTATTGACCATTTTCCTATTGTCTTATTAATAGTAGCTCCTGGACGTGTCTCTTTGCCTGTACACTCAATGATAAAACTATTATAACTAAAATATATTTACCAATTTGATAAACTAAACTACTTCTTAAAAGCAAAATTTTTATTAGTAGTACAGTTGAAATTTTTCATGTAGTCTGTTTTGTTAAATGTTCTTTTGCCTCAAACTCTGCCTTGTTTAGTATAAATATTGCTATCTAAACCTTCCTTCCATTTGTGTTTTCTAGAAATATCTTGCCCTTCTTTTTATGTTAGATTTCTGAGTCATTTGGTTTTAGGTCTGTCTTATAAACAGCATGTAATTGGATGCTGGGAATCCTTGTCTTTGTTGGGGTCTGTTTAACCCATTCACATTTATTGTCATATTTGATAAATTTGATCTTTTGTCATTAAAAAATTTTCTTTTACCATATATGCTTCTTGTTCTCTGTGCTTTTGTTATATGGATTATATTTTTGTTCTCTTTCTAGTGATTTGAAAGGCAACATCCAGTTTTTATTCTGTTGTTGCCAGTTTTATAGCTTTAAAAGTAAAAGTGACTCATTAGCTCTGAAAGTTCTTGTAAAAAGGGCGTTCGAAAGAAGTCATGAGCAATGGAGCATTATTGGAGTAAGTGTCTACCCAACAAAGGAGGCTGCTCTGACAGGCAAACAAATTTGATTTCAAGTGTTGATACTTCTATGTAAAAAAAAATAGTGTTTTACAGTAAGGTCAGCTTACTGTAATTTGACCCTTTGGTTACTTAAAGACTCATTTAAAATAAAAATAGCAAAACAAAATCTTTGTCTAGGCCCTCTCTCTGCTGTGCACCCTGCCTTTTCTGTCAGCCTCACTGTGTCTCCTGTGTAAGGAGTGGCAAGCAGCCATCCAGGCCTGAGTGGGCAGCGTGGTGAGGCAGAAATAGCTCTGAATATTAGGTCCTTTCCTTCTGGGCTTCAGTTTCCACACTGGAAGTTTAGGAGGTTGGGACACATAATCTCTGAGGTCACTTCTAGGTTTCAACCTTCTATGATTAAAGAGAGTTTATTAAACACTTATTTGCATAGCTTCAGTACCAGGCCCTATGGAGAATGAGAAGCACGATACCTGTCTGTGTTTAAAAAGTAGAGAAAAGATCCTAAGTTGATAAAAGACTCTGTGTCTTTATCTGTGCGGTATTGTGTATATGTATGTAAAAACGCATTGGCTGTACCTTTAAGATGAAGGCAACTTAATCACTTTACTTGTGTGTTTTATACCTCAATAAACAGGATAAATAAACCAAAAAAAAAAAAAAGAGGGGAAAAAAGCTGGCAAGATGTTTAAAGGTTGTGGTTATAAGGCAGGATGGTGTATGGAGAATTCACAGGAAGGAGATAGTGAGTTTGAATCCTGACAACATCAACTATTAGCCTTCAAATCACATTATTTAACTTTTTGAGACTCATTTTCTTAAGTGAAAATGAAATTTACAGTGGCTACTTTATGAGGCAGTCAGGGGTATTAAGTGAGTTACAAGGCACATAAAGCACCTGGCATGTAGTAGATGATCAATACCTATTTTTAAGAAAAGGCAGTAAGAGTATTAAACAAACATATGACAGATTCAAAGAACTAAAATACTTTACATTAATCTTTTGAAATCACCCCAAAATAAATAAAACCCAGAAAGCCCAGTGTTAAAGAGACTGTGAAGAAAAAGCTAGACTCATATTTTTCTGGTGACATTGCAAATTGGTAATGCTTCTTGTGGAGAGCTCCTGGCAACTTATAATAAAAGTCACCCAGCTGATGATGGTCTGTAAGCTGGTAATCCCACTTTTCAGATTACAGCCTGAGGAAACAGCTCAAAAAGGAAAAAGAATATTTATTTATTTAAAAATGCTTGACTGAATTATAACGGGTGGAAACAATTAGATGAAAGATGGCTTAATTAAACCGTGGAATATTTCTCCATTTAAAATGACAGATATGAGGACCAAGTAGATGCATGGAGAATTCAAGCAAAAAAGCTAGAAAATAGTGTGCACATCTGAACACAGCCACGTAAAACCCATGCCTGTGCAATGATAAAGGTTGGAAGCAAACTTTGTGAATCTCCAGTTTTATGTGGGAAAGAGGTGGTCTATATTTTGATTTTTGGTTCATTATATTGATAGTATAATGATTGCTAAGTCAGTCAATAAAAATAAAAATATAAATTATATGTTCTGAGATAGAACAGAGTATCTATGAAAAGAGAGTGTATGAACTACAGAATAACAATGTAGAGCAGAAATACAGGTCGAATTATAGAAAAATAGACATTATGCTTACCTTAATTTTTAAGCATTTGCCTCACCAGTGCATCATGAAAGTAGTTATCACACTTGATAACTGATACCACATACGCTTTTCCCAGAAATAATTTTCAAGGCAGCTAAAACCCTCAAATTTGGAGAAGAAAACTCTTAGAGAAGTTGTTTTTAGGATATCTGGTTCCCTGTCAGTTCCATTTTTTTTCCAGTGGCTTTTCCTTCTTTACTTTTGTGACAAAGGAGGCAGTTTTATAGATGCTGAAATGGTTTACAATTGCCTTATTTAGTTGCCCTTACTTTTTATGTCTCTCCAAAGAGTATTAAAAATTCATCATTTAAAAAGAGAAAATGATCAGTTTTTAGTGTAAAGAGAAAATAGCCACTTTAGAGAACCAACAGGAGTGGAGATAAATGGAGCCTGGCCCCATGGCCACAACATGCTGAGTACTTTGGATCATCTCAGATGTTGGAAGCTTTACAGGGAAAATGGAATGAGCCGCAGGCAATGGGGTGCCTCCTTTTTAACTACCTGAAAGCCCAAACCAACTTTAAAAAAATGTATTTTTAATTTTTTTGATTGAAATATAGTTGACATACAACATGATGTTGGTTTCAGGTGAGGTGTACCACATAATGATTCGACATCTGCATGCATTATGAAATGGTCTTCCTTATGCTGTGTATGACATGCCCTGACTTATTTATTATATAACTGATAAAACTGGAAGTTTGTACCACTTAATTCCCTTCACTTATTTCACCCAGCCCCCACTCTTCTCCTCTCTGGCAACCACCCATTTGTTCTGTGTATCTAAGAGTCTGTTTTCATTTTGTTTTGTTTGTTTATTTTGTTTTTTAGGTTTCACATATAAGTGAAATCGTGTAGTATTTGTCTTTCTCTGACTTATTTAGTTCAGCATAATACCCTCTATATCCATCCATGTTGTTGCACATGGCAAGATTTCATTTTTTAGTGGTCGAGTAGTATTCTGTGTTTTATATATATGTGTATATATATATAAAACCACATCTCCTTGATCCATTCATCTACTGATGGGCACTTACGTTGCTTCCATGCCTTGGCTATTGTAAATAGTGCTGCAGTGAACATAAAGGTGCATACATCTTTTTGAATTACTGTTTTTATTTTCTTTGTGTAAAAACCTACAAGTGAAATTGCTGGATTATATGGCAGTTCGGTTTCTACTTTTTCAAGGAACCTCCATACTGATTTCCATGGTGGCCGCACCAATTTACATTCCTTCCAACAGTGTAGGAGGGTTCCCTTTTCTCCACATCTTCTTGTTATTTCTGGTCTTTTTTGATGATAGCTATTCTGACAGGCATGAGGTGGTATCTCATTGCAGCTTTGATTTGCATTTCCCTGATCATTAGTGATGTTGAGCATCTTTTCATGTGTCTGTTGGCCATCTGTACATCTTCTTGGAAAAATGTCCATTCAGGTCTTCTGCTCATATTTCAATCGAGTGTTTGTTTGTTTTGATGTTGAGTTGTATGTACTTTGTATATTTTGGATATTAACCCCTTATCAGATATATCATTGGCAAATATCTTCTCCCATTAAGAAGGCTGCCTTTTCACTTTGTTGATTGTTTTCTTTCCTGTGCAGAAGCTTTTTAGTTTTCTGTAGTCACATTTATTTTTGCTTTTGTTTCCCTTGCCTGAGAAGACGTATCAAAAATATTGCTAAGACTGATGTCAAAGAGCATACTGCTTATGTTTTCTTCTAGGAGTTTTATTGTTTCAGGTCCTCCATTTAAGTCTTTAATTCACTTTGAATTTATTTTTGTGCATTGTGTGAGAAAATAGTCCAGTTTGATTCTTTTGCATGTAGCTGTCCAGTTTTCCCACTACCATTCAATGAAGAGGCTGTCTTTCCCCCATTGTATAGTCTTCCCTCCCTTGTCTTAGGTTAATCGAGCATATAAGTATGGGTCTATGTCTAGGCTCTCTATTCTGTTCCATTGATGTACATGTCTGTTTCTGTGTCATACCATACTGTTTTGATTGCTGTAGCTTTGCAGTATAGTCTGAAGTCATTTCTGTGAAAAATATTCTAGTTTGCTAAAAATGACATTGGGATTTTGATAGGAATTGCACTGAATCTGTAGATTGCTTTGAGTAGTTAGGTCATTTTAACAATGCCTTGAGTAGTATGGTCATTTTAACAATTCTTCCAGTCTACGAGCATGGTACATCTTTCCATCTGTTTCTGTCATCTTCAGTTTCTTTCATCAGTGTCTTATAGTTTTCTGCGTCTTTCACCTCCTTGGTTAGACTTATTCCTAGGTATTTTATTCTTTTTGATGCAGTTGTAAATGGGATTGTTTTCTTAATTTCTCTTTCTGATAGTTTGTTGTTAGTGTGTAGAAACGCAACAGGTTTCTGTATATTAATTTTATATTCTGCAACTTTACTGAACTCATTTATTAGTTTTAACAGTTTTTTTGTGACATCTCTAAGATTTTCTATATATAGCATCATACCATCTGCAAACAGTGACAGTTTTCCTCATTCCTTTCCAATTTGGATGCATTTTATTTCTTTTTCTTGTCTGATTGCTGTAACTAGGACTTCTAACACTGTGTTGAATAAAATTGGCATCTTTGTTCCTGATCTTAGAGGAAGTGCTTTCAGCTTTTCACCATTGCATATGATGCTAGCTGTGGGCTTACATATGGCCTTTATTATGTTGAGTTATGTTCCCTCTATACCCACTTTGTTGAGCATTTTTATCATAAATGGATTTGAATTTTGTCAAAAGTTTTTTCTTTATCTACTGAGATGATCATATGATTTTGATTCTTCAATTTGTTAATGTAGTGTGTCACATTGATTGATTTGCAGATATTCAACCATCCTCGTATCCTCAGATAAATTCTACTTGATCATGGTGTATGATTCTTCTAGTGTATTGTGAATTTGAGTTACTAATATTTAGTTGAGAATTTTTGCATCTGTGTTCATCAGTGATATTGGCCTGTAATTTTCTCTTTTGTTGTCTGGTTTTGGTATCAGGGTGATACAGGCCTGATAGAATGAGTTTGGAAGCATTCTTTCTATTCAGTTTTTTTTGAATAGTTTGAGAAGGTAGAATTCATCTGTGAACCCATCTGGTCCCAAACTTTTGCTTATTGGGAGTCTTTTAAATTACTAATTTAATTTCCTTACTGGTAATTGGTCTGTTCATGTTTTCTATTTCTTTTTGATTCAGTCTTGGCAGAGTGTAACTTTCTAAGAATTTGTCCATTTCTTCTAGGTTGTCCATTTTATTGCTGCATAGTTGTTGTAGTAGTCTCTTATGATCCTTTGTATTGCTGTGGTGTCAGTTGTAATTTCTCCTTTTTCATTTGTTTTTATTGATTTGGGCTCTCTCCCTATTTTTCTTGATGAATCTGGCTAAAGGCTTATCAATTTTGTTTATCTTTTCAAGGAACCAGCTCTTAATTTCATTGATCTTTTTTATTGTGTTTTTTGGTCTCTATTTCATTTATTTCTGCTCTGATCTTTATGATTTCTTTCCTTCTACTAACTTTGGGTTTTGTTTTTTCTTCTTTTTCTAGTTCCCCTAGGTGTAAAGTAGAGTTGTGTATTGGAGATCTTTTTTTTGTTCCCTGAGGTAGGCTCATATTCCCTTTCAGAACTGCTGCATCCCACTGATTTTGGATCAGTGTGTTTTCTATTTTCATTTGTCTAACTGTGATATTTTCATTCTTCTGATTTCAAATTGTGGTCTTTTCTTTTCTGCTTGGAGAAGTTTAGCATTTCCTGTAAAGCCAGTTTAGTGGTGCTGAACATTTTAAGCTTTTGTTTTTACATATAACTCTCTATTTCTCCCTCAAAACTGAATGATAGCCTTGCCAGGTAGACTATTCTTATTTTTTTTGTTTTTTGTTGTTGTTTGTTTTTTCTTGTCATCATTTTGAATATATTGTGCCTCTCCCTTGTGGCCTGCAGAGTTTCTCCTAAAAAGTCAGATAGTCTTAGGGGAGTTCCCTTCTATATAATGAGTTGCTTTTCTTTTGCTGCTTTTAGGATTCTCTCTTTATCTTTAATTTTTGCTGTTTTAATTACAATATGTCCTGGTGTGGACCTCTTTGGGTTCATCTTGTTTGGGACTCTCTGTGCTTCCTGGACCTGGATGTCTGTTTCCTTTCTCAGTTAGTGAATTTTTCACCTATTATTTCTTCAAATAAATTCTCCATCCCTTGCTCTCTCTTCTTCTGGGATCTGTATAATGTGAATGTTAGTATCCTTGAGTTGTCTCAGAGGTCTCTTAAACTGTCCTCATATTTATTTATTTGTTTACTTATTTAGATTCTTTTTAAAAGTTATTTTATTGAAATATTGTTGATTTACAATGTGTTAGTTTCAGGTGTGCAGCAAAGTGATTGGGTTATTCATAAATATGTAAATATATATAGTCTTTTTTTACATCCTCTTCCATTATAGGTTATTACAAGATATTGAGTATAGTTCCCTGTTCTATACAGTAGGTCCTTGTTGGTTATCTATTTTACATATAGTACTGTGTATATTTTAATCCCAAACTCCTAATTTATTCCAAACTGTCCTTATTTTTAAAAATTCATTTTTTCTGTTCAGCTAAATGATTCGCACTACTTTGTCTTCCAGATCACTTATCTGTTTCTTTGTATCACCTAATCTACTGTTGAGTCCTTCTAATGTATTTTAAATTTCAGTTACTTTATTCATCATCTCTGTTTGGTTTTTCTTTATATCTTTTAACTGTGTTAAGTTTCTCACTGTGTTCATCCATTCTTTTCCCAAGTTCATTGAGCATCCTTATGGTCATTACTTTGACCTCTTTATTGGGTGGATTGTTTATCTCCACTTCATTTAGTTCTTTTTCTGAGGTTTTGTCTTGTTCCTTTGTTTGGAACATATTCCTCTGTTTCCTTATTTTCCCTAATTCTCTGTATTTATTTCTATGTTTTATTTAGGTTGGTCACATTTCCCCGCTGGAGAAGTGGCCTTATGTAGGAGATGTCCTGTGGGGCCCAGCAGCACAGTGCCCTCACCAGAGCTATGTGCTCTGGGGTGCCCCTGTGTTCGCTGTGTGGGCCCTTCTGTTGTGGTGAGGCCAACTTCTCTGGGTGTGGCTGGTGAGCAAGGCTGCCTCTGGCCTCGTTGGCTGCCGGGCCCTGCCTCGTGCAGTGGCTGGTTGCTCGCTGGTGTGTGGGGCCAGGTCTCCCTGGCTGCATGGCCTGGGTGGTGGGGCTGGACGTGGTGCCAGCCCACTGGTGGGCAGGCAAGCCCCTGGCAGTAATAGGCTAGGGGGAGGGCTCCAAAATGGTGCTCACCAGCACCAGTGCCCAGGTGGCAGAAAGAGCCCTCAGAATGGCTGCCGCCAGTGTCTATGTCCCCGACAGGGAGGGGGGTGGGTCCCAGTTGCCTCCTGCCTTTCTCAGAGGCTTTCCAACATCACCAAGAGGGTCTCGCTCAGGCTTCTTTCAAATTACTGCTTCTGCCCTGGTTCCCAGAGCATGTGAGATCCTGTGTGCCTTTTAAGAGTGGAACTGTATTTCCCACAGTCCTCTCGTTCTCCCATCTACAAGCCCTGCTGGCCTTCAAAGCCAGACATTCTGGGAGCTCGTCTTGCCAGTGCAGGACGCCTGGGCTGAGGAGCCCAACGTGGGGCTCGGACCCCTCACTCCTTGGGGAGATTGTGGTTACCGTCCAGTTTGTGGGTGGCCCACCTGGGGGTATGGGTCTTGACTATAACACGTCTCCATCCCGTGCCCATCTCGTGGTTCCTTCTTTATATTTTTAGCAGTGGAAAATCTTTTCTGTTGGTCTTTAGGTTGTTCTCATCAATAGTTGCTCTGTAAATAGTTGTAATTTTGGTGTGTCCATGGGAGGAGGTGAGCTCAGGGCCTTCCTACACCACCATCTTGGCCACACCTCCCAAGTCAATGTTTTAGTGTTTTTGAAGTGAAAAAGATTGTTAGTGTGTACAGGGGAACATGGTGGGCTCTGATTGAGGGATCGTCCTCCTTTTCCTTGGGCCTTCCCTTAGCGCTGTCCTTTGGGAACAGAATGCTTCTGGGAAATAGTGAAGGGATTTGCTACGTGCGGGTGCTTAAAGAGATGGAGGAAGCTTTGTACTGGAAATGTGTTTGGTGTCATGGAAAAGTTTTGACCCAGGTTACAAAATGCAAGGTGTATTACCCCAAAGAGAACTGGCAAAATCACCAAGCTGGAAGGAGTCTTAGACATTGATTAGTCCAAACCCTTGATTTTACTAAACAGGAGACAGACTCCAGGAAGAAAAGTGGCTTGCCCAAGCTTATACTCATCACTGAGGACATGGCCCAAACCAAATCTGTTGATTTCTGGGTATTATTTTTCCTGCTCCCCCTGCTGCAGTTCCCCTGCCTTCCACCACCGCTTTATTACTGACCTTTTCTGTGCTACCACGATTAGACTTCAGACTTAGAAATGTAGCTGTTTAATGCACTGTTTCTTTAAGCCATCAGAGGTGTGAATCAGCAAATTGTGACCCACAGCACTGGTCCAGGATCCTGTTTGTCTAGCAGAGGGAGAGAAGTTTAATTTCAGGAGCTCAACCTGGGTTCATATCCCAGCTCCACCACTGGGCTGGTGAAGGACGTGAGCTTCTCATCATAGTAGGTAGTACCCAGCTCTTAGGTTCCTTAGGTGAGGATAAAATGGCTCAAGGTTAGTCATTGTTATTGAGACTCTGAGGGTAGTTAGAACTATTTCTGTGAAAAATCCTAAAGAAATAAAAAAGTTCTCTCTATATAATATAGCAACAATCAGAAATCTTTCTTTGGTAGTCTTTTATGGGTCTAGTGTAGCCTATTTTTTTCTGTAGCTTTTCAGCCAACAGGTATCTTAATCGCCTCAAAATATAACTACTCCTAATCTTTAAAATTTTTTCCCTATTTTTGTCTCTCCACTCAATAATTTTTATAGCTTTATTGAGGTATAATTGATATATAATAAACTCACATATTTAAAGTATACAATTTGATTAGTTTTGATACACACATGAAACCACCCCCCAAATCAAGATAATGAACATATGTACATCATCAGGACAGTTTTCCTCTGCCCCTTGGTCACCCCACCATCCTACCCCTCCTGCTCCCTCCTGGCCCCTCCCAACCCTCCACACCCATCCCCAGGCAAATGCTGATCTGCTAGAATTTTATATTATGCAGTCATGCATATGCAGTATGTTTACTATTTGTTTGGCTTCTTTTACTCAGCATAATTATCATCCTCTTGATATGTGTACCAATAGTTCATTCCTTGTTACTGCTGATTACTCCAATAATATTTTCTTTGTTTACTCTTTACCCCTGTCTTGCTTAACTGGCCATGGTATGGAATGAAAACATATTTTAATGATTTTTAAATATTCCTTGATTAAATATGTGTTTCTCTTTCTTAGTTTTAATTTTGTTGTTATCCAGTATACTTAGTAAACAGTACATAGGAATTGTACATTCCCTGAGAGCAACACCCATTATATTCTGTATGCATATTTTAAAAAATTGATATCCATGAGCAATATTACTATTTATTTATTTGAACACTGAGATGAAAATTTTCTCCTGTCTTGTTGGCTCTCACTACAAAAAAAAGCATCCTTCCATTGGCTTGACTCAATAACTTGATTGAATAAATTCAATTATATGAATATTTACACATAGTTTTCATTTTTATGGTGAAATATTTCTTCTGTTAATGTTACAGTTTTTTTAATGAAAATGTGGACAATATGTTCTCAATTCCCTTGCAGCTGGAGCATAACATGAAATAAACTAAAAAAAAATTGATACAGCAAAAGTAATACATTTGCAAGATAATAAGAGATCATTTGGGCAGCAAGGCCATTTTTGTAATGACTTTTTACCAACATCATAGTATCTCTCAACTGTTGACATTTCTGCATCTGGGAAGGCAGAAGATAAAAATTACCATTCAAAACGCCTGTTCAAGTTTGGCGAAAGGTTTAATTTCTTCATCTGTCACAGTGTTACGAGCCCTATGAACACTACAGATCAAACCTCAGTGACAGGAGTGCAGAGACTTGGCAGCGGCAAGGGCAGAGTTTAGCCATAGGGAATCATAAAGAAAGCCAGAGAAAAGAAACTTCACCCATTCTGCACCTCAGACTTGTGTACTGGGCAGTTGTCCTAGGAAGCCTGGGAATGCACTAATTTAAAAACTGAGCCCATAAATGGAGTTGTATATACTGGCCTTAAAGATGCTGAAAGGATTCTAGGATCAGAGAAATTTTTATGTAACACGGTAAAAAGTAAGTCAGTTACTTTCTGTGCTGGAAGGTTAACTTGGAGATGATCTGGTCCAGACTTTTATTTTGCTGGTGACCAGCCCAAGGTCACACAATAACTTAATGGCAGAACTGGGACTAGATCTGGGATTTCTGAACCACACACTCATGCCCTCTCTGTGTTGCTGCTTCTGCTGTGTTGGGGCTGGTTTGTTGGTGTGTACGGGGCAGGAATGTGTGATTTGTTCTCTCTGAGCTGCTCCGTGTAGGGGTCCCTGTTCCCTGGGGCACCTCAACCTGACGATCCCTTCTTCCTGAGCATCCTGTCTTTGGGGGGTGGGTGTACTTTGGTGAATGGGGGGTTGTGCTTCCGGGTCTATCAGTTATGTGAGATGTGACGTTTGGTTAATGGACAAATGCATGATTTTGATCGTCAAGTTACCCCTTATCAACTAGTCTGGTAGAATCTTTATACTCAGGAAGGCCATAACTTTAAGTCCTGCAAGAGCTTGTGCTTTTTAAAGTTCCCTTCCCTCCCCTCCACATCGAAGTCTAGATGCTGTCCTGACTCATCTTCCTCTGTCTGTGTTGCTTGTTCCTCTCTGCAATGTATCTTTTCCACAGATGTAATCCTAGTGGGGAGGGGAGGCAGCCGATAAAAACCATCCTACTTCACTGAGAACCATGGCCTGGTCCAACCCCTTACTTACAGATCTGGAAACACAGGCTAAGAAGTTATGAACTTGTGTGCAATCTCACAGCAACAGATTTAAGATGATGGTTTAGCTCAGGCCATTGTAACAAAACACCACAGGCTGGGAGTCTTATCAGCAACAGCCACTTGTTCCTCATGGTTCTGGAGGCTGGAAGTCCAAGATCATGGTGTCAGCATGGTCTGGTTTTGATGAGGACCCTCTTCCAGGCTGCAGACAGCTGACTTCTCACTGTGTCCTCACATGGCAAAAAAAGAGCAAGCTAGCTCTCTCGTGGCGTCTCATGAGGGCACTAATCCCACTCAAGAGGGCTGCACCCTCATGACCTAATTACCTCCCAAAGATCCTACATCCAAATACCAACATACTGGGATTAAAATTTCAAATATGAATTTTGGGGGGGCAGAAATATTCAGTCCATAACAGATGAAAACCTGAATCTCTTGCTCTGCTCAGGGTTTAAGTGCAGCAGGTCTCCCTCATTAGCATCTGTGATGTTGTCTAGCACGTGCTGGCAGCTGCAGCATCTCATAGGGGCAGGGCTGGCCTTGGAGGAGTTTCCTGGGAGAGGGCGTTGAGTGTAACTGCAGACTGTGCTGCGAAAGAGCTCTCTTTTATGAAGGAGCATCAACTGTCTGTATCCCAGCTGATTTAGGAGAAAGATTGTGTTATTGGTCTTACGATCAAAGGCAAACAGAGTGCTTTAGTTTCTTTCCGAGAGATTAGATGTAACTCCGATTCTCTCCAGTCCTAGCCCATCTTTTCTGATGCTTTAATGGCATATTATTTGCGTCTGTATTTAGCATGTGAGTCATTTCATTCTCTCTCGTATTGATGGTTTACATGTTGATTGTGTGGAGACGGCTCACACAGGGGCCTCACGGGGACCCCACGGCCTAGGGTAGGAGGCACTTGGTAAATCCTTGGAGCATAAGGAAATCTACTTGATACCTTTAAGGTAATATTAGACCAATGCATTTTAAAAGAGACTTCAAATAATTTAGCATCATAATTCTGTTCATCATCTTCGTAGCTCTGGTCATAGTATCTGTGCTTATCCTCACTTATCAGAGTGAGAAATTGAAGAAAGTGAGGGTAGCCGACTTCACGGGCAGGATTAGGAATAAGAAAGGGGCATCTTCTCATTCAGTCCGCGTCTGTACACACGAGACGAGAACACAGAGACCCTGTTTTTCATTTCACAGAAGAGTAGAAGACAACATCTGGGGGGAAGAACTCATGACTTTTAAAGTCAGTTGAGTCCTAAAGCATATTGTTTTCAGTAAAATTATTTAATGTGGAAGGAATCTTGTCAAGCCTATAATCACATGCCACTTGTAACATGTAGCATGCAAGGGCACTTTCTTTTCTGAAACATAGTCTTGAGAAAGATAATTTTAGAAGTTGGCTGCGCAGTTCCTGACCCTAACCCTGCTATGTCTCCCAGTGCTGCTACCCAGGGGACTCCATTGATTTATACAAACGAAAACACTACCATCAAGATTTTAAAACATGTATATTACTATCCACATTTGCACAAAGAAAATCCCACCAGGCAGCCTGAGTTGGCTGACACTTTTCTAGTCTTTCGGTGCTTGTGTTTGTTATTTTAGGCACGCTGATGATGAAAGGGCTTTTTCGTCTTCCCGTCTTACTTTTCACATTTCAGGAATCAATGTGTCTGACACAGACGTGGTCTAGATGGATTAAAGATTTAGATTTACATTTATGAATATGAGGAAGCCTTGGAACTTAACCTACACAGATGGCTGTAGTCACACCATTGGACCAATTGTGCCTTTGAAGTTCTTTGCGAGTGCTGACGACTTTGGCTTATTCATTGTATGTTGAATAGCACGGCTTCCTAGATTGTTAAAATAGTATTGATCTCAGTGTGCTCATTTTCAACTGCTCTTTTCCATAGTTGATCTTTGGCGGGCTTCTTTGGCATGATTAAAAGCTGACTTATTTATGGAGTGCTACTAATTGACGGATGTCAAACTCTATTACTGTGGCGGTGGGGTGAGGCAGGCTTCCCAACCTTTAGAATCCCAGCGGGGAGATTTCCAAGACCGAGTGTGTGATTTTCCCATGGACGCTCTCCCAGCCACTCTCAGGCACATCCTGCCTTCTCCTGCTCACTCTTTACCATAACTAGAACTCGGGAAGCCACAGAAGCCCCTCTGTAATCCACAGAAGCCCCTCTGTAGTCCTCACTCTCTAGGCCAAACTATCGAGAACAGCAGGGCATCAGATGACAGGAGAGGAGCCCTCAGACCTGGATTTAGCCTGAGGGATGTCGATGAGAACTATTTTCTGGATTGGACAAAGCAAGGTACTCTCTCTACTCTGTACCTGCAGTTGCTTCCCTGGATTTAGCTTTTATTTTTAGCACATTGTTATTGTCTATTTCTTTGATACTCAGGAAGGCTTGTCCAAGAGTGGCTTTGTCACTGTGATTTCTTATAAAGGATGAGGGACTCAGGAGTCTGGCGAGGGTCTTTTTGTTCCCAGTACCTCACTGGCAGCCTTTGGATGCTGGCAGCATATCTGTCAGGTTACCACTGGCGGCAGCCACCCACCTGTTGGAGAAGCACCCGTGAGGACTAGCGCTTGCAGACAAGGCCACGTTGCATCCTAGAAGAAGTAAAGGCTTGCGTTTCTTTCTCTCGTTTGAGCTTTGGTTTTGAAGTCAGAAAAATCCTGGCTTTACCATGTACCAGTCGGAGAGGTTTCTTAACACTTTTGAGCCTCATTTTCCCCATCTGTAAAATGGGGATGTTAATGCAGACATCCATGGCGTCGCTGTGGGGATGGGAGGAGCTCACAGGCAGAGCCGCTCGCTCAGCGGGAGGCGTGTGGTGGGCGTGTGGGTGATGACACTTCCCTTCCTCCTAACAGGGTATGTTAGCTGGACACACCCACCTGTCCTTTGCATACTTGTGGCTCACCTCCATGATGCTAATTCCCGTCCCACCCTGATCTCTAGGGAGTCTTGCCAGTGGTTCTGCCTTCCTGTCTCTTTCCTTTTCCATCACCAGCTGGAGATGACTACCTACTCAGGGCACATGATGTTTGGAACTGCTAAGGAGACAATGTACTTCCCAGAGCCAAGGAGCCGAGTGTTAATGAGTTCTTTTTTTTTTTTCTTTCTTTTTTTTTTTTGTGCGGTACATGGGCCTCTCACTGTTGTGGCCTCTCCCGTTGAGGAGCACAGGCTCAGCGGCCATGGCTCACGGGCCCAGCCGCTCCACGGCACGTGGGATCCTCCCGGACCGGGGCACAAATTCATGTCTCCTGCATGGGCAGGCGGACTCTCAACCACTGCGCCACCAGGGAAGCCCAATGAGTTCTTTCCTAGGAAAAGAGGAGGCGCTGGGTTGTCCTGTGGCTCTTAACCTGCAGTTTGGCATCGCCAGGACCAGGCACTGAGGGGCCGGATGAATGGGGCCTCTGTGTGTAGATGAAAACACTGAGCATTTCTCTTCAAGTTGCTGGAGAGAGAAGAAAAAATTAGATTATTAATGATCATGGGGGTAGTATGAGCCGACAGTCTATTTAGTTTCACCGTTAAAACAATTGTGGTTTTGAAGGATGTGGGCTTTTCGTCTTTTTATTTATTTGGCAAAGACTATTCACGACGGATATCAATAAAGACCAGGTCGGTGATTCAGCCTCCAAAGCTGCCCCCTGCATGCTAAAAGGCAGAAAAGGACATTTAAGCGGTTGAGAATGAGAAGAGAGCCTGGAAGCCAAATTACAAACTCGTTTCAAACTCCTGGCCCGCAGGCTCCGGAGGGCAACATTATTTGTTGTCAAGGTTGGAAACAACTCAGATTCGGGTCCAAGTGATTATTCGATCTTGGCATTGCTGCCGTTCTGCCAACTGCAATTCCATTTCGACACAGATTAATTCGCCAGGCAGGGACGGAGGTGGCTTTGAGGAGAGGCATTGCCGCGGGGCCCCGGCTGGCCCACTTGCAGGAAAGCGGTGAGAGTGTGTGGACACGGATGGCCTCCCAAGTTCTCCAGGGACGCACCTCACACTTGTACTGACTTAGTGTCAGTGCCGCAGAGAAAACCTTCAAACTTAACGGGAGGGGGGAACAAACACGTGACAGCCGCGCTCTAGCACCAGGCGGCCGACGCGGTGGAGCAGGGGGACTAGTTAGTGGTCGCAGACCTCAGCAGCTTATCAGTCTTTTCTTTGTCGTCGTATAAACACCCTGGGCCTTTTTAAATTCCTGAGTGTGAAAAGGGAACCATATAGTATTTTTTATTTTTTGCTATGACTTGAATTATAAAGACAAATGAGATGAAATCACAAACTCGGGAAAGACGACTCTGCGTGAATAAGTTGAAGGTAGCGTTATTAACATCCACTTAACAGGGAGGCTCAGTCCTCTCCAGAGTATTTTCCTTGCCTTCGCTTCCCGGGTGTTTTGCTCGTACCTCTTCCCCATCTGCGTTCATCTCCGTGGACCCAGGGGCGGCTCGGTGGGTTCCTGCAAGGCCGGGCGCGGGGGCGCGGGGCGCGGGGCGCGGAGCGCGGAGCCGGGGGGCAGGTCCCGCGGGCCGTGCGCGCCCCCGGGTCGGGGCGCGGGGGCGTCCGCGGGGGCGCGCGTCCCAGGGAGCTGGGCTCTCCAACTTCCCGGGGATTTGCTGTTTCGTAACATTTCAGTCCCTACGACGATTAAAAAAAAAAAAAAGTGCCGGCGCCGTGCGCGGTCCCCTGACCCCACCTGAGCTGCGGCTTCCGTGCGGACGCAGCGCCCAGGCCCCAGCGGGCAGCGGGCACCCTGCTTCGCTGCGAGGTTTGCTTTTTGGGGTCTTTTCCGAGCATGTGACTCTGCTTTGCTTTTACACACACTTCTGCATGGCTCTCAGCATTTGTTTTAAACCTTGATTATCTGTGTGTGTGTGTGTGTGTTTTAACAAATAGTTTGCATTTTACCCATTAAGATAGAAAGGGGAAAATACCGTCCTGCTTTTTGGGGCAGGACTTTGGATGAACTGTATTTTATCGCCTAAATGATTTAAAATTTCATAATATAAAACATGGAAATTCACAAGGGCGACTCCTATTTTTATTTTATTTTATTTTTTGTATTTTAGATTCCTTTCCATTTCAAGGAGAGAAGCCAAGATATTATTACCCAGTGAAAAAATGATGTAGTTTCATCATAACCTTCTTTTCCTATACTTCCAGGTAAGTGAGTCTGTTAATCATGTATTACTTAAGAAATGAATCTCTGTATGATCTGAGTTTATTCAATATTGTGGCTGTGTTTGAAATGTGCTAAAGTTCATTTTACTTTCCATTAATAACAAATTACTATTTTAAGATATGAGTACTTTTTCAACGTAATACAATTACTTGGCTGCTTTGGAAAAGCCTTTTCTTCACTTATAAAGCCTGTACTCGACATTTAACTTTGCCAGCTTCCTCAGAATTTGTCTCTTCTCGGAGTGGCAAATGCCTGAAACCAGTAATGTGAACAGTTAGAAGAACTGCATGATTCTTTTGAAAAAAAGTTCACTTAAATAGGAACATTTGTTCTTTTGGAAGTTGTGACAAAATGTTAAGCTTTCTCAAATATTTAACTCATAATCAAAAGGTCATCGTAGTTTTCACCATGCTACAAAATAATTATTTAAATAAGATGTTTAGGAAATTGAAGGATGACCTGCCTTTCTAACTTATAACATCTTAGGGGAATACTTTCTAGAATTCTTGGAGAATAATAGTACCCTGATGGATTGTACGGTTGGTTTCAGACTGGGGACGCATGTAAATCTCGGGAACGTTGTTTTAGTTCAGCTGTTGTAACCAGTCATTTTGAATTTCTCGGCAATAAGTTATTTTATTACATCTGGCAATACTAAACTTTGAAAAAAACAAGCACCTCAGGGACATCATTAGTTGAAATGGAACAGCATGAGATGGGAAGTCGTATATGGGGTTCTTACCTTCAGCAGAGCAAAAACCCTTTTTTAGGTTTCTCTGGACATGATTCTGGAGCCATAAAAATGAAAATAGGTAAGCTGTGCTCAGCCTTTGCATATCTTCAAGAAAACCCCTTCACCCTTCTCCATTTAACTTCTGTAGAGGTTTTGTTCACGATTTTGTGTTTTCTGTTTTTACTTTTGTTACACTGATTAAGATAAAAGAGTGAACATCAAAACACAGGATGTGATTTTGGGTTCATGAACCACTTTGTACTCAAACAGTAGAGAATGAGGAGTTAAAGGCACTGTATCTGAGTCACCAGAAATGAAAAATAAAACCAACCTTGGCCAAAGTTAATAATCAAACAAAAATAACTAAAGAATAATTCTTCACAAGTTCTTTTCTGAGTGGAAAGTCGAGAGGCTAAGAGGCCTAAGTGACTCAAGGCCGGCTTAAGGGTCATAATGGAATTTTTCTAATCTGAGGTCTTGCGAGGTTTAATGTTTTTGAGAACTACTTGGATGACGTAGAAGAGAGCTGTTCACTAGAACTCCATGATATTAAAGCCTTGAGGCAATAGTAGAAAAGAGCCAAAGTCAACTGTACAAAATAGAGAAGTAATCAGAAGCCGATTAAGATGTTTGTTTATCCTTCAGGACGCAGCGATGAGGGCGGCGGCCTGGGGGCTGTGCACACCGCTGCAGAGACTGGCTATTGCCAGGGAGTCAGGCTCCAGCGGGGCAGTACGAGCTTGGGAAAGCCTTCGGTTTTCCAGGAACTCCTTCTTACAGACTGAGTCCTTTATAAACGCAGGGACTTGAACGTCCCTCGGTAGCGGAGCTTCACCAGACCTGCAGGGAACAGCGGTGTCAACTGGGGAAAGGGTGTCTGGGGTGTTGGTCGGCAGGTATGCCACCCCCGTGCACGGTGCTCACGGAGTCCCAGCCAGGACAGGTGACTGATTCAGATGCTCACCAGCACGAGGCCTTGAAAGGCTTTGCCGGGGCATCTCCCGGTGTCCCCGCGTCCTCCCTGGAGCCTGTGCTGTCGCCAGTCCTTCTCAGTGAAGCGCTGCCCTCCGTGTTTGTGCCCCACTCCGTGCCCCGTGTCTCCACGCTCTCCTTCCCACCAGCGGCTCTTCCTTCCTTGCCACCCCCCAGGGGACGTTTACTGGTCCTTCAGCAGCAACCCGCCTGTGGGGCTTCCGGCACTCAGAAGCAGGGCCTGGCACCTGGAGGCACCAAAGGAAGCAATGAATGAGTGAGCAGGTGCGTGGGAAAGGGAATAAGCGGGGTCCCGGCCCTGCAGGAGCCACTGGCCCCTGGCCCTCACACCCTCCCGGACTGGCGCCCGTCACTGCCCTGTCATCCCTGTTCCACGACGGCCTCCCGGGCGCCCCGCCCCCACCCCCCGCAGCAGGCCGCAGACCCGTCTCTTCTCACCTCTGTGATCCGCTTAGTTCCTCACCTGGTGTCTGAGCTCTGTCTGTGGACGGATAACCCCGTCGTTCTCTGCAGCTCTACAAGCCCATGACATGAGTCTCCCAGCTCACGTAAAAGGGTGGCTGATTCCGTTTTATGTTGGAACGAAGCGGGTATGATAAGTAAATACTAATATAAAGTTATAATGGAGACACTTGGCACGTTGCGCATTTTTGCAAAACTAGAGAATTCAGTAGAGCAGTGTGTGTTTTATAAAGTAGCCTTCTTTGGGCCCTGTTTTAGACTCTCAGAATCTTTCTATTTAATGGAATGAGACGTAAAGTCTGTAGGCTTTTCATGAGTGTCAGCGTTTGCTGCTGCAATTTTCATTTAGCCTCCTGAGCACAGTTTGCTCTCCGCAGATGAGGCTTCTCCAGGCCACCCCAGGAGGGTCACGCTGGCACCATCCTGGGTGTCCACTGGTGCACGCCTGCCAGTGGCCGCCATGTCTCCCTGTTGATCGACACTTCCTCAGGCCTGGCTTTTGTCTTTTCTGCCCTGTTCCGGGCTCTGCTCGTTGAGACGCCTCTTCCCTCCCGTTGGTTTCTTGCTTCAGCCTCTTAACGCCTGCGTCTTGTCCTGGCGGCACCCCCCCTCCTCTGTCTTCTGCCGTCCGGACTGCGTTCCTTCTCTGGACTCAGGACTCAGCCCTGGAAAGCCTTTTCCTGAGCCTTTGCCTGGCCCGAGGCTGGGCCTCTGTGCCCCCCGCCACCTTCCACCTTATTTCTCCATTGCCTGCAGTGGTTTACCTGCTAGATGTCTGTCCTTGGGCTGCCACTGTCCTCAGAGGGAGCACCGTCTCTACATTCGCAGCCTCTAGCGTGTTTGTTCATATTCACAAACAAATGTTGGGGTGAATTTCCGGTTGTGAGTTTCTGTCTCAGCGTTGTTGCTCCTCTCACTGTGGTTTGATAAGTTTAGGACCTAGGAAGTCAGATTATGGAGATGCGTGTGACCCGACACGTGTCTCTCCAGCCTCCAACACTCTGACCCCTGCCCTCGAAACTCTCTCTCCCTTGGCTTATGTACGGTGACAATGAACTCTCCCTGGTTTTCTCCCTCTTTCTGTGGCTGATCCCCGTGGCCCCCTTTCCCGTCTCTTGTTCCCGGCGTTCCATCCTCCCTGCCCTCTCATTCTGTATTATCCACGCAGTTTCCTCTGCGCTAAATGGTGAACTTCTGCCGACTTCACATTTGTTTCCCCAGGTCACACTGCCGTCTGGCACCACGGGCTCTCGGCCATCTCTGCCACGTGTCCCGCCAGCACCCTGCACTCGTTACGTCCTCTCGGGCTCCCCCTCCGTCACCAGCCAGAGCCCCACAAGGCCTCCTGACTCCCTTACTGTCGCTCAGGGTGCTCATGCAGTCCGTCGCCGAGTGCCTGCATCCCACCTACCCCGCTTCCTCGTGTGTCAGTCTGCACTTGGACTCCCCAGGCTGTCCTTACCTCACCTCCTCACCTTCACCCCCACCTGCCCCCCGTGGCCACAGCGGCCCTTCTGAGGTACGTCATCTTGGCCCACGTTGCTACTGTCCAGAATCCCCCAGTGGCCTCCTAGCACCTCCAGGTGGCCTGCGCTCTGGTGCACCAACCCTGAGGGCTCTCTGGCTTGACCTGGGGCCTTTGCTGGGTCCTCTCCCCGGGACGCCCTTCCGGGCTCATTGGCCGGGCCGCTTCCTACTCGTCCTCCATGACTCGGCTCAGGCCTCTCCCCCTGGGCTGACGTGCGGGTTAACCTCCCGATGTTTGGCACTTACTAAATGGTGTTATTCCATTTGATTTTCTTGCCTTTCTTTCCTGTTAACTAACCTGAGATGTCTGGAGGGTCCTGAGCCCCATCGGGACCACTGGACACCTCTGGTGCCTGGCATAGAGCACATGCTCGGCGGCACGAGCGGCTGGGTTAGGGGGTGAGTGTGAACCGGCCGGGAGCGGGCCCGCCTGCTCTTCTGACAAGGCCGGTGGATGCGTGGATGCGTGGATGCAGAGGACCCAAGCTGTCGAGGGATTCAAACCAGCGTCTTTCTTCTCCCCTCTTCTCCTGCTCTGTGCCTTCCCCTCTAGGAAAGGCTCTCGTTCTTCCTGAGTAAAATCATGGGAGAAACTTAAGACAAAGGACGATATGAATGAAAGAAGATAATTCACTTAAAGGGTCAAAAGTGCATCAGAAAAATGACTTCTTGTTTACCCTACCCACTGCCCTCTCACTCCTGTTTCCAGGTGTTTTACTTTGGTTTGGGGAACATAAGTACCTGGCCACCAGCCTGGCGACTTGCAGGCTGCATGTCTCCCTAAGATGTCTTTGTCCTAACGTGTGTTTCTTCCCGTTAGAAGCAGACTAAAGGTGTATCTAGGCATCCCCTTTCTTCTGAATTTCTTCTTCTTCAACTCAGGGCACAGGTGGCTCTCACCCTGGCCCTTCTGGTTGTTTGGCCGATTGGCGTTGAGGTCTACATTTCCCTGTTTCTCGAGGCGAGGCAGTTGGCTTCACAAAGACCCTGGAACTGGGATTGGAGCCTCAGCTCCGTCCCTTATTAATCCCGTGAGCTGGACAGGTTACGGAACCCCTCTGCCTTTCTCCTCTTCTGGAAAATGAAACGAATGGTACCTTTTGGAGTTGTTGTGAGGATTGAGAAGTTCCTGGCACATAGTAGGGGTGCAAGAAATTATCAGTATTCACGAACAGGATGTAAATGTTTACATTATTCTAAAATGGAAAAAAAGTGTCTCTGGTCCCTGCTTCCTCCCTTTTCCTTTCCCAGCTTCCATAATTGAAAGAATTCACTTGTTTGTTGGTTAATTAATTAATTAAGCAAACGTTGGCTTGGGTGTCAGCCATGAGTCCTCCCCTGCTAGACGCTGGAGATTTGGTGGGATGGACGGTCCTTGCCCTCCAGGAGCCCATGGCGGGGTCCTTGAGCCACTGCGCTGAGTCACCTGGGATGCTGGGGACCCACCTAGAGTCCCAGGCTTCACTTGGAATCGGAATCTTTGGGGAGTTCGGGTGTTCTGGCTCTGCCCGCAGGAGCCTCAGAGTAACGCCGACTTCACCGCCTCGTGGAGAACCTCTCAACCAGGGCCCCCGAAGGAGGCGTGGCCTTTGCTCCAGGCTGGCCGTCTCCAGTTTGTTCAGTGTCTCTGCGCCTCACTCCAGAGCCTCCAACAGGCTGATGACCGGAGAGCCTCTTTCGACGAGCTCTGCTGTCATCACACTTGGGTTATGGTGAACGTCCTGCCACCAAGACCACACACTTCTGATATGCACATTCTTTAGCTGTGGTGCATGTGTCATGTTTAGTTACTTAAGCAGTTGTTTTCTTGTGTTCAAATGTGGTTCAGCACTTTACTGTTTGAAAATACGTTATCTGGAAATAATTTCATATTATCGAAAAGTTGTAAACATAAGAATAGAACCATGAACATTGAGGTACATGACTCTTTTGGAATGATGGTTTTCTCAGGGTATATGCCCAGTAGTGGGATTGCTGGGTCGTATGGTAGTTCTATTTTTAGTTTTTTAAGGAACCTCCATACTGTTCTCCATAGTGGCTGTATCAATTTACATTCCCACCAACAGTGCAAGAGGGTTCCCTTTTATCCACACCCTCTCCAGCATTTATTATTTGTAGATTTTTTTTTTTTTTTTGCAGTACACGGGCCTCTCACTGTTGTGGCCTCTCCCGTTGCGGAGCACAGGCTCCGGACGCGCAGGCTCAGCGGCCATGGCTCATGGGCCCAGCCGCTCTGCGGCATGTGGGATCCTCCCGGACCGGGGCACGAACCCGTGTCCCCTGCATCGGCAGGCGGACTCTCAACCACTGCGCCACCAGAGAAGCCCCTATTTGTAGATTTTTTGACGATGGTCATTCTGACTGGTGTGAGGTGATACCTCATTGTAGTTTTGATTTCTCTAATGGTTAGTGATGTTGAGCATCCTTTCATGTAGTGTCCGTTGACAGATGAATGGATAAAGAAGATGTGGCACATGTATACAATGGACTATTACTCAGCCATAAAAAGAAATGAAATTGAGTTATTTGTAGTGAGGTGGATGGACCGAGAGTCTGTCATACAGAGTGAAGTAAGTCGGAAAGAGAAAAACAAATACCATATGCTAACACATATATATGGAATCTAAAGACACAGACGTAGAGAATGGACTTGAAGACATGGGGAGGGGGAAGGGTAAGCTGGGACGAAGTGAGAGAGTGGCATGGACATATATACACTACGAAATGTAAAATAGCTAGCTAGTGGGAAGCAGCCGCATAGCACAGGGAGATCAGCTCGGTGCTTTGTGACCACCTAGAGGGGTGGGATAGGGAGGGTGGGAGGGAGATGCAAGAGGGAGGGGATATGGGGATGTATGTATATGTATAGCTGATTCACTTTGTTATAAAGCAGAAATTAACACACCATTGTAAAGAAATTATACCCCAATAAAGATGTTAAAAAAAAAAACAGAACCAAAAGTACATAAGGCCTTTACCCAGATCCACCTATTGTTAATATTTTGCACTGTTTTTCATTTGTGTGTTCTCTTCCCCTCTTTCTCCTTCTCTCTATCTATAGAGTATATATATACACATGAAGATTATTGTACATTAGGTTTTTTTCTGAACCATTTAAGTTCATACATCGTAGCCCTTATTCCTAAATAGGTCAGTGTGTATTTCCCAAGAATAAGCAAGTTTTCTAATGTAACAATGGTGCAGGCATCATTCAGTCAGTTTAACATTTATTTCAGTTTATCTTCTTAGATAACGGACTGTACTCTGACTCTGTAAGTTCACTTATAATGTCCTTTATAGCATTTCCCTCTAGTACTAGGACCAGGCATTCCATTTAGCTGTTATGTCTGTATCTTCCTTAAATCTGAAATGTTTTCATAGTCTTTCTTTTGTGAAATGATGTTTTTGAAGAAGACAATCATTTTTCTTTTAAAGAATATTCATTTGGGGTTAGATGAGTGATCTCGTGGTTGGATTCACGCTGTGCATTCCTAGCAGCGATTCTGCTTAGGGATGTGTTCTCATCAGGTCCCCATCTGCCCCTCACTGGTGATGCTAATTTTGATGACCCAAGCAAGGTGATGATTCATTTCTTCACTGTATGGTGGCTGTTTTTCTCCTTGTAACTAATGAGAAATACCTTACTTTTATTTTATTTTATTTATTTATTTTTTTTTGCGGTACGCGGGCCTCTCACTGTTGTGGCCTCTCCCGTTGAGGAGCACAGGCTCTGGACGCGCAGGCTCAGCGGCCATGGCTCATGGGTCTAGCCGCTCCGCGGCATGTGGGATCTTCCCGGACCGGGGCACGAACCCGCGTCCCCTGCATCGGCAGGCGGACTCTCAACCAGTGCGCCACCAGGGAAGCCGGAAATACCTTACTTTTATCCCTTTTGTTTTGATACCTATTTGTCAACTCTTTGCCCGTAATGAAGTTAGCAGTCTTAAAGCCTACTTTGTACAATTCAGATGCTTGGCTTATGCCGAGCATCTCCCGCCTGATCTTAATTTTATGGCAGTAGTTGGATGGATTGGAGATTGATGAATAGGAGGCCTGAAAAGGAACTGAAGTAACCGTCACTGATTTTTTACAGATGCTCTTATGGTGAATTATTTCCAAGAGCTCACACTCCTAAATTCATGATAAAAAATTGCAGTGACAATGTGGAAATCGTCTTTAGCTCGTAGGCTGTGTTTACTGTACATATTCAGTCATTCTAGCCTTCTGTGTTTGAACCCCAGAAACAAAGGTGGCAGTGGCCATACAACGTGGGCAGCTGGTGGTCCTGGTGGTCCTGGCCATCCCACGGGGGCCACAGCAGCGATGCCGTCACCGTGACGCTTGAGGAGGCCGCCCAGGAGTGGACCTCTTTTTCCAAAGGTCTGCCCTTTGCAAAAGAAACTTTCCTGTTCCCTGCCCTGTTTTGGAGATTGACTGAGATGTTTAGGTCAGAGGTTTAACAGTGTCGTTAGTGCCCCATTCATTTTCCCAACACCCCTTGGCTAAGAAAATGGCTAACTTTTTTTTTCCCCCCACTAAGTAGTAACGGTCATTAGCTTGTGAGTGTTTATGTCCTAACAACTTAGTAGCTGTTTGAAAAATAATACAATAAATTGAAAGAAAAATACTTGCTTTATCTCATTCTTAACCGCAGTTACTTAATAATGGGATGTGTCTCTCTCTAGGGTGCTGCACAGCTCCCCAAACCTTGGGGTCAGATTTGACGCTTCATTTTATGTAGCCGTTGCTTTTCATCACAGGAACTGCTCAAAATGTAGTTTCACAAAGATGTGATACCTTCACAAGGAATGTAGCTGAGTCTAACGTTGAAAGTGTGAATTACCTGGAGCCAGCAGTTTGCATCATGTCCAACAGATGTCTAGTATCCAGTGCTTTGCTTGAAAGTTTAAAATATTCTGAAGCACAGCTCTGAGCTCCCTTTGGTGCCCCAGGATGCCTCGGGACACAGTTGCGGACCATCAAGTTAGGTGTCAGAATCTTTCTGGGGATGCTTTATAATCCTTCTGTAGCCTTTAGCCGCCCAAATATGTGCCTCCAGGACACTTTAGGGGTTGAATAACTGTAAGCAGCAAGATTATAACTTCACAGCACACGGCCAGGAGACAGAGATGACATTTCAACCTAATTGGCAAAAGGTGAAAATTCCTTCTTTTTTTTATGGTATGGCTCAGGAAGGAGGCCTGATCTCTGCCTTTTGGTCAGTACTGCTTTATACCCTGCTTACCATGGATAAGCAGATAGCTGTTTAACTACATTGTTTATTTGATGAGATTTTCTTACTTAACCTTTTTGGTTTGGTCCACATGTTATTCTCCCCACAAGCTGCTTATTTTCTATGGATTAATGATTAGCTTGTCTTCAGGCTTTGGAAGAATGCTGAAAATCATCTCAAAACCAAAGTTGTCATAAGGTTTATATCTTTTTTGTTTTGTTTTGTTTGTTTTTTTTGCGGTACGCGGGCCTCTCACTGTTGTGGCCTCTCCCGTTGCGGAGCACAGGCTCTGGACGCGCAGGCTCAGCGGCCACAGCTCACAGGCCCAGCCGCTCCACGGCATGTGGGATCTTCCCGGACCGGGGCACGAACTCGTGTCTCCTGCATTGGCAGGCGGACTCTCAACCACTGCGCCACCAGGGAAGCCCAAGGTTTATATCTTTGGTAACAAGATGCAGATTAACTAGCTCCTAGTAGAAATTAGATCTAGTTGACATAATAATTGCAATTTTATATATTTGAGCTTCAACTGTGAGAAGGCTTTTGTGAGAGGAAGGCGGATATTTTGAAAATCAGGGTAGCTTTAGAACAGTGACGAGGGGCACCTGCTCTACCCAGTGTGAGGACTTCAGAGTAGAGGGGCGTGGCAGGCGGCCTCCCCATCAAAGGCCGAGACTGTCCTTAAAGAGAGGAATGGCCCGGTGTCCAGAAGGAGCCCCCAGCTACGTGTAGCGATCTCGGCCCTGTGCCAGCTCTGTGCTCACAATCTCCGTGGCCCGAGCGAGGCTTGTCCGGGGACCTGCAGGGGGTTCGGGGTTCCTGGGCCCACTCAGCTGTTGTGTCAGCCAGAATCTGCCCCCTCCAACATTTCCAGACACCCTCCACTACCGTGCTTGGGTCAAACTCGAACCCAGTCCTTGTTTAACAGATGAGGAAACTGAGACTCAGAGCAGGAAAGGGGTCATCTGAGGTCACAGGTATGAGTACAGCCAGGATCTGGTCCCCTGTCCGCCTGCCTGGAGTCCATGCCAGGGACATAGCAGCCCCAGTCATTTCCTTCAGCTCTGATAATCCAAGATTTTTGTGATCAGAGATGGGAGGTTTTTTTTCTTTTATTGAACTACGGTTTTTATCTACAGTGTTGTGCTAGTTTCAGATGAACAGCAAAGTGATTTTGGTTTTTTTTTCAGATTATATTTCATTATAGGTTATGACAAGATAGTGAATATAGTACCCTGTGCTATACAGTAAGTCCTTGTTGATTATTTTATACATAGTAGTGTGTATATGTTAATCCCAACCTCCTAATTTGTCCCCGTCTCCTTTCCCCTTTGATAACTGTAAGTTAGTTTTCTATGTCTGTGAGTCTGTTTCTGTTTTGTAAATAAGTTCATTTGTATTGTTTTTTAGATTCCACATATAAGTGATATCATATGGTATTTGTCTTTCTCAGTCTGACTTACTTCACTTAGTAGGATAATCTCTAGGTCCCTCCATGCTGCTACAAATGGCATTATTTCATTCTTTTTTATGGCTGAGTAGTATTCCATTGTGGATATGTACCACATCTTCTTTATCCATTCATCAGTCAATGGACATTTAGTTTGCTTCCATGTCTTAGTGCTGGTGTGAACATTGGGATGCACGTGAGATAAGAGTTTAATAGTGAAGAAACCTTAGAAGAAAATGGAAATGACAAAAACCAGTTAACTTGCTAAATATTTAGATTCCTGGATCTAGAATAAAAGCTTCAGGAGGGCGGAGATTTTTGTCTCGTTCACTGATGCATTTCCACCTCCTAGGATACTGCCTGGCAAAGAGGAGACACTACGGAGATGTGCGGATTGGGAGCAAGGGCACGCTCTAACTTATAGGTAAAGTTTGTGGGTAATACTATACTTAGGTAGTCAGTATTCTGGTAGGATATAAGTTACTGGGTTCTTTTAAGTTTGCTTAGATGAACTTTATTTCATGTTACTCACAATCAAATAATAATCTGCAGAAATAATAATGTCTGTGCTGAGTTCTCACTGGCTAGAATGTGATATTGAAGGTAGTATTATGACATTAGTATTTTTGTCATCACCAACTGAATACCCTGCCTATGACTTTATTCTGTTGCGTATTTGCAGTGCTGGCCACAAAGGAAGTGCAAGTGTGATCCGATCATAGCCAGTGTCTGTTGCTTACATTGAGTTTAAAATTCTGACCCCCCAAGAGGGGAAACAGAGGAAAGCTGTTCCCCTATGTGACCTGAGGTTAGAAGGTACCTCCCTTTTAAGGATCCCTCTCTCTTGTGATGCAGGGGTGTTTGTGCCCTTGGCCCTAGCTCCTAGAATAACAGCTTACAGGGCTTGTACAGCATCATCTTTTTGGAAGGAGGTCCATACAAGTTTGCAGTATCATTGAGAACGTGGATATATCTGGCAACTTTATTCCAAGAAATTCGGTGCTGTGTGCAGAGGCTCACTTTCATTCACTGCTTGGGAGTCATTATTACCTATGTGTGTTTCTACTGGGACCAATTTAGAAGAGTGTTGGGCTGTGTAGAGCAGCATACCAGGCGGGGAGACATGGGAAAAGAGGTCCTCGTCACCGGATTCTCGACTAATCTCTGAGTGGCGTCATCATTGCCCCTCCTTGCGTTCCAGCCTTTTCACTGTACTGTTCTTTCAGGAAACCTCTAGAGACGATTAACAGAGGACAGTTTGTCAGACCCAAAGTGTTTCCCAGAGATGACTAGAGCTACCAGATGTTTTTCGAAGGGAGAGTTTTCTGATCAGATAAGTTTGGAAAATACCATATAGCGTATTCCTCTCTTGTAGTGTACGACAAGCCTGGGCCTGTTAAAGGTTCTGGAAATTCTAAAGGGAAGACTTAAGTTTGGCTTAACCTCGTGGGTCCCAGCTTTCTTCTCCACAGAATCCTTTTCCAGCATGACAATTCTTAACTTTTTAAGAACAGTGTTCCACCCACCAGCCTTGAAGAAACGCTGCCCATGATGGGAAAACCTGATTCCGAGTTTAATAGTCACAGATTCAGCCAGGGTTTCTCAGCCTTTGTCTTAGAGCTTTGAAAAAATACCGATGCCCGAGCTCATCCCAGAGTTTCTGCTCCTGAGTGTCTGGGCTGGTGCCAGTGACGTACATTTTTAAGATGCTCTGCAGGTGGTCTCAGATGTGCTAGAGGCTGAGAGTCACTCTGCTTGGAAGAAGTTTCTATTCTGTTTTTTTTTTTCTCTAAGGCTGTCGTAGTTGTCTCCACTTCACGCTCTTTGATGCTGGGATGTTTCCTTGAGGGAACGGGTTTCGTGTTGAAAAAAATCTGATGTGACGTGTGGCTCAGAGGTCCTCAGCCCCTGGGCCTCTCGCTGTTGTGTGCCGGGGGTTTGGCCCCGGTCTCTTGCAGGTGTGGTCCTGAGGTTGCTGGAGGGTGGAGGGAAGTGGTGAAGAGGAGGGTCCTGCTTCTGAGCCCTCAGGTGCTGCTTAGACCTGGATCTCTGCCCATCAGTCAGCTGGTGACTTGGTGACGTGGAGGTGGGTCTCAGGTCCTCTTGGAGGAATGTCCCGTTAGGTTCTTCTGCTCTTTCCCCTCAGGACCTGACATCCTCTCGAATCTCTGTTCCCCTGCCTCGTACCATGAGAGCCAGGTGGGAGATGGCTCAGTGAGGTGGGTGGGGTTTTGCAGTAGCTCCTCAGGGAATTAACACAGGGAGAGTAAGGTGGGTCCTGCCGCCACAGGCTGTGTCCCCCGGGGACTTTTCCAGGAAAGGGCGCAGGTGAGAACATAGGACACAGAAGCTGTCACTAAACTCAGGTCCAGCTGCTCACTGCTTACAAGCCAATACTGGAGAGACAAGTGTTGGTAGGAAGGAAAGGTTGCTTTATTTTGGAGGCTGGAAACCAGGGGAGAAGACAGACTCATGTCCAAAGGCCGACTCCCCCTGCTGACCAGGGGGCAAGAGCTTTGAAGGGGGAGCTTCAGGGATGTACAGGCGGAGGGAAGGGGCTACGTGTAGAAACAGCACAGTCAGCTCAAAATTGGTCATGCGGTGGTCTGATCAGCGTCGGCTTGATTGTTTTAAGTACAGTTAATCTTCAGTTCCAGGGTCGGTTAGTTCCCATTTCCTTGAGGCCAGTTCTCCGAATTGTGGCAGCTTATGTCATGGCTACAGCCTCGTCATCATTCTTCCACCTGGTGGGAGTTTCAGTATCTACAAGACTGCTCACAGGACATGGCTCAGAATATTATCCATAGCCCTTGAGGAGGAACTAAAGGTCCTTGACTTTGTTTAATGACTAAATTATTATTTTATCCTGTTTGACTGCTTTTCTTTGCTTTTGCATTTTCTGACTTCTCTGATTAAGTTTATTCTTTGGCTAAAGGTTTTCTACAAGACAAAAGGCAGGAATAGGACATGGGTAGGGGTCTGTCCTGGGAAGGCCGCAGAGGGTCCTGCTCGGGTTTAAATCCAACTCAGTGTCCACCAAATCGACCCACACTGCATGGGGTGTGGGACAGGCCCCAGCGGCTAAATCTTGGATCAGAGGCAGGCGAATCAAGCTTGTCTTCACGTGGTCAGCGTGGGGTCACTGGCCTCACCACAGAAATAATGCCAGTTGTCACCAGAGAGTGTAAACTCAGACAGAAAGCAATCCCCCTCCTGTGAATTTATGGACGGAGGAAAGGGCCCTCACTGGTCTGTGGTGCTGGGAAGTGACCCGCCCAGGGGTGGGCCAGGAGGCGAGAAAAGGGGACCACCTTCTGCATGGGGATCCAAGCACTGTATAATCTACTTCACATATACTGTATAATCTCCCCATTTATTCCCCGCCACAGCTATGGACAGTACTTCTTACTCATTCTCTAAGTAAAGATGAGAGACACGGAAGCTCAGAGGTAAAATATCTTGTCCAAGGGTACACAGATGGCTTGAGAGTGACGGGCCTAGAATTCAGACTTAAATCTATTTTGATTCCGAAGTCCATCTGGATGCTCCCCAGCCTGTCCTGCTGTCGGTTGCTGGTCCGCATGTCAAGGTTCCCACCACTCTTGCTTCTGAATATCTTTCTTGTGGTTGAGCTGGATAACAAGCTCTTAAAAACATAAAGAGATGCCTTGTAGTGCTTTATTGCTTATCAGATACTACTGCAGCCATGGGACAGAGCCCTGTTTGTCACCAGTCATTCTGGGACAGACTCTGGAAGAAAAGAACATGGTGGCCCAGGATCCAGCCTTTTTCTCCTCTGAGTATATTTGGATTATGCTTCTTTTGATTTTATAAATAGATGATTGGTTTTCGAAGAAGCAGTCGATAGTGCTCTCTGGCAGTGTGCCCTACATCTAGAATTTGTGGCATTAGCTAGAATTTTACAATGGCATACAAAATTTCCTGGAGGAAATAGAATATCACCATGTGATATAAAGCCAGCATTAGTGGGCTTCCCTGGTGGCGCAGTGGTTGAGAGTCCGCCTGCCGATGCAGGGGACATGGGTTCATGCCCCGGTCTGGGAGGATCCCACATGCCACGGAGCGGCTGGGCCCGTGAGCCATGGCCGCTGAGCCTGCGCGTCCGGAGCCTGTGCTCCGCAACGGGAGAGGCCACAGCAGTGAGAGGCCCGCGTACCGCAAAAAAAAAAAAAAAAAAAAAAGAAAAGAAAAAGAAAAAAGCCAGCATTAGTAAAATAAATATTAATCCAAGGTTAACTGTTAGCCTAAACTTTCTCTTAATTCAGAATCCAAGCTAAACCTTACTGTGTTAAAACAAAAAAAAGAGAAAAAACCTTTATTTCGGCTCAGTTTGAAATTGTAACGTGAAAATCACCATAGACTTGCAAAAGCTCAGTGTGAGTAATGTTAACTGTCTCCATAACTTAATTCCAGAAGCCAAATACCACTGCCCGGGAGGCACATGGCTGAAAGCTTTCAGGCTTAGGGAACACAGATTTCTCAAACGTTAGCTCTGGAGGGTAATCATTTAGTTTGAGTTAACTTAAGTCATAAGAACATAAGCCTTCTACAGATGAAAAAAGTGCAGAGGTGAAGGGTCTTTTGAAAGTTGCAAGGTTGGTGGGTGGCAGACACTGCTTCTTATTTTGTCACCATAGGTAGTGCTGCCTTTAGCTGCAGTATTTTTGAGAAACACTTGAGCCAAGCCTGAGTAGCCAACTGTTAGGCTTGGCCCAGTGTGTGCTTCTTACATGTTGTTTAATGCTAACCGAGTAACGCATACATTCCCCAGAGCTGCGGGCTGCGTGCAGTGACAGATGTCAGTGTCAGCGCTCTCAGACCCAGAGGAAGAGCAGGTGGCCCACAGAATCTGGAAGCCTGGTGCAGGGTGGCAGGAAAGGTGACGGGGGAGTTGAAATAAGCTGAACCTGTACCTGCAAGTGAGCATCATTCCAAACAAGGCCTACAGTCAAAGAAATTGGATTTATAGTGATTGGTAATTTTAGTGAAAATTAAATGTATTTCTCTCTGTTATGCTGTTCTGAATTCTACTTGCTTATCATCATCAGAAAGGACTGAGGTGCTTGGTAGCCCGATACATTCTGGGAAAAGGTCGCTTAGCATGGAATCAAACGACTTCACCTTTGTTTTAACTTTAGAGGCTGGTCAGATACCTTATTTACTCCATGGTTTCGCATTGGGTTCAGTGCAGCTTAGGATTTTTTTTTTTCCAAAGTGTGTGTCCATGTCAGTGTCTGCCCTCCATGGTCTAATCCAGTCCCCAGGGCTCCCAGCTGAGAAATCCTTTGAGGCATCACGCAGCAGTACCTGTTAGAATGGCTGCCTTTCTGCAGAGCGTGTGTACTAGTTGAGACTCCTAACTACCACAAGGGCTAGAAACCCCAGCTCATACCAGCTCAAGCAAAAAAGGACATTTACTGGCTTATATAAATACACAAGGGCAGCTGGCTTCTCGGGTTCCTTGGTCCAGGGACTCAGGTCTCTCGTCTCTGCTCTTCATGTTGGCTTCATTCAGGTAGTGGGAAAGATTTAATTCCAATCTGTAGATTTAATTCCAGCTGAAGAGGGAGGTGCTTCTTTCTTGGTCGTCCCAGCAGATCCCAGGATGGACTCTCGCTGGCCTTGACGGGGGCACATGTCTATCGAAACCAATCCTCGTGTCTCGGGGTTGAATTACTCATTGATGAGGTCTTGGTCATGTGTATTACTCCTGAAGCCGGTGATTTCCTTCACACAGGAGCTGGAGAAAATGATGGTTTAGTAGATGAGCTCAGGCTCATCAAATTAAGCTGTCGGGACTTTGAGGGCATATGGGCATCAGGGTCTTTTTCCTCGACCTGGATGCCGCAGTGTCACCCATGGTCTAAGCAGTCAATGTTGATTTTTTCCCCCATAAGCTTCTTGTGTTGGTTTCTCTGAGCTATCTGTGAAGACTTTAATCATATTCTTCCATTATGCTATTACTTACCAGGACAATGTCTAAAATCCCAGTAAATGAGGACCTACAGTCAGCTGTAGTGCCCAGTAACAGCCTTGGCCTTCTTGCAGGAGGGCAGAGAGATGGGAGCTTTGTGTTTTCAAGACTTGTTTTTCTGTCCAGGACTCATTTGGGTGAGACAGGTACTCAAGCAGGGCCTGGGCGGGTAAGTTATTATCACAAAATTATCTTAAAAAGTTTTTTCTCATTGTATAAGTTTCAGGTATACAGCACGATAGTTCAGCATCTGTATACACTACAGGTGGTCACCACCTTAAGTCTAGGTACCATACATCACCATACAGGTGACCCCTTCACCCACCTTCAAACCCCTTCCCTCACAAAATTATCTTTAAGCTTTTGCATCTGCTTTCTTTTCCTGTTAACTAAGATGAATAACTTTCTAGGTTGTTGGAAAAATCAGGATAAATTTCTGAAGCCTTTGAAATTATGATGAGCTCACCACTCTTTTTTTAAAAGTATAAATCCCTTTTGAACTCTTTTTTTTTTTTTTTTGCGGTATGCGGGCCTCTCACTGTTGTGGCCTTTCCCGTTGCGGAGCACAGGCTCCGGACGCGCAGGCTCAGCGGCCATGGCTCACGGGCCCAGCCGCTCCGTGGCATGTGGGATCTTCCCGGACCGGGGCACGAACCCGTGTCCCCTGCATCGGCAGGCGGACTCTCAACCACTGCGCCACCAGGGAAGCCCTGAACTCTTTATTTAAAAAAAAAGGTATTGAAGTATACTTGATGTACAGTATTATATAAATTACAGGTGTACTCAGCACTCTTAAATATCTACAATAGCAGCTTTCTGTCTTCATGTTAAGAGATCAGTTTCAGCACACCAGAATAATAACTCAATTTTATTCTCTCCTTTATGGGCCTTGGGTTCCTAGAAAGTGAAATCATGAGTATAAGTATACTGTTGATACCCAGTAGCTGCTGTATTTTTATATTCATTTTAGGAGTTAAAGAAGCAACCGACTTCAATAAAAATCTTTTCTCTTTATAGAACAAGTGACAGGTTTTAAAGGTAAAAAAGAAAGAAAAAAAAGAAAAGAATTTATATGTCACAGTTGATATCTTGCAGAATTCTGCCCCAAATTAATAAAAACTTTTAACCTTGGGACTTTAAAAGGGGTGTTATCCGACCTTTTATCCTTAATAGCAAACTGGGAGAGAGAGAGTATCAATTCCATATTCCATAATTGAGATAAAATTATGAGCCAGGCCTAAATATGCGATTTATCTCTGTCATTACTAGCCCCCCCCCCGAAATATATTTCCCCTAGTTGTGGTTCACGGAGCATCTTGGATTTGCAGCTCAATATCCTTAATTGGTTTTGGAAAACCCTGGGTGAGTATTTCTGCAACTGTTGCTTCTTTCTCCTCTTTTCTCCTTTTGGGATTCAAGTTACAGGCATGTTAGTTCTTTGATCCATGTCTCAGGTGCCACTTCAGCTCTTTTCTGTATTTTCATTCTTTAGGTCTCTGTGCTTTTTAAGTGGATATTTTCTCCTTACATCTCTTTTACTTTAGGAAATCCCTCTTTGGCTTTGTCTACTCTGCTCTTGAACCCATCTATTGCATTTTTAATTTCAATTATTATATTTCTATCTAATTCTTTTACATAGATTCCAGGTATCTGATAAAATTCATCATCTTTAATCTATGTTTTCTAGCACACAGCAATTATAATTATATCAAAATTCCTTTTTGATAATGATAGTATATCCCCTAGATAGTACACCTAGAGTGTATATATTATTCATCCTTTCTCTTTAGTTTTTGGTCACTTGTTCTTGTCTCTTGTTGTGCTTTGTAATTTTTCATTAAGGACCTGACATGGTATATGAAAATCGTAAGGTCTCTGGATGCTGTTACCTTCCTCCAGAGAAGACTTAATTTCTTTCTGCTGGGCCATGGAGGAAATCTATTCATCTAGGTACGGTAGTGATCACGATGATTCGGATGGAGTTCAGGTGGGTGTGTTTCTGTTGACCTGACTCCTAAGGCATTTGGCAATCAGGGCTTTGTAAAGGAGCTCAGAGGTGACCTCAGGAGGGTCAGTGTGAGTGGAGTGGTGGACGTGGCAGCCAGACTGAGGGGCTGAGAGGTGAGAAGACAGAGACACCAGGGCCGATGCTGTTCTGAGGAACCTGGCTGTGCGTCAGTACTCACACGCACACTCGAATGTAAATTCATGGACGGCACAGGGGTGGTAGGGTCTGCAGTCCTGTAGAACAGACTGTGTTCACTTCGTGTGAGTATTAGAGACTGGGCTAAACTACCCCCAAATACAGTGACTTAAGTAATAGTTAAGTTTTTAACTTAAAATCCAGGGTGATAGTTCACCCTAAATGCAAGAGATCCTGGAAAAATAAACGTCTTCTTTGAGGCCGCAGGATCATAGGGTTGATTCCTAAGTATAGGAGGGGTGTACACAAAGCCCAGGGCACGGCAGGTGTCCACTGCATTGGCTTATCCTAGGTCTCTTGGTGGCCAGGGGCTGGACTAGCTCTCATAATAGGACTGGGCTTTTGCGAGAGATATTAGAAATTGTGATGCATTGTCATCCTGAATGCCAGTGGCAGGGTGAACAGCTAGGGGGAGTAGAATCTCAGGGCAGCGTCTACAGCCCGCCTGCTACCTTGTGACTTGGGCATGGGCTGTGCACACCACCTGATCTGGACCCTGCACCGACCTGTCACCTGTGGCACAATGTTTTCCACCACTCCATTCAGGGAACCACACCTACAGGGCCCACGCCAGTGGGCTCTTCACTTTAGAATCAGCTGTGGCAGAGGGCTGGGCTCACAGGATGCCAGGAGTTTCGTTCACCGGCCTCCAGGGCTCCGGGTCAGGGAGTCATCTCAGCCACCTCTCCTTTCCTGGTGACAGAGGCAAAGTCTTCACAAGGCTCCAGAGTCTTACTCAAGGCAGAGCCCCAGGAAGTGTCAGGTCCTGTGCCCACATTCACTCCCTGTGATGTCAAAGCCAGTCGGTGGGTCTCATTTGCCTTCATATTCTCATTGCCTGATGCCTAATAGATGCAGCAGGGCAGTGGGAGGTGCTGGCTGAGATCTTTTGTGCCGCACCCCCCAGCCCCAACAGTAGAGCTAGTGTCCTGTGGAGAACAAGTTCTAAGTTCTCCAAGGCCCAGTACACCCCCAGTTGATTTCCATGTGCAAGAAGGGACACTAGGGACTTCCCTGGTGGTGCAGTTGTTAAGAATCTGCCTGCCAGTTCAGGGGACATGGTTTCAAGCCCTGGTCTGGGAAGATCCCACATGCTGCGGAGCAGCTAAGCCCGTGCGCCACAACTACTGAGCCTGCGCTCTAGAGCCCACGGGCCACAGCTACTGAGCCTGCACTCTAGAGCCTGTGAGCCACAACTACTGAGCCTGTGCTCTAGAGCCCGTGGGCCACAGCTACTGAGCCTGTGCTCTAGAGCCTGCGGGCCATAGCTACTGAGCTTGCTCTCTAGAGCCTGCGGGCCACAGCTTCTGAGCCTGTGCTCTAGAGCCCGCGAGCCACAACTACTGAGCCTGTGCTCTAGAGCCTGCGAGCCACAACTACTGAGCCCGCGAGCCACAGCTGCTGAAGCCTGTGAGCCTAGAGCCCATGCTCTGCAACAATAGAAATCACCGCAATGAGAAGCCTGCACACCTCAACGAAGAGAAGTTCCCACTTGCCACAACTAGAAAAAGCCCACGCGTAGCAACGAAGACCCAATGAAGCCAAAAATAAAATAAATAAATAATAAAATAATTTTTTTAAAAAAGGACCACTAGTTTGTCAAATTTCTACCAGTGACAGATAAGAAGAGGGACTTCTGGGGACAACCTTTGTGAATCTCCCAAAGGAGAGCAGAGAGGCTAAGGGGGCTGGGAGGGTACCATGCTTCTGAGCTGAGGTGGAGGAGTGGCAAGAGGATTGCTCATCAAATTCCTGGGGTCTTCAAGAAGCGAAGGCTGCGTGTGCGCTATCTTACTGGATGTCTGCTGAGCTACCGGACCTGCTGACCTGCCCCAGGGCTGGTGGAGCACAGAGCAGAGCGTTGATGACAGAGGGTGTGGTGGGGTAACATGCAGAGGGCACAAGACAGCCCCCTCGAGTTCAGGGTCCCTGAGACATATGCAGGCAGGCTCCCACCGTGAGCAGGCCCACGTCCTGGCCCACAGAGGGAACACTAGCTTGGGCTGTCCCAGGCATGGAGAGAAGGCTCTCGTATCGGCGCAGGGTGGCATGATGCTGCTGGCGGGGGTTCAACGGGAAGGTGCAATTGGATCTAACACCATCGATGCCCATTTACAGCTCGGGATTGAGCCTCCTGCCGGCAAGCCTTGCTGGGGCCTCCACCCATCCTTCTGTGTCCATTGTGTAAAAGAATAGGACACCAACACAGAAGCAACTAACCGCGAAGGGGAAAGCTCCCCCAGCCTCTCTGCTCTGCGGCCAGAGGAGCGGGTGCAGGGAAGAGGGCGGGACGCGGGGAGCAGGCTACCCCTCCCTCTGCCTCTCCCCACCCACCTCTTCCCTCCTCAGCCATTAGGACCAGCAGCTTGGCCTGCTTTACAGAGAGGAGGGAAGTCTTAGAATTGAACGTGAGATTGAAATGTTGCATGGACTTAAAAAAAAAAACCCTTTTATTGTGAACATATTTAAATATACACAAAAGTAGAATATAGTGAACTTTCATGAACCCATCGCCCAGTCTCAACAGGTATCAGCGTTTTGCCCGTCTTGTTTCTTCTCTCCTTCCCCAACTTTTACTTTATTAAAAAAATTTTTTGTGAGAATATTTTAAAGCAAATCCTAGCCATTATGTCATTTCACGTGTCAATGCTCTTATGTGTATTTCTAACATACAAGGACTTGTTTTTGCATTTTGCCATTATTGTTTATAACAAAATTAATATTAATTCCTTACTTAATATTATATAACACCCAACTCACATTCAGATTTCCCCAGTTATTTCAAAGGGATCATTTCACAGTTGCTTTTCAAATTTGTATATAAACAAGGCCCACATTTTGCATTTGGTTACTGTGCTTTATGTCTCTTTTGTTATGTTGTTGTTCCCCTAGTGAACTCTCTCTTTTTTCTTCCTGACATTGACTGATGAAGAAGCAGATTCATTTGTCCTGTAGAACATTTCACCCTCTTGACTGATTCCTCTTGGTGACAATTCACTTGTTTCTCTATCCCTGGTACTACCTGTAAGCTGGTAGGTAGATTTAGAAACTTGACTAGATTCAGGTTCAGTTATTTTTAGACAAGATACTTCATAGGTGGTTATTTTAATATATCAATATTAAATATTATTATTAATATTAATGTTATTTATATTTTAATAAGCAGGGGATACTAAAACGTTTGGGAATGGACTGAGACTAAAAGTCACTCACTTCCCAAGGGGAAGAGGGCACAGTGTGCAGCTCGCAGTTACTGGAAAAAATAAAACCATTGGCTGTTAATCAGTTGAGCCTATTAAAGTTTATTTCAGCTGCTGTACAGGAAAGTGATTCAGTTATACGCATGTATACGTTCTATTTTATAATATTCTTTTCCATTATGGGTTACCGTAGGGTATTGAATATAGTTCCCTGTGCTGTACAGTAGGACCTTGTTGTTTATCCATTCTCTCCATAAAATCTTACATCTGCTCATCCCAACCTCCCACTCCGTCCCTCCCCCAGCCCCCTCCCCCTTGGCAACCACCAGTCTGTTCTCTGTGTCCATTGTGTCTCGATCACGTTCTCTGGTTGTGCTCGTTCAGCCTGCTGGCTGCTCAGACAGTGCGTATTTGGATGGAGTGGGTGGGAACTAATTTGCTGGGTTGGGCTGGGTGAGGAGAGTATGAACCAAGCTGACTTCATCTTTTTCAAGTCTTGAATTAAAGTAAAACCTCTGAAGAGCAGCCGAGGGCGTGTATCCTTTTAAATGATCTGCTGGTGGGAGCGCCCACCTGCTGTCTGTTAATTTCATCCTCAGTCCTCTGTGTAGTTCTCATTGGATGTCATTTCCATGAGCTGAAACGCGTACAGTTTTGACATGGATTCCTTTGTATTGTCTTTTCTAAATATGATTTTCAGGGCCATGGCAGTTTTCTAGAGAAAGTGTGCAATTATATTTCATTCCAGGTTATTTATCTTAACTGGAACAAAATGAAAAGTCTTTCATGGACATCCATGAAAAGCTTGAATTGTCACAAGTGGCCCGATTAATAAAACATGAAGTGTGTAAACATTTAATAGTCCTTATGAAATGCCATTTTTACCATTTGCTATCCGGTTTCCTCCCTTTTGCATAAGAAATGTGCCTTGCAAATTATCCACCCAAAGGGTAAATTTATTTATTTGTAGTTGGGTAAATAGAATTAATTTGAACTGCTGAAATAATTTATTATTTTTGCTGAATTTAAACTTTTACTTTGTGAGTAGTGTGCACACAGAAAGTGATTCTTTTGCTGGTCAAAGAAACATTTGATATTTGAGCCTGAACCATTCTTAAGGCTAGTTTCCCAGAAGGGACTCTTGAATCTTGTTGCTTTTTGCTTTCTTGACTTCCTGTGTTAACCTGTTCTGAAAATTACTGTGATTTTTTTTCTTAGAGTCAGTGTTAAGCCTAAAATACTACTCTTCTCTCACTGCCTCATAGCCATGAAGAATGACAAGAAAAGGAGAAAATTAATGGTGTGAATTTTAAAGTTTTCATCCCTTTCATCAGGGGAGATGAAATTTTACAGATGGATAAACATTTAGGTCTTTTGGGGAAGTGACTCGATAATATTTTAAGGGGAAGTATTTACATTTTTGTTGTTGTTGCTGACATTTTTCCAGTTGATTGGCAGATTTTCCTGTTTTCAGTGTGAAGAAAACACTTGATGGTGGATGATTTTCTGTAACCATTTAAAATATGCAATTATGAGGTGATACATGATGAGTGTGTTTCCCATTCAAGTGGGAAGTCGGCTAAAGGGAAAAAATGATGTAATGACTTTTTCGGTGATGAAAATGAGGCCGGCAGTTTTAATCTAAATATTTTGAAATGAATCCAACTTATCTATCTAGACCCCACTGAAAACTTAACAGCATCTTCATAGAATTCAGAGGTATCATACCTTAGCTTTTCAGGTAGCCAGTTCTGGTAGCAAAAAGGGCAGAGGTCTCCTTTCCATTTTGCTGATGGACTGTAGGTTTGCTCGAAAGCTCTGAAAGTCAGTGGCTGAAATAGCCGAGGCCATTTTCCATGGGCTTTGGCTGTGGAAGCTGAAGTTAATGCCTTTCTCTGTGGCTTTTCAACATTACTTTTTCCCTAAATGTTAGCTATTTTCATCTGGAGTTTCTTAAACAACAATAACAACTCCTTTATGTTTAATCATTAACTTAAAATATGTTTAGCACCTTTTTCATGCAAATGCCATCGTAGCCACATCAGTCAGTGAGAAAGAGGTGGCAGCTAACAGCAACCCTTTCCCTGGTTCTGATTTCTGTCTGCTTTCCGCTGCCTTTGTCTTTCCACCATAGACACACCAGGCTCATGTCAGCAGTAATTCTCCTGCTCTAGTTTCTGTAACTTCCCGACTAACAGGTCTTTAGCTGGCGACTGTCTCATATAAGACAGAGGGTCTGGCCAGTGAGTGTCTTATGCATCTCAGATGTAGAGTTTCAGGAATCAGAAGCATCTCTGTACACGTCTTATTACATTAGGAGAGTCCTCAGGGATAGCAAGAGCTGTGCCCTGAGCTCCTGGGGCCCCCCAGTCGCAAAGCTGGAGATGGTTCTCATTTCGGTGCCTGTCCACATTACCTCCGCTCTCCGTTGATGTCTGGATTTTGATTAGGGCTTCTTTGAGATGTTAATGAGGACCAAACTATTGAGACAGAACCGCTTAAATATCTGAGTTGGGAGAGAGTCCTGTTCTTTATTTTATTGGCTAAAAGTTCCTTCCAAGTGTTTAGATGTTCAAATTATTGCCAACAGCAAATATATGTTTAAAGAAAATTGGTTTCTCATAATTAAAGTGATTAAAACAAATATTAAACATTGATAAACAGCCACCATTTTTTCTTATTTACCATTTTGATGAGGTATAATTTATATAAAGTACACAAATCTAAAGTGTGCAGCTCAATGAAGTTTTACATACAAGTATACCCACACAGATCACCACACAGATCAAGATTTAGGACATGTCTAGCACCAGAGAGGCTCCCTGTCCACCCCTCTCTCACACTTAATACCCCTGCCCTCAAAGATAACTGCTATTCTGACCTCTGATCTAATCCAACATCTTGGATTAGTTTTGCCTGTTTTTGAGCTTCAGGTAAGTGGCATCATAAGGTCTGTGTTCCTTTGCATCTGGCTTCTTTCACTGTGTGAGATTGATACAATGGTTTGTTCTTGTTTGTTGCTGCGTAGTGTTCGATTGTAGGAATATACAGCAATTTATTTATCATTTTACTGTTGATGGACAATTTGTGTCCATCATACAACGGCTATTACAAATAAAGCTCTGGTGGACACATCATTCTTGAATTACTTGATCACAGAGCCTATGTGTATCTTTAGAATTCACTAATAGACAGTTTTCCAAATTGGTGGTGTCGGTGTAGACTCCCACCAGCATTGTTTGTGAGTTCCAGTTGCTCTACATCTTTGACAACACTTGGTTTTGTCAGCAGCCAACTTTTAACATTGAAAAAAATGCTATCTCTAATTTAAACATATAATTTTTATATCCCCAGAGCTAAGTTACTTGCTTTTAAATGAATTTTCAATTCACCAAATGCTATTATTGAGTATTATTGAGGGCTTTATTGTGCCTTAGGGTCTGTAAGAGAATAAAACATAACCCTTACTTTCATGGGTTTACCATATTCCACTGGGGTGCTGTAGAGAGCAGACCATCAGCACTGCAAGTCAGGATTCAAGTCACTCAAACACATCTTGACAGCAGGACTGTGTCCTCAGCTACATTGTCAAGTGCATTATGCTCGTCTCTGGCGTCTTTTCACTTTTCCTTTAGCACTGTGATGTTGTCAACTTTGTACTTCCCAGCATACCTCACTGTGCCAGCCCATCTGGCTAATGGTAGCACTGTGTACTCCCTAAAAGTACTGTGCCTTTCTCCTGCGCACTGTCAGATTTGATTCCCCAAAATCTTGCTTATGAGTCAGGTATATTAAGTTTTGTATTAAAATTGGATAATGACTCATATATATTACCTCCTCCAAGAGGTATTTTCTTCTAAAAATGGATCCCAGGAGGCATAGTGTCTTAGCTCAAAGGAATTACCATTGATGCTTGGATTTTTGATGTTTTCAGGCTAATGGAGAATTTTGAGAAGTCTGCTTTATAAATATCACATTAAGGGAAGCTATCCATTCCACCTACATTTAAAGGTAGCTCTAACAGGGGAATAACTAAAAATTAAGGCAGAAATTTCAAATAATTCCCATTAAAGGATGAATTGGCCCCATTATATATCCATTGGTTTGGACCACTTATTCTAAATGGATTGGAATAGAGTAGATGGAGTAGAATCTCAGATGTATTAAAATTTTATACATATCTTTAGATGTGTGTTAAAGTCACTTTAGATCTTATATTCCAATAGACTTTTCTGTATATTCATTGTAAAATTAAAGGACTTAAAGTCCTTTTGTTTTTCACAGTTAATATAGTACTTAGTGTGGAAAAGTATGGTAATTCAAATGTCTCTTCAATGTTTACTTAAAACATGGGATAATGATAAGAAGTCTTTCTTATCCTACATTATATGTGTCTGATCAGAATTCTTATTTAATGCATCAAGATACCTCTAGATTTCAAAAACCAATTTTGAATGAGAAGATATGGTGATAATCATATCCAATTTATTTTTCTTTCATTTGTTATGACTAAAAGCTATGCACACACCTGAGTTACTTTTAGAAAACTCAGTAAACTTGATAATTTTCCTTGTATAGGTTTTGCACATCTTTTGTTAAACCCCTTTCTAGATACTTTATATTTCTGATTATGTAGTCAGTGGTGTCTTTTAAATATTTCGTTTTCTGACTCTTTGTGCTGATATATTGAAATACAATTTATTTTTACATACTGAATTTCATATCTAGCAACATTGTTAAACACGCTTATTAATTCTGATATTTCATCTGTGCTTTCTTTTGGATTTTTGACATACATAATCATACATCAGTAAATAATGACACTTTTATTTCTTCGTTTCCATCCCTTATCATTTTTATTTCTTTTTCTTGCCTTACTGCATAGGCTGAGATCTTGAGTACAGTGTTGAACGGAAGTAGTGGTGGTGGGCATCCTTATCTTATTCCTGATCCTGAAGGGAAAATTTTTATCATTTCACTGATAGGTCTGATGCCTCTTGGAGAGTTTTTGTAAATACCCTTCATCAAATTAAAGAAGCTGCCTCCTATTCTCAGTTGTTAAGAATTTTTAACCTGTTTGGGTGTGAGTTTTATCACACACTTTGTCTCTATCACACTGTCTCTTTAATGGGAAGATGGCAGTGCTGACTAACACTCATTAAGATGTGACCTTTTGGATTGTTTATTATCTGGGATGGGTTCCAGGCAGATCCTTTCAATCTCTTTCTTGGCTAACTGATGCTGGAAGAATTGATGTTTACAATCACCCGACACCTCCTTTTTGTGCAGGTTCTGTGTAGGGCCTGGCTCATTATCCTCAGAATACATTTTGGGTTTTTGTTTTGTTACTTTTCCCCCCACCAGGCCTAGGCTAGAGTCTTTTCAGTGGAAACAATCTGTGTCGCAGTCCCATGCACGGGTGAATTGGGAATATCGCCCTTATCCTTCTATAGGCAGCACATCCCTGTGCAAAGGGCTCTTGGCAGAGTCAAGGTACCTGTGGTCCCCTGGCTCTCGCAGGGCAAGGGCCTCACCCCGTGAGTTGTTGTGTTCCCCTCCCTGGATCGAGGTTGGCGCTAAATTCTCCTCTAGCGCTACGGTAGCTCTAAGACTCTGTGAATCTTTGAGGGGTTGTCTGTCATCGCCTTTTTTCTCATTATCCTTACAACCGTGAGGGGGTCAAGAATTTTAATCTTGTATTTTCAGGTGGAAAACTGCCTTACAGAGAGATCAAGCAATTGGCTTCAAACCATGCGGAGAACAGAGCGCCATATTCTTGATCTGTCCTGCAAATGGAACTCGAATATATTTAAATTATACTTATTTAAAATGTAAATGTCCAACTTTATTTACTTTAAGACAAAACCATTTTTTGGATAGCTATCAAACTTCTTGTGCCATGCTTTTCATAGTGTCTAGCGCATCTTAATGGTCAATTAAGTGACCATTGTAACCAATGTTGTGAAATGACCACAAACTGAACGCTTAAAACAATAGAGATGTATTGTCTCACAGTTCTGGAGGCTGGAAGTCTAAAAGAAAGGTGCTGGCAGGGCTGTGCTCCCTCTGAAGGCTCTGGAGGGGTCTGGTCTTTGCCTCTTGTAGCATCTGCTGGTTGAGGGCACCTCGTTCCAGCCCCTGCTTCCATGACCACATTGCCTCCCCCGCTTCTGTCAGCATCTCTCATCTAAGGGTACCTGGGTTTGCATGTAGGGTCCAACCAGATAATTCAGGAAAGCACCTCCTCTCAAGATCGTTAACATAATCACATCTTTTACCATGTAAGGTGGTACTCACTCTTTTGCCATGTGAGATAATATTCACAGGTTCTAGGGTGTGGATATATCTCTTTGGAGACCACCATTCAGTCCCCTAAAAGTAAAGCTATTTTTTTGGTGGTGATTTTCTTGGTGTAACTAGAAATGGACACTTAAAGACTAGACCAGCCTTGAATTTCTTTAATGTATGAATAGAGGTGCCTCTACTTTTAGTACCCAAAAATGGGAGCTAGAGGAAATAATATATGAATATATCTCTCGTTTTTCCTTTGGACTTCCTGTTTATTTCCACTAAAATTGATTATTAGGGGGACTTGAGTTTGAAAGATTCTCGAACAACCCAATTATATGAATGAATGTCAAAAATACAGAGTAAAAGATTTAATTCAAAAAATTTACACCATGTCGAAGAATGTAAGTAAACAGTTATGCTGCACTGCCTAGGGCGGTGACAGTTTATGCCAAAGGAAATTGAAGGGTTGCTTTATTTTAAATGTATTCACTCTGGGAGTCACAGACTGGTAATTGTTTTACATGATGCGTATCGATTTTACAGTTTTTCTGAAAGATGGATTTTAGTCTTCAATATTTCGTTCTATAGATATGGGAAAAGGATATTTTTCAGGAAGGCTGACTGTACTGTTTAAAGTTTGGCTACGTTTGTAACACAGTGTTGATTTTCATGAGGCATGGTAGTTAGAGGTGACCTAGATTATTATTTTGTTTTTTTGCTTATCACTCATTTATTCAACAGATATTTACCGAATTGCTGCTGTGTGCCAGGCACTGTCCTAGAAGCTTGGGAAGCTGTGATGAACAGCACAGATAAGGATTTCACTTTGGTGGAGAATAGACAGAAAACAGCCAAGAGAAATTTAGAGAAGGATAAGTGCTGTGCAGATAACTGAAGTAAGAAGTGCTCCAGAGTGACCAGTGGCTTCTTGACTGGGGGATCCAGCCAAGAAGGCCTCTCTCAGGAGGTGATATCTACGATGGCACAGGAAGGAGTGAGCCTGTGGCTGGGCTAGAGAGGGTGCCGAAACATACAGGGCAGTGGCAACAGCTCTTGCGAAGGTCCCAAGGGCAAGAATGAACTTGATGTCTTGGCGGAACCAAAAAATGAGCGGAGTGAGCGAGGCTGGAGAAGGGCTTAGAGCTGGTCACCTGGTTCTGCGGTTCTCAGCCCATAGAGACGTCTGCAGGGGCCTGAAACCTTACCTGGACCTCACCCTAGAGAAACTAAATGTGAATCTATGAGTGTGGAACTGGCATCCATTTTTGTGGCTGTTTTTTTGTTTTGTTTTGTTTTGTTTTGTTCCCAAGGTGTTATCGGTGAATTTAACAGTAATTCCCCCACTTTTTTACTGTCTGGGATCCTTTGTTCTAAGACGGCCCTCAGAAATTACTTTATGATCAATAGCCAATTAGAACATCTGCCATAAATGAAATGTTCCTTAGTACCAATTTGAATTACTGTAATTCCAGCCCAAAGCAAAGGATCTTTGACTTATTACCTGCTCTCTCATCGGCTGACGTTGAGGAATAGCCCATGAGGCCACACTGCTCTCTGGGGGGAGTCCCTGTGGGTGTGGCGACTCTCCAGTGATGCTTATGGGTTTCACACATTCCCATGATTATTTTGTTTCTGTTTCTAAGAAAGTACAGCTAAGTTCTAAGCTAAATGTGATTAATGCAAGATCAACAGTTTAGTTTCTCTTGATTTATTTCCTTTACAAGTTTTGGTTTATTTTTAATAAATGCTGATTTATAATTGCAAAAAAAAAATCTTCTTCTAATCTAAAGCCAGCATGGTAATTCGGGATTCTGAAAAGGTAAGGAATTTTATTTTAAAATCAGTGGAAGGTCCTGGAGTCCTTTAACAGCGGCAATGACATCATGGGCTTTATGTTTTTAGAAGGTCTCTCTGTGTCCTTTGTGGAGAAGGGATTGTAGGTCGCAGAAGAGACGGGGGCCACAGGCAGGGAGGCTGTGGCAGACATGGGGGACTGCAGGCAGTGCCAGTGGGGCCGCTGATGAATCGCATGTGGCGGGGAGAGAACCCAGATGCCATTCCAGTCTGAGTGACCAGGTGGATCATAGCTCCGGGCACTGGACGGGAAGCCCAAAGGAGGAGCAGGTTTGGTGAGGGAAGTTAGGAGTTTGGCTGTAGACATGTTAAGTGAAACAAATACCTCAGCTGAAGCTTAAGCAAAGTCTTGTGGGTGCACAGAACACAGAGGGGTCAAAGCCGGCTGGGGAAGTTCCCAGCGGAAGGCACGAGATTTGAAGGAGGAGGTGTTTGGTGAGTAGGGCCATGAAGACACACCTTCCAGGCTTCAGAGAGAGCCGGTGTGGGGTCATCGGGAGTGGGGCAGCATGGGGTGCCGGAGCAGCGTGGGGTGGAGGGGCAGTGTGGGGCATCGCCGGGCAGGACGAGGGGGGCAGTGTGGGGGCATCGCGGGGGCAGGACGAGGAGGCAGCGTGGGGGCAACATGGGGCAGGACGAGGGGGCAGTGTGGGGCATCGCCGGGCAGGACGAGGGGGCATCGTGGGGGCATCACGGGGCAGGACGAGGGGGCAGCGTGGGGGCATCGCGGGGGCAGGACGAGGAGGCAGCGTGGGGGCAACATGGGGCAGGACGAGGGGGCAGCGTGGGGGGATCACAGGGCAGGACGAGGGGGGCAGTGTGGGGGCATCGCGGGGGCAGGACGAGGAGGCAGCGTGGGGGCAACATGGGGCAGGACGAGGGGGCAGTGTGGGGCATCGCCGGGCAGGACGAGGGGGCAGCGTGGGGGCATCACGGGGCAGGACGAGGGGGCAGCGTGGGGGCATCGCGGGGGCAGGACGAGGAGGCAGCGTGGGGGCAACATGGGGCAGGATGAGGGGGCAACGTGGGGGCGTCGCGGAGCAGGACGAGGGGGCAACGTGGGGGCATCGCGGGGCAGGACGAGGGGGCAGCGTGGGGGCATCATGGGGCAGGACGAGGGGGGCAGCGTGGGGGAATCGCAGGGCAGGACGAGGGGGGCAGCGTGGGGGGATCGCAGGGCAGGACGAGGGGGGCAGCGTGGGGGCAACACGGGGCAGGATGAGGGGGGCAGCGTGGGGGCAACACGGGGCAGGACGAGGGGGGCAGCGTGGGGGGATCGCAGGGCAGGACGAGGGGGCAACGTGGGGGCATCACGGGGCAGGACGAGGGGGGCAGCGTGGGGGGATCGCAGGGCAGGACGAGGGGGGCAGCGTGGGGGCAACACGGGGCAGGATGAGGGGGGCAGCGTGGGGGCAACACGGGACAGGACGAGGGGGGCAGCGTGGGGGGATCGCAGGGCAGGACGAGGGGGCAACGTGGGGGCATCACGGGGCAGGACGAGGGGGGCAGCGTGGGGGGATCGCAGGGCAGGACAAGGGGGGCAGCGTGGGGGCATCGCAGGGCAGGACGAGGGGGCAGCGTGGGGGCAACACGGGGCAGGACGAGGGGGGCAACGTGGGGGGATCGCAGGGCAGGACGAGGGGGCAGCGTGGGGGCAACATGGGGCAGGATGAGGGGGGCAGCGTGGGGGGATCGCAGGGCAGGACGAGGGGGCAGCGTGGGGGCAACACGGGGCAGGATGAGGGGGGCAGCGTGGGGGCATCGCAGGGCAGGACGAGGGGGGCAGCGTGGGGCATCGCGGGGGCAGGACGAGGGGGCAGCGTGGGGGCAACACGGGGCAGGACGAGGGGGCAACGTGGGGGGATCACAGGGCAGGACGAGGGGGGCAGCGTGGGGGGATCACGGGGCAGGACGAGGGGGGCAGCGTGGGGGGATCACGGGGCAGGATGAGGGGGCAGCGTGGGGGGATCACGGGGCAGGACGAGGGGGGCAGCATGGGGGCATCGTGGGGCAGGACGAGGGGGGCAGCGTGGGGGGATCGTGGGGAAGGGTGAGGGGGCAGCGTGGGGGCATCGTGGGGAAGGGCACACGATGGGGTGGGGGCAAGATGAGCGGGGGCGTCATGGGGTGCAAGGCAGTGTGGGGTGGAGGGGCAGCGTGGGGCGGGGAGAGGTGGGCAACGTGGGGGAAGAGGCGGGGCAGCAGGCCGAGGCCCCTGAGCGGTACGTACGGAGGCTGCTGGGAGCCCTCGCACGGAGCTGAGGCCGCGACGGTCTGAGCAGGCTCGGGGTGGGAGGCCTGGGGGGTGAGCCTAGAGCGAGAGTGAGGCTGCGGGAGACGGGGCTGCTGCGGGAGCGGCGGTGGAGCCTGGGTGAGCCCTGCATGCGGGGAGCAGGTGGGCGTGAGGGCGGTGCGGTGGCATGGACGGTGGAGGTGGGCTGTCACCCAGTGGGGGCCAGCAGAGGTGAGTCCGGGTCATCAGGGACTCGCCAGTTGCTGCTGTGGCTGAAAATGACTTTTCTTTCTAAGTTCTTATTACCTTGTGCAAGTGAACTTCAAACTGATCTTTTGGGGCTTCCCTGGTGGCGCAGTGGTTGAGAGTCTGCCTGCCGATGCAGGGGACATGGGTTCGTGCCCCGGTCCGGGAAGATCCCACATGCCGCGGAGCGGCTGGGCCTGTGAGCCATGGCCGCTGAGCCTGCGCGTCCGGAGCCTGTGCTCCGCAGCAGGAGAGGCCACAACAGTGAGAGGCCCGCGTACCGCAAAAAAAAAAAAAAAAAAAAAAAACTGATCTTTTGGTGTGAGCCTAAAGAATTTGTACTAAATGAGCAAGTCATCTTAATTGGAAAATATGCTTTAAATCAGCGGTCCGGGGCTTCCCTGGTGGCGCAGTGGTTGAGAGTCCGCCTGCCGATGTAGGGGACGCGGGTTCGTGCCCCGGTCCGGGAAGATCCCACATGCCGCGGAGCGGCTGGGCCCGTGAGCCGTGGCCGCTGCGCCTGCGCGTCCGGAGCCTGTGCTCTGCAACGAGAGAGGGCATGACAGTGAGAGGCCCCCCAAAAATAAAAAATAAATAAAATAAATCAGCAGTCCGCAACTTTTTTGGCACCAGGGACCGGTTTCTTGGGAGACAATTTTTCCACGGATGGGGGATGGTTCAGGTGGTGATTGGAGCGATGGGGAGCGGCAGACGAAGCTTCGCTTGCTCACCTGCAGCTCACCTCCCGCTGTGGGGCCCGCTTCCTAACGGGCCGTGGTCTGAGGGCTGGGGACCTCTGCTGTAAATGACCACAAGTGGCCTTTTCAGAGTTGAAAGCTGAGGGAAGTGTCTTAAAGCCTGAGGTCCTTTGCTGAAGGTGGAGGTGGGGGACCAGGAGTGAGCAGTGGAGGAGCCAGCCTTGAGCTGCAGTAGCGACCTGTCCCCTGCCTGTGTGGCCCCGTGGTGGCTTAGGTCCCCCTAACTCCTCGGCCGGCGGCCCCTGTGGCTTCCCCTGGCCGTGCTCACCCTGTTGGTTCCTTGCAGGTAGAACCAGTTTCAGCGCGTGTTCTTCCTGCTCTTGGCCTTGTGATAGTTTCCGGCGTCCAGGAAGATGGGGTCATGGTGTCTTCTCTTTTGTGCCCCCTGCCCATCCCCCCACTTCTCTATTTGCCCATGTGACGGAAGACCAGGCTGACATGTATGTCCTGACCCAGGGACCACAGCACAACAGGCTGAGGTCAGCTGTAGCAGAGATGGACGCAGCACTTGGACGTGAATTTTTTCTGTGGTTCAGTGGAAGGAACACAAGTGAGAAGCCAAGGGGGCTAAGAAGAGGGACAGGGCTGCCCTGGTGGCGCAGTGGTTGAGAGTCCGCCTGCCGATGCAGGGGACACGGGTTCGTGCCCCGGTCTGGGAAGATCCCCCATGCCGCGGAGCGGCTGGGCCCGTGAGCCATGGCCGCTGAGCCTGTGCTCTGCAACGGAAGAGGCCACAACAGTGAGAGGCCCGCGTACCAAAAAAAAGAAGAGGGACAAGTAAGTAGGGAACAGCTTCCACTCTTATTTGTAACCTATTTCTTATCATTCTCCTATCTCCCTGTACTTGCTTATGACAATGAAACTTTAATAGCTCCAAGTCAAACTCTAGAATTTACATATTTTTCAGTGATTTTCATTATAAAATATAACAGATGTATGAAAACCCCATAGACCATAAATATATAGGTTAATGAATCATTAGAAAGTAAGCACCTGTGTAACCCAGAGCATGGACGGCCTGCCGGTCTTTTCCTGATCGTACCCCATCCTCCTCACTCAGGTGACCGTTCTCATCTTTATGATAATAATTGTCTTGCTTCAAAAAATAATCTCACCACTCTTTAAATAATATATTTGGTTTTTCTTGTTTTGGAATCATAGGTAAGTGGAGTCAGACTGTGCTTCTTTTGTGTCTTCCTTGTTCTGCATTAGGTTTGTAAGATGCGTTTGCTTTGTTGTGTGTAGCTATAGTTTGTTAAATTCTGCTGCCATATCGTGTTTCATTGACTGAAAACATGACGTGTGCTTCTCCACCTCTTGGTTTTGCTAACAGTCTGGGGAACACAGATGAAGCAGCGATGACTATTCTGTGCCTGTGTCCCGTGCACAGCTTGATGTTCTCTGTCAGCCGAGAAAGGGGAATTTCTGGCTGTCTTCATCTCTGCTGTGTTCCAGAAGGTCATCTGACTTTGCCAACACTTAGTGTTGGCAAACCTTGTTTTTTGCTAAAAGAGAGTGTGTATTCATATCTCTTGGGGGTTTTCTTTGCTTTTCTCTGTTTACTATGAGGTTGATCGCTTTTTCATATGTTTATGACCATATGGATTTCTTCTTTTGTGAAGCAGGTCATTTTTCTGTTGTGTCGTCTGTCTCTTTTGTATTGTTCCAGAATTCTTTACACATTCTGGATCCTGGTCTTCTCTTGGTTCTACATACGCCTTATCTCTTCTCCTGCTCCCTGATGACATTTCTATGGTGTTTCTTGGTAAACAAAATGTTAATTTTGATGTAGTCAAATTCATAAATTACTTCCTTTATGGGTTGTGCTTTTTGGACCTTGTTTAAGACATCCTTTCCCACCCCAAGGTAAGGAAGTATTTTCTATATTAAATTCTATATTTAATGTATTTTCTATTAGAAACTTCAGTATATTTAATGTATTTTTTTAATTTAATTTTCTTTTTTTATACAGCAGGTTCTTATTAGTTATCCATTTTATACATATTAGTGTATATATGTCAGTCCCAATCTCCCAATTCATCCCACCACCACCACCTGCCCCCGCCACTTTCCCCCCCTTGGTGTCCATACGTTTGTTCTCTACGTCTGTGTCTCTATTTCTGCCCTGCAAACTGGTTCATCTGTACCATTTTTCTAGGTTCCACATGCATACGTTAATATACGATATTTGTTTTTCTCTTTCTGACTTACTTCACTCTGTATGACAGTCTCTAGATCCATCCACGTCTCTACAAGTGACCCAGTTTTGTCCCTTTTTATGGCTGAGTAATATACCATTGTATATATATACCACACCTTCTCTATCCATTCGTCTGTCAACGGGCATTTAGGTTGCTTCCATGATGTGGCTATTGTAAATAGTGCTGCAATGAACATTGGGGTGCATGTGTCTTTTTGAACTACGGTTTCCTCTGGGTATATGCCCAGTAGTGGGATTGCTGGGTCATATAGTAATTCTATTTTTAGTTTTTTAAGGAGCCTCCATACTGTTCTCCATAGTGGCTGTATCAATTTACATTCCCACCAACAGTGCAAGAGGGTTCCCTTTCCTCCCCACCCTCTCCAGCATTTGCTGTTTGTAGATTTTCTGATGATGCCCATTCTAACTGGTGTGAGGTGATACCTCACTGCAGTTTTGATTTGCATTTCTGTAATAATTAGTGATGTTGAACAGCTTTTCAGTGCTTCTTGGTCATCTGTATGTCTTCTTTGGAGAAATGTCTATTTAGGTCTTCTGCCCATTTTTTGATTGGGTTGTTTGTGTTTTTTAACATTGAGCTGCATGAGCTGTTTATATATTTTGGAGATTAATCCTTTGTCCCTTGATTCATTTGCAAATATTTTCTCCCAGTCTGAGGGTTGTCTTTTCATCTTGTTTGTAGTTTCCTTTGCTTTGCAAAAGCTTTTAAGTTGCATTAGGTCCCAGTTGTTTATTTTTGTTTTTATTTCTATTTCCCTAGGAGGTGGATCAAAAAAGATCTTGCTGTGATTTATGTCGAAGAGTGTTCTTCCTATGTTTTCCTCTAAGAGCATTATAATGTCCAGTCTTACATTTAGGTCTCTAATCCATTTTGAGTTTATTTTTGTGTATGGTGTTAGGGAGTGTTCTAATTTCATTCTTTTACATGTAGCTGTTCAGTTTTCCCAGCACTACTTATTGAAGAGGCTGTTTTTTCTCCATTGTGTATTCTTGCCTCCTTTATCAAAGATAAGGTGTCCATATGTGCATGGGTTTATTTCTGGGCTTTCTATCCTGTTCCATTGATCTATATTTCTGTTTTTGTGCCAGTACAGTACTGTCTTGATTACTGTAGATTTGTAGTATAGTCTGAAGTCTGGGAGCCTGATTCTTCCAGCTCTGATTTTCTTTCTCAAGATTTTTATGGCTATTCGGGGTCTTTTGTGTTTCCATACAAATTGTGCAATTTTTTGTTCTAGTTCTGTGAAAAATGCCATTGGTAGTTTGATAGGGATGGCATTGAATCTGTAGATTGCTTTTGGTAGTATAGTCATTTTCACAATATTGATTCTTCCAATCCAAGAACATGGTATATCTCTCCATCTTTTGGTATCATCTTTAACTTCTTTCATCGGTGTCTTAGTAGTTTTCTGCATACAAGTCTTTTGTCTCCCTACGTAGGTTTATTCCTAGGTATTTTATTCTTTTTGTTGCAATGGTAAATGGAAGTGTTTCCTTAATTTCTCTTGCAACTTTTTCATCATTAGTGTATAAGAATGCAAGAGATTTCTGTGCATTAATTTTGTATCCTGCAACTTTACCAAATTCATTGATTAGCTCTATTAGTTTTCTGGTGGCATCTTTAGGATTCTCTATGTATAGTGTCATGTCATCTGCAAACAGTGACAGTTTTACTTCTTCTTTTCCAATTTGTATTCCTTTTATTTCTTTTTCTTCTCTGATTGCCGTGGCTAGAACTTCGAAAACTATGTTGAATAATAGTGGCGACAGTGGACATCCTTTTCTTGTTCCTGATCTTACAGGAAATGCTTTCAGTTTTTCACCATTGAGAATGATGTTTGCTGTGGGTTTGTCATATATGGCCTTTATTATGTTGAGGTAGGTTTCCTCTATGCCCACTTTCTGGAGAGTCTTTTCTCATAAACTTGCGTTGAATTTTGTCAAAAGCTTTTCCTGCATCTACTGAGATGATCATACGGTTTTCCTTCTTCAATTTGTTAATATGGTGTATCACATTGATTGATTTGCATATATTGAAGAATCCTTGAATTCCTGGAATAAAGCCCACTTGTTCATGGTGTATGATCCTTTTAATGTGTTGTTGGATTCTGTTTGCTAGTATTTTGTTGAGGATTTTTGCACCTATATTCATCAGTGATATTGGCCTTTAATTTTCTCTTTTTGTAGTATCTTTGTCTGGTTTTGGTATCAGGGTGATGATAGCCTCATAGAATGAGTTTGGGAGTGTTCCTTCTGCTGCAATTTTTTGGAAGAGTTTGAGAAGGATGGGTGTTAGCTCTTCTCTAAATGGTTGATAGAATTCACCTGTGAAGCCATCTGGTCCTGGACTTTTGTTTGTTGGAAGATTTTACATCACAGTTTCAATTTCATTACTTGTGATCCGTCTGTTCCTATTTCTGTTTCTTCCTGGTTCAGTCCTGGAAGGTTATACCTTTCTAAGAATCTCCATTTCTTCCAGGTTGTCCATTTTATTGGCATAGAGTTGCTTGTAGTAGTCTCTTAGGATGCTTTGTATTTCTGCGGTGTCTGTCCTAACTTCTCCTTTTTCATTTCTAATTTTATTGATTTGAGTCCTCTCCCTTTTTTTCTCGATGAGTCTGGCTAATGGTTTATCAATTTTGTTTATCTTCTCAAAGAACCAGCTTTTAGTTTTATTGATCTTTGCTATTCTTTTGTTTCTATTTCATTTATTTCTGCTCTGATCTTTATGATTTCTTTCCTTCTACTAACTTTGGGTTTTGTTTGTTCTTCTTTCTCTAGTTCCTTTAGGTGTAAGGGTAGATTGTTTATTTGCGATTTTTCTTGTTTCTTGAGGTAGGCTTGTATTGCTATAAACTTCTCTCTTAGAACTGTTTTTGCTGCATCCCATAGGTTTTGGATTGTTGTTTTTGTTGTAATTTTTCTCTAGGTATTTTTTTGATTTCCTCTTTGATTTCTTCAGTGATCTCTTCATTATTTAGTAACGTATTGTTTAGCCTCCATGTGTTTCTGGTTCTTACGGTTTTTTCCATTTAATTGATTTCTAATCTCATAGTGTTGTGGTCAGAAATGTTGCTTGATATGATTTCAATTTTCTTAAATTTACTGAGGCTTGATTTGTGACACAAGATATGATCTGTCCTGGAGAATGTTCCATGTGCACTTGAGAAGAAAATGTAATCTGCTGTTTTGGATGGAATGTCCTATAAATATCAATTAAATTTATCTGGTCTATTGTGTCATTTAAAGCTTGTGTTTCCTTATTAATTTTCAGTTTGGATGATCTGTTCATTGGTGTAAGTGAGGTGTTAAAGTGCCCCACTATTATTGTGTTACTGTTGATTTCCTCTTTTATAGCTGTTAGCAGTTGCCTTATGTATTGAGGTGCTCCTATGTTGGGTGTGTATATATTTATAATTGTTATATCTTCTTCTTGGATTGATCCCTTGATCATTATGTAGTGTCCTTCCTTGTCTCTTGTAACATTCTTTATTTTAAAGTCTACTTTATCTGATATGAGTATTGCTACTCCAGTTTTGTTTTTTTGTTTTTTGTGTTTTTTTGGTACGCAGGCCTCTCACTGTTGTGGCCTCTCCCGTTGCGGAGCACAGGCTCCGGACGCACAGGCTCAGCGGCCATGGCTCACAGGCCCAGCTGCTCCGTGGCATGCGGGATGTTCCCGGACCGGGGCACAAACCCATGTCCCCTGCATCGGCAGGTGGACTCTCAACCACTGCGCCACCAGGGAAGCCCACTCTAGTTTTTTTTTTTTATTTCCATTTGCATGGAATATATTTTTCCATCCCCTCACTTTCAGTCTGTATGTGTCCCTAGGTATGAAGTGGGTCTCTTGTAGACAGCATATATATGGGTTTTGTTTTTATTTCCATTCAGCGAGCCTGTGTCTTTTGTTTGGGGCATTTAATCCATTCACGTTTAAGGTAATTATCAATATGTATGTTCCTATTACCATATTCTTTTTTTTGTGTGTGTGGTATGCAGGCCTCTCACTGCTGTGGCCTCTCCCATTGCGGAGCACCAGCTCTGGATGCGCAGGCTCAGTGGCCGTGGCTCATGTGCCCAGCTGCTCCGCGGCATGTGGGATCTTTCCAGACTGGGACACAAACCCGTGTCCCCTGCATCGGCAGGCGGACTCTCAACCACTGCGCCACCAGGGAAGCCCTACCATATTCTTAATTGTTATGGGTTTGTTTTTGTAGGTCTTTGTCTTCTCTTGTGTTTCCCACTTAGAGAAGTTCCTTTAGCATTTGTTGTAGAGCTGGTTTGGTGTGGCGCTGAATTCTCTTAGCTTTTGCTTGTCTGTAAAGCTTTTGATTTCTCCGTCAAATCTGAATGAGATCCTTGCCAGGTAGAGTAATCTTGGTTGTGGGTTCTTCCCTTTCATCACTTTAAATATATCATGCCACTCCCTTCTGACTTGTAGAGTTTCTGCTGAGAAATCAGCTGTTAACCTTATGGGAGTTCCCTTGTAGGTTATTTGTCATTTTTCCCTTGTATGTTATTTGTCGTTTTTTCCTCTTTGCTTTCAATAATTTTTCTTTGTCTTTAATTTTTGTCAGTTTGATTACTATGTGTCTCGGTGTGCTTCTTCTTGGTTTTATCCCGCCTGGGACTCTCTGCACTTCCTGGACTTGGGTGGCTATTTCCTTTCACATGTTAGGGAAGTTTTCGACTGTAATCTCTTCAAATATTTTCTCTGGTCCTTTCCTCTCTCTTCTCCTTCTGGGACCCCTATAATGTGAATGTTCTTGCATTTAATGTTGTCCCAGAAGTCTCTTAGGCTGTCTTCATTTCCTTTCATTCTTTTTTCTTTATTCTGTTTTGCAGCAGTGAATTCCACTATTCTGTCCACTTATCTGTTCTTCTGCCTCAGTTATTCTGCTACTGATTCCTTCTAGTGTATTTTTCATTTCCGTTATTGTATTGTTCATTTCTGTTTGTTTGTTCTTTAATTCTTCTAGGTGTTTTTCTTTAATTCTTCTAGGTCTTTGTTAAACATTTCTTGCATCTTCTCAGTCTTTGCCTCCATTCTTTTTCGGAGGTCCTGGATCATCTTCAATCTCATTATTCTGAATTCTTTTTCTGGAAGGTTTCCTATCTCCACTTCATTTAGTTGTTTTTCTGGGGTTTTATCTTGGTCCTTCATCTGGTACATAGCCATCTGCGTTTTCATCTTGTCTATCTTTCTGTGAATGTGGTTTTCGTTCCACAGGCTGCAGAATTGTAGTTCTTCTTGCTTCTGCTGCCTGCCCTCTGGTGGATGAGGCTATCTAAGAGGCTTGTGCACATTTCCTGATGGGAGGGACTGGTGGTGGGTAGAGCTGGGTGTTGCTCTGGTGGGCAGAGCTCAGTAAAACTTTAATCTGCTTGTCTGCTGATGGCTGGGGCTGGGTTCCCTCCCTGTTGGTTGTTTGGCCTGAGGTGACCCAACATTGGAGCCTACCCAGCTCTTTGGTGGGGTAATGGTGGACTCTGGGAGGGCTCATGCCAAGGAGCACTTCCCAGAACTTCTGTTGCCAGTGTCCTTGTCCTCACAGTGAGCCACAGCCACCCCCTGCCTCTGCAGGAAACCCTCCAACAGTAGCAGGTAGGTCTGGTTCAGTCTCCTATGGGGTCACTGCTCCTTCCCCTGGGTCCTGATGTGCACACTACTTTGTGTGTGCCCTCCACGAGTCGAGTCTCTGTTTCCCCCAGTCCTGTCGAAGTCCTGCAGTCAAATCCTGCTGGCCTTCAAAGTCTGATTCTCTAGCAATTCCTCCTCCTGTTACCCCAGGTTGGGAAGCCTGATGTGGGGCTCAGAACCTTCACTCCAGTGGGTAGACTTCTGTGGCACAAGTGTTCTCCAGTTTGTGAGTCACCCACCCAGCAGTTATGGGATTTGATTTTACTGTGATTGCGCCCCTCCTGCCATCTCATTGTGGCTTCTCCTTTGTCTTTGCATGTGGGGTATCTTTTTTGGTGAGTTCCAGTGTCTTCCTGTCGATGAATTTTCAGCAGTTGTTGTGATTTAATGAATTTTCTATATTAAATTATTTTCTTTATGTAGCCTTTCACATAGTTCTGAAGTTCACCTGAAATTAATTTTGATGTGTGATGTGAGGTTCAGAATCCAGATTGATTTCTTCTCTATGGATATGGATATGTAATAGTCCCAGTTCGGTTGAAAAGACTACCTTTTCTACTTCTGTGCTGTATCACATATCAGTAAGAATGTGAGTCTGTTCTGTTGGTCTATGCTATGCCTATACCACACTGGTTTATTATTTTTTTAAATATCTATTTATTTATTTATTTTACCTGTGCCGGGTCTTCATTGTGGCACCTGAGATCTTTGTTGCGGCATGTGGGATATAGTTCCCTGACCAGGGATTGAACCCGGGCCCACCTGAGATCTTTGTTGGGGCATGTGGGATATAGTTCCCTGACCAGGGATTGAACCCGGGCCCCGTGCATTGGGAGCGTGGAGTCTTACCCACTGGACAACCAGGGAAATGCCCACACTGGTTTATTATTATTTTTTTAATGTTGATATGTGAGAGGGCATGCTTCTTCAAGAGAGTCTTGACGTGTCCTGGCCATTTACATTTCCATTTAAAATTTTAGAATCGACTTAGTGAAGTTCAACACCCCCCAAATAAAGTTTTGGGATTTCGAGTGGGATTGCACTGAATCTATGAATTAATTTGAGGAAAATTGATATTTTATAATACTGAATCTTTCTTTAAGTCTTTTAAAATGCCTTTTAATAAAGTTCTGTAGTTTTTTCCTTAGAAACCTTATGTATCTTTTGTTAGATTTATTGCTAGGCACTTCATAGATTTTTTTTATACTCTTGCAAATGTTACTGTTTTTAGGATTTAATTTTCTGTTTGCTGTGTATATAGAAATTTAATTGGTTTTTCTGCATTGCTAATTGATTTTTCTGCATTGTGAAACTCTCCTAACAGCTTATGTGTAAATACCTTTGGATATTCAACAAACATAATCATATCATCTGTGAAGAATCCAATTATATAAGGCTTTCTTTCCAAGCCTTATACCATTTAATTACTTATTCCCATTATGCTGGCTGGGGTCCATTTACTATTGACTAGGAAGGTGGACATCTTTGTCCTTTTAATTTCAAAGGGAAATTTTCTGTATTCAGTATGATGTTTGCTATAGCATTTTGGGGGAGGCCGTAGGTAATTTAATAAAGAGGAAAGATGTGATATTCTATTCCTACTTTTCTAAGGATTTTGAATCATGAATATTGAATTTTACTAAATATATTTTCTGCATTTGTTGAGAAGATTATATGATATTTCTGCTTTAGACTGCTAATGTGAGAAACTAGATTCCTGATTTAATTGTGTTAAACCAACTTAGTATCTGGGATAAAATCAACTTGATATTTTATATGTTTGTGAATTCAGTTTGCTGACATTTTGAGTGAGGGTTTTTGTATCTGTGTTCGTTAAAGAGGTTAGTTTGTGATTTTTTCCTTTTTCATACCATCTATGTTGTTAAACTAAGGCCTTGAAATACTGAATTTCATTCTGAAGTTCCCTGAGGAATAAAAATTAAGCTTTTTAATATGAAAGGTACCGTTGCAATGAAATAGAACTATCTATCCATGCATGTAGTGCAAGGAATATCAAGTATTTGGAATTGATTTCCCTTGAAAAATTTCAAATCATGTTCAGAATTGTTTTGCTTGGCTAATAATGAGAAAATTCCTTTATACAAATTTTTCATGGAGGAAAAGAGTTCTTTTCAAAATCGTTACAAGAATGTTGTTGACATGTATGTAATGGCCTTATCCTTTGAGGAACCAATTTTTAAAAGATAATTAGATTTAAAACTTGCCCATGATTCCATTTCAGTCTCTAAACTAAATGTCAGTGTGGTAAGAGCTTTTCTTGTTCTGGATGACCAGTGACACTAACAATTTGAGTATTGCGTCAGTAAATGAGTGGTGTATTTTCTTTTTTTTTTTTGCCGTACATGGGCCTCTCACTGTTGTGGCCTCTCTCGTTGCGGAGCACAGGTTCTGGACGTGCAGGCTGAGTGGCCATGGCTCACGGGCCCAGCTGCTCTGCGGCATGTGGGATCTTCCCAGCCCGGGGCACGAACCCGTGTCCCCTGCATCGGGAGGCAGACTCTCAACCACTGTGCCACCAGGGAAGCCCTGAGTGGTGTATTTTCTAAAAATAGTTTTTAGAAGCAAAAGACAAGTGTTATAAGTTAAAAAAAAGTAAAATCTAAATAAAAGCCACATGAAGTAAAATATATGTTATAATTTTGATTGATGTTAATTAACTTTCCAGATCATATATATCTTTCTCTATGTCAACACATGCTTTGCGAGAGTGTTCAGAAACCACCTGGAAACCCTGATGATATGACTTGCTCAGCTACAGGGACCCTTCCATCCCTGATTATAAAACCCCCCAAATTTCTGAGATAGTATTGGAAAGGACAAAGAGCTAGGTAGCCAGCATGAGAAAAGGGTTCCTATCTCCCTGGAGGGGCTGTGCAGGTGAGTATATATGTATAAACGGATATTACTGACAATTGAAACAAATCGGATGTTAAGGAGCCCCGAATCCATAAAAAAGGAAAGTGTGCTAAGAGGTAGTTTTCGTGAACACCTGCAAACATGATACATACTAATCGGATGGTAGCTTCCCGCTGTTTCATGGTGGCAATGAGCTGATGAAGGAAATATTAGCATTTTAGAATAAGAGGAGACATCAGCAACCATGCAGTATTACTTCCTCATCCCAGAGATGAGACCAGCGATGTGCCTGTTTATTAGAGTTGGGACTAAATTTGTTTGTTTGTTTGTTTCTTCATTCCTTTATTCAACACGCATTTACTGAGAACCTATTATGTGTGAGAAATTGTTCTATATACTGGGGATACGGGGGTGAACAAAGTCCTTCCCTTCCTCCCAGGATTTATATTCCAGAGTAGGAGACTGGCAGTAGCGAAGAGCTATGTGATAAAGTGACAGGTGTGGAGAAGTGGGAAGAAGAGAAATGAAGTGGGGGGGGGAGTGAAGGTGACAGGGATGCTGTTGAGTAGGGTGGTCAAGAAAAGTCTCACTGAGGAGGTGACCTTTGACATGAGGGAGTGAGCCTGTGGTCTTGGAGAAGAATGTTCTAGGAAAAGGGAATAGGAAGCACAGATGCTCCGTGTTCTGGGCAGCCAGGTCAGGGGGTGGAGGCAGGTGGGCAGGCGAGGTGGGCCAGGAGGTGGGGTGAGGCCTGGGACATGTCACCAGGGCCAGAGGCCTGCTGAGAACCTCAGGATTTACTCTAAGTGTCGGAAGGCATTGCAGAGTTTTGAGCAGGGAAATAACGCAGTCTGACTGCAGGTTTGAAGGGTGCCCTCCGGCTGCTGTAGAAACGTCTGAAGAGAGACCAGGATGGAAGAGGGCTTGGTGGGGAGGGGAGGTGGCTGCGGTTGCATGGCGTGAAACCAGGAGTAACGAGTGAGAGAGACAGCGTGATGACTTCTTGATATATTTTAAAGGTTCAGCAACGAGACTGGCAGAAGAATTGGGTGTGGGATACAGGGGGGATCCAGGCCCCGCACCATGCTGCCTGTTCCCTTCCACCCGACTACCCCTCCTTAGAAGGCTTTGCCGGAATGTGCTTTTACCCTTCTTTCTCAGGGATGTTTTTGAGTCAAGGCTTCAGGCTGTTTGCTGGGCAGACATCCTTCTCATCTGCGGTGATGGAAGGTTTGTTTACAGCCCACCTGCCCACAGGTGTCACTAACTTGGCATGGGATTGACTTCAAATGCCTGCACCTGGTTCAGTTTACACCTGAAAACTTCGTAATGTTTTCCTTTAATCTCTGCATTGACCTGAAAATTGCTAAGTCTTTCTGAGGTTAGATTTGCTTCAAGATAGATGGGGCATTAATATGGCTGTTGTAGCTTGGCATGTTGGTCCTAAAGAAATTATCCTGGAAGAAGGAGAGACTATTAGTTTGTGCCCGCTCATAGCAGAGAGGAGTTTGCATACAGAACAGTCCCAACAGTGCAGTGTTCCAGTGGTGCCAGCTCATTAAACGGGCCAGAGGACAGTGCTCTTGGAAGGCAGCGTCCCTCACTCTCGTTCAGTGACACTGAGTCTTGACTCTGAATTGATGCCAAAGGCAGATCCGTTAGGTTTCGTGAATGCTGATTGCCGGCTGTTTTTTTCCTTCTTCTAATAAAATACAAGGAACACATACTCAATCAGGATTTCTTCACTAATGAAATATTCCTTTTCATGTAGTCTGTTAACGCCAGATGTTGTTATTGCTTTTCATTGTAACTTTCAGTGTTATTGTTGTTCTTATTTTTGAGGGGAAAACACACCGCAGCATAGACATTCCCGATGGCTGGTGTTTGAATGGGACTCGAGAATGAAGATGAGCGTTTTACTTCTCCAATTTCTGATCCAACCCCACTGCTGAGTTACCAAGGGGAGGAATGCATGGAGTTGGTGTGTTTCCAAAAGTGGCATTTTCAGTAGTTTATACACCAGGTTGAGGGTTCCTCACAAAGCAGCATCCCATCTTTTTAGGCGGCGTCTGTCAAGGTGACAGTACATTTCATCCTGAAAGCAAATATGAGTGGAAGTGGATCGAGTAGTTGTCCTGGAGCCCAGCCACCTGTTAGGTGCAGGTGCAGCCTAGATGTGTAGGGTTTGGAACACGAAACTGCACCTTAACCACGAGGGCGGTTTGAATGCTCAGAGATGTTTCCAGTTAAGCTGACGTCAAGGTCCCCTTTTAGCCCCTTATTAGCTGTGTGGGAATTATGCTTCAGTCTATGCATAGACTTCAGATCCTTAGATCAGAGTGCTTGCAGGTAGCATAGGCGACCTTGAAAAGTGTGGGAGTTATGGCCCTTTAAAGCGATCTCTCTGTTGCATCTGATACGCTTGTCAGTTTCCTTCTTCAGACTCCACCCCTCCAGCTCCCGTGACAGCAGACCTTCCTGGGTCTCCCTCCACACCACCTGGATCTTCTCCAGGGTTTACCCTTGGCCACTCCTTTGATCCCACTGCATATTCTTCCCAGATAGCCTCCCTCCCGCCTTTTTTTTTTTTTTGGCGGTGCGCGGGCCTCTCACTGTTGTGGCCTCTCCCGTTGCGGAGCACAGGCTCCGGACGCGCAGGCTCAGCCGCTCCGCGGCATGTGGGATCCTCCCGGACCTGGGCACGAACCCGTGTCCCCTGCATCGGCAGGCGGACTCTCAACCACTGCGCCACCAGGGAAGCCCCTCCCGCCTTTTTAACAGCCTGTGGACAGATGCCTGTGAGCTGTTGGCTCCAGCCCACGCCCCTCCCTGCAGCTTTGACCTGCGTCTCCAAGTCCCCTTAGTCCTGTCCTCCTGGCTGTCAGTCACCCCGTCCTCTACAGCTTCTCCACCAGATTCTTCTTTTTTTAGTGTGGTCTCTTATCTATTTATTTGGCTGCACCGGGTCTTCGTTGCAGCACACGGGGTCTTTTTAGTTGTGGCACGCAGGATCTTTGCTGCCGTGTGTGGGATCTTTTCACTGAGGCATGCGTGCGGGATCCAGTTCCCTGACCAGGGATGGAACCTGGGCCCCCTGCATTGGGAGCGCGGAGTTGTACCCACTGGACCGCCAGGGAAGTCCCCCCACCAGGTTCTTCACGTTGCCCTCAGCCTGGTCCGCCCTCTGAGAGCTGTCTTGGCTGGGGACCCTGCTACCCGTCCCCTGAAGCACTCCCAACCTCCGCTGCAACAGCACATCAATAACTGACTTATAAATGTGTTGGATGATATAGCTTCTTTTAAAATTGTTATCGAAGTAACTCACGCCCATGGTTAAAACGTCAAATAGTGCAGCATGGCTTAGACCCCTTCCCGTCCTGCCAAAAGGAAACCCTTTTAACACCTGTAACTGCTTCTTCTGGTGGCTCTTGCCATATATCTGAGCTCTGCACTCACGCTGTTATTTCTTCATCCACCAGCTTGGACAGTGTCTGCTGGTTTCCTGCCATACTTTCCCATCTCTCCTTCCCCCTTTACCCAGTGTAGTTGTATCACAATCTTTAGTTCCCCTATTTCAGTAATTTAAGTAACATAGTTTTATTGTGTATCTTGTTTCATCTCTCCAGGTGGAGTCACCTGGTCCCTGACTTGTAGGCTGAGGTCCCGGCACCTCTCCCCCTTCTCCCTGTCCCCTTCTGTCATGTCCACGGACTTTCCAGTTGCCCATATTGATACGGTTTATTTGATAAGTTGATACATTGCTTTTCCCTCAGAGCTTTGAGACGCTGCTCCACTTTGGTGTCCGGTGCTGCTGATAAGCCTGATAATGATCTAGTTGTCTTTGCTTTGCAGGTGACCTGTGCTTTCTCTTTGGAGACCTTTAGAATATTTTCTTTACTTTGGGGTCCTGAAATTTCTCCATATATTGTGTTCAGGAGTGTGTGTCTCTGTGTGTGAGTGTCGGTGTGTGTGTGTGTGTGTGTGTGTTTTATTTCATTAATTTTCCAATTTCTCCTACTAACTTTCTCCCATTTTCTCTGTTCACTCTTTCTAGAACTTCTGTTAGACGATGGACAGTTAGACAAGCTGGAAATCATCTTTTAGATGCCTGTATTTTCTTTTTCTATATTCTGGATGGTTTTCTCTGCTTTATCTTCCAATCTTTTATTGATTAAAAAGATTTTTGTGTGTGTCTTCCTTTTTTGTTCTGTGATTGATTTTTTCATAACATCCTGTACTTATCTTATGGATGCAGTATTTTATCAGCTCTCTGAGAAGAAAATAATTACATTTTAAAAACTTCTTTTAAAGGTGCAGAAATTTCTCATATACCCTCTGTTCCCATGCATGCATAGCCTCGCCCATTGTCAACATCCCCACCAGAGTGGTACACATGGTATAGTTGATGAACCTACATTGACACATCATAAGCACCCTTGGTGTTGTATATTCTGTGGATTTGAACAAATGTATTGATATAATGACCCATTTCCATCTTTATATTATCATACAGTGTATTTTCATCGCCCTAAAAATCCTCTGTGCTCCATCTCAGCATCTGTTCCCCGCCCCCATCCCTTGCAACCACTGATATTTAATTGTCTCCATAGTTTTTCGGTTTTTCTTTTTTTTTTGCAGGATTTCATGTAGTTGGACTTATACTACAGTGTGTGTAGCCTTTTCAGATTGGCTTCTTTCACTTAGTAACATGCACTCAAGTTTTCTCCTGTCTTTCATGGCTTCAGAGCTCGTTTGTTTTTAACAGTGAATAATATTCCATTGTCCGGATGTACCACAGTTTATTTATTCACCTACTGAAGGACATCTTGCTTGCTTCCAAGTTTTACAGTTATGAATAAAGTATCTATAAAATCCATGTGCAGGTTTTTATGTAGACATACATTTTCAACTCCTTTGGGTAAATGCCAAGGAGTATGACAGCTGTATTCTATACTAAGAGTATGTTTAGTTTTATAAGAAACAGCCAAACTGTCTTCCAAAGTGGGGCTGCACCATCTTGCATTCCCACCAGCAGTGAATGAGAGTTCCTGTTGCTCCACATCCTTGCCAGCATTTGGTGTTGTCAGCGTTTGGGATTTTGGCTGTTCTAATGGGTGTATAGAGGTATCATTGTTGTTTTAATTTACACTTCCCTGATGACATATGATGTTGAGTATCTTTTCATGTGCTTATCTGCCATCTGTATATCTTCTTTGTTGAGGCATCTGTTAAGATTGTTGGCCTGTTTTTTAATCAGGTTTTTTGTTTTCTTCTTGTTGAGTTTTAAGGGTTCTTCATATATTTTGGGTGACAGTCTATTATCAGATGCGTATTTGCAAATTTTTTCCCCAGCCTGTGGCTTATCTTCTCATTCTTTTGACATTGTCTTTAGCAGAGCAGAAGTTTTTAATTTTAATGTAGCCCAGCTCATCAACTTTTTCTTTTATGGATTGTGCCTTTGGTTTTGTAGCTAAAAAACTCATTGCTACATCCAAGGTCATCTGTGTTTTCCCCTATGTCATCTTCTAGGAGCTTTATAGTTTTGCATTTTACACTTAGGTCTGTGATCCATTTTGATTTAATTTTTGTGAAAGGTGTGTCTAGACTCATTTTTTTGCATGTGGATGTCCAGTTGTTCCAGCATTATTTGTCAAAAGACTGTCTTTGCTCCACTGTATTGCCTTTGCTCCTTTGTCAAAGATCAGTTGACTGTGTTTATGTGGGTCCATTTCTGTGCTATCTGTTCTGTTTCATTGATTTGTCTGTCTGTTCTTTCATCAATACCACAGTCTTGATTACTGTAGCTTTATAGTAAGTCTTGAAGTTGGGTAGTCTCAGTCTTTCAACTTTGTTTTTCTCCTTCCATTTTGCATTGGCTATTCTGGGTCTTCTGTCTCTCCATATAAACTTTAGAATCAGTTTCTCAATATCTGAAAAATAACTTGCTGGGATTTTGACTGGGATTGCATTGACTTCATAGATCAGGATGGCAAGAACTGACATCTTGACAAGATTGAGTCTTCCTATCCTTGAACATGGAAAATCTCTCCATTAATTTAGTTCTTTTTTGATTTCCTTAATCACAGTTTTGCAGTTTGCCTCACATAGATCTTTTACATTTTTGTTATATTTATACCACAGTGTTTGTTTCACATTCGGGGGCACTAGTGTAAAGGATACTGTTTTTAGTTTCCATCTGTACATTGCTTGTATACAGAAAAGTGACTGACGTTTGTATGTTAACCTTGTATCCTGGGACCTTGCTGTAACTGCTTATGAGTCTCAGCAACCTCACTGGCGTTTGGATTCACTCAGATGAGAAGGAGTTTCCAGTGACATCTCCTTGTAGCCTTTCTGCAGTGAGTTGGTGTTGTATGATTCCATTTTGGATCCCTTCTCAGTTTTTTTTTTTTTTTTAAGTTATAGAAAAAGCATGCAGGCACATCTGGAAAGAAACACACCAAATTGTTAACAGTAGTTACTTTGTCAGTGTGGGGTAAGGACTCAGTATCTACTTTATGTACTGCTGTATTTGTTTTCTTTAACTACTTAGATTTTTAAATAAAAACTAATAAAGGGAAGTAAATCGTACACGTACAGCTCAAAGAGTTACTTAAAGTGAATACCTGTGAACCACTGCCCAGATCAAGACGCAGGGCAGCCCAGCCCCGCAGAAGCTCTGCCGTGTCCTTCCCCAGTCACAGTGCCTCTGTCACCCTAAAGTAACCACTGGCCAGATTTGTAAGGTTATGACTTCCTTGGATTTCTTTATAGGTTTACCTAAGTATGGATTCCTAGTGACTTTCTGGGAACTGATTTAAGATGAATCATGATTTAGGATCACGTTTAAATGGAGTCATCCTTTGGGCTTCCTTTGCTTGCCTTCCTTTGTGTGGGGTTTATTCCCATGGTTACCTGGAGCTGTAGTGCATTCATCCTCACTGCTGCAAAATATTCCATTATGTGAATATATGACAGTTTCTTTAGCCAGGCTGCTCTTCGTGGACATTTGACTAGTCTCCAGTTTTACACTGTTGTGATGCTGCTGGGAGCATTCTCGTACGGGTATCCTGATACATGTGTCCTCGGGGTTCTCCCAGGTGGATACTGGGGCGTGGAATTGCTGGTCATGGAGTATGCCTGTCTTCAGCTTTACGAGATGCTGCCAACAGTTCTGAAGGGGTTTTGCCCATTAATGCAGCATATTGTCAGACTCTAAAATTTGTTATTCTGATAGGTATAGAGTGGCATCTCTTTGTAGTTTTTCTTTATATTTTGCTGATGGCTGAGTTGAACTCATTTTTACATGTCGTGTGGCCATTTGGATTTCTTCTTCACTGTTGGGTTATCTTTTTCTTTTTGATTTGTAGGGTTTTTAAAAAATGTGTTTTGGGTTCACATTATCTGTCAGTTCTATGTGTTACAAACAGCTTTTGCCACTCTGTGACTTGCCTTTTTACTTCCTTTGGGGTATCTTTTAATAAACAAATATTTTTATTGTGGTCTAATCAATATTTGTGGATAGTGCTTTTTCTGTTTTATGTAATAAATCTTTTCCTAATCAGAGGTCAAGAAGGTGTGGTTGTATTTTTTTTTCTAAACCTTTGTGTCTCACATTTAGTTCTTCTGCCTGGAATTGACTCTTGTGCATGGTGTGAGGTCAGGCTCAAATTTCTGTACTAAAAACAAATAGACACACACCTATGTTTCTTTAGCAACAACATGAAAATCAAGCACGTGATGGAGGCAGGGCCATGTGGTTGAGCCTTAACCTGACCTTGCGATGTGTTTTCCGTCCATCGTACATGCGTCCTCCTCTGCCTCTGTCCCTCCCGGTAGCCCCTTAGGAGCCACCGTCCTGCCCTTGGTCAGTGTGTTATCGAAGGTGAATGGGAAAGGAAAAGTCTTATAATAAGCATTCTGCTTAGCTGTAGTTCAACTCTGTCTTCATGAGTCTTTTTACACATGGAAACTAATACTTTGTAAATGTGCATCTTATTGCAAAGCAGAGTCTAAAACTTTAGCAATGATGATTTTTGTCTCAGTATTGAAGTGATCACCCACATTTTGAATGTAGTCATGCTTTTTTTTTTTTTTTTTTGTGGTACGTGGGCCTCTCACTGTTGTGGCCTCTCCCGTTGGCAGAGCACAGGCTCCGGACGCGCAGGCTCAGCGGCCACGGCTCACGGGCCTAGCTGCTCCGTGCCATGTGGGATCTTCCTGGACTGGGGCACGAACCTGTGTCCCCTGCATCGGCAGGCAGACTCTCAACCACTGCGCCACCAGGGAAGCCTGTAGTCATGCTTTTAATGTGTAGAAAGTCAGTCTTTAGTTTCGCTAAAAAATTATTGGAACTTGCAAGTGTGAATCTTGAAATTGAACTGAACTTGCTTTAAAAATAATCTTTCTTATTCCCAGAAGAATGTTTCTATTAGCAAAAAAAAAAAAAAAAAAGCTTGAAATAGCAGTGATTATTTTCTGCATGCAGGTCTATTGGAAAGAAAAGAAACATGCAGCTGGAAGAAATTTAAGAGGTCACCTAGTGCAGGATTTTACCTCTAAGAAGTGGACTATTCTCGCTTTTAATATAATTCCAGAAAATAAAATTCCACACCCTCCCCTGGTAATGTTTAATATACTTCACTGTCAGTGAATTTTCCTTATGCTATGTCTTAAGTGCATTTTCTTACTCTGTTTCAAATGGAAACAGAGAAATGGGGCCAAGCATCTTGTGTCTATAATAATCCTCCACCTGCCTGATGGCCATTGCTAAATCCCACACCATCCTTCTCTTTGTGGTATAATCTGTTTGTTTAGCTCTTTCTCTTAAGCCAGCTTCCAACTTCTCTAATTACTGTTTTTTTCCCATGTAAATTCTCTCCATATCCTCTATAAATTATGATTTGTAGACTCAAAAATCGAACCTAATACTTTTGCCAATGTATGACCGTTTGGTCATACCCTCACTAACTAATGAGGGTGTCACTCTAGATAGTTCTCTAACCGAGCCTTCTAACCTGAGGTTTTTTTTCATGATAAAAAGATTTTTGGACTGAAGGCTCTACATGGCAGTTCGAACACGCTTGTTTATCTCTGCTACCTAAGATTACCCAGATTAGGCAGCAAATAAGAAAGGCATAAATCCACTCGGACAAGGAATTTGGGAAATGAGGCTTGGTGGATGAGGAGTGTCGGCAAAAGTTCGGAGGCTTGACAGGGAAGTTTGGATGGGTGGGAGTCGAATTGGCAGAGGGGAGGAGGCTGAGAGCCAGGTGCCCACAGGGAGGGAAGCAGCCTGGGGAGAGTGACTGTGGTTGGGGCCCAGAGGCTCTGCAGTTGGCACTCCAAGCTGTACAGAGGGCAGGTGAGGGAGAGGTCGGCACTGGGGTCAGTGGGAGCCCAGGTAAGGAGTAGTCGGACTCCCTCTCTCATCAGGCTGCTGGACAGACACCCCTGGTAGGTATATTGTCTGGAGAAATTAGAGCAGAGACGTGCTGGACTTGGAAACAGCAAATACAGGTGAGAGTGCAGGTGAGACGCTTTGGAGAAAATAGGAGTGTTATGTAAACGTCTACACGTAGAAAGTCGCCGCCACCTCCCTTCTGGGCACCCAGAGCTCTGACAACCAGGCTTGTATCCCTCCATCCCTGGATTAGAGGACTAGAAGGTTCTTCTCTGGGAAACTGACCAGTTGAGGAGATAAGACATAAGTTCACCTTTTTTGGGGTCCCACAGGCACAGCCAAGGGTCACCACGCATTGAGGGTCATCTCTAACACGAACGAATGGGACCAAAACAAATACACAGTCAGGGGAAACAGAGAGAAATGCAGAGAGGAGAAAAAGGTCAACAAACTATAATTGGTATTCTTTGAGAGGTTAGAGAAGATATTGCATCTGTGAGAGAGGGCTGATAGCAGAAATTAAAAATTCAGTGAAGAGTTGGAATGTTGATGACAGAAAACATGAGAGAAAAGAGGAGGAAATGAGAGGCTCCTTTTAGGAAGCCCAAAATCTGATTAGTAAGAGGTTTAGAAAGAAAACAAAAATGCAGAAAACAAAACTAAAGGAGAATGATATGGAATAGTCTTTCAAAATTGAAGGACATAAATTTCCACAGAGAAGGGGTACATTAAGTGCAATATATACCAAAGGACCTGTTCCAAAACATATTTGATAAAGTCTGTGAATAACAGACATTTTTGCTACAAGTTTTAACAGAGAGAAAAAGTAGGTCACATACAAAGGTTCAGGAATCTGACTTCTCAACTGCAGTAGTGCAATGTAGAAGAAATAGAGCTCTACCCCCAAATTTGAGGGAAAATAGCCTCCAGTCTGGAATCCTGGAACTGGCTGGATTGTCAGCCAAATGCAAGAGTAGAATAAGGCTATTTTCAGACAGACATGAAAGGTCTCAAAAATTGGCCTCCCATGACTCTTTCTTGGTTAGTCCCTGGAGGAAGTGAATAGGAACACGCCAAACACTGTGTGGGGAGCAGGGGAAAGGGAAGGAAGTTCCATGATGGGAGGAGAAGGCATGTTCCAGGTGACACCTACATAGCACCTGCGTGAGGCCTGGAGAACAGCCTTTCCAGATCAGACGGGGATGGAGAGGCAGGAGAGAAAGAAACAGCAGCAAATCAGAGAGATCACTTAGTGTGTTTACCTTTGATGAGATGAGACTTCTGGTTCTGTACTAGAGTATGGGGGGAATGAGTGTTAGAGACCTGAAAAAAATCAATCAATCAAATGGAAAATTGAGGTAATTATTAACAGGAAAAACAAAAGGTTGCACAAGAAAAGAAATATAATTATAGTACATCATGGGCTCAGCTTTTTTCCCCACATCTTTATTGGAGTATAATTGCTTTACAATATTGTGTTAGTTTCTGCTGTGTAACAAATTGAATCAACTATACGTATACATATACTCCATATCCCCTCCCTCTTGCGTCTCCCTCCAACGCTCCCTATCCCACCCCTCCAGGCGGTCACAAAGCACCGAGCTGATCTCCCTGTGCTATGCAGCTGCTTCCCACTAGCCATCCATTTTACACTGAGTAGTGTATATATGTCCATGCCACTCTCTCACTTTGTCCCAGCTTCCCTTTCCCCCACTGTGTCTTCAAGTCTGTTCTCTACATCTGCATCTTTATTCCTGCCCTGCCACTAGTTTCATCAGTACCGCTTTTTTAGATTCCATATATATGTGTTAGCATACGGTATTTGTTTTTCTTTTTCTGACTTACTTCACTCTGTATGACAGACTCTAGGTCCATCGACCTCACTACAAATAACTCAATTTCATTCCTTTTTATGGCTGAGTAATATTCCACTGTATATATGTGCCACATCTTCTTTATCCATTCATCTGTTGATGGACATTTAGGTTGCTTCCATATCCGGGCTATTGTAAATAGTGCTGCAATGAACATTGTGGTACAATGTTTGTGGTACTCTTTTTGAATTATGGTTTTCTTAGGGTATATTCCCAGGAGTGGGATTGCTGGGTCGTATGGTAGTTCTACTTTTAGTTTATTAAGGAACTTCCATACTGTTCTCCACAGTGGCTGTCTCAATTTACATTCCCCCCAACAGTGCAGGAGGATTCCCTTTTCTCCACACCTTTCCCAGGATTTATTGTTTGTAGATTTTTTGATGGCCATTCTGACTGGTGTGAGGTGATACCTCACTGTGTTTTTGATTTGCATTTCTCTAATGATTAGTGATGCTGAGCATCTTTTCATGTGTTTTTTGGCCATCTGTATGTTTTCTTTGGAGAAATGTCTATTTAGGTCTTCTGCCCATTTTTGGATTGAGTTGTTTGCTTTTTTGATATTGAGCTGCGTGAGCTGCTTGTATATTTTGGAGATTAATCCTTTGTCAGTTGCTTCGTTTGCAAATATTTTCTCCCATTCTGAGGGTTGTCTTTTAGTCTTGATTATGGTTTCCTTTGCTGTGCAAAAGCTTGTAATTTCGTTAGGTCCCATTTGCTTATTTTTGTTTTTATTTCCATTACTCTAGGAGGTGGGTCCAAAAGGATCTTGCTGTGATTTATGTCATAGAGTGTTCTGCCTATGTTTTCCTCTAGGGTTTCATAGTGTCTGGCCTTACATTTAGGTCTTTAATCCATTTTGGGCTTATTTTTGAGTATGGTGTTAGGTAATGTTCTAATTTCATTCTTTTACATGTAGCTGTGTAGTTTTCCCAGCACCACTTATTGAAGAGACTGTTCTTTTTCCATTGTATATTCTTGCCTCCTTTGTCAAAGATAAGGTGACCATATGTGCATGGGTTTATCTCTGGGCTTTCTATCCTGTTCCCCTGATCTATATTTCTGTTTCTGTGCTAGTACCATACTGTCTGTCTTGATTACTGTAGCTTTGTAGTATAGTCTGAAGTCAGGGAGCCTGATTCCTCCAGCTTCGTTTTTCTTAAGATTGCTTTGGCTATTTAGGGACTTTTGTGTTTCCATACAAATTGTAAAATTTCTTGTTCTAGTTCTGTGAAAAATGCCATTGGTAATTTGATAGGGATTGCATTGAATCTGTAGATTGCTTTGGGTAGTATAGTCATTTTCACAATATTGATTTTTCCAACTAGGAACATGATATATCTCACCATCTGTTTGTGTCATTTTTGATTTCTTTCATCAGTGTTTTATAGTTTCTGAGTACAGGTCTTTTGCCTCCTTAGGTAGGTTTATTCCTAGGTGTTTTATTCTTTTTGTTGCAATGGTAAATGGGATTGTTTCCTTAATTTCTCTTTCCGATCTTTCATTTTTAGTGTATAGGAATGCAAGAGATTTCTGTGCATTAATTTTTATCCTGCAACCTTACCAAATTCATTGATTAGTTCTAGTACTTTTCTGGTGGCATCTTTAGATTTTCTATGTATAATATCATGTCATCAGCAAACAGTGACAGTTTTACTTCTTCTTTTCCAATTTGTATTCCTTTTATTTCTTTTTCTTCTCTGATTGCTGTGTCTAGAACTTCCAATACTATGTTGAATAATAGTGGCAAGAGTGAACATCCTTGTCTTGTTCCTGATCTTAGAGGAAGTGCTTTCAGTTTTTCACCATTGAGAATGATATTTATTGTGGGTTTGTCATATATGGCTTTTATTATGTTGAGGTAAGTTCCTTCTATGCCTACTTTCTGGAGAATTTTTATCATAAATGGGTGTTGAATTTTGTCAAAAGCTTTTTCTGCATCTATTGAGATGATCATATGGTTTTTATTCTTCAATTTGTTAATATGGTGTGTCACATTGATTGATTTGCGTATATTGAAGAATCCTTGCATCCCGGGGATAAATCCCACTTGATCATGGTGTATGATCTTTTTAATGTGTTGTTGGGTTCTGTTTCCTAGTATTTGGTTGAGGATTTTTGCATCTGTGTTCATCAGTGATATTGGTCTGTAATTTTTTTGTGTGATATCTGTGTCTGGTTTTGGTATCGGGATGATGGTGGCCTTGTAGAACAAGTTTGGGAATGTTCCTCCCTCTGCAGTTTTTTAGAAGAGTTTGAAAAGGTTGGGTGCTAGCTCTTCTCTAAATGTTTGATACAATTCACCTGGGAAGCCATCTAGTCCTGGACTTCTGTTTGTTGGAAGATTTCTAATTACAGTTTCAATTTCATTACCTGTGATTGGTCTGTTTATATTTTCTAATTCTTCCTGGTTCAATCTTGGAAAGTTGTACCTTTCCAAGAATTTGTCCATTTCTTCCAGGTTATCCATTTTATTGGCATACAGTTGCTTGTAGTAGTCTGTTATGATGGGGCTCAGCTTTGAACAGTACTTAAACAGACATAATAGTGTAATGCAAATGCTGAGTGTTATTGCAACCAAAAACTGATGTAGTTAAATTGAGAGGATTTGGTGGGGTTGCTGGGAAGTGTGTGTAGAAGGCAAGAGAGCTAAATCCTCCCTTTCTACAGTAGGAAGCCCAGAGACAGTAAAAATGGGTCAGAAGGTGCAGTTGAAGAATATTTGTTAAAATATGAATGTAAATACTACAAAAAACCCATAAAACAGCTAAAAGGGTTGAAAGTGATTGCCTTTGGTTCCTGGGACTCAAGAATTGGGAGGACAGGGAGGGCAGAGGTCTGCCATTTTAATTGTGAGCCTGTGTTGCCATTCAGTTTGGAAATTATGTGCGTGCATTATGTTGATAAAAGTAAAGTAAACCATTTACATAAAAGTATGTTTACATGTGTAAACTTTCATGTATTTCACAAAATACTTTATTAATATTTATTTAAGAAAAACTAACAGCAACAAGTTTTGGGGATATATTGAAAAGGTCACAGTTTCTAGTTTGTTTTGAATTCTGGGTTCAGAGTCATGGTTGGTTTGATATTTGACATTGGAATTTGTGAGAACATAGCTTTATTATTCACACACGGGGTGTTCAATTTACTCTTTAATATTTATTAAGCATTAGAAAAAGGTGCCAGAATCATTGGAATTCAAATTTGCCTTCCTTGAGGAAAATTCCAGTTATAGTGAAATGGGCAAGTTGCCTCTTCTGAGTTTAATGATTAGTGTTGATTGTGGTTTGGCTGAAATGTACTCCAGATGCACTATTTATTTTAAACATTTAACAGGCCTATAGTGGTCTCCTTCCAGCTCTGGAATCTAAAGGCTTTCAACCTCACAGAGTCCGGGTGAACGATGTGTTACGTCATACATAGGATTTTGTAATAAGGTGCTTGGGACAGGGTGGAAACTGAGCCAAGAACCTTAGCTGCTCTCCCCTGTCCCTCCTCCATCACCACGGTGCCCCCCAAACACACCCCAGTCTCTCGGGGCCCGGCGGTAGCCTTCTTGTCCTGTTTGCCTTTTATGTCAGTTTTGCTCTTTCCTTCACTTCTGAGAATATTTACAGGTCAAAATTTATTTTCCATATCAGTGATCTCTTTTTCCAAGGAATTTTAAATTATTATTCTTTTTTTTTTTTTGGCGGTACGCAGGCCTCTCACTGTTGTGGCCTCTCCCGTTGCGGAGCACAGGCTCTGGACGCGCAGGCTCAGCGGCCATGGCTCACGGGCCCAGCCGCTCCGCGGCATGTGGGATCTTCCCGGACCGGGGCACGAACCCGTGTCCCCTGCATCGGCAGGCGGACCCTCAACCACTGCGCCACCAGGGAAGCCCCTAAATTATTATTCTTAATGTGAGTTGAAAGTGCCTAGAATATACTGTTGTTTCTTCTAAATATGTAAGTGCATTCTGAACCCAAATGACCAGGCCTGGACCATAATTAAAAGATTTTTCTTCTCTCCCCCAACATGTTATATAACCAAAACACGTTATGTAAACATGTACCTTAAAACATGTTATATAAAGCCTCAAAAAACCCAACAAGTGATGAACAGACTTTTGGCAAAACAGTGCTCTTATTGTTGCATCATGTAGAACCTTCATCTGTTGGCTAACATATATTTTTTTTAGCGAGTAAGACTCTGAGTGTCTCTTTGCATCTGTTATATTTGGGGTGTGAACGTACCAGGAGACTCTCCTTTGAGGTACTGGTGAGCTCCCAGAAGATGTTTTTGGAAAGTCACTGTCAGGTGTTTCTAGGGACGATTCAGCCGCTGTCAGCGGAAGAGCATCTTGGCAGTTAATGGACTTTGTGAGGCCGCAGGAGCGCCCTGCACCCTGGCCCTTAATGTGGCACTGATTCAGGGACCTCGGTTACAGCGGCAAGACCTCAGCTTGGTTGACGTAAAGTTCTTTGCAAGGAACAGGTGGGTTTGTTTTTAGTTTTCATCTGGGTTTGGGTAGAGATCAGGACGGCTTTTAAGATATCATTTTATTAGCAGTTTAGCAGGATATCTAAATAATTGCCTGATGAAACAGGTAAGTGGAAGCCTGCAGTGTCTGTCTTTTTATGTCTGGCTCATTTCACCGAGCATAATGTCTTCAAGGTTCGTCCATGTTGCAGCAGGTGTCAGAATTTCCGTCCTTTATAAGGCTGAATAATAGCCCGTTGTATGTATAATACGACCACATTTTGCTTATCCATTCATCTGTCAGTGGACATCTGATTTCACTCTTTTGGCTAATGTGAATAATCCTGCTATTAACATTGGTGTACAGATATCTGTTCATGTCCTGAAGGGCCAATTTCTGACCTATAGGTCCCTACACCTCAGTAGACTGAAAAAGGATTTAACTTATATTCTTAAATAATTTCTGTTGTTGTGCATTGTCAGAGGATATTCCAAGTATTTATTTTCTAAATGATTTGATGGCACGTTTAGTTAAGGAAATTCTAGTAGGCTTTACGACCTCCTTCTAATTCTTAATGATGCGTTCCTGTCTCAGTGGAGAGTGATGAGGCACAGTTGTTCCAACACTTCTATTGAGGTTCACAGATTTCTTCGACAGAAGTAAAGGCAGCGCTCTTATTAGAAAGAATAGTGTCTAATAACTTGTGTGTGGTCAGTAACTTGCACAAAAATTGATTGTTGTAGCAGGAATAAGATGGACATGTGGGCATTTTGTTATTTTGGGGAAGGAAAAGATGTAAACCTTAATATTGAAACACATCCCCTTAAGCATACATTAAAGCCATATTTAACTCATTTATCAAAATATGCTTAAGGGGCTTCCCTGGTGGCACGGTGGTTGGGAGTCTGCCTGCCGATGCAGGGGACACGGGTTTGTGCCCCGGTCTGGGAAGATCCCACATGCCGCGGAGCAGCTGGGCCCGTGAGCCATGGCCACTGGGCCTGCGCGTCCGGAGCCTGTGCTCCACAACGGGAGAGGCCACAACAGTGAGAGGCCCGTGTACCGCAAAGAGAAAAAAAAAAAAAAAAAAAAATATATATATATATATATATATATATATACGCTTAAAGAAATATTTTATTATATTGGTATATTTGAGATACAAATATCAGTGAGTATAGAAATTGGGTAAAAATATTGAAAGTAAATATTCTACTTCACTAAATTTTTCTGCATACATTTATTTGTATAATTGAATTAAACATGTAAAGCAAATTGAATGTTTTCTTGTTTCCTCGTAAAACCTTTGTTCCTTGCGTTAAATGAAGGGAAAAGTACTCTAGTGACTTTATCCAACACTACAGCAACTGCACATCCTGAACTTCAAACTCTATCACACTCCGTAACTGTACTTGCACATTACACACTACGTGCCTCGCTTGCTTGCTTTTTTGTGTTTTCTTTTGCCATTTTTTAAAAATGGGGTTGTCGCGTTGGTTCCCCACCACTCAGCATCTTCTATCCTTGTGCGTCTGGAGACTGTGGGAGGAAACGTGCGTTGTGGTTTCGTTTGATCATTTGACTTGTTTTATTACCTCATCTCTTTAACGTACCCATTTCATTCATCCAGAAGCATTTATTGAGCGCCTTTTATGTTTGAAGCCCTGTGCTAGGCGCTGGGAAGGAAGGAATAGAAAAAGGCAAAGTCCTTGCTGTCAGCAAGAGGCCGTGCACGATGGCATTTTATACTTTCTCAGCATCCATTATCATCAAAGAAAAAAAGAGTCGTAGGCCAGGGTCTGCCTTTCTGGGATACGTCTGTGAGAAAATTCTCAGAATCTCATTTTCCATGAGAGGCTTGTCTGTGAATTTACATCTTCAATTAAATGGTGACTCTTCTATAGAAAGTCTTTTCTTGATATTTCCTACATTTCATCTCAGCTCAACCGGGAGGATGGCCACATCCTCCTACAGCAGACACCCAAGGTGGCCACTTAACCACTGTGAACAGGCCTCCCTGACAGGCCAGACTCGGCCTTGGTCGGTCAAGTCCAGAAATAGGACTTGAACCGTTTCACCGGAGACAAATGCATCATTTGTAGCCTCAGGGATGACCTGGGAGTGGCCTTGCTGTGCTGCAATCCCAGCCCCAGGAATCCCTGTGCAGCTGTGGTGTCACCCTCATCCTGGGAGATAAGCTGTTGAAAGTAGAAAGTGTCTGAGAGAATGGCTGGTTTCTCCCATGGTTCTTGCTCTTGAAAGCTGCTCTTTTTGAAAGGAAAGAGGCTCAAAGTCCCTTCCATAAAGCATAGTCTATTTCTTTGCTCTCTCCCCAGGGGGCTTTTTTTGTTTCTTAGATTCACAGCCTCCATTTGGAGGATGAAGTTGGATGTCCATAATTACCGAGTGGGATGGATGAAGATCAGACCTACTGTGTAATCTACATACATATTCTGTGTAATCTCCCAGCATGGCTCTGGGGCCATTTTCCATATTTCTCTAGAAATATAATGAAATATTTGGATAAGCCAGTTGCGGGTCCTCTCTACTGTTTGTAACATCAGAGTGGTTAAAAAAGGAACCACTGGTGCATGTTTATTTGGGATCAGCTTTGGTTCAGTTCTGTGTATTTCTTCTTTTTTAATAAAAATTTTTTTAAATAAATCTATTTATTTTATTTATTTATATTTGGCTGCGTTGGGTTTTCATTGCTGCACGCAGGCTTTCTCTAGTTGTGGCAAGCGGGGGCTACTCTTCTTTGCGGTGCATGGGCTTCTCATTGCAGTGGCTTCTCTTGCTGTGGAGCATGGACTCTAGGCAGGCGGGCTTCAGTAGTTGTGGCACGTGGGCTTCAGTAGTCGTGGCTTGTGGGCTTTAGAGCGTAGGCTCGGTAGTTGTGGCACACAGGCTTAGTTGCTCCGCGGCATGTGAGATCTTCCCGGACCAGGGCTCGGACCCATGTCCCCTGCGTTGGCAGGCGGATTCTTAACCACTACGCCACCAGGGAAGTCCCAGTTCTGTGTATTTCTAAAGTAGTGAAAACAGAGTTTTCTTCTTTCAGAGTTATCAGGCAGCTCTGTGTTTTTTTTTAAATTGAAGTGTACTTGATTCACAGTATTATATTAGTTTCAGATGTACAGCATAGTGATTCAATATTTTTATGGATTATACTCCATTTAAAGTTATTACAAAATAATGGCTGTATTTCTCTGTGCTGTACAATGTATCCTTGTTGCTTATCTCTTTTGTACAGGTCTATAGTTTTTTTTCTTTTCACTATTGGAGAAGAAAATTAAAATCTTATGTCCTTATTTTGAACACCTGAATTTTCATGTTTATTATGTCCAGTGTTTCGGTAATAAAAATTAATGATAATTTGTTCCCAATATCTTTTAAGTATATATATATATATATATATATATATATATATATATATATATATTTTTTTTTTTTTTTTTTTTTTTTTTTTTTTTTTTTGCGGTATGCGGACCTCTCACTGTTGTGGCCTCTCCCGTTGCGGAGCACAGGCTCCAGATGCGCGGGCTCAGTGGCCATGGCTCACGGGCCCAGCCGCTCTGCGGCATGTGGGATCTTCCCGGACCGGGGCACGAACCCCCGTCCCCTGCATCAGCAGGCGGACTCTCAACCATTGTGCCACCAGGGAAGCCCTAAAGTATATATTTTATTTTTTTTAATTTTTTAATTTTTTTCTAATTTTTTTTATTAGTTTCTGCTTTATAACAAAGTGAATCAGTTATACATATACATCTGTTCCCCCATCCCTTCCCTCTTGTGTCTCCCTCCCTCCTACCCTCCCTATCCCACCCCTCCAGGTGGTCACAAAGCACCGAGCTGATCTCCCTGTGCTCTGCAGCTGCTTCCCACTATCTATCTACCTTACGTTTGGTACTGTATATATGTCCATGCCTCTCTTTCGCTTTGTCACAGCTTACCCTTCCCCCTCCCCATATCCTCAAGTCCATTCTCAAGTAGGTCTGTGTCTTTATTCCTGTTTTAACCCTAGGTTCTTCATGACATTTTTTTTTTCTTAAATTCCATATATATGTGTTAGCATACGGTATTTGTCTTTCTCTTTCTGAGTTACTTCACTCTGTATGACAGACTCTAGGTCTATCCACCTCATTACAAATAGCCCAGTTTCGTTTCTTTTTATGGCTGAGTAATATTCCATTGTATATATGTGCCACATCTTCTTTATCCATTCATCCGATGATGGACACTTAGGTTGTTTCCATCTCCGGGCTATTGTGAATAGAGCTGCAATGAACATTTTGGTACATGTCTCTTTTCGAATTATGGATTTCTCAGGGTATATGCCTAGTAGTGGGATTGCTGGGTCATATGGTAGTTCTATTTTTAGTTTTTTAAGGAACCTCCACACTGTTCTCCATAGTGGCTGTACCAATTCACATTCCCACCAGCAGTGCAAGAGTGTTCCCTTTTCTCCACACCCTCACCAGCATTTATTGTTTCTAGATTTCTTGATGATGGCCATTCTGACTGGTGTGAGATGATATCTCATTGTGGTTTTGATCTGCATTTCTCTAATGATTAATGATGTTGAGCATTCTTTCATGTGTTTGTTGGCAGTCTGTATATGTTCTGTGGAGAAATGTAAAGTATATATTTTTAAAGTAGTGGAGATGAGCCTTATTAAGTTATATTTTTCTTAAGATTGAATTAGAGAAATAAAGTCTTAGTCTCCTTGGTGGAGGCCCATATTCCAGCTGTCGGCTCTGCTTTATTTTGTTGCCTCTGGCAGAGAGCAGATTTATTATTTGGGTTCTGTCTAAATCTATAGTTTGACAGCCATGTCCTTGTGGTTACCAAACTCTTCTTTTTCCATAAACTAAGTTGCAACAAACAACTAAATGGCAAAAAACAAAAAAGTTACCGTTGTGTCTCCATAATGAAAACCCCGTTACATTAGCAGCATCAGGTTATTATGTCAGCTGGATTTAATGATGGCAGTCTATTTTTCCCTTATATTTTGTTCTAAGCCTTTTGGAGGGGTAGTTTGGTGATTTACTAGAAGGGCTCACAGGGTCAGCATGTGGCCACACTTACATCTGGGGTGTTTACAGTGACACAGCTAGGGTTGTGCAGTTTTCCTGTGCCGTCCGTATGAAAGATATCCGAGCTACACCCTCCCGAACGGCGAAAACTACAGCTGACTGTCTGCAGAGCTTTCTGCCCAGAGAAGCCCATTTGGGTCTGAGTTTAAGGTTTTATTGTGGGGATGGTCAGGTAGGCACTGTCTGCCTAGCACGCCCACTAAAATTCCAGCCTCCCAGAAAGAAAGCAGATGTTCACCATAAATCACATTGTTTATGCAGACAGCCTGGACACAGCAAAACCACGTTATAAGTTAGGAGATACTTCACATTGGTTTAGGGAGTTTTGTATAAGCCAAGTTCCCGGACACCAGCCAAGGGCCAACCTTGTAAGCAGGCCTTTCTAAGGACAGCAGCCTCGGGCCTGCTGTGTGAATGCTTTCCCACACAGGCCTGCATTTCATTTTTTTTTTTTTTTTTTTGCGGTACGCGGGCCTCTCACTGTTGTGGCCTCTCCCGTTGCGGAGCACAGGCTCCAGATACGCAGGCCCAGCGGCCATGGCTCACGGGCCCAGCCGCTCTGCGGCACGCGGGATCTTCCCGGACCGAGGCACGAACCCGTGTCCCCTGCATCGGCAGGCGGACTCTCAACCACTGTGCCACCAGGGAAGCCCTGCATTTCATTTTTGTAAACTGTTTGCAACAGTACACTGAACTCTAAGTGACAGTGATGGGGAAAGCGCTATGAGTGTTCCTCTGAACTGTCATCAGGATCAGACTTTGCATTATCTGGAGCCAAAGATGAAAAACTGTGAGGGTTCTCTGTGTAATATACTTCTATTTTTAGAAGTCTCATGAGCCTAATATTTTTAAGTTATAATTCTGTCATCGTCAGGGTTACATTTTGCAGACGCAAGAGCTTGCTTCTGAAATGCTCGAGCTTGGGCATCATACAGTTTAAATTGGTTTTATTGCCAGTAGTTTATCTTCGTGTTCCTGAAGGATTACACCTGTGGGTGAATATTTTAGGAGTAGCTGTTACCTCTCTGATATTTCATTATTGAAGCTTGCAGAACTAAATTGGGTTTATCAGGACACAGGACTGGAATGTAAGGAAGGGCTTCATAAAGTGCTTACAATGTTACTTTTATAAATTAATCCAATAGCTTTAGAGCCATTTAGGCAATTAAAACAACTTAGAAATCATGTTTTCTTCTTTTCTGGTTCTGTTTTGAATAACAACTGTTCTAAAAACTCAAGGGAATGATGAGGTTTTAGGTAGGTAAGAAAATAAAAATGACGGAATGAAGAAATGGCGAGCAGAAGGGGACTGCCTGTCTGTCTTCCTATGAAAAGACATGGAAGTGTGTTTTGCTCCCCCGTACAAAGGAATCATCTCTGGGCTCTGTTACTCCTTTAGTGTAGTTTCACGACGTGTCACTCAGAACCCGAATTGAAAAGAGGGAAGACGGCAAGCACTTGTGAGGAAAGGAAGAAGCAGGTGAGGGGGGCGGGCCTGGGAGGGCATCCTCAGGAGCCACCAGCCAGCCTGGGGTTGTAGAGTCAACCATCCCTCTGCCACTAACATGCTTTCAATCTTCTGTGAAATGGACAGTCTTCCCTTCTTGCTGTGGCTGAAGTGACACAGCCCTGGTTTGGCTGACTGTTTTCTTTATAAGGAACCTAAATGGCCTTCCTTTGGGTTAATCTAAGAGGCTTCAGTTACACTGTGTGTGTGTGTGTGTGTGTGTGTGTGTGTCCTTGTGCCTTCCCTCTTCTTTCTTGGATACTTGGAATGAAATCCTTGTCAGAACCATGTGGCCGGACCTCCCTTGTGGCGCAGTGGTTAAGAATCCACCTGCCAATGCAGGGGACACGGGTTTGAGCCCTGGTCCAGGAAGATCCCACATGCCGCGGAGCAACTAAGCCCGTGCGCCACAACTACTGAGTCTGTGCTCTAGAGCCTGCGCGCCACAACTACTGAAGCCCGTGCGCCTAGAACCTGTGCTCCACAATGAGAAGCCCGTGCACCACAACGAAGAGTAGCCCCCACTCGCCACAACTAGAGAAAGCCCTCACGCAGCAATGAAGACCTAACACAGCCCAAAATAAATAAATAAATAAAATTTATTTTTAAAAAAACAAAACAAACCAAGTGGCCCACAGAAGAGAGCATTCAGAAAATGGTTCTTTGTCATTTAAATACTCCTTTTCCTTCCTCCACCCAAAACTAGACAATCTTCTAGGATTGGAAATATTTCCTGTAGTAAAATCTACCTGTGCCAGAGTTGCCCTTCTTTTGTATAAAGGTGTCTTGTCTCCACTCCAGCGTTTGTTGGTTACTGAAGACCTTTTCTGTCAGATGTTGTAGGGTTCCAGCGAGAACCACCAGCAGCAGTGTTAGACCGGAGCGCGGAGGACCCTCATCTAGAGCCTCGTGCTCCACTGCAGACACTCGTTGGAGGGAGAGGGGAAGTGGAAGCATTCAGGAGTGACATTTACTCTCCACTACAAAATACATTTTTATGAAGCTAAATATGGAAAACCCGTAAGAGTCAAACTAACAACAGAGAAAATTCTTTGATTGTCCTACTACCCAGAGAAAACATTGACACGTGTGATTGTCCCGTATGTGCTGATAGAGGCCTGACAGCGTGGAGGCAGCAATGAACAGGACGGAGCTCTTTCTTTCAGTGCCGGGCAGTCTGGGGATGGGCTGGGGTGAACAGGTGGCCACAGGACAATGGGAGGGGGGCCGTGTCAGGTGACCACACGGCGGGTGTTTAACCAGAGGTCACACAAGCATTCCTGGAGGCCAAACGGATGCTGAAGGATGCACAAGAATATTCAGGCAAAGGTACTGGAGGGAGAGGACAGCCTTCCCAGGCAAAGGGAACAGGACGAACAGAGCTCTCCAGGCAAGGAGAAGGCGTGAAGATCGAGAAACCTCCAACGTAAGTCAGTAGGGCTGAAGCATCCAATCCAAGAAGTGAGGGCTGAGAGTTGAGGTCTCGAGAGGCACGTTCCAGGCAGAGATGTGTACAAGGCTGGGGGCAGGAGTGAGCTTGGGGGTCTCGGAGATGACACAGCCCGTCAGTGTGGGGTACTGGGGAGCGAGGGGGCAAGGGCGGGAGACCTGCTTTATAACCTTGACCCCAGGGCACGAAGAGCACCGTAAAGCCCTGACCTTTTCCACTCATCTCACAGTCCCCTGCAGCTTGCCCTGCCTGAAGCATGCCTCGATGTTGTGTTCTCCAAGCCTGTCTCCATCAGCTCAGGAAATGAAACCATCCAGTGGCTCCCAGAATCCATAATACCTCCCTCCTCCCACGTTACCATGCGGTCACCCAGTCCTTCAGTCTTAGGTCCAGCAAGAGCCCAGGTTCCTTCCCTTCTGCCTCGCCCGCTCCCTCATCCTCATCTGGACCACTGTTCTCTCGCGCTTGGATCCCTGCCTTGGCCTCCTGGCTGATTTCCCGCCTTGCAAAATGTCTGCCCATTTCCTAATTGGATTATTCGTGTTTTTCACTGTTGAGTTTTGAGAGTTCTTTGTATATTCTAGATGCTAGGCCTTTGTTGGATATGTGCTTTGCAGATACTTCCCCCAATCCATAGCTTAGCTTTTCATCCTCTTGACAAAGTCTTTTGCAGAGCAAAAGTTTTAAATTTTGATGACATCCAATTTATTAATTTTTCCTCTTATTCATTATACTTTTGGTGCCAGTGAAAGAACTCTTTGTCTAGTCTTAGATCCCAAAGATTTTCGCCCGTGTTTTTTTCTAAAATCTCTATAGTTTAACATCTTACATTGAAATTTGTGATCCCTTTTGAGTTAATTTTTGGTCGACATTGTGGGGAGGAGGGACTGTGGATAGTCAATTGCTGTAGCACCCTTGTTGAAAAGGCTGTTTGTCCTCCATTGAATTACTTTTGCACCTTTGTGAAAACCCAGGTGGGCATATCCATTGGGTCTATTTCAGGTTCTCTATCCCGTTTCACTGGGCTGTGTGTCTGTCTCTCTGCCAGTATCACACAGTCTTGATTACTGTAGTTGTGTAATAATTCTTGAAATGGGTAGACTGATTCCTCTCATTGTATTCTTTTGCAAGTTGTTTTAGCTATTCTAGTTCCTTTGCTGCCTTATATAATTGTTAGAATAATCTTGTCTGTATGTATAAAACAATTTTGCTGAGATTTTTATGAGTTGCAGTAAGTCTGTATATCAGTTTGGGGAGAATCTGTATCTGTCTTATGTTGAGTCTTTGAATCCATGAATATGTTTTCCAGTCCATGAATCAGTTTATTTAGATCTTTCAATACTTTTGTTAGCATTTTGTAGTTTTCAGCACATAGGTCGTATATATGTTTTGTTAGATTTACACCTAAGTATTTCAGTTCTTTGAGTGATTGTAAATGCTGTTGTATTTTAAATTTGTGTCCACATGTTCACTGATAGTACATAGAAATATGATTGATTTTTGTATTTTCTAGAGACAATCATGTCATCTACAAATATGGGCAGTTTTATTTCTTTACTTCTAGCGTGTCTGCCTTTTCTTGACTGTTGCACTAGCTAGAATTTCCAGTACTAGACCTAACAAAAGTTATGAGGGTGGGCATCCATGCTTTGTTCCCAGTTCAGTATTTCACCATTAATGTAATGTTAGTCGTAGGTTTTTGTAGATACTCTTTGTCAAGTTGAAGTTCCCTCTATTCTTAGTTTTCTGAGAGTTTTTTCTTTTATCATGAATGGGTGTTGAATTTTGTCAGATGCTTTTTTTGCATCAATTCATCAGATCATGTGATTTTGTTCTATAGCATGTTAATATGGTGTATTACATTAGCTTAAATGTATGGGTTCAGTCTGCTATCTTGCAACTGGAATCATGTTTAGTTTCTAAATTTCCAGACACTGAATTGGAGCATTATGTTTCCCTCAGTTATAAGAAACAAAACCTCACTTTTCAGTTGTTAATCTGGGGCTATTAATCGTTGTTTAAATGATTGCAAATGTTTGAAATGTTAACGTTGTTATTAATGGACATTTAGTTGAACCAGTGATTTTGAGCTCAAGTGTATATTTTTTCGAAACCTTCTAATCACGAGAGTTCAGTTGATGAATCACCCATTACAAGAAGGTCTACTTTAAGTAGTAATCAACTTTTATCCCATTTTTTACTGTTGTCATTGGAACAGAAGTTGTAAATCATTAAGTTATCTTAGACCCTTGATTTTGGACATAGTTTAAGGGGCAGCTTGGATGATGAATCCTTCTTTGAGGTGCTGGGAGAGCACCCTGAAATTTTTTTGCAGGCCTTTAGAGAACTGGAAGTCTTCACTAATTATTCTATAAAATTAAACGAGAATGTTTCTCTTCTTACGTATTGTATGGTCTAGTCTACTTACGGATAACAGGCACAGGGCTTATAATTTGGAAGTCGGTTTAACATTTTTTAAAGTACCAGAGACCTCTTTCTTTTTCTCACCAAAGATGGTTTCGAGCCTTTGCTGTTCTCCTTCGTAAACTCTTCTCTGCAGACTCAGTGCCCTCACCTTCTTTAACCAGCAACATCTTTGGCCCTGTCAGCCCCCCGCATGTTTTGGCAGCTGCCTGTGATCAGAAACTTCTACTGGGAGGAAATATTGGGAAGTGCAGTGGAGAGACACAAAATATAATATATCGTTATAATCACCAAAACTGTTTGGATTGCAAACTCCCCACTTAACCGGAGGAGGAAAAAATACTGCCGCTTGCAGGATTAGTCCTGATCAACTGCCTATTATTATTATTATTAGATTTCTTCTAGGCATTTCTTATGCCTCTTTAAGCAGTCATTCCCTGTGCATTTTAGGTACCTGTGAGAGAGTTTAGGTCACTTGGGACTTTTCCATTTCTGATTCAGTTATCTGTTCCTTCTGCCTTGAGTTCTGACAAGAAATAATTCTTGGTGGATTTCATTTAACTGCCCCGGCCCCTGGTTTAGCGGCCTCTGCAGGGTTGTGATGGGTGTTTTCCTGCTCACATACCACCATCTGCAGCAACTCAATAGGCTGGCGTTTGATTTCCCTGCGGTTTGCTTCTTTGTTATGTAACTGCTCTCCTGCAGCTGAATACCTCACCCCATATGAGCTTGGTAATAACAAGTGTGTTTTGGGTTTTTTTTTTTCCAAACTTTATTCTGATTTTCACACATCACTGAATAGGATATATTTTCTTATTATACTTACTTTAATTTAGGCCTTTAGGAAAGAAGACAAAACGCCTGGATCTGAGTTTTTTACGACAGTGGATTTGGTCGGGGGTGGAGGTGCTGGGGAGACCGGCCAGAACGTTTTGGGAGGCTGTATTTTGATCTAAGACAAAAGATTCTTTTTTTCCTCCTTTCATGCTTTTGAGTATCTTATCATTTTAGCCATTTTAAGAAGTTCTGTCTAAGCTTTATCATATATCTAATTTTTTTCTCTTCAGTTATATTGCATACTCCTTGAAGAAAAGAGAAGGATCTTTAAAATTCTCTTCTATACTCCCCAGCAGGGAGGCTTCCAAATATATTGTAGATGCTCAACAGATTGAATGTTATTCTGTGCCCTCTGTGCTGTCGATATACAGATTGGGCAGGTCCAGTCCTGCCCTCAAGGGGCTTATAGTCCCTTAAGAGGACACGAAGTGCCTAGAAATATGTGACTGGAGACAGAATGTCTGCGCCACGAGAAAGATGCAATCAAGGGACTTGAAGGCTAAGCAGGAGAGAATCTATAGCAGTAAAGAAAAGCTTCGTGAACAGTTAGGTATTTAAGATGAGTCTTGAAGAAGGAGGCAGATTTGGAAAGGAAAAAATTAAGAGTAGGGAATGGGGAAGCGCAGCGGGAAGCGGAGAGGTTCCGAGGGGCCGGCCCTTCCATTGCCCCCAGGATCCTTGCCTGCAGGAGAAGAGCAGGAGCGGTGGGGAAACCTCGGGGCACTGCCTGCTGGAGGAGGTGCAGCTCTGGGCTGCACAGTGATGCCCAGGGCACATTCAGGCGTGCAGCGGTGCTTGAGCTGGATCGGGCCGCGGCGCACCAGAACAGATGGGAATCTGAGGTCTGCTCCATGCAGATGGAGGCCCTGAGAGCAGATTGAATTCAGTTGCAGAAGATAAAATTCTTTTCATCCAAAGAAGCCATTGTTGATACACAGTTTCACCTTGGCTACACGCTGCAGAGGTGAGACGTTCAGGCCTGTAGCCAGAACACTCAGGGAGGCTGTATTTTGGTTGATACTTAAGATTCTCTTTCCTCCCCTCCTGGTTTTGAACATCTTATCATTTTGGCATTTGTAAGAAGTTCTGTTTAAGCGTTGCTTTCCACATATTTAATGTTTTTCCCTCGGATTACATGTTCCTTGAAGAAAAGGATCTTTAAAAATGTCTTCTATCCTCCCATAGCAAGGAGGATTCTAAATATATTTTTTCTTCATTATGTGTAGATGGGAATGAATACTCTGGCAGGCTGATTCATTAGTTATTTTACATTCATCTAGAAAGCTTGTGCTTTGGGGATTTACATTTTTCCTTCTCTCAAATAAGGATAATAGATATCTGATCCCTTAGTAGCATGTCATGAAGATTAGGGAAATAATCTTGTCTGTGATGAGTTTCGAGCTCCCTGGAATTAGTCAAAGGTTTTTAATTTATCATCGTCATGTTTTCATTTGATGGGAATGGCAGCTTTACCAAGTAACCACTGACTGGGGTTCTTCGAGCTCAGAGCACAGCCCAGGTTCTAGGTTTGACCTTGAGCCCCGCTGACCTCTGTCTTTTTTGTGTGTGTGTGTGTGGTACGGGGGCCTCTCACTGCTGTGGCCTCTCCCGTTGCGGACCACAGGCTCCGGACGTGCAGGCCCAGCACCCATGGCTTACGGGCCCAGCCGCTCCGCGGCACATGGGATCTTCCCGGACCGGGGCACGAACCCGTGTCCGCTGCATCGGCAGGCGGACTCTCAACCACTGTGCCACCAGGGAAGCCCCTGACCTCTGTCTTGAAGCAGCTGCTTCCGGAGAGGCCGGGGCATGGCTGCAGCCTTGGTCCTGCTGTGTGTGTGGTGGGACAGCAGCTCCTGGAGCCCCGAGTGCAGGGAAACGCTGTGCTGAACACAACTCCGTGGCTGCTTCCAGGGGCCTCCTGTTGTCACCAGCCCCGTTCTCATTCGAGCGTCTGTGAGGTGAGACGTAAAGTCCGCGAGCTTTGTGGACCGTCGCCTTTTTCTGCTTTGCTCTTGGTTCCACAATTTTATGGAAATGAGATTTTTAGCGTCTGAATTACAGTGAAGCTTATATAACATGGTTATAATTTATAAATGTAGAGACTAAACTAAATACAAAGTCTATTACTGATCTATGTTAATGAAAGAAAGGGTTGCAGATATTATGAAATTTCATAGATACAACCTTTTCATTCACTCCTATCTGATACTCATTCGTCAGTAATGGGGAAGGGGGATTTGTGGTGATGATCAGTTAAACGTTGATCAGAGGCCGGAGCATAGGGGCAGAGGCGGCCGCAGGAGGCAGGGTCTTCTCTTCTCCGTGTGACACCCCTTCCTTGCTGCGTGTCCTGAGTGGGGATCCACAGGTCTCACCTGTCACGTGACATCACGCACCTTTCCGGCTCTCTCTGCCTTCGCCCTTGCAGCTAAACTAGAAAACGTTTTCCGTATTCATTGTCTCCATCTCCTTCCCCCTCTGTCTGTAATCCACCCTAACCTGCCGTTCACACCCATCAAGCCAGCAAGAGAGCTTTCGCTGAGTTCCCGTGACCTCCTTTTCTCAGCTCTTAGCTTGACAGCTCAGCAGCACCTGACATTGTTATTTTGCATCCTCCTTCTTAAAAGTATAGTGTTAACGATTTCAGACTTACAAACATGTTATTAAGCATATGACAGCTCCACATACCACCCACTGTAAGAAAAAGAATCTTAACAATATCAACACCTGTTTCCTTCTAGGGCTTCCCAGGCTCTCCGTCCTCCCTGCTTACATGCACCTGCGCCCTCCTGAGAGGCAGCTGCTGTCCTGAGTGTCCTGTCCTGGGGCCCGAGGGCTCAGTGTATCTGTCTTCCTCACCTGAGTTTCGTCAGTTGTCTCCAGCCACAGTCAGGAAGGTGGTACTTGGTCTTTCTGGGTCTGTTGCTCATTACAATAAAGACAGTGTGGAGAATGCAGGGGGTGTCAGGAGGAGGCCGTTAGAACCTAGTATATGGATTGGGGTTTCAGTTGGAGGACCTGCAGGTGGGTCTGAGGAAGGGGAGATTTGCTCCAGATTGGATGCTGTCAGAAAGCGGGGTTAATTCTCTGATTTGGCATCTCAATAGATCTCATCCATTGCGGCAGTGGCTCAAATGGGGAGCTAGGAAAGAAGGAGCGCTTAGTCACTTTGGCCAAGAAAGGGGCTGTTTGGTGTTTCGTGGGTGACACTTTCTTTGTTTTTGTCTGTGATTAGACAGAATTATGAAGCGGCCTTGTTTTGTTTGGGTTGGTTGGTTCTTATCCTGGTCTCAGAGTGCCCTTGTGGGAGGCTGGTGTTCTTCAGATGGTTTATGTCTAGTACGAGGGTACATGGCCTTGCTGGGAGGGTCAGGGCAGCTTCTGAATGTCCGGAGTTGCTTTCTTTTTTCTTTGTTCTCAGTTCTGAACAAGTGGAGAAACTCTATTCAGGTAGACGGAGACCACGAGATCAGCTTTGTTAGAAGGTTAGCTTGCAGGACATGGTTTGAGTATGTGGCAAAAGTGGGCTACCTGATATTGAACCTAGAACAGGCAGACTCCCACCCATTCGTGGATGGCGCGGGAGATGCGTAGGCCCAGCGGCCCAGGGTCTTTGTCTCTAGATCGAAACAGTGCCGTGAACTCGGAGCTCCTGGGAAGTCCCTTCTCGGCTCCTTTTCCTGGCCATCTGGTGCTGGAGTTCCTACACCGGTGTGGGTACCAGCTTTGCTTGCTGTGCTCTCCCCACGTTATCCCCTTTGGCCTCAGGGTTTCAGTACCGTCTCTACAGCGATGGCCTAGATGCTGTACCGTCTGTATGCTAGACTTCCTCTTATGCCCCATCTCCACCTGGACGTTTCCGAGGCATTTATCATGCCCAAGGCCAAAGCCGAGTTTATAGTCTCCGCCCTGAACTCGATTTTCTGTACAACCTGATCCCATAGCTCCAGCCCCCGTTCCAGCCACCCCAATGGGCCTGCACGGCCCATGTGCACCATGTTGCTTCCTGCCCCCAAGCCCTGCCACGGGGTTATTTCTGCCAGGAATGCTCTTTCATCCTTTCTCTCCCTGCTAAGTCCCTCCTTCAAGACCTAGCTCAGGTGTCACCGCCTGCAGAAAGCCTTTTCTCTACCCTCAGTGCTGGCTTGGATGCCCCTGTCTGTGTCAATCCTTTCTTACTTTTGCTTCTCCAGCAGTGAGCTGGAGTTCATTTGCTTGCCTCCTGCAGGGCCTCTAGCTTGTGCATCTTTATGTCTTGAGATGTATCTGTACATCTATACTTTGTCTGTACTTAGATATCTGCACTTACACTTGTATCTAAATGCAGACATGTAGCTACGGGTCTGTATGATATAGGCAGCTGATACCGTGAACTAGACTTGTCACTTAATTCAGTATATTCAGTGCATGCTTGTTAAACGGCTTGTTGTCCAAAGACTCTGTTAGCATTTTGTCCAGTCCTGGAATGACCAGAGCTTTGTTGACTTTAGTATTGAAAAGAGTAGGCCAAATATTTTTTATCTGGGTGTCTTTTACTTTACTCAGGATATAATTCAGAAAAGTAGTATCTGGATTGAAGTTTGTAAAGTACACAGTTTTCCCTCATTAAATTACAGGATATTTTCAGGACTGCTTTATTTCCGTTTCTGATGGACTGCCATTGGGTTATGACTCCTGAGAGTTTAGGTAATATCTTTATCAGTTAAATAAGCATTTTTCATTTTATCTATAATTTTTATCTATAAATCTTAAATATATCTATAAGCTCAAAGTTAAGGGTCCTTAAATAATGGCTATCGTCCCCTCCTAGTTGAGGGAGTACAAGCCTCTGGGTGGAACCGGGGCTCCAGCCTCCCTATCCTGTGTTCCTTAGACCCCATTGGATTTCAGGGGCGGGGGCAGGGTGTGGGATTGGACAGGCAGCAGCTTTACAGGACCTGACGGCAGTCCCTCTGCAGGCACAGGGAGGAACTGCCTCTGGCCTCACCTGGGTCTGACAAGGCGCTCAGGTTGTGGGCCTGCAGCTCTGGACATCCTGTGACTCAGCCACGTGCCCCAGCTGCCACTCCCAGTGGGCAGCTTCCCCCTGGGTCATTGACTCCAACTTTCTGAGCGCGACCTCTGGTAGTCTCGGCTCATCCTTTTTTTTTTTTTTTTTTTTTTTGGCATTTAAATTTTCAAACTCTTTATTGAAGTTATATATGTAAGGGTATAGCTCATTAATTTTCACAAACTAAAAATACATAACTTGCATCCAGATCATGAAACAGAATGTTACCATAGCACTTGTACCCCAGGCGTCCCCCGCTGCTCCCTTTTAGACAATAACAGATGTAGATATATAACTTATCTTTTTTTTTTTACAACTTTATTGGAGTATAATTGCTTCCCAATGGTGTGTTAGTTTCTGCTTCATAACAAACTGAATCAGTTATACATATACATCTGTTCCTATATCCCTTCCCTCTTGCGTCTCCCTCCCTCCCACCTTCCCTATCCCACCCCTCCAGGCCGTCACCTCATCCTTTTGAGCCAGACCACATACCAAGCAGTCTCTCCGGCTGCCGGTCTCTGGGGGAGGGGAGGCCTCTCAGAACACACCTGGTGCCAGGTGAAGGATGGGCCAGGTGAGTGTAGGTCTGAGAGGGGGTGGCGACAGGAGGAGAGAGGAGCTGGGAGGGAGAGGTGGAGGCCAGTGATCTGAGAACAGACTTGGCCTTGAACTTCCCGTGTAAACAAGAATTTTTGTTTTCCTGATGATCACCTCCTAATCTGGTTTTCTCCAGCGCTGTTCCTTTGAAATTTCTGCAAGCTCTTAGTGCTGGTCATAGTGAAGGTGAAAGCAGTAATGATCCCACCCGTCATGAGGGTTTTAGTTTGTACTCTGCATTTTCACATTTGTTTAAAGAAAATTGACATTACTTTTTCATCAGCTTTGCAGCTGGGATTGTGTGCCCTGGAGGGAGACCTTGACCTGGCAAATAAATGGGATAAAGAACATGAACTTGCTGAGGGGGCTTGCTTGCTTTTCTGAATTGCTACAGATAAAGACATAATGAAACGGTGAATTATATGCAGTGCTGAGGCCTGAAGGTGTGGTCAGTGTGTGCTCTGCCCTGTTTGTAGATTCCCTGGAGGCTTCTCAGAGCCAGCGTGCTGGTGAGTGACCACAGCCGCCGTGCTGGTGAGCAGACCCGCAGTGGGGATGGGATGGCCTCCTTTTGTTCTTTTCAGCATCTTTCGTCTGACTCTGAGGCTGAGGTTGTGCCATGTTTGACAGAGGTAGTACCTTCATTTCATTATGTTTTTGCTTATGTCAGCCCTGTCCGGGAGCCAGAAACTCGGAAATAAACATCTGCCAAACGTAGGCAAGCGACAGGGTCAGCCTCTGTAGCTAAGGAAGCTCCTTAAAAATCTCATCTCAGTAGAGGCTTTTAATAGAGATAAAGCAACGTTCATTTAAAGTGGAACCCTCCTCAGACCCACTTCTCCACCGGATAATGGCCTTTGTGTCAATCTTGAGACCCATTAGCTTGGTTTCAAGAAAAAAATTTCGAGTCTTCTTTCTAGGTAGAAGGAGCTGGTGTTAAAAAAAATAAATAAATAAGGGCTGTGACAAGGCCATGGAGTTTTCACCTGGCTTGGGACACATGAAAGAGATTTGAACACAGAGAGACACACTCAGAGAGACACAGTCTGGGATGGGGGAGGGATAAATTAGGAGTTTGGGGTGAACATATACACACTGCTGTATATAAAATGGATAAACAACAAGGACCTACTGTATAGCACAGGAAGCTCTACTCAGTATTCTGTAATAACCTATAATGGAAAAGAATCTGAAAAAAATCTAGGAAAAACTAGAGTCTGTGAATAAAATGCTGAAATATTTTTTCTTTTTCAAAAAAAAATGCTTAATTTTTATAGTTTTTTTTTTCTTTTTCCCCTTTTAAAAATTAAGACAGTAGGCATCCTAAGTAGTGGAATTGGAGCAGGAGTGGAAAACCGTAACTAGGTCTGCATGTTTTATAACCGTGGTCATGGAGGGATTCTCGGAGGGTCCACAGCTCTGCCGCCTGGAAGGTTCCTCTGATCCAGCCAGAACAGTCTCTCCTCTGAGCCACAGCGACATCTTGTTTGTATTAATGATGATTGATCACATCCCCTGGCAGCCAGGTACTTTTCACCTGTCCCTCTCTCCCCCTTCCCGGCACCTTGTGAGGACGGGGGCCTCCACTAACCCCTCCTCTGTCGCTGTCATAATCCAAACGGTCTCCTTCAATACGTATTCAGTGACTGGGTGGATAAAATTCATGTTAATTATAACATCGTTGCTGAATTTCAGGAGTTATTTTCTATGCTTCTGTTACTATGGAGAAAATGCTTGTCACGAGGGTTCCACGTGCCACCCTCCGGTGGGAACTGGTGGGCATGCGGAGAGTGGGGGTGGTCTCAGAGCCCCCGCTCATCTTCCACCTGTCCCTGCTGCCCGCAGGTCGCTGCAGCTGGGGTGAAACTCTGTGTGTGTTTGGCTCCTCTGAGATGGGGTCGTGCAGTTGTAGTCATTTTAGCAAGTGTTGCAGACTCAGTGTGTAATCAAAAGGATAGTATTCCAGTTTATCTTTCAGGAAGAGGCATTTTATGCCCACCCTGAGCAGCTTGGAACTGAGAACTGTTATGTATCAGGATGCTGATGTGCAGTCAGAAGAGGGCATCTTGAAGCCTCATTTAGAGAAGCAGGTTTTATTGTTGTTTAAAAAAATTTGGGGGGGCTTCCCTGGTGGCGCAGTGGTTGAGAGTCCACCTGCCGATGCCGGGGATGCAGGTTCGTGCCCCGGTCCGGGAATATCCCACATGCCGCGGAGCGGCTGGGCCCGTGAGCCATGGCCGCTGGGCCTGCGCGTCCGGAGCCTGTGCTCCGCAACGGGAGAGGCCACAGCAGTGAGAGACCCGCGTACCGCAAAAAAAAAAAAAATGTTTTTTGAACCCCAGGAATATCTCTAGCACTGGCAACTAAAATTAGAACACTGCCGTATCGAGTCATGTCATTTTGAGCTACTGGAAAATTGCATTTCAGAAATATCTTAGGAGGATCTGAGATTTCTCCCAAATGGTACCTGCTGACCTTTCACCAAGGACCTGGTGGGTCCGACCTTGGCTGAGTTGTGCCCATGGTCCAAGTGGGCAGTCCGCTGGTCGGACAGTCTGCTTGCTGCTTACAGCCGGGAGGTGTTTTGTCCCGAGACCTGCGTGATGTCTAGGAAACGTGATGACCCCCCTCCCCGCCCCGTGCCCGTCCCCATGCCTGGGCACCGAGCTGAGCCTTCACATGCAGTGGCCTTTAAAAAACCCCAGCAGCCTGCCTGGGGTCCCCGCCTCTCTGTTTAAATGCAGTGTGGGGAGAGCTTTTAAGATACACTACGGTTTTCATCTTTTTTCTTTTTAAAAATAAACTGGGCTTTGGGAGATGGGAAGGATGTGAGAAAGCTCCTTTGATGTAACATTTCTGGAGTGCGGGGCAGAGGCAGGGACCGGCGTCCAGAGCCGTGGGCTCTGGTTCTGACGGTGCTTCACCCGAGCCTTCTCACTGTCTAAACACCAGCTGTTTCTCCGAGGCTAAGCTTCCTGGTGAGTGAAACAATGCCAGTGCCGGCTCGGCTCTGTGATCAGTTTCCGCCCTTGTTCGGTTGACTGCTGGCTGTGCAGGTGTGATGCTCGGGGGTCAGCGGGGCGACCCCCCCGCCCCCGTCATTTCAGCAGCAGCACCCGCGGGGCGTGTGCAGCACCAGCCCGTCTTTGCCCCGGATCTTCCCCTGTGCCTGTTCTCTCCCTGCAGTGGCTCCGTCCTCCACCCTCGTGCTCCCTGGACACTCTCTATCCCGTGTCCGGCCGGTCTGCAGGCCCTGCAGATGCACCCGACACGGCGCTCTAGAGCCACAGTCCACGTTTACGGCTGCTATCCCCACATCCCTTATTCGGACACCGCAGAGGTGCGTGGCACGTGCCCATCTCCCTGAGGCCGGTCTCCCCTCTCCAGTCCCTCACAGCACTGCCCGTTTGCTGAAATTCAGTTCACATCATGTGGTTCTCCTATTTAAAAAGGTAGCCGGCTGGCTAACGCATGCCTATAGGCTACCGTACAAAGTCTCCGTCGTGACAGGAGGCCTGTCTTAGGCCAGACCACTGTTCTGACACCACAGACCAGGTGGCTTAAACAGCACACGTTTATTTCTCACAGTTCTGGAAGCTGGAGGTCTGAGGTCAACCAGCCTGGCTGGTTGGTTCCTTCTTTTCAGGCCCTTCATGCTCCAGCACTGCTCCCTGGCCAGGCTTTGTGCACCTCTCTACGATGCCCATGCCTCTGTTAAAGCACGTAGAAAATTGTAGAGAAGCGTAGGGCCCAGTGATGGAGAGACGGACAGCAGAGCCACGCTGCCTGAGCTGGACACCCAGTTCTGCTGTTTTGTTGCTGGGTGACTTGAGCCAGTGCCTAACCTCTGCCTCCACGACCTTTCCTACGAAATGGGTATGATGTTAATAGAACCTGCCCCATCAGAGGCCTCAGAAAAGCAGGAAGAAGATGCAGAGAGGGTGGGGTCCTAGAGAGGAAGGTGAATATTTCCAGAAAGGGCAGGGAATATTTTAAGAGTGATGCAGAGGAATATTAGCATAATATTAAGTAGTATTAAACTGAAAAACAAACGGATGAAGTAAGCACTCTGTGCTGTCTACCTTGTGTAGAAATAGGACAATTTTTATTGCAGGTAAATTTCTTTCTAGGAGTAATATCTTTTTCTTTTTTTTTTAATATATTTATTTATTTATTTTATGTTTGGCTGCGTTGGGTCTTCCTTGCTGCGCGTGGGCTTTTCTCTAGTTGCGGCGAGTGGGGGCTACTCTTTGCTGCGGTTTGCTGGCTTCTCATCACACTGGCTTCTTTTGCTGTGGCGCATGGGCTCTAGGCACACGGGCTCAGTAGTTGAGGCGCACGGGCCCAGTTGCACCGCGGCATGTGGGATCTTCCTGGACCAGGGCTGAAACCCGTGTCCCTTTTATTGGCAGGCAGATTCCTAACCACTGTGCCACCAGGGAAGTCCCTGGAAGTAACATCTTGAAATGCTTTAGCTAATCCCTTAGTGATCAGTTGACCCCCGCAGTGGGTAAAGTGGGCAGTAGGGAAGTCTTGGCACTGGTGTGGGGTACAAGCCGAGGGAAGGCTGGGCCGCCAGAGGAGGGGCCCGTGGCGTGGCGGGCCGCAGCTGGACCACAAAGTACAGTCTGCGATCAGCTCTAGGTTTTATTTTGGCGAAAATAATACGACATCTTGCATTTATATAATATTGGACTGATATTTTTCTGCATTATTGGTTCTACTTCTCTGCTCAGATAGACGGCTCTGCTGATCTAGCCCCATGGGGTTTCTAAAGTAATTCTGCGCCATCCGCACTTTCTCCAGTCCTGTTCTGTAACAACCACTTTCTAGAAGCCAGACCCTTGTTTTGTGTGCTGATGCCTCCTTGTCGGTGGGGAAGAAAGAGGAGAACCAGGCAGAATCAGTCTGGTTATTTTGTCTTGACTCAAAGTGGCCGTTTCCTCCTTAACCCTCTCGCTTCAAACATGTCAGCAAGGGCTTCCCTGGTGGCGCAGTGGTTGAGAGTCCGCCTGCCGATGCAGGGGACACGGGTTCGTGCCCCGGTCCGGGAGGATCCCGCATGCCGCGGAGCGGCTGGGCCCGTGAGCCATGGCCGCTGAGCCTGCGCGTCCGGAGCCTGTGCTCGGCAACGGGAGAGGCCACAACAGTGAGAGGCCCGCGTACCGCAAAAAAAAAAAAAAAAAAAACATGCCAGCAAAACACGTCAATGGGCTCGAGAGCGTTGGTCCCAGCACGTTCGATTTAGGATGTGTCCAGGGGCTGTCCTTTCCTGGCCGTGCTGCAGGGTGAGGAGATGCTGTGCTCACCCGCTTCTTTCACGAGACCTGGGGTGACCACACTCGTACATCAAGTTGGCTGATGCCCGGGGTTGGAGTGACACCCTTGGGAGGGACAGCACACACCAGCCACAGGGTGACCACAAGGGCCAGAGGAAAGCCGTGGGTCGTCACTGTTTGCAGTGAAGCCGAGTCTCACCCAGGGAGCCCAGGATGGGGAGTGGGGAGAGCTTCATGCATCTCCCCAGCTCTCACCTCCAGGTCCAGGGGCCGCCATCTTGCACTTTCAGAGGCTGGTGTCTGGTTCTGCTTCTCCTTAGGGCCCGTGTTTTATCCTCTTTGTGGGGCTTTCCCTGCTGCGTTGCTCCCTGTGGCCCTGCTTGTGGGCGTTGCCTCCCCTTTGCTGGTGAGGTTTAGTTCTGTGCGTGTGGCAGCTCTGTCTGCACTCTGGAGCATCAGGCTGATGGGTGTCGATGACTTTGGGGGTGTTTGGGGATATGGAAGCCGCTGGCTGTGTGGGTAAGTCTCGGATCTCCCCGCGTCCCAGATCCTAGTCTCAGGACTGGGATCAGCCGCTCACATGAGGTTCAGGTGAGACAGCAAGTGATGCTCGAGGTCCAGTGATTCTCGGAAGGTCCTCAGTGGAGCCCCTGGGGTTGCCTGAAGAGCCGCCAGGTCCCTGCCTTGGACTTTCACCTGCTCTGGGAGCTCTGTGTCTAGAAGTTTCTAGAAGGCATTGGCTGAGACATGGTGGGGGCATTTGGTGAACCTTATTTCTCATCTTCCTCTTTCCTTCTCTGATCTGCTAACAAGGTACATGGATCATCTTACCAGGAAGCAGAGAGCCCCGCTTTCCCTCTCTGCTGCCCTCGCTGTAACTGAAGTTGAGGCCACCTCAGCCTTCACGGCACAGGGAGGGTGATTCACAGCTCCGACCCACCCTCGGAGCTGGCCTTTGCTGCCCAGCAGCTCCACCCAGCATCTGCTTGGGGCCCTGTGCTTGCTGCTCAGCTGGAGGGGCGCAGGAGCACCACTCACTTTTAATTACCCTCTCCTGTGAATCAGTGGCACGCCTTTCCCTGGCAGCTGGGGCCTGGTCTCCCCAGCAGCACACTTCCCTGAGTCTCCAGCGGTGTCAGCGGTCGGGGTGACTTCTGCCTGCATGGGAGCACGGTAGGGGACTCGCGGTGCATGGCACTGCACGGGCAGCTCCTTTTGCCAGGCTCTGGAGGACGGAAGGGAGAAGCCGGTGTCGGGCAGGAGAGAACTCATGGTGAGGCCAGCCAGCAGCTTGGTTAGCCGACTGAGAGATGTCCTGTCTCTCTCCTTTCAAAGAAGAAATTCCACTTGCCAGGAGGCTTTTTAGTGGGTGATACGTGGGTGTCAGCTTCTGGCATCTGCTCAGAAGCCCTTGGATGTCGCAGGGGGCGTTCTGTCCCGAGCCCACCGAGGGGCCAGAGCAAGGCTCACACCAGGCACAGCCGGGATCGGCATTGTTTCCAGGGGTGGTGTGAGTTTGCAGAGCTGGTTAGGGATGTGGACATGCAAACCACAGCTAAGTGGGGAGGCAAAACATTATATAGAGAAGAAAAGATTGCTTTATGCTACATCTGAGGGGCCAGGCAAGATCCACTAGGCATTCAGAAGCAAGAAAACTTGGACAGGTTGGGTGCAGGATGAGGAACGGGTCTCAGCAAGCAGTTTGGGATCAGTGAGGGTGGTGAATGGTACAGCCTAGTGGGTGAGAGCAAGGTTTAGCATCAGATTGAGCTGGATTTGAAACCAGGCTTAGCCGCTTGCCAGCTGTGCACATTGGGCTAGTTACTGCTCTAAGCCTCTAAGCCTCAGTTTCCTTATCTTTAATGGGATAATAAAACATAGCTCATAGGATTGTTTGGAGGATTAAATGAGATGATGTTTATAAAGTGCTTAGTCTGGTGTCTGGCCCAGAGCAGGCACTCTCTAAGCGATGTAATCGTGAGCATCGGGAGGTGCTGGGAGCCTGGTTTCCGGGGCTCTCGCTTTGCGGGCAGGGTGACCCCACCAGCCTCAGAGAGCCCGCAGGACGAGGCAGACCGAGACCAGGCAGATCTCTCAGCGGGGTTTTGGCAGCTGACTCAGGCCTGCATGTCTGCTTGGGGCATCTTCCTGCCGGGAAAAGGTTCTTGATTCAGCTTATCCTAAGTAGCACGAGTCCTGCCCTCTCGCGCCGGTGCCCTTCTCTCTCGTCACTCCCCAGGCCCCATGTCCACCACCTGTGCCGGTTGACCTCCTTAGAAGCTTCCTGAAACAAGGTTGGAGGTGGCAAGGGGCGGGGAATAGAAAAATCTACGTGTATTCAGGAAGACCCTCTCTTTCAATTCTTCTCTACAGAGGTTCACCAGTGAATTAGAAACCCAAATCAAAAGAGACTAGCCGAAAGGGCTTGGGCTTGTTTCCTGGCTTTTTGGCTTTCAGAGCTGTGATTAATCTCCGTGTGTTCATTTTCTGATTAGCAGACCCCAGTTTCTTTTTCCACATTTCCCTTTTTCTGCTTCCAAGTAGGGAAAAAGGAATCAATGATTCTTGCAGAGCAGTGTAGAGATGGGGGGATGGAGGGACACCTCCCAACGAGGGGATTTCAGTCCCTCTGGGCCATGGGGAACCAGCTCCCAGATCTGGTTCCAGGGAGGACCTGAGAATGGACCCTCTAGGGTGTCTTGAAGGCCACGTCCAGGTCCTCGGGTTGTAAGGGAGGGAAGCATGTACCTGGCAGGGCCCAGGCAGTGTCTGGGCAGCAGGTGTTGGGGACCCTGGGATGGAGCCGGAGGTCCAGAGGCAGGACGGTCACCCTGAGGAGTGGGAACCTGCGATGGGGCCCTGGGGTGGGCGGGGCTGCAGCTCCGTCCCGGGGACACTGGGATGAAACTCGGGGCGGAGGCCAGTTACTTGGGAGCTGGAAGCGGGTTCCTGGGGAGCCTGGGACGGTTCCTCAGGGTGAGAAGACATTAAAAACAGTCTTTTCGTTATTTTAGGGGTATTGTTTTGCGAATACATACTACAACAGTGCTCTGACTTATCAGTAAGCACGTTAACATGTGGTACTCGTCCACTAGTTATTTCCTGCCTGGAACGTGCTATTTATGTTGGTCAGTTTGGAGACCCCTGATCCGAGGGCCAAGGGCGAAGGCGGAGCGCAACCCTCAGAGCCCGATTCTGTGTCCGGGCAGAGCCTCGGGCCGGGCAGCCTGGTGTCAGGGTGGATGCGGTCCGTGAGGACGCTTCTCGGCCACGTTGATGCTGTGATGGCGTGTGGAGGCCTGTGCCCCACCGCTGGCCCATACCTGGTCCTGTGTGGACAGTGACACAGGGCTTCCCTCCGCTCCCCAGCTGCCGTCAGAAGCCCCCCGAGGATAAAGCACTTGGCCCGTGATGGATGCTGACTGAAGCCCCAGTGTAGTAGAGACGCCTGCGTTCCGGAAAGGTCTGCCACGCCTGAGGAGCCCTGATCTGAAGCCCCCGGGGGTGTGGTTTGGGGAGATTATGCTCATCTCAGGCTGCTTTAACTTCTCTGCAGCGTCTCGCCCTGAAGTAGAGGTACGCACAAGACCCAGGTTGCTGTGGACCCTGCAACGCCGCTGCAGGGGTGGTGTGTAGACGCTCGTCTCTCTTAAGAGACCAGATGGAGAACAGTTAGGAGGAATCTGAACAGGAGGCGGCGAGCAGGGGCTTGGGGCTGGGGGGGTCTTCGGCTCCTGCAGTGGCTTTGGTCCGTGTTCTGCTGGATTCTGCAGAATCCCCCCACTCCGGCCGTGTGGCCCCAGGCTGATGGGGGGAGGTAGACACCATGGTGGGAAGGCAGGGACGCGGAGGGAGTCCTGGGGGCCAGACGGAGGCGGAGGGGATTCTAAATGCAGCGCTGAGGCCGGGTGAAGTGTACACAGTTACTTTATACATGTTTCCGAGAACATCTCTGAATAAGAATCTTTGCAGGTTGCCTTCTCCACACACATTCAGGGTGGTGTGTTTACCCGGGAGATAGGACCTCGATTTATGTTCTGTTAGTACAGCTGATCCTGGCGCGGCAGGTTAGCTGTGCCCCTGCCGTCAAAGAGCTGAGTGTCTGTGCCCAGGAGGAGCCGATGCACACAGCGGCCTTGGGGCCCTGGCCCGCCACTTCCTGGCTCAGGACACACTGCTGGGTTTCTTCCCCACCATCCCTTTTGGCTGTGTGTGTGCACAGGGTGGAGCTGGCCCGTGGAATTCATTGCCACTCCCTGAATGGCCTCCTTTATCGCTCACAAGGCCTGTCATTGTGGTGTGTAGCGTCGCCCGACCTGGTCTCGCCACAAAGCCACAGCCCTTCCCGCCTGCTGCTGCTCCGACGGCCGGGCCTGTCCTGCGGGCCTCGTGATGCATGAGCCTCTCGTGGACGCTCTGTCGCAGCCCACAGCCCCCGGGACCGAGACGTCCCCCGGGGTCTACAGAGTAAAGTGAGCACACCCGTCCTAATGGTGCCGCTCTCCTAGCTGTGGAAGTTCTGATTTCCACTGTCCCCATTTTGGTTGAGTGTCAGACTCTGGACCAAACTTAGACCTGTCTTAGTCTCACTCTCGAAGAGTTTCCACTCTTAAGAGGAAAAGATAAACAGTACCTTGGGCCACCTGCCTATCTTAGTTTAGCGAACGTTGTTGATTCCTAACATTTATTTTAAGCTTTTCTCATTTGGAAATTTATTTATTTATACTTTTCTTCTCAATCCCCGCATACACACACACACACACACACACACACACACACACACACACACACACACACACACACACACACACACACACACACACACACACACACACACACACACACACACACACACACACACACACACACACACACACACACACACACACACACACACACACACACACACACACACACACACACACATTTCGTAGGTGGGAGCATGGCATTAACGCTTTGCTGGGGGCTCATGTTATAGTTATTTGCAAAGGGCTTAACGCCTCTACAAGCACATGAACTTGCTGATGGAATTTGTGCTCGGTTCACTTTTCATCTCCTGTAACAACTTATCAGTGTATAATAACAATAGATGCTCAGTAACAGCAAGGATGAATAATGACAGTATCCTGGGTGGCATGGACTGTGACTCTGTCCTATGGTTGGGCCATCGCTGTGTTATTTGGAGATGCGGGGCTGCCCAGGATGCTTGCTGGTCTGGCCAGGATGTCAGGGCTGCCGGACAGCTTTTGCACTTGGAGTCTGAGAAACCCACCCGTTGCTGGACCCCTTGGCCTAGGGCCCCCTGCTTCTTTCAGACTCTCTGCCTTAAATGTTCAGAAAGAAATTCCTTACGCAGCCCCCTACCTGTATACCCCAGGGCAGGGCTCTTAGGGTTATTCAGTCTGCCCTTAGATCCCTTGTCCAGCCTGAGAGTTTGGAGAGTAGCGCTGCGTTAGGTTGGCTCACCCCGGGGCATCTGGCGAGCATTGCTCTGCAGCGTATTCTCCCTTCACAGAGGGCCATGGAGGAGCCTCCGCCCGCCGTTTTGTTGCCCAGAGAGGTTGTAAGAATAGCAGCAAAACCGCTGGGCTTGGATGTCTCTTCAGTCTAATCAATAAGTTCAGTGTTTTGGACAAGGTGCATCACAGAACATCCTCGAGGATTTAGCAAGAGGCAGGAAAGCACTGGGGGAAGCGCTTGAGAAGGATGGACGTTTAAAGTGTAGGTGGCAAGACACCTGACGAGCACGAGGGATTTTCTGTGGTTAAAAAGTAGGAGCACAGGGGCTTCCCTGGTGGCGCAGTGGTTGACAGTCCGCCTGCCGATGCAGGGGACACGGGTTCGTGCCCCGGTCCGGGAAGATCCCACATGCCGTGGAGCGGCTAGGCCCGTGAGCCATGGCCGCTGAGCCTGCGTGTCTGGAGCCTGTGCTCCACAACGGGAGAGGCCACAGCAGTGAGAGAGACCCGCGTACCACAAAAAAAAAAAAAAAAGGAGCACACACCTCCCTTCACCCACACTTCCTAACGTTGGTCACTGACAGGGCTTTATCTCGCGCTCCAGCCACCCCAAAGATGGAGCTCCTCTGAAATCTGGGTTCCTTTTCTAAGTTTTTAAAATAGGAGCACAATGCTGCTGGGATGGTACAGCTGTATTTTCACTGTCGTCTCTAACTTGTAATAGTGCTTGGTAATTACATGGTGTTCTCCATCTGCAGCTGTAAACACATTGTAAAAGTTAACTCTTTAATTCTCCCAGCATCTCTGCAGAGAGCGGGAGAGGTTGTACCTTGCGGTTTGGCTGTACGTTTGGTCAGGGTTACATCTCGTTGAGGCTGTTCTTTCCTGTATGTGGTAGAGCTGGGAAGGTCAGATCTTTCCTGCAGATGAAAAACCCGATGTCTCCACAGAAGCAAGCGTGCGAAGGATGAGCCTCCTGACTCTAGCAGACAAATGTGTGGCCAGGTGTTACTATTATGATTACAGGTTAGATTGCTAGAAACATCCAAAAAACACTGTGTGTTAAAAGATGCAGAATTTTGTTTCTGACATACATTATCTGCTCTTGACATTTAAAAGGAGAAATCCATCACTGCTCCTTTGGCAGTAACTTTTACGGCTTTTATTGCTTTTAAAAAGTCGTTTCTTCCTAGGTCTGTTTTTTTTTTCTCCTTTTACATCCAGAAGAGTGGAATACCAAAATAACTTTGAAATTTATACTCGTGAATTTCAAAAACAAGACTAGACTTTCAAGAGACTTATGGAACAGAACTAATAATTGTTGTACAGTTTTAAATTTCTTTGGCCATTGCTTTAATACATTGCTTTGGTTAACCAATGTGATTTCAATTTATTATGCAAACATAACCATTATTCCGTTAAAAATATGTTAGAAAGATTGCATACTTTGTTTCCACAGTACAACAAATAGTGTTGAACCTTCCATTTTTGTTATTTGATTTGCTTATTTTGTCTTTAATGACAGTCCATTTAAAGTAAAAGTCTTTAAAGTAGCCGCATAACGTGATAACATGTCTTCACTGGTAATTTAATACTTGGATATAATGAGTTCATCAGAGAGATTTCCTTAAAAACAGCAAGGTGCCTGAATACCAAAGCTGAGATGTTTTAAATCACAGAATTATAGTAATTATACAAAGCCTGAGATTTTCATCAGACAGAAAAGGCTTCCATGGCTAAACGTACACTTTAAACTCAGCACTGATAACCGTGTATTGTGCTAAATTATAGGAGAGAGAAAATCCTCAGGCCAAGGGAAATATTGGAGAGAATGTTATGTGTTGAATTTTAAAGGAAAATTGGGAAATAAACTATTTTGATAGCATAGTGATATATGTAAGAGGCACATCACCAGGGAAATAGGAGAGGAACTCGAGAGTGTGGCCACAGGACATGGCAGGTGACTACTCAGGCCGTCAGTGAGCCTTACTGTTTACGGTATTTTCAGCGTAGGGAGGATGCCAGAAGTATCATCTCTCCCTACTCCCAGGGGTCCTGAAGTTGCTCATTGACTGGAGTCCTTCCAGTCAGTAAAGGGAACAGCCCACCAGTACATGAGGTGAGAATCTGGATTTCTAGGTCGGGTGAAGACTGTAAAAGGTAATTTAGGGAATTCCCTGGTGGTCCAACGGTTAGGACTCTGTGATCTCACTTCCGAGGCCTGGGTTCAATCCCTGGTCGGGGAACTAAGATCCCACAAGCTGCAAGGCGCAGCCAAAAAAACCCCCCAAACAAACAAAAAACCTTTAAAAAAAAAAAGGTAATTTAGTTTTCATGGGGATTTTTTGGGGGGGGATTTTTTAAATGTTGAATTTTTATAAAATGGCCAGGACACAGTACCCTCAGGGAGGTTGTTTCAGAGAAGTGACATAAAAAGATGCATCTAGGAAAATTTTATTAAAATCTCCCTACAACAAGAAATCTTATTTGATCCATTTATCATTCTTTTTTTCGGCTCAGATGGGCAGGGGAGCTGAGGACAGGGGATTAAGGAAGGGAGGGCACTGAGGAAGGAGTGCCCGGTGGAGGAGGGAGGGGCTTCCCGGGGGAAGGGGGCAGCGGGTGAGAGCCAGGTGCCTCCTCATCTGTTTGGGGCGGGGGTGGGTGGAGTTGGATGAAAGGCCCTGTGGTCTGGCTGGGTGTTCCTGATGAGCCGCCAGGACACGGAATTGCTCCCAGAGGTTGAGCAGAGGCATCCTGGGTTTGAGTCCTGACAAAGCAGTATTTCTGGTCTACTTCTCCCAGCTCCATCCCCCCTGTCCTGGAAGAACTGTCCCGATGCATTCTGAATGTTATCATCCGCACTTAGCATTTGCATATTTGGGCCTCCAGGTGCTTCCTCACCTCCTCATCAGAAAGTACGAGGACCACCCTGCGCCAGCTTGCAGGCCTACTACCCTGGTTGGGTGCCCTCAGGAGCCCAGGATGCTCACTGTTTGCATCCACCGGTGCTGGGAAGGCCCTGTTCTGCAATTTCATTGTCACTCAAGTTTTGCTTTTTCCTTTTAACCATGAAAATAATATGTGCCATTGTGGACAATTTGCAAGGTAGAGAAAATTACAGAGAAGCAGAAAAATCACCATTAATTCTTCCACCCAGAGAGAATTCGCATTTTGCCGTGTTTTCTTCCCATCTTTTCTCTGCATCCTTTGTTCTTGTGTACGCTACTTTGCAGATGCATATTTGCATTCTGATTTAGAAACACTGAACAATATTTAATCACCTGTTGTAAGCATTTTCCATAAACTCCATCGAATATTGATTATTGATCACCGTGGTGAACACAGGGGGTTATTGTCCTGAGTAAGTGTTATTGTCATTGGTCTCCCCAGGTTCCCTCTGGAAGGCTATGATGGGAATGAGCGTGACAACTTGGACGGTTCCCCTGACTCGTTGCCTCTGCCTGGAAGTTCATCCTTTAGAAGTCAGGAACCTGCTGCCCTTGGTGGTGGACTCCCAGGAACAAGACGCGCTGTAGACCGAAATGGATGAGAGCAGCTCGGGGACCCCCAGACGTGTGCTCCCTGTGGTCTAGTCCAGGGACACCCCTCGCGGGCCGGGTGGTCTGGGATGAACGCCGCGGCTGCTGGACGTGTGGCTGATCCCTGAGCGAGGATGGTGCGCCGGGGGCTGCTCGCCTGGGTCTCCCGGGTGGTGGTCTTGCTTGTGCTCCTCTGCTGCATCGTCTCCGTCCTCTACATGCTGGCCTGCACGCCCAGGGGCGACGACGAGCAGCTGGGGCTGCCCAGGGCCAACGGCCCAACGGGGAAGGACGGGTACCAGGCGGCGATGCAGGAGTGGGAAGAACATCACCGTGACTACATCAGCAGCCTCCAGAGGCAGATCGCACAGCTCCAGGAGGAGCTGCGGGAGAGGAGCGAGCAGCTCAGGACCGCGCAGCATCTGGCGGGGGACCCCGCGGGCCCCTCCGGGAGGGCCCAGGCCGACCTGCTGGCCTTCCTGCGCTCCCAGGTGGACAGGGCGGAGGTGCACACCGGCGTCAAGCAGGCCACCGAGTATGCCGCCGTGCCCTTTGACAGCTTCACCCTGCACAAAGTGTACCAGCTGGAGACGGGCCTGACCCGCCACCCCGAGGAGAAGCCCGTGCGCAAGGACAAGCGGGATGAGCTGGTGGAGGTCATCCAGCTGGCCGTGGAGGCCCTGAACAGCCCGGCCGAGAGCAGCCCCGACCAGCGTGCTTACACGGCCTCAGACTTCATCGAAGGTTGGCCCGCTTGCAAAGGGGGTGGAAGGTGGTCGGAGGGGCACCTGGGTCTGGGCCCAGGCGGAGCCCGGCTGCAGAGGCTGGCGGTGGCTTTGGGGATGGCGCGTAGGCAGCTCTGTATGAGCGACTGGAGGCAAGGCTTGGCTTTTTGTATTTTTCAGAAATATCTGCTTCCACTCACTTCCTCGTGGAAGCCACAGTCACTGAGTGGACAGGTTCGTTGTTTCTTGGCAGAAAAAGGTGGAACTTCTTGCTCTCAATAAAAAAGAAAGAAAACAAAATACAAACATGAAATATTGAAACCCATACAGAGTGTGATAGGAAGTTTTCGTTTTATGCCTTCTCCCAGGCACGTCTAGAGACCGGGCCCTGTAGTAGTAGCGAACGTCTACGTGTAGCTCTTAGGTCCGTCCAGCTCTGTTCTGGGAGCTTTACACTTGCAGTGACCCCTTTTGTGGGGTGAGGAAATGGAGGTTCAGATTAATTAAGTAAATCACCTAAGGGGGCTCTGTTAGCAAGTGACGGAGCTGGGATTTGAACCCAGAAGTCTGATTCCAGCATCCACGTCCTTAACCACTAGGTCATATTGTAGAGGTGGTCAGAGCACCAGGAAACTAGGAGGGTGAATGCCTCACCTTTCTTCATGGGCACAGAACAACCTAGTAGTAATTGTGTTTGTGTCAATTTTGGAAGAAAGCAGCCTCGTCTTGGAGTTTCTTGGAAGACTCTTCTTACCAATTTTTCTGATGTTACTAATTCAAAAATCAACTAATAATTTGGAAGAAGAACTGCCTTCGAGGGCATCCAGCTCTTCCTCCTGTTTCCGGAAAGGAGATACTTCCCAGACACATGGCTTGTCTGCCTTACCCCGCTGCCTACTTGGGTTCTGTAACGACCGTCTCATCAACCTGTAGGCAAGACAAAGCCTCGTTAGTCATACCAGAAACCCTCCCTCTGCTATTTACACCTGTTCTCTCTGGACGCTTTCCTGTCTTATGGTTTTTTCCCCTTTACGTGGGAACTGCAAATTAACGCAATTTTTGGTATATTATCATTTTTCATATACCTAGAGCTAGGTCAAGAAATCTTTTGCAAGATCAAGCTTTTGGTCTGTCGACTGAAAAAAAAAAAAAGCACAATGTGAGAGTAGTGAGTTAAATTTTATTTGGGGCCAAAATGAGGACGATAGCCTGGGACAGCATCTCAGACAGCTCTGAGGAACTGATCCGAAGAGGGGGGGTGGAGGTCAGCATATGTGTGACTTTGGTGAAGGGGGTCCGTGCAGTGAAGCACACGTTCTTGCAGAAGGTGGCTGCCAGTCACGAGGAGCAGATGTCACCATTCATGATGTTAGTGCTTTTCTAGATATGAGGAGATGCAAGACATTGGGCTCATAAAACCTCCTGAAAATCTCTATCTGAAGGCCCGCTCTGCCAGTTTTTCCCAGAGCACAGCGGGCCTCGTTCCTGATCTTCACCCTGAGCTCCTTTCAGGGTGAGTTGAAGGTCAACGGCTGCGATGGCCAGTGACTTCATCCTTGTAGAGGCGGATGGCAAGGGACAGTTTTTCGTCCACCGATGTCAGGATTTTACTCATTTATATGAGGTATTAAAAGTGCCTGGTGCACTGGGGAGCTAGCAAGTATAAACACAAGGTAAGCACTCAGGAAGCGTTTAAAGTATCATGAGGGTGCAGCGTCCCATTTTATAGTGCTTTAGAGTTTATGAAACATTTCCACAACTATTACTTGCCTGGCTGACCCCCAGGGAAAATCATTAAACATCCTTAAAAAGGAAGCTCTGGTTGTGGAGTGCGCTGCCAGAGCTGCCCTCTCACAAAGCACTTTCAAAAGAACTTGATTACAAATCAGTGATTTTTAATCTGCATTCATGTTTGAAATCCCCGTCTGCTTTTCTGTGTACAGGATCTAAAGTGCAAGGCCTGTGGTTTTCAGTGACTCGGGCCTCTTGTCCCTGAGCTGAGGTGCTCTGTGGTACGTCTGACTTTCTGTCAGAAACCCTCTTGTCATGCTGCCCCGTGGGGCTTAACACAGCCTGTGTGTGAAGGCAGATCAGTCCACCCACACCTTCCAAATTTGGGGAGAGTCTTGTCAGCTATTTTCATATGATGAGTAAATAGACGCAAACACTTTAAATATGTTTCTATATATTTGACTGTCATACACAGTTGATCTCACTTTTTCATTCTTATCACAAAAGATGGTGGAGGGGATCTTTTATATTCCCAGGAATTGGGGCATCATGAAAGACTTCACTAGTCAGGGAGCTGCAGGAAGGCAGAGTTAAATTCAGCAAAAGGAGTAACTGTCAAACAGTAATGTTTCGGAACAAAGTGGGATTCCCGTCACTGCAAGGATTCTGTCCTCAGCTGGATGGCCAGGAGGTGATAATTCATGACTCTAGCATCAGAGAGGTGGTTGGACTGAATTACATTTGAAGACCTTTGCAGTCCTGACTCACGATTCTTTGACCTACACCTAGTTAAGGAGAAGGAAGGGAACGGGAAATCTGTGTTTTATAATGCGTGAGAACAAGCAGTGGGACCCTGTAAGGATGAAGTGTATCTTTAACATAACGTATTTGGGTTTTTAAACATAACCTTGGAGAGACTATTTTGTGTTTGGGTGTCAGTAGTCTAAACGTTGGGGCAGTTGAGTGGAAGTCCATGGGCAAACCTGGGTTCCACACCCTCAGAGAGCTCTACACGAGGGCCACGGATTCACTGAACCCTGAACTAGTGTGATAAGGATGGGGGTTCTTTGTGTTTAAACGAATAATAATAAAACCCTGTGGAATGCTTCTGGATGATAACAGTTGAGTAGACTTAAAGCCAGCCGTGGGGCAGGAGGCGTGATGACACAGCAGAGGCTGTGTGACTCTGACCCAGACCCCTCACCTCCTGGCGGCTGGGGTCTCCTCATCCTTCAAAAAGAGGTTGACTTTCATGTCCCCCAAGGCCCACCCGGCCCAGCCTTCTGCAAAGTACAAAGCACCGCTTTGGCTTTCTTCTTCTTGGCTTTGCCGAGGAACCGTCCCTGAGGGGTACCCTGCCCCTGCTCTGCTGGGTGACAGGATATGTCCCACCCCTTGGGATTCTGCTCTGTGGAAGGAGGGATTCAGACAGATGATCTGTAAGGTCTGCTCTGACCACGGCCACTTCCTACAGTTCTGTGAAGCCTGCGGAGGGCGAATGCCTATTGATGACTATCTAATTTATTATCCATGTTGATTGAATTATTATCTATCTCTGAAACGTAGAGGGAACAACATTTGCCCCAGTTTCCCTTTACCAGATGTTTCACTGGCGCTGATTCTTGCATTGGCTTCTCACATAATAACTTGAATTTTTTGTACAACCGTCTGGGAAAAGAAGATAAAGTAGAAAAGCATGATCAGATCCTGTGCTTTCGGAAGCCTAACTGTTTTATCTCCTCCAGTGAACAGAAAACCTCTCTTTGTGTTTGTGGTTCATGACTCCTGTGTGAGATACACAGACTCCTGTTTAAGTCTGAGTGGCACAATTCTTGGCTTTGATGGCCTATTTAAATAGAGCTCCGGGGCCTACATTCGACATCATTCCATAAAACAATTTAGCCTCCCGAATTATTCCCCTTTTACAACCCAGACACCCAACACCGTGAGTCCTGTGTGAGGTGCCATGTCTGCTGTCTCCATGGGGAGGCTCTGTACGGGCCTGGGCACCTCCCCTCCTCCAGCTTTCGCAGGGTTAGAGGTCGCAAGAGTGGCTCAGATGCCAAAAGACTTGATTTTACGGTAAGATGGAGTCAAGCCACGAGCCACAAGAAACTGAAGGTTTTGATGGCACCCTGAGACGCGTTTTAAAACAAGGGGATACGGGAATAGCTCTAAAACCTTAGTGACCACCGCCTGCCCAGTGAGCTCCCACCTCCCGTGCTCCACAGCCAAGCCCGCGTGCTTCCTGGGCGGCCGAGGCACCGAGTGAGGCCCGGAGACTTTTATGTCCATTGTTGGTGCCTCTGCGTAACCTCCAAGGATGCCCTGTGACCCTGTTGCTAAGCTTTTCTAGACAAGCTGAGTCCAGTCCCAGGGCCGGGTGCTTGGAGACCCGGGTGCTCGGGACCGTGATGCTCGGCGTGCATTTCAGGGAGATGCTCCTCTGTGACTTGGGGAGGAAAGGTAAGGCAGATGTTCAGGTGCATTGCCGGGCATTTGGGGGTGCCTGGGGATCTCGGTGCAGAAATAAAGGAGAGCAAGGATTCCGCGCAGTGGACGGGGTGTGGAGGGAAGAGAGCAGGTGGTGCAGGGAGGTTGCTGTGGGCAGGACATAGGGCTTCAGGTCCTGAGCGGGGCCCCAGTTCTCAGCCAGCATCTCCAGGGAGGCGAAGGCCGTAGAACCCAGGACAGCCCTTCCCACCCGCCCTCACGTCACGTGCACGGAAGGACCATGCATGTTGACTGTCCAGTTCCCACCGGGCCTGCGTGGTGTTAGTTCCCTCTGTCTGCTTCCTCCCTGAGGTCTCCTCATGTGTTTGCTGATGCTTTACCTTCCTAAAGAGGGAGAAATGCTTTTTATTCTGAACTCAGAGACAAGAGGCTTCAATGCCAGTCAATGTTTTGAGGCTACACTATAGAGGAATTCTTCCCGGGGGGGTGGCGAGGAGGAGGGGCGGGACCCGAGCCCCCTTCTGGGGAGTGGACGAGCCTCCTGCCAGGGTCGGGGCTCTGCTGTCACGGGATATTTTGAAGTTCTTCGCAAGCTGTGAACAAGGGGCCCTACCTTTTCATTTTGCTCTGGTCCCTGCAAACTGGGCAGCCAGTCCTACCGCCGAGTAGAGAGGCCAGGAGGGAGGGTGAGGCGGGGAGACGGAACTAGGCCACTGTGCAGCCCAGCACCGTCGCTGAGGCCAGCTCTGTGGACCCGCGGCGGACCGGGACAGGCGCGACCTTGGTTTGACACCCATCCTGTGCGTGTGGAGTAGTTTCTCGCAAGACTGCAGAAACCGGCAAGTCTTAACTTTGTTTTACGATAACCTTGTTGTTAGTATTTTTATTGGACTCATTCGAAGCACTTTCGTTCCCAGGGGATTTTTCTTTCTTTCTTTTTTTTTTTTTTTTTTTGCGTTACACGGGCCTCTCACTATTGTGGCCTCTCACGTTGCGGAACACAGGCTCTGGACGCGCAGGCTCAGCGGCCATGGCTCACGGGCCCAGCCGCTCCGCGGCACGTGGGATCTTCCCGGACCGGGGCACGAACCCGTGTCCCCTGCATCGGCAGGCGGACTCCCAACCACTGCGCCACCAGGGATGCCCCCAGGGGATTTTTCTTAAATTGAGGTGTCACTGTTCTTCCTGCCTCGCGTTTCCTGCTAGGGATGTGCTGTGAGAGGGAGCTGGGGATGCTGTGGGCACGTCCAGGACGGAGGAACGTGGCTGCGTTAGCGGGAGTGCTGAGCAGAGGCGCGATGGGCGGAGGCCTGGACCTGGGCCTCGGGCTCCGTGGGAGGTGCGGGGCGGGGAGACGGCAGGCAAGGGGTGCGGCCAGCGGGCCCAGTCTGTCAGCCACGTTGGGGAAAAGCTGGTGTTTGCAGAAAGGAGCCATAGTTTTTTAGCCAGACCCCGAGTTTGTCCTGTGCAGGGTCGTGGATGAGGCCCGGTGCCCAGGCTTAATCGACGTGCATGGACGGGACACCTGCTCTGTGGGCAGAATGTCCCCAGTGGCCTGAGGGGCGGGGGAAGGGGGATGAAGCCAGGTCTCTGGCCTGAAGGACCCAGTTCCCCACATGGGGAGACAAAGCTCTCAGTGACTTGAGGTTCAGTGGCGGGAAGTGGCCGCTGGTCCGAGGGTGTCAGGATCGGTGCCTGGAGGCCCCTGGGGCTCGGGAGAGACCTCAGAGCAGGTGGGACCTGAGCCAGCCTCGAAGGGGAGACTGGGTTACAGGGAGGGGCGAGCGAGAGGGGGAACAGATGGCAGCAGAGGGAGGGGGCCAGAAAGCCGACTGACCGGGGAATAGGACTGGGGTGGGGTTAGGGGGAGGCCAGCCCAGCCAGCAGGCGGGACCCGAGAGTCACTGGGAATGTTCGACACGAGGACCCTGAGGCCTGGGCCAAGGGGTTTAGCTCACAGGGTCGCCTGGATCTGTAGTCAGACAGTCCCTCGTCTGGGGGGCGGTGGGTAGTGAGCTCAGCTCCTGGGTCCCGCTCAGCCCACCCCCACACCTCCCACTTGCTGTGGTTCTCAGGTGCTCAAGCAGCCGTGGCATCTTGGAGGTCCCGTGGTCGGAGATGGGGACCCCGTGGTTTATCGTAGCTGGTCTTGTGTCTGTGCACCACGCCCTGTCCTGACATCTCACCAGCACCGGTTCATCTCATCCCCTCTTCCACCAGCACCCTGGATTCATTTTATCTCCATTGTGTCAGTGTGAGTCTGGAACTCAGAGGTTAAGTAACAGCCTCCAGGCCACTCAGCTGGCAAGTGATGGGCCCAGATGCCAGACCTTTAGATCATAGCTCCTGGCCGTGCCACCTCGGACCTCTGTGGATCTCTGACCTGTCCACACGCTTCTCTGGTCCCGGATGGTATGGGGGAAACCTAAAAGCACGTCCAAGGGGTGCAGACGGTGGGGAGAGGTCCTACCCGGGTGAGCTGTGTCAATGTTCTTGGGAAGAAGTTTTTAAAGGAAGAGAAGGAAATTCATGAGCTCCTGGGGGAGACGGGCAGACAGAGGCACGGGAGGGGCCGCATCATTCAAGTAAGGGGAGGGGGTCATGTGGGGCTGGGCGCCTTCAGCATGAAACGCTTTACTTGAACTGATCGGGGGTGTTTCTTCTGAGACTCCTACAGCAGTGTGGAAGAGGGGTGGGAGCTCACCAGTCAGGAGAGAAGACGGAGGGCAGAAGAGCCAGTCGGGGGCTGTCAGGGAGCCGGGTGGCAGGCGTGTCCGGTGCTTAAGGGAAGAGACGGGGTTTACGGTCCTGTTTTCTTCTCCAACATACGCACTTTATGTAGAGTTCTGGATTGGATGAAAGCCCACGATGCGGGCAGTCCTGGGGGACCCCGCCTGCCTTCTGATCCCAGCTTGCCTGCCAGCTCTGTTCCCGCCCAGTGCCCAGCTCTCCTGCCTGCCCTGACCCTCCTCCTCCCCGTGCGCCATCCTCTGCACCCAAGGCACTGCCCTCTGTAAGCCTTTCCCCTCCGCAGTCTTCAGGTTCTTCCAGCCAGAAGTTCCCTGTCATCTTCCCGAGGCCGTGCGATGAGCTCGCGGACCCTTTTCCCTCTGTCGCTCTTGGTTTATCAGACTCAGCCCGTCTTCCTCACCACGTCCAGCAGCAGTGATGGGTGCACAGTGCTTTCCCTGTTCAGTGGCTGCACAGCCCTCACAGTGGTGTTTCCCATTTGGGAGCCTCGCCTGTCCAGAGTCTGACTCCCCAGAGGTCCCCCCCGACCCCACTGGCCCTGGGGGGTTCGGCCTCCCGCTCCCCGTGCCGGGTGAGCAGCGTGGGCCTGGGGCACCAGACCCGCGGCCCATTCAGCTCCTGTCTCTGAGTACACCCTGCCCGGTCCGTGTGTATAGGAGAGATGGCTCGAACCTTGTGGAAGAAAGTTTACAGAAAACCCCAGGTACACAGTTCTCACCTCGGCTCTTCAATTTCCATTGTAAATCAGCTGTTTGATGGGAGGATATTTTCCAAGGAAACAATACTGTGAAGAGTACTTGGGTTCCTAGGACCCATCACAGATCAGATTTAAACTCTAAACTCAAGGACATAAATGCCAGAGGTTGGGGATGAGTGGAGAGGAGGTCTTTAGAAAGTTACCTGCATTTTCTGCCCTGGCTGTTACTAGTACGTTCGCAACAGAGTACCTAACACCAAAGCCACTTAAAAAAAATGCCGTATTTTGCAGTCATTTTGGAATTACAGAAGAGTTGCAGGAACAGCGCCGGGTTCCCCCCTCCCTCTCCCCAGCTTCCCCGCTGTCAGCATTCTGCACGTGTGCAGGCATCAGCCCTGGGAAGCAGCCCTGGTACGGCACTGTCTCCTCAGTTGTGCCTCAGCTTTGCTTCGTTTTTGTGTTTCTCCTGCCTGGTGTTCTCGGGACTGCTTAGCTCCGTGGTTTGGTGTCTGTCATTCATTTGGGGAAATTCTGAGCCAGTATTTCAGCCAGTCCTTCTTTGCCCTGTGATTTCTGTCTCATTCTGGACTCCACCTGTGTGAATGTCTCACAGCTAGTGGATGTTCTGTTTCTTTTTTGTTTTCACTTTTTTTTCTCGTTGTGTTTGGTAACTTCCGTTGACCCACCTCAAGTTAACTGATGCTTCTTCAGCAGAGAGACGACCCATCAAGGCGTTCTTTATACCTATTACGGCGCTTTTAATTTCTAGCATTTGCATTTATTTCTGATCATTTCCATCTCTCTGCTGAAGTTGCCCATCTGATCGCACATGTTGTCCACTTTTTCCACCTTTAACATATTAATCATAGTTATTTTAAATTCCCTGTCAGATGACTCCAGCATCTGTGTCATCTCTGAGTCTGGTTCTGATGATTGCTTTGTGTCTTGGATGTTTTTCTTGTCTTTTCCAAACCTCATAACTTTTGTCGAATCTGGTGTAGCTAGTAGAGACTGAGATAAATGGTGTTTATGCCTGGAAATGGCACACTTTTCCCTTTCCTGTGCCGTGTGTATGCATGCAGGGGCGCAGGAGTGGGCGGGGCTTGAGGTTTGTGGTTGCTATGGTTACCTCAGTGCATCCCAGGCTCCAAATTCCTGGGTCCTACCTTGTGTTAGGGTGGAGGCGGTTCTGCCTGAGGGCTGTCCGTCCAGCCCTGTGACCCCCCGGGAAGGTCTCCTTGTGCTCCTGTCCTGTCCCCTCCCCGCATTTCTGCTGTCACTTGCTATTCAAGCTTGTTAGCTTAGTGCAGGGCAGTGGGGAGTGGAGCGGTCTCTGATGCTCTGATTAAATCTCAGTCCTACCAGGTCTTTGGTTCTTGGGGTGTCTCCTGTCCCGCCCCAGGAATAAGGCGTTTTATTCCTCCCTCCCCAGCTGCAGGGAGCTTTCACCAGTTCCTGAGGGTGAGAATGTTGGTTACACTTTCCCCAGCAATAGGTTTTGGTTCCAGAGAGGGGGACAGGAGGAAAGGGCCCCCCGACATGGCTGCTGACCCCTGCCCCCGGGCCAGCACCTCGTGGACACTTCTAAGGCTCTGATTTTCTGTGAGTACCCGAGGAGGCTTCAGGAGGAAGAGCCGCGGGGGGTACGGACCTCTCCATTCTCTGGCGCCCCAGGGCGTCCCTGTGCCGCCAGCCTGTGCTCGGCCTTCTTTCTTGCGCCCCGTGTCCTCCGCCCCTCTGGGCCAGCGCTCCCCACTCGCCCCTCCCTGCAGGCTCCTGTCCCTCCTCAGATTTGGGACCAGCCATTTGTTCTGTGGCCTCAGCTCTCCCCGAAGTTCAGAAAAGTCATGCATTTGAAAGGAGTCTGGCTCTTTTTCACTGTGAGCCATGTGTCTTTAAACTCATCATGCCCTGGAGTGGAAGCAGAAGTGTGAAGCCACTTTTTAAAATAATAATTTAAAATCTATTGATTACTTCATCTACTTCCATTTCTCTATGAATCAGTAATCTCTTCTCACAATCTATTGATGGTTTCACCCATCATGCTCAAGCCAACAGTTTAAAAGCACTGAACTGCATTGATTTCGCTCATGAGCAGGAAGGTTGGGACATCCCACACCTGGGTCCTCTGAGCGGAAACCTTGAATGCTGTGGTCTCTCCTCTGTGGCCATGAATCAGAGAAATGGCAGGGTCACTTAAGCCTATCTGGTACCATATGTCTATTCTTTGAATTTTAATGTTTCAGTGTTGGCCACTTGGATTTCTTCTATCAAAATGTCACACGATCATAAAAAGTAACAGTATTGTGACAATCGATCATTTCCAAGCACACTTCCCCAAAATGGCGTGTGGAGCCATCCCTGCCTTCTGCATTGTCAGTACTTGGGGTTACTATTTTCCATCCCTTTCTGCCTTTCACCTTGGTCTGTCTGGGATCCCTGTCACCCTCCTGCTGGTGTTGATGCGGGTCCTATGTTAGCTGGGTGGGGGGAGTTAAGGGGAAAAGGGGGGAAAGGTACTGTCCTGTGCCCACATCAAACATCCGCCTTCTTCCTGCATTCCACCCCCTCCCACACGTCCCCGCAGGCCTGGGGACACTTTGGTGGCTGAAGCTGGCACCTGCCGCCCCACCTCTTTGTCACGCTACACAGACCGTTGTTTAGGAAATAAAGCCAAGACTTGGAAACGCTGGGAGGCTGTGCTCTCCCCTCTGTGTCCTGTCCCGCTGCTTCCTCTGGGGCTCTGTCCCTGGCTGTCACCCGGCTCCTTCCTTCCTTCCCTGCAGCCAGTGCCCCTTGTCCCCAGTCTTGTGGGGGAGGGAGGGATGGTCCCCTGTCCCATCCGATGTCTGTCGTGCTGACTTGTGGAGCCGTAACTGTGACTGGACTTCACGGCCGTGGGCTTGGGCTGGTTCAGAGCACTGGGTGCGTCTCTGCAGGCACATGGTGGATCAGGGCTCTGTGGCTGGTCCGAGGACGTCACCACCACAGATCCTAGCGTTCCTGTGCCTTCGGAGTGATTTACACATGCACTCTTGAATGCAGCCCACTTGTAGATAGGGGATCCCCCCCATTTCCTTTGCATTGTAAGTGTTTCTGTCAGCAGCAGCCAGCGCTTCCTGCACTACAAGTCAGACCCCATCCGACTCACCCAGGGAAAGGGAGCATATGGGTGACAGTGATGAGATTATCTTTTATATTTTGCTTAGAGTTGTAAGCGGTCACCAGGGTCTGTGAAACGTCTCTCCTCTCTCTCCATCTGTTTCCACTGAGGCTGCTGATCAGAAGTCGGCATCCGCAGGGAGATGGGTTGGAAGGGCCGCTGAGTCTCTGCCCCGATGACTTCATTCTCATTGTAGGACCCATAGGAGCTGAGGTGGAGGAAGAGTAAACACCAAGGGGCGCGGCTCCGTCTTGGAAACGCTGGCCTGCATCCTGCCCGGTTCTCCTGCCCTCAGCCCCCTGTCTTTGCTGTGGACGTAGATGAAGGGAAGGAATAGACTTTTCTATCCTTGGAGGTTCCATTGGTTTATCAGTTGGTCTGGAAAACATGATTTGGTGAGGTTTCGTCACGTGCAGGTTCTTGTCGGGAGGATGCTGACGGTCAAGGACAGAGCTGAGAGGAAACGAAGCTCCAGGAGGAAGGGATTGGGTTACACGCCTTCTTAAATGTAGGAAAAGATGGGTAACGGGAGAGTTACGCTTTGAGGTTTTCAAAGACTTGGGTGTTCAGTCTGTTCATCCGTTGGCCGCGCCCTCTGTGCCGGCCTCGTCCGTGCTAGGGGTGGACACAGTCACACGTGTGGTCCCTGCCCCTCACAGGCGATGAGGGCGGAGTCACACCTTAAACAAGTGGTACAGGGGGGAGAGATGGGCAGTAGGTGGCGGGTCAGAAAGGGCATCACAGGGAAGGCTTTTGAAAGACGATTCGAGTTGTCTCAGGTCAAGGGCGTGTGCTCTGGGGCGGGGGAGTGCTCCAGGCAGGGGGAGTGACATGTGCAGTGACATGTGAAAGCTTGGGGCAGTCACGGACCTGCAGGCAGTCAGAGGACGCTGGAGTATTAAGTAGGAGGATGTTGGTCTGGGTGGGAGGAGGTGTGGCCAGATGACGACCCTGAAGGATTAGAACCAACATCATCAAGGGTTTATATGCATTTTAGAGTTTCTAGTCTATCCTGCAGGCCATAGGCACTGTTGACCATTTTTAACAGTGGTTAGGTTGGCTTTCCAGCTGGGTCACTATGATAGCAGGGTAGGGGGGATATTGGAGTGGGCTGGGAGTCAAGGCAGGTTTGGGAAATAATTTGGCAGTTCCTCAACATGGGAGATGTAGAGTTACTGCATGACCCAGCAGTTCTACTCCTAAGTATGAACCCAAGAGAGAGGAGAATGTACATTCACACAAAAATGTGTTCAGGATAGCCAGATGGTGGAAACAACCCAGATGTCCACCTGTGGATGGACTGATAAACAAAATGTGACTTATCCATACAAAAGTATTTGCCGTAGAAAGAAATGAAGTACTGATACACGCTACAGCACAGATATCCCTTGAAAACATGATGCTGAGTGAAAGAATCCAAATACAAAAGACCACATATTGTATAATCAACTTACATGAAATGTCCAGAACCACCTAATCGGTAGAGACAGGAAGTAGATTTTTGGTGGCCTAGGACTCCAGGTAGGTGGGTGGGTGGGTAGGTGGGGATGAGCAGTGGCCACTAATAGGTACGGGTTTCCTTTAAGGGGGATGAAATGCTCTAAAATTAGATTGTGGTAGTGGTCACACAACTCTGTGACTATAGTAAAAACGGTGACTTGTGTGGTTGAAGTGGTGAATTGTTTGGTATGTGAATTATATCTCAATAAAGCTACTTATAAATAAATAAAAATAAATATGACATAATCTCTGTCCTTAAAAGAAAATGAAGGCTGGGAGACTAATCACAAGGCTTTATAAATAGTTGAGGTGGTGAAGGCTCCTGCACCGAGGCTGCAGCTGTGGGACAGGAAGGCAGGGCCAGGGAGGGGGCGGGTGTGGAGCTGAGTATGTCGAGAGGTGGTGACTCCTTGGGTCCAACCATAGAATCCTGGGCTCTTCCATAGGCATTTCTCCAGAGTGTGTAATGAACAAGCTACCAGGAGCATATTTACTTACATCGTGGCTTTTTCAAAAGGGAATTTAAGGCAGCAGTGGTATTTATTGATGTCAAACCTCTTTCCCCCTTATGTAAGTGCTAAATCATGTCCTTCTTATGTGAGACACTATTATGGGCAGACGCTGGGCAGGGAAGTAGAACAGAGGCTGAAAAAAGGAAGACCCACATCTTATTTTTACTATAAGGTTAATTCAACAGACAGAAATACGAAAAATCTTTGTTTACGTGTTTCTGACCATAGTCAACTGACTACCTTAAAACCGAGAAAACCATAATTCAAAAAGAGTCATGTACCAAAATGTTCATTGCAGCTCTATTTACAATATCCCAGAGATGGAAACAACCTAAGTGTCCATCACCGGATGAATGGATAAAGAAGATGTGGCACATATATACAATGGACTATTACTCAGCCATAAAAAGAAATGAAATTGAGCTATTTGTAATGAGGTGGATAGACCTAGAGTCTGTCATACAGAGTGAAGTAAGTCAGAAAGAGAAAGACAAATGCCGTATGCTAACACATATTTATGGAATTTAAGAAAAAAAATGTCATGAAGAACCTAGGGTTAAAACAGGAATAAAGACACAGACCTACTTGAGAATGGACTTGAGGATATGGGGAGGGGAAGAGTAAGCTGTGACAAAGCGAGAGAGAGGCATGGACATATATACACTACCAAACGTAAGGTAGATAGCTAGTGGGAAGCAGCCGCATAGCACAGGGAGATCAGCTCGGTGCTTTGTGACCGACTGGAGGGGTGGGATAGGGAGGGTGGGAGGGAGGGAGACCCAAGAGGGAAGGGATATGGGAACAGATGTATATGTATAACTGATTCACTTTGATATAAAGCAGAAACTAATAAAAAAATTTAAAAAAAGAAAAATGAGTTAATAAGATGAGAAAAAAAATCTCAAAAAAAACAAAAACAAAAATCGAATTTCCAGTTTGGGAATCATCGTCCAAACACGCTGTCATTGGTCTGAGGCCAAACATTCAAGCATAAGAACCAAAAGCGTGTGTGCCGTCGCTGGTCAGTGGCCATCAGCGGAGGCCGGGGAGCTGGGCTGCAGGCTGGACCAGCTGTGAGACCAAACCACAGCTGGGCCTCCAGCTGGTGTTGAAGGGGACAGAAGCCTTTAGGGCAAAACCTGGTCCACCTGGGGCGTCAGGCCCAACGCAGGCAAGGTTTAGCACCAGTGGGCAAGGAGGCCCAAGCAGGGCAGGAGGTGCCGAGTTCAAGGGGCTCAACGGGGGTAAAGGCCTGCGGTTCAGCTGGACACAGGGAACAGGCAGGAGACGCGATCTGAGTCAGGTCAGGAGCAGTGAGCTCGGCACCCTGGGACAGTTATTTATTCAACAAACACTTATGGAATGTCTACTGCATGTCAGGCAGAGCCCAGGGGTATGTTGGCTGATCTCAGGGTGAGGGCTGTGTGCTTCTCTGAAAGCAGCCTTCCCAGTTCTCACGTAGATAATATTATGTTACTAAAATCCTCTAACTTTCTGGACATTTTCTTAGGGATGCTCACTAGTTACCAATGTTCCTAAAAAGCTGTAGTTTAAACATGTTATTATTTTCAAGTTCATGGCTGAACCTCAAATTATGAATATGTTGATGGTCAATAAATAGAGTTTATTAATAGCACGGAGTATACTTTGGCCTTCCCTACATGTTTAATGAAATCATTAATCTCAGTAACCTCTAGCCACAAACTAAATTGCACTGGAATTCGTGAATAATAGCAGACTGTGTGGCCTCACGTAAAGTGTGTGGATATAAAAGTATGTCTTAGTACCCTTCAGTTATGTACCAGATTTATTCAGAATCAGTCATGTCCTTTGCAGATTATTGGATAACAGAGAGGCACACATCAAATGCTAAGAGTGAAATCTAAACAGACCCTACTTTATTTGGCTAAAGGTACAATGAGCCTGATATAAGTTCTTGCTTAAACTTAAGTCCAGGCAAATATTATGAAAGATAAATGGGCTAAAGATATGAACAGACAGAAGAAGAGACACGGGTGCCTGAAGTACACATTAAAAGTGAAAATCAGGGCTTCGCTGGTGGCACAGTGGTTGAGAGTCCGCCTGCCGACGCAGAGGGCACGGGTTCATGCCCCGGTCTGGGAAGATCCTACATACCGCTGAGCGGCTGGGCCCGTGAGCCATGGCTGCTGAGCCTGCGCATCCGGAGCCTGTGCTCCGCAACGGGAGAGGCCACAACAGTGAGAGGCCTGCGTACCGCAAAAAAAAAAAAAAAAAGTGAATAACAGTTAAAAATGAAAACAAAAGTTGAATATTAAATTGCCATAATTTTAAAAATGGCAATACATGGCATTGGTGAGGGTGAGGTGAAATGAACATTTATACCTAGTAATGTGAATATAAATGGGTACAACCATTCTGTAAGGCAGTTTGTATCAAGAGCCTCTAAAATGTTCATACCTTTCCCCAGTATTTTCATTTCTGAAAACTTATTCTCGGAAATGCCCGTGAATATTTATATCAAGAATGTTCGCCATAGAAATGGTTATAATAGTGAAAAAATAGAAACAACTCAGATGTCTGACGGTAGGAGACTGGTAAAATCATGTATCTTTAAAGTGGGATGTTGTACAGCAACTAAAAATCATCTATTCAGTAACTATTAAGTAAAATGGGGCAAAGCCTATGTCATGAGCAAAACTGTAATTTTAGCTGTGAAAGTAATGATAAAGTTTACACCTAACTATGTAAAGAAAAAAGATTAAGAGGATGAAAATGCTGTATCAAAGCATTTATGGATTTATTCACAAGTGGTGGAATTATAGGTGATGCTTTATTTCCAGATATTCTACTTTGACAATCTGTTTCTCTTATATTTTGCAAAAGGATATAGCAGTGCTTGAAGTTGACATGATTAAAAAAGAAAGTAGCGTTTTATCTCCTCAAAGTGACAAAATCTGGTGGTTGAAACAGACAGAGAATCCAAGGTGGTGGTGTTAGTGCATTTCTCTCCTGCTTCTGGAGACTCAAGAAGAGAAAAACACATTGTAGGTCGCTTCTCAGTCTTGACCAATCTTTACCCTAAATACCAAGCCTAGAGAAGGCAGCCAGCCCGCAGAAGTGAGGGTCGTTCTTAGAAAGGCAATGGCCAGCCTCTTGGAAGAGGCTTGAGCACAGCTTCTTCGTGCCCTGAGTTCCGTGTCCATCCTCATTATGATGGATCGCAGGTGTTCAGGCTGGAGGGAAGGATTCGGCAGAGAGCCATATGTTCACCCTCGTCACCAGCTCTGCAGGACGGTGGCCCTGGGTCCTGTGGCCCCTGGACAGCCGTTTGGCGGAGTCTGTGTTCCCGACATCCCCACGGCTCTGGTGCTCTCCGTCCGCGTCCCTGTCCCCATGACGTCTTACTCTGTTATCTAACTTTCTTTTTTTTTCGGTATCAGACAAAATAGACTTTATTTTTTGTTGTTGTTGTTATTCTGTATACATAGCTGTTTTTTTAAAAAAGAAAAACCTTTAATTTTATATTGTAGTGTAGTTGATTAACAATGTTGTGTTAGTTTCACATGTGCAACAAAGTGATTCAATTATACATATACATGTACAGTATCCATTCTTTTTCAAATTCTGACTTTCTTCAAAGCCCTCCCAGGACTCCTGTGAGAGGAACAGGAGTTTCAAATGTCAAGAAGGAGAACAAAACACCGCTTCTTCCTCCTCTTGGAAAAAGACCCTACTGTCAATGGTGCCTCTTTTTTTAAGCCTGTCTCTCCCCTTTCCCTTATTTTCCAAAAATATGTCTTGCAGTCAGTCGGTTTGTGAAAGACAGCGTGAGCTGTGGCAGCCTCGCATATGTGGCTTTCCATCTGTAGCTTGGTCTGTATGATGTGACATATATTTAGCTGCCTAAATTGGGACTGTTCCTTGTGCTGTTTCAAGAGAAGCTGGAAAGTCAGATGGGAGAGCAGGGCTATTGATGGGAGTGGCTGCTGAATCCTGTTGGCTCTTATCTGTGAATCCAGAAGTTAGAGATAGTTCGGGACATCAGGAGATCAGTTGGCCTGTGAAGGCAGCTGGCCCAGGCGGTAACTAGTCCATGGAGGCAATTGGTCATTTTCTGAGCTTGGCGCAGAATTTCGCATCTGTGCCGTTCAAGTTGTGGACAGAAGCTTTGGGTAGAAAATGTGTGTAAATGAATCATCACAGCTGAGAGATAACAGCTCTTCTTGGCTTCCCAAATGAAAGGTTCCTAGCAAAAAGATGGAAGGAGAGGGGTTTTGTTTGTTTTAAATTTGAAAGTAGAGATACTCAACTCTTTAATTGGGGTAGAGAAAGATGTCTTTGTCAAGGGAGTCAGCGGAAACCCAAGCTGGGGCATTTGGTGCTGACCCCATGCACTTCTCTTTCATAGCATTTGTGTCCTGTGATTGCTAAGTTCTCCCACTAGCCTGAGATGAGGGACCATTTCTCATACCACTTTCTAGCCCTAACACTAAGTGGAGTGCCTGGTACATAGACGCTGGCAGGTGTTTGTTGAATGAATAAATTAATTCACAGGGGCTCAGGTAGAGGGATTAGCCTGCCCAGGAGAAGGAGGACGCTTCCTTTGAACCGGAGGAGAGGGTGGCCCTGCAGTGTGATGAGTAAACTTTTTGCTCATTTGATTTTTTTCCTCTGAGAGAGAGACTAGCAGATTAAGGTCTAAACACATAAAAATAACCACTGTACTTACGATTCAATAAATGTTTGACAGTGATGATTTCATATGCACTTTTATTCTTCCATATCTCTATGTATTTGAGTGTTTAAAGTAGAAAGCTAATTTAATGTGTGTTTGGCGTTTCTATTTTAGTAACCAACCTGGTTCTTGCCCTTGGTCCATCTTCCTTCTCTTCCAAGGATGCCTCACCCCGCTGCGATTCACAACAGTCTCTTTGCTGTTAACCTGTCTTATGTGACCTGGTATTCTCTTGTTCACCTCCATACTGCACCAGTAGGAGATGCATCTTCTGCCTTTCAAAGGGGGGCCAGTGTGGGCCACTGTCGTAACTGCATATAACTAAGTTTTTACAATCTTGGTCTATGTAAAATGCAAACCTTCTCATTCTACTGTGACTCATGGGCAGGTAAAAGGGTTCTGTGCCCAATTCCAATGTGTGTGGGGTTTTTTTCCCCATACATCCAGCAAGGAATTCTCCGACACCAGCTGGGCATCATAGAATTCAACTCAGTTCTGATACTTTCTACCTGGAGAGCGCATCGGATCCCACAGGTTGGGGGCTCAGTCCCACAAGCCTCCCCCTTCTGCAACGTCAGAAGCCAGTCGAAACCCAGGTTACCACCTGTGCTTCCGACTGGCCAGCTATAGATTGGAGGTTCCAATGCCCCCACTGGGTTCAATTAATTTCCTAGAGTAGAGCTTCCCTGGTGGCACAGTGGTTGAGATCCGCCTGCCGATGCAGGGGACACGGGTTCGTGCCCCGGTCTAGGAAGATCCCACATGCCGCGGAGCGGCTGGGCCTGTGAGCCATGGCCGCTGAGCCTGCGCGTCCGGAGCCTGTGCTCCGCAATGGGAGAGGCCACAACAGTGGGAGGCCTGTGTACCACAAAAAAAAAAAAAATTTCCTAGAGTAGCTCACAGAACTCAGAGAAACATTTTACTTACTAGATGACTGGTTTAGGATAAAAGGATATGATAAAGGATACAGATGAACCTAGAGTTTGGAGAGAGATGTAGGGCAGGATATGTGGGAAGGGGCACAGTTCCCATGGCCTCTCTGGGTGCCCCCTAGCGTCTCTACCTGTTCGCCAGCCTGGATGCTCTCTGAACCCCCATACGTTTGGGATTTTTATGGAGGCTTCATCACACAGGCAGGATCGATTATTAACTCCCATTTCCAGCCTTCCTCACTTCTCAAGAGGATGTGGAGGTGGAGCTGAAAATTCCATGCTTCTAATCATGACTCTGTCCTTCCGGTGACCAGGCCCCATCCGGAAGCCCACCCAGAGTCACCTCATCAAAACAAAAGACCCTCATGTCACCCAGGAAATTCCAAGGGTTTGAGGAGCTCTGTGCCAGGAACCAGGTCAGAGACCAATATAGGGTTTGAGGAACTCTGTGCCGGGAACCAGGTCAGAGACCAATATGTATTTTCCATGACCTCACGGTGGGAAACATGTATTGATATTAGACTGTCCCATCCCTCTGCTGTCTTCTTTCATAAGTTTGGCTTTGGAGTCAAGCTGCCTGGATTTAAAGCTCAGCAGAGGGACTTCCCTGGTGGCGCAGTGGTTAAGAATCCGCCTGCCAGTGCAGGTGACGTGGGTTCGAGCCCTGGTCCGGGAAGATCCCACGTGCCGCGGAGCAACTAAGCCCGTGTGCCACAACTACTGAGCCTGCGCTCTAGAGCCCGCGAGCCACAACTACTGAGCCCACGTGCCATAAGTACTGAAGCCCACGCGCCTAGAGCCCATGCTCCACAACAAGAGAAGCCACCGCAATGAGAAGCCCGCGTGCAGCAACGAAGACCCAACACAACCATAAATAAATTAATTAATTAATTTTAAAAAAAACTGTTAAAAATCTCAGCTGAGCCATCTAACCAATTGTACCTGTAGATGTACAGACAGAAACCACTCCCGTTTCTCTTATCTGCACAGTGGGCATTACTAATACCTCATGAGATTGTTGCAAGGAATATATGGGTTAATACACATAATGCTTTTACAGTGGCCCCTGGCACAGTAAATGTTAATTATTATTACTGCTTTTGCTATTTGTTGGTAGGCCTGGGGGAAGCATTTTTATAGCCCCAGAAATTTCTTAGACTCCTTTCCTGGTTCCTCATACCCTCCTGAATTATAGTTGATTTTCTCTAAGACACCATTGAGATAGTGTTGAGTTCATTTCCCTTTCATGACTCATCTCCAAAATATCATTTAATGCAAGCAAAATTAAAAGTTTTCCAGTGAAGAAGTTTTGAAAAGTTCTCTTCACAAAGTTAGAGTTCTGATCTAACCCAGTGTTAATTTTTTTTTTTTTTTTTTTTGTGGTACGCGGGCCTGTCACCGCTGTGGCCTCTCCCGTTGCGGAGCACAGGCTCCAGACCGCAGGCTCAGCAGCCATGGCTCACAGGCCCAGCCGCTCCGCGGCATGTGGGATCTTCCCAGACTGGGGCACGAACCTGTGTCCCCTGCATCGGCAGGCGGACTCTCAACTACTGTGCCACCGCCACCAGTGAAGCCCCCCGGTGTTAATATTTTGGTTGTCAGTGGTCATATTTAAATGTCAGTAGTATCCTAATCATAGTTTTGTGCATCAGAATCTATTGAAGTAAGAGGGTGTCTCTTGGGACAGGTATAATGTGGAGAATTTTGGATCTGGGATGATTATCAATACACTGATGTCAACACATCCTGGAATGTGAGTTTTCGTTCTTTCCCATTTCTCTCTTCGGGCTGCTGTGTTCCATTCTCAACCCCAAGCCTGCTGATGCTGGAGAGCCCAGTGATTTCGCGACCCCTGCCGTGTCTTCCGGATTAGAATCCTCTTAGGAGATGGTGGTAGAGGAGGGGTCTCGCAGTTGGCATGTGAAAAGGCGCTTCTGTGCTGAGAACTACCGTCAGCAGCAGGCGTGGACCACGCCCTGTAGCTGAAGCTGCAGGCAGATTTGTTAGTGCTGTGGCTTCTTGCCTGTTGGAGTTTATGAGTAGCTGCGTCTTTCAAAGCCTGACCATGTTTCTTGTCTGGAATTTCACCCATTAGTCTTCCTGACTTTCCATTCACCGTGTTAATTGCGATTAGATGCTCCTTCCTCTGGCCCCAGACTCCTGTGTTCCGCCCGTTGAATTCGGTGCAGGCTCTGCCGTAGCGTCCCCTCCTCCACTGGGGGGCTGTGTCCAGACCTCTGTGTCACGAGACTGGGCGGCCAGTGCTCTTGGGATGTGGGACCAGTGGGACCAAGCAAGAGCGGAAATAAAGTAAATTCATTCTTTTATTTCAGTGCCCCACAGCTACCGTGGGGAGGTGGAATGGTCCTAACTTTGGGGTGTCAGAATAAAACCGTTTGTCTTTCTAAAGCAATACTGTGTTTTAAGATAGAGTTTATTTCGTAGTGCTTTTCAAATATTAACCTGATAGATAAGTCTCTGGGGCAGATGATAGGTAAATGTTAAAGCACAAGCTTTTGGAAATAAAATTTAAGCTCTTCAGAGTTGTCAGCTTGAGGGGAAAAAAATGAGGTAATAACTTCAGAAAGGAAGCATCATATAGAAGTGTGAGTTGGCACCTGAATATAGGTTAACTTTCTTCCCCAGAAATAATGGTGAAAGGATTTCTCTTTACCCGGGCTTCCTGACGCAGTGTGGTAAATCCCAAGACGTTCGCACAGGGGTGAAACAGCAGACAGCCTTTCCGTTCCCGTTCATCCCGCGGCATCACTGGGAGCCTGCCGTGTGCCAGGCGCCATCCCAGGCACTGGGGGCCCAGAAGTGGAAACCCAGACACGGAGCCTGGCTCTTGGAGTTTACATTCCAGCTGGTGAAGAGAGTCAGTGTAAACCTAAAGGAGCAAATTATGCGGCAAAAGTAAAGACAGGCCCCTCTAGCGGGGAAAAATAAAGGAGTTTAAGAGGAGGGGTGGGCTGCCCGGGAGCGTACTGCAGTCTGAAATAAGGCGGTCAGACGAGGCCTTGCTGAGCCGGTGACAGGTGGACAGAAGCGTGCAGAAGGCGAGGGAGCTGGTCCTCCACGTACCTGGAGGGAGAGGGGTCCAGAGAGGACAGGCGGGGACGCTGGCACTGCCTGGTGCCGGGAGGGAGGTGTGGGCAGCCGGCGAGCCGGGCAGAGCTGTGGGGGAGGAGAGGGGAGATGGAGCCGGGGGGGACGGGGTGTGCGCCGCATCTCACGGACCATCGTGGGGACTTGGCTTAACGTGCCTCGGTGAAATGGGGAGAGCCTGGCTGGCTTTCAGCTGAAGGGTAGCATGGTCTGACTTGAGCTTTGGAAGGGTTATTTTGGATGCTGGGTTGGGAGTAGACCGTGGGGTGGGTAGAAGCCGAAGACCGTCGGGGGCTGTCGCGGGGACCGTGCACAGGTGGAGTGGTTGGAGCAGGGTGGTGACAGGGGAGGTGGTTGACAGTGGTCGGATGCTGGGTGTATTTTGAGCATGGAAGCGGCTCATTGGCCGGAGGATTGACGAGCAAAATAGGGGAGTCGGGGATGAATGCGGGGACTTCAGCCTGATCATCCAGAGGGCACACTGCTGTTGACGAAGATGGGCCGACTCTGGGCAGAGCGTGCATGTGTGTGTGTGTGTGCGCACGTGTGCATTCGTGTGCATGTGTGTGTATGTTAGGGGGAGAAGAGAGGTCTGTTTTGCAACTTGCAGATGTCTTTCTCGTGTCTAAACTACATGAAGCTTGTTTTTGAGAAAATGATAAGAAACGTACTCTGATCATAGGTTTCCTAAACAAGTACACACACGAGTGCGCACACACGAAGCCCGATATGTTCAGAGAAGGTAGAACCCCGTGTAACTGATGGTGGTCATCGTTGGTCCCAGGGCTGCACGACAAGTACCACAGATGGGGGAGGGGCTTAAACAACAGACGTTCATTTTCTCACAGGTCTGGAGGCTGGAAGTCCAAGATCAAGGTGTAGGCAGGGTTGGTTTCTTCTGAAGCCTTTGTCCTTGACCTGCAAGCTGCCACCTACCCGCCCTGTCCTCACACAGTCTCTCCTGTGCACACACATCTGTGTTGTCTCTGTGTGTCCTAATCTCTTCTGTAAGGGCACCAGCCGCTCTGTAACATAATCACTTCCTTAGAGGTCCTGTCTCCAAACACAGTCACATCCTGAGACACCCGGAGGTGGGTAGATATGAATTTTTGGAGGACAAATTTCAGCCTATAAAGTTGGTCATCTTTGGTATCTGGAAATCTGAAGGCGTGTGGTTAGACTGTCTTGCAGCCAGGAGAAATGACCCCTGGAATGAGAATGTCAATAATATTCCTTATGTTAAAGGACAGAACATTGAAATAAATGCTCTTTGCTGCATATTTCATCTCACTCACTCAGCACGTATTAAGTACGTCTGACGAGTTAGGCATCGAAACAGAGATGAATGAGCTAGTGCCCCTTGTCCAGATGGGCAGCCAAGTCCACAGGTCATCACTGACAGTGGCGAGATTCCATAGAAGGAAGGCCACCAAGCCCACTCCTGTAGGGCGTGGGGAGGACTGGCTCCTGCAAGAGATACTCTGTGCTGAGTCTTGCGGGATGAATGGCAACTGGGTGGGGACTGGGGGAAGGCAGACTGGAGGTGGGGGGCCAGGGCCAGCGTGGAGATATTCAGAGCCCTGGGGACAGGCAGAGCTGGGTGAATTCATGGGCTGGACCCATTTTGACTGGAGCTTTGGGTTGGGGTCAGGTGTGTTGAGATCAGGCTAGAAACGTCACTGAGAACCAGATGATCAAGTGCCTTAGCTTTGCATGCCTGGGAGCTTGACCTTGATGACACCGGAAAGCCACTGGACGGGGCTAAACAGAAGGGTGATACTGTCAGGATTTAGAAGTATCACTTGGCTGCTCTGTGGAGGAGGAATCAGAGGGATGCAGCCCAGAGGGACAGAGATCTGTTGTAGTGATTCGGGGCTGGGGTGATGCCAGCTGATCTGCGCTAGCAGAATTGGTGATATGAGATGTGGACAGTTCCAGAGATGGTGATTGATTCCATGATGGTAATACCTGACATTTAGCTGAAGCTCACTGTGTGCCAGGCAGGGCATAGAGAGGGAGGGGTTAAGGTTGAACCTCAGGTTTGGGCAGCTCCTTTAATGCTGGTACCATTCACTGCTCCTCAGAAGAGGAAGAGCAAGGGGAGATGGTCAGCCCAGCTTTGGTGGTGACTTTGAGGTGTCTCTGGGACCCGTGAGGGGAGATGGTCAGGACTGTTGGAATATGGGTTTGGAGCTCAAGACAAAAATCAGGTCTGGAGCTACAGAGGTCTATCCAGTCTATGGAGCGGAGTGAGATGCTCTGGTGAAATACCTGAGACCAGAAGTCTGGGCACCCAAGACCCACATTGAGTGACCAGCAGAGGGAGGGCACCTGTGCAGGAGGCTAGAAAGGAACAGCCAAGGAAGTTGGCAGAAAACCAGGAGAATTTGGTACCTTGAAAGCCAAGGAAAGGAGGCAGTTTTTGATGGAGCCAGTGGGCATCCTTGTGGGATGCTGGTGAGAGGCAGGGCAAGATAGGAACTCACAGAATCCCTGGATTTGCCCCAGGAGGTCACCGATGCCCTGGGCCAACAAGAACGTTTTCGGTGGTGTGGTGGGACAGGAATAAGGTCGCAGTGGGTGGAGGAAAGGGAGGGGAAGAGATGGAGTCCTCGGACACAGACGTGACCTGGAACGGCTCTACCAGCACAGTGGCCACTCGCATAGGTGGCGACTTCAAATGGAAGGTAAGATGCTCTCAGATGAAAAATTCAGTTTCTCACTTTCACCAGCCACATTTCAAGTCTCCAGTAGCCATCGGACAGCACAGATTCAGAACATTTTCATCATCGCAGAAAATTCTGTTTGGCAGTCATGGTCTAGATGCTGAGCAGTGAAGGAGAGGAAAGAAATGGAGCAGTGGCTGTTCTGAGCTGTGTGTGTGTGTGTGTGTGTGTGTGTGTGTGTGTGTGTGTGAGAGAGAGAGAGAGAGAGAGAGAGAGACATAAGATCCTTAGAGCTGGGTGGAAAAGAGCTCATGTGTGAACTAGATGTCCGCCTCTGCCCTATCAGGCAGCTGTAGTGAATAGAAGAAAGATCCCTTCTGCTCCTGCCAGCATTGTGATACCCTGAGAAAATTATTTTGAATACTTCTAGGTGTGTTTAAAAGTTCCCTTGGGAAGAGAAAACATGGTTTTATCCCTGTACCTTGATAATTTTTAGCTTTGCATGTAAAGCGTGGTGGGTACCTGTCTGTTGACTTAAACTCTGACCTCCTCCTGGGGCATCGGTGCTGGGTGATGTACTGCATGGCCTGATCACATGGCATCGTGTGCTGAGTGCGTTCTGTGCTCCAGCTCCTGAGCTGGGCGTTGAGGTTGTGGAAATGAATTTTGACCGTAGGAATGCATGTGTGTCCCCAGTTTTGCACTCTCTTTCCCCAGGGCGGTTCCCAGGTCCACCTGGGTGTTGCCCTATGCCGTAGTTTGGGGGTGTAGAGACCTATGATGTTACATCCCTGACTACATGGCAACCCCTAAGGTCACCCCTGTCCGCACATGTTTCCTGAGCTCCTGCTAAGTGCCTACCCATTTACTTCTCAGCGCCGGACCCTCCAGACCACGAAGTTTCAGCATCGCTGCTCTTTCCTAGGTTTATATAAAATATACTTGTTTCCTAATTGGAATTAGAGAAGGAGGCAACTGAAATATGCACTGCTGTAGGTATTTATAATTCGAATTTGAGAAAATACGCCTGCAGTCCTGAGAATTACTCTTTAAGGCTCTGCTATCAGGTATCTGTCGTTCCTTTGTTTACATCACGCCTGCTTTTATATATATATATATATATATTTATTTATTTATTTATTTTTATTTTTGGCTGCATTGGGTCTTCGTTGCTGTGTGTGGGCTTTCTCTAGTTGTGTCTCGCGGGGGCTACTCTTGTGGTGCGCGGGCTTCTCATTGCGATGGCTTCTCTTGTTGCAGTGCATGGGCTCTAGGCGTGTGCAGGCTTCAGTAGTTGTGGCTCGCGGGCTCTAGAGCGCAGGCTCAGTAGTTGTGGCACACGGGCTTAGTTGCTCTGCGGAATGTGGGATCTTCTGGGACCAGGGCTCAAACCCGTGTCCCCTGAATTGGCAGGCAGATTCTTAACCACTGCACCACCAGGGAAGCTCACGCCTGCTTCTGTAAGAGCTTCTTTATAGCTGTGGCCCTTGAGGTGTCTTATTCTGTGTCAGTGACAGCTGTGATTACCTCCATTCTTATTGGAACGGATGGGACCCTGGGCCCAGAAGGCAGCTTTTGCACAAGCTTTACAGATGGGTCCCTGTCCTGAAGGATGATATTTTTTCCTATCTCTTCCCAGCTGCATGTCCTCACCATGACAACCCACATCCCATAGTAGCCATCATGCATAAGACTTTTACCCTGTGGGGCTTTCATGCAAATTCCATGTCTAAACACCATCAGACAAGCCGTCTCCAGGCATTCATGGTGTCCTTGTGCCCCCAGGGTTCCCCCTCCATTTCTTCTCACAGAAATGTCCACCATTCACACACTGGCAACCTAAAGTGGATTTTATAAAACGGGGAAACCCGGGACTTCTCAAGCCCCTTATCATTACACACTTGGTGAAGATACACAGCGTACTGAACGGCCATTTTAAGGAGGATGACAAGCAGTGAGGGCGGGAAGCTCTTCTTGTTTTCGGGATTGTTCACACCAGTTCACGTGAAAGTCAGGCCTCCAAGGGATGAAACCTCTGCCACACCAGGCCCCTGCAGCCGGGATGCTCCTTTCCTGGTGCAGTTTAGAGTCAAGTGTCAGAGTGGTTCAGGGTGGAGGAGGGGGCATCGTTCCTGTCCTTACTCACCTCCTAGAACTGCTCTGCAGTGCAGCCCCCGGCTCCTGCGATGGCCTTGCTCCATTCGGAAATCACTGGCTTGTGGAAGCGTTGACGTCATAGTCTCTAAAGCAGTGCCTTCCAACCCTGGCTGCACGTTGCAATCTCTTAGGGAATCCAGGGCACGCTACAGACTAGCTAAATCGGGATCTCTAGGGGCGGGGTGTGGGCATCGCTGTTTTTAAAGCTCCCCGGTTGACCCCAGTGTGCAGCCGCTGTTGTGAACCACTGCCTTGAAGGAATCACCAGCCCTAGAGCTGGAACACCCTTCCAGGTAATAGTTCTCAAGCCCGTGCCCGTTTGGATGCTGGTCTTTGGAAGTTGTGATACTCTTTGTGGAACGTTATGAAATATATTTGACCTTGTCTCTGTAACTAGCACATGACCTTCATTTGGTCATTTCCTTCTCTCCAAATAATACGCTAGCTAACACTTAACTGAGTGCTTCAAGCATTTTGTGTATTAAGTGCTCTATGTGTACTTCAGTCCTCACGAGGACCCCATGAGACGGGTCTTATATTACATTCCTGCGTATTTACAAGCGAGGACACAGAGGCAAAGAAGACTTCAGTCGCCTGCCCAGGATTACACAGCTGGCACTTGAGCCCAGGTGCCCTGGCCCTGGGGTCTGTGCTCCTGCCTCCTGCCTCTCAGTCCACGGAGAGAAAGCCAAGCACTGATTCATTCAGTAGGCATTAACAGAGCCCCTACAGCGTGCCAGGCCCTTACTCATACTTTCATTGTCGTGAACTAGGGGTGGCTTAACAGATAACAGACCTGTGTAATGCTGTCAGAAGAAAATGACTTAAAATCAATTTCAAAATAATTATTCTTGGTTGATGTCCTATAACACCAGCTCTTCTATATCTAACAACCTTAAACAGCAAGTTAACTATCTAATTGAATATACTTTGTTTTACTTTCTTTGAGATGCCCTCTTTGACCCGTGGATTATTTAGAAGTGTGTTGTTTAATTTCCAAGTGTTCAGCGATTTCCTTGTTTTTCTGTTAGTGGTTTCTACTTTGAATTCATCATCATCAGAGAACACACTCTGTATAATTTCACTTCTTTTAAGATTGTTGGTTTGTTTATGGCCTAAGATATAGTCTATCTTATTGAATGTTCCATGGGTGCTTGGAAAATATGTGTATCATGCTGTTGTTTGGTGGAGTATTCTATATACATCAGTTAGATCCTGTTGCTTGACTGTATTGTTCACATCTTCTGTACCCCCTTTTTTTTTCTTCTGTATCCTTTATGATTTTATGTCTAGTAGTTCTATTAGTTGCTGACAAGGGGATTGAAGTCTCCAACTATAATTGTGGAATTGTCTGTTTCTCCTTTCAGCTTTGTTGGTTTTTGCTCTATGTATTTTGAGGCTCTGTTGTTTGGTGTGTATGTATTTAGGATCAATATGTCTTCCTGGTGGATTGATCCCTTTATCATTTTATAATGTCCCTCTTTGTCTCTAGGAATTTTCTTTGCTCTAAAGTCTACTTTATCTTATATGGCCACTCCTGTTTTATTAATGTTTACATGGTACATCTTTCTCCACTCTTTTTCTTTCAGTTTATCCATGTCATTTGTCAAATTTGAAGTGAGTTTCTTGTGAACAGCTGGAGTTGTGTTACATTTTTATTAATCCACTCTGCCAATCTCCTTTTTAAAATTGGTATATTTAGGCCATTTAGACTTGAGGTAATTATGATGTGTTAAAGTTTGTCTCCCAAGTTAACAGTTTACATAACCAGGGTGCATTTTCTTTTACGGATCTTACCAAGAGAGGAAATTAACAACAGTTGTCAGTGGGTACTTGACCAAGGGATCTTTGTTTATTTGCATGATTTTATGGCCAAAGTAAAAGTTTGATGTTATCCTCTTGAAAAGTTTTCTAACCTAAATTTATTGAGATCACACTTAATTGCATGGGGTTTTAGCATCTCAGCTAAACTCAGCTAATGCCCATTTGTTCATGTGTTTGGTGGACCCAGAACTTTCTTCTGAGGAATATTTGGTCCCATCTGGGGACTCCCTGTGTGCAGCTCCTTGCTGAGGTCAAGTGGCCGTCTGCTCAGGTATGTGCCCTGTGTGTCACAGGAGGATGTCAGTAATACTGCAGTCACGGTGGCTGGCAGTGTTTGCATCTGCTCGTGGTGACCAGCATGGTGTATTTTCGTGTCTGCACGCCCTTATCAGTTGCTCTTACTCCATTATTACTGTTGCATTGCAAACTATCCTAGAATTTAGTGGCTTTTGACCCCCATTTTCACATACTGACAGATTCTCTGGGTCCAGGGTTCAGGAAGGAGCCAGTGGGGATGACTGTCCCTGTTCCAGCTCGTCTGGGGCCACGTCTGGGGAAGGTGGGAAGGTTGGGGTGACTCAACCCTTGGGAGACAATCACCCAAACGTACCTTCCCTTGCAAATCTGGTAGCTGCGCTGTGGTGACGTGAGCACCAGGACGGTCCCTGGAGCTAGGCGACCCTGGGGTAGTTGACCTCTTACGTGGTGGTCTGGGCTCCAGGAGAAAACGTTCCAGCAAACAAAGTAGCAGCTACATCACTCCATGGTCCTCTCCTGGACAAAGTAGCCACAAGCCCACTCAGATTCGAGGGGGTGGGCCCTCCCTTGATGGGAACCTTGTAAGATAATTTGGGGATCATGACATACTTGAGAAAAAATATTTATGGAGTACTTCCACCTGGATAGGTTAAGTGGTATCTGTTCTTTTACATTCTCTAAGTTAAAAAAAAAATTTATATTAACTATCATTTGAAAACTGCATAGCCTAACAGACCACCTTGTTTTGATATGCTGTGGAATTACTTTATGCTTGACTAGTAGGTCAGTTTCAGGCTATGTGAGTAAGGTTGCTGTAGGAATTCTCTAGAGGTTCATAACCCTAAGATGTGTTTCGCTGGGTTTATTGTGATTTCACGGACGCAGTGAGTCATGTGCTGTTTGTTGTGTGTCCTGTGCAGTTGGAGAACCTGAAGCTTTGAGAATTGACTTTGTCCAAAGTCATAGAGCAAGTTAATTGTTGACTGGAATTAAATTCAGTGTCTCTTTCTCCTGGGGCAGTGTCTGTGTAAGAACGTCCCTGGCTCTTTCATCTAAGGTGTCCCTTTATGACGTGCCACCTCACGGGGTGACGGACACATAGCTCGGCGTTCTGAGCAGATTGTTTTACTAAACGGGATGTTCCTGTTGGGTGACAGACTTCACAGCTCCCAGTGGTCGGTGTTCCATTGTTTCTTAGTGTGGTCTTCACCCCAGAGGAGAAGCATGTTCACTTCCTCACAGTGTGCGTTTCCCTGGTGATCAAGCTGAAGTGTGTGTCCATGTCTGTTTCTAAGGATGGGGAAGAAAGTGTGGCATAGGATTCATTCTTCTAAAAGAAAGCGAATCTCAACGGGGTTTTCTTCACAACCCGTTATGGTGATTAGGACATACTTTTTTTTACAGTTTAGGATCGAGATTGTTATATTTTAGCTAGAATGATTATCAAAAAGTAAAAGAAAATCCACAAACCAGGATCCAAGTAAAACCAATAACCTGTGTGGTCATGACTGGTCCGACCTTGGTGTGACTCACAGGTGTAGGAGACTGGGAACCCACCTGGCCCCCTCCCAGCCTTAGGACTGTCCGAAGCTTTCTGCGTGGACACGTCCACCTCCTCTCCGTTACTCAGTCCCCACGTCTCCTGGACAGAGCCAGGGGCTTCTCACCGCCCCCCACCCCCCGACCACAGTGCTCTCCAGGCAGGCCGGGGTCTTATTCACCTTCATGGCTCTAGTCTGTTACCGTGATGGAAGGTGCGTATCACGGGACCGTGGAGCGAAGGAGCGACTGGGTTGACGGTTCACAGAAGCGTGACCCGTCACTCACCAGCCTCTTCCCTTTCCTTCTGCCTCTGTGGCCCCAGAGTGTTTGCAAGAAGTGATTCATTATTCACATTTCATTTAAAATACTGCTAACGTTTGGGCCATGGCTCCAAACTTTCTCATGTTAGAAAGGAGATGTTCAAATAGAAAAAAAAGAGGATTGGGGTCTGAAAAGTGCTTTCTTTCCGTGTTAGTTTTCCAGGCTGTTGTGGCCTCAGTTCCTCTCCCTTTCTGTGACCCTGGAAGCAGCGGGGGTCACAGGCCAAGCTGTGCTCCGTGGGCCTCTGACCACAGCCCCCTCCCAACAAAGCTCCATCGATTCAGAACATTATTATTTATTGCAATGGCTACTTCTGGTGTTTACTGTCTAATGTTGGTATCAGTTTGGGGGTAAACCAGTGGTTCCCCAATTTAATAGGTCTGGTGGGGGGGGCCAAGAATCTGCCTTTTCTAAGGCTGACCAGCTCCTACCAGCAAAGACAAATGCAGGTGGACCAGTGTCTGTTGTGGTAGAAAATGGTGACCTGTATGCCAGGCCTTCTGATTCTTTTACTCTTCAGCTTGCTGTGGTTGATCTGTCTTGTGGCACTTCCACAGAAACATACATGCTTTCCCCCAGATATCCAGTGGTTCAGTGTTACAGCCTATCTGTAAAGCTAAAATGAATTCTTACCACTGACTAATTGGATAAGTTAGCCAAATAAAATAAATGCTTAGAGGAGGTCCAACTTAGGATATTCCTTGAAGCACAAAGCAGTTGACATGGATGCTTTGACCTTACCCTGTGATTTGATTTTTAAGACCAGGAAGTAAGAGCTTGGTGTCGTGAAATATCTTGTTTAAAGTGTTGTGAAGTGAGTGTGAAGCCAGGGTTAGACCGGGGTCTCTGGCTTAGGTGCTGCCAAGCACAGCGACTGTCAGGACAGCTCAGGGCCTGGACGTGTCCGCAGCGGGAAGGAGGCTGCTCAAATTGTGTTGATGATGGAAGGGGTGTAGGCGTGCTACGATGCCAGGTGGTGCTAACCACCTCTGTGTAGGGGTGTAGTCAGATAAAGGGTTGTGGTATCTGATAACTACAGGTCAGTGATTTGAAAATTCCAGTTGATATTATACATTAGAAATGGGTTTCTCAAGCAACGGGTAAAAAAATTCTGTTGCAATATTGCTAAGAATCTACCTTGACTCAGAGTTTATATGTGCTAGTTTGTATATCATCAGGCCTTTTACCAGAATATCAAGAATCCTGGTCTCATACAGATGGCCAAAAGGCACATGAAAAGAGCTCAACATCCTAATGATTAGAGAAATGCAAATCAAATCTACAATGAGGTATCACCTCACACCAGTCAGAATGGCCATCATCAAAAAGTCTACAAATAATAAATGCTGGAGAAGGTGTGGAGAAAAGGGAACCCTCCTACACTGTTGGTGGAAATGTAAATTGGTGCAGCCACTATGGAAAAACAGTATGAAGGTTCCTTAAAAAACTAAAAATAGAACTATCATACGACCCAGCAGTCCCACTACTGGACATATACCCTGAGGAAACCATAATTCAAAAAGAGTCATATACCACAGTGTTCATTGCAGCTCTGTTTACAATAGCCAGGACGTGGAAGCAACCTAAGTGTCCATCGACAGAGGAATGGATAAGGAAGATGTGGTACATATATACAATGGAATATTACTCAGCCATAAAAAAGAATGAAATAATGCCATTTGCAGCAACATGGATGGACCTAGAGATTGTCATGCTAAGTAAGTCAGACAGAGAAAAAGATAAATATCATATGATATCACTTATATGTGGAATCTAAAAAATGATACAAATGAACTTATTTACCAAACAGAAATAGACCCACAGAGATAGAAAACAAACTTACAGTTACCAAAGGTTGGAAAGGAGGGGAGGGATAAATTAGGAGCTTGGGATTAACATATACATACAACTATGTGTAAAATAGATAACCACCAAGGACCTACTGTATAGCACAGGGAACTATCCTCAGTATTTTATAATAACCTATAATGGAAAAAATTCTGAAGAAGAATATATGTATGTGTGTATATATATGTATGTATGTATGTATGTGTGTATAACTGAATCACTTCGCTGTACACCCAAAACTATGACAACATTGTAAATCAACTAGACTCCAATAAAAAAATAAAATTAAAAAAAAAAAAAGAATCCTGGTCTCTGGGTCCACAGTGGCTTAAAAGAATGAGTTATTGGATCCAGCTTCCAAGCATATTTGATGCCATAGTGTTGATATACAGCACAGCAAGAGGAGGGCTGGCCCAAGCCCGGACCCATCCGACTGAGAGCAGTGATGCAGTCAGCGACGAATGGGGCAAAGGGGCAGGATGTCATAGTATTGATAATAATAGTAATGACTTCGTTCTTGTTATCACCACTGCTGACATCACTAAGTGTTTCCTGGGTACCAGGCATGTTTACATGTGTTAATTTATTTAATCTTCACAACATCCGTATAAAGAAATAGGGATTTTTTTTTTTTTTTTTTTTGCGGCAAGTGGGCCTCTCACTGTTGTGGCCTCTCCCGTTGCGGGGCACAGGCTCTGGACGCGCAGGCTCAGCGGCCATGGCTCACGGGCCCAGCCGCTCCGCGGCATGTGGGATCTGCCTGGACGGGGGCACAAACCCATGTCCCGTGCATCGGCAGGTGGACTCTCAACCACTGCGCCACCAGGGAAGCCCAGGGCTGTATTTTTATTGATCCCGTTTCTTGAAGATGAGGAAAGTGGTATCAGGGTATCAATCCATAATACGTTATCTCAATCTTTAAAAGTGAGTCTTGAGACTGACTCTTCTGATATACTTTGGACAGTTATTATCTTTCTGAAGTATCTTTATTGATGTTTTTCTCTTCTCAAAAGTCAATCTCAAAAAGAAAGAAAGAACAGAAAAGAAAGAAGACTTGTAAACATCGTTTTGATGGTGAGGTTGATTGACCTTTAAGAGCTTGAGCATGACAGGCTCTTGGATTCACAGCCGTCCTGCCTGTCACCCTGTGAGCAGCGTGTCATTCGTAACGTGGAACAGGTTACTCACTTGCCTTCTGGAAAGGCCTCCATTCTCCCGTCTGTAAAAGGACGTGGTAAAGGGCGGACCCTCTGGAAGCCTCCTTCGCATCGAGGTCATATTTGTGAACATGGTCTGAGCAGCCACGAGCAGGCACAGCTGTTTGGGCTGCGTGGCCTCTGCTTCGGGGTGAGCTGGACGAGTAGTCGTGTACACATAGCTCACGGTCCCCAGAAGAACGGCGAGGTCACACGTGCCCTGCTCTCTGACCCTTAACCCCTGCGCCTTGCTGCTGCTCTATCTTGAGTTGCTGCTTCGCCCACATCCTGGACGTGCCGTCCGCAGCTGGTGGGAAGTGTGATAACGGCGTCCGACTTCCTGTCCCCGGGTTTGCTCTGGAGCCTTGAGACCCCCTGCCTGGTCCCCGCTCCAGGCCCCTCAGACTCTGCTCAGTCCGGCAGCGTCGCTCTGTGTGGCTTCCACGTTGGTTCCCTAGAGGGAGGACAGGGGTGCATCCCCTGAGACCCCGTCCCCGCAGAGTGAGAGCTCGGGTGGAGAGGAGACGGTGGGGTTGCGGTCCGTCCTGCCAGCGTGGAAGCCTGGCCTCCCCGGGAGCCCACTTTTCCACGAAACCTAAACGTCCTCAGGAGCCTTTTCCCGTGGCACCGCTGTCACTTCTGACCTCGGCCCCCGAGCTGCGGATGCTCACTTGGCCCGATGTTCCCCCGCTCCGATCCCGCATTGCCTTCGGCTCTCCCCCGCACCCTCGGCCGGACCCCGGTGAGTCCCCTCGGCCACTTTCTTGGCGGTGCCGACGCCCTGGCCCTGCACGTGTGTCCTGCAGAGCCGGCCTGGGTCCGCAAGTCCTGTCTCCCCGTCCTCGCCCTGCTCCTCCAGCTGCCGGGGACAGTCCCCTCGTGCACGTGCTCTGCCGGGGCTCACGGGGGCCCACTGCACCCTCGTGCCCGGCTGTGGACCCCTCTCGCCCTGCGGCCTGGGTCGCCCCTATTACCCCCATTCTCAGCCAGGCCTTCCTCCTGCTGCAGGAGAAACTGGACGTTGGTCCTCGTGCTTCCTTGAGCTCCTCGTCCCACCCCTGCGTGGCCCGCACCCTGCTGGCCTCCTGCCCTGTGCTGGGGGGTAGATTGCCCCCTTCTCGGTCCCAGACCTGGTCCTTCCCTGGGTGGGGCCCCACCGCAGCCCTCCTTCCGTCCGTGTGTCCTCGTGACCTGTTTCTGTTGGCTCCTTCCTCTCAGCGCGTGACGCACTTGTTCTTTCTCCTGCTTTTCAAGTCCTCATGCAGGACTTGAAGGACTTCCCAGGCCTCTGAGTTCCTCCGGCTGCCACTCGGTTGGGTCCGCCCCTCCTTACCCAGCACCTCCCCACCCCACCCGCCTTCTGTGCCGCAGAAACAGAGCTCTGGCTCCCGTGGAGCTCAGCTATGGGGGGGCACAGGGGCGAGGAGGGTGAACACCCTCAGGTAACGGGCGGCGACGGCGCTAGAACAGGGCGCGTGGAAGAGGGGACCGAGGGGACGGGAGACGGCCCCGTCGAAGAGGTGCATCTGGGTCGAGATCTACAAGGGGGGAAGGATCCGGCGGTGCCCAGCCTGAGGAGGCATCCCAGGCAGAGGCGGAGGAAAGGGCAAAGGTCCTGGCGCAGGAAGGAGCTTGACAACTTCCAGGACACAGAAGCAAGATGCCTTCCTCACCTAGCTCACTCCCGCCACTCGACCTCTCACCCTCTTTCAGATTTGCTCCAGACCCTGTCGCTTCCGGGAACGTCATGGCCGGGGCCACCGTTGGGCCGCTTGCCATCCGGTGGGCTTGCCCCGTCCTCATCTTACTTGACCTTGACGCAGCAGCGGGCGCTGGGCTGCCCTGGCCCACCGTGAGCTCCCTGCCGCCCCGTCCTGGGCCTGACCTGGCAGCCTCCCTGCTGGCTACGCAGCACCTGCCTCCGGGGCCCCTCTTCTCACACTCCACACTTCCGCAGCCCCCCAAACGCTGGGGCATCTCACTCTGCAAAGGGCCCGTCTGCTGGGCGTCAGACACAAGCTCCTCAAGGCAGCATTTCAGACTTGAGCTCATAGGCCTCGCCTCACCTGCAGCTCACTCCCCCCGCCTGCCCTCTCACCTCAGACCGGTTCTCTCCAGCCTTTGCCACTTGTCCTCCTCTCGCTGACGCTGTCTCAGCTTCCTGCTGAGTCACAGGGCTTCTTCCCTCAGTGCTCTGATCTCACCCCCTGTCCTCCATCCACCCCGCTGGCAGGCTATGGCACTAACGCCACTTCGCCTCTCCCCTGAGCGCGGGGAGGGTTTGCCCCCTAGGAGGCCCTGGTGGCCAGCGTGCTGTGCCCTACCCCACTGTCCAGCGTCACCTCCTGCACCTGCCTCTTGTACCCCAGCCTGGCTGAACTGCTGCAAGTTTGCCAAACATAACAAGTTGGTTTTGTTTGTTCAATACCTTTGTTATCTTTCTGTGGAATGTTCTCTCTGATTTTGTAGTCTTGGCAAACGCCCAGTCTCCAGTTCTGGTGAAATAGCGTCTGTCAGCCTGTCCACACCCTCAGCAGGTGGAGACGCCCTCCTTTCTGCTCCCTTTCTGCCTTCTCTCTAGAACGTGAATTCTGAGAGCACAGTGATTTTCTTTTTTAACCTTTAATTTATTTTTGGCTGCATTGGGTCTTCACTGCTGCATGTGGGCTTTCTCTAGTTGCAGTGAGCGGGGGCTACTCTTCGTTGCAGCACGCGGGCTTCTCATTGCGGTGGCTTCTCTTGTGGAACACGGGCTCTAGGTACGCGGGCTTCAGTAGTTGCGGCACGCGGGCTCGGTAGTTGTGGCACACAGGCTTAGTTGCTCCGTGGCATGTGGGATCTTCCTGGACCAGGGCTCGAACTCGTGTCCCCTGCATTGGCAGGCAGATTCTTAACGACTGTGCCACCAGGGAAGTCCCCACAGTTTTTTTTTTTAAATTTTTATCACAACCCTCTTTATATCTCTAATGGAGAACACAGTCCATGGTGAATGATACCCATAAGGAAAATCAATAAGAGTAAAAATAACCATGTCATGTGACTATGAATTGTGCGTGGCTGGTGGTACACCTGGCGAGGAGCCCAGCCCACTGCTGCGCTGGGATCGTAACACTTCGCTTCCCACTTAGTATCAGGTACATGATTGTCTTCATGGAGTTGATCTGTAGCTTTGTGGGGAAAAGATGGCTCTGAAAAGAAAGTCAACTGCCAGTATCAGTGATGAAGTAAGGAGGAGCCCTCAGTAAGTGAGGTTCTTAGAAATTCTTGACGGATTAAGAACGAAGTGTTGGAGCCCGTGCTCCACAAGAGAAGCCACCGCAATGAGAAGCCCGCGCACCACAATGAAGAGTAGCCCCTGCTCGCCACAACTTAGAGAACTCCCGCGCGCAACAGCAAAGACCCAACACAGCCAAAAATAAATAAAGAAAAATAATTAAAGAGAAAAAAAGAACCAAGTGTTGAGTTTGTCTGCATGGATCTACAGCATGAACAAATGCAATAAATAGGAATAAAAAAGGGGATTCATTAATTGTTTCAGCAAGGACATCAGTCGGTGCAGACGTTTCTTATCAAAAGAAATGTTTAGTGAAAGTTAATGGTGATGAACCTGAGTCAGGACGAGTACAGAAGCAGCTGTGAGCTGATGCCCTGTGATGCAGGAGAAACAAGGTGTGTGCAGGCGTCCCGTAACCTGGCAGAGGAGGAAAGCTATAAAGTGGTTACTTTTTACTGTCTTCATGGGGAGAATTATTTACATTGTAGTCTCTGAGCATTTGGGGATTCACGGCAGTCTTTCACAAATGTCAAATGTCTGCTACTTTCCCTAAGAAAATAGAGCTGCCAACAGATGGCACTGTGATGATGTCTTCTTATCCCACGTGGCCTGAGAATGAGACGTTTCATCTAAGTGGAATTCTCTAGATAACTGAAGCACCACAATAGTAGAAAATTACCGTTGTGAAATACAATCTTTCTCAGGTATGTCCCAGTTTCTCTATCTGAACAGACTAAGGAGATTAGGCTCCTACAGTGATGTCTTCAAAGGCAGTTTACATGGGTGGAGTATTTTTTTTTTCTTTATATTAGATGATCCCAGACATTTCTGTTAAATTAAAAAATAATAATAACATTCTGTCGCCCTTGTGCTGTTAGGAGGTGACCTGTCACTACTTAGTACTGTCAGCATTTCTGCCTGTTACACCTTTTCTTTCCGCCTATACTCTCCTTTTTCTGGAAATTTTTTTTTTCATGAAAATCCTCCCCCCCCCACTTTTCAAAATTTACTACTTTTAATGTGTCGTAGACTCTGAACTCAGATAATTGTTATTTAGCAGCTGTTAGAGCTATGTGTAAAAGAAAGAGAAAAGCTCCAAGGGGGCCAGTAAGGGTATCCGAGGGTAAAGGAGCTATGAACCGTGGTTTTTACCACAGACCTTATGTCGTTTGTCTGACTTCTCAGACACTGCTGCTTCTTCCTTGGCTCTGAGGGGTTCGTGTTGGGTACGGAAGGCGACCTCGAGGGAGGAACAGCTTCCCCGGGTCTCAGTGTGCAGCTCGTCCGTACAATGAGAGGCTGGACTAGGCCATGTCCGGGGGCACGTGCGTCACGGGCCAGGAGAGCAGCTCCACACAGAGGTGTTTAAGCTCACAGATCCGCGTGCCTGGAGGAGCGAGCAATCACTTGGGATTGAGAAAGTCTGGGAATCTTCCCACGGGAGGAGAGTCCTGTTTAGAAGGGGTGAGGGGGGGCCTGTGTCTTGAGAAAGTGCCAGGCCTTTTCACAGGACAGCAGTTATTGTGGTAAAATACACATAACGTAAAATTCACCACTTTAAGCTTTTTTTTTTGTTTTTTTGGCCACAGTGCGCAGCTTATGGGATCTTAATTCCTCAACCCAGGATTGAACCCGCGCCCTCCGCGGTGACAGCACGGAGTCCTAACCACTGGACCACCAGGGAATTCCCTATTTTAACCATTTTTAGGTGTACAGTTCATTGGCATTAAGCACACTCACATTGTGTGTAACTGTCATCCCCACACATTTCTAGAACGTTTTCATTATGTCGGACTGAAACTCCGTGCCCATTAAACACTAAGTCCCCTCCCCCTGCCCCAGCCGCTGGTGAGCCCCAGTCTACTGCCTGTCTCTGTGAATTTGACTACTTTAGACTCCTCGTACGAGGGGGGTCATACAGCCTCTGTCCTTTTCTGTCTAGCTGACTCCAGTTAGCTCATGTTTTCGGGTCCATCCATGCTGTAGCATGTGTCTGAATGTCATTCCTTTTTAAGGCTGAGTAATATTCCGTTGCATGTATAGACCACGCTTTGTCCATCCAGTCACCTGTTCGTGGAGGTTTGAGTTGTTGCCACGTTTGGCTGCTGTGAATGATGCTGCTGTGAACATGTGTGTACAAGTGTCTGTTCAAGTCTCTGTTTTCAGCTCTTTTGGGTGCACACCCAGAAGTGGAATGGCTGGGTCAGATTATAATTCTGTGTTTAACTTTTTTTTTTTTTCTTTTTTGCGGTACGCGGGCCTCTCACTGTTGTGGCGTCTCCCGTTGCGGAGCACAGGCTCCGGACGCGCAGGCTCAGCGGCCACGGCTCATGGGCCCAACCGCTCCGCGGCATGTGGGATCTTCCCGGACCGGGGCACGAACCTGCGTCCCCTGCATCGGCAGGCGGACTCCCAACCACTGCGCCACCAGGGAAGCCCAGCCCTTCTTTTGGTCTTTCATTTGCATAGTGGATAAGAGTGATGCTGCCCTATAGAATATTACCAGGGGGTGTTCGCGTGGCCAGCTTGCTTTGCCTTTGCCATTGTGCGTGCAGCCCGTTGGCTGAAAACCCCATCCCGCCGCGGTGCTCCTGCTCCCTTTCTCTCAGAGGGAGGCTGTCCGAGTTTCCACCCCTGAAGGTTTCCAGGAGGCGCGGGCTCTGTCCTTATGTCACAAGGAGACTGGGGTGGGGGGATGTACCTGTGGGTGTGGTGGACGAGGGCTGGGGCTGGGTTTTGGTGGACACAGGCTGCAAGAGAGCTTTAAGTAACTTATTTAAAATAGATGGGATTAAGGGATCTAAAATCAGGTTTGTAAGACATAATGAATTGAATTAGGCAGAGTAGGGGGAAATAGGCTAAAAAGTTGTTGATGTAATAGCCGTTTCAAGGCACAGGTTGCAGGTGATGCCGACAAAGCAGCTGGAGTTGTGGGTGAGATCAGGCTGGCCTGCTGGCTCCTGGTGGCCCCGCAGGGGTGGGGGAGGGTGTGTCCGGGAACCAGGAACGCAGGCCGCTCCTGTCCCCCGGGATGCTGGTGCCGCTCCCCATAGGCATGGTTGTAGGAATCATTATTAATAAGAACTGCTACGTTCTCTGGTTCTTTATAAATGGACGCCCATCTCTTGAGACAGGGGCATACCTGCATCTTCAAATTTGTGGATGTAGATTTTAAAAAGTTAATGATTCTGATCCTGGTGCTGAGAAAGAAAATGACTCCAATTCTGAGAAGCCATCCCGGCCCGCATACTTGTCATCTGCAGGTTCAGCTGTAGCAGCCTTGCGCGGGGGCTGCCGTGGAGAGCAGGGATACTTGCTGGCCCCGGCTCACAGCTGTGTTTCCGTCTAGCAGAGATGCTGTTAACTGAGCCGACTGCTTCCTGACTCAGCCCCACCTCACCTGGGCCCCTGGGAGCTGGTGGCTGCCCAGCTGCTCTGGGCAGCAGAGGTGGGAAGAGCCCATGTCCTCTGCGAGGACCAGTTGCCTGAAAGGGTGAACAGGCTTCGAATGGAACCACTTCACTTTTTCAGAGACATCCTCCGAGCCTCGTGAGAAGTGCCCCTCCCTTCTCCCATGGGTGGTCCCGGTGGGGATGCTGGGACCCCATCCCAGCAGGAGCTCGGCAGACCTTCTCTCAGCTTCCCCGACCTGCACTGGGGAGCCCAGGGGGCTTCAGGGGGGAGCTCCGCCCCATCCTCGTAGCCCTGCGCCCAGGTCCTCGAGTCCCTGAGCCGCCGGCGTCGGGCTGTGCATGTGAACCTCGGGCGGTGGGAGGTGAGACCCCCTGGAAGATTCGCAGCCCGGGCTCCTCTCTGCGGCCCTGGAGGGAGATCAGAGAGGCCTCAGAGCCGGGGGTGTGGGGTGAACAGCTCCTGGAAGGCGAAGAACAGAGGTGTTTGTGCAGCAGACCTGTGGTCCCCACAGAAGCGGGGGGTGGTGAGGACGAACAGAGAAGGGCTCGGAGAGGCCTGGAAACCGGCGAGCCCAGGAGGATGCCTTCTGTGGAGCCGCCTTTGTAGCTACTCAGAGCCCAGGGTGCGTCCCAGCCAAAGTAGGGGCTCAGAGGAAGGGAGGAGGAGGAAGAAAAATCCTGGCCAGTCAAGAGAAGAGAGACGAGGACGCTTCTCTGGTGACTTGTCGAACTGGATGGGTTTTTCTGCCGGTAGGAAAACACCCACAAGCCCAGTGACACGGGGAGGTGTGGAACTTAGGCCCCAGGGGATGGTTGGCTCTCGAGGTGGGGAAGTTCCGTCTGGTCAGGCCTGCGGAGCCTCATCCCATGGTTGAGCGAAGTGCTGGGTCACACGGTCCGCCCAGCAATGAGACAGTGGAGTTCCAGTGACGGCAACACTTGGGGGGCCCATCGTCACCCCAAGTAGGCTGGCTCTGTGGCACTGGCTGTGCTGCTTCCCAGAGGGGAAGTTACGTAAGACGTGCACCTGCCGCTGTGCTGGTGCTGTACATGCCATCTGCTTTAGTGCTTCCGGAAGCTTCCATGGGGCCACATGACCCATGGGAGCGGCCCGAGTGGCTCCCAGTGACCCGAATGGACCACTGTGGTCACTTCATCTGAAATGACTGTTGTTTCTCAGAGATCATTTTAACACACTTCTTAAATTAAATATAATATTAAAGTATGTATCTTATCATATTGCAGAAATGTAGATAAATAGCAGAAAAGAAAAAACACATAACCCTGCTCCACAGCACAGCCAGTCTTATTTTGACATATTTCCTTACAGTCCTTTTTTAAATGCCTCTGAGTAGTATAAATGCAGCTTTGTATCCAACGTTACAAACTTTTTTTTTAACATCTTTATTGGAGTATAATTGCTTTACAATGGTGTGTTAGTTTCTGCTTTATAACAAAGAGAATCAGCTATACATATACATATGTTCCCATATCTCTTCCCTCTTGCGTCTCCCTCCCTCCCACCCTCCCTATTCCACCCCTCTAGGTGGTCACAAAGCACTGAGCTGATCTCCCTGTGCTATGCGTCTGCTTCCCACTAGCTATCTATTTTATGTTTGGTAGTGTATATATGTCCATGCCACTCTCTCGCTTTGTCCCAGCTTACCCTTCCCCCTCCCCATATCCTCAAGTCCATTCTCTACTAGGTCTGTGTCTTTCTTCCCGTCTTATCCCTAGTTTCTTCATGACCTTTTTTTTTCTTTCTTAGATTCCATATACATGTGTTAGCATATGGTATTTGTTTTTCTCTTTCTGACTTACTTCACTCTGTGTGACAGACTCTAGGTCTATCCACCTCACTACAAATGACTCAATTTCGTTTCTTTTTATGGCTGAGTAATATTCCATTGTATATATGTACCACATCTTCTTTATCCATTCCTCTGTCAATGGGCACTTACACTGTTTCCATGACCTGGCCATTGTAAATAGAGCTGCAATGAACATTGTGGTACATGACTCTTTTTGAATTACAACGTTACAAACTTTTTGCCGTGTGTTTTTTTGAGGTCTTCATAACTGATTTTTAAATTGATGGTATTTCCATTTCTTTTGCGATTTAAGTGGGAGCATTTTGAGTTTTCTAATAAGTATTAGGTGTGGAGATTTAATCTTAATTTTTTAACGTGAGGCATTTTGTGCTAGCTCCTGGCTATTAAAAACACTCAGCGGCCACGGTGAATTTTTAGAACTGTCTCTCCTTGTGTCTGTTAACAGGAATCTACCGCACAGAAAAGGATAAAGGCACTTTGTACGAGCTCACGTTCCGAGGGGACCACAAGCACGAGTTCAGACGCCTTGTCTTGTTCCGACCGTTTGGCCCCATCATGAAGGTGAAGAAGGAGGATTTGAACATGGCCGGCACGCTGGTCAATGTCATCGTCCCACTGGCCAGGAGGGTGGACAAGTTCCGGCAGTTCATGCAGAATTTCAGGTGGGCCTGTCGGCACGTGTGTGTGAAACGCTGATGGCGCGTCCCATCCCTCCCTGGTCCCTGCCCAGCGTGAAGGCCCCTGTCTCTCCCTGTTCGACTCTGTTTTCTTCCTGTAAAGTTTATCGTTGTATCTGCCTTTCCCTAAAGCAATCAGAAAGCTGCCAGATAAGCAGATGTTCCTTCAGAAGCGAAGGTTAGGAGGATTGGGTTTTCATCAGGATCTGTAGGGTCACGCCTGCTGGGTGCCATTCTGACTGCAGTTGGGGGACCACGAGGCCATGCTGTCCCCTCACTGGACTGGGCCCCTCCCAGCCTCCAAAAGGCCGGCACCCGCGTGGCCGTGGACCTGTGTGCTCGGCTGCCGCCTGGCTTCCTTTGGTGTCCTGCCCTGGCAGCGGCTGGAATGCATTCAGTCAGAGGCTTTTTAATTTTAACCTGTGTCTCCTTGGAGATTACATGTAAAATTATGCCGAGAAGTCTCCCAGCACTCATTTTTGTAGCTACTCAAGAAGATTTAAGCGGGTTTTATGTTCCGATGCGGTGTGTAGTTTTTACACGTGTCTTCAAGCTCCTGACGATGTGGTGTCGGATCTTACACTCTTGTGGACGACACTCACACGCTGCTTGAGGTCAATTTGCTAGCTGACTTAGCCAGCTTATTTTAAAGATAGAACGTCATGTGTGCCTAATGATAAATATTGGAAGATCAAACTTATTTTTAATCTTTTATCGTTAAATTCACTTTATTAAAAGCCGGTAAGGCTCAGTGTAAGTGTGTAGTTGATGCTTCTCAAAATTCTGGATAATGAACACATTTGAAGAGTAACCCGTTTCTGGCCAGGCTTCAGAGATGGGAGTAAATGAAGCCCAGCACTTAGGTATCTGTGTCCCTTTCTGTCTTGTAACCTCAGTCTGAATGTGTCCTTCAAGCAAAGGTGACAGCTCCTCTCAAGATGGCCCTTCCCTCAAGATGGTCTCATTCCAGCTTCCAGAACCTTCTCCACTAGCATATTCAGGCCTGGAGATGATAACAGCTCTGCGGTCACTAGGAGGGGCTATATTGCTCTCGTCCCCCTGTCCTCCTTACACCCTATCATTAAGCTTTGTAAATAGGTCCTTAATACATCTTCTCCAACTAAAAAGAGTAACCCTTTTCTAGCTACATTTTAAGGTCAGAACCCAAGAGTCTTTGGGGGGCCCTCTGGCCTGGTCTTCCGCGAGTTCAGAATCCCTTGGGGCACTCCTGATGCGGCTGTGTGTGTGTGGTGTGTGTGTGTGGTGTGTGCACGTGCGTGCCAGGGCGGGCTGCAGCTCCGGGTAGAAAGCTCGCTGTTACTTGCACCTGAAGTCTGCCTCCCTGTAATTTCTACCCAGTGGGTCTACTTGTGGCCTTTGAAGCAATGGCTGCCTTTGTCTTCTCCGGGTTTGGGAGCTGGGCCTTCAGCCTGACATCCTGCGGAGCTGGCTGGGCTGATCTTCCCACACCCACACCCCACCAGTTTGGAGAACACCCCGGCGCACGATCCCACGACTGTCGGCAGCGCCCCTCTGGCTCCGGCACTGAAGTGTCTGTGTGGCTGTGGCTCCCTTAAGCCCCCCTGGGTGGGTCTGTGTCCCTCTCTGCCTTCTCTTCGGACCGGCCGAGTGCACTGGCCGATGAAGCATCCATCCTGGGAGGACGGACCCAGGGCTGGGTACCAGGCCTGGAGGCAAACCCTGACTCCCAGCGGCTGGTGTGCCTGTTCCCAGTACAAGTGTATAGAAAGTTCCCTCGGCCAGGAAGCTGCCTGGAGCCTGGGGCAGGGCCCTTTAGCACACAGGCTGGTCGCTAGAGATCTGAGCTTGGCGAGATGGTGCCCCCACCGGAGGGCTGTCTGCTCAGGGGACAGCCAAGTCCTCCTTGCAGGACTCCGGAGCCTGGAAGATGGATTCTCTTGGGTGCATAGGACTAATTATTATGACTGATTATTGCCTTAGTGTCACAAGGATGGCAAGTAATTAACAGTAGGAATAAAATTGGAAGGGAAATATCGTTGAAAAAAGTAAAAACTTTACAAGTCTCCAAAGTGGAAGTGGTGAAATGAATGACATTCTAGTTAATGTTTTAAAAACAAAAATCCAGGGGTCCTTTCTCTTGCCTGTCACTGTTCAGATGCCCATTGTAGCACGTGGGCAGGAGAGGGTGGTCAGGGAGACTGGTTCCTTGGGGACAAGGAGGGCCTGTGTGTGCACCGGACACTGGACCAGATGGAGGGATAAGAGGAACCTGGCTTCATGGAGAGAAGAATCTTAGTCCCACAGAGATAGAAATAGAGACCAGGACAGTGGGCCAAGAAAGGCTTCCCAGATGGAAGGCGCTTGAGCAGAGGCTGACAGGGGAGTCTGCTCTGTGGACCAGGGGCTTCCGAGCACATTGAGGCCTCTGAAAAATTGGGATGATAGAGGGTACTCAAGCCTGGGGTATTTAATTGCAGGTCAGAACTTGGTAAAGGTGGCATTTCAAGTTGGCCAGCAGAGAATGGATTGTTCAGAGCGTGGCTTTAGGACAACTAACCAAACAGCAGAAAAGATTTAATTCTGACTTCACACCAAAACCCAAAGTAAACTCTGGTCCATTAAATATCTAAATGCCGTTAAATTGACCATATGAGTATTGGGAGAAAATATAAGGGGCTAATTATTCAATATTTGATGTTGTCTTTATGAAGTCCTGTCCATCCCAGGAGTGGAAACTGTTAACTGTGGTTGGCACTGAATATGGAACTATGAGTGATCTTTATTTCCTTCTTTTGGATTCTCTCCGTTTTATAAATTTTTGTATTTTGTAAATTTTTATATAGTTAGCATTTTTTTATGTTTTCTTTAAAAATTCAACAAAATATATATTTTTTGCTTTTATAATTTAAACCTGACTTTAAGTTTATAAAAGTGACACGTGGCTATTATGAGATGTTTAAACAGTAGAACACAACCAGGAGTAAATTATTTAAAAATTCACTTCTGGCCCTGCTTCCCTAAATTAGCCATTTTTAACATTAATTGAACATTCTGGGCAACTTTCTTTGCATATACACAGATAGAAAAATGACATGCTTGAAATGTAATTAAGCATGAGACATGCTATATGTTCTATTTTTAATTAAAGAATTAAATTTTACTTTACTTAAATTTATAGAAGAGAATCTGAAGTATAACAGAAGAAATTGCTGATCTTTGAGAACATGTTTCTGTGCTATAAAAGATCCCTCTAAAATTAAAAAAGTGACTTTACAAACCAGAACATATTGGAATCATTATGTATTTTTACCTCATATTTTAGTTTTAGACTACATTGGTTGAAAAATTATAATAAGAAGAGGAGAGCAGCACAGTTATATTTTCTTGCTCTCCTGGTCCCATCTCCCCATTTGCTCTATCATTTTTTTTCCTTTAAAGTACATTTTTTAACATCTTTATTGGAGTATAATTGCTTTACAATGGTGTGTTAGTTTCTGCTTTATAACAAAGTGAATCAGTTATACATATACATATGTTCCCATATCTCTTCCCTCTTGTGTCTCCCTCCCTCCCACCCTCCCTATCCCACCCCTCTAGGTGGTCACAAAGCACCGAGCTGATCTCCTTGTGCTATGCAGCTGCTTCCCACTAGCTATCTATTTTACATTTGGTGGTGTATATATGTCCATGCCTCTCTCTCACTTTGTCACAGCTTACCCTTCCCCCTCCCCATATCCTCAAGTCCATTCTCTAGTAGTTCTGTGTCTTTATTCCCGTCTTGCCCCTAGGTTCTTCATGACCTTTTTTTTTTTTCTTAGATTCCATATATATGTGTTAGCATACGGTATTTGTTTTTCTCTTTCTGACTTACTTCACTCTGTATGACAGACTCTAGGTCCATCTACCTCACTACAAATAACTCGATTTCGTTTCTTTTATGGCCGAGTAATATTCCATTGTATATATGTGCCACATCTTCTTTATCCATTCATCTGTTGATGGACACTTAGGTTGCTTCCATGTCCTGGCTATTGTAAATAGAGCTGCAGTGAACATTTTCATACATGACTCTTTTTGAATTATGGTTTTCTCAGGGTATATGCCCAGTAGTGGGATTGCTGGGTCATATGGTAGTTCTATTTTTAGTTTCAACATTGTGAAAATGACTCTACTACCCAAAGCAATCTACAGACTTAATGCAATCCCTATCAAACTACCACTGGCATTTTTCACAGAACTAGAACAAAAAATTTCACAATTTGTATGGAAACACAAAAGATCCTGAATAGCCAAAGCAATCTTGAGAAAGAAAAATGGAGCTGGAGGAATCAGGCTCCCTGACTTCAGACTATATTATAAAGCTACAGTGATCAAGACAGTATGGTACTGGCATAAAAACAGAAATATAGATCAATGGAACAGGATAGAAAGCCCAGAGATAAACCCACACACATATGGTCACCTTATCTTTGATAAAGGAGGCAAGAATATACAGTGGAGAAAAGACAGCCTCTTCAATAAGTGGTGCTGGGAAAACTGGACAGGTACATGTAAAAGTATGAAATTAGAACACTCCCTAACACCATACACGAAAATAAACTCAAAATGGATTAAAGACCTAAATGTAAGGCCAGACACTATCAAACTCTTAGAGGAAAACATAGGCAGAACACTCTATGACATAAATCACTGCTCTATCATTTTTACCTCATCAGGGTTTGCAGCCCTTACACTTTGCGTTGTAACCACAGCTCCTGTGTGTTAAGTGGATTTAGTGCATTCATCAGCTGTCCTCCAACAGTGGCTTCTTCATTCCTGAGGTTTGGGTTGTCTGGATTTCATGGTCAAGACATTTCTTCAAGAAGGGTCATGAGTGCTTGAGAATAGAATGTCTGCTTGTTATCTGCACAGTTTAAGGATGACGTGGCTGGGCTTAAAACTCTTGGATACACTTTCTTTCCTTAGGACCTTGTAGAGGTTCTTCTGCATCTGATGATACTGTGGAGAAGTGTTAGGACAGCTTTATTTTGTCTCTCCTGAAAATGACGGAAGAACGCCTTCCTTTGCTGTGAACCGTGATCACTTAATCAGGATATGTCTCTCTCAGCTCAGTGCCTGTTGTTCTCTCTCCTGTAATTCAGTTTCCTTGTTTGTTTTGTGGATTCTTTCATTTCAGGGAACTTTTTCTGGTGTTCTAATTTTGAGTACTTCTCCTGCTTTGGGTTCGATTTCTCTGCTTCTCAGACCCAGTTGTGCATTCCATAGGTTTTCTCCACTTGCTAGCTTCTCTCTAGTTTTTAATGCATTCGTCTTTTATCTGCTTTCACGTAAGCCTTTCCTTTATATGAGTAATTTGATTTTCAGATACCTCTATTCTGTACCTTGCTGTTTCTAATTTACTTCTGTTTCTTTTGGTTATCACGTTATTTTTCTGAGCACAGAATGTGCTTCTTAATCATAATCTGTTATTTTTATCATTTCCTCTTTGAACTTTTTTTATTGAATTCACATTTTTATTAAGAAAGTGTGAAACATTTGTAAGACGTTTTCTTCAATTAGAGTTACAGTTTGTCTCAGACTATGTTTTTCGTTCGCGGTTTGAACACTCTTGCTTTCTGAATGCCCTCTCTTTCTTCCTTTAACTTTGCTGTTGTCCTTCAGATGTGACTCTCTGCTGTTTGTCTTCATCCCTCTTGCGTGCGGCGTGCTTTCTGCCACTCTGACGTTGTAGTGGTGGGTTGTCCTCGGCTGTCCCCCACCCTGACTGAGGGCTGTGTCACACTCCCAGCTGTATTTTGTGTTCCCCTCACATTCTTCGTGGTCTGGAAGAGCAGGTGAAGGAGGAGACAGCTCCGCTGGCCTTTGTGCACCTTTCTTAGAGGCTCCAGGTTCCTGCAGCCCCTCCGGGCCTTGGGGTGGGCGTGTGGTGGTACCAGCCACACTCTACCTGGTTGTGGGTGGACCTCTGTCCTAAACGGCAGAGGGAAGATCCTTTGGCTCCCAGCAGGGGCCTCTGTTAAGGGCTGAGGCTAAAACATCCGAGGCCCCCATTCGTTTTCCTCTCTCATCTTTACCCACCGGTTGTTTTCAGCTCTTTCCACTCCCACAGGTAAAAATGGGGAAAAAAGATGAGGTTTTGGCCCTGTGTTTGCTGGGGGGGTGGGGAGGGGTCTGGCCGTCAGTGCCCCTCACCCCGGCTCCTCTTCCTGCTCTTACGAAGGATCTTGACTTAATGCAATGCCCTTTCCCCTCTGGTCCTGCCGCACCTGCCTCTTTGCGGGGGTTAGTTCACCGAGCATCATTAGGATGGCCCTGCTTCCTTCGCCACTTCCCACGCGATGTGGAGGGGCCAGATACCCCGCTGCAGCCGTCCCTGCATGGAGACCTCACCACGGAGCCGGGGCCCCTGACCGCCAGCCTTCTCAGCTGCTGCACACCTCCAGCCCCTCTTCTGCAGCACTTGTGGAGCTGGAACCACGAGGCTACCGTGGACTCTTCCATTTCTTTCCTTGGCCTCCTCTTTGTGACGTTTATGGCAGATTGTATCTCTTTTTTTGGCCATTTGTTGGTGGCAAGATTTTTGCCATTTTCCACTATTTTGGGTACATGGTTGCAATGATCACCACTTGAGGTTCTTTAAAACATTATTCTCCCATTGCATCTCCTTTAAAATGTAAATAACCTTTGCCCTGACACCATTTGGCTGAGGACTTTTACAAGTCACTTCATACAGCTGGGCTTTAGCATCTTCTATAACATCAAAGTACTGGTCCACATGAGTCCCTTTCACCTCTGATGCTGGTTGTTAGGTTTTTTATTTCCCACTTCACTATCAGTGTGCTAAGTATTCAGCTAGACAAGACCGAAATGGCTAAGAATTATAACAAATATGTCTTCTTGGACGGAAGAAATCGATGTAGAGCCTGGAATCCCCCAGAGAGAGCAGGCCTGGTCACAGACACAAAGAGCCCTGGGGAAGGCTGGATCTGAGAAATTGCTCACTTGGGGTGATGACTGGGCCTGGGGTGCCCTCTGCAAGGACCAAGGACCAAGCTTTCCTGGTCCAGAACTGTGTCTGGGGAGGGGTGGACCCCCGTGACAAAATTGATTCCTGGGTTTATGGAGTTCATGGCCTAAGGTATTTATTATGATGGCTCTTCTATTCTCATGATTATTAGAACTATCTCAACAAATCCTAAGAATTATTTGTGTTTATAAAAAATACAAATTCCATGAAACCATTTTTATAAAGGTCAGTGGACAAGGACTCAGTAACAGTGTGGAACAGGGGTGAAGTACACCTGGGCGCTGGGACTGAGGGAAGCAGTGAAACTTGTCAGAAACACCAGCTCTGAACCCCCTGGCAGGCCAGGGGGAGAGAAAAAAAGGAAGCCTAGTTTCCTTCAGCCTCAGGGGTTAATGAAAAGGAAGCTGCTATTTGTTGGGTGAGAGAAGATTTTCCTAGCCCTAGACCCTAAGGGCCTTTATTTAAGAGGCCATGAACAAGAATGGGTGATGTTCTGGGATTTACAAGAAGTTAGGAGGCGAAGCACAGGGAGATCAGCTCGGTGCTCTGTGACCACCTAGAGCGGGGGATAGGGAGGGTGGGAGGGAGACGCAAGAGGGAGGAGATATGGGGATGTATGTGTATGCATAGCTGATTCACTTTGTTATAAAGCAGCAACTAACACAACATTGTAAAGCAATTATACTCCAATAAAATGTTAAAAAAAAAAAAAGAAGTTAGGAGGCTAAAGCTCCTCGTAACTTGTCCCCTCCATGAGTGGCAGTGACACCCGGATGTGCCCTGAGGACATGTATGGACCCTCTGGTCAGTTGCTGTGGGGCTGCTTTGGGGCCTTCGTGCTCCGGGCTCCACTGTTGCTATGGAGATAAGATGGCTCTTTGCTCCAGCAGCCTCTTCCGCCCTTGCTCTCTGGTGGTCCTGATCCCTGGATGAGCCTCGCAGGCTCCACATGCCATTTCCCCTCCCAGGATGGCTTTACGCGTGGCCGTAGAGGGGGTGCCCCCAGGAGAACTTGCTTCAGATTCCGTCCCCTTTGCCCAGTGGCGTGTTGCCTTAAACCCACCTCCCCCTCCTCCTCCTCTCTTTTTTAACCCCCTCATTCTGCCTTTCTTGAAACTATTCTCATGTTTGCTTTTTGGCTGCTCAGTTTCCCTTGGCATCTGGCTTATAGGTTGTAAGCTCATCTATTGTTTTATTGTGTACTTTGTTCGCAGTAGCAGGAGGAACCTCACGGTAAGAAAACTATAGACGGTCTTAGTGTCTTTGTCTCTGAGTCTCTCGTAGAAGAAAAGGATTTTTATGGAAATGATTTTTTGTGATTTGCAAAGATCTTTCTCAGTTCATTCCAAGTTTGCTTGATCTTTATTCTGACTACTTCCAGCTGGGCTGAGAACCCTTTTCCATGTTGCTGTGGGTCTTCTCAGACTTTGCTGGTTATTTCTGTTTTAATCTGTCCCTTTCTCCTTCCTCTGACACTTCTCTTGGTCCCTCCCTCGGCATTTATGACATTTAAAGGTAGTATCAGGGACATCTTTTTTTTTTTTTTGCGGTACGCGGGCCTCTCACTGTTGTGGCCTCTCCCGTTGCGGAGCACGGGCTCCGGACGCGCAGGCTCAGCGGCCATGGCTCACGGGCCCAGCCGCTCCGCGGCATGTGGGATCTTCCCGGACCGGGGCACGAACCCGTGTCCCCTGCATCGGCAGACGGACTCCCAACCACTGCGCCACCAGGGAAGCCCTCAGGGACATCTTTTACTTGAATTTTCTTCAGCGATTTTTAAAATCCTTTTCCTGCTTAGCGCCGTTAAGATGTTTTTGTGGACGCTTCTGGATCTGTAAGAAACAGCAACTGTGGACTCTCTGAGACTGAAGTGGGGCTGCAGCGTGGGCTCAGCCGGCATGTGTGCTGTGGACCAGCTGAGCCCTGCCGTGCGGTGGGCTGGGCCTCCCCCGCAGGCTGCGATCCAGGAGGTGCTCGGTCTTCGTTGTGTTTCCCAGAAGGAAAACCAGCGTACCTTTCCCTGTACCGTCCTCCACCCCTGCCTCGCTCCACTAGCTGTCGTCAGGCAGCCCCTTCTCTGCTCAGACCCCAGTGTTGCCCCCAGGAAAGTTTTACGGTTCACATGTTTGAGAAACACGAATCTACATCATTCACCTTATTTCCATAGAAGTTTCTCTGTGGGACCTAATAAAAGTTGTTTTGCACTTCATTTGAGCCACCGATTATGTAGAAACCTCCATTCAAGATAAGAAAATGGTCAGTTGGCAATGGTTCCATTTGCTGTCCTGAAACGTGCAGCCAGGAGAGCAGGTCCCGATGGCTTGGTTGAGGGTCACTGTTCACTCTCACATCTCAGCTTGTCAGATAACGGTGTCCAGGAGTTGTGTGTCGCTTCAGCGTGGGGTGCAGGAGCAGGGAGAACCCACCAAAGCAAAAGAAGAACGTCATTTTCTAAAGCCTGATGATGACGGGCCCCCCCCACTCTCTGTTCCCTCCTCCGTCCCTTTGTGCCTGAACACATTTCTTCCTGGTGTCCTCGACGACCAAAGGGAGAGATGGTAGCCTGACAGGCTGTTATGTGTTATTTCATTTGCATGGGACATAATTAAAGCCTAAACAGGGGCGTCCCTGGTGGCGCAGTGGTTGGGAGTCTGCCTGCCGATGCAGGGGATGCAGGTTCGTGCCCCAGTCTGGGAAGATCCCACATGCCGCGGAGCGGCTGGGCCCGTGAGCCATGGCCGCTGAGCCTGCGCGTCCGGAGCCCGTGCTCCGCAACGGGAGAGGCCACAACAGTGAGAGGCCCGCGTACCGCAAAAAACAAACAAACACACAAAAAAAGCCTGAACAGGGTTTCTTCTCATACCTGACATACCTGAGCAGCAGATTGACTGAGAGAAGGATCGGGACGTGATGTCCTTGTATCCGCGCCTTCTCAGCCGGGAGAGCCCTTGCCCTGGTCCTCTCCACCTGCGTGGCGTCTACTCACCTGTCCAGGCTCGGCCTGGATGCTGCCTTGACCGTGGTACCCGTCCCCATCACCCATCAGACATGAGTCACGTCTCCGCCGCACTCCCCTGGCTCATTAGACCTGTTACTGCCGTTATTTTGTCCCGCCTTGTCCTGTGCTCTTCAGGTGCCCATTCCTTCCTGTCCAGTCCCTGATGCAGGAAGGGTGACCAGTTGTCCCAGTTTGCTTTGAGGTGTTTCCTGGGATGTGGACTTCCAGTGCTAAACCCTGGGGAATCCCAGGCAAACCTGGATGGTCCCCCTACAGGGCCATACACGATGATTCTTTTAAAATCTTATTCCAGTGAGAATTACGCATCACACAACAAAGGGACTCAGTAATGTTTGTCATTGAAACCGTGTTTCCACAGGCTACTCAGCCCAGGGTATAAGCACAGGTCCCCTAACTATGAGAAACATGGTTTTCCTGCTCTCTCTCACCTTCTGTGGCGAGATGTTCAGCCTCCTGTGCCCTCTGGTCTTTGTCCGACTTCCCAGGAAGGTCTCACACAAGGTCAGATACACTTCAGCCTCCGCTAACTGCCAGGTCAGCTGCGTGGTGCAAACTCAATGCTTCTCACAAGAGCAGCATTGTTGGTCCTCACGGATGCCGAAGGACCATGGTGCTGCCATGCTGACTGCCAGCAGCATCTGTCCTCCACTTGGCCATACCCACTACCCGGCTTTGTGCTGGAGTCCTGAGTGGTAGGACCAGAGCCGTGAGGCATCCTGGGTGCATCCCTCACCCTCGTCAAGGAAACCTGAGGTACCAATACAGGGCTGGTCCTGAGGGAAACTGGGCTGCTTGCCTAGGGGTGCAGGACATTGGAACCCCTTTTCTTACCTGTACAGGTAGGGTGTGAATGACAGTCAAGGGTCTCTTTCCACGGTGCGGTTGTACAGATTAGTATCAGAACTCAGAGACCGTGACGTGCTCTCTGCCTCTTGGGAAATAAAAATATAGGTGTTTAAGTGGCTGCCATCCATGTTTTCTGGCTGAAAAGATATCTTATTTAGTCTCTATACTCTGTGTTACAATATCCTGGGTGAGAAGGAACTGTTGTTTCCCCTCTAAAATCCTAAAAAGATAAGGTCTTGGTGGCATAGAAACAGAATTTTTAGGCTTCCAGCTTAAGGTGGAAGAAAGTCCAGCGCGGAGTTAAAGCAGTGGAGCCGGGTGAACCGAAGAGCTTCCCAGAGGGTTCTTAGGAATTTGGGTTCCCTGAGGTTCGTCCCAAACACCGCCACCCTGCTGTTACAGAGACGAGCTGGCAGGGCACCCGGGTTGGCTCCAAGGACCTAGGCAGTGTGGGCCCGGGTACAGAGAATGACACCAGAACACGTACCTCTGTGCCCACATGCACAACTCTTTCTTACACATCTTTCTGGGGATGGAGTCCAGTGAGCACTGTTTTGAAAAATATGAAAGTTACAAGATCATCAGACATTTGGTGATGGTGTTTCTCTCCGGCAGTGTGTGTTGGCTGCAGTGTAGATAGCTTTAATCATGCAATCTCCAATCAGATGGAGAACTACTCAAGGGTAGAAACGGCCTATGCCTTTTTTAAGATTTATTGTTTGGTGAAGGAAGGAAGGAAGGAAGGAAGGAAGGAAGGAATAAATGGAAAGGGCCCTGGAGGTGCCCTCAGAACAAACTCTGCTTTGCCTTTTCGGGAAGCCTGAGCTGGTGAATGAAAAGTAAAGGTCCAGTGTGTCTCTGTTTTATTCCTTGAAAACAGGAAGTCCTTTGATGGATTTTAAAATGCCCACAAAGATGTTACTAGAAAAACCAAGAACGCTTTTTATTCAGGCTCAGCGGGTGACCCTCTGCTGACTCTGGGATGGATTTGTCCAACTGCCCACACTTTTAAAGCATGGTTTTTCGGGCGCTTGGTGCTGTGTGGGGGCTTTTATTCTTCCCTGGCAAAGGAAGTACAGTGTCCTCTGGCAGGTTTGCAGAAGGGATCTTTTATGTACAGGGAATTTTGTGCTCGGTGGGTGGTAGCTCTGTCTGCAGGGCTGAGGCTGGGGAAGCACTCGGTTCTGAAGCAAGAATGGCACCTGGCCCCATTCCTGGTCCCTTGTCTGCTGCTCGGAGCTCTGCCCTCCATCTGCTTTTAGAATCAGCTCTTCCCCTCCTTCCTCTGGAAAGAGAGAGAATTCTCTGAGCCGAGCCTCTGACCAGGTGAGCCCTGGTGCCTCTGCCCAGGGTCAGTAGAATCTTCCCCAGGACTTCTTCCCTCTGGATTCTCTCCTCCTCCTCTCTGCCGTCCTAAACCCGGCCCATCCTTCAGGGTTCCAGCCATCCAGCCCACAGGCTTGGCCGCGCTTTCTGAATTCTGTGAACTTTTTTTTTTTTTTTTTAATTAGTTTCTGCTTTATAACAAAGTGAATCAGTCATACATATACATCTGTTCCCACATCCCCTCCCTCATGCTCTGTGAACTTTTATCAATGCCACGATGTGTCTGATGATTTCATTTGAGCTCATTTATTTCTCAAGTAAGGTTTTTGAGTGCAGGAACCGTATCTTCTCTGATCTTCCCAGCAACCCCAGGTAGGCAGTCCCTCCTTCTTGATGTCACGATAAAAATCACTGCGTAAATTGGCCTCTGCAGTTAGAGCTCGGAGACTCTGAAAGACTCTGACGTGGATTGTTGTCAGGGCTTCAGGGAAGTTGCAACACAGCGATAAAAGGAATGAAACGGGAGGGCAGGCAAAGTATCAGCGTATCACAGATACCATCCTGCCAGTAGAATCCATTCATTTGCTTTCAGAAATCTGCTAAAATGACACACACACGTACATATCTGTACACACATGTTTTACACATCAACATATTTTTATACACACATATTTACATATACATCCATATACACACATCAACACACATTACGCATGTGATACACACATGTATATGAAGTAAACCCTTAGCAGAGGACAGGGCCCGGGCAAATAACAGATATGCTTTGGTGGGGAAGGCAGGTGTATGCCTGGCCCCGCCCAGAAGGGCTGCCGGGAGCCTGTCGTGTGTGTGTGCCGGGTGCCTGGGACCGTCAGCCACAGGGAGGAGCAGTGAAGGAATCTGCCTGGGGAGGGTGAGGTACAGCAGCTATGCTTTTGGACTCTCGCCCCTCCACACAGCCATGACACTGGGTGTCCCCAGGGTTTCTAGGGTCCTAAACAAATAAATGTCTTTTTACCTTTGCTCGTTCAGCCTCTAAGACTATTTGTGTTGCACACACAAGAAAAGGCAAGGACGAGGCCTCCAGTCTCACCCTCACTGGACTTCAGTGTTCTCATCTGTATATTGGGCTTTGTGTCTTCTGTACTTCGTAGATTTCTTGTGGCAGAGAAGGGTACGGACCCAGGGCCGTTCTAGACACTGGATCCAGGCCATAATGGGCTGGACGTGAGTCAGGTTGAGCCTGTGGCCTCTTTTTTTTTTTTTTTTTTTTTGAAGATGTTGGGGGTATGAATTTATGAATTAATTTATTTATTTTGGCTGTGTTGGGTCTTCGTTTCTGTGCGAGGGCTTTCTCTAGTTGTGGCAAGCGGGGGCCACTCTTCATCACGGTGCACGGGCCTCTCACTATCGCAGCCTCTCTTGTTGCGGAGCACAGGCTCCAGAGGCGCAGGCTCAATAGTTGCGGCTCACGGGCCTAGTTGCTCCGCGGCATGTGGGATCCTCCCAGACCAGGGCTCGAACCTGTGTCCCCTGCATTAGCAGGCAGATTCTCAACCACTGCGCCACCAGGGACGCCCGAGCCTGTGGCCTCTTGCATCTGAGTTTTCATGGACCAGATCTGCATGTTTAAATTTCATGTTTTCCTGGTAAGAGAAATAGGAATACAGGTGGTGGCAGGAGCCAGCCAGCACGTCCTGTCCCCTCTCTGCTCTCCTGGCAGCCCAGTTCCCTCCCAGGACCCTTTTGCACTTTACAGAATAGGTATTTGTTTCGGCTTTGCCTGTTGCTGTGAACACAGGACCAGACATCCATGTTTTGTCTTCTAGGGAGATGTGCATCCAGCAGGATGGGAGAGTTCATCTCACCGTCGTTTACTTTGGAAAAGAAGAAATGAATGAGGTCAAAGGAATACTTGAAAACACTTCCAAGTAAGTCTGATGTGGAGCCATGGCGGGGAGTCTGGAACCTGAACGCGGGAGGAGATACCTGAGCTCATGCAAACCGTTTTATGTCCTTTTCACTGTGGGCGACCCAACCCGGGAGAGGGACGGGCTGGCCTTTTGCGTGTGGTGGTGTCGGGGGTGGGAGTTCTGTGCCCTCCTTCCTGGGGACCACCTGCCTCACACCCGCCCTCATTGTGAGGGGTGTCAGCTCGGACAGTGGAGACAACTGCCCGGAGCACCCAGGGTGGGGGGCAGGGCTCCTCCGGCCCCCGTCTGACACAGCAGGTTTGGGGACCGCACGTGGCAGGGGTGGACTTGGGGAGCACAGCCATGCAGGGAGCTCCTTCTCAGTCCCCGCTCGTCAAGGTTCGCTCTCATCCACTGAGCAAATGGCCTCAGCCTTCTGACTGTCACTCCTTCTGCATTTTGAGAGATCAGGGGCCAGTGATGCTGGGGAGGGACCCTAGATTAACAGAAGCGGTTTAACCAACACTTTTGGACCGAGAGCTCTGGATTTTTACCTCGTTCATCAGTTACGTGGAGGATTAAATGTATTCAAAAGCAGAAGAGAGGGGTTTTTCTTACCAGAAGAAACGAACAAGCATGTATTTAATGAACACATATCTGTAGCATTTTCTACTGGTGAGGAAGCTGGCGGCACTGCCCACTCCCTCTGGTTCGCAAGCTGTAGGTCAACGACGAGGTGTGTGGTTTCTCCATTGGTGCGGCTTGGAGGGTGGTCAGAGGTACCGGGGGCAGAATTCGTCTGAGTAGGTCCGTATGGTCTGAATATAAACAAGTCCCTCTGTTTTGAGTCTTCGGTAAATGGTAATAGGATGATAGTCAAAGGATAAGATGCCGAGACTGAGCGCACTTTTTGTATTTATTTTCAGGCTTTGTTACCCATTTTGTGTCACGAGCACAAGATCAGAATGCTAATTATTATTCAAACATCTGAAGCAGTGCACTGGTCAAATTTTGTCCACACTTATTTTGTAAATAAAGTTTTATTGGCTAGCAGGCGTGCTCGTCTGTTTCTGTATTAGTTATGGCTGCTTTTGGGCTACAGCTGCAGGGCTGAATAGTTGTGACAGATACAGTGTGACTCGCAAAGCTGAACTCTTTACTATCTGGTCCTTTACAGAAGAAGGTTGCTGACCTCTGTTCTAAAGCAATAAGGAGTTAAAAGAGTTTAAAACTAGTACCAGCTTAAAGCTATGACACCTGTTGAAGGGAGATCAAAGGGAATAAAATAATTCAATATCCTAAATGTAAGTGAAATAGATATCTCTCGACTCCAATGCATTGCAATATCCTTTTCATCTCTGCGTAGGAGTGAGGAGTGTGAGTTATTAGAATTCATGTCCTCTGCCCAGTGGATAGGTTTTAACATCTCTGCAAGTAGCCACCCCCTGGGTGTGGACCTTTTTCAAATTTCCCAGATGATTCTGACATGCAGCCAGGATTGAGAACGATTGTTTGGGAAAGTGGCGGCCGCCCCAGGGGCTGCCCGAGGAAGGCCTTGGTTGCAGCCAGCTGCCTCCTTTCGAGGTATTTTGAAGTAGAGATCCAGGTGATTCGAAAGCCCAGCCAGGACTGAGACATCAGTCCTGTCGGCTCCGGCACCTTCCGAGGACATCAGAAGGTGATCAGATGTCTGATAGATACGTGTAACCGACTTTACAGGAGTCTGATGGACGAGTGGAAGGCCAGTTGAGACAATGTTACGGAAAATACCCTTTCTAGTGACCGGAGTGCCCAGGATTCTATCAAGGCATTCTCCGCCGTATCACATGACCTGGCAAGCTGAATTCGCAATCAGAAGGTTGTGTGTTGAGCAAAGAATGAATCTGAACGAGAAAAGTAAAATCATTTGAGGGGTAGGGATGGCTTGGAAAATTTCCAGAGATGAAGCTACCCGTGATGGGGACGTCGTTCTGGAGCCTGAGTCAGTCTTTAAAGCAGTGCTGCAGTCACTGATGCCGTGGGGTGTGTCCTGCCCTTTCCAGGGCGTTGCTGTAGGAATGCCCTGCCCTCTGCCACCAGCCTGAGCTGATTTCCCGCGGCTGCCTGCAGCCCCGCCGTCCATATGAAGTTCCTCATCACCCACTGTCCCAGCCTGGTACCCAAGCGGGCTCTTACTTCTAACTTTGTGTTGATGACTTACTGCCCCGCAGCCAGATGGGGGCGCAGTTTACCCTTTGTCTTCACACCCATTATTCTCTCAGGTTTGGCCTTCCCTCCATCCTCCTTCCTGTTTCCTCAGACCCCCTACCTGTGCATCCCCGCCCAGGTCCCCACTCCGGAGCTCATCCTGACCTGTCCTTTCCTCTCTGAATTGGAACCATACACCCCTTCAGCATCTCTCATCTGTGGCACTTGGCATATGATTTGCCTGTTTATGTTTCTTTCTGCTGTCCTCACTAGATTATAAGCTGCTTAGTAGTACTGTGTCGCATGCTTCTGAAACTCCAGCTCTTGGCACTGGGCCTCACCCAGGTTTAAAATGTTCAGTGTTTACCAAATGTAAAATAGATAGCTAGTGGGAAGCAGCCGCATAGCACAGGGAGATCAGCTCGGTGCTTTGTGACCACCTAGAGGAGTGGGATAGGGAGGGTGGAAGGGAGGGAGACACAAGAGGGAAGAGATATGGGAACATATGTATATGTAGAGCTGATTCACTTTGTTACAAAGCAGAAACTAACACACCATTGTAAAGCAATTATACTCCAATAAAGATGTTAAAAAATAAATAAACAAATAAATAAATAAAATAGTCACTGTTCGTTCATCAGGAGAAGGACAATGCCAGGTGTGTAGTAGACTTGTACACATTGTAATCTATATAAAACGCATATACGAAGCTTTATTTAAATACCATTTTTATCATTCTCTTAAGATGCTAAAGCTTTTATTCAAATGCATCTTATCTTTGAATAATATAATAGCCATTGTGATTAACATGAGTTATGTCATTTAATATTCACAGCAACCTTATGAGATAGAAGCTGTTATTAACCCCACTTCTTAGATGAAGAAACAGAGGCTTAGAGAGGTTGTTACTCAGCTTGCCACCCCTATCCAGGGCGACAGCCAGATCTGAACCTCGTCTGTAACTCCTGGACTCCCAGTCTTAACGTCGCGCCAAATTCTCACTCCAAAAACCAATCATTGTTCATTGAGAACAATATGATCTGAAACCAGTTTAAATGAAATTTATTTCATTTGGCTCTCAGCATTGTGATCAAACTGTTCTAAATCTAGCTAATGTATGTATTTTAAGAATATCTTGAAAAACCCCAGTTTAGTGACTAGCGTGCAGTGTCTGTGTCTCTCGGTTTACGCTTACTCTGTCGAGCTTTACGTCTCAGTTGATTGCTGTAGAGCAGTGTTTTGCAAACGACAGTTTGTGATTCATTAGAGGGTTGTGAAATTGATTTAGTGGGTTACGTGCAGTGTTTTTAAAAAATCAAAATAGAATAGAAGATTATCAGAATACATCACAAGTATTAAAGATAAATATTGTTTCATGAAACTTTAATTTCAGAGTGTGTGTGTGTGTGCACGTGTGTGCATGCGCTGTGTCATGATTTATAATATATTCTTTTGAAAGGGTAAGGGTTGTGATCAAAATATTTAGAAGCCACTGACGTAGATAACAGTACAAATCAGTTCTCAATATCTGATTTTTATTCCACAAAGTTTTTCATACTAAGCTTCAGTTAATCTCAGATTACACCCTAGTTCAGTGGTTCTCAAATATAAATGTACTTTGAATAACCTGGGGTGCTTTTTAAAATACAGATTCCTGAGATCCAGCCCCAGAAATTCTGAGTTATTAGGCCTGAGATGAAGCCTGGGAACCAACACTGAGAATGAGCTCAACCTGTGATGCTGATGTGGGTTTTTGAGGAATTCTGACCTAGGTAGACACTTGCTTGGAGCTATGTATTAGGAAATTTTAAAAAATTCATACTGGTGGGTGGATTTGCATGAGTTATAATTTACTGTGTGGTATCTTCATCTTTGTCCATTCGTGAGGACACAAAGGCATCTTTCAGTAGAATCACCTCTGACATTGAAGCACTAGAACTGAGATACTGCCCTGTCCTGCAAGTATGTGCCTGAGAGAGGGTTTTGTGTGTGTGTGTTGTCAGGAAAATGCCCTGATGCCATGGTGTTGTCCACATTTCATGCCTCTTTTAAGGGATTTGCTTGACGGGTACCCTCAGGAACATTTTATCAGGACATCCCAAAAGAAAATTGGGGGGAAAGTTGTCTGAAATTGGAGAATTGTTGCTTTAATATTTTTTCATAAACAAGGATGTTTTAGATAAGAATCTCATCTGCTAAAATGAAAAAAAGCTACACAGTGAATTCCTTCCTAGAAGATAAAGAGGCTTGGACCCTGGGAAGCACCTCACAGGTGAAGGCAGCACCTAGGCCTGTGGCCATCTCACTGGGCATCTGCCAGAGAAGGGGCTAAGCATGACTCTGCTTGGTGACCAGCTCTTTGTGGAGATGTGCCTGTATTTTTAGGTATTCCAAGTTGTTCTTTGAGGGATTCAAACATGGCATATAGATTATAGTATCGTGACGGTGTTAAATTTCTTGAGTGTCATTATTACATTGTTATAATGTTATAAAGGAGAGTGTTCTGGTTCTTGGGGAGTACTTATCTTTGAAAGTGAAGTTGCCATGATGTCTGTAACCTCAAATGGTTCAGAGGAAGGAAGGAAGGAAGGGAGGGAGGGAGGGAGGGAGGGAGGGGGGAAATATGGCAAAACTTTAACACTTGGTGAATCTGGGTGATGGTATATGGGTACTTTACTATGCTTACAACACTTCTAAAGGTTTAAATGTTTTCCAAGTAAAACATTGGGGGAAAATATATTATGGAAAAAATTAAATGATATTAAGTTCATACAATGGAATATAATGCAACAGTTAAAAAAAGGTGATCTCAGTGTAAATGGTGGAATAAAGAGCTTGCAAAATTCTCCTCCATAAAAGCAGTGAGAAAATTACTAAAAATTCTCAGAATCAACTTTTTTAAGAACTATGGAAATTAAAGTTTGCAACAGTCTGGGAAGTGTTTAGCCAAATGACTAAATTTTGGTGTGAACAGGGAGCTTTGTGAACTTTAACTTGCCCCATTTCACCCCCGCCCCCAGCTCTTCAGCAGCCCATAAGAATCACAGTCGGTCAGACCCTGCTCACAAGGTTGTCTTCATTTGACCTGACTCAGAGGCCTCCCAGTGGAACTTTTTATCCAGGGGTATTTGACAAAAAACAATTATAGGAAGTCTTTAACTTTGTGGCTGCCTGAGGTGTAGATAAGAATTGGGGCAAACAGTAGACTAACCAAAAAGCTCAGAAGGTGAATCTGAGGAGTGAAATCTCCAAAGGGGTTTTGAAAGCTCCAGCACATTCCTGGGGATCCAGAGGCTGTGCTCATACTTAGGAAAGACCTGAGCAGGCCCTTACTTTTTACCTCTGACTGATCTTGAGGCTCTGTGCAAGAAGGAAGTAAAGGCTCAGATAAGTTGTTACCTGCTTGGTTGTGTGTTGATGACATGCCCCACCATGCTCAGAGTCCCCACCATGCACACAGAGTCCTCTGGCAAAGACTGGGAGACTGATTGGTTCCAGACATTTAAGGAAATCCCTGCTTAATCATTAGCTTACCACTAAGTGTTCACACACAAGAGTACACTTTACAGAATTAGTTCAGGAAAGTCACTAAACAAACAAACAACAAACAGCAACAATAGCAAAACCCTGAGGGGGGTGGAGATTCTGATTTCCAGGGCTGCCACATTACATTATTTAAAATGTTTAGCTTTAAACAAAAAATTACGAGGCATGCAAAGAAACAAGAAAATATGGCTCATGCACAGAGAACAAAATCAATCATTAGAAATTGTTCCTGAGGAAGCACAGGTGTTGTACTAGACAAAGACATTAAGTCAACTGTATTAAATATGTTCAAAGAATTAAAAGAGACCATGTTTAAAAAACTAAAGAAAAGTATGAGAACCATGTCTCACCAAATACAGAGAGATCAGTTATAAAAAGAACCAAATAGAAAGTCTGGAGTTGAAAAGTACAGTATTTAACATAAAAAAAATTCATTGTGGGGCCTCAACATCAGGTTTGGACAGGCAGAAGAAAGAATCAGTGAACTTTAAAATAGGTCAATTGATATATGATATAGTTTGAGAAACAAAAATAAAAAAGAATGAAGTAATAGAAAACCTCAGAGACCTGCAGGATACCATCAAGCATGCCAACATAGACACAATGGGAGTCCCAGGATAGGAGAGAGAGAAAGAGGCAGGAAAAAATATCTGAAGAAATAATGTCCCCAGACTCCCTGTATTTGATGAAAACATTGATTTACACATCTAAGAAGCTCAAAAACTCCAAACAGGAAAACTCAAAGAAATGCACATTAGACATATCACAGTCAAATGGTTGAAAAACAAAGAGAAAGAATCTGTGTTACTGAGTCCAAGCTCGTACTGCTCACTGCACAACAGGCCAATAAATCGAGAGACAAATTGTTGGGGCAAGGAAGGAATAATGACTTTATTTGGAAAGCCAGCAGACCTAGAAGATGGTGGGCTAGAGTCCTAAAGAACCATCTTTCCTGAATCAGAATTCAGGTTCCTTTTGTACTAAAAAGGGAGGGGGTGTGGTTAGTTGTTGCAAACTTCTTTGTGCTGGAATCCTTTGTTCTTGCAGCTGTCCACTAGGTCAGGTAGGTCAGGTAATGACGTTCCTGTAAACCTCCAACAAGACAAATGTTGTTCTCTGTTCTGCAACTTTTTATCTCTATATGAATGGAAAAGAGTTATACCTTTAAAGGTCAGAGCCTTGAAAATGGGCTACCCTGTATATTTCAGGCTATAGGCAACATATTTAACTTCTAGCGAAAGCAGTAGACTACAAAGGTTAAAGTAAAAGAAACAGATCCAATATGGAGTCAGATTTGTTCTTCCCTATTACATAAGCAGCAAGAGTGAAGCAACTCATCAGGTCCATGGGATCCTTAATAAGATGGAAAGTGGGGCGGCATATTCAAAGTGCTGAAAGTAAAGTACTGTCAACCAAGAATTCAATATTCAGCAAAACCATCCATCAAAATTGAAAGAGAAATTAAGACATCCCCAGTTAAGAACTGAAAGACTTTATCACTAGTAAACCTGCCCCACAAGAAATAATGAAAGGAGTCCTTGAGGCTGACATGAAAGGACACTAGACACAAACTCAAATCCATGTGAGGAAATACAAAGGGCCAGTAAAAGTTACTACATAGGGAAATATGAGACACAGTATAAATGTATTTTTTGCTTATGCTCTTTTCCTATCTGATGTAAAAGTAAAAAGATAACTGCATAAAGCAGTAACTATAAATCTGTATTGATAGACACACAACTGATTTTTTATACGTTATTTTGTTTCCTGCAACTTTACTGAATTCATTTATTAGTTAAAATGGTTTTTCGGTGAAGTCATTAGGGTTTTCTCTAGATAGTATCATGCCATCTGCAAATAGTGACAGTTTTACTTCTTCCTTTCCAATTTGGATGCATTTTATTTCCTTTTGTTGCTTAATTGATCTGGCTAGGGCTTCCAATACTGTACTGTATAAAAGCGGCGAGAGTGGACATCCTTGTCTTGTTCCTGATCTTAGAGGAAAAGCTTTTAAATTTTTACTGTTGAGTATGATGTTAGCTGTGGACTTATAATATATGGCCTTTATTATGTTTAGGTACATTCCTTCTCTTCCTAATTTGTTGAGAGTTTCTATAATAAGAGGATGTTTGAATTTTTTCTGCATCTATTGAAATAATAATATGAGTTTTATTCTTCATTCTGTTAATGTGATGTATAACATTTTTAAATTTGCAGATGTTGAACCATCCTTGCATCTCAGGGATGGATCTCGCTTGATCATGGCTTATGATCATTTTAATGAACTCTTGAATTCAGTTTGCTAGTATTTTGTTGAAGATTTTGCATTAAGTTCAGGGATATTGGCCTGTAATTTTCTTTTCTTGGTGTTTTTGTTTGACTTTGGTATCAGTGTAATGCTGGCCTCATAAAATGAGTTTGGAAGTGTTCCTTCCTCTTCAATATTTTGGGAGAATTTGAGAAGGATTGGAATTACTTCTTTAAATGTTTGGTAGAATTCATCTGTAAAGCCATCTAACCCTGGGCTTTTATTTGTTGGGAGGTTTTAATCTCCTTGTTCATTATTTGTCTGTTCAGATTTTCTATTACTTCATGATTCAGTCTTGAGTGTTGTGTGTTTCTAGGAATTTATCCATTTTTACTAAGTTATCTAATTTGTCAGCATGTAATTGTTCATAGTTGTCTCTTACAATATTTGGGATTTCTGTGGTGTCAGTTGTAATGTCTCCTTTTTTGTTTATAACTTTATTAATTTGAGTCATCTCTCTTATTTTTCTAGATAATGAGCTAAAGGTTTGTCAATTTTATTTATCTTTTCAAAAGAAACTTGCTAAAACAATTGTATAAGCAGGCTTGTATATAAGCTCAGAAACTAGAAAACTCTAAACTGTTTAAAATGCCTACTATAAACAACTGGCTGAGAATATGTTTAGCCTTAAATTATTTACCACATTCAGATCCCTTTAGTAAATAGAACTCAGAAGAAATGTCAGTATTCAGGGCTGTTAGATTTAAATTTTTAAGTTATACATCAAATATAATATTTCTATGTAAATTTTTAAAGGTTTTTTCTTCTTTTTTATGAAGGGTTCTTGTGGGAAGTGTCACATTAAGAGAATTTCCTTGCAGGGGTGGGAAGAAATTTGTATTACGTTAGACAGCAAGATCTTTTATCATTTTTAAGCCAGCAGTTCTGGGAAATGCATGTCAATTAGAGAAATTAAATCTCCGGCTGAAACAGTGGCTGCCTCAGGTCATTTTAACCTCTGTCAGCATGACTACATATAACCTGGAGGAGACCCCATGCATCAGACTTATGATATAAAGGAAAGGAATTGAATGAGAGACTCAAGAGTTTCATCAGTTGATAATACAATTCAAGAAGAAAAGAGAAGAAATAATTTTAAGTAATCCTGGGGCCGTTTGGAACTGCAGACTCTGACTCATAACAGGAAATTACATAGTAGAGAGTGTAATGCCCACATTCTACCGTGAAAAAGCCCATTCCTCACGAGGCCATTACTCTAGACATGCCGCTAAATATTACATTTCTTTGTATGGCTAAATTAAATATTTCAAACCAAATTGCATTTTATTTTTTTCAGCTTTTTTTCTGTTACTTACATATTTGTCATCTTCTTAAAAGCTTGGTTTGTGCCTGTCCTTGGGAACGTATTGGTTGGAGCCTCTTTCTGATGGGGGAGGCGGGCTTAGGATGTGTGAGGGCCTCTCCGGTGCCCACCTGAGGGGATGAGGTGGCATCTTGGGGCAGCATCTCCCACAGTGACAGGTCTGAGACACACTCTGTGTTTTCCATTGACTCGTCTCTTGATCCACCCAGTGTTTATTGAGCTGCACTGTGTCCCTGTGGGCGCCACTTACTGCACAGCGCTGATAATCTCTGAAGATAGAGATAAGAAAATAAGGCAGTCCCTGTCCTCCAGGGTTTAGAGGACAGACCAGGTGGTCCAGTGCACAGTGCACGAGAATGCACTGGGCCCAGGAGAACAGAGGCGGGACTTGCCCAAACTCCTGGGGGCCCAGAGAGGGCACCTTGGTTCACAGGAGGGTGAAAGGCAGTGACACTCGATGTGGGCCGTGAGGATTGCGTGGGATCTTCACAGGAGTCAGGGCAGGAGGTGGATTCCGGGGAGGGACCCCTGAGCTGACACAGGAGGCCCCAGTGCGTCCACGCTCTTGGGGCCCGTCTTCCGGCTGGTCGCTGCAGAGGGGATGGGGATGAACAGAGAACTAAACAGGGCCCCTGCCCGTGTAGCTCTGCGGCCTGCATGTGGGGTTGTGGCCCTGTGGTCGTGTCATGCACATTCCCAAACCCACGACCACACGGGCCAGTCAGTGTTGTGTGTTGAAATGTGTCCTTGCTTCTGCACAGCCTCTCAGTATGCTGTCCACGTGCTGCTGGGCAGGACGCTCGGGCCCAGTGAGCAAGTCCCCCTGCGGGAATGTCCGGGGCCCAGTTATCCTGCAGAAGCTGGTGTCCCTGCATCCCGTGCGCCCTGTGCTCCGGAGCTGGTGCTGATGAGTCTGAGACGGGAGGGGGCATCCCACTCCCAGCCCAGATGCTTCGCAGTGTGTTTATCTCGCCATTCTGGAGAAGAGAGGAGGGAAGTTGTTCTGATTTGGTTTCTGGTGTCTCCAGCTCAGCCCTCTTTCTCAGCAGAGACCACGTGTCAATTATCAGAGGTCCTTCCTGACGGCAAGAGAGGAGAAGGAGGGGTCCTGGTTAATTATAGGGGGTGCTGGGCTGAGTGATCAGGAAGAGGGCAGCGCCGATATCCACCTGCAGACAGACGTGTAACTGAGCACGGTGACCTGGCCGCCCCACTGGGAACCACGGCTGGTGACAGAGTTACCCTGCGCCTCTCCAGTGCCCAGGACCGGCCGATGGGGCTTCCCGGGCCAGCAGGGACTCCGTCCCCACCTTGCCTCGGTGTGCAGTCTTGTCCACGTCCCTCATGTCCCCTGCTGGCCGGCGTTGGTCAGGGTGGATGGGAAGCCAGGGTTCCGTGGGGCGTGGGAAGCAGAGACGGCCGGGGCCCGTGGGGCAGAGGGGCCGCTGCGTGGACAGCAAGTGGCAGGAGCTGTGTCCTGGGGCTTTGCGTCCGGCCTGTGGACGCGCTGGAGAGTGGGTTTAAAGTGCACATTCAGGTTGGGTGGTGCCGTGGGTGTAACACGGCTTGTCTCATCCTCGTTGGGAGGTTGGACGAAGAGAGAGGAGGCAGATTGCATGTGCATCCGGCCGTGGGCCTGGCACCCATGCCCCGAGATCTCTTCCTCTACAGACCACACACTGAAGCATGGAGGCCGATGTTCTAAGACTTTAAAATAAATTCTTCTACATCAAGGTCATCTCAAGCACTAGGACAGTGAGCTGTCCCAGCCCCCTTTCCCAGGGACAGTGACCAACAGGCAAGCTCCCTCCCCTGCCCTCCCCTCCCCCACCCCTCCCCCGCCCCTTTCCCCATCCCCCTCCTCCCCCTCCTCCCCCTCCTCCCCCTCCTCCCCCTCCCCTCCCCCTCCCCTCCCCTCCCCTCCCCCTCCCCTCCCTCCCTCCCCTCCCCTCCCCTCCCTCCCCTCCCCCTCCCCTCCCTCCCTCCCCTCCCCTCCCTCCCCCTCCCCCTCCCCTCTCCTCCCCCTCCCCTCCCCTCCCCCTCCCCTCCCTCCCTCCCCTCCCCTCCCTCCCCCTCCCCCTCCCCTCCCCCTCCCCTCCCTCCCTCCCCCTCCCCTCCCCTCCCCCTCCCCCATCCCCCTCTCCCCTCCCCTCCCCCCTCCCCCTCTCCTCCCCTCCCTTTCTCCCACCTCCACCCACTGCAGCAGGGCAGAGAAGAGCAGTCCATCAGCAGAGTTCAGACCAGGGCTTGGGGGACTGGGGGACAGAACAAACGAGACTAAGCTCTGTGTGGGGTTCGTGTGTCCCCCAGCCACCACCCTCCCTGGACCTGTAGCCCTCCGCTGCCTCCCTACCACTCACTCAGCCCCCTGGCTGGTCATGCCTTCGATGCTGTTAGTTCAGCTTCTAATGCTGCCTGTGTTCTTATTTAAGTATTAAACATGACTCCACTTTGTGTAAATGTTTGATATTCTACACAGTAAACAGCAAATATACATTTGTGTGTAAATATTTGATCTGTCAACACAAATGGACTGTAAGCTGTTTGGGACAAAAATCCTGCTTGTCTTTAACACAGTGAAGGAAGGACCTGTCTTCCCCTGCTCTTGGCGAAAGTTTCTTGCCATTGTTCAAATGTGAAGCATTTTTCTATTTGCAATCTCTAACGATAGACCCTGGGAAACCTCTGGGAGGAGCCACCTGAGTCATGAGCCAGATACACGTGAACAAGGATTTGGTGCTTGGGCATGTAAGCCCTCCCTGCCCTGGAAATTAGTCCCTGTGGTCTCCCAGAGTATGAACTGTGAGACACTTGAGAAAAGAGACCTGCTACAGCTGTGAGAGAAAGCCGGGCCACCGGGTGGTGGACAAGTTCTGTGAGGCTAGCTTCGATGACCAGGTGAAAACCCAGGCATCTCCCAAGGGTAGAACTTTCCTGAGAACTGGTCAAGTAGGGCCGGGAGAAGTGGGCTGTTGAAACCTCCAGGGGATGCAGAGGTGCTGCAAGGGTCTCACTCCACCTGGACGTCTTCTTTGCAGACAAGGGGGCAGCGCTGTCCCTACCAGGGAAGGCTGGGGCATAACCCCCAGGTGACACAGAAAATAGGAACTGGGGCCCGCCTACCCAGAGAGAAGAGTCAAAACGGAGTTCTGGAAGAGTCGAATCGGGTAGAGCAGGGCTGAGCTGAATCCTCTAACAGTAGAACCTTAGCATGTAAAGGGCCTGAGGTCTGGACCGTGAGGCTTTGCAGCAAGGAAACTGAGACCAGAGAAGTGAAGTCACTGCCCAAAATAATGAGAGGCAGTGCTGGATTGCAGTCATTCGTCTATGGACACATTTAGTCACCAGCATCCACTGGGTACCCAGTGCTGGGCAGCTCCAGGCCCTGGACCTGGACTCCTGGCTTACGCTCCAGTGCTCCTCCAGGCACCAGGCCTTCTGCCTTAATCTGAAAGGCATGTCTGGCCTCAGACTCAGAGAAGCTTGGGCCCAGATTCCCAGGATAAAAAACCCAGGCTCATTGCCAGGTCTGAAAGGAGGTGACAAGTCAAGGAAGGAGTAGCAGAACTAGTTCCACTGATTAAACTACCATTTGAATTATGACTGTGTTTGTGGTGACCTTTACCCGAGATAGTTACAGACTTTAAACACTGGAGATGGGTTTTGAACCTCTTTTGAGGCATCAGGATTAGAGAGAATCTGGGGATGGGATAGGCTGGGTTGGGAGAGGGCTCTGAGCTGGGGGCGAGGAAGCCATCAGGACAGGAAGGGTGTGTCACAGGAGAGGGGCTGGCCAGATGTCAGGCCTGTCCAAGTGGAATTGGGAGTCCAGTAGGACCCAGAGTGGGTCTCTGGGAGAAGACAGTCCCTGTCCCACTAGGTACTAGATGAATTCCTGGAACTTTTGCTCAAGACGTGCCGCATCTCAGAAGGTTCTGGGAGAGAGCAGCCAAGTGAAGAAACACACCTGGACTCCATGACCTCAGGCCTGTGCTACTAACAGACTGGCTGATGCTTACCTGGTGCGCGTTACACTCTTAGCGTCACTTACCATGCTGATCAGAGCAGTTAAGGAAGGTGTCGTTATTTCTGTTTTGCAGATGAGGCAGCCGAGGCTCCGGGAGATTAATGGGCTTGCCTAGATCACAGCGTTAATCCACAGGGGAGCTAGGTCCCAAACGTCCTCCTCTTCTGAATCCAAGTGTCATTCCCTTACTGTGCTCGGCTGTTTTACCTTCGGGTGGGGAAGGGATCCAGGTGTGAGCGTGTCTGGGGATAGACGTACACCCGGACCACGCTGCCGGGTTTCTGGAAGGAATCCCGATGAGAAGCTGCTCAGTGGGGCCATCGCAGTGTGGCTTTCTGTCCTTGGCCAGTGGTTTCACTGGCTCCAGAGGCACTGGGATCGTCCCGGGTTCTGTCCCCTGGTCTCCACTGGCTCACGTTCTCCCCCTCGCGAGGAGCACACGTTCGCCGTGACAGTATTTTTCAACACGGGGAAGCTGCTAGAAAAAGAAGAAATGAATTGGTGCTAAAACGTCTCAAAGTGTCCTTGGTGCCCGTAATCCCGGTGCCCTCGGGTCCCAGAAGACACGTGGTGAGATGTCGTGGGCCTCTCGGTTGTGTGTTTTCCAGGGGATTCCACCGGCAGCGAGCCCGGGCACCCGAGTGACTGTGTGTGGTCTCACCTTTCAGAGCCGCCAACTTCAGGAACTTCACCTTCATCCAGCTGAACGGGGAGTTCTCTCGGGGAAAGGGGCTGGACGTGGGCGCCCGCTCCTGGACGGGGCGCAACGTGCTGCTCTTCTTCTGCGACGTGGACATCTACTTCACCTCCGAGCTCCTCAACACCTGCAGGCTGAACACGCAGCCAGGTGGGGCTCCCCTCCCGAGCGTCCTCTCAGCTCGCCCCGACGACCCACTCCTGGATCTGCCTTATTTACCCCGCTGACAAAGAAGACAAGGATGCCGTCTGGTTTGATTCCTCCTTTGGTATCGTGCTGTGGGTCCGTCAGCCACCATAGCTCTGGGACTCTTGGTCCCAAGTTTGTGTGTACACCCCCTTTTCCATCCTCCCCTAGGAGGTCAGCTTTAGGGGATGACCCGGGAGCAGGTGTGGTGGGGAGGATTGGGCCTGGGAGACACTGCTGAAACGGAAGGGAAGGCGTGGCTATGGGCGTCTACCGGGGCAGGAGGGGCTCCAGACAGAAAGAACCCACAGTATGAAAATTGTTCTCATAGCTTTGACTCAGCAGCAAGGCCGATACTCAGCTGATAACCGCTGGAATGGCCATGTCCGTCATTCAGATACTGAAATTCTTCTGTGAAAATTGGTAAAGAGCAGCTACCCGGGGCTCCCACACTCTTTTCCTGCTGCCCGAGGTCACCCTGGCTGACTGCCCCACGAGCCAGCAGTTAAAGGGTTAAGGTCTGGTAGGACGGGGGCACTGGGGCCCTCTTTCACACCCACGCCCACTAGTCGTGCCCAGTGCCAAGTCCACTGGCCGTCCGAGCTTGGAATGTTACCCCTGTGCTGGAAGTCGGGAATCCGTGTGTGTCCATCTGGTCTACCTGCCGCAGTACTGCTAAGGTCTGTGTCAGAGTCCAGTGGAGGGAAAAGGGACAGTGGACACAGATCCCTAGGCTGTTTCTGACGGTCACATATACATGAACAAATCTAACAGCTTTATCTGTCGCTTACACATATGTCTGTTTTCTGGTTTGCAGGGAAGAAGGTATTTTATCCGGTCCTTTTCAGTCAGTACAATCCTGGCATAATATACGGCCATCATGACTCGGTCCCTCCCTTAGAAAAGCAGCTGGTGAGTGCTCCCCCCGAGGGGCCTTGGTGGGGCTCTGTTTCATGTCTTTCGTCACCAGGGGCACCTGACCGTGAGTGGAGGTGAGTGGAAACCTGTGGATTGCTTCCCAGAGTAATTTGTAAGTGTGACAGGTGTTCTGGCTTTTGTTCCCAGAGCCTCGTTGATTAAAAGTGCTTGCAGTATTTAAAAGTGGAAAATAAGTAGGAACAGTACCTTATAGAAAGGTAATTTCATAGTTTTCTTCTACGGTTTTGGAAACCAGTATTATTGCATTATGGTTGCAGTGCATTTCCGCTTTATTATTACAATCCTATAAGGTAAGAAAGGTGAGATGTAGGTTCCCATCTGACAGGTGGAAAACGGAAGTCAGGAAGAGGTGGCTGACCCCCCCCACCAGGCACACAGTGGGGCAGGGGCCAGATCCCTGCTCTCCGTCACCATTCCCACATTAGCATCAGAAGTGTCACCAGCAAAGTGGCTTTCACAGGAATATGGGAGGGACTTCTGTGCTAAGATCCCAGCCGCACAGGTGATGGGTGGGGTACCCACACAGCACCCAGGCTCTCTGTAAGCTGAGATGTCTTCGCTGGTCCATTCAGCAGACAGTGCAGGCAATAGGAGGACAGGGTGAAGCCAGTAGAAGGTCCCTGTGCCACTGGACGGTGTGCCCCTCCAAGGCAAAATGTCCCACTGTTGTCATCGCCAAGCTGGGCTGTGATCTTCTGTAGAGACGCCAGCGGGGCTTATCTGAAGCTGTTGCCAGCTCAGGCTGAGCCTGGGGGGCAGTGGTAGGAATTGCCTCAAGCGGCTCTCTCTCCTGTTGAGGTAGCAAAGCCGTGTTTCTTTACCTCTCAGGGTGGAGAAAGGAAGCCGCTGTCTGACCATGAGGAGGTGATGGGACTCAGTCTCCCATGCTTCCCTGCAGTGGGAAAGTAAACTGATTTTCATTGAAAATGTGTTCTGTGGAATTCTTTGTGAAGGCTGATTCTTTGTTGAAGCTTCCAGAAGTAGGAAAACCTGTTCTCTCCCACCCCATCCTGGGTCCCCCTCCAGCTAACCTCTGGCAGCTGATGTAATGATCTTTTCCAGCCTGGGTTCCTCTAGGCTGCACCAGGTTCATTTCTCACCATGTCTTAGCGTGGTTTCACTTGCGGCGTGAGGCGCACAGCACAGTAGTAACACCGTTCTCTCTTCCCCCAGCGAAATTGTAATACCGCACGTTCGTTGTGTATCTGTACGTACTGTGTGTATGCATGTGCTTTATACATAAACACAGTAAGAGTTTTTCACTCCTACTTAGCGGTGATATCACTCCTGTTGAGACAGAAAAACTTCATGTTTCCTTTCCATAGAGTTCTAAGCTTCTAATAGGGCTTGAGGGGGGGAATGGGATGCAGGATTTATTTTCTTTCAACCAATCAGAATAAAAGTTCCTTTGATTTTAAATAAAGTACTGTTTTACATTTGACATTGAATAGGATTAATGTTTCAACTTCAAATCAAGACCTTATTTACTTTCAAGGAATTCATTTCATTTCACAATTTAAAAGTTTTATCCTGGGCTTCCCTGGTGGCGCAGTGGTTGGGAGTCCACCTGCCGATGCAGGGGACATGGGTTTGTGCCCCGGTTCGGGAAGATCCCACATGCCGCGGAGCGGCTGGGCCCGTGAGCCATGGCTGCCGAGCCTGTGCGTCCGGAGCCTGTGCTCCGCAACGGGAGAGGCCACAACAGTGAGAGGCCCACGTACTGCAAAAAAAAAAAAAAAAAAAAAAAAGTTTTATCCTTTTATTGCCATTCCTGCAGGGAAGCTCAAGGTCTGGCATGGTCCAGCCAGCTTCTCAGGTCCTCAGAACTAGTGGTCAAGTCAGAAACAGAACTCAGATTGCTGTGTCCACAGCTCTAAGGCCTCTGAGTTATCCTGCAACCTTTACCAGTCACCTCCGAATACAGCTGAGACCTTCCATAGAGCACACAGGTCTGGTATTTTAGGAGTCAGTATTTATGGCTCTTTATCCCAGAAAGAGCAATTGTCTCTGAGACAAAGGGGCCTCCGTCAAAAAAGAAAAGCATCCATTATGTTCTTACTGGATGAGCCATTTCTGGAGCACTTGCTGCCCATAGAGAGGTAGTCGAGGTGTGCGTGGGGCAGTCAGGGACTGGAGCAGTTTCCTGTGCTGGGCAGTGATGCCCCAGGTCATTTCACTCACTCACTTCTTTCTCCTAGACTCGCCCAGGGTCACACAGCCAGCTAGAACTCAGGCCAAGACCAGGATTCCCTTATCTAGTGTGGCAGAGACAGATTTGCTTAAGATCTCGGTGAGAGCGGAAATAGAAGGGAAATGACCAGAGGAGAGCCTCGAACTCCAGAAGTTAATATGGTGGAGAGAGAACATGTGGGTGCAGAGAAGGTATAAAATAACAGGTAGTGATTGGAGGTGGCTAAATTAGGAGAGACTTCCTGCCAGGGGTTCCTTCTGGCTCAGTCTTGAAAGATACGACACATATATATTAATAAGTTCTTGAGAGCCTTCACTGGAGTGCATCAGTATCAAGGTGAAGGGAAAGCCCAGGTCCGGAATGCGGCTGTAACAGACGACTGCCATGTGCAAACGGGAGACTTGGCCAGTACGACCTTGGTCGTCAGTGAACCACTTATTACTCCTGGCTTTTGCCACTGACACTTGATAACATTTGCCTGCAGATAGAGGCGAGAAACCAAATTTATGGGGATTTTTTGTGTGTTTAGTTTACTTCTTTCTTTACATTTGAGTGCAGACAGTTAGTAATCAGTAGTAAGTGAAATCATGGGATTTCATACTAATATTTAATTTGCAGAGTTTTAAACCTGAGGTGAAACTTGCTGATGCTTTAATGTAGAAACAGCCTTCCGAGAAAGGAATAACCCTTCGTTTACGTAACTGCTAACTTTAGACATCCCCTCTCTTGGTTCGAGCCTTGTCAGTTCCTGCTGAGGCCACTGCAGGAGCCATCTAGATCCACCTCTCCCTCACACTCCAGTCTCTCCTTCACCCTCGGCCAGAGATGCATTTCCAAAACACAGATTACTTGCAGTAAAAAAAAACCTTTGAAGGCATAAAGCAGGTGGTGCGCTCAGAAGTGTTTAAAGCCCACTCTCCGAAGGGGGAAGGAGCTGGCTCCCAGCGTTGTCTGCCTATCTTTGGGGCGTCAGTCCTCCAGCGGGGCCTGGTTCAGGCTCCACCCGTGACATCTCTGGACAGAGCTGGGAAGAGACTTCCTTGCCCAGGCGGTGGGCTGGTCCCGGCCGTGCCAGCACAGCCCTGAATCCTGATTCTTTGGGGGATGAACTGCCCTCCACAATCTGACTCTCGTACTCATCACCGAGGAAATGTCTGCAAACCCGACCCCAGCACCTGGGCTTGACGCCAGCTGGAGCACCCCTGCCCCGTGTCTCCTGAGCTGCTCTCCCCCGAGGGCCATCTCCTCTCCGGCGCTGATGCCCACAGTGCCTGGCCGCTCCCTCTGTCATGTGGTCCTGCCCGGCACTGTCTGACGACTGGTCAGCGTACGCCTGGTCCGCGGGCCCTGTCCTCCCCTCTCTCTCGTTACACCCTTCTCTCTCCTGAGAGTACTTTAACCAAAAGAGTACTTCACCACTGACCTGCATTTCAGTTTAAACTTCTAAAAAGTGCTGACTGGGCCTGGTCCATCCCTTTAGTCTGTTTCTGTTTGTTCAGGAAGCAGACATTCGCTGAGAACAGAAGTCACATTCACAGATGCCATGTCCGTGGCCTTTGGGCCGCTGGCACTCTGCCCACGTTGTCGTGTAACAGTCAGGAAGGGGGGAAAAGGAGTCATGTCACGGGTGAGAACGTTGAAGCTCAGAGGCAAGCGTCACTTGCTCAGACGCCCTCAGCGCTGGGTCGGGAACTCAAGTGATGGGACCAGACTGCGGCAGCTGGGGTCAGGGGCACGTTCTCCACATCCGCGTGCTTCCAGGGGGCAGAGGGTCTGGCTCTGGGTTGCAGGCTCCCTGGGCAGAGTCCTGGTCCAGCACGATGCCCTTCAGAAGACACTTCTTTTTTTCTTTTTTTTAAATTTATTTTTGGCTGTGTTGGGTCTTTGTTGCTGTGTGTGGGCTTTCTCTAGCTGCAGCAAGCGGGGGCTACGCTTTGTTGCCGTGCGCACTCTTCTCATTGCCATGGCTTCTCTTGTTGCAGAGCACAGGCTCTAGGTGCGCGAGCTTCAGTAGTTGTGGCTTGTGGGCTCAGTAGTTGTGCCACACGGGCTCGGTAGTTGTGGCTTGTGGGCTCTAGAGCGCAGGCTCAGTAGTTGTGGCACATGAGTTCAGTTGCTCTGCAGCATGTGGGATCTTCCCAGACCAGGGCTCGAACCCATGTCCCCTGCATTGGCAGGCAGATCCCGAACCACTGTGCCACCAGGGAAGTCCCAACACTTCACTCTTTCATGCGGATGCCGATGAAAGGAGACTTGTAGAAAAGTGTGGGTTAGTACAAATCCTGGAGGAGGTGACAATTGAGTCCGTTCTTAGACCAATTCTTTGAAAGCTGTGGCTTGAGAAACACCTTATTTGTCAAGAAATGGACACCGTCACGGCCAGCCTGGTGCTGGTCTGGGCTCGGCCTCGACTGGCTGAGTGATCATGGGCAGGTCATGCTGCCTCCCAGCCCGAGGCCCGTGCACACCACACGCAGCCCCTGGGATCCTGTGCATGTGACCCCTGAACCTCAGGGCCCAGCCCACGCGGGGTGTACAGGGGACGGCAGCCTGGCCTCGGGACCCCTGCAGCCCAGGTTGTCTGCCGCTCACCGCGTAACCGCACGGCCTGGTGCACGGTGAAATCACAAGCCCTCAGTACTCAGGACGTACTAAGACTTCAAGGCAACAATGGCTGAGCCTCCCACCAGGCACGAGGCCTGTAAACCCGGGGCCCGTGGGGTTTCCGGTGACGTGAGGCGGGCCAAGCGCAGCCTCGGCTCCTGGGCGACTCTCTCTGGTTTAGAGGAAATACTCTGCCTGAGAATTTGTAACTGATTTTATTTTCCGGCCCAGATTGCTTCCCCGGCATTTGCCAAGTCAGCCACGTGGAGCCCCACAGGCGCGACTGAACCTGTGGGGCCTCAGGGAGGAGCCTTCCCACATCTGTGGGGAGAGGAGCTGATTTGTGCTTTGTGTTTTTGTCCTGATAGGAAGTTATTACTCCCGTCACATGACCTCCCCCCGAGTGCATGTCTGGGGGCTCCCCGAGGGAGGGCGGGCCTGACCACTGTCCAGTTGTCTGGTTGTGGTGTGTCGTGCTGGGCAGAGCCTGCTGGGATCCGGGTGCAGAGGGTGCTGGGGGTCGGGAGGGGGCATGGTCATGAGGACACAGCCCTGGAAGCAGAGGGGTGAGATCCAGGGCAGGGGGATTGTCCTCTTACAGTATCATCTCCATCTCGTCCACGGTAGTAGATGTCACCCGCGTGTGTAGCTCCGTGTAGAAGCTTGGGGCCAAGGTTCTAAGAAGTCGAGCCGTCTGCTTAGAGCCCAGGAAGGGGAAAGCGTTTCTGCCTGTGGGTCCAGAGCCCAAGGTTCTGAGAGCTTCCTCTGGACTCCGAGGTCTGGGCTGAGCCCCTCGCTGCTGAGAATTCCCTACCCCAGCCGTCTCCGTTTCCACTGGCTGGTTGTTCCTCACTCGTTCCTTGGAGGAGTGACTGAGTGCCTGCTGGGTGCTGGACAGTGATCGGACCTGCACATCCAGCCTGAGCGAGACCAAGGCCCTGAGCTTACGTTCACCAGTGGTGGTGGGTGAGGACAGCAGGCGGAAACAGCCCCTCGACAGGAGAGTTTCAGAGAAACCTCACGTTACAGAGAAAATAAACCAGCTGATGTGACGTGACACTGGCGTGGGGTCAGGGTGACCGCTCTGAGCGGAGCCCAGTGGTGAGCAGGAAAGGGCGACCCCAGCCGGGCAGACTGCGGGTGTCCAGCCTTGGAGACCTGTGAGCTGCCACATTCGAGGGGACAGGGGATGGACAGGGCAGGCAGGGGCAGGTCACGTGGGGCCTCTGCAGGCCAGATGTTCCTGTGGATTTTATTCTGATTGCCTGGGGGAGGGTGCAGTTAAACCACCGAGGGTTCGGAAGTGGGCTGTGCTGCGGCCTGCCGCACGCTCGAGGCCTCATGGGCTGTCGAGGGCACTGCTTCAGTTAGTGCCCAGCCCACCTGAGGGGCGTGGACTTGGCACGCACGCCCATCTTGCCCGCACGGTATGTGCCGAGGGAACCACCAGATCTCTTCCTACCAAGGGATGAATTTTGATGCGCTGTTCAGATACTGACTTTTCATGGCCTGCCAGGTTTAAAGCCCCCGTTAATGAGTGTTTGTGTAGCTCATTCCCGGCTCACAAGTCAGTTTGCCTCTCACACTGTCCCCAGGTGAGGGTACTTGTCGGGCACTGTGTCCACTCAGTGGGTCCTGGGAGGCCACCTCTGCAGTCCCTCTAGTGTTTCTTCCCAAGTGCTGGCCCATTGTTTTCCCCGTGTGGAGCTTTCTCAAATGCCAGGTAGACCGCTGCCAAATATTTGAAGTTCGAATGCTGCACAGCTCTCTGACTGCATTTTTTTATATATAAATTTATTTATTTTATTTATTTATTTTTGGCTGTATTGGGTCTTCGTTGCTGTGCACGGGCTTTCTCTAGTTGCAGCGAGCAAGGGCTACTCTTCGTTGCGGTGCGTGGGCTTCTCATCATGGTGGCTTCTCTTGTTGCGGAGCACGGGCTCTAGGCGCGAAGGCTTCAGTAGTTGTGGCGTGTGGGCTCAGTAGTTGTGGCTCACAGGCTCTAGAGCACAGGCTCAGTAGCTGTGGCACACGGGCTTAGTTGCTCTGAGGCATGTGGGATCTTCCCGGACCATGGCTCGAACCTGTGTCCTCTGCATTGGCCAGGCGGCCTCTTAACCACTGTGCCACCAGGGGGGCCCTCTTTGACTGCATTTTTACCCAGGCCATGTCTGTGTCCCAGCCACCAGAAAGGACAGTGAGCCATTAGCCGTGGCAGAGACAGTGTACCTGCCATGACTGGGATGGAACAGAAAGCATTTTTAAAAAATGACTCAGTGGATAAACCAACCTTAGCCACTGGGGACAGACACCAAAAACAACGGGAACTACGAACCTGCAGCCTGCAAAAAGGAGACCCCAAACACAGTAACATAAGCAAAATGAGAAGACAGAAAAACACACAGCAGGAGAAGGAGCAAGATAAAAACCCACCAGACCTAACAAATGAAGAGGTAATAGGCAGTCTACCTGAAAAAGAATTCAGAATAATGATGGTAAAGATGATCCAAGATTCTATTTCCCAGATCCAAAATCTTGGAAATAGAATAGACAAAATGCAAGAAACAGTTAACAAGGATCTAGAAGAACTAAAGATGAATCAAGCATCGATTAAAAACACAATACATGAAATAAAAAATACTCTAGATGGGATCAATAGCAGAATAACTGAGGCAGAAGAACGGATAAGTGAGGTGGAAGATAAAATAGTGGAAATAACTGCTGCAGAGCAAAATAAAGAAAAAAGAATGAAAAGAACAGAGGACAGTCTCAGAGACCTCTGGGACAACATTAAATGCACCAACATTCGAATTATAGGGGTTCCAGAAGAAGAAGAGAAAAAGAAAGGGACTGAGAAAATATTTGAAGAGATTATAGTTGAAAACTTCCCTAATATGGGAAAGGAAATAGTTAATCAAGTCCAGGAGGCACAGAGAGTCCCATACAGAATAAATCCAAGGAGAAATACGCCAAGACACATATTAATCAAACTGTCAAAAATTAAACACAAAGAAATCATATTAAAAGCAGCAAGGGAAAAACAACAAATAACACACAAGGGAATCCCCATCAGGTTAACAGCTGATCTCTCAGCAGAAACTACAAGCCAGAAGGGAGTGGCAGGACATAATTAAAGTGATGAAAGAGAAAAACCTGCAACCAAGATTACTCTACCCAGCAAGGATCTCATTCAGATTTGATGGAGAAATTAAAACGTTTACAGACAAGCAAAAGCTGAGAGAGTTCAGCACCACCAAACCAGCTTTACAACAAATGCTAAAGGAACTTCTCTAGGCAAGAAACACAACAGAAGGAAAAGACCTACAATAACGAACCCAAAACAGTTAAGAAAATGGGAATAGGAACATACATATCGATAATTACCTTAAATGTAAATGGACTAAATGCTCCCACCAAAAGACACAGATTGGCTGAATGGATACAAAAACAAGACCCATATATATGCTGTCTACAAGAGACCCACTTCAGACCTAGAGACACATACAGACTGAAAGTAAGGGGATGGAAAAAGATATTCCATGCAAATGGAAACCAAAAGAAAGCTGGAGTAGCAATTCTCATATCAGACAAAATAGACTTTAAAATAAAGACTACTAGAAGAGACAAAGAAGGACACTACCTAATGATCAAGGGATCGATCCAAGAAGAAGATATAACAATTGTAAATATTTATGCACCCAACATAGGAGCACCTCCATACATAAGGCAAATACTAACAGCCATAAAAGGAGAAATCGACAGTAACACAATCATAGTAGGGGACTTTAACACCCCACTTTCACCAATGGACAGATCTTCCAAAATGAAAATAAATAAGGAAACACAAGCTTTACATGATACATTAAACAAGATGGACTTAATTGATATTTATAGGACATTCCATCCAAAAACAACAGAATACACATTTTTCTCAAGTGCTCATGGAACATTCTCCAGGATAGATCATATCTTGGGTCACAAATCAAGCCTTGGTAAATTTAAGAAAATTGAAATTGTATCAAGTATCTTTTCTGACCACAATGCTATGAGACTAGATATCAATTACAGGAAAAGAGCTGTAAAAAATACAAACACATGGAGGCTAAACAATACACTACTTAATAACGAAGTGATCACTGAAGAAATCAAAGAGGAAATTAAAAAATACCTAGAAACAAATGACAATGGAGACACGACGACCCAAAACCTATGGGATGCAGCAAAAGCAGTTCTAAGAGGGAAGTTTATAGCAATACAATCCCACCTTAAGAAACAGGAAACATCTCGAATAAACAACCTAACCTTGCACCTAAAGCAATTAGAGAAAGAAGAACAAAAACATCCCAAAGTTAGCAGAAGGAAAGAAATCATAAAAATCAGATCAGAAATAAATGAAAAAGAAATGAAGGAAATGATAGCAAAGATCAATAAAACTAAAAGCTGGTTCTTTGAGAAGATAAACAAAATTGATAAACCATTAGCCAGACTCATCAAGAAAAGAAGGGAGAAGACTCAAATCAATAGAATTAGAAATGAAAAAGGAGAAGTAACAACTGACACTGCAGAAATACAAAAGATCTTGAGAGATTACTATAAGCAACTCTATGCCCATAAAATGGACAACCTGGAAGAGATGGACAAATTCTTAGAAATGCACAACCTGCCAAGACTGACTCAGGAAGAAATAGAAAATATGAATAGACCTATCACAAGCACTGAAATTGAAACTGTGATTAAAAATCTTCCATCAAACAAAAGCCCAGGACCAGATGGCTTCACAGGCGAATTCTATCAAACATTTAGAGAAGAGCTAACACCCATCCTTCTCAAACTCTTCCAAACAATATCAGAGGAAGGAACACTCCCAAACTCATTCTACGAGGCCACCATCACCTTGATACCAAAACCAGGCAAGGATGTCACAAAGAAAGAAAACTACAGGCCAATATCACTGATGAACATAGATGCAAAAATCCTCAACAAAATACTAGCAAACAGAATCCAACAGCACATTAAAAGGATCATACACCATGATCAAGTGGGGTTTATTCCAGGAATGCAAGGATTCTTCAATATACGCAAATCAATCAATGTGATACACCATATTAACAAGTTGAAGGAGAAAAACCATATGATCATCTCAATAGATGCAGAGAAAGCTTTCGACAAAATTCAACACCCATTTATGATAAAAACCCTGCAGAAAGTAGGCATAGAGGGAACTTTCCTCAACATAATGAAGGCCATATGTGACAAACCCACAGCCAACATTGTCCTCAATGGTGAAAAACTGAAACCATTTCCACTAAGATCAGGAACAAGACAAGGCTGCCCACTCTCACCACTCTTATTTAACATAGTTTTGGAAGTTTTAGCCACAGCAATCAGAGAAGAAAAGGAAATAAAAGGAATCCAAATTGGAAAAGAAGAAGTAAAGCTGTCACTGTTTGCAGATGACATGATACTATACATAGAGAATCCTAAAGATGCTACTGAAAAACTACTAGAGCTAATCAATGAATTTGGTAAAGTAGCAGGATACAAAATTAATGTACAGAAATCTCTGGCATTCCTGTACACTAATGATGAAAAATCTGAAAATGAAATCAAGAAAACACTCCCATTTACCATTGCAACAAAAAGAATAAAATATCTAGGAATAAACCTACCTAAGGAGACAAAAGACCTGTATGCAGAAAATTATAAGACACTGATGAAAGAAATGAAAGATGATACAAATAGATGGAGAGATATACCATGCTCTTGGATTGGAAGAATCAATATTGTGAAAATGACTCTACTACCCAAAGCAATCTACAGATTCAATGCAATCCCTATCAAACTACCACTGGCATTTTTCACAGAACTAGAACAAAAAATTTCAAAATTTGTTTGGAAAAACAAAAGACCCCGAATAGCCAAAGCAATCTTGAGAACGAAAAACGGAGCTGGAGGAATCAGGCTCCCTGACTTCAGACTATACTACAAAGCTACAGTAATCAAGACAGTGTGGTACTGGCATAAAAACAGAAAGATAGATCAGTGGATCAGGGTAGAAAGCCCAGAGATAAACCCACGCACATATGGCCAACTTATCTTTGATAAAGGAGGCAGGAATGTACAGTGGAGAAAGGACAGCCTCTTCAATAAGTGGTGCTGGGAAAACTGGACAGGGACATGTAAAAGTTTGAGATTAGATCACTCCCTAACACCATACACAAAAATAAGCTCAAAATGGATTAAAGACTTCAATGTAAGGCCAGAAACTATCAAACTCTTAGAGGAAAACATAGGTAGAACACTCTATGACATAAATCACAGCAAGATCCTTTTGGACCCACCTCCTAGAGAAATGGAAATAAAAACAAAGATAAACAAATGGGACCTAATGAAACTTCAAAGCTTTTGCACAGCAAAGGAAACCATAAACAAGACCAAAAGACAACCCTCAGAATGGGAGAAAATATTTGCAAATGAAGCAACTGACAAAGGATTAATCTCCAAAATTTATAAGCAGCTCATGCAGCTCAATAGCAAAAAAACAAACAACCCAATCCAAAAATGGGCAGAAGACTTAAATAGGCATTTCTCCAAAGAAGATATACAGACTGCCAACAAACACATGAAAGAATGCTCAACATCATTAATCATTAGAGAAATGCAAATCAAAACTACAATGAGATATCATCTCACACCAGTCAGAATGGCCATCATCAAGAAATCTAGAAACAATAAATGCTGGCGAGGGTGTGGAGAAAAGGGAAGACTCTTGCACTGCTGGTGGGAATGTGAACTGGTACAGCCACTATGGAGAACAGTATGGAGGTTCCTTAAAAAACTACAAATAGAACTACCATATGACCCAGCAATCCCACTACTAGGCATATACCCTGAGAAAACCATAATTCAAAAAGAGACATGTACCAAAATGTTCATTGCAGCTCTATTCACAATAGCCCGGAGCTGGAAACAACCTAAGTGTCCATCATCGGATGAATGGATAAAGAAGATGTGGCACATATATACAATGGAATATTACTCAGCCATAAAAAGAAACGAAACTGAGCTATTTGTAATGAGGTGGATAGACCTAGAGTCTGTCATACAGAGTGAAGTAAGTCAGAAAGAGAAAGACAAATACCGTATGCTAACACATATATACGGAATTTAAAAAAAAATGTCATGAAGAACCTAGGGGTAAAACGGGAATAAAGACACAGACCTACTTGAGAATGGACTTGAGGACATGGGGAGGGGGAAGGGTAAGCTGTGACAAAGCGAAAGAGAGGCATGGACATATATACACTACCAAATGTAAGGTAGATAGATAGTGGGAAGCAGCCGCAGAGCACAGGGAGATCAGCTCGGTGCTTTGTGACCGCCTGGAGGGGTGGGATGGGGAGGGTGGGAGGGAGGGAGATGCATGAGGGAAGGGATGTGGGAACAGATGTATATGTATGACTGATTCACTTTGTTATAAAGCAGAAACTAAGTCAAAAAATAATATTAAAAAAAAATGACTCAGTGGAAATTTTTCCCGACTTTCCTGCCCTGTGAAATCTTTCCACTTGATGCTAATGACACATGTGGCTGGGGAGCTACCATACAGCAGGCCTTGGTTCTGGAGCCGAGGGGGACAGACAGGCCTCTCCTGGCCCTTCTCCTTGGTGTTGATTTGTGCCAACCATAGTGTAAGTGACATCCACGTGTAGGTTGTAGTGAAATAAGACGGTTTCATAGGTCGCAGAGTAGAGGAAATGTTAAGTCCATCGCCGCTTCTGCAGGCCATTTGTCAAGTGTAGTGTAGCCTGTGGTACAGGTGGAGGGCAGCGACGGGGTGAGTATTTGGGTGTCAGGCTGGGAGAGCCGTTGGGGCGACTAGGCTCCATCTCCTCATTAAAGGAACAGAAACAGAGGGACTGCAGGGCCTGCCTGAGGCAGACACGCCGGCCACAGGTCTCGCCGGGGCGGGGCGAGCTCTCTCCAGTTAGCGGGCAACGGGCCGGGCGTGGGGGCCCTGCTGCGGGGCTTCCTTTCCTCCTAACACCTACGCGAGCGACCGGGACAAATCCGGAAAAACAGCCATTAGGGTCGCAAAGCCACTCCCAGGATTAGTGCAGCCGGAAATACGTAAACAACAAAAACCATTTTAAAACTAGTCTTGCTGCTCCAGCAAATACGTTAGAAATGTACTTGCAGAGTGAGAGACACGGGGCAGGGCCAGGCCCGGCTTTTCATAGCCGGTCCCTGCCTGGAGGCCCCGCACGTGCGCGGGGAGCAGCTGATGTTAAAACGGACCGCAGATGAATGGACTGAGCGTGTCCTCAGGGCCTGGCCTCTCGGTGCCCTTGTCCAGGGCCAGCAGCGCAGCCTCGGGTTTGCTTTTCAGTCCCTGAGGGAGTCCGGTTCGTGCCCCGGGCCAGGGCGCCTGAATTCTAGGTGGTTCCCTCTCCTTCTCTCAGCTTCCTGAGCCCTTTGCCGGCCGCCCGCCTGGCCTATGGGCCCCAGGCCTGCTTCTCGCCCGTGCAGGTGTCAGGCCAGATGTGTAGGTGGTTTTTCCATGGCGCCGCCCCAAACTGGCTCCCCACCCCGGACCCCGCTGCGCTGTGAGAGAGGGAGAGAGAGAGAGAGAGAGAGAGAGAGAGAGAGAGAGAGAGTGTGTGTGTGTGTGTGTGTGTGTGTGTGTGTGTGTGTGTGTTCAAGCCTCTGCCCTGGAAACATTCCGGCCACAGGTGCCCAAAATCACAGAGCCCCTTGGGGACGGGTGGCTTGCTGTGTCCTGACTGTCCTCCACCCAGGGGCTGGCTGTGTGTCAGCGACGCCCCCCACGTGTGACACCCCCATCCGCGTCCACTCTGTCCTACCTCAAGTGACGGTGCCCTCCCTGCAGGTCATAAAGAAGGAAACTGGGTTCTGGAGAGACTTCGGGTTCGGGATGACGTGCCAGTACCGGTCCGACTTCATCAACATAGGTGAGCCCGGGGCCCTGGTGCCTAAGGAGGCCGCTCTCCGGCCACGGATGTGGGCGCTGGGCTGAGGGCGCTCGGGGCAGTGGGGACCCTGTCTTCTCCTTCAGCACCTCTCATTGTCCCGGGGGAGGACAGAAATGAGGGCAAAGTCAGGCCGTTGCACGAAGGCGGCTTTGGAGCAAGTTGCCCAGGGCCTCCGTCCAGCCGGGCCAGGCTCCTGTGTCCGCACAGAACGTCCTCCACGGAGAGGGGAGCCACCTGAAAGAAGAGCAACACGGAGGACTGGGGAAAGTCACACATCGGGGGGTCCCGGTTCCTCTCTGCTGAACCTGTGAAAGTTCCAGATGTCACTGCACGTCCGGAGTGCGCAATTACTGTCAACAGGCACACAGGCGTGTACACAGATGCCTGGACGTGTGCACACACACACACGTACATGCCCAAGCACGCGCACACACACACACACGCGGCTCCCAGAACACAGAGAGGAAGGGCCTTCTGGTTGCAGATGAGGGACCGAGTCTTTCAGACGCAGATAGACCTCACAGCCATCGGGGGTGCTAGTCAGGATCAGCACCGAGGGTCTCCTGTCCCCTGGGAAATAGCACACACACACACACACACACACACACACACACACACACACACACACACACACACACACACACACACACACACACACACACACACACACACACACACACACACACACACACACACACACACACACACACACACACACACACACACACACACACACCCTCCCCACGGCAGGACCTACTCAGTTGCCTCTGGAGGGAATAGATCTGTAGATTGTACAGGACCAGGGATGAGTGAACAGGCCCAAGCCTTGACCTTGGGCCCAGAGGCTCGGGTGGACCCTGAGTGGGGTGGAGCTAGAGGCCCTCCCTCCCGTGGAGATTCCCCCCGCTGCGTCCCCCTGGGGCCCCTCAGCCCCCTGTCTTACTTTCTCCTAGCCCGTCCCCTCCTGCCCAAGGCTTTGGGCTTCTCTCCGTAAGGTCAGTGAGTCGGTCTGAGGAGGCCAGTTTCTTTTGCTCAGAAGTGCAGTGGACAACAGGGACTCTACAGGACCCTCGAAGAGATCACCGAGTTAGAAAGGTTAAAAAAAACCCAAACGTCTTGAAGTCAAGTCCTGCTAGAAGCAGCAGAACGTGGGGGACATGGGTCTCTGAGTGGTGGGTTTGCTCAGGTTCCCAGCAACTCACCACGGGTGCTCCTTGATTTCTTTAAGAAGTCGTCCTAAATGATTATTTGCAAATCTAATTTCCAAAAGTGACGTATTTTTAAAATGTTCTGAAGGAAATTTCCATTTTGAGAAACTCTTGCTTCCTTGCTCTGTGTACAAGCAAAGGTGATTTTGAGATGATGTACGTTTAGCAGTTTTGGAGTTATAACACACTGGATTTTCCTAACGGTAGAGCATCGCTGTCACTGACAACCAGGGGGTGGCAGGCGGGAAGGGGGCTCGTGCTTGGAGCCTCTGGGTCACATCTGGACCCCGTCGCTCTTTGCCATCCTGTGCACGTTTGCAGGTGTCTCACTTGTACGCCTTCTATCTAATAAGTAGTCATGACACCGGTGATGAGAAATCCATCACAGCCAGTCAAGCACTGCCCCGTACCTTACTGTCCCATCTGGTTATGGCACCTGCTGCATTTCAGGGTAAAGAAACTAAACTTAAGAGAGGGAAAGTGGCCGCCGGTATGATAACCAAGACGAATTCAGGCCGTGACTCAGGATCTTCCTGCCCCGCGTCCGGGGGCCGCACGGCACCCGTGCTCACCGCCAGGGGTGCAGGCTGGGTTCCCCACTTCCCCCTCCAGTGGGGGTCTCCATCGGAGCAGCGTGGCCTGGGGACTGCAGGGAATCGGGCTGTGCGACAAAGACACTGAGTCACTTCTCCACAAAAGGTCCAAGAAATCTCCTCAGGGAGAAAGGAAGGGTGACGACAGAGAGGCCAGTGCTTCTTGGTTCTGTCTGGGACGCCGTGGCTTGAAGTGAAGAGAAGATGTGAGGCCGCCTCAGTTTTCAAAGGTGACCCTTCCTCACCGTGTGAAGGAGTCACTAGAACGTGAAACGAGATTCTCTGAGTCAAACTTCAGAACTGTGAGGCCAGTCCCTTTAAAATGACTCCTTTCACCAGCCTGTGGAGGACACACAGCTTCGGGGACCTCCTTGAGTCGATAGGAGGAACAGTGCTTTAGTGGGACGTGAATTTTTCACACCGCAGGGCCCTGGTCCTCTGCAGTGGCAGGAGGAGGCCACGTTCAAAGAATCCCACGAGGGTTCGTTCAGGGGTTTTGGTTGGGACGCTGCAGCAGCCCTTGGTCTAAGGCTGGGGTATCGCTGACCCCAGAGCTGTTATAATTGCAGCCCACCACGCTGCTGGGGCCTCCTGGGAGCAAGTGAGGCTGGGATGCTGTGTGCAGTCACGCTGTCTCGGAGCTGGAGCCGCTGCCAGCGAGGCCCTCTGTGTCTGGGGTGTCTGAGCTCTCTGACCCCCGTGGACGCTCGTCACTTGGCGGGGTGGGGAGACCTCCCCGAGAGGCTCCTGCTCTCCACGCAGCAGCGTCCTGTGCTGGTGCGGATCAGGGGGCCCCCGGCAGCGTGTTCAGCAGTGTGTTCTCTCCCACAGGTGGGTTCGACCTGGACATCAAAGGCTGGGGTGGCGAGGACGTGCACCTTTACCGCAAGTACCTGCACAGCAACCTCATCGTGGTGCGGACGCCCGTGCGGGGCCTCTTCCACCTCTGGCACGAGAAGCGCTGCGTAGACGAGCTGACGCCCGAGCAGTACAAGATGTGCATGCAGTCCAAGGCCATGAACGAGGCGTCCCACGGGCAGCTGGGGATGCAGGTCTTCAGGCACGAGATAGAGGCCCACCTCCGCAAACAGAAACAGGAGACAAGGAGCCAGAAAACATGAGCTCCCACGGAACCGTGTGGGGAGACGGTTTGTTTTTTTCCTTTCGCAATTACCAAATGAATGGCTGCAACAAGGAAAAGATTGCCCTGAAGGGCAAGAAAAGAATTTGACGGATGAAAAGAATTTGATTAGTAAAGCAGGCGAGGGGAGAGCCTCCTGTTTCCCTCTGCCTGTTGAGCTTCTGCAACAGGAACCGAAACCCCTCGACCTGGCCTGCGAAAACAGCCCAAACGCACCCGTCCGGTGTCTGACAGAGGCAGCCTGATCGTGAGACTGTGAGCCTAATGGTGTGTTTACAGCAAAGCAAGAGCTGTTTGTTTTCTGTGCTTCCTGAAATATTCATGAACGAAGACCAGTTCTGTAAAAAGTTCATTAGAATGGAAGGCCAGCACGTCCCTCCCCATCTGAGTGATTATCAGCGGGGCTCTAGTGTCTGGGATGCTGAAATGTCAGGAGGCCGGTGAGGAGAGACCGTGTGAAATTCAAAGATACACTCATCGTGATCTTTGTGAATATATCAAGCAAAACCAAATGGACTAAAAATGAAAATAATCCCATCGCTATTGTATCATCTCCGCCCCAGATTAACCAAAAATAACCTGCTCATCCATCTTTTTGGTTGTAGTTTTAACAATCTCTGTTAATTTTATTTAAAAATGCACTTTTTTGGCTTATGAGTTATATTCTGCTTATTTAATTACCAGTTCGCAAGCCTTACTAAAAGAGCATAAATAGCTACATTTTTACATTTTTTGGAGAAGATACTTTTCGCTGCATTATGAGAACTTTCAGTTCAGAGCTTCGGCCTGTTACCCACATCCGAGGGCGTGGCAGTGCCCTGTGGGCACTGGACGGCAGACGGTCATCATGGGGAAGGCGTGGCCTGGGGCTGCTGGCCGAAAGGGACATGCGGCTACTTTATCTGAAGAGTATTTCCGGAGAGGAGCAACTGAACACTGGAGGGAAAGGAACATGTACTTTTTACCTTAACAGAAAAGGAAACATTCAGACTGGTGATAGAAGTCAGAAAACACATTTTCTCCTCAGGGGAACTGGGGACCACTTTCTTACCTGTTTAAATAAACCAAAGCAGACTGTGTGAACCAAACATTCTCTTTTCCAAGCAGGGTGCTGTTCCTGGCTTCTGGCTTCCACAAGAAGAAACGCAGGAAAATGTCTTTTGTGAAAGGTCACTCCATCTGCCGGCATCCAGCGGGACGGAGGATTGTGCTGTGTGTTCACCCACCCCAGCCAAGGGGTAACTAATTATTTTTTAACTTAAGCTGTTCTACGCAGTCAACCAAGATGCTTCTGAAAATCGCCTTTTATTATCGTTTCCAACTATTTAAAAAAATAATAAATGCAGTTAACATTGAGTGGTTTCTACATTCATGTGGAAATTATTTATTAGCCAGCACCAGATGCATGAGCTAATTATCTCTCTGGGTCCTTGCCTTCTGTTTGCCCACAGTCGACTCATTGTTTAAAAGCTTTAGGAACATTCAAGCTGTTGGTGTGTTAAAAAAAAAAAAAAAATGCTTTGTATTGATTTGTACTGGTAGTACATAAAATTTAATTAAAACCCAGGACATGAATGGAAGGTGGCATTGGACAACTAATAAAATGTGATTTGTGGGTACGATTTCTTCTTGGATTAAGAACACCACATCTTTAGTTTTTGGAGAACGGTTTTCCGTGTGTGTAGGCCAGGGTTCCCTGGCTGTGGCCCTACAGCGTTTCAGGCTAGATCACTCCCTGCTGGGGGCTGCCCCCAGCATCCCTGGTCTCTCCCCACTCGAAGCCAGGAGCACCTCTCAGCCAGGGGGACACCTAAACTGGCTCCTGTCACCGCCAGGTGTCCCCTGGGGGGAAGTGGTCTAGAGGGAGGAGAGAGCCATAGTGAAGAACCTGGCAGTTAATACAGTCCGCTTGTCCTTTTTGATTAGGAGACGTTGAGGAATGGTTTCCAGGAGCCTTTTTGGCTGTACGTGCGTTTCGTACTTCCGGGGCTGGGGGAGGAGGCTCCGGGCACCTGTCTGTCTGTCCACTGGGTCTTGGGCTTGGTGGGGCCGACCTTGCCCACTCCTGCCGTCTTCCTCTGGGTCGGGAGGTTGCTGTCCCAGCAAGGCCAGCAGCGGGAGCGAATGTCTGACTGTGGAATGAAGTCTCGGGGTCCTGGGATGGGGGCTCCAGGCCGCACTGTGGGGGGACCAGCCATTTGTGCGGGTTTACATTGCATATCATGGGTGCCTGAGGCAGGGGTTAAAAATGGGATTTTCAAGGATGCTGAGGGTGGCTGAAGAGATAACAGCATAGTGTCAAACTACCCCTCTTTTCAAAGCTTGGGTAGGTAAGCGGTTTTATCAAGAGGCAGGAGCCCTCACAGAGCCATGCAGGAGGGGTCTGTCTCAGCTTGGTCTGTAACACATACCACAGACAGGGCAGCTTCATCAACCGATGCTGATTTTCCCAGGTTCTGGAGGCTGCAAAGTCCAAGGTCAAAGCAAATTCCTTCGTATTCTTAAAAGGACACTAATCCCAGCATGGGGGCTCCACCCTCATGTCCTAGGACCTCTCAAAGGCCCCACCTCCAAAGACCATCTCATTAGGGCTTCAACTTAAGAATCTTATGGGGGCACAAACATTCATTCCCTAGCAGGACCTGTCCCGTTCCCTGCCCAAGATACTTATTTATAACGGAAGGGTTGGTGATGCACCACTGGAGCATTATAATCAGGGACTTGACATTTAACCTTAGACAGCAGAGGACGGCAGTGATGAATGACATCTTCTAAAGGAGGAAGGATGCTACCAGGGAAGCACTGAGGCTGGGGCTTGTCTGAGTTCCCTTCCAGCTCTGCATCCTCCACTGTTGTGACTGTATGTAAATCGCCCAGGAACTGGCCCCAGTCACGCCGCTGGAGCAGGGTCCCTAGTAGAACTTGGGGTCCCGTCCAGCAGCCGTGCACCAACCGGCCTCGTGAGAGCCAGTTGCTGGCACTCCCTCCCGCTCCTCACTTGTAACCTAAAGACACGTTGGCAGCTTGCAGTCAGCCCCGGCGGGGGGGACAGTCCTCCACTGGCATCCACGGGGGCTGCTTTTGTGCAAGTCTCTTATGTAGGATGCGTCGTATTTGCAGTTTCAGTTCAGCGTGGGAATCAGTATCAGGGTTTCCCCAGCCACATGCCTGGGTTCAAATGCAGTTCTTTCACTTCCAGCCCATATGATCTTAAACCTGACACTCATCTCCACCCGTTTTCTCGTTCAGGTTCATGAATGCAATCACATTTATATCATACTACTGACCATGGAATTAGGACACCATGCACATAGCAGGTATTCACATCCATTTGTTATTATCTAATACCAATTTTGCATTCACGACTGTGTCTGCTGTACTTCCCAGCATGCCCCGCACCTCTTGGGTATAATCAGACAATGGGTCACACAGTAGAGATCATGCACCCATCATGCGTGCACCGCTGTCATTTATTTCTGTCATTCTGAAAACAATTTCAGCCTATCCACAGAAGTGTTAGTAGGAGTGTAAATATAATGAATAGTTCCTCCCTTAAATTCTGTGCTCAGTGATTTGGAGTTGGTGACCCCCTAGGCAGTTGAGAGACATTAGAGGTTTTTGAAGTAAAAAGCATAGCCAGGCACCTTATATACAGAACGCCAACCTTCTAAGGCAGCTAATGTCATTACTTCCATTTTCCAGATGCAGAAAACCAAGGCTCAGAAAAGGTCAGGAACTTGCCCAGAGGCCTGGCCAGAAATTGGCATCATTTTCCCTCCCAGGACCAGCTCCAGGGGGCTTGATGGTCTCAGGGCAAGGGCAGGAGCTTTGGCCCGGGTGGAGTCCAGCACCTGTCCTCTTGTGCCTCGGGTTCCCACTGCCCCTCCAGCTCTGGGTCATCACCGGCAGGTTGGAGGCCTCAGAAGCCAGCTCTCCAAGCAGGATCCCAAGGTGTTAGATGTAAAGTCTAGCTTGGGTTGGAGGGGAGGGCAGGTGGGAATTCTTGCTTTTTGGAAAGGATCCGACATTGTTTCTGAGGATTGCTGATCAGAGAGAATGCCCTTGGGTGGGCCCTTGGAAGGGTGGCTGTGTTTTACTCCCAACACCCATCAAATAGCTGGCAGCTTTGTGTGGTCCCTATTCTGATGAGCTTTATATCTGAATTCAAAGCTGTTTCTCTTGGCAGGACTCAGGGCTTTGCTGTTGATGCTGCCAAAAACTATGGGGCTTGTGCCAGTTGGCTGGAGGATTTGGGTGGTGGTTGTTTTCAACATAGAGAGAAAATGTTCTCTTCAGTCAGCAGAGGTGCCCTTCAAACATCTCTGCATCACTGCTCCTCTGACACACCCTCTGGAGTAGCCAGCCCAGTGCTCCTCGGCTGTGTCTGCCTTGTCCACTCTTCCAAGGGGCAGGGGTGGGGAGACGAAGTGACACTGTGCCGCCTCAGGCTGTCTTGGCCTCCATCATCATGCAGAGGTTCAGAGAGGGCCAGGCCACATTCATGGCCTCTGCCCAAGACTCACCTGGTGGCTGGCTGTGCAGATGGCCTGCCTTCTACACACCGGCAGTACCCAGGGTGGCAAGTGGGGATGCTGGGTGAACTGTACCTATTCTTCATCTACTTGAGGGTCAGACATGTTAGCTTGAATCAAGGTGAGTACGGCACCACTGGCAACTCCCTACCTCAGTCATCAATCCCCCAGCTTGTTACCCCGCCACCAAAACCACCTCCAACTCCAGTGTTTACAAATCTACAACAATTAACATCACCTCTTTGGCTGGGATGTCAAACCTCATTTGAAAAGGGTAAGAAAAATAAATGAAAATTAAAGACAGACCCCACAAAACATGTCTTGATAAATTTAAGAGGATTGAGATCATATCGAAGATCTTTTCTGGCCACAAGAGTATGAAACTAGAAAGTAATTACATGAAGAAAACTGGAAAATCACAAATATGTGGAGATTAAGCAACACACTACTGAATAACCAATGGGCCAAAGGAGAAATTTTTAAAATACCTTGAGACAAAAACGGAGTCGTAATATACTAAAATCTATGGGATGCAGCAAAGGCAGTTCAAAGCGATAAATGCCCACCTCAAGAAACAAGAAAAGCCTCAAATAAAAAACCTAACTTTGCATCTCAAGGGACTAGAAAAAGAATGAAGTTTAAGGTTAGCAGAAGGAAGGAAATGACAAAGATCAGAATGGAAACAATTGAAATTGAGACAAAAAAAAGATAATAGAAAAATCAATCACATTAAGAGCTGGTTTATGGAAAAGATAAACAAAATAGACCAACCAGTAGCTAGCCTCACCAGGAAAAAGAGAGGGCTCAGATAAAATCAGAAATGAAAGAGAAATTACAACTAATACATCAAAAATACAAAGGATCACAAGAGACTACTGTGAACAATTATGTGCCAACAAACTGCACAACCTAGAAGAAATGGATAAATTCCTAAAACATATAACCTACCAAAACTGATTCATGATGAAATAGAACTTTGAACAGAATGATTAACAAAGAGATTGAATCAGTAATCAAAAGCCTCCCAACAAACAAAAGTCCAGGACCAGATGGATTCACTGGTGAATTCTACCAAACATTCAAAGAAGAATGAATACCAATCGTTCTCAAACTCGTTCAAAATATAGAAAAGAGGGGAGCTCTTCCAAACACATTTTACAAGGCCAGCATTACCCTGATACCAAAACGGGACAAAGATGCCACAAAAAAAAAAAAAGAAAGAAAGAAAAAGAAAGAAAAGAAAATTACAGGCCAATATGCCTGATGAACATAGATGCAAAAAATCCTCAACAAAATATTAGTAAATCGAAATCAGCGGTAAATCGAAATCAGCGGTACATTAAAAGGATCATACAACTGTGACCAAATGGAATTTATTCCAGGGACTCAGGGATGGTTCAGTACCTGAAAATCTTTCAAAGTGATACACCATATTAACAAAATGAAGGATAAAAATCATATAATCATTTCAATGGATGCAGAAAAAACATCTGACAAAATTCAACATCCGTTTATGATAAAAACTATCAGCAAAGTGGATATAGAGGGAATGTACCTCAACATAATAAAGGCTATATATGACAAGCCCACAGTTAATATCATACTCAATGATGAAAAGCTGAAAGCATTTCCACTAAGATTAGGAAAAAGACAAGGATGCCCACTTTTGCCACTTTTATACAGCATAGTATTGGAATTCTTAAAGCAGTAAGGCAAGGAAAAGAAACAAAAGGCACCCAAATTGGAAAGGAAGAAGTAAACCTGTCATTATTTTCAGATGACATGATGCTATATATAAACCCTGGATATTCCACCAAAAAAACTGTTAGAACTAATGAATGAATTTCGTAAAGTTGCAGGATACAAAATTAACATAGAGAAATCAGTTGCATTTTATACACTAATAACAAACTATCAGAGAATTTAAGAAAACAATCCCATTTACAATTGCATCCAAAAGAGTAAAACACTTAGGAATAAATTTAACCATGGAGGTGAAACACCTGTCTATTGAAAACTATAAGATATTAATGAAAGAAATTGAAGACATAAATAAATGGAAATATATTCTGTGCTCATGGATTGAAGAAGTACTGTTGTTAAAATGTCCATACTACCCAAAGCAATCTACAGATTCCATTCAATTGCTATCAAAATCCCAGTGGTATTTTTCAAAGAAATAGAACAAACAATCCAAACATTTTTATAGACCCATAAAAGACCCCAAATAGCCAAAGCAATCTGGAAAAAGAGGAACAAAGCTGGAGGCATCATGCTCCCTGATTTCAAACTGTATTACAAAGCTAAAATAGTATGGTATTGGCATAAAAACAGGAACTTAGATCAATGGAACAGAATAGAAAGCCCAGAAATAAACTTAGGCATATATGGTCAATTGATTTACAACAACAGAATCATGAATATACAATGAGGAAAGAATAGACTCTTTAATAAATGAAGTTGTGAGAATTGGACAGCCACATGCAAAAGAATTAAACTGGATTACTTTCCAGCACTGTACACAAAAATTAACTCAAAATGGGTAAAAGACTTGAACTTAAGGCTTGAAACCATAAAACTCCTACAAGAAAACACAGGTTGTAAGCTTCTTGACATTGGTCTTGGCAATGACTTTTTAATTCTGACAGCAAAAGCAAAAGCAACAAAAACAAAAAGGAGTAAGTGGAAGTACATCCAACTAAAAAGCTTTTTCACAGCAAAGAAAACCATAAACAAAATGAAAAAGCAACCTACTGAATGGGAGGAAATAATTGCAAGTCATATATTCTTTTTTTTTTTTTTTGTGGTACGTGGCCTCTCACTGTTGTGGCCTCTCCCGTTGTGGAGCACAGGCTCCGGACGCACAGGCCCAGCGGCCACGGCTCACGGGCCTAGCCACTCCGCGGCATGTGGGATCTTCCCGGACTGGGGCATGAACCCGTGTCCCCTGCATTGGCAGGTGGACTCTCAACCACTGCACCACCAGGGAAGCCCAACAAGTCATATATTCTGATAAGGGGCTGATACGAAAATATGTAAAGAATTCCTACAACTCAATAACAAAAACAAAATGATCTGATTTTTAAATAGGTGGTAGATCTGAATAGGTATTTTTCCAAAGAAGGTTTACAAATGGCCAACAGGCATGTGAAAAAATGCTTAACATCATTATTTATCAGGGAAATGCAAATCAAAGCCACAATGAGATACCACCTGTTAGAATGGCTATTATAAAAAAGTATAGAAATAGTAAGTGTTGGCAAGGATGTGGAGAAAAGGGAATCCTTGTGCACTGTTGGTGGGAATGTAAATTGGTGGAAAACAGTACGGAGGTTCCTCAAAAAATAAAAAATAGAACTATAAGATCCAGTAGTTCTACTTCTGGGTAGTTATCTGAAGAAAATGAAAACACAAAATTGAAAAGATATATGTACCCACACATTCATCACAGCATTATTTACAATAGCCAAGATAAGGAAACAACCTAAATGTCCACTGATGGATAAAGAAGATGTGGTAAATATACACAGTGGAACATTATTCAGCCATGAAAAAGAATGAAATCTTGCCATTTGCAACATGAATGGACCTTGAGGGCATTATGCTAAGTGAAATAAGTCAGAGAAAGACAAATACCATATGATCTCACTTATATGTGGAATCTGAAAAAAAAAAACCAAACAACAACCCAAGCTCATAGATATGAAGAAAAGATTGGTGGTTGCATGTGGCCGGGGGTGGAGGGGAGGATGAACTGTTTTAGTTTTTTGGGGGGGTGGGTATAAAAAAATTAAACAAAAGGAAACGTTAGAGCCTGCATATGCCTATACTTTCCCCCAGTCAGGACAAACAGAATAGATAAAAGAGAAAAAAGCTCACACCCACAGTGTGTGGGCTGCCAGGAATGTAGGGAGTGGCCTGGTTAAGAAGCCTCCAGAGCTCGGCCACACCATCCAGAGCACCTTCCAAAGGTGAGACGCTCGCTGTGTTGTAGGGTGTTGAGGCCCAGTGCGATGGATGGTTACCATGTCTGGACTCAGGTGGTGGGAAGACTCATGAAGGAACATCCTTTCAGTGGAAGAAAAGTAAAAGCTGATTTAGACTGACAAGGGTGTTGGGCCTTGCTCCCTCCCTGGCCATGTGGCTTAGCACCAGCGCTGCCTGACCTCTTCGCAGACAAGGCAGAGTTAACTCCCAAGCGACCTGGGTTTGTAATAAGTCTTCTGGTCAAAAAGAGAGGCAAATACTTGCGGGTTTGTGACCAGGAATGCCAAGGCAGCTGAATCTGTTGTCAATGGCCAGCTTTGGGGTGAAGACTGGTGACTGCTAACATGGGTGATGTCAAAATCAGACGTTAGAGAATGCCCTTTGCATACCATTTCAAATCCAAACTAAGTGAGCCATTTCTCTGCAAGTCGACTGGCTGATATATTGTGTGATTCATCCTTAGGTCCCTTACTCTATAAAAGTTTCCCTTTCCCCCTAAATTCATCCCAGAAACTCTAGCAAAGGGGCCATTAGGATACACAGCCCATTGGTTATATGAGCTGAGCTGATAAAGGGGGACATGGATCCTGGGCTCAGGACTCGGAGAACTCGTGGAGAACTTTGTGGAGAACTTTGTGTGTTCCAGGCACTTTCCATATTTCTTTTCTAAACCTCAGAACCCAAAGGGTGACTTTAGAACTCCTGTTTCAGAGATGAAGCTGAAGCTCGTACAGCTTAGCTTTTTTTTTTTCTTTTAAGATTCCACACAGCTGGTTAATGAAGTAGCCAGGATCCAAACCCAAACCTGCTGGGCTTTCCCTCTACTCTACCAAGCTAGCTCACTACCAAATAATGCATTTTTACCACACAATAAAAAGATCTTTTATGCCTCCTGGCGGCTTCCAGTCTGGGGAAGTAGTAGGACATCGAAAGATCCCTGAACAGCAAGGTAAAGGGGCAAAGCTAGTACTTCTGGAAACAGAAGTGTCAATGTCCACCCTGCGGGCTGTACGAGCAGAATTAACACTGCAGAGAATGTAACCCGTGAGTGGAAAAGAAAGAGTGAGCAGCTCTCCTAAAATACAAGGAAGAGGATGGAGAGAGGAAAACAATAAGCAGGAGATTACAACACTGGAAGGCAAAGGAGGGAAATCTCAGTAAGATGTATAGTGACAAATGGAATATTTATGAACGGAATAGTTCCTGCCGTATCAGTAAACAAAGGATGTCACAGTCACCTATGATTGCAGCCCTGCTAGGAGAGCCCGGGAGCCCGGAGGAAACTCAGGGCTGAAAAGAATACCTGCCGTCTAGCAGCCAACAGACTGCAGCCGCTCCCTGCGGTGAGCCCCGAGGAAACTCAGGATGTGAAAACTGGCCCCAGATAGTTCAAGTGCACATCAAAGGAATGATTTCAGTGAGCCCAGATTCTTGCATCTTCCCATACATAGAAAAGCGCTAAATTCTTTAACTGGAGATGTCTGCTTTTCTTTAATGAACAATAATCCTTTGACGTTCCCGACTACCTTCCCTTCGTTGCAAAACTCCTATATGTCCTGGCTGCCCCCTCGCCTCCTTGGAGCAGTTTCTCAGAGTTATCTGAAAAGCCATGGCCTGGGCTGCAGTCCTTATTTTGCCCCAAGTAAAACTTAACTCGCAACTCTCACGTTGTGTATTTTTTTAAGTCAAAAATCGTTACTCCGGAGGACGGGAACACATAATTCAAATTGAAATATTATTTAAAGATATAAATGTAGAAAACGTATGCTCTAAAACAGAAACCTGTGCAATGCAGTCTGGAACATGTTCTTGACAAAAGGAAAGCAAAGAGGCCCCATGAAAACACATCCGAGCATCCCCTACAAATCACTTCTGTGTCTCCTCTGTGCACCAAATGCAGGAGTCCCAGGGTATATATATGTGAGGACATAACCAATGTTTGGATGCGTGTGCGTGAAGAAAGCCGCCCCTGCAGAGGTGGCAACTGCAAAAACGTAGACCATGATTTTAAAAAATTTATTAATTTATTTATTATTGGCTGCGCTGGTCTAGTTGCGGCGAGCGGGGGCTACTCTTCATTGCGGTGCGTGGGCTTCTCATTGCGGTGGCTTCTCTTGTTGTGGAGCACGGGCTCTAGGTGCGCAGGCTTCAGTAGTTGTGGCACGTGGGCTCTAGAGCGCAAGCTCACTAGTTGTGGCGCACGGGCTTAGTTGCTCCACCGCAGGTAGGATCTTCCCAGACCAGGACTCGAACCTGTGTCCCCTGCATTGGCAGGTGGATTCTTTAACCACTACGCCACCAGGGAAGTCCTGACCTTAATTTTTTTAACCTAAAAACAGACCTCATGCCACACTAGCCATGACCTTACGCTAAAAGGATGGTGAATTCCAAAGCATTAGCTCAGAGAGGCAATTTCGGGTGAAAATGCCCCTGAGATATCTCCAGTGACCTGCCCGTGCCCCGGGTTCACTTTTTCTCTGGCTGTCCCTGTGTCTTCCTCTTCTTGGTGTGAGGTTTGAGCCAACTGACACTTCTGCTTGTCGCTTAGCCTGCTGGTGATGCCAGAGTACAGAGTGACTCTCTGGTGCACCCTCCTGTGCCTTGATGGGGGTTTGGTGGGAGTGTGAGGCTCTGGCGGTGGGGAGGGGCAGCGGAGGGTCCGGGGCGACTGTAGGAGACCCGCAATCTCCCCGGGGGAGAGAAGAGTCACCAGGGTCAGGGCGCGGTATTCAGCCCAGTGCCACGAGGTGGGCGGGTTGCAGCGCCTGGGGCTGGGGAGCATCCCAGACCAGGAAAGCTCGGCAGGCAGGTCTGGGCACTGGCCTTATCGAGGCCACAGGAGGGCGAGACCAGGCCAGAGGCTGGACGTCCTCTCCTTCGGCTTTAAGCAGGCTCAGACCCTGGGACACTGAGTCTAATTGCAGAGCTGGGATGAGAATTCAGGCCTCCCCAACCCCATTTAGTGGTAAACAGTTTCTGAGTTATGTAAACCACTCTCCCTCGGAATATCAAGGGCTACTCTTGGCCATCATATCAGCAAACACTGGACAGTTTCTTCCTCTGAATATCAATAGCCAACGAGGTAACACAGTAGAGAACTCAAGTCTGCCCCTCCTGGTGATATATAATTTCAAATTCAGTCTGGTCACCTTTTTTTTTTTTTTTTTTTTAGTTTCTGCTTTATAACAAAGTGAATCAGTTATACATATACATCTGTTCCCCCATCCCTTCCCTCTTGCATCTCCCTCCCTCCCACCCTCCCTATCCCACCCCTCTAGATGGTCACAAAGCACCGAGCTGATCTCCCTGTGTTTGCGGCTGCTTCCCACTAGCTATCTACCTTACGTTTGGTAGTGTATATATGTCCATGCCTCTCTTTCGCTTTGTCACAGCTTACCCTTCCCCCTCCCCATATCCTCAAGTCCATTCTCAAGTAGGTCTGTGTCTTTACTCCTGTTTTACCCCTAGGTTCTTCATGACATTTTTTTCTTAAATTCCATATATATGCGTTAGCATACAGTATTTGTCTTTCTCTGACTTACTTTGCTCTGTATGACAGACTCTAGGTCTATCCACCTCACCTGTTTTCTAAGTCTTCATCCAGTAGGGTGTCACTCTGTAGTTATATCCGGATATGACTGTACTTATTTCCTCCAAAATAACTGTAGGCAGAGGGTGATGCTAGAATATTATGTCTTCATAATTACTAGTGGCTATAGGGTATTTTTCTATTTATTCCAGAACCTTAAGATTTCAGAGCTGGATGAAAATAATAATTACCTGGTTATCCCAACTTGTTTTGCTAGAAGTGAAAAACTGAAGTTCAGAGAGGTAGAGGGACCTGTCCAAGGTCACACAGCTAATGGTGGGAAGAGATGGGAATGAAAGTTTTCTTTTTAAAATGTTTATTTATTTTTGGCTGCGTTGGGTCTTTGTTGCTGCGCGTGGGCTTTCTCTAGTCGCGGTGAGCGGGGGCCACTCTTTGTTGCGGTGCGCGGGCTTCTCATTGCGGTGGCTTCTCTTGTTGCAGAGCATGGGCTTAAGGTCCACAGGCTTCAGCAGTTGTGTCTCGCGGGCTCTGGAGCGCAGGCTCAGTAGTTGTGGCGCACAGGCTTAGTTGCTCCGCGGCATGTGGGATCTTCCCGGACCAGGGCTTGAACCCGTGTCCCCTGCATTGGCAGGTGGATTCTTAACCACTGCGCCACCAGGGAAGCCTGGTAACAGAAGTTTCTGACTTCCAGTCCTGTGTATGTCTGCAATTTTATAATGTCATGACTGCCGAACTACTGTTAGAAATGAAAGCTAAAGGTTCTCTTAGACAACTGACCATTGTCTCTCAGACAACAGAAACCACACGGAACATTTCAAGAAACACCTAACAATGATCAGTTTAAAAACTTTCTCATTAAAGCACACATACACCCATGCACACTCACACATATACGTGCGCCCCACCCTCTTCTCTGGCTACATTTTACACTGTCCATGTGTGTCTTGCACAGCCAACAACTTCACGAACAGACTGCTACAACCCTACGCATCCTTTAAATGAATGCCGCCACAGGAGCCAAGCCTGGAGTACCAGCAAACCCCATCCTCCCGCGTGATCCTGGTGGCCGCCTAGAGGCCGTCGCCCTGCTGGGCTGGCCCGGGAGCTACTGCACGAGATGCCTCCCTGACTGAGCAAATCTGCGTCCAGAGCCAAAGAGCCGGAGGGAGTTATCTCCCGCCTTCCCTCCCTCAGGAGGCTGGCGGGCTGTACAGCAACCAAAGGTACACAATGCACACCAGGGTCTGCAATTACATAAACTTCTATATTAGTTTCCTAGGGCTGCCGTAACAAATTACCATAAACTCGGTGGCTTAAGACAAAAGACATTTATTCTGTCATAGTTCTGGAGGCTAGAAGTCTGGAATCGAGGTGTCCGCAGGGCCATGCTCCCCTCCAGGGCTCTGGGGAGTGTGCTCCACGCTGCCCCCCCCACCGGCCCCTGGCATCCCCTGGCTTGCGGCTTGTCACTCGGGGCCCTGCCTCTGTTGTCCCCTGGCTGCCATTCCCTCTGCGTGCGCACCTCAACTTCCCAACCCCTCTCTCCTTATGAGGACGCCGGTCGTTGGCTTTGGGGCCCACCCTAATCTGGTCTGACCTCGTCTTAATTTGATCAAAGACCCTGTTTCCAAAGAAGGCCACGTTCACAGGTGCAGGGGGTTAGGACTTCAATGTCTCTTCGGGGGACTCGACCCACAGTACCTAGTGTCCAAAAAGCTCACTCTTCTGCCCTTGTGCATCCAAGGCACGCATGTGGCTTCACCCTCCTCGGCGAGGTCCTGGGTGGAGCCCCGCTCGGCTCCCAGAGCCAGGGAACCCCTCACACAGGGCCCCTCACCCCCTGCCGTCGTCCGGAGTATTTCTGTACGTGTGAAGGCTCTCGTCTTACACCTTCAAACTCCTCATTCAGTTCACAACACCTGCAACTTGTGTTCCCTGTGTGTCTTACACCCTGGCCCACACATGCACCGCAAGTGAGGTGTGCAAGGCCGCGGGCTCAGCCACCAGTGCAGGCTCTTTCGCCAGTCCCTGACGCCACTGAGGAACTTCATAGGAACAGGACCCTGAGACCTTCCGAGATGGGGCAGAAAGGGAGTGCCGAGGCCATGGAGGACTTCCGGTTTTGAGGTGCCCCTTAATTCCTAAAAGGTTCCAATTTCTTCTTCGTTTATTCCATACATCACTAGGGTTGTAGCCTTCACGTTGGGAGCTGCAGAAATGGGGGTTCTTCTCCCTTTACTGCTGGGGTGCGTACAATGCAGAGGCGATTCCCTCTTAGCGTTAATTACTCCAGCATTTGTGCGGAAGAGAGGTCGCCACGGGACCCCCAAGGGTCCTTTCACTTGATCGGGATCGGCTTGCTGCAGGGCGACGTGGCTTCATACACAAGTGTCCATCTCCGTGGTGTCTGTCTGTCCAGAGGACGGCCCAGCTGGCGGCTGCAAGATGACACGATGAGGCTGTCACTCAAACAGGTCCTGGTAGTCGGGAGGCTGTTCCTGCTGACCGCAGGGGTACAGAAGGAGCTCCTTCCCCAGGGAGGTGATGGGTTCCTCCTGTGAAGCAGAGGGTACAGGTCAGGCTGTGCCCAGTGAGAGCAGCACAGGTATTAGGTGGCTCCTGAGTCTTATTTATACAGTTGAATAAGAAGCCATGCCCTCCCTACCTCGCCAGAGCACATAACTTCTGGTCTCCCCTTGGGTGTTCACAAAGCTTTCTTGGCTTAGGTAGCCTTGAAAGAGATTTTTCTTGCCCGCAAACTGCCACATGGTCTCCCTCCCTCCTGGGCTTGTGCTCTAACTTAAGAGTGTTCTCATGATGGAAAAGAATATATTAAAAAAAAAAAGAGGGCTTCCCTGGTGGCGCAGTGGTTGAGAGTCCGCCTGCTGATGCAGAGGACACGGGTTCATGCCCCGGTCCAGGAAGATCCCACATGCCACAGAGCGGCTGGGCCCGTGAGCCATGGCCGCTGAGCCTGCGCATCCGGAGCCTGTGCTCCGCAATGGGAGAGGCCACAACAGTGGGAGGCCCGCGTACCGTAAAAAAAAAAAAAAAAAAAGTATATATATGTGTAACTGTATATGAATCACTTTGCAGTACAGCAGTAATCAACACCACATTGTAAGTCAACTATACTTCAAAAAAAAAAGAGTGTTCTCAGATGTGGTCCGAGTGCACAGAGTTTGTCGCATGTCCTGCATGCTGTGCCCCAGCGGGTTCTCCCTGAGCATTTGAGGAGGAACAAGGTTCAGTGATAAAGGAAATGCCATTGACAATCCTGATTATCAGCAGGGGTCATCAAAGGCTAATTCCCCCACTGCTTGTGTCAGTCATGTTTCCTGGAATTGCCTTTCACTGTCAGAGCTGCTGCAGGACCCGTCACAGAGCCAGCGAAGTCTGCGCATTGCTTCACCTTGTGGTACTCCACCAGCTCAGCCAGGCTGGCATGCTGCAGCTGGTCTGCACCCAGGAAGCTGTACGAGTCCGTGGAGGCATCTATGACGAAGTGTTTGCAGCCGTCCTTGGACAGATAGGACAGGACGTAGCCCTTGATTCTCTCGCTGACCCGGATCAGGAAGCTGCCTGGCACGCACGCGCTCAGAAGCTCATTCGCTCTCTGTACGGTGAGAATTCCTGTGGGAAAGAAGAGGTGTTTCAGCCAAATCATTTCCAAAACTCCCCTCTGTTAAATGCAGCCGTGTGGATAAAGCTAATAAAAATCTGAGCAAGTTTAAGTCCAGTTTGGACTTCTTAGGAATACGGTATAGTATCATTCGTCATCTGGTATTTGGTCACTGGGCCGGGGTAGGTTACATAAGCAAATGGATAGTATAAACGAGAGCTGAGACGTTTACCCCTCAGAACACATTTCCGCTCACACACCCACTGACAACAGCACAGGCGTCAGGTGGCTTCTGAGTGTGGTCGGACCCTTGACGGTCGTCCTGGGAGGGTGAGCTCTCCCCAGTTGACTGATGGGGACTCTATGGCCTGGGAATGATCCTGCTTGATCTGGAATGGTAGTTCTCACCCAGGGCAATGTCTGGAAATGTCTTGAGACATTTTTGGTTGTCCTGGATGGGGGGCTACTTTCCTCCAGTGCGTTGAGGCAGGGGTGATGCTAAGCCTCCCACCACGAACAGAGCAGCCTCACTACAAAGAGTGATCCAGCCCCAAATGACGTCAGTGCCGAAGACGGACACCCTGGTCGGGTGTCAACAAGTTAGTGACAGAACCAGGAGGGGCCCAGGCCTACCCAGTGCCCTCTGCTGTGGCTACTCCTAAATGATGCTTCATTTACAGGAATGAAGGTAGATACATAGGTATAGGCATGTACATGTGTATATATATGCTTATCTATTAATAGTTATGTCTTCACATACATTCAAAAGAATGAAACCCTTCATATATATACACATGAGTTTTATACACCTATGTATACATGTGTATAGTTTGGATGCCTCGTGAATTCACACTGATTCAGACCGGCCTTTTCCCCAATGAGTCCACACTCAGGACGTTTGACTCGTATTCCCGGTTTCCCTTCTCATGCCTAGTGTAATTCTTCAGAGACAGCCAGAAAGTGCACAGCACGCCTTGGCAGGGTGGTGAGGGTGGTGAGTGACGCTGACCTCTGACCTGGGGAGCGGCGTTCTCTGCGCCCTTTCCCACGTCAGCAGATGGGACCCCCTGCCGTCTCCCATGCTGGTCCTCAGTACCGTTATCAGGAGACCCCAGAAAACCTCCTGGTGAAAAGGCAATGGATTATCACAGCCCTTTAGTCTAACAAGACTAAAGGTGGTAAAGTTAATTGAGAATTAAACCTAATTATCCAGGGTGAAGCCTAAAATAAAACTGCTTCTATGTTCTCTTTTGTAAGCAGACCTTTAATAAAGGGAGGATTGGAAAGCCGCTGTTCTCCCCCCGCAAGACCAGCCGACCGGCCCGCCTCCTGCCCCGTCCCCCCTGCAGGGCCCGCACCTGCACGTCCCGGTGCGTGAGGCTCAGCCCCAGGGTGACGCCAGGATGGGGGTGGGAGTCCGGGCGCTGGACAGGAAATGAGGCTGCCGCCTCTCCTCTGGCCCCAGCTCTGCTGTGTCCCTGCCCCACGGGGCACCTTCTCCGTCCTGTCCAGTCACCTTCCTGCCCTTCCCCGGCAAGACTGAGCCACTGGACACGGCAGGCACCGTGACCCCGAGGAGCCCCCTGGGTCAGCTGCTGGGTGTCCGCGTCAGGTGCCCAAGTGCCGCCCAGGTGAGCTCCCCGAGCTACGACCGCTTCTGTCTGCCTGTTTTACCTTCTGCACACACCCGGTCCCACGGAGGGCAACTGGAGGCTGAACCAAGGCCACAGGTGACCAGCCTGCCCGGGGCCTGCAGGAGACCAAGGTTTGAAGACTCTGGGTCTGTCTCTGAAACCAGGGGTATTTTTCACTGACTTCAGAATCGAGGTGAGGGGCTCATTCTGAAAAGATTTCTCTCCCCTCCCCGACTTACTGACAGGCTGACTCTGAGATTCCAGATTACTTCAACAGATGTATAATGTCTGGATTTCCTCAAGATAGATTTGGATTCCTAAAATGAAAGCTATTCTGGAGCATTATAACCAGAATAAGGCAAATTCCTCCTAAAATCAGGTCATATAGTAGCTGTAAATCAAACCACCCGAGAGCCCCCCAGTCTGTAGCTATTCCTCATTACACACAAGTCCTGGTGTTGTCTCATCTCCAGAGACACCAGAACTCGGTCCTAATGGGCCTCCTTCCCCTCGGTGGTACCCACGGCAGGTGCAGAAGGCGAATGCCACGGGGACCAGGCTTTGTTCTTTTTGCTTTACAACAGGGTCACCATGCCTGAAGGGCACGCTCTCTTGGTGCACCTGTGATACAGGTCGATGGACAATTTCTCACGATTCCATCGAGGTCAGTGGGTGCCTTCAGGGAGGCCTGACTGAGGTCACTGCCAAGCGGGGAGCTTGGTCTGCCCGTAAAGGGAGCTCTTGAATGCAATGCCAAGTCCAGCATCAGATATTAATCACCACGGACTCGTGCCCCATTGCACGACTCTAAGAAATTAATTCTAGAGCAGTGAGTGGCCTTCCTCAGTCCCTGAGACTGTGACACCTCCAGGCCACCTCCCTCACACAAGAACCAAACCTGTCTCAGAGCATAGAAGGATCTCCGCACTAGTGGAAACGGATACATAAAAGCTTCCTTCTGGGGCTTCCCTGGTGGCGCAGTGGTTGAGAGTCTGCCTGCTGATTCAGGGGACACGGGTTCGTGCCCCGGTCCGGGAAGATCCCACATGCCACGGAGCGGCTGGGCCTGTGAGCCATGGCCGCTGAGCCTGCACGTCCGGAGCCTGTGCTCCGCAACGTGAGGGGTCACAACAGTGAGAGGCCCGCGTACCGCCAAAAAAAAAAAAGAAGTTAAAAAATCTACAAACAATAAATGCTAGAGAGGGTGTGGAGAAAAGCGAACCCTCTTGCACTGTTGGTGGGAATGTGAATTGATACAGCCACTATGGAGAACAGTATGGAGGTTCCTTAAAAAACTAAAAATAGAACTACCATATGACCCAGCAATCTCACTACTGGACATATACCCTGAGAAAACCATCATTCAAAAAGAGGCATGTACCACAATGTTCATTGTAGCACTATTTACAATAGCGAGAACATGGAAGCAACCTAAATGTCCATCAACAGATGAATGGATAAAGAAGATGTGGCACATATATACAATGGAATAGTACTCAGCCATAAAAAGAAATGAAATTGAGTTATTTGTAGTGAGGTGGATGGACCTAGGGTCTGTCCTACAGAGTGAAGTAAGTCAGAAAGAGAAAAACAAATACCGTATGCTAACACATATATATGGAATCTAAAAAAAAAAAAAGGTTCTGAAGAACCTAGGGGCAGGACAGGAATAAAGACTCAGACGTAGAGAATGGACTTGAGGACATAGGGAGGGAGAGGGGTAAGCTGAGACGAAGTGAGAGAGTGGCATGGACATATATACACTACCAAATGTAAAATAGATAGCTAGTGGGAAGCAGCTGCATAGCACAGGGAGATCAGCTCGGTGCTTTGTGACCACCTAGAGGGGTGGGATAGGGAGACTGGGTGGGAGATGCAAGAGGGAGGGGATATGGGGATATATGTATATGTATAGCTGATTCACTTTGTTATACAGCAGCAACTAACAACAACATAAAGCAATTATACACCAATAAAGATGTTAAAAAATACATTAAAAAATCATGGTGAATAATATTTGATTTTTTTAACCAATAAAGAAGTCAATATATGGCTTTTCATGTAAATTAATGTAAGAATTGGAAAAAATAAGTTCTTTATAAACTAATAAAAAAAAGGCTAACTGGACAACAAATCAATGCTAATTAAAATAAGGTGGTTCCACCGCAAGCTGTTAGATTAACAAAGAAGTCTGGCAATATCACGTATGTCAAGTATATAGGAAGAAAAACTCTCAAGTATAGCTGGTGGGAGTATAACTTTGTATAATCACTTTGGAAGGCATTTGGCAATATTTAATATAATTAAAGATGCACATACCCTACCTCCCAGCATTTCCACTTCTAGATGTATACCCTGAAGAAATTATCATGAACGTCTACAATGAGACATGTTGTGTATACCACATCATTTTCTGCAATAGCAAAAAAAATGTACCAAACGTAGGAGAAGGGATGAATGAATAATGATATGTGTGTGTAATAAAACATATATCATCATTAAACACAAAACATTATGTGTTTTATAGTGTGTGTATTGTAAATATTTAAATAACATATATCATATAATACTGCACTACAGGTAAAATGAATGAGCCAGTCTACATTTATAAACAAAGAAAAACCCAGATAACATAAAGTTGAGAGAAAACACACGTTGCAGAAGAATGTCTATAACATGATACCCATGTAAATGCTAAACACAATATTCTGTTTTATAGAAACACACATATACCTATGTTTTATATTTTTAAAATATATTTTATAGAAATACTCAGGTATGCATATATATAATAAGAGTATAAAAATATGGATGGAAAGGACAGCTTCAGAAGAGTGGTTCACCCATTGGGAAGGAGAGAAGGAAAGAATCAAAAAGGGAATAAAAAAGGAGCCTTAATTCTCTCTGTCAGGATTTATTTCTTAATAAAAACAGATGTGAAGTAAATATGTTTTTTAACATTCACTGTATCTGGAGAGTAGCTATAACATGTTTCATCACTGGCACTAGATATATTTCCCTCTGTACTGTTCTTGTTTAAAATATTTCATAATTAGAAAAATCGTGTTTAGGGACTTCCCTGGTGGTCCAGTGGTTAAGAATCCACCTGCCAATGCAGGGGACACGGGTTTGATCCCTGGTCCGGGAAGATCCCACATGCCACAGGGCAACTAAGCCCATGTACCACAACTACTGAGTCTGAACTCTAGAGCCGTGAGCAGCAACTACTGAGCCCGTGAGCCACAACTACTGAAGCCCACGTGCCTAGAGCCCGTGTTCCACAACAAGACAAGCTGCTGCAATTAGAAGCCCACGCACCGCAACAGAGTAGCCCCCGCAACTAGAGAAAACTCATGTGCAGCAATGAAGACCCAGTACAGCCAAAAAAAAAAAAAGAAAGAAAGAAAGAAAGAAAGAAAGAAAAAGAAAAGAAAAATCATGTTTAAATGAGGAGAGAAAATCCTCCATAATGTGGGTGGGCCTCATCTAATCAGTTAAAAGCCTTCACAGGACAAAGACTGACCTTCCCTGAGCAAGAAAGAATCTGCTAGGGGGCGGACAGCCTCTGGATCTGAGCCGCCAATCTGGCCATTCTCCCTCTGGCTGGCCTGCCCAGCAGGTTTTGGACCCACCAAGCCTGGGACAGAGATGGGGGGGGTCTCTGCTCCTCTCTGCCACCGCGCTGAGTGGTGGCTGGCACTCCCTCAGGTTCTGTGCCTGGTCTTCCTCTCTTACCATCTTCCCAACTCACCCCTGGAAAGTCTCATCCCCTCCATGCTTTTAATTATGGACTAACGATCCAATCTATTATCTCGAGGGTTGACCCATTAATCTGATTGCTAAATGGATACTTTCACGCAACAGCCCCAAAGAACATTCAAACTCATCATATCCCAAACGAGTGCACTGTCCCCCTCCCCTAAGTCCCCGCATCCTCCTGGGTTCCTGTCTCACCAACAGTGTGCAGCTTCCACCCACCCCACAAGCCAGAGGCCCAGCAGCCCTCAGTTCCCTGGTGTCCTCCTACCCAGCCCCAGCCTTACTCAAAGCTAATTAAGAGAAAGGGGTGAAATAGAAACTTCTGTGGGGTGGAAGATTAGGTGGCCAAAACAGTAATTTAGGAAGGGTGATTAACGGAGTGCAGGACAATGAATGGAATATGGCAAACCAATAAAGAAGAGCTTCCATGCCGCTATTTCAAAACAGGCTTCCTGATAAATAAACAATTATATTTCAAGAAGATAAGATGTGATCCATCTTCTCTTTGTGATAGAAATGGGAACTTTTGTCTTCTTAAAACTGAAGATAATGATTTACATTGACTACCTGGCTGTGTAATTATTTATTATTACCTTATTATATTGTATCATATTATTTGCTTTGCTTATAACTATGATACATGTTTGTATAAATGAAAATAACTCAATAATAATTAATAAATTATACGTAAAACTCAAGAGTCTTATTTTTTAACCAAAGCCTCAACTAGATTTTTAGTCCGACTGTGTCTTCCTAGCTCGTAGCAACTGTTTCCAACAGATCTGCCCGTTGAAGTATCAGGATTTTTAATAACACCGACACTTTGAATTTCTCACTCCCTGCTGCTACCACCCTTTCAATCAGGGATGGCAGCATCTTCTGCCCAGTGACACAGAAGCTAAAAGTGGCTGATTTCCTCACTGCTTATCTTACAAAGGAAAGAACACCAGGCACTGTGGGGCAGCGGAGTTGACCATGACAGACGGGTCACTGACCATGTGCTTTCTATTCATTGTTTGACGCGGTTGTCACTTTTTCCCCCAGTGTCTTCAGAGCAGAATGGAAAGGAAGGAACTGGTCCTGGGAGGGCTGGGTTGGGAGGCTCCTCTGGGGATGGACAATTACAAAACCTAAATCGCCAAAGAACATGCACTTTCCAGGAAAACTAGGCTGCTGTGCTGTACCTGGAAAGGCAGCCCTTTGGCAATGAGCCTACCGCAGATAACGTGGTTCTTTTTAGAGGAGTTTGCCATGCTGTGTGTTTGGGAGCTTGTTTTTGTGGCTTTTTTTATGTGTGAGACGATCCTACAGAAAAGAGAGTAGCCTTAAACATAACTCAAACCGAGATACCCGTTAGGACAAGTGTGCTCCATGAGAGGGCGTGATCTCTGTCTTAAAGCTGTTGTTGGGACTTCCCTGGCGGTCCAGTGGTTAACCCTCCGCGCTTCCACTGCAGGGGGCATGGGTTCAATCCCTGGTCGGGGAACTAAGATCCAGCGTGCTGCACCGTGCGGCCAAAAAAAAAAAAAAAGGTTTTGTTGTCCACGGGACCAGTGAGTCCAACCCAACCACAGACCTCGTGGAAGCCAATCAAGGCAGAAAGCCACCTCCTTCTCTTGAAGTTCAAGAAACGGAGAGGTCGGTGAGGCTGGCGCTGGGTAAATAGACGGCTTGGATAAGCCTAGCTTCGAGGGTCGAATGAAGACGTGCTTTAAGAGCTGACCTCTGCTCAGCCCCCAACAGACCCACTTCACAGCCTTAACCGCATGGGTCAACTTTTAAGTTCAAGATCACAAAGTCCCACCCCTTCACTTAACAGATGAGGAAAGTGAGGCTCAGATAAACGGACTCGCTGCAGAGAACGATGATCTGCTCAAGGTCACTCAGCCCGTGACCTTTCGACCACGCACAGAGGCCACACCGGCCCCTCCCTGGGTGGGGGGCGGATGACAGCGCTGCCATCTGGGGGGGGTCCCAAGGGGCCTGCCTTCCCTCCGCCCTGAAGATAACTACTGGCCCCACACAAAAGGAGATCTTTGTTTTTTATTTTTCCATACTCCTAACAGAGAAGGATTTTTAGTTTTTATTTCAGAGGAAAAGGCTTTAGACAGCTGTGTTTCATTAAATCAGTATTTGATTTCTCTTGGTTATTTTAAAGATCATCTTCCTCCACGCCAGAATATGAAAAAACCATGTAATAGCAATAACCAGGAGAAGATAATTTTATAATGAGTGAACATAAGGGATGGGGGTTTCTGCTGTGATATCACTGCATTTTTCTTTTTTCTTTTAACATCTTTATTGGAGTATAATTGCTTTACAATGTGGTGGTGTCCATCCGGGGTGATAAACCACCCCGTGCTGGGAGCCACCATGGCGTGGGCCTCTGGTCGTGAGACTGCAGCTCCCTGAGAAAGCTGAGAAAAGCTGCTCTGCGAGAACAAGGTCAGAGCCTCTTCGGGGGACGCTCAGGTGAAAGGCAGCCCTGACCCTGCGCGCCTGGAGGCCGAGCCGGCTCACCCACCGCCAGGGGCGGGGCCATGCACTCACCGTGGAACCATGGGGCGATGCTGTCCGAGGTGCCCAGGTAGCCGGCCCGCAGCGGGAGCTGCTCCTCCCGGAACCAGCGCACGATGTCCCCCTGGGCCGAGCGGGATGCTGGCCTCGCCACTGCCTGGTTTCTGACATTCATGAAGGGTTTCAAGTTAGATTCAACTGGTTGGAAAATAATGCTTTCAAAAATCACACACGCACGCAGAGAGTATAACACGTCTGAAGATCTGGCCTCGCAGCTGAGCTCACGGGGTGCGACCCTGCGCACGGCTGTCACACGGTTCCTCCAGGGCAGGGAACAGGAGGGAGCAGATCTGTCACCTGCCCTTCCAGTCCTGCAGGCTAGCCATGAGCTGCTGCTGTGCCGACACACAGATTTTAATTCATTTTTAATATGAATGAGAAGCTCCATTAATTAAAATTTGACAAAATGAGCATTAAAAAGTGAAATACAGCCCCAGCCATATTTTCCTGGAGAGCATGTACTTGCAAAAGGAGGAAACCAGATGCAACAGAATAAACTTTCTCCCTAACACTTTCATCATTCAATTTCCTCATCTTTCTGTTTCCACTAACCTCTCTGACTTGCTTCCTTCTCTCCCATACTTTGAAGAGTTCTGCTAAAAGGCAGTCTCAGAAATAAAAAGTAAAAGAAAGAGGAGTGTTTGAAGATAGGTTAAGAGAAAGATACAGGCAGCACAATGGTTTTGAAATAAATTCAGTAGCAGAACTTAAGTCAATTTCCACTACAAAAACTAATACTGCAGTGTAACAAATGTATTCCCAAGTTCCAGGCCCACAAATTCTGAGCAGAATTCAATGTAAAAACAACAACGAGTTTGGATGAGCTACCGGAATATCCTGCTATGTAAATTACATTCTTTATGCTTTTTATGGTAACACATGCTACCAGGGGTTACATGTGATATACATGTCAGATGTACATATATATACACGTGATGTATATGCATGTACATACGTACATAGCATTTTGGAGAAAACAGCTGATAATACTTGACTTTCCAAGGGAGCAGACACTGCACACACATGAGATTACATGCTAAGTTCTCCTCCTGGCCTTCAGATTAGGTTCTTTTCTTCGGGAAGTCTTTGGAGGTCAAGCAGAAACTCCAAGGACAGCCTGTGTCTGTCTTTCCCTGGGCTGGCTCCTAGCTGACCTCGGTCATCACTGTTTGAAGTCCCAGCCCTGAAACCATCCGGTCTGGCCACCTCACAAAAAGCACTTCATGCAAGTGGCTTAAGTTGGAAAAAATGAGCTACTGGAGCTTAAAACATCGTCTTAAAACCCTCATTAAAAGGCACCTTCATTGCTGTCAGTCACATAAGCTGTGCTCTAAAAATACTGTGGGCGCGGGTGTATGACAAGCCATATTCCACCCTTGGAGGAGCCTGGAGAGGCACATAGCCTGTGGGGACCTGCGGTCCGACACAGTGACAGGCTCGGGTATGGGAGGCGCCTGCGCAGGAGCTCACACTCCGTGCCCCAGTCGCAACGTTGAGGGGCCTCTCTTGTTGTCATAAGGAAAAAATCGTTCCCCAAACTGTCACTCTGTAGAACACGGTCAGTTAGTGCTGGTCCCCAAGTCCCCAGATGGAACCTCTCAACTGAGTAAGTATAAATAATCATAGAACAGGAAATGGTCCACCTCCTGCTTCCTCTGAGGACAGAATCCTCATTAGGAAAAAGCCCTGAAGATAACTACTCACCCCACACAAAAGGAGATCTTTGTTTTTTATTTTTCCATACTCCTAACAGAAAAGGATTTTTAGTTTTTATTTCAGAGGAAAAGGCTTTAGACAGTTGTGTTTCATTAAATCAATATTTGATTTCTCTTGGTTATTTTAAATATCATCTTCCTCCACACCAGAATATGAAAAAAGCATATAATAGCAATAACCAGGAGAAGATAATTTTATAATGAGTGAACATAAGGGATGGGGGTTTCTGCTGTGATATCACTGCATTTTTCTTTTTTCTTTTAACATCTTTATTGGAGTATAATTGCTTTACAATGTTGTTTGAGTTTCTGCCGTATAACAAAGTATATCAGCTATATGTATACATATATCCCATATCCCGTCCCTCTTGTGTCTCCCTCCCACCCTCCCTATCCCACCCTTCTAGGTGGTCACAAAGCACCGAGCTGATCTCCCTGTGCTATGCGGCAGCTTCCCACTAGCTATCTGTTTTACATTTGGTAGTGTATATACGTCCATGCCACTCTCTCACTTCATCCCAGCTTACCCTTCCCCCTCCCCATGCCCTTAAGTCCACTCTCTACGTCTGCATCTTTATTCCTGTCCTGCCCATAGGTTCATCAGAACCTTTTTTTTTTTTACATTCTGTATATGTGTGTTAGCATACAGTATTTGTTTTTCACTTTCTTACTTACTTCACTCTGTATGACAGATTCTAGGTCCATCCACCTCACTACAAATAACTCAATTTTGTTTCTCTCTATGGCTGAGTAATATTCCATTGTATATGTGTGCCACATCTTCTTTAGCCATTCATCTGTTGATGGACACTTAGGTTGCTTCCATGTCCTGGCTATTGTAAATAGAACTGCAATGAACATTGTGGTACATGACTCTTCATGAATGATGGTTTTCTCAGGGTATATGTCCAGTAGTGGGATTGCTGGGTCATATGGTAGTTTTATTTTTAGTTTTTTAAAGAACCTCCATATGGTTTTCCATAGTGGCTGTATCAATTCACATTCCCACCAACAGTGCAAGAGGGTTCTCTTTTCTCCACACTCTCTCTAGCATTTATTGTTTGTAGATTTTTTGATGATGGCCATTCTGACCAGTGTGAGGTGATACCTCTTTGCAGTTTTGATTTGCATTTCTCTAATGATTACTAATGTTGAGCATCCTTTCATGTGTTTGTTGGCAATCCATATACCTTCTTTGGAGAAATGTCTATTTAGGCCTTCTGCCCATTTTTGGATTGGGTTGTTTGTTTTTTTGTTATTGAGCTGCATGAGCTGTTTATAAATTTTGGAGATTAATCCTTTGTCAGTTGCTTCATTTGCAAATATTTTCTCCCATTCTGAGGGTTGTCTTTTCGTCTGGTTTATGGTTTCCTTTGCTGTGCAAAAGCTTTGAAGTTTCATTAGGTCCCATTTGTTTATCTTTGTTTATATTTCCATTTCTCTAGGAGGTGGGTCAAAAAGGATCTTGCTGTGATTTATGTCATAGAGTGTTCTGCCTATGTTTTCCTCTGAGAGTTTTATAGTGTCTGGCCTTACATTTAGGTCTTTAATCCATTTGGAGTTTATTTTTGTGTATGGTGTTAGGGAGTGTTCTAATTTCATTCTAATTTCAACTGTAGCTGTCCAGTTTTCCCAGCACCACTTATTGAAAAGGCTATCTTTTCTCCATTGTATATTCTTGCTTCCTTTATCAAAGATAAGGTGACCATATGTGCATGGGTTTATCTCTGGGCTTTCTATCCTGTTCCATTTATCTATATTTCTGTATTTGTGCCAGTACCACACTGTCTTGATTACTGTAGCTTTGTAGTATAGTCTGAAGTCAGGAAGCCTGATTTCTCCAGCTCCATTTTCCTTTCTCAAGATTGCTTTAGCTATTTGGGGTCTTTTGTGTTTCCATATAAATTGTGAAATTTTTTGTTCTAGTTCTGTGAAAAATGCCATTTGTAGTTTGATAGGGATTGCATTGAATCTGTAGATTTCTTTGAGTAGTATAGTCATTTTCACAATGTTGATTCTTCCAAATCAAGAACATGGTATATCTCTCCATCTGCTGTATCATCTTTAATTTCCTTCATCAGTGTCTTATAGTTTTCTGCATACAGGTCTTTTGTCTCCTTAGGTAGGTTTATTCCTCGGCATTTTATTCTTTTTGTTGCAACGGTAAATGGGAGTGTTTCCTTAATTTCTCTTTCAGATATTTCATAATTACTGTATAGGAATGCAAGAGAGTTCTGTGCATTAATTTTGTATCCTGCTACTTTACCAAATTCATTGATTAGCTCTAGTAGTTTTCTGGTAGCATCTTTAGGATTCTCTACGTATAATATCATGTCACCTGCAAAGAGTGACAGTTTTATTTTTTCTTTTCCAATTTGGGTTCCTTTCATTGCTTTTTCTTCTCTGATTGCCGTGGCTAAAACTTCCAAAACTATGTTGAATAATAGTGGTGAGAGTTGGCAACTTTGTCTTGTTCCTGATCTTAGTGGAAATGGTTTCAGTTTTTCACCATTGAGAATGATGTTGGCTGTGGGTTTGCACTGTATTTTTATTCAGGGATTTTCCAAAAGAAATTGTTCTGCCTAATTCCCCCCACAGCCTAGGAAGCAAAGGGACCACCATGGCCAAATATAGTCTTCATTTAAAAAAGAAACATTTCCAGCTGCTGCATAGCACAGGGAGATCAGTTCAATGCTTTGTGATGACCTAGAGGGATGGGATAGGGAGGGTGGGAGGGAGGCTCCAGAGGGAGGGTATATAGGGATGTATGTATACATATAGCTGATTCACTTTGTTGTACAGCAGAAACTAACACAACAATGTAAAGCAATTGTACTCTAATAAAGATATTTAAAAAAAAAAAAGAAAAGAAACATTTCCAAATTCTCAATCTATGAGCTTGACTGTATATCCCAGAATGAGAAGTATCATCAAATCTTTAATCCTGAGAAGAGGAAATGTAGCTCTGCTCATGATGTGAAGCCCAGCAAGCCTGAGTTCCTACTGTGATGAGCCCCCAGTTGTCCCCCCTCCCCTCACTGGCTGTCACCAGGTGAGGGTGAGCTGGGCTGGGCGCACAGGACCTCACTGTGCATCTTCACGAAATTCCTGGCTATGTTAATGGTACCCACATTGGGGATTTTACAGATAAGGGGAGATGAAGGGCTGCCCAGGTGTCTCAGCATCACAGACTCAGAGGTGGAGCTGGATTGAATGGCACCAGTAGGCTCTCTCCCCACAGCGGGCACACAATTCATCTATTTTAATCCGCCATTTCACCACTTATGCTTAAAGCCACCTTCATGGCTTCTTACCTGAGAGGTTTGCAGGGGTGTCCTGAAGGGCTCAGGAACTGAGGCTTGGGTGGAAGGGGGGGCCTCCGGGGCTTCTGGGGGCCACCGGGGGGGCTCTGTGGCCCCTCGCCACCTCTCCCCCTCTGGGACAGCCTCTTGTAGTCCTCCCGCGCCTGTTTGGCCAGGGAGCGCCTCCTCTCATCAGCTGCCTTGGATTTTCGCACTAGAAAAACAGTGGGGTTTGAGAAAGGCCCTCATGAGCCACGGAAATGTTTAGAAGAATCAGCACCGCAGATGGTGAACAGAGTGGACTCTGGTAACAATTAACAGGCACCAGCAATGCCTAGCATTAAAGACCCTAATGCAGGATGTAAGAATAAGCTTTACTGAGTGTATCTGCACTTCAGACATTATTGGTCAGAATCTGTTATGTTTGATTTCACAGAAATGCCTACAGCGTTCCATTACACTAAGATTTCACTACATAGAAGTGATTGGATCTCGTAAACATTTTCGCTTCACAAAAATTGTCATTTTAATGGTATTCATTGTGATGGAATTCCCAAAATTCTGCAAACACGGCTGCCCCTGTTCTTCTCCTGTTGCTTCAAGGGATGACCGGACAGTTAGGGTGTCTTTGTCCAAGTCAGATGGAAGCTCTAATCCTGTTTCAAACCCGAATCCTCCCAGCATCCTCACACATGCTCTGCTCTGCCTTCATCTGCACTGGCCTCTCCCTAGGAGGACGATCTCTGGGCAGTGCTAACTCAGAAGGGGGCAGGGTTGAGCCACAGGTGTGGAAGGGATGCTGACACATCCAGCCTGTCACGCCTGTGTTCTTCTGATTACAAAGCTAAGATGTGTTCACTGTTGAAAACTGAGAAAAATACAGAAAAACAAGAAGAATTCCAATAAATAACCTTGAATCCTGCCTCTCCAAGAAAACTAATGTTAATATGTTAACCCGCCACTTCTTTTCCCTCATATACTTAGACTTCAAGTAGGGATATTTTTCATACTATTTTATAATGATTTTTCTTCTCCAAGCTAGAAAGATATAGACACATTCCAAGGACTTTAAACACTCTTCCAAAACATTTTTCATAGCTAAATACCATTTCATCATATACATACATCATAATTTTGATGGTACAAAGATGAACTGAGAACCTTTCTGCTATTCAATGTTTAGATGGCCTGTAGCCTTTGAGTAATAGTTTAGTGTTAAAACATCTCTCAACAACCACTCTAAGTGCTTCCTAGATGGATCATCTTATTTGGTGAACAAACTAGCTTAGTGTCACTGTTATGGAGGCCTCTGGGTACTCACAAGAGGCCTGCCACTCCGAATCTTCTTTCCAGCTCTTATAAATCTGCTTGGTTCTCTCTTCATCTATTTGTTTTACTTCTTCATCTTGTGTTTTCTTCGCAGATTCTTTCTTCTGTTTAAAAAACCAAAAACAAACACTGGTGAGGGACTCTGGCAGTTTCCTGCAGTGAGGCAGGCACTAGGCATGGTATGGGCACAAGAACGGGCATATAGATGAATGGAAGAGAATAGAAAGCTCGAAAATGAAAACCCAACTTACAAAATCTATGGAATGCAGCAAAAGCAGTTCTAAGAGGGAAGTTCATAGCACTACAGGCCTTCCTCAAGAAACAAGAAAAATCTCAAATAAATAACCTAACCTACCACCTAAAAGAATTAGAAAAAGAAGGACAAACAAAATCCAAAGTCAACAGAAAGAAGGAAATAATAAAGATCAGAGAGCAGATAAATAAAATAGAGCTCAAAAAAAAAAAGAAAAGATCAACAAAACCAAGAGCTGGTTTTTTTGAAAAGATAAACAAAATTAACAAACCTCTAGCCAGGTCCACCAAGAAGAAAAGAGAGAGTACACAAATAAACCAAATAAGAAGTGAAAGAAGAGAAATAACAACTGATACCACAGAAATATAAAAAAATCATAAGAGAATACTATGAATAATTATATGCCAACAAGTTGGACAACCTAGAAGAAATGGACACGTTTCTAGAAACATGCAGCCCACCAAAGCTGAGTCAGGAAGAGACAGCTAATTCGAACAGACCGATCACTAGAAGTGAAATAGAATCTGTAGCTAAAAAAAGAACTCACTGCAAACAAAAGTCCAGGACCAAATGGTTTCACTGGGGAATTCTACCAAACATACAAAGAAGAACTTATACTGATCCTTCTCAAACTCTTCCAAAAGACTGAGGAAGAGGGAACACTCCCAAATTAATTCTATGAAGCCACCATCACCCTGCTGCCAAATCCAAAGACACTACAAAAAAAGAAATTTACAGGCCAATATATTTGATGAATGTAGCTGCAAAACTCCTCAACAAAATATTTGCACACTGAATCCAACAACACATAAAAAGGATCCTATACCATGATCAAGTTGGATTCACTCCAGGGTCACAAGGATGGCCCAACATATGCAAATCAATCAATGTGATGCACCACATCAACAAAAGAAAAGACAAAAATCACATGATTATCTCAATAGATGCCGAAAAAGCACATGACAAAATTCAACATCCTTTCATGATAGAAACTCTCATCAATATGGGTATAAAGGGAACACATCTCAACATAATGAAGGCTATTTACAACAAACCCACAGTCAACATCATAGTCAATGGTGAAAAGCTGAAAGACTTCCCAAAGGAACGAGACAAGAATGCCCACTCTTACCACTTCTATTCAACATAGTATTGGAAGTGCTAGCCACAGCCACCAGACAAGAAAAATAAATAAAATGTACCCAAGCTGGAAGGGAAGAGGTAAAACTGCCACTATTTGCAGATGACATGATACTCAATACAGAGAACCCTGATGTCATAACACAAAAACTACTAGAACTAACAAATGAATTCAGCAAGATAGCAGGATACAAGATTAATACACAGAAACCCATTGCACTTCTTTACACTAACAATGAAATTTAAACATGATTTTAAAATCACATCAAAACAAAAACAAAAACAAAAACCTAGGAATAAACTTAACCAAGGAGGTAAAAGACTTATACACCGAGAACTATAAAACATTTTATAAAGGAAACTGAAAATGATTGAAAGAAATGGAAAAATATCCTATGTTCTTGGATTGGAAGAATAAATATTGTTAAAATGGCCATACTACCCAAAGTAATCTACAGATTTAATGTGATCCCTATCAAAACACCCAGGACATTTTTCACAGAACTAGAAGAAATAATGCTAAAATTTATACGGAACTACAAAAGACCCAGAATTGCCAGAGCAATCCTGAGGAAAAAGAAAAAAGCTGGAGGCAAAAATCTTCCCAGACTTCAGACTATACTACAAAGCTACAGTAATCAAAACTGCATGGTAATGGCACAAAAACAGACACATAGATCAATGGAGCAGAATAGAGAGCCCAGAAATAAACCCTCACACCTATGGTCAATTAATCTATGACAAAGGAGGCAAGACTGTACAATGGAGAAAAGACACCTTCTTCAACAAGTGGTGTTGGGGAAAGCTGGACAGCTACATGTAAATCAATGAAATTAGAATACTCCCTCAAACCATACACAAAAATAAACTCAGAATGGCTTAAAGACCTACATATAAGACATGACACAATAACTCCTAGAAGAGAACATAGGCAAAACATTCTCTGACATAAACCATACCAATGTTTTCTTAGGTCGGTCTCGCAAGGCAAAAGAAATAAAAGCAAAAAATAAACAAATGGGACCTAACCAAACATATAAGCTTTTGCACAGTAAAGAAAACCATCAACAAAATGAAAAAACAACCTATGGAATGGGAGAAAATATTTGCAAACGATGCAAACAACAAAGGGTTAATATTCAAAATATACAGACAGCTCATAGAACTCAATATCAAAAAAATAAACAACCCAATCAAAAAAGGAGCAGAAAACCTAAACAGATGTTTTTTCTAAAGAAAGCATACAGATGGTCAACAGGCACATGAAGAGATGCTCAACTTCACTAACTATTAGAGAAATGAAAATCAACCACAATAAGCTACCAACTCACACCAGTCAGAATGGCCATCATCAAAAAGTCCACAAATAATAAATGCTAAAGAGGGTGTGGAGAAAAAGGGAACCCTCTTACACTGTTGGTGGGAATGTAAATTGGTGTATCTACTATGGAGAACAGTATGGAGGTTCCTTAAAAAACTAAAAATAGAGCTACCATATGATCCAGCAATCCCACTCCTGGGCATATATCTGGAGAAAATTCTAATTCAAAAAGATACATGCACCCCAATATTCATAGCAGCATGATTTAAAATAGCCAAGACATGGAAACAACACAAGTGCCCACCAACAGATGATTGGCTTAAGAAGATGTGATATTTATACACAGTGGAATATTAATCAGCCATAAAAAAGAATGAAATATTGCCATTTGCAGCAACATGGATAGACCTAGAGATTATCATAATCAGTGAAGTAAGTCCGACAGAGACAGACAAATATTATATATCACATATATGTGGAATCTAAAAAGTAATACAAATAAATCTATATACAAAATAGAAACAGGCTCACAGACATAGAAAACATATTTATGGTTACCAAACGGGAGAGGGAGGGAGGAACAAATTTGGAGTGTAGGATTAACAGATATAAACTGCTATATATAAAATAGACAAACAACAAGGATTTACTGTATAGCACAGAAAATTATACTCAATATCTTATAATAGTGTATAATGGAACGTAATCTGAAAAAAATAATTTAATCACTTTGTTGTACACCTGAATCTAACACAATATTGTAAATCAACTGTACTTCAATAAAGAAAAGAAAAAATAAAATATACAAAAATATCTTTTAAAAGCATCCTTTTTGAGAAGAAAAAATATTAACATGAGTCTTCCTTAAAAAGGGAATATCTTCTTGAAGTATAGTGGTCTTACAATATTATTTACTGTGGTAAAATATATATAACATAAAATGACCATTTTAACGTTTTTAAAAATTGTGGTAAAATATACATAACACTAAGTTTACCATCTTAACCATTTTGACATGTACAGTTCTGTAGCCAAGCACACTCAAGGGAATTCGTTTTTAACCAAAGAGAAAACTAACACACCAAAGCACTTAAACATTCCTTTGTTTCTTTGAGGACAACCTTCTGAGTGTTCACGAGAAAAATGAATTTACAACTTGGTGCGGCAAGAAAAAGCCTCGTCAGCTGAGTCATGAAACAGGCTGAGGGGCGGGAAAGTCTGGCCGTGCTTTGCTGTGCACCACAGACATCATGGTTTTTTTCTTTTGTGTTTTCCTATAGAAAGATGAAGACTTTCTTGTGGTTAAATTATTTCACCACAAGAAAAATACGTACCTCGATGCTGTGAAACTGGTTTCAATCACCATTAAATCACAGCTAACACAGAAGATGGTGATAATTCATCTTATGCACTTCACCTCAGATGCAACGGAACTTTTGTGGTTTGACTGTTTTCACTTTTTTTCTTACATTCTTTTCCTGACTAGAGCTAAGCCCCCCTTCTTTAGTCAATATTATAAAAACCAAAGAAGAGCTTTTGGTGTTTGAAATGACTTAAAATTTGCCATTGTCTTATTGAAGCTGTTGGCAAGCCTGAAACACATCAGAAGTGCTGGTAGAAATTTCTAAGCTCAAACAGAAAAAATTCAAAGGGAGCTTTGTTTGTCTTCCACACACATATTTTTAAATGATTTTAAATAATTAGAAAAATATAGCTACAATATTAAACTACGTTATCATAGCATACTGTTATGCTAAGGACACTGTTGTTTAGGAAAAGCAAGAAGTTTACAAAGTGAGTCTACTTAAAGAAATATATTAAGTAAATAATAATTCGGGCGGTACTTGGTTGCTAAGTTGATACTCCAGTGTCTGAGAGAGCTGTGTTTAGTAAGTCTCACTCCTTTTTCATCCACAATGTCATTTTGTATGGGCACAGTGAGAAAGGAGACAAAATTAATGTTTCACAGAGTAATAGCAGATGAGAGCTGACCCTGGCCGCTGTTTTTATTCAGCAGCCACATAGCACAGGGAGATCAGCCCGGTGCTTTGTGACCGCCTGGAGGGGTGGGATAGGGAGGGTGGGAGGGAGGGAGACGCAAGAGGGAAGACATATGGGAACAGATGTATATGTATAGCTGATTCACTTTGTTATAAAGCAGAAACTAACACACCATTGTAAAGCAATTATACTCCAATAAAGTTGTAAAAAAAAAAAGTAACAATGGAAATTTAAAAGAAAAAAAAAGAACTTGTCCCGAGTTTCTCTAAGGATTCCTCCAGAAAATTTACTTTTAGAAAAGTCTCTACAAGTTGATCTTTACTTTCTCTGTTTCGAAAACCATCATTTCTTCTTTAGAAGTGTTCTGCTGAAGCACACAGGTCCAGGATGAAGGCCAGGGAGTAGACAGGCAGCAGGGCTGAGCCTGGACACTGGTCCAGACGCCCAGGGGCCGGGATGTGGAGCCAGAGATGCGCAGACGGAGCTGTCAAAGGTCCCCGACACAAAGCCGCTCGTCCTGGGCTGCTGATGTAAACACTCCCACCAGCTCCCTCATCAGCCCCTCACTCCGTCTCATGACTGACTTCTGTGTCGTTCCTCCACCGTGTCCCAAGAGCTCTTGCCTCTGTGCCCTCCTACGTGCTGTTCCCTCTGCCTGGAACACACTTCCCCAGCCATCCCCATCACCCCGCCCTCATTCTTCAGGTGTCTGCTCCAATGTCAACTTCTCTGGCCACCTCTATAAAATCCAACTCCCACCTTCCCTGCTTTCCTCAGCTCCCTTATCCTACGTGATTTTCCTGCAGAGCTCTTAGGACCTGACTTCACACACAGATGTATCATCTGTCTCCCCATCAGGAGGAGAAGCTTTCCGAGGGCAGGGACTTTATCTGTTTCGTTCACTGTGTCTCTAGTGCCCACAGCAGAGCCTGGCACGCAGGAGGAACTCAACATAGGTCGTCTGAACGAACACGCAGATCTTCGGTCCTTTCTTCCTTACCTGCCCTCACTTAAAATGACATAACGTAATCAGGGCAGTGTCACTGGGGAGTTCCTTTAGGGACTATTGCTGCTGTTTTATAAAGAGGCATGTATTACATCAGTGTCTGCACACCAGGCCCACAGCTCCAGACCTCCCCATGACTGACGCCTCAAACGTGTGAGCTCTCCAGCTCACACGTGGCCCAGCAGAGGAGTCCGGGCCTGGGTCACCACCCAAGGGAACCGGCCCCAGCCGCCTCCTGACAGCCTCCATCCCAGCCTGTGGCCCCCAGAACCTTCATTTTACAGCCTCATCTCTCGCTCCACTTTTCAGACCATCTGTGGGCCAAACCCTACAGGGTTTCCAGTCTCTTCCTCAGTTATCCTGAGCCGCATGTATGGTAACACAGCAGTAGGACGGAGGGAGCAGAGAGGTCCCTGTCCGGATGGACCCGGAGACCTGAGCGCCTGGAGGCCCTGCGGGCACCGTGGGCACAGTGACCCAAGCAGCTGCTCAGCGCAAAGGGACAGGCTCGAGAACGAGTGAACACCTAGGGAACCTAATGTGAATTCACGATTTCCGCCAAGTTTCATGCTTTGTTTATCTCTCTCTGAGATCAGTCTCCCCAGCGTTTGCCTCTTTCCGGGACGCTATCTCATGTCAGATCTTCAGGGAGGAGTCCGACATGTCCTGATGAGCAGATACGTCCTGGCACATCCTTTCCATGATACTCAAGACTCTCCAACTCCAGAAAACAGGTCAAGATGAACAGCTGTGCTCACAAGCTTTTCAAAGATAGAGTTCACAGTCTGCTGCTTAATTTCATTTCTGCATGAGGCTAATAAAACAATTTGTGAAACATTAGCGGAACTGGCTCTGCACTTAGCCCCTGAGATGGAAGGTAAGTCTTTTACCTGGTGAAATCCATATTCCTTCATACGACTGATAGAATCTGCCAACATTTGGTGAACGTTTCTTGAGGAACTGGAGGGCAACTAAAAATTAAATGAAACACATTGTTATGCCATTTAGAGCTGCAGTGCAATTCCAGAAGATAATCTGTTAATGCTTCCCTCATGTCGATGTTCCCAAATGCTGCCCCCCGCCAACTGGATCCACCCCTTTCCCACCAGCAAGTGAGCTCCTGAGCCCATCCTGACTGAGGGGGAAGGTATATGAAGCCCCAGCCTCTGCACTCAGTAGGGTTAGAGATGAATCACTGCCCAGCAGCCAGGAGCTGGTGCTTTGCTCATGTCTTGCTCCCAGCTGGCCCCAAGGTCCCTGGGATGACTTGAAGACATCAACACTCCTCCTTAATCTCAATTCCCTTCTCTCTCTTAATCCCTGCTCTATCACAGCCGGTGTTTTAGGTCGGACCAGAGAAACGCCTTAGTTTCGGCCACTTAACTGCATTCACCTCTCTCCCCTTCTAGGGCTGGAGACATACCTGGAACACCCAGTGCCTGGGAGCCCTGCCCACCCTCCCTGCCCGCTCACATCCCCCCGTCCCCCACCTTCCTCCACTTCCTAGTTCCGGATCTAGGCTTCTGCTGCTCTAGACGGATTTCCTAGGAGCCAGCTCCTGCCAATGGGGTTCCCAGTTCTGCTGCCTGGATTCCCTGGGACAATCCTTGTGGGCCACCTGCCAACCCCTCGGGCTCAGTGACTGAGCTGGCACAGCACACGGGGCGCCTCGTAAGACCAGGTCAGTTACACCGGCCCCCGTCACCTGGTCCCTGGCCTGAGTGCAGGCTGGGCCAAGGCCAGCATGGCAGCCATGTGACCTGTGTGGCCGATATTAGCCACCCTCAACCCACGGTACAACGACTCATGAGCCTTGTGCCTGAGGACTCCTTCCTGGATCCTGGCACAGATGAGAAATTGCCTGCAAAGTTTCAGCCAAAGGTCGGTACCAAGATTCAGCGTGGAGCACAGGGGATACTTTAGGGTCACTTCTATGCCAGGAAACGAACCAGCTTGGCTACCTCAATCCTGCCCCTGCAGTCAGGTGCCCATGTGAATAATTATCTCCAAAATAATACAGGTGATAACTGGTATTGGCCACTTCTACCCGGGCCCTTAAAACCTCCTTCACATGCGTCTCCAGGCCATTTCCCCCTTCTTTGGGCTGGAATGGTGATAGCAGTCATGCTACTAGAAAAACAGCAGAGCCTCCAAAGGCTGAGTCCTTGAACGGCTGTGTAGACCTGAGCCTTCCTGGACCAGAACACCCATCCTGGACGTTACAAGGGAGAAAGATGAACTTCCATGATGTTTTGACCATTGCCTGTTTGTTCTATCTTAGCTGATAAAGCTGGCCACAGCAATCGCTGGCGGCCCTGGACTCCAGCTCTCTGCTGAGGTCATTTACTGATCACGGGAGTACAGTCGATGCTGATTTCCCTGATAGCTGAGGGTCACTGGAGCCTGTCCTGCCCAGGCTCTGCATCAGGGCCTTAGTAAGTATCATCTTCACTGCCCACAACATCGCTGATGGAGGGGCAACAAAACGGCCACTCTCAGGCGAAGGAACTGAATCTCAGAGGAGTTGTGCAGCTTTCTGGGGTCACACAGCCAGCCTGTGCCAGAGTTCATGCTTTTTCCACTATATCAATATTGTCAGGATAGGGAAATGAGTTGCAGGTCAAAAGATTTCTTATACCTATTACTTGGCAAAGTAATGAATCCTATAGGTTTCCCAATTGCTACTTGCCATATTCTGTCTCATTTTTTCCTTATTCTGATATTATAAAAGGATATGTAGCTGCCCTGCATCTAAAGCAGAATAGGACAATAACCAGGTCCTCTACTGATGAACAGATTAGAACTCTTCCAACAGGTTTTGTATAAGTCTGTCTGTTCAAAAGTCCGAGATGGCTTTGAAGGGCTCAGGCTTGTGGTCTCTGAATACATTTCCACTATAAGAACTGTGAACTTTAAAAACAGGCTCACTCTCTGGGGCTTCCCTGGTGGTGCAGTGGTTGAGAGTCCGCCTGCCGATGCAGGGGACACGGGTTCGTGCCCCGGTCCGGGAGGATCCCACATGCCGTGGAGCGGCTGGGCCCGTGAGCCATGGCCGCTGAGCCTGCGCATCCGGAGCCTGTGCTCCGCAATGGGAGAGGCCACGGCAGTGAGAGGCCCGCGTACCGCAAAAAAAAACAAACAAAAACAAAACAAAACAGGCTCACTCTCCCTTCCCTCAATGATCTAAGATCTGTGGGGCATCATTTTGCAAAAAGCATGTTTCTTCTATGCTGAAAATTAGGAGCCAGGTGACTACACTCCACGGATACCTCCTCAAGTGCTGTAGACAATGCTGCAGCCCCCGCTTCTCCACTTATGTGTTTCAGAGGGACCTGGCCTTTTGCCACTAGCAGAGCTTTGGACCAAGGTTTCATCAGCAGCACCTCCACCACGATCAGCTCCTGATCAAACCCTTAGTTGTTTCCTGAATTAGCGTCAGGCTAATAGATTTCGGACATTGCTCTTCTAAGTCATATATCTCAAAGTGTGGTCTATTTTGTCAAGCATTTTCCCCCATCACTTGCCAATTACTGTCCTCTGCTTGGACGTAACACCTTCAACACACTGTACAAGTTATTCTTTGTCCCTTAGAAGTATTCCTTCAATGGAACTATCGATCTCATGTATACACACAGAAGGGTTTTCTCACCACTTGCTTTTTTTTTTTTTTTTTTTTTTTTTTTTTTTTTTTTTTTTTTTTTTTTTTGCGGTAGGCGGGCCTCTCACTGTTGTGGCCTCTCCCCTTGCAGAGCACAGGCTCCGGACGCGCAGGCTCAGCAGCCATGGCTCACGGGCCCAGCCGCTCCGCGGCATGTGGGATCTTCCCAGACCGGGGCACGAACCCGTGTTCCCTGCATCGGCAGGCGGACTCTCAACCACTGCGCCACCAGGGAAGCCCTCACCACTTGCTTTTTAAGAAATTACAATCTGGATTTTTTCCATCATCATCATGTGCCCTTTCTCACTAGCACTTTCAACATGCTCACTGCTTCTTCACTTGTCAGATATTACAGGGTCATCAATATTTTTAAAAGAGCTCAAATCTAAGCACAGATGCAGGAACAAGACAATTTTCAGGACTTGGTGTTGGGGACTGAAGGGACCTCTGTGGCCGTCAGCACCGCCTACTGGTGCCGCTCAGGGTTGACAGCCTTTCCTTGTCTGAAGGTTTAGGTTTTGTTTTTAGCACATCAAAGCTCACAAGTTGGTTCTTGAGTAGATAAGATTTAGCATAAACAGCTGATTAATTTAACAACCACCCCAGAGATCAGTACTTCTATTCAAATCCTTCCATGTGTCCAAAACATATTGTCAACTCTAAAACTATTCACATGTACTAAGAACCACATTTATTAAAAATTCTCATTTTTTATAAGGGTGAGCGCAGATTCGCTCTTATTCCAAAATGTTAATATAATAAGAAGTTAATCAAGACTTGCGTAGAGCAGTTCATTCAGATACACCTACATGGTTACAAATCCACAAAGCACACCATGTACAATGGAATAGACTGAAAGCAGTGTGAGCCAGATCTCCTTTACTAAAAAACAGCCAGATCCATGGCTCAAAAGTGATGATTCACAATGTCAATACCAGAAGGAGACAGCCTCAGGAATAGCACTCTGAGCATCCCCAGCTCAAGGATGAAGAGGCGTCCTGAAGAGGGTGCCGGGCCCTCTCTGAAGCTTCCATACGACGCTGGGTTCCAGGGAATAGACTCTTGAGCTATTCCAATTTGCAACACAAGGAAGGTTGGAAAACTACCCACCTCCCTGCATAATTTTTTCTTACAAAGAACTTTCAAGTCCATGCATCATTTGACCTTCGTATCAACACCATAAGGGTATCAAAGCAGGTATTATCCCTTTACCAAAAAGGTAAGGCGACCTGTTCATAGGTAGGAAAGCAGGGTCTGAAACCCTCTCCCTGCTCCTTCTGTGGGGTGTCCCGGCGAGAACATCTGTCTGCTCTTGTGCACAGAAGCCACGGCAGTCCCCTCCCACCTGCTGCATTACAGAGACTTCTGCAGCTGCTGAAGCCCTGTGGGCAGAGTTAAACCTATCGTATCTTCTTCATATTTGCTTTATTTAAAAATGAAAACTGCCATGGAATATTTATGCAAAAGCTCCAAAAAAAGAGAGAGAAAACTTGGAAGCCAATGACATCACAAGCTAGTGGCCTTCCTGCAGACACCAAGTCAGAATGGCCCTCTCCAATCAATGTGGACCAAGGAGACCTGGGAGTGGAGCCCCTCCACAATGACCAAAGGATTTTATAAGTATATATAAATTACCATTAAACTTACAAGTATGGCCATTCACATCTATATAAGCAATGGGTAAACAAAAGACGCTGCCAGCAACATCAATATTATATGGTTACAAATTGTATTTCCTCCAGAGACTATGTGTCATGTGAGAATTATTCTAATTATATTCACTTTTTAAACTGGTTTGAAAAATGGTTCATTCTGGCTTCTAACCTAATATTCACTCTGTTTAAAAGTAGGACTATATGATCAAACAAACGTCAAGAGCCTTTGGAATAAACAAGAAAGCTCCAGTGAACAGAACATTTTTAGTGCTTATATTTTAATGGTGAAGAAGAAAATGATGGATTAAGGCAGGGGTCCCCAAACCACAGGCTGCAGACCGCTAACGGGCCCTGGCCCGTTAGGAATCGGGCCGCACAGCAGGAGGTAAGCAGCGGGCGAGCGAGCGAAGCTGCATCTGCCGCTCCCCGCCGCTCCCCATCACCCGCATTCCCGCCTGAATCATCCCCCATCCACCCCCCATCCGTGGAAAATTGTCTTCCATGAAACCGGTCCCTGGTGCCAAAAAGGCTGGGGACAGCTGAATTAAGGGGCTAAAATCAAGAGTTTACATTTGAAAGCAAACTGCTAGGTTAAGTATTGGCTCATCCTGATCTTACACCTCTTAAATCCGTGGTATTCCTTAACAGACTGATGGTCAGAATAGTAACCTCTGTGAGGGCAAAGATCACGTCAGCTTAATTAATTCACGATGCTTGGAGCCTCAGCAAAGAGAACAGTGACTGGGCACTTAGTAGGGCCTCAATAAGTATTTGGTGAATGAATGAACACACTATATATTCATGAACACGTTCTCAATCATTAAAAGATATTCAGTCTAGGGCTTCCCTGGCGGTGCAGTGGTTGAGAGTCCGCCTGCCGATGCAGGGGACACGGGTTCGTGCCCCGGTCCGGGAGGATCCCACATGCCGCGGAGCGGCTGGGCCCGTGAGCCATGGCCGCTGAGCCTGCGCGTCCGGAGCCTGTGCTCCGCAACGGGAGAGGCCACAGCAGTGAGAGGCCCGCGTACCGCAAAAAAAAAAAAAAAAAAAAAAGATATTCAGTCGAGTTTTAATACTAATAAGAGAGACTTAATTCAAATTCTCCAAAAATCGATGGCCTGTCCCCACACTTTGCTAACCAGGTCGCTGGAATAATCAGATTCCTATTTCTATTCTCAGCCACTTTAAGTGAAAAGGGAAGTTCCCAGTGATGACTATAATAGTAAGCTTTTGAGCATACTGGGGTTTAGCACTGTTTTTTTTTCTTTCTAAAATAGTGAGAGAGGCAGAATAATGAATCTGTGCTTTGATAAAATGCCAAAGAATAATAATATAGAGGAAGTGGAGATACTTTCCTAAGGCCAACTAGACTGACAGGATGAAAACGGGACATTCAATTTCACTGCTGAAAATATGTTGTGTGGTCCCTGTGGAGAGATTTTACTGAAACATGAACTAGGACAACGGAGAACTGGGGGAATCTTTTCCCCATTTCTCTAACGTTGTTCCTAGCGAAATCTATGCACAAAGACTACTGGAGAGTCCGACCTGAAAATACAGTGGACTCTAGTATGATGTGTAGCTTTATGGCACCTCTTTAAATAATGCATTAGCCTTTAGTGCCTGAGTTTATTCTGAGCAGAGCAGACCATGGAACTGTCATGCTGCATGAAGGTCTGTCCGCCGGCATCGCACCTCACCCACGACTCCTCCAAGCGATGTGCAAACGGCAGAACTGGGCAGTAACATCCTCAGGAGAGGCAAGAATCAGAACTAATCAGGGTTGTTAGGGGAAAGCGTTTCAGATATGAAAGCGTTTCAGAGGCCGCTCTTACAATTTCACCGGGGAGGATATGATCCGTGAAGGAGAAAAGGAAGACAGCGAGAGAAATAAAGTGATTGTTAAATGTAAAGTTTAAGGATATTATAAATATATAAATCTTTATATATTTATATAGCTGTAATATATATAAATATAAGGTATAAGGATAGTAACAGAGGATTGTTAGGAGAGTAGTCAAAGAGTCTTAAAAACATGGTTGATTTGGGAAGTCTTGACGTAACATAAAATAGGAGCCTAACAATAAATAATAATAGAAAATAGTATTTACATATATAATATTTTACTCACATCCAACCCAGTGATTTGTAGCTACTGTAACCTCCATTTTTCAGACCAGGAAACTGAGCCCCAGAAAGGTCAGCAAGGCCCCACAGGGTTCCATATTTTTCTTCCCAGCATGCTACTCCAGTGAGTCGGATAAATGAATCATCGCCAACATCACGTGCATCACACAAAATGAAGTCGTGTTACCAGCTTTGTAATGTACAACTCTCAACAGCAGAACTGTTTTTCTCTTTTGTAATTCACTTTATATGAAGCTTTTAATATAACAGACTACTTTTAAAACTCCAACAGCTTAAAAGGCTTTCAAGGGCTTACGATTCTGTGATTCTATCTTATATAAAATTTTATTCTACAAACTACCATGAAATTCTATTACAGTTACACAAAAACTACTGGGGTAATTGTGTAACGCTCTGATTGTGGCTCTTCTCTTGAACTAATAAAATGGGAACGGTTAATTCCTCGTCTGTTTTTACCTGGTATACGCAATACTTTCATCTCTCACAAAAATAATACTGAAATGCTTCCTTCACGTATACTAGGAGGGAATATACATCAAGAGACAAACGGTTACTGGTTTGGGATTATCTCTCTTTCTTTCTTCACATTCAACTCAACCCTCAAAATTCCACTTGCATTTCAAGAATACATTTCCCCTTCTCTTTGCAGTGGTTTTCTCTTTATTAGTGTGACCCGTACTCCCTCTGAGGGACTGGCGACATGTCTGTCTGCAGACAAGAGCCAGCCGTCCCGCGATGGCTCCACCAGGCCCTGGCACAGGGCGTCTACCCCTCGGTGGGGGGCAGGGTTCTCCACCCGCCTCCTCCCCTAGGTTAAGTCACCTAAGGAGCTGTGCTCTAATACTGCTTTTCACTCTCAATAGAAAGCCTGTGCCACATAGAACCCCAAACTTTGGTTGCTATGTAGAAGCACCTCGAGATGAATAAGGGTCCAAAAGCAGCAATCAAGCATATTCTTTTCCATTCTCTTCAAGTGGTCTGATCTCAGTATCTTGCTTTTGAATCTCTCCTTTATGAAGGCAAACCATCAAAATCCAGTTTTAGAGAACTGCTGGCTTCTGAGTAGACGGCAAGCTTAACAGCTTCAGTCTGGAAGGGATGAAGGAGGTGAGGAGGAAGGAAAACCTAAGTGGAAGCCTTCCACTGTGTCTGAAAATCGTTATCCAGGTGCTCCTTCACTGCTCTCTACCGAAGGGAACATAACGCTACGAGTTAGAGTAACACCTAAAAACACAACTGAACACTACCACAGTTTCAGTGTCAACTTTACGATTAAAATGCACATTTCAGTGGCATGCTTTTGTTCTCAGTTGTTATAGTGAAATGACAGATGTAAAAGCAGGTGCCAGAGCCTCGGGGCAGTGTGGGAGGGGTGTGTGTGTGTGTGTGTGTGTGTGTGTGTGTGTGTGTGCACGGTAGAGGTGGAGAGGTGAGAGGTCTCATCTCTAGCTCCATTTGGTTAAAGAAGATACTATGTATGACGCGGGGAAGACTCTTGCTCAAGGGTTTTTAATCTGCTAGCTTCAAGGTCTTTTTTGGGTTTTTTTGAATGCTCTGAATTCCAAATGTTTGCGTTCTAGTTTTTTTTTAATCTCCTGGTTTGCAATGTGGTCCACTTTGAAGGCCATTTCTGTTAAAAACAAGTAATTCTCTGGAAATAAAAATCTAAAAGTGAGCAGATAGTTTTATCCAAGGTCCCCTTTGGGGCAAGGACAGTCAGTCTACTGAAGAATGAGTCCCCAGCCTACAAATCACCTGACACAGAGACACACAAGGGCTTATCTTTTTTCTTTTTTTTTTTTTTTTGCGGTACGCGGGCCTCTCACCGTTGTGGCCTCTCCCGTTGCGGAGCACAGGCTCCGGACGCGCAGGCTCAGCGGCCATGGCTCACGGGCTGAGCCGCTCCGCGGCATGTGGGATCTTCCCGGACCGGGGCACGAACCCGCGTCCCCTGCATCGGCAGGCGGACTCTCAATCACTGCGCCACCAGGGAAGCCCAAGGGCTTATCTTTTAATTAGCATCCCACCCAGCACCCTCAAGCCTGTTCTTTTCCCTCCCAAATTCTCCTGCGGGAAGGGGTTAAACACTGACTGCTTTTGGAGCGCTGTCCACGCCAAGGGTCCCTAAGGATCTCTGCTCAGCAGAGGGGTACTCCTAGCTCTCACCCAGACTCCCCCAGGGAGGCGCGCCTGCTCACACAGTGCCTCGTCTGTCCTCTTCTCTGGCTCTTATTAACTCTCATCAGACTTGTCTCTGCCTAGGAATGGCCTCTGCTTCCCAACCTGCATGTCTCAGAACATGGCTGGGTGACAGCTAAATTCTCACATTTACCATCACCTCCCATTCAGGGACAGGCTCCCAGCAACACTGTTTGCTGTGATCCACTGAGAACCAGAACACTCTCACTAGATATGAAGCAGAACATCATTTCTGAGTCTCCCAAGTGCTACCACGGCTGCCCAAAACAAGGAAAGGGCAGGTATTTTGTAGAGGGCAACAGCTTCCAGAAAAGAAGCCATGCAGGCAGCTCTAATCTAGGGATCATTTCTGTCTCCTCAGATTGCACCAGCCTCCCCCTGCCTCCACCTCCTCCTCTGAAAAATGAAAAGGACCCAGCCCGGGCTCGTGGTAAGAATAGCATCTCATAACTGAAGGACTTCAGGGGCAATTCCTGCTGTTTCCATCAGATGATACTAGGCAAGCAACCTCATAAATTTTTTTCAGCTTCCTTTGTAAAGAAACAATGTTGCTAAATTAATCCCTATTGTACAGAGGGAACTGATTCCGGTAGGATGGGGCCGCCGGTCACAGAGCTGCTTCTAAGGATGGAAACCTCCACTCCCAGACTAGAGGTATTCTATGTCAGCTGCACTGTTTCAGGGTATCTGGTGCTTAACGGGGCGGTCTTACTTTTGGTTATCCATTTGTTAAAATGAAAATTTTAAGTTAACATAAATATATAAGAAGTATTTTGTAAAGATTATCCTCAGTGTGTAAAAAGATGCTGAGACTGGACCCCAAGTTTTCCAAACCCTGAGGCAGGCATCAAATAACTCTTCTCAAATCCCCCAGGTTTGCTTCTTGTGGATCTAAGGGTTAAGCAGAAATTCTCTCCCCTTAGAATTGGGACAAATCTTTCACTAGAAAAGACCTCCTTGGATGAAGCCATCTGCCAATGAAGATATAAATCATTGTTACATTGGTATAAAATAATCCAAATGCAAACCTAAAGATAGGGCTGGGGCTTCCCTGGTGGCGCAGTGGCTGAGAGTCCGCCTGCCGATGCAGGGGACACGGGTTCGTGCCCCGGTCCGGGAAGATCCCCCATGCCGCGGAGCGGCTGGGCCCGTGAGCCATGGCCGCTGAGCCTGAGCGTCCAGAGCCCGTGCTCCGCAACGGGAGAGGCCACAACAGTGAGAGGCCCGCGTACAGCAAAAATAAATAAATAAATAAATAAAAAGATTGGGCTGTTTACTGTTCTGGTTCCATGGAGTGAAGGGTACAGGTCTCTACAATTTTTTATACGTGAGAAGATTAAGTAGACCCAGGTGGGTCAAGAGGTATAGTTTCCAATCTGGGGGTGGAGGGCTGTGGTGAAAAGCTGAGGACAGGCTGTAGCCAATTGACTAAGGAGGCCATGATATGCACTTGATTTCCGGAAATGGGGCTGGTGAACCTCGGCCCTGTACTGCTGGGCCTGGACCTCACACCCCTGCCTAATTCCTGCTTGGATGTGAGAGTCCAGCCCTGGTGATGTGAGTTTTCCAGTGAAGCCGCATGGAAACCCTCCTTAACAGCCATAAAGACATGAGAAAATATTCGCTTTCAGGCCACACAGGCATGCGTGTTGTTTAGGGTCACCTTCATTTACAGCTGGAAGGCTAGGAGGAGTCATCTCAGCAAATAGATTCCCTCTCTAGCGCTCGCTCCCGGGACTGAGCACGGAGACATACGCGAGGGCGCACGTGCCCTGGGTCGGGGGAAGGAGAGCTGCGATCCATTAGTGATGTCTGCCCAGGTGTAGGTGCGTAAGAGGTCTTACGCTTTGTGTCTACATACCTTTTAAAACCCTCTCATTTTATAGATAAGAAAAAAGGAAATCCTTCAGACACAGAGTGAGAATGAAAGCCCAGTTCTTCTGACTACATTTACCATGCTTGCTCTCATTATGTTACCACAGAGCAAAAACCTACCATAAGTCCACAATCCCTCATTAACAATTCTGAAATCCAACAAGCTCTGAATGTACATAACTCATATTGAGAGGAAAATCTGACTTGGACTGACATGAGATCATTTATAGTGTTTACAGTAACTGATTGCAAAGTGTAACCAAACCCTGCCGGGGACACTATGTATTATACAGTATATACATAGCATTTCTTTTACAAAATCTGAAAAAATCTGAAACCTGAAACACATCTGGCCCAGGGGTTTGGATAAGGGAGGGCAGGCCAGTGGTGCTGAGTCCACCGCCTACAGGGTGTGGCAGGTAGAGTAGCCTCCAAATGTCTACACCCTCATCCCCCGGAACCTGTGTCTGTGTTATGTTACACAGGAAGTTTGCAGGTATTCATTATAAGCTACAGACCTTAAAATAGGGAGAGTTTCCTGGATTGTTCTATTGGCCTCAACTAATCACATAAGCCCTTAAAAGCAGAGAACTTTCTCCAGCAGGAGTCCGAGAGATGCAGCAGAAGGTCAGGTCTAGAATCTTAGCATCTCTCTAAATTCTAAGCAGGAGAGAGACTCCACCTGCCTCTGCGGGAGGGGCCACACTGGCGGCACGAGAAGGCAGGCAGGCAGCCCCAGGACTGTCCCCAGGCTGATAAGGCTCAAGGTGGCTCATTCGCCAATGACCTGAATAAGCATGGAAACAATTCTTTCCCGAAGGTTCCAGATAAGATCCCTTCTCAGCCAACACCTCGATTTCTGCCTCGTGAGAATGGAAGACCCAGCCAAGCCATGTCAGATTTCTGACCTGGGGGCTATGAGATAACAAGTGGGTATTAAGTTCATAGTAATTTGCTACGGCAGCAACACAAAACTAAACAGGACAAGCCTGATTCCTCCCCCATGATACAGCCTCTAGACAGCCTCCCAAAGCGCCTTCCCCATCCCCATGTCGCAGCCAAGCCCTGCCTGGGTCAGGCCGCTCCCTCCCTGGACTGGCTCAAGGTGCTTTCACTCACTTTCCACTGACACCCTGCTGGCCCCCAGGCCTCCCTCGGCCAGCCCCGCCCTCCCTGGTAAGCCCCACCCCCGGGAAAGCCCCACCCTCCCCAGGCCAGCCCCTCCTTCTCCCGGCCAGCCCCGCCCTCCCCACCAGGAACTTGACTCTGTCCGGCCTCACTGGGTGCAATGCTTTCCAGGGGGTGTCCCTTCTTTCTCCCAAGTCCTGAGACACCAAGACCCAGTCAGGTGCCTCCCTTATGGCCCCGTAACGCCTATCACTACACGTATGGAGCCCCCGACAAGCCTTAGCTCACGGAAGGACCGATCCACCTCAGTCGGCCTCACCGTGCAGGGTGCTCGCAGGGCAGGCCGGGTGTAGGACACTGTCACGCAGACCAGGCAAGGCTTCGCGTGTTTCTGGCTAAGATAACCCCTTGGAGTTGTAGTGGGATTTGCAGTTTTCCAAGCATTTCCAAATATATTATCTCATGTAATTTTTACAAAATAAACCACGAGATAAAACAAGGCAGGTATTTTTAATTCCCAGTTGTTACAGGTGAGAAGACAGAGGCTCTAAAAGGTTCTGAGGTTTGTCCACTAGCCCACGGGAGAAACCCTGCCGCACAGACTCAGTGCTGCCACGCGCAGGGCAAACGCAACTCTGAGAATCTGGCCGAGGCAGCGTCAGGGCCACAGCGCGAGCTCTGGGGACGCTGCCGTGGATCCGCCCTGGCAGGGGTCCAGGCAGTTAGATCTCATTGCGTCTGTCTCTCCGCTCTCCTCTTTCTCTTTTTCCATGTTTTCTTACAGAAGAAAAGTCTACTGTTTAATTTGAAAGCCAACAACATCTGAGTCTAAAGCACTCCTGCTTTGGGGGCACAAAAGCAAAACCTCTCTTGCCAGCAGTGTGATGGTGACGATGCAGCCATGATAGCATCCCCGGGGCAGACGAGATGGCCCAGCTCTTCCTCTAACACAGGCTCTGCACAAGCCACTGCTCTTGCTTCCTCCCCTCGGAGAACAGACCCTGTTTCACGCCTCCGACGGCTGCTGTGAGGCTGGAGTGAGACGGCGCATCTAAGTCATTTGGCAACTGTCCAGGGATGCGTGCGCGTGACGTGTCAGATTCCTCCCCCTCGCCGCGATCACCCCGGTTACCCGCACGAAAGCAAATCTGCCTTTTCACCAAAGACTATCCCAGGCTCCTGGCTATGCGCTTAGGATGTGCTGATTTCTCCACTTGAAGCTGGCCTTGGCCTTCTTTTAAGCTGATTTCATCTTGTTCAAAATATGAGTGGGTAAAGAGGAAGGATAATGAAGGAATAACTGTGGGATTGGCCCCCAAGTCCTACACAGGCCCAAAGGGGTCCCTGACTACATGTTCTCCTCCACTCACAAGATAATCAGAGCAGAGCTGAAAACACACTGGCTGATACAAATGCAGAAACCCAGTCCACGCTTATACCCCAGTTAAAGCATTAACTAAGAAGCACCACCTCCTATGAGTGACTGACTCTTACACAAGTGCTTCCATGATGCTGAAGGCTCATCAACACTTGGGTTGAATTTAACTTTTATCTCTTCTTCATAGCCCTTCAGAGATTTTAGATCAGACCAGTAAGGAGTGCTTTCAGATTCAGGTCTGGAGAACTTTCTGAGCATATGGGGCACATTTTCTGGTGATGATCTGTCATGTGGAAATTCATTACAAGTCCAACAAGACCATTTTATTTTAGTAAATCTATAGCTGATTTTCCTTGAATACTTTTTATAATTCTGGAAAATTGATGGCTCTTTAAATCCTCCCATGGTTATTCAGATAAGCATTATGATCACTAACATCAATAAAAATGCCTTGATGATTTTTCCTTTTAATATACTTTAGGCCTTGTGTAGACAATGCAATTTTAAAGACATGACACTATCCTTCTAGATACTATGGTTAAATTATGGCCGAAACACAGAAATCTTTACAGCGCAAGCCTGGATTGCATTTGGAAACATGCACTGGGTGACTTCCAAAGCTCCTGCCTTGGTTTCTCACTAGAGTTCTTGACCAAGGAGCAGGTCTGGAGAAGACAATGACTCTGTTTTAAGTACATCAAAGTTATGATGGGAGTGGAAGTTCAAGTAGATATACAAAAATGAGGACTTTCTGAGATATGGGGGGGGCAAATCAATCTCTCTTTGGCCATTAGCTTGTTCATCTGTACAAAAGAAATCATATTTGCATTGTGTTGTAAAATGAACTGAATCCATGAGGAAAAGCTTTGTGAACGCTAAGTCAAATTGTGTGTGTTTTATTCTTTTGTATAAAATCAACTTACATCTCCACCTGGAGGAGCATGACTAGTCCTTGATGTTTCTAAACCAGACTCATCTTCTTTAAAACCAGCAACTGCTCCAGCAGTTCGTTCCTGTTTATACTGATGACACACCCACACCCCCAGGCATCCAACCTTGGAAACCTGGGCTGTGCTAGAAACCTCACTCCCCTGCCCACTGGGATGCCCGATCAGTTCCTTTCAAAATATGAATCTGCTTAGGTCAGCCCCTTGCTCAAAAATCACTGACAATTTCCAGCTGTTCTCGCACAAAGGGTCAGAACACGTAAGTCGCCCCCAAGACCCTGTCCTGTCTGGCCTTGCCCAGCCCCTCACTCTGTCATTCCCTCTGCATTCCAGCCACACAGCCCTGCCCAACTGTCCCTTGCTGGAACCTCTAGCCCCAGGTAGCCTCTGTGGTCACCTCCAGCTCTGAGTCCCCTGCAAAGCCATTATGCACGCCCCGGTAATGCTCACGTCCTGGGGTGAGAGAGGCACAGAAACATACCCCAGTCCTGGAGCACTGCCATCGTTTGAAATGACATTTTATGTGAAGTCTTTCCCTGCTTCCCCAACTACGAAATTCATGACAGCAGTGATTCTATTTTCACGCCTGCGTTGTCATCTCAAGCCTAGCACATAACGGGGACTTGTTCATCACGTGAGTAAATCAATCAATCTTGGGATCTTCTCCTCAACGTACCTCCCACTTAACAGCCTCCAAGAGGTAAAGACCACACACGGCGTCATAGAGCCAGAGACCTAACGGAAGCCACACAGCTGCAAAGCCCCCGTTAGTTCTCAGGGTAATTAAATTGTCGGCAGAAGAAACATTTCACCATATAGTTTCACTATTCGTCCAAACCCTAATCCAAGCCACACATTGTTGGAGCTTTTTAAACCACCTGACCTAAGAGAAGTCATCCTAGTTCTGAGTTTAGAATGCTGTTGCGTTGAGGCAACAGCTGTTCCACAATCCCAGGCAGAACCTACGAAGCCAAGAGACACTGACGCTTTGTCCTCAACAGAAGGGGAGACCCACTGGGACATATCTAGGTCCCGGAGGTGCCCGTGTTACAGGCAGGCCCAGCAAACCGCAGCCCGAGCACCAGACCCGGCCCCCACCGTCCTGGTGAGTAAAGTGGCCACAGCCTGTGCACACCTGTGACAGAGGCCACAGGGCCCAGAAGCTCCATGGTCCACCACCTGGCCCTTCAAGAAAGAGTCTGCCGAGCCATCAGAGAAGGCACACAACACGGAAAAATCACCCCGGGAATGCCTTAAAATGCACAGTTTTATATCTAGAGTTCTTTCCTCACACCTTCTCCCGTGGAAAAGGGTGCCTTATACTGTTTGCGAAAAAGCAGATGAGCCAACCCCCCGAATCTCCCAACAAGGGATAACAGCAGGGCCTTCAGGCTGGGAGGGATTTGTCCCAGAAAAGCCAGTTTAGGATCCTGACTCTCAGTGGCCCCAATACCTTCATCTCCCCCGTCATGAAATTCCGCACATTTACAGACAGGAAAGACTCACGGGCGTTTTCTCCTCTTCTCGGGGTGAAGCTGGCCCGCGGCCGCGCCCGTGTCCCCCCTCTTCTGCCGCCTTCTCACACACGCTCCGAGGCTCCCGGTCGCCTGGTGCCCGCGCATCGGAGGAGTGTGACTTTGGTTTCAAGGTGCTGGTGAATTCTCTGGACTGAGTTTTTCTGAAGAGAAACAAATGTGGAATTATCAAAAACAGTCTTCAACAAAGACAGCTTTCCCAAAGTAGAGGTCTGCACTCAAATTACGTGGAAACCAGTAACGGGTACCATTTACTGAGCGCTGATGGTAGGCTGAGCCCTTTGCTAGGTATTTAAAGACATTAACTTAATCCTCATAAGAACCCTGCGAGGAAGGCGCTGTTATCCTTGCTTTGCTGTAAGAGGCTCAAAATAATGGTATCACTCATCCGAGGCCACGCAGCAGCCAGGACTGAAACCCAGGTCTGCCCGGCTCCTGGTTCAGAAGCTAAACAGCCAGAGCACATGGCCTTTGTGTCATCAGCAGCAAAGAGTCCCTTTCTCTCTGTGTGCCCACTTACGGCTGTCAAGTCACAGGACTGCGGCACGGAAGAGAGGCCCACGTGTCTGTTCCTATTTCCCCGCTCGCACGGGGCTGCCAACGCTTCGCAGAGGCCACCCTGGCGCCCAGCACAGGGGACCCATCCCCTGCCTCACTGCTCCCACCCAAGCTACCTGTCTCTGCAGTTGATTATGTCGCTTCCTCGTTCACCACCTCCTCACTGTCACAGAATAAAGTCCAAACTCCTAAACCTGGCCTTCCAGGCGCTTCAGAGCACGGCCCCCCTCACCGCTGTGCACCCCAAACAGGCAAAAGGACTCACCATCACCCAAAGCGCCATACATGCTCCATCGAGCGGTCTTGATGAACCCTCTGCCTGCATTGTCCTACCTGACCTTCTGTAGCTGGAAAACTACTTACCTTTCAAGGTTCACCGCCGTGGATCAGGACGATGGGCCCGGGGAACCCTCTGCCTGGCCTTAGTCCCAGCGCACACCACAGCCCGTGTGTCTGCCTGTTTCTCCTCCTGGACTGCAAGCTCCTGGCCCATCCCCGAGCTCCCAGCACCCAGCACAGACAAGCACCCTCGGGCCCGCTTCCTCCAGGGCCCCCGGAGCCTGAAGCCCGAAGGGTCCCCGCGCCTCACCCCCTCCCACAGCTGCACTGTTCCAGCGCGAGGCTAGGGAAGCCCGGGGTCACCGGGGAACCACCTCCACGCCCAAGCGGGAAAGCGAAACGGCCGACACGGTGGCGCCGTGAAAATGAAGGGAAGTCTGAAGGAACGTTCCAGAAACTGGGAGTCACTGTGCGTCCTCAAGTCCCACCTGGCCCCCCACCGGGTCTGAGAGCGAGAGGCCTCGCAGCCCTGTTGTGTGGCGCCTGGCCAGTCCCTCACGGGCCTGCGGGTTCGTACCTGAGCTCGCGCACCTCCTGCCCCGCCTTCAGCCGTGCCCTCTGGGCAAGGATCTCATCACAGAGCGTGTCGTAGGGTTTATCGAGGTGGTGCTCACCCATCACCCACACCCAGACTTCCTCGTCGGCTCCCAGTTTCCAATGAACCGATTTGCCGTTGTCTGCAGGCAAAACAGAATTTGGATGAACAAGTATCTTTAGCCACGGGTTAGGATGTTTTCCATCATTAAAGTATTTGCAAGTCAGATGGGGCAAAGCCCGTCCAAGCTACTCAGAATGAGCAGCATTCCCAGGGCGGCGGCAGTGGCTGCAGCATGTTTGTTTGAAAATATGATGCATGTGGTGCCCCTTTTCTGAGTGAAGGCGCGAGATGGGAAGAAAGCAGGCGTTGTCTGAATTATCTTCAGGGTAACAAAGCAGCATCAGGCACCAGAACATCTACAGCCTAAGAACCTCCCTGCAACCCGGCTGCTCCAGGGCTTGGGGTGTCCACTACATTTCTAGGTTTCATTGCTGAGCACAAGGCAAACGCTTGAGAGTCAGACCGGCTTTAGTCTAAATCCTAGCCCTGCCACTTAGCTGTGTGACTTGGACAAATCATGTAATCTCCCTAAGCCTCAATTTTCTTATCTGCAAAATGGGAATGCTAACATCTACTCAGGAGGATGGCTGTGGGGAGGCGGCGACAGCCGCGCAGGCAGGTCCCCAGGTGTCGGACACACAACACGTGACGGGCTCACAGGAGAGGCTGGCGCCACCGTCCCTCTGCGCTGTTGACAGACGGATGTGCCCGCTCAGAGACTCGGGCCAGCCCCTGAGAGATGACACGCCCGAAGTGTGAGACGCGGGGAAGCTACTTGAATAACCGAGCTCACGCCTGCTCCCAGCAGGGGTTGTGTTACATTCTCCCTAGTTCCTGCTCCTCAGATGCGGCCACACAGGTCACGTTCCCTGAAACCTGGGACGGTGGACCATTCCCAGGAGAGGGGGTGGGCAGTCCTCAACCTGAAGGCCCCAGAGGGGACTCACCAGGGCTATCATGGTCCACGGCTGGTCAAGATGCCTGGGCCTGAGGACCCACCCTAGCCAGTGGTGTTGAGTGTGTGACATGGGCAGCTGCTGGCATGCAGGCCGGGCCGTGGCCGTGTCACAGGACGTAGAGGACGGTTTCCAGTGAGAGCATCTCTGTCCAACGCGCTGTGGACTCACGTCCTGCTGCCATCTCAGGACACATTAACAAAGCAGCTGCTCAAGGCCAGGCTTGCTCTGTCTTTGGGCGCCTTCCACCTTCCTCAGGGCCACAGAGGTGTTCTGGGGACAGTGCTCTAAAGAGGATATTTGAGGGGGGGGCAGGGTCACAGTCTTCTCCACAACAGGAGCCAAACACTCTGTGCTCACAGGTGGGGCAGGTGTGAGGGAGGGTCAGTCCCAGGTGAGCCCTGGGGGTTGGGGGCCGGGGGAGGCCCAGCCAGCTCTGGCTCTTTTGAGGAAATGCCCGCTGGTTCATTAACTGTGGAAAGCTGGCAGACCTCACAGAACCCCTTTATTACCTCTCTAGGGCAGCTAAGAATATGTTCACTAGGCCCACCTCTCAACCTTCACCTAAGGAACCGTCTAACCGCCAGTTTGGGCAGCAGGAGGAAGGTGGCCGCAGAGGAGAGAGGCCAAGAGCCAGGGGACGCAGGAGGGGACCAGAGGTCCCCACAGCCCTGCTCAGGACAGCGACCCACGCCACCCCCCGAGCCGTGTCCCCCCGAGAGCACAGTGGGCGCAGGCGGGGGACGGGCGGGGGCATGACTCTCGGCGGGGAGGGCCCTGCTCTGCGGGTCCGAAATCCCAGAGACCCTGTGAACACAGGAGGGCCTGAGAAAGGAAAGGGAGGGGCAGCAAAGGAGAGGACCGAGTGTTGACGCCTCTAAAGGAGGGGAGGTGACGGTAGAGAGGCAGAGGCTTTGGGGCAGGAGGAAAGGGGATTAGATAGGACGTGTCAGATGTAGCGGCCCTGACAGTGGTCTCTGCTCGGAAGACACTGGGGTCCTCCAGGGGCCCACACAGCTCCCTGAACCCAGGGAGGGGGAACCATTCCAGTAAGGTGAGGGTCGGCCTGGTGCCCTCTGCTTCGTACCAAGACAGGGGGGCTAGCAGGGTCTCTGTGTAGCTCCTCCCACAAAATCCTACTGCGTTCCTAACGCTGGCAGGATGCAGAGCTGGGTGCTGCGGAGATGTGGGGTGAAACCTCCTCCTGCAGGTCACCCAGAGCCTGGGAGAGAAAGAGTAGGGTGGGAGGTCACTGACTTAATGGACTTCACTACGTATCTGCTATGTGCCAGGTAGACACGCGTGAACACTTAGAAACAAGACAGACCAGTCCCTCCTTCTAGCTGGGGGAGGCAGGTGCTGACCAACTAGTTACCTAGAAAAGTCGCAGTAACTGGGGAGGGGTGTTGAAGTGCTGCGGGACGTGTGGAGGGCCGGGGACATACACTGTAACCACGAGAGATTTAATCCATCGAGGATTCGGAGGACGGAGGATGCTTCGGAAGGACAGGGAAGAAATAAGAAGTCCTTTGTGTTCAGTGTGGGGGGATGGATATGGAATCTGGACAGAGAACAGGGGTGGGTTTGGTGCTGGACACAAGGAACAGCATGACCAAGATCAGAGAAGGGAATCAACACGGGGCCATGGGGAACAAGGGTCTCCGCCAGAGCCGACAGGCTTTAGAAGCCACCTGGCCATGGGCTGAGGATCATGCAGGGGGAGCAGCTGGCCGCCTGGCACAGGTCCCAGACACCAGGCTGAAGGGTTTAAATGTAGGCCCTGTGTTGCATAAAGCCAGAAAGTGGTACTAAAATCCCAGTGCTTCTACCAACTCTTTACGTGACCATGTATACATCACAATATTTCTCCGAGCCAGAGTTCCCTCTTTGATAAAACAGAGGTAATGAGTCTGAACTCACAGGCCTGTCACATGACGAGTGCTCAAAAAGCATTAGCTCCATGTTCTCGGTCTGAGTGACCAAGCAAGAGTCCACACCTGTAAGACATGACACCATAAAACTCCTAGAAGAGAACATAGGCAAAACCTCCTCTGACATAGATTGTACCAATGTTTTCTTAGGTCAGCCTCCCAAGGCAAAAGAAATAAAAGCAAAAAATAAACAAATGGGACCTAACCAAACGTATAAGCTTTTGCACAGTAAAGGAAACCATCAACAAAATGAAAAAACAACCTATGGAATGGGAGAAAATATTTGCAACTGATACAAACAACAAGGGGTTAATATTCAAAATATACAGACAGCTCATAGAACTCAATATCAAAAAAATAAACAACCCAATCAAAACAGGAGCAGAAAACCTAAACAGATGTTTTTCTAAAAAAGGCATACAGATGGTCAACAGGCACATGAAGAGATGCTCAACTTCGTTAACTATTAGAGAAATGCAAATCAACCACAATGAGCTACCAACTCATACCAGTCAGAATGGCCATCATCAAAAAGTCCACAAATAATAAGTGCTAAAGAGGGTGTGGAGAAAAGGGAACCCTCTTACACTATTGGTGGGAATGTAAATTGGTGCATCTACTATGGAGAACCGTATGGAGGTTCCTTAAAAAACTAAAAATAGAGCTACCATATGATCCAGCAATCCCACACCTGGGCATATATCTGGAGAAAACTCTAATTCAAAAAGCTACATGCACCCCAATGTTCATAGCAGCATGATTTAAAATAGCCAAGACATGGAAACAACCCAAGTGTCCATCAACAGATGATTGGCTTAAGAAGATGTGATACACACACACACACACACACACACACACGCACACATACACACGCTGGAATATTACTCAGCCATAAAAAGGAATGAAATATTGCCATTTGCAGCAACATGGATGGACCTAGAGAATATTATACTAAATGAAGTAAGTCACACAAAGAAAGACAAATACTATATAATATCGCTTATATGTGGAATCTAAAATGAATTCATAAAATGAATCCATATCAGAAACGGACTCACAGACATAGAAAACAAACTTATGGTTACTAAAGGGGAGAGGGATAAATTAGGAGTATGGGATTAACAGATACAAACTACATAACAGGTACATAAAATAGATAAACAAGGACCTACCATATAGCACTGTATAATTATTGTACTGTATAATTATACCTACTGTATAATTATATTCAATCTTATAATAATCTATAACCAAATCTAATCTGCCAAAAAACCCCAAAACCAAACCCTGTGTTGTACACCTAAAACTAACGCAGTATTGTATATCACCTCGACTTCAATTATAAAAAGAGTCCAGGACAGTCTCTGTGCAGGTGGTGCCAGGACCAGGAAGCCCTGCAGCGCGTCCGCACGCAGGGAGGACCTGGACCAGGCGGTGTGCAGCGGGTGTACAATGATGCTGCAGGAGACAAAGGGTGGAGAGAAGAGGGGTGAGGCCGGCCAGGCCTGCGCGAGGGGAAGACGGCCTCCAACGGGGCGATGGCGTCTGGGTGGCCGAGGCAAGGAAGGACTCAAAGATGAGGCCGAAGGTTTGAGGACGTGGGATGATAAACAGTGACGTCAAGGCAATACATGTGGGGGCTTCCTTGGTGGCGCAGTGGTTGAGAGTCCACCTGCCAATGCAGGGGACGCGGGTTCGTGCCCCGGTCCGGGAAGATCCCACGTGCCGTGGAGTGGCTGGGCCCGTGAGCCATGGCCGCTGAGCCTGCGCGTCCGGAGCCTGTGCTCCGCAGCGGGAGAGGCCACAGCAGGGAGAGGTCCGCGTACCGCAAAAAAAAGAAAAGAAAAAAAATACATGTGTTTGAGGAGTTAGGTAGTGAACGTTTTGGGAAACGAAGAATAAACTATTTTCAATTTTACTAGCAACCCAGATGGCAAGGTTGAGCACATACCTGAAACATGGAATTGAAGTTTAGAGTGAGGTCGGGATGCACAGTGTGAATGTGGGGATTACTTTACAGATGCCATCGTGGATGTCGCTGGCCCGGAGAATGAAACCCAGGAGAGACCCTCGGAAAAGCATGTGCTTTGTCAGGACACAGAAGAAAAGAAAGACAGGGGAAGGAGAGTCCTGATTCAAAAGGAAAAAGAGGGAGAGGGAATTCTGACTCCTAAATAACTGGAAGGAGAGTAGGGAGGATGCCTTGCCTCCAGGACAGGAGAGGTTCCGACCTCAGAGACGGTCACTTCAGACAGACCGGGCAGGCTGCACGGGGACACAAAGGACTGGGCATAAGTTACCAGGGGAGGAGCAAAGAGTGTTTGGCGGGGCTCAGCAGGCGTCACTGAGCTCCTGCCACGACCCGCTGCGCCCGCGGGCAGGACAGAGCAGCCCAGGCGCTCAGGGGAACGTGGACGCTTCCACTGGGTTGCTGGGAGGGGAAGGAGTACAGACGCCAGGAACCAGGCCGGGGATGGGGACACAGGGATAGGAGAGAGCAGGGAAAGAGGGTGCTTTTGAGGAGAGAGAAAAGCTCGGCTGCTTAGAATTGAAACGTGGCTGCACGCAACCACGTTCAGGCCCCAGTGTGCCTCCTTAAGGTAAAGGTACAAGCATATGGGTGTTAACAGGGCAGGCACTGCAACTCGTCCTGACTTAATGCTCTCCAGCTGTCCCGGGCCTCCTGTTGACTTCAACTCAGAGGACAGTGAGAGAGGGACCTGTTACAGCGCCTCCATTGAATTATGAGCTTGTTTCCCAGTCTTCCACTCATGTTTCTATGCTGCAGTGCAATCAAGTTTGCTCTTAGGGATTCAAGAGGCAGTGCTGTAGAATGTCACACAAAAACAGTGACGGGTCACGCACGTCCTTGGCAAGCCCATGGCCAGGCCCATTCCGCTCTGACGGGGGAGGGTGACGCCGCTCATGCAGCGCGTGTCGGGCCCGCAGGGGGCAGGAGGCAGCGCCCGGAGGTGTCAGCGGGGTCGTCTCTTCCACTGAGGTCAACGTGACCCCTGGGGCTATGACTGTGCCTCAGAGTCAGCACCTGGTCTCCACTCCGACTGATCCACTTGGAGGGACGAGCACAGTAGCAGATGCGCATGAGAGGGAGAGGGATGGAGAGAGGGAGAATCACATGCTCTACCCCCACTGAGAGAAGAGCATGGACTTGGAGGACAGAAGCCAGAAGAGCAACAGAAACAGGGCCCCTAACGCATCACACATGAACTACACCAGGGCTGACGGAAGCAGGGCTCCTACCAACCCCAGGCTGCCGTGTCCACATGCTCCCTGAACTCACAACATCCCAGGACTCTCCCACCACTCTGGCCGCTCCTCTAGGTCACCCGCCTCCAACTCAGAAACCAAAGGGTGAATGAATGCCTGGCCGGTGGGGCCTCCGGGACTCGGGTGCTATGGCCATGTCCCTTCTGACTGATGCCCGTGCCAGGTCTGCCTTGCAATACTTAGAGCACCACCGAGGCTGTTACGAACCCTACTTGACCACAAGGAAATTGAGGCTTAGGGAGGGTAACTTGCCGAAGATCATAGAGGTGGTGAAACTGGAACCAGAATTCAAAACTCGGCTGTGAGATGGTAAAACCTGTGTTTAGAGCCACCTCTGATGCATTGTCCAAACGGAAATACTTTTGAGAGAAAAAAAGGAAACCCAGCAACAGGAATGGCAGGAAATGAAGGACGCAGGGCTCTGCTGAGCAAGCGGGGTGTGGGGTCACTGTCACGTGCCCTCGCGGCCCCACAGAGCTGGACAGCTGCAGCCTCATGTGCACTTAGTGAAGAACAAGGCCCAGTCCTACAGGCACTTCCTGAAGTTCACCTGGGTAATAACCCTGCAGTGACTAACACAGGCCCATCTTTTAAAACTTCAAAAATATGTATGCTTACCATAGAGACAAAAGGACAGGAAGGAAGTTGGAGAATGTGCATGGCACCACGGTCCAGGGAAGCAGGTGGTGGCACAGACAAGTGAGAAGGTGAGCCAGGAGGGAGGCCCGCTGAGTCCACAGCTCGTGGAGGTGAAAGGGGAGGGCAGCCAGTGAGCATCTGCATCTGCTCAACGCACAAGGCACCAAGTCCGTTACACTATCCGGCCCAGAGTCAGGGGCACAGACAGGGCTGGGACCAGTGGCTCAGAACAGACCTGGAGTAGATCTGGACCTGAGTTCAAACCCTGACTCCACCGGTGACCCACACAAGTTACCTTCTCCAAGTTTGTTTCCTTATTTGTAAGAATAAGGGGGGCAACGTTCACCTCCCTGGATTCTTGCAAGGATTAAATGAAACAACATAAATACAAGGCTTCTAGCTGGCACACACGAACAGACAAGCAGCTTGGTGGGGAAAACCTCCCTGGGATGGAGCAGGTGGGGTGCAGTGAGGTCAGGAGTAACCAGGGGACTCCCGGGTTTCTGGCTTTGGTGACTCAGGGCCACAGATCATGGTGGAGATTGAGAGGCAGGACCAGGCCTGGGGGTGCGGAGAACCGTGGTGATGCTGATGAACTCGGTTTTGCATCAAGTGTGCAGGGCCTAAGGGTCTTCCGAGCGGAGATGCTCATTGGGTAACTGACATGGAAACCAAAGCTTAGGTGAAAGGTCTGGCTTCGAAATACGGGTGTGAGAGTCTGGCATAAAAGCAGAAGAGATGCCCCAGGGAGAGAATAGAGACCCTAACCTTAACCTAGTCTCTGAGTCTGTGAATGAGCCTCAGGGAGACCGTGAACATTGGGAAACTCTACACGAAGCGTCCTCCGTGTGCATTTTCCTGGTCCAAGCTTTTCATAAGTTTTCCGCGGAGTCTATGGGCCCCCCAATCCCACCTCAAGGTTACCAACCACCGGGGTAGAGTGAGACTCCCCTGGGGAACACGGGTATTCAGGGTCAGGCAGAGACGAAAAAGAAGCAGTCATGGAGACAGCAAGTGACCATGACACCAACAAGAGACTCTGAGAGGCAACGCACAGGGTCAGAGGCAGCTGAGGAACCGACTGAGGTAAGAACTGACTCTAGCAGCAGAGGTCACGTGCTGGGTCAGGAATGGAGGAGAGGAAGCAGACACGGCAGGTGGCACAAAGCAAGGCTTTATCATCATTTCATGAAAAAGGGAAGGTTTTGCATAAAGGAACTTGCCTGAGAATCCACAAATGAAATTTCACAAGCCCGAGTCTGTTTCAGGGGCACACGTGGAGCCTCTCGGGCACCACACAGGGCGCCCAGAGCCCAGCCTCCTGCGTGAGGCTTCTGCCAGCTGGAGAGAGGTCCATTGCAAGGCAGCCTCCTTTGTGTGTGTTACCAGAGAGAATCTTACAGAATAAATGCTCCACGGCAGGACGCCGATGCAAGCACGTGTTCAGACACGAGCAGGGCACCTGAAGACAACAGGAACTGTTACAAAGCTCCAGGTAAGCTGAACGGGTGGTATGTTTGTCAACAGCATTGGCTCCAGGAGAGTCAGACTCAGGGTCACGTACTAGCTGCTGCCCTGGGCAAGTTATTAAGGTCCCTCAGCCTCACTTTCCTCACCTGTAAAAGGTGAACGGTAACTCAGCTCCAGGCTTGGCTGTGATTATTTAATGAGATGATATATTTAACCTCAGAGTTCAGGGTCTGACATACCGTCAGCTCAATCAGTGCTGGCTGGTGCCATGTTTACCGTCTAGAGCGGTGCTGTCCAATGGGGGCTCTGCCTGTAATTATACATTTTCTAGTAGCCCAATTAAAAAATCAAAAGAGGAGTTTGCCCAAGATGATGGAGTAGAAAGACCCTGAGCTCACCCCCTCTCACGAGCACCCCGACATCACAACTATCTGCAGAACAACCATCGAAGAAAAGGACCCGAACCTTCAAGAAAAGATATCCTACAACTAAAGACATAAAGAAGGAGCCACAACAAGACATGTACTCCAGGTGGGTGACCCACAGGCTGGAGAATAATTGTACTGCAGAGGTTCTCCCACAGGAGCGAGCGTGCTGAGCCCCCGTCAGCCTCCCCAGCCCAGAGTTCCTACACGAGGAAGATGACCCCCAGAGCATTTGACTTTTAAAGGCCAGCAGGGCTTAATTTCGGGAGCCCCACAGGAGTGGGGGAAAGAGAGATTTCACTCTTAAAGGGCACACACAAAATCTCACATGCACCAGGACCCAGGGCAAAAAGCAGTAATTTGATAAGAGCCTGGGGCAGACCTACGTGTTGGTTTTGGAGAGTCTCCCAGAGAGGTGGGGGTGGCTACGGATCACCCTGGGCCCATAAATACTGGTGGCAGACATATTTGGGAACATTCTATTGTGAGAACATTGCTGTTGGCGGCTGCCATCTTGGCTCATGAGCACCAAGATCTGGTCCCACCCAACAGCCTGTAGGCAGCTAGGATGCCTCAGGCCAAACAACCAACTGGATGGGGACATAGCCCCACCCATAGGCAGGCTGCCTAAAGACTTCCTGAGCCCACAGCTGACTCTTAGACACACCTCTAGGCTTGGCCCTGCCCACCGGCGGGCCAAGACCTAACTCCACACACCAGTGGGCAGGCACTGACCCTTCGCTCCAGGAAGCAGGCACTAGTCTCTAGACCAGACTCACTGGCCAGGAGGCAGACACCAGAAGTAACAAAACTATGATCCCAGAGCCTGCAGGTCCAGCCCACCCACAGCTCGCTAGACCCTACTGTGGGACCAGCTGGGACCTGGCCCTGCCCACTAGCAGGCCAGCACAAGCTTCAGGACACCCCGGACCCCAGACCCAACTGTGCCAGCAACTGGCTCCCCCACCACCAATGATTTGAAACGAGTTCTGGGATCCCTGGGCCCTGAAGCCAGACTCCAGGAGCTGGCTCTGCCTGCCAGCAATCCAGGACTAGTGCCAGGACCTACGTTCACCTGTCAGTGGGTGCACAACATCCCTGGAGTCTTTGGTACCCTGATTCCACTCATCAGTGAGCCAGCACTAGCCCCAGGGCCCCCTAGGATTCCTCAACCAGTCACCTCATGACCAGATGCATCTACACAGCAGCCAGCAGCATCCACACAAGGCAGGGCCTGAGAACCAACCAGGCTGGGGACCAACCAAGCCTCCCAGATGGCCCGCATACTCAGCCCCTCTGACAGAAGGGCCGACACAGTCCTCTTAGGGGGCACCCCTAGAGCCTATACCTTGAGTGACAAGGTGGGAGTGCACTGCTGGGACACATAGGACATCTCCTACAGAAGGCCACTTTCCAAGGCCGAGAAACATAACTAACCTACCACGTACATAAAAATACAAATAACAACTTAGACAAAGTGAGGTAGCAGAGGAACATGTTCCAGATGAAGGAACAAGATAAAACCTCAGAAGAAGAACCAAGTGAGGTGGAGGTCGGCAACCCACCCAAGAAAGAGTTCAGGGTAGTGCTCGTAAAGACGATCAAAGGTCTCTGGAGGAGACTGGATGCACAGAGCAAGAAGTTCGAATGTTTTAACAGAAGAGTTAGAAAATATAAAGAACAACCAAACAGAGAAGAACACAGTAACTGAAATGAAAAATACACTAGAAGGAACCAATAGTAGACTAAATGATACAGAAGAATGGATCAGTGAGCTGGAAGACAGAGTAGCAGAAATCACTGCCGCTGAACAGGAAAAAAGAAAAAAGAATGAAGAGAAACGAGGACAGTTTAAGAGACCTCTAAGACAACATCAAATGCACTGATATTCTCATTATAGGGGCCCAGAAGGAGAAGAGAGAGGGAAAGAGCCTGAGAAAATATTTGAAGACATAATAACTGAAAACTTCCCTAGCCTGGGAAAGGAAATAGTCACCCAAGCCCAGGAAGCACAGAGAGTCCCATACAGGATGAACCCAAAGAGGAACATACCAAGACACACTAATTAAAATGACAAAAATTAAAGATAGAGAATATTAAAAGCAGCAAGGGAAAAGCAACAAATAACATATAAGGGAAGTCCCAAAAGGCTATCAGCTGATTTTTCTGCAGGTCAGAAGGGAGTGGCACGATATATTTAAAGTGATGAAAGGGAAAAACCTACAACCAAGAATACTCTACCTAGCAAAGGTCTCATTCAGATTTGATGGAGATATCAAAAGCTTTACAGACATGCAAGAGCTAAAAGAATTCAGCACCACGAAAGCAGTTTTACAACAAATGTTAAAGGAACTCCTCTAGGTGAAAAAGGCCACAACTAGAAACAAGAAAATTACAAAATGAAAAAGGCAAACATACAGTAAAGGTAGGAGATCATCCACACACAAAGCTAGCAAGGAGGTTAAAAGACAAAAGTGGTAAAATCATCTATATCCACAATAACCAGTTAAGGGGTACACAAAACAATTAGATGTAAAATATGATATCAAAAATAGTAATTGTGAGGGAGGAAAGTACACAAGCAGGGTTTTTTAAATGCATTTGAAATTAAGGGATCAGCAACTTAAAACAATCACGTATATATACACAGGCTGCTATACAAAAGCCTCCTGGTAACAGCAAACCGAAAACCTATAATAGATATACACACAAAAAAGAAAAAAGAATCCAAACATAACACAAAGACAGTCATCAAATCATGAGAAGAGAACAAAAGAAGAAAGGGTGGGGGGGAAGACCTAAAAAAAAGAATCCAAAACATTAACAAAATGGCAGTAAGAACACACATATTGATAATTACCTTAACTGTAAGTGATGGACTAAATGCTCCAACCAAAAGATGTAGGCTTGGCTGAATGGATGGAGAAACAAGACCCATATATATGCTGCCTACAAGAGACTCACTTCAGAGCTAGAGACACATACAGACTGAAAGTGAGGGGATGGAAAGAGGTATTCCATGCCAATGGAAAACTAAACAAAACAAAAGCCAGAGTAGCAATATTTATATCAGATAAAATAGACTTTAAAATAAAGACTGTTGGGCTTCCCTGGTGGCGCAGTGGTTGAGAGCCCGCCTGCCGATGCAGGGGACATGGGTTCGTGCCCCGGTCTGGGAAGATCCCACATGCCGTGGAGCGGCTGGGCCCGTGAGCCATGGCCGCTGAGCCTGCGTGTCCGGAGCCTGTGCTCTGCAACGGGAGAGGCCACAACAGTGAGAGGCCTGCATACCGCAAAAAAAAAATAAATAAATAAATAAAAATAATAAAATAAAATAAAATAAAATAAAATAAAGACTGTTATAAGAGACAAAGAAGGACACTACATAATGAGCAAGGGATCAATCCAGGAAGAAAATATAACAATTGTAACATTGTTACAGTTGTACATGCACCCAACGTATGAGCATCTCAAAATATAAGGCAAATATTAACAGACAAAGGAGAAATTGACAGTAACGCAATAATAGTACAGGACTTTAACACACCACTTACAGCAATGGACAGATCAGCCAGACAGAAAATCAATAAGGAAACAGAGGCCTCAAATGACACATTAGACCAAATAGGCTTAATGAACATATAGAGGGCTTTCCATCCAAAAGCAGCAGAATACACATTCTTTGCAAGTGCTCATGGAACGGTTTGCAGGATAGATCTTGTGCTAAGCCACAAAACAAGTCTCAGTAAATTTAAGAAAACTGAAAACATATCAAGCATCTTTTCTGACCACAATGCTATGAGACTAGTTCTATCAGTTTTTTACAACAGAAGTTCATTACTCCCTTAAATTTAACACTTGGAACAATACGTTTTGCACCACAGTGATTCCTCTTTGACTACAGAAAAGGAAAAGGTCTGAGAGTCTTTCTCCACTTCCCCTATAAAGACAGGTCTCCTCTGTGTCTCATCTTGCTCGGTCTTTGGTGATCAAGCCACAGAGAGTCAAGGCCGTGTTGTCATGGCTGGGGCTCCCCAGGCTGAACGAGGCCGCAGCTGCTGCTTGTCGAGCCCTCAGCATGTGTTCCTCCTCGACGGTCTGGCTGACTTAAGTGCTACTTTTCTTTAGTGGTTCATAGCTCAGCTGTGGCTTTGAGCTTGTCCTTTTCTTGGCTCATAAATATATCTATGTCCACCCCATTCCTTTACCATTCTAGCTCACCACTTAGCAGTTCTTTCACTGTCATCCAGTCATTTTTTTCTCTATATTGCCTACTGTGGTGAGTTTTCAAAAAGCATCACTAGACTTTTAGTGATACTAGCATATTGTGTATCCCAGGAACCTGTCCACCTTACAGTAATCCTCAGGCTAAAGTAGGAGAGGCTAAAAAACAATCAGAAGTATGGATTTAACTCAGTAATAGATCAGAAAATCATTTCGAAATGTAGCGTGAACATATGATTGTTAGAGAGGGACGAAATGCTGGACCTCGTCTGCCCGCTGGGGTGTAACGAGAGGGCGGAAGCTGCAGGGTCCAGTCTGGTAGCCGCTGGCCACAGGTCACTACTGAGCACAGAAAATGAGGCTGCTCTGGGCTTAGGTGTGCTAGACAGGTAAATGACCAGAGACTTGGCGGGAGGAAAATTAATGCAAAATACCACATTAATACTTTCATATTCATTATATATTGATATGATCATATTTTGGGTATCTTGGGTAAAATAAAATATATTAAAATTCATTTCACCTTTTTCTTTTGATTCTTTTCTGATTTTAATTTACTTTTTAAAATTTTTATACAATTTTAAAGGTTACACTCCATCTACAGTTATTACAGAATATTGGCCCTATTCCCCGTGTTGCACACTACACCCTTGTAGCCTGTCTTACCCCCAGTAGTTTGTACCTCCCACGTCCCCTCCCCTACGTTGCCTCTCCCCCGCCACCGGTAACCACTAGTTTGTTCTCTACGTCTGTGAATCTGCTTCTTCTGTTATATTCACTAGTTGGTTGTATTTTTTAGATTAGTTAAGTGATCATTTAAAAAGTATGTTGATATACACCTATTCCACCGTGTAAATCAACATACATTTTTTATGATCACTTAACTTATAAAGTAACATAGGTTTTTGAAGAAGGAGATTCAAACCCTGCAAAGGAAGAACTTAAGCGAAGAAACGGAAATTATTGTCTGAAGTCAGCACGAGGAGAACAATTCAGCAAACATGAGAAGCCCAAGGTGTTTCAAAGAGCCCGGGCCGACGATTCCAGGGGCAAGAGCCCTTCTGCTGTCACCAGGCTTCAGAGTCACCCACCACCATAATCTGATGTGTCATGTTCGCAACCAGCATGGTGCCCAGCGGCCTGGTTATACCTGGTAAACTCTGACTGAAGGATGCAAGGAGATGAAGGAGCCAGTTCAGAAAGATCAAAGCTCGTGCTTCAGTTTGGACGCGTTACCTCTAGAAGGAGGTATTTGGAGAGTGTAGGGTACTGTGAAACCCAGCAGATCTGGGCACTAACTGGTGGTGTGACCTTGCATTTATTACTGAACTTCTCTGATTCTAAGTTTCTCCATCTGTAAAATAGGACAATTGATACCTATTTTGCAGAAATATTGTGAAGATGACATATAATGTATGTAAAAGTGCTTTGCGTGGTGTCTGACAAAACAGGTGTTTAATAAATAGCTGCCATTGATGATAGTAATAATAAATGAGATACTCATATTTATTTCCGTATCACTATAAAGGCTTAAGTCTAAAAGATGCCGCGTGCTGCAACTAAAGATCCCGCGTGTCACAATGAAGATTCCACACGCAGCAACGAAGATCCTGCATGCAGCAACTAAGACCCGGCGCAGCCAAATAAATAAATATTTAAAAGAAAAATAAAGGCTTAATTGGAAAAAGGTTTTAATGAAAGGCAGTACAAGGTAAAGGTCACTAAACTGATTTCCTTTGTGAGTCTGTGTATACAAGTTAGATTCATGTTCTCAATCTTTGAAACCCTGAATGGTTTTATCAAATTTAATTTTTCCTGGCTTAATGAAAAATGAAGAGAGATTGATCTTGAATACCTCTCTGTAAGTGACCTTGAAAACTGTGTTGTTTTTCCAAATGATAACATTTTATTACAGAAAAAGCATCCCAAATATAGGATTTCATAAACACTGATAAGTGAACAAGTGCAACTTTAAAAGTAAATACAGGGCTTCCCTGGGGGCGCAGCGGTTGAGAGTCCGCCTGCCGACGCAGAGGACACGGGTTCGTGTCCCGGTCCGGGAAGGTCCCACATGCCGCGGAGCGGCTGGGCCCGTGAGCCATGGCCGCTAGGCCTGCGCGTCCGGAGCCTGTGCTCCGCAACAGGAGAGGCCACAGCAGTGAGAGGCCCGCGTACCGCAAAAAATAAACAACAAAAAAAGTAAATACAAAGTAAAGAGGCAAAACCTACAAGCATTTTGCCTTTAAGAGAAAATGTAATGCTCTCCTACAGAGGTGATCCCACCCAGAGCACAAATGTGGCTCCATCTCCTGTAAAGACATCAGGTTTGCTTTCTGAACTATGCCCAGTTTAACAATTTCAAAATGATAGCAAGAGGTGGCACGGAATAAATCACTAAGACCAATTAACTTTCTATTGACTACTACTCAATAAAGGCTCCCCATCACACTGTGACAATTTAAAGCCAAAAACTGTGCTTTTTTTAAAACAAAATAGGTATTCATCCGTAACAGAATGTGTGTGTGTGGGGGGGGGGTGTTAATGTGTGCTTTTCCACATCTGTGTGTGTATATGCTTTAAGCCTGATGTACAAGGAATTCCTCCTCACCCATGGTCCCAAAAGGCCTTCTCAAGTTACCAGGGATTCCTTGAGTCAGGGAGACGTAGTACGTCTGAAAAATAATCTCACGCTAAAAAATTAGTATTATGACTTTTTTCCTGTTAGTAGTATTTGCATTTTAAGAGTGAATTTCCCTACAAAAGAAAACTCAAAGAAATACCTCTTGGAATCTAGGAAATGCAAACAGCATTGCTACAAAGATTTTGACACAAAGACTTTGTATGCTGGTAGCAGAGTATTAGTTGTCTGTGACAATAAGGGGATAGAACTCTTCCTCAATTCCCCTCAAGTCCAGCTCCACGGGTGACTTTTTACTGCAGCTTAAGATCAGTCTGGTTTCGAGTAAGAGATCTGCTTTTGGCCTCACAACTCCAGGGTAATTGCCATGTGTGTGCATGTGTGTGTGTGTGTGTACATGCACGAGCATGGAGACTTCAAGTCAATAAACTGCACCATTAAAATCTCAGTAACACTGAGGGTCCAACTGCCAAATTGGACCTCGCACCTGGCTTGCTTCTGACTGGTGTGAAACGTGGGAACGAGCGGGGAGGCATCCCATGTGCAGGCTCCCAGGCAAGGCGGGCTCCGCTTACCTTTCTTTGGTCTGGGTTTCACTGGCAAGGACTCCTGTTTTTCCATTGCTGCTTCTCTTTCTTTCCATCGGCGGACCTGCTCCTCCCTCATCTTGAAGAACAGGATCTGTTTCTGTTCTTCGCTGAGCTCTGCCAGCAGATCAGGATCTATGTACATCTCTGACAGTATCTGTTTCAGCATCTTTGCAAGGCTGGAGTCTTTTACACCTGTGGCAAAAGTTCTTGAAAATGGCTTCCAGGGCTGCCTTCACCTGGGCTGGCCCTGGGAGGCACCCGCAGACCTTCCCCAAGACCTGAGGGGCTGGGACAGTAATTCAACAAACTGGCTCTGGGTTCCCGGCACCAAGCATCCTGTCCAAAACGCCACTCGTGAACCTGCAAAGAGCAACAGCCAAAATGCAGGGCGTGTTAAAAAGTGTTAAAATGTGCAGACATGGGGCCAGGACAGGCTTAGGAATAAAGCTTGGAGGAAATACAGTATCGCTTTTCATTTCACAAGAAAGCTGAAGCAAGCTTTGTTAAGAGTTTGTGTAACCTGTATCCTGTAATTTCCAAAGATACTTTATCAAAAAACAAAACAAAACAAAACAAACCCTAACTTTTCACAGGTCAATCTCAGGGAGACAAAAAAATTAACAGAGGTTTGGCCTTCTCCCAACTAAGCAAACATACTATTACCTCAGAGCCCAACAAACCACTACGTCCATGGCTAAGAACAGAGTTAAAGAGACAAAGGCACGGGGAAAAATTAAAAGAAGTTATTTCAAAAGGAAATACCGTTTTTGAGATTTCTCAGAATTACCCACCCAAACCCAAACCAAACCTAAGCCATGCTCAAGGAAGGAAAAAGAAGAAATAAAAATTAGACCACAGTGCCATTTTCCCATTTCTCCTTAAAAGTAGCACTAAATAAACACAATTATGTACTTTCATCTTCATGTGCAGGTGCAGGAGAGAACATTCATGTACATTTTGGAAGGTCACCAGGTTTTAGGTGTACCTCTTCCAGATAACCTAATTTAATAGGGTCTAAATTTACAGACCAGATAAACTGGGGGAGTGGAGGTGACCAGGCTCATCACAAAGGGTCCTGGCTCTGTAAGAGCGTTTCTCAGAGGAAGGAACCTTGGACCTAAGCACACAGGTTGTTTCATGGGGGTGCCTACCCCACTGCGGTTTCATTCTACTTCACACGTTTCTATTTGGTCTATTTAAAAAAATATACCAAACCTTCATATTTTTGTAATCAGAAGGAAATAATGTATAGATTTCCATTCTGAAAAAAAAAAAGACGTTTATTTGGTTCCAGTGTAATAGGATACACAAGAAAAGCTTACTTATTTTGACTTTCCAGGATCACCTATGGTCTAAGAAACTGATGAATCCTTTTGTGCTCACAATGCCTCAATGATCCCACCACCTAGCCACGCCCTCTCAAATATCTTTTTCTCCAAACTAAGTTCAAATGCTCTTAAACCTCAGACTAGTCACTTAGCCACACCATGGCTCTCCCAGTTCCATCACCTGGTCCTTCTCCAGCCAGACTGTGATGCTCCTCTCACCGCTGGGAGGCCCCTGCAGCTTCACCTTTTCATACTCCTCCTCATGCATCTGTTTCTCCATTTACACCAGTCTTCCGAGACAAGCATGAGCAACAGCCCAAGAGCCAGGGTACCCAGAGTGGTTTGCATACACAACACATAGTTCGATTCACTAACGAGTCATTGTGTAGCAGGGACCTTTATTGAGGCTACCACGACTCCCGCTAACTGCATCCTACAATCTGTGGCATTCAACTACCAAAACTCAAATGGAACACAACGTTAAGAGAAAATTTAAATTAAAGGCACCGTCTGACTTTAATTCAGTCAGCCATGCCCGCCCCAGGCTCCCTGGCTAGCTTTGTATTTTGCTTTGAGGTGATCTTCAAAGGCTGTAACGGCCACAGTACTGAAGTTCTGCGATGCTTTCTTGACTCTTGGGCCTCACAGCTTCTCCAGGGGTGGGCCAACTAAATCCACACTAAAGGGAGGTTTCCCGAGGCTGAGCTCTTATCTGTGTGTGTCAGAACCGCAGGAAGAATGCAGGTCCTCAGCTCACTGGACTCCGGTGCTCCGAGACCAAGTGGTAAGAAACCAAAGTGAATGAGTCCTTGACATTCCGGTAAATGTCCTTATGCTGGCACATTCCTTGAGCAGGGGTTGACTTTCACAGAAATTAAACATGGGGAGGGGAACAGCCCAGTGAAGCTGGAGGCTTCCACTCTGTTTCCCAGTTTGAATCGGGTGACTCCCAGCAACAGGGACAGTGTGGGTTGAGCCTAAAAACTAAAACCCTGAAAGGGCCAAATCCCCCCCCACTTCCCCACCCAGAGTGCTCCTGGTCACAAGTGCTGACACCTGCCGCGCAGCCACTACCTTGAGCGCTTGACATGCAGTAACTAATGAATCTTCGCCATAATCTTGGAGTTCAGTCCCTCAGTATCCCCATCTTATACAAGATGGAAAGGGGTACGCCGGGCGGTCTGGCTCCAAGTCAATGCAGCAGAGTCTGTGAGCCCAGAATCAGAGCATCATCGGGATGCGGTACAACTGGAGAAGTTTTAGAATGAAAACCAGCAGGTTCTCGCGAGAGCGGAAACGCTGAACCGAAAGCGCATGAGGCAGGGTCCCTCTCGGGGACGGAAGCCTCACCCCCGCAACTGCAGGTGAGCTCGGGGGAGGCCAGGTATTGAAAAGCCCCCACGCCAGGAAGGACAGCGGGAAATGACCGCCATGCCGGCCCAGGCGTGGATGCTGCTGCCCACGGCATTCACCGGGCACTCAGTCTCCTTGGCTCCCCTCCGCTGTCCCTGGCAGCAGCATGGGCGGACCGAGGGGTGCAGGGCTCTGCACCTCGGGGATGACACGTTCAAGCGCTCACGGCTTCCATTTTGTGCTGTTTCGCCTTTTGTAGCAAACATGGGTTTTTCTGGCATTAAAGATAACTAGTGGACCTTAAGGGAAAGACACTGGCTTCCCTCCGTCCTCAGAGAAAACTTGGGGACCCAGCCGACAACACTCTCGTGGGGCGAGGCTGCTGAATAATATGCACTGCCTGCCACGCGGAGGCTGTGGACTCCCAGTGGTGTGAACGAACGCCTTCCTCAGGCCGCTTACGGGACGGCCAGCTCTGCCTTGCGGGCTGTGTGTCTCTGGGCTGTCACTGCACTTCCCTGTAGTGAGTTTCCTCGCCGCGAAATGAGCCTGAATTGTGACTCTTTGTAATCTGAGGTCTAGGCCCTGTAATCTAGCGGGGAGTTACGGAGACAAGTGGAGCCCGGGTAGAGGAAGCAGGAACGAGGAAATTAACTGACCAGGGTTTCCCCACTTTGCCCCGGACAATCAGTGCTGCTATTGATTCAAACAGGCGTGACTTTCCGTGTCTAACACACTGAGGGCAGCAGCCTTCCACTTACGCAAGATCCAGTGAAAAGGAAAGCTCGGCTAACTCGGTTTTCTTCTCGTACAACACTTTTCTTAAAAGACAGAGATGACAAGCAACAAGTCCGCATCTGCTACTTTTTCCAAAAATAAATTTCTAAGGAGTCACAGTTGTCTTTCAGGATGCCCAGAGATGTGGCCTAGCTCTCACAGTTTCCAGAGCCACTGTCCTATTTTTTTTTTAATTGTATTTTTAACGACTCTGAGACCTTACCCAAAATGCCAGAGATACAGCCAAATCAATAATAAAAATCAATAAAAAACGGTATCACTTCAATGGTAAGAATATAGTTTGAATCCTAATTCTTTTAAAACAGCCAGCTCTGTTTTCAGACTTTCAGTTATCTTACTCAACTTTATGTTATTAATCTATCTGCACAAGGGCTATCTTTGAGGATAAAATCAATTGCCAAGAGTGACAGAAATTTGGTAAATTTTGTAAATATCCACCGCTCTTCAGAAATTTGAAATCACTGTACCCGGATTTACCCAGCAACTCCACTCATGCCAGATCTACGCCCGCATACGCCTTCCACTTACTTCTTCACTCAAAACAAAAACAAAAACAAAAACAAAAAACTGTATCCAAGTCGTTGTTTCTATTAAGCAGGAAGTCAAACAAAGCCCTTTAGGAGGCGAGCAGGGACTAAGTTTAGAAAGAGGGGAGCTCGCCTGCCTCCTTCCTGTGACTCCTGCGGGGGAAAGACGACTCTGAGCGAACCTGCACAGTGACTCGCCGCCGCCCCTCACGACACCCCGGGGGCGCCCGGCGACCCCGAGGGCGGGGGAAGGTCACCGCCGGGCCGCCTGCGGCCACCGTCCGGGCCCGTCTTCCGGGGACGGCGCGCCCACCCAGGGCCCCGCGCCTTCCCCCCGCGCCCCCGGCGCCCTCGAAGGAGGAAAGCGCCCCCGCCGCCCGGCCCGCGCGCGCCCGGCAGGCCGTCCTCCCCCGCCCGCGACCCCGACGCGACCCCACCCCGCCGCTCGCGCGCGCCCCTCGGGGACCCGGCCCGGAGCCGGGGCTGCCCGCGCGCCCCGCGGCCCCGCGCGCCCCTCACCACGACCACCGGCCCGGCCCTCAGCGCCGCGGCTCTCCCGCCGTTGCTGCGACACCGGACACCCGACACCGGACACCGCTCCGCCCGCACCTGAGCCCGCCGGGCGGAGGAGCGTGGGGCCGGCCGGCGGGACCCTGACCCGCGGGAATCCCCGCGCTCGCTGGCTCCTCCCGGCCCTTCCCTGCCGCCTCCAGCCTATGCGGGGCCGGGCCGCCCGGGGCCGTCGGGCGCGTGGGAGGGGAAGGTGTGGGCCGAGCACGTCCCCGCCCGCCCCGCCCGTGGTCCAGGCCCGCCCGGGCCGCCCGCACCTGCGGCCACCGGGGCTCATCCCTCTACGCGTGTCCCGCGGGCCGCGGCGGGTCCCGGCCAGGCGCCGGGCGTCCTGGCAGGTGGGGCCCAGGCAGGCGGGCGGGACCTTCTCAGCTGCACGGGCTGAGCTTCTGCTCCGGCGTCGCTGGAGCTCACTTTTTTTTTTTCTTTCCCTTTTGTTGACCTGAAGTAAATTATCAAACTCTCCGGCGCTTGTCCGTACGGGTGTGGCTTCGTAGGAAGCCAGGACCAAGGAGGAGAAAGGCTGGAAAAGATGAAGACAGCGGAGAGGGGGGAGAAAATGAAAGAAACGCGGCGAGAAAGAAAGAGGGTAAAGGAAGGCCGTGGACTGCGGCCAGGCCAGGTCGGGGTGTTGCACGGGGGCGGAGCTGGTGCGGACCGAGAAGGAAATCTGGGAGGACAGTTCAGCAGAAGCAGAGCGGAAACGCTGGAGGGCATTTTACGTCTAGAGGACCGTTCAGAATGTGTGAAGCAGACAGCCTGCTTTGGGGACGCCCAGGTCGCAGGTGTCCGGGAGAGAGGCTGTAAACAGCGAGTGTGGAGCTCGTCTACGCAGCCCACCTGACTTGCTCCTTCAGAAATGAAACCCATTTCTAGCCTCTCCAGACCTCAGAAGATACTCAAAGGTGGAACCTGGGGGCAGAGGTCAGGACTCCTGAGGAGCTATTTAAGAACTATTCTAGGGATCCTATCAGGGAAGAATTTCTGGTTGGTTTTGGTTCCCATTGCTTATTAAATGAATGGCCTGTAGGGTGTTTCTGGCCGGAGTGTCATTTGCCCCCAGGGCTAACTGCTGTGGCCAACTCCGAGTGAACCCTACCACTGTATGGTGGAGCCGTTGAAGAACTACGAAGTTAGCATTTGACACATCCGAGAAGCATTTAATGAATACCTGCTGGGTGCCGGGCCCGTGGTGACACTGGGACCCACAGGGAGCAGACAGCCGGACCCTGCTGCCGTCCTCGGGGCAACACTGCCTTGTACAGTAGCTGTGTGTATGTTTTATGCCTCTTTGAAATCATAAACGTGATGCCAGGACTGATCCCAGGCAAGTTTGAATCCTACCTGACACCCAGGCACACGACAGGCACGCAGTACACGTTGGTTGAATGGATGTTAACAGCCCGCCTGAGCACAGGCTTTACACTGCCTCCTTCTCTCCGTTAGGAGCCCGGTGTGTCTTTCCTTTTCTCTGCCGCCTCCTCCACATCTTCCTTGCCCTGGACCTCGCTCCTGTATTGGTAAGATATCTCTTCTCCTCCTTGTCCCCCTCTCCGCTACCACCTTCCCTTTCTGCTCTTTCTCTCCCATCACCCATTATTTCCCCTTTCCATTGGCATAATCTGATACAGAAAATATATTTTTTCGTTAATTTCAAAAGCAGACAGTTAAAATGTTGTCTATTGCTCTAAAAACAACACTGGCTCTGTTACTTAATTATGAGGCCCTCAATTATTTTCCCTCCCTTTGGGCCCATGCCTTCAGAAGAAAGCATGTCCCCACCCCGTGATCCAAGATGAGTTGTGGGAGGGTTGCCGCCTTCACATGCCGGCAGTGCCCCTGTCGAGTGTGAGGTCTGGGCCACCGGGCCTTGGCAGGGGCCTGGGGCTGAGCCTCTCCTGCTTGCTGGCCACAGGCGAGTCATAGACCCCTATGAAGGGAGCGTTCAGGAGTTCCTGATGCCCATCCAGGGCAGTGTTCCAAGAGAAGAGCTAAGTATCTATTTACTTTATGCTAATTTTTAAAATTAGTCATTTATTCGTAGTAATGGATACCATGAAGCAGATGGCCTACGTTTTGATGAACACGTTCCGTGGCATTCCTTTTAGAATTTTGCTTAAGATCCCTGCTTGTAGGCTGCCATGTACAGCCACGCGGCCGGCTCTGTGCAGCTGGAGGGGCGCCGAGCAGAGGCGACAAAGCATAGGTCACCCCCCAGCTGTGAGACACAGCAGCCCCAGTGCTGCCAGGAAGACCAAGAAGACCACTTTTCATAAGTGTGTTTTATAGAAAATGAAAATTACCTTCAGATGTTTTCTTTAGAAAATAGCATAAACACCAATAATGTTTTTCCTGTCATACTTTATCATCAGTAACAGAAAGTCCAGCCATGCTTTTAATTCTCCAAGAAGTAAGCTATACATTTGTCCCTCAGTGACTGTGAAGTAGGTGTGAGAGAAAAAGACGAAGAAATTTAAATTTTACTAAAAATTGACCAACTCTCAAAATAAATCTTAGTCGTCAATTTTTTTTTAACGTATTGAAGGGCTACTTTGTCTTCAGTTTTTTGCCAGCAGTTAGATTTGATTTTGAACGATTTTCATTCCTTTATGACTCTGTGTGGCTTTTATTTTTTCACCTTCATGAATATCAAGATAAATTATTGGTCTTTACATTATTTTTAAATTAATTAGATTACTCTAACTTTTGATGTTTCTACTGAATGACCTTTATGGAATTGTTTCCTCCAGACCCACGCTATGGGCTGGTGACAAGATGTTCCTCATTTCTTGTGTTTCTGTAAAAGCCGTTGCTAGCATCCTGGCATCCTTGGATCTTCCCAGGCAGCTTGGAGTAGGTCTCCTAATGCAAATAAAACCAAAGTCTCATCTCTTAATCTTGGACCAGATTCAGAATCAGGTTTTGATTTCCTGACCTCTTTCTTACATGCCATCTTTTCAAAAATTACACAGATTCATTTTAGTTTTATAAAGCTTTACTGCCGGGGATCCCAGAAGTAGTTCTCAAGCACATATTAAAATAACCTAAGGGAGGTTTAAAGTTTGCCCCTTTGTCCCCTCCCCCAAGGGGTTCTTCTGATGGGGATGGGATGGAGCACAGACATCAACATTTTTCCAGCGCATCCTAGGAGGTCCTAAGGTGTGGCCAAGGGTGAGAACCACTAAAATATGTGGGAACACAGTTAATTGGTTAAAGGGGATATTGAAGGAGTAGTAACAGCAGCCCCTAGACTTTACTAAAATAAGCATAAAACTAGACGTTCACCTTCTTGGTTCTGGTCTTGAAGTTAGTCCCACAACCTTGTCTGGGGATGGACAGCCTCTCATTTCATAAATGCAGTGTCTGGCTCGTCGCTGCCGCTCAGTAGGCCTGAGTTTTGCTTCTTTCCTTCCATTCACTGCTTCCTGGTTGTGAAACCCAGATGTTCCCTCTGGCCTTTTAGTTGAGGACAGGGCTTCGCACTCTGGCCCAAAGGCTCCCACCTAGGCTCCTGGCTCCGGGCGTCCTTGCCTTTGCTGGGGATAGCTCTTTAGTTCTGCCGTCTAGGGCCATCTCCCCCATTATACCCTGTTTGCCTAAAGACTCTTCTTTAACAGCAAGGAGAGCCTTACCCTGGGGTAAAGTAAGATACTATGCCTCTTCCCCTAAGTGTATGTTTAAAGAAGAGCCAGTTTATGGCCTCAGTGGTGAATGCCATTGTTGTAAGTTTGAAACGGAGAGTTGATGTTATTGGCAGGTCAGCATTTTAACAAGGACATGTGTGTAGCATCCAGTGTAATGGAAGGTTATGGCCAAGAGATGACAGGTCATGCTTTATAGATAGGGAATATGAAAGAGGACAGACTCCCTTTGGAGAAAGGAGTCTATTCATAGAGTTTATGTAGCCACACTGGGAACCGTCAATGGGAGTGCATGCTGCAGCTCTGTTCTCACTAAAGGATAGTTCATCATGTACGCTGTTTAGGGCTGGAAGGAATTTGGACGTTATCTGGACCTCATTTTGCAGCTGAAAAAAAATGGGGGGAAAGCAAGGTTAACCCTAACAGAGCTTTAGTGGTGAAAACAGAATTAAAACAAAGAGTTTCTGACATACAGTCTTTACAGAGTTATTATACTATAATAAATGAACCAGATCATTGACCTTACTGAGTTCAGTAGTAAGAAGGAAGGGAACCATCCCCTGTGTTTCTCTTCCCACATAAGCACCTCTGTCTGGTGATGAAGTGGCAGACAGGAGCCTTTTCGGGGCTGCACCAGCTCGAGGCCAGCAATGGGGCACAGGTCTCCCCTCTGGGCTCTGCTGGCCGTGCTCACAGCACTTGCAGAAGGAGACTTGCAGGTGCCATATCGAGCTTTTCAGCCCCTCTGGAGAAGGCGGACCTGAGGCTGTGACCCTCCGTCTTTCTTCAGTGCAATAAGCAGGTACTGATGGAACCACCAATGAATTCTGAGTGTTTCCTTGGGTCAAATTCTGCCCAGAGGAAGCGCCGTAAGAAGAAGAACAGAGGAATCAACGCCAGAAGAATAAGGAGAGTGGAGGTGATTTTTTTTAAATGTCTACATGACTCAGCTGATTTCCTAAGTGAGCTTTGCTTCCCATTGGTGCTTCCTGTGGAGCCTCAAATCTGTACTCCTTCCTAGCAGGGGAGGGGTTCACACATGAGAGGGGGAAGAATGCATCCAGCATCCAGAAGTTACTTTGAGTCTTTAATGGAAGAGGAGGAATTTCTGGTCAATACTGGGCTTGAAAGCATGAATTTTATTGCTAGTTTTGCTGTGTGGTGAGCAGCCCTCCCAAACTGGCTGAAAAACAAGTCTAATCAAATGCCTGGGAAACAAAAGACTCAAATCCTACTGTTTTTTCCTTTAAATAACATTTCCTAGTTAGACCCCAAGGAAGTAACATATGTCACTAAAGAGATGACACTTAATGTCAGATAGAAATGGTTTCTAGTCCTCCGAGTGTGCGCTATATCATCATGACACCGTAAATCTGTACAGATCAACATTTCAAAGCACTTTCAAGCTATGATTTCCTTCAGTCCTCCCAACATGTTTGGTGAGATAGGCCTTTGGATCTTAAGTGACAAATGGGGACACTTGGGTTCAGGGCAATTCCATGATTTGCCTGGTTTATACATTAGCTTGGGCAGTAGTGGACCAGGGCTGGGACTCGGGTCCTCCCACCCCTAGTCCAAGGCCCTTTTCCCCACACCCTACAGCCTCTGTCACCCTGTCATTCTCCCTGCGTGCATAGGATGGCTGGAGCTTTGTCTCATTATCTTTGCAGCCCCCAAGCCTAGCCCAGGCTCTGATATAGAGTAGATACTGAACACATGTTTGTTGACGAGCTGAAGCAATCTAAATTTGGGCTTGCCCAGAGAGAATCAGTGCCTCCCTGAAGAGTCTGGGTAAGCTTATTTTTGGAAATTAAGGTTAAGTAGCTTTGCAGCCTAAGAACTTATCAATGTGTTTTGAGGAATTATCTTAACCCCAGGGATGGCTCATGTAACTTGAATGTTCTGACCTGAGACGCTAGTCTGTATGAAAGGAGGGGATAATCTCACGGGGATTATATTATTATCCTGCCTCAGAATCAGATGCCTTTTTTTAATTTTCCCTTAATGCTTTATTATTTTTCAAATTATTATTCATTATGTGCAATGATGTAAATCTTTTATCCCTATGATGTGAATGGCACACATGTGAGCAACTATTGTTTTGAAATACATAGCATTTTCTGACCCAGAAGGATGATTATTTACATGATCAGTCTTGCAATTTTAGGAATGCACCATCTTGAGTTTATTCAACTGTTTCATTGCTGTTGGTTCTCCAACTAGATTATAAATTCCTTCAGACAGACTCGTGCATTTTATGTATTTTATCTCCCTCATGCCTAATGAAGGACCAACACAAAACATGGATTTCTGAGTACACAGATCAAGGCAAAGAATGTAGATTCCCTTGATGGAGCTCTTAGTGTAGTCGGGCAATGTTCGCTAGAGAATGTTTTTTTTTTAGTTTTCATCTTGATCCAACTTAATATTGTAGTTGGGATGGAATTCTGTTTTATTAAACTCCTCATAGTATCTCCTAAGAGTTATATATTTGTATAATGAAACTTTCTGTTGGTAGGGCAAAAAAAGTAGACGGAACTGAGGGAGCTGCTTCTAGGATATTTGCATTAAGAAGAGAAGCCACATGTGACCTCACCTTCTCTTCCTGCTTTTCCCTCTCTTCTCAAATAGCACGTGAAAACCTACAGATGGGAATTTCCATTGCTAAAATGAAAAGGAAATGAATGATTGCATCTGCTGGCTTGTCAAACATTTAGTAAACCCGTGTCTTTGGGGGCGGGGGGGGTAATGAAAAGAAACAGTCCCTGATGGCCACGAGCAAATACCTAAGAGGGGGAGATGTCATGAATAAAAACAATTAAAATAATTTTAATAACGAGGTTGAAAATATAAATACTACAAAGGCCACAGAGATAAAGGTGTGTGAGCACTCATGAGAAGACAGATTACATCAACCTGGGGGACTCTGGAAACTCTGATGGTTATCAGAGAACTCATCCTACATTCCTTCTTCCTTCCGGTAGCTTAGTCATAGGGGATGGTGGGAACTCGTGGGGCAGTCACAGAGGCACTTGGGGTTGTCAGTGAGGCTGAACACATAATAGGATTTTATGAAGGTTTTCTTACTTAGAAAGTTTTAGTCCTCTGGTCTGATCTTTCCAGCTTGTATCAGTTATCTCTTGCTGCATAACAAACACCAAAAACTTAGTGACTTTAAACAATAACCTTTAACATTGCTCATGGGTCCGTGGGTTGCCAGGAGGGTTATCCTGCTGGTCTTGCCTGGGCTTGTTCTTGCGGGGCAGCTGGACCCTGGGGCAGGCATGTGGCCTTTGACTCTCACGGGGTCCAGGCGGATTTCTCCACTGGCAGCAGCAGCATTCCAAGAGCACACGGCCTGGTGTGTCACAGCACATGTGCTCGTGTCCTGCTGGCTGAGGCAAACCCAAGGCCACCTCCAGAGTCAATATAAGAGGGGCTACACTGCACAGATTGTAGGAAGTGTGACTCACTGGGACCATTACTGTTACAGTGTACCACACAGTCCAGCACAGAACTCTCTAGAACATGGACAGCTTGCCCAGGAAAGCTCAGAGTTGTATAGGAATTTATTCCGCTGTTTCCTGCATTAGCTTGTTTCTGTAGATGTCTCATGTGGAGTGTCTGGACAACCCCTGGACTGGGATAAACCACTGGTGACAGTACCTACAAGAACCTTTTCTTCCTTTTCTTTTCTTTCTTTCTTTTCTTTCTCTCTTTCATTCTTTCTCCCTTCCTTCCTTCCTTCCTTCTTTCCTTCTCTCTCTCTTTCTCTTTCTTCCTTCCTTCCTTTCTTTCTTTCTTTTTCTTTCTTTGTTTCTCTCACTCTCTCTTTCTCCCTCCCCCCCTCCCCTCCCTCCCTCTCTTCCTTCCTCTCACTTGCCCATGCTAACTTAGGGAATGTTAAAGACTAGAATTCAGATCTCAGTCTAATGATCTCTGCATAAGCCACCTCCCTCCCTCTCCAGCCCCTGTGGATATCTTGTCTCCAGTTTCATTTACTTTGTAACATTTGAGGACTTCTTGTCTAATATTTTATGTGCTTTTCAATATTTATAATTAATTTATTTGCTGTTTCCTCTACTTTTCAATGCTATGAATACTCCTTATTACTTCACAATCTCTCATTAATTTCATTTTTACCATGTTTAACATTAACTAGTAGAGACACTACAGAGGAATGACCCCAAACCAGATCCTGCAGCCCTGAACCTTACATTCCCCAAACTGTGTTTCCTCCTGTTTATTATTAACTTTGATTTACTTTGGTTTAGCTGGTATTCTGACCATGAGACTATGTCTGACACTTGATAATGTCAGTTGTTTTTCAGAAAAGAGGTGATAATTCCACATCAAATGAAGCTCAGCTTGTAACTGTAGGTGAATTCAGAGCACATTTCTTATAGGCTTTATTTTTCATTAAGCCTGAGGGTTCAATTTAACAAACAGCAGAGTGCTGAATAGGAACAGGATGTTGAGTACTTCTTTCTGTTGTGCCTTTTCTCTGAGTCCCAGTTCCCCAGTCTGTCAGCCACTGTGCAGGGATAGGTGGGCATCTCTGGGAGCCACAGTAATGCTCTCAGCTTGCTCGCACCTCTGACTCAAGCCAGGAAGTAAATTGACATTAGGATAGCAGGTCCCTGAGCAAGGCACATGGTCTGTGTTCTGTGTGTAAGGTTCAGGTTAAATAAGCAAACAAATCCAAACCTGTGGGTTCCCTTCCTCAGGAGGCCTGGTGCTGGGTCATGCACTGCTGTCATCCATGGGCTGCCTTGAGCCTCGTCATCACCCCCCTGATCATTATTCATATTGTTCTCCTCACTTGTCATCAAGCAGCACATTTTTGTTCAGGCTCAAGTGCATGTGAAGGGCATGGAGAGAAGAAGAGGGCGTGTCACAGGAAATGATGTCCGGGTTTTCCTTTTGGCTCAGCTTCAGGCTGTTGGAAGGAAAGGTTGACAGTCTCACCGTATCCTCCTTCGGTCAGGTTGCCTTTGGGAAATTTCGTTTGAATTTGAGTGCCACCGTTAAAGGTGACATCAATCATGGACACGTGTAGCTTTTCCGGGGAAGAATGGATACGTTAAGTACAGTTAAAGGAATTGGGGGGTGATTAGCCTGAACCCAAGAAAGCTTGGGGGTATGTGGGAACCTCCTCAAATAGCTGAAGGAGTCTCACGTACTAGAGATACCTTGGGCAAATGAGGACCTTTGAAATTTGAGGTCAGTTATTGCTCACGACATCTCATCTCTTCTGGTAATCGTCATTTAGCAAATGAAGGACAATGGAAACTTACCACCACCTTCACTCTGGCCTGGCCCATTTCCTTACTTATGGCCACACTGGGTTTCACAAGTGTCAGTTCTGGCTGCGTATCCTTTCAAAATATGTTCACCCACAACTGCTGTTTCAAACCTATTATGTTTCTTGCATTAAAGCTCATGCCACAGTGTCAGACTGTTTCATGAAGCTGTCCCACCTCATCCCTTTCACCACTGTCACCTACTCACCTCCCAGGCGTTGCCCCTCACTCACAGACTTTGCGACCTGTTACGAAGTCTTCCCCTCCACGCCCATTCCTGCCAGCGACCAGGAAAATCTCACCGTCTACCTAGATAGAGGATCCATCCCACCGCATAGCTCACCCTTTCCTGGGTCTCTTTACTTCCGAAGACATCCTCTCCTCCTTTGGCTCTTTCCCCAGCCTGGATCTTCTGTACCTCTTAAATTTGGTACTTGAACATAGCAATTTCTGGCCACAGCCTGCTGTTCTCCCAATTTTCTCATGAACTCACACCGCACTGCTCTTTTAGCTCAAAGGAACGTTTATTCCCTGATTCCTTTCATTTTATTGGCTTATCGGCTACCCGCAGCCCCTTCCTTCTCTCCCCAGCATAGTCCTCCTCCGCTGATTTCTCACCACCACTTTCCAGTCCCTTACTCCTCCTTCATTTTGCTGGAGAAGGAAAATCCCACAGTGATGAGGATAAGGGCTACCTAGACTCATGGCTCTAACTTCAGCTGGACCTTAAGTCTGCCGCTCGTCTTGGGTTAGCTTCCTCTCCCGCTGTTCCCACGAACTACTCTAAGAGTACTATCATAATCATACTCTTCAGGCCCCCGTCTCTCAATTTCAGCAGATGACCTGCCTCCTGTCTTGAGAAAACTGATGCTTTTAGACATGTTGGCTGCATCAGTCAGGGTTCCTTGTTACAAACAACGGAATCCAATCCGCTGGTTGAATGGCATGTTTGTTAGAAGTTACTTTGCAGTTCAGAGAATCTCCGGAAGGATCTGAGAGCCCTTGGAAGCTATTTGGCCCCAACCATGCCATGGGGGCTGTTAGAGTAAACACCACTGTCAGAATCCAAACCTTAGCTCGCACCATGCACTGATGATGATCACAGCTGAAAGCCGGAAGTTCTGTTTCTACGGCGCTTGAAGAGATAAACACTTCTCCACTTCATTTGCCGAAATACGGAGTCTGCATGTACCTACCTCCTGACGCTGCTCCCTTCCAAGTCAACACCTCGTGCAGAAGCATCTGACCCGTGGGAGCTGGATTCACATGCCTGCCTCTCAGCAGCAAGGGATGCCAGGAGAGTGAGTTCTGGTTTCTACCTTGTGGAGGCAGGATTCATCATATGGGAAATCCTCCAATACAAGAGGGGTGACCAAAAGATATTTGGCAGCTACAAACATGATAAACAGCCCCTGTGATCTTTTCACCTTTCCTCCCCCTACCTGTAAATTTATCCACCTCCAGACCCATTCATATCTTCCTTCTTCCAGTCATAGAGCCTCTAGTTTTGAAGGTCACCCTCTTTATTTCTGCACTTAACTCTACCCCTTTCTGCTTCTTCCGTGTACCCTGTCTATCATACCCTCTCCTTTCTATATTCTGAATCTTTCTCTATCTTAACAACTATCCTCAATCAATGAATATATTCAAGCTTCTTCCATCCCCAAATCCCTCCCTAGACACCCTCAATCTGCACTCCCCTGCTTCTCAAGCTAACTTCTTGAAATAATCAATTAAATCAATCATTTCCATTTCTTCATCAACTACTCCCCTCAACCTATTGCTGTCAGGCTCTGGCCCACTCCTCAATGCTCCCAGCCTTGCCTCCACTGAAGCTGCTCTTATTATGGCAAACAAACGTGCACCAATTTGTCAAACCCAAAGGACACAGATTAGTCCCTGATTCACAAGTGCGGAGCTGCTGCTTTCGACCCTGGAGATGCCTCCTCCTTCCTGAAACTTCCTGCTCCTTTAGCTCCTGTGAATGCCCTGCTGTCTTAGTCTTCCTTACCTTTCTAATCAGTCCTTCTCTGCTTCTTCATGGGCTGTTCATCTTCCGCTTTCTGTTTAAATGTTGGGGCTCCTAAGTCCACGACTTTGATTCTAACAACTCTAGTGGACTCTGCCTGGGCTCTACTTGCATTTTTTGAACCACATGTATGTGGATGTCTCCTAAACTGTACCTCTAGTCCATACGTGTTCCCTGAAATCTAGACTTGGATAGTAAAATGCCCAATGCACACTGTCACCTGAACATCACACCTGATGTCAGCTCTCATCGCACACAAGGATGCACATTTCTCCTTTATTCTAATCTCTTTTAGTTGGTGATTTCAACCAGTCCCTCAAGTTATTCTTACCATTTCTTTTTTCTTTACTATCCCCCATCCCATGTTAATTCTAATCTAGCCATGTCGATCCTAATGCCTAAACATTTCTCGAATTCATCACAGCCTTTCCAGCTTTGCTGTCATTGGTTGAGGGTCTCATCATCTCTTTCTGAGGTTCTAACTGGCCTCCTTTCTTCCCATCTCATCGTCTCTAAATCCATACTCCACATAGCCACAAAGCAGGATACATTAACCACCTGTGCTGTGACATCTCAAAGCCCATCACTGACGCCCAGGGGGTGTCCTGCCTCTCCAGCTTCATCCCTCACACTATGTGTCCCATAGTTTCAACCTCAACAGCACTAATGATTTATCTAGTTTCTTGCATTTTCATGCTATTTTTGTCTTCTCTGTCATTGTGCACGCCCTCTCTCTTGCCTGGAATGTTCTTTCCTTTCTCCTCTCTATACTGACACCTCACCCCACCCCCCAAAACCACCATTTAACTCTTCCTCATCCTTGCCTGCTCAGCTCAGGCATCAGCTCCTCCACAAAGCTTTTTAGGCCTCCTTTTTCATCCACTGCAGAGTTAGAGGCCCCTCTGCCTGGTCTCATAATGCTGGTTACATGCTCCTCAAAGCACTCACTGGATATTTTATACGATCAAGTTATAATAGGTCTTTTTCCCTGTGAGAGTGTAACTTTCTTAAGGGAAATAGTGGTCTCATTCCTTGCTGTAACCTCAGAACCTGGTAAAGTGCCTGACAGCTGGTAGATACTTCATTAACGTTTGAGAAACAAATGAAATAATGGATCTCCTTTACAAACCCTAGAGTCGGGTTTTGGTGCCAAGATGCTAACCCTCTCGTTGTCCCCTGTCACCTCCCCGATAGCATATGAAAAATGGTTCTACCGTTTGACAATGGTTAAGACTTGCAATGCTGCCTACACACACGTCTGAAGGTACTTTAAAAGCTGTTGACACAGTTGCCCCATCAGTATCAGAAGCATGGCAGAATGAAGACCACCCTTTGTCTAAAATCATGAAGCAACGCTAACACTGATCCATGGGCTCAGTGGGTCATCAGAGCATGTCCAAGGTTGGAAGGTAAAATAAAAAGAAAGACTATGCCAAGGGAGAGGAAAATAGCTGATGTGCTGCGCTGCAATCTTTGGGCTGAAATTAGAGCAGGTGAGAGTTTCAAAGATCAGTTTTTAAATATTCCAGCCTGTAAATATTATAGTAACATGAAGATAACAAAAATGTGTTACGGTGAAGTAATATAAAGTTTTTTAGGCACACATTTTATGTTTGAATTGGAAACGTATGACTGGCTTTCACTAAGGTAGCTTGAAAGGGTTGGCGGGTTATTTTAATCTACGGGCTGCATAGCTCAGGGTGAACTGGCCGCTCTCGGCCACGATTGCAGGAGCCTTTGCTCTCAGCCTGTGGAATGACGTCCACTCTGGTTCTTGCTGTTTTGTTAAGCTCATTGGAACCCCCAATGGAGCCATTCCTTCCGCTCCCTGGGGACATGCCAGCTCTTGGCCTGAGGCCACCGTCCCCACTTCCCTGCACTGCCACCATGCACTACCCTCTGCCCGGCATGGTGGGAGCAGTATTCACCATGGCTAGGAGCGCCCCCTTCTCCCCCAGGTGGGTCCCCGTGTGACCAAAGACACCACTGGGCCTGGCACCCAGTGTGGCTGTGTCTCTGGGAGGGAACGGACTTCATCAGAGGACGGAAGCAGCTTTCTGCAGCCCCCCTTTTGGAAGTGGTGAGTTAGTCATGAACTAAAACACCTCTGCTTCTGGGAATCAGTCCTGACAAGCTGAATGCTGTTCTCTTGTAAAAGTGGCCCGTGACTGAAAGAGGGACGGCAGCTGGGAGCAGAACAAAGACCAGCCGAAGAGTGGAGAGAGGAGTCGGACCACGTGGAGACTCATCTCGGCTCTCACAGAGCAGAGGGGGCCCAGGGCCCGGCAGCTCCTCCCTCCCGTCCTCACTACATGACGAAAGGCTTATAAGGGAAGGGGCCTAAAAGTCCAAAATTCTACAGATCCATGAAACTTGAGAAGCCCACAACTAATTAGCCTGAGAAATCTGAGTTAAATGTAATTAGGGGCGTATGCAATGAATTTCAAGTTCCAACAAATATTCTATACAGATTTATAATAAAGAATAGATGGGGAAATTTTTGAAGATGCCAATGGTCTGGTTTTGCTGGCCCATGACAGGGTTTATCCAGTTGTCAATCTATTTCTTGTTCTTTTCATAAATCAGACACCTAATGGTTTGAGGTTCAAGTGTGGAACATTTCAAGACTAGAAATTTCAGTTGTGTCAGTCAGACTAGACCTGTGTTTTTATAATCACTTAACTTTTTTTTTTTCATTCTTAAAGATCAATCTGAAATCCAAAGCTTGGCCAATTATATTTATCAGCGGTGGCAGTTTGCTGGAGCCTCACTAAAAACAAGGGTCTGGGAGGAACTAAAGGTCCTTCTGGCGTTTCTTTTGAGGAGGCACCTGGATGAATTTCAAAAGTACTCTGCCATCTGCCAAAGCCAAATGACATCAGATCCAGGCCCCATTGCATGGCGGTGGTTAGCAAGAGGCTGGTGACGTATGAGGCTTTGGAGACCAGATCCCCTGATGGGTTTCCAACACTTGGAGAGCCTTCCCAAGTGCACTGCTTGTTCCCCAGCATGTCCCCCAGCCCTTCCAAGGGAAGGGGCGCAAATGCATGGGCTCCTACGTGGAGCTGAACTGTTTGGATGATTCTGTTACAGGTTTTCAGGATCCGATCCAGCAGTCAAAAACTATGTGCCGAGCGCTATAGCACATCTGAAGCACGGTGCCACGTTGGGGAAGACGTGAAAAAGCAAGAAGACAAGGCTTCTGCCCTCGGGTTTTCAGAGCAGTGGGGAAGGATGCCGTTCTCCAGGTTGACGTGACAAAGATTCCAGGTAGATTTCTACAAGGCTCCCGTAGCAGAAGACCAGGATTAATTGGGTAAAAATATCACTCAGGCTGTAAATGTCCTGATCACCACCTACTCTCCTAAAAGGCCCATTGGCCAGAGAGATGTCACGGGATTGATTTAAGCACTCAAAGCACTGGGGAGGTGGCATCCTCCCTCACCTTGCTCAGGCTCCCTTGCCCCCTCTTCTCTCCTTGCCTGGCTCTACTTTTGTCCTCTGTATACACATACTTTGAGATGGAAAACATTGACTCAATGACTGAGGTCTATTAGCTCCATCCTGGAGGTTATCTACCTTGCTGGTGGTGTGGTCCTGGATCATGTAGTGTGGGTAGACAACAGAATGTAAACACCAGTGGACAAAAGTCATGTGTAAAGGGGATGCAGGGAATACTCACACAGACTCTGTCATTCATCACCTTTCCTTTTCTCCAGCTGATTTATACAACTGGATGTAGTCCTGAAGAAAACGGGTAAAAGGTCCAGAGACCACTGCCCCATGTGGACCAGTGTATTCTTTACGAAACAATTCAAATAGCCTTCAGTGAAAAAACAGCTTACATCGATTGCGTGTTTACCGTGTGCCAGGTACCACATGTCTCATGGTTAAACCTTCTGTTATCTGCACGTTACAAATGAGGAAACTGAGGCAGAGAAGTTACTTGCCCAAGATCACACAACTCAAAGTGGTAGACTTGGGAAACCAACTCAGGCCACTGGACTCCTAAGTTTGTGTCCTTAACCATTACAGGTTCTTCCATCCTGGAATGAACATAGATTGGGAGTCTTCTTTGTCACATTCCACATTCCTCTTGAATTTGTGTCAACCGTGTTGCCCTCTGAAGTACGCCTGGCGTCCATGGGAACTAATCAATCTGCAGCGCCAGCCTCCCCTGCCACGAGGCAGCAAACATGACCCTGAGTGGGTCACAGCGTGAGCATCTGGCTGAGCTTGTGCTTTCCGGGCCAGTGAGTCTGGGAGTGAAGCCGTCTAACTGGCTTTTCCACTGACATCACACAGGGAAATAATTTTTAAGGCATCTCTGTACTTTTCTAACTTCCTTGAATAATGGTGTTATTTATGTGGTTATGAAACATGGCTTGAGAATTATTCTTCTTTGATTTAAATAAAAACGTCATTAATGAAGCATGTCAGTTTTTAGAGTCATTGCATAATGTGTTGCCTTCATAAAGTGTGCTTCATAATTTGGATTGTGGAATATTCCATCAGTATCATGCTTTTGAGGGGGAACCAGTCTCTGAAAATCATAAGCAGGTTTACATAAAAATCTCCTGCTTCTTGACCTCCATGGGATGCAAATCTATCCATCTTAGGTTGCTATTTGATTGTTTTAGGTGAATGTCTTGTCTCTATACCTAGATTTTAAACTCCTTAAGGATACCTCAAGATAGCTGGGGGCACACTAAGTGCAATACCTAAAAAATATTGTTGCAGAACTGCACAGGAAATATACAGGTACTAACTTGTCATTAGGTACTAAAAATCAAGACCTGAATGATAAAACTTCAGAATTAATTTTGAAAACAAATATTCTCCTTCACTCCCCAAGGGACCACAAGTCTCCTTTTCTATTTCTGTTTTAAAGTTCAAATTAAATGACCCATCTTTGTGAATATAATGGAGTAGTTATTGTAAAAATGGATCTTAAAAAAAACTCAGGGGCTTCCCTGGTGGCGCAGTGGTTAGGGAGTCTGCCTGCCAATGCAGGGGACATGGGTTTGAGCCCCGGTCCGGGAAGATCCCACATGCCGCAGAGTGGCTGGGCCTGTGAGCCATGGCCTCTGAGCCTGCGCATCCGGAGCCTGTGCTCCACAACGGGAGAGGCCACAGCAGTGAGAGGCCCACATACCACAAAAAAAAAAAAAAAAAAAAAAAAAAAAACTCAGAGTGAGTTTCTGAAAGACATTAAATCCGATGAACAGATATCCTACCTTTCTCACAGAAGAATTTAAAATAAATAGGTAGTCAGAGTTTATATTTTAATCTATTCTATTTTATTATTTTTACAGAGAGGGAAGTTTCATTCCCTTCTGTGTTGGAGCCCCACTCCCCAGCCTTGGTAGAGTTGGAAGCTTTGAAGGTGGCCTTGAAAGGAGGGCGGTCTCGACATAATGCTGTCCTTCAGCCACAGTGCTACAAAAAAGCAGAGCTGCAAATAAAAACCTAAATCTTCCAGCTGGGAGTGTCAACTACTGTCTGTGGTTATGGAACCCAGAACTTGGCTGTTAATTCTTGGGGCTGGCAAAACGCATGCAGATCAGCGATGGAGTCTTGTTCTTAAATAGTGCTTTTCACGTTCCTGGATCTCAGCTCGGAAGCTAGTGAGCAAATGGCCTTGAAGGATGACCGGTGATGGATGGTTGTGGGGAGAGCAAGGGCAACAGCCCTAAAGGCAACGTGTTTTATAATCTGCCTCCCTCGAGAAACAGGCCCGGCAGTGGGGGAGCGGAGTGAGGTGCAGCATATGTGCCCAAGGGCAGCCCAGGCTTAGCCGGGAGGAGTGCACGGTGGCCTGTGCGCGAGCTTGCGCCAGGGCGGGTGGTGGGATGTAGGCGAGGAGGGAGACGGCAAAGAGACAGGTGCCAACTAGTGCAAGAAGAGAGGACAGACCTGCCCAAGAAGGGAAAGCAGCTGCCTCCAGGCCTCGAGTTTTCCAACCTTCAAAACGAGGAGACTGGCTTATGTCTTAGCTTGATAGCAGTTCATAGGAACTCACTCTCGCTGGCTAATGCAAAAGCGAGAAAATACTGGAAGGATGCTGGGGTGTGGAGAATCCAAAGAAGGGGCGAAAACCCAGGCCTCGGAAACAACAGGGACCAGGAGGCTGCGGGAAGCTGGGCCGCTGCGTCTGTGGCATTTCTCTTTAGAACATTGCTGTGGACGAAAGCGAGCAGCCAGGACCCTCGCCTCAACTGCCCTCCCCCCACCCCCGCCCCCAGAACTCCGTGTCTCTCAACTCGAAGTTTCTAGCTTCTGGGAGAGACATCCAACAAGCTTAGGTTGGGTCAGCCATCCACGCCTGGATTGGTCACTTCTCACCAGGAGTTAGGGTCTCGGGAGCACAGCCAGAGCTGTTGGGTCCCACCCTGTGTCTTGGGAGGGAACGGAGGTAGACAGAGGCAAATAAATAGACGAGAGCTGGGTGGCCACACTCATATCTTTTATTTCCGCCTAAGGTTCTAGCGACACTACTGCAGCTCACAGGGATATTTCTATAATAGCTTTCACGGTGCAACTAGAGCCAGGTGAGTAGATCAGGAAGGAGTTCTCAGAGGGGAGCAGGTCTGAATGGGGATTTAAAGGGCCCTGCTTGGTTCAGTGGTGGGAAGAGTGCACAGACACTCAGCGTGAACAGACCTTACAAGCGTAAACAAGTCATGTTTGGGGAGAGGAACCGCTTTGTTTAGTCAGAAAAATTAGAGACTAAAGCATTGAGATAAATTGGCTTAAAGGTGAGATCATTCGTCCAGAGCCTGGAGTTGGGAGGCAGCCTGGAGGAGGAGAAAGAGCAGTGGCGTGGGAGCCTGGGAGCCTGGGGTCCTCCATGAATTGGCAGTTTCTCCTTGAGTCATCGAGTTCCCTTGGCCTCAGGTATTCACCTGTAAAAGGAGTCTATGTTGCTACCACTGGCAATCGTGTTTCATGTATTCATCCAAAAAATGTTTATTGAGCAACTACTATGTGCGGGCACCTCTAAGTGCTGAAGTTTCGACAGTGAACAAAACATAGTGCCTTCCGTCCTGGAGCTGCGTACCCAACTGATAAAGTAACCATCAAAACAAAGTTTGATTCAGACCCAGGATGGTAAGTCTCGCCTTATTGTCCTGCGCCTGCATTTCCTGCACACACTTCCTTTCATGGAGCCCCTTCCTGGGGCTGCATCATTCCTTTGCTAGCTCTCCCTGCCGTGTCAGATGGCACAGCCATCATCGCAAAAATATTGACCCAACTCTTAAATTGAAGTGTTTGAGGAGTCCTGAAATAACACCTCTCTTTCCTTTCCACGTTCTGAGCCATTTCAGAAATAAGACAGGAGTAAGGCAGACGGGAGAACCAGTCTTAATCCCTGATCACGGATAAGTGCCAGGCTTAGTCTACGTCTGCTGTGAAGCAGGCTTTCTGACACTGAGCTCCAGAACCAGACACCCCTCCCCCGCTCCATCTGCCGGCCTGCCCTGAAAGGTCTCCTGGCGGAGGAGAGGGCAGATTGCATGCTTCCTGCGGGCAGCAGGCTCTGGGACAGGGCACAGAGCCTGGCCTGGGCGTGCCCGGTGCCCCTCCCCCGTCCCCCGTCAGGAAGTCCCTCCTCCCCCTGAACTTACTCCCTATTGCTATGTTATTATCCATTTGCTAAATTCCTTCCTATTTGGATAAAGGGGGAATTTTGTTGCACTTCCCCAGTGGAAACAAGGCAGAGATGGGGACGCCAGGAAGCAGGTCCTGTGTCACACTGCTCCACATCCCCGCCTGCAGGAGGGCCAGGGTCTCACAACTACTAGGGCACAGCCCGCTTCGTCGCGTTGTCTAAACTTTCGGGTAATGTTGTTGTAAGTTCTGGGGGCTACGGTGAGTTTCCCATCAAAAACTTGGAAATTAGGAAGACTGCTTCCATAAGAGATGAGACACAGATATGTCATCTGAAAGACAAATAAATAACTGCCAGGCCAGCAGTAGTTGACTGAGTGAGCGGCTAGCCCTGGGCTGTCCAATATGGTGGCCACATGTGGTGATTTAAATTAAAATTAATTAAAATGGAATAAAATTAAACCGTTCCCCAGCTTGACTAGTCACATTTCAAGTGCTCACGTGGCCAGTGGCTATTACGTTGGACAGTGCAGATCAAGGGCATTTCCATTGTCACAGAAAGCTCTGTGGGTCAGCGCTGATGTAGAAAAGCTCCCGTGATCTGTAGAAGAGTTGGCCAGCTGATTAACCTTGCAGACAATGGAGAATCTCCAGTTAAACACTGGTAGTGAGGGTGCATCCGCCTGGGTCCTGGGAGAAGTCGGATGGCGCTGGAAGGGTTAACTAAAGAGGGTGTGGTAAACAGATTATTGACAAAGACAGGGCTACGCTGATCTAAAATCGAGCCCACAGAGCTGGTGACGCATCTGGGGCCTTTGCACAGCGGGAGCTCACACCACGCTGCCGATGAGAGGCCCGAGGGGGTATGACATCACTGGGCCCGGTAGCCGCTGTCAAATTGATGGCCCTGCTGCGGGCATTTTGAGGGAATACCCTGCTCTTCCTGCCTTTCATCTGTCTTGCTGGCACCTCCTGCTGGCCTCTGACTGGAGGCCTGAGGGCACGAGAGCCTAGGGATGAAGGCTGCCCCCGGGCCAGAGGGGGGCAGAGAAGAAGGAGAATGGAAACGGAGGGGGCAAGGAGAGGGACCAGCCCTCCCTCCAAGCGCTGCCCCGGGGCCAGGGGGTTTGACCTGGCCGAGAGTGGTCCAAAGCTCAGGCGGGGTTCCTAACGTGGAGATGGAAGCCGGAAAGTTGTATGATGCTGCGATGGTTTAGTTTCCATGTGGGTCTGGCTACACAGGAGAGAATATCCATGGCCTGTGGTGCTCATGCTTGTTGGTGGGGCAGTTTTCTCTCTTGCTGTGAACGAATATACTGGGAGTTTGAAACACCTGGCCAAGCGTCTACAAGGCTGCAAGGCCACAGGCTTCGGGCCAGAGTAAATTTACCAAAATGATGGGCTTTTGGGAAACATCCAGCTGGCCTTGCCCTGAGAAGGACTCCAAAATATCACATGGGCTTAAGGACAAACATTTAAATTCCTAAAATAACATCTGCCCCACGGAATTGCTGACAGGGTTCCAACACATGACTTAAGTGAAGCACCTGGCACAGACCAAGGAACACAAAAGGGCATTTGTTCATTCACCTGTTAATGTCTGATAAGCGTTTATGAATGCCTGCCATGTGCTGGGGATGGAGCAGTAACTAAACAGGCAAAATGTCCTGCCCTCGTGGAGCTGGCATTTCAGTAGAGGAGAAGGATGGTAAACAATGTAGACAAGTACTCCATATATTAGGTTGGACAGTAGTAAGTGCTGAGAGCAAAAATAACGCAGGGCACAGGGATATGAGAAGGGGTGGCCTTTTATACAGAGAGAGAGGGTGGCCGGGGAAGGCCTTCCTCAGAGCACGGAACTGGGGAAAAGCCAAAAGAACGTGAAGGAACAAGCCAGGGAGACCTCTGGAAGAGGGTGCCAGACAGTGGGGGTAGCTTGTACAGGGCCCTGGCGGGAGGGCCCTGACATGCTCGGGAACAGGGGGGTGGTCAGAATGATCGGAGCAGGGGAGAGGCAGGGAAGACCAGGTCGGAGCCACGGTGGGAGTTGGGTGGAAGATCACGTGGCCTTGAAGGGGATGGGTGCTTGTGACTGCCACGAGTCAGCCTTACACCCCCACCCTGTCCTCACATATGGGACTGAATTCTCCTGTCCTTACTTAATGTTCCTTCTGATCTAAGAGGCTCACGCAGAGTACTCTGGAAGCTAGGCTCCTGTTGTGTGTGTGTGTGTGTGTGTGTGATGTGTGTATGTGAAAGTGTATGTGTGTGTATGTATGTAAGTGTTGTGTGTATATGTATGTGTGTATGTGTGTGCACGTGTGTATGTACGTAAGTGTTGTGTGTATGTATGTGTGTGCACGTGTGTGTGTGTATGTGTATATGTGTGTGCACGTGTGTGTATGCATGTAAGTGTTGTGTGTATGTGTGTGCACGTGTGTATGTGTATGTGTATTGTGTGTGTGTGTAAGTGTTGTGTGTGTATATGTATGTATGCACTGTGTGCATTAAACTGCTTTGTCCAGCATAGTATGTGACATCAATTTGGTGCCCTATGGATGCTGACTGACTCATGCAGAAATTCCCATGTGGTCTTCAATTTGCTTAAAAAAAAAATCTGTGATGTCCCTGTCCCAGTGTCATATGAACTCTTGGAAAAGATAGCACAGCCTTTTAATTTGATAGCAGATTAAAGTAAGCTTTGCTTATCTGCATAGTAATAAAAACCCGGGCCATATCCTTCAGGAATATCTTAGGTTATCATTCAAGTAATAAAAAAACAGAATCATTTTAGTGTCTATTGAAGCTTTCAAATAATCTTTGACCGGGACCAAAGGCATCTTCAGCAGCCTGACAACAGAGGCTGGACGTGCCAGCCGAGGCCGAGATTGATGGGCTCGGGGCTGGCGGGCAGCGAGCACACGGCTTGCGGAAGGCGGCTGCGCTCATATATCACCCGTGCCTTTCAAAGAAATGACAACCTGAGTGCTGTGCGATGCTAAGGGCTTGACTGAAATTTCTCCGGTAAATCAAACTGAACAAGGTATGTTTGCACTTGAATCAAAATGAGGTTTCCTAGTTCCCCAAATGGAAAGCAGGACCATGAAGCCAAACGAGACTCCATTTAGTTTACGTGATGCTCTTATGTCTCTGGGTTCTGGGGTCCACAGGCTCCCTATCTTCCCAGGATGTCTTTTTTATGTCTCCCAGCCCTGCAGGCCCCTGTCCCTTCTCTTCTCGTTTCCTCCTGCTCCTTTATCTACTAGAACGCTGGTCTCGTTCCTTCTTTTTTTTTTTTTTTTTTAATGTTGAGCCTTCTTTTAATTTTTATTTATTTTTATTTTTGGCTGTGTTGGGTCTTCATTTCTGTGCGAGGGCTTTCTCTAGTTGTGGCAAGCGGGATCCACTCTTCATCGCGGTGCGCGGGCCTCTCACTGTCGTGGCCTCTCTTGTTGCGGAGCACAGGCTCCAGACGCACAGGCTCAGTAGTTGTGGCTCACGGGCCTAGTTGCTCTGCGGCATGTGGGATCTTCCCAGACCAGGGCTCGAACCCGTGTCCCCTGCATTAGCAGGCAGATTCTCAACCGCTGAGCCACCAGGGAAGCCCTCGTTCGTTCTTTTCTTGCTTTACCTTTGTAGCCCCACTCTCGTAGCCCCTCCCACACACCCCGTCTCCCCTACCAGACGTTAGACGCTGTGAGTGCAGGTGCCTTGTTTAAGTGTCTGCCCCTCCACCCCACCGGAATGCCTTTGATAGTGCTGGGCATACAGTAAATTCTTGTTGTTGTTTTTTAAATCTAGATGTTTTATTTATGTAGATAATCATCTTGCTCCAGTGGAAATTTGAGATGACTTACAGAAATACAGAGTTCCGTAGGTTAGTTTTGATCAGGATGTTGTAGCAGAGATTGGAAACACTGGTCTTTGTCCCACATGTGATTCTTCTTTGGGTCTTTCCCACACAGTGTCCTCCCGTGATACAGCAAAACCTCGGACCCCCTGTGGCAGGTCTCCTCCTGAGCGCTGCCCCCCCCAGAATCCACCCCTTGTGGGGAAGCAGCACAGCCTTGACTGAAGCCGAGTGGGTGTGCAGGCCGGCCTGCTCTATGCAGTGGCCACTTTGAGACAGAATGTTTGCTTTCATTTAATCTGTCTGGTTTCCAAGACATTCCAAAAACGTTCAAGAAATGTTTTTTTCTTCTTTGGCACGGTGCCTACAATTAAGGAAAAAAACTAACAAGTGAATAGTGATATCCGGCAGGCCAAAACTTCTTGCCTTTCATTTTTGATGTAGTTACTCCAATTAAAAAGAACAAAGTATGCTTTTCTAATTCAACTTTGCCCTGATTTTACTTTCTCTTATTATACCAGGAAAAGTGTACCACATTTAGTATGGAGAAAGTCACCTGTTGCCCTAACTCATAAAGTGTAATTTTTTAAACCTTTGCTTCTAAGATGTTTACTAGTTGTAACAATAGAGCCTTGTATTGTGCTTTGTTCCTTGATGTTATTTTCTGTTCAGTAATTTTAATATCTGCATAACATTCTTTCTATGATGTACCATGATCATTCTTCATTAGCTGGCATTTAAATTGCTTCCAATTTTTCATCATTATAAATACTGCAGTGAGCAACTACGAGCATATCGTTTTTCTTATAGTTTGGATTATTTCCTTAAGATAGATTCCCAGAGGTGAGATTATGGGCCAAAGGGCTTTAATATTTTTATGATCCTTTACAGATATTGCCAGATAACTTTCCAAAGGATTGTACAGCTTTACAAAGCCACCATTGTACAGGAGGTAGCCAACTTCATAGCTGCTTGACAACTCTGGAATTGTATTAAATCTGTAAATTAACTATGGGGGAAAATGTTACTAAATTCAGTCTTGCAATTAAGAAGTCTATCTATTGCTGTATTAGTTATTGTGCATTTTTTAGTTGGCTATATCTATGCATACGTGGTATATATGTGTCTACATACAACTGGCATCAGGGAAATCCCTGACTCTGTTTTGGAGCAGGATGGAACCCAGCTGCCCAGAGTGTCCCCCTCAAGTCCTCACCTATGGCCCTGGCCTGGGACTGATCCCAGGGAGCCTGGCCACCCAGCCCGAGGGGAAGGGCGCATGTGCAGTTCTCTCCCTGCGCCTCCCACCCTCAGGAATTTAGTACCTCTAGGCTGTGTGAACAGCAGCAGAGCCAGCCTGGCAGGTGACACCCCAGAACTAGGTGCAGAGTGGGGAGGTCGTCGGGTCAGAGCCCAGAGGATACACAAGGCCTCCATGGGAGGCAGGTCTCCCAGGTAACTCTCACTGAAGGGCTCCCTGGGATTACTCCCTAGAGGTCCCATGAGATCTGGCATCAGTGGAACCGGCAACCCTGTTCTGGAGGCTGTGGTGGACCTTGGCGTTCCTGAGAGTCCCCAGAAGTCCCGACCGGTGGCCTGGCCTATCCCTATAAGTCCTGGATCCGGAGAGGATCCCACGGTGCCTGGATGCTGAGTCACAGATGCCTGCACCTGCGCAGTTCACTCCAGCGCCCCTGCCCTCGGGCATCCTGGACGGCAGGCCTGTGTGGACAAGGGCTGCTCCCGCCCAGCGGGCGTGTTCCTGGTGCCAGCGTCCCAGCACTGACCTCCTGATGCAGAACATGGAAAGGTCCTCCAGGGGTGACCTCCCCTGACCCTGCCGTGGGCCATTCTAGGGCTCTGGCCTCCCCGGGACCTCACGCGCCACCTGTGGTCCTGCTGGCACTGCATGGCTCCCCGATATCGTGAGATATGCATTCGGGCGAATTGGCATCTCTGTTCAGAGCAGGCTGGACCTTGGCAGTGTGATGTGCCCTCCAGAAGCCCCTGCCTGCCATCTGGCCTGTCCTTACCCATTCCAGACTCAGGGGCAACTCTCGGGGACGGCGCCCTGAGTTCCCGGCATGTGCTCGTGGAGGTTGCTGCGAAGCCCCTGCCCCGTAGCCTGGCTCTCCCACCCGGACTTACATATGATCGGATGTGGGCACAACAAGGTCCCTGGGGCCAAACACCCCTCTCATCTCCTTGCCTTCTACGTGCTCCCTATCCTCCTGTCTTCACCCGCCAACCTCTCCACAGCAATAATTAAAACACAATAACCACCCCCCACCAAAAAAAAACACCCAAAAAACCCCACAATAACCTAGTGGCAGAGATAATGATCGCATCCGGCCTGGTAAAGCTCTGCTAGAGGCTGAGTATCAGGGACACACGTGTCTTGAGTAGGTCATGCCCACCTGGAATTAGATGGGGGGGAGGTCAGATTCACAGCACATTGGCTGGCATTGGAAACTGGCATGTCCTCAGGGAGGTGTCCCACTGTACCTGAAAAGAATCTTGGTCCCCCTGGTGTGAGCGTGTACACAGGCTGCCTGTGAGTGTGAACTGATGAAGGTGAGTGTGCTTCCTCAGCGCCGTGCTCTAGTCTCAGGGGCAAACTGTGTTCTGTTGGCAGGATGGCACTTCGCTGCTCTGGGCCAAACGATGAAGGAGGTCACCTTTGTGATGCCCCCATACCTGCCTCGCTTCCCCTTGGCTGGCCCCTGACTCTCCTCTCTTGCTCCAGCCCAGGTAGAGAGAATGCCTGCACAGGGCAGCGTCCCAAGGTCTGAGTTGCAGAATCTCAGGGCTGAAATGTTTCTCAAAAATCACCTAGTCCAATCCTTTCCTTTTGAATAGATGAGGAAACTGAATCCAAGAGAAGTAGCGTGGTTTGACTCAGATGAGTCTGTGGCAAAATCAGCACTAGAACCAAGGTGTCTGGGAAGAAAGGGCCTGAGATAAAGGGTCAAAAGATGGACTGGGTCTGAGCCCTGCCTTGTAGGAAGCGCATGGCTTAGGGTAAGTCAGTTACATACACTTGCTAATTTCCATAAGTGTTCTGGACCAGATTAAATAATGGATATGACAGAGGGCCTTAGAAACTGTAAAGCATCTCACCAATGAAAGGTTTTTACTATGCCCGGTCAGCGGTGTGCCAAGGTCAGCCATCAGGAAGGTGCACTGTCTGTAAAGAATTTAAAAACAGTTATAAAACCAACTAAAAGTGAGCTTGCTTTTTGTTATCACTGTGTGTGGCAATTCTAAATAATGTCAGTGATAAAATACCCTTTCCTGAAAAAGTCTTTCATAGGTCTGAATTCCAAGCAATTCCTATGGTTACTATTGAATTTTAATAACATATATGAATGCTTCAACTTACCACATTTTTGTTTCTTATCCTTTAATAAACCTTGTCTTCTCCATGAAAGTTAGTCAGAGATCTCCCAGTTAGGGTTGACAGATTGATTAAAGAAAAACAGAGGGCACCACTTACATTTTAATTTCAAATAACAATATTAATGCTTTAGTATAGCTACGTCTCATGCTTACTTGGGACATACTTATACTAAAACAAATTTATTGTTTACCTGAAATTCAAATTTAACCAGGCATCCTGTATTTTGTCTGGCAACCCTACTAGTTACACGTGAGGATGCAGCTACCCGCTTAGGTTCAGAGAATGAATTCATAATGGTTTAGAATGATTTGAACTTACTTGGAGCACAGTTTGTGACTCCAACCCTGGTACCTATACACATACTTTATTTAAAGGGTAGATTTTAAATAACAATAGAACAGGAGTGGTAAAAACAAAGAAACAGAACGTGAGTCCTTCAACTCTGTTATTCCACATGACCACTTGGAGTTTTTATACGGCTTTTAAAATTTAAGAGTAGGGGCTTCCCTGGTGGCGCAGTGGTTGAGAGTCCACCTGCCGATGCAGGGGAGGGACACGGGTTCGTGCACCAGTCTGGGAGGATCCCACGTGCCACGGAGCAGCTGGGCCCGTGAGCCATGGCCGCTGAGCCTGCGCATCCGGAGCCTGTGCTCCGCAACAGGAGAGACCACAAGAGTGAGAGGCTCGCGTACCGCAAAAAAAAAAAAAAAAAAAAAAAAAAGTAAAATAGAGTGTGAACTGCGAGGTGTAGTATTTTTGTTTGGTAAGTGCAAATTTTAGTTCACATGACATGTAAGATTGTTTTAAATTAATTGATTTATTTATCTAGGCCGTGCCAGGTCTCAGTTGTGGCACAAAGGATCTTTGTTGCGGCACGCGGCTTCCTCAGTTGCGGCCTGCAGGCGGGATCTAGTTCCCTCACCAGGGATAAACCCAGGCCCCCTGCATTGGGAACGTGGAGTCTTACCCACTGGACCGTCAGGGAAGTCCCAACACTTCAGATATTTTACTAAATGCTATGGGTTGAATTGTGTCCTCCCAAAAGATATATTAAAGTTTTAACCCCCAGTACCTTAGAATGTGACTTTAATTGGAAAGAGTACTGCTGCGGATGTAATCAGTTAAGATGAGGTGGTACCGGAGTGAAGGTGGGCCCTTAATCCAATATGACAGGGGTCCCTGTAAGAGGAGAGAGACACGCGTGGGGAGAGGTAAGCCATGTGAAGACACAGATACCCACAAGGACGCCACGTGACAATGCAGGTGATGCAGGTGACGATGAGAACGATGACACTGCATGGCAAGGAACACGGAGGCCTGGGGACCCGCCAGGAGCTGGGAGAGGCAAAGAAGGGCTCTCCCCTGTGGTCTCACGGGGAGCATGGCCCTGCCCACACCTTGACTTTGGACTTCCAGCCTCCAGAACTGTGAGAGAATACATTTCTGCTGTTTTAATCCACCTAGTTTCTAGTACTTTGTTATGGAGACCCTAGGAAGCTAGTACACAGAATCGGAATGACGTCTTTAAAGTTAAATGTGCTCCTGTCTTTTTAAAAATTGTCCTTTACCCTAATTTGCTGTTTTTGAACTTCAACGTTATTATTTACCACATGTTCATTCCCTTAAAAAACCCATTAATATAATTAGTATGAATCTATTTTTTTCCTTTTTTTGTACTGTACTATTTCATTTTTTAATTATTTAAAAACTTTTTAATGGCATCAATAAGTATAGGGTTCGATAAGAGACAATTTTCATTGCCTATTTCTTTTCTGGTTTAAAAATTTTTTGTTTCGTATCATAATTATTACTAAACGTAATTTTGCCACATAGAAGAGGGGTATTAAAAATGACCCCCTGGGGAGTGTTAGGTGAGCCACATACACAGCTGTGCCCAGTTCCACCATCTGTTCATTGTGGGGCTTTGTCAAGTTTCTTAATCTACCTGAAGCACAGTTTCCTTATGTACAAAATGAAGCTACCAGTACCCACCTCAAAAGTTGTTAGAGGGCGGGCTTCCCTGGTGGCGCAGTGGTTGGGAGTCCGCCTGCCGATGCAGGGGACGCGGGTTCGTGCCCCGGTCCTGGAGGATCCCGCATGCCGCGGAGCGGCTGGGCCCGTGAGCCATGGCCGCTGAGCCTGCGCGTCCGGAGCCTGTGCTCCGCAACGGTAGAGGCCACGGCAGTGAGAGGCCCGCGTACCGCAAAAAAAAAAAAAAAAAAACTTGTTAGAATTAGATGAGATAATGCAGGCAAAGGGCCCAGCACTGAGCAGGGCATAAAATGAGAATGTGAATAATACTGACCGCTCTCTACGGGGCTGCTATTTTAATAGCTGTGTGATTATCTAAGAGTAGCCCATTTTTGAAGACCACGTGCTCAAGGTGCAGAAGGATGTACCACAGCTGGAAGAACAGGAAGAGGTGACCTGCCTATGAACGCAGCGTTGGAGAGGAGGGTCACTACCTGGAACTGAAGAGGGAGCTCTCTGACCACACGATTCTCCTTCCCTCGCTTCGCATGGGGACTCCGAATGGAACAGCTTTGAGCAGTGGTTCGGAATGTTCCTACCCCCAGGAAAACGGGTTATTATGCTTGGGGGCGCCCTGAGACTGGGGAAGCCACTGGGAGAACAACGTAAGCAGCCTGAAGCCAGAATAATAATAACAGTAATAACATTATGATAATGAAGATGGCAGCGAAAACGCTGGTGTTTATTTCACTTTTACTGTATACTGTGCTGCATTAAATATATATTACTGAACTTAATCCTGCCAACAGCTCTGTGAAACCGTTATTTCCACTTCACAGATGAGCGCCCCGAGCCTCAGAGAGGTAAGTGATCTGCCCAGGGACCCAGGGCTGGTCAGCGGCTGGACCATTGCCACTCTGAGTCACTGTCCTGAGTGGCCAGACGAAGAGGAAGCATCAGAGCCTCCCAGGGCCTGGCTCTCTCTGCTCGCCCTTGTGCCCTGGACCAGCGACTCCATTGACCAAGTCCCACGTGTCCTGTGACGTGCCTGGAAGGACCGTGAGGAAGCCCGGGATCCAGGGCTGACCGCCGAGGCCCCTTCCTTTATCCTCATCCGGGGCCCTTCAGACCTCCTACTTTTTGAACCTCAGTCTTTTCCTCCACCTGCTCAGCTGCTGGCCTAGCACGCCCACGCAGGGAGGGACCAGGTGGGAGCTGCTGTCTCCAGGGAGGTACCTGGAAGAGGCTCAGGGCGGGATTCGGGGGGTGGCGCGTGGGCCCGGGGACCTCCTGCCTGGCCTCACTCTACGAGCAGCTCCCAGAGGGCTGGCGCTCCGGCTTGTGTAGGTCCACTGGCCCCAGCGTGTCTCTTGACCTCTCTTGCTTCCTTGGCCATTTTGCCCAGCGAACCAGGAGAAGACCACCACCAATTTCCTCCTGCTGTCCTGCACTAACCCCGTATCCTCAGGACCGTTACCACCCTCCTTCCGCAAGCCTGGCACCAGGCTCTGCGTATCACACGCTTTCTCACTGATTTCCCCAGGAAGAACTCATGAGGGAGGCACCGTATTGTTCCCATTTTGCATATGAGGAATGATCATGGTCGGAAAGATTAACTACTTTTGCCTGAGTTACCCAGCTGGTAAATGTCAGAACTGGGATTTGAACCCAAGTCTCCCTGACTTCAAAGCTCACATCCTTTATGTTACCCTACACTGACATTTAGACCCGTTCAAGCTGAGAGTAGCAGAGGAAGAAAAGGAGTACGATTATACATGGATTCAACCTTTAAAGTTATTTTCAGTGGTCTGCCCTTGCCTTTTCTTTCAAGGCTGGAGTTGCCCAGCCACCAGCAATAGGACACATCCTAAGTTTTTTTTTTTTTCTTTACCAGTTTTTAACTTGCAATAGAGTTAGTTTACAATGTTGTGTTAGTTTCAGGTGCACAGCAACGTGATTCAGTTATACATATATGTATATATCTATTCTTGTTCAGATTCTTTTCCATTTAGGTTTTTACGAGATATTGAATATAGTTCTCTGTGCTATACAGTAGGCCCTTGTTTATCTATTTTATATATAGTAATGTGTATCTGTTAATCCTAAATTCCTAATTTATCTCTCCTCCTCTCCCTCCCCTCACCCCGCCCCGCTATCCCCTTTAGTAACCATAAGTTTGTTTTCTATGAGCGTGAGTCTGTTTCTGTTTTGTTAATAAGTTCATTTGTATCATTTTTTAAGATTCCAGATATAAGTGATATCATATGATATTTGTCTTTCTCTGACATAACTTCACTTAATATGATCACCTCTAGGTCCATCCATGTTGCTGCAAATGGCATTATTTCATTTTTTTATGGCTGAGTACTATTTCACAATCCACATCTTCTTTATCCATTTATCTAGGACACATCTTATTAAGTAACACCACAGAACCTGAGGGAGGTTCCAGATCCTTCTAAACAAATGAAGTGGCACAGTCTGAGAGGCTGGGGAAGCTCTTGAGAAAATAGGGACTTCACAGGAATTTCAGTCTCTATGGAAACTCTAAATAACCATTGAAGGGCCTTAGATTTTCCTAATGCGCAATTTGAGAGCCAAAGATCCTTTGTTTTGAAAAATTCTAACATTTTCGCTCCCCAACCCACTCTATTCTCAATGGTATTCTCAGCCCAGCCTTTCGTAGTAATTCAGTTACTGTTGCTGTCCTTAGGAAATCTATGCAACTGAAACGGATAAACAGAACGAGTAACTGTAGTAGGTAAGCATGAGGAAGTAAGCACCAAGTTTCAGCTCCTGCAGCGCTCAGGCCCAGATGCAGCGGGAAATAACCAGCTGTTCAAGCAGGCGGCGCTGTAGACCGCCGGAGGCTCCGGGACCAGGTGCGCGTCCTACAGTCAGGAACGAACTGGCTTTCCGGGTTCGTTCCAGGACAGGGTCGCGTGCCCAGGATGTCATCCTGGGATCCAGCAGCACTGTCGTGTGATCCTTCTACAGACAAGACACTCAGTAGCGGCCACGTGTCGGGTGCCCGCAGCCTCCCTAGGACTGCAGTCCTGGAGAGGGAAGGGCGCGTCAGCCCAGGTGCCCTGAGGATAATCCCGTGAGGCTCCAGAGGTGCTGTGTGGACAGAAACTGCGCTAACAGGCGAGCCGACGAAACCAAACAACTTCAGTGCAAACGGAGCCTCCGGTGATGCAGTGGTTCTTAATCAGAGGTTCGCTTCAGAATCACGCTGAGAGCAAATTAAGCATCCCTGGGTCCCGCTGTTGAGCTCTGGTGGGTCCGGGCGGGCTGGGCGTCTGTGTTCTCAGTCTCCACGGTGATTCCCGCGTGGGCTCCCGGCACCTGCGCAAAGCTACCCGCCGTCGTGTCATCCGTGTCCCTCGGTTAGTGTGATACAACGGGAAGAACACATCACAGCTGTTTCCTCATCTGTAAAATGGACCAAGTGGCCGAGATGGGCTAGTTCCTCAAACCCAGAGATCAGACTTGAGCTATGATCAGGGGTCAGAACTCTTGGTGTGGCCCTCCCTCCCCTTGAAGCAAAGCTCGGCACGATGCTGAGTGGAGAAACATCGCTGTTGAGATCGCTGCCTTCCTCAGTAACCGACTATAATATAGTGATGTCAGCAGCATGAGCTTGGTCCATTCCCTGAGGCTGGGAAGTGTTAGGAAACGGAGCCTCTTTCATTTTATAGTCTAAGACGTAGCAAATGAGTCTTAAAACAGCGCTCTTTCAGATCACCCATTGTTTGATGATGATCACCCATTGTTTGATGATTTGGGACTCAGAGACTCCTCGAAAGAATAATTACATCTGTTCACGGTAGGAGGAAAAGAGGAAAGGAGAGGACATTTATGATTTTGTTTACTCTTTTCAAGAGAAGAGACGAGAAGAAAGACTTCCTGAGGACACAGGAGTGGGGACACCTCCAGCTGACAGCTGACAGCCGCCAGCCCCGGGCTAAGCCCAGTCCCCTTGTGAAACCACCCTCCGCCTTTCCTCCGCTCCCCCTACCCGACACTGGCCTCCACACGCCTCACCTGGGAGTCAGAGCTCAGCATCCCAGGGGGCCTTCCGCCTCCGCACCTCCCCCCAGCCTGGTCCCACCCCTCCTGGCCGGTTATGTTGTAAAGGGGTCTCTCACTTAGACTTAGAGCTCCCTGAGCGCACAGGCTCTGACTCATTCGAAGTAGAATGAATGAATGAATGATGCAGGATTAACAGACAGGGAGAGTTTTCCTTACCTGCAGGGAATGTGGCTGGTCATGTCAGGGCTATGCCTGAAATAAAGAGAACTTACAACACCCACCTCCCAGTATCCCGTATAGCAGCCAAGCAGGTATTTAATTTTGCCAATAATTTATTTCTTCGGGTTAAACATTGCCCGTGCCTGAGGACCTCTTTGAGAATAGAAACATCCCCAGGAAGGATGGACTACCCCCTTGGAATAAGTGTGATGCCCAAATCTCAGGCGGGAGAAAGGGTTTAGGATGACTTCTTGAATCATGCCTGGGAGCCAGGATTTGAAAGACAAGTGTCACCTGGGATTCTGCAGGGGACCAGCTCTGGGCAAAGGGATGTCCTGCTAGGAAGGCCCAGCTCTGATCCTGTGGGGGTTCGGGGGGGGGGAGGGAGGGCCGGCAGTGGGGTTGTGAATGAGTCGGATTCCAGTTGGAAAGAGAATCAGGACCTTCATTTCGTAGAACCAGCGGCTGAGGCCCAGGGAGGGGAAGGATGTTGCCCAGGGTCGGCATGGGGATTCAGAACCCCCAGGCAGGACGCTTACGGCAGTGGCGTCTGCAGTGCCCTTGTGCCGGCCTGGTTCCACCAGGTGGCCACGTTCCTGATGCCAGAGCTTTGCTGGGCGTCCCCGCCGGCTGCTCATTAAGAATCCTCCAGGGCTCTTTTTTTTCAAAACCCAGGGACTGTATTTTTAACTCAAATCTGCATTTTTAACAAGTGCTCCCAGGTGATTCTGATGCACAGCAGGTGTGGGAACTATCTGCCCAAGTTATCAGGACTTTGTATAGATGACCATAGGGTTCTTTTAACTGCTTAAAAGGACCTTAGACATAACATGGATCCTCTTTTTTTTTTCCTTTTAATTACAGAAAAGTTTTTTTGTAAATTTTATTGGAGTATAGCTATTTACAGTGTTGTGTTAGTTTCAGGTGTACAGCAAAGTGATTCAGTTATACATATACATATATTCTTTCTTTTTCAGATTCTTTTCCCATACAGGTTATTTATTACAGAATATTGAGTAGAGTTCTCTGTGCTATACAGTAAGTCCTTGTTGATTATCTATTTTATATATAGTAGTGTGCATATGTTAATTCCAAAGTCCTAATTTATCCTCCCCCCCACCATGTTTCCCCTTTGGTAACCATAAGTGTGTTTTCAAAATCTGTAAGTCTGTTTCTGCTTTGTAAATAAGTTCATTTGTATAATTTCAAAAAAATTAGATTCCACATGTGAGTGATATCATATGGTATTTGTCTTCCTGTGTCTGACTTACTTCACTTAGTATGATCATCTCTAGGTCCATCCATGTTGCTGCAAATGGTAATATTTCATTCTTTTTTTATGGCTGAGTAATATTCCATTGTATACATGCACCACATCTTCTTTATCCAGAAAAGTTATGCATGACTAAACACAGTCTACTTCCATGAAAAAAGACCAAAGAAGGCAGACTAAACAAGAAGTCAGAGAAAAAAATAAGCTTATGAATACTGTATCTTAGTGTCTCCTTGGCCCTTTCATTTCCCAAAGGAGAAAACCGGATCTACAGAAGTTAATGATTTTTCTCAAAGTCACACAAGAAGCTTGTGACAGAGCTGGGCCTGGGAAGCCAGGCCCTCAGGCTCCACTCCCCCAACCCCATGGGGCTGTGTGAGCTCAGAGAAAAGGCCTGTGGGAAGGAGACCACGAGGCCGCAGCGGTCATCTCTGGAGGCCGAGATCACCCACACGGGCTTTCATGCTGTCTTGTTTGACCCTGGTCCAGTTATGCAGAAGGCTAGGTTACCTGAAATCCTACACTTCAAACACTTCACTGGGCAGTATCGCCTGTCGCAAACAGCCCTGTCAACACAGAGCTGAGTGTGCAGAAAAGTAGAGGGATGCTTCAGCGCTGAAAACCAGGCGGCTTTGCCCGGTGCCTCGCTGCCCTGGGGGTGTCGGCCTGAGTCGGGAGGTGATGCTTCTGGCCCTGCAGCAAGCAGACGTCTGGGTGAGAACCCCACACAGGTGGGCCTGGGAGGGCTGAACCCACAGGAAGAGGAAAGTTCTCCCTGAGAACTTGCAACCCATGATTTATTCAAGTAGAAATTGTAGTTTATTCAGGAAAATTAGAAGTTAATAACAAAGGTATAAGTTTTTTAAAAATCCTCTATGTTTGGAAATTTAGTAAAACATTACTAAGTAAGCCTTGGTTTTAAGAGGAAATAAAGTAAAGGAATAGATGCTCATAATTAAAGGATAATGAAAACACGACATGTTAAAATGTGTGGAATAGCTATAGAAGTACTTTTAGGTGAAATTATAACCTTAAATATGTCTAATAGAAAAGTTTAAAAGGTTAAAAATTACAAGCTAACTGTTCAACTCAAGAGTTTGGAAAAAGAGCGCTGGAATAAATACAAAGAAACATCATGAAAGAAAACAAAAATAAGGACAGAAATCAATGAGTTGGAAGAGGAAAAATAACAGAGATGAACAAAAACAGCAGCGGGTTCGTGAAAAAGATTAATAAGAAAGGTATCTGGAGGGAAAAAGGGAGAAAATGCAAATATGCAAAATGTGTAATGAAAAGGGGGGACACTTGAAAAATTTTAAAAGTGATTGTAAATGAATATATACAAATGAATTGGAAAAACTACCTGAATCAGATAAATTCCTAGAAATGTAAATGTGTAAAAATTGGGACAAAGAGAAATTTTAAAATTAAATCAACCACTGAGTACACAAGGTTTTCAAATGGAATTAATGAACTGTCCCTCTCAAGGCACAAGTGCCCATGTACACACACACACACATGCACACACGCACACACACACAGGACAGGTGGGGCTAATCAAGCACCTCGGAGTCAGCGTTGAGACTGTGTCACAGCCCCTCTTTTGTTTCCGCCGTCCTGGGACATACGGTGGTGGGTGGCCTCTGAAGTGGCCCTTGTGACCTGTCTCCTGGGATTGGTGCCCTTGAATGTGGGCTGGACTTAGGGACTCTCCTAATGAATCGAGAATGGCAAAATGATCAGACGTCACTAGGTGTTTGGCCACAGGGAAGCTAAGGCCCGTCCTGCTCCTGCTCTCCTCCTCTCCCTCTCAGCCCTGATCTGGGGAAGGAGGGCGCCTCGCTGGGGGTTCCCCGAAGGAAAGGCCCAGAGCAAAGGACTGAGGCTCCTGCCAACAGTCAGTGAGGGCCTGTGGCTTCTGAGCAGCCGTGCGATTGGGCTGGGAAGTGGATTTCTGAGTCCTGCCAAGAACCATGTGAGTGAGATGAAAAGCAGATTCTCCCTCGGGAGAGAGCTGACCCACACATCGACGGCTACTTTGTGAGAGACCCTGAGTGAGAAGCAACTAGGCCCACAAAACTATGAAGTAACAAATGTGTGTTGTGTGAAGTCACTAAGTTCTCGAGTAGTTTGTCACATGATGAGAGATAACTGATACATACACAGACAACACACCTGATGGATTTTACTGGTGAATTCCACCAACATTCAATGAGCACTTGTCTCCTGTCTTATAAAAGTTGTTCCAGGGCTTCCCTGGTGGCGCAGTGGTTGAGAGTCCGCCTGCCAATGCAGGGGACACGGGTTCGTGCCCCAGTCCGGGAAGATCCCACATGCTGCGGAGCTGCTGGGCCCATGAGCCATGGCTGTTGAGCCTGCGCATCCGGAGCCTGTGCTCCGCGATGGGAGAGGCCACAACAGTGAGAGGCCCACATACCGCAAAAAAAAAAAAAGTTGTTCCAAAAACTAGAGAATGAAACTACGCAGTTCATTTGTGATGTTAGTATCATCATTTCATGATGATGATGACGACAATGATGATAAAATTTAAGGAAGATGTGCACAGACCTTCAGTGTGCAATCAGGTGGGTGATGACGAACACATACTCCTGTGTATCGATGCACCAATCAAGACAGAATATTTCCATTACCCCAGGAAGTTCCCCTGTGCCCCCTTCCAACCAATCTCCCTTCTCATAGGCAACCCTACCCTGATTTCTATCACCATAGGTTATTTTTGGCTGTTCTTTGGAGGAATCGCATAGATATGTACTCTTTTGTGCCTGGTTTATTTTCCTCAACACAATGTTTTTAAGAGTAAGCCCCATAGTCCCCTCTCCTATATTAATGCCAACTTCCTTCTATTTTCCAGACCCATCTCTGCTCACAAAGCCAAAGTACCTAATTAAAACGAGATCAAACATTCGGTCCAATTGAAAAATACTTAAGCTGGTCTTTTAACTACAGACTAATGACTAAGTTGGAGATGAACAAAGAGTTAAAATTGTCTGGTAGCTTAAAGTCAGGTGTAGGGGCAGGAAATTATTAGAGCAGAAGGTTAGAATTTTCTATCTTTGTGTAGAGCACAACACTATGATGAAACAAGGCAGGTTGTGTGAATAAGACTGCTAGTCAAATTGTACTGAATAATTTTGTTTTGGCATATACTAAAAGTAGCTTATCTATATATAGAATTTTATCTGAGAATTAGTATATGGATGTGTATACCTCCTTGTAGATTGTTTTTTCTTTTTTTATAACTAGAGTTTTATTTTTTTAATAGATCATTGAGGGAGGTGCGGGGACCACTGATCATTGTAGAAATGTAAGTAATTAAGAGTTAGTAATCTTGTGTTATCTTACAATAATCATGTTGGGGATGGAGGATTCTGGGAACTGAGGCCACAGCACCTCTCCTTCCATGCACATGATGGACGTCACTAGCCCACCACAGCACTAGACAGACATCACTAGCTCATCACAGCACTAGACATATGTCACTAGTCCATCACAGCACTTCGCTTTCACAGAGCTGCCTGAGAACCCTTCCCAGACAAGTGCTCCAGGCAGCCACCATCTGTCTATGGAGTTGGCACGGGGGTGGAAACCTACGGGACAACTATTCCCAAACCTATAAGAAACCTATGGGAACACACTGTGCACAGGAATATGTTGAGATACAGGTGCTACTTCATTGAAATGTTACAGTGTAAGTGTGTCGAGGGAAAAGCAGGGACAGTGACGTCTAAGAGCCCTGGAAGTGAATCCTGCCTCTGCACTTGATTTTCCAGGTGGCTTTGGCCAACTACACCCCCTCTTCAAAGGAGAAATGATCACTGTTATCTCACTGAGTTCTTGTGAAAAATGGAAATAACTTTTTAAAGTGCTGAGCAAATAATAGGGGTTCATTAAATGGTGACTGTCACTCTCATCACAGTGGAAAGAGTACAGGTTTGGAATCAGGCAGAGCTAAATTCAGATCCTGCCTCTGCTCTTCTGCTGTGACTTTAAATAAGTTACTCACTCACTCTTAGTCTGTTTGCTTACAGACAAGAAAAGGATAACAATAATGGCCTTTATGGGTTCTTTTGTAAGAATCAATGCTAATATGTGGAAAGTGCCTGAAACTTGGCCAAAGCTTGACCAATAACAGCTTTTATTTTTCTTTAATGGTACTGTTGTTATTATTCTTCCCTCCTCCCTCCCCCCAAAATATGAAAAAGAATTGAGAGGATGTGCTAAACCATTGATGGGGTAAGGGTGCAAGCGGGGAGGGCAGAGAACTTGGAGAGCTTTCAATATCTGGTGTTTCTGTATTGTTTGAATTTTCAAGATTTTGATTTATATCTGAAGTTAAAACCCAGTATAATAGTAAAACTTAGAAATGTAAAATGCGTATTAACTATCTATAAGAATTTTTCAAATATTGACTCAACCATAATAAATAAGACTCCAAAAAAGAAAAGATTAAGCCATGTTGTTGCATGTATAAATAGTTCATTGTTTTCTTTTTGTTTTTGTTTTAAATTCATAAGTTTTTTAAGGTTTTATTTATTTTATTTTATTTTATTTATTTTTGGCTGCATTGGGTCTTCGTTGCTGCGTGCAGGCTTTCTCTAGTTGCAGTGAGGGGGGGCTACTCTTCATTGCGGTGCACAGGATTCTCATTGCGATGGCTTCTCTTGTTGCGGAGCATGGGCTCTAGGTGCATGGGCTTCAGTAGTTGCAGCACGCTGCCTCAGTAGTTGCGGCACGCCAGCCCTAGAGCGAGTGGGCTTTAGTAGTTGTGGCTCGTGGGCTCTAGAGCGCAGGCTCAGCGACCATGGTGCACGGGCTAAGTTGCTCCGCGGCATGTGGGATCTTCCCAGACCAGGGCTCAAACCCATGTCCCCTGCATTGGCAGGTGGATTCTTAACCACTGTGCCACCAGGGAAGCCCAGTTCATTGTTTTTTATTGATATATTCCAAACAATTTGTTTATGCAATTGCCTCTTGATACACATTTGCATTGTTTTCATATTTTGGTTATGATGAATAAAGCTACAATAAACATTCTTGTACAAGTCTTTTTGTAAATATGTGTTTTCATTTCTCCTGGATAAATTCCTAGGAGTTGAATTACTGGTTTATATGGCAGGTGTCTATTTAACTTTATAAGAAATTGCCAAAACTATCAGTTTTCTAAAGTGGTGAAATCATTTTACTTCAGCCAGTAAAGTATGAGAGATTTGTTTTTCTACAAATTCACCAACATTTGATGTTGTCAGTCTTTTAAATTTTAGCCACTATTGTGGGCATGAAGTAGTAGCTCATTGTGGTTATACTCTGCATTTCCTTGGTGACTAATAATATTTAGCATCTTTTCGTGTGTTTATTTACCATACATAGATCCTTCTTTGTGAAGTTAATTTCAAGTCCTCTCCCCATGTTTTAAATTTGGGTTGTTTTCCTTTTATTGTTGACTTAAAGCTCATCACATATCCTGGATAGCTGTATCCAAGTCCTTTCTATGTATATATTTTCCCTCAGTCTGTGATTTTGCTTTTCATTTTCTTAATGGAGAACTAAATTTAAAAATTTTTATAAGTTCAATTTATTTCATAAATGTCAATACCTATTTATAAGTCTTTTTTGTAACAGTAACTTATGAATACAACAGAACTTCTTTACCTTGGTGCAGGTTTTATCCAAAACCTATAGGAAGAATTACACTTAATGGAAAAACTTTGAAATAATTCCCTTTAAGATAAAGTCCACAATCTCCAGTATAGATCTGGCCAATACTACAAGGGGAAAAAAGGAAGTATAAACTGTGAAAGAAAAATAGATAAATTTTTACTATTTGAAGATCATATGATTATCTATTTACCCAATGAAAACTAACAGAATCAATATACAAATTAATAGAACCAATAAGAGAGTTCAGCAAAAATGCCAAGAAAACATCAGTGCGACAAGAACTACATTCTTCACACCACTGATATAAAACTAGAAAAATATAATAGAAATGAAGTGTCATTTACATAGTAACAAAGATGGGTAAAGTGTCCAGGAACTAACCAATTTATTCATACAAGTTCCCAGTAGAAAACAGATGATACACTCAAATTTGACAATTGAGAACAGATTAATAAAATGATTATTTATCAAGGTGGGAACAGAGTGTAGGGAAACCCCCAGGTTTGGTAAAACATTTTAGAGCTTGTAATATCAGGAGGCCACCACCACTCCTAGGCCTACAGTTTTTGAAGTTCTAATTTTGCATTTTGTTGCTGATATAGTTCAAGGTGGCTTATTTCCTTGTGTGTTTTGTGATTTTTGATTGTGAGTTCATGTCCCTTGGAAATTTATTTGTGAAAATTCAAAAAAAACAGGATTTGAAAATGCTTTCCTTGTTTTTGATAGACACCTGTCATCCTGAGACTTCCTTAGACTACATTTTTACTTTTCTCCTCTATGAGTAATGTGGCTTCTGACCCCAGATCCACAGTGGGCTGCTGTGGTTAGGGATTCTGAGAGGAGAATTGTTTTCTCTTTCCCCTCAGAGTCCAGACTTACGCAGGCAAATATTCTTACCCTCTCACTCTGCATGACAGATTGTTGTAATTCCTATTATTGTGTACTTTGTTTTCTGGTTTACCAGCTAAGGGTGTGGCCGTCAAAGGGTGAGTGTTCCCAGGTGTGGCTTCCACCCACCTGCGTGGCGGGACCTCCTCTTCCTCACTGCCCTTTCCTGACTCCCCTCCCCCCTCATCTTCCTGAGCTCCTTTGACAGTTTGATCTTTAGCAAAGGCTGGTGCTCAAACCTGGCCTCAGTCTGGCAACTAGTTTCCTTCTAGCCTTATCTATGTCCAAAACGTATTGATTGATTGATTAATTAATCCAATGAATATCTGTTAAGAACCATTCTGGGGATACAATAGTGAACAATACAGACAAAAATTCATAAACTTATGGATCTTATATTCCAGTGAGGGCAGATAGACAATAAATGCATAAAAAATATATAAGTAAAATAATTTCAGATACTGATGAATGCTAAATATGTCTAAAACTAGGTAATGGTATAAAGAGTGACTGGACAGGGATGGGATGACCTTAGTTAGAATATTCAGGAGAGTTCTCTCCAGGAAGATGATACTTGCTTTGCTTTGAGAAAATGATGAGAAAGAGCCAGATGTGAGACAACCTGGAAGGAAAAGCTCTCTAGAAAGAAGAAAGAACAGGCAGGAAAGCACTGGTGTGTGAGGAATGCAGAGGAGACAGGTGTGGGAGCCTAGTGGTGAGAGTGAGGAAAGGCCGGGAGATCCAGGGATGCTTGGGAGCAGGGTAAGGAATTTGGGATCTTCTAGTGCTTAGAAGTAAATAGTTTCAAGAAGGGGTGTGGCATGATCTGGTTTCTGTTTAATAAACATCCCTCTTGCTGCTGTGTGGAGCGTATTTGGATTGTGGCGAAAAATGGAAGATCCATCCAGAAGCTCAAAGACAGCTTCTAAGTGGCTTCACAGGCATGTCTGCTGACTGAGGAGAGCTGTGGAACGGGGACAGAAAAGGGGAGAGCTTCTGCTAGGTGTTGGCAGTTGTGCTTGCCCGGACCCCTTGGAAGACTGCAGGAAGACTCTTCTGACCACCTTGAAGACTTATAGGGGTATGGAAGGTCATTAGGGCTGTCACCAGTATTCTGCATGTCCTCCTCCCTGACCCCTCTCAGGATGGGCGTGGCCACGTGACTCTGTCCAGTTAGTGGAAGTATGTGATCTTCCACAGCCATTCCTCCACCATAGTGACTGGAGGCATTCCAGACAGTGGAAGCTCTGTCACCCTGAGTCCCTGACTGAAGAGGAGTATATAGCACGAGCAAGAAACGAAATTGTGTTTTTAAGCCACTACGATTCTAGGGTTCTTTGTTGTCAGAGCATAACCTAGCTTATCCTGACTAAATAGGGAATGACAGTGATAGGAGATTTTGTTGTAGTTTGGACTAAGGCTCAGTTTTAGTTCAACAAACCCTTCTAAAGAGACAAGTCTGGGGAATTCCCTGGTGGTCCAATGGTTAGGACTTTGCACTTTCGATGCCAAGGGCCTGGGTTCCATCCCTGGTAGGGGAACTAAGATCCCACAAGCTGTGCAGCCAAGGAAAATAAAAATAAAGAGACTACTCTGCACCAGACACAAAAATATGAGTCTAGACTTCCTCAAGGTGCTTGCAGTCTACAACTGGAGAAAGACACAAAAGCATAGTAACTGTGTTAAGTGGAAAGATTTATAACATAGCCCTGTCTCTCCCATCTTAAAAAACAGACACCTATTTATAACTCTATGTCACCCAATAGTGGTGTGAGCTACACAGCCAGATTTCTTGAGTTATTACTTTCTGTCCCCCTGCTCTGTCTTCATCTGACTATGCTCTGACCTCTGAACCTGCTCTTCCCAAAGTCATCAATAACAGACATTGCTAAGTCCGATGGCATTATTTTTTCAGTTTTTATCTCATCTGAGCTCGCAGCAGTCTTTAACTCTCTTGAGCACCTCTTCCTTCTTGAAATACCTTCACCTATACCACAACCCTCTCCTGCTTTATGTCCTGTCTGCTTGTCTATTCCTTCTCAGGATCCCCTGACTGTTTTTAAATGCTGATGTCCCTAAGGATGAGTCCTTGACTCATCATCTTTCTTCTCTCCCTGAATCCTTTCCCTGAGGAACCTCATCCATTCTGTGGTTTCCATCATATTTACATAGTAGTGGCATCAAAGTTTTACCCCATCCCAGACCTTTCTTTCTTTTTTTAAAAATAAATTAATTAATTAATTTATTTTTGGTTGCATTGGGTCTTTGTTGCTGCACGTGGGCTTTCCCTAGTTGTGGTGAGTGGGGGCTACTGTTCATTGCTGCGGCTTCTCTTTTGGCGGAGCATGGGCTCTACACGCATGGGCTTCAGTAGTTGTGGCACGTGGGCTCAGTAGTTGTGGCTCGTGGGCTCCAGAGCGCAGGCTCAGTAGCTGTGGCGCACAGTCTTAGTTGCTCTGTGGCATGTGGGATCTTCCCAGACCAGGGATCAAACCTGTGTCCCTGCATTGGCAGGAGGATTCCTAACCACTGTGCCACCAAGGAAGTCCCTCTTTGTTTTTTTTTTAACATCTTTATTGGAGTAAAATTGATTTACAGTGTTGTGTTAGTTTCTGCTGTATAACAAAGTGAATCAGCTATACTTATACATATATCCCCATATAGCCTCCCTCTTGCGTCTCCCTCTCACCCTCACTACCCCACCCTCTAGGTGGACACAAAGCACCGAGCTGATATCCCTGTGCTATGCAGCTGCTTCCCACTAGCTATCTATTTTACATTTGGTAGTGTATATATGTCCATGCCATTCTCTCACTTCATCCCAGCTTACCCTTCCCCCTACCCGTGTCCTCAAGTCCATTCTCTAAGTCTGCATCTTTATTCCTGTCCTGCCCCTAGGTTCATTAGAACATTTTTTTTAGATTCCATATATATATGTGTTAGCATAGGGTATTTGTTTTTCTCTTTCTGACTTACTTGACTCTGTATGACAGACTCCAGGTCCATCCACCTCACTACAAATAACTCAATTTCATTTCTTTTTATGGCTGAGTAATATTCCATTGTATATATGTGCCACATCTTCTTTATCCATTCACCTGTGGATGGACACTTAGGTTGCTTCCATGTGCTGGCTATTGTAAATAGAGCTGCAATGAACATTGTGGTACATGATTCTTTTTGAATTGTGGTTTTCTCAGGGTATATGCCCAGTAGTGGAATTGCTGGGTCATATGGTAGCTCTATTTTTAGCTTTTTAAGGAATATCTATACTGTTCTCCATAGTGGCTGTATCAATTTACATTCCCACCAAAAGTGTAGGAGGGTTGGCTTCTCTCCACACCCTCTCCAGCATTTATTGTTTGTAGATTTTTTGATGATGGCCATTCTGAATGGTGTGAGGTGATACCTCATTGTAGTTTTGATTTGCATTTCTCTAATGATTAGTGATGTTGAGCATCTTTTCATGTGTTAGTTGGCAACCTGTATATCTCCTTTGGAGAAATGTCTATTTAGGTCTTCTGCCCATTTTTGGATTGGGTTTTTTGTTTTTTTGATATAGAGCTGCAAGAGCTGCTTGTAAATTTTGGAGATTAATCCTTTGTCAGTTGCTTCATTTGCAAATATTTTCTCCCATTCTGAGGGTTGTCTTTTCATCTTGTTTATGGTTTCCTTTGCTGTGTAAAAGCTTTTAAGTTTCATTAGGTCCTGTTTGTTTATTTTTGTTTTAATTTCCATTTCTCTAGGAGGTGGGTCAGAAAGGATTGTGCTGTGATTTATGTCATAGAGTGTTTTGCCTATGTTTTCCTCTAAGAGTTTTATAGTGTCTGGCCTTAAATTTAGGTCATTAATCCATTTGGAGTTTATTTTTGTGTATGGTGTTAGGGAGTATTCTAATTTCATTCTTTTACATGTAGCAGTCCAGTTTTCCCAGCACCAGTTATTGAAGAGGCTGTCTTTTCTCCACTGTATACTCTTGCCTCCTTTATCAAAGATAAGGTGACCATATGTGCGTAGGTTTATCTCTGGGCTTTCTATCCTGTTCCATTGATCTATATTTCTGTTTTTGTGCCAGTATCATACTGTCTTGATTACTGTAGCTTTGTAGTATAGTCTGAAGTCCAGGAGCCTATTCCTCCAGCTCCTTTTTTCTTTCTCAAGATCGTTTTGGCTTTTTGGGGTCTTTTGTGTTTCCATACAAATTGTGAAATTTTTGTTCTAGTTCTGTGAGAAGTGCCATTGGTAGTTTGATAGGGATTGCATTGAATCTGTTGATTGCTTTGGGTAGTATAGTCATTTTCACAATGTTGATTCTTCCAATCCAAGAACATAGTATACCTCTCCATCAATTTGTACCATATTTAATTTCTTTCATCAGTGTCATAGTTCTCTGCATACAAGTCTTTTGTCTCCTTAGGTAGGTTTATTCCTAAGTATTTTATTCTTTTTGTTGAAATGGTAAATGGGAGTGTTTCCTTAATTTCTCTGTCAGATTTTTCATCATTATTGTATAGGAATACAAGAGATTTCTGTGCATTAATTTTGTATCCTGCTACTTTACCAAATTCATTGATTAGCTGTAGTAGTTTTCTGGTAGAAGTTTTAGGATTCTCTATATATAGCATCATGTCATCTGCAAACAGTGACAGTTTTACTATTTCTTTTCCGATTTGTATTCCTTTTATTTCTTTTTCTTCTCTGACTGCTGTGACTGAAACTTCCAAAACTCTGTTGAATAATAGTGGTGAGAGTGGGAAACCTTGTCTTTTTCCTGATCTTATAGGAAATGGTTTCAGTTTTTCACCATTGAGAACGATGTTGGCTGTGGGTTTGTCGTATATGGCCTTTATTATGTTGAGGTAGTTTCCCTTTATGCCTACTCTCTGGAGAGTTTTTATCATAAATGGTGTTGAATTATGTCAAAAGCTTTTTCTGCATCTATTGAGATTATCTTATGGTTTTTATCCTTCAATTTGTTAATTTGGTGTATGACATGGATTGATTTGTGTATATTGAAGAATCCTTGCATTCCTGGAATGAACCCCACTTGATCATGGTGTATGATCCTTTTAATGTGTTGTTGGATTCTGTTTGTTAGCATTTTGTTGAGGATTTTTGCATCTATGTTCATCAGTGATATTGGTCTGTAGTTTTCTTTTTTTATGATATCTTTGTCTGGTTTTGGTATCAGGGTGATGGTTGTGAGGAGACTCATAGAATGAGTTTGGGGGTGTTCCTCTCTCTGCTATATTTTGGAAGAGTTTGAGAAGGATAGGTGTTAGCTCTTCTCTAAATGTTTGATAGAATTCGCCTGTGAAGCCGTTTGGTCTTGGGTTTTTGTTTGTTGGAAGATTTTTAATCACAGTTTCAATTTCAGTGTTTGTGATTGGTCTGTTTATATTTTCTCTTTCTTCCTAGTTCAGGCTCAGAACGTTGTGCTTTTCTAAGAATTTGTCCATTTCTTCCATGTTGTCCATTTTATTGGCATAGAGTTGCTTGTAGTAATCTCTCATGATCCTTTTTATTTCTGCAGTGTCAGTTGTTACTTCTCCTTTTTCATTTCTAATTCTGTTGATTTGCATCTTCTCCCTTTTTTTCTTGATGAGTCTGGCTAATGGTTTCTCAATTTTGTTTATCTTCTCAAAGAAGATTTTAGTGTTATTGATTTTTGCTATTGTTTCCTTCATTTCTTTTTCATTTATTTCTGATCTGACCTTTATGATTTCTTTCCTTCTACTAATTTTGGGGGGTTTTTTTGTTTCTCTAATTGCTTTAGGTATAAGGTTAGGTTGTTTATTTGAGATGTTTCTTGTTTCTTGAGGTAGGATTGTATTGCTATACACTTCCCTCTTAGAACTGCTTTTGCTGCATCCCATAGGTTTTGGGTCGTCGTGTTTTCATTGTCATTTGTCTAGGTATTTTTTGTTTTCCTGTTTGATTTCTTCAGTGATCTCTTGGTTATTTAGTAGTGTATTGATTAGCCTCCATGAGTTTGTATTTTTTACAGATTTTTTCCTGTAATTAATGTCTAGTCTCATAGTGTGGTTGGAAGAGATACTTGATATGATTTCAATTTTCTTAAATTTACCAAGGCTTGATTTGTGACCCAAGATATGATCTATCCTGGAGAATGTTCCATGAGCACTTGAGAAGAAAGTGTAATCTGCTGTTTTTGGGTGGAGTGTCCTCTAAATATCAAGTAAGTCCATCTTGTTTAATGTGTCATTTAAAGCTGTGTTTCCTTATTTATTTTCATTTTGTATGATCTGTCCATTGGTGAAAATGGGGTGTTAAAGTCCCCTACTATAATTGTGTTACTGTTAATTTCCCGTTTTATGGCTGTTACCATTTGCCTTATGTATTGAGGTGCTCCTATGTTGGGTGCATAAATATTTACAATTGTTATATCTTCTTCTTGGATTGATCCCTTGATCATTATGTAGTGTCCTTCTTTGTCTCTTGTAATAGTCTTTATTTTAAAGTCTATAATGTCTGATATGAGAATTGCTACTCCAGGTTTCTTTTGATTTCCATTTGCATGGAATATCTTTTTCCAACCCCTCACTTTCAATCTGTTTGTGTCCCTAGGCCTGAAGTGGGTCTCTTATAGATAGCGTATGTATGGGTCTTGTTTTTGTATCCATTCAGCCAGTCTGTCTTATGGTTGGAGCATTTAATCCATTTACATTTAAGGTAATTATTGATATGTATGTTCCTACTACCAGTTTCTTAATTGTTTTGGGTTTGTTATGGTAGGTGTTTTCCTTCTCTTGTGTTTCCTGACTAGAGAAGTTCCTTTAGCATTTGTTGTAAAGCTGGTTTGGTGGTGCTGAATTCTCTTAACTTTTGCTTATCTGTAAAGGTTTTAATTTCTCTGTCGAATCTGAATGAGGTCCTTGATGGGTAGAGTAATCTTGGTTGTAGGTTTTTCCCTTTCATCACTTTAAATATGTCCTGCCACTCCCTTCTGGCTTGCAGAGTTTCTGCTGAAAATCAGCTGTTAATCTTATGGGGATTCCCTTGTATGTTATTTGTTGCTTTTCTCTTGCTGCTTTCAATATTTTTTCTTTGTATTTAATTTTTGATAGTTTGATTATTATGTCTCTTGGTGTGTTTCTCTTTGGGTTTATCCTGTATGGTACTATCTGGACTTGATTGACTGTACTTGATTGACTATTTCCGTTCCCATGTTAAGAAAGTTTTCGACTATACTGTCTTCATATATTTTCTCAGACCTTTTCTCTGTCTGTTCTTCTTCTGGGACCCCTATAGTTTGAATGTTGGTGCATTTAATGTTGTCCCAGAGGTCTCTGAGAGTGTCCTCAATTCTTTTCATTCTTTTTTCTTCATTCTGCTCCCTGGCAATTATTTCCACCATTTTATTTTCCAGTTCACTTCTCCGTTCTTCTGCCTCAGTTATTCTGTTATTGATTCCTTCTAAAGTATTTTTAATTTCAGTAACTGTGTTGTTCATCACTGTTTGTTTGCTCTTTAGTTCTTCTAGTTCCTTGTTAAATGTTTCTTGTATTTTCTCCATTCTGTTTCTGAGATTTTGTATCATCTTTACTATCATTACTCTGAATTCTTTTTCAGGTAGGTTGCCAATTTCATCTTCATTTACTTGGTCTTGTAGGTTTTTACCTTGCTCCTTTGTCTGTAACAAATTTTTGTCATTTCTTTTTTTTTTTTTTTTGGATGGGTGGTGCTGTATTCCTGTCTTACTGGTTGTTTGGCCTGAGATGTGTAGCACTGGAGTTTGCAGGCAGTTGGATAGAGTTGGGTCTTGGGGCTGAGACGAGGACCTCCGGGAGGCCACACTATGACTGATATTCCCTGAAGTCTGAGTTTCTCTGTTAGTCCAATGGTTTGGACTTGAAGCTCCCACCACAGGAGCTTGGGCCTGACTTCCGGCCTGGGAACCAGGATCCCACAAGCTTCATGGTGCAGTAAAAACAAAAAGAAAAAAAAGAAACAAAGGAGCCGTACAATATCAAAGAATAAAAAACAAAATAAAATTAGAAAGATAAAAAATGTGTTAGGAAAAATAAAACTATAATTGAAACAACCAGTCCCTGGGGGTTCCTCCTGTCCCCTTAGGTGTCTGTGGTCCCCCACTGGTGTCTGGTAGGTGCCCTAGTTGTGAGGAGATGTGAATTCCACGTCCTCCTAGTATGCCATCTTGACTCCACCCCCCAGACCTTTCTTTTAAGCTCCAGTCCCCACACATTCATCTTCTATTTGGATGTTTCAGCAACATCTCAGACTCAATATGTCCTTGACTGATTTCATTGTAGCCCAACCCTCCCTACACAACCGGATCCACCTTCTGTGGGCCTCATCTCAGCAAATAGCAACCCCCTATATCCTATTCCCCTGCCATGAAGACTGGAGTCACCTGTGATTGCTCCTCATCCCTCCTTCTCCCATAGCATCTAGTTCTCATTTCATCAATGTAACATTTTCTCTATTCTTGGGTACATTCATTTTGATTTTATTTTTAAATGTTCTTCTATTCTCTGCATTGGGTCTTTTCCCCCAGATTCTTTTCTTTGGTTTATTTGTTTCATCTTTTTCATCCATGTTGGAGAATTTCCTCAAATATCTTGCTTCCATTAATACTTAAGAATAAGCACTGAACTCTGGCTGGAAATCCTACTTGCAGAGATGAAGCTTGTTGCCTGGTGGGCTTCACTGTAGAGTAATTGCACCTGAGCCAGCTGTTTCTCTGGGGTACTCTCCCCTACATCTCAGTATCTGGGGTCCTTTTCTCTGGGCTATTTAGTTTCCCAGGGAAGAGCCTTCTTAGCATCTCCTGCCCTGCAATGCCTGGCTTCTAGGGTCCTTGAGGCAGATCTCGGGAAAGAAGATGATGTTCCTACCAGTCAGTATGCAGAATTTAACTGAATTCCTCTATATTTAGCTCTAAATCTGACCCCTGTCTTTCTATGTTTCTGATATTCCTGAGCATTGAGCCCAGGCCGGCCTTTGCTCTTCATGTCACTGCCCAGCAGAGAGCATCCATCACAGAGGAAACACTGAACCACCAGGGCTTTGGGTGACTCATTTGGTGGCTCTCAGCCCCTCTCTGTCTATGGCAGTCCCAGTGCTTGTACATTAGACCCATAAAAGGAATCCACAGAGATGAAGGCTATGCATGAGGCCAACAGCATGGCTGCCTCTCACCAAGGCTGATCTAGCTCCTACTGCTATAAAAGTCTGCCATGCCACTTACATATTCACTATGGGGATCCTGCGGTGCCCACAGTATAGCTTCTTCCCTCAGGGTGACCAATCAGCCTTTTGATGGCAAGTAATTACATTGGGCTATTTTTCTTCTTTAATTCACTCTTAGTATCATTGATATGCTTTCCATTTATAAGTTTCCCTTTTCTGGAATAAGGAATACACTCTAAGAAAAGAAGTTAACCCTTAGAAGTAAGAGCAAAACTGAAACAGATCAGTGTCTTGGCCGGGCCACTATTTGAGGTCTCACAGAGGGTCTGATTTAATGTAATTTAAGGTAATAGGCCCCATGTGACATTGCCTCAAGGACCAAGGGGCCCACTTTATGGCAAATGAGTTGTGACAATTTATATGTGACTATGGAATCCACTGGACCTGACATATATCACAGCACTTGGAAGCTGCTTGCCTGAAAGAGTATTAGAATGTCTCTTAAACCCACAGCTAAGGCATCAGCTTGGAGTTGGGAAACTGTCCTCCTAGATGAGGTATGTATTTTGAGCCAAAGGCCATTATAAGGTGCTATTACTTCACAGTGAGCTAGAATGTATGGATCTGGGAACCAAGAGGAGGAAGTAGGAAGTAAGCTTTGGCCACCCTCTCACCATCACTTTTGGTGATCAGTTTGGGAAATTTGTGCATCCTGTCCCTAAAACTTTTGCCTTTGCTGGACTAGAGATCCTTGTTGCCCGAAAGAAGATGAAAGGTAGTAGGATACTTCTAACATGGGACATAGTAAAGGTTCTCTAAACCTAAGCTATATCCTAAACCTAGTCAGTTCAGATTCCTCAGGTCAGTAGACCATCTGGTGAAGAAAGAAATTGCTGCAGAGGCTGGTGTAACTTACTGTGATCATCACGAGGAAAACAAATGGCTGCTATGTGATAGGGCAGGAAGAAGTAGATCTGAAAGTCAAGCGTTCAGTTTCATTCAGAATGCATCTTGATCCCTGTATGTGTGGTGCTCTAAATAAAGAAATGGGTGACTGCAGTGGCCATACCATGACAAAGGCATGGTAACCAGGGGCTCAGACTCCTTAGGGATGAAGGTCTGGGTTATCCTATTGGGCAAGCAAACTAGACTAGAGGAACTGCTGGCCAAGGATGAGAGAAATCTAGAGCGGGTGCTAGAGGAAAGAGTAAAATATAAATTATGGCTTTAGGACCAACTGAACAGCAGGGTCTGTAGCACATCCCACTAACTTTCTCTCTCATTGCACTTTGAAGAAAATCTATTTAACTATATATTTAAATATATATAGATATTTTGACTGGCCACCACTTTGAAAAATCAAGGCAGAACAGAGTGAACATAATGTGAGGGCACAAATTCATCTGAGTGCTGCAAGGGATACCCTGTGATAGATGCTATGGGGACTCCTGAGCATTCACCATCCCGATCCTCCATGACTCAAGTGCTTCCGACAACAAACATCTATGATGCTTTGTCGAGGGCTTTTTCTGGTTGCTGGAGCACAACTGATCTGCCTGAGGTTAGGTCTAAACGTTGGAGGAATTAATGACTCCTGGGACCAGCCCTGAACCAATGACTGATGCAAGTTAGTGGATGCATGAGTATAAAGTGTCCCTGTGCCTTTGTTAGGTTAACGGAGGTGGGCTGGCAGGAATGAGTCCCAGTTTCCCACAGCAGGGACCTGCTCAATATCACGCTTTCCATTAAACTCCTTTCTTTCCCTGTCTCACTTCCCCCATCCTGTTACTTCCTGTGATCACCTCCCAGATTAGTTATTTGCTTTTACATCTTTGTCTCAGGATCTACCTATGGAATAACCCAACTAAGATACAATCCTTGAGATTCTCCTCTGGGCTTCCAATCATTTCCCTTGTTTCTTGCCATTATTTAGATGGATTTCTGTTTCTTACAATAAGCAATCCCCACATAAGCTGATTTTTGACGTTAAATACCACCTCATCCAAGAGGCTTTGTCAGACACCCCCACTGGACTATGTAAGTAATCTTGCAATGCACTTGCTTAGACCTTGTAGTTTTCATTTTCATTAACCATACTGCATTGTAATCTCTTATTTGTCTATCACTCCTGCTAGACTGATGATTAAATGAGACTAGGAACTATTGCTGTCTTTTTGCCATTGTATTCTATCACCCTAACCCAACATTTGACATTTCGTCATTTCTCAAAAAATATTTTGAATAAATTAATGAAATAAAGGAAAATAAGGACTGAGTAGGGGAAAACAATGAGTTCAGTTTGGGATATTATGGATTTGAGGGGCCCCAGGGATACCTCTTTGACGAGAGAATTGGGTATGTGAGTTTGAGGAGGACTGAAAGCACAGATTTTGATTTGGGCGATTTATCATTTATATCATAGTTGCAAGAAAGAGAATATGAAGAGTGAAAAAATCGTTGGCTGAGCGCAGAACCCAAGGATCTCTGTCCATGAAGGGGCTGCTGGAGGGTGAAAGCCCACAGAGGAAATGAGTCATGCGGGGGAGAACCAGGGCATCTGTTATCTCACATGGAAGGGAGCAGAGATCTCAGGAAATAGAGAGTAAGTGACAGTGTCCGATGTGACAGAGGGTCAGTTAACATAAGGAATAAAAAAATATCTCTTTGATTCAACAAGGTCGTTGATGACTGTGGCAAAAATAATCCCTTTCTTCAGCAAGTATTTTATTGGGTTAGCCAAAAAGTGCCTTTGGTGTTTAGGTAAAAATAAAAGACACATTTTTCATTTTCACCAACAACTTTATTGAACAATGTATTCAGCGTTTTGTTCCACTACCTTCTGCCATTTTTCAGGCAACTTCATAATTCCATCATCCCAAAACTTTTTATCTTTTTGAGCAAAGAACTGTTCCAGGTGCCTTTTACAGTCTTCCAGGGAATTGAAATTTTTTCCATTAAGAGAATTGTGTAAAGACTGAAATAAATGGAAATCCGAAGGTGCAATGTCTGGTGAATACAACAGATGAAATCAGAACTTCCCCGCCAAGCTGTAACAGTTTTTGCCTGGTCATCAAACAAACACGAGGTCTTGCATTATCCTGATGGAAGATTATGCGTTTTCTGTTGACTAATTCTGGACACTTTTCGTTGAGTGCTGCTTTCAGTTGGTCTAATTGGGAGCAGTACTTGTTGGAATTAATCATTTGGTTTTCTGGAAGGAGCTCATAATAGAGGACTCCCTTCCAATCCCACCATAAACACAACATCACCTTCATTGGATGAAGACCAGCCTTTGGTGTGGTTGGTGGTGGTTCATTTTTTCTTGCCCCACGATCTCTTCCATTCCACATTATTGTACAGTATCTACTTTTCATTCATTGCCCATCACAATTTGTTTTAAAAATGGAACGTTTTCATTACACTTAAGAAGAGAATTGCATGGTGAAATATGGTCAAGGCTTTTTCGCTTAACATATGTGGAACACAAACATCAAAGCCATGAACATAACCAAGCTGGTGCAAATGATTTTCAATGCTTGATTTGGATATTTTGAGTATGTCGGCTATCTCCTGCGTGGTTTAACGTTGATTGTTCTCAATTAATGTCTCAATTTGATCACTATCAACTTCAACTGGTCTACCTGACCATGGAGCATCGTCCAGCGAGAAATCACCAGCACAAAACTTTGCAAACCACTTTTGATATGTTTGATCAGTCACAGCACCTTCTCCATACACCACACAAATCTTTTCTTGCATTTCAGTTGCGTTTTTACCTTTCTTGGAATAATAAAACATAATAGGCCGAAAATGTTGCTTCTTTTCTTCCATCTTCAATATTAAAATGGCTACACAAAAATTCACCAATTTTGATGTCTTTTTTAAAATGCACGCTGATATGACAGCCGTCACATACAACCTAACAAAATTGTTTCAAATGAAGTTAAAGACAACTAAGTGCCACTAGAGCCATCTTACAGAAAAAACCAAATGAACGTTTTGGCCAGCGCAATATTTGAAGGACACCATGTGCCAGGCCCTGGTGTAGACACAAAGGAAGCAGCAAAATCCTTGTGGAGTGTAGTGGTGCCCAAGGTGGTAACCAGATTTCAGTGGTCTAAGGAGAGGGTATGAGACGAAGAAGTGGAAACAGACAATGAAGTCTTTTAAAAAGTTTGGAGGGGAAGGAAAAGAGAGATTAAGTTGTGAATAAAATATATTCTAAAGATGTTTTCAATATGTATTGTCTTCTGTTGTCTGTTGATTTGCGAGCAATCAGTATTTTTAAAATTTATAATTCATTGTAATGTCTTGTAGGACAGCAGTTTTAATGGTGACTTTTGCCTATTTGGCATTAAAGTGGGTGTGTCTACAGCACCTCAAGGATGAGGCTTCCAGGCCAGGAGAAGTGAATACAATTGCCATAAATAAACTAGGCCAACCCAAATGGATGGAAAACTCACCCAGGCTTTGGGGTGACTTCAAGTGTCAAATGTTGAGGGGAATCTGGACTTTAATTTCCACTGGACTTTAAACCTGGAAACAAGAATTATGTTACCAGTATATACAGTTCTAAGAAGTTTTTATTCTTGTGATGAAAACCCTTAGGGTTTACTCTCAACACTTTTATATATATTGTTCAGTGTTGACCATAGTCATCAAGCTGTATATTGCAACCCTAGAATTATTTATCCTATAGCTGGAAGTCTGTACCTTTTGACCACCTTTCAGGTATTCCTCTTACCCCCATTGCCCACCTCCGGTAACCACAAATCTGATCTTTTTCTCTGAGTTTGGGTTTTTAGATTCATGTGGAATCTAAGTGACATCATAAAGTATTTGTCTTTCTCTGTCTGGCTTATTTCACTTAGCACCATTTTGCTGCAAAAGGCAAGATTTCATCATTTTAAAATGTTTGAATAATATTCCATTGTATATATACCACAACTTCCTTATCCATTTATCCATCAGTGGGCACTTAGGTTGTTTCTATGTCTTGGCTATTGTAAATAATGCTGCTATGAACATACGAGTGCAGCTATCTTTTTGAGTTTGTGTTTTCATTTCCTTTGTATATATTCCCAGAAGTGGAATTGCTGGATCATGTGGTAGTTCTATTTTTAATTTTTTAAAGGATCCATCATGCTGTTTTCCATAGTGGCTATACCAATTTACAACCCTACTAACAGTGCACAAGTGTTCCCTTTTCTCTACATCCTCACCAGCATTTGTTATCTCCTGTCTCTTTGATAATGACCATTCTAACAGGCATGAGGTGGTATCTCTTTGAGATTTTAATTTGCATTTCCCTAATGACTAGTGATGTTGGGCATCTTTTCATGTACCTGTTGGCCATTCATAAATTGCCTTTGAAAAATGCCTATTCATGTCTTCCCCCTCCCCCCCTTTTTTTTTTTTTGCGGCTCACTGTTGTGGCCTCTCCCGCTGTGGAGCACAGGCTCCAGACACCCAGACCCAGCGGCCATGGCTTAGGGGCCCAGCCACTCCGCGGCACGTGGGTTCCTCCCAGACCGGGGCATGAACCCACGTCCCCTGCATCGGCAGGCGGACTCCCAACAGCTGCGCCACCAGGGAAGCCCTGCCCATTTCAATTGGATTATTTGCTTATTTTTCTATTGAGCTATATGAGTTCTTTATATATCTTGGATATTAATCCCTTATCAATCCCTTTGCAAATATTTTTCCTATTCTGTAAATTGCCTCTTCACTTTGTTGATGATTTCTTTTTATTTTTATGAACATATATTTCTTTATTAAGTAAACATCTTCCAAAATGAAAAAAGCCTTGCATATAATATCTTTATACTTAAGGCAATAAACCAGTTTATTAAATGTATTAATATTTGATATATTCAATTCAGAACTATTCAACGGTATTAATAAATTTCCCAATATATTTTAAATAGATATGCCACCTACAGAAAATTAAAGGGGCTCTACACACTATATATATTTATAAAAACACAGTAACTAATGCTAATGTTATGATGGTTTCTTTTGCAGTGAAGAAGATTTAATTTGATGGAGTCCCACTTGTTATTTTTTATTTTCTTTCTTGTGCTTTAGGTGTTATATCTAAAAAAATCATTGCCAAGACCTATGTCAAGGAGCTTTTCTCCTATGTTTTCTTCTAGAAGTTACATGGCTTCAGGTCTTGCATTTAAGTATTTTGAGTTAATTTTTTTTTTTTTTTTTTTTTGCGGTACGTGGGACTCTCACTGTTGTGGCCTCTCCCATTGCGGAGCACAGGCTCTGGACACGCAGGCTCAGTGGCCATGGTTCACGGGCCCAGCTGCTCCACGACATGTGGGATCTTCCTGGACCGGGGCACGAACCCGTGTCCCCTGCGTCGGCAGGTGGACTCTCAACCACTGCGTCACCAGGGAAGACCTTGAGTTACTTTTTATGAATGGTGTAAGATAGGGGTCTAGTTTCATTCTTTTACACGTGACTATCCAATTTTCCCAGCCCCATTTATCAAAGAGATTGTCTTTTCTCCATTGAGTATTCTTGGCTTCCTTGTCAAATGTCAGTTGACCTTATATGCTTGGGTTTATTGCGAGCATCTCAGTTCTATTCCCTTGAGCTATTTATCTGTCTGTTCTGGTTACTATAGGTTTACAGTATAGCTTGAAATCAGGAAGCGTGATGTCTCCTACTTTGTTCTTTCTCAGGATTGCTTTGCTTATTTGGGGTCTTTTGTGGTTTCATATAAATTTTAGGATTGTTTTTACTACTTAAGTAAAAAATGCCATTGGAATCTTGATAAGGATTTCATTGAATCTATAGATGGCTTTTGATAGGTATGGATAATTTAACAACTTTAATTATTCCAATCCATGAACATGGGCTACCTTTCCATTTCGTGTCTTCTTCGATTTCTTCCATCAATGTCTTGTAATTTTCAGAGTAGACATGTTTCACCTCTTTAGTTAAGTTTATTCCTAAGTATTTTATTGTTTTTGATGCTATTGTAAATAGAATCAATTTCTTTAATTATTTTTCAGATAATTAGTTGTTAGTGTATAAAAATGATACTGATTTTTGTATGTTAATTTTGTATCCTGTGACTTTGCTGAACTTGTTGATTAGATCTAAAAGTTTTTTGTTGTTGTTGTTGAGTCTTTATTACTTTCTCTATATAAAATCATGTCATCTGAAAATAGAGATAGCTTTACTTCTTCCATTCCAATTCTGATGTCTTTTATTTCCTTTTCTTGCCTGGTTACTCTGGCAAGAACTTCCAGTATGATGTTGAATAGGAGTATTGAGAGTGGCTCCCTTGTCTTGTTCCTGATCTTAGAGGAAAAGCTTTCAGCCTCTCACAATTGAGCATGATGTTAGCTGTGGACTTACCAAATATGACCTTTATTATGTTGAGGTATGTTCCTTCTAAATTGTAAAGAGTTTTAATCAGGAACAGATATGGAATTTTGTCAAATGCTTTTCCTGCATCTCTTGAGATGATCATATGATTTTTTCCATTGTTCTATTAATGTGAATTATCACATTGACTAATTTGTGTATGTTGAGCCATTCTTGCATCTCAGGTACAAATCCCATTTGATCATGGTGAATGATCCTTTTAATGTGCTGCTAAATTCAGTTTGCTAATATTTTATTGAGAATTTTTGCATCTATATTCATCAGAGATATTGGTCTGTAATTTTCTTCTCTGGTAGTGTCCTATTCTGGCTTTGTATCAGGATGATTGTTGGTCTCATAAAATGAGTTTGTGAGTGTTCTTTCCTTTTCAAAAAGAGTTTGAGAAGGATTGTTAAATATTTGGAAAAGTCCACCAGTGAAGCCATATGGTCCTGGGCTTTACTTTGTTGGGAGATATTTGATTACTGATTCAATCTCCTTACCAGTACTTTGTCTATTCAGACTTTCTATTTCTTCCTGATTGAGTCATGCTAGTTTGTATATTTCTAAGAATTTTTCCATTTCTTCCAGGTTGTCTAGTTTGAAGGCGTATAGTTGTTCACAGTAGTCTCTTATGCATTTCTGTGATATCAGTTGTAATGACTTCTTTTTCATCTATAATTTTGTTGATTCGGGTTGTCTCTTTTTCCTTGGTTAGTCTAAATAAAAATTTGTTAATATTATCTTTTCAAAGAGCTAACTCTTAGTTTGGTTAATCTTTTCTATTGTTTTCCTGCTCTCTATTTCATTTATTTCTGCTCTAATCTTTATTATTTCCTTTTTTTGCTAAATTTGGGCTCAGTTTTTTTCTTCTTTCTCTAGTTTCTTGAAGTGTAGACTTAGGTTGTTCATTTAAGACCTTTTTTATTTCTTAATGTAGACATTTATCGCCATGCACTTCCCTCTTAGAACTGCTTTTGCTGCATCCCATACGTTTTGGTATGTTGTGTTTCCATTTTTGGTTGTCACAAGATACTTGTTTTAATTTCACCTTCAATTTTTTCTGTAATTCATTGATTATTCAAGAAAGTGTTTAATTTCTGTGTATTTGTGTTTTCCAGTTTTCTTCTTGTTACGGATTTCTAGTTTCACATTAATGTGGTCAGAGAAAATACTTGGTATGATTTCAATCTCCTTGAATTAAAATATGTTCCATGTGCACTTGAGAAGAATGTGTGTTCTGCTGCTGTCAGATAGAATGTTCTGTATATTTTTATTAGGTTCATTTGGTCTATTGTGTAGTTCAAATCTGCTGTTTCCTTATTGATTCTCTGTTTGGATGGTCTACTATTGTTGAGAGTGGAGAATTAAAGTCCTCAACTGTTAATGTATTGCTATTTATTTCTCCTTTTAGCTGTTTGTTAATTTTTGCTTTATGTATGTAGGTGTTCCAATGTTGGGCACAGGAATATTTATAATTGTTATATCTTCTCAATGTATTGATCCCTTTAACGTTATATAATTACCTTCTTTGTCTCTTTTGACTACTTTAAAGTCTATTTTGACTAAGTATAGCCACTGCTGCATTAAAAAAAATTTTTTTTTTTAGGTCTTGCTTCTCTACTTCTTTTTCTTTTAATATTTATTTATTTATTTATTTATTGGCTGTGTTGGGTCTTAGTTGTAGCATGCGGGATATTTCATTGCAGTGCATGGGCTTCTCTCTAGTTGTGGCTCATAGGCTTCTCTCTAGTTGTGGCGCAAGGCTCCAGAGCATGTGAGCTCTCTGGTTGTGGCAAGTGGGCTTAGTTGCCTCTGGTTGGGGAACTGGGATCCCTGACCAGGAATAGAACTGGTGTTCCCTGCATTGCAAGATGAATTCTTAAACACTGGACCACCAGGCAAGTCCCCATTCCTGCATTTTTTGGATTACCATTTGCTTGAAATGTATTTTCATCCCTTCACTCTCCATCTATGTGTGTGTTTAAGGCTAAAGTGAGTTTCTTGTAGGCAATAAGTATATCACTGGGTCTTATTTTTTTGAATCCATTCAGCCATTTAATGTCTTTTGATTGAAGATTTTCATCTGGTTACACTTAAAACAGTTACTGATAAGTAAGGAATTACTATTGCCATTTTAAATATTGTTTTCTGGTTGCTTTGTAGATCTATTTTTCCTTGTCTTTTGTTCTGTTCTTTTTTTTTTTTGAAATGATGTTCTGAAGTCTTCCGATATTAGTATGTTTTGACCTCTCTGTCATTTTCTTTTGTGTAACTGCTGCACGTTTTCCCTTGTGGTTATGAGGCTTATATAAAATATCTTAAAATTATAACACCCTTTTTTATACTAATACATTAACTTCAATAGAATTCTTATGCTTTACACTTTTATTTCTCCCTTTCTCATTTTAGGCTGTTGATGTTACAATTTATACCTTTTATATTGTGTAACTGATAACAGATTATTGTAGTTATGGTTACTTTTACTATGTTTGCTTTTTAACTTTCAAGCTAGAGCTGTGAGTGGTCTACGCACCACTATTACTATATTATAGAACCTAACTTTGACTATATATTTACCATTACCAGTGAGTTTCACACTGTCCTCTTATGTTTATGATATTGACTAGTGTTCTTTTATTTCTACTCAACTCCCTTCAGCATTTCTTGTCAGGCAGAACTAGTGGTGATGAATTCCCTCAGCTATTGTTTATTTGAGAAAGTTTTTATCTATCCTTCATTTCTGAAGGACTGCTTCATTGGGTATAGTATTCTTGGATGACAGTTTTTTTGTCTTTTTTTCCCCCCAGTATTTTGAATATGTCATTCCATTCTCTTCTGGCCTGAAAAGTTTCTGTTGAGAAATCTGCCTAGGGTCTTATGTGGGTACCCTTGTATGTAACTTCTCTTTTCTCTTACTGATTTTAGAATTTTTTCTTTATCTTTGACTTCTGACAATTTAATTATAATGAGTCTTCTTTCTGTAGCCCTATCAAATTCACCCTATTTTGGATCATTTGGGCCTCTTGAATCTGGATCTGTGTTTCTCTCTCTAGGTTTGAGAAGTTTTCAGACTTTATTTCTTTAAATATATTTTCTGTCCCTTTTCCTCTTTCTCATCTCCTTCTGGAATTCTCGTACTGTGAATATTGTTTCTTTTCATTGTGCCCCATAAGTCCCATAGGCTTTCTTTGCTATTTTTCATTCTTTTTTCTTTTTGCTTCTCTGACTGGATAACTCCAAATGTCCTATCTTCCAGGTCACTGATTCTTTCCTCTGCACCATTAAGTCTGCTTTTGAAGCTCTCTATTGAATTCTTCCGTTCAGTTATTGTATTTTTCAGCTCTAGGATTTCTGGGTTTTTTTTTTTTATGGTTTCTATTTCTTCATTGAACTTCTTGTTTTGTTCATGCACTGTCTTCCTAATTTTGTTTAGTTGTCTGGCTGTGTTTTCTTGTAGTTCACTAAACTTCCTTAAGAGGACTGTTCTGAATTCTTTGTCCAACAGCTCATAGATCTCCATTTCTTTAGGATCAGTTATTAGCACTTTATTAGCTTCCTTTGGTGGTGTCATATTTTAATGCTCCTTGATTCCTTACATTGGTATCTGCACATTTGAATAATTGTTCTTCTCTTCCAGACATTGAGGGTTCTCTTTGGCAGAGACAGCTCTGTACCAGTCAGCTCAATTTGGGTTTCTGGACATGTCTGCTGGTAATGTCCTTGAGCAGGTGGGGCCTGCTATTATGGCCTATTTTGGGGCAAGGCAAATATTCAAGCTCTGAGATTGGGGGTAAGGGTGGGTGTCACTGGCTGAGAATGAGTGGATAGGATGGCTGGCTTGGTTCTCTGCCCAAGTGAGGCTATAGGATGGTCTCTGTGGTTCCCTGGATTCTCTGGTCAGGCTCACTAGACAATTGGGACTGGGTATCGTACTCAGCAGTAGGTGACTTTTTCCCTGGGATGCAATAATAATTCAACATACCAAATCAATAATTGTGATACACCACATTAAGAATGAAAGGTAAAAATCATATGATCCTTTCAATAAATGCAGAAAAAACATTTGACAAAATTCAATTTCCTTTCATGATGAAAACTCTCCATAAATTGGGTATAGAAGAAACATAATCCAGCTAATATTATACTCAATAGTGAAAATTTGAAAGTTTTCCCTCTAATATCAGGAACAAGGCAAGCGTATCTATTCTCACCACTTCTATTCAACATAGTATTGAAAGTCCTAGCCACAGCATTTAAAAAAGAAAAAGAAATAAACAGCATCCAAATCAGAAAGAAAGAAGTAAAATTGCCTCTATTTGCAAATGACATGATTCTATGTATAGAAAATCCCAAATACTTCACTGAAAAACTGTTAGAACTAGTAAATGAATTCAGTAATGTTGCACAAAACAAAATCAACATGCAAAAATCAATCGAGTTTCTGTACACTAACAATGAACTATCTGAAAGAGCAATTAAGAAAGCAATCCCACTTACAATAGCATCAAAACCAATAGAATACTTAGGAACAAATCTACCCACGGAGGTGAAAGATCTGTATACTGAAAACTGTACAGTATTGATGAGGATTCTGGTTCAGGATGGTGATGATCGTGAACTCACCTCCTCCCGTGGGCACACCGAATCTACAGCTATGTATGGAAAACTTCCTTTGAATAAAGCCCTAAAAACTGGCAGAGCAAACCTTCACACTGGGCAAACAAGAGGGAAACCACACTGAGTGGCAGGAGAGGCAGAGACACTCTCGCCATAAAGCCCACCCCACACAGTGCCCCACAATCGGGAGGGGACTCAAAACCCAGAGCTCCTCCCTGAGGAAGGAAGGACTCCCCACCGCAAGAACCCCAACTTTTAAGACTGGTGCCTTAGAGAAGAGCTCCCAAAACATTCAGCTTTGAAGTCCAATGGGGTTTGTGTCCAGGAGACCCACGGGGCTGTGGTGAACTGAGGGCTCACACACAGACTCACACACCCTGGGGCCCAACACAAAAGCAGTTCTTTGAAAAGCACCAGGACTTAATGTGAAAGAGACCTATTTCCTAAGTTTAAAGCATGGGTCTGTGGGGCGGGGACTGAGGGGATACTCTCCAGGGCAGGGGCTGGTGGGCACCATCTTCCTGTTCTCCCTCTGCCTTGCTACAGCCAGCAGGTGCCACCTTTTTTTCCTTTTTTTCTTTATAGTTCCCTTTTTTCTCTTTTTCTTTTCCTTTTTGTTTTTTCCCTTTTATCAGTCAGTACCATGTTTTCACTCTCCCTCTGCCATGCTCCAGAGTGTCAGTATCTGTCAGAAGGGAGCGTCAACACACATCTGATGCCCTGGGTTTTATGACTATCAAGTCTAGTTCTGGAGGCTGGGGTGGGGGGGTGGGTTGTGTTCCTGGGTACCACAGGACTGTAACAATTGGAGAGACAGTTCTTGGCAGGCTACCACCCCATGGCACTGCACCGAGGAGTGACACACCCCCAGCCTTTCTGTGGAAGAGGTCTACTTGCTAGTCTTGCTTGGAGGCAGGCTTCAGGTTTGCACACATGTAGAAGATACAGAGGTGCTCTCAGGGAACATAGGCCAAGAGTGTCAACTTTGTGCTCTCCCTCTGCCTCACTATAGCTCATCAGTATCTCCCGGAAAGGAGCTTGTAAGCCCATCTGGAGCCCCAGTTTTTGTGACTGCTGCCCAGGGAATATCTCAAGAGCACCCAGCTCTGGGACCACTAGGGCTTATGCTCCCATAGGACTGTATATATTTGCTTTTTTTTTTTTTTTTTTTTAAGTTGCTGCCTGAAGGTCTGGCTTTCAATCAGCCTGAACCTAGGTGCTGACTAAGATCCTCCCTTTTGGGGAGTGATGTCGAAATCATGACAGAGTGAGATGCTTCCTTTGTTTCTCCCCTTCAAACTACAACCAGTAAAAGATCCACAATTCAACACGTGTCTCTGCCCAACACACCAGGATGCAGGAGAATTCCACACATCTGTACATTTAAAGGTGAGTGGATTGGAACATATAGAGGAGGTGGAATGAGGGGAACAGTGGAGCAGTGCCTGGAATCCTGCCCCCCACCCCCAGAAGTGACAGCTGAGCCCACAACCCCAGGTAGCAGCAGGGGAGGTGGCATGCTGGCCTACCAGCTGCCATGGCGCTCATGGCCACACATACATAACTGGGCAGCAGCAGCAGCAGCAGCAGGACCTGTGGCCCCATCCCTCCAGCCATGGGGGCACCAAGACTCTGGCCCCCACCCCCCACTTGCAGCCACAGCACCCAGGAACCCAGCTCAGGCAGCTCAGGTAAGAGGACCAAAAACTTGTGCTATAGCGCCACCTACTGGAAACAAAAGCAAGCCTTCTTGCTTCTAACCTGTTGTCTCATTAGAATCAAAGAAAAACAAAAACTTTACCTAAAGAAGAAAAGCAGAGGAACAATTCATCAAGCACTATGAAGAACCAGAGTAATACTGTATTACAAAAAGAAAATGACAAATTTCCAGAAACTAAACTTAAAGTCATGGGATATTGCAATGTAACTGATAGAGAATTAAAAGTAGTCATCATGGAGATACTCAATGAGCTACAAGGAAACTCAGAAAGTCAGTTCAATAACCTCAGGAATAAAACTAATTAATAGAAGAAAAACTTTACGAAAGAGATTGAAATTCTAAAAAAGAACCAAACAAATAGTGGAAATGAAGGACTCAATAAACAAGATGAAAAATGCATTAGAAAGCCTTGAAAATACAGAAGACCATATGGAAGAGAGAATTAGCAAGCTTGAAGATAGAAAGCTAGAAATAATACAGACAGAAGAGGAAAGAGAATTAAGATCTAAAAAAGTTCAGAAATTCCACGACAATTATCTGAAAGTTTTAGGAAGTGCAAATTATAATAATGGGTATCCCAGAATGAGAAGAGAGGGAGAAGGGAACAGAGAGTTTACATAAAGAAATTACAGCTGAGAACTTCCCAAATCTGAGGAAGGAACTGATATACAAGCCCATAAAGCTAAGAGAAAAACCAATTATCTCAATGCAAACAGACCTGTTTCAAGACACATCATATTGAAACTGTCAAAAGTCAATGACAAAGAAAGGATTTTAAAGGCAGCAAGGGAAAAAAGGATGGTAACTTACAAAGGAACCCCCATTAGTCTATGAGCAGATTTCCTATCAGAAACCCTATAGGCCAGGAGGGAGTGGAATGACATTCCCAAAATACTAAAAGATAAAAATTGTCACACAAGAATACTCTATCCAGCAAAGTTATCATCCAGATATAAAGGCTTTCCCAGAAAAAAGCTGAGGGAATTCATCGACACTAACCTGCCTTACAAAATGTTGAAAGGAGCTCTTCTACCAGAAACAAAATGGCCAAAATATACAAACCTCTGAGCAAGGTGATAAATAGACACAGAAACTTGCAACTCTTTATTAGAATAGGTTTTAAAACACTTTATTTCAGCATAAAAATTAAAGGGGGAAAAGGCAGGAAAAAATATAACTATACCTATTTCAATTTGGTAATAAACTCACAACATAAAAAGGGATAATTTGGGGAAACAAAAACACAAAAGGGGAAGAGGAAAAGGATGGAATCTGTATAGGCAAATGAAGATAAGATGCTGTTAGCAAAAAAAAAGGACAATTTTATCTATGAGACATTTTATACAAACATCATGTTAACCACAAAACATAAATCTAGAGCAGAGACACAAAATATACAAAAGAGGAAACTGAGAAAAATACTATAGAAAACCACCAAAACAAAATGGCAGGGAGAAACACAAGAAAAAGAAACAATGGAAGGACTTACCTAGTTGTCCAGTGGGTAAGACTCCGCACTCCCAATGCAGGGGGCCTGGGTTCAGTCCCTAGTCGGGGAACTAGATCCCACATGCATACCACAACTAAGAAGTCTGCATACTGCAACTATGAGCCTACATGCCGCAACTAAGGATCCTGCATGCTGCAATGAAGACCCGGTGCAGCCAAAATAAATAGAAAAGAAAAGAAAATGAAACAATGGAGATATGGAGCAACCAGAAAACAAAAGATTAAATGGAAGTACTAAGCCCTTGCTTATCAATAATCGCCCTAAATATAAATGGATTGAATTCACTAGTCAAAAGACACAGAGTGGTAGGATGGATTAAAACACAAATTCCAACTATATGCTGCCTCTGGAAGACTGATCTCAGCTCTAAAGACAAATATAGGCTCAAAGAGAAGGGATGGAAGATGATACTCTGAGCAAGCAGCAGCCAAAATAAAGCATGTGTAGCCATACTCATATCAGACAAAATAGATTTCAACCAAAAAAGGTAACAAGAGACAAAGGTGGACAGTATATAATGACAAATGGAACAATTCATCAAGAAAACATAACAGTTATTCATACACAGGCACCTAACATAGGAGCACTAAAATATATAAAGCAAATACTAACAGACCTTAAGGGAGAAATAGATAGCAATACAATATTAGTAGGGGTGTTAAAAGTCCCCTACATTTTTGGAGACAAACAAAAAGGGAAATACAACATACCAAAACTTACAGAATGCAGCAAAAGCAGTTCTAGGAGAGAAGTTCACAGCAATAAATCCCTACCTCAGGAAACAAAAATCTCAAGCAACCTAATTTTACACCTCAAGAAACTAGAAAAAAAGAACAAACGTAGCTCAAAGATCTGCAGTGAAGTCCTCTTTCATTTCTATTAAAGTAATTTGTGTCTTCTCTCTTTTTCTTAGTTAGCCTGGTTAGAGGCTTATCAGTTTTATTAATATCTTCCAAAGAACCACCTTTTGGTTTTGTTGATTTTCTCTGCTGATTTCCTGCCTTCAATTTCATTGACTTCTGCTTTAATTTTTATAATTTTTTTCTTACTTACTTTGAATATAATTTTTTGTTCTTTTTCTAGTTCTCTAAGGTGAAAGCTTAGATGATTTATTTTAGATCTTTCTTCTTTTCTAATATATGCATTAAATCCTATAAATATCCCTTAAACACTGCGTTTGCTTCATCCCACACATTTTGATAAGTTGTATTTTCATTTTTATTATTTCAAAGTATTTAAAAATTTCTCTTACAATTTCTTCTTTGACCCATGTGATATTTAGAAGTGTGTTGTTTAATCTATAAGTATTTGGGGATTATCTGGCCATCTTTCTAGTATGAATTTCTACTTTAATTCTATTGTCACCTGAAAGCATATATTGTATGATTTCTATGCTTTTAAATGTGTTAATGTATATTTTATAGCCCAGAATATGATTTATCTTCTGAATGTTCCATGTGAGCTTGAAAAGAATGTGTATTTGGCTGTTGTTGGATGAAATAGTCTGTACATGTCAGTTATATCCAGTTGATTGGTGGTGGTGTTGAGTTCAATTGTGTCCTTACTGATTTTCTGCCTGCTGGATTTCTGATGAGGCGTGCTGAAATATTCAACTATGATGGTGGATTTGCCGATTTCTCTTTGCAGTTCTATCAGTTTTTGCCTCACGTACTTTGATGTTCTGTTGTTAGGCACATACACGTTAAGCATTGTTATGCCTTCTTGGAGAATTGACCCCTTTATCATTATGCAATGCCCTTCTTTATCCTTGATAATTTTCCTTGCTTCAAAGACTGCTCTATCTGACATTAATATAGCTACTCCTGCTTTCTTTTGAGTAGTGTTAGCATGGTATATGTTTCTCCATCCACTTACTTTTAATCTATATTTAGCTTTATATTTAAAGTGGGTTTCTTTATATTTTTTCTTTTTTTTTTTTTTTTTTGGCGGTACGCGGGCCTCTCACTGCTGTGGCCTCTCCCGTTGTGGAGCACAGGCTCTGGACGCGCAGGCTCAGCGGCCATGGCTCACGGGCCCAGCCACTCCGCGGCATGTGGGATCTTCCCGGACCGGGGCACGAACCCGTGTCCCCTGCATCGGCAGGTGGACTCTCAACCACTGCGCCACCAGGGAAGCCCTATATTTTTTCTTATAAATTTATTTATTTTTGTTTTTGGCTGTGTTGGGTCTTCCATGCTGCATGCAGGCCTTCTCTAGTTGTGGCCAGCGGGGGCTACTCTTCGTTGTGGTGCATGGGCTTCTCACTGCAGTGGTTTCTCTTGTTGCAGAGCATGGGCTCTAGGCTCATGGGCTCAGTAGTTGTGGCTCATGGGCTCTAGAGTACAGGCTCAGTAGTTGTGGCACACGGGCTTTGTTGCTCTGCAGCATGTGGGATCTTCCCGGACCAGGGCTCGAACCCATGTCCCCTCCATTGGCAGGCAGATTCTTAACCACTGCACCACCAGGAAGTCCCTAAAGTGGGTTTCTTAATTTATCCCTCCCCCCCACCTCCCACTTCTCCCCCCATATGTTGGGATTAATATACACACACTGCTATATACAAAATAGATCACCAACAAAGACCTACTGTATAGCACAGGGTACTATACTCAATATTTTGTAATAACCTATAAGGGAAAAGAACCTGAAAAAGAATATATATAACTGAATCACTGTGCTGTACACCTGAAACTAACACAATATTGTAAATCAACTATACTTCAATTAAAAATTTTTTTTAAATAAAGTGAGTTTCTTGTAGACAGCATATAGTTGGGTAGTGTTTTTTGATCCACTCTGACAATCTCTGTCTTTCAATTGATGTATTTAGATCACTGACAGTCAAAGTGATTATTGACATAGCTGAATTAATATCTACCATATTTGTTATTGTTTTCTATGATTGTTGCCCTTTGTTCTTTGTTCCTCCACTCTTTTTCTTCCTTTTGTGGTTTTAACTGAGCACTTTATATGATTCCATTTTCTCTCCTTACTTAGCATATCCATTATACTTTTATTTAGTGGTTGTCCTAGAGTTTGCAATATATGTTTACAATTAATTGAAGTCCACTTTCAAATAACACTTTACTGCTTCACAGGTAGTGCAAGAATCTTATAATAAAAAATATTCCATTCCTCCCTCTCATCTCTGTATCGTTGCTGTCATTTATTTCACTTGTACATAAGTATATATAGCCTAATATATTGTTTCTACTGTTATTTTGAACAAACTCTTGTTAGATCAATTAAGAAAAAGAAAAATAAACATTTTCACTTATTCCTTCTCCAACACTCTTCCTTTCTTTATGTAGATCTGAGTTTCTGATCTATGCAATTTTCCTTTTCTGAGAAAAACTTCTTTGAACATATCCCACCGGGCAGGTTGACTGGTCACAAATTCCCTTAAAATTTGTTCGTCTGGCAAAGTCTTATTTCTCCTTTACTTTTGAAGGATAATCTCACAGGGTACAGAATTCTACCTTGGTGGGTTTTTTTCTTTCAATATTTTAAACATTTCACTCCACTGTCTTCTTGCTTGCATGGTTTCTGAAGAGAAGTCAGATGTAGTTCTTATCTTTGCTTCTCTCTAGGTAAACTGATTTTCCCTCTGGCTTCTTTCAAGATTTATTTCTTTATCTTTGATTTTCTGCATTTTAAATATGATATGCCTAGGTGTAGGGTTTTTTTTTTTTTCTTTTCTCTTTTGGCATTTATCCTGCTTGTGTTTCTCTAAGCACAGCTTCCTGAACCTGTGATTTGGTGTCTGATGTTATTTGCTGGAAATTCTCAGGCACTATTGTTTCAAATATTGCTTCTGTTCCTTTCTCTTTCTTCTCCTTCTGGCATTCCCATTCACATATTTACTCGTTTTGTTGTAGTCCCACAGTTCTTGGATATTCTGTTCTGTTTTTTTTAAAGTCTTTTCTTTTTTCTTTTTAGTTTTGGAAGTTTCCATTGGAATAGACTCAAGCTCAGCCTTTCTTTCCTCAACCATGCCAAGTCTATTAATGAGCACATCTGATGAACTCTTCATTTCCGTTAGTGTTTTTTACTCTCGTATTTTCTTGATGCTTTATTAAAATTTCCATCTTTCTTACATTATCTATCTGTTTTTGCATGTTGTCTACTTTGTCCATTATATCACTTAACATATTAATCACAGTTTTAAAAAATTCCTGTTTTATAATTCCAACATTCTTGCCATACCTGACTCTGCTTCTGCTATTTTTTCAGTTTCTTAAACCTGTATTTTTTCTCATTTTAGTGTGCTTTGTGATTTTTTCTTGGTGGCCAGATATGAAGTACTGCGTAAAAGGAACTGGAGTAAATAGTTCTTTAGCAATATGGTAGTCAAGTGTGTGTGGAGAAGAAATGTTCTTTAATCTTATGATTAAATCTTACTCTTTTAATGAGCCTGTGCCCCTGAATGGCAGACTTCAGAAGTGCTTCTCCATTTCTGCTCTTCCCGCCCTTGCATGTGACAGAATAGCTAGAGTGGGATGAAATCTTGTATTTTCTGTCCCCCATGTGGAACAATAGAGGGAGCTGGAGTATCCCTTTCCTACAGCTCAGTTGGGAAAAATGATTTCTCCTGAGCGCAGCCCTTGAGTACTCTGGGGGGCAAGACAGAGTACTCAGACATGGTTCAAAATGGCTAGCCTCCCCCGCCTCCCACCAGAAGCAAGAGGAGGTCTTTCTCCAGTCTTCACTTCAAGAGGGTAGTACTCTTAGAGGTAAAGGGAGGCCCTCCTTGACTGTGTCCCTCTGGAGTTTTTAACTCAGAATTACTCACACTGAGCCTCCAACAATTTGTCAATTTAAGTTCAGTTTCCCCTACCTTGGTATTGGTTCCTGAGGGGGCTTCTGCTCTAGTAAGCTGTGATTCTCAGTATCCACGTGTCTGTCTCTCTGATTTGGGGAGCAGCAGTTTACTTTGTGACCTCACTTCTCTGATGGACTAAGAACAGTTGCTGATTCAGTTTGGTTAGCTGTTTACCTGTCAGAACACAGTGACAATTTCCAAGCTCCTTACATGCCTAACCAGAAATGGGAAGGCTCTTCTTTTTCTTTTTTTTTTTTTTTTTTGGCGGTACGCGGGCCTCTCACTGCTGTGGCCTCTCCCGTTGCGGAGTACAGGCTCCGGACGAGCAGGCTCAGCGGCCATGGCTCATGGGCCCAGCCGCTCCGCGGCATGTGGGATCCTCCTGGACCGGGGCACGAACCCGTGTCCCCTGCATCGGCAGGCGGACTCTCAACCACTGAGCCACCAGGGAAGCCTTGGAAGGCTCTTCTTACTCTCAGTTCATGTATGTAATGTCAAACAATGTAATAGTCATCCCTTTAGATTTAACCATGTCTTACAAAACTCATTGCTCACCACTGTTTCTTGTACTCTTTAGTTTCCTTATCTAAGGCCTTTGTTCAGATTACTTTTTCCTTTGGTTAGGTTACTTCCTGAAGTGTTTTCCTTGGATAGAATATGTGGGTGGTGTGCAAATGTAAAGGACGATTTCTTCACTGGGTATATGATCTTGGGACTTATACCTGTTCACTCAGTAGCCTACAATGATTGTCCACTATCTTCCAGCTTCCAATACTGCAGAGAAGTTGAATCTTCTTTTCTTTATAGGTATCCTGTGATTTCTGGCTAGAAGCTTAGACATATTTTTTTTCTTTATCATTGAAGTTCAGAAACATTGCCAGACTATGTCTAGGCGTGTGTCTTTTTTGCCCAATCCTGTTTGGAACTCCCTTTCAGTAAAGTGATTCGAACATTGAAAAAAACTTTAGAATAGTTTTATATTCTATTTTACCCTTAATCATCACTTCTCTATTTGTTCTCTTTTCTCATAAAAATCCTATTATTTGTATAATAGATTTCTTAGGTTTGCTTTCCAAGTATCTTATTGTTTTCCTTATGATTTGCAGTTCTTTCCTTTTTTCCTCTGTGCTGTGAGTTGTGAATTATTTGTCCCTTTTAGTTATCTGCTCCATGAATTGAATTTTCACAGCAACCATAATAATTTTTAGTGTTTCTTGAATTTTTAAATCCAAAGTCATGTTTTGTACTTACAGCAAATCTTTTTTCTTTCTTTTTCTTTTTTTTTGCAGTACGTGGGCCTCTCACTGTTGTGGCCTCTCCCGTTGCGGAGCACAGGCTCCGGACGCGCAGGCTCAGAGGCCATGGCTCACGGGCCCAGCCGCTCCGCGGCATGTGGGATCTTCCCGGACCGGGGCACGAACCCATGTCCCCTGCATCGGTAGGCGGACTCTCAACCACTGCGCCACCAGGGGAGCCCAGCAAATCTTTTTAAAAATTGTATTATTGCATCTATTTGAGATTCTTGTTAAAGCATCTATTAACTTTTCTATCAAATTTCTATTAAATTTTCTTTTGTCTTTTTTGCCTCAGTGAGATCCTCCTTCTCTTGGACTTGGTATTAATTATCTATTACTGCATAACAAATTCTTCCAAAGTGTCGTGGTTAAAATTCTAAACACAGCTCACAGAATGGCTCACAGCAACGAGCAGAAATGCTCTACACACAGCTCACAGTTGCTGTGGGTTGTCCAGGAGTTGCTGAGCTGGGTCGTCCTGCTTCCAGGGCTCCCACAAGGCTGCAGCCAAGGTGCTGGTCAGGGCTGCTGTCCTCTCACGCACAGCTGAGAAAGGGTCTGCTTCCAGGCTCCCTCACGTGGCCTCTCCACAGGCTGCCTCAGGCAGGGCAGCTGGTTCCCCCAGGAGTAATCCAAGGGCATGTGAGAAGGAGCACCCAAGACAGAGCCACAGCCTGCCTCTAACCCCATTTGGAAATTATATCTCATTTCTTTTTTACATCCTGTTCCTTGGAAGTCAGTCAGTAAGGCCACCCCTTCCTCGCAGGAGGGGATTACACAAGGATGTGAACACCAGGAGGTGAAGGTCAGTTCTCCCTCAAGCTATGCAGACCCTCCTTAAAAAGCTGTACCTTACCCTGTCTGTTCATGAATGTGAGTTCCCTTGAGCCTGTTCATGTCAAGCTCATGGGAGGTTCTTGGGCAATGGCAAACATGAAGACGTTGAAGACAGGATGGTCTTTGTTCTAGAGGCAAGTAAGCTGTCCCTGGATTTCAGTCAGCCAGAATCCTGGCCTCCTATCCCACCCAGAAATAGAACCAGAGCAGCCCAGAAAGCCACAGGGAGTCCCTGAAGAGCAACACATCAGGTTTGTTTTCAGGAAAAAAAAAAAAAAAAACTTTAGTAAAGTCATGGAGGATGGATTGCAGAAGAGGTAGGAGAATCCATTGTGGAGCTTTGGCAATAGTTCAGGTGAGAGATGATGGGCTGAATTAGTGCAGTGGCATTTGAAAGGGGTGGTTTTGATATTTAGGAGGGAAATTTTACTAAATGTGAATCTGGATGTTGGGTGTGAGGGAGAAGAAACATAAATGAATTCCCAATTCCCAATTCAGCAGGTAAGTGCAAGAGGAGCTATTCACTGGAAAAGGACATGCAATTAGGAGAACTCAATTTTTTGTGTGGGCTGTGGGGAATAATTAATTCAGTTTTTTATTTTTTAAATAAATAAATAATTTATTTTTGTCTGCACTGGGTCTTCATTGCTGCGTGCGGGCTTTCTCTAGTTGTGGAAAGCGGGGGTTACTCTTCGTTGCGGTGTGCAGGCTTTTGGTGTCTTCTCCTGTTGCGGAGCAGGGGCTCTAGGCGTTTGGGCTTCCGTAGTTGTGGCTCGCGGGCTCTAGAGCGCAGGCTCAGTAGTTGTGGCGCACGGGCTTAGTTGCTCCACAGCATGTGGGATCTTCCTGGACCAGGGCTCTAACCCGTGTTCCCTGCATTGGCAGGCAGATTCTTAACCACTGCACCACCAGGGAAGTCCCTACTCCAGTTTTTAAAATGCTTTGCTTAGGATGCTGGTGGAACATCCAACTGGAATTCTTCAATAGGAAGTTGTGTCACAAAGACCTGCGTTTCGGGGATTCCCTGGTGGCACAGTGGTTAAGAATCTGCCTGCCAATGCAGGGGACACGGATTCAATCCCTGGCCCGGGAAGATCCTACATGCCGCGGAGCAACTAAGCCCGTGCACTGCAACTACTAAGCCTGCGCTCTAGAGCCTAGCTCGCAAAACTTAACTCGCAACTGTCAGGTTGTGCCTTTTTTTAAGCCGACAGTGCGACACACAGGTTGGGGGTTGGGATTAGAGTTAGGGTTAAGGGGAGAGATTAGGGTTAGAGTTAAGGTTAGGGTTAGGCTAGATTCCTGGATACAAGGACGATTTTACAAAAAGGTGTTCTTGAAAATTCTTTGTATGATAAAGGACACATTTTTACCGACTTCCCGGGAACTAGTGCCGCACTGTTGGAAATAACCTTCATTCTACAGCATTTTAAGATCAAATTCAATATACAGTTTTCCATAGTTCATCAGAGTGGGTTTTTTTTTTTTTTTTTTGCGGTACACGGGCCTCTCACTGTCGTGGCCTCTCCCATTGCGGAGCACAGGCTCCGGACGCTCAGGCTCAGCGGCCACGGCTCACGGGCCCAGCCACTCCACGGCATGTGGGATCTTCCCGGACCGGGGCACGAACCCATGTCCCCTGCATCAGCAGGCGGACTCTCAACCACTGCGCCACCAGGGAAGCCCCATCCGAGTGTTTTTTAAATCTCTAATCCTGAAAGGGCAAGTAACACTTTTAATGTCATTGTTAACACCCTGAAGTTCACTTTGTAGGCTGTGTTCAGTTTGTACTGCCCTCTTCCCCTCCTGATATACTGAATCCCTGACATAAAAGATGACACCATTAAAGAAAAAAGCCATGATCTGGAATCCACTTACATTTTATCTGAAAACTACATTTTAAAATAAACACCATATGCTTTTGAAGTGCTAGTTATTTGTCAGGTGCCATAAACATAAAGTACAATCTGTTTTTAGTAGAAACACACTTCCAAATGGTTACATGTAGCTCACGTCTGCATTTCCGGCCAAGTCCTCTTTCTCAAACTATTGCAACAGGTCCAAAAATGAGCCCGTGTCTCCACAGCCATCACCTAACACACCTGCTGCTGCTTTTCCATTCTTCTCAACAGCAACACCATTAACCAAGGGTCCAAAACAAAAACCTTCTCTGGACTCTTTTCCTCACCTCCCACCATCCCCTCCTGTTGTAGAAACTCTCAGGTCTCCACTGCATCCCCTTTCTGTCTACCATGCTTTACTGCACTCACCACACTTTTAAAAAAAATCTTTATTGGAGTATAATTGCTTTACAATGTTGTGTTAGTTTCTGCTGTACAACAAAGTGAATCAGCTATACGTATACATATATCCCCATATCCCCTCCCTCTTGAGCCTCCCTCTCACCCTCCCCATCCCACCCCTCTAGGTCGTCACAAAGCATCCAGCTGATCTCCCTGTGCTATGCAGCACTTTCTTATGTTCATCTCCCTGGAGTGGATGATAAGCTTCTGGAAGCTGAGACCATCTCATTCATTGCTGCACCACCAGTGCCCTGAACAGTGCCTGGCACCTAGTGAGCACCCACAAAATTTTGCTGAAATAAAACAGCTTACAGGGCTAAATAACTCTCAGAGATCCTCTTTATATATTAGTACGTCCAGTCCCAAAATAAAACTTATGCTGTGTAAGGCTTCTTTAAAAAGCACACCCTTCATCTTAACAGGAAGATACAGATTAATAAACAGCTGACAGAACAGACTAAATAGCGTCCAGTGACTCACCAGCTGACCATTCAGTTGCTGCTAACTGGACGCAGGAAGCAAGTAAAGACGGGGACAGACCTCACTCTTCATTACTAGCAGGCTTTGCAAGGTGCTCGAAAGCTCTGGGTAGCAGGACTTTCGCACATCTCACGGTGGGGAAAATCCAGACACGGAAGCAGACCATAGCAAAAATGAAATTGGGAGGCTTTGTGAATACAGAACCTGATTAATACCAAATTGGTGGCCACAGAACATCCAGCACACCCTCCCTCGTCCACTTGTGTAGCAGGGAGCCTGGCATGTGGTTTTTAGGTGCCATTCATGAGAAGGTGATGACTCTATATAGACAGTAAACGTTTCTGTAACCTCTGGGTGTCTGCCCTGCCACAGAACTAAAGCGGAGGAGGTGCTGTTTTCACAATAATAAAGTCAGAAAGCTCAGCCACCATCTGCATTACAGAGCGGAAAGCCCAGAAGACACAGCGCTGGGCACATGCCTACCGCTTGAAGCTTCTCCTAGGAAAATGCTAATCCCCTATTTAGCAGGTTGGAGCTTAGTGAGAACTCCCACCGACAGCTTCCACTTGGGAAGGCCTAGGTGATCGGATGAGTGGCGGGAGACCGTATATAAATAGGCAACTCTGACCCGCAATCCCTGCAGCAACCAGGCCAAAACGGTGAGGATTTGATCAAGATACGCAAGCTCCCTTAACGTCCCGCCCCCGACTCCACCCCCCCCCAATCCAGTGCTTCCAACTCTGGAACAACCGGGGAATCCCAAATATTCTTCCCAAATCAATCACGCAGAATGCTTGGCTTGTTGCCCAGGTCAACAGCCTGGGGTCAGGGCCTCCTGTCCACCAGGAAGCCTTCCGACCGCTGCCTGCCTCGCAGTCTCTCCGCCTCCAGTGGTGGCGGCCACTCCCGGCGTTCTCACGGTGGGGAGGGGTCTCCGCGGGTTTTGTCTCTGCGCGTCTCTGGAGCGTCCTGAGCCCCGCCTTCTGTGATGGAAGGAGGACTGGGCGCCGCAGGCGGGGTGGTGGCGTCCGGAACTGGAAGGGGGCCCTTTGGAGTTGGGAGGAGCGGCTGGGGTGCAGGTAGAGGCCTGGGGGATGCTGGGGAAAAGGGAAAGGAGGTGAGGAAACGCGCCCCGCGGGGCCGCGGTACGGGCGCCGGGCGAGGGGGGCGCCGGTGCTGGTGGCCGTGGGAAGCGGGTCGCAGCTGCAGGGGCGCCCCGCGGGGAGTCGTGCCCCGAGGCTGGCGCCTGCGCCCTGAGGGACCGCCGCTTGTGCTCCCGGGGGTGGCCCTGTCCCGAGAGCCCGGGGACGCGGGGAGCCGGGCCACGGGGCGGGGGCGGCCGCCTGAGCACCCGAGAACCCCCGGGAGGTGGGGGAGGAGGCGCTGACCCCGCCTCCTCGTTCTTGTTCTGACTCAGTTCTTCCCATGTTTCTCCAGTCTGGAGCCCTCCAGAGCGGGACGTTAGCCTGTGAGTCCATAACCCTCACGTGCCCACACCCTGTCCCCACAGCCCCCCGTGGGCTGGAATCAGATTCCCCCAGGGCCCTGCAATAGCGCCAAGGAACTAGCTCGCAGGCTAATTGGGGCAAAATGAGGACTGCAGCCCGAGAGACAGCATTTGAGATAGCTCTGAGAAACCGCCCCAAAGAGGTAGGGGCGAATGTCAGTATATATGTGATTTTGCTGAAGGGGGAATACATGCAGTCAAGCACAGATTTTTTGTCTGTTTGTTTTGCGGTACGCGGGTCTCTCACTGTTGTGGCCTCTCCCGTTGCGGAGCACAGGCTCTGGACGCGCAGGCTCAGCGGCCATGGCTCACGAGCCCAGCCGCTCCGCGGCATGTGGGATCCTCCCGGACCGGGGCACGAACCCGTGTCCCCTGCATCGGCAGGCGGACTCTCAACCACTGCGCCACCAGGGAAGCCCAAGCACAGGTTTTCTGTAGGTTTCTGCTAGTCTCGTGAAGCTTACTGCGAGTCACGAGGAGCTGACGTCACCATGAAGGATTTTAATGTTTTTCTAGATATGAGGAGATACAAGAACTGGGCTCATAAAGTCGGCTCCTGAAAATATCTAACTATCTGAAGACCTGTTCTGCCAGTTTCTCCCAGAGCACAGAGCGCCTCATTTCAGCTCTCCACCCTGAACTCCTTTCAGGGGGTGTTGAAAATCAGCAGCTGCAACAGCACATAGTTTAATCCTTGTACAGGTAGATGGCAAGTGCCAATGGCGAGTGCCACTTGTAGCTGACAACGCTAACGCCAACTCTGGCATGAATCTGCATCTGCAGCTACACATCTAAACTGACGCCTCATCCAAAGCTGAGCCTTAACTCTGACGGTAACCTGAACTCTAACCCTAAATGCAACACTAACCCTTAACTCTAACGTGAACCCCATTTCTTGTCACTAACCCTAACCTTATCCCTAGAACTGGCTTTTTTAGGGGTAGACCTATTAGGGTAAAATGTTCTTTAGGTCTCTAGAAAACAGGTAATCAAGACTGAGAAATGAATTTCAGATGAAATGAGTAATTTACGAGCAGATCATCAGTGGACCATCTTCAACAGCATTTCATGGTCAGGTAGCCTGATCTTTCTGATAAAGATATCCAAGGTGTGGGTATTGTTCCTGGATGTCTACAGGACATCCTTGCCTCTGTTCTCTGATGTCACTAAATGTACTTAATAAGGGTCATTGTGAAAATTCAGTGAAAGTCTCTGAGAGGCAAGATCCAAATTGAGAGTACATTTCCATAGACTCACAGAGGCGTATGCTAACCTTGATCCCAGTCTTCTGGGACTCCCCAAAGTGTAAGACTTTCCTACTCCAGAAGACCTACAGAAGGCTGGGCTCTTCCCTTTGTATCTAAATTCCACTGTGATCTGAATCCACCTAGAACTCATGTGGATTAGACCAGCAGTCTTTAAGACAACGTGCTGTGTTAGGCTCTGAGGGTTATGGAAGTGAGGTAAGGTACTGCCTTGCATTCAGTGACTTCACAGCCAAGTTGAGGTAAAATGATTACCGTACATGAAATAACGAGAGTCTGATGGGACAGGACGTAATTCAGTGCTACAGTGCGTGGTGCAGACCTGGGTGCTGAACTGGCCCAACGCATGGACGGTATTGCTTCACATTCGCCTAGCACTTTGCTGCTACCAGACCTTTGTGATGCACATTCCGTCCTTCCTAGGGTTCTGGGAGGTTGACAAAAGGCAAGTATTAGTCTAATCATTTGCATATGCAGAAATAACTCAGAAAAGTTAACTGTTTCTCCCCAGATCCCCCAGCCAAAGCAGCAAAGCAGAGGTTTGACCTCAGGTCAGCCAACTTCCAATCCAATGGGAAGCTCACTCTATTTCATGGAGTAAATGAGACTTGAGCTGGGCCTTAGAGGCCTGAGTAAAACTTGAAGAGATGAGGGGAGACGAGAGTATTCTGCTTGGGGTAAAGAGTATAAGGGGAAGGCAGGGAGCCAGGAATGGGAGGGTGAGCAGATGAGGGGCGGGGCCAGTGGATGAGGTAAGACTGGAAGGGAAAATGGGGCTTTGAGGGCCAGGCAGGGGTTCATGTTTCATGGAGGGTTTCACTAAGGAGTCAGTGAAGCTTTGAACTGGCTCAGTGGCTTAAAGGAAGACCCATCTGATACTGGTGTGTGGGGAGGTTTAGAACAAGGGGGGTCCAGAGGCAGGAAACCCATTTAGGTGGCTTTGGGGTGTGGCTACAAGGATGGGCCTGGAACCGGGTGGCAAGAGCTGGTATAAAATAAAAATAAATGGGTTTAAAAAAGGCAATTCAAAAGGACAGACTTAGTGTTTGATTGAGCATGAGAGATGGAGAAAGTGAAAAGAATCGAAGATTCTGAATTTCAAATAACCAGTCACGTGGCTTCAGGGAAGTGATAGAATCTCTCCGGGCCCCTCAACTGAAGGAAATGCAAGGGCAACCCCTCACCTCACAGGGCACTGAGGCTTGTATGTACATAGAAGGACTGGATTCATTGGTTGTTTGGATGAAGAGGGGCAATTCTATTTATTTATTTTTTTAAAAAGATTGCTTTTATTTATTTACTTTTGGCTGCATTGGGTCTTCATTGCTGCACGCGGGCTTTCTCTAATTGCAGCGAGCCGGGGCTACTCTTCGTTGTGGTGCGCGGGCTTCTCATTGCACTGGCTTCTCTTGTTGCGGAGCACGGGCTCTAGGAGTGCGGGCTCAGTAGTTGTGGCATGCGGGCTCAGTAGTTGTGGCTCACGGGCTCTAGAGTGCAGGCTCAGTAGTTGTGGCACACGGGCTTAGTTGTTCCGTGACATGTGGGATCTTCCCGGACAAGGGCTCGAACCCATGTCCCCTGCATTGGCAGGTGGATTCTTAACCGCTGTGCCACCAGGGAAGTCCCAAGGGGCAACTTTAAAATGTCTAGAGAGACCTTCTCAACAACATTATTTCAAATAAGGAAAAATTGGGAAATGTCTAAGTGCCTCCCATAGGGGGGGAAGTAAATACACTATGAGTATTGTATAGAAATTAAAACCACATTTAAATAACATGGGGACATAAATATTCAAAATATAAAAGTAGGTGGAGGGCTTCCCTGGTGGTGCAGTGGTTGAGAGTCCACCTGCCGATGCAGAGGACACGGGTTCGTGCCCCGGTCCGGGAAGATCCCACATGCCGCGGAGTGGCTGGGCCCGTGAGCCATGGCCGCTGAGCCTGCGCGTCCGGAGCCTGTGCTCCGCAACGGGAGAGGCCACAGCAGTGAGAGGCCCGCGTACCGCAAAAAAAAAAAAAAAAAAAAAAAAAAAAAAAAGTAGGTAGAGAAAAGAGGACATAATACTATCTGAATATTATGGAGAATAAATACTTGTAGAAAAAAAGGACTGGGAGAGTGATTGTCTCTGGTTGATGGTAATGTGGCTGATTTGTATCATCAAGTTTTGTACTTTGGATTTTTCTGCAATTTCCAAATTTTGTGCAATGAGCCTTACTACTTTTATAATGAGAAAAAATAGTTCGGAAAAAAGAACAAGAAATGAGTTCAACTACTACTGAAACCGTGCAACTCAGATTGGGACTTCAACCCATGGTCTTTTAATTAAGATCACACACCTGGTCTCAGGACTTAATGAAGCTCAGGTCCTTGATGTCTCATCGCAGAAAGAATTCAGTGAGAGACAAAGTGATAGGTAAGAAGTGGATTTATTTAGAGAGAAACACACTCCACGGACAGAGTGTGGGCCATCTCAGAAGGTGAGAGGCCCCAAAATATGGGGTGGTTAGTATTTATGGACTGGGTAATTTCATAAGCTAATGAGTGGGAGAATTATTCCAACTATTTTGGGGAAGAAGTGGAGATTTCCAGGAATTGGGCCACTGCCCACTTTTTGATCTTTCATGGTCGGCCTTGGAAGTGTCATGGCACTGGTGGGTGTGTCACTTAGCTTGTGCTAATGTATTACAGTGATGCTAATGTATGAGGCTCAAGGTCCACTGGAAGTCAAATCTTCCACCATCTTGGACCTAGTTGGTTCTAACCAGTTTTCGTCATGTCCTATGGCTGTGTCATTCTTTTAAAGGTTGTACCCTGCCCCCTTCCCTCTTGTTTCACTACTGTTTAAAATCTTTAGATATGTTGTCTCCCTTATAACTGTTTCAAAAGAAAATAGCATATAATAGGTAGAGAGGTGGACTCCTTCTCTATCTGAGTTAGAAAATATCAGTGGAGTGGAATAGATCCTGAGACATGGCAGAGAGGGAGAGGTGACCTTCATAGGAAAAAGGGAATAGGGCTGAAGAAAATAAAATACTGCAAAGATAGAGCAGAGGTACATGCCTTCACGGGAAGGAAATCAGAGTTCTTCCCTGTAAAGTAGTCTGACCTTTGGAAGCTGTTTACAACTCAGATAAATACAAAAGCAACTTTGGAAGTAGATAAGAATGCAGTTAAGTCACAATTGCAAACAATGCTTCATTGTACAGTATTTCATTAGGTTTGCTAACCTCCAGGAAACCTCTGCCAGGATTCCTCTTGGTTTTCCACCAGGACCGCAAAATGTTTTCAGTGAACCTGCATTCAGGCATAAATGAAAACTGACCATCCAGTGACATCGTGAAACATTTATGTGTTGAGAATTTTTCAATGAATTTACATGTAACTAAATAAAATACTTCTAGGAAATAAGACCATAAATGTACCCCGAGGAAAATAATAATTGAAAACCAATAGAATAATTATCTTAAAATCTTGGATCCGTGAAGATTCCTGGCTTTGTGCTTAATAAACAGATAATATGACATGACAGGGCTACTGGCTGGAGGCAATATGAGGGGGAAAACAGTCTTTGATGCCAAGTTTTCTGCTAAATGTATGATCTCACATGACCTTGTATTATTACTTAAATAGAAAACCCCGGGAATTACCTTTAACAGATACGTTTCTGACAAATGGAGCCTTCCTTTTGGCTTATCTTTTTTTTTCGTTTTAATTTATTTATTTTTTATTTTATATTTTGGCCTCGCAGCCTGCGGGATCTTAGTTCCTGGACCAGGGATCAAACCCGCACCCCCTGAAGTGGAAGCGTGGAGTCTTAACCACTGGACCACCAGGGAAGCCCCCTTTTGGCTTATCTTTGACTGTATTTTACAGTTACCTGTGTATTGTTGTTTTCCACCAAAGACATGCTACTCAAAGTTCAGAGAGCTCTCCTCAAATATTTTTTCTTCTCCCTACAATTCACATTGGCCCACGTGTCCCCTCCCTGCTCTGGATCTCACTCTACCTTATCACAGGAGAGCACACGAGGGTCTGCCTGGTAGAGGGTCAGAGCTCTCTGAATAGCAAGGTCCCCAAGCCCGAGTAAATACTAGATCTGAAAAGGGTCAGGGGGCAGCCTCTCTGGTTTTCTTTAGGATCAGCTTGTTACTAGGTTTTGGGTAGACCTGCATGTGCTAATTTTCTTGGCTATGCTCACATTTGTAAAAATGGCATAAAAGAAAAGAAATGAACATAGCAAGGACTGGAAGAACCTGAGTTTCTCACTACCTCTCACCATCCCCCAGTGTTTGTGCTGCCTGCCTATATTTTATGTGGCAAGTGGGCAAAACTGCTCCGTGTAGAGATGGAAGATTTTTCCCGGGTGTAAGATATTTTTCAATATAGGTTGTCAAAGTAAATACTGTAATATCTTTTGCTTATGATATTCCTACGGTAGAGAATGCCAGAAACATTAGGAAAACAAAAATTCACATGTCGATACTAATTGTTTCAAAGCTAAACCTCATTAGAGTATGTTTGCATCTTTAAAATGTCTCCGAGGAGGAAGGTAACACGCTGGGAAGGAAGGATGAGGATAAGAACATTATGGAACTTTTGGACTTTATTCATAAAAATGAAATAATTAGGCCTGAGATGGCTTTTCAGTTGTAGCCCTCTCATCCCATATTCCCCTTTGAATGACTGTCACAATAAGCTACCAGTCACCACACCGTGTATAATCAGTGTGACATCTGGCTCCATAAGAGGCCACTGTTTCTCCAGCGTTAGCTAAACCAGTGCACTTCCTGTTGCTGGATTAACTGTCAGAGCCACAGGGTTTGATTTCCCTCCTGCTGATTTAGAGTCCCCGTCCCGTTCTCTGTCGGCACTTGGATATCATTCCCGCTTTGAAAAAACTTACTCCTTTGACAAATATATACAAAACAGAGAGCTAATGGGGTGACTAATCTATTTGAAGAAACTTCTACATCCTTTTGTGATCGATGATTCCTACCCGGCTTGACACATGTACATTTGACACCTTTTCCTTGACAAGTAAACCAAGATTGTGCGGTTTTCATCGTGGCCTACGGTGTAGAAGAGGAGATTGAGGAAGAAAATAATTTGAAGATTTGCGGAGAGAAGGGATAGGATTTCACCCTGTCGTGGAGTCAGTCCATTGGGATAAACCAAGTCACTAATACCAGGCTGCGGAAGTGACCAAATTTTACATTTTGTGTCAGACACAACCTCAAAACAAAGAGGAGCCTCTCCAAGGACCTGGCCAGATGCAAGCCTGGTAAGTTGCTGCTTAAGATTGAAACTTTCGTGTGAAGCAAAACACCAGCAAGAATATACTTTAGGTGATGAAGGAGAAAAACCTGCAACCAAGATTACTCTACCCAGCAAGGATCTCATTCAGATTTGATGGAGAAATTAAAACGTTTACAGACAAGCAAAAGCTGAGAGAGTTCAGCACCACCAAACCAGCTTTACAACAAATGCTAAAGGAACTTCTCTAGGCAAGAAACACAACAGAAGGAAAAGACCTACAATAATGAACCCAAAACAATTAAGAAAATGGGAATAGGAACATACATATCGATAATTACCTTAAATGTAAATGGACTAAATGCTCCCACCAAAAGACACAGATTGGCTGAATGGATACAAAAACAAGACCCATATATATGCTGTCTACAAGAGACCCACTTCAGACCTAGAGACACATACAGACTGAAAGTAAGGGGATGGAAAAAGATATTCCATGCAAATGGAAACCAAAAGAAAGCTGGAGTAGCAATTCTCATATCAGACAAAATAGACTTTAAAATAAAGACTACTAGAAGAGACAAAGAAGGACACTACCTAATGATCAAGGGATCGATCCAAGAAGAAGATATAACAATTGTAAATATTTATGCACCCAACATAGGAGCACCTCAATACATAAGGCAAATACTAACAGCCATAAAAGGAGAAATCGACAGTAACACAATCATAGTAGGGGACTTTAACACCCCACTTTCACCAATGGACAGATCTTCCAAAATGAAAATAAATAAGGAAACACAAGCTTTAAATGATACATTAAACAAGATGGACTTAATTGATATTTATAGGACATTCCATCCAAAAACAACAGAATACACATTTTTCTCAAGTGCTCATGGAACATTCTCCAGGATAGATCATATCTTGGGTCACAAATCAAGCCTTGGTAAATTTAAGAAAATTGAAATTGTATCAAGTGTCTTTTCTGACCACAATGCTATGAGACTAGATATCAATTACAGGAAAAGAGCTGTAAAAAATACAAACACATGGAGGCTAAACAATACACTACTTAATAACGAAGTGATCACTGAAGAAATCAAAGAGGAAATTAAAAAATACCTAGAAACAAATGACAATGGAGACACGACGACCCAAAACCTATGGGATGCAGCAAAAGCAGTTCTAAGAGGGAAGTTTATAGCAATACAATCCCACCTTAAGAAACAGGAAACATCTCGAATAAACAACCTAACCTTGCACCTAAAGCAATTAGAGAAAGAAGAACAAAAACACCCCAAAGTTAGCAGAAGGAAAGAAATCATAAAAATCAGATCAGAAATAAATGAAAAAGAAATGAAGGAAACGATAGCAAAGATCAATAAAACTAAAAGCTGGTTCTTTGAGAAGATAAACAAAATTGATAAACCATTAGCCAGACTCATCAAGGAAAGAAGGGAGAAGACTCAAATCAATAGAATTAGAAATGAAAAAGGAGAAGTAACAACTGACACTGCAGAAATACAAAAGATCATGAGAGATTACTACAAGCAACTCTATGCCCATAAAATGGACAACCTGGAAGAGATGGACAAATTCTTAGAAATGCACAACCTGCCAAGACTGACTCAGGAAGAAATAGAAAATATGAATAGACCAATCACAAGCACTGAAATTGAAACTGTGATTAAAAATCTTCCATCAAACAAAAGCCCAGGACCAGATGGCTTCACAGGCGAATTCTATCAAACATTTAGAGAAGAGCTAACACCCATCCTTCTCAAACTCTTCCAAACAATATCAGAGGAAGGAACACTCCCAAACTCATTCTACGAGGCCACCATCACCTTGATACCAAAACCAGGCAAGGATGTCACAAAGAAAGAAAACTACAGGCCAATATCACTGATGAACATAGATGCAAAAATCCTCAACAAAATACTAGCAAACAGAATCCAACAGCACATTAAAAGGATCATACACCATGATCAAGTGGGGTTTATTCCAGGAATGCAAGGATTCTTCAATATACGCAAATCAATCAATGTGATACACCATATTAACAAGTTGAAGGAGAAAAACCATATGATCATCTCAATAGATGCAGAGAAAGCTTTCGACAAAATTCAACACCCATTTATGATAAAAACCCTGCAGAAAGTAGGCATAGAGGGAACTTTCCTCAACATCATAAAGGCCATATATGACAAACCCACAGCCAACATTGTCCTCAATGGTGAAAAACTGAAACCATTTCCACTAAGATCAGGAACAAGACAAGGCTGCCCACTCTCACCACTCTTATTCAACATAGTTTTGGAAGTTTTAGCCACAGCAATCAGAGAAGAAAAGGAAATAAAAGGAATCCAAATTGGAAAAGAAGAAGTAAAGCTGTCACTGTTTGCAGATGACATGATACTATACATAGAGAATCCTAAAGATGCTACCGAAAAACTACTAGAACTAATCAATGAATTTGGTAAAGTAGCAGGATACAAAATTAATGTACAGAAATCTCTGGCATTCTTGTACACTAATGATGAAAAATCTGAAAATGAAATCAAGAAAACACTCCCATTTACCATTGCAACAAAAAGAATAAAATATCTAGGAATAAACCTACCTAAGGAGACAAAAGACCTGTATGCAGAAAATTATAAGACACTGATGAAAGAAATGAAAGATGATACAAATAGATGGAGAGATATACCATGCTCCTGGATTGGAAGAATCAATATTGTGAAAATGACTCTACTACCCAAAGCAATCTACAGATTCAATGCAATCCCTATCAAACTACCACTGGCATTTTTCACAGAACTAGAACAAAAAATTTCAAAATTTGTTTGGAAAAACAAAAGACCCCGAATAGCCAAAGCAATCTTGAGAACGAAAAACGGAGCTGGAGGAATCAGGCTCCCTGACTTCAGACTATACTACAAAGCTACAGTAATCAAGACAGTGTGGTACTGGCATAAAAACAGAAAGATAGATCAGTGGATCAGGATAGAAAGCCCAGAGATAAACCCACGCACATATGGCCAACTTATCTTTGATAAAGGAGGCAGGAATGTACAGTGGAGAAAGGACAGCCTCTTCAATAAGTGGTGCTGGGAAAACTGGACAGGGACATGTAAAAGTTTGAGATTAGATCATTCCCTAACACCATACACAAAAATAAGCTCAAAATGGATTAAAGACTTCAATGTAAGGCCAGAAACTATCAAACTCTTAGAGGAAAACATAGGTAGAACACTCTATGACATAAATCACAGCAAGATCCTTTTGGACCCACCTCCTAGAGAAATGGAAATAAAAACAAAGATAAACAAATGGGACCTAATGAAACTTCAAAGCTTTTGCACAGCAAAGGAAACCATAAACAAGACCAAAAGACAACCCTCAGAATGGGAGAAAATATTTGCAAATGAAGCAACTGACAAAGGATTAATCTCCAAAATTTATAAGCAGCTCATGCAGCTCAATAGCAAAAAAACAAACAACCCAATCCAAAAATGGGCAGAAGACTTAAATAGGCATTTCTCCAAAGAAGATATACAGACTGCCAACAAACACATGAAAGAATGCTCAACATCATTAATCATTAGAGAAATGCAAATCAAAACTACAATGAGATATCATCTCACACCAGTCAGAATGGCCATCATCAAGAAATCTAGAAACAATAAATGCTGGAGAGGGTGTGGAAAAAAGGGAACACTCTTGCACTGCTGGTGGGAATGTGAATTGGTACAGCCACTATGGAGAACAGTATGGAGGTTCCTTAAAAAACTACAAATAGAACTACCATATGACCCAGCAATCCCACTACTAGGCATATACCCTGAGAAAACCATAATTCCAAAAGAGACATGTACCAAAATGTTCATTGCAGCTCTATTCACAATAGCCCGGAGCTGGAAACAACCTAAGTGTCCATCATCGGATGAATGGATAAAGAAGATGTGGCACATATATACAATGGAATATTACTCAGCCATAAAAAGAAACGAAACTGAGCTATTTGTAATGAGGTGGATAGACCTAGAGTCTGTCATACAGAGTGAAGTAAGTCAGAAAGAGAAAGACAAATACCGTATGCTAACACATATGTACGGAATTTAAAAAAAAAAAAAAGTCATGAAGGACCTAGGGGCAAAACGGGAATAAAGACACAGACCTACTTGAGAATGGACTTGAGGATATGGGGAGGGGGAAGGGTAAGCTGTGACAAAGCGAAAGAGAGGCATGGACATATATACACTACCAAACGTAAGGTAGATAGATAGTGGGAAGCAGCCACAGAGCACAGGGGGATCAGCTCGGTGCTTTGTGACCGCCTGGAGGGGTAGGATGGGGAGGGTGGGAGGGAGGGAGATGCATGAGGGAAGGGATGTGGGAACAGATGTATATGTATGACTGATTCACTTTGTTATAAAGCAGAAACTAATTAAAAAAATTAAAAAAAAAAGAATATACTTTAGGAAGAAATGTTTGGGTCTTTGAAAAGTTTTATACTTTCTATAACTGTGACTGTGTTGAAATAAGAATTCTGACATGGTGGGAGATGTGATTTGGGGTATTTTGCTGGGCTGCTTTGGGATATGTTTTCCTTTGGAGGAAGAAGAGTCAAAAAAATATTCTTGGTTTTACCATCTAAAGCTATTCTAGCATAAAGTCAAATTGCCAGAGACTTGGTGTTTGAGGATCTAGGCAGGCTGATGACCTTGAATTGTGCTTTTCTTCAATATATCCTGAAATGTCAACTGGTTGGACGTGTAGATTTCTCGCTGAACATTCACTGATGGAAGATTTTATTGGAAAACTCAAGTCTATTCTGATTTAAAGAGCTATAGTTCCATAAAAACAAAAAACAAAAAACAAAAAACAAAACTTTGCTTTTTGTCCTTTATTTAATAATATCTTTAGTGTTAAAGAGACAAAACCATAACCAAAGCAGTTGATGGCAAATACGTTACGAAGAAAACCTGTAAACAGTAAAAATGTTAGAATAAGATCGTGTATTTCCAAAGAAAAGCTGAAGATTTAAACTTCAAAAAAACAGAGGTAGAAAAGGTAACTTTTTAGTTCTGCTTATCCATAAAAATTGCTGCTATTTTTGCAATCACACCTACTAAGATGGCCTTTATATGGTGCTTTTGCCCTCATTAAGCGAGTGGGGAAACACCTAAATGCGAAATCACTGCAGTTTATTAAATGTCAAAGAGGAACTTGTTAACCAGACATATCAGATAACCAGCTGCTGTGCAGAGCAGTTGCCAACCATGGGAAATGTCAGGGCTCCCTTTAGAGAAAGACAGCCGATGACTACACAAAATGCATAGTTTATATATAATTAGAAAAAAAAGATTAGAAGGTGTGCCACTCGTGTTAACCTATATGTTCCTCAGAAGAATAAATATTAGAATGTGTCATTAATAACAATGATTAAATATGATTGTGTTAGAAAATAAGAATGTAGACTACATTTCTGCTTAATTCCAGAATCTCAATTAGATACACGGGCAGGATACGAGCAGAGGATTGAGATTTCAAGGACAAGTGTTGGGGGAGGGGAGGCTGTCCAGGGAGCGGTCGAGGCGCCTTTGTGGATATGAACTGAAAAGACAAGTTTCCCAGGAAGGAGTCTTTGTCAGAAGATGGGATTTTTCCACTTTCTGTCCCGGGAATTTCTCTTCCCTGAAATGAGGGCAGATGGAGCCTTCCATCTCCTTTCTGGATGCTCTCTCTCTGTCTTTGAAAGGAGGAAATAAAATTCCCAGGAAGGGATTCTGGCCAAGTTAAGAAACCCTAAGGGGATCTATGGGATTCTAAGAGGTGGACCTAAGAAGGCCTATGACCCCCTGCAACTTGTGCAGAATTGCTGGTTGAAGAACCATTCCTTTGCGTGAGTAGCGTGTTCGAGGGGAAGGACTCACACAGGTGGAAGAGAGACGTGTCTTTGAACTACGCTGCCTTGGAAGCTGGACTTTGCTGCTCTGGCATCTCAGGATATTTAGGAGAAGAGCAGGCCCAGTCCAAGACCCTTGTGCTTTGTGTGCAGTGTCTGTGTAGGAGAGAGATTAGAAAATGTTTCTTGCCCTGTGTGAACAAGTACGGGTCATCCAGAGACATCTGAGAACCCTGTAACTGGGTTAGTCTTGCCCAAGCCGTGGTAGGGAGCGTCCTGACCATGGAAGGAGCCAAGGCTTACTGAGGCGTCTCTGACCTCCATCCAGGAGGGGTGAGCGGGAGACTCACGTGGAGACCCAGAACACTGAGCGTTAAGAGCACAGTAAGGACGAGAGGTGCGTGGCTCCGAGGATGAGGGCAAGGGCGGAGGTAAAGCTGGTGACGAGCTCAGAGCAGAATGGCGCTGCTGGGAAGGAGGGAGTCGTGGGAAATGACTCTGAACCGGTTCTGCTCACAGAGCCTGTGCACTGAGGCTGGGTGAGCGGGGCAGGGCCACGGTGGCCTAAAGGCGCTGCAGCACTTGGGCAAACTGGATAAAATCTCATATTATGGACTAAAAGTTACCCTAAGAAATCTTCTATTACATGTCCGTCATTTCACTCACGTGGAAAGTGAAGCCCAGAGATGAATCCACGATTCCATAACTAATCATGGCAGAGCCTGGCCAGAACCTGCCCACTGAGTGGTCAGCTGTGCCTCGAGGCTGTCACGACTCATCTCATTGTTCCTTTTCCCTTGTTTACGTCTGCCACCCCGAGGAGCCCAGCCCACAGGGCCCTAGTCCCCTCCTGGGCTCTATTTACCATGTGGCTCTGCAGAGCCCCTCTTCCCCTGTCTTTCAGTCCTCCCCAACTCCTGGAACCTTCTACAATGCCTCTGCAACTCGCTGCAAGCCATCAGCTTATTTCTCCGTATCCCTCAGCTTTCCTTTCTGGAAGGTCCCCTCACAGCCTAACCGGACCCAAGTCTCCCCGGAGGACCCTGCAGCTCCTCAGGTAGCAGGGGGTCGATGTCCCCTCCACCCCCAACCAATGCTCCTTCCACACCCTTCCCCCTGTCCTGACATCTCCCAGCCTTAAACCCCATCCCCTCAGACTCTGCCACCCACTCCCTGTCATTGTCAGTCATCAGCTGGGGTCAAGTGTACTGTAAAGCCGCCTTGACGCCTTGGAGCCTCACAGGCCCCAAAGGCCTGATCCTGAGTTGCCCTGCTCTTGTCAGATATGCCTCCCACCCCAGTGGGAAAGGCTTCCTGTCCGTTGGGTCAGCTGCGCCCCACGTGGTCCTCAAGCTAACAAGTTCACTTCCCTGAAAAATTACCCAAACGAGCCAATCAGCCCCTCTCACGGGGCGCAGGGGCACCACGCCCTCTTGTGACTACAAAGCCTGCCCCCAGGCTTCGCTGGTTCACTGTAATCTGGAGAGCAGCCCCCAGGAGCCCCTGTACGGCACGCGGTGCCCCCCTCACCCAGCTGTGAGTGGGTGTGGCTGGTGAACCACTGCCCTCTCCTCTGTCCCGTGTTGAGCATCCTGTGTCCCATGCTCTTCAGACAGGGACCCCTCCCTCACCCATGAGTGGGTGGAAGGGATCACAGCAGTCAAGTCCCCTCATTTCTGGATCATTTTAGTTCCCGAATCACTCTCACTCTTTTCAACACTTTTCTCATATTAACTCTTGTTGATTCCAATGTACACATCTGTGATCCTTGCAGTGCCCTGGCCTTCAGGTCCTTTCGTTCTTGTTCCCTATAACCTTGTCCTCCACCCTCCGTCAGCCACTCACTTCCAGGTCCTTGCCTCCCATGACCTTCATCTCACGCCTCCCACTTCCCGCCTCCATCCCCTGTCTGTTCGGTGACTCACACAGCACCTCGAGCCCAACAATCCTTTGACCCCAATGGGACCTTCATTCCATCAACGCTGTCACCTATTCCCTGTCCCTCACCCCCTTTTTTCCCTCTTGGCCCAGTTAAATGGCCAATTGTTACAATCACTCTCTTGTGCACACCCTCATCCCCCCTTGTTTTTTTTGTTTGTTTGTTTTTTTGCGGTACGCAGGCCTCTCACCGCTGCGGCCTCTCCCGTTGCGGAGCACAGGCTCCGGACGCGCAGGCCCAGCGGCCACGGCTCACGGGCCCAGCCGCTCCGTGGCACGTGGGATCCTCCCGGACCAGGGCACGAACCCGCGTCCCCTGCATCGGCAGGCGGACTCTCAACCACTGCGCCACCAGGGAAGCCCCCCCTTGTTTTTGTCTTTTTCATCCTTCTCATTCAACAAACCTGCCTGACCCTGCCCTCGCTCTCTCTGTATTGTGTCTGGGCAGCTGAGAGTGGCTCACGCACACTCACACTACACGTGACATTCACGACCACCGTCCCCAGGTGGGCCCTGATGCAGCCTTGAGAACGTCCTATAGTTCCCTGGTCCGTGTGCTCTCCTGCTCGCCCAGAGAAATATTTCACGCCTTTTCCTCTCCTAAACCCCCAACGCCTTTTCCCTGTGCTCTGTCGCAGCGGATGGCTTTGTTTTCCACTCACTGAGAAGACTGAGGTCATTGGAAGAGAGCTTCCAAACTCCTGACACACGTCCAATCAGGAAGCATGTGACCCCGTGTTCCCGCCCTTTCACAGGGCGTCCAGGCTCCTGCGGCCCCCGTGGACTAGACCCTATCAGCATCACTTCTCAAGGACACTCCTCCAGCAATCGGGCCCCTTCTCTACTGGGTCATTCTCACCAGAAAGCAAGTAGGTTTTGTTTCTCCCAACTTTAAAAAAAACAGCAACTTTTTATTGACGTCATTTCTTCCTCATTATTTCTCTGCTCTCCTTTAAAAAGAAATGTCTCGAGAGTGTTCTCCAATTTTTCTCACCCCATTTCCTCTTGAACCTGCTCTAATCAGGTTTTACTCCATTTCAGCAAATCCCTCTAGAAAATGTCAATAATAATAGCTTCAAGCACAGCGGTCACCTCTCAGTCCCATCTTACCTGACACGGTCGATCTCGGTCTCCTCCTGACATTCTTTCTTCCTTCACCGTGAACTGCGTGTGCTCTTCTGGTTTTCCTTCTATCTCACTGGTAGCTCTCAGTCTCTTTGGCTGTTTCCCCTCCAATGTTTTTACTGTGGAGCTCCCAGGGTCCTTCCTGGGCCTTGGACTTGTCTCCTACTGCAATGCTCTCTCTTTGGGTGATCCAATCCAGTCTCAGGGTTTCAAATACCAGTCATATGACGACAACTCCCAGATTTACACATCCAGCTGGGACCTTGACCTTGAGGCTCACAGCCAACACCTACTCAGCATCTCACTTGGAAGCTGTAGCAGAGTCTAATCAGAAGGGCAGGACCACTATAAGTGATAGGAAATTGGGGGGGGCGGGCTTCATTGCAGGGATTAGAATTTCTGCAGTTGTGGAGCTGCCAAAGGGTCTGTGAAGAGCTGTTGATTCTGCCCCTGGGGGCCTGCAGGTGCCGTAGGTCAGCAGTTGGGAGGAAGAGCTGGACCTGAAGTGGGGGGGAGCCGGAGGACTGGGGCCACATCTGCCTCTCACTCACTGCCTCTGACCTGGACCACACGCCGGCCTGCACCCCGGCCCCGGGGTCAGCAGAGCTGGGGAGGGGTGGGGCTAGGGAGGCTGCAGGATGTGCTCCCCGCCCTGGCAGCGCGGTGGGCAGCGCTTCGGCCACAGTGCAGGCAGGTTCTGGCCTGACCTTAGACGCTGCCTCGTGTGCACCGTCCAAACTCAGCGCAGATTTGCCTGCGGCCCGAGCAGGAGCCACGGGAGGGAACGGGCTCTGTCTTAGCTCAGCTGATGCAGCTCAAGGTCCTCATCGTGTCTAATGGATTCTCACACGACATGTTCCAAACTCTCCCCTTAAACCTTCCCCATCTACCATCTTTCTCCATCCTCTCGAGAATCTGAGTCATTCTTGATTCTTCTTTTTTTCTCACCCCCCCCCCTCCATATTCCATTTTCCAGGAAGTCTAGTCAGCTGTGTCTTCAAAAAACCCAGAATCTGACTACTGGGTCCAAGCGCCATAATTTCCCTCCTGGACCATCGCAGGGACTGCTCTCTGCTCCCTCACAAGCCCCCTCCCCGTATACTTTCCACCTGGCCGGCTGGGTGGCCCCTTTGAAGCAAAAGTCAGATCACACTATGCTGCCACACAAACCCTCCAAGGGCTCCCTGTCTCACTTGGAGTGAAAACCGAAGTCCTGCCAGCGAGCCGCCTCCAAGTCCCTACATCGTCTGTCCTCCTGCCAGCGTAGCTCCTGCCGCACTGGCTCCCGGGCTCCTTCCGGCTCTCCCAGCGCGGCGCCAGGCACGCTCCGGCCCGGGGCTGTCACGCTGACCTCGGCCTCGCCTGCCCGGGACCTGATGCGCCCTCCCCTCCTTCAACTCTTCACGCCCCTGTGATGCCCACCCCGACCAGCCTGTTTTCAGTTGCAGTCTCCTGTCCTGGTCACCCCTGGCGAGCTCTGTTTGCTAAGTAGCTCTATTTTTTAGGAGCAATGATTACGTTCTAAGACAGGCTCTGTGCATTATTACGATGATTGTCTGCCTCCACTAAGTAGAATGTAACCGACGCAGGGCAGGGGTTTTGACTGTTTTGTTTACTGATGTACCCCAGGGGCTTCGTCGATGTTTGTTGTATGAGCTGAACGTTCTTAGTGTTTGCTTCCCCCTAATGGGAGGAGATGGATCTTGAGAAAGTTACCTTGTGCATTTCTCCATTTTTAGGAGGCATTCTTTCTACATCATTGCAAGGAATTTCTGCGGGAAAGAGAACCCTCCCCATTGTTTTAGGGCTTCGATTATAGACATCTTTTCTTTTTACCTAACTAGATCTTAACTATGAGAGTTGTCATCCCTTTAACTCACCCTGGGAGCATGTGATTAAGTATTAGAGACGTACAGAGATGTAGTGGGACACACTCCTCAGCCTTCTGCTAAGGGCTGAGTTCTGGGTTCCTTTAACCTAAGCCCTTGAGAGAGGTTTCAAAGTTGGGAAAAGAGGTCACTTGCTTGGGAACTTGACGCAGTTCGCTGTCTCTGCAACAGAGAGGTCTGAAGGAAGAGAAACCACTATCTGATGTGAGAGAAGGTTCCTAGAAAGTGAGGTAGGTACCTTGGTGCCAGTTATGAATCTCCAAGACGGTGTTCTCTGGTAGCGGACGCAGAACAAGGAAAGGTTTAATCACGGAGGGTTTGCAGCTTGAAATGAAATGTTATTGAGCCTTTTTAAATGTCATATGCCTGTCCCTTGGGGCGCTGCATCACACTATACTCTGGTGACACCTTTATGGGACTGTCCTCTAACCAGTCCGAGTGCCACTCCAGAGCTGGGGTGATGTTTTTCCTCTCACCTCCCGGAGCTGGCAGGTGCCGGGACCAGGAAGCAGCTCGCTGAGGGCCTGTTGGGTGGACAGAGAATGAACGAGACATCTCCTGGATCAGCATCAGGAAAGAATAGGGAAAGGGAAGGCGGGGGAGAGGAGGTGGCCCTTTGAGAGCCCCTGTGGGATTTGTGTAATGTAATGTAACTCATGCATTCCTGGCATGTGCTAAACGGTAGCTATTTGTATTTCATTTAATTTTACTAACTTCCTGAGGTGGATGTTATGGCCCCTTTTTGACACGTAAGGAAACATTGGATCCGAGGACAGGTGTGCACTTTAGCGCTACTTAACTAACGCTGGTGGAGCCAGGATTCAGCCTCAGGCCACGCACCTTCCCTGATCCTATCTCTCCATGTGGTCCCCAGAAAGGACGCCCGGAAGCACAAGGCAGTTGTATGTATGTGTGTAAAACACACACTGTGCACGTAGGCGGGCAATCTTTACCACAGACGTGAATAGGAAACTGGGAAGAACTTACCTTCTTTTTTTTTTTTTGCGGTACGCAGGCCTCTCACCGCTGTGGCCTCTCCTGTTGCAGAGCACAGGCTCCGGACGCGCAGGCTCAGCGGCCATGGCTCACGGGCCCAGCCGCCCCGCGGCATGTGGGATCCTCCCAGACCGGGGCACGAACCCATGTCCCCTGCATTGGCAGGCGGACTCTCAACCACTGTGCCACCACGGAAGCCCGAACTTACCTTCTTTTAATCACCAACTTCCACCTGGCCCCTGGACCGCCATGCACTGTCTTGTGGTTCCAGATGTCCTCACCCTGGGATGGAATGCAGTTGTATTCCATCATCTCAACTCTCTGAGCCTCAGTCCTTTCACCTGTAAAACTGAAATCATTATATCCCCCCACTATGGGTTCATTGTGAAGATTAAGTAAGAATAAAAGGCAACGTTATTGAGGGCTCCCTATATTACCAGACACTATTCTAAGCATAGTGCGTGGATTAGTTTATTTAATCCTCACAACCAGCCTATGTGGTGGCTATAATTATTGTCATCATGATCATTTAGTGAGTGAGGGGCTGGACCTCAGAGATTAAGTGACTGGTACAAGGCTACCCAGCCAATGGCAAAGATTCAGACCTGGGCTGCCTGACTCCATGGGTCCCTGTGCCATTTCACCTCTGCTGTCTTAATTTAAAAAATAACAACAAAAAAACCCAGAACCTCTAAAATAAGATAATAATTAAAATAATAAAGATCATAATAAAATAGCTACCACTTACTAAATGCCAAGTTGTACAAAGCTCCATGCTTGCTACCCTCCCCTGGTCTCACTGTGAGCCCCCGGCCCCTCACAGAGTTATTGGGGATAAATGACATGACAAGCGCCTCACATAATAGGACATTAATAAATATTTGGTCTGGTTTTCACCCAGAGACAACCAAAATTAATACCTTTATATAGAAACTTCTATGTATTTATCTATACCTATTTACAAGTAAAGAAATGTGGATTGTATCATACAACCTTTTTTTTAACTTTCCCAAATATCATAAACATTTTTCCATGTCAATACATATCCATCAGCAACATACTTTCTCAATGAGTTTGAGAATGAGTCCCCAAGTTGGAAAATACTGGCTCTTAGGGGTGAAAAAAATCTTAGATATTACAATGATTTGTGACCCTTCAAAGGACCACAGTACATAAACAGATGTACATCATGGTATTAAAATTTCATGGGGGCTGGGACTTCCCTGGTGGTCCAGTGGTTAGAACTCCAAGCTTCCACTGCAGGGGTCAGGGGTTCAATCCCTGGTCAGGGAACTAAGATCTCCACAAGCTTCATGGCATGCCCCCTGCCCCCCCGCCAAAAAGAAAAGAAAAGAAAAAATTTCATGGGGGAAGGAGGTGGGTGAGAAACTATTAAGATATTAGGATAAAAAAGTCTAAAAAGGCTCCTTACAGGGACAATATTGGAAAAAGGTCGAGAAACAATGATCTACAGCATCATTTTACGTAATGGAATAGTATTCCTTTGTATGAATGTGCCATGTTTATTGAACTGAAATATTGTTCAATCTGTTATTGAAAACTGAGGATGTTTCCAATTTTTCACACTATAAACAATGCTGCAGTGAGCATCCTCACAGCTAATATTTTGTACATCTTTTTAATTATTTAAGATCAATTGCTAGAAGAGGAATTACAGGTCAAAGGATGCCGCAAAACTTCCAATATATGTTCAAGACTGTACTTCAGGCAGTTTTCGAGAAATTTCCAATTACGTATCACTTACACAGAAACTGGAGGAGGGGGAAGACATTTCTTCATACAACTAAGGTTAATACATTCACTATTAGTGTGAGTCCATGCTTTAAAAAGTCACTACAAGTAAATGTTTCTCAAGATGTCTTTCGTCCAGAATGTTCTGAAATATATTTTTGCAGCAAATATAAAGACAGACTAGTGCACTTCCGATCCCTGATCTCATCTTGCTCTCCTGCTGGGGCCCCACCTGACACCCAGAGAAACTGGTGTGACCCACCCAGGAAAGGGGGTGAGGCGCATATAAGCTCTCGTGGTCCAGCTCCAAGCTCATGTGTGTGGTTGCTCTCTGAGTGTGTGGGTTCCTACAACTGAGGCCTTTTGTTGGGGATGAGGGAGCGTCCATGCTTTTTAAAATAATCCACTCTGGGTACTTCCCACTGAATTCTGGTGAAGAGGATCTTGACTCGCCTGGCTGGTCGTTTTCAACCTCTTTTAACCCTTGGCCCCTTGATGGAGGTCCTCCTCCAGTTTGGTTCTGCTGAGGCGCCATAGGCCTGCCCCTGGAAGAAGGCTTTGGGCAGACACCCCTTTTGTCCATGACACCGTCCACTGCCATCTCCGGGCATCCTGACCCGCGGGAGGAAGGCGCACCTGTGCCCGCAGGCGGGGGGAGGCGCAGCACTGCAGGCATCTCTTCTCCTGCTCAGGCCGACCCGGCGACACCATCTCGGCACCTTTGCGCTGGCGCCAAGCTCTCCACGTGGTTCTGCTGGAGCCCCTCTCCCACTTGGCTTGTGGTCGGGCTGAAGCATCCTCTCCCCTTCCCCACGGCAGGTGAGGGCAGTGGAGGGGAAGCCACCCCACACACACACCTCCATCCGATCTTCTTCACGTTCAGTCTCATTACAGCTCGCCTTGGGGGCGGGCGAAGCTTTATAAAAGCGGTCTTCAGCTCTTATGCATCTTGTCTAGGTGTGAAATTTGGCAGTCCCTAAAACCTATGATTTCTCAGTCTTAACTAAAGCAAGTCAAGTCACATCTTAATTTTCTGTTAAAATTAAAAATAAAAACAACACCCATTAAATATGACGAAATGTGCTGGGACTCCAAAAGCTTTCAGAAGAAAAACACACTAACCATCTAGAAGATTAAACACTTTTTTTTGAATAATTGAATTACAGCAGCAGTGACATCTAATGCCTCAGTAATTTAATGCCATTTCTATGCTCACAAGGCAGCTCAGATATATATCTCCTCTGTATCAAAAGTATATAACCCGGGCTTCCCTGGTGGCGCAGTGGTTGAGAGTCTGCCTGCTGATGCAGGGGACACGGGTTCGTGCCCCGGTCCGGGAAGATCCCACATGCCACGGAGCGGCTGGGCCCGTGAGCCATGGCCGCTGAGCCTGCACATCCGGAGCCTGTGCTCTGCAACGGGAGAGGCCACAACAGTGAGAGGCCCGTGTACCGCAAAAAAAAAAAAAGAAAAAGAAAAGAAAGTATATAACCCAAAGTCCCAACTTTTTAAAGATAAATTTGGCTAGTTATGCTTAAAATTGATATTTTTTGATTCACAGAATAATTTCTATCCACTGACTAATATTTCCATTCAGAGCAAAGCTTATAATAACTGATGAATCTCTGAGAACAGTAGTTCCAATTTCGTTCCTAGAGTATGTTCGCTTTCGATAATGTTGTTCTTATTATTGGTTACCCTAATTTGTACTGACTAGATTTTTTTAAAACCTAGCTTAATTTTATGGGAACAATTGAAATCTCATATCAAGTAAATAAATGTTGACTAGAAAATTCAGGCATTAAGTCCCATCGTTGTAAATTGGAGCGTAAGGCAGTCAGATAACTTTAAATTACAGATGATGTGCAATTTAAAATTAACCAACATCTCTTGTGCTCCAGAATGAATTTCTAAAATTTGAGCTGTTTTTCAGCCACCATTCCTGAGGGTGTTTTGTTTTGTTTTAGTTTAGTTTAAGTTTAGTAGAGAATTAGATTTTTTCTTACTTTGCGAGCAGGGATCAAAATCCGTTCCAGCTACCTAGTGCCCAAAACTTCGTGTCTGCAGACAAGGACTCTTGTGTCGTGTTTCTCATGGATTTTGAGGATCAGGGACTTGGGCTGGCTCAGCTGAGTAGCGCTGGTTGGTAGTGTCCGGTGTGGTCAGTCTGCGGGTGGCAGCAGTGGGTTAGCCGTGTGTGGAGCATCTGGGGACTGGCCAGGTGTTTCTCTCTTCACACGGTCTCTGCTTTTGACTAAAGAAGTTTGTGCTTCCTCATAGCATGGCAGCCTCAGACTTCTTACATGCGGTGCAGGGCTCCAAAAGCTAGTGTCCTGAGAGAGAGAGACAGGAGGAAATTATATTGCCTATAGTGACTTTGCCTTGGAAGTCATCCTATGTCACTTCTTCCATAGTCTATTCATTGAGACAGTCATCAAGTCCCACCCAAGATCAAGTGGAGGAGACATAGACTCCATCTCTCTCTTTTTTTTTTTTTTTTTTTGCCGTACACGGGCCTCTCACTTTTGTGGCCTCTCCCATTGCAGAGCACAGGCTCCGGATGCGCAGGCCCAGCGGCCATGGCTCACGGGCCCAGCCGCTCCACAGCATGTGGGATATTCCCGGACTGGGGCACGAACCCGTGTCCCCCGCATCGGCAGGCAGACTCTCAACCACTGCGCCACCAGGGAAGCCTAGACTCCATCTCTTGATGGGAGAGCTGAAAAGCTCTGAAAGAGCTTGTGGGGGTCAGGAGTGTTGTCATGGCCATTTTTGGAAAATACAATATGCTACAGTTTGTCCTCTGGCTACTTTCATCTGCATCCCTTCCATATGCAAAATGCATTCATCCCCTCTCAGAAGACCCCCAGATCTTGCGCATTAAGGTACCAGGCTCAGGCTGAGGTTCAGGATCAAGTTATTTAAATCAAGCTTATGTACAGCTGAGGCTTCTCAAGTGCATTTCTTCACATACAGCTCGTTGTGAAATATTCCTCTCAATCTGAAGTCTTGCAAGCTAGAGAGAACTTACCTGCCCTCTGCGTGTGCAGCCTACAATAGTGAGACAGAATAGGATAACTGCTATAGATGCTCCCACTCAAAAGGCAGTAACAGGAGAAACACAGCAGTTCTAAAATCCAGTCCCGCACGTGCTGCCAGGTTCTTGGTTAGGGGTCAGGCCTATGACTCTAGGAACAATTCCTGACAGCTCTTGACTCTGCCCTCCGGGCTCTTCATTCCTCCCTGGGAGTAAACTGTAGCCCATGTTTGCAGCTGAGTGGTTTTCCCATCCTGTTTTTGTGCACAGAAGTTTGTGGGTCCAAAGGGGTCTCTTTATAACATTTCTATGCTTTTCTGTCCCAGTTGATGTTCTTTTCTGCCACCACAATTCTCCTAAAAGCTTTGTGGGTTTCCTATAAATCATACTGAAGTCTATTCGGTAGGAAAATGGCAAAATATTGAAACAGAAAATTCCACAGAAAAAACATACAAATGGCCTTTAAATATATGAAAGGAAGCTTACCCTTGCTCAAAGTAAGAGAAATGCAATTGTAACTCACTAAGTCAGCACGAGGGGGCTTCTGCAGTGCTAGTAATTTTTCTGTTTCTTCACTGGTGTGCTGATTACAAGGATGTGCTCAGTCTGTGAAAATTTACCATCTCTGCACTTCTGATAGGTACACTTTCTGTATGTACATTGTACGTAAATAAGTTAACAAGCAAACGGCCCTGAGATACCACATCTCACTTACTAGGCAGGCAAACATCCCAAAGTTAGACAACACATCCTGTAGAGAAGGTGGTGGGAAACCGGCCCACTCATCCAGTGCTGGTGGGTGTGCCAGCTGCTGGCACCCCTGGGGGGCATTTCGCAATATCTAGCAAAGTTATGTGTGCGCTCATCCTTTGACTTGGCAGCGCCATCTCTAGGAGTCTGTGTCAGAGACATGCAGGCAAAGTTGTGACATGACAACATGCACATGGCTGCTTATTGCTGCGCTATTTGTAATGGCAAGAGACTGTCAAAAACCCAAATGTCTGTCGGGCTTCCCTGGTGGCGCAGTGGTTGAGAGTCCGTGTACCGATGCAGGGGACGCGGGTTCGTGCCCCGGTCCGGGAAGATCCCACATGCCGCGGAGTGGCTGAGCCCGTGAGCCATGGCCGCTGAGCCTGCGTGTCCGGAGCCTGTTCTCCCCAACGGGAGAGGCCACAACAGTGAGAGGCCCGCGTACCGCAAAAAAAAAAAAAAAAAAAAAAAACCCCAAATGTCTGTCAGTAGGCGTTGGTTGCTGTTACTTTCACACAAAGGGTCACTCTGCAGCTGTAAAAGGAATGCGAATGGTCTGTACACCCACCCTGGAGGGAGCTCCCCATGTGGTACCTAAAACCCTGAGCTATGGAACAGTGTTAAAGAGGGATAGAGTGAAACAGCATGAGTTCACCCATAGTTTCAAAAAGAAACAAGTGAAGAATAAACAAAACTAATAAAAAATGTTTACCTTTGGGGAGGGGGGAATTAGGGTGGAGGGAACCAAGATGAACCTTTACTTCAGAAACATGAAAATGTTTTACATAATTTTAAGAAATTGAAAAGCACCTTTAAAACAATACAAAAGGAAGCACATGAACCTAGTAACTGTATATCAAGTGCATGAAGGTTAGACTGAGAGTGAGTATAGTGACCATAAAGTGTGTCATCCTAGTTGGGACACTTTTGAGAGTGAAAGGGGGTAGTTTTAATAATTATTCCCAGACAACGGATATAAACCGGACTGACCTGGGCCAGTCGGGACCGGTGACTACCCCAGGTTGGATGTTATTAAGGAATTACTCATTTCTGTTTGATGCAGTAATATCACTTATAGATGCCGACTGAAGCGGTTACAGGTCACGTGACCTCATGTGTGGGACTTGCTTGCATACATTACTTCTCAGAGTGTGTGTGCATCAGGATTACCCGGAGAACCTGGGAAAACATAGAATACTGAGTCTCCCTCCAGAGATTCTGATCCAGTGGGTCTGCAGTGCAACTAAGAATTTGCATTTCCAAAAAGTGCCTAAATATGCTGGCTTTGCTGGGTTTTAGATAGTTTTGAGAAACTATGTATCTGTACACGCAAACACATCAGCTCGTCCTCTCTGCCCCCGTGTGTGTGTGTGTGTGTGTGTGTGTGTTAGTGGGGGAAGGCTGCAGTGACATTGGCAATGTGTTCATCTTTATTGAAGTTGGGCCATGAGTCCATGAAGGTATTTTCCTATTCTCTCCACCTTTGTGTATGCTTGAGAATTTCCTTACTAATACGTTTATATATGTTTTTCAATTCAGGAGGTTGAGGTCCAACTCAAATGGAACCTCCTGTATTGCCTTGATTCCTTTAATTGGATCACACTGATTCTTCTTTATTATTATAAGAATCATATTTATACTTCTGCCAAAGTAAAAGCCAATAAAAATGAAACACATAAAAAATTCACCCTAAATGCTCTTACCTGTGATCCACATTTTATGATTTTACATACAACTGTGACCTGATGCAATAAAAAAAACTACAGAATTTAATCAGAAAATGAATTTGAAATAGATATAGAAAATCATTTTCTTATTTTTCTTTAATGCAGAAGGAACTCTTTTAATCATTCTCTTGTATCGCTTGTCTGTTACAACTTTCCTAAAGTTTTCTCTTCCTTTACTTTCTCTTTTCTCCTTTTTCCTTCTCTTTTCTTCACCCTCTTCTGCCTCCTTTGTCTTTTCCTTCCTGCTCTCTGCCTTTCTAAATATATTTTAGATTTTTAGGGTTTTTTTTTTTGTTTTTTTTTTGTGGTACGTGGGCCTCTCACTGTTGTGGCCTCTCCTGTTGCGGAGCACAGGCTCCGGACATGCAGGCTCAGCGGCCATGGCTCACGGGCCCAGCCGCTCCGTGGCATGTGGGATCTTCCCAGACCGGGGCACGAACCCGTGTCCCCTGCATCGGCAGGCGGACCCTCAACCACTGCGCCACCAGGGAAGCCCTTTTTGTGTTTTTAAGTAAGGTTCTGCATCATTTGGTTTTAGTTTGCAAAGTGATTATGTTATTTTAGATATTTCTCTCAAAAATTGAAATTGCCTTGAATTTATGTGAACTCTTTAATTGGTTTCTTCTTTTTGGCTGTGTGGCACGTGTTTAATTGGTTTCTTCTTTTTGGCTGTGTGGCACGTGGGATCTCAGTTCCCTGACTTGGTATTGAACCTAAGTCCCCTGCAGTGTAAGCACAGTCTTTTTTTTTTTTTAGTATTTATTTATTTGGCTGTTCTGGGTCTTAGATGCAGCATGCAGGATCTAGTTCCCTGACCAGGGATGGAACCCGGACCCCCTGCACTGGGAGTGCCGAGTCTTAACCACTGGACCGCCAGGGACTTCCCTAGTTGGTTTCTTTTTAAACACCTGAGTATCATCAGTACACCTCCATAGGAAATAAAATCGCACCATTGCAGTGAGAGACCACATCTTCTGGCCTCTATGAGTGGTTTGGTTTCTTCCTAGGTGTGCTCCCGGGGAGCATGTGGTCTGACTGAAACATGTACTTTTACACTAAACCCCAATATGCCCACTCATGACAGGCTTCACTGCCCACTCCCTGCATTCTAAAGACTGTGTAATTTAGCACAGTAAGGGGAAATGCTGCAATACTTTATATTCTTTACAAAACTTCATATTTTGTAGCAGTTATGAAAGAACAAACCATGACTCACACAGTTTTACTGGCGCCGTGTGTACTTGAGGTGAGCTCCTGAGTAACGTGACCTCACCATGTTCTTTTGGCTGAAACATCAGCAGAAGCTGAGAATTCAGATACTGAGAAATCTGTTTAGGAGATAGTGGCACACATAAAGTCCCTCTGTAGCTCACAGCCTTGCAGTCTGTTCTATTCCACATACATTTGTCCGAAGTTTTAACGGGAAATGTTTGGGTAACCACAATCCTGCTCACCTTTAAACAACTAATTTAATATCTTTAAAAATCTGGCTTTGAAATAGCTTCTCTGAAAAAAGCTCATAGATTTCTTAGATAGAAAATACAGGCCAGCTATCAGAACAGGTGATCACTATTTTCTTAGTCACTCCTGAAATGATGGTAATAGCAGCTAACATTGTTATAGCCCTGCTCACTTGTAAGCAATTTCCTAAGTGTTTTATAATGTAAAACACTTGAGGTTCAGGACCAAGTTATTTAAATCAAGCTTATGTACAGCTGAGGCTTCTCAAGTGCATTTCTTCACATACAGCTCGTTGTGTAATATTCCTCTCCATCTGAAGTCTTGCAAGCTAGAGAGAACTTACCTGCCCTCTGCAGGTTTACGTATAATGATATGTAATTAATTTCCATTAATCATATAATTTTCACAGCTATCTTATGAGGCAGGGACTTTAAATAATGATTGGAGATAAAAATAAATTTGCCTCAATAGATAAATAAAGTTAGAGGGAAGTAAATTCGCCTGAATGTACTCATGTGCAACATAGGTATAGTCAACAAATTTGATGGTGGGAAATAACAGAAGGTATAACGAAATGGCTTAAATTATTTTTTCTAAATAAGTATTTTTTAAAACTACTGAGTAGCTTGGCTTAAAATACTTCTTGGGTGTGGTTTTATCTTAAAATGTTCAGAAAAAGAGAAAAGGCTTGACCCGTTTGGGAAGTCTCTTAATCACTTCACAATATATGAAATGAAGTGAAATGAAATCATTACGCTGTACACCTTAAATGTATATGGTATGTCAATTACATCTCAATAAAACTGCAAAAGTTAAAAAGAAGTCTCAGCACTAAACGTTGTAAGGTTAAGCAAGGAAATTATTCGATGTAACATACAATTTAGAAATAAGGAAGACATTCAAAGGAAGTTAGTAGTGTATGCCATGGCTTTTTTTTTCTTTCTCTCTTTCTTTTTTTTCCCTTTTTTCCTGCTAGCCATAAGGAAGTGAACACACAGGAAGAAAAGTAACTTTCTCCTAGAAAAGAAGATTCAGGGAATTTAGATTCCTGGGATAATTAGGAAATAGATACAGATAAAGTCCTAGAAATTAGAATAAGGAAGTAATTAAAGGCCTGACAGCTAAAACAATAAGCTTTCTTGTCAAGTGAGATTGTTCTGTGTGTATGATGTCTTAGGTAATTTCTGATTTTAAGAAAAGGCTCAGTGAGTCTTACCTTAAAGTCAGAAGTGTTAAACTTGAATTCTAGTTCATGTAGTACCAAAATATATCTGGGTGTTTGAGTTTTTTAAATCTTGCTCTGTGTCAGCTTATGTTGGTTATACATGAGTTAGTAAACATTTTTCCCCTCTTACTGTATTTTTGGAAAAGAATAATTGGCTGAATTGTGACTAAGTGTATTACTTCTTAGCTAAACAGTATACCCAGCTCACCTGTGTACCCAAACTTAAAGCATCACTCTTTACCTCGTGGCAGCTTTTCCATTGGAAACATAATCAGTGTTCTAGGCAAGTGTTTGTGTACTCAACCCTTTTGTGATAGTGCACATTTTAGGCTTAATATTTTATAAGGGGTGGTCGCACATGTTGTGTCAGTATCTATATGGGAAGCTGGATATTTTCCTATTTTTAATAGCTTCTTGGAGCTTACTGTTTTCTGAGTGTGGCTGGAAGCACCAGAAAGCAGTGTCTGTTACCTGGCGCTCTGCCGAGACTTGTTTGTTTCCTTGGGCTCTCGACTGTGGTTCGCATAGTTTTCCTCTTGCCCCGGCAGAATCCAAAAACCAGAGCCTGGAAGGAGATGGAAATGTAGATCCTCAGTTGCCCCTTTCAAGCCAAGCAAGCAGGCCAGGGACACCTGAGGTGAGGCAGTGACAAGCTTCCTCAGCGGTTCTTGCCAAAAGAGTCCAAGAAGGAAGGTGATAATCACCTCACCTGGCGGATGTCCCTTTGTCCCTATGAGAGCAATTGAGGCAACCACGTCCCACGTTCACACCTAAGGCCGCAATGAGCTGTGGTGTCTCTTTCAGAAAAAGTGGTGCCTGTGAACGTCACTCTGCTCTGGCCTGAGCATCACTTTTCTCCTTGTTTTAAGTGACGTTTTACCAGGAAATGTCGTGATTGAAGGAAGAAGCTTTAAATAAATAGCAAGGGTTTTTTCCTTTTCCTAAGATTTGGTCCCTAAAAACCAGTTTCCATAGCATCTCTGGAGCGTGTTACATGAACTCAGTTTCCTCTTGTTCCCATCCTCATGAGCACGTCTGCAGAGAACCTGCTCCCTGGGCTACTCAGAAAAGAAGTGTCAAAAAAATAATCAATAAACAATAATAGCAATAGAAAAGAGTTTTATTTGAGTCAAACTGAGGACTAGCCTGGAAGCACACTTCCCACAGTAGTCTGAGAAGCGGCTCCAGAGAAGCGGGGTTTCCACCACAGTCTTATATCTTGTCAGAACAAAGAACATTAAACAAGTCAGGGATATATTTCTTCAAGGTCAAAACTAAACAAAATATAAGCAAACAAACAAACAAAAAAAGGTCACACAGGCCAGCACATACATAGCAAGTCAGCATGGCCTTGGCACCTGGGAAGGGGATCTTATCATCAGGGAGGACCAGGACTGGTGTCCCAGGAAGAGACGTGTTTAATCTTTATTTTTAATATGGACATTCTTTTTTTTTTTTATGGCTGCGTTGGGTCTTCGTTGCGGTACGCGAGATTCTCATTGAGGTGGCTTCTCTTGTTGTGGAGCACGGGCTCTAGGCACCCGGGCTTCAGTAGTTATGGCACGCGGGCTCAGTAGTTGTGGTGCACAGGCTTAGTCGCTCCGCAGCCCGTGGGATCTTCCCGGGCCAGGGCTTGAACCCGTGTCCCCTGCATTGGCAGGCGGATTCTTAACCACTGCGCCACCCGGAAGCCCTGGACAGTCTTTTCTTCTGGTCAATGTTCCCTTTTCTCTAATAATTAAAGCAGATGTACAACGTATGTTTGATAGGCCACAAACAGGCTATTTTAGTTAGCATAACATTCAAGTTAGCTCGTGTATAAGCCAGAATGACTTCCCTATCTCTCGACATGTGAAAATTTCTTTTAGCAGAAGCTATTGGGCAGCTTCGTGCCTCAGTTTTCGTCTTGTCCACTTCCTTACCCATCTTACTCTCCCTCCTACCTTAGAGGAAAAGAAATCCTTCATGTCCCTCCAAAGCCAACTGTTTTCATCTTTGCTAATGGTCTTTCTCTTTTCCTACCTTCCCTGGGGATTTATTTCACCTATTTCCTACTCCGTGTCTCTCATCTATTTATTCCTCTCCCCCAGCCTATAACTGTGTACAGCACCCCCAGGTCACACTCTCCATCCACTTACTCCCCTCATCCTCTCCTTTGTTTCACTAAAGGGTTTTCTACCGTCTCTGTTCCCTCTCCTCTCCTGTGTTTCCTGCTCCCTTGAAACCTGGTTTCCGTCCTCACCGCTCGACTGAATTGTCACAGCAAAGGTCATCTGTGACCTCAACTCCAATGTCCTTCTGAGTGGTCACCTTACAGTGTCCTTCGGGTGGACATCTCGACAGCCCTCCCTCCTGACACCTCCTCCCTGGGGATCATGGAGCGCTTTTCCCCTCCCTCTCTGGTCCAACCTCAGGTGTCACCATGGTTCTTTGCTGGGGTCGATTTTCACTGGGGCTGGGGAGAGGGGCTCGGTCACGGGCTCCTGTCGTGTTCTCTCCAGTGACACTTCCAGGCATGGGTCGTCTCTTGGTTCCATTTCTCTTCTTCCCTAGGGTATTAGAGACATGAGAAGGCTTCGAAATATCTGACACAGATTCAGAAGTTGCCATTTTTGTTGCCCTGCTTGCCTTGCCCTAATAGAGGAAGGAGGTCACTTTTAGTGGCAAAGGCCTTGGTCATTCTCTGTCCTGTACGGGCTATTGACATGAGTCAGAACAGAAGAGGGTTTTTATGGGGACATGTTAAAACTCAGAGCAGCTCTTGCTCTGGCCCTTTAGGCTTCTGTTGCCCCATCCACGCACCTCAGTGCATCCCGGGCTCCCGCAGGCGAGGCCCACACTCCCTCACGGCGGAGAGTCATTGCGTGAAATAGTTTTGAGGCACAAGTGTGTTATCTTTTATTTAGGAAACGGTGGTCCTTATTCCAAGGCACACAGCACCCCTTCACCACGGTGTTGAGAACTGTCCAGGCAAATCTTTCTGTGGGCTTGGGGTATCCCTGAAAGGCAACGTCTCCAAAGTTGGACCATTCATGCTACTGATTCTGGGCGGGGACTGTAGTTACTTGCTCACTGCTCCTTCCAGCAACTCCTTCCTTCCGCTTCCACTTTTTTTCCTTCCTGCTCATGGGCTATTTTACTGGAAACCATGAATAACCCCTCAGAATTGCATGTTCATCTTTCTTCTGAAGATCAGAGGACACACATGACAGAAACCGTGCAAATACTGCACTGAAAGTAGCAAAGGAGCCTGAAGTAAGATGTGAGCTTTGTGCCCTGAGGGAGACGGGAGACAGAGAAGCTGTCAGCCTGGCGCTGGGATGCCAAGGCACTTCCTGCCCTCGGGGTATCAGGAAAGGGGACACACACCTGCCCCCCTCACCCCACCCAGGGAGGTGGCTGAGAGTTTCAGAGTCTCAAAACTCAAGGCCACACTGACCCCGTGTCTTAGTAAAGCTTATTTCCAGCACTCGTTAAAACTCCAATGTACTGGTTTGGGGAGGAAGTGAAGATACTGATTTTATCAGGCTCCAAACAGTCCTTTGGTTTTCTTGTTTTTTTTGTTTTTTTTGTTTTTTTTGTGGTACGCGGGCCTCTCACTGTTGTGGCCTCTCCCATTGCGGAGCACAGGCTCCAGACACGCAGGCTCAGCGGCCATGGCTCACGGGCCCAGCCGCTCTGCGGCACGTGGGATCTTCCCGGACTGGGGCACGAACCCATGTCCCCTGCATCGGCAGGCGGACTCTCAACCACTGCGCCACCAGGGAAGCCCTCTTTTTTTTTTTAGACTTAACTTTTAGAGGGATGTGAACACTTGATAATTTTCCAAGGAGCACTTATCCACAGGTACACTGTGAGGTTGGAAACGTTTATCAAAAGACTCCTCCTTTTCTTTACCTTATTTTCCACTTTTGAATCTTCCAGACAATTTCAAGTGTTTACCTGGAATAAAATGCGGCTTTAATTTAAAATGGAAGCGACCTGGGGGGAAGAGGTTGGTCCCACTAATGATACTGTACGGGCGCTGTGCTTCCTTTCAGTATTCCAGATATTCCCATCCATTTATATGCAAACAAAAAGCTGCGGAATTCCCTGGTGGTCCAGTGGTTATGACTCAGTGCTTTCACTGCCAGGGTTCGGGTTCTATCCCTGGTTGGGGAACTAAGATCCCACAAGCCGTGTAACGCGGCCAAAAAAAAAAAAAAAAAAAAGCTGCGATTTGTTCCTGTGTTGAGTTTTTCATCACGTTTCTTTTTGGAGTCAGAGCCCTGGCCAGTTACTGCCCAGGACAATGAAGTGCCATCCAGCATCTGAAACCGCATAACATCCATCCTTTAGAATAATCCTCAATGCTGGGAACTCAGCTGCAAAGGTTTTTTTGGGGATCTAATGTCTCTGCAGAAGCTGAAAGGTAAACAGCAGGAAGTCTATTGTTTCAGAATTCCATTTTCAGTGGAGTGAGTCCAGGATTTATGTTTGAGATACATGTGGACACAGCAATTGCAAAATTATCTATCTTGCTGAATAGCAGATGTGAGAACAGACCCCAAAATGTGCAACTGCGTGGTTTCCTTTTGCTTAGTTTATAATGATGTCACGGTAATCAGTAATAAACAATGACAAGGTTTTCCTCAAACTTTGCCTCGTGTCAGGATCGCCTGGAGGGCTTGCTCCTGTAGATGGCTGGGCTCCACCTACAGGGGTTCTGGTGACGCCCAAGAATCTGCATTCCTAACCGGTTCCCAGGTGGTGCTAATGCTGCTAGTAGTGAGACCGCGCTTTGAAAACCACTGCTCAGATTACCAAGTGCCAATATGATCATTACACATGTGCATGGAAATCTGTTTTATTTCATTCTCTGCATATGCAAGAAAACCTGAAATATTACTATGGGGACTGAAACTTTTTTTTGTAAGTTTAATTTATTTTTTTATACAGCAGGATCTTATTAGTTGCCTATTTTATACATATTAGTGTATATATGTCAGTCCCAATCTCCCAATTCATCACACCACCACCACCATCCTCCTGCTACTTTCCCCCTTGGTGTCCATACGTCTGTTCTCTACATCTGTGTCTCTATTTCTGCCCTGAAAACCAGTTCATCTGTACCATTTTCTAGGTCCCACATATATGTGTTAATATACAATATTTGTTTTTCTCTTTCTGACTTACTTCACTCTGTATGACAGTCTCTAGATGCATCCATGTCTCTACAAATGACCCAATTTCATTCCTTTTTATGGCTGAGCACTATTCCATTGTATATATGTACCACATCTTCTTTATCCATTCGTCTGTTGCTGGGCATTTAGGTTGCTTCCATGACCTGGCTATTGTAAATAGTGCTGCAATGAACATTGGGGTGCATGTGTCTTTTTGAATTATGGTTTTCTCAGGGTATATGCCCAGTAGTGGGATTGCTGGGTCATATGTTAATTCTATTTTTAGTTTCTTAAGGAACCTCCATACTGTTCTCCATAGTGGCTGTATCAATTTACATTCCCACCAACAGTGCAAGAGGTTTCCCTTTTCTCCACACCCTCTCCAGCATTGGTTGTTTGTAGATTTTCTGATGATGCCCATTCTAACTGGTGTGAGGTAATACCTCATTGTAGTTTTGATTTGCATTTCTCTGATAATTAGTGATGTTGAGCAGCTTTCCATGTGCTTCTTGGCCATCTGTATGTCTTCTTTAGAGAAATGTCTATTTAGGTCTTCTGCCCATTTTTTGATTGGGTTGTTTGTTTTTTTAATATTGAGCTGCATGAGCTGTTTATATATTTTGGAGATTAATCTTTTGTCCATTGATTTGTTTGCAAATATTTTCTCCCATTCTGAGGGTTGTATTTTTGTCTTGTTTGTAGTTTCCTTTGCTGTGCAAAAGCTTTTAAGTTTTATTAGGTCACATTTGTTTATTTTTGTTTTTATTTCCATTACTCTATTGCGTTGTTTATTTTTGTTTTTATTTCCATTACTTTTGCTTAAAAGCAAAAGCTTTTAAGTTTTATTAGATCCCATTTGTTTATTTTTGTTTTTATTTCCATTACTCTAGGAGGTGGATCAAAAAAGATCTTGCTGTGATTTAGGTCAAAGAGTGTTCCTCCTATGTTTTCCTCAAAGAGTTTTATAGTGTCCGGTCTTATATCCATTTAGAGTTTCTTTTGGTGTATGGCGTTAGGTAGTCTTCTAATTTCATTCTTTTACATGTAGCTGTCCAGTTTTCCCAGCACCACTTATTGAAGAGACTGTCTTTTCTCCATCATATATCTTTGCCTCCTTTGTCATAGATTAGTTGACCATAGAGGCATGGGTTTATCTCTGGCTTTCTATCCCGTTCCATTGATCTATATTTCTTTTTTTGTGCCAGTACCATACTATCTTGATTACCATACTGTCTTGAATCAAGCTGATTCCTCCAGCTCCGTATTTTTCCCTCAAGACTGCTTTGCTATTCGGGGTCTTTTGTGTCTCCATACAAATTTTAAGATATTTTTTTCTAGTTCTGTAAAAAAATGCCATTGGTAGTTTGATAGGGATTGCATTGAATCTGTAGATTGTTTTGGGTAGTATAGTCATTTTCATAATATTGATTCTTCCAATCCAAGAACATGGTATGTCTCTCCATCTGTTGGTATCATCTTTAATTTCTTTCAGCAGTGTCTTACAGTTTTCTGCATACAGGTCTTTTGTCTCCTTAGATAGGTTTATTCCTAGGTATTTTATTCTTTTTGTTGCAGTGGTAAATGGGAGTGTTTCCTTAATTTCTCTTTCAGATTTTTCATCATTAGTGTATAGGAATGCAAGATTTCTGTGCATTAATTTTGTATCCTGCAGCTTTACCAAATTCATTGATTAGCTCTAGTAGTTTTCTGGTGGCATCTTTAGGATTCTCTATGTATAGTATCATGTCATCTGCAAACAGTGACAGTTTTACTTTTCTTTTCCAATTTGTGTTCCTTTTATTTCCTTTTCTTCTCTGATGGCCATGGCTAGGACTTCCAAAACTATGTTGAATAATAGTGGTGAGAGTGGACAGCCCTGTCTTGTTCCTGATCTTAGAGGAATGCTTTCAGTTTTTCACCATTGAGAATGATGTTTGCTGTGGGTTTGTCGTATATGGCTTTTATTATGTTGAGGTAGGTTCCCTCTATGCCCACTTTCTGGAGAGTTCTTTTTAAATTTTTTATAAATTTATTTATTTATTTATTTATTTATTTTTCGCTGTGTTGGGTCTTCATTACTGCGCACAGGCTTTCTCTAGTTGCGGCGGGCGGGGCTACTCTTTGTTGTGGTGCACGAGCTTCTCATTGTGGTGGCTTCTCTTACTGTAGAGCATGGGCTCTAGGCATGCGGGGTTCAGTAGATGCAACACACAAACTCAGTAGTTATGGTTCGCGGGCTCTTGAGCACAGGTCCAGTAATTGTGATGCACAGACTTAGTTGGTCTGCGGTAAGTGGGATCTTCCCAGGCCAGGGCTCGAACCTGTGTCCCCTGCATTGGCAGGTGGATTCTTAACCACTGAACCACCAGGGAAGTACCTCTGGAGAGTTTTTGTCATAAATGGGTGTTGAATCTTGTCAAAAGCTTTTTCTGCATCTATTGAGATGATCATATAGTTTTTATTCTTGAATTTGTTAATATGGTGTATCACATTGATTTACATATATTGAAGAATCCTTGCATCCCTGGGATAAATCCCACTTGTTCATGGTGTATGATCCTTTTAATGTGTTGTTGGATTCTGTTTGCTAGTATTTTGTTGAGGATTTTTCCCTCTATATTCATCAGTGATATTGGTCTGTAATTTTCTTTTTTTGTAGTATCTTTGTCTGCTTTTGGTATCAAGGTGATGGTGGCCTCATAGGATGAGTTTGAGAGTGTTCCTTCCTCTGCAATTGTTTGGAAGAGTTTGAGAAGGATGGGTGTTAGCTCTTCTCTAAATGTTTGATTGAATTCACCTCTGAAGCCATCTGGTCCTGGGCTTTTGTTTGTTGGAAGATTTTTAATCACAGTTTCAATTTCATTACTTGTGATTGTTCTGTTCATATTTTCTATTTCTTCCTGGTTCAGTCTTGGAAGATTATACTTTTCTAAGAATCTGTCCATTTCTTCCAGGTTGTCCATTTTATTGGCATAGAATTGTTTGTAGTAGTCTCTTAGGATGCTTTGTATTTCTGCAGTGTTGTAACGTCTCCTTTTTCATTTCTAATTTTATTGATTTGCATCTTCTCCCTTTTTTTCTTGATGAGTCTGACTAATGGTTTATCAATTTTGTTTATCTTCTCAAAGAACCAGCTTTTAGTTTTATTGATCTTTGCTATTGTTTTCTTGGTTTCTATTTCATTTATTTCTGCTCTGATCTTTATGATTTGTTTCCTTCTACTAACTTTGGGTTTTGTTTGTTCTTTTTTCTCTAGTTCCTTTAAGTGTAAGGTTAGATTATTTGAGATTTTTCTTGTTTCTTGAGGTAGGCTTGTATTGCTATAAGCTTTCCTCTTAGAACTGCTTTTGCTGAGTCCCACAGGTTTTGGATTGTTGTGTTTTTGTTGTAATTTGTCTCTAGGTATTTTTTGATTTCCTTTTTGATTTCTTCAGTGATCTCTTGCTTATTTAGTAATGTATTGTTTAGCATCCTGTGTTTGTGTTTTTTACATTTTTTCCCTGTAATTGATTTCTAATCTCACAGTGTTGTGGTCAGAAAAGATGCTTGATATGACTTCAATTTTCTTAAATTTACTGAGGCTTGATTAGTGACCCAAGATGTGATCTATCCTGGAGAATGTTCCATGTGCACTTGAGAAGAAAGTGTATTCTGTTGTTTTTGGATGGAAGGTCATATAAATATCAATTAAATCTATCTGGTCTATTGTGTCATTTAAAGCTTGTGTTTCCTTATTAATTTTAAGTTTGGATCATGTGTCCATTGGTGTAAATGAGGTTTTAAAGCCCCCCACTATTATTGTGTTACTGTCGATTTCCTCTTTTATCGCTGTTAGCAGTTGCCTTGTGTGTTGAGGTGCTCCTGTGTTGGGTGCATATATATTTATAATTGTTCTATCTTCTCCTTGGATTGATCCCTTGATCATTATGTAGTGTCCTTCCTTGTCTCTTGTAACATTCTTTCTTTTTTTTTTTTTTTTGCGGTACACGTGCCTCTCACTGTTGTGTTCTCTCCCATTGTGGAGCACAGGCTCCAGACATGCAGGCTCAGCGGCCATGGCTCACAGGCGCAGCTGCTCCGTGGCATGTGGGATCTTCGTGGACCGGGGCACGAACCCATGTCCCCTGCACCGGCAGGCAGACTCTCAACCACTGCGCCTTCAGGAAAGCCCAACATTCTTTCTTTTAAAGTCTATTTTATCTGATATGAGTATTGCTACTCTAGCTTTCTTTCGATTTCCATTTGCATGGAATATCTTTTTTCATCCCCTCACTTTCAGTCTGTATGTGTCCCTAGGTCTGAAGTGGGTCTCTTGTAGACAGCATATATAATGGGTCTTGTTTTTGTATCCATTCAACGAGCCTGTGTCTTTTTAAAAAATATTTATTTATTTATTTGGTTGCACTAAGTCTCAGTTGCAGCAGGTGCACTCCTCAGTTGTGGCATGTGAACTCTTAGTTGTGGCATGTGGGATCCACTTCCCCGACCAGTGATCAAACCTGGACCCCTTGCATTGGGAGCGTGGAGTCCTATCCACTGCACCACCAGGGAAGCCCTAAGCCTGTGTCTTTTGGTTGGAACATTTAATCCATTCACGTTTAAGGTAATTATCAATATGTATGTTCCTATTACCATTTTCTTAATTGTTATGGGTTTGTTTTTGTAGGTCCCTTTCTTCTCTTATGTTTCCCACTTAGAGAAGTTCCTTTAGCATTTGTTGTAGAGATGGTTTGGTGGTGCTGAATTCTCTTAGCTTTTGCTTGTCTGTAAAGCTTTTGATTTCTCTGTCGAATCTGAATGTGATCCTTGCCAGACAGAGTAATCTTGGTTGTAGGTTCTTCCCTTTCATAATATATCGTGCCACTCCCTTCTGGCTTGTAGAGTTTCTGCTGAGAAATCAGCTGTTAACCTTATGGGTGTTCCCTTGTATGTTATTTATTATTTTTCCCTTGTTGCTTTCAATAATTTTTCTTTGTCTTTAATTTTTGTCAGTTTGATTACTGTGTGTCTTGGTGTGTTTCTCCTTGGGTTTATTCTGCCTGGGACTCTCTGTGCTTCCTGGACTTGGGTGGCTATTTCCTTTCCTGCGTTAGGGAATTTTTTTACTATAATCTGTTCAAATACTTTCTCAGGTCCTTTCTCTCTCTCTTCTCTTTCTGGGACCCCTATAATGCAAACGTTGTTGCGTTTAATGTTGTCCCAGAGGTCTCTTAGGCTGTCTTCATTTCTTTTCATTCTTTTTTCTTTCTTCTGTTCCGTGGCAGTGAATTCCACCATTCTGTCTTCCAGGTCACTTATCCGTTCTTCTGCCTCAGTTATTCTGCTATTAATTCCTTCTAGTGTATTTTTCATTGCAGTTATTGTATTGTTCATCTCTATTTGTTTGTTCTTTAATTCTTCTAGATCTTTGTTCTTTAATTCTTCTAGGTCTTTGTTAAACATTTCTTGCATCTTCTCAATCTTTGCCTCCATTCTTTTTCCGAGGTCCTGGATCATCTTCACTCTCATTATTCTGAATTCTTTTTCTGGAATGTTTTTTATCTCCACTTCATTTAGTTGTTTTTCTGGCGTTTTATCTTGTTCCTTCATCTGGTACATAATCCTCTGCCTTTTCATCTTGTCTATCTTTCTGTAAATGTGGTTTTTGTTCCACAGGCTGCAGGATTGTAATTTTTCTTTCTTCTGCTGTCTGCCCTCTGGTGGATGAGGCTATCTAAGGGGCTTGTGCAAGGTTCCTGAGGGGAGGGACTGGTGGTGGGTAGAGCTGGGTGTTGTTCTGGTGGGCAGAGCTCAGTAAAACTTTAATCTGCTTGTCTGCTGATGGGTGGGGCTGGGTTCCCTCCCTGTTGGTTGTCTGGCCTGAGGCAACCCAGCACTGGAGGCTACAGCCTCTTTGAGGGGGCTAATGCTGGACTCTGGGAGGGCTCACCCGAAGAATTACTTCCCAGAACTTCTGCTTCCAGTGTCTTTGTCCTCACAGTGAGACACAGACACCCCCCACCTCTGTAGGAGACCCTCCAACACTAGCAGGTAGGTCTGGTTCAGTCTCCTATGGGGTCACTTCTCCTTCCCCTGGGTCCCAATGTGCACACTACTTTGTGTGTGCCCTCCAAGAGTGGAGTCTCTGTTTGCCCCAGTCCTGTCGAAGTCCTGCAGTCAAATCCCACTAGCCTTCAAAGTCTGATTCTCTAGGAATTCCTCCTCCCGTTGCCAGACCCCCTGGTTGGGAAGCCTGATGTGGGGCTCAGAACCTTCACTCCAGTGGGTAGACTTCTGTGGCACAAGTGTTCTCCAGTTTGTGAGTCACCCACCCAGCAGTTATGGGATTTGATTTTATTGTGATTGCGCCCCTCCTACCGTCTCACTGTGGCTTCTCCTTTGTCTTTGGATGTGGGATATCTTTTTTTGGCGAGTTCCAGTGTCTTCGTGTCAATGATTGTTCAGCAGTTAGCTGTGATTCCAGTGCTCTCACAAGAGGGAGTGAGTGCACGTCCTTCTGCCTGGGGACTGAAATTTTTGAGGAGGAATACATATTGAGAAAAGTTATATTTTTAAAAACCTACTATCTCCTGTGACCTCAAAAGTGTAACACAGCACATACAAAACACCTGAGACAAAGAAGCCAAATCACCTTTTTCTCAGTGATTTGCTGCTATGGGTCATCTCTGTGTTTTTGCCTTTGCAAACAGACCATAGATTTTGTGTCAGAGAGTTACTGTTGAGGCTGGATCCATTTACATAGGAAGCCTGTCTAATCAGCAGTCCCACTGGCCTTTTGACATGACAATATTTCATTCACTGCCCTCCACCCCTAACAAGCTTGAATCACTACCACCTCTTGTGGCCAAGGGACAGGGCACTACGTGTAATGCTCTGGAAATTTCGCCTTTGGAATTCAAACCCAACTCAGATTCCTTGCATCACTGTTCAAGGAAATGGTACAAGAGTACCCCAGAATGTACTCTTCTTGGTTTGGCCTCACTTTTCCTTTTTTAAGTTTTAGATATGTATGGCTTTTGTAGAATCCTCAGAGCATCAGTTTTCTCTTTTAATAACCTCCACACGATGTTGCAACTTTGCTAAAACCAATTGCCAAAAGAGGTCATTGACGGTGGAGCTGTCCAAGCCCAGCTCAGACACCATAAAGGAAGTGAGCCATGACCCCACAACTGAGCCCAGGGTGGCTGAGAGCAGCTACAGCAGAGCAGGAGGATGAGGGCCTGGGGACCGTGTTCCCAGGGCACACTAGCTCCACAGGGGCTGATGAGCAGCAGTGGCGTTGGTCTGAGTGTTAAATGCACACAGCAGTGGATGTGCCTAAATATTTTTCTTTCGGAACACTTGTTGTCCTGTGGCCTGCAGCCTGAGTCTAAAGAACGTGCAGCCCTACAGGTGGGCCTGGGTCTATGTTAGCAAAGTCGTCTCTGGGAAACAAACCAGCAATATTACATCTGGTTCCAACTGTCAGGTGTGTTCTTTCTCGACCTGCCTCCCTTCCCTTTGCAGTGGGAACTGAGTGGAAAGGTAACGATTGCCACCAGGAAGAGAGCCGGGGAAGTCCTCCCAGCCAGAGCCTCTTCCCTTCCCTTCACTTTGGTCTCTTGTTCTCTCTCCTAATTCTTCCTCTTCTGACAGAGAAAATGACTACCAAGTCTTGTACTGGTTATCCCAACTGCACATGAGAAACTGTCCCTTTACCTTATAGCCCTGACTAGAATAGACCTATTCTCAATTATGTTTTCCAGGTTATTCAGTCTCATGGTTTTTATTTTTGTTTTTTTCATTTTTTCTTTTTTCTCAGTCTCAAAGTGAAGTCTCCTCTGGTTCCCAACAAACTCTCAGGTCACTTTCTTTATTGCCCAAATTCATGTGCTCAAATAATGTAATGCAAGCCTCTCCAAAATATAACTTTAAAAATAAATGATCTGAAAACATTATATGCAAAAGCCAATAAATATATGACTTTTAATATTATCTGTGATTTTAGCTTATGAGTGACTGTTCTCTATGATAATTGATAATAGATATTGCCTCATAGTTTTAGTAGGCATTAATTATTGTTTGGTTGATTGTCCCTCTGTCTTACTAGTTTAATGATGCAGAAACTGAAAGAATATGAGTGTATTTTTATAATTGTTCTCAACCTAATGGTTTATTTAGTAAACCCCATGGTAACAAAATTTCTTTTTTTTTTTTTAATGTATTGCACAGATTCATTAACTTCAGAGTAGCTGTGCAGGAAATTCTCTAATACAAATGTAATTTATATTTACGTTACAGTACATAAATACTGTAGCCTGCATCAAAGCCTATGATTATTATACAAAGATCCCAAGTGACCAAGTACTTGTACCACAATTAACATTTGAGAAGAATAATTAGTTGACTCTTCTCTACACAAAACAGATTTCTTTTTTTTTTAGTTAAAAACAAATTTTAAAAATTGAAGTACAGTTGATGTATAATATTAAATAAGTTACAAGTGTACAACGTAGCGATTCACAATTTTTAAAGATTATACTCCATTTATATTATTATAAAATATTTCCTGTGTTGTACAATATATCCCTGTAGCTTATTTATTTTACATATAATAGTTTGTACCTCTTAATCCTCTACTTCTATGTCCCCCTTTCTCTCTCCCCACTGGCAACCACTAGTTTGTTCTCTATGTCTGTGAGTCCGTTTCTTTTTTTATTATATTCACTAGTTTGTTTTATTTTTTGATTCCACATATAAGTGATATCCTACAGTATTTTTCTTTCTCTGTCTGACTTATTTCACTTAGCATAATGCCCTCCAAGTCTATCCATGTTGTTGCAAAAGGCAAAATTTTGTTGTTTTTTATGGCTGACTTTATTCCATTGTGTGTATGTGTGTGTGTGTGTGTGTATTCATCTGTTGATGGGTTGATGGGCACTTAGGTTGCTTCCATATCTTGGCAATTATAAATAATGCTGCTGTAAACATTGGGGTGCATGTATCTTTTCTAATTAGTGTTTTCATTTTTTTTCAGATATATACCCAGAAGTAGAATTGCTGGGTCAGATGGTAGTTCTATTTTTAGTATTTTGAGAAATCTACATACTGTTTTCCACAGTGGCTGCACCAATTTACATTCCCACCTATAGTGTATGGGGGTTCCCTATCCTCACATCCTTGCCAACATTTGTTATTTGTGTTCTTTTTGACGATAGTCATTCTGACAGTTGTGAGCTGATATCTCATTGTGGTTTTGGTTTGCATTTCTCTGATGATTAGTGATGTTGAGCATCTTTTCATGTGCCTGTTGGCCATTTGCATATCTTCTTTGGAAAAATGTCTATTCAGGTCTTCTGCCTATTTTTTAATTGGGTTGTTTGTTTTTTTTGATGTTGAGTTGTATGAGCTGTTTATATACATAACAAAATTTCTTGGGCATGACAAAAGGATAAATTATTTTTCCTTACAAGCTCCAAAGGCTATAGTTTTTCAGTTATTTAAAAACAATGTCCTTTGAGAGTGCTAAGACTAAAGACCAATAAGCAAATCAAGTTGAAAAGAGAAATAACATGGATTCAATCTATTAATGAGCTATTAATGAATAGCTGATAGCCATTAGACTCACATATTTGGGCTTGAAGTAAAAAGTCAAGTCAGGAAATTCTCTTTCTTTCTTAAGCATTCCTATTTGGAACCACATAAACAACCCATAAGAAGTTTCAGTTGTCTCCACACAATTTGCTGCCTTGTTCTGACTTGACTTCACACCCAAACAGTGACTTTGAAGGAGTGATTGCTCAGGAAGGAGACCAACCATGAAGTTCTATTCTGTCCTGACAGTGAAGCTGAGCAAACCCTGAGCAGTGGAAGGTCTCTCCTGAGACTCCCTGGGGGCCGTGGGCCCTCCCCAGGCTGCTTAGATGCACGTGGCACACCACCTGCTTGAGAAGGACAGCTCTTGCACTCTCGTGAAAGAGGGGCTCTGAGTTAGGCTCAGAGATGCAGACCAAGACTCTTTGGGGAGAGATCCCATAAGCCCTGAGAACTCTCCGAGGTGAAGGAGGGCAATGTCAGAACAGGCTGGAATTCTCCAGAAGTGATGTTTTGGAGAAGGGCTCTGGGTGAGGACCAGGGGCTGAGGTCATCGGGGCCAGGTTTCTCAGATCCTGCTGGCTTAACTTAGAAGATACTGCCGGTAGGGCCAGCCTTTCAGGATGGTGGCTTGTGATCTTCAGAAGTTTGAGAGTGACTTGTCGGAATGAGATACAGTGGTGGTAACACACTACATGTTTCCAATAGAAAGAAACATCTCATGGGATGAGCATAAGGTCCTGAGTTGATTTAAAGTTACATTTTCCATCAAGAAAAAACCTGGTGTCCACTGGTTTGATGGCCAAAAAGGGAAAATTAGAAAGTCTGTTGTTTTTTCTCTGGGCTCTAGGATCGGAAGAGACTGTGGGGCAGGCTGGTGTTGAGGGACAGGGAAGGGACTGAGGAAACTTAACCCTCCGAAACACTTACATTCTGTGTTTATTTATGGGAGATGCAGATTATGATGCTGAGAAATACTGAGAGTGGAAAGGAAAGAGCAGATTTTGTACATTCATTATTAGAGAACACTGCAAACACAGGAGCTATGCCCGCTCTTACAAAGGAAAATAGCAGAACATGTAGAGCCTAGGCTGAGGCCAATGAGGCTCTCAACTTGCACGCTTACAGGGGATGCCAGAGACCTCAATGATCAAGATAAGTAATGTCTATCTAATATATTAGACACACAGCACCTAATATCTAGTAGATTACTTATCTTGATCACTGAGATTTTGGGCACTCGCTTAAATTTTTTTGCCCTAGGCAAGTGCCTCGGTCCCGTCACCCTATTCCCAGTGATGGACCCTCTGAATGAACTGGACTCATCTGCCGTGGAGAGTGTTATAGAAAGCAGGCTTCTCAGGGCAGGGCCCAGCAAGGCTGTCCTCAATTGGTTTTTAATTTGTAACGGGGACATCTGGGATATAATTATATCACGTGTAAGTGACTCAACAGGATCTTTAAAAATGTAGCACAGAAATCCCACACTTTCAAAAATATAATTAGAAAATGTAAGCTTCACTTAATATGTGTAATGGGTTAAATGGTGGCCCCCCAAAAGGCCTGTCCAAGTCCTGACCCCTGGGACCTGTGGATGTGACATTACCTGAAAAAAACAACAGAACAAAGTCTTTGCAGATGTAGTTAAGGATTTCGAGATGAAGAGCTCATCCTGGATTATCCTGGTAGGACATAACTCCAATGGCAGGCGTCCTTATAAGGATGAGACCGGGAGCTTAACGTAGACGGAAGGAGGAAACCGCGAGGGGACGAGGCAGAGACGGGAGTGAGGTGGCGACAGCCCGGAACACGAGGACTCCTGCTGCCAGGCGGAGCTGGAGGAGGGAAGGATGGGCTCCCCTCAGAGCTTTAGAAGGGGTGCACACCAGCCCGCACCCTGATTTTGGACTCCTAGGCACCAGAACGGTGAGCCGGCAAATGTCTGCTGTGTTAAGTCTGTGATACTTTGTTACAGCAGCTGCAGGAAGTTAATACAACATGGCGACGAACTGACGGATGACAGCACAGACATCGAGATTTTTTTTTTTTTTTTTTTTTTTTTGCGGTACGCGGGCCTCTCACTGTTGTGGCCTCTCCCGTTGAGGAGCACAGGCTCCAGACACGCAGGCTCAGCGGCCATGGCTCACGGGCCCAGCCGCTCCGTGGCATGTGGGATCTTCCCGGACCGGGGCACGAACCCGTGTCCCCTGCATCGGCAGGCGGACTCTCAACCACTGCGCCACCAGGGAAGCACCAGACGTCAAGATTTTAATGTCAGCAAAGGTGCTGCTTGAGCATTGTCATCTACATACCGAGTGTCTTGAAGATCAGACTGATAGTGGGTCTTAAGTAGGGCGACCACATAACTTATGGACCAATCAGAACACTTCTGAGAAAGGGAGTGGGGACTACCAGTGACCACAAGTCCTGGACCAACTGCTCTGGGTGATTAATGGCTTAAGCTATTCATTTTCAGCAAATTGGTGGTCGCTGGTGAGTTTGCAGTTGGAGCCACAATCTCGGTTTATCAACTTCAGATGTGCCAGGCGTTTGGGTGTGTGATGCAAACCCTTCAGGGCGTTTTTGTTAGTCAATTAGAGAAATGCATACTGAGTGGCCTTTAAAGTAAGGATTTCATGCTGCAAAAATCACCACACGGACATACTTATAAAAGCAGAGAATCTGACTGCTGCTGAAAAGAGCTTTGGAAACCAGAGGACCCACAGTGCCTGTTTGGGGAGTTCTGGACCCACTCTCTGCTTTCTTCAGAGGTGGTGAAGCTGAGGCATTTGGGCGTGTTTGTCATAAGTGGTGGCGTTTGTCATTCTAAGTCTCACAGTGATTTAATTACCCAACAGCCTGAGGAGCTTCAGCATTTGGGCAAGAAAAGTAGAACAAAAATTGTATTTTTCTAATATTAAGGAGTATACAGGATGCTTATTGGAATCCATTTAGTAGGGAAGGATTATAACCTCATACTCGTACAGCACTATATACCTAGGCTATAATATTCTTAAATAAAACAATGAGTTTTAGGTTTTGGTTTAGAAACCTGAGTTCTTTATGACAACATAACACTTTAAACTTTGATCATATGTTTGGTACTTCTCTGGTTTAAACCGTGATCACTACGCTGTAGCAATGCTAAAAATGTTTTCTACCATTCTAGGGTATATCAGTGAGGAATACCTAAGATTCAGTAATTCAGTCAGAAGTATTTCTGTCCACCGGCTGTGTGCTGAGCGCCCTGCTACAGGCTGGGAATGCACAGATTTGGGCACGTCCTCCATTTGTCCTGCTCTCTGTCCTGGGAGGCTGACCCTTGTCTTCTGGCTTCTGGTTAGGGTCGGCTCCTGTCAGCAGCTGTGCCCATATGGTTTTCTCTGTTCCGGAAGGGTTCCAGTAATGGGTCAGGTCTGGGGTGTGTGTGTGTGTGTAAATACATGGTTGGAGGGGGGGAAGGAAAGATACTGTGTGATTTCTTTCTTTTTCTTAAATCCTGGTCCCATCTTTGTAAACAGTCCCTTTCTTAAACTTGCTCCAAATTATTAATTTGAGGGGCCAGGGTCCTAATAGAAGAAGATATAGACCCACCATTAAGGAACTCATTGTAGCTGGAGAGACAGACCTATAACAGCTAACTGTAACATGAAGTGAAAACTTTTAGTAAAGTCCTGTGCAAAGGGATGTCAGAGCCCAGAGGGAAGGGTGACGGGTCTTCCCTGGAAAGGGAGAGACAGGGAGGTAGGGAGAGAGCAGTCTTCACCCAGAAGGTGGCATTTGGGCTGTTGGGGCTTCGGAGGTCATGGAATTTCCTTGCATTTTTATAGACCTCGGGACCTCAGAGATCTTGTGCTATTTGCGTGAAGAAAGTGGTACAGACCAGGAAGAAAGAGGAAACTCCTGGAGACCCATCATGCTGGGGTTTCCACCATCACCATTTTAGGATAATGTTACAAGGTGACACGAGCAACACACCGAGGCAGAAGGCCGAGCGAGTCCTGAAGTCACTAAATGACTGCGCGGGTGGAGGCAAGTTTCCTGAACTCCGTGTCTCCACTGCCCCATCTGCCTAACACAGAGGGTGATTCCTGCCTTTCCCCTTGAAGGATTGCTGCGAGGCTCAGAATGGAAGAGTGTTTGTAGACCTGCTGGGACTAAAGCACTCGGCCACTGGGGCACGTGGGGTTAGTGAAAGATGGACTGGGAACAGCCGTGAGTTGATAATCACGGAAGTGAAAATAAGTGAAGCTAGATCGTAAGATTGTTACGAGGATTAAGTGAGATGGTATTTGTAGAGAACACAGCACAGCACCTATGAAAGTAAGTGCTGTGTATCTAGGTGTAAATTTGAATAGGCTGTTAAACTCACTGTCATTTACCTCTTAGAATCATTTTCTCTCTGAATTCTGAGGTATTTCCTCAGGTCATTCTTCTCTTCCATTGTATCTGATTTGTTATTTAACCCATAGTTTGAATTTTTAACTTCAATAACTACGTTTCATTTTTAGTTCTGTTTTGATAATCCTTTCTTTAGTGCCTGATCTTTCATACGGCTTCTATTCCCTCTTTTTAACTTTTTAATGATTTAAACATAGTATTATATAGTCTCTTTCTAATATTTCAATTTGGTGGGGAGCACATAGTTTCCTTAGGATGATTCATTTTCTTTTGTGGTTTGTAACTTTTCACCATGAGTTCATCTTCAACTGAAGTTGTTTGTTTCTGTGGGTGTCCCATGAGCTTGGTAGGAAAATGTCCCTACAGACTTGTTTTGCATTTTCTTTTGCCAAGTGCTCTGTGGGTTTCAATGATCTGGAAACCACTTTTGTGTTAATTATACGGGTTATGAGCCCATAAATGAGGACTCTATACTTTGCGGGGATTTCAGGATTGGATTTTCATTCTCATGGAAGAATTTTTGTTGTTGTTCATTTATTTGATTTTTATTCCAAAATCCTTTCAGGGAACAAGCTACTAGTAGAGTTTTTCTAGAACTTCTTTCTAGGGACTTAGCTGTATAAGGTTTTCCCCAGTTTCAGCTCCCTCCTTTGCAGAGCCTAAGACCACATCCAAATGCCCTTCTTGGAGCATTAAAACCTCACTCTTTTGGACCTGTATTCAGGTTGATGTCTCGGGGGCCACCCGAGGCAGCTTGTAAGCCTCTCACCCTGCCCAAGACCTTTCTGCTATTGCTGATAATTGAAGAAAGTCCATTTGTTTTTTCAATATTGGCTATGTGTTTACAATCTTTGTTATATTTTATGTTTGTAGATGAGATGGAGCTTATTTTAGTTCAAATGCCCGTGTTGCCAGAACCAGGACTCTGTCACTTAATATACTATAGATACATAGATACCTGGATATGGGTATAGATTCACAGACAGACCCAGCATGGACATCTTCTTTTTCTTTTTCTTTATTTATTTTTGGCTGTGTTGGGTCTTCGTTGCTGTACGTGGGCTTTCTCTAGTTGTGGCGAGCAGGGGCTACTCTTCGTTGCAGTGTGCGGGCTTCTCATTGTGGTGGCTTCTCTTGTTGCAGAGCACGGGCTCTAGGCACGTGGGCTTCAGTAGTTGTGGCACACGGGCTCGGTAGTTGTGGCTCGCGGGCTCTAGAGCACAGGCTCCGTAGCTGTGGCGCACGGGCTTAGTTGTTCCGCAGCATGTGGGATCTTCCCGGACCAGGGCTCGAACCCGTGTCCCCTGCGTTGGCAGGTGGATTCTTAACCACTGCGCCACCAGGGAAGCCCCATGGACATCTTCTTGAAGAATATGCAAACTATCCTTTTTCCTGGGTCCCCAGCTTGCTGACTGACCCTGTAGATCTCGGGGCTTAGCCTCCATCATCACGTGAGCCAATTCCTTATAAAACACCTCTTAATACATATATTACAAACACAAAAACACACACACAGAGTTGGTTCTGTTTACCAGGAGAGCCCTAATGCCTGACTACACATTCTTCGATCTCCTGCTGGTACTTTCCACTGACCAAGTCCAGCCATCGGGGGACCCAGGTGATGTCAACTGCTGGGGCTCAGAGCAGTGCCACAGAGGATGTGCATGATTCCCAGGTTTTGTGTGTGTGTGTGTGTGTGTTGAGGGGATGGCAGGGGTTGGGGGACAAATAGAGACAAATAAAATTCTATGGTGGTTCAGAGAAGAAAGAGATTGGAACCAATGGAGAAAACTTTATGTAGAGGTGGATTTTAAGGTATTTTTCTGAGGATCAAATGGGATTATGACTGAAAATTATTTAATAGCTGCAAAGTTCTATAATATGCCAGCTCTTAGGAAGATTTGGGTACATAGTATTACACACTGTAGGATAGTACTACTTACACAATAAGAATCATAATACTTATATTAATAGTTAATGGTACCTACCACTTACCATGTGCCAGGCACTGTGTTAGATGCTTTGCATTAGCAGTTGGATATTTCATTTTTAAACATTAGGTGATGATGCAGAGACATGGCCCCCTTCACAGAGCCCTGGTGTACATGTGAAGATTCGGGGGGCAGTTGGCAGGGTAGTTGCTGTCTGCACAGGCTCCCGGGAAGCAGGGCCTCTGAGGACTGGGGACACTGTGCTGGGTTCCGTGTTTATCGGCTGCAATCTGGGTTATGCCAGAGCCACACTGCCTGGTGGGCTAGCCAGAGGCACTGCATGTATAAAGAAAACAAATACCCACACCAGCGCCAGGGATGGTTCATCTTCCCCCACTAGGTGTCCTGTTCATCACCCCCTCCCCTGGCTGTGGCCTGAGGCCAAACCGAGGAAGTAACACAAAGAAGAAAGCTCAGAAGGGCGCTAATGAAACATATATTGTCCTGGGAAGGAGACGGGAGGGCCCAGCTTTCTGCTGATATGAATTCTATTCTACCTGTTCTGTTCGCGTCCTGCCAGGTCCTCGGAAGAATGAAGTGGTGTCGTCATGCTGTCAGGTGACCAATGGGAAGAGAGAAAGTGCAAGGGAAAGGGAGCCGAGTGAAACGGACCAGGTGGGTGATGATTGCGTGGCGAGGCAGGGGAGCTGCTCCTTTGTTTCTAGGCCTCTCATAGGCAGATTGCTCTGAAGGTCAGCCCAAGGTCAGCCTGAAACCAGGTCTGACTCATATGTGCCCTCACGGGCTCTCGCTGCTCACAGACTGGAAAGAAATGTGGGCTTGTTCAGGGTTCTCCAGATGCAGGTCAAGAACATCCCGATTCAGAGCTCACATGACAAAGGACACTACTTTCCAGCCTGAGCCCTGACTGGTCACTTCAGAGCCACCTTTGTTGCTGTTCCTGAATTTCAGTGCACCCGTGAGCCGCTGGACCCTGAAGGACAAGAGGATGTCAGGCCTTTGACACCAAAATGAAACAGGAACAGAAGCAGTGAGCATAGATGGCCATCAGCCCAGAGGTTGAGTGTGTCCACTGCTTCAGGGCTAATCTGTTGCGGCTGTGCAGGACCTGGGACCAGTGTGCAGGTGGGGGGATGGGGGGCGCAGGTCTGGGTGCCAGGGAGCTTGGGGTCTGGTCCCAACGCTGCCTGTAAGTTGTCTTATGGCCACAGTGGGTGAAATAGCTTCTCTGGCCTCAGCTTCCTCATAATCGAAATGATACAGTTGTGTAAAAAGACCCCTAAGGCCTCCCTCTAGTGCATACGGCTCTATTGCATTCCAGAGCCTAAGGAGGGGGGTGCCTACAACATGGGTTCCTGGTCTCTTGCTCCCTTTAGGGGAGGAGCAGAGAGTCTCAGCCCAGAACCCTGGCCCTGGATGTCCACACTGCCTGGGGTGTGTTGGATCCTGACCAGTAGCTGTGGTCCAGCAGCTTTGCAAATGGCAGACAGGCTGTCGCTGGCTTGTCCTAAGCCTTGGCAGACGTCACTGGTGGATCATGGTATAATCTTCCTCAGCCGAGAGCTCCAAGCAAACACTACGACTAAGTTAGGGTAGGCTTGCTAGATGGAGCTTACTTGTCATCCCTGCTCTCATCTTTTTCTTCCAGCTTGACATTCTTCATTGGGTAGCATCAAATTAATTGGCTTGCGTGGAAAATTCAGCTACTGTATGAGATGATTGCATTTTAATTAGGGCTTTAAGTAATTAAACTCCTTAGTCAACAGTCTTTACGTTTAAGTATTACATTAATGAAGAAATTTGTTCTCATAATTTAGCCCTGGGTAAACAAAGATGCGGTTCCCACAGAATCATAGCTTGTGGAAAAAGAAGGAATAAACATGTATCTGGACATCCCACTAGTGCCCTGGAAGAAGCACAGCACAGTTACTCAAAACACATGCAGCGATAATATTGTTTTTTCAATTCTGAGTAATGGTGTAATTTGCATCTCCTTTGGGAGATTTCCATAACCTAATGGAGTTTCACAACATTTGGCCCTAATTATTTTTTACTTAATTTAATTCACTGATTGAATTTAGATTGCTTTGCGCCAAGCTAAGTTATTCATCCTTTTCCTTCTAAGTAGACACAGCAATTACTGAAGGCAGCTATCACACCCCGTCTCAAATGTCACAACTGGGTTAAAAATTCTTTGGGGTTTGCATTACATCATCTACGCTGACGTTTGATGCTCTTCCCAGAATCACTTACAACTTATCTACATTATGATAAATCACATTAGATACTTGGGAACTTTCTTCTCTTGTCGTCAACATGCAAAGTTTGTGTAGCTTCCTAGAATTCTGCCTGAAAAAGTTTAACTTTTCATAGTCTTCGCCTAATGATAGTTTCTTCCATAACTCAGAGCAAGGACCAAGGGAGCCCTGGTTATCAGAACAGGCCAGGAAGGGACATGCTTGCATTAAGCTGTTCCCACCTGGGAGACATTGGCAATACCATGCCGAGGTGGGAGGGGGCTTGAAGATAGGGCCCCTCCACGTTGATGAATGCTCCTGCATACAAGGAAGACAAAAGGTGCCCTCATCTGGGTAAAGGGCACAGGGGCTGGGCTAGGGATGCCCTGACACAAGGGAGAATTGAGACGTCTGGGCCAGTCCTGGAACCCGGCTCAAGCTGACCTCAGAGTAGGGGCGGACTCACTGTGAAGCTAGTAAAGCTTATGCATCAGGGACCCTCACTGTGTGCGCCTCTTCTGAGACTCTGGGAGGGGCCCTAGCAGTGTGCTCACATGGTCACATGTTCTTGTAAAATATACCACCAAGAGGAAAAATAAGGTATCTTAAGCACCGTTGGTCCAGTCCTCTGTCTCTGTCCCCTCCTGCTGTGCCTCTGTGCTTTCTCTCGTGTCCAGGGTGTGAAGAGCATGCATGGAGTCTTGATGCTCCATCTAAGGGGCAGTTGAATCGGGGATGTGTGCAGCTGGGTCGTGGCGTATATTTATGGGGCTCACTGTCACGTTTGTGCAGGGTTAACTGACCGGGAGCTGTCCCCTGGGGCTCCCTGTTTCCACCCTGGCTTGCCTGCTGCGATGTCATGGTGCATGGCCAGGGTCGGGTTGTGATAAGTGTGTGTCCTGGGGTGCCTGCACTGGTACAGCCAGATAGCAGAGCAGAAAGTAGGATTTAAACACTTGGAGACAGAAACTGGTCCTTGGAAAGTTCTCCCAATTATCAGACGTGTAAGGTGGTAGGTAGAGGATTCCACTTTCAATAGCACCTGGTCAAAAGGGAAATGTTCTTCTCTCAGGAACAGATGCAATAACCCAGTGTATAAAATGATAAAATCCCTGTGCAGTATTTTTCTTTGTTGGCAGAAGCCAGTGAGGGGAATTGATCAGACTTCTTGTGCGTGAGGACACAAACCTACCCACGGGGAAACGTGTGTGTGTGAAGCCACGTGCTCATGCATCTCGACAAGCCACACCCTGTGGGCAGCATCCTCGTAGGTCTTGTCCTAGCAGAGTCTGGTGGTTCCAGAGGAAACGATGTGCCAAACAGTCACTGACACAAGTGGTCCAGTGACAAAACTCCTGAGCTCAACCATCAATCAATGTATGTAGCAAAAGAGTGATTTGATTACACAGCTACACAGTTCAATGCAACAAAGCAGCATCATAACCATTTTAAATTGCCTTTGGGACTTCCCTGGTGGCGCAGTGGTTAAGAATCCACCTGCCAATGCAGGGGACACGGGTTTGAGCCCTGGTCCAGGAAGATCCCACATGCCACGGAGCAACTAAGCCCGTGCGCCACCACTACTGAGCCTGCTTTCCGGAGCCTGTGAGCCGCAACTACTGAGCCCATGAGCTGTAACTACTGAAGCCCGCACACCTACAGCCCTTGCTCCACAACAAGAGAACCCACCGCAATGAGAAGCCCGCACACCGCAATGAAGACCCAACACAGCCAAAAATAAAATATAAATAAATAAATAAATTTATATTAAAAAATAAAATTACCTTTGAATTGCTCTACTGTAGGCCTTGATTTCAAAATAATTAGGTATATTTCTTCAGATTTACTGTTCATACTAAAATTCAAATACAATAAGAAAGAAGTAGCCCAGTGGAATCCCACATTGTAAGAAAGAAAAACTGACAGAGTTTAAAATGTCAAAACCTCTCTGATATAGCACATTGGAAACTAAAAATCTCCCAAAACTTTAATAATTAAAACTCATGAAGATAAGGAGAAGATGAGTTAATAAAGGCAAGAAAATATAGGTAATGAAAATGACACAGAAGAATTTTTAAAGATAAAGAAGGTCAGGACACTTAAGTAGGAAAGAAAAAAAGAAGAAGGAGGATTAAAATAAGAACAAAGTAAAACAATTTGTACAAACAGTACATAAAGGCCAACAGCGGCTTAATTTTGATGGATTCGCTGATTTTGATAAATTCTGTGATCTCAGCTTGTTACAATGAGCAATAATTTTTGACACCATTTAATGAAAATGTTGGTTTTCTTTTTTTCCCCCCAATTATTATCCCATTAATATTTACAGAAAATCAAACAGCACACACAAGCACACACACACATAAACACACACAAAGATGTTTTGAAAATAGACATTCTGAAAAAAAATTTTAAATGATCAAAACTATCATGAGACTCTGGCTGGCCTATTCCAAGACTGCACGTGTCATTTTATTTCTAAACTGCTTTGAAAGGGACAGATATTCCTTATAGGAGACCAGTTTTTAGACTGGATGTGTATGTGAAGAAAGAACCTTCAAAAGTCATAAAGATTCTATAAAGCACTAGAAGGCTGTACTTGGATCACATATCAAATAAAAATGTTCTGGGCTTCCCTGGTGGTGCAGTGGTTGAGAGTCCGCCTGCCGATGCAGGCGACGCGGATTCGTGCCCCGGTCCGGGAAGATCCCACATGCCGCGGAGCAGCTGGGCCCGTGAGCCATGGCCTCTGAGCCTGCGTGTCCGGAGCCTGCGTGTCCGGAGCCTGTGCTCCGCAACGGGAGAAGCCACAACAGTGAGAGGCCCGCGTACCGCAAAAAAAAAAAAGTTCTATGTCTCAAAGAACAAAGAAATACAGTATTACCTTGATTGCTTGACAGAGTTGTATTTATTATTTTTTAATGAAAAGTTTGTCCTTCTGATGTTGCAATAAAAAGCGGCTGTCCTCAAATAATGCAACTTCCATGGGAATTGTTGAGGTAATTACTGAATTTGATTCACTTTTGCATGAGCAATTGGCAGTTAAAAAATTTAAAAAGTGACTTGCTTATCCAAAATAGCTTACATAATATTAACAAAAATAGCTTGAAATGTATAAAAAAGAGTTAAGACAATCAAATAAATAAACCAGAAAACAGATGGACTCCATTATTATAAATTATTATTATTATTATTTTTTTTTTTTGCGGTACGCGGGCTTCTCACTGCTGTGGCCTCTCCCGTTGCGGAGCACAGGCTCCAGACCCGCAGGCTCAGCGGCCATGGCTAACGGGCCCAGCCGCTCCGCGGCATGTGGGATCTTCCCAGACCGGAGAACGAACCCGTGTCCCCTGCATCGGCAGGCGGACTCTCAACCACTGCGCCACCAGGGAAAGCCCATTATAAATTATTATAAATTCTCCATAGGAGAATCATTGTCCATAGGAGATGACAGATGCTTTATCTGCTGGTATATTACTCTTATAATAGAAAACACTATGCATGATTTTTAACTTTTTTGCCAACTGAAAATCATTTATCTGTGACCTTATTCAATAAAGTAAGAAACGGTCAGACAACACATAGAAGGAGACTACAACAGCTGCAAGCACTGTTTCAAAATATTAATGATTATGTAGCGCACATGACATACGCAGCTGGCTTCCTAATCTCTTCAGAGAAAAAGCTGCCCCAACAGTATGACGTTGTTGATGACTGCGGTATTCCTGTAATAATTAGTATCTGTGCTTTCCAGGTTTGTCTGGCACAGTGCGAGCCACTGGAAATACAATGTGAGCCATAGTAAATGTTTCTAGTGCCACATTAAAACAAGTAAAAACGAACAGTTGAGGTTTTTTCATGATACGTTTTATTTAACCCTATGGATCTTAACATGTAATCGACAGAAATATATTTGAACATTTTACATTCTAATTTTTTTGTATTAGGTTTTTGAAATCTGGGGTGTATTTTACATCACAGCCCTCAATTCCGACCAGCCCCGTTTCAGGTGCTCACAGCCTCGTGAGGTTAGCACCTGCCCTGTGGAACAGTGCAGGTATAGCAGGTGGTGTGTTTCAAGCACAGATGACATCTCGGATTTTTCTTTAAAGGGTTTAAAATGCAGTGAAACCGTTTGCTCATCACAAACTTGCAACTGGGGTGCAAGGTACCAGCAAGCTGAATTCACTGCCGGCAGAGCATGTGGCTGACTCCAGGGGCTGGACCTCCCCGGGGGATGAAAATGGAAAAGCACACGCAGCTCGGTGCGGCTCTCAGAGGAGAGCGGCGGCGTTGGCGGGTGGGGGGGGAGGGGGGAGGGGGAAGGGGGGGAGGGGGGAGGGGGAAGGGGGGGAGGGGGAGGGGAAGGGGGGAGGGGGGAGGGGAAGGGGGAGGGGGCGGGACCAGCAGCAGGGGGCCCCAGGGAGAGCTGGAGACCCCCCGCAGCCGAGCCCCAGGCTCCCAGAGGGGCGCCCTGGGCGCTGACAAAGTAACAAGGCCGGGAGGAGACGCCGGGCTCACGGGGACCAACAGACGCCAGCGAGGGGCGCCGGGGCCCTGGATCCTGTATGGGTGCTCCTGACCCTCGGGACAGTCCACAGTTAGGCGCTGTCATCCTGGATTGACAGCCGACACCCGTGGGGGGGCCTCTGACGTCCCCCAGGAGGAGCGGAATCGGGGTTTGAACGCTCGGTTGGGGGGGGAATGGATGGGAGGGGGCGTGGGTCCCGAGACGTGCAGAGGTCGCAGAGCCGAAACACAAGCCATACAGTCCCAGCTTGACTCCCCGTCCCTCGTCCGGCGTTGCCTGAAAATCAAGGGTTTTCTTACGGCTACACTGTGCCTTTGACCAGGAGCGGCATGGGAAGCAAGGATTAGGCACCGCCAGGTACCAACGGACGCCGCTTAGGGGCTTCCTAGAGACCCTGTGTCCTGGGAGCAGGGACCACCTCCGCGTTGCAGCATTGCTAAATTCTATTTGAACTAGGTCAGCTTTTATTTCCCTCAGACCTGTGTTTTCCAGAGCTCTTCTGAGAAAATTGAATCCATGGAGTACAATTGAAATGAATTGAATTGAATCCTTCTCACTTTTCCCTCTTGCTTGTAGACACACTTTTTAAGCAGGAAAATGCTTCCAAAGGAAGAGATGGTAAAAGCACATGAAATGAATCTCCGTCTGAGCGAACAGCTTCCAAGTAATTAAAAGCCGATTGTCTCCTCCTGGGCCCTTTAGTTTCTGGTTTCTGCCTGAGGACTTTAAGGTTTAGGTGTGAATAAAAAGACAAAAGTGGCTTGGAGGGTCACCTGGATAACTGTTGATTTGAGCTTTCACGGACTATGTCTCCAGGGAGAGGCATGACATGAACATGGGCCCCCTGCTGCTTCCCTGCTAATGGAATCAGGTAAAAACTGCAGGCACCAGTGCTGCCGTTGGCTGGGACGCGTGCCAGGTGGGTGACCGCCTATCCTTGACTCCGCTGTAAATGAGAAAAAATCGCCCATTCTGGGATTATCGGGCGCATTGACCGAGATTAAATGACGCGGCACGTGAAGGGCCTCCAGCTGTTCCCGGCTCATGGGAAAGAAACCTCGAATGAATGAACAAATGGGGCTTTTGGGGGCTTTCCCCCTCATCATTTAAAACCATTTAAAGAATAATTATACCAATTTATTATTAAAAATACTCAATCCACTTCCCACATAGTTTTCCTCTCTGACAATATATAGTTTATTTTCCTTGTAGGCTGGACACACTTTTGTTGAGCACCTCTTAGGGACAGGCGTTGTCAGTCGCCCTCAGTGTTGGCTATAACATTCTTTTTTTTTTTTGCCACGCGGTTTGTGGGATCTTAGTTCCCCGACCCGGGATGGAACCCAGGCCCACGGCAGTGAAAGCATGGGGTCCTAACCACTGGACCGCCAGGGAATTCCCAGATCTAACATTTTGATATAGGAGAGATTCAAGGGCAGAGTTCTGGTTGTGGGAGAAGAGTACACAGAGGACTTGTCCTTTTATTTTATTTATTTAATTTATTTATTTTTTGCGGTACGCGGGCCTCTCACTGTTGTGGCCTCTCCCGTTGTGGCGGAGCACAGGCTCCGGACGCGCAGGCTCAGCGGCCATGGCTCACGGGCCCAGCCGCTTTGCCGCATGTGGGATCTTCCCGGACTGGGGCACGAATCCGTGTCCCCTGTATCGGCAGGCGGACTCTCAACCACTGCGCCACCAGGGAAGCCCTGTCCTTTTATTATTGAGTTATAACATACAATACTATATTAGTTTCAGGGTACAACATAGTGATTGGATATTTGTATACATTATGAAATGATCACTGCAATAAGTCCAGTTACCATCTGTCACCGTACAAAGTTGTTACTGTATTCTTGACTATATTCCCTATGTGTACGTTACATCCCCATGACATTTATTTTGTGGCTGGAAGTTTGTACCTCTTAATCTCCTTCACCTGTTTCATCTGTCCCACATCCCCACTCCCCTCTGGCAACCACCAGTTTGTTCTTTGTATCTATGAGTCTGTTTCGGTTTTATTTTGTTTGTTTGCTATTTTTAAAAAATTTTAATTAATTAATTAATTTGTCTGGGTTGGGCCTTAGTTGTGGCATGCGGGCATCTCTCTAGTTGTGGCACATGGGCTCTCTAGTAGTGGCTTGTGAGCTCCAGAGCACACGGGCTCAGTAGTTGCGGCATGCAGGCTTAGTTGCCCCATGGCATGTGGGATCTTAGGTCCCGACCAGGGATCGAACCCATGTCCCCTGCATTGGAAGGTGGATTCTTAATCACTGGACCACCAGGAAAGTCCCTGTTTGTTATGTTTTTAGATTCCACATATAAGTGAAATCTTACGGTATTTGTTTTTCCTCTGACTTTTTTTACCTTAGCATAATACCCTCCAGGTCTATCCATGTTGCCATAAACAGCAAGATTTCATTCTTTTTTATGGCTGAGTAGTATTCTATTGTATATATACTGCATCTTCTTTATCCACTCATCTGTCGTTGAACACATAGGTTGCATCCATATCTTGGCCATTGCAAACAATGCTGAAATGAACATGGGGATGCATATAAATTTTTGAGTTAGTATTTTCATTTTCTTCAGATAAATACCCAGAAGTGGAATGCTGTATCATATGGTAGCTCTATTTTTAGTTTTTTGAGGAACGTCCATACTGTTTTCCATAGTGGCTCTGTTGAGTTTCCTTCACCATGCAAAAGCTTTTTAGTTTGATGTGGTCCCATTTGCTTATTTTTGCTCTTGATACCCTTGCCTGAGGAGACATATCTGAAAAAATATTGCTGACACCAATGTCAAAGACGTTATTGACTATGTTTTCTTCTAGGAGTTTTATGGTTTCCAGTGTTACATTTAAATCTTTAATCCATTTTGAGTTTATTTTTGTATGTGGTTTAAGAAAGTAGTCCAGTATCATTCTTTTGCATATAGCTGTCCAGTTTTTCCCAGCACCATTTATTGAAGAGACTGTCTTTTCTCCATTGTATATCCTTGCCTCCTTTGTCATAGATTAATTGCCCATGTGAGTGTGGGTTTATTTCTGGGCTCTCTATTCTGTTGCATTGATGTACATGTCTGTTTTTGTGCCAGCATATTACTATTTGGGTGACTATAGCTTTGTAGATAGTTTCAAGTCGGGGAGTGTGTGATACCTCCAGCTTTGTTCTTCTTTCTCAAGGTTGCTTTTGCTATTTGGGGTCTTTTGTGGTTCCATAGAAAATTTTTTATATACAATTTTGCACCATGAGGCATGCAGGATCTTAGTTCTCCAACCAGGGATTGAACCCGGGCCCCCTGCAGTGGAAGCATGGAGTCCTAACCACTGGACGACCAGGGAATACCCTGTATATTAATTTTGTATCCTGCAATTTTACTGAATTCATTTACTAGTTCCAATAGTTTTTTTGGTGGAGTTTTTGGGGTTTTCTATATGTAGTATCACGTCATCTGCAGATAGTTTTACTTCTTCCTTTCCAATTGGGATGACTTTCATTTCTTTTTATTGGCTAATTGCTGTGGCTAGGACTTCTAACTATGTTGAATAAAAATGGTGAGAGTGGGCATCTTTGTCTTGTTTTTGATCTTAGAGGAAATGCCTTCAGCCTTTCACCATTGATGTTACCTGTGTGTTTGTCATATGTGGCCTTTATTATGTTGAGGCATGTTCCCTCTATACCCACTCTGCTGGGAGTTTTTTTTATCATAAATTGATGTTGAATTTTGTCAGATGGTTTTCTGAATCTATTGAGATGATCATATAATTTTATAGTTCTTTTTTTTAATGTGGTATATCACATTGATTGATTTACTTTAAATCATCCTGTACCACTGGAATGAATCCCACTTGATCATGGTGTATGATACTCTTAATGTATTGTTGAATTTGGTTTGCTAACATTTTGTTGAAGATTTTTGCATCAATGTTCATCAGGGATATTTGCCTGTAATTTTCTTTATTTCTGTTGTCTATTTCTGGTTTTGGTATTGGGTAAATAATGCCAGCCTCATAAAAGGAGTTTGGAAGTGTTCCTTCTTCTTCAACTTTTTGGAATAATTTGAGAAAGAAAAGCATTAACTCTTCTTTAAATGTTCAGAAGAATTTGCCTATGAAGTCATCTGGACCTGGACTTTTGTTTGGGGTTTTTAAAAAATTCATTTATTTATTTATTCATTTACTTGGCTGCATCGGGTCTTAGTTGCGGCACGCGGCATCTTTGTTGCAGCGTGTGGGCTCTTCATTGCAGCGTGTGGGCTTCTCTCTTGTTGTGGCACACGGGCTCTAGAGCTCGCGGGCTTAGTTGCCCTGCGGCATGTAGGATCTTTGTTCCCTGACCAGGGATCGAACCCATGTCCCCTGCATTGGAAGGCAGAGTCTTAACCACTGGACCACCAGGGAAGTACCTTGGGGGATTTTTTTGATTATTATTTCCTTTTTTTTTTTTTTTTTACTAGTAATTGCTCTATTTAGATTTTCTATTTCTTCATGATTCAGTCTTGGAAGATGTATGTTTCTAGAAATTTATCCATTTCTTCAAAGTTGTCTAATTTTTGCCATATAATTTTTCGTATTATTCTCTTGTGATTCTTTGTATTTCTATGGTGTTAGCTATTTCTCCTTTTTCATTTCTGATTTTATTTGTTTGGACTCTCTCTCCTTTGTTCTTGATAAGTCTTGCTAAGGGTTTGTTGATTTGTTTATCTTTTCAAAGAACCAAGTCTCAGTTTCATTTACTTTTTCTATTTTTTTTTTTTTTAGTTTCTATTTCATTTATTTCCACTCTGATTTTCATTATTTCCTTCCTTCTACTGACTTTGGGCTTTGCTTGTTATTCTTTTTTTTTTTTTTTTTTAATTTATTTTTTTAATTAGTTTCTGCTTTATAACAAAGTGAATCAGTCATACATATACATCTATTCCCACATCCCTTCCCTCATGCATCTCCCTCCCTCCCACCCTCCCCATCCCACCCCTCCAGGCGGTCACAAAGCACCGAGCTGATCTCCCTGTGCTCTGCGGCTGCTTCCCACTATCTATCTACCTTACGTTTGGTAGTGTATACACGTCCATGCCTCTCTTTCGCCTTGTCACAGCCCACCCTTCCCCCTCCCCATATCCTCAAGTCCATTCTCAAGTAGGTCTGCGTCTTCATTCCCGTTTTGCCCCTAGGTTCTTCATGACATTTGTTTTTTAAATTCCGTATATATGTGTTAGCATACGGTATTTGTCTTTCTCTTTCTGACTAACTTCACTCTGTATGACAGACTCTAGGTCTATCCACCTCATTACAAATAGCTCAGTTTCGTTTCTTTTTATGGCTGAGTAATATTCCATTGTATATATGTGCCACATCTTCTTTATCCATTCATCCGATGATGGACACTTAGGTTGTTTCCAGCTCCGGGCTATTGTGAATAGAGCTGCAATGAACATTTTGGTACATGTCTCTTTTTGAATTATGGTTTTCTCAGGGTATATGCCCAGTAGTGGGATTGCTGGGTCATATGGTAGTTCTATTTGTAGTTTTTTAAGGAACCTCCATACCGTTCTCCATAGTGGCTGTACCAATTCACATTCCCACCAGCAGTGCAAGAGTGTTCCCTTTTCTCCACACCCTCTCCAGCATTTATTGTTTCTAGATTTCTTGATGATGGCCATTCTGACTGGTGTGAGATGATATCTCATTGTAGTTTTGATTTGCATTTCTCTAATGATTAATGATGTTGAGCATTCTTTCATGTGTTTGTTGGCAGTCTGTATATCTTCTTTGGAGAAATGCCTATTTAAGTCTTCTGCCCATTTTTGGATTGGGTTGTTTGTTTTTTTGCTATTGAGCTGCATGAGCTGTTTATAAATTTTGGAGATTAATCCTTTGTCAGTTGCTTCATTTGCAAATATTTTCTCCCATTCTGAGGGTTGTCTTTTGGTCTTCTTTATGGTTTCCTTTGCTGTGCAAAAGCTTTGAAGTTTCATTAGGTCCCATTTGTTTATCTTTGTTTTTATTTCCATTTCTCTAGGAGGTGGGTCCAAAAGGATCTTGCTGTGATTTATGTCATAGAGTGTTCTACCTATGTTTTCCTCTAAGAGTTTGATAGTTTCTGGCCTTACATTTAAGTCTTTAATCCATTTTGAGCTTATTTTTGTGTATGGTGCTAGGGAATGATCTAATCTCAAACTTTTACATGTCCCTGTCCAGTTTTCCCAGCACCACTTATTGAAGAGGCTGTCCTTTCTCCACTGTACATTCCTGGCTCCTTTATCAAAGATAAGTTGGCCATATGTGCGTGGGTTTATCTCTGGGCTTTCTATCCTGATCCACTGATCTATCTTTCTGTTTTTATGCCAGTACCAGACTGTCTTAATTACTGTAGCTTTGTAGTATAGTCTGAAGTCAGGGAGCCTGATTCCTCCAGCTCCGTTTTTCGTTCTCAAGATTGCTTTAGCTATTCGGGGCCTTTTGTTTTTCCAAACAAATTTTGAAATTTTTTGTTCTAGTTCTGTGAAAAATGCCAGTGGTAGTTTGATAGGGATTGCATTGAATCTGTAGATTGCTTTGGGTAGTAGAGTCATTTTCACAATATTGATTCTTCCAATCCAGGAGCATGGTATATCTCTCCATCTATTTGTATCATCTTTAATTTCTTTCATCAGTGTCTTATAGTTTTCTGCATACAGGTCTTTTGTCTCCTTAGGTAGGTTTATTCCTAGATATTTTATTCTTTTTGTTGCGATGGTAAATGGGAGTGTTTTCTTGATTTCATTTTCAGATTTTTCATCATTAGTGTACAGGAATGCCAGAGATTTCTGTACATTAATTTTATATCCTGCTACTTTACCAAATTCATTGATTAGCTCTAGTAGTTTTTCGGTAGCATCTTTAGGATTCTCTATGTATAGTATCATGTCATCTGCAAACAGTGACAGCTTTACTTCTTCTTTTCCAATTTGGATTCCTTTTATTTCCTTTTCTTCTCTGATTGCTGTGGCTAAAACTTCCAAAACTAGGTTGAATAAGAGTGGTGAGAGTGGGCAGCCTTGTCTTGTTCCTGATCTTAGTGGAAATGGTTTCAGTTTTTCACCATTGAGGACAATGTTGGCTGTGGGTTTGTCATATATGGCCTTTATTATGTTGAGGAAAGATCCCTCTATACCTACTTTCTGCAGGGTTTTTATCATAAATGGGTGTTGAATTTTGTCGAAAGCTTTCTCTGCATCTGTTGAGATGATCATATGGTTTTTCTCCTTCAACTTGTTAATATGGTGTATTACATTGATTGATTTGCGTATATTGAAGAATCCTTGCATTCCTGGGATAAACCCCACTTGATCATGGTGTATGATCCTTTTAATGTGCTCTTGGATTCTGTTTGCTAGTATTTTGTTGAGGATTTTTGCATCTATGTTCATCAGTGATATTGGCCTGTAGTTTTCTTTCTTTGTGACATCCTTGCCTGGTTTTGGTATCAAGGTGATGTCGGCCTCGTAGAATGAGTTTGGGAGTGTTCCTCCCTCTGCTATATTTTGGAAGAGTTTGAGAAGGATAGGTGTTAGCTCTTCTCTAAATGTTTGATACAATTCACCTGTGAAGCCATCTGGTCCTGGGCTTTTGTTTGATGGAAGATTTTTAATCACAGTTTCAATTTCAGTGCTTGTGATTGGTCTATTCATATTTTCTATTTCTTCCTGAGTCAGTCTTGGCAGGTTGTGCATTTCTAAGAATGCGTCCATTTCTTCCAGGTTGTCCATTTTATTGGAATAGAGTTGCTTATAGTAATCTCTCATAATCTTTTGTGTTTCTGCAGTGTCAGTTGTTACTTCTCCTTTTTCATTTCTAATTCTATTGATTTGAGTCTTCTCCCTTTTTTTCTTGATGAGTCTGGCTAATGGTTTGTCAATTTTGTTTATCTTCTCAAAGAACCAGCTTTTAGTTTGGTTGATCTTTGCTATCGTTTCCTTCATTTCTTTTTCATTTATTTCTGATCTGATCTTTATGATTTCTTTCCTTCTGCTAGCTTTGGGGTATTTTTGTTCTTCTTTCTCTAATTGCTTTAGGTGCAGGGTCAGGTTGTTTACTCGAAATGCTTCCTGTTTCTTAAGGTGGGATTGTATTGCTATAAACTTCCCCCTTAGAACTGCTTTTGCTGCGTCCCATAGGTTTTGGGTCGTCGTGTCTCCATTGTCATTTGTTTCTAGGTATTTTTTAATTTCCTCTTTGATTTCTTCAGTGATCACTTCGTTATTGAGTAGTGTATTGTTTAGCCTCCATGTGTTTGTATTTTTTACACATCTTTTCCTGTAATTGATGTCTAGTCTCATAGCATTGTGGTCGGAGAAGATACTTGATACAATTTCAATTTTCTTAAAATTACCGAGGCTTGATTTATGACCCAAGATATGATCTATCCTGGAGAATGTTCCATGAGCACTTGAGAAAAATGTGTATTCTGTTGTTTTTGGATGGAATGTCCTATAAATATCAACTAAGTCCATCTCGTTTAATGTATCATTTAAAGCTTGTGTTTCCTTATTTATTTTCATTTTGGATGATCTGTCCATTGGTGAAAGTGGGGTGTTAAAGTCCCCTACTATGATTGTGTTACTGTCGATTTCCCCTTTTATGGCTGTTAGTATTTGCCTTATGTATTGAGGTGCTCCTATGTTGGGTGCATAAATATTTACAATTGTTATATCTTCTTCTTGGATCGATCCCTTTATCGTTATGTAGTGTCCTTCCTTGTCTCTTCTAATAGTCTTTATTTTAAAGTCTATTTTGTCTGATATAAGAATTACTACTCCAGCTTTCTTTTGGTTTCCATTTGCATGGAATATCTTTTTCCATCCCTTTACTTTCAATCTGTATGTGTCTCTAGGTCTGAAGTGTGTCTCTTGTAGACAGCATATATATGGGTCTTGTTTTTGTATCCATTCAGCCACTCTGTGTCTTTTGGTGGGAGCATTTAGTCCATTTACATTTAAGGTAATTATTGATATGTATGTTCCTATTCCCATTTCCTTAATTGCTTTGGGTTCGTTATTGTAGGTATATTCCTTCTGTTGTGTTTCTTGCCTAGAGAAGTTCCTTTAGCATTTGTTGTAAAGCTGGTTTGGTGGTGCTGAACTCTCTCAGCTTTTGCTTGTCTGTAAAGGTTTTAATTTCTCCATCAAATCTGAATGAGATCCTTGCTGGGTAGAGTAATCTAGGTTGCAGGTTTCTCTCCTTCATCACTTTAATTATGTCCTGCCACTCCCTTCTGGCTTGTAGGGTTTCTGCTGAGAGATCAGCTGTTAACCTGATGGGGATTCCCTTGTGTGTTATTTGTTGTTTTTGCCTTGCTGCTTTTAATATGATTTCTTTGTGTTTAATTTTTGACAGTTTGATTAATATGTGTCTTGGTGTATTTCTCCTTGGATTTATTCTGTATGGGACTCTCTGTGCCTCCTGGACTTGATTAACTATTTCCTTTCCCATATTGGGGAAGTTTTCAACTATAATCTCTTCAAATATTTTCTCAGTCCCTTTCTTTTTCTCTTCTTCTTCTGGAACCCCTATAATTCGAATGTTGGTGCGTTTAATGTTGTCCCAGAGGTCTCTGAGACTCTCCTCTGTTCTTTTCATTCTTTTTTCTTTATTTTGCTCTGCATCAGTTATTTCCACTATTTTATCTTCCACCTCACTTATCCGTTCTTCTGCCTCAGTTATTCTGCTATTGATCCCATCTAGAGTATTTTTCATTTCATTTATTGTGTTTTTAATCGATGCTTGATTCATCTTTAGTTCTTCTAGGTCCTTGTTAACTGTTTCTTGCATGTTGTCTATTCTATTTCCAAGATTATGGATCATGGAAATAGAATCTTGGATCAGCTTTACTATCATTATTCTGAATTCTTTTTCAGGTAGACTGCCTATTACCTCTTCATTTGTTAGGCCTGGTAGGTGTTTATCTTGCTCCTTCACCTGCTGTGTGTTTTTCTGCCTTCTCATTTTGCTTATGTTACTGTGTTTGGGGTCTCCTTTTTGCCGGCTGCAGATTCGTAGTTCCCGTTGTTTTTGGTGTCTGACCCCAGTGGCTAAGGTTGTTTCAGTAGGTTGTGTAGGCTTCCTGGTGGGGGGGACTAATTCCTGTGCTCTGGTGGTTGAGGCTCGATCTTGTCTTTCTGGTGGACAGGTCCACGTCTGGTGGTGTGTTTTGGGGTGCCTATGGCCTTATTATGTTTTTAGGTAGCCTCTCTGCTAATGGGTGGGGTTGTGTTCCTGCCTTGCTAGTTGCTTGGCATAGGGTGACCCGCACTGTAGCTTGCTGGTCGTTGACTGAAGCTGGGTGCTGGTGTTGGGATGGAGATCTCTGGGAGATTTTCGCTGCTTGATATTATGTGGAGCTGGGAGGTCTCTTGTGGACCCGTGTCCTGAAGTTGGCTCTCCCACTTCAGAGGCACAGCACTGGCTCCTGGCTGCAGCACCAAGAGCCTTTCATCCACCCGGCTCAGAGTAACAGGGAGAAAAAGTAGAAAGAAAGAATTAGTAGAAGAAAGAAAGAGAGAGGGAAAGAAAGGAAGAAGGGAAGAAAGGAAGGAAGGAAGGAAGAAAGAAAGGAGGGAGGGAGGGAGGAAGGATGGAAAGAAAGAAGGAAAGAAAGGAGGGAGGGAGGGAGGAAGGAAAGGAAGAAAGACAGGAGGGAGGGAGGAAGGAAAGAAAAAGAAAGTGGAAAGAAGAAGGGTGGGAGGGAGGAAAGAAAAAGAAAGAAGGAAAGGAGGAGCGGAGGGAGGGAGGGAGGAAGGGAGAGTAGGAAAAAAAGAAAGAGCAGGTAAAGTAAAATAGAATAAAATATGAAATATAGGGGCCTCCCTGGTGGCGCAGTGGTTGAGGGTCCGCCTGCTGATGCAGGGGATACGGGTTCGTGCCCCGGTCTGGGAGGATCCCATATGCCGCGGAGCGGCTGGGCCCGTGGGCCATGGCCGCTGGGCCTGCGCGTCCGGAGCCTGTGCTCCGCAACGGGAGAGGCCACGACGGTGAGAGGCCCACATACCGCAAAAAGAAAAAAAAAAAAAAAAAAAAAAAAAGAAATATAGTAGCGTTATTAAAATTAGAAAGTAATTATTGAAAAAAAAAAAAAAAACCGGACCGATAGAACCCTGGGACATATGGTGGAAGCAAAGCTATACAGAGAGAATCTTACACAGAAGATTACACATACACATTCACAAAAAGAGAGCAGGGGGAAAAATCAAAAATCTTGCTCTCCAAGTCCACCTCCTCAATTTGGGATAATTCGTTGTAAAAAGAGGAAAAGGGCGAGAAGTCTGAAATCTTGCTCTCTAAGTCCACCTCCTTAATTTGGAATAATTCGTTGTAAAAAGAGGAAAAGGGGGGAAAGTCTTAAATCTTGTCCTCAAAGTCCACTTCCTCAATTTGGGATGATTCGCTGTCCATTCATGCACTCCACAGACGCAGGGCACATCAAATGGACCGTGGAGCTTTAATCCGCTGCCTCCGAGGCTGCACAGAGAGATTTCCCTGCCTCTGCTCTCACAGCTCCCGGGTCTCAGCCTTGGACCTGGCCCCGCCTCTGCGCGTAGGTCGCCGGAGGGCGTCCGTTCTTCGCTCAGACAGGACGGGTTTAAAGGAGCCGCTGATTCGGGGGCTCTGGCTCACTCAGGCAGAGGGGAGGGAGGGGCGCGCAGTGTGGGGCGGGCCTGCGGCGGCAGAGGCCGGCGTGACGTTGCAGCAGCCCGTGGCGCTCCGTGCGCTTTCCCGGGAAAGCCGTCCCCGGGTCTCGGGGACCCCGGCAGTGGCGGGGTGCACAGGCCCCCCGGAAGGCGGGGCGGACAGTGACCCGCGCTCGCACACAGGCCCCGCGGCGGCGGCGGCAGCGGCGGCGGCGGCGGGCCGCGGCGGCGGCGGCGGCCGCGGCGGGCCGCGGCGGGCGGCGGTGGCGGCGGCGGCGGCGGCGGCGGCGGGCGGGCGGCGGCGGCGGGCGGCGGCGGCGGCGGGCGGCGGCGGCGGCGGCCCACGCCCGTCTCCGAGGTCCGTGCCTTACCCGCGGCTCGTGCCTGTCTCCGGCGCTTCCCCAAGCAGCCCTCTTAATGCCCTCTCCTCGCGCACCAGGAAACAAAAGGGAAAAAAGTCTCTTGCCTCTTCAGCAGCTCCAGACCCTTTCCCCGGACTCCCTCCGGGCTAGCCGTGGTGCACTAACCCCTTCAGGCTCTCTTCCTGCCGCCAGCCCCAGTCCTCTCCCTGCGCTCCGACTGAAAGCCGATACCCGAGCCTCAGCTCCCAGCCCCGCCCGCCACGGCGGCCGAGCAGACAAGCCTCTCGGGCTGGTGTGTGCCTGAGGGCACCGGTCCTCTGTGCCAGAATCTCTCCGCTTTGCCCTCCGCACCCCTGTTGCTGTGCTCTCCTCCGCTACTCCGAAGCTTTCCCCCTCCGCCACCTACAGTCTCCCTGCTTGTTATTCTTTTTCTAGTTCCTTTAGGTGTAAAGTTAGATTGTTTGAGATTTTTCTTGTTCCTTTAAAAAAATTTCTTTTTACTGGAGTATAATTGCTTTACAATGCTGTACAATGAAGTGAATCAGCTATATGTATACCTATATCTCCTCCCACTTGGACCTCCCTCCCACCCCCCCCCATTCCACCCATCTAGATCATCACAGAGCACCGAGCTGAGCTTCCTGAGCTTTATAGCATGTGCCCACTAGCTATTTTAGTGGTATATATGTCAATTATATACACTGTATAGTATATATGTAAGTAGTATATATACACTCTACATAGTAGTATAGTAGTATATAGTGTATATGCATGGTAGTGTATGTATGTCAATTCTAATCTCCCAATTCGTCTCACCCTCCCCTTCCCCCTCTGTGTCCACATGTCTGTTCTCTATGTCTACCTCTCTATTCCTGCCCTGCAAATAGGTTCATCTGTACCATTTTTCTAGATTCCACATATATGAGTTAATATATGATATTGGTTTTTCTCTTTCTGGCTTACTTCACTCTGTATGATAGACTCTAGGTCCATCCACATCTCTACAAATGACCCAATTTTGTTCCTTTTTATGGCTGAGTAATATTCCATTGTATATATGTACCACATATTCTTTATCCATTCATCTGTCATTGGACATTTAGGTTGTTTCCATGTCCTGGCTATTGTAAATAGTGCTGCAATGAACACTGGGGTACATGTGTCCTTTTGAATTGTGGTTTTCTCTGGGTATATGCCCAGTAGTGGGATTGCTGGGTCATATGGTAGTTCTATTTTTAGTTTTTTAAGGAACCTCCATACTGTTCTCCACAGTGGCTGTATCATTTTACATTCTCACCAACAGTGCAAGAAGGTTCCCTTTTCTGCACACCCTCTCCAATGTTTATTGTTTGTAGATTTTTTGATGGTGGCCATTCTGACCAGTGTGAGGTGATACCTCATTGTAGTTTTGATTTGCGTTTCTCTAATAATTTGTGATGTTGAGCATCTTCTCATGTGCTGCTTGGCCATCTGTATGTCTTCTTTGGAGAAATGTCTATTTAGGTCTTCTGCCCATTTTTTAATTGGGTTGTTTGTTTTTTTGATATTGAGCTCCATGAGCTGTTTGTATATTTTGGAGATTAATCCTTTGTCCATTGCTTTGTTTGTAAATATTTTCTCCCATTCTGTGGGTTGTCTTTTGGTCTTGTTTATGGTTTCCTTTGCTGTGCAAAAGCTTTTAAGTTTAATTAGGTCCCATTTGTTTATTTTTGTTTTTATTTTCATTACTCTAGGAGGTGGGCCAAAAAAGATCTTGCTGTGATTTATGTCAAAGAGTGTTTTTCCTATGTTTTCCTCTAAGAGTTTTATAGTGTCTGGTCTTATATTTAGGTCTTCCCTCTTAGAACAGCTTTTGCTGCATCCCATAGATTTTTGAAAGTTGTGCTTCCATTTTTATTTGTCTCAAGGTATTTTAAAATTTCCTCTTTGATTTCTTCATTGACCCATTCATTGTTTAGTAGCATATTGTTTAGTCTCCATGTGTTTTTGTTTTTTTCCAGTTTTCTTCTTGTACTTGATTTCTAGCCTCATACCATTGAGGCTGGAAAAGATGCTTGATGTGATTTCAGATTTCTTAAGTTTATTGAAACTTTCTTTGTGGACTAACATGTGATCTATCCTGGAGAATGTTCCATGTGCACTTGAATGTATATTCTGCTGCTTTTGTATTGAATGTTCTCTCTATAACCATTAAGTTCATCTCGTCCAACGTGTCATTTAGGGCCAGTGTTTCCTTATTGACTTCCTGTCTGGATGATCTATCCATTAATGTAAGTGGGGTATTAAAGTTCCTTACTATTGTATTCCATCTATTTCTCCCTTTATGCTGTTAATATTTGCTTAACATATTTAGGTGCTCCTATGTTGGGTGCATAAATGTTTATAAATGTTATAGTCTTTGTTAGATTGACCTCTTTATCATTATGTAACACCTTTCTTTGTCTTTTATTACAGTCTTTTTTTTTTTTTTGCGGTATGCGGGCCTCTCACTGTTGTGGCCTCTCCCGTTGCAGAGCACAGGCTCCGGATGCACAGGCTCAGTGGCCATCGCTCACGGGCCCAGCCGCTCCACGACATGTGTGATCTTCCCGGACCGGGGCACGAACCCGTGTCCCCTGCATCGGCAGGCGGACTCTCAACCACTGCACCACCAAGGAAGCCCCAGTCTTTTTTTTTTGTTTAAGTCTATTTTATCTGATAGGAGTATTGCTTTCTTTTCTTTTCCCTTTGCATGGAATATCTTTTTCCATCCCCTCGCTTTCAGTCTGTGTGTGTCGTTAGATCTGAGGTCTATACATAGGTGTAGTGTAGATTCAGTGTGTCCGAGGGAGGAGGTGAGCTCAGGGTCTCCCTATGCCACCATCTTGGGCCCCTCCCAGAGGACTTGTCTTAAGCTGCTTTACATAACATTCTGCTTGAGAAACGTCAGTTTTACACACCAATGACGAGGGAGGGTAGACTGACAGAAACCATCGGTGCTGCTCCTAAACCACCACTGTGGCCACAGCAGTAGGTTCTATAGAGAATGCATACGCATGCCTATGTAACTGCCATTGTGCTAGAAAAGAATATGGTATAACATCACCTTTAAGAGCCTAAAGTGTACATGCAAATAAATCATATGGTAGGAGACTTTCTGAGGAAAAGAACTTACCAATCATTGTGGCAACTTGGCAGAGGGAGCTGACAATGTTTTGTGGTGTTGGCTTCAACATCACAGATGTCATATTTGAGTTGGGTCTTGTAGGATGTGTAACAATATGCTCAGTGGAGAAATGCAGTGCCAGCTAAGCAAAGAAAGCAGCATGAACAAAGGCCTTACAGCATTTAAAGGACTGGGAAATTCAGGAGATGGAAACTTGGGGAATGGCCTAGGAGTCAGTGTGGCTGTAATTTAGGCTATAGATTGGGAGGCAGAACACCAGGAGACTAGCCCACAAGGATAAGTTGGACCAGATGGTCTGCTGGGGTAAGGCATTTGGACCTCACCATTGAGGCAATGGCTAGCTCCTGATAATTTTTAAACAAGGAAATGCTATGATCAAATTGTTATTTTAAGGATATAAAAAGATCAGCGTATAGGGCCAACTGAGAGAACCCCTCCAATTGCATTGGTCAGAATATGCTAGTTTGTGCTGCAATAATAAACAAACCCCAAACTTTAAAGGCTTAAAAAATGTTTATTTCTCTCTCTCACAAGACATGTCTCACATGAGTCAACAAGGGTCTTGCAACGTATAATCCCTCAATATTCTATCTTGTAGCTGCACTATCTGGATGGAACACAAGGCATCCATATCTGCAAGGAAAGAGGGAATTAGTCTCACAGCCTCGCTTAACTGCTGGAGAGCTGGGATTGTCGATGAGCAAACAGAATACTTGGTGAGCCCTGTCTCTGCCCCACCAGGAGAAAAGGAATTTTAAAACTACCCAAGTAGGGCACCATAAGGACCACTGGAAGGGCAGTGGTGAGGTTGGCTATAACACCTAGAACTTGTGGAGCTCTGCCGGGGCCAGCCAGCCATGGAAAAGTCAGTCCTTCTGTATCCCATCCACAGGTCTCTGCTCTTTATCCATCACTGCTCACAGATGGGTGTCTGCTAACCTCTACAGAGATAGTTGTGGGAAATTAAGAAATAAGCTGATCGGGATTCTAGGTTATCGGGGCCGGGAGCACATGGTGTGTGGAGATCCAAGGCCAGGTGTGTGGATCCCATTGTACCCGTTTCCCTCTTTGCCTTTCTGTCTCATCTGTGAGGGAAGATGAACGAGGCGACCTCTGGATGAGACAGTGAAAGAAGGGGACAAAAACAGAGGGGAAAGAGGGAGAAAGAGCAACATACTTATATTGGGGAAAAATAACATGTTAATAGTGGTTGTCTGGAGGTGGCGAGATTATGGATCACCTTTTCTATCTCTGTTACCACCTTCCTTTTCTGTATTTCACATTTTAGGCAACTTGAAATGTGTTCATCATTTAAAGGTAACTTGATTTATTTAAAACACTATGTAGAAGTTTTACTGTTTATTCTGAGACTGGCTTGTGAGGTTGACACTCTCAGCATTTTGATTTAATTATTTACACTATGCAAGTGAAGATTAGAAAAGATTAGCAAAGAATTCTCTCAACTTCTCTGCTAGTCCAGTAGTAGGTTTGATTAAGGATCTGAGGACAGTTTGGACCACTGCCTGGGAGGGGTGTCTCCAGGGAGGGGATGGAGCCTGGCCTCGGTGCAGGGTTCACAAGCCACTGACTGCGGTACAGACGGAGGAGGCTGAACCTTCAGCAGCAGAACCAGACTCTGCCCCACCGCGAGCACATTTCTCAGGGCTGGGTCAACACCAAGCCCTGTATTGTCTGGAGAAACTCCTCTCCCCTCTGCTCGTGACTGAATAATGGAAATAATTGGTTTTGATTGTTAACAATTTTATATTGATATGCATATTTTAAAAAAACCCTTTGTAAAGATAAGAAGGATGTTAGTTATGTAATAATTAGCACTGTGACAGGAATTGGCAGCATGGGGTAATGTTAATTTGAACAGACGTAAAAATGAACACTGAAAGGATGAGAAGTTTGGGGCTTGTAACTCAGTTAACACAATTTTTCCATGTGTGAGTCAAGCCAGGGTGGTGACTTGCGGTTCTGTCACTTGAACATTCTTTCCCTCTGCATCACTGGAGAGGTTACACAGTCATTCTGATCTTCCAGCTGTTTCTAATCAAATTAAATGAAAACTTGGAAACAGGATCTGAATGAACCCACACCATCTCCAGACAGGTCTTGCTTCAAGGAGCCCTGGGGGAGTGGTATCTTCTTATCACTTGTTTACACACATCTATTTCATTCCTGATGCAGAGCAAAACATACTAAGAGCCTTTAACTAAACCGAAGATCTGTTCTAATCGCTGTGCAGCCCCCTGTCCTTTGTAGGTCCCGCTAGAGGCACTGTGTACAAGCCTGTTTGAAGCAGGGCCAATCAAATATGATAACTGAGGCCTCAGGAGACACAGGCAGAGCCTAAATGTAGCTCAAACACCACGGTTAGGAAACATGTCCATTAGGGAAACTGCACCACAGCCTCACCTTTGACGATAGAGGCAAACACCTCAAATAGAATGCTAGCAAAACTTCTTCTATAATATAATAAAAATAAAACAATTATGTTCCATGTAAATCGGTACAGCGTAAGTGTAATTGGTAAGAGTACAGGAGAACTGGTGTCCAATTCCAGCTCCATTTACCAAGTACCTCTACACAAGCAATTTCCCCTCTCTAAATATCAGTTTTCCCATCTGCATATTGGGAGTGTACTTCTCTCACTGCATCGTTGAGTGCCTGGCTTATAAGTGAGGAAACAGAAGGAAGGGAAATTCTCACAGCCAGTAAAGGGCAGAACCAGGATTGAACTTCACCTTCACCGGACTCAGAACCTGGGCTCTTAACCTCTAAGCTCTAAGGGAGCCAGGAAGCAGATATAAAAAAATATAGGGCTGCTTTTCTGAACTAGGGTAGAAAGAACTTTTTAGTAATATAAACAAATGAAGAAAACATAAGGTGATTTAACAACATGAATTTCAAAAACTTTTAAATATAAAACATACTTTTTTAAAATTTAAGAGGTTAATAACAAACTGAGCAAAACATATATTGGTTAATATTCTAAGAATATTAAAAAGTGTTTAAAAAGATGAATATTCAATTTAAAAAATGACAAAATATGTACACTGAAAATTCACAAAATAAGAAATACAACTGGGCAATAAACAGAAAAATACTCTAAGACAGAAAGACTCTCCAGAATAGTTCCTAGGTTGAGAGAATGTCCACGTTCCGAGAGTCCTTCTCGGGTCCCGTTTGTCCCCAGGTTCCCGGCTTGTGGCGAGCTGGGGATGTGAGGCCTTTCAGCAGGACACAGCGGGCTCCTGTGGTCCTGCGTTTCACTTTCCCGGTGTTGACTGCTCGGGGCTGCTCTGCTGAGGCTTGAATCTGGATCATAGTCATTCAGCTGGTGAGTGAGGCTGCCTGATGCTAACATCCCAGGTAGCCGTGCTTCACTGCTTCATACTCATTGTTAAGCATTCTCACAAAGCAGTAAAAACTGTTTCTTTATGCAAAGGGATCAAGAAAGAAAGAAAGCAGCATGGTAATGAAAGTGAAGTCAAAGTGTGCAGGTTTCAGGAAGTTTTGGTTCTTGGTCAGAAGAAGAAGAAATCTTGAGTATAAAGCCTACCATTGTGCAGCAGCTAATACAATATTCACAAGCAGATATTCTAGAGGCGTCTGGACTTATGCCTTTAGCATGTTAAGGGGTCTGTTGCACTGCCGTTCCCTGAATGCAGGTTCCTTCAGGATTCTGTGCCTTCTCTTTTCCTGTTTCCACCCGCCTTGCTTCCCTTCTCCACCTCAAGGCCAAGCCCACGGCACATCTTCTAAGAAGCCTGCTCTGCAGCGGGCAGAGTGGGGCGTGTCTTCTCCGTGTGCTTGTCACACTTTGTATCCGCACAGCGTAACCAGAGGGTGACAGCCTGGACTTGGGAGCCGGACTGTCTGCGCTCAGTCCCAGCCCTGCCACTGATCGGCTGTGTGATCTTGACCCTGTTGCTTCCCCTTTGTGTCTCAGTTTCCTCACCTGCAAAATGAGGGTAAAAATAGCACCACTTCATGGGAATGTCTAAGCCTTAAAGGAGTTACCGGATGCTCAGCGCTGGGGCAGGGTCTGACATGGCAGCGAGCACGGTTCCTTCACTCTCCCCCAAAACTTCCCACGCTTCCTCGTGGTTACCTGTTTACATGCAGTGCGCAGTTCAAAAACAAAGGCTGCCATACCTCAGTAAGGCAGATGAAGTGTAGTTTCTTTCATTTGTTTATAGATTTCCCTGGACTTCCTCATGAGCTGGCCACCTCTACCCCTCCTGTAGACCGAGTGTGATCCAGTAATTTAAACAGCCTATTGATAATGCTGTTTTGGGGGTAGTTGCTTAGACTCTGACCTGAAGTTCTCCAAACCCCATCCAGCTCCTCTGGGAGAGAGGGGGACGTCCTGCCTCTGATGGGGGAGCTCAGGGGCCTCCGATCCAGGCCATGCTTTCTGTTATCCCAGCTGATAGGGGCTCTCCCTCGTGCCCTGGGGGGCTGCTCCCACTAGCCTCACTGTCTCTCAGCTCAGGAAGACCTAGTGCCTCTTCCCGTGACTTGGCCCCACCAGCTGTGGACTTTCCAAACCTCTGTTCCGTCTTCCATCCTGTCCCCTGTTCCAGGGTCTACCCCCGGCTCTTCTTCTGTGAGCTTGCTCTCAACTCACAATCCCCCCACAGGAGATGGGCGGGAAGCTTAGCTTCCCAAACTAGACACTCTCTCTGCCCTTTGATCAATGCTGGGACGGAGACACCGAACCCCTCCTGCCCCCGATTCAGGTTTCCAAGTTCTATCAAACTCTGTGGGCTGTGTCATCCCCACCCCGACCACCCTTGGGAGGAGAAAGGGGGCTGTCCTTGATTCTTCCTGATGGGCTGTCTCCCACCCCCGTGTGGACTCTGGGCTGGACAGCCAGCCAGGCACTAATACAGCTTCATTCCCTTCATGTCATATCAAGCCTGTCTTGTAACCAAAAAATCCTACTTTGAATGTCAGAATTTAAATGCTAATATTTTCTTTTCCCTTTGACATTCATGTGGCAGCAATTTAAATCCCCTCAAGGCAGAGAAAGAAAGTAGGTTAAATACAGTAAACTCCATCCCCACCCCCCCAATTCCAAACATTCGCCCCGAGGTTTGAGTTGGTCTCCAAGTTTGCCCTTGAGCTCCAGGGACAGACTTTGTCCAGTCCATTGGGCTGGGCTCTGTCTAGATTCAAATCCTGACCCTGCCGCTTACCCTGAGACCTTAGACAAGTTACCTATCCTGTCTGTGTCTGTATTTTCATCTGTAAGAATATTACCTTGTGAGGTTACTTTGAGGGTTAATTGACTCATGGGAAGTTTTCAGGACAGTGTCTGGCACATAATAAGTACTCACAAAAATTGTGCTTGAATGCAAACTACCAATACTGTTACCTGCCCCAAACTCAGCTCTACCTTTGAATCTGCCAATAAAGCTCCATGGGAATAAAAGGACTAGGCAGTGGTTTGTACTGAGCAGTCTCTGCTGAAATATTATTGCTTCTCTTCCTGACGGAAAAGCCTGCTAACTCTCTCTTCTCTGAGTGACCCACAGTCACTTGTAATCTATGGGGCAGAGTTAACTGATCTAAGAGGCAAGTCTGCAGAAGATGACGTGGTCCTTCCAGCATTAACACCCCCTTTGTGTGTGTGTAACTATAAAGATAAATTCTGAATCAACTCGTAGGAAGATGAATAAAATTAGCTCCAATGGACTTGGAACAAAACATATGTTATTAGGAGAAAAATATTTTTAATTCTAAAGGATTCAGTCGTCAAGCTATGAATCTAAAAGTTTCATGAAAAAAAAAAAAGTGGAATCAAAGAGTGGCAGCTGGAAAGGGCCTAAAGATTATCTAGAGGCCCGTGCATTTCAAGGACGAGGAAATGAGCTCCAGAGGCCGGAAGGGACTTGCCCGAGCCTCAGGGGAATTCCCGGTGGAGCCAGGAGTAGACCCAGGGCCACCCCAGGGCTCCCCACTGGTGCTGTTGGAGATGCCAAAATCAGTTGCAGGAGATTGTACTGACCCTTCTGGAGACCTAGAGATTATCCTAAAATTGACTGAAAGAAACTGGAGAACATATTTTCCTATTATTGTGACTTCATAACAATGTACCGAAGTAAAAGTTAAAATCCAGACTGTCAAAAATGCCTGTGTCATTTCCACCATGGTTTTGAGTCTTTCAGCGTGTGTGTGGTCTGTTTTAGCACATTGTGTTAAAGGTACATTCAGGTTTTCTTTATTACAAATGTACTTAAAAAAAAAAAAGTGGAGTGTGGGGGTAGAGCTGTTTTAATAGAAACATTTGGGAGGAACTTCCTCATTTCCAAAGCATGCCTTCAGTATAGAAAAAAGCAAGGCTGTTGATTTTTCTTTAGGGTTCGATGTTTCTTCTTGGCTCTTGGTCACAGCACAATATATGGAAAACTCGTCAGACTTTATTTTAGCAAATGGAATAAAATGGATCAGTTACCTAAAGGAACAAGACATCTGGGCAAGAACCCAAGCATCTGGCTCTCTGAGATTATGGCTTCATTTGGAAGAGCTGCTCCCTTCCTGTGTGCAGTGTGTGACATTCAGGGGCACAGAAACCTAACTGCCTGTATTTTCCTATAATTAAAACTCAAGTCTACCTAAGCCCCCATCCTTCCTGAAACTAGAAAATCTAGTCAGTTTCAACTAAAACTATCACCGCAGGGCTTTCCCAGTCACTTTATGATTTCCCTGACCCCTTCCTCCTGCTCTGAAGGGCGACATCAGCCCCAGAGGCTTGTCTACATTGTAGCCAGGGCAGAGGGCGCCTGTGGGGAAAGTAGGAGCTCTCCAGCTGTCCTCTGTCTACAGTGGCACCCGGTGAGAACAATCTATATACTATTGGGTTTTCATTTCCTAAAATAAGTGATTATGGAAATGTCACCTCTTTAAAGAAGTTCTGTGATTCCTCTGAGTCAGAAATAATCTCTTTCTGCTCTACAGCTCTTACATTTTATATTTCTTGTGTCACTCACCACATATTTTGTATTTTATTTGTGTCTTTTCCTATTTTACCTTCTAGACGGAAAGGTGCCTGAGAATAGAAGAGATTGTCTTATTCCTTAAAGAATAACCATGAAATCGAATGCATGGCAGTGCTCCAAATATGTTTTCTGAATGAATAAAGTGATGGTTGTATCAGTCAGCTTTCACTATGATAACACTGCGTAAAGAAAATGTCAGCAGCTTGCAGCACTTATTTCTCCCTTGCAGTCATGGGCGGTCAGGTGGCTTCTATTCTGCCCCATGTCCTCCATCTGGGACTCATAGTGAGGGAGACACTATCTTGTATGCTCACTTCCCATGGTGGTAGTTATCAGAGGGCTGGTGGGAATTCTCTCAAGGCGTTTTCCAGCATCCACTTGGGATAAGCAGGAACCACTGCGCCCCTCACTCAATTAGCCAAAGCGACCCACCCAGCCAAACCCAACTTCCCTGGGAAATGCACTTCTCCTGGCATGGGGGAGGGGTGAGGTAGGACAGACCTGGAGGTGAGAGGGAATATCTGCTGAAACATAATGTAACCCACCACAAAGACATGAGGAATATAGAATGGAAAAGAAGCAGATCCATAGGGGATATTCCTGCTGCAGCAAAGGTACCACTGAGCAAAGCAACAGCCCTGAAAAGGCTTTTTCACATTAATTTCCCATCCTTGTAAATTTTCTGGTTGGGCAGTTGTCATACATATATAGTTCTAGCCTGCCTGAAAATATACACCGAGGAACTAAAACCTCAGCTGTAGAATGACATGCAGACTTTCCCAGGAGACTAAGATTCAATAGCTCCTTTTCTCCTCGCAGAAGAAATGGATAGGGCAGTCTTAATGGAATGAAGTCCATTAAATTTTTTCAATATCTTTATTCACCCATTTAAAGTGTACAATTCAATTCAATGACTTTAACATATTGAAAGAATTGTGGAAGCATCATCACTGTCTAAATGTAGGACATTTCTGTCACCTCAGAAAGAACCCCTGTACCCATTAACAGTCTCTCCCTAGGAACCATCCCCCAGCCCGAGGCAACCACTAATCCACTTTCTGTCTCATTAGATTTGCCCATTCTGGACATTTCCTAGAAATGGAATCGTATGATATGTTGTCTTTTGCGACTGCCTTCTTTCTCCTAGCATATGTTTTCAAGGCTCACGGGTGCTGTAGCACGTATCAGTACTTCATAATGTTTTTGTGGCTGAATAATATTCCTTTGTATGGATGGACCACATGTTGCTTATCCATTCATTGGATGATGGATATTTAGGTTGTTTTCACTTTGGGACTATTATGAACATTGTGTATAGGTTTTTGTGTAGACATACACTTTCATTTCTCTTTTTTTTAAACCATTTTTAAAGTCTTTATTGAATTTGTTACAATATTGCTACTGTTTTATGTTTTGGTTTTTTGGCGGAGAGGCATGTGGGATCCTAGCTCACCGACCAGGGATCGAATCCGCACCCCCTGCATTGGAAGATGAAGTCCCAGCCACTGGACCACCAGGGAAGTCCCTCATGTCTCTTGATTATATACCAAGGAGGGGATTGCTGGGTCGTGTGGTAGCCCTATGTTTAACCTTTTGACGAACTGCAAACTGTTTTCCTGAACAGCTGCACCATTTTACGTTTTCGTCAGCAATGTACAGGGCTCCCAATTTCTCCCATCCTCACTGACATTTGTAATTATCTTTCTTGATCCTAGCATCCTTAATGGTTTTGATTTGCATTTTCTTAATGGCTAATGATGTAGAACATCTTTATTGGCCATTTGTATATCTCCTTTGGAGAAATATCTATTCAAAGACTCCTCATTTTAAAAAAAAACCATTTAAAGTGCTTATTTACAATTATGTACATACACACAGATTTGTTTGTTTGTTTGTTTTGCGGTACGCGGGCCTCCCACTGTCGTGGCTTCTCCCGCCGCAGAGCACGGGCTCCGGATGCGCAGGCTCAGCGGCCACGGCTCACGGGTCCAGCCACTCCGCGGCACGTGGGATCCTCCCGGACAGAGGCACGAACCCGCGTCCCCTGCATCGGCAGGCGGACTCCCAACCACTGCGCCACCAGGGATGCCCCTCCTCATTTTTAATTCGGTTGTTTATTTCTTTATTATTGGGTTCCAAGAGTTCTTTGTATATTCTTAACACCTGTCCCACATCAGATAAGGGATTTGCAATTAGTTTCTCCCATTCTCTGGGTCGTTTATGAACCTCCTTGGTGGTTTCACGGAACGAAGCCCTTTTGCCTGAACTCTTAAGCTTCTTTTGTGCCAGCACCTCTGTGCTTCCTTAACTGGACTTCAAGGCCGCCAGAGCCTTTCAGCTTAAAGTAGAAGCATCACTGCGAGCTCTCCTCAGGGTCATATCACCATCGGAATTTGCTTTCTGATGTGTTAAGAAATTATTTAACTCTCTCAATCCAGTCCCAGATAGTCTTACTGGGGACAGCACAGTGCACGTTGCCTGGACTTTATTTAAATTTTGATGAGGTCCGATTTATTTATTTATTAATTATTTTTTGGCCATGCTGTGCGGCATGTGGGATCTTAGTTCCCCGACCAGGGATATAACTCGTGTCCCCTGCCTTGGAAGTGCAGAGTCTTAACCACTGGACCACCAGGGAAGTCCCCAAAGCAGGGGTTTTTGTTTGTTTGTTTGTTCATTTGTCACCTGGACTTTAAATCCAGTTCCTCCTTTGGAGTGGTTCCCAGGTACTGGAGAAATTGTCATCAATCCCAATAAATGTTCCAGGACCTTACCTGCATGTTCTCAGTGCTCCTGATCTACAACCTAGAGATGAGATGACCTAATTGAAAAAACTAAACCTATAAATCTCCAAGCACGAATGTGCTTTTGTAAACCTGAACTCTACTGAGAGCCCTTTGTTTCCGACATGCAAGAAGGCTTTGGTGTGCAAAGCCTGCTTTTAGCGTCAAGCAGGCTTTCAATCAGCAAACTGTAAGTGCACACAGAGCTTTTATAGGTCAGGTGTTCTTCAATTCTCTGATAAACTGACCTGTAACACAGAGCATGGAGGCGCCAGTTACGGGGCTCTCGGAGCTGTCCATGTGCTGGCGGATTCATGGGTGTCAGTTTCACCACCCTTTCTTCCCAATTTCCATTTTTAATACATAGAAACTTATTTAAAAACATGAAGTTGTATGCTAGTAGCCAGACTCCATGGACGACGGCAGTGCTTACTGTCTTAGGTAGGGTTTCCCGGATCACGTCCTGAGTCAGAGACAGCGCCGGAAGGGAGGGTTTTTTGTAGGGAGTCTCTCCGGGGCCACTCCCGAGAGCTTTGGTCCAGTGAAACCACAGAAGAGTGAGGCACGCAGGCTCATGCTGTATCCTCAGGGCTGAGTTATACTGAAGCTTAACCCCAGTTATAGGACTAGGGTCAAGAGATGGGTGGGAGCAGGTCCTGATGGGACATGTGTCTTGTGGGTAGAGGTCTTTGCACTGCCTGCAAGGTGGCAGTGAGGGGGGCAGGAGGGCCACTCTTTATAGGGAGGGTGGCTTGCTTCTGCAGGCCCAGAGGGTTTGGGGAATTAGGAGTTTCAAGACGGAAGGGGGAGCTGAAACCATCCCAGAGGTCCTTGGCTGGACACTTTCCCTTCTTTGGTTCTGCTGTTCTGACAGGTCCTGAGCCTGGTGGTCTCTGCCTTCTCTGCCTTCTCCCTCTGGGAGGTGAGACCCTCGTTGCTGTTGTAAGGAGGGTCTCTGGCTTCCACATTGACTCTCCATCACCGTAAATCACTCGCAGGTTTCCATGACGAGTGTCGACTTTGCCATGGTAATAGCTGTTGAATTCCACTGTCATTAGAGTCGCTGTTTCCTCCAAACTTTTCACACATCTGGCACTTTACACGAGCATTTCCTTCCACCCTCTCAACTGGTCACTGGCAAAAGTTTTAACGACTAGACCGGGCATTAGTTTCCCTGGGCAGCCATGACAAACTGGGTGGCTTAAACAACAGTCACGTGTTGTCCCCTGGTACTGGGGACCAGAAGTCTGAAATCAAGGAGTCAGTAGAGCGGGCTCCCTCTGCAGCCCCGAGGGGAGAAGTCTCCTCGCCTCTGGCGCTCCTTGGCTGTGGCTACATAGCTCCAGTCTCTGCCTCCATCTTCACACGCCTTCTTCCCTATGTCTCTCTGTCTGTAGGTTTCTCCGCTTCCCCTTGGCAACGATGCCATCATTGGATTTAAGGCCAATCCTAAATCTTATTTTGAGGTCCTTAGCTAATTACATCTGCAAAGACCCTATTTCCAAGTAAGGTCCTATTCTGAGGTTCTGGGTGGACATGAATCTCTGGGGACACTCATCAACCTACTACCAAGAGCCGCTTTGTGGCAGGGGCTATTCGTGCTTGACTCAGCACCAGTGAGAGGTAAGTCAGGTAGCAAGTGAACCAGTTCCAAACCCCACATTATTTTTGTCACCCCCGTCCTGGTACCAGCTTCATGGGGTGGGTTCTTCAGGAAGCAGACTGGGTGTTCACTGGGGAATGTGCTCAGTGCCTGCGGAGGGAGGGCAGCCAAGCCTCAACAGCCTCAACCCCCCACCCCCACCCCCAGGGAGCTTTGGAGTGAACATCACCTGTCCGAGCTGTCCTGGGTTGGGCCAGATGGTTGGCTGTTCATGCAGCCACCTGTCAGTCACTGGGTATGGGCTGCCCTGGGAAAGGCTTGACCTTGAATGAGGTAGCTCTTTGCAACCGAGTAATCTGTGGACGGCTGGCAGCTGAAGGCCGTCTGCTGAGAGTACTCAGCAGCAGCAAGAAGTCCTTCCTTCAGGGAGGCCCAGAGGTGAGGGTAATGGGGTGAAGATGGCGTCAAGTCTCCCTGAGCACCCAGCTCACCAAACCCTGAGCCTTCTCTTCCCCTTCTGGGCCCCCCTAGCTGATGAGTCGGCCAACCAACCTCAGTCAGAATAGTTCAGTAGCTGACAAGGTTGGACACACAGCAGGAAAACCTCTGTAGAGTCATGAAATGCAGCAGCCATGACTCTACGACTTGGGAATTAACACCGTTATTTTAGAGAAAAATGAACTGATTCAGGAAAAGTTAATTACCTTGCCCCAAGTCATCAGCTATGGAAGTGAAGATGAATTTTGTTAATTTTTCTTTTTTACTCATTTTTTTAAACTATGCTTATGTATATGGAAGAATAACAAATGATCCAAATATTTAACAATGGGAGAACGGGTGAAATAAATTTGATTACAGTTATATAATGTTATATAGCTATAAAAAAATCTGAAAAAAATTTAATGACATGGAAATAAGTTAATGATAGAGTTTTAAGTGAAAAAGGCTAGTTAGGGCTTCCCTGGTGGTGCAGTGGTTGAGAATCTGCCTGCCAATTCACGGGTTCGAGCCCTGGTCTGGGAGGATCCCACATGCCGCGGAGCAGCTAGGCCCGTGAGCCACAGCTACTGAGCCTGTGCATCTGGAGCCTGTGCTCCACAACAAGAGAGGCTGCGACAGTGAGAGGCCCGCGCACCGCGATGAAGAGTGGCCCCTGCTTTCCGCAACTAGAGAAAGCCCTCGCACAGAAACGAAGACCCCACACAGCCAAAAATAAACAAATTAATTTTAAAAAATGGCCAGTTAAAGCAGTGTATATAGTTTAATATCATTTTAGAAAAAAAAGTAAATAGACAAAATAATCTGAAAAGTTATTTATTGAACTATTAACGGTTGTTATCTCTAGGTCATGAAATTATGAATGGATGATTTTATTTTCTACATTTAATGTTTTACTTTTTAATAACAAAAATGGAAAATTATTTAAAAATAATCATTCCAAGGATTGATTTGTGTGTGACTAATAATAATGTCACCTTTGTCACCTGGTACTACAATTAGAAGATCAAAAGCCCAGAATCTTAACGACAGAACCTGAAGTCAAACACCCTTCCTGCAGTCCTCCCTCCTTACGTGGCCACTTGTCCCAATGTGGGGTTCAGAGGATGTGATTCCCATTTCCCGAGGTGAGGGACGCAGAGGCTGGCTCAAACCAGCTTGAGTCTCAAGGCCACATTGTAAACCCTTTAAACCAGATTTATTTTTACAGAAGTAGGATTCAAACTTGTGTCGATGCCTGGAGTTTAGAGGTAAATGTTGGCATTCTAGCAGCTGTGAAAGATGTTTTCTTCTTAGAAAAGAGGCAGGAAGCTTCTTATCACATAGGGAATGTCATAAATGACTTGAAGACATTAGCCGTTGAAAATGTGTAATAAGTAGAAGGTCCAAAGTTTTCTCCCAACCCAAATGAACCAGGTTTTCTCAAAAGCCTGACCTTTGGTTAGCTCTTTCTGAGAGATGCTTTATTTTTTCACCACCAGCAAGACACACCTTCAGGATGCTTTGTGCAAAACGCATAATCCTGAAGAATTAGATATAGAATTTTAATTTTTATATTTTGAAAAGTTTAAAAAATATTTAAAAGTTCTGAGATTAATTTAGTAGGTACCCAGTGGTCAATGTTAACAACCAACTCTCAAGAGGAAAACAAAGCTCTGATTTGTAGGACTTGCTGATTTCTGTGAATTGGTGTGAATACTTCCAGCTATCACGGTGATATCACTGAATGGGGAGCTGGGAGGATCTGCACACAATCTACCCTTCCCGTGGTGATCCAGCTGTAGCTCACCACTGAGCGGACCCAACAGCCATAATTAACAAATGTTAACAATTTTCGCATGACATCTTTTCACAAAAGAAATAAAACGTTGTGAATAATGTTGAACCCTCCTTGTTTCTCTCCATAGATCCATCTTACCTTCCTTCCCCAGAGACAACCGTCTCAAGAATCTGGTATGTATTCTTCCAGATTACACTTTTATACTTTTACCACATATATATGTAGTCAAAGCAATACATCATTATGCTTTGCCTACTCTGAATTTTACCTAGTGTTGTCATATTGTACATATTCTTCAACTTTCTTTTCTCTTCAATATTATGTTTTTGAAATTTATTCATACTGATGCATGTAGAGGCAGTGCATCCATTTTAAGTGCTGATTGTGCTCAATTATGTGAAAATATCACAACTTATTTATCTATCCCCTTATTCATGGACTTTCAGGCTGCTTTCAATTTTGCTAATAAAAGTGATGTTGGAATCATCCTACAGACAGTCTCCGTATGCAAGTTTACTGTCCCTGGAAGTGAAGTGAACAGATTGTAGGGAGCTCATTTTCTACTTCAGTAATATTGACAAATTGTTCTCCAAGTGGTTATACCAATTTACACTCCCAGCAGAATATGCAGGTTTCTCATTTCCCATAGTCTTGCCGATTTTTAGTATCATCAGACTTTTAAAATGTTGCTATCCTTAGGGCATGAGATGACATCTCATTTTAACCTGAATTTCCCAATTACTAGTTAGGTTGAACCTTGTATTAGTTAGGGTAAAGCTAAGCTGATGTAACAGAGAGGCCCCAGGTACAGTAGTTCTCTCTTGCATAACCACCTTGCGTTGGGCAGTCAGGCTGGTATTCAGGGATCCTTCCCTTTGTCACACTGCCATCCCTTAGGTCATCCTCCTCGTCCCCATGGTTGAAGTTGGGTAGTTGCTACACACTAACTTTTGGAAAAAAATTAGAGAGTTTCTGAGAAAGCAATTGTCTTATAGGCAAATAAGGCAGAAGTTGCACCCACTCCTTCAACTCACGTTCCATTGGCAAAAGTTAGGCGCATCCTTAGGAGGTGCTGGGAGTCATGGTCCCTGGCTGGGCAACTATGTGTCCAGGAAGAAGGGGGGAGGGGGACTAGCTTTCCTTCTCAAGCAGGTATTTGTGTGGCTTCTGGTCCTCCTTTTCCATGACTCAGCTGGTAAAAGTTTTTGTCCATTTTTATTTTGTTTGCTTTGTCTTATTGATTTATAGGAATTCCTTATATATTCTAGTTTGCCTATTTAATTTATACAATAAATCTGATCATTTAAATGCACCAGTGCACATACATCAATAAAGATATTTTAAAATATTTTAGCATACATTTAAAGGAGTTTGTTATTTAAACAAGTCATATAGTCTTTTGATACATTAAGATTCTTTTTATAAAATGAATAATTACCCTTTTAATGGCAAGGTCTTTAGGCTAATATAAGTTATTCAAAGTTAAAACATAGGGAAAGTGGTTTCTTAGACTCAGTTGAGCCTACTGAACCCACAAGAGAATCTGACACCACCTATGACATTGTGGTCAATTTCTTAACCACTCGGAGTTTCCATTTTCTCGACTGTAAGGATGATATTATTTGTTCTGCCTCCTATATGAGATTGTTATAAGGATCAACAAGGTAATGTAGAGAATATGCCCCATAGGGTGCAAAGTTTATACCATTGTTAGGAATTAGAAGTACAGATAGGACTTCAGTAGATGTGTTGGATTTCATCTGAAGGTTCCTGAATCTAGTTTCTGGTTCCCCTTGACACTGTCTATGCACTGTCTACACCTTACTCCCTACTCCAGACCAGGGTGGTCCTGGGTTTGTGGGCTATATGGTTGGAGCATCCATGTGAGATTCGACGCCCCTGAGGGCAGCCTGGCAGCCTGGCTTTCCAGCCTGTTTTCAAGCAGTTCTCAGCTAAGCCTCTCATTCAAGTGGGGCCGTGCACTTTCTCTCACTGGTTCAGGCCAACCCAGCTTGTCATCCATTACCTCCGTCACGGGGAACGGTTCTCAGTTTCCCAGCATTTGCACCCAGCCTGGCACACACGCTCGGAGCCCATCCCACTGGGTGAGCAGTGCCTCCGCCTGACCACCCCCCCAGCTCTTCTGCCCGTGTCTCTGCTCCAGCTACACGCTACATGGGGGCCCTCAGGCTCTGCCAAGGGAGTGGGGGCGGGCAGAGAGGGAGAGTATGGAGGATGCCCTGGAATGTGATTTCGCTTTATTCGTGGTAAACCAAAAATTTTTTTTTTTTGCGGTACGCAGGCCTCTCACTGCTGTGGCCTCACCCGCTGCGGAGCACAGGCTCCAGACGCGCAGGCCCAGCGGCCATGGCCCACGGGCCCAGCTGCTCGGCGGCATGCGGGATCCTCCCGGACCGGGGCACGAACCCGCGTCCCCTGCATTGGCAGGCGGACTCTCAACCACTGCACCACCAGGGAAGCCCTAAACCAACTTTTAAAAGTTAGAAAGGAAAATTTTAACCATGTGTTGAAGAAATGAGTATATAGTATAAGTCTCGATCTTTCATTGCTGTGTTTGAATTTTGTTTTAAAAAGGAGAACAGTGGTGCTTTTGTGACAAAATGCAGGACATCTTTTTACACTGTGCAGCCTAAACCTGCAGGTGTTAGGCAGGCCCAGTGAGGTAGGGGCTGTGAACTGAGGTGGCCATGCGGCAGCCAAAGAAGGGATGAGCAGGGTGGGGGTCTCTGGCCTCCCTCCACCCGGGGTGGGGTTAACACTCGTTCATTTCCTAAGTGTTTGCTGAGCAGCTCCACATGCCAAGAGATGTCTCAGGTGCTGGGATGTAGCACAGGCTGAGCAGGTGACGTCCTGCTCTCATGGAGATTAAATTGTAAGGCCAGAGACAGACAAAGACACCATGATAATGAAAATATGAAAGTGTCACTTACTGGTAAATGCTCTGGAAAGATTTTTAAATGGGTGATGAGAAAGAGACTGGGGTCATCAGGGAAGGTCTTTTTGAAAAAGTGACATATGAGCTGAGATCTGCACGATAAGAAGGAACAACTCATGTAACATTAGGTGGGAGAGCATATAGGACAGAGGCCCAGCTACTGCAAAGGATCAAAACGAGGATCAAGTTTAACAGGTCCCCGTGGGCTGAGGAGGAAGACCAGTGGGCCTGGAGTGAGGGCAGAGGGTAAGGAGGTGTGTGTACAGAGGGGGCTGGGGCCAGACCATGCAGAGCCATCGGGGAGGGCCTGAATCACAAGTCCAGAAGTTTAGTTCAGAAGGGGATCCGCCTTGGGGGGCTCCTGGGGCCATGAGGGAGCCGTGGTTCTCAGAATCAGAGAGTTGGCTCAAGGACCAGCCTTTGGGGGTCAAGGACAGACACTGGGAAGATAGGAGCTCTTACAGCAATGGTACCTGCCCTGGAGGAAGGGACTAGCAGGTACTGGGTGAGCTGGTGATGGTCTCATGTGGCCAAAGTGAACCCCCAGGACAAGGCAGGACAGACAGACTCCCCCTGGGTGAGGACTGAGGAGGGCCCCGTGGCTCTCACCTCCACGAGCATCACAGAAGCATCAGCTCTGCCCCTTGTAGCCTGCACCACAGGCCCGGGGCAGGGAACCAGCCCCAGAGCCCGCTTGCTTGAGTGCGGAGCTCCAAGTGGGCTGCAAGCATCCTCACCTGGGCCAAGCCTGACGCTGGCAGGTCACTTTGGCAGGGAGGTGGCAGCTATACGGTGCTGGGCAGACTGGAAGAGACCAGCAAGATGGAAAGCATCTCGCTTCTGAAGAGTCGGGATCAAAGTCAGTGTCCTGCACCTCTGGGTTGAGGCACAAACCAAGCCAAGACCTTCACATCCTTTGATGCTGTAGATCAACCACCTGGTGAAGGTGGTTGTTCATTTTCAGATTTGATTATGCATCTCACCTGGTGAAGGGTGCACGGGTGGATTAGGTCATGCGTCTCACAGGCAGATGCCCTGCATTAGGTCAGGAACAAGCTGAGGCTTTGCGTGCCGAATAACACCCCAGGATTCCAGAACGTGTCTATTTCAAAGGCAGCACCATGTCTAACTACAAGGTCCTTAATTTTTGCAGCCAAGAAGAACTCCAGACAGCCCCAAAGCTCATACTCTTCTTACTAGACTGTCCTGTTCTCCTGAGTAAATGTGTTCCTAAACTTTTTATTTTTTGTAGTAAAATTAGTCCATGATTTAGGAGTTCAAATGAGGCATGTTCCATGGAGAGATACTATACAATATTAAATTAAAAGTATATTCTTGTTTGCTCAGTGGAAACTATATAGACAGATAATATACGTGACTATGACATCACATTAGGAACTTTCTATAAAAAGTTAACAACGGGGACTTCCCTGGTGGCACAGCGGTTAAGAATCTGCCTGCAATGCAGGGGACATGGGTTCGAGCCCTGGTCCAGGAAGATCCCACATGCCGTGGAGCAACTAAGCCCATGCACCACAACTACTGAGCCTGCGCTCTAGAGCCCATGAGCCACAACTACTGAGCCCACGTGCCACAACTACTGAAGCCCGTGTGCCTAGAGCCCGTGCTCGACAAGGGAAGCCACTGCAATGAGAAGCCCAAGCACCACAACGAAGAGTAACCCCCGCTCACTGCAACTAGAGAAAGCCCGCGTGCAGCAACGAAGACCCAGCAATGAAGACCCAATGCAGCCAAATATTAATTAATTAACTAATTGATTAATTTTTTTAAAAGTTAACAACAAAACTATTATTATTTTTAATAGCAGCTCTCACTTCTTGGTGCCTGACTGTGTTCTCGGGCCTGTGCTGAGCACATTTTACATGACCTCATATTCTCTTGTGCCATTGTTTCTGTGTAAAAGTAATGTACTCAAGGAATCCCAGGGCTTGGACAGTCATCTGGCCTGACTTACATCCTTTGACTTACAGCAGATTTTCCATTAATGTAATCTTCTTCACCTCATGGGACTTGAGTAATCACTTATTTGTACTTTTTTCTTTTTCTTGGGAGGAATAGCGCAATAACAAATTAACTAAGTGCTTGGATCGTAGAGATAGAAGGGGCTGTGAGAGGCCTGAGCTGGCCTCCTGCCTTCAGATGACTGCGCCTGGGGCAGGGTGGGTGGCGGACAGGAGAGGTTAACTCACCTCCTCAAGGCCACAGTCTGGGTCTCCTTCTAAGATCCTGTCTCCTGCTCAGATCTCCTTCCCCTAAACTGAGCTTCCATGTGGCAGTGAGTTGAGATGTAGCACATCTGTGCCCTTGGTTCTCCTTGACAAGCGACAGTTTCAGAGCATGGATTGAAGAGGTGAGGCTGAAATAAAAAATGCTTCCTGCAAATGGTATATTGTGCTTTTAACTGGTCATTTTGGAAGAATTTAGGAAAGGCAGCTAAAATTAAAGCCATGGCTCAGAATAAGCATCACCCAAGGGACAGGATCACAGCCATCTTCTTCCAGCCCCACCTGTGACAACATTCTACCCAGATGATGAAACAAACATGCTCCCTCCGGCTTCACTTCTACTCAAGCACACCTGCTCCATCCCTCCCATCTGCTAACACCCCAAACCGCAGGGCAGGACGGCCTGAGGATGCAGTGCAGGATTCAGGGAAGTGTTGAGGGGACCTTTCTGCCAGTCTCAAGTGGTCTTTAAATTGCAGAAATGGTATTTAGCATAGAGAGGCTTGTTTTATGGTGTGTGTGTGTGTGTGTGTGTGTGTGTGTAGGGCGCACTCTCTCTGATGATTGTGCCTAAAAGCTGGTCTTTCCTGACCCACTAATGAGGTTTCCTGAATGGCTGAGAAATAGCCTCTCCCGCCATGAAAAAAGCCAGTCCCAGAAAAATCTCTTGCGAGACAGAAAAATCTGAACAAACATAAATCAGACATAGATTTAATGCAGATGCTGACACCACAAGGAGCATGAGGAAAAAGGGAAAACTGGGGGAGAAGCAGCGGCATCTCCTGAAAGGAAGGAGAAAGCAAAAGAATAAACCAAAAGACCAACAATTGGTAGCACGGAATTTATCTTGTACCATTTATAACCCTGTCAACCAGAGCATGTGCAGAAGTGACTCTGGAAGGGGTAGGGGAAGCATGAGGCTTTAGGAGAGGACAAAGAACCCACCCAAAGCATGAGCTCCCCTCCCCCAGGCTGTGAAGCTACCATCTCCCTGCTTAGGAGGGATGAGGCTCAAACTGCACTTACGCTGGCAGATTTATTTACAGATAAATTATATCCCTATAATTAAGCACATAGACTGAACTGAAATGTGTAGTCACAATATTACCCATCCACAATTGTTGGTTTATACTTAAAAGACCCCTTTGCATTTAAAGTGGCTTTAGGGAGCTGGGTAGTTGGGTGGAGGGCAGGAGGTGGGGATGGCGAACCCCAAGGACAAGCTGCATTCTGCCCAGCAAAAGGCCATCCTAGGCTGCAACTGTCTTTACCAACTTGCTGGAGAGCAGGGTGGGACGGAGTTAACGCCCCACATGGAAGTTCCATCAGCAGGTCTGGGAGGCGCTGGGGGGCTGAGTCAGTGGGTGAGTCACATCCCCACTACACCCAGGATCAAACACAGAGTGGAGCCTTTCAAGGGAAAGGTGTGAGTCACGCCTGCACGTCGAGCTGGCAGTGCACACCACAACCTCACCTCTGCAGTACGACTGGCCCACCCGACAGCTGCGGAAGCAGTGACTGAATTTGAATCAAGTTCAACTCTATTAAGTGAACCTCTGCAAGGTCAACATCTGCTACTTGCTTTTTGGCCAGCCAGCAATCTCGAAATGAGTGTGGATGGCTTGGTTAATGAGGCTTTGATAATGGAAGCCTGGGTCCTGATTAAATTTTGTGCAGCCTGTGTTTGTGGACACCAGTGTATCCTGCTGGGTTTCTCAGACTTGTCAATTATATGTCAAAAATTATAATAGCAATTGCCCTTTTGAAAAGTATCCTACAGATAATTAGCATGAAGCCTGTATACGAACAGCTTTGTGTATGTATACACATATATACATATACATACAAATATATATATTAATATGTATACATACAAATACCTATTGTACTTAATGCTAATGTATCTGTATATATAGATATATATATGTGTGTACATACACAAAGTTGTTCACTGTAGCATTTATTATTGCAACAGCAAATGTCTAACCATGAATACTCAACAGTAGGATGTTTTAAATTAGGTTATAGCCCATCTATACCGTGGGATGTTATGGAGGTATTAACGAGAAAAAAGTATACTGATATGTATTAGCTATTTTATATGCTATAACTCTTTAAGCATGCTTAAGATATGTTAAGTGAAAGAAAACTATGTGACAGAAAAGATAACGCAGTCGGGGCCCATTTATGTAAAAAAAAAGGATAGACATAAATATAAATTATGAAGGCTTAGTTCTGAAAAAAAATGAGGAAAATAGCTGTTAACTGAGTGCAGAGAGGGACTGGCGGTCTGGTGAAGGTGGAGAGGTGTGGGTGAGAATTTGTTTGTTAAAATTAGTTATTTACTTCATGTTTCTTTTAAAATATGCCAAACACTAAAGAAAGACACGATAAATGCATCCAATATTCAGAGGCCAAACTATCATAACTAACTCACTGGCTGCTGAAAAAATGCTTTAAAATGGTTCCAAGTTCCCATAAATAAGGCTTCAAGTGCCCCCAAAGCAACTTCACTGTTCATTGTTTGTACTGCCATGTCTTCTCTTTAGCACCATTTTCAAGGAATTGGGGCATTCTCTTTCCAGATAGTTCCTTTCTCAAGAATTCAGTCATTGATCTAATAATAAAAGGAAGCTATTAGAGACTGTGTGCCAGATACTACTCATGCTTGATAAATCGCATGCCCAAGGGAATATGAAAAAAAGCACACCAACAAAAATAGAATTTAATTCACATTGATTAAAACAATGTGTGCCAAACAGCTGTTTTTGTGGGAGAGAAAAAAATAGCAACATATATCAAGAAATCTAACAACTGAACATAGGAGATTATGGCCCCAATAGGTTTGAATTATTTGACAGACTTTTCTTGATTATTTTGTATCAGGCATTATGCTGAGGATGAGTAGCAGGACAGTATGATGAAAGGAAGAGAAAAGATAAAGCAATAATTACAATGCAATGCAATAAGAGGTAAAGTGGAGGCCAAAAGGAAAGTGCATTTAAGCAAGTGCAAAACCCACGTAAACACGAAAGAATGAGGTAAGGAGGGAAAGGTGAGAACACTGCTATTCCTGGGTGTGAAGAGGGCGCATCTCAAGCTGCCTCTTCAACAAGCATCTCAAACCTAATACCCCTGAAGTAGAACTTCTTACCCTCTCCACCTCCTCCATTGGCCCCTCCCATGGTCTGCCTCTTCTTAGTCATGGCAGCCGCATCCTTCAGTTGCTCAAGCCACATGCCTAGGAGTCACGATTGAACCCTCTCTGTAATCCTCTCTCCAAAGTGTCAACAAATCCTTTTGGCTCCACTGAAAGGATCCAGAACCCAATCACGTCTTACCAGCTCTGTTGCTTCCACTTTCATCCAAGCCACCATCATCTCTCGCAGGGCTGCCCCACTTCAATCCATTCTCAGCAGAGCGGACAGGGCGATTGATCTGCATATATGGTAAGACAGATCATGTAATTCTCCAGCTCAAAAACCCCATGACTCCCATTTCACTGAGTAAAAGCTGAAGTCCTCACTGTGGCCGACCAAGGCCCTGAATGATCTGAGCCCCCCATCCCTCCTACCTCCTTCTACTCCCCGACTGCCCACTCCCCACCACCCCCAGGAGCCTAGCGCTCCCCGCCAGCCTCCCCGAGCCACACTTCTCTCCCCTTCCAGTTTTTATTCAATGACCCTTCTCCGTAGACCTTCCTAATCCTCTTACAGAAAATTGCCACCCCTCCTCTTACACCTATCCTCTTATTTTTTATTTTCTCATATCACATATAACTATCAAACACTCTATATTCTACCTATTTAGTTTATTATTTGCCACCTACAAACCACCCCCAGAATATAAGCTCCAGAAAGGTAGACATTTTTGTCTGTTTTGTTCACTGATGTGTCCTCAGAACCTAGAATAACACTCAGAATATTACAGGTGTTCAATAAAAAATTGTGAAATTCATGAATGAATGAGTGGGGTCTGAATGGGGTTTGATATTATCAAAACTGAGGTTGAAGGGAGAAACAAGGGTCCAGCTCTGGAAGGTGCCACTGTAAGAGCTTTGAACCTCATCAGACAATAGAAAATCACAGGAACAGGAGAGACGGTTATACCATTTGTTTGCATGTAAATATATACACAACATAAAGAATGCAGTGGGGTGTGGGAAAGCACGTCTGGTATTTTTGCCATAAACATCTTTGCTGCAAGCAGTTTCATTGCACAACTATCTGGCTGTAGGACAGTTTTGCTTTAAAAGATAAACCAACTGGTTGACAGTTTGGTTTCAGTGCCATTAAAGACAATATAAAAGATGCACCTAGTAACTCACAACAGTCTTCAAGTGCATTAATGATCCATTCTTTGGCTGATTTAGATACACCACTTGTTGTCTCCTGCACTTTTAACAAAATTTATCAATATTAACAATATTAGAAGTTGGAGGCAAAAGAAGCATCAAGGTCCTCCTACCCACTCAAAAGAAATAGTTATATGATTCCCAATGAGTGTAAGTTTCTTGAAAATGTGAAAATTTTTGCCATTTGATAATGGAGAACATGATGTAGATGGAATTTTGGTATTTGGCACAGAGTGTGGCTTCCTTGATTTGGTGGAATATAAGGACTAGGCAAGTGATGGAACATTTCAATATAGCCCAGATATGTTCTAGCGGTTACATATGTTCCATATACTGATGAAAAATAGCAGTGTCCCTGTCTGTTTGTTTTACTTCCAGGAAGATCTGGAGAGACTTGCAGCAAATTTTTTTATATCATAAAGAATTTACGTCTGACATTAGATCCTGAATCCTTAATGATCAACATTGAGAAAGAAAGTATCATCACTTTCTCTAAGATATACCCCAATACAACTATAACCCTGAACCTACACATTTTAAAGGTAGTCAAATCTTTTTTTGTGTTTTCATTTTTTACAAAAAAATCTTAAAAATTTTTTGTTATTAATTTTTCATGTTTCATTATGTCCTTTTAATCTTTTTTTTTATTATGTCCTTCTTATCTTTTACAATAAAATTGTCTTACGGCCAATTAGTTATGCAGCAAAACTCCTTGCAGCAAAGATTCTTACCACAAAAATACCTGGTACCGGGGAAAAGGCAGGGAAAAGAAAAGCTAAACAATTATTGCAATGATATTTGACAGTGAGGATGGAAATTGTGACAGATTCCAGAGACATTTCAGAGTAGAATTCATGACATGTAGTAGCTAAATTAATGTGGAAGGTGAAGCAGAAAGAGGTAACTGAGTTTCTAGCCTGGTGAAACAGGAGGGGAGGGGGCAGGGCACAATTTTTGAAAGAATGACAGAGCCCGAGGACATGACATAAAAGGATTAGAACCAAATGGGTCCAAGATGGTGGACAAGTCGACTTCCACTAGACCTTGAGCCTCAGTATATGCTCATTGTAACACATCAGCAAGCTAAATGACACACCCACAGGAGCCATGACAGTTCCAAGGCAAACCATAATCAAAAAAATGGGCGGTGGCCCAATTCCTGGAAATCCCTGCCCTTCCAGAAATAGCTGGAATACTCCTCCCATTCATTAGCCTATAAAATTACCCACCACTATCAAAACTGACAACCCCATACCGAGGTGCCTTTTCTCGCCTTCTGAGATGGCCCACGCTCTGTCTGTGGAATGTGTTTTTCTCTAAATAAATCTACTCCTTACCTATCACTTTGTCTCTCAGTGAATTCTTTCTGCGATGAGACGTCAAGAACCGGAGCTTCATTAAGTCCTGAAACCAGGTGTGTGATCTCAGTTGGAAGACTGTGGGTTTTGGCCAGGTTCAAGTCCCAATCGGGGTTTTGGCTGGGTTTGAGTCCCAGTATGGGTTTTGACTGGGTTCGAGTCCTGGCTGCATGGGTTCAAGTTCCAATCTGGCTTTAGGCTGGGTTTGAGTCCTGGCACATGGGTTCAAGTCCCAATCTGAGGTGCACAGTTTCATGGGTGTTTGGGAATGTGTTTAAATGCCATTAAGTAAAGGTAGAACATATGACCTGCAAGGAAGGTACTCAAGGCCAATCAGGAGGAAATTCAGGCTGACAGGCCTCTGGACTTTATAATCGATCTCACGCTCTGAGTCAATTTTTACATCTTACACAAGTGACTTCCTGTGGCAGATGGTGGACAACTGTCTGTCCTTCTGGTCCTTAAATTCATATTCCCTTATATGAACTGGAATTTAAGGCTGGAAATGTGGGGAGGTTAAAAATAAGCAATTCACACTTAAACTGGAGACACTTGATACTTACTGGATAATACTACAAAAATGTTATGATAGAGGGCTTCAGGGTCCCAGAGGGATGTAATGACTGTAAAAGCAATTCCTATCCTGCTAAGTAGAGAGAGGAGGAGAAATAATAGATAAGGAGATGCTGACATAATATCGCTAACACTGCCTGACATGCTGAGTCGTGTCACAATATTCGGGCTGGGCTTGTTTCATAAAGGCATCTTAGGACGTGCTTTGAATACAGATAGACTTGTTTGCATAGTAAACACATAAACATTACTTAGCTTCTGCAAAGAAACACACTTCCTCTCATTTTCCCTGAGCCTTGCAACCCTCTCCGTCTATCTTTCATTTTCTAACTTTTGATGAAGACTTGAATCTAAGAAATGCTTCACTATTTCTCACTCCTTTACAAGAAAAATTTCAATGTAATAAAAACAAGAGGTGGCCCGATGATGAGTGGCAGCTCTCACCTGGTCTCCGTGGTAGGTGGGCTGTCCTGATGCTCCTGCTCCCTGGAATGTCAGTCCAGGGCTGCCAAGTACAGGCAGAAATCCAAGTTCCATATGAAAGCTTTCTAAAGAGGTTAGCAAGAAGGTAAAAAATGGTAATGCACGGTGTAGGCAAACAGGGTACACGGAAACTAAACAGGCTTGAGCAGAAGTTTGAATCTGCTTTAGAGTTTACAAAACTCCTTCAGGTACAGTTCTCTTGCTTGGCTTCACAACGACCTGGTGAGGCAGGAATCTTATCGTTTTCCTTTTCTGATACGGTGGTAACCTGAGGGAGAACAGCTCACCCCGATTACGTAAATCCACCCTTCTCACGTCTGAGCCTCCCAGCCCAAACCTCCTGCTCTTTCCTCTACTCCATGTTGTTGTTTTAAATGTCGAAAAAGTTTGAGACAAACTTTACATTCTGGTTACCTTCCTTTTCTTTTCCTAGTTCTACAAATTATTTGAGACCAAAATAAATTGTATATTGGGAATGTAAATTGATACAGACACTATGGAAAACAATATGGAGGTTTCTCAAAAAACTGAAACCATATGACCCAGCAATCCCACTCCTGGGCATGTATCAGAAAAAACCAACAACACTAATTTGAAAAGACACACGCACCCCATTGTTCATAGTAGCATTATTTACAATAACCAAGATATGGAAGCAAAACCTGTGTCCATCAACAGATGAATGAACAAAGAAGATGTGCTACATATATACAACGGAATACTACTCAGCCATAAAAAAATGAAATTTTGCCATTTGCAACAACATGGATAGACTTGGAGGGCATTATGCTAAGTGAAATAAGTCAGACTGAGAAAGACAAATACTGTATGATATCACTTATATGTGGAATCTAAAAAATACAACAAACTAGTGAAATAACAAAAAAGAAATAGACTCACAGATACTTTAGAGAACAAGCTAGTGGTTACCAGTGGGGAGAGGGAAGAGGGGTGGGACAAGATGGGGGAGGGAATTAAGAGGTACAAATATTGGGTATAAAATAAATAAGCTACAAGGATACATTGTACAGCATAGGGAATAGAGCCAATATTGGATAACTATAAATGGAATATAACCTTTAAAAACTAAGTTGTGTATGTGTAATTTCATTGAACTCACCTTATAGATTATGAGAAAAAAATAAATGAATCATGAAAAATGCAGCAAAGTTTACTATCCTTCAAAATCTTAGGTAACTTGATTAGTTAAGCGCTTACTACTCTTGTCACTAGCCCCAGGTAGGTAAGTTAAGTCTAACCTTAGGGGAGTGATGTGTGTTTGTCTCCTCCTGTAACATGTAGACTTATGTCTCAAAAAATAAGCACAAGAAAAATAAGGTACTTAACTATCTAGAGCCTGTCAAGAAGACAAATGAGAGACTTCATATTACATTGCATTAAGACTTTAGACATCCTTCCTGCATACATGATTGTATTTAATCACATTGATCCTATTTGAGGCTATTGCTGTCCTCTGGAGGGAGATGAGGAAGGTGAGGCTCAGAGACATGTGTTTGCTGAGTTCATACTGTTTGTGAGCAGAAGCCAGAGACTAGACTCCGGGCTCAGATTTTCATACAAGCTCTGCCACTAAATAGCTCTGTAACTGAGGCAAGACACTCTTCTCTGGGCTTTAGTCCCCTTTTAAATTAAATAACAGATTTTAACAATACAATCTCTAAGCTCCTTCGAGTGCTGACATCGCAGGGTTCCGCAACCAGTCCCCAGGCCCCTGATTCCTGGTCCGTCCCTCTTTCCCCCACCCCATCCTGCCTCCCTTGCTCCAACCTGACAGGCTCTTACTCAGCCAGGAGAGCTGTGATGTCTCGGACCAAACTTGGACACAGGGGCACTGCCCTAAAACCTGAGAAGCCGTGGGGTCAGGACAGTCCAAGAGGGCTTCCCACTGGCCACAGCTCAGAAGAGATATAAGTAAGATCCGGAAGAACAAGGCAGCAACGAAAAACACTGGGTTAACAACAGCCAAAACAAGATAAACACTGAAAGCCAAGGATCTCAGCTAAGGCTGACGGTCCTGTGCAGCTGCCAGCCATGAGCCGGCCGGAGGTCAAGAAAGAAGGGGTCATGCAAAGAGGGAGGCAACCATGCGTCGGACATCAAGAAAGAAAAGTGGCCACATGGACACCAGGTGGAGAGCTGACCCGTGATGCCAACAGTCAGATGGCCAGCGTGATTCAGATGCTGGATCAGGACAAGGACGGTCTCCTCTCTGGTCTTTTATATTGCTTTTAATCGTTTAGAGTGTAGGGTATAAACTAAAGTGATCATGGTGACCTAGCAAGCCAGAACTTTCTGGATAAAGGAGCAGTGGAATTACAGGTGGAGAGGAGTGGGATTGCTAAATGGACGCGGTTCTTGTCGCTTCCCACACCCAGGCACACCACACCACGTGCGCTATTACAGCCTCCACGTGGAGACTCTGCGCTCCGCCGAGCTTGGTGAGGGTCTGGCACGCTGGTGACCCGTGAGATAAGCCTGTCTGCCTGCCTCTGTGACAAGGTCAGTCTTCTTTCCGCTGAAGCCTGTTTCCCCTGAAGTAAACAAGTGTGGAGAAAGGACTTGAGAATTTGGGGCTTGTGAAGAAAGCTTCGCAGATGTGATCGTGAAATTATTTACTTAAGAAGCCTACTTCTTTGGGGGCAGGGGAGAAAATCCTACATCCACTGGACGCTGTAGGGGGCGCTGTGATGCACGACGCAGACCCCGCCCGCCAGGGACTGCAGAGCTCCTCCCCGCTGCGGAAAGCGTGGGCGGCGGCAGCTCGCAGCTCGCTCCCCGACCCGGACCTCTGCAGGGGCAGCCTCGTCCGCGGTCACGCTCCCCGCGCTGGGGAGCCCACGTCCAGTGACTGGCTGCTGTGGGCGTCTAAAGGTGCAGCCCCCTCGCTCCAGCTGGGGCCACTCCAGCTCCAGAGCCCCACCCCCACCCCCGGGGCTGTAGAACTAGTCCTCCCGGGCCCCCTCTGTCTGGTCCTGCCGCACTGATTTCCCCACGTGATTCTGACAGTCGTTCCAGCAAACGTCCTGCAAGTGAGTCACCGCCTAAGTGCTGGCTTCCAGGGTAACCGACCTGCAGCAGACACTCCAACAGGCGAGGAACAATTACTTAAAACAAGATGACTGACTGGGATTTATCAAGTAACAACAACAGCAACAAAAAGCAATAGTAATAACAGCTACTTTAAATGAGCTCTTACTACGTGTCAGGCATAGTCTGTTATCCCATAAAATCCTCACAGCCGTGCTACTGAATAGATACTAGTATCTCCGTTTTACAGATGAGAACACTGACGTCTAAAGAGGTTGAAGTACTGTTCCCAAGGTCGCAGAACTGATAAGATCTGTCTGGCATTTGTACTCAGGTCTGTCTGGTCACAAAGCCTGCACACCACCTCTATTCTAGTATCCACACTGGAAGCACTTTTGCCGTCAGATAGAATTGTGAATCCAAGCAGTTATTATGCAGGGATCACCTGGATATTCTAAGAATCGCATTGCATTGGGAAAGCAGGAAGGGTAGGAGAGAAAGGGAGTGTGGGCAGTGTTTCCTGTGCTTTGTTCTAATTGAAATCAGAGATAAACAGACTTCATTAAGTTCGATCTTATAAGGAATCTTACCTAAATCTATTCTTCGTTAGTAATTGTTGAGTTGAATTGTGTCCCCCCAGAAGCTATGTTGAAGTTCTAACCCCCAGTGTGTGACCTTACTGGAAACAGGGTCCCTGCAGATGCAGTTAGTTAAGAGGAGGCCATCCTGGGGTGAAGGGACCCTACTCCAACATGGCTGGCGCCCTCAAGACAAGACAGTGTGAAGGCCCGGGGGAGAAGCCATGTGACTGCAGAGGCAGAGTTGGAGAGGGGCAGCTCCAAGCCAAGGAGCACCAAGGATCACCAGCCGCCCCCAGGAGCTAGGACAAGGCAGTGAAGGGTTCTACCCAGAGCCTCAGAGGGGGCATGGCCCCGCTGACTCCTTGGTCTCAGACTTCTAGCCTTCAGAACTGTGAGAGAATGAAGTTCCGTTGTTTTAAGACACACTCTCTGTGGTACTTTGTTATAGCAGCCACAGGAAGCTAATACAGAATCATGTAAACACAGAGAAAAACGACAAGGCTATAGCATTTTCTGCCCATCAAGTTTATGTACACCAGACTTTTTTTTTTTTTTTTTTTTTTTCTTTTTGCGGTATGCGGGCCTCTCACTGTTGTGGCCTCTCCCGTTGCGGAGCACAGGCTCCGGACGCGCAGGCCCAGAGGCCATGGCTCACGGGCCCAGCCGCTCCGCGGCATATGGGATCCTCCCAGACCGGGGCACGAACCCGTATCCCCTGCATCGGCAGGCGGACTCTCAACCACTGCGCCACCAGGGAGGCCCCACCAGACTTTTTAATTGGAAAAATTCACGTCTGATAAAACCACCACAAGCAGTAGTGTATCAGTAGATGTTTAACAACCAGCTCCAAAAAAAGGGTATTTGTAGGTACGTGTGTGTCAATATATGTCTATGGCTGATATAAAGGGTATGTAACACAATTTAGAAATAATAAAATATACATTGCTCTTTATTATCAATTCAATCTAGCCAACTGATTCTCACAGAAAGCTTTCTGTTGATTTTTGCTAAATTCTGAATCTGTAGCCAGCCCGGAGTTATAACTGATGAATGAGTCATGACATGAATGTCACTGGTAAGATTATATTTAATTCAAATTCTAGTTAGTAGGCATCTTTCACTGAAGTGAAATGGGTTTTAATAAATGATTATCGTCGCTACTCTAAAATAATAATGGATAACACTTACTGAATATTTACTATGTGTCAGTCTCCACGCCAGGCACAGAGGACACAGCAGTCCCCAGACACAGTTCCTCCTTCGTGGAGCTTAGGCTAAGAGAAGTCAGACACTAACAGAAAAGTTAGTGTGCAGGAGATTCAGGGCACCATTCAATTTAGGAGGCTAAGATACTGAGAGTTTCCTCCCCAGCTGAGGACTGAGTCAGAGGACTGGCACTGCAGTCCTAAGGAGAAAGGATGTGTTGGAGATACCTTTGGTGGGACTTTTGGACATGATTTGGTGAGTGGATATAAACACGAAGGAAAAAGAGGAAGGATGAAATACTCAGCTTTGTGGCGTAAAGTACTTTCATTCAATTATCAATTTAACGAATATTTACTGAGCACCTACAAATGACAGGCAGCATTCTAGGTATTGAGGGTGCAGTGCTGAGCAAGAAAAGGCACCTTAGTGAGACGTGGGGAGGAGACAGACAATCAATGGGTCAATTAGTCAATAAAGCATTAAGTGATGGCTGCTAAGCAAAGCATTAAAATAGGCTCATGTGATAGAGGAGGAGACTTTGGATTGGACTGGGTGGCGGTGGGGGGGACCTGTCTGAGGAGATGACATTTCAACTAAGTTCTGAAGAACAAGAACAAGACAACCGTGCAAAGGAGGAGAAACAGCATCACAGGAAGAGGGACTACTTGCTGAAATTCTCCAAGACAAAAATGAGCTTAGTGAAATGAGAAATGGGTAGGGTTGCCAGATATAGAAATAAAAATACAAGATATTCAGTTAAATTTGAATTTTAGATAACCAGCTATTTTTATTTTAGTATTAATATGTCCCATACAATATTTGGAACATACTTATACCAAGAAAAAAAAAACTTTGTTGTTTATCTGAAATTCAAATTTAACTGGGTGCATGTAGAAAACTCCTAAAGAATCAACCACAAATTCTTAGAACTAATAGCAATTACATGAAGATTTGTGGACACAAGTTTAATATACAAAAGTCAACTGCTTTCCTATATATCAGCAATGAAAAATTGGAATTTTATTTTATTTTATTCTATTTATTATTTATTTTTTAATTTTTTTATTTTTTGGCTATACCACACGGCTTGTGGGATCTTAGTTCCCCGATCAGGGATCGAACCCCAGGTCCACATTAACCACTGGACCACCCGGGAATTCCCAACAATTGGAATTTTAAATTAAAAACACAATACCATTTGCATTACCACCAAAAAAAAAAAAAAAGTAAAAGAAAAAGAAAGAAAGAAAAAAGAGAGAAAAAGAATAAGAATAAAGAAAGAAACACTTAGACTTAGGAATATATAAACCTAACAAAATATGTACAAGATCTATATGAAGAAAACTAAAAAGAGCTTTGATGAAAGAAATCAAAGAAGATCTAAATAAGTTCAAGGATAGGCAGAGACAATATTGTCAAGATGTTGGTGCTTCTCATCCTGACCTATAGAGTCAGTGCAGTACCAATGAAAATACCAGGAAGTTATTTTGTGGTTATCAAGAAACTGATTCTAAAGTTTGTATGGATAGGCAAAATACCCACAATATCCAACATAATATTGAAGAGGAACAAAGTTAGAGGACTGACATTACTCAACATCAAGACTGTAAAGCTACAGTAATCAAGACAGTGTAGTACTGGTGAAAGAATAAACAAATGGCCAGTAGAACAGAATAGAGAGTTCAGGAATAGACCTGCATAAGTATAGTCAATGGTTCTTTGACACAGATGCAAAGGCAATTCAACAGAGAAAGGATAGTCTTTCCAACAAATGGTGCTAGAACGACTGGACATCCACATGCAAAAAATTAATCTAGAATAGACCTTACACCCTTCCCCCAAATTAGCTCAAAATGGAACATAGACCTAAATATAAAATTTAAAACTATAAAACTTCTGGAAGATAAGATATGAGAACATCTAAGTGTTGCGTTTGATGACGACTTTTTAGATACAACACCTAACAGCACAATCCATGAAAGAAAAATTCGTTAAGTAGGATTTCATTAAAATTAAAAACTTCTGTTGAAAGATATTTTTAAGAGAATGAAAGAACTAGCCAAAAACTGAGAGAAAATATTTGCAAAACATGCAAGTAAAGAAGTTGTATTCAAAATAGCACAAAGAACTCTTAAAACTCAACAATAAGAAAACAAATGATCCAATCATAAAGAAGGTAAAAGATCTGAATAGACACTCATCAAAGAAGATACACAGGTGGCAAATAAGCCTCTGAAAAAATGCTCAACATCTTATGTCATCAGGAGATTGCAAATTTCCTAACAAACTATATAGCTATTAGAATGATTAGAATCTAAAACACTGACACCACCAAATACTGTTGAGACTGTGGAACAATGGGAACACTCCTGCCTTACTGATGGGAATGCAAAATGGTACAGCCACATCAGAAGACACTTTGGCAGTTTCTTACAATGCTAAACGTACTCTAACCATACAATCCAGCAATCATGCTCCTTGATATTTACTCAAATGAGCTGAAAACTTTTATCTACAAAAAACCTGCACATGAGTGTTTATAGCAGCTTTATTCATAATTGCCAAACCTTGGAAGCAATAAACCGGGGGTTGGAGGGGAATCAGAGGGGAGTTGAGTAGCTGGGGCACCCGGGATCATTAGGTCAGTGAAACTATTCTGTGTGATAATGTAACTCCAAAAAGGATTAACATGTGCCACTAGGCACATGTCATTATACATTTGCCCAAACCTATAGAAGTGTACAATATAAAGAGTGAACTATGGACTTTATTTAATAATAATGTGTTAATATTGATTCACCAGTTGTAACAAATGTATCACAAGATATCAATAGGGAAAATTGTGTGGGAGGGTGGAGGGGGTATATGGAAACTCTACTTTCTGCTCAATTGCCCTAAAAATCAAAGTATATTAATTTAAAAAAGAATTTAACTGGGCATCCTGTATGTTACCTGGCAACCCTAGGAACACAGAGAAACCCCTGTGGTTGGACTTAGTGGGTGAATGGAGAGTGGAATGGGATAAACTTAAAGAAGTAGAGAAGGGCCAGAGTACAGAGAGTTTGTAAACCAGAAGGAGCTGTGATTTCATTCCAAGTGAAATGCGATCCCCTGGAAAGATCAGTATTTAAAAAATTCTCTCTGGCTGCCATGTGGAGAATGGATGATTCCTGCCGTGGAAGCGGGAGTCCTTTCCAAGGAGCTTGCATTTGCCCAGGCAGGAAGTGAGAGCGCCTTGGCTGTTGGCAGAGGAGGTGGAGAACAGTGGTCAGATCTCTAAAGTGGGGACAGAAACAACAGAGTTTTGGGCTGGGATTGGGGACGGAGAATGAGTGGAAGAGAGGAGACAGACCTTTTTACGGAGATGGTAAAGACTAGGTGTAAAAAGTCAAGAGTTTTTTGTCCTTTGAGATGTCTATTAAATATCCAAGTGGAGGTGTCAATTTTACTGAGCTAGGGAATGATGTCATTAACTTATACCGGAAACAATGACAAAGGAGCAGTTTACATGGGAAAGGTCATAAACTGGATTTTTGACCTGTTAAATTTGTGACACTGTGAGAGATCTGAATGCATGTGTTGAGTAGGCAGCCACATGTCTTAGTCTAAAGTTGAGAAGAGGAAGTTTGGCCTGGAGATACCATTTGGAAATTGCTGGTACATAAGATACAACTGGAGTCATGGTGTTGAATGAGGTTGCCTGTTGAGGCTCACATGTCCTAATCTTTGCTTTATAACCCAGGATGGCACAGAGTAGGGTAAGCAGTCTCTCCAAGGCTGGCTACTGCTCCCCATAGGCTACAACCCAGGTCTTTTCTCCTTTGGACCCCCAAACTAGTTTCCACTGGGTCCCCACCAACTTGTTCTGGGGGGTGGAGATGGGGGCACAGAGCTTGGCCTTTACACTACTTCTCATTGTATTCTTCCTCTTGTCCCATCTCTCCCTCTCTCCCTCTCCCTGAATCCTTGGGCTCTTTAATGAGTCGAGGGGATGAAAAGGGACCTGTTCCAGAGTCACCATCACCTCACCCCCAGGTTATTAGTGCTTCCACTTAAAATTTGCCTCCTTTCTGACAACACTCTTCCCAAGGCAAGTGTTGGTCTGCATCACATAGTCCGAATAAGGCTGGGGTACAAGAACACAACAAGCTGGTTAAATCCCAAGTACAGGGGCTTCCCTGGTGGCGCAGTGGTTGAGAGTCCGCCTGCCGATGCAGGGGACACGGGTTCGTGCCCCGGTCCGGGAAGATCCCACATGCCGCGGAGTGGCTGGGCCTGTGAGCCATGGCCGCTGAGCCTGTGCGTCCAGAGCCTGTGCTCCCCAACTGGAGAGGCCACAACAGCGAGAGGCCCGCGTACCACACACACACACACAAAATCCCAAGTACAATTTCACCAGCTATCTGTTCCTTGTTGTGGGGCCCTTCTCCGGTCTGCACATGCGTCTCCTTCCACCATCTTAAACAGCCAACTGTTTTGTTTATCAGTGCACTGACAGAACCCTCCCATCATTCTTGAGATATTTTCTCCTTTAGTTTCTTTAGAGTGGGAATCTAAGGTAAGGATTCTCTAGGAATGAGATAATAGTTAGTAGGGAGGTGAAATCTGCTTTTGTCAAATCACTCTCGCTTTTATTGACCTGGACAATTACCTGGGGTTTGTGCAGCTACTTATTTTCTAATTCTTCTCTCTACCAGAACTCTTTTTTATGTCCAAATTTTAAAATAACTTTTCAATCGAGGCGTAACATGAATATAGTAAAGTGTCTAAATCGCCCAGTTCTTATATGTACGATGAATGATTTTTAAGCTTGTATACAACTATGTAATCCATACTGTTTTTAACCTTTTGTTTTCTTTCCAGAATAGCGAAAATAAAACATGTCACAGAAAATATAGTTAGTTATGCTAGTTAATCTCTTTAGACCAACATTCACAAACTTTTGGATCTCTGGACCACTTTACACTGCTAAAAATTATTGAGACCCTTAAGAGCTCTTTGCTTGTGTTACTTGAGAGATAGGTAGGTAGGTAAGTAGGTAGATAGACGATAGATAGATAGATGTATATTAGATATATATTATAAATTAAATCTGAAAAAGTTACAAAACACAAGAGTACAAAAGCACACATTCCATTAGATTTTGGAATAATGACACCATGGGAAACTTTTCTGTATACTTGTGAGAGGAGGAGGGTGAAAAGAGCAAATAATGTCTTAGAATTGTTATGAAAATAGTTATTATTATTACGGAAATAGCTTTCACCTCACACACTCCATGAAAGAGCCTTTAAGCTCTCCAGCAATGATCAAGAGACGGCACTTTGAAAATGACTCTTCAAGACCTCAGTTTTTATTTCTACATAATAGGACATTAGACTAGATAATCTTTCATAGTCTTTTTACTCCGATTTCTATGATCTCTGACTTCCATTTTCTGCTGCTCCTTTAAGTTCACAAGACACTTTCCCACATTCACTTATTTTCTTTCTCACTGCTGCGAGACAGTAGAATGACCCATGTGTTATATAGAGCACTGGGAAAGGTGAGGAGTGCAAAGCTGATCTCTAGAGATCAGCTCTAAAAGCTTCCAGGACCTCATCAGACGCCATAGAGCCTGATGTGCTGGAAGGCTTCCTGCGTGATCAGATATGAGATCCCCATTTCTGCTTCACCAGAGTGCTTTTTATATAGTGGCGTTCCACATAGATTTAATTTTTTAAAAAGAGGGTATTCCAAGCAAGCAAACAAACAAACAAACAAGATAAACTGAACCTCCGCAAAATTAAAACCTTTTGTGAATCAAAAAACACAATCAGGGACTTCCCTGGTGGCGCAGTGGTTAAGAATCCGCCTGCCAATACAGGGGACACGGGTTCGATCCCTGATCTGGGAAGATCCCACATGCCACGGAGCAACTAAGCCTGTGAGCTACAACTACTGAGTCCGTGAGCTACAACTACTGACCCTGCGTGCCACAACTGCTGAAGCCCATGTGCCTAGAGCCCGTGCTCCACAACACGAGAAGCCACCGCAATGAGACGCCTATGCACCACAGCGAAGAGTAGCCCCGCTCTCCACAACTAGAGAAAGCCCGCACACAGGAATGAAGACCCAACGCAGCCAAAAAAAAAAGAAAGTCACAATCAAGAAGTGGACAGAACAGGAGAAAATATTTCCGAGTCACATATATGACAAGAGTCTAGTGTCCAGAATATGTAAGGAAGTTGTCAACTCAATAATAAAAAGACAAGTAATCCAATTTTTTAAATGGACAAAAGACTTGAATAGATATTTCTTCTAAAATATATATACAAATGGCCAAGAAGCAGATAAAAAGATGCTCAACATCATTAGTCACTACGGAAATGCAAATCAAACCCACAGTGAGATACCACTTCACACCTACTAGGATGGCTATAATCAAAACGAGAGGTAATGATAAGCGTTGAAACGAGAGGTAATGATAAGCGTTGATGAAGCTGTGGAGAAACTGGAACCCTCCCACATTCTTGCTGGGATTGTACAATGGTGCAGCTGCGGTGGAAAACAGTTTTGCATTTGTTCAAAAAATTGAACATAGAGTTACCATATGACCCAGCAATCTCACTCCTAGGTATATATCCAAGAGAATTTAAAATATATGCTCACACAAAAACTTGTACACAAATGTTCATAGCAGCAATATTTCAAAATAGCCCAAAGTGGAAACAACTCAAATATCCATCAACTGATAAATGATTAAACAAATTTGGTATATCCATACAATGGAATATAATTCAGCCATGAATAAAGTCCTGATTCATGCTACAACATGGATGAACCTTAAAAACATTATGCTAGGTGAAAAAGCCAGACACAAAAGGCTACATATTGTACGATGACATTTATGAAATGTCCAGAATAGACAAATCCATACAGAGAGAAAGTAGATTAGTGGTTGCTAGGAGATGGGGAGAGGAGAGAATGGTGAGTGACTGGTAACAGGTATGGAGGTTTTTTTGAAATAATAAAAATGTTCTGGCATTATACAGTTGCATAACGTTGTGGATAAACTGAAAACCACTTTACTATATGAAAACTACTTTATTCGTATATACTTTAGTATATACTAAAAACCACTTTAAAATGATGAGTTTTGTGTTCTATGAATTATATCCCAAACAAATATTGTGGAAAAAGTGTTGCCCTCCAGAAATTATTATTTGGAGCTTTAGAGACAACTTGAAACAAACTTTGTGATCCAGAAACTAAACAAATGGGTGGAGGAGACTGTAGTGTAGATTTCTGCTGAGGAGGAGTTTGTGGAGAACCCTTGTTGCCAGATTGAGTGCAGCATTGGGCTTAGTTCCTGGGTCACTTCGCTCCCAGGGCAACTGCTGTCGAGCTCAGAGTTTGAAAATGCAGTTGTCTGGGACTTCCCTGGTGGTCCAGTGGTTAAGATTCCAGGTAGGCTTCCACTGCAAGGTGCGTGGGTTCGATCCCTGGCTGTGCTGCATGCTGCACGGCACAGCCAAAATATAAATAAATTAAAAAAAAATTTTTTAATGCCGTTGTTTAAGCTGAGTGAATACAGTGCTGGTGGGGCAGGTGCCAACCCACAAGAAAGTATAGACAAGCCAGTTTAAGGGCTGCCTGCCACACCCTAAGCCTCGGTTAGGGCAGAACTTACATGCGTTCTTGTGAAACTCAGGCAGAGATGAAACTTTAGAAACTATTAGAAAGAAGGAAACAAGAAGAAAACCCAAAACACCAGCGTAACCATGACAGCACATGGGTCCCATACACCGTGGAAAAATCATCTGCTTCCTCATGGAGTGCCTTTTCTCTGGTCACCTGTGGAGTTTGGGAAGGGTGATCCAATCAAAGCAGCCCTCATTTGAATTCATTCCCCAAAAAAGAACACAAAGGCAGGAGAATGGAGTTTAATGGCAAAAGACAAAAGTTTTAATATGACAGAAACACATTAGATGGTGTGAGACGGGGTAAGTCCAGGAGCGAATGGACAGGTGAAATTTCTCCTGAAGCCATGCCCGGATCTACAGGTGGGGCAAGAAGAACTGGGAGACGGGAGAAGCAGAGTGAGACTCAGGCTCCAGATGGTAGGTCCACGGCGAAAAGGAGACCAACCGGTCCTAAGGTAGAGGGACTTCCAGAAAAGAACCACAGGGGCGGGTCTCGACATCCCAGGTAAGGGACCGGCCTGGTGTCAGTGGGGCTGCGTTCAGGTGTCGACTTCCTGGGGTTGCAGAGGTGCCACATCAGTAGGTACCCTGGTCTGAATTTTCAAGGCACGACTAAGATGACCCCATGCAGGTGGGAGGGAGGAGGCCCCAGTAGGCTGGCATGCAGGACTTCTGCAAGGGGCACAGGGTTTGAAAGGTATGTCATGTCTTGTGTGTTACCTAGGCTGATGATCCCAGAGTTCTGAGTTTACACTGAAGCAATGATATTCAAATGCAAACAAATAGTAACTGGACAGATATATGACTGCAACCACTGCATAGCATAAGCTATATATACATTTACGTATTTACACTCCCAGGGAGAGAGAAAAAAAAGAAAAAAAAAGAAAGAAAGAAAAGTATACAGCCTTTTGATTAGTTTTCTCATGTTCTGTCTTCATGTAAAATGAAATTTAGGGCCAAAGGCTGTAAACAGTAACAAATATGCAACATCCATCTGGAGTGATATATGAATAGTCACTAAGGAAACGTTTCCAAGAAAGGAACCATAAATGCTTTCCCCAAACCCAGATAATTAGAATTGTTGTTAAAAAAACAGTGTAGGATTAAAAAAAAAAAATCCCTGGTTAAGATAAAACAGATTTGATTACATTTTAGTTGCCAGTTCTCCTCCAAATCCTTAAAATCTTTCATGAAAATGAATTAAAATCGTAATTCTTAATAGGAAATTTGAGAACACTCTCAATAGATTAGAATGTTGCAAATTTCTGAAAATAATGTATAATCTTAAGAGTACAATACGTCACACATTATTTTCTTCTCCTAACTCATGGGATGCTTTTCCCCTTTGCAGTTATACGAAAAAGATCCTCTATATCCTTTTTCTGTTTCAGTAAGTTTAGAGAAGGTAAATTTCATTCCTATAATTTCATGTAGGCTTGCAAACAAAGACTGGCCCACATCATAAAGAGAACCACGGGGTGTCTGAAACATATCTGGCAACTGTGGTTATCCACGAAGTGCCCTTTGAGTTGGGGCAGGATTGTGTGAACGAGGAACTAAAGCACAGAAGGGAAAAGTACGCCTGGGATGAGAGCCTGAGTCAGGAGAAAACCCTGGTAGGTGGAGAGCTCTGGTACTCCCTGTCTTCTGGGCTGTGGTACCCGCAGGTAGGCTCACAGTCCCTTCTCTGAGATTCGTGGGGTCAGATGTGTTTCCAAGTTCTGAATGGTTGGGGCTTCATGAAGGTAATCTATTTCGGATATACTGTGACAGATGGTGTGACAGATGGTGTGACACCCCAGGGAGGCTGGAGCAGCAGCTCACAACCCAACACAGCAGCACGTCTGCAGTTTCTGTATGAACATCACACTAACGGGGATAAAGGGAGACTAAGAATAGCCTCCAGTCAGTTCAGACCAGGTTTCGCCTTCAAATGACTTCTAAAAATCTTTTGGTTTTCAGGAATTTCTTCGGAATTGTGGGCAAAAGATGGTGAACCTGTAATTAAATGTAAGAGTCTGTGCCCTCTTCCTCTGCACGGAGGGAAATCCTCTCTGGGCTCTGGGTGGAAAGTCCTCTCTTCTCCAGTGGCTCCTTCACTCTTTCCCCCTGGAGCTCCACAGCAGAGCTTGAACAAGAGACGGCAGCGCCCCGACCCCTATGCGACCCTGGCTGGACCATCAGTGAGTCTTGAAAGAGGTGCGTTTGACTTTTAGTCAAATGTGGAGATCCTCGTTAGTTACACCCCAAGAGAAGGATTTTGTATTTGCTGGATCTGGTGCAGCAAGGTGAGTACGTGAGTATCCAAATAATCCTGGGGAATCTTTCACTCTGTTGCTCACTTTTACCTAAATTAAGTGTATCGTTTGTCTCAACAGTTGATTAAAAAACCTCTTAGTTTCCTGATGAACTTAGATGGATAAGGATCCCTGGCTGTTCTCCTGTTATCCGCTCCCTTTCTCTCCCCACTGAACCCTCTGCCCCCAATCCAAGTTAAATGGAATTAAAAGTATGAGCAAATTTTGAAAAACCTTATTTGGGGTATTGAGATAACCAGCACTTTGTTTTCAAGCATAACAGATGTAGCCAGTGTGACGTAAAGTCATCTTTTTGGCTGTGAGCCAATTTTTAAGTTTGAAATGGCCAAGTGGTCAGTTTAAGAACTGGGAATGCCATTTTCTTGGTCTTCAGACCTACTCAATGGAGGAAAATAATGAAGGAAAGAAATATAATGTGAGCTACACTTGCCACTTAAACTGCTGTAGTAGCTGCATTTAAAAATGTTAAAGGAAGCAAGTGAAATTAATTTTAATAATATGTTTTATTTAAGCTAATATATCAGGAACATTAACTTAATATAAAAAATAATGAAATAACTTACATTCTTTTTTTCACACCAAGTCTTCAAAGTCTTGTGTGTATTTTTTACTTAAAGACCATCTCAAACTGTACCAACCACATCTCAAGTGTTCAGTCGCCACGTATGACCATCAGCTACTGTGCGGGGAACGGGAAAGTTTAGAAAACAGAGCCAGCACCCAAACCCTCAGCAATTTGTGATTCTTCTGGGGAAAGAATGGCTCCTACTTAAACTAACGAAGCACACAGGATTCAGGAAGAGGATCGCATGTCATTCCTTGGCTAAGCAGAAGTCACAACTTGAATCCAACATTGGAGGAAACAGTGCAATGGAAAAGTTTTGCCCATCAATTTTTTTGCAAACCCAGGTATCTCTGTTGACTTTAACCCTGGTAGCAATGTAAACCGCTCTGAGGAAAGCAAACGTGAACATGGTAAATAAGTGTTGCAATGGTTCAAAAGTAAAATTCAAGCGTGTTTATGCACTTAGGCTTCCTGCCCTCTGGAGCCAGGGAATTTAGATTTGGCAAGCTTGTTTTAGAGTAACCGGCTGCATCTAGATTTTCACCACTATAAAATGAGAATAATATACAGTGTTTGTTACAAGCATTGTTCTCAGTGTATTCCATGCACTGATTTGTTTAATCCTCACAATAATTGTATAAGGAAGACACTATGTTTGATTTCCACTTGAAAGATGAAGAAACTGAGACCAAAAAGGCGAAGTAACTTCCTCACAAGGTCACAGAGCTAAGGAGAAATGAATTAGAATTCAAACCCAGTTATTAATCGTTATTCTCTAGACTACTAGATCTACAAGGTGAAAATAAGATGAAACCTCATTATCTTAAATACAAATTATAGTATAAATGCAATATATTAATATTCAGAAACAACCCTTTATTAATGAAAATGACTTTTGTTAAAGGAAATCCTATTCTGTTTATGTTTACATTATCTGTAGTTTGTCTCATGTTGTATTCAGACAGCTAAAATTTAAACTCATTCATTCATTTATTCTGCTCAAATATCAACTCTCAGTGAGACTTTCCCTGATCACTTAAGGTAAAGTAGTAACAACCTCCCAGCCCTTGGCAATCTCATTCTTCCTTAATTATAAATTTATACATATAAATTCCTCATTATAAATTTACTTTCATGTTTGTGCTGACTCTCTCCAGCCTTAATAATATAAGCTCCATGCAGGCAAGACTTGTTTTCTGTTTTGTGCACTACTATATTGCCAGTACCTAAGAACAATGTTTGGATCTTAGTAAATTCTCCATAAATATTTATTAATTGAATAAATGAATGATTTTTATATTTATTCATTCATTTATGCTGAAACAACACACATAGCAATTATGTACATAGACTGTGGAGCAAAATATACTTGTGTTAGGGGTATAGCTGCCATTTACTATTTGTAAAATATACAAATAATAATAAATATATTGACCTTGTAAGGTTATAGGGAATAGGATACCACTTTCTAAAAGTGGCATAGAGGCTGACACACTGAATGTGGTTGTGTTGTGATTTTTGTAACATTTTTATTACTTATCCATTCCTTAAATAAATACAGTGCCCAACACTGTGCTGGGTGCTGAAGGACTTTGCCTTGAAGAAGACATCTCTTTTGAGATACCTCGTAGATTGTAGATAGATTGCCGGACTGATGAGAAGGAAAGGAACTCTTCAGGACGCCACAGCCCTGCAGGCTTTAGCCCCGACCCCAGCCCTTAACCACAGAGTGACCTGAAAGCAAAGTCAGGAGCTGGGAGCAGTAAGCAAATGAGACGTGCAGTATTTCCCTGAGGGCAAAGGCCGCTCCAGCCTTGGGCCGGTGCCAGGTGGGCGAGGGAAGCCTGTATTCTGACATCAGCCGGGGGTTTTCAGAGAGGACTGAAGTAGACAGTGCCAGCTTCAGTAGTAGCAAAAGGAGGCACAAGTTCTCTCTGATGAAGTTTGCATGACTTCCATGCACTCAAGCAAATATGAGCTCAAAAAGTTCACCAAACACACAAATACACAAGACATCATGTCATAGAAAAAGGAGATAAACAGACTTAGACTCCAAAGGATTTCATATTTTTAAATTCTCAGATAAAGAATACATAATTCTGGGGCTTCCCTGGTGGCACAGTGGTTGAGAGGCCGCCTGCTGATGCGGGGGACATGGGTTCGTGCCCCGGTCCGGAAAGATCCCACATGCTGTGGAGCGGCTGGGCCCGTGAGCCATGGCTGTTGAGCCTGCACGTCCAGAGCCTGTGCTCCACAATGGGGGAGGCCACAACAGTGAGAGGCCCGCATACCGCAAAAAAAAAAAAAAGAAAAAGAAGAAGAATACATAATTCTGAAATACGAAGTATTAAAGAATGGGATCATAAATTTGATCAAGAAGCAAAATGATGGGTTGATTTACAAAACAACCTAATAGCACTTTTTTTTTCTTTTTAGTTGATTTACAATGTTGTGTTAGTTTTGGGTGTAGAGCAAAGTGATTCAGTTTATATATATATATATATATATATATATATATATATATATTTATATACACACATATATAATGTATATATAAGCATCTATGTGAAGTATATATATAAGTATATATATACATATCTAAAGTGTATATATATACTTCTTCAGATTCTTTTCCATTATAGGTTATTACAAGATATTAATATAGTTCCCTGTGCTATAGAGTAGGCCCCTGTTGTTTTTCTGTTTTACGTATAGTAGTGTGTATCTGCTAATCCCAAACCCCTAATTTATCCCTCCCTCCCCTTCTGCTTTGGTAACCATATATTTGTTTTCTATGTATGTGAGTCTGTTTCTGCTTTGTAAATAAGTTCTTTTGCATCCTTTTTTTTAGATTCCACATGTAAGTGATATCACGTGATACTTGTCTTTCTCTGTCTGACTTCATTTAGTATGATAATCTGTAGGTCCATCCATGTTGCTGCAAATGGCATTATTTCATTCTTACTTATGGCTGAGTAATATTCCACTGTATACATGTACCACATCTTATATATATACCACATCTTCTTTATCCATTGATCTGTTGATGGACACTTAGGTTGCTTCCATGTCTTGGCTATTGTGAATAGTGCTGCTTTGAACATTGGGGTGCATGTATCTTTTTGAATTAGAGTTTTTGTCTTTTCCAGATAGATGTCCAGGAGTGGGATTGCTGGATCATATGGTAACTCTATTTTTAGTTTTTTAAGGAATCTCCATACTGTTCTCCACAGCGGCTGCACCAATTTACATTCCCACCAACACTGTAGGAGGGTTCCCTTTTCTCCACACCCTCTCCAGCATTTATTATTTGTAGCCTATTTGATGATGACCATTCTGACCAGTGTGAGGTGATACCCCATTATAGTTTTGATTTGTAATAGAACTTTTTAAAGTGAAAAGTATAATTGTTGAAATTGAAAACTCAATGGATAGATTAGTGTATTAATAGTAGCTGAAGAGAGACTATATGATTCTAAATGAATAAACTATGGGAAAGAGGTAAAGGGATGTGGAGGATAGAAGGAGAAGTCCACCAAACGTGTAAGCGGAGTCCCAGAGGGAGAGAATAGAAAGAGGTGATACTTGAAGAGAAAAAGGGACTTCTGATGAGAGAAAACTTACCAACAGGATAAATGAAAGTATTTGGATACGCCATAATGAACTACAGAATATCTAAGCAAAGAGAAGGCCTGATAAGCAGCGAAAGAGAAAACGCAGGTCTCCCACAGCGGAACGACAACTAAACTTACAGCAGCCTTCCCAACACCCAAAAAGGAGCCAGAAATGGTGGAATGGTATCATCAATAGCTGAATAACAACGTAGAAAAACTATTTTAAGAATAAGAGTGAAATAACAACCTTTTGAGATAAAGGCCCAGTGTTCCTAGGAGCAGAACTTTATGAAAGAAACTTCTAAAGAACCTACTTCAAGATCAAGGAAAGTGATCCCAGAAGGAAGGTCTGAGACACAAGAAGGAATCTCAGAAAAATAAAGTAGAAAACATGCAGTTTATAATAAAAACGATGTCTAATTGTGGAGTTAGAACCAACACAAGGTTTTTGCATTTTGGGAAAAAGATTAAGATATTGACTACAGTTAGGCTTTTTTTACTCCAGAAATATCACTGGCAAAAATAGTAATAGAATATTTAGCTTCCAAACCAGAAGAAGAAAAAAAGGGATAAAAAAAGTGAATAAAAGTTCTTTTAATTTTTTTAAAAGGAAAGGAAGGGGGGAAAAGTGGCATAGAAAAAGTAAGACCAAAATAATAACATAAGATGGTATAAACAAACCTAAATATATCACTTATCACAATGAATATAAGTGTTATCATCTTACAAGTTAAAAACAAAGCAAACCAAAGAGAGGGGGAGGGAAAAATTTCCAACTATATACTATTTATGAGACATACCTAAAACATTAAAACACCAACAAGTTGAAGTAAAAGAATAGAAAACAATATAACAGATAAACACTTATTTAAAGCAATATTATATTCAATACCTTTTTGAATAAAGAAAACAAAACACTGCCCCAAATCTTAACCACAATTATTTTCCATTTTATAAATCCCTCTATCTTTTGTCCCAAGCTTCCATATTTTTATATTACTCTATTTGTGATATCCATTTAATTTTAATTCTGTTTTTTCTTTTTTAAAATTATAACATCATAATTTCCCAAGCTTTTATATAGTTTGTATAATTTCATAATAGCTCTTTTGACCTTTTTATAATTCAATTATGTTTCCTGCCTGACCTTTCTAGTAGTGCATTTTATAAGTTTACTACCAACTCAATGAAGTAAAAATTCATTTTATTTGTTGCTTAATCATTAAACTTCAGAATCCATGTGTCATGTGAATATGTCTAGATTTGGGGGGTACCCATGTTTCTCTTACACAGGCCACTCTGATTTTGTGGGTTTCGTGGTCCCTCTTGCAGGCTGAAGCCTTGCCCTCTTTTGCACATCCTCACGTAGCACCACCTGTCCTGCTGATAATCTTAACTGACTCTTCCTGTTCTTTTCAAAGAGGGTAGAGGGCTGCTCAGCTGGTTGGGAGTTAGAGTGGGGATACAGGGCCTTTGGACCAAGTCTCAAGACAGTACAAGACTGAAGCAGAGGCCTTCAAAATACCAACACCAGGGACAACAAGAATAATGAGTGTTACCTGTGCAGGACTTCCTATGCGCTGTGCACTGTTTAATCATCTTACAGACAGCATTGCTTAGTGTGAGTCCATGAAGGCCTTGAATACCTGCTCAAGTCCTCTTTCTACTCCGTTTCCAAAGAAATCAGAGCCAAGTGACTAGGCATTCAGGCCTCTTGCCTGTTTGTGGAAGCTGTAAAATTGGCATCAATACTTCCATTCATCTGCCTCTCTTCTGGGTCCAGAGGGCATGATGACTGTATGGATTATGAAACAAAGGGGTGTTAACTTGGGGGCAGAAGGCCAAAAAGAAAAATCCTAACAAACAACCCATAGAGGTCAATGCTAATGAGTAGAGAACCGCCGTGTAACTAAGACTCTCCCAGGCTTTGAGGAACTTAATAAAATTAGCTTATGTTTCAACGACAGGCATTGCAGCAAAGCTGAATAATAATAACACATTTAGTGCAGCACATAGAAATTACTTGTGTGCATAATTATGGATTTACACACACTAACGGACCAGTTGAACTCCTCCCTCATCTCTGACTACAAACCTTTGTTTTCCTTCTAGGAATTGGAAAAAAGTCAATGTGTCAGCAATTCATCTATTTCTGCCTGTTGGTTCATCATGCAGAAATTAAATGAGGTGCATAATGTAAATTTAGATGTCAACATTCTGTTGAATTCTAGAAAGATGCATTAAAATGTTTAGTTTGCATCATATTTCAACAGATTTGTGTCATTCTAAGTTTGTTAATTTTGGCTTATGGAACGCTGAACATTTGCATACATCTAAATTCTACTAAGGACCCTGTGCTAATACCCTGTGCTTCATATCATTTTTCCAAAGAACAAGCTTGATCTGTTCAATCCAATCTTTAAAATCTTCATTATATACTTTGGAAAGCAATATTCTCTTCAATCTCCAGTATTCTGCCATTAAATCAATCTTGTGAACTGGTCTTAGTAGTTTTATCTGGCAGGCTAATCGTCTGACACCAACGTTATCACGATGTATTAAAAACCAAACCAAATCAAAGCAAAACAAAAAAAAACAAGGTTCATGTTGCCAATCACACGGTTGGTCTCTGCTAGAGTACCTTGGGGCCTCCTGACAAAGGGCACACATCTGGAAGCAGAGGCTCACCAGGCTGGAGCTCTGGAGCTCAGCTGTGGACGAGCACGTCTAAGTGGGTTGTCCTGGGCCCTGCCCAGCCGATAACAGCAAGCATCATGATTACTGTGTAAAGGAAGTGAATTTTAATGTTGTGCAGCACGATATGAAATGCTAGCTTATGAAAGCAGCCAGCAGCGTGTGCTGCGTGAGGGCTCATGAATGGAAAGGTAACCTTGAAACTGGTCCCTCTTAACATCCCCACGTATCTAATCTAAGCCTCATCCCCAGACTAAGGCCACTGTAACCCTTCCTTTGTTTTCTTGGTTCAGCCTCATCCCATTTCAAATGCTCTCCACAATCAATCTTCCTACAATAATGCTCCTGTCCTGTCCTGTCCCAACGGGACGGCTGGAGTTCACACGTTTACCTGTTGAATCAGGTCCAAGTGCCTCGATCTGGCTTTACGTCACTCTCCCTTTCTCCCTTCCCTCTTCCCTCCCTTTTTCCTTTCCTCCCTCCCTCTCTTCTTTTCTTCTTTACTTTTGATCTACTGAATTATAATCTACACACAGAAAAGTGGACACATCTTAAGTGTTGCCTGACTCAGGGGATTCTCACAAAATGGACACACCCAGGTGACACCCAGATCAGGAGGGAGAGCCTGACTGGCCCCCAGAAATCCCTGCTTGCCCCCTCACGGGAGCTACTCACACAACCTAAAGGGAAACACTGTCCCACCTTCTAAGAGCAGACATTAGTTTGGTCAGGCTTCCTACATGCAGGACTCAGGGGATGGCTCTGACTTGGGGGCCTGAGGATGCCTTGGCCCCCAGGCCTGTGGCAGCGAGTCTAATTCAAGGCCCTGCTCTGATGGATCTGGATGCCCTGTCATCTGCCTTCATCAGAACTCGCTCAGGAACTGCCAGCCGGAAGTGTCAGGGTGACAGCTGGTGAGAGCTGGGCAGGGAGGGACTGGGGACGAGTTGGGCCTGATGAGGAAGACGTGGAGCTAATGTCATAGGCAGCGTGGTCCCCTCCCACCCCCAGGCCTGCTCTTCAGCCACTTCTCTACCCTCCCACACAATTGCACGTCCCCGAACAGAGTCACAAAAGGCACCTGCAACAGTGGCGTTCAACCCATAGAGTCCCCAGTTGACACCAGGGCTTTTGCATCCCAAGTGGAATGCCTCCAGAGAGGGGCTGGGGGTTCCCTGACGCTGCTCCCGTCTCAACAACTGTCTTCCTGTCTTCCAGGAGCAGAGACAAGAAAATATTGTTTACCTGTGATTCTTTTTAACAGCAATTCAACAAGTGCTATTAGTTGTTGCCTTATTCTAAAGTTGAGATTTTCTTAGGCATCTATTGAGAATGTAGCATCAAAATAATAGGTTAGGCATCCAAGAAAAGTCAGGAGGTTTATCATAACCCCAGCCTAACTCTACAACCACTTTAATTTGCAGATCACCTCCCGGTCCTGTCCACACTCACTCCAAGTCTTACCCTGTGGTTACCACAGGTTCACATGAGGAGATTGTCTTTAAGTGGCCTTTTGTTTATGCAAACAAAAGGGTTGCTTCACAGAAAATGATCTCTCTACCAAAGGGATAATTTTAATACAGGATCAAAAAATTCTGCCTTTCTCTTCTGACATAGCCTCAATCTCTGTTCAGGGAAGCTGTGTAGCTGGGGAAAACAAATGGCTATGACGCCAGTCCCTGGGGAGCCTGGGTTTTGTTCCTGTCAGTTACTGTTTAAATAAACATACGGATGTCAGCTTAACCTTCTTATGCCTCAGAATCTCCAGGAGTAAAGTGCGGAGGATGAGACCTATCCCACCCACCTAACAGGATGTTTGCTTCACTCAGTACACCTACACCGAGTCCCAACCGCACATGCGCCAGGCCCCTCGCTGGGGACTGCGGACACGGCAGTGCCAGCACCTGCTTCCACTGGGCATCAGACAGGTGCCGGCTCCGGTCCAGATGGGCGATGACCCCTCCGTAGGGGCTGCAGTCAGTCCCTGCCCGTCCTCACCCTCGTGCTCCCTGGGAGCAGCTCCCGGGCCTGCAGGATGGACGCAGGCATATGAGCTCTCTGAGCGGCCCTTGTCCCTTTCCCCGGGCTCCCTCCGCGGTCCCTCCCCAGCTCCACCCCCCACCCATCTCAGCTCTCCTTCACCAAAGCCTCAGGCGGGGCCCAATGCTCCCTTGGCCTGGAACCCCCATCCCGGGCAACACAAAACCCGTTCCTCTCCCCGGAAGGGAAGCATGGGGGCCTTAGAAACCCAGGGGCCCCCCTTTAAGATACATCACCTCCCTCCAAAATGCACAGAAAAAAGGTTTTCTGCTGAGCAGGGGAAAAATTGTTTTGAAACATTCCATTTCGAATTCCATCTCATTCCACTGACATAAATCCAGAAGCCAGAGTGGCTGTTTCTGATTGGAAGTGACTTGCAGGATTTTGCAGAAAGGGTGGCTTTTGTGTCAGGCGTTGAAGACAGATGGGACTGAAATAGGGCATCTCCCGGGGGGCGCTGGGGGTCGAGGGCAGAGGTGGGACGATCCAGAGTGTGTCTGGGGACCGTGAGGACCCGGAAGCACACACACGGCACACTGTAAGGGCAGCCGCCCTGGACGACAAGGGCTGTGGCCCGAGACGGCCAGGCTGAAGCCCACCCTCTAAGAGGCCAGCAGGTTCATCGCCGTGCACGCGTCCACGGGCCCCGAGTCCCCATCTCCCTTCACCTGAGCAATCACCGTACACCACTGTACAGGCCCTGGTGTGCCTGAGTCTGCCTTCTGTTCACGGCCTCTCCTCTGAAATGGGGCGGTTCTCTGAGACGGCTCTCCCACGGACACTCAAGGCTGTTTTCCCTCCCATATGCCATGTAACCGGGGCCCCCAGGAAGGGGGGTGGGTGCCTCCGTGCCCACCTCTGCTACCTTCACACAGTTGCATCCATTTTCCTGTCAGACCTTTGCCTCTGACGTTCATGTGACTCGGACATGCTCCCCCCACCTCCCTGGGCTTCTCCCTGGTTTCTGTCATCTCTCAGCCACCCTCTTCACTCACTGGTTCCTGGGCTTCCTACCACTCAACTTCCATCCTTTTTGTGACTTAGACATTCCCAGGGGAGGCCATCTAGGTTCCCCAGCATCTCAGTTTCTTCATGCCGTGTCTCAAATGGTGTTTTCTTCCCTCTCCAGCAGCTGCCCACTCCGACAGCTGCCCCCAGATGCTGCCCCTGGACACTGCACCACCTCTGAAAGCTTGAAGGCCAACCTCCAGCTCCCAGGCCATCCATGTCCTTCTAGTTTAGTTATTCAAGTATCTCTCCTAGAGGGCTTCCAATCTCATCATGACTCACACTTCACTGAGTCTCCCACTTCTTCCCTGTCCATCAGTAGCCTCATGAATGGCTCCCCTCTTGCTTAGATTCGATCCCATACTCCACCATTCTAATCATCGTTTACAGATGCCATAATTCCTTTATCTGTCATGGCTTCATGCATGTGCTATGGGCAGGTATCCCAAGCAACAGCATAAGGGATGGATTAAATCAGAAAGAAATTGGAGGCAAAGCTGCTGGGAAGAAAAAATGATTCGGCAGATAAGTATATATATATTTATATACACATATACTCTTTGAATATATATATACACATATATTCTTTAAAAAGGTAAATATGCTGTGCGAATGTATGGTTGAACTAAGTTACATATAGTAATTAAGTTTATTCTTCATGAAGAATTAGCAATATTTGACTTGATCAAATAGTTCAGCCTTGGATTTGTCATGTTCAAATGATCAATTTTTGAATGACTGTCCCAAATTATCTCAAATATATTTATGCCCACAAGCTGTAAAACACTTATAGTTGTGGTCTGGGGGCTAATCGGGCCTGAAAGTATCTTTCCACAGTAATTGGAAAAAGCCTCCCATATTCAGCTGGCTATTTTTAAAAACAAGCAACGTCTCACTCCTTCCAACTCAGATTGCTTTAAACTTGGAGAACAAGGGCCCTTATTCAGGACATGTGTGTGCCAGCTCTAAGGCCCAGTTTCTTCAAAGTATCTGGATTGAAACAGTGCCCGGAAAAAGTGATTAAAGTAGCTATGAGTTTTGAAAACTTCGAAAACAGTCATACAGATTTTAAAGATGTATTTAAAAACAAATAAACAGAAACTAATTCTACCCGAAGTACCTGGAAAAAGAAAGAGGCCAGGGAACGGCTTTACTCTAAGTGCCAAGAGAAATGAGCAGCGGAGAAAGAAAGGGGTTTCATTGACTCGATGCCAAGAGGCCACCCCTGGCAAAGCGCTTTAAATGGCTATTTTGTTCATGTGTTGTCTCTAAATCCAAAAATGTTAAGTGAAGCCAACACACCCGGAGTGTTTGTTTCTACGTGGTGATGCTGAGGGCAGAGCTTGCTGAAGCTGCTGCAGGGTTAGGGTACCCGTCTCGCGCCCACCTCCTGGGCATCCCCAGCACGGTGGGAACCAGAGAAAGTGCTGGGAAAAGAGCAAAAATGACGGAGCGCCTGTGAAAGGCAGCTCAATAAATTAGTTTTTGTTTTAATTGTTAGGGCAGAAAGCATTATATGAATCCCTGGTAGTTCTGGGACTGAGAGTGGTTTGGATGAAGAAACTGTAGTGAAAAGAAAGGGAACAAAATAGTTCTAGTAAAAGAAACTTGAGAGATTTCTACCACAGATATTCAAGATCTGACTAAGTAATCTTGTGCGGGTATAAACGCTGTACTGATGACGTGCCTCTGCCACGTTGTACTGATGACGTGCCTCTGCCACGTTCTCGGACCAGGACTACCTCCCGGGCGTCTGGATGGCAGTGGGACCTGTGGAAGGTCCTGCCGCCGCAGCTGAGACGGGTTCTAGCCAGGCCTCCGTCTGTTTCAGCTCTGTGACCTGGAGCAGGTAGCCTCCCTTCGCTGACAGTGCTTCCCTCTTCTTAGACTGACATGTTGGCGTGCACCCTAGGAAAGACGGACGCCATCTCTGGAACGAATTAGGACAGAGTGTGCAGACGTGGATGCGTTAGGATGTGGCCAAGGGCCGGCCCAGCTTGACGTCATCCTTCCTGTACACTCATCCACTGGGGAAGAAGCAGGGCCCTTGAGAAGAGAAGGTGGGGACGGGGTCTTGGCGAGCAGACAGAGGGTCAGGAAAGGTTGGAAAAGCACAGTAACGTTTACAAGCACAGACATGCAGTGACCCTGACGCTGGCTCCCTGAAGTGGCAGCCTTTCCCAACTGTGGAGCTAGAAGATGGAAACCCTGGTGCAGTGGGCGTTCCAGAGAGGGCAGGGTCAGAAAAAAGGTCCTCCTGTCAAACGTGAAGAAATACGGCAGAGTGCCTGCCCTTATTGAAGGTTCGTGGAGCACCTTAGCGTAGTAAAGGCTCTGACAAGTCCTGCAGCAAAGAAACGGGATTTACTATTTAATCCTGAACTTGCTGGACTATAGAAACTTTAACAAACATGTCTGTTAACATTTCACTGAACACAGTAGATAAACAGTGTTCTAGGGAATAAAAATCCAAGCTCCCTAACATGGCACGTGATGCCCTGCGGGGTCAGCTCCCGCTGCTGCTGTCTGCCTCAAACCTGACGGGGCACCGAGCCCAACCCGCTTGAGACTCATCGCTGCCCCGCCTCGCAGTTAGTTCCGCAAGCCCCGGCCAGCCCTGCACATTGCAGGCCTCGGGTTTCTTTGCCTGTGTTTTTTTCATTGCGAACACAAATGCTGTCCCTCCTCTTTCACTGGCTAATTCCTATACTTTTTTAAGACTGGTGTGAGCCACGTGCACGAGGACACGTCTGTCAGGGATATATTGTAACCTTGAGTGGAGCCATCTATGCATCCGTGCACAGCAGTATCCATCGTACAAACTGCTTCCTTGTATAGTATCTCATTTAGTCCTTGCTTCTATTCCACAAGGGAGACATCATTACCATTGTCATTTTACAGATGAGGAAACGAGGTGGTGGGGGGAAGGGAAACTCATTTGTACCCCGTGTGCACATCTCTTCTCACAGCTGCTGCTGTTCCCAATTTTCTGCTTGGCTGGACTTTTTTTTAGTGTTAACTGTTTTTTTCCTCTTGCTAAACGCAAAACAAACCAAAAAAGCACAGTCACGTAAGTGTACACGTGCGAACATGTTTCTTTCAGAAGCAAATATTTGTAATAACAAAGAGCTGGAAAGGACGAAAATTATCTTTAAAATTTTTCACGTCACTTACGCTACTTTAGAAGTAGAAAGTGACTAAAGGAAAAGGCTGCAACTACAGTTGGAAACACTGAGCTCATTAACCCTTTATCTTCCTCAGCCGCCCCAGGTCCTCGGCTTGTGGGGAGCTCCCTGGGGCGGTGAGTGAGGCTTGTTCCCCCAGTCTGCGCCCCTGGGCCCTCCTAAGGATGCAGCCTAAGAAAACTACTAGGGTGTGGTCGGTTTGCTCCTCCCAGAGTAATTAGTGTTTTAAAGGAGAATCCACCCTCACCCCCAAGGCAATGATTAACCCAGAGAAATGAATCCCTGGGGTAGATCTTTTGGGTCTATGTCACTCTGATAAGCATAAATTTAGGCCAGGTAGGCCTTCCTGGCATCTTCCAAGTTGCTTCACAAGCAAGGACCTTTTCCTCTCCCTTGACTACCAGGTGGAGATAAGTGAAGCGAAGTTTAAAAAGGGGTTTTAAGGCCTATGTGTGTGAAATGGAATAAACAGTCATTTTCCATTATTTAAGCAGCTGCACAGACCTAACGAAAAGCATTCTGTTTCCAAACAGTTGCACTTTTAAGTGTTTCTTGCCGCCCTCAACCCCTCACTCCTCTTGTACTTGACAGGGCCTTGCAGGATAAATAAGGCCTTTTTTCTGCTATTGCAGGATTTCCTTCTGAAATGCAGAGAGCATGGGTGAGAAGCAAATCCACGCGTGCCTGGTTGAGGTTGCTGATTCTGCCTGGTCCGCCAGGAGAAGGTGAACCAGACCTGCACACCTGCGTCATCTGCACCTGCCTGCTTGGCATGACTACGTGCCCAGCACACCTTGGTGCTCCACGCTGGCTCTTATCTCACCTATTTTATAGACAGTAGTTTGTGTCTCTTAATCCCATACCCCCATCGTGCCCCTCTCCCCACCGGTAACCACTAGTTTGTTCTCTATATCTGTGAGTCTGTTTCTGTTTTGTTACATACATTCGTTTGTTCTATTTTTTAAGATTCCATATATAAGTGATAACACACAGTAATTGTCTTTCTTTGACTTATTTCACTAAGCATAATACCCTCTAAGTCCATCCACATTGTTGCAAATGACAAAATTTCATTCTTTTTTATGGCTAATATTCCATTGTATACATATACCACATCTTCTTTATCCATTCATCTGTTGATGGACACTTAGGTTGCTGCCATATCTTGGTCATTGTAAATAATGCTGTTATGAACATTGGGGTGCATGTGTCTTTTCAAATTAGCGTTTTCGTTTTCCTTGTATATATACCCAGGAGTGGAATTGCTGGATCATATAGTAGTTCTATTTTTAATTTTTGAGGAATCTCCATACTGTTCTCCATACTGGATGCACCAGTTTATATTCCCACCAACTGTGCACGGGCTCCCTTTCCTCCACACCGTCACCAACATTTGTTATTTGCAGACTTCTTGATGATAACTATTCTGACAGATGTGAGATGATCTATCATTGTAGTTTTGGTTTCCATTTCTCTGATGATTAATGATGTGGAGCATCTTTTCATGTGCCTGTTGGCCATCTGTATGTCTCCTTTGGAGAGACGTCTATTCAAGTCTTCTCTGACGCAATTCACACTCATACTAATCTACTTATCGAACAGTCGCCTGGCCACACCCTAAGTGTTCTCTTCCAAACATGCTTTCTCATTTTCTTTGTAATATGATAATTTTTCAAGTCTTCAAGTTCTAGTTCCTTTTTGCTTAATAATACCATCTTCAAGCCATTTCTCTCTTCTCACAATTTACTATAAGAAATCAGAAGGAGCCAAGCCTTTCCTTCAACACTTCACTTAGAAGCCTCCTCAGCTAGGAATTCCCTGGTGGTCCAGTGGTTAAGGCTCCGAGCTTCCACTGCAGGGGGCACGGGTTTGATCCCTGGTTGGGAAACTAAGATCCTGCAAGCCACACAGCCAAAAAGAAAACCCTCCTCAGCTGAATATCCAATTTTATCACTCACATGTCCTGCCTTCCACAAAACACTAGGAAACAAACACAATTCAGCTAAGTTCTTTGCCAATTTATAACAAGGATTGCCTTTTCTCCATTGTCCAGGAACACGTTCCTTGTTTCCATCTGAGGCCCCATCAGAATGGCCTTTTCCATCCGTATATCTGCCAACATTCTGCACATGATTATTTATGTGATCTCTAAGGAGATGGAAGCTTTCTCTACAGCTCTCCTTTCTTTTCTGAGCTTGCACCAGCACTGCCTTTAAAAGTTCCTTTATTGCCCAGCTTCAAAGCTGCTTGCACACTTTTAGATATTTATTATAGCAGCGCCCCATGTCCGTCTCAGCTCGGGTTGCTATCACAAAATACCATAAACCGAGTGGCTTATCAACAATAGAAACGTATTTCTCACAGTTCTGAAGGCTGGGAAATACAAGATCAAGGTGCCGGCCAACTTGGTGTCTGGCGAGATCCCTATTCCTGGTTGCCCACTGCTGACTCTTGGTGTGTCCTCACGTGGCAGAAAGAGCAGGAACTGCCCTCTGGCTTCTTCTTGTAAGGACACTAATCCCACCAAAGGGGCTCTACCCTCATGGCCTGATTATCTCCCAAAGGCCCCACCTCCAAACACAATTCCTCTGGGACTAGTTTTCGATGTGAATCTTGGAGGGACACAAACATTCAGCCCACGAAGGCCGTCTTCCATTGACTCTCCCCACTCTGCTATGATGTTCCTTCTTCTGAGCCCTGTGGCACTTTGGTTTCAGAGCCTCTAAGGACGTTTACTTGCTTGTGCAGTTTGCACGCCACAGGGTCTAAGCTGCTTTGGGCACTGACAGTGCAGTCTCACCTCTGTAGCCCTGTCACACAGGACTCACAGCACCTGGCACACAGGAGATGCTCGGTAGCATATGTTAAAATAGTGAACTTGTGTCACTGCCTGGCAATGACATCAGTTGTTCAATCTATTTGTCTTATCTTAAAAGAAAGCATCAGGATTCAAATTCCCTTCTATGGTCCTAACATGGTAATTATTCAGTAACACTATGAAGTAAAATATATTCAGTAACATTCTGAAGTTAAAGTATAAAAATTAAAAAAAATTTTACGTGCAGAAGTTGAACCCTCACATCTGTGCATCTGGTAAGGTGTGAGGCTAGTACTGCAGTCTGGTCCACGGCTCCTTCCTCTCCATCACTCTCTGCAGACCAAAGCCTAGGTTTGTCTCTGGTGGGGGGCATTCCTGCAGCCTGAAGCTCCTGTCAAGAAGTACAGCAGGGCTTTTCTGGTGGCGCAGTTGTTGAGAATCCGCCTGCTGATGCAGGGGACACGGGTTCGTGCCCCGGTCCGGGAAGATCCCACATGCCGTGGAGCAGCTAGGCCTGTGAGCCATGGCCGCTGAGCCTGTGCGTCTGGAGCCTGTGCTCAGCAACGGGAGAGGCCACAACAGTGAGAGGCCCGCGTACTGCAAAAAAAAAAAAAAAAAAAAAAAAAAAAAAAAAAAAAAGAAATACAGCAGAGGGCTTCCCTGGTGTCGCAGTGGTTAAGAATCCACCTGCCAATGCAGGGGGCATGGGTTCGAGCCCTGGTCTGGGAAGATCCCACATGCCGCGGAGCAACTAAACCTGTGTGCCACAACTACTGAGCCTGCGCTCTAGAGCCCGTGAGTCACAACTACTGAGCCTGTGAGCCACAACTACTGAACCCCGTGCACCTAGAACCCATGCTCCGCAACAAAAGAAGCCACTGCAATGAGAAGCCCGCGCACTGCAACAAAGAGTAGCCACTGCTCGCTGCAACTAGAGAAAGCCCGCGCACAGCAATGAGGACCCAACGCAGCCAAAAATAAATAAATAAAATAAATAAATTTATTTTAAAAAACTAAAAAAAAAAAAAAAGTACAGCAGAAGCTGGGAAATCCTAAAACGGAAGCTGGGAATCCATTGGACAAGTAAGGATCCCCAATATTATCCAGCCTTATTAATTCTAGATTTCTCCCTCCCTATTGCTTAAGTGATCACATTGTACCTCTTTTGAGACAGAGATTCTGTTTAACACTGATCCAGGTGACTGGTACTTGACTTCTGGATCATTCTACCCTTTCAGGAATTAGGGAGTAGGGTAAAAGATCAAACTCCCCAGCAAGGGCTGAGGATCACTGTGTTTTCCCTTCAAAGCCTTCATGCAGGGCCGTTACCAGAGGGTGAAAAGAGGGTGCTCGTCATACGGGTACAACTGTTCCTGTTAAGACCTGATAAAACCTCCTTCACTTCTATGTAAACGGTGCCTCACTATGCAAGTATATCAGACACATAGCTTTTCAAGCTCACTGCTGAATTAGTCATAGTTCCATAGAGTCTCAATAAACTTTGTAGTCTGGTGTATATTAAAAAATTACCAATATGTAGTTCTGATCTGAGTTTACAATTGAGCCTAATATTTTACTTATGGGAGAAGAGTTGCAACATTAAAATATTTCAAATGGCTTTTGAGACTGTGTCAGGAGTTAGAAAAAAGGAAATTTCTAAAGCCTTTTGAAAACTTCTTTCTTTCCTGTCTTTTCTTTCTTACTTCTACCATTGGCATCAGAATGAATGTTTTTGGCAGTAAGTGCTAGAAAGGGAAGTATTACTGATGGCCAGAGTGTCTAGCGAGGATGGGGAGGACAGGGAAGGGGAGAGCTCAGCCAGGGTCCGGGTGGAGGCTTTGCACGGTGGCCCTGGGGAACCTGTCCTGTCTGAGGGGACCCCACAGGGGAAGAGTGGGAGGAGAGTCTGGGAAAGCAGGGATGGTGCAGGCAAACCACTGTCTATGGAGTTGACAACGCTGGAGACACTGGGGACCTAGGGTCATAGGCGTGCAGACCTGGGGCTTGGAAGACAGGTGCAGAGCATTAGTATAGTTGGTTGGCCAGGATGGGGTGGGCACCGCCAGGATGCGATGGGGTGGCAGGGAGTGTGGCCTGGGTGGGCCTGGGAGGCACCTGGTGCCATCGGGGCCCTGTGTGCAGTTATGACAGAAGGACTGAGGGCTGGCTTTGCCTCTGGTCAGCGGCAGTGGGCAAGTTGACCCACCTCCCTGGGCCTCAGGCTCTGCATCCTGAGGACTAAACAGGAGAGCAGATGGGAGGTGCTGGGCACGTGGGGTCAAACTGCGCCGTCACCAAGTTCACCTGGAACTTACAAAATGTGCACTTGAAATCATTGTTACTCAACTAATCAAGCTTCCATGAAGGCTCCTTCCAGTAAACTCACAGCCCTATGAGGATGGCTTCCCCAAGGGACAATTACAGACCAAGTGAAGAGGTACAGCCTCTGGCTCTGGCCTGGGCCTCAGCGAACACAGACCCCAAACACACTCCTCCCCTTCAAGCCGCCCTTCTCCTCCCCGCCACCCCAGCCCCTCGGTGGAGTGGCCCTGCTCCCTGCAAGGACCCCACCTCTAACTGCCCAGTGTCTCGTAGTAGAAAGGGTCTCAGAACCGTGAACAAGAGGATGGCCATCTGAGCTCAACACAGGACGGAGCGTTCAAGTTCCTCAGGCCAGTGCTCTGATCTGTTCAAGAACTTTTTCCATTTACTTCAAAAGCATCAGCCTGTGTGATCAGATGCCAGGGTAGACACATAGCAACAACATACAAAGGATCGCTCAGAACACACCCATGTGTGTATGGAGTTGGGTGGCAGGCAGTAAAGGAAATAGAAGCAGGTTGGAAATGAAAGCCTCTTTCTAATCAGAGCATTTCCCAAGCATTCCCATCTGGTTCCTCCATAAATAGTCATCACAAGGGGACTATCTGACACAGTGTCATCTCCTGAAGAAATGAGCCCGGCTTGCTTTTGGAGGAGAGGAAAAAATAGTCACAGGGGACTGGGTTTGGAGAAAGTAAAGAGTGGAGGAGTTGAGAGGACCACGTGCCCCTGGAACCTGGGGAGGATGTGAGAAAAGTTGTCTTTTTTTAACCTCTCCAAATCTCAAGTCTTTGTCTGTAAAATGGAAGATAACGTTGTCCTCTAAATATATTCACTGGGAGGCAATGTGGCATTGTGGAAAGGGCATGGACTTTGGATCCTGAAAGACCTGGGTCCACCTCATTGCTATGTCGCTTTGGGAAAGCAGTTTAACTTCTGCAGATTTTGTGTCCCTGTCTTTGAGACAGAGTCCAATATTTACCTTGTTCTGGGGGTGAGAAGTCATATATATAAAGTGCCCTTGGCCGTGTCAGGCATAAAAGAGATTTTCCATAAATGGCAGCTCTCACTGTCGCCACCATCAAGCTCACTATTAGGCAAATCTCCTTATGATAATGAAGGAAACCAAGCTACAGCTGTGAAGGTGCATTTCTAACCAGTAGACAGAATATCCTGGAAAGTCCTGAGGCCTGAGCAGGGTTCCTGCCGTCGCTCTTGTTACTGATCTCAGGTCTGGCTGCTCACCACCCAAAAATTAATACCCGAGTATGGAGGTTCCTTAAAAAACTAAAAATAGAATTACCCTATGACCCAGCCATCCCACTACTGGGCATATACCCAGAGAAAACCATAATTCAAAAAGACACATGCACTCCAATGTTCATTGAAGCACTATTTACAATAGCCAGGTCATGGAAGCAACCTAAATGCCCATCGAAAGATGAATGGATAAAGAAGATGTGGTACGTATATACAATGGAATAGTACGCAGCCATAAAAAGGAATGAAATTGGGTCATTTGTAGAGACATGGATGGATCTAGAGACTGTCACACAGAGTGAAGTAAGTCAGAAAGAGAAAAACAAATACCATATATTAACGCATATATGTGGAACCTAGAAAAATGGTACCGATGAACTGGTTTGCAGAGCAGAAATAGAGACACAGATGTAGAAAACAAACATACGGACACCAAGGGGGGAAAGTAGCGGGGGGGGTGGTGGTGGTGTGATGAATTGCGAGATTGTGATTGACATGTATACACTAATATGTATAAAGTAGATAACTAACAAGAACATGCTGTATAAAAAATAAATAAAATAAAATTCAAAAATTCAACAAACACAAACAAACAAACCAAAAAATCAATACCTGAGATGCAGTGGTTGGTAGAAAGGAAAAATGCTTTAATCAGAAAGGCCTGCAATCTGGGGAGAAGGTGGACTCATGTCCCAAGACCAATTCTGAAGATTCTACTCAGCCATGACAGTTTTTAAAGGGAAAAAAAGGGGCATAATCTCAGCTAATCATTGAGATAAGGGTCAGAGTCATCACCCTTCCCCACTGCGTGCAGGCTTCTCAACTTCTTGTGATTTTCTTTAGATGCTGTCTTGTTCACACAGTCTGTTCACAAGATTACTGAAGGGGAAGCTAGGGAAGAGATCTGATCATCTGTTAATTACTTATTCTTCATTTCTACTTCTCTGATCTAAGGAAAGAACCAACAAGTTAGGCAAGGTATTGTGTGATCAGATTTGAAAAGTGTGCTTGGGCTGGAGATGAACAGAGCATGGGGGTGCCTGGTTTAAGGTTAGTTACAATGTATTGGGTTAGCTAAAAAGTTTGTTCAGGTTTTTCCATAAGATGCTTTGCTAAAGTAACAAGAAAGGGGGTTTCCTGCTGAGGGCAGTTTCCTGCAAAGAGGTGCTTGCAAATCCCCCACCCCCACCCCACCCCCCACCCCACCCCATCCCACCCCGCCCCACCCCATCCCACCCCGCCCCCATCAGGTATCATTTCTTTTCTATGGGATTAGGAACGAAGGTACTTCTTCTGTAACTTCTTCATGCTGAGAAAGGGCATTGAGGTCTTAGAGTGGAAGATGTTGACATGCATCTGTAGTATCTCTTTGCTGACAGTTTTGGTTGCCTGCTTATGTATATGGGCAGAGCAAGCTATAATTACTTTGATGCCCACAAAGGAATAGATGATCATGAGCAGCAGTGCTAATCCCATTCTCTTGAGGCCAGTTCTTGGAATTGTGCTAGCCATAGACTCAGTACTGTTCAGGGTGGGGCACTTATGTCATGGCTGCAGTCTGGTCATCATGTAGTGAGCTTTTCCCCTCTGGTGGCAGTTATAGTACCTGTAAAACAGCTCAGGAGTGTGCATCAGACACTGAGTCTGGGACCCTGTTTTCCTGATCATTAGCTGCTTGGGCTCACTCTTTTGGACTCAGGGAGGCCTGGGAGACTTCAGCTTTTCTACAAACAAGAGGCAGGGGACATGGAGGGGCCTTTGTAATTGGGGGCCCCACAGAGTTCTGCTCGGTTCCACTCTCTCTGCCCCTCTAACCATTCAGGCTTCATTTCTGCCAAGCTCTCCCTCAGGCCCACCCCCACCTCCGCCTTGTCTCTCGTTCTTTCTTGAATCAAGAATGCATTTTCTGGGAATTCCCTGGTGGCGCAGTGGTTAAGAATCCGACTGCCAGTGCAGGGGACACAGGTTCGAGCCCTGGTCCAGGAAGATCTCACATGCCGTGGAGCAACTAAGCTCGAGCACCACAACTACTGAGTCTGATGTCTAAGCCCGTGAGCCACAACTACTGAAGCCCGCATGCCTAGAGCCCGTGCTACACAAGAGAAGCCACCGCAATGAGAAGCCCACACGCTGCAACTAGAGAAAGCCCACGCACGCACAGCAATGAAGACCCAACGCAGCCAAAAATAAAAAAGAAAAATTAAAAAAAGAAGGAAGAAAATTCTTTTTAAAAAGTGCATTTTCCAAAACATATCCTTTGGCAGGAGAGGCCTATAGTTACCACCTTCTTCTCTTCTTATCAGGCGCTAATGCCGGAAGGTCACGACCAAACTGGGCACAGGGACTCCAGAAGGCTCCCAATTTAGTTGCCAGGGACGGGTGGCATGAACTCCCCTGAGAGAACGAGTGAGTGTGGAGAGGCTGTCACTCCTGAATGGAGTATTTCCAGGAGCCCTTGGGACCCCCGGGACATGGGCCTCTAACACTCTTTCTCTGGAATCACTACTCTTGGGAGAATTACTTTTCTTCAATTCAGACAACAGATCTTGATAAGGTACCATTTTGTACAATCTTAAATCATTTAAGCTCTTAAGAACGCTAGGGAAACAACTTTAGCGAGTAGCTCCCTGGGCAGCAAGGCAGCTCATGTGGGTGGGTGGGCCTTTCCAGGGGGCCCAGGTTTGGAGAGAGGAGCAGGTGGCCTGGACCGTCTGTGTGCACCGTCCACCGGTCTAGAGAGGGGAGGGGGGAGCCAGACTCGATGAAATCTCCACTGCTGCGCCCGAGCCCCGGACCCCAGTGCCCTCAGTCTCTTTCTGTGTCTCTGGAAGGGGGCTCAGCTGCCGACTGCATGAGGTTGTCCCAAGGTTGGAGAGAGAGAAGCCCTGACATCTCTCCTCAGTGCCCACTCCCCGCTCCACCCGTGTTAAGTTTCTAGAATCTTCTTTTTCTCTCTAGAAGTGATGAGAAGAGGTCATTAGCAGAAATAGAGTCCAGTTTAAATTATCTGTTGTTTGCCTTCACACCTTATGAATCTTGAAGGTCAGTGGTGGTGGAGAAATATGAAATCAATTTAGAATCCTTTCAGACAAAGAGATCTTGAGTTTTCAGAGAAATCAGACGATGGTTAAGTTTAGAGTTATTATTAATGATATTATTATAACAACACCCATCCTGATGTAAAGACTTAATAAATATTAATTTTGTGTTTACAGAGTACTCTTACACAGATTATCCCCCTTGACCTTCAAAACAATTCTGTAAGACAGAAAGGGCAGAAATATATTTTGCTCAGGTAAGTCCACTGAGGGTCAGAAAGTTGCTGTGAGTCACAGCTAATAAATGATCATGTCAGACCTCCAGACCCCAAACTCACTGCTGACCCTAACCTTAACCCTTCCCTCATCGCAGTGACTTCTTCAGTCCTCGGACGCTTACCCATCAGATAGGAAGCGTACAAACTTGCATATGATTGCCATTGCAGGTAAAAAAAAAAAAAAGATTTCATGCAGCAGCTCAAATTGTTCCATTGGGTCAACCAATCTTTGTAGGCCTGAAAAGTGTGTGCATATGCGTTCTAAGAAATGCTAACATTTATCGAGAAACCTTTTTGCGCCCGATACTATGCTAAATAAGGCGTTGACAGACACTTCCACTTCATCCTCTCAACGACCCTATGAAGTGGGTATTGTTAACTCAGAGAAGGGGAAACTGATTATCAGAGAGGTTAAGTAACTTGCTCAAGGTCACAAAGCCACACAGTGGGCTCAGAAAAATGTCTGTGTAGCACCAAAGCTCGTGCTCTCAGGCCCTGTGCTATTTACATCACAGCAGAAACCCATGTTTTTCTGGCACCTGCCCCTACTTCTCACAGAGAACCCCAGCTCCCTTCCCCCCAATACTAAGGAGGTGTCCTACACGTGTCCTCCAGGTAAGTCCCTCCGCCCTCCTGTCAACCCCCCAGTGGCATCCCCGCCATTTGTTTACTCTCCTCCTGGGCCAGCCCAAACAACCTAGACATGAAACATTTGGCAGTCATCACCTCTGCGGCAGCCTTGCTAATAACAAGTCGGAAGAGAGAATTGTCCTGAACTCACCACTACCACAGACTTTGTGGTACGTTGTTTTACTTGCAGGTTGGAGTTGAAGTGAAACTTCTCATCTGATGGTTCCTTAAGCCCCTGCGCATCTGGGGCAGCTGTGGTAAAAAGGCAATCATTTCCCCTCCCCGAGCTCCACCTCCTCACCTGTGCAGTGGAAACACTGCCCGCTGCCTCTCAAGATGGGGTTGAATTGTGAATAACAGACATGCAGGGCACCTAGTGTGATGCTCGAGCCCCTGGAAGCTAAGACAAGACAATGGTACTTTACTTCTCCCCAGATTCCTGTTCTGCAGGAAGACAGAGCTCCCCCCACCTGGCCTTATTCACGGTTAATCGCTTAACCAACTAGTACAATACTTGTTGAGTGGTTACCATGTCCAAGTAAGTTCTTTTCTAGGAGAGTGAGTTACATAAAGAGGCCTAGACCTCACTCACATGGCATTTTGGTTGAAAATAAATATAATCAGGTCAATATGTCATCATTTCAATGGACAAGTCTGAGACTTGGTCACATGTTTTGCTGCAATTTTCTCTGTCACGGTGTTTGTTATAAAGGGGCTACGGCGTTCAGAGCCTGGCCCAGACAGCTCTGGACACATGTAGACTGAGTCATTTGTCAGCTGTCTGGAAACGAGGAGAAGCCTCCATAAACTTGGGTGGAAAAGCTGTGTGAAGATGTTTAAGAAGGAAAACAAACACAGGGCCCCATCCACCCAGGCTGAGAATTCCCAAGGAGCCGCCCCGGCCAGCGGTGGTCAGCCAGGGCCGGTGCCCTCGGCCACTGAAGGTACACTGCCAGTGGGAGGTCACGGCCAGGAGTTGGGAGGCTGTGGCTCAGGCTAGTTCGCTGCCAGCTCTCCAGGCCATGTGCCAGTTTGTCCCAGAGGATCATTTCCTGGTTCCCTCCCAGTCAAGCCCAAATTGATAAAGAAAAGACCTTTTCCACCCACTGCTGTGCTCTCCCCAGGATCAAGGTCAGCAGGACTCAGAGGGCTCTTTTCCATTGTGAGGGATATTGAGCCTGTAGTAACCCTCTAAATGTGAATTACTGGATGAATTTTCAGGTGATTTCCTATTGTTCTCACAGTTTAAGAAAACGGAAGTATTTCTTAAAATAATTTAACAAAAAACCTCCTGCTTGATTTGTCACCTGGATAGATTTTCTTATTTCATCTTTCTCTCTTTCTTATTTTCTCTTTTTCATCTTCATCTCTTTATTTTTACTTATCTATTTGTGTGTGTGTGTGTGTGTGTGTGTGTGTGTGTGAGAGAGAGAGAGAGAGAGATGCCCAGTATTTTGCTGTGGGACTATGGGACTACCCCCTGGGGAATTCCTGAATAACCACATGATTTCAAGTGGAAATTCATTAAAACATTAAAGTTGTTTACAACTGTGTGTCACTGATGCAACAAAGGTAGATTGAAAGTGAGCTCTGAAGGGTCCCGGGGTCTCATCTTTACATGCATCCGTCTCAGGGTCAGACACCAAACAGCAGGTGTCGGTAATATGGAGTTTGGGATAAGCATGGAAACTAGTAACTTTAGTGTCTTCAATTCAAACATGGGGAGGGGGCCGGATAACAGAAGGAAATCCATCAGACACACTAGGGAGAGGGCAGCCGAGTCCCGACTGTCCCCTGCCAGCCTCGCTCCCCCAGCCTGTCTGTTCATGCACAGCCCAGACCCGCGGCTGGGTCACCTCCATCCCCACTGCTTCCCCACTCCAGGGGGAAGACTCCCCCTGGGCTGAAGGTGTATCATTTGCTTCCTCAGGCCGTCGTGGAGCCATGGGGCCAGGTCACGCCTGCCCACAGCTGCCGGCCTTCGCATCCCTGGGCACCGACGTCTGAAAGTCGACCCGGCTGGACCAGCCGAGCCCCTGGAGGACACGGCTGAGCAGCAGCAGAGGAAAACTTCCTTCCTCTCCGTGCAGCTGCGGCCCCCGCCCCGGCGCGCGCCCGCCCCGCCCCGCCCTGGCTCCCGCCCGGACTGCGGCCGCAGGGGGCCCGGAGGAGGGACGCTCTCTCCCGGGTCCCGGGACCGGCTTCTCGGGAGGCCGGGCCCTCGGGCTCCCGCTGGGCCCGGCTGCCCCTCCCCCGCAGAGGCAGGGCCGTGGGACAGAGGCACCAGCTGCTCCCAGTTGCTCTGCTCGGGACGAGCGGAAAGAGGGAGAGGAGAAAACCCGGGACGTGGATGCAAGGAGGGGGCGCGCTCGCAGATCCCCCGCCTCCGGGACCCGTGGACGGCGGCAGCCCCGGCCATGCAGACCCCCTAGCCCGGCTCGCGGCATGGGCGACGGCGGCCGCAGTTCCTCCGCGGGCTGGAAGCCCTGGCCGGGCGGTTCTCCCCCTCGGCACGTGTGGGGCACGGACCCGCTGGCTCAGGACGCCGTGGGAGGCTCCCTTCCCCAGGCCCAGGCTGCCGCCGCCGCGGCTGAAAGCCCCGGGTCCGGGGGAGGTGGCGAGGCGCCGGCCCCCTGCCCGGGGCGCCCGCGGAGCGCTGAGGGCTCGGGCACGTCCACGCGGCCCAGGAGCGCCAGGCTCGGCAGGCATCGTGCGCTCCTCCAGACCAGCAGGAGCTGCCCGGCCCCGCCTGCCGCCCTGCCTCTCAAGGTAAGAACGTGCGCGTGGCTGAATCCCTGAGACCCGAGCTCTTCCCAGAGAAGCGAGAGAGTGGAGAGAGGGGGCCGACGTGCCCGCAGGGCCCCCACTTCCTCACGCTGGGGTCTCCTGTCCGCTGGGGGCCTGGCTCCTTCCTCTGCGCTCCGCCACCTTCCCTGCGCGAGCGGCTTACCGTGCGGAAGGAGAGAATGAGTCGCTGCTTCCCAAGATTTCTGCCAAAGACTAGCGCCCTTTATGGGAAAGCGGAGAGGGAGGCTGGAGGCGGTACACGGACACTTGTTGAGCCCTGCGCTGTGCCGGCCCTTAGGCTGGGTGTTAATCTGCACAGCCACCCGAAAAGCAAAGGCTCCTGTCCCCAACTTCAGATGAAGGCATTGGGAAGTGATGAGGCAAAAATCCTCCTCTTCCCCCCAAAAAGGAAAGAGCAGAAGCAAATCCTGCTCTCCGGAATGGGCGAGGGGGGCTTGGGGAGGCTGCGGTGGGTTTTGTGGAAGTTTCCAGAACTGGAGCGCAGTCTCGGAACTCAGCCCCATCTGTACCCAGCGGACCACCTTCCACCCCTGCCGGCAGGTCGATGTTCTGCTTCCCGGGCGTCAGCCTCCAGGCCCTGCTTCCTTTCCCACCAGAAGGGAGAGGGTAGCACTGGGTGGTTTCCAGCGTCTCTCCCAGCTCCAGTCATGGCCAAGCCTACTCCTTGCTCTTCGCATTTTATTCTCTGCATCTCCACTCAGCCTCCTCTCTGGGCTGGTGCTTGAGCCCAGCCTCCCCTCTCCACCCAGTTCAGGTGTACTGATCCCAAAGTGGGTGGACAAAACTAAAAATTATGCTTTTGTTTTCTCTTTCCCGATAGCACGGACATCTTGCTGTACTTTGTCCATATACAGGCAATGAGGGTGAGGGAGGGGTTGGTGGGATGAGCTGGAGGAGGGGCCTCTTGCTGGACTGTGTGGAGGGTCCACATGGAGGGACGCTTGGGGAAGTCACCAGAGAAATGGATGAAATTCACCGCGCCGGGAGAGGGGCCTCCCAGAGGTGTGGACGTGACGCTGCTTCATCGGGAGCCTGTGCCTCCCTCCCGTGAGCCTCCCCACCCTCCTTCCTGCCCCTTTCCCCGTAACAGGCAGCCCTTACAGCCACAGTCGAGAATCAGGGAGAAAAGATGAGCTCGAGTTCTCTTTGGAGGGAAAGTCTTGGAGGGAGAGAAATGCTAGCAGGCTTCCTTAAGAAATGGTTTACATTCCATCCTAGTCCTTGTATCTTGCGTTTCCTACAGGGATTTGAGAGGAATGACATATCCGTGCGTCAGAGCCCAGTCTCTGAATGTGGGGTCACACGGTAGTTGTTTGTGTCCTTTAATGCTGCTCTGATGACTTGAAAACTCCATCTCCCCGCCTTTCTCCTCCGCCTTCCAGGTATAAGAAAACCTCAGAGCTGTTGCCAGTGCTCTAGGGAGAGGCACTGTGGGACTTGCTCCAAGTGGGTAGATTTCTGCCTGTCTGCCCCATTTAGCCACTTTTGCTAATGGATCCCCAGACACCTGCCCCATCTAAAGCAAGGATGGCCAGCTTCCTGGCTAAAAACCTGGAAACCCCAGGTTCAACGCCTAACCTGGAGCAAACCACCAGAGCTCTCAGTTTTCCCATCAGAAAGCCCTGAGGACGCCACCTGCCTGGCAGTCGCCACGGGGCCAGTGAGGGTCCCTCAGTAGCCCTATCTTAGGGGAGAGAAGAGAAGCAAAGTCAGTGGGACAGCAGGTAGGACCGGGAAGCATGGAGTTAGAGGGGTCAGTTTGGGGGCTCTGGGGTCAGGGGAGAAAGCAGGGCTAAACTTAACCTTGACCATGCTGGTCAGACTGTGTGACGCTCTCTGTCACGGCGAAGAGGGAGTTGGAAAATCAGCACCTTCAGAACTACAAGCCCCTCAGGTGCCTCATGGCTGTTATTAGCCAGGTGACCCCTGCCTGGCCTTGGGCTTTAGAGAAAGGAAGAAATCAACAAAGAGAGGTTTCCATCTGCCCAGCCCTGGGCACATGACGGTTTCCCTGGGTCTGATAGACTGGTGCGCAAGCACCGCCCTGTCCTCGCGTGAGTTGGAACTTAGCTGTGTGTCACCACTGAGGGACAGCAGAATGGTTACAAATGTCTTCTGTGAGCTATCAGTGAAGAGGCCTTTCACTCAGTGCACTCATACAAATGTGATTATTTACTACAGTTATTAAAGTGAAAATATTGCTTACGTGGAAGCAAAATCTATTCCTCCATGTGTAGCATAGGATGGAGGTCCTTGTATCAACTTCCCAAGCAAAAAAGTCTGGATCCTAAGTGTAGACTTTCTTCTCCAAATGGCTAAATTTACTCCCTTATTGTTGAAACAAATGGGGTCCAGAGTGAACGTTGCTGATGTATCCAAGTATCACAACGAGCGGGTACAGCAATCACTTAGTTCTTCATCCAAACCATGACTAGGCTTTAGTGAAAACTACAGCTCTCTGTGCCCTACAGAGAGCTTCCAAAGCATGATTCCTTCTTATCAGGACCTCACAACTCTGGGAGGTTATACACTATCATTGTGCCCACTCTGTGGATGAGGACACAGATGCTTGAGGATGGTCAGTGACTTGCTGCGTCCTGAGGCCAGGATTCAGCAGCTTGGACAGAGCTCCTGTGGTCCATGCAGAGGCTGGAGCTCTGCTTTCACTGCCTTCTGAGAGGGCGAGGCTTCCTCGGAAGGCAGCCCACCAGCCCCGGGACTGGGGTCCTATAAGCACTCCTGGGACATGGGAGAAGGGGCTTCAGGACGATCAGGTCTAGTGACCTAGCCTTGCTGATATGTGACTTAAGTTTGGGGCTAAAGATACAAAGACACAGAAAACAGACACAAGTCAAACGAGAGGGGAAAAAAGCTTTCTCTACAATCATTTTGGGAATTTTCTATTTTTTTAACTAAGTCTTCCTATCGTACATATTTTATGTTTTGAAATTACAATGACTTTGGGTGTGTAAATGACATTAGAAAGACTTCCCTGGTGGTCTAGTGGTAAAGAATCCGCCTTCCAGTGCAGGGGACGCGGGTTCGATCCCTGGTCAGGGAGCTAGGATCCCACATGCCACGGGGCAACTAAGCCCGTGTGCCACAACTACTGAGCTCGCGTGCCTCAACGAGAGAGCCCACGTGCTGCAAACTACAGAGCCCATGCGCCCTGGAGCCCACGTGCACGCCACAGCTAGAGAAGAGAAAACCCGCACGCCACAACTAGAGAAGCCCACGTGCTTCAACCAAAGATCCCGCATGCCTCAACGAAGATCCCACGTGCCACAGCTAAGACCCGAAGCAGCCAGAAAAAAAAAAAAAAAGAGCCAATTCACAGCTTCCCTTTCCAAGAAAGCAACTTAAAAAAAAAAAAGGAAAGAAAATTAGCAGTAAGTAATATTAAAAATTCCCCTCAAATGCCATTTCTACAAAGCCCACCTGTAGCTTTAAATTTCCCAAGGATTTTACCTCTTTATTTTGGTCTTCCTCTTCTCTTCCTCTCTCATCTTAAAAACAATTAGCTTTTTGAGTTTTCATCGCCAGCTGCTAGGAATGTTCAGGGTTTAGAAGGCAGAGTGAAAATAAGCAGGACAGAAAGGGCCTCCCTGGAGGCTGGGGGCGGGGGCGGGGGCGGGGGCACAGGGATGGGGGATGGGGGATGGGGGTGGGGGCGTGGGGGGGCAGTTATTCCCTGAGGTGCTGAGGGGAAGGTGGGGGTCCATTTGTACACAGCAGATCAGAGAGAATAGCTTTAACCCTCTGTGTCTTGGATTGTTTTGCCTTAAAATAAAACCAGCGTCTGAAATACGCCTGTAAAGTGTATCAATTTTTGATAGAGAGATTTTATTTAGAGAAAAGGTCACTGGCGCTGGGATTCAGGAGATGAAATGAAGCCTGGTCCTGCCGGCCAACTAGCTAAGCGCCCTGACGACTCACTGAGCAAAGCGAGGTTACCCCATCTGACCTCTGAGGTCTTTCCAGCTCTGACCTTCTAGGATAAGTATGAATCTTCTAATCCAGAAAGGGAATGAAACTGTTTAATGAAATAAAAGTATGAAAATAATTTAATTTCATCTACCTCCGCTTGTCTCTAAAAATTAATTGTTTTGTCAAACGGCTCCAGGGCAGGCAAGCTACCCTCAGCGGGCTTGCATCTCTCAGGGGCTATGGGATTTCAGCGGGAGCTGGGATGTTCTCTACAGGACCAGCACTGAACAATCAGTTGAATGAATGAACCTTGGCAGGGGGTTAACATCCAGTGATATAAGTCAGTGCCATCTTTGGGCAGTAACACAAATCCCCACCACAAAATTTTAGGGCCACAATTGTTTGCTGTCTATTCCCTAAAGGCTGATATTTCTTTCTCTGACCAGACTCGAGTTGAATGAAGTTCTCTTCTGAAGTTCAATACTGACCCCCAGGTACACCTAACCCCCAGGAGGAGGTCGTTGATCTCATCTGGAGTAAATGCTTCATTTCTCAAGCCTATTTGACTTTTCTGGCCTGTCGTGAGTTTAGAAACTTCTGCTCATAGAAAGATAAAATTCTAGATAATTCTGTCATTATATTAATCATTCTTGGTGAGCAATTTAGAATTTTTAAAAGAAGCTAGAACAAAGAGAGAGCTTGCACAAATGCCATATAGTAATTTGAACAGTGATGTAGATAAAGATGCAGTGGTATCCCTTTTAAAGGATTTTGGTATTTAGAAGACAGTGTTGATCAGATTCAAAAGCTCATCTTTAGTCTGTTTTACACTGCATTGGTTTTGACACAGATGTCTTGATTTATTATTTGAGTAAATAAAACCTGAGGTAGCAGAATGGGTTTCAACTCTTTTTCATCTTGTGGTTTGCCTCGGCGTTCCCATGACAGTGTTCTCTCACTCTTTTTCTCTCCTTACGCCTTCCTTTGACGTTCACACAGACGTCCTGTGGTCATTGTGCAGGAGCCGCCCTCATGGCCCCATGTCACCTCCACATCTTGATGGGAGAAGAGGGCGGAAAGCACACAGACCACTTCACACATTGCCTCTGAGACTTGTAGAAACAATTCGGGGTGGGAGCTGGGACCCAGGTCTGGCCCCCTCTTTAGTTCAAGTTAGCTAAGTAAGGGCGACCTCCTCATGCTGGGTTTAAACTTCTCATCTGAAATGTGAAAAGATCAGACTGTGGTTTCCTTCCCACCAGCTCGAGATTCTAAATTCTTGCTGATCCATTTGCACCTGTGTTTGTGAAAACTCTACCAAAGCTACAGCTTTTGATGGCAAATCTCTAAAAATCCATCATATTTAGAAGCCACTACGGTTGGGAAACCCCTTTATTGGTAAAATTAGATACCTCTCCAGTATCCAGAGGTTAAAAAGGAACCAAAATACATTTTTTAAACAATTTACGCCAATATATACCCAATTTTCTAATCTCAAGTGTTAAATTTCTCTACACAACATTGGTAGCACGAGTTAAGTATTAGGTTTGCCCTGAGAGATTTGGACAAAATACTGAATTGAGTTTTTGATAACTATACAAAAAGGAGTTGTGTTTTGTGATTCTCCCATATTAAAAGGAAATACATTTGCTGAAAGGGATTGCTTTGTGTTTTTAGTCCCGTGAATTAATTACTTGGCAAAGGGAATATTGGAAATCGATTCCAGAATTAAGGCCCAGAATGAAGGAGAGGCTTGTCCGCACTCAGCCAGTTGGAATCAGTTCCAACAATTCCCTCAATTTAACTTTCTCAAGTTTGTGCCCTTGAACAAAAGTGTTCTATCACTTGTAGATTAGTTAGGATTCTTGGTTGTGTATGATAGAAACCCTCAAGGCTATTTAACCCCAATGAGGGGGATTCATTATGAGAACCCTTGCCTGTAAGTGTTGGGTGTGTAGAACCAAGGGCGAGGGTGCAGCTGCGTCAGGATCACCTGGCATGAGGGCTCCAGGGCATCCAGTTCTCTTTTTTGTTTCTTTTTTTTTTTTTTTTTAATTTTGGCTGCGTTGAGTCTTTGATGCTGCGCATGGACTTTCTCTAGTTGCGGCGAGCGGGGGCTATTCTTCGTTGGGGTGTGCGGGCTTCTCATTGCGGTGGCTTCTCTTGTTGTGGAGCACGGGCTCTATAGGCGCGCAGGCTCAGTAGTTGTGGCGCACAGGCTCAGTAGTTGTGGCGCACAGGCTTAGCTGCTCCGCGGCACGTGGGATCTTCCCGGACCAGGGCTCGAACCCGGGTCCCCTGCATTGGCAGGCAGATTCTTAACCACTGCGCCACCAGAGAAGCCCCAGGTCTCTCTTTTCAACTCACCTGTTGCTCTCTGCCCTTCCCAGCACTCTTCTCTGAATTATTCTTTCTCTTTTTGCACATCTGCTTCCCCTACTCCAGGGGGAGGAATATGGTCACCCACAATTCCCAGATTTATATCTCCTCTCCTTAAAGACTGGGATGCCTCAGACCTGCTTCCCAATCCCCCTGCAAAGAGGCTTCTTGGTCCAGTGCAGGTTGGGGGTTGGTGCCCACCCAACCTGCTGTGGTGGGGACAGCTCATATGGTACTGTCAGGTCTACTGAGAGCCCAAAGGTGGTTATAACCATGTAAACCTGTGTGAGGGACACGTCCTAGAAGTTGATGGGACATGGAGAGAAGGTGGCAGTTGTGGACGGCCAACCCAATAGATGACAAAGACACTTTCAGGGAGTTTCACTTAACATTTATAAAGTTGGGGCTTCCCTGGTGGTGCAGTGGTGGAGAGTCCGCCTGCCGATGCAGGGGACACGGGTTCGTGCCCCGGTCCGGGAAGATCCCACATGCCGCGGAGCGGCTGGGCCCGTGAGCCATGGCCGCTGAGCCTGCACGTCCGGAGCCTGTGCTCCGCAACGGGAGAGGCCACAACAGTGAGAGGCCCGCGTACCGCACAAAACAAACAAACAAACAAAATTTATAAAGTCACTGCTTTGTATAAATGTCCTATCTGAGCCCTCTCTGATTTTAGGGAAGCCAGTTTTTATAGCTCTTAAGGAGATGTTTTGAAAAAGCATCCCTGAACAAGCAATGTATTAGAATCAAATTATTTCCTGATATGACTTATAAATAGATTTGCTTCCAGAATCTGCTACTGGGCATAATATGTTAAGTTTTCTCTTTCAAAGACTTTTTTCTTTGTAGATTTTTAAAGACTGTAAAATGCTACATGATTTACATAAATATAAGTCCTTCGGTGAAAGCAGGGTTCTTTAGCCCTTTGGGTTCTATGTGTGATCTGTTCAACATTACAGCCACTCCCTGGGCTACCCACAGTATCCGAGAAGTCAGGACAGTAAGGAGAAGCCATGTTTCTTTCTTTTTTTTTTTTTAATTAGTTTCTGCTTTATAACAAAGTGAATCATTTATACATATACATCTGTTCCCATATCCCTTCCCTCTTGCGTCTCCCTCCCTCCCACCCTCCCTATCCCACCCCTCCAGGGGGTCACAAAGCACCGAGCTCATCTCCCTGTGCTATGCGGCTGCTTCCCACTGGCTATCTACCTTACGTTTGGTACTGTATATATGTCCATGCCTCTCTCTCGCTTTGTCACAGCTTACCTTTCCCCCTCCCCATATCCTCAAGTCCGTTCTCAAGTAGGTCTGTGTCTTTATTCCTGTTTTACCCCTAGGTTCTTCATGACATTTTTTTTTCTTAGATTCCATATATATCTGTTAGCATACGGTATTTGTCTTTCTCTTTCTGACTTACTTCACTCTGTGTGACAGACTCTAGGTTTCTTGAACTGAACCGGATCAGTGAAAACATGAGGTGGGCAAAGGAAAGAGCCCTGGCTCCACTGTGTCACCACTGCTGGGCCGCCGCAGCCTGCTTTGTGAGGAAGTTCGCTCTCCTTCGCTCTAAAGGAATTAGCAGCTGTGGCTCTTTTTTGGCTGCCCTTTTGTGCTGTGCACATATCCTGTGATTATATTTAGTCAATTTTAACTTTTTGGAATTTAACTTTCAATTTTCAGGATGTGTGATCTTGTATTAACCTTTCAGTTACCAAGTCCAGCAGATCGTGAGCTAAAAAGCTCCAGGACCCTATTCAAGCACTTACAATGTTCTGTCTTTGAAAATTCCATTGTCTCTGCAAGAAGCTTGGTTACTCTTTTTTTTTTTTTTTTTTGCGGTACGTGGGCCTCTCACTGTTGTGGCCTCTCCCGTTGCGGAGCACAGGCTCCGGACGTGCAGGCTCAGCGGCCATGGCTCACGGGCCCAGTCGCTCCACGGCATGTGGGATCTTCCCGGACCGGGGCACGAACCCGTGTCCCCTGCATCGGCAGGCGGACTCTCAACCACTGCGCCACCAGGGAAGCCCCAGCTTGGTTACTCTTGACTGAGTTCTCAGTCTGATTGTACGATGAAGTAACAGTTAAAATGTCACTCCATCCATCTCATGCCACAAGCAGAGAGATCTCAATCTTTTTCCATAAAGGATTTAAAGTGCCCTACAACTATAGCACAAATAATAAAAATAATGGTGAAGGTAAATAGTAATAAAGAATCAGTTCTAGGAAAATATAAATAAGTGTCAAGATGAAGAAAAGATCAGGTCAAGATCAGGAAAAGAACCCAAAAGAACATGCCATAAAGGCCAGCAGAGTCGGGATGTTTTTCACATTTGGCTGTGTGCTTTCTAGCTGCTCAAGGTAAAAGAGACATGGTTAGCTACACAGTTCTAACTGTGAGAAGGGACGGACGGAGGGAGGGAGGGAGGGAGGAAGAGGTCCTCTAACATGTTCCACAGAAGTCAATTCTCTTAGAAAACCGAATTTTGCTTGCCCTTTAAAATAACAGTAAAAATAGCATTTTGGATAAAAACTTTTCAAAGGAGGACTTAACATATACTATTTCCCTGTTTCCTTAGATACATACACATATATACAACATAACTTAATTTTCTTGGTAACTTAAGCAATTACTGTAACTGCAGTGTTGCTTGCTGGCAACTTTAGATCTGTGAGACTGTTTGCTTCTACACTTAATGCCCCAAATACTCTATTTTCTCAGTTCTTTTTGCTTTTTAGTAACTTTTTAGTTTTCTCCATGCTGGCCTATCCCTTCTTGCTGCTATTAGTGTGTCTACCTCTAATATGCTTCTTTTAATCTACCACAGGCCAGGAAACTAGACAGCAGATTTGTTTAAATTGTAAGCCAAGTTTGTTAATTGCGTAAAGTAAAAGTTGAGTGGCTCATCTAGCAGAAGATCTCACAAGTTGTAGAAAGGATTTTTTTTCCTCTGATTTTTAAAAAATTAATTAATTTATTTATTTTTGACTGCATTGGATCTTCGTTGCTGCTCACAGGCTTTCTCTAGTTGCGGCGAGCGGGGGCTACTCTTCGTTGTGGTGCGCGGGCTTCTCATTGCGGTGGCTTCTCTTGTTGCAGAGCACAAGCTCTAGGCGTGTGGTCTTCAGTAATTGTGGCACGCGGGCTGAGTAGTTGTGGCTCGTGGACTCTAGAGCTCAGGCTCAGTAGTTGTGGCGCACAGGCTTAGTTGCTCCGCGGCATGTGGAACCTTCCCGGACCAGGTCTCGAACCCATGTTCCCTGCATTGGCAGGCAGATTCTTAACCACTTCGCCACCGGGGAAGTCCCTCTTCTCATGTTGTGTGTTCAGAGATGGTACTGTTGCTTTCTGTGACTATGGTCATGCTAGGGATGAATAAAGTTGCTGAACAAATAACTTCTGGATTCATTCATTCAATAAGTATTTCTTGACCACCAGCTATGTGACGAGCAATGTTCCAGGCACGGGTGATACAGCAGTGAGTTGACAAAGTCCTTGGTCCTACAGGGAATGATGAACAAGCAAACAACACACGGGCATAGGACTTCAGATGGCCACAAGAGCTTGGAAGAAAATAAAACAAGCGGTGATGAGGGGAGGGTGATCCAATGAATGGTTTAGTTTGTGTGATGACAGAAGGTGACCTCAGAGTTAAGCCTTGAGTGATAGACAGGAGGCAGCCACGAGAAGATCAGGGAGGGAAGGTTCTAGGCAGGGTTAGCAGAAGAGTCCCCTGTACCTGCAGGGTCACTGGGGAGCATAAGTTACTGTGAAGCTTACTCAGAGCTCTAGGCAGGGCCGGATCACACCGGGCTTCTCAGTTTTCGGTAAGGATTTTGAATTTATTCTAAGTAAAATAATAATTTTTTAAATTTATTATTGGGGAGCCTTTGGAGAGTTTTAAGCAGGAGAGAAACACAGAAATTAAGGGAAGGGTGAGTGTGTTTATGAAGTGACCCCCCCTACAGTTACTCTGCAGATTACAGGTTTGAATCTGCCTCTCATTTCCTGATCTTGTCAAAGAAGCCTTGAGGCACACAGCTTAACTGCCTCTGAACACTGGGGGCTCTGATTTTCTTCAGTCCTTTAGTTCTGAAATGTAGAGGTTTGATGAGGTCCTGCGGACACAGGTGAAGGGGGAGAAAACTCCAGTTACTCAAGGATTTGAGATTTCCCCCAATGAAGCTGTGGTCTGACGATAGACAATAGAGTAGATCTTTTCCATATTTGTAACCTCAAAAAGTTAAACTTATTGCAGTGCATAGGATTTATGATTTAAATAGAAAAACTGCCCCCCCCCCTTTTTGAGCATTACAAAATGCATTGCACATAATAGGTGCTCCATAAATTGTTCTCAACTTTAGATTATGGCAAAACCACACTAAGTGACCTTCTCTTTTACCAATTCCTTCTGTTCTTCCCTCAGGTGCTTTCATCCCTCCGGTTCACATCTGTAGGCAGTGAACTGTGAGGCCATCCACACCAGGAACTTGGCAAGCAAGGGGTGGTTGGCACTCTTGGAGTCCACCCAAAGTAGAATAAAATTTTGAACTATCTTTGGGGTCATAAATTTAGCCTAGTGGTGTTTCTATGAAAATGTATTTCTCTTGTGGCTTAGACCAATATTTAAGGAGCTCCTGGGTGGCCCCGTAGCCAAAGAATTAGCAGTAGTATTTCTGACTGAGCTTGGTGACCTAGTTTTCTGGATCTGCTTTGTGAATAATCTTCATGAATAATGACGCCCAATAGCGGTAACTATTCTCCTACTGAAGCAGCTTTACTCCATGCTTTAAACAACCTCTAAAATAATTTTTTTCTATTTAAATAAATCAGTCTACTTTTCATGCCATTTTAGAAAGCTCATGGCAAAATTCTTTCCCTTGTCACCCTCGATCTGTTTTACTAAATGAGCTTTTCCTTGTAGTTCTCTGCAAACTGCTCTCCTACCACCTTTATGCTGTTTTGTGAGCCACTGAGGACCGGCTGCCTTTGTTTATTGTGTCGTCTTGCTGTTCGCAGCTTCTGGAGCCCTTTGAGAAAAAAAGCATCACATAAACCCCGTTAGAAGTAATGGCAGGAATTACACTGTTAACTACCTGTAAGTTACTTTAAGCATTATTAAATGTTTCTGTAGGTCCTTTATAAAGCACAAAACAGAGGCAGAAGATTCTTTTTCTGCTTTCTATAAGCTTAACGTTTGTCGTAGACAAACGTATATGCAAAGAGGCATTTTTAGACATATATATATATACAAGAAACATCAGCAGAATAAAGATAAAGGTCTACTACTTTATGTAATAATCAGTGTAGGCCTGCAGTGGGGTGATTTAGTCAGGAGAAGATTCTTAATGGAGATGGGCCATCTGGGTGAAGGGAGGAAAGCTTGGATTCATAGAATGTAGAGAGGGTTTGAGTTTGTGGTTTCTCCTGAGTTCACGTGTGAATTTCCTGATTCATTATGAAGGAACGTAACAACTGTGTGGTCACATATTTAGAGAGTGAATGCTTTTTAAACTGAAAAAAATTAAGGTTTCCGGCTTGTTAGTTTATATCTTTTATTCGAAAGTATAAAAAATAAATTTAAATTAGTCAGCTACATTTACTGAAAAGGATAAAATATCATGAGAGAAGCACACATTCCAGGATTTAAAAATAAGCATAATTTAATGCAACACTGGAGAATTTGAAACCAAGACCAGAAAATCTGGACACAGAGTGCCATGTGTGTGCATTAGAGAGTGGTGGCTCCGCACCGGAACTGGCCGGTTTCCTTTCCCAGGTGGCAGGCGATGATGGCAACTGAACAGGGCTGCTTTGGGACGCGTTGCTAAGAGACGCAGAGATGCAGGAAAGGGCCCTGCATGCCGGTGAATCAGAAGCTATTTCTTGCAGGAAGCAGGGGAGGCGGATTGACTCTGGGACGATTCTGTGAATGAGCAAATGTGCAGGGACTGTATCTTGCTGTAGACACGAAGATCCTGCTGTTTGGACAGCAAATCGAAGCAGGTGATCCAGGCTGGGAGCAGGCCCCTGTGACTCCTGAACAAAAATGACGTTTAGAAATCTGTGACGCTAACAACATGTCGGTTCACAACAGTAACGTGTAGATTGGCTTTCCTGCCTCTTTCCCGCCCAGATGGAATCGTTATGATTATTAAGACCTCTTAGCCCTCTTCATCACGAAGACCAGCCCCAGAACTTGAAGCACTCATTTCCCTCCCTTCACAACCTCACTGGGCCTGTCTATGCTGCTGGTGGAGCAGTCTTTGCCTTCTGTTAAGGGCAGGAAAAAGACAAAATCAGTTACTCCTGACTGTAGCAGGCATCAGAATCCATCAACATGCTCAGAGAGAGAGCCATTTCATTCTTTTGTTAAAATCACATTAAAAGCTAGCTGCAAACCCCCATCCTACTGGGGCTCAGCTATGCTCAGGGCTCCCTGTCTGCTAACTTTGGGCCAAGGATCCAGAAAGGTCATGACAGGAGAAGTTAATGAAGTCCTGCCCTCACATCTGTCCTTCAGCACGTGGTCAGCATGAGCGCAGCCCTGAAGAGCTGCCCCAGGGCCCCGACTCTGGTGAGAGGCCGGCTCTGCCTGACCCTTCCTCCAGGGTGGCCTTGGTGAGTGACTTAATCTCTCTGTGCCTCCGTTTCTTCATCTGTAAACCAGAGGTTAAATGAGGACCTGCCTGATAGAAAATAAGGATTCAGTGTGTACTAACATTGAAAGTACTTGGAACCATGGCTGGCATGGAGTTTGCAGATGCTGAGGGACCCCTGCTTGGATTAGCTCTCTGTCTGCTGGAGCTTTCCCCAAACTGCGTCCCACCCCAGGCCCTGTGCTGCTTCTGTGCCCCAGGCTGGGGGCTGGACTCTGCACTTCTGGAAGAATGACAGCACAGAAATAGGGGTGGGGTCTTCCCTCTGAATGCCTGAATACCCTCCTCCATCTCCACCCATAAAGATGAGGGCTATCTTTTCTTTGTTTAATCATAAATTCTGTTATATATACACTTAATATCTGAATTCACTATGATTTCATCACCCACTATCCAGAACTGATGGGACCTTGAGAAACAGGAAATTGTTGAAGCTTAGAAATGTAGGACAGCAAAAGAGCTCTCTGTAGTTGGAAGAGTAAAGCCACGTGCCTCAGAGTCCTGAAGACAAGGTTAGCAAGTGAGAGGTAAGAGAGCAAAGCCTGAGAAACCCTGGCCAGCAGCTTCATTGCGCCACTTCATAACCACGACGGCCTCCCCTTAATTCCCGCCCCCTTTTCCCCTGCTTAAAACTCCCCAGCCCTGAGCTTCCCTGGTGGCGCAGTGGTTGAGAGTCCGCCTGCCGATGCAGGGGACACGGGTTCGTGCCCCGGTCCGGGAAGATCCCACATGCCGCGGAGCAGCTGGGCCCGTGAGCCATGGCTGCTGAGCCTGCACGTCCGGAGCCTGTGCTCCACAACGGGAGAGGCCACAACAGTGAAAGGCCCGCGTACCACAAAAAAAAAAAACAAAAAACCTCCCCAACCCTCACCCTCACCCGCGCCCCCCAGGAGTCACAGGATTCTCTTTCTGCCCCTTTCCAGGCACAAGCATCCTCTCCTCCTCTCCCCAGACACTTGTTACCGCTCCTCAGTGTGTCTAACCGAAGGGAGGGGTCCTGAGGAGACCTGTGCTCCTGACACACAAACCTCCCTGGGCAAAGTGCGTGTTAATAAAGTACTCTGCCACTCAGGAATGTTTTGAAGAGGTTTTCATTGTTAGACCGCATTCTAAATGTAAAACACTTCAGCCAGGTGTACCTAGAGTTAAAAAAAGAGTTAAAGAAAACTTGGATTTTACAAAAATGTATTGGATAAAGCTCTAGTGGGTCTCTGGGTTTAAGTTTGCTTGGTTAGTTCCAGTGTCCTTTTTATGTATTTATTGTTTTTTTAAGGAGGGAATACCAACCTTTATTCATATTTGGGTTCAGGTTCCGGGGTATCTTAGAATATATAGCAAAGCAGGAAAAAGCACAGATTCTGGGATCAAGTCTCAAATTCCAAAACAAGCATATAAGCTGTGTTACAACAGGCAAATGTTACCCACAGTTTCTTCGGTAAAATGGGGGGAGCATCACCCCAGCTTCCCGCATCTCGCCTCCCACCTCCATTCCCTCACAGGCAGCCCGGCTGAGAGAGCACAGCTCTGCAGGTCTCAGCTCTGCTGGTCAGGGTGGGACTCGGTGAGTCACTGAGCCTCTGAAGTAGCCCCTCACCCCAGTGTTCACCAAAGGCAAATAGGGGCTCGTGAACTGGTACGAGGACCAAGTGAGAAAACCACACATAGGTGTTCACTAAATCTTAGTTCTTATGAGTCTTGCCCAGGACAAGGATGGGGCCAGAGTGTCCAGCAGTGTCCAAAGTGGGTGCTCAGGACAGTCTATTGGGTATAGAAAGAAAGAGGTGGTACTTCTTATATTTTTATATCTCATCTTTAACATTTTTATTTTGTGCTTTAAAATGTACAAGATACATTAATATGAGAGTATTAATGTATCGATCATAAATAAATATGTGTATCTGGGGGACAGATGCTGAAATGATTTTGCTGATGGTGTTGAGGGGAATGGTTTAAACACTGTGAGGCTTACCACACTCAGAACTGTTAAAAAACAAAATTCAACTTAGTAAATTTTAAAGATCTTAGTGGTTTTCTTCAATGATTCGTGAATCAGGCAGCATCCCATCTAAGCAGATAGAACGGGGCTCCAAGGTGCTGTACAAAATGAAAGACTTTTATAGGCCCAAGGGAGTGGGAACAAGGAAGTTATACCAGCCAACAGTGGGGTGCTTGTGTCAGGTCACTTTCCCGTAGGGGCTGCAGGGGTCTATGAGGCAGACGACCTCACTAGTGCTGAGCACGTGATCCTGATGGACGGGTTTAAGACTCCATTCCTGGGAGAGGCTGAAACTGTAGTAAAGTTAAGCCTGAGTTTGGTGATGTGAAGCTCAGCAGAAGTAATTCCATTTGGGGCCTGTTGCCTTGTGTTTAACAGAACAAATGTTCAAAACAAATATCATCTACATGACAATTTTGTCTAAGTCTTATGCCTCTTGCAGCTACCACGATTCATCCAAAATAGGGCTGGAGCACCTACTTTACTATGGCCTACTTCCGCTCCAAATTCCACCCTGCAGAGGTTTTTCCCGCACCACCAAGCAATTCTCAGACACCAGCTGGGTGTCCTGCAGTTCAATTCAATTCTGACACTACCGACGAGGAGATGGCGTCAGATCCCAGAGGTTAAGGGCTCGGTCCTATAAGACTGCCCTTTCCCCCTTTTCAGACATCAGTCACAGGTCTAGACTGTCGCTGGTGCTTCTGACCCACCGGCTACAGATGGGAGGTTCCAGAGGGCCCCTCCTCAGGTTCAATTAACTTGCTCAAGTGGGTCACAGAACTTAGAGAAGCATTCTACTTACTAGATCGTCAGTTTATTATAAAGGAGATAACTCAGGGACATCCAGGTGGAAGAGATACAGAGGGGACAGTCTGGGGAAAGGGCACGGGGCTTCCATGATCTCTCTGGGCACCACTCCCCCGAATCTCCAGGTGTTCACCAACATGGAAGCTCTCTGAACCCAGTCCTTTTGGGGGTTTACGGTGGCTTCATTACACGGGTATAATTGATTAATCATTGATTGAACTCCATCGCCAGCCCCTCTCCCTCCCTAGATGGGGTGGCGGGGAGGGACTGAAAGTTTCAACTCTGATGGAGAGAGAATAGGTTCCTCTGGCACTAGCCCCCTTCTTTAGGAGCCTCCCCCAAGTCACCTCAATAACATAACAAAAGACACCTCCTTGGATCTTATCTTAGGAAATTCCAAGGGTTTTAGGAGACCTGGGCCAGAAACAGGACAAGACCAAAGACATATTTCTTACTATAAATCACAATATCACATATAGGCAATAGACCATTTCACTCCTAACCAGAATTCCATACAAATAGTCAAAGGATGAGATTTGGAGAAGGGTTGCCAAATTTAGCAAATAAAAATAGCAATATTTGGGACATACTTTTTAGTACAATTATTTGTTGTTTATCCACAATTCAGTCTTAAGCGGTGTCCTGTATTTTATACAGCAACACTTGTTTGGAGTTGGGTCTGGTGTTGAAGACCCATTAGCTAAGAGGCCTTGCTTGGGCAAATGACTTAGCTTTTCCGAGCCTCACTTTCTTTGTGCCCTCCGTTGCTGTAAGCATCCTCTTTACAGTGGATATCAGCACTTAGCATGGTTCCTGCACAAAGGAGATAAAGGTCTATATTATAGGTATTATCACGATAGATGGCCCTGTTCGTCGCAACTCAGATTCAAGTATTTACTATAAACCTTACCTCCTTTGCTTGAAGGTGGGATCCACATTTGCACAGACTTGCACTTAACGTGTGCACAGTTGGTTGAGTTTTGCACAAGTACAGCTTCTGCTCAAGCACTTCTGCTGAGCCTGGTTGACTGGCTCTTGGCTGGCCCTCTCTTCCTATTCTCCTATTCCCTTTTCCTTCCCCGTAGGAAGAATGAAGCTTTGTTCTCAAGTTCTTTCAAGCAGGCTAAGCCCTTGTGGAAACTGCTTCAATCAGTTTTTATAGGCTAGTAGGTCCCACAGGATGTATAAGATTTATCGTTCACATCAAACTGAAAAACTCCCCTGTGTAAATCTTTGAAACTACAGATGAAAATGCATGGCATTCACTGCAACCACTGTAAACATTTAATGACATTTGCATTCAAGCTGCTGAAAGTAAATGATTATGGATGCCGGGCGGCTATTCTTTTGCTGAGTTTAGACCATTTAGAACAACTTGCCCAACGTTAGCTTGATATTAATTCAGGGTATGTGAAATGTCCCCCTCAGAGGTGTGGGGTGGATATGATGGAAACTTAGACATTTCTATACAATTATGAAGCATAACAAGGGTTTGGGGGAGGGAACCCAGGACAGCGATAGGGACGGTGGGAAAGACTTCCTGGAATGCTCACCCACCCAGACCATCCCCTGAGAGGAAGCAACGGTGCCCAGGAGAGAGTGCCAGCATAGTCCTCACAGTCACAGCACGCCAGCTCCCAGCGGTCTGTGTGTCGCTGCACTGAGGCACTTCGCCCGCCTTCCACTTGCTGTCAAGAAGGAAGATTAAAGTGGGAATTAAAGACTCTCTGAGTCTGACTTTAGTTTTAAAAAGTCCCTGACCTTAGCTCCCCGCCATTTCAACTCTGCTATTACTAAGCATCCCCCTGGGCTACCCACTCTGCTCAGGTGTTCTGGGGCCTCTGCTAGGTAGGTATCCCCCATATGCAGGCTGCACAGGAGTCAAAATCAGGGGACTGGGCAGTCAGTCCTGTATTCCCAGTGTGTGGGCAGATGAACTGGACTGAACTTTCAGGCATGTGGAAGACCATTCTCTTCCACATCATTATCAGAAAGCATTTCCCACGTGCCAAATGATGGAGGGATTTTCCTTCGGACCCCTGGGTGTTCCACCTTGGGAAGCTAAAGGAAGGTATCTGCAGTGGACAGAGAGACAGAATGCCAGGCACGCTGCGCCAAGCCAGCTAGACGGTGCACAGTGCGCCGAGCTGAGAAGCCCATCTGTCACCTATTGGCTCATACGGGGGAGATCAGTCACCCATCCGCATCTGCTGCGGGTCCCTCCGGAGCAGCTCTTGCCTGCATGGCCCTGGGGGCTGTGGTCCACTTCGGCATAAGACAAAGCTCCCACCCTGGGCCTTGAGCATCACCCCTTGTCTGCACCATCCGATTGTATTTCCATCTTCTAGTTCCATCTGCCCATTTTTGTGCAATTTTTTATCCCCTCACAAGTTATGATTCAAGCTTTTGAGCTCATAGAACACATGGTCAGAGTCCAAGGGCTTTCCTGGTGCTCTTTCTGTAGGAGGCGTTTTGGAGGATGCTGTGACTCTGGGTAAATGACGGCTTTCTGTTTCCTTATCTCTCACATGAAGCTTTGAATGAGATGGCTCTGGAGTTTCTTCCAACTTTCGTATTCTTTGAGCCTCTGAGATGGGGTAATAGGTATGAATACACTATGAAACAAAGAGGGGACAGGAACCTTGGGTACCACTACTGTTATTATTATTTTCCTTCTGAATTATGTCTCAAACTGAGGTGTGGCACAATACCAATTTCTCTCAATTCCTAGTTCCTACAGATTGACCAATTTTAAAAACTGATAGTTGAATGTCTGTCCAAAGAACCCATTAGTTTTACAGCTTCAGCAATCAACTTTCACTCATTTAACAAATATTCAGTTTCAGGCTCTGTGCTAGACACCAGGGAATTAAAAAAAAAAAAAAGACAGACCTGCCCTTGTGGTGTGTATAATCTAGCATCTAACTGAGAAGACAGGCATTGAATAGGTGATTAAAAGTATAACAAATGTTACAAGGAAGGTCAGGATGCTGTAGCAATGTGTAGTAGGAGCACCCTACCTGGTTTGAGTGGGTAGGAAAAGCTGCCTGCCAGGAGGAACTCTCCAGGTTAATAATAAGAGCTAACATATATTGAGCCCGTTTTATTTATTTATTATTATTATTTTTTGCGGTACGCAGGGCTCTTACTGTTGTGGCCTCTCCCGTTGCGGAGCACAGGCTCCGGACACGCAGGCTCAGCGGCCATGGCTCACGGGCCCAGCCGCTCCGCGGCATGTGGGATCCTCCCGGACCGGGGCACGAACCCGTGTCCCCTGCATCGGCAGGCGGACTCTCAACCACTGCGCCACCAGGGAAGCCCGAGCCCGTTTTATATGTCATCATGTTATGTGCAGTATTCCATTCAGTCTTCATAAGAACCCCATCAAGTAGGGTCTATTATTGTTTCTACTCCCAGACAAAAGAAATCGAGGCACAAGCGGTGACAGCCATGCCCTCACAGCTAGTTGGAGATAGCCCTGCCTGTTGGTGCAGGAAGCTGTACCCCAGTCTCGGCCGACTGGTAGGAAGGAAGCTGGACGAGCCAGGGGCAAAGGCTGGGGCAGGTCCCGTGCCACCTCGTGGGCTTCGTGAGCTGACGCTGCAAGGAAGCTCCAACAGCCACGTTGTCTGTTTGTCCGTCAGATAGTAACGTGCTTCTGAAGGAACAGCTGCTTTCTAATTCAGGAAAGAGGCAGACGGAATGCTTCATACACAGTCAGAGATTACTAGCGTTTGTGAGAAGTAAAATCTCCTTAAAGTAAAATTTCCTCAGAAGTGGGAGGGCTTGCATAATCTAATTTTCTGATAAGCCTTAAGTGACAAAACTCTATAATGATTTTAATGCAGTTCCACCTGGTGTTCAATCAGGTGGCAATAATAGTAGATGTTCACTGTTTTAATGATAGAATGATTCTAGCCACAGTCACAAAGGCATTGATTCTAGCAGGTTATTTTTCTCCATTCTTGGAATCACATGCTTAGGGGAAATGTAGAAATAATGAGGAAATATTACAACAGTGGGAGGAGGACTTTTCGTCCTGACACTGTGAGCGGTTCTACAGGGTTAACCTGGACATGTCTTGGCTCAGGACGACTTCACAACATTCAGGAGAAGGGTCTGCTGGGCCGCGTTTAGATTCCTCCAGTGTTATTAAAGCGTTTCCACCTTAACTTCAAAAGAAGCAATATAAGCATGACCATGTCCAATATTACTTTATCTGTGTGCACACAAAAGCATCTTTAATTATTAGGAATTACATGCTATTAAAACTTGGGCTTCCCTGGTGGCGCAGTGGTTGAGACTCCGCCTGCCGATGCAGGGGACAAGGGTTCATGCCCCGGTCCGGGAAGATCCCACGTGCCACGGAGCGGCTGGGCCCATGAGCCGTGGCCGCTGGGCCTGCGCGTCCGGAGCCTGTGCTCCGCAGCGGGAGAGGCCATAGCGGTGAGAGGCCCGCGTACTGCAAAAAAAACCCCCCAAAAACAAAAAAAAAACCCTTAATTAACTAGAGTTCCGCTACCTGGAGTTCTCAATTAACTTGAATTACTTTTTGTATTGTATCTAAGGCTTATGGGAAATTGCCAGGTTATAACGGGTTAAAAGAAAAATAAAACCCAACTCAAACATTTTAAGACGAATGACTCTCACATTGATGGTGCACCTTAGGCCAGGATTCCGGGCGTACCTGTTCTGCTACACTTGGTATTGTGAACTTGGAAATCAGATGGGTGTGTCTGAGAGTCCTCGTTACGCTCACTGTTTTGTCTCCAGATGAGTTATTTCATTTTTCGATGGTTCAATTCATTCATCTGCACAAAGGGGGTCATCGCACCTGTCTCTCTGTAATGTGGGAAGAGCAGAATGGGATCACATGGGTAAAGCAGAGGGCCACTCGGAACAGGTGCTCAGGAAACAGAAATCATTGAAAATGATTTAGCCTGGGCCACCACAACATCACAAATCATCAAAGAAACGTTACTTACATTTGCTATTCTGTGCTAACTCTGACAGAAATTATGCCTTCATATTTTCAAAAGTTATTTTTGATAATGACTTTTGAAAATATGAAGGCATATTAAAATTCATTTAATAACGAATTTTAATATTTTTAAAATTAAAATATTTTCTGGTTAACCCTTGGTAAGCTATAATTAAAGTCAGCTAACTAGAATGCCCACTTTAAAAATATTCAGATTAATAAACACTTGATTTTTCCTGTATCAGAAACTACAATGTTTTATCTATAGAGAAATAGGAGTATCTCTCAGAGTCAATAGAACTGTCAGCTCTGATTTTAACAAAGTTTAAATAAAGTGCCAGGGGCTTCCCTGGTGGCGCAGTGGTTGAGAGTCCGCCTGCCGATGCAGGGGACACGGGTTCGTGCCCCGGTCCGGGAAGATCCCACGTGCCACGGAGCGGCTGGGCCCGTGTGCCATGGCCGCTGAGCCTGCGCGTCCGGAGCCTGTGCTCCGCAACGGGAGAGGCCACAACAGTGAGAGACCCGCGTACCGCAAAAAAAAAAAAAAAAAAAAAAAAAAAAAAATAAATAAATAAATAAAGTGCCAGCCAGGAATTAGTGCTGTTTTTCTCTGCCTTTTAAAGTTAATTTGGAATCCTTCAAGTCTGTCTCACAAATGTTTTCTACTTGATGTCTTAGTTTTGTTTTTTGCTGAATACCTATTAGCATGTTTACTTTTGTAGGGCTAATAGACTTTTTTCTTTTTTTTTTTTTTAAGGTATGCTCTTGGCCTTTTATTTATTTATTTGTTTGTTTATTTATTTATGGCTGTGTTGGCTCCTCGTTTCTGCGCGCGCTAGGGCTTTCTCCAGTTGTGGCAAGTGGGGGCCACTCCTCATCGCGGTATGCGGGCCTCTCACTGTTGTGGCCTCTCCCGTTGCGGAGCACAGGTTCCAGACACGCAGGCTCAGTAATTGTGGCTCACGGGGCCAGCCGCTCCGCGGCATGTGGGATCTTCCCAGACCAGGGCTCGAACCCGCGTCCCCTGCATTGGCAGGCAGACTCTCAACCACTGCGCCCCCAGGGAAGCCCTAGACTTTTTTCTTGACTAATTTTGAATGGTAGCAAATTTTCTTTTCTCCTGCATTTGGGGCAAAACAGATCAAATCAAATAAACATGACTTCTTGAAAAGGTTGATTTTTCAAAGGTGGGTCCTAACATATGTATACAGTAATATCTATGTGAAATATAGGCTAATCTATCTTACTGGTCAATATGGATTTTGATGTAATATAATGTTTCCCAAAAGTGTGGACCTTAGGTAGTAACACAATTTTACTATTTTTAAAAGTTATGTATTTTAAAGAATATTTGTATATACCTTCTACTTACAGAAAATGATACTGGTTTGCCATTTATTGATAATAATTCTAAAGATTCCTTTTAAAACTATTTAAGTTAGGGACTGCCCTGGTGGTCCAGTGATAAAGAATCCGCCTTCCAATGCAGGGGACGTGGGTTCGATTCCTGGTCGGGAACTAAGATCCCACATGCTGCGGAGCAACTAAGCCTGCGCGCCACAACTACTGAGCTCGCACGCCTCAACTAGAGAGAGAAAAACCCTACGCCACAACTAGAGAGAAGCCTGTGCGCTGCAACGAAAATTCTGCATGCTGCAACTAAGACCCGAAACAGCCAAAAATAAATAAATAAATAGTAAATAAATCTTAAAAAAAAAAAACTAAGTTAAAAAACATTAGGAATTGAACAGATATTATTCCTATGCAACAAAAATTGGGCAGATGGTGCATAAGGGGTGAAGCTGGGGAAACAGTGGTCTCTTGCTGCATCTGAGGAAACAGGCCACGGTTTACTCATCCTCCTCCCCCAACTACCAGCGCAGTGCGAGGACCAGCGCAGTGCGAGGACCACCGCAGCGCAGCTCAAGGCAACACTGGAAGATTCAGTACATTAACTGTCCCCTCCACTTCTGCCATTCGAGGGCCCCTCTACATCTAGAGGAATCAGCACTTTCATTTTCTTTCCAGTTGTCTACTGAGAGAGATACATCGTGTAGCCACAAGCTTGAATATTTAACAATTGATTGAGTTTATTTGTGCCTTGGATGTACAAAAGGCACTTAGAGGGCAAGTTAGGCATGTAGGTCAGCAAATATCACTGGATGTGGTGAATCTTATCCAGGACGGGGGAAGGAGTTATCAGTTATCGTCAAGTTTGGGGAGGAGATGGGACATGACTTTGAAGGAAGAGGTGTTTAAAATAAGGGATTAAGAAGAAGGAGAACATTCTAAGCTGGGTTAGCCATGTGTGTAAAGTCTGCAAAGTGATGTTTTTAATGCATATTTAACAAATTCACCAGCAGACAAACACAATAGTAATACCTTTCTCCTCCTGATTGAAGCCCAGTATTTACTATCTAACATACTTGTTGGTTGAGACATTTTGTTAATTTCGTCTTGCTGCCAATGATTAAATTATTGGCCATGTTCTTTTTTTTTATTTTCTAAAATATTCTCTAGCTGTAAGGCTCTTGATCAATTAGATTACTCTATCATCTCTTTGGCTTGTTTGTTTTGTAAGTGTGGTGTGGTCATGTGTGTTTATTTATAAAGACTGCCAACTATGATTTCACTTATTTCATTTAGGAAGTTCTCTGTTGTGATGGGAAACTGGGAAGCGCTGAGGACAAATGGGGCATGAGCAGATGCCACTGGTGGGAGGCACGCACCTGGCTGATGTCTGGGAAGCCTGCCAAGGCTATGGAGGAAACCCAGGCTGATGAATGTGCCCTACTATGCTTTGTGGATGATTGAAAGGGGCCAAAGAAAGGGCCAGTCAGAGAAGGTAGAAGCCAGGAGCCTTCAGCTAGGGGCAGTTGTCACCTTGCCAAAGAGACATCTAGACACCAGGGTGGGCACCTCTGAGCCACCTGCCATTCCTCAGCCTCAGGCCCTTGCAAGACCTGTTACTTCCATGTATCACATGTCATGTCCCTCTTTCCTCCTTTAGTTGACTTTATAGTTGAGGACATCATAAAGCAGAATTCCATCTTAGCAGTGAAAAATAGCAGTGAGATGAGACGATGGTCAGTGGGGCTTCAGTATGGACACGTATGTGACACTGATAAGCTCTGCTGGTTGTACTAATAGGCTGATGGTGAGCTGCATGTGAAGATCCAGGTCTCATGATGACAGACACAAGAAATTAGTAATCCTACACGTGAAGCTGCAGTTTTCCATATATTGATAAATAAGAGGTAGTGACAGCAAAATCTCTATATAGATATTCCTACACTTCTTGGAAACTCAAATTTTACAGTGTTTTTTAAAACTTTTCCTCTAGTCACCTGAAACACATATTCCTTAAATCCCCAAACTTCAAAATGCGTGCACGTCCTTCAGCTGCCATTATTCACAAATAAGGAGGAAGACAAACCCCACCTCCACAAAACCTGACGTTGCAGGGAGTCGGGGCCCTCCAAGCATCATCTACATCTATATCATCTAATATAGAGGCTGTCACCTAAAAGTCAGCTACATTTAGGGCTCCTCTGGTCAAAAGCACTCACATCAAGCACAGGTGCGACGGCAGCCCATGTAGACTTGCTCTTCCATCGGTTCTCAAGGCAGTGGCTTGGGCTGCGGCGCTGGGCACAGAGCAAGGTCAGAAATTTCCATGGTTATAGGAGACAGAAGTCGACTGGGCGGGTACCCTGGACGGGAGGCCGGTCACAGAGAGCTGCAGGGGACTTGGGCAGGCTGGAGAAGAGGAAGATGATGCAATAGAAAGGAAAGCCTGGCACTTTCCATGACTTATCATTTCTTTCCCATCTCTCGCTTTTTGTTTTCTCCAGAATCTCTTCCCGAACCTTTCTGCTTTCTGTCGTGGGAGTGATTGAAGGTCTCAACTCAGCACTACACAAACACAGCACATTTTTAATGGGTTTGAATACCTGATCATCAGCTTGCTCTCATAATCTCCCTAGGTACTGGGGCAGGTGGGGAAGGGTCCGTTTCATCTCATTGAATAAAATACCTCAGTCCCATCTGATACTGGTTTAAACCCGAGACTTTTCTAAAAGTTTCAGTCTCTCGCCATCCTGCTCAGGCTAGTTTTCTGTTCTGGAGCAGCTGCTGCTCTGTGTTGGAAATAGACAGTTGCTGAGCTTGGCACGCCCTGCTTACCTGGTCCTGTTTTCCCTTTGAGCTGCACTGTCTACAGAAGCAGCAATAGAGCTGGAGGGCAGGGGACCATCTTCTTACGAGGCTGATGGCGGTCTACGGAATCTAGCAGCCTGGGCATGGCCACTCCTTTTTTGGCCCCTGCTCTGGTGCCATTCCCTGGTCTAGCTCCCGGCACAATGATGCAGACTCGGCCACAGCTGGATGCCACCTGGGTGGAGGACGCACTCAGGACTTAGACCTCGATTATTCTGTTTTTAATGGTCGCTGCTAAAATGGAGATTTCAGTGTAGGTGGCATACAGAGTGTTCGTGGTCAGCATTCAGCTCCAATAGAGCTAAACCAAAAGACCATTGGAGGGTAGTCAAACTTCCCTGTGGCTTCTGCCCTCAGTACGTGCTGTATCCTTTCATGCCCTGCAACTCTGCTTTGCAGAGTGATCACAAGGGCAAGCTCTGGGCTCCCATCCCTCAATTAATCTCACCTGGGTCACAGAAACCAGCTGGGTTTTTGGCCGTGATCCCCAAAGCCCTGGAGAACTGGGATGGCCACGTCCTCACTTTCCCTTTCCTAAGCGTGCTCCACACTGCGGACCCCTGTCACTCTCCTGGCCTAGGTACCGATCAGCCACTTACCATCAAAAATATCTAGGTAAGGAGCCGGCACCATTCCCTAATTTCCAGAAACATCTCCAAACTTCAGAGGACTCTTATAACAATGTGCTTAACACTTCAGTTCAGGGAAAGGGAAAGGATCCTGGTAGTATTTTAGTTGGGCCTCGCTGAGAGTAGGCAACGCTTTAAAAAAATTATCATAAAGTAAAATTAGCATGTGTGTGTGTGTGTGTGTGTGTGTGTGTGTGGTTCTATGAATTTTAACACACACACATATATACATATATAATACATACACACATAATTATGCAAACACACCCAAAAACACATGCTATCCCTTTATACTTACTCCTTCCCCCACCCCTAGTCCCTGGAAACCATTCATCTGTTCTTCAGTACAGTAGTTTTGTCTCTTCAAGAATGTCATAAAAATGGAATCACAAAGTATGTAACTTTTTAAGACTTGCTTCTTTCACCCAGCAAATCTCAATATTTTGAGATTCAGCCGAGGGATTAGTTATTGCACGTTCAAGGGTTTGTTCCTTCTTACTGCTAAGCATTCCATTACATGATGTTCCCCAGTTTGTTTATCATTTTACCCTTTAAAAGCCGTGTGGGTTATTTCCAAGCTTTGGTGGTGTGAATAGAGCTGCTGCAAACATTCACATACAAGTTTTGTGTGAACATGTTTTCATTTCTCAGGGAAAATAATCAGGAGGGAGATTGCTGGGTCATATGGTAAGTGTATGTTTAACTTTATAAGAATAACTGCCAAGCTGTCTTTCCAGAATGACTCCACCATTTTGTACTCCCATCAGCAATCTATGAGAGATCCAGTTTCTCCTCATCTTTGCCAGCATTTGGTATTTTCACTGTTTTTTATTGTTGCCACTCATGATGGTATCTCATCATGGTTTAGTTTGCCCTCCCCTAATGGCTATGCTTATAACCTCTTTAGTGAAGTAATTGTTCAAGTCCTTCGCCCATTGTGTTCTTTGTCCATTTATTGAGGTTGTTTTTTTCTTTTTGTTGAACTTTGAGTGTTCTTTATATATTCTGGATACAAGACCTTTGTCTGATATATGGCTTGTGAATATTTTATCAGTCTGCCACTTGTCTTTTCATTTTCTTAACACTGTCTTTCAAGCATGAAAGTTTTTATTTTTTTGATGAACCGCAATTTGTCACCTCTTAAATTTTACAGATCATGCTTATGGAATATCATGTCTAAAAACTCTTTACCTAATCCTAGGTCATGACATTTTTACTTGATTTCTTCTAAAAGTTTTATAGTTGTAGGCTTTACATTTAAGTCCATTTTTAGTTAATTTTTGTTTAAGTGTGAGATTTAAATTGAGGTACATTTTTTTTGTATAAAGATGACCTACTTTTCCAATATCATTTGCTGAAAGAGCTACACTTTCTCCACCGAACTGCTTCTGCATCTTTGTCAAAAAGAAAATAGCCATACTTGTGTGGGTCTATTCCTAGGTTCTATTCTGTTTCTTTGACCTAAGTGTAGCTCTTCAACAATTCTGCTTTCTTCTTATTACTGTAGCTTAAAGTCTTAAAACTGGATACTGTGATTCCTCTAACTTTATTCTTCTTCAAAAGTGTTTTAGCTTTTAATTCCTCCACCATCCATATAAATTTTAGAATCAGCTTGTCTAAATCTCCAAAACATTCTGCTTGGATTTGGACTGGTATTACATTAAGTCTATAGATCAATTTGGGGAGAATTGGCATCTTTACTCTGTCCTCCAATTAATGAACACAGTATGTCTCCATTTTTTTTTGGTCTTTGATTTCTTTTATGGACATTTTGTTGGTTTCAGCATCTAGCTTCTAAACATTTTTTTTTTTTTTTTTTTTTTTTTTTGTGGTATGCAGGCCTCTCACTGTTGTGGCCTCTCCCGTTGCGTAGCACAGGCTCCAGATGCGCAGGCTCAGCGGCCATGGCTCACGGGCCCAGCTGCTCCGCGGCATGTGGGATCTTCCCGGACCGGGGCACGAACCCGTGTGCCCTGCATCGGCAGGCGGACTCTCAACCACTGCGCCACCAGGGAAGCCCCTAAACATTTTTTTTAGACTTTTACCTAAATATTGAAATTATTTTAAACAGTATATGTTTTGTTTTAGTGCCGGTTTTTTCCTTTCTAAAATTGTCATAGAAAATTGTCATAAAATACATGAAACATAAATTTTACTATTTTAATCATTTTTAAAATTTATTTATTTTTTATTTATATCTTGAATAAATATATACAAATATATATTAGGAGAGTTGAGTCAAACTTATTCATAGATTCTGCCTTTTAAAAATTTATGTTTAGTTTTTCTTTGTTGTGGTTTTGTTTTGCTTTTTTAATATTTAATGGATTTATGTTTGTACATGGTAGGGATAGAGGGGTTGCTGATTCAACTAGCTAATTTTTATTGGAGTTCTAAATGAAATAATAATAATAAACTAATTGTTTTCCTATACTGTCTAAAACTCTTTCACTTACTCTTTAATTGTACAACTCTTTAATTTATTCTTTTTTTAAAAAATTCTCATTGAAGTATAGTTGATTTACAGTGTTGTATTAGTTTCAGGTGTACAGCAAAGTCATTCAGTTATGCATATACATATATCCATTCTTTTTCAGATTCTTTTCCCACATAGGTTATGACAGAATATTGAGTAGCGTTCCCTGTGCTACACAATAGGTCCTTATTGATTATCTATTTTATACATAGTAGTGTGTTTATGCTAATCCCAAACTCCTAATTTATCCCTCCCCACCTTTCCCCTTTGGTAACCATAAGTTTGTTTTCTGTGCCTGTGAGTCTGTTTCTGTTTTGTAAATAAGTTAATTTGTATCATTTTTTTTACATTACACATATAAGTGGTATCATACGATATTTGTATTTGTCTGAAAGATGCATTTACTTTGCTTAGTATGATAATCTCTAGGTCCATCCATGTTGCTGCAAGTGGCATTATTTCATTCTTTTTTATGGCTGAGTAATATTCCATTGTGTGTGTGTGTGTGTGTGTGTGTGTATACACACACACACACACACACACCACATCCTCTTTATCTGTCAGTGGACACATAGTTTGCTTCCATGTCTTGACTATTGTGAACAGTGCTGCAATGAACATTGGGGTGCATGTATCTTTTCAAATTAGAACTTTTGTCTTTTCCAGATAATATGCCCAGGAGTTCAACTCCTGGATCATATGGTAACTCTATTTTTAGTTTTTTAAGGAACTGCCATACTAGCCTCCACAGTGGCTGCACCAACTTACATTCCCACCAACAGTGCAGGAGGGTTGCCATTTCTCCACATCCCCTACAGCATTCATTATTTGTAGCCTTCTTGATGATGACCATTCTGACCAGTCTGAGGTGTTACTTCATCGTAGTTTAGATTTGCATTTCCCTAATAATTAGCAATGTTGAGCATCTTTTCATGTGCCCATTTAGGTCTTTTCATGTGTATTTAGGTCTTCTGCCCATTTTTTTGATTGCATTGATTTTTTTTTTTTTTTGATATTGAGTTGTATGAACTGTTTGTATATTTTGGAAATTAAGCCCTTGTTGGTTGCAGCATTTGCAGATATTTTCTCCTAGCCCGTAGGTTGTCTTTTCATTTTGTTAATCGTTTCCTTTCCTGTGCAAAAACTTGTAAGTTTGATTAGGTCCCATTTGTTTATGTTTGCTTTTATTTCTTTTGCCTTGGGAGACTGACCTAAGAAAACATTGCTTTAATTTATATCAGAGAATGTTTTGCCTATGTTCTCTTCTAGGAGTTTTATGGTGTCAGGTCTTTTACTTAAGTCTTTAAGCCATTTTGAGTTTATTTTTGTGTATGGTGTGAGAAGTGTTATAATTTCATTGATTTACATGTAGCTGTCCAGCTTTCTCAACTCCACTTGCTGTAGAGACTGTCTTTTCTTCATTGTATAGTCTTGCTCCCTTTGTTGAAGATTAATTGACTATAGGTATGTGGGTTTATTTCTGAGCTCTCTATTCTGTTCCAATGAACCATATGTTTGTTTTCGTGCCAATACCACACCATTTTGATTACCGTAGCTTTGTAGTATTGTCTGAAGTCTGGGAGGGTTATGCCTCCAGCTTTGTTCTTTTTCCTCAGGATTGCTTTGGCAATTCTGGTTCTTTTATGTTTCCATATAAATTTTGGGATTCTTTGTTCTAGTTCTGTGAAAAATGTCATGGGTAATTTGATAGGGATCTCATTAATTCTGTAGATTGCTTTGAGTAGTAGGGCCATTTTAACAATGTTAATTCTTCCAATCTAAGAGCATGGAATATCTTTCCATTTCTTTCAATTGTCTTTAATTTCTTTTATCAATGTTTTATAGTTCTCAGCTTATAAGTCTTTCACCTTTTTGGTCAGGTTTATTTCTAACTTTTTTTTTTTTGATACTATTTTTTAAAGGATTTTTTTTTTACTTTCTCTTTCTTATATTTCATTGTTAGTGTAAAGAAATGCAACAAGTTTCTGTATGTTAATATTGTATCCTTCTACCTTGTTGAATTCGTTTATCAGTTCTAATAGTTTTTGTGTGGAGTCTTTAGGGTTTTCTGTATGTAGTATCATGTCATCTGCCTATAATGACAATTTTACCTCTTCCCTTCCAATCTGGATACATTTTATTTCTTTTTCTTGTCTGATTGCTGTGGCTAGGACTTCCAATACTATGTTGAATGGAAGTGGTGAGAGTGGGCATTTTTGTCTTGTTCCAGATTTTAGCAGGAAGGCTTTCAGCTTTTCACCATTGAGTTTTATGTTGGTTGTGGGGGTTGTCCTAAATAGCTTGTAATATGTTGAGATATGTATTCTCTATACCTACTTTAGTGAGAGTTTTTATTGTGAATAGATGTTGAATTTATCAGATGCTTTTTCTGCATATATGGAGATGATCATCTCCATAGATGCAGGTTTTTGTCTTCTCTTTTGTTGATGTGGTGTATCGCATTGATTGATTTGCTTATGTTGACACATCCTTGTGAACCTGGCATGAATCTAATCTGATCATGGTGTATGACCCTTTTTATGTATTATTGGATTCGGTTTGCTAATATTTTGTTGAGGACCTTTGCATCTATGTTCATCAAAGCTATTGGCGTGTAAATTTCTTTTTTGTAGTGTTTTTGTCTGGTTTTGGTATCAGGTTGATGGTGACTTCCTAGAATTACTTTGGGGGGAGGGGTTCAGTCTTCTTCAATCTTTTGGAAGAGTCTGAGAAGGATTGGTATAAGTTCTTCTTTGTATGTTTGGTAGAATTCCCCAGTAAAACCATCCAGTCCTGGACTTTGGTCTGCAGGGAGTTTTTTAAATTACAGATTCTATTTCATTTCTAGTGATTGGTCTGTTCAAATTATCTATTTCTTCTTGATTCACTTTTGGTGGGCTGTATGTTTCTAGAAACTTGTCCATGTCTTCTAGGTTGTCCAATTTGTTGGTGTGTAATTGTTCATAGTATTCTCTTATGTTTTTTTTTGTATTTCTGCAGTATCATTTGTTATTTCTCCTCTTTCATTTCTTATTTTGTTTATTTGGGTCCTCTCTTTTTTCTTCTCAGTGAGCCTCACCAGATGTTTGTCAATTTTGTTTATCTTTCAAAAAACCAGCTTTTGCTTTTATTGATTTGTTTCTATCATTTCCCAAAACTCTATTATATTTATTTCCTCTCTGATCTTTATTATTTCCTTTCTTCTGCTGATTTTAGGTTTTGTTTGTTCTTCTTTTCCTAATTCTTTTAGGTGGTAGGTTAGGTTGTTTATTTGAGATTTTTCTTGTTTTCTGAGGAAGGCCTGTATCACTGTGAATGTCCCTCTTAGGACTGCTTTTGCTGTGTTCCATAGATTTTGTATGTTTGTGTTTTCATTGTCATTTGTCTCAAGAAATTTTAAAATTTCCTCTTTGATTTCACCATTGACCCACTGTTTCATTTTAACCATTTTAATGTGTATAGTTCAGTGGCATCAAGTACATCCACAGTGTTATACAACCATCAGCACTCTCTATTTCCAGAATTTTTATTACCCCAAAAGTAAACGGTATTGTTTTTTATAGTTCAGTTTCCAACTGTATATTACTACTATATAGAAATAGGACATGTGTGTGTATACTTTGTATCTTGTGACCTTCCAAAATTCACTTATTAGTTCTATGAGTTTTATTACAGATTTCTTGGGATTTTCTACATAGACAATCATGCAGTGTAAAAAGAAAGATAGTTTTATTGGTTCCTTTCCATCCATTGAGTTTTTAAATTTAGATTATTTTACTTTTCATTTTTTACATTCCCACTTGGTTCTACTTTATATTTTCTGATATGTTCTGTTTAATATTTCTTTCAAGAATGTTTGCAATTACTTATTTGAGCACTTTTATAACAGCTGCTTTAAAGTCTTTTGTCAAATAATTCCAGGATCTATGTCATCTTATTGTTGTCATTTGTTGATTATGAGTTGAGATTTACTTGGTTCTTTGTAGGCCAAGTAATTTGGGTTGTTTGTATCCTGGATATTTTGCATATTACTTTATGAGACTCAGATTTGTTTAAATCATATGAAGAACATTAATTTTGTTTTAACAGATAACCAACCTAGTTAAGTTCAGGCTGCAAATTCCAGCCCTCTTTTTGTGGTCTGTAACTGAAACATCAGTTCAGTTTTCAAAGCTTTTGCAGTGAGCACTGATTGAATCTGTCCTATTCGTGCACCATTCATATCAGTGTGGGACCTGGGCAGAGTCTATGCTTTAACTTAGTTCTCAAAGTCTTTGATATGCTAATTAGGACCAAACCTATACATAAGCATGTCAGGATTGAGCCTAAGAGTTCATAAACAATATGTTCCCTCTTCACTGTCTCTCTGATGTTTTCCAGTTCACTAGTCTCCCCTTCTGGTCCCTTAGCCAGAAACTCTCCACTTCCACGACTGCATCATGTCTGGGGTCATGTGGTAGGAGGAGTGGGGGTGGGGGTCAGGGGAGCAATGGATTTGGTTCCACCTCTTAGAGCTGCAACCCCACTGAGCAGAAAGTTGCCTCTCCTTGTAAGCCTTGAAGTTCTTCTCAAGCCAGACCTAGAGTGCTTCTCTTGATCACTCCCTGTTTGCACCACAGTGCTCACTTCCACAGTTCCAGCTACCTCAAGTCCAGGTTGGGGAATACTGAGGGGAAATGAAACTGTAAACTCACCACCAAGTCCAGCGCTACTTTGAATTCTAGCATTTTTGCCTGATCTGCCTGCTAGTATATACTTCATTTGTAAGGTCTTCAAACATCTGAGGCAGGTACATTGTCTAGGTTTTATAGTTGCATTCAGTGAGAGAAAGCATGGCATGCACTTATTCCATCACACCTGGAACCAGAACTTCTGGCTATTTTTTTTGCATGACATAATTTTTTTTTAACCCAACCAATTTTGTTTCGAAGAAGAATGGTCAATAAGGCATCATTATTGAATCAGAATAATAAATCACTAGATCCAACTGGAAGAAAAAAATTACTAGATCTATAATCTCTCCAAGCCTCAGCTTTCTCTTGTAAAGTGGGGATAATAATAATTCTCACTTTACAGAGTTGTTTTAAGGTTTAGATGAGGTAATGTATGTGTATCTCTTAGAACTGTGCCTTAAACATAGTATCATACAGGCACTTGGTATCATCACCATACAGCATTAATCAAAAAGATATTAATCATTTTTGTAAGATGAGATCTATTTTTGATATTTCAAATACATATGCAATGAGAGGTAAAAAGATAAATTTTAAGCAATTATATAGATTGTAGGAAAAATGTACGACCAACAAAATATCAATTTTGTACTTATGTGTGAAGGTTAAGCATGTAAAATTTATATGTGAAAGTTAAACAACTGAAACACAAATGAAAACTTGGAGTTTTTCCTTTACTATAGTTGCCGATTTATAAAAACAAACCATGATTTTCCTTGAAACTTAACTGCATATGTGAGTTTTCTTATTAGATGAATATATAACTTACTGGTTCTCTGAAGAGCAATTTAGCAAGAATCCAAAAGTCACTCAATTCTAAATGCTGAAAATATTAGGATTCCTTATAACCTCTCCCCTGATTTGGGAAAGCACTAACAGACTTACTTTTCAAATCTACAACAGTTACATACGTTCAGTTGCATTTCCCTAAAGATGTTCCGTCCGTCCATCATGTGGGTGTCGCTCTCCCCTCTGCTGATGCCCACTTTGCATCTAGGCACGGTCACAGTGAGCGTTCTCTCTCCTGTCTCTCTGTCTGCTGCTCTCACGCGTTCCTGGGCATTGGTCTCAGGTCAGGGACAGGACACCGATTCGCCAACCCATAAAGTCTCCAAATTGTGCCTATAGTATGTACAGTCTTGGTGGAAAAAATGACTGGTAATGGGAAAAATTCACAGACACAGTGTGTATTTTGGAGTCTGAATGGAATGCTTGCTGCCTGTTAAAATTTTAAAATGATACCAAGTGCCTTGCTAACTTGGACTCCACTTAGCCATAGCTTGGTCTGCCCGAGCATTTCTCTGTGCTCGTCAGATTGCAAATGAGGAATCTGTCCAATGTTTCCATCAGGAGCCTTCTCTTTACCTTGTAATTGTACAACGAGTCAAAATTCTGGCTTACTTCTCTTCTGCTGAGAGGGACAGTTCCAAGACACATTTTAGTTTTAATACAAATGTCCCAAATAATACAAACATGCAGATTCTGCCTGGTCTGATTAATTATGATAGAGGAGGGTCAGATTTCCTTATTTGCAAAGCTGCAACATAGCAAACTACCCAGAGACCGGAACTGGTTTCCTCTGTGGCTCCTGAGTTTTAGATTTTGCTCTGAAATAACATCTTTTGTTGGCCTGTATTTGAAAAAGATGAAAGGGAAGGAAGTTCTCCCATGAGAAAGTTGCTGTAAATGATCACATTTAAATGAGATTGAAACTCAAACAAAGAACAGCCACAAGAGGCAGTATTTAACATCAAGGAAGAAAAAAAACCAGACCAAGAAACATAGATTTTCAAGATAATAGAATTACGTTTCATAGACTGTATCTTTAATAATTCATGTGGCAGCCTTTTTAGTATGAGGGCAGATGATCTTGGGAATCAGTGTGTTTTCCTGCCACATCATTGGCATGGAGACTAAAGCTGAATTGTGTTGAATTCTGTGTCTGCCTTTGTTTGGTGGAATGGCTTTCCAGTCATGTTTAGTGTAATCTGAACACAGGAACAGGGACCATTGAGAAGATTAAATCTCTGTGGCCACAGGTCACAGAATGGGGTGTGGATTCTGTTGGGTCTAAAATTTCAACATACTGGTCCTAACTGTGTAATTTTGCTTTGTCAACACCCTTTACCCTGAGCACCATCTACACTTACCATTTCTGAACCGTTGCCTTTCCTTGCTGTCTCGAGACTGAAATACATAGCTTAGTTCTTTCAGTCCAGGACTAGGGATGTAGATCAGTGAAAAAGGCTACAAGTCGTCTAGGACGTACACGTGTCGTGGGTTTTGTATGAACTCCCCTTTCAGCTGTTGTATTAGTCAGGCTAGACTAAACTGTTCCTTGGCAACACAGCAACCCCTGAATCTCAGTGGATCAACACAACCAAGGTTTACTTCTTGCTTATGCAAAATTAAATAGGCAAAGAGAAGAGAGATCAAGAGGTCAAGCAGAGGATTTTCACTGTCGCAAACCCAGAAGTGACACGCATCTCTTCCACTCACACAAGCTGAGGCTAATCACATGGTACCTCCTACCTGCCAAGGAGCTGAATGTGGCATCTTCCACATGCCCAGGAAGGAGGAGAAAACAGGGTAGAGAAGCTTTCAACACAAATGTTCCTTTTGCTGGCAATGTATGTAATATCACATACATCTACGATGTATGATATATATACATCTACAATGTGCAATGTACATAATATCACATACATATACAATTTACTGTATAATATCACATACATCTGTAATATACCACGTATATAATATCACATGCACCTACAGTGTACAATGTGTATAATATTACATACACCCACAATGTATAATGTATGTAATATTCTTGCTTTCTAAATTATTTAGTTCAAAAGTTCCTCAAGCCTAGAACTGCAGATATATCAGGATTAAAAATTGTTTGCATTATTAGATGTTATTAAGGGGAAAATTTATGATCATGATTCCTGTTTGAGAATAGGCCTTTTTAAGATCCTAGTTCTATAAAATAGGTTTAGATTCATTTAATCAGCTCACAGGTATTATTAAAACTAAATTTACCAAAAATATGAATTCCCCAGACTACATCTGGCAAATGCCCAGGTGAAGATTCCTCCCTGCATTTTTCAGCGTAAAGAGAAGTTGAGGAGATGGGAGGAAGCAAGTGGTGGCACACGGGGCAGAGGAATTGGCTCCACGCAAGACGATTACAGAGCTCTGGAAACACAACCTCTTCGCTCCTTTCCTTCCTCCCTTCATCCCTTTCTCCCTCCCTTCCTTCGACAAATATTATTCAGTCTGTCACAGGCCACAAACTCTGCCAGGCACCAAGGAGACAATCATCAATGAGTAGTCACTGTCCCTGGATGAGTTAGGGTAACACTGGGTGCTTAACAGATAAATCCCCAAATCCTAGTGGCTCAACACAATAATGTTTACTTTTAATTCATGTACAATCCAAAATGTATGTGCAGGGCAGGGGGACGCTGTTATCAGTCATATGATTCACATGGCTCCACAAATAGTACATGAAGCTTCCAAGATGTGTGACTGCAACAAGCCAGCAGAAGGAGGAAGAGTGTGGATGTTTCCAGGTGGGAGATTTCTACAGGCGTGGACCAGTGGGGCTGTACACCACTCCATGTCCCAGTGCAGGTGGGAGGGTCAGAGCTGAAGAGACTTAATGGACCAGAGAGACACAACCTGAAGGAGTCCACTTTTAGCTTAGGGAAACAAAAATAAAAATTTTATTCATTAGTCCAACAAAAACTCATTTGCCTTCTTTTCTATTTTCTTTTCTTTTCTTTTCTTTCCCTCCCTCCCTTCCTTCCTCCTTCCTTCCTTTCTTCTTCCTTCCTTCCTCCTTTCTTTCTCCCTTCCTTCCTTCCTTCCTTCCTTTCTTTCCTTCTTTCCTTCCTTTCTTTCCTTCTTTCCTTCCTTCCTTCTTTCTTTTTTCTTTCTCTTTCTCTTTCTTTCTTTCTTTCTTTCTTCCCTTCCTTTCCTTTCCTCCCTCCCTCTCTCTCTTTCCTTCTTTCTTTCTTTCTTTCCTTCCTTCCTTCCTTCCTTCCTTTCCCTTTCTTTTCCAGGCAATGCTCTAGGTACAGGGGCTACTACAGTGAACAAAACAGACAAAAATCTTTCCGCTGTTCCTAAGCTCAAATTCTACTTTTAGGTCTTATACTCTTAAGAAAACCTTGTATATGTAAGCAAGGAACCACGTACAAAATGTTTATTACATTATTGTTTGTAAAAGCAAAAAAAAAAAAAAGGAAACAAATGTCCATTGATGGGAAAAAATGGATAAATTATAATGTGTTTATTTAATAGAATAATACTACAAAGCAGATAAACTGAAAAAATTTGAGCTACAACTATCAACATGTCAAAAACAATTTCAAAAAATTTCAAAATCGGGCTTCCCTGGTGGCGCAGTGGTTGAGAGTCTGCCTGCCGATGCAGGGGAAACGGGTTCGTGCCCTGGTCTGGGAGGATCCCACATGCCGCGGAGCGGCTGGGCCCGTGAGCCATGGCCGCTGGGCCTGTGCGTCCGGAGCCTGTGCTCCGCAACGGGAGAGGCCACAACAGTGAGAGGCCCGCGTACCGCAAAAAAAAAAATTTCAAAATCAAGTCTGAAAAACGATCTCAAAAAATTTTCAAAAACAAAATACTGTGTGAAAAAAAGCAAATTGCAGTTGATTAGTAATAGACCCAGGTTACGTTTTAAAAAGTTTTAAAACCCTGAAAAACAATACCACATGCTCTTTATGGATGTGAATTTATATTAAAAGTTAAAAACACGCATGAGCAGGATGAACGCAGAATTCAGGAGAGTGGCTGTTACTCCAAGGAGGAAGCAACAGAGGGAAATGGATGAGGAAGAGATACACAGAGGGCCTTAGGTGTATCTATAAAGTATGAACTCGCTTAGAAAAATCTGAAGCAAATATGACATAATGTTTCGGTTGGATAAAACCGGAGGTAAGCATGTGTGTGTTCAGCATGTCATTCTCTAGTTTGTAGTTTGTTTTTACATTGGAACTGTTTTTGGTCCCCTTTTAACTAGACTCATTTCCTCCTAGCCTCTTCCCAAATTGCCCCCTCCCCAAACATCCTACGTATCCCCTGATTAGTGTCTCAACTACTGGTCCTGACCAGGGGAGACATTTTCCCTTCTTGCCCTTAGGTGATGCATCTGAGGCAGTGCAGGGAGGCCACTAGTGGGAAGGAGGGAGGACAGGGAAAAAGAGGGCATTTGGCTTCCAAGTGGGGAGAAGGGGGTAGGTGGGAACAGGGTCAGGCAGCTTACCTCCCCTGTCTGGCTGCAAAAAGGTCATCTAGAATCCAGCACCCTGGGTGCTTCTATAACTCTTCTAATGGGAGGGACCTCACTAATTTTATTATTTTCAAAGGATTCAACAAATTGTGACTTTAAGGGTTCCCGTCACCAGGCTGTTCTCCTTGGAATATCTATCTTTTCTCTGGGCAAGTGCCAAACCACCACAGTCACCTTGACTGCAGGTTAACTCTTGTATCAGCAAAGTGAGTCTGGCTCCCTGATCTCTATTACATAACCGTGCTCGCCACCAGAGTGACCTTGTTCTCCTTGAGCCTAGGACAACACAAGCACAAGCCAGGTGATCCGAGGTAACTTTGTGGGCAGACACCAGTTTACCAGCTCCAGCTCCAGACATGTAGCCCTAGACTAGGATCAGCCAAGATGATCTTAGTCCAAGCTGCTTCTTAGTAAAATGGTTTCATCATGGGGTATGTTCTCTCTTGATTGTGCTTTGGGTGTTTTCCATTTTACTGTACATCTCTTTATATCCTTACTTCATCTCTTAATCTTATAAGAAACTTGCCTTTCTTTAAATAACTCTGTCCCGGGACCTGGGATTCTCTGCCATGAGGACCTTATGTTCTCCTGTTCCCTCTGTCAGGAGGAGAGGACTGTGTGTGTGTGTGTGTGTGTGTATGCATGTGCATGGGTGGGCTCCTCCCGCTTCCCATGGACCATCTCTCCCCTGCTGGAGTCATTGGTCTCCTTCTCCAGCTGGGACCCATTGATGAGCTGTATTAACCCCGAGCCTCCACCCCATTCGCCAAGCTCTGGATTTAGGTATTGGAGCACAGCTGAAGAAATCCCAAGAAATGGTACACATATTTATAGCAAGCCAATTCTCAGCCCTTGACACTTGCTTTCATAACTAACTCTCTATATTTTTAATGAACCTTCTGGCTTTCTTACACAGTAGCTTTCCCAGACCGTCTCTGCTCTCTTCAAGTCTGTCTTTTTTCCCATCCACTCTCACTCCCACTTGAGGATCTCACCAAGGAAAGACTGGAAGGAGGCAACATAGGCACCTGGAGAAAATACCCCCATCCCCATCATCTTTATTTTTATTTCTACAATTTTTCCCTCTTCCTTTGTTGTGGTATCAAGGGAAGAGACTTTCCTATTCCTTCCTGGAGTTAATCCAGCTACGTGTGCTCTAAATTTCTTGACAGCTGAGCTGAGAGATCTTATTCCTGTATCATGCCCTCTCTTTCCAGCATCTTATGTAGGTGTCATTTTCATTTAGCTCTTTGTGTTTTTCCTCCTTCAACGTGTATGAGTGCCTGCACTGTGCTAGGTGCAGTGCATCTAATAAAGGATAAAATATGGCCCCTGCCCTCAGTTGAACAGGGGTAGATGGTAATGTGCTATTCACCTGATTGTAAGTCAGCACGACACGATGACAAATAGTTCTATAGGCATTCCCAGGGAGGAGCAATTGTGATGGGGGATTTTAATTTCTTCAAGCCCTTCTACTGCCCCAGAGCCAATCTCCCTATTCCAGCAGCAAAATAAATAGAAAAGGAGAAAAAGCATGCAAATACACTCATTAATCCATTCAAAAAATATTTATTAAGTGCCTACTATGTGTCAGCACTACCGGGGTGCTGGAGGCCCCCTAATGAGTGAAAACAAGCAAGGTCCCTGCACTCATGGAGTTTGTAGATAATCGAAGACTAGCCTTAATCACACAAATAGGTATGAGCTGTGGAAAGTGCTGGAAAGGAGCAGTGCTGGGTCATATGCAAGTGCATAATAGAGGGTGTGGTCTAATCCCAGAAAGCAGAGAAGGCTTTGCTGGACCTGGGACAATGGAACTAAGAACTGAAGGATGAGTGCTGGTCATCAAGGTAAAGATGGAGGCCCGAGGAGGGCCAGCCTGCACAGAGCTCTTGTGAAGGGAGGGGGCTTGACCAGGACTCAGGCCTGGAAGGAGGACAGCAAGTGGAGGGGTGCAGGCATGGAAGGTGAAAGACGCCAGGGAGGAGGGTCTCACAGGTCAGGATAAGAAGCTGTGTGTTTATTCTAAGAGCCATGGAGCTGTTGAAGGCCTTGAAGCAAAGAGGAGACTTGATCAGACATGGGCTTAAATGAACACTCCAGCTGCAGGGTGGGTAGCAGGATGGGGGGCTTGGGGTCAACTCCGGTGAATCTGGAAGAGCACTGGATTCAGAATCAGACATCACAGGTTGTATTCAAGTCTTATGAGCCAATGAACTTGGGCAAACTCTTCTCTTCCTGAGGCTCGGTTTCCTCTTCTGGACACTGAGGCGGTTGGGAGAGGACGTGTGTGACTAAGTCCTGGCTCACAGGAGGCCTTCAGCCCATTTGTTTAATCCTATACCTTTTTCAGTGCTTACTAAGCCTCATAGCCATTATTTGTTTGCCAGGAGGGGATATAGGTGAAGGGTGTAGACCCAGTGCATTTCTGTGTCTAGTTCAAAGAGCACACTCAGGCTCACCTCGCAGGCCTTGGGGTGACGGGGTCACTTAAATTAGATCACTTTCTTTTTTCTCATTTGCAAATTGCAGACCTCAAAGACTAACTAGGAAGAGCTGACGTGGCCTCCTTGACCTGCATCCTAAGTACTGAACTCTTGATCTAAGAATTGTTGCAATCTCCATCACAAATTGGCTGGCTTGTTCGAACAAAAGTGTTATGTTTTGGGAGTTCCCTGGTGGTCCAGCGGTTAATACTCCACACTCCCAATGCAAGGGACCTGAGTTCTATCCCTGGTTGGGGAATTAGATTCCAAAGGCCACAACTAAGACCCGGTGCAGCCAAATAAATAAATATGTTTTTTAAAAGTATTATGTTTCTGTGGCTTCCCTGGTGGCGCAGTGGTTGAGAATCCGCCTGCCAATGCAGGGGACACGGGTTCGTGCCCCGGTCCGGGAAGATCCCACTTGCTGCAGAGCGGCTGGGCCCGTGAGCCATGGCCTTTGAGCCTGCGGGTCTGGAGCCTGTGCTCCGCAACGGGAGAGGCCACGACAGTGAGAGGCCCGCGTACTGCAAAAAAAAAAAAAAAGTATTATGTTTCCAAAATCTGAGCTTCTTTAAGAGTTTTAACTCTCTGCTAGGTGCTGGCTGGAACTGAGGATTTTAACTGTTCCATCCCTTCCCTTGTCATGATTGTTTTTCACTAATGGGTTAAGCTAATACATGGCAGGCATAGGATTCAAATGCAGGGAGTCTGGCTTCACACCATGGGTTTTTCCAGGACACCCTGCCATCCCACTATTCAAAGCAGGCTCAGGAGCTGAGGAGAGAAAATATCTAGGTTTCCACCTTTTAATTAGATGAGGAAATAAAGCCATCTTTGTCACCATCCTCTGTCACAGATCTTAGAGGCACAGGAAAGTCTTAGAAGCATCGGAAGCTCATCACACGTGTGATTTAGGTATAAGGGATTCCTGGTACAGTGATGGGGGAGGTTCTCCTCCCCCCTCCTTGGAGAATGTCCCCTCCTTTTAGGGCCTGAACTGTTTCTCCACCCACCTACCCAAATTTGCATGTGAAGTCCTAACTCCCAGTGCCTGAAAATGTGACTGTATTTGGACACAGGGCCTTTAAAATGGTAATTAAGGTGAAATGAGGTCATAAGGGTGGACCCTAATCTAATAGGTGTCCTTATAAGAAGAGATTAGGACACAGACAACACACAGACGGGGGCAACCCTGAGAGGACACAGGGAAAGGTGACGCCTACAAGACAAGGAGAAAGTCCTGGGAAGGAACAAACACTGCTGACACCTTGATCTTGGACTTCCAGCCTCCAGGACTGTGAGACAATACATTGCTGTTATGTAAGCCACTCAGGCTGTGGTACTTTGTTGTGGCAGCCCTAGCAAACTGATACAGAGCCTAAGGCAGCTCCACCAAATTGTGTAAAGTGAGAAAACCTGATTGTTCTTTGCTTCTCTGCTCCTATAGACTAGATCGGACCCTAGCAGTTTTCTCTATTTTGTGAACGCAGCTGCTTATGGATTCACAAGCACCTTTCAACCCAGTATCTCACAGGTCTCACGTTTACCCACCACGCTGTTGATGTGGGGTCTCTTCCTGTCTTTCTTCCCTCCTCATATAGCATTCTGGCAGCTAAGTTGCTCAGAGTACATAATGTATTAATTCAGCAGCTGAGCACCTTTCACTATTTTATCCATATATCTTTGTGAGCTAAGTGGTTTTCACAGGCACAGAGCTATATACCATTTCTTCAGGAACCTGACTTTCAAAGGTGTGGGCTTTAGATGGGGAGAAAGTACACTCTGCCCTCATAAAAGATCCCATAAAAAACATCTCTAACTGCTCTTTTCTCCAAGGTGTTAGGTCTGCCAGGACTCTGTGCCCTGTAGGAGAGGGCGGGGCCGCTTCTCAGTGAAGGGCCAGGAGGTTGGCTCCATCGTCCCACCAGGCCCACTGGCATTTGGGTTACTTTTAGTCCTGGGAGCGGTCATCAAGCCTGGCCTCACCCTGGCTGCCACTTCTCGCAAGGCTTCAGGAGAATGAGTTAGAGGCGTCTGCCCTGTTCTTTGGAAACTCTGGATATGCAAACGCTACTTGTCTCCAGGTTTGGGCAAGCCAAGGGTGCTGCCAGGCCGTTCAGTGGAGAGGCTGCATAAGCAAGGATAGAAGGCGAATGTACATGAAACTTCACTAAAAAAATCCAACCACAAGACACTCAATGACACTAGGCTGTGTGTAGGTGTTACCTGACAGCAGAAACTTCAGAGCAGGAGGCCCACCTGGCCACAGCATTGGCCCTGGGGAAGATTCTGCCAGGAGCACAGGCACCTTGGGATCCTTGTTCTGATGGGTTCCCGTTCTTAGGCAGGAGAGAGCTGGTCCTCTGCCTTTTAAGTCGCATCATTCAACACGTCCCTATTGAATACCCACCTTGTATTATGCAAGACGTGGGGGAATGGCTGATAGACAGATGTGCTCCCTGCCCCCTGGGCTCAGCAGTGTGCTTGTGCATGCAGCATAGGCTGTTTCCTTCCCTCACCACACTCTGTGTCTCCCTCTTCTTTGTCCTTTCTTCCATTCATCTGTCCCCTGCACGCTCTACCTCCCAGAGGCTTGCATCGGAGGAAGATGCTGCAGGAAGAATGATGCTTATCTCAGGGCCTGAGTCCCTAATGGCAGTATTATATCATCCGGCTAGGAGATATTTTACGATAAATGACCATTTTGTGGCCTCTCCAATTACAGGATCCTGAATCCCTTGCTTATAATGAAATCTGCACAATGCATCTTGCTGCTATAGCCTGGAGGCACATGAGAGCTACCCCAGAGTGCCAAGGACTGCGCAGTTAGAGACCTCCATGCTTGCAAATCAGCAATGCATTTTGTCATTAGCAAATAAACAGCTGAGTAGCACTGCATTGCTCACCTGAGGCTCTTAAGTACTTCATCTACTCAAGCACCTAGCTTAGTTCCTGCTTCCTGCAAACAGATTCATGTCCCCACATACACAGGAATAAGAGGCCTGCTGGCAGTGAGCCCCAGGGAGGTAGTGGGGTTTGCAGAGGATATGCTGACAAATGCAATTGCTGGCAGCTGTTGGTCCCAGGGCTGCCAACCCTAAGATTTAACCCCTAACTCTCCAGGTGCTATGTGAGCTGAGGATAGATAGAGATCACTCTTGATCAAAAACAAGTGCTCACCTGTGGCTAGAGGTCACTCTTGATCAAAAACAGGTGCTCACCTGAGGCCCACACCTGAGAACTTTGTCCCTGTTCCTATCCAGTTTAATGCCTTTTCTTCTATTGCAAGACCAACCAACCATTTCACTTGCCAAGACTTGAATGATAGTAAGCTTCAGTATTAAATACTGTTCAGCAGTGTCAACAGTATTTCTTTGAAACTTCCATTGTCAGCTTTAACAAAACCTCATCAGAGCTTGCTAAAAGGATTAGCATCCTGGTGGTTTACTTGGGTAATCCAATATTGCATCAAACTTGGAAGAAAAAAGAGGTTTAACTTGCCTTGGAAATTCAAGGCAAAGTTACACTTGGGTGTTTTAAGAGGCAGACGGGAATGATAAGGGGTAGATTGCCAGGACTGAGTGAGAAAGAGTAGGCACGGCCCTTTGCTAAGTCTGACTTCAGCCAGATGCACGGTGCCAGGAACTTAGCTCATATTTGCTGAATAAATAAGTGATTGCCCAAGAAAGGAAACGGATCAATGCTAAAATCAGAGTCCCTGTCAGGTCCGAAAGTGTAAGACCTAGTTATTTCATCTTTGTTCTACACATATTTTCTTGTTTCCTATTGGATAATTCCAGTAAAATTTGTACCCAAACTAAACTTGAACAAGATGTAAGGGATGACGCTTATGGACAAAAAGAAGATTTAAAGGAAAATATTTGAGAAACTAGTAATTAGACGGATGAAAGCCCTGAATTCAACTGGGAGTAAAAATGTCTACTTGGTAGGTTACTGTGAGGATTAAGTGAGATCATGTGTATGAAGCATCTAGCAGGGCACTGACACCTAGAAGGTGCCCAACAATTGTTCATAGCCTCCTCTCAACACAGCCAACCTCAGTTGATTTGGGACTGAATCAGAGGGCTGGTTTCTTTTACTTTCTTCCATTTCTAGAATTTCCTTCCCCTCTTAATGGAGAAATGTTGCGGAGGTAAGGGATTATTGCCTTTCTTTTGTTATGTAAAGAGACCTCATCTTTGCAAGAGCAAAGAGTTTTCTAATCACTTGGGTAAACTTCTGTAGAATCAGTCCTAGAAAACAGCTACTGGGAACGGCTATTTTTAAGAGCTTTATGCTGTTGCTTAGAAATGCTTCTTATTTTTCCAGGAGAGACACTTGGCTGTGTTCAAGGGAGTTTGGCCACTGTCAGTCTCAACTCCCTTAACACTTCTGATATATTCAAAATAAAAGACATATAAGAGAAATACCCAGGCCCTTTGGTGAACTTTTTCAATGGAACCGTGAATCTCTCGGTTTCATTTCATTCTCTCCTTAAAATGTTCTCTCAATTGCCTGTAACAAAGTCCTAAACCTCTATAATGGCATTCAAGGATTTTCACAATTTGGGCCTTAACTTCTTCAAAAGTCTCATCTGCCTGTCTCCCCGGGTCATACCTAAGCCTTCACATTTTTCTATATGGCCTTCCCCATCTCTCCACCAAACTCCTATTCATCCTTGGAGAATCTCTTCTGTGAAGCTTTGTGGTACACCACAGAGCAAGGTTCTCATAGAACTTTCATAGTTCTTTTGCTTTCACAGTATTTTTCATGTTTTATTGTATTTCATGTTGATATAGTAGGCTTGTACAGTATCTAGTATCTAGTTGACACTAACTCTGTGTTTGGTGAATAAATGTTGTTTTGAATTTGGTCCGAAAAAGGGGGGGATACACCAATGTTTTACTGTTTGCACCAGACTGCAAACTCCTAGAGAAAAAGACCTGGTCTTGGTGACTAGATTAAAGACCATGGAATGAGTTGACAAAGAACAGTAAATATAGTGCAAAAGAAACAGATAATAATTTACATTCATTTAATATCTGCTATAAACGGGGTACTAGGTGCTTTCAGGGATACAATTGATATCATCTTATTTAATCTACTTGATAACCAGGTGGGGGTTAACACACTTACAGGTTAGTAAATGGATTTAAGGGTAGAGTGACTTGGTTAGTGACAATTAATCATGGAGCCTAGTTTTGAATCCCGTCTGTTGCTCCAAAGTCCAGGCTGTTTGCATTACCCCAGTCTGGCTCAGAGAAGGGAGGCTACCATTGAAGCTATAGGCTGTTTGCAGCACGGGTTTGAGGGGGGAAAGCAGCCAGGAGATTGCAGGAATTAGTCAGTTGTGAGGTGATGAGTGCCTGGGCAAGAGTAATATGCGGAGAGCGATCAATACAAGTGATAGGTCCTGACAGGGAGGAGCCGGGAGCAGCACAGCATCTTACTTGGTCCTGAATGCGGTTGTTCGAGGAGTGGGGTGGGGGGACTGCAGTAGGGGCAGGGCACAGTCCTGAGCACAGATCCCCAGATGCAGCTGCTCCAGGCCCTGAGCTGGGAGACTGGCCAGCAGGGTGGGGAGAAGGAGACGAAAAAGACTCAGGTCCTGCAGAAAAATCATAATGTGGTTAATGCCTCTGTGAGTATATGAGCCCTGACACAATATGTGGCCACGGTAGTTCCCCCCAGCTATGAACCTAAAGGTGGCCTGCAAAAGTAATAGGTTGGATCCCATTTTCCTCCCACGTGGGAGGGATTGTAGAGTCCACAGCCCCACAAAAGCATGACCAGATGGGAGGACTGTGTGGGAGCTCTGTTTGGCTGAATATCACAGTAAATGGAAAGGTTTTTGACCCTGAGCTACCACTAAAACTGCTTCGAGATCCTGTTTATGTAGCATGATTCCATACCTGTGAATTCTTACCACAATCATTTTGGCCAGATATGCTGTTTGCCAGTCTATGATATTTGGCAAAATGTGTGGTCTGATGCTGAACATAGAACTGGCCTCCTGGTTAACATGCTTCAAGTCTTGGGTCTTTGCTCTTTTTTTTTCCTACTCTTTTCTGTTCCACCCATTTTCTATAAGGTCAAAGTAGTTTATGGACATGTAGCAGATTCCTGGGGAGAGGTGGTAGGATAAGTAAGGACCCGGTCTTCTTGTAACTCCCTCCCTCCTACCTGCATTACTGGCCAACTCGCTGGTAGCATATTCCTTTATTCAATTTTACCAAGATGGAAGTTGTATTTAACTGGAGATGAGAGTCATCATTCTTCTCTTGTAAAGTTGTGCTTTCTTTTTAGGAGGTATGATTCCTTTATAGGTATTTCATTCAATTAAAAAGAAAGAGAGAGAAAATTGAACTTTTGGCAGCAACCTCAAGTGTTACGAATGAAATTAAAACACCCAAGCCAGTGCTCAAGCCTATTATGTGGATTTATGATATTCCTTTGAACTCTTCATAAGTTCAGTGATTTTTGAGTTTCAGTGACCCATGAAAAAAGGGCTTTCATGAGGTGCTTTTGTTTATGTCCCAGACTTTTTTTTTAAGAAAACGGAAGAAATTCTGTTGGTGTCTGGACCTGGTCAACCTATAGACAACCTACTTTGCTGCCACAGAATTGAAGGTTTTTGATATGTCAATCATTGATATTCTGCTGTGACATATGATTTTCTTCACTTTATATATTATAGACCTAGATTTATCATGTCTGACGTTTTGGTTTTAAACATACACTTAGGCTTGTTTGGAGAAGAACATGTTGGGGGCTCACTCATCTGGGAGCCTCACCCCACATTTCACTAAGCATGTGGAGGAAAATAAGTTTGCAGAATGTAATCCTAGAAGGTGGGTCACCTGTGAAATCACTTTAGAATTTGATATCCTTTAAAAAGTGGGGAGAGGGGTGCTGTAGGGATGAAATACCATATGTTAGGTGCAATGTGGGAATCTGAATCTTTTCCTCTTTTATTATGTAACGGTTTTGAAACCACATGTTCATCCAGCTGTTTCTCATCAGATTTGTTTTGTTTCCATATAAACACATACACATAAAATAAAACAATTTTAATGAAAAGAGAGAAATTCTCTTTTCCCCTTAAAGTTTCTTTGATGATGAAATTCATGTAAAGCTCTGAATTATGACAATGTACAAGTTAAAGAATTCAGAAGAGAATTAGAACAAAATTCAGTTTTGATTATCTCGTCTCCCTTTTCAAATATGTTTCTTCATTCCTTTGCTCTCTATAAAACCACATGGGAGGGCTTCCCTGGTGGTGCAGTGGTTAAGGATCCGCCTGCCAATGCAGGGGACGCAGGTTCGAGCCCTGGTCTGGGAAAATCCCACATGCCGCGGAGCAACTAAGCCTGTGCATCACAACTACCGAGCCTGCGCTCTAGAGCCCATGAGTCACAGCTACTGAGCCCGCGTGCCACAACTACTGAAGCCCGCACGCCTAGAGCCCATGTTCCGCAACAAGAGAAGCCACCGCGATGAGAAGCCTGCGCACCGCAACGAAGAGTAGCCCCCACACGCCTCAACCAACGATGGGTAGCCCCCGCTCGCCGCAACTAGAGAAAGCCTGTGTGCAGCAACGAAGACCCAACGCAGCCAAAAATAAATAAATAAATAAACTAATTAATTTTTAAAAAATGGATATTTTTTTTAAAAACCACATAGGAAAAGCACAATTTTGAAATAATATTAGAAATCACAGTTTTTGGTTTCTTTTTCGTGAGGAAAGATAAAATGGCAGAAAAAGTGTGCTTATGACATCAAAACAAAGGAATACTGGTTGTTCAGAGCATGTTGGGAAACACTTACTTCTTACTCTTACCCTTGTCTCATTACTGAAAATTTGCCTGGGCGTATAGTCCAGTGTGTTTGTCTGACACATATTAACTTTGTATACAAAGACACGTAGCTGTCCTTGGGTCTGGCCCAGCAAGTTCAAGAATTGTAGCATTTCCAGCAGTTACAGCTTTGCAAAGGGACAAAGCACATTATAAAACATTTTATTGTAGCTTTTGCACTGAATTTCATTTAAGTAAGAATAGTAACTTAGATTTCTATAAAAATTTATACTTTTTAGTAACTTAGATTTCTATAAACTTTATACATTCCCTCATTTAATCTTCACAAATTGATATCCCTTTTACTATGAATTTAAGGCTCAGGGGATTCTGGCTCCACGTAGATAAGTAAAATGGGTGTCATGCAATGGGGCTCATTCGTTATGGCAAATCACCCTACTACACTGGGGACCGGTCAGCTCCTAAAGGTAGGATAACTAGCTAGACCAGATCCAGTTAGATCTGACCTGTGAGTTAATGCCTGTCCCTTTTGTCTTCTGACTTACAGGGTTATGGGGCCATATAAAAAGTAGATAAGGCAGGTTCTACATAAAATGGGATCAAGTCTCATAGAGCGTAGAATGTTGGCGGTAGCAAAACCTTCCATACCATGTTGTCCAAACCTGACTCATGGGCAACATCCCTGACTTCCCCCCTTTCCAGGATACTTCCAGTAATAAGGGACACAGCCCCTCACATGTAGCTTCTTCAGCAAGCTCGTCACCGGCATGGATATTCTGGTCCAAGCCCCAAGACTCTCTTACCTGACAACTGAATCTTATAGGTCTTCCTGTCATCACTCTTGTCCTGCTGCAAACTCCATGATCTATTCTCCACATAGCAGTAGGTGATCTTTTAAAATGTAATCAGGCCAAGTTATTCTCAGGCTTAAAATCCTCTAAGGTATCCCCACCAGTTAAAAATCTAAATCCAAATTCTGAGCATGGCCTTCAGGCCCAAAGACCTCGACTCCCGCCTTCATGCTGAGCCCTGGTCCTTGGTGCCCTGCACCAACCACGAGGATCCTCTCACTGCTCCCATTTCACGACCTTTGCCCTCTCCCCAGGCTCCCCTCCCGTCTTTGTGGTACGTGCCCTCATTGTCAGGTCAATGCTCCAACATCATCTCCTCAGACCACCCTAACTAAAACATTTCCCACCAAGCCGCTTGCAAACCCCTGACCTGCTTTCTTTTTCGTCATGGCTCTTTTTGCTCCTTTATATTATTTAAAACATTTATTCATGCAGATGTTTACTGTCAGCCTCCACTCACTCCATGAGGTAGGGACTTTGTCTCGTTCATTCTCCACTGTGTTTCCCAGTGGTGTCATCTTGTAGGTATTCTATAAATAAATTACATTAAAAATAATTAATTATTAGAAAAATTTCCTTTCCATTTCAAGATTGAATATATGCAGGGGTGAAAGATGACTCTAAGATTCCATCCCTGGGTACCTGAAAGAGTGATGGATGTGGGACATGAGGAGTTGTAGGAATACAGAGTGGATGGCATCTAATGCCACCCCTTGAACAACCCCTTACTCGGGAGATAGGGTTCATAGAGCCAGCACGTCAGGGACTGGAATCCACGTCCTCTCATTCCCCTGCCTTGTGTTCTTTCCAGGACATGACACCATTTCATCAGCAGGAAGTGAGGTTGGTGTACAAATAAAGGAGAGATGATGAATTTGGCTTTGGACATGCTGAGTTTGAGGTGTCCCTGGGACATTCACCGGTTAGATATAAAAACTGAAACTCAGAAATGAGCTCAGATACCTGCATTGATTTTGTAATTGAAATGTGGGAAAGGATGAGATTGCCAAGGTAGATAAAGAGCAAAAAATAAGAAAAGGGAGAGAAGAAGATGGAAAAAAAAAAAAAAAAAAGCAAAGGCCAGAACATTTGCATATGGAAGAAGTTTGCAGAGAAAAAAAGGATCCACATGGTCTCATGAAGTCAAGGAAGAAAGAAGGTCAATGGAGGGCAGGTCAAGTAGGACAAGGACAAGGCAGGAGGAGGGGCAGTTTCAGCAGTGCAAGGTCAAAGGTCAGATTGCCAGGGACCAAGGTCCTGAGGGTGAGGCCTTATTGGTTAAGATCACTGGAGTTAAACTGCCTGGATTTGGACCCAGACTTCAGCATTAACTGTAGGGCCTCAGGCAAGATTTTTAATCTCTCTAAGCCTTATTGCCTCATGTACTAAATAGGGATAAAAGTATCTATCATATTTACATATTATGAGAAATAAATGAAATAATCCACTTAAATTGTTAAGCCTAGTTCCTGATACATAGCAACTGCTCAATAACTTTAGATATCATTTCTCTGTCTCTTTTTTTTTGGCTGCGTTGGGTCTTCGTTGCTGCACGTGGGCTTTCTCTAGTTGTGGCGAGCAGGGGCTACTCTTCGTTGTGGTGCGCGGGCTTCTCATCGTGGTGGCTTCTCTTGTTGCGGAGCATGGGCTCAGAAGTTGTGGGTCGCGGGCTCTAGAGCGCAGGCTCACTAGTTGTGGTGCATGGGCTTAGTTGCTCCACGGCATGTGGGATCTTCCCAGACTAGGGATAGAACCCGTCTCCCCTGCATTGGCAGGCAGATTCTTAACCACTGCACCACCAGGGAAGTCCCAGATATTATTTCTTTTGGTAAGAGTTTGGAATATAAAGGAAGGAGAAAGATAAGATATAAATTGGGGAGATTAACAGAGTTCAGGGAAGACCTCTTGAGTAAACAAAATCCTGTAAAGAAAGGAAAAAGGATCATATATTTAGACACAGGGCTTAGTGTTAGGGAAGAGAAGATAGATGTTGAGATAGGAGCACAAAACGGATGATAAGGATGAGAAGAGAGATGGGTATTTTGATAAAGAGAAGGTCTTCCAGTGCCACCTTGTTAGATCAGCCCATGGCCCCCACTTGTTGAGAGCTCGTGAGTGCCTCTTTCTCACTACGCCACATGGGGCTGATAATTCCAACTTTCTGAACTGATACAGTTTGATAAGCACTGCCAGGGCTAAGGACAGAGCTCTGTAGAGGTGTAAGAGAGCCTCTCCAAGTGGCCACTGACCAACAGTGAACCGAGCCGCCATTCATGCAACACAATCATTAAGAATCTCAGGGCTGGAGGCATCTGAAAGGCCATCTGGCCCAAGGTCACCTGAATTCCCTCCACAGCATCTCCAGCAGGCAGTTACATATAAGCTGCATTTGAACAGCATCCCATTTGGTATCTTGCAAGCCAGACCTTTCTTTCTCAGGTTAGATTCTTCCGCACAGGAATTCTCCCACTGATCTGCCATAGACTTGAAATGGCCATTTTCAATCACTCCTTAGGCTTAACAGACTGAAGGATTCTTTTAAACCACAAATACATAACCTGGGAATGGAGATGCTGGTGATGCCTTTTCTGTAAGAGTCCTTGTCAGTCACAAAGGATGACTCCAAGGAGGGGTAAATCTAACGTGCGGTGGGAGGGCTGCAGATGTCAACATCTGAGGATGCGTAACACCAAGGGATGTGAAACAGCGTAAGACACTGCTACAAAAGCCAACATGAAGCACAGGGTATTCAGAGGAAGGGAAATATTGAGATCACGTTCATCCTTTGTCATATTCTGGCCCCAGGTGGGCACTGGGGTGTGCCACCATCTAAAGAGGAGCCCAGGCCTGAGCATTCACTCCTTGCCCTCATGTAAACAAGGACATTTCAATTACTGGCCATGAGGTAGTCCACTGAATCCATTTAAATGGACCCAGCCAGAGGTTCATGGATCTGGTTTAAGCTAAGATAGCGGAAGGTATTCTCAGTCTACCTGAGGATAAGACTACCAACCAGCCACGTAACCCTACCACAATCCAAATGGAGCCCAGCCCAGCCCAGCCCAGCCCAGCACTCTCTGAGTTCAGCTAACTCTGAACTTTGTTTTTCCTCATCTGTGAAATACCTCACCTATTACAATGCAGGGAGCTGGAGTAGAGGGCCTTGGGTGGGTCTTCCCACTTCTAAATTCCACGATAGTAGCTCAGCTACAAGATCTCCCCGGAGACTCAAGAGATCACAGCAAGGAGGCAGGTAGGAAAGGAGCAAAGGCAGCTCCAGAATTTCAACCTATGGCAGACCCGGGGCCCATCTGTTTGCAGGTTTGACAATCTGGGGAGCTTGTCACGTAGTTGCATCTGCATGGCAAACAGTGGTTTTTACTTCAATTGCATAAGCATTGGTGGATGTTAAGGGAGGTTGACAAGCTCCCTGCAAACAACCCTTGTGCCATTTTGGGAAATAGGTCCCGGCGGATGATGTGGCCATTCCTCCAGCTCTCACTCGGGGCAATCTCCATACCCTGCATTCAGCTTCAGGAAACGGAAAGGCTCAGCAGTGGCATTTGAGTATTGTCACCACCATCAGAAGATATTCCTTTTCCTTTTTCATCAGGAAACTTTGGTTATCACTCATGTTCTCTTCTGCCTGAGTGTATGATGTGAGTTGGTTAAGACTTGGCCAAGAGAAGCATAAAAGAGAGACTAGAAAATTTGTTAAAAATAAAAAGGTGCTAAAAGTTTTTAGAAATCCTTTTCTTAATTCAATGATGAAATATGGCTGTTAATGGAAAACGAATTGGTCTACTCCGGCCATGAACACTTTACATTTATGTTAATCACACTAGCGTTAATACCAAACACTGTGCATCTATTAATAGCAGTTTTCATCTTCATAGTGCTTTACCAACAACTAATTAATTAAACAAACCTATTTTAACTGGTTGTCATGGTAGCAGAGATGCACAGAAATGGTTGCATCTATCAAATTCATTGTTAGCTCCTGAAATATAATTCAGCTTGGACAATAAGTTATCATTATGCAGCATTGTAGTGTGTTTAGAACGATAATTACTATGTTCGTAATGAAAAGATTTGCGAGTACACATAAATACATGCAGCAGCAAATATTTATAAAGATAATTTCTATGCTTATTACCTATAAAATCTTTTCCTCCACTGAATCTGGTAGCCAAAACATGACAATTTCATCTGTAATTATTACTCTGTTTACACCTTATCTCCTGTGTGTGCTCTTCAGTACCCATCCTGAGAAGATGGTCATCCAGATGAAAGAGGCTTCCAAAAATTTGCCGCTGAATGAGCAGCGAGGAGAGGAGTTGCGGGGCATGGGGGGAGATGACAGTTACCATCTTCAAGTGTCTGAAGGCTATTGGAGTGGAAGGGGAATGGGAGTGGTGGCTTGACCGCTGGTGTCCAGACCAGCGTGAATAGCGGAAGCTACAGGGAGGCATGTGTGACCTGCGGCCCCATGGCACAGGGGTTACATAGGATGCTCTGGAGTCAGGCTGGACCTAAATCCAGACCCCGTCCTTGCTGTGGTGGGGTTAGTTGCTCTGAGCCACTGGCCTGCTGCATGGGGTCGTGTGGGGATTCCCAGCTGATGCATGGAGGCCTCTGCCTAGCACAGAGTAAATAGAGCATGAGTGTTAGCTCTTTATTAGTGGAGGATTTTTACCTGAAGTTTGTTAAAAATAGAATGGGCTGCTTTGTGAAGCAATGACTCACTTCTCTGTCAACTGGAAGTAATGAAGCAGAACCTGGATGGCCACCTGTCAAAACTGCTGTATAAGGGCTTCCTGCCTTGAGGGTAAGGTTGAAAGAGATGATTTCCAGGTCCACGATTCCATGAATTTGGGGAGGAGGGGAAGGAGGAAGGACTTCTTTTTTCATCTTTCAACCTTTGCTTCACTGGATTCTTACTATAATGTAATACTTGGGTGAACTAGGTTTGTGACGTAGTGTTATTGGTAAAATGGTATTATATGGAGCAAACTGTTCTCTTTCAGATTTTCGTCCTGATCTAGCCTTAATTCTAAGAAAGACACTCACTAATTTGACTGTTTAGTCTCTGCCAAGTTTTCCTCCTTTTCAAATGGAGATGTTTTTCCAACTAGTTTCCTTAAGTCTGTGGCTCACTGTGTTCTAAAATTACGTTATTTCCCTTATTATCTGGAATGTCATCTGTCTATAGTCATATTTCTCTAAATACTTGTACCTATCTTTACCTTGTCTTTAACTCCTCATCAGTGAGCAGGCAATGAACCAGCCTAGGTTTTTTTTTTTTTTTTAACGTCTCGGCAAAGGTGTTTTTAATAAACACAGCCTAAGCTAAACAGCTGTGCTTCAGAGAATTCTTTCTTGACTAGAGCGGCAGCCCTGAGCTGCCGGGTGGCGGGGCTCCCAGCTCACAGTCTTAGACCTGGAAGGTTTTCTGTTCAGATTCAAATGCAGCCTTGTTAATTCTGGTGAGGCCTGTGCTCAGAGCATCTGATGACGGTGCCTCCCTCCCCGCCCCCCGCTTCCCCCTTCTCCTCCTGCCTTGTCGACTGGGCCAGGCCTCAGCTCTCTGGGCCTGTTTCCCGATCTCAGAAATGGACACGATCTTAGTATCCACCCTGCTAGGAGGACCCCCGAGGTTCCGAGGTGAGGTTCAGTGGGCGGTAAGGTCACAGAGGGACCAATGTGTCTTCTTTCAGAAACAAACGCGCCTCATCGCGCTAAGTGCCGACACCAGCAGCCTAGAGAGACCTGCCCGGGGGAGGTGTTTGGGGGGTGGGGAGGGTCAGGTGGACCTCGTGTTGCTGCTTTGCGTTATTGGCCTTTGCAGATGGTGCGTTTTTCACAAACTGAAGGTTTGTGGCAACCCTGCGCCGAGCGAGTTTATTGGCACCATTTTTCCAACAGCATTTGCTCACTTCCTGTCTCTGTGCCGCATTTTGGTAACTCCTGCGATATTTCAAACTTTTCATTATTATTATTCTCTGTCATGGTGATCTGTGAGCAGTCATCTTTGATGTTCCTACTGGAAAAAGATCACGACTGGAAGGCTCAGATGACGGCTAGCATTTTTTAGCGATAAGGTGTTTTTTACCGTACGTGTGTTGTTTTAGATGTAATTCTGCTGCACGCTTATAGATGAGGGTACAGTGTAAACGTAGCTTTTATCTGCACTCTCGCCGGGCTTTCCAGAGGACCATATCCTCGGTGCAGCGGAAGGCTGCTCGCAGGGCCCCCGCGGGGTCAGTGGGCAGCTCCGGCTGGTGGGCAGCAACAGCGTGCATGTGCACAGACGTGTACCCCGCGGCGTCCACCCCTCCGTGCCCATCGAACACGGCAAAGTAGGCGTGGTCCACAGAGTCCGATAGGCCAAAGAGTAGGTTGAAGGCTGGGAGGCACATGTGCTGGTCCTCCATCCTGCGGCGGGCATTACGGATGGCGTGCACAGAGACCAACCACTGCCGCTGCGGGACCCAGGCAGCCACGGGCACCTGCTTCTGCCACTGGCTGCACACTTCCCAGAGCCGGTCAAAGAGGCTCCGCACCAGGCCCGCAGCGTCCAGCAGGCTCCCAGGGGCCTCCTCCTCCTCATCGCCGTCCTCCTCCACCTGTTCCGGCAACTTCCGGAACTCAGAAAGGTCCGTCCGCAGGAGCCAGGCAGGCAGCAAGTGGCGGCCGAGCACGCCTGCTGCTCAGGAAGCCCATGGCCAGCTCAGCTAGTTCGCCTTCCACCTCCCCCTGGATCAGCCTCGTCCCTCGGACCTTCCATGGCAAAGGGCTCTCCGGGCCCAGTGGGGCTGGGAAGTCGCGGAGGAGTGCGTCCAGGAGGCTGGGGTTCTCCTCTGCCTTCTGGCTGTTCTGCTGTGGGGTTCCCGAGGCCATGCCCAGAGCATCCCCGGGGGCTGCTGCCGGGTCGTTGGTCTTCATTCTGCCACTCGGCCGCCCGGCGCCCGCTAGCCGCTCCCCGCGCCTAGGTTTTTAACAGTGTGGGCTTCTTCCTCGTTTTTCTTTCTTTCTCTCTAACAACACCGTATGGTGACAGCTCTGGCCCAGCTGCTAAACGTCTGCCCAGAGCTGCTGAAGTCCACACGGTTACAGGCTTGTTTGTGGGACCTGGTGTCAGGTCCATCCCAGCCACTCAGGAGACTGCTACTCCTGGGAGTGTGGTTGTCACTATGACAACAGGCTGAGAAGACCAGGGATAGACTGAGAACTTTACAGCGAGGCTGAGAGGAGCCCAGGGAAAAGGAAAGAGAAAATAAATCCTAGGGAGGTCACCAAGGCAAGGGTGCAGGGCTGGGTGTAAGCAGTGCAGGGTAGAAAGGAGACAGAAGGAGAAGGAGAGCAAGAAAGAAGAGGTTTAAAATCTGTCCTGATTCTCACTTTTAAACCCTGCATCTACATAGATCCTTTAGATGCAATAGAAACCCTACTCCTTAGAAGAAATAAAAATTAAGGTTTGAGAAACAAAATATATTCTAAAAGAGAAAAGAAAAGTGTCCTTTTACGGATAACCATTCTAGAGTCAATCATTTACTATAAAAGCACCATAACAGCATCAGCAATATAAACTAGTATGGGCAATGTCTATAGTAAACCACAAAGGAGAAAAAAATTAAAGGAGAAAACAATCTCATATCCAAAAATACGATGATTGTGTATCTCTAGCTATTAAATAACTTTCAGAAATCACATACAAAGTCTTTTTTCTGAACAAAATGGATTTGAAGATGTCCTGTTGTTTTGTGTGTGTGTGACAACTACTTGACATTTTAAACAAATGACAAAATTTAGAGCATTAAAGTAGCCCTCCTGGGCTTCCCTGGTGGCGCAGTGGTTGAGAGTCCGCCTGCCGATGGAGGGGACACGGGTGCGTGCCCCGGTCCGGGAAGATCCCACATGCCACGGAGCAGCTGGGCCAGTGAGCCATGGCCACTGAGCCTGTGCGTCAGGAGCCTGTGCTCCGCAACCGGAGAGGCCACAACAGTGAGGGGCCCACGTACCACAAAAAAAAAAAAAAAAAAAGTAGCCCTCCTTCTTATTGTTAAAAGTTTCAGAAGTTCTTTAACTGTAATATGTGCATATTCAACTTATATTCACAATGAAATAAGGCAAGTTCTACAGTCTGACATTAATTTTGAATATCCATCAACTACAAATTACTAATCCTTTTTTGGAAATATTTTTCATCTGAAAAAAATGAGTAGCAGGTTAATATAGCTTAAATTATGAAAGAAATCAACTTGGCTTTCAGTTTTGTTTCTAAACATTATATTTAACAAATAAACATAAGGGATAGATAAAACCACGTCTCATTTCTGAAGTGTGTGTGTGGGTGTGTGTTTGGGGTTAGTGTAAGAGGATGCAATGTTGATTTTTAAAAAATATTAAATTGTTCTACAAATCTTTTTTTTTTTTTTTTAAGATGTTGGGGTAGGAGTTTATTAATTTATTTATATATTTTTGCTGTGTTGGGTCTTCGTTTCTGTGCAAGGGCTTTCTCTAGTTGTGGCAAGCGGGGGGCCACTCTCCATCGCGGTGCGCAGGCCTCTCACCATCGCGGCCTCTCTTGTTTCGGAGCACAGGCTCCAGACGCGCAGGCTCAGTAGTTGTGGCTCACGGGCCTAGTTGCTCCGTGGCATGTGGGATCCTCCCAGACCAGGGCTCGAACTCGTGTCCCCTGCATTAGCAGGCAGATTCTCAACCACTGCGCCACCAGGGAAGCCCCTACAAATCTTAAAAGCATTTTATTTGTAACTCATTTGACAAGTGAAGACAGTGGCTGGAGTGAAGGGCCCAGATAGGACCCACTGCTCCCAGGTTGGCCTCCTCCAGTGGTCCCCCCCTCAGGGGTCCAGTGGCCTGAGCATCCATCCCCAAGTCACGCTGAGCGGCAGGAAGGCCCCCCTAGAAGGTGATCATTGCTCCAAAATAGAGCAGATCATGGAATGTGTCCACCTAGGACATTTATAAAGTAAAATATTATGACTACGGTACTCAAACAAGTGTCTTTCAAGCTGTGCCAAGAGTCTGTAAAGGGTTTCCCCACCTGTAAGGCAAAGGGGTCGGGTTACATCATCTCTAGTGTTCCTCCTCGTCCCCTCTATGACGCTGAGACTTTTACTCGTGGTTTTATCTTCCACTCTTATTTAGTTAGCATACACAGAAGGCCAAAAATTTTTTTAAATAGGTAAGATCAATGCAATAGAAGAGAGTTCAAAAATAGACCCACACATATATGCTCAATTGATTTTCAACAAGATAATTACATGAGGAAAGGGTAATCTTTTCAAGAATGTTTTTAGAACAATTGGCTATCCATGTAGGAAGAAAGGAACATTGACCTTTAACTCATACCACATAAAAAAAATTCAGTTGTAATGTAAACATAAGAGTTAAAATTATAAAACTTCTAGAAGCAAGCATAGGAGAAAATCTTTGTGACATTATATTAGGCAAAGATTTCTTAGGAAACAAAAAAACAGAAACCATAACAGAAAAAATGGCAGATTGGACTTTTAAATTAAAAACTCTTGCTCTGGGCTTCCCTGGTGGCGCAGTGGTTGAGAGTCCACCTGCCGATACAGGGGGCACGGGTTCGTGCCCTGGTCCGGGAAGATCCCACATGCCGCAGAGCGGGCTGGGCCCGTGAGCCATGGCCACTGAGCCTGCACGTCCGGAGCCTGTGCTCCGCAACGGGAGAGGCCACAACAGTGAGAGGCCCGTGTACCGCAAAAAAAAAAAAAAAAAAAAACAAAAAAAAAAACTCTTGCTCTTCAAAGACACTTAAGAAATTGAAAAGACAAGCCAAAAACAGGTAGAAAATTGTATGTATTTACAAATACAAATACATTTATAAATATGTATTTACAAAATAACTATCTGATATAGAACTTGGATTCAGGATATATAAAGAATTCTTACAACTTAATAAAAAGAAGACAAAAAGATTCCATTTTAGAAAATGGGCAAAAGATTTAAATAGACACTTTACAAAAGAAGACACAAATTGAAAATAAGCACAAGACAGGATGCTCAATTATTATTTATCATTAAAAAATGCTAGTCAAACTACAATGAGATACCACTCTACATACACAAAAGGCCAAAAATTTAAAAAAACTGATAATATCAAGTGTTGGCAACAATGTAGAATACTGGAACTCTCAAACATTGCAATGGGAAAGCAAAATAATATGGCCACTTTGGAAAACTGTTTTGCATTAAAAAAAAAATAAACGTACATTAACCATATGACCCAGAAATATCGCTTCTGGATATTTATCCAAGAAAAAAACATATGCACTATACACAAAAACTTGAATATCGATGTTCATAACATTTTCTTTGTAATAGCCAAAAACTGGACACAACCCAAATGTCCATCACTTGGTGAATAAACAAATTATATTGATATATCCATATAATGGAACACTACTAAACAACAAAGAGGGAAAACTACAGATCCATATAAAAACATGCATGAATCTATGTGAAAGCAGGCAGACAACAAAAGATTTCATACTGCATGATTACATTTATGCGGGATTCTAGAAAAGGGAAAACTACAGCGGAGAGAAAAGCGAGTTAGTAGTTGTTAGGATCCAGGGTCTGGAGGGAGGGGTTGACTGCAAACGGGCATGGAAATTTGGGGGGTAGAAGGTGTGAAATATCTTTTTTTTTTTAAATTTGTTTTATTTTTGGCTGTGTTGGGTCTTTGTTGCTGCACAGGGGCTTTCTCTAATTGCGGCGAGCGGGGGCTACTCTTCGTTGTGGTGCGCAGGCTTCTCATTGCGGTGGCTTCTCTTGTTGCAGAGCACAGGCTCTAGGCGCAGAGGCTTCAGTAGTTGTGGCACGTGGGCTCAGTAGTTGTGGCTCGTGGGATCTAGAGTGCAGGCTCAGTAGTTGCGGCACACGGGCTTAGTTGCTCCGCCGCATGTGGGAATCTTCCTGGACCAGGGATCGAACCTGTGTCCCCTGCATTGGCAGATGGATTCTTAACCACTGTGCCACCAGGGAAGCCCCGGTGTGAAATATCTTGATTGTAGTGGTGATTTACAGAACTCGATACATTTGCCAAAGCTCACTGAACTCTGGACTTAACAATTCTTATCACCAGTTCCAACGTGTGTGGGTTTTTCCCCACACCACTAAGCAGTTCCCCAGTGCCAGCTGGGTGTCCTACAATTCAAGTCAATTGTGACACTATCTACCTGGAGATAGCATCAGAGCCGACAGGTTAAGGGCTCATCCTTAAGGAAGGAAAGGCAAGATTGTGTTCCTTGTGTTCTCCAACCCAGAACTTCATCCTTTTGGTTTTTTTAAGGAGGCTTCATTACATAGGCACAGTTGATTAAATCACTGGCAATTGGCATCAATTCAACCTCCAGCCCCTCTCCCCTTCCCAGAGATCAAGGGTGTGGGACTGAAAGTTCTAGCCCTTTTTTTTTTTTTTTTTTTTTTTGAGGTACGCGGGCCTCTCTCTGTTGTGGCCTCTCCTGTTGCAAAGCACAGGCTCCGGACGCGCAGGCTCAGCGGCCATAGCTCACGGGCCTAGCCGCTCCACGGCATGTGGGATCTTCCAGGACCGGGGCACGAACCCGTATCCCCTGCATCGGCAGGCGGACTCTCAAACACTGCACCACCAGGGAAGCCCTGGTTCTAGCCCTTTAATCACAGGGTTGGTTCTCCTTGCAACCAGCCCCCACCCTCAGGTGAGGTTCTAAAGTCACGCCATCAGCATAAGAAAAGACGCTTTTGCTCTCACCACTTGGGAATTTCGAGATCTTCAGGAGCTCTGTGTCAGGAGCAGAAGGAAGACCAAGTATATTTCTTATTATAAATCACAGTACCACAGCACTAACATTGGTGAGTTTTACAGTATGTAAACTATCCATCAGTAAAGCTGATTTTTAAGGAAAGAACCCCTTTTCTCCAGGGTTCCTGACTGTGGATTTATATGAATCAATAGGGCCAAAATAGCTGGGCTCACAGAGTTCAGAAGTGAGGTGACTCGAAAAGAGCCACTCAGTCAGAATTCAGCCCCAGTAACTTGTCAACTCTTGCAGGTAATTCAGCAGATGTGTCCAGAATGAGGGTCTTTAATGGGAAATGGAGAGAGAACGGAGAAATTTCTCTCCTTTCATGAACACAGTTACAGAAATTTTCAAATGTAAAATTTCCTAAAGCAGATATTTTGAGATGAGAGTTCTATTGGAAGTTCTCTTACCTGCTTTGTTGACAGTGTTCACCAACATTTCTCTCTGTAGAGCCACTGAAATCAAAGGAATCCCTAAACCACATGCTAGTCCCTCCCAAAAAAAGAAGTGAGAATTCATTCATCTGTGCATTCAGGGAACATTGATGGGCAACTCCTCTGTGCTGGGCAATGTGCCTTGGGCAGGAGATAGAAAGGAAGTAAATAAAGAAGGTGTGGTCGTCTCTGCATCTGAAGGCTAGTCTGGTCTGAGTTTCTTGGGGTCACAATTCAGAACATTTACAGATTCAGCTTCTGGGATTTGCCATTATCACTAAAGCCTTGCCAGAAAGATTGTGAGGATTGTGACAATAAAGACTGCTTTTGAACACCAGGGTACTTTTACAATGTGAACGCACTCAGGCATTGGTAATTTTCAGAGGTCATTTCTACTCTGGAAAAATATTATACGTGAAATGCTTATTTCAGCAAAGTAGTTTTTATATGGAATCCCCCTTTAATACAAACACTGCTTTTGAAACAATTCCTTTTCACTGGAATAATTCTGAAAAAGTAATTTGTTTTTTGAGGGAAATAGGGACTTTCCCCCAAATATTTTCAGTAATTATTTGGACGGTAAAGCATTTTCTAGCGGAGCAGGAGGATGCAGATAGGTTTTCAAGTGTGAAATAGAAAAGCAGCTATACCTATGTACCTTGGTTTTTGTTCTTGATGGTTGAGTCAGTACCTAGTACTGTACTAAAAAGCTTTATATTCTCAGAAAAATAAACCAGGGCAATCATATGGTATTGTTAGGGAACTGTTGGCCGAAACCACTCACCTTGGCCAGGCCCGATAATAACCACCTGCATGAGTTGTCTCACGATAGGAGGTCCCGATAAGGAACATGGTGCCGCCACCTAAAACCAACCTGGAGAACTCGGGAGGGGCCAAAAGGAGGGAGGAGATGCCAGCCCGTAATATGTCCTGCCGACCTCCCAGAAACCCTCGTGCTGGAAACTGTCTTGGCTAAGAGATGCATGTACCATCAGGAAGGACACTGAGTCAGACCAAATGTGGGCACAAGCAAGATGACTGGCCAGAGACAACCCCCCAAGCTAACCCCATCACCATAAAACCTGAGACTGCAAGCGCAAGGCAGAGCAGTTCTACTGGGTTCCCCTACCCTGCTGCTCTCCACCTGGGTGTCCCTTCCCAACAAAGTCTTTTGCTTTGTCAGTAAGTGTGTCTCCTCGGACAATTCATTTCTGGGTGTTAGACAAGAGCCCACTTCTGGGTCCCCCTTCTGGTAACAGTAGCTTTGGACCAAACTTTCACTTGCCATTCAGTGCCTCCTATGTGCCAAAGCCCGTGTGAGGCCGTGCTGTCCAGCAGAACTCTGCGATGATGGAAAGGTTCTATGACCGCACTGCCTAAATATAGTAGTCAGGCTCAGAAACTGGGTTTTAATTTAATTTAATTCTTTTGCATTTAAATGGCTACATATGGCTAGTAGTTATCAAGTTGGACAGGATGGGTATGAGGAATAGGGTAATATGAAGTGTCCCAATATTCACAATGTGGTCGTGGTGAACTGGGCTAGGTGTAGATGGAGGACTTTTTCGGTGATTTCTGTCCACAAGGGCACCAGTCTTTCAGTCATCACGTTCAAACATATAAATCTACAATGGAGGTGATTAAGGCTATATCCAGAGGTACAATATGTAATGTATATACTTAAATGTCCATGTAAATATATGTGCACATGTATTTATAGCAAGAAAAAAATGCTTTGACTCTTTCAAGTCAAGAAAGAGAAGAGGATGGTAGGTAGAATGGGGCTCTTTCTGTCTCAGGTTCTACTGAGGTGTCAATGCATTCGATATGAAAGTGTACAAAGTGAATGTGAAACAGACCTCCACCCCATGTACAGATTTTTAAGGAAATGGTCCTGAGATCCTGCTCCACAATCTTGGATCCCACAGTTAGATCAAAGCTGTAAAAAGAAGGGAGTGTGAGAAGATTGGGAGGACACGGTGACTAGAGCTGTCGCCTGGTTGTACTCCCCATTAGGGGAAGGTGGGAGGTTCTACTCTATGACCCCAAGACTCATAAAGGGACTTGAAAGAGACTCTTTGGAGAAATTTGAAGTTGTTCCCTGTAGCTGGAAAACACTGAGGGTAGTGGTCTCACTCATGCCCCAGAAAGCTAATGGAGACTGTTGCTTTCCAGGAAACTCAGTGTGAGAGAGAGTCGAGTGCTTTAGGGGCAGGGCCCGAGATCCCCTGCTGTGTGGTTGGGATTAGCTTGCACTTCCAGAGTTGCTGAGCAAGGGCCATGAGTGTTCTTGTGGACCAGACGTGGGCCACATGCAAGAGAGTTGCCCTGGGGTCTACCTTCCTGTGGTCTATCCATTGGGGTGGGCTGGAGAGTATCAGTAAGAAGAGGAGGTGTCCCAGTGGGTACTTAGGGCTGTGGAACAGGAGCAGAGGTTGTCACCTACACTCTCCTTCCCATAGCACACTTCCAGCTAAGCAGGGAAGAAGATCTGATGTCAGGTCAAGTTTGGGCTTTCCAGGACTGGGTAGTTTAATTACTGAACTGACCCTGTGTCTGGAGTGAGCTGAACAATTTCTGGGCCTGCCAAGTTTTCATTTAATGACAGGGAAGAGTTTCCCCCACCGAATGAGACGATTGTGGAGGACAGTTTTGGTTATACCAGGAATGGAACTTATTCAACATCCTGGTTCTAATGTGTATAGTCATTCCATTCGATTTTTCTTGTTATAATTCCAAGAAGCTGTGGTTGGCACTTCTTTTCTTTTGTAACAAAAATACAGAAATTAAATACAAATTAATTAATAAACAATTTCTATCAGCTTGGAAACCTACATATTATATCTTTTTTAGTGAATTCTAGAAGTAATTATTTTTGCAAAAAATAGTAAACAAATATTAGTAACTAGGTCAGGCATAACAAATTAGCTTGAGACCAAGTGAGAAATTGCTAGAACTATAGGTATAAACACCCTCTTCCATTCTTCTTGAAAATGATAGAATGAACGTGTTGATAAAAAGAGAAGTGATGACTGCAGGGTGTCGGGAGACAGCAGAATAGAGCAAATGCTAACTGAAAACTTGAGAGGAAAAAGTTTCAGGTAAAAATAACCTGACAATAGTCCATTAAGAGCATCTACCTGCTCTCCTCCTACTTTTTCAACCTCCTCTGCTGGTTCTTACTCATCCCCCTAACTTCTCAGCATTGCCTTGGACTCTCTCTTTCTCTTTATCCGCCTCTTTGGTGATCTCATCCCATTTCATGGGTATAAATACCACTTCTACTCTAACTTCCAAATTTATAGCTCCAGCACCAACCTCTTCCCTGAATTCTGATCTCCAACTACTTATGCAGCACTGCCGTTGGGTGTCTGAAAGATGCCTGTAACTGACCATGTCCACAGCTGAGCGCTGACGTCCCCCGCCTAGTCCTGCTCCCCGGCAGATTCTTCCCAGCTCAGTTTCCCAACTCCATCTTTCAAGCAGTTCTCCCCCAACCACTTGGAGTCATCTTTGACTCTCTTTCGCTTCCACCCTCCATTGATCGGCAAATCCTGTCAGCTCAACCTTCAAAATACGGCAGAATCTGAACACTTCTCCCTACCTCCTTTGCTTCCACCCTGGCCTATGCCACCCTCATCTGCTTGGATTGTTGCGTTCGCCTCCTAATTCACTTCCCTGTTTCTGACACCCCATACAAGGTGATCCTGGTAAAAGAGAAATCAGATCCCGCTATTCCTCTGCTCAAAAGCTTCCAAAGTCACTTAAAAGCCCAGACCCTCTCAGTGGCCTGTAAGACCCCACACACCACACTTCCTGCCGTCACCCGTCCTCACTCGGCTCTTGGCGCACTGACATCTTTGCTGTGGCGCGAACACGCCAGGCGAGCCCTCGGGGCCTCTGCACTCACAGTTCCTCAACTGTCTGTCTGTGAGGCTGGCGCCTCACCTCCTTCAGGTTCTCACTCAGATCTCCCCTTCTCAGGCGCAGCCTTCTCCAAACACCCTTTGCAACCATCCACCCCCCACACCCACACTCCTTACTCCTTGTCCCTCTTCCTTGTTTTATTTTTCTCTAAAATGCTTATCACCATATCAGGTCTTATAAATATTGACTGATCTTGCATATTTTCTGTCTTCCCAAGGTCATTAGACTTTAAGCTTCGTGAGGACGGGGATGTTTCATTTACTGCTAAAGTCAGTGAACTATACCTAGTAAAATACATGCAAATGTTCAAGAAATATTGGTCATATGAATGAATGAAAGAATAGCTATCCATGAGAAAGATAATAAAAAATAAGCTGAAACCTTTGTTATTTGTGTTTCTTCTTCTCCTTCTCCTTCCTCTTCTTCTTCTTCCAAGACATAGCCTAACTAATTTGGATCCTGGGGAAAAGGTGAACTGGGTCCAGCCTGTGATCTAACATTTCTGTGCATGCAGCACAGGGAGCCAATGTCACTTCCTGCTTGATCTTCCCCTGATTCTCTGCTCTTTGAAATCACCTCAGCACAGTGACCGGATTTTTACTCTTTGCTTCTTGTCTCCCAATCCTCTTATCCATCCAGCATCCATTCAGTATCCAGTAGAGTCAGATGCCAGGTGAATGTTGTCTTAGATCTGTGCTTCCTGTTTCACCTTGGGCTACTGAAATTCAAGGACAACATGATTTTAGATTGTTGTATATTTGAGTTGAATATTTGTCATGTGTGTAAGTTGAATAATTCTACCTTGGATAAGGGTAAATTTCAACTCAACAGTTATTCACTGAGTCTTTACTATGGACCAAGGAACAGTGTTAGAAGCTAGGAATTTGACAATAAATAGGCTAACGTTCTCCACTCTAATATACCAGTTATTTGTATACAACTGATAAATGATTAATGTGTTAAGAGGTCTTCTAATTGACGATATTGCAGAGGCTAGAGTTTGTGTATTTTAAATAAAAACTTAAAAAATGCATGTTTTAAGACTCTTGGATTGTTTGAGAATTCAGGTAAAAACGAGGAGTGAACCATAGAACGCAATGAGAAGTTTTCTTTTTCTCTTTTGACATGAAATAACTGACATCTATGAAATGATAAAATTCACAACAATATTAATAAAGATGAATTTAAGAGCACTTAATGTTAATCATTGTCTAAATAACTTGAAATGTCCCCATATCCTACGGCTCACATATGAAAGAAACTTGAGATGTCTTCCTAGATTTGACAACACAGTAAGATTGTACATGTTATTTTCAATAATGAATGTGAGACAGGAACTTTTCTAAAGCGTCAATTAAAAAAAACCAAACAACTTTTGATCAACTATGCTGGAGAAAAGACTTTTTATTCTACCCATCAGAAATGATGTTACAGAATTATTCTACCACTTCACACTCATTAGAACGGCTATAAAATCAAAATACAGACAATAACCAGTGTTGGTTAGGATGTGGAGAAATTGGAACCCTCATACATTGCTGATGGGAATACGAGATGGTGCAGCCACTGCGAGGCACAGTTTGGCAATAAAATTAAACAGAGTTACATATGACCCATGAATTCTACTCAAGAGAAACGAGAATGTAACATCCACACAAAAACGTGCACAGGAGTGTTTATAGCAGGAGTATCCATAAAAGCCAAAAAGTAGAAACAACACAAATGTTCATCAGCTGATGAATGGGTAGTAGAATATTATTTGGCAACAAAAGGAATGAAGTTCTGATATATGCTGGTCCCGGATGAGCACCGAAAACATTAGGCTAAGTGAAAGAAATCAGTCACAAAAAGACCACATAGTGTATGATTTAATTTATATGAAAAGTCCAGAATAGGCAAGTCCGTAGAGACAGAAAGTAGATGAGTGGTTGTTTGGGGCTGAGGGGGTTAGAGAGAAAAGAGCAGTGACTGCTAAGAATATAGTGTTTCTTTTTGGCGTGACAATATTTTTATAAAATGCACAACTCTGTGAATATACTAAAACCCATTGAATTGTACAGTTTAGATGGGTGAGTTGTGCGGTGTATGAGTTATATCTCAATAAAGCTGTTAAAAAAAGTCATTCCAAAGAGGTGATCAAAAGTATGAAGCTGAAACACATGGGGGAAAAGTACTGTAAAGGTATTTTAGGAAGTTAATTAATAAAAATATGTGATTTTTCTGGATTTGGCGGTGTGCGCATAACTTGTCAACTTTTAGAAATTCGTATTAAAGCTTTTTTCCATTCTAAATAAATATTCACTCTTGTACAAAAACAAAACAAAACAAAAAAAAACCAAAAAAAATTCCACAATCTGGTTCTTCAAACTGGCCTTCAGAAATAGTGGGGATTAACTGTATGCATGAATCATGCATGAGAGGATTTCCATTTCCTTTTCATTTCTTCTTTTGACTGCTGGTACCTAATGTCTTGCCCAAGTTTTCTCTTTCCACAACACAACACGGGGTTCACGGGCAGAGTTCGGGGAGGGATATAGCATTGGATAAATACAGACCAGCCCATACCTCTTTCGGAGTGGTTGCTCCTCCCTGGCCGGTGTGCCTCCTTCCTGCATTTACAAGGTGGATGTCTGTGTATTCTGACACCGAACTTGAGCACAACTGTGATCTTTTGAGCTGGGTGCCTGGGATCTCTGCAGGCTAGAGTAGCAGAAATGCGAATTCATACTCTATTTCCAGTATTTCAAGAAACCTAACAAAATATTTATCCACAAAATACATGCTGGCAACATGCGATGTCAACCTTTATTAGATTTGCTTTGGGCTTTATCAAATCAGAAGTGGCAGCGCTGGCTAATTTATGCCGATCAGAGTCTCCAACAATTATGCCTTTGATTATTTAAGGAGGGAAGAATGAATGATTATTTAATAGGTGTGACCAGCTTTGTAAGTAAAATCTTAAAACATGTTGTTGAATTCAGGAGAAAAAAATAAAAACTTTGCTTTGTGATGAAAATGTTTCTGTTGCCTAACTTTTGAAATGCCTCTTTATTGAACATTTACTATGGGCCAGGAACCTTACATAACTTGTCATGCTAATAACAGTTCTTCAAGCTCTCATTATCCTCTTTCAGTAATTGAGGAAACAGAGCCTCAGATTATAGATGTCCATTACCACGTCCCCGTAACTAGTAAGCTCATGCAAATCCCCGTCTACTCTGCCTGTTCTATGAAGTTTTATGTCTGGGCATCGTTCGTATGGGTTTAGATTCAGCTCAAAATCCTGACCTTCTTCCATGTATGAGCTGTTGGTTGATTTTCTAGGTAAAGGCCACCAGGCCAGCAGTCAAGCCCTAGGTAGCAACAGCATTTCCTACTTGGTTTTACTCCTGATTCTTTGCCAACAAAGTCATCAGATCTCCCAGTTCAAGGAAGGTAGGAGTTTATTGAGAATAGGCACACAGGGACTGTCTTCTTCGCGTCATTCTGTTAAGAGGGGAGGATCCATAAAAGAGAAATATGCCCAAGTAACTGGGGTGCTTTAGAACCCACACATCTGACCAAACTTCTGCTCTGGCCGGGGAGCATGGACTACGACCATTTACAGAAGCTGGACTGGATCTGCATAAGTGCATCCACCCCCTCATTCTGCTTCCTCTGGTGGGCAAAGCAGGAGACTCAGGGGCCTCCTGCACCCTGACCGGGTGGGCTGGCTCCTCGGGCCACCAAGGAGCCTGACCCTCCATCCCCGACTCAACGCTTGGCCATTGTTAGCCATTTCCCTTTATTTGGGCATCTTCCACCGGTCACAGAAGCCAGACTCTAAGGCTGCAACACCCTCATACCATCGCACCGTGCAGCCGGCCACGCGGGGCTCCGCTCCAGGTGCTGAGCGCGCTCTCCGAGGGTAAAGGACCTCTGGGGGCGGGGGGGTCTTAGGTCTCCCCCTCCCTCGGCCAGAGGAGGGCGCCTTCCCAGCCCCAGTCTCTGCCGCACAAGCTCGAGGCGAAGAGGAAAAAGGCACTTCGGTTGGAAAAATGCAGTTTACGCCGGGATCCCCCGGCACGCGCATTCGGAGCCGGGACCGCGGTGGCCGCGAGCGCGGGATCTGCCTCGAGGGACTTGGACTTGGAAAGGGTCGGCAGGTCGCCGGCGAGCAAACCCCTACACGGACGCCAGAGGCCCCCCGCCCGGATGCCGCGACCCAATGGGACGCGTGGGCGTGTCGGGCGCTAGTCCCGGGAGCACGCGAGACGCCGCTCCCCTCGCGGCGCTTCCTGACAGGAAACTCCGTCGGAAGCGCGGCTCACTTTCCTCAGGGAGACGAACGAAGCAACAGGCAGGCTTCCGCTGGAGACCGGCGAGCGCGAGCTCGGCGCGGGGTCCGCCCCTCCCCCTTTCTTCCCCCTCCCCCTCGTCTCTCCCCTCCCTTCCTCTGGGGCACCGCCCACCTCCCCGCTCCTGCCCGCCCCCTACCTCCCCGGCTGCCCCGCCCCCTTCCCGCTCCCCCGCGGGGCCCGCCCCCATCTCCCGCGCCCCTCCCACCCTTTGCCCCGCCGCCCTCCCCCTCTCTTTCTCCTCCCTCAAACTCGCCCCTCGGGCCCCGCGCCCGCCCCCGTCGTCCCTGGGCCGCGGCCCGGCCGCAGCCTCCGCCAGGGAGCGCGCCCGCCGCCCGCCGGTGTCCCGGGAGCCCGACAAAGAGCGCGCCTGAGGCTCCAGCTACTCGGCGGGCGATGGGAGATGGAAGGAAGCGACGCTGCGGTGAGGCTCGACCCGGCGGGCGGACGGGCGGGCGGGCGGCCGTCGGGGCGGCGGTGCTTTGTGGCTGCTCGGTCCCGGGGTCCCGGACCGTTGGACGTCGGGTTCGGGAACTGCTTCCTTTCTGCCCTCTCTTTGTGCGGGTGAGGAGGTGGAAGGCTCGCTCTGTGGGGTGGCGGTTCTGGGGGTTCACCCCGACCCCCGCTTTCCAGCCACGAGGCCGGGACGGCGGGGGAGGCGGGAGGGGGCCCGGCGGCCGAGTGCGCGGCGCTCTGGTTTCTGTCAGGAGAACAGGGAAGCCCCGCGCAGCGAGCGGGCGCGCGGCCGGCGGCGGGGATTCCGCACCTTGAAAGACGTTGCAGCCCTTCGGTGGTACTTGCATTTAACTTTGTCCGCGGGTGTCTGCTGCGAGTTTCTGGCAGGCGATGTTGTGAGATGTTAAAAAAAAAAAAAGCAGGCACCACTTGGAGGACGTGGGTTTAAAATGCTGTCGGTTGCCTGGATGACAAACGTGTAGTGTTACCGCTCCCCTCAGAGGACGCGACGCACGCGACGACGTCATTGTCCACAGACACTGGGGTCCCGGGTTTCCACCCCGGAATAGCTCTTAAGTGGGTCCAGGTGCTGGTGTAGGGAAGACGAGGTCTGGAAAATTCCGCTCACTGGGATTCTGGGAGCAAATGCTTGCAATTCATGAGCCATAGTTGAGTATCTGCAGAGGATTTTGCGGAGCCCCGTAGCCAGGTGAGTGCGACAGGCTTGCTGCTGTCAAGGAGCTTGCCTTCTAGGAGGGGCGGCTTGGGCAGAGCTGTGAAGGAGGAACCCAGAGGAGGGCGGGGTTCTGGCGAGCGAGGGCCTGGACGGCCTCTGCGGGCAGGTTGGGGTGGACCTTGAAGGGGAGGGTTGGGGCGGCCGTCGCGTCGGGGGGGAAAGGATGCTCCCCGCTGGAGGAGAGCGAATGCACTTTCTAGTTTCTTCCAAGGCAGGCTTTACCGTCCTTCCTTAGAGTATTTGCAGATCAAGGGATATTCTTTTAAAAAGTCGTTAAATTCCTCTTCACCGCTTAAAAATAAGTGCGGCATGCTAAACAAAACCAGCAAAACAAAGCAAAATAAAAGAACACCCTCCCAAACAATTTTTTAGTGGCTCGATGCATGTCCTTCTACAACTCTATATCCTCTCACAAGTCGTATGGCAGCTCTATGGGTTTGTCTTGTCTGATATTTCATTAATACACACTTTTTGTGCTAACAGGAGCAGACTGGGTACCATGGAAAGTGCTTAGACACCTGGCTTGTAGGTTATATCACTGACTGGGTGAGGTTTTGCCACTGTCTTGGTCACATCCTTTAGCCCCTGGAGCTGAAATTTCCTCCTCTGTAGGATAAGGGGGTTGGGTGGATAGGTGCTCCGTTGGAGCCTTCCAATCCCAGCATTTTATGGTTTCATGCCTAAACGTGTACATGCATTCCTTATTCAGTGATGTACTCTCAGCTTCACCTTCTGAATCGCTCTCAGTTTATATGTTCTGTGAACGGATCAACACATCCTGGCCATTGAGTGGGGGAGAGTGATGGAAGCTGCAAAGTTAAAATAACCTTATTTTAAGGTGAAATTCCACAGTTGAATTTTATTTTTTAAAATGCAAGTGTGGGCTTCCCTGGTGGCGCAGTGGTTGAGAGTCCGCCTGCCGATGCAGGGGACGCGGGTTCATGCCCCGGTCTGGGAGGATCCCACATGCCGCAGAGTGGCCGGGCCCGTGAGCCATGGCCGCTGAGCCTGCATGTCCGGAGTCTGTGCTCTGCAACGGGAGAGGCCACAACAGTGAGAAGCCCACATACCGCAAAAAAAAAAAAAAAATGCAAGTGTAAGAAGCTTGATTTGCCAATCTGAATGAGTGTTGGCTTTACAAAAGGTTTTGTTGACACTGTTCATTTCATTTGTGACCAAAGATAATAGGTGCTTTACTATGTACGTTGTGTTAAGAGCTTCAATTTTGCTCTTAATTAACTACTGGCACTTAAAAAAGTGAGATATCTCGGAAATCCTTTTAGGCTAGTAAATCTTGGGAATTTGGAAATAAAAATAATATGGGCCTCCCTGGTGGCGCAGTGGTTGAGAGTCCGCCTGCCGATGTAGGGGATACGGGTTCGTGCCCTGGTCCGGGAGGATCCCATATGTCGCGGAGCGGCTGGGCCCGTGAGCCATAGCTGCTGAGCCTGTGCATCCGGAGCCTGTGCTCCGCAACGGGAGAGGCCACAACAGTGAGAGGCCCACCTACTGCAAAAAAAAAAAAAAAAAAAAGACGGCAAATAGTTCCCTGAAAAAGGGAAATTCAGCGATACTTTCCATCCGTGATTCTGTTCACTTTCTAAAACCTTGGTATTTGTTTGCTGACCCTGGTGGAAAATATGAGTGGGATTTAGCCTGGCATTTTTCTAAAACAACATGTCCAAGGCATTACTCCTTTTAGAGGTGATTTTTCTTCTTTAGAAATTCTGGAGTCATCTGTCATCATTCATAAACTAAGACACCAGTGTGGTAATGGATTAGGCCCAGTCTTGGTTAAGAAGTGCTGAGGCAAAAAACGTGTGAATGTTAAAATGTGTATGTGCTTTGGCCTCCGGACTGGTTTGTTTGAGGTTTACCTGAGGTAATGTTGTCATTTGCCAATTATGAAAAGAGCATTTCTTTGAGTTTGGGTTGGATTAAGAAGTAAGTAATGGATGATGATCCTTCTCAATTTTTAGAAACGAATTCAGACACGATTGAGGTTTAGGCAGCCTGTGAGAAATAATCTGGTGATCAGTAGGTGACCAAAGCCCCCTTACCTGAGCACGTGGCTCAGGCTTACAGACACCTTGGGGTCCAGGCTCACCTCCAGTCACTGCTGCTTTGATAGTCCTCAACATTTAGGACTCTCCCCATGCAGTGGTGGCCAGGTGCAGAGGTCCTTGGCTTCCCTTTGCTAAGAGTGGAGACATTTCCACCTAGAGTACTGCTTCTCAGCTCTTCCTAAGTTCTTTCACAGTTAAATCAGCTGAACCTTAGTTTAGGGTAGCGCACCATCCAGGTGAAATTCCCCAGAGCATTTGTTCATAGTGTCCATGTCTGGACAGCTTTCGTTTGTGGTATTGTTTGCAGCTTCAGAGATGTGCTGGAAAGAATTTTAGCAGTGGCATTATTTTTTGAGAGGGTGTCCCTTTGTACCTTTCCTGTGTTTCTTTTTTCTTTTTTTTTTTCAAAATTGGAGTACAGTTGCTTTACACCTTTACACTGCTGTGCCCAGAAGGTCAACAAACTGGGGCCCTGTTGGTGCTGAGCGGGCATGATTTTGTTGACACTCCAGGGCACAGAGGTGGCGAGGCGTTTTCTCTTTCGGGCACGCCTGTGGTGTGAGGGAGTCACCAGCTTCTCTCCCCATCCTCCGTGTAAGCGCCAGGCCCTGGCCACAGCTGACCACTCATTTCTCCGGGCCTGTTTAACTGTGAACACCCATCTAGTTTGAAATTCCCTTTTCGCTGGTCACAGGCCAGTGAGATGAATCAGAATAACTTGTACATGTCGATGGACATTTTTGGAAGTTTATCCTTGGGGTTAGGGTAAGAGGGAAAATGAACATTTTGACCTGAGCCTGAGGCTCTTTTCTTACCTAGTAGCTCTGTGTGGGTTGTGTGAGAAGCAGCATTTTCCTTTAAGTCTCGAATTATGGCCTAACTTTTGGAAAGTGCTTATTTCATGTGATATTTTCAAGCATGATGCATTGTTACAGTCACAGCTAATACTTACTGAGATCTTATTGTGTGTTTTCACACAGGTTACCTCTAGTCCCCATGACAGCCCCATGTGGTCAGTACTGCCGTTATCTCCAGTCTGAAGTCTGGAGAGGTTAAGTAACACAGCTAATAAGGGGCAGAGTTGAGATTTAAACTTGGCGGTCCAGTGGTCTTAACCACCATTCTGCTTCTATGTACTCGAAGTTAGCATTGTGTTGGGGCTTCCCTGGTGGTGCAGTGGTTGAGAGTCCGCCTGCCAATGCAGGGGACACGGGTTTGATCCCTGGCCCGGGAAGATCCCACGTGCTGTGGAGCAACTAAGCCCGTGTGCCACAACTACTGAGCCTGCGTGCCACAACTACTGAAGCCTGCACACCTAGAGCCCGTGCTTCACAACAAGAGAAGCCACCGCAATGAGAAGCCCGCGCACTGCAACAAAGAGTAGCCCCCGCTCGCCGCAACTAGAGAAAGCCCGCACGCAGCAACGAAGACCCAGCCCAGCCAACAAACAAACAAACAAACAAACAAATACTTTTATTTAAAAAAAACATTTAGAGGCACTAAGGTCATATTTCTGAGTGTCAAGCCTCACAGCCTGTAAATACTGAAACTACTGTATTTAAGAACCCTTTCATGGAATACTTTCATAGACTCAATGAGTTACCTCCAAATCAGTGTTGTTCAATAGAGCTTTCTGCTGTGATGGAAATAGTTTATATCTGTGCTGTCTAATATGGCAGTCAGTAGCTGCATGTAGCCACTGAGAGCATTTGAAGTATGGCTAGTGAGATTTAGGAACTGAATTTTAAATTTTATTTAATTTCAGTGAACTTAAGTAGCCTCATATGGCTAATGGCTAATATATCGGGGCAGCACAGCTCAAGACCAGAAATGCTCTACTAGATGGCATTGGGCATTGTCCTGGGCAGTCAGTTCCCACTTGACCGTCTGGTTGCTTATGGTATGTTTACTGACTGGGCTTTGCTAAGTTTTTAGTTTTGTATGTGTTTACCTCATCATGTCTGATAAGTACAAAAGCAGTGAGAGTATATGGGGGCATGGGATTTTAATGGAAATGAAAGTGGAGATAGAATCATTGAAAGTGACGAGAAGAAGAAAAATGTATTCAAGAGTAAGAACTATACTAAAAAAAAAAGAACAAATTGTGTAACAGGTAGTGTGCAGTTGACAGTACTCAGCAAGATGGAGGAAAAGCTTTTGATGAAATAGAAAAATGAGTGTCTGGCTGAGATCCACTATTATATTAATTCAAGAGCTGGCTGTGAGTTGTTTGAGAACTTACAGAGATGGTGGGAGCACTGCCGTTGACTTTTTTTGTTGTTGCAAGCTGTGGATAGTTCAGTAGCTCCCAACCCCCTTTGAATCTGCATAGCATCACAGTCCGGGTGGGTAGTCCTGGATATTCAAGTGGCTAAGGTCTTTCCTGGGACCCCTCAAAGCTGTCTTGGAGGCCCAATAGATTTTCAGAGTAGATGAAGCTGAGTAGGGAAGATTTCTGTATTGCATGAATTTTGGCAAGGAGCGTGCCTAGTTTTAAAACTACATGTTAGTAGAGGTGCTTCAGACCACAGAATGGAGAAAAAAATCTCTCTTTATCCCCAAATACTTTTCAGTCTGAGAGGTAGACAGCCACATTTGTGGACGCCAGGGTTTCACCAGGGTTTCTCCTGGGTCAGGCGTGTAGGAATAGCCTTGAGTGTAACAGCATGTGTGAAATCATGAGAGAATTCTCATGGTTAGGCTTCTGTTGGAATACATGACTATTTTGAGTTTTCTAATTTGTGGTGAAAACACAATGATATCAAGGCATAACACTGCAAAAATGTGGGGATAGGAAGAGGAGAAAGAATAACATGTATTCTATATTTACTTTGTGCCAGGCACTGTGTGAAGCAGTGTGTGTATGTGTGTGTGTGTGTATGTGTGTACGTGAATTTACATATTCTTTTTTAAATAAATTTATTTAATTTACTTATTTATTTTTGGCTGTGTTGGGTCTTCGTTGGTGTGCCGTGAGCTTTCTCTAGTTGCGGCGAGTGGGGGCTACTCTTCATTGTGGTGTGCGGGCTTCTCACTGCGGTGGCTTCTCTTGTTGCACAGCAAGGGCTCTAGGCGCACGGGCTTCAGTAGTTGTGGCGTGCAGGCTCAGTAGTTGTGGCCCGAGGGCTCTAGAGCGCAGTCTCAGTAGTTGTGGTGCACGGGCTTAGTTGCTCCGCGGCATGTGGGATCTTCCCAGACCGGGGCACGAACCTGTGTCCCCTGCATTGGCAGGCGGACTCTCAACCACTGCACCACTAGGGAAGCCCCGAGGTTCTTTTTCTTAAACAAAGCTTGGGTGGGCATAGCACACTTATAGGTCCTCACATATTTGCTGAAGTCAGTCACCACAATAATTTGTAAAATAATTTGTATAATGAATATCATTCTTTCGGGGTTTCTGGTTGGAAAAAAGGATGGATTTAACTTTTGCCTAAGTTACTTAAGATAAAAGCAAAGCTCTGAGGATTTGAGACCTTTATGTGTATTGAAAGGAAATTTTCCAAGTCGTTTATTTGGTGTCTTTTATGTACAGAAAACGCTGCTTTCCTCTTGGATTAGAGAACTGCTTGAAAGGAAAAGGACACCCTGCCTAGAAGACCCCTCTTGTAGGTCCTGTAATTTTATGATCTGAATAGAAGTTCCCAAACTCATTTATCACAAGAATCACCTGGTTTTAGATTTCTAGGGCTGCCTGAAGGTCTGGTTCAGTAGTTCTGAGGCGGCACTTTTCATAATCACCCCACATGATTAAGATCAGGAACACTTGAGAAACTCTGATCTAAACTGGTGATAATCATGACCTTTTAGTGGTTGCCCCTAGAACTTAATTAGACTCTTTTAGTGGGTGTGGTCTCCGGGTGGCAAACATCCCTCCCTGAGGGTGATTACAGAGAGCTGATCCAGCCAGTCTGGCTACTTTGCTTAGGGAGCTACGGATCTTGATCCAACGCAACCCACATTCTCTTCCCCTCCCCTCATATAGTAGAGGTGGTTCCACTATAAAAATTTAAACCAGGTTCACAAACATTTCAAGTCATAAGGTTGCCACTACCCTCTTGAAAGTATTCCTCCCTCCCCTTTCTTCCCCTTTAAGATGTGTCCCTGTTTTCTTACCGTTGCTGAATCCCTGGCGGCCTTCCATAGCCACACAGATCTCTGTGAGACCCAGTGGTGAGAAGAGGTCATGGAAAGGAAAACAGGTTGAATTTTACATAATCCTTACTTACACTTTGCTTGTTTTGGGTGGGTAGTCAGGGTCTCCTAAAGGATTTGATAAATGTGAGGTTGGGCCAGCTTCATTTAACAGGGGATGGGGAGACTCCTGTGCCTGGGTCACCAAGTGAGAGGCAGTGCAGTATATGGTTAGAATGTGGCCTTAGAAATGCTTGAGAGGGGCTTAGTGCCTGCAGTAAAACAGTAAGTGGACAGTAAATGTGACCTGGATGGTCGGTTATACTTATCTGGGTAGGAGGTGGAATTATTTCCATTCTTAAAATCACACAAATGTTAACTAGTAAAACTGGTTTTTCTTGTTCCCTATATTGTGATTGCCTGTAGATACTCAGTGTGGCAGCCAAGAGGAAAATTCTGGCACTTTGAATGGTGCTTTGGCACATAGTGGTCACTCAATGAGTTAAACACCACAGGCTATTGAATCGCTAAGCCCAGGAACCCTTCCGAGCATGTGTGGACAGAAAAGGTGCTCTGATGCTGACCCTGGTCTGGTGGTGGAGTAGAATTTCCAGAGTCAGCAGCGTTTCTGGCCTGATCATTTTTTGCGGTTGCTTTGGTGTGTGGTCTTCTTGCACCTCCTGCTTTGGGGAAGTGGAATTTTCCCCATTTTGCACACGTTCGTGGGCTGCATTTAATGCTCCAGGTGTGTGACTTTCATTACAGCCTTCTTGCAAATGACAACCTAGGGCATAAAGGTAAGAGTCATGTGTTAACTGTGAACTTCCTCACATACGTCTTTCCCTTCTGGCAGAGGCATTTAATAGAAGTAGATTAAAGGTGTGGGCTGTGTTTGCATGGTGTGATATAACGGTCTCAGAGACCTGATTCATTCATTCTTTTGATTTTATCACTTTTTAAAAATTCTTGATTCATTTCTTCCTACTTTCCTTGTGTGGCTTATATGTCAGTCGATTGTCTCTTGTATTGATAGGTTTTATCTGGGGAAAAAATCTAATTAAATATAGTGTAATATTCTAAAGCTGGAGCTTTAAGTAAAGATATATTTACTTAAAAATACTTATATACTTTAAATTTTATTTTATTTGTATATAAAGATATTTATATATTTAAAAGAACTTGATAGCTTCAGAATAATTAAGGTCAATATTTTCGAAGCACCACTAAAATAAATATATCTGATTATTTAATGAGAAATTTTTTTTTTTTTTTTTTCTTTTGCGGCACGCGGGCCTCTCACTGTTGTGGCCTCTCCCGTTGCGGAGCACAGGCTCCGGACGCGCAGGCTCAGTGGCCATGGCTCACGGGCCCAGCCGCTCCGCGGCATGTGGGATCTTCCCGGACCGGGGCACGAACCCGTGTCCCCTGCATCGGCAGGCGGACTCTCAACCACTGCACCACCAGGGAATCCCAAGAAAATGTTTTAATTTATAATATCATTATATACCAAAAAGTTCACAGGGGAGTTAAAAGGATAATGGTAATTTCTTGGTGTATGTAGGGATAATTGCATTATGAATCTTCATATATGACAAATATTTTATAAATTTTCTTTTGCCTCCATTTAGTAAAAACAATTTAAAAATAAACCACTGTTGGTAGAATTCTGTTATGGTCATTTAACGGCTTATTTCTAAAGCACTCCATTTAGCTTTCATGGAAACAACTCTTTCTTGTTATACACATATATAATCGCTCTACATAATATTTAATTAAATTACCATAATATTGGCATAAATCAGTTTGGGAGCAAACACAATTGATTCTGGTAACCATCAGCTCAGTGATAGGAGCAGAATTTCAGAGCCTTGATTACTAGCTGTGAGCACCAGGTTATAATGGGCTTCAACTCGGATGTTTCACGGGGTGCCTGATTATCCTGGAGCTGGCTAACTGCCGGCTGGTGAGAACTTCTGCTGTGTATGTAACTTTAGAAACAAGAGCAGACCTGATAGACTATGTGAGTATTGATAAGGTAGAGAAATTGGGACACTTTCCATTTTGTTGTAGAATCACTTTTAGCTTTTATATGCCTCATATCACTTCCATTTGTGTACACAGTTACTAAACTCCTAAATAATTTATTTCTGCATCTAAATGTTTTTGAAATTAGTTGGCTTTCCTTTTACCTGGAAGATACTTATAAGTTCTTTTAAACTGTGGTTTATAAAAATATGACCCACCCATTTCTTTCTGTTAACTGAATGCACTGCTAATAACAAAATAACTTTTTTTCTGTCTCATACCGTTCACTGGTTACACCCAGATTTTATACAGCGTTAAAACATTAAGTGCTTTGTTCTTTGTGTCATAATTTCTCTAACATTTGAAGAAATTAAAGTCCATTATATTGGCCTGGAGACTTTCACCTGCTTCAGGAAGGGTGTACCTATTGAGACCCATCTTTTCATTGTGCTCTGGTGAAGTAAGATCTAGGGTTTTGAGAAATCCTACTACCCTTGGAGTGTTTTAGAGTATCTCTCAGTTTAGAGAATTATTTCTTTACAGTTATTTGGGTTTTGTATGAGATTAATTTAATTATCAAGTTGGAGCACCTTTGTTTTTTCTACAGTATCTGTATATGTATATGCATACAAAGTGCCATATTAAGATACAACCCTTTTATAAGGCTTCAAGATATACTATCATAGGTCACATGCAGCTCTGTATTACTGTCATCTTTCATTCATTCATATATTCATTAAACAAATATTTATTGAGTGCCTCCTAAGTACCAGGCATTATTTTAGGTACTGGGGATACTGTGGTCAACAAAATAGACCCCAAAATTCTTACTCTTGCAAGGTGAGAGTGTGTGTGTGTGTGTGTGTGTGCGCGCGTGCGCGCGCGCTCCTGTATATGTGTGTATAGTACTTTGGAGAAAAATAAAGCAAGGGGGGGAGGTTAGGAATTGGGAGGGAGTTGAAATTTTAACTAGGATGGTCAAGGATGGCCCCCCACGGTGGTGACTTGTAATGAAAGGCCTGAAGGTGAAGGGAGTCACGTGACTGTCTTGGAAGAGGGGCCGGCAAATGCTAGGCTTGAGGCCGAGGCACGCTTCCCGCCTTCTGGGACCTGCAAGACTGGTGTGGCTGGCGTAGAGCAGGCAGGGAGGAGAGCAGACACCAACTCCTGTGAGGCCACTGGTCCCATAGGCTGTTGCAAGGCCTTTGGCTTGTACTCGAGTGCGCAGAGAAGCTGGTGGAGAGTTCCACAAAAAGATTTGACATGATCTGGCTTATGTTTTAAGAGGACGCATTGCTGCTGTGTCTCATGAGACTAGACCTAACTGGAGAAGGGCAGAGTCAGGGAAAGCAGTTAGGAAGCGATTATAGTAATCTAGGTGAGCGATTGTGATGGCTTGGACCAGGGGGGTCTGTTTTGAAGATAGAGTGCAAACGATTTCATGATTGACTGGTTGTGAGATGTGAGTGAGAGAAGTCAGTGGTGAACTGCAAGGTTTTGACCTCTGCAGCTTGAAGGGGGTCGGGAGAAGCTGATTTGGAGGGAAGGATCAGGAGCTCAGTTTTGGAGATTCCCAGTGGGCAGTGGATATGCTAGTTTGGATTTCAGAGGAGAGGTCTGGGCTAGAGATAAACATTTGGGAGCTGTCAGAATGTAGAGACTGGAGAAATCCACAAGGGAGTGAGTGTAGATAGAAAAGAGGTTCAGGGCCAAGAACCTGGGCTGCTTCTGCACTGAGATTGGGGAGATGAGATGGAACCAGTAAAGGAGAATGAGAAGAAGCTGCTGATGAGGTAGGAAAACGAGGAGAGTGCCATGCCTTGGGAGCCAAGTAAGTGAAGACACTGTTTCAAGGAGGATGAGTCAGATACTGAAGAGGGGAAGTACAGTGATGGTCAAGGTCGCGAATTGACTTAGGGATTTAGCAATGGGGAGGTCATTGGTGAGCTTGACAACAGCAATTGTGGTGGAGTAGTGGGGACCTACAATTGATGGTAAGGACAAGAGACAACAGGAGTAGGAAGTGGAAACATCGAACGTGGACAAATATTTCAAGGATTCTTGTTGTAAAGGGAAGGTGAATAAATACGGCTGAAGGGAAAAATGAGGTCAAGAAAGGTTTTGAAATGTGGAAAGTAGCAGCATGTTTGCTGATAGCAAAGACAGTGAAGAGGAAAAATGGAATGATCCTTCACGTAGCAGCGTAATTCCCTTTCAGAAGAACTTTGGTTTAGTTTAAAACAGCTAAAATCATGTAGCTTACTATTGTGAACACCGATTTTTGTTAATGTAGCCTATATTTTCAACGTACAAAATTCTTCCCATGTCTATCGAGGGAGGTCCAAGCTGGAGAGGACATATGTATACATACAGCTGATTCACTTCGTTGTACAGCAGAAACTAACACAACAATGTAAAGCCATTATACTCCAATAAAAAAAAATCGAACTTTCTCTTTTCTCTGAGCCTTTAAATAAATGTGTTTTTTTGGATGGATCGTTTCTGTTCACCTTTTTCAACGTAAGGGAGTCCCTGGTTCTGCACCAGTATGCACGGGCCTGAAGTATACTCTGTCCATACGCTTCAGTAACTGCTGACTTTTTTTTTTTTCAGACTTCGTTTTTTTTTAAGAGCAGTTTTAGATTCGCAGCAAAACTGAGAGGAAGGTACAGAGATTTCCCATGTGCTTCCAGCCCCCACAAGTGCGTAGCCTCCCCATTACCAACATCCCCATCATATGGTACACTTGTTGCAATTGATGAACCCACATTGACACATCATGATCACCCAAAGTCCACAGTTTCCATTAGGGTTCACTCTTGGTGTTGCGCATTCTTGGGTTTGGACAATGTATCCTGACGTGTATCCTTCGTAATAGTAGAATATGTTCACGGCCCTAAAAAGCCCTCTTCTCTGCCTATTCATCCCTCCCCTCTACCCCAGCCTCTGGCAACCACTGATCTGTTTACCATCACCATGGTTTTGTCTTTTCCAGAATGTCATACAGTTGGAATCATGCAGTGTATAGCCTGTTTCAGATTGGTTTCTTTCACTTAGTAATATACACTTAAGGCTCCTCCATGTCTTTTCATGGTTTGTTCGCTCTTTTCTTTTTAGTGCTGAATAATATGCCATTATCTTATGTACCAGAATATATTTATCCATTCACCCAGGACAGTATGGTTGCTTCCAGGTTTTGACATTCATGAACAAAGATACTATAAACATCCATGTGTAGGTTTTTGTGTGGACATAACTGCTTGGACAAATAACCAAGGAGTATTGTATGGATTGCTGGATTGTATGGTTAGAGAATGTTTAGATTTGTAAGAAACTGCCAAACTGTCTTCCAAAGTAGCTGTACCGTTTTGCATTTCCATCCGCAATGAATGAGAGTTTTTGTTGCTCCATAGCCTCATCAGCATTTGGTGTTGTCAGTGTTCAGGATTTTGATCATCCAGATGACTGTGTAGTGGTATCTCACTGTTTTATTGATCTTATCTCTGGCACAGATTTACCACAATCCTTTAAGCAGGTATGGAATCCTCTGGGTTTAACAAGAATATATTTAGTCAACAAAATAGTCATTGCATGCATTATACATAAATGGTCCTGTGTTTACAGATAACAGCCACAGGGCAACGGATGGCTGATAAAAAACAGGAAGAATTTAAAGATACAGATGTCTCTGGCTCTTGTGTGGATTAGTAGTGGCTTCTGTGCTTGCTGTGCAGATCATCTTGGGACACTGTCAAAATGCAGATTTTGACACTTTAGGTTTGGGGTGGGGCCTGGGATCCTGCATTTCTAATAAACTCCCAGGTGATGCCAGTGATGCTGGGGCACCTCATTTTGAGTAGAAAGATACCAGAGGTACTACTTCTGAGCTTAAGTTTTTTCCTTAAGGTTTTGCTTTTGTTCTCTTCCTACTTTCTCTTACTTCCATACTGGGTCCTCTTTAGTGGGAATTCTCAGAACATACAGCATTTCAGTATTTTCTGCCTTCTAGCTTTGCATTTTTATTGATCTCTGCAAAAAGGCTACTGGCTTCTGGGTGTTTGTTTAGTAAGTAGGTAGTAATGAGGCAAGTGTCATTTGTATTATCTGTGGAAGGCCAGACTCGAAGGCTCATGTAAATCCCCAGGCCCTTTTTCTCCTGGGCATCTGAACATACGCTTATGTGCTTTGAAGACCCAGAGGCAGGGTCCAGCACTGGGGCCAAATTGCCAGTTCAGGTGTGTGTTCAAGCGTGGTCAGCTGTCTGATGCACTGGACACTTCTGTGCTAAGTCTAGCTCTCCTGATGGAGGTTAGTTGCTGAGCTGTGTTACAGAAGTAAATTCTGTTAGCTTGTGGAAAGTAGAGGAAATCTCTTAAATTCAGCACATGCTGATAAAAAGCTTCTCAGATGGCTCTAGAATTGAAGAGTCACTCATCAAAGGTCTATTTTGGGGGGAGTGGGGAAGAGTTTGAAATTAATTATATGTAAACTGAAAATTTACTTAAGTTCTATGTTTTGCTTCTGCTGTGATTTAGATCATATATCTTGTCCTGAATTTAATTTTCATGAGGCATATTCTTTAGGATCATCTATGTCAGTGCTGTCCAATAGAAATATGATGTGTTATATATATAATTTAAAATTTTCTAGTAGTCATCTTAAAAAGTAAAAAGAAACTGGTGAAACTAATGTAGGTAAAATATATTTAACCCATTGTATCTGAAATGCTATCATTTAGGTATAAAAAGTATTAATGAGATAATCTGTTTTCTTCTCACCCTAAGTGCTAGCGAGGTGACATATATTTTTTATTCACAGCACTTCTGCCATATTTCAGGTACCAAACGGCTCCATGTGGTGCCGTATTGGACAGTGCTGATCTATATGCAGAGCAGTTGCAGGTGTAATAAATACAGTTTTGTTTGTACCTTTATTTCATCATTCTCTGTGAATCTCAACATACTGTTTGCTACAGTGATAGTGTTTATGGCTAGCTAAATATTACAATTGGGATGGAATTTGTTGTATTCCTTAAAAAAATCTACCCTAAAATGAATAGATGAAGGTATGGAAAATAGAAAATTATAAATATGCAAAAAAATGCTAAGCTGCCAACTGACTTCAGCAATGGCTAACAGAGGTGAGGGTCTGTATAAATTAAAAATGGCCGAGAGTTTCAGATAATAAGTTTTAGCAAAATTATTTAGGATAATTTGCTTCTTCAGATGATTTCTGAGAAGTAGTTACAACAGCAACATCAGTAAGAGTTTTGAAAGGTGAGAAGCACCATTCTGAACACACTTCATGTCCGTTTTCATTTGATTCCCACAAATTCCTATAAGGTAGGTAGGTACTGTGATGACTTGCATTTTGCAGATGGAGAACCTGAGACCAGAAAGGTGTAGTAATTTGCCCCAGGTCACCAAGTGGGTAGACTGTGGATCTAGGATTTGAACTCTAGACATTCTGATCCCAGAGCTTACTTTTTTCGAGTCTGTGCCAGATGGCCTCCTCAGCATGTCCCAGTGATGCCTTGTTAAATTGTGTGATTCAGGGGTAAAGAGTGGGGATTGCTTGATTTATGAAATCGCTGTGTTCTGAAAACTTGAGTATAAATTAACTCTTTAAATAAATCTTTTGCCATTAATTTGTCTTAATTTCAGGATTGCTTTATCTTGACTTCTGACTGATCTTCAATTTAAGTTGGGCCTCAGCACTTAATTTCTCTGCCCAACCCTGACTTGGGGAAGTTACAAGGTTTATAAGGGAAACCTTCCTTGTAGTAGAGGACTAGAGCTTACAGCTTGATTGGGAGGAGGCAGCTCTAATACTAGTAAAAGATTATTATAACTCCGTGTTAAGTGCAGTCACAGCAGCAGTCATTTATTGAGTGATTACTGTATGCCAAGCATTGTGCTAAGACTTTATACTCATTATCTATTTTAATCATTAAAATGATGCTGTAGGGCTGGTTTTACCTTCCGGTAGATAAGTGCCAAAAACAGTGCATTGTATCTGAAACAGACTCCATGTAATCAATTCTGGGTGTCACCTTTCAAGAGAGACATTAGCAATGAAAGGACAGCTAGGTATGTGAGTGGTGGGTGAGTGGTCAGAAAATCATGTGATATTAGGAGAGGTTGTAGAAACTGTAATCTTTAGCTTAAGGAAGGAAGACTTAGTGGCAGAATAGTTGTTTTTAAGTATTTGGAACAAGGACTGTGGTCTAAAGAGAAACCTGACTACAGAAAAGGAATATGTACACTTACTCCATCTTTCTCCAAAGAATTATGAGAGAAGTTTACAGAAAAGCAGATTTTTACTTCGAAATAATAAAGAACTTTTTCACAGAGCTGTTTGAAAAACTAAACCACTTTCTGTTTACATGTGTTTGGACAGAGAATAGGTCCCTACCTGGATATTTAGATTAAATGCTTGCATTTGGAAGATTCGGATTATAGGAATTGGCTCTTGGGTGAGTTGTCCAGTTGGTCAAATTAAAGACCTTTTAAGTTCTTTCCAGTCCTGGTGGTTTGTGATTTTGTTATAAATTGTGTTCTAAAATCAGATTTTTTTGTAATGCAAATAATTACTACCTCAGTTTTGGAAATTAGGTTGGAGATTGTGATTTAATAATAGAATGTCAGAGCAAAGAAGGACCTTAGAAATCTTGTGGTCTAACCTCATTTTGCAAATGAGGAAACTGAGAAAGTTAGAGGAAGAAAAAGACCCAGTTGGACAAGTATTCAGCTCGTATTGACTTCAGCTGCACTGCTTTTTTTTCTCACTACAATTATTATTGTATAGGTGGGACAGAGTAAATCACCTATAGCACATTTTTAAAGGTCCTTTTTAATCTTCTCTAGAGCTAACAGAATGAAGCAGCCTTAAGTTCATTTTGTTCTATTTGGGGCACACTTGAGTCCTTTTTTTGTTACCTCATCTGAACTTGAAGCTCAGTGATTTTCCTAAAGAAGCTTTCTGTTTCTTCAACTTATTTAATGCCACAGTGTTTTATTTCACTGAAAACATAAGCATCTTCACATTGAAGGCAGAAAGAAAGCATACAGTGGCTCTGATAATTTATCGTTCTTTGAACAAATATTTATTGAGGGCTTCCTGTGTGCCACATGCTTTTCCAAACACAGTTGTGGGGTTTTACTCTGAGTTGGGAAGCCATTAGATAGTCTAGAACAGAGGATGAGGGGATGTGCTTTTTTTTTTTTAAAAGTATCACTAACAATCTAAAAGGATTCTCTGGGAGTTTCAGCCAGCTGTAGTCTGCTTTGATTTAGTAAAACACCTTTTGTCCAGTTGGCACATGGAATTACTGCAGTTAGAGCTTTGATCCTTATTAGTTACATAAGCAAGTTATTCTACCATTTACTGATTTGAAAAACATTATAACTTCATGATGGAATCTGACAGACCTGCGTTTGAATCCCACCTTTCAATGGTGATCTGATTCTGAGCAAATGTATTAATTGTGAGCTTCAGTTTTGTCATTGGTGAAATGGGGTTAAAGCCGTTTCATGGGGCTTTTTTGATGATTAAATGATTAAAAGGAGAACATGCTTATGAAAGTGCTCAGCTTAGTGCCTGGAATGTTGTAAACATTCAATAAAAGCACAGCAATTACTATGATAATTTAGAAAAGGGAATTTTAAGAATGGGTAAAAGTTATTTTAAAGATAGATTTAGGGTGCTAACTCTGCCTTTATGTTTAGTTTAGACTAAATGTATTAAATACCTTTGTCTAAAAGTCCTAACATTGAAACAGTACTTAAAATAATACCTCTGTCTTAGCACTATTTCTTTTACATGTGTATGAATTAATTCTTTTAAATGTCATTAGCTGTTTTTGTGGTGTTACAATTTGGCACATTCTAGAACTCTCTTCCCATTCCACAGGCATTATCAGTTTTGGACAATTCTGGAAATTTGGCTGTTGATTAAAGCAGGCAGAGAAGGTCCTGCCTGTGGGTCACAGTTGACCTCTAGCCAAAGGACACTCAGGAAAGTGGTTCACTGTGAAGCCTCCCTGGGTTTTAAGGGTGCGTGTGCGTGCATGCGTGTGTGTGTGTGTGTACCCTCTGTTATGCAGGATCTTTGTCCTCCCAGAGTGTAAACACAGCACCTTATAATTCTATGGACAAGTTTACCTCTGATGTTTTTTGTTTACATATGTTTTACACCTGGAAATTCAGTCTGACTTTTACTTCAGTGTTGTATCTAATAGCAGTGTCTGGTTAAAAGCATTACAAATTTGATTTGCCAGTCTGCAAGTGATATTAGGAGAGAGTCCTATGTGTATTTGGATTGGACCTCTGTAAAACTTGTCTTTATGTTGCCCTACTTTTTTTGGGTGATGGCCTGCTCATTTCTGCATCTCATTTTCCTGGGTCTTTAGGTGTCACCTAGCTGACTTGAGAAATACATCTGGGTTATTGGGAGAGGGATAGAGGACCATGTGGACATTCTAACTGTCTTTGGAGGCAATATTTTGTCTCCCTCTCCTCTTAATTATTTGACAGCACTTTGGCAAAAATAAGGCCACTGTCTTAATGTAGTATTTCAGCATTATTTTCAGTTGGCCCATGAGTGAGTGTGATCATTACGAGAATTCTAGATCATGGAAAAGGTGGGTACATGGCAGGCCTCTGGTGAAGATGTGGGCATGTGCAGCTTTTTTTCTTGGATTGTGTAATTAACTGTTAAAATTCCATTTTAAAATATAAAATTTGAAATTTGAAATGTTTTTCTGATTATGAAAAAAGGCCTGGTAATTGTAAACAGGTTGGGATATACAGAAATATTTAAAGAAGAAAACAAAAATCAACTATAATTCCTCTACTTAGAGATAAAACACTCTTAACCTTTTTTGAGGCATTTTTATTTCTTATTCTGAGCGTGTGTTTGTGTTCATACAGTATATATGGTTTTACATGTTTTGCTTTGCTTAATATTGTATTACGGACATTTCCCCATGTTATTAAAACTATTTGCAAATATACTTTTTTAAATGGCCACCTACTATTTAGTGTTAGGGCCCTTCTATAACTTATTAAACCAGTTCTCTATTGTTGGATACCTAGGATGTTTCCAGGATCTCATTGTGATTTTATTTCTACATTGAATATACACACACATACTTTACATATAAGCTTTTGTCTGTATTTCTGATTATTGCCATAGAATATTTTCCTATAAGAGGAGTTTGAGAGTTACAGGTGTGAACTTTTTAAGTCCTCCACATCTATATTTCTTTCTGGAAAGGTGGCACCATTTACATTTATATTTTACTCACCATACTATAGAGTCAGAAAGAAACTTTTGTGATTTTTGAGTGATACAGGTTAGGGCTGGCTTTGTCGTAGCCATTATCAAAGTTCACACCTTTAAAAGGAGGTTGTGGAACCACAGAGCTGAAATCTTTAGATCTACATCTGGTACAGATTAGTCCTACTTTGATATTTTACAGATGAGGAAACTGAGAACTACAACAGTTATTTAATTGATTTACCCAAGTTCATGTGGTTGGTAATTGGCTGAGCCAGCATTAGAGACTTTGACTCCTTGTCCTGCATCTTTTCTTTTTCAGCTAGATCCTGATGCACCAGAGATAGTTGTCCCCCAGGACTGAATTAGAGGGAAATAGAGCCTGTCACCAAACATTTTTTTGCCATGACATAGCCTCTGCTAGGTGTATAGAACCATTCATTACCCATCATCTGGCCCAGGACATGCCTCTTCCCTATATCTCCCCCAGAATCTCGGCTTAATTTTGATAAGCCTGGCTTGACTTATGTGTCTGTCCCTGTGGCCAGTGTCTTGGCTCGGCCTGAGTCACATGCCCAGATGCATGGCCCTGGGTGAAGATGAGGGGAAGATGCCAATTTAAGCCTAACACATGGAGTGAGACTAGAGGAGAGATTATTTAAAGAAGAAAAGAGGTATTCTGTTATAAGAAGAAAGAGTGCTGGGCAGGCAGAAACAACAGCTGTCCGTGGCTGATGAAATGGGTCTGGCCAGAGGAAGCATATGCCTCATAGAGGGATAACAGTGCAGAAGGCAGGGGCAGGCAACAGCTTAGCACAGGAGGAACTAAAGAAGGCCTGGAGCCTGGCCAAGTGAGGAGGTGCTGGGAGGGGGAGATGGGGAGGGAGGGAAGGGAATTGGAAAGGTAAGCTGAAGACAGACTGGGCAGTGAAGTAGGATGCTTGGATTTTGTCCTCTGAAAATGGGAATTCAAGTCGTTGAAGGGGTTTAAGCAGTTTAGCTTTTAAAAAAGATCACGCTCCATTCCTTTCTCCTAGGCAGAAAGGAGGAGGGAGAGCATTAGGAGGCTTTGTAGGAGAGAGATGAAGATTTCTTGGATGGGAATACAAGCAGGTGGAAAGATAAGTGAGCCACAGTTTGTGTAGATCAACAGAACCTGTTGAGTGATGGGTTGTAAGGAGAGGAGGAATGACAGCTTTCCAGCTTGATTAGCCCAGTGGATGGAGCTGCCATTGTTGAGATTCAGCTCTTTTATATCAATGGAATTATTCAGTGTTATATTTTGTGTCTAGATTCTGTGCTCACAAATGGAGGTTGATGTGAGCCATTGCATAATAGCGACACCACGGCTATTACCCTGGATAGATATTCTGCCAGTCATTGAGCCCTTCTGTTGAGGGCCATTTGAGTGGTTTCCACTTCAGCTAGCAGGGCTAGTGGTGCGACCACACTTACGTATATGGTGCACATAGATGTGCATTTCAGTAGGTATATGTATCAGGCCATAGAGTGTATGTCCTGGGTTGAACAGTGTCCCCCCCAAATTCATGTCCACCGGGAACCCCTGAATGTGACTTTATTTGGAAAAAGGACCTTTGTGAGTGTGACTAGTTAAGATGAGGTCACAGTGGAGTAGCGAGCCCTAATCCAGTGACTGGTGTCCTTATAAGAAGAGAAAAAGAGACACACAGACACAGAGAGGAGAAGGCCGTATTTCACTGGATACTGCTTTGTGTTACTCGGTTCTTCCCACCCAGACTGTAAACTTCTTGAGAACAAGGGTTAGACATGTCTTGTTTTTCTTCGTTGATTCTAGCACAGTGCTGAGGTGTATAATAGGCACTTGGTTGATCATAGATCACGGGAGCTGATCCTAAACCCCACTCTCAGGGTGGACCTTGAGCGGAGGCTTAAGGGAATGAGAACAAATCCCATTTATTAGGATATTTTTTGTTGATGGTTCTTAAACTTGTTTAAAATGGTATAAATTATGTGGGAAGAGGTGCATGAACTGCATTTCTTAGAAAATAAAGAAATCTGCCCTAGATAATCTTCTGATAGTGCTTTAACATTTTCTAATCCCTGGTATCCTCATTAAATCGTCTGCCCTATTTTTGTGCTTCCAGGTAATTTTTTTCTGCCTAAAATTAGTGTTTCTTTTTTCTTTGGTGTTATTCCACATAGTGAAAAGTAAAACAAAACATCAGATAACTAGCCATGTCATCTCTGGGTGATCTCTGCCCCTTTGATGCTGCTTTGATTCTCTCAGTTCCTTGGTCTCTTTTTTTTTCTCCTTTACTAAAAAAGCTCATCCTGAAGTGCCTGTGAAAAGAGGTCAAGACTGGAAGAAATCATTCCAGTGGTCCAGCTCCCTGAGGTTACAGGGCAGACAAAACCTCTTCACAGAATGTGCTCCTGGCCTGGAAGCCCAGTGCTTCGCTAGGCTCAGGAGATGCTCAGCGATGCTGGTTTCTCAAACTTAGCCACTGCTGTGGTTTGCTTGGCCCAGACTGGCACGTGGTTCTGCAGGCCAGATGGTGGGCTGCAGCCCAGCAGGTACCAACCACCTGGGGCAGCCATGTGCTTCTTGTTCTGTCATTTCTCCATTTACTACAGATTTTAAAAACGATGATTAGGAGAGTCTCAGAAACCGAAGTTATTTTCCGTACTCTTATTTGTATACTTCTGAAGGACTGTTAGAACTTTTAGTTCTGTTCCTTAAGTTTCTAAGGAAAAAAGTCCCCAAACGTTGGGGTCACTTTTACACCTCCAGATCAGTCCTTGCTTTTTACATGTGGTCGTGTCATTAAATGTTCCTGTGGAAGCATTGTTTAAGGAAATAGAGATGTGGAGGGGCTTGGCATATGGGGGTTGGGGGAACATTTTTAACTTGGGTAATTAGGCGGCTACAACCATGTGGAACAGAAGTGGTGATTAGACTAATTAGTTAAGCCATTTTGTAAGTGCCCTGTCGACCCAGGGGTAATGGCCTAGAAATGCTGCCTTTCCTGATTTATTTGATTGATGGAAAGCAGGTTTTACACTTGGGAATTTTCTTGTTTTTAAAATTAGAGATCTTTTTGCCTGGTTTTCATCTGTTTCAATTTTGTTTATCTGGTAACAGAGAGGCAGGCGTATCTTGGGAGTTTTGGGACAGGGCTTCTCTGCTTTTTGTTTTCCTCTCCTTCACACACTCTTCTAGTGGAGCAGATTTAACCGAGCACCTTTAGTCAAGTGTATTTATCTAACATTCCTTGTTGCCTACTGTGTGTCAGGCACTGTTCCATGCAAAAGGTACAGGATAACTAGCAGTTAAAAGAGTTTGTTTTATTCAATGTTACTTCCCCAGCTGCTTGGTGCATGGTAGGTACTACGTAAATAATTTTTGAAAGAATGAGGGGGTTAAAGGGTTGGCCCTTGTTTTGTGTTTTGTGTGTATGCTCAGATTTAGCTCATGCAGTTGTAGCTCGTTTTGCAAAACAGATTTTTTTTTTAAAAAAGAAAACAAATTTCTGTGCACTTAATCTCATTTCCCTGTAGTTTTAAAATTTAAGCTAAATCTCTTCAAGGAATTTGCTTCTAAAAATAATAAATAAGAACAGGAATACTGTAGACCCTTAAACATAAAAATATGAAGTGAAAAACGTTTTGCCAGATTTTAATATGGTGCAATACTTTTTGCACATGTTGTGTTGTTTGATCTTGCCGTCATCTCTGAGGTAGGCAGGGCGAGCATTACCATCCCTGCCATAGCACTCGTGTGGTGGGCGTGTTGTGTGGGTTAGAAGAGTTAGCTGGCTTCCTCAAGTGTCCGCAGCCAGAACATGACAGAGACAGTACAGCCCCTCCTCTTCTCACTCCTGGCCCATGTTACTCTTCCCTTCAAGGGACAGCCTCTTGTGTACCAGCTCCCAGACGGCTGGACCAGCCCCACTGGGGTTAACGAACCCTTTAAGGGCGGGCATTCAGCAATAAGTAGTGTCTGACTCTTCAAAAACAGCGTTAGTTATATATATACTATATGTATATTTGCATATTGTATATAGTGTATATACACACACACGCTAATCAGATAAACAGAATATTTAAAGATGCTTGTGAGACTTTTTACAACATTGAACATTTTGTGATGATTTGACCATTCTCTTTACCTCAGCTAAGAGCTGATGGGCTTGTAATGAGGAAATGAGCCAGACAGACCTTTTTGAACCCTTTGATCCCTGAGTATATTTTATAATGTATAATGGGGTAATAATACCAACCTTGCAAAAGTGTTCTGAGTATTATATGAGGAAATCCATGTAAGCAAAGCACTACCTACCATATGAAGCACTCAATATTTGATAGCAAAAACAAAATAAGACAAAAACAAGAAAAAAACCCTAAATACCAAAGGGTAAAATAAAACTATTTTCATGTGCCTTTGTATACTTTATAGTTAAAATTTTAGTTACAATAACTTATCTATTTATTAATGCAGTTTCTCCAAGGACCTCTACTGTTAACCTAATTTCAATTATTCCATGTATGTGAAGGAACAAAATAATTTTCTTTTTAAAATAAAAACTCCCAATTGTGTGTGACCTTTCACAGTTAATTAGCCTTTATTGCATCCTTGCCAGTTGAGTATTTTAAAGACCTATTGCTGTACCTACACTACATATCATGGATTAGAGGTTTAAGATACAACTGGAATTTCTTAGTCTTTAAAATAGAACATTGGGTAATAAAATGAGGTAGATTATCAAAACAAAGCTTGATAAATGTGATTATTAATCTAGAGTTACAAGATATTCATTAAATCAAACTAATTAGGAAATACTTAATTGGCTTCTAGGAAAAAAATGAAAATGTTATAGAGCGAATTGCCACCCAAAATCAGGAACAGAAAAATAGAATTGATTCTGAGACCTTTTCATGCTACTAAAATACACCATTCTAATATTTTATTATTTTAGAGAGAAAAGAACTCCAGAACAATTGTTTAAAATTTGTCATCTGTGACATGATACTATACATAGAGAATTCTAAAGATGCCACCAGAAAACTACTAGAGCTAATCAATGAATTTGGAAAAGTTGCAGTATACAAAATTAATGCACAGAAATCTCTTGCATTTCTATACACTAATGATGAAAAATCTGAAAGAGATATTAAGGAAACACTCCCATTTACCACTGCAACAAAAAGAATAAAATACCTAGGAATAAACCTACCTAGGGAGACAAAAGACCTGTATGCCAAAAACTATAAGACATTGATGAAAGAAATTAACCATGTTCTTGGATTGGAAGAATCAATATTGTGAAAATGACTGTACTACCCAAAGCAACCTACAGATTCAGTGCAATCCCTATCAAATTACCAATGGCAGTTTTTACAGAACTAGAACAAAAAATCTTAAAATTTGTATGGAGACACAAAAGACCCCGAATAGCCAAAGCAGTCTTGAGGGAAAAAAACAGAGCTGGAGTAATCAGACTTCCTGACTTCAGACTGTACTACAAAGCTACAGTAATCAAGACAGTACGGTACTGGCACAAAAAAACAGAAATATAGATCAATGGAACAGGATAGAAAGCCCAGAGATAAACCCACGCACCTATGGTCAACTAATCTATGACAAAGGAGGCAAGGATATACAATGGAGAAAAGACAGTCTCTTCAATAAGTGGTGCTGGGAAAACTGGACAGCTACATGTAAAAGAATGAAATTAGAAGACTCCCTAACACCATACACAGAAATAAACTCAAAATGGATTAGAGACCTAAATGTAAGACCGGACACTATAAAACTCTTAGAGGAAAACATAGGAAGAACACTCTTTGATATAAATCACAGCAAGATCTTTTTTGATCCACCTCCTAGAGTAATGGAAATACAAAAATACACAAATGGGACCTAATGAAACTTAAAAGCTTTTGCAAAGCAAAGGAAACTACAAACGAGATGAAAAGACAACCCTCAGAATGGGAGAAAATATTTGCAAATGAATCAATGGACAAAGGATTAATCTCCAAAATATATAAACAGCTCATGCAGCTCAATATTAAAAAAACAAACAACCCAATCCAAAAATGGGCAGAAGACCTAAATACACATTTCTCCTAAGAAAACATACAGATGTCCAAGAAGCACAGGAAAGGATGCTCAACATCACTAACCATTAGAGAAATGCAAATCAAAACCACAATGAGGTATCACCTCACACCAGTCAGAATGGCCATCATCAAAAAATCCACAAACAATAAATGCTGGAGAGGAAAAGGGAGCCCTCTTGCACTGTTGGTGGGAATGTAAATTGATACAACCACTATGGAAAACAGTATGGAGGTTCCTTAAAAAACTAAAAATAGAACTACCATAAGACCCAGCAATCCCACTGCTGGGCATATACCCTGAGAAAACCATAATTCAAAAAGAGACATGTATCACAGTGTTCACTGCAGCACTATTTACAATAGCCAGGATGTCATGGAACCAACCTAAATGTCCATCGACAGACGAATGGATAAAGAATATGTGGTACATATATACAATGGAATATTACTCAGCCATAAAAAGGAATGAAACTGAGTCATTTGTAGAGACGTGGATGGATGTAGAGACTGTCATACAGAGTGAAGTAAGTCAGAAAGAGAAAAACAGATATCGTATATTAACGCATGTATGTGGAACCTAGAAAAATGGTACAGATGAAGCAGTTTGCAGGGCAGAAATGGAGACACAGATACAGAGAACAAACTTATGGACACCAAGGGTGGAAAGTGGCAGGGGGAGGGTGGTGGTGTGATGAATTGGGAGATTGGGATTGACGTATGTACACTAATATGTATAAATGGATAACTAATAAGAACCTGCTGTATAAAAAAATAAAATTCTAAAATTAAAAAAGTAGGGCTTCCCTGGTGGCGCAGTGGTTGAGAATCTGCCTGCCAATGCAGGGGACACGGGTTCGAGCCCTGGTCTGGGAGGATCCCACATGCCGCGGAGCGGCTGGCCCCGTGAGCCACAATTACTGAGCCTGCGCGTCTGGAGCCTGTGCTCCGCAACAAGAAAGGCCGCGATGGTCAGAGGCCTGCGCACCGCGATGAGGAGTGGCCCCCACTTGCCGCAACTAGAGAAAGCCCTCGCACAGAAACGAAGAGTCAACACAGCCATAAATAAATAAATAATTAAATTTAAAAAAAAAAATAAAAAATAAAAAAAAAAATAAAAAAGTAATGTTAGAAGTTAAAAAAAATAAAATTTATCATCTGTCTTATGGGATAATAATGAATAATTGATTTCACTATTTGGATAATGTGGAAATTTAAAACACTCAACACTTTTTATAGCTACAATTAAGGAATTATGATAAAATTCAGTAAGACTGCAAAATTCACAAACATATTATTACCTCAATAAAAAAATTGAAACTTTTTCCTTCAAATGCTCAAATGGTTCTTTTAGATCATATTTTGATAGAATTCTTTAAAAGGTATATTATTACTCCCTTTTCTGTATTTTTAATGCATGTACTTAATGCTGTTTAACTTTTTTTAGTGATCCATGTTGATTTCCAGTATTGGATTACAGTGATGTTCTCCTCATGGGCTTATAGGTCTGTACCTAATCATGTGAAGGCGTTATGGTAAATTATTATAATGTATGAATAACTAGGTTTTAAATAAGAGCCTAATAACCGTTTTAGTTACATTATGCTCTTTAACAACTAGACATTCAGCAGACATGCAGACAGAATCTTAACAAAAGGTATTTTAAGTACTTTTCATGTATTAGCTTATTTATTCCTTACAACAACCTCATGAGGTTGTTTTCTTGTTATCTCCATTTTCCAGAGTCACAGGGAAGTTAAGTACTTGTGCAAGGTCACCTACTAGTAAGTGGACAAGTCAAGATTTGAATTCTTTCCGTCTGGCACCAGAGCCTGCCTCTTTATCACCATGGTAGTCTTTTCGTTCTACAAGGAGTGGACTGTTTTTCGTCTCTGGCCTGTTTTGCTTTCATCCTGATTTTTGTATGTTTTGAAACTTTCGTTCACTCATTTGTTCATTCAGCAAATATTTACCGAGCACCCATCCTGTGGTGCAGCAGTGATCCAGGTGGGCCCTGATCTGTGGGACTCTGGTGACCCGCAGGCCTGATGTTGCAGCTTAATGTCTAGGAGGGAGGGCGGATGGAGCAGAGTGAAGCTTACTGTGTTACTGAGAGACAAGGACCTGAGAGGTGAGCAGGATTAAGCCAGATTGGAAAGCAGGTGTGAGGAGAAGAGGGGGACATGCTAGGTAAAGGGAGCAGCCATGTGCAGAGGCCAGAGGCTGTGTCAGTAGTTTAGAGAACTTCAGACAAATCCATTATGGCTGAAGTCCAGTGTTTTGAATTGGAAATGGAGTGAAGAAGGGTGTAGATAGTGTTAAAAGTGTTCTAAGCTCAGACAGAAAACTGAAAGGATTGATTAACTTTATACTTGATTGTAATTTCTGACAGTAAAAGCATAGACGCCAAGTGTATAGCTTCCAAACTTGTGGGGGCATGGGATAATAAATCACTTCAAAAGGAAGCAAGAAGGGAGATTAAAATAAAATAGATGGGACAGATAGCACAAAATAAGATGATAGATATAAACCCAAATGTGTTTGTAATTACTTTAAGTGTATATGGACTAAATGCACCAAAAAAAGACAAGGATTTTCAGACTGATAAAAACCAACCAAACAGGGGCTTCCCTGGTGGCGCAGTGGTTGAGAGTCCACCTGCCGATGCAGGGGACACGGGTTCGTGCCCTGGTCTGGGAGGATCCCACATGCCGCGGAGCGGCTGGGCCCGTGAGCCATGGCCGCTGAGCCTGCGTGTCTGGAGCCTGTGCTCCGCGGCAGGAGAGGCCACAACAGTGAGAGGCCCGCGTACCGCAAAACAAAAAAACAAACAAAAAAGCTAACCAAACAAATAAACAGATATACTTGACAGAGAATACCACAATACAGGAAATGACCAGAAGTGACCATGAGATAATATACCCCCATCTCCTCACCTCTCCCTTTATCCTGAAGCCACTACCTTCCTGGGAAGGGCATTGGACGTCCCCCTGCAAGTGCAGTGGAGGTCACACTGGGAGCTGGCAGGTTAGCTGTGCCTGAGTTACGCAGTACTGGCTCCCACCAGCTTGTGAGAGCTTTATGGCGGAGGGGGAGTCTTATTCACATCCCTAGTGAACTATGTAGTGTTCGGCAAACATAAGTATAAATAGACCTTGACTTTATTTTGTATATACATTGATTTCCACGTGAGATTGTAAACTCTGTTATACTTCTGACTTTTCCATAATACCTGCTAAAACATATGTGAGTAAATATAAATATTTCTTGTTTAATGAGTTCAGTCAAGGTTAAATCTGACTTCTGCATAAGGATACTATTCTACCTCTCAGTGCTTTGGAGATTTGTTTTCACAACAGAGGGAAAAAAACCCATGTTTTTATACAATTAAGGACCAAATGACCTACTTTTTCATAAATACATTTTACAAGTAGAAGAGAATTCTTTTGTACTTTGAAAAGCGTGATTTATTTAATATCAAAGAAATGCTTTACTCATATAAAAGCTGTAATAAAATATTAGTAGTAAAATAATACAAATATTTTTCTGTTATTTGGAGGAAAAATTGGGCAGAGCATACCAAAACAGCAGTTCCTCTTTTTTGGAGTGAAAGATACTCTTGATTCTATTAGTACAAATGCCTGAAGTTCTCTTGTTGAGGAAGAATGTGCTGCTGAAGAAAAGACTCAGCTGATCTCATGTAAGAGCTTCTCATTATGAATGGAAAGAATGACAGGATTCCATTTTTACTTACAATGTATAAAAAGTAAAACATGGAGCTAGGGTCTAGCTGGATATATTTCTTTGCAATAGATATTTTGGAAACTGAGAAATAAAGATGCTGTATGCTGCTTCCCCCCAGCATCCTGGTGGTTCTCCTGTTTAGTGACCTTAGTTAGCCGTGGTGGAATCACAGAATTTTGAAGCAGGAAAAGGATCTCAGAAATCTCTTCTTACCCTCTCATCCTCCAGATGAGCAAAATAGGCCCACAGTGGTGAAGGGACGAGACGGGGGTCATACGGCTAATTCTGGAAGGAACTAGGCACTCGGACTCTATCTGGCTTGCTTGCTTTGAGACTGCACTGTGTGTTGCTGCCCAGCAGTTCTGCTGTGGTTGCCGGCCTTAGTGTAGTGATAAGAGGGGTGGGAGGTGGGGGAAGGAAGGGAGAGAGTCAGCATCAGTGAGGGAGACGGGAGACTGGAATTGAGGGAAGGAGAGACGGAAGACCATAGAGAAAGAAGTGTGCCTGCTTTGCTCCTTTCTCAGCAGTGGTACCAGTAAAAGCAACGCTCTGAAGCAGGGTCTGCTGCATACATGAAGCGAGGGGAGACTGGTTCAGGTGGGACCTCGGAATGTCCTATACCTGCAGTATAAACGCCATTCTGAGCGTCTGTGTCTGTAGGCTTGTTGGTGTATCTCAGTCCAGCCAGTAGAGCCAGCCTCTCAGGTTACAAAGAGATGTTGGGGAGAGAAGAGGCAAATCGAAATTTGTGTGGCTGATAATTTGTCAGTTTTCAGGTTTTTCTTAGCAAGGGGGTATAATCTCACATTTTCCTTTCTACTTTCAAGTCTGAGCAAAATCCTATGACACTTCTTGCTTAGTTAGTTGGGGTTTGACTTTTTAAGATAAGTCAGAATGCAAACTGATTTTCAAAAGGTATTTGGAATGTTTCAGTTATCCTTTCCCGGTTCACTCAGGGTCTGTTATGGATTTGCTGGTATAAAACAAGTGTTGAAACACCAGTGTGTGGGCGTGTGGCCCACAGTGCCCCTTGGACTTTCACCAAGCTTGTGCATTTCCCTGGGGCCGGATTCAGGTTCTTAAATCCCAGCACACCTCCCTGAAGTCAGGTGGGAGCTTGGCCTGATCAAGGTCCGCAGTCCTAGCTGCTGATTATCAATTGTGTTCCTTGGTATTAATGTGATATCTGACTTACGGTCCTCAGGAAGACATGTTCTTTTCATTTGTTTTTAACTCTAAAGCCCGTCTTTGGTCACACCATTAGAAGTCTCTCAGTTCCATCTCTTTCTTTGTAGGTTCTATAGTTGGAAATAAATTGACAGTTAAAATTTAATTATTATACAAGTAATGTATGTTCATTTCAGGAAAATTAGAAAATAGGGAAAGCAAAAAGAAGAAAATGTAAATAATCTATAATCTACCTCTTAGAGAAACCACTGCTTGGTTACATTTTAGTGCATATCAAAATGCTTTTCTATGTACATTTATTTGCATAATATTAAATATATTTTAATAAAAATGAGTTTGAGCTGTACATACTATTTTGTGCTGGGATTTCTCATTTGACATGTTCTCTACATTTCTCATATCAATAAGTATAATTTTGAATTTTCAAAAGATGAATCTCTTTGTCTCTACCTTTTAAGATACAGATAAGTACAAAAAACCCAAAAAAGTCACATAATCTCACAACTTTTGTTGACATGTTCAAATGGTTAGTAATAAGACAACTAACATTAAGTGGTTGTTTACTGTATGCCAGGGACTGTTTTATCAGTTAGCTCCTTTAACCCTCACAAAAGCTATGAAGTAGATACTATTTTTTTTTTTTTTTTTTGCGGTACACGGGCCTCCCACTGTTGTGGCCTCTCCCTTTGTGGAGCACAGGCTCCGGACGTGCAGGCTCAGTGGCCATGGCTCACGGGCCCAGCCGCTCCACGGCATGTGGGATCTTCCCAGACCGGGGCACGAACCCGTGTCCCCTGTATCGGCAGGCGGACTCTCAACCACTGTGCCGCCAGGGAAGCCCCTAGATACTGTTTTTAATCCTGATTTACTGATGAGGATACTGAGGCTAAGTGTTTAAATACCCTCCCAAAGCTGTAGAGCTGGTAAGAAATTAGCTTGGATTAGGACCCAGGCATTCTTGCTCCAGAGCCCATTTCTCCACACTCTTAGTAACACCTGTTATCTCTTGTCTTTTTTTTTTTTTTTAAAGTGTAATCGCCCTACAACACTACAACACTATTAGTTCCAAGTGTACAAGTGATTTGATATTTCTGTACTTTACAGAATGATCACCATGGTAAGTCCAGTTACCATCTGTCTCCATACAAAGATATAACAATTATTTGCTGTATTCCCCATGCTGTACATTTTATCCCCAACTCATTTATTTTGTAACTGAATTTAGTACCTCTTAATCTCCTCACCTGTTTCACCCATCCTCCTCCCCTCCTCCCCTCTGGCAATCATCTGTTTGTTCTCTGTATCTATGACTCTATTTCTGTTTTGTTATGTTTGTTCATTGGTTTTGTTTTTTTTAGATTCCACAGATAAGTGAAATCATACGGTATTTGTCTTTCTCTCTGACTTATGTCACTTAGCATAATACCCTCTAGGTCCATCCATGTTGTTGCAAATAGCAAGATTTCATTATTTTTTATGGCTGAGTAATATTCCATTATATATATGTGTGTGTGTGTGTGTGTAACACACACACACACACACACATATATTAGTACATACCACATCTTCATCTACCGATGGGCACTTAGGCTGCTTCCATATCTTGGCTGTTGTAAGTAATGCTGCAGTGAACAGGGATGAGTTTATCTTTGAGTTAGTGTTTTCATTTTCTTTGCATAAATACACAGAAGTGGAATTGCTGGAGCATATGGTAGTTCTATTTTAAATTTTTTGAGGAACCTCCATACTGTTCTCCGTAGTGGCTGCACCAATTTACATTCCCGCCAGCAGTGCAGGAGGGTTCCCTTTTCTCCACACCCTCTCCAACACTTGTTTTTCTTGTCTTTTTTTTCCCCATAATGTCAGATTTTATTATACAGCTACATTTGTCAAGAATGTGTTTAGAATAAGAATAGACGTACACATCAATGGAACACAGTAGAAATTCCAGATATAGACCCATACATACTGGTTTAATTGATTTTTGTAAAAGGTATTGAGGCAATTTAATGGGGAAAGGATAGTTTTTTCTTTCTTTTAATAGCTCTTTATTGGAGTGTAATTGCTTCACAATACTGTGTTAGTTTCTGTTGTACAACAAAGTGAATCAGCTATATGCCTACATATATCCCCATATCCCTTCCCTCTTGAGCCTCTCTCCCACCCTCCCTGTCCCACTCTTGTCTTTTTGATGATAGCCATTCTGACAGGTGTGAGGTGATATCTCAATGGTTTTGGTTTGCATTTCCCTCAATACTAGTGATGCTGAGCATCTTTTCACGTATCTGTTGGCCATTTATTTGTATGTCTTTTTCAGAAAAATGTCTGTTTGGTTCCTTTGCATTTTTAAATTGGATTGTTTGGGGTTTTTTTGCTATTGAATTTTATGAGTTCTTTATATCTTTTTGATACTAATCCCTTAATAGATATATGATTTGCAAATAGTTTCTCCCATTCCATAGGTTGTCTTTTCATTGATGGTTTCCTTTCCTGTGTGGAAGCTTTTTAATTTGATGTAGTCCCACTTGTTTATTTTTGTTTTTGTTGTCTTTGCTTTTGGTGTCAGGTCCAAAAAATCATCACCAAGATTATGTCAGGGAGCTTACCCTTTATGTATTTTTCTAGTAGTTTTATGGTACAGTCTTTAATCCATTTTGAGTTGATTTTTGTGTATGGTGTAAGATAAGGATCCAATTTCATGGATAGTTTTTTTTAAAAAATGATTTTTATGAGCTGTCTATAAAATAAGGAAATTAGCCCTTCAACTTTCCTATGCTTTGCAAATATTTTTCCAACATAAGCATTTTTGATGGCTGTATATTTTCCATTATATGGAAATACTGTGATTTATTTGAAGGTGGGCCTTTTGCTTCCAGTTTTTCATCACAGTGCTGTCAAGAACATTTACTTAATAGTTTCTTAGGAAATTTCTTAGAATTGTAAATGGTAAATGGAAGGGAATCCACATTTTTAAGGCTTTGATTCATATTGTTCTGTTTCTCTCTAGAAAGATCGTGTGCACATTGACTGGCAGTATATGATAGAGTGTCTGTGTCCCAATAACTGATGATAGTACTTGGTGTTATTAAAGAAAAAACTTGGCTAAAGTGTACTCCTTTGATTATGAGTTAAAGTTGAGATATTTCTATATGATTATTAGGAGTTGGTATTTCTTCTTTTGTGAATTGCCTCTTCATGCCTCAAGGAAGATTTTGATCATGTACAATTTTTTCAGTTCTATAATTCCAGCTATCTACTAGTGGAGCAAATTGCCTTCCCTTCCTATCACTGATGTGTTAAAGCTGATGTTAAAGATATTAGAACTGTTTAAGGCTGGGGAATGAATATTTATTAACTTACAATTAAAAGTCAGCCTTTAGGCCTGTTATCTCTTTAATCTTTCTGTTTTAATCATACAGATAAAGAATAAGAAGTTTAGATAGGCCAAGTAACTTATCCAGGGTCCCCAAGTTGTAAGTGGCAGAAAGAGGACTTAAGCTCTGTTCTGCCTGACCTCATAGTACAGGTTTCTTCCACTCCTGGGCCATACCTTGTTTATAAGAAGACATACTTACTTTAGATGGTAAATTAGCTGGTTGAAACCTAAGGTACATTTTGACCAAAAAGACTGAATTTTCAGAAAATATCTGTTTAGAACTATTCTAATATAGAGTACTTCAGAACCTTGATGTGTTTTTATTTTTATGTTTCTGCTGACTGTTCCATAAGAACCCTGGTCTCCTAGGGGTGTAGAAAGTGAGGAGGGATTAGGCAGAAACCGTGTCCTTAGTGGCTCTGACCGCTTCCCCTTCCCCATGTTTCCAGCTCCTGCCACGTTTGAAAGCTTTCCTTCCTGCCTGCCTGCCGCCCACCCTGGGAGTGAAACCTCTGTGCCTTTTGTCCTCTCCTCACTGCTGCATTTCTCTTCATGCTCTGGTGGTGGAATGCTTCTCTCTCTGTTTCCTCAGTGCCATGGCAACCGTACACAGATAACTACTTTCCTTGCCTTTAAGGAAAAAAGGCTTCACCCGTTTCTTTCTCTGTGACCCGGTGTTTGCAATTAGCACTGTGGTCTACCCTTTCCTCCAGTGAAAAGCAAGGAACTACTGAACTGTAGTCAAGGCTCCAGGGCCTGATGGATGTAATAGCTAGCAGGCCTGCTGCACTTCTGTGCAGCTGTTTAACCCCCTTCCCCCCTCCAACAACTGGTTGTAAAACAGCACCTGCTGCATCCTCTGACCCTGCTCCCATGCCCCTTCACTCTCTTTTTGTTGTAAACTTGTCGTGTTCTATATTAGAAGTTTAGTCTCCCCCCACTAGAATGAGGGTCTGGGTGAGTGGGATTTAATCTGCTCACTGCTCTCTGCATGTTCCCTGGGACTAGCACGTAGCAGGGGTTCTGTTAGTATTTGTCAAATGGGCCACAGGACTTGGTGGAGAAAAGCCTGATTTTGTTCCCTAGGGTTTGCTCTCCTTGGCTCTCTTGCCCTTGAAGGCAGGTTTGGAATATATTTGGCCCTCCCTGTGACATTTGGTCCACCCTGTCAGCTCCCAGAGCCTGAGCTAAGTGAGAGCCCACTAGGAGTGGAGGATTATAGTTGACATAAATAATTTGCATGTGGAATAGCCCAGACTTTGGTTTGAGTTCTGACTGCAGATGTTTTTAGTCAGTGTAAAAACATTGAGAGTTTTTAGAGTTTGAGGAAGGCTTTCTGAGTCTGTTTCCTCATCTGTGAAATGGGAATAATACCTGCCTCCTTGGTGTGTGGTGAGATGAACTCTGACAATGTATGGAAACCACTGGTATCTAGGAAGAAAAATAAGCATTGGTGGTGATGTGGTTGTTAATGTTATAGTTTTCTCCTGTGTGATTTTCTATTGATAATTGGAGTTATTTAATCAGTTGTATTTACTGTCCTTTACTAATTTAGGGAGACTGTTCAGTTTAACGTTCAAAGGTGGGTGGGTGACTTTGGCATTTGACTGCCTAGGATCTGGTGCTCCTTCTGCCACTTGCCAGCACTGTGACACTGGGCAAGAGTGAGCCTAATTTATAAACAACAACAAATGGCCATAATAGTAGTATTTACTTCTGAGTGGGTGGAAAGATTCAGTGAGATAGTACTTAACACAAAGTGTGGCCCATAGGGAGCACCCAGTAACTTATAGCCTATAAATGACAGTTGCTGTAATAGTTGTTAGAGTTGAAAGAAGCTTAGATTTCATTTTGTCCACGTCTAGTACTCTAACCCTGTTTCTAGTTTTTCCTTATAGAATAATAAAGTATAAATCAGTATCATTTTCAGTCAGTCGTTCATATACTTGAGATTGGATGCTGCTATGGACTGAATTTTGTCCCCCCAGATTCATGTTGAAGCCCTAACTCCTTACATGACTCTGTTTGGAGACAGAGCCTTTAGGGAGGTGACTAAAGTCGAATGAGGTCATGAGGGTGGGGCCCTAGGTCCTATAAGACTGGTGTTCTTTTTTTTTTTTTTTTTTTCGGTATGCGGGCCTCTCACCGTTGTGGCCTCTCCCGTTGCGGAGCACAGGCTCCGGACACGCAGGCTCAATGGCCATGGCTCACGGGCCCAGCCGCTCCACGGCATGTGGGATCTTCCAGGACTGGGGCACGAACACGTGTCCCCTGCATCGGCAGGCGGACTCTCAACCACTGCGCCACCAGGGAAGCCCCAAGACTGGTGTTCTTAAATAAGAGGGACAGACACCAGAGATTTCTTTCTGCAAGGGCCTTATGAGGACATGGCCAGAAGGCGACAAGCCAGGGATAGAGGCTTCACCAGAAACCAACCCTGATGGTACCTTGATCTTGGACTTCCAGCCTCCAGACCTATGAGAAAGTTCTGAAGGCTGGTTCTTAAGATACCCAGTCTGTGGTATCTTGTTATAGCAGCCTGAGCAGACTTATGCAGATCCTTTTTCTTTTCTTGCATCATCATCATCCCTATCTTCTCTTAGTTCTCCTCCTGCGACAGTTTTTACATCTTACCATCCTGGTCACTACTGTCTAGATACTTTCATGTGTGCACATGTCCTTTTTAAAATGGGGAACTCCAAGATGAACTCAGGACTCCCATGTGGCCTCAGCAGTTTGGGTACTGCACTCTACCCTTCTAATGAAATCTAAGATTGGGTTAGGTAGTCACCTGAACAAGCCTTTAACACTCATGTCTACCCCATCCTGTACTTGGTCTGATATTTTAGTACAAATTCAGAATTTTATCTTGTTCACTCCAACTCTCCAGCCACCTCCCCCCCACTGCCCCCAGACTATAGGAATCAGTTTTTTAGAACCCGAGTTGGATAGAACTTTAGAAGTCTGGACCAACCAGCCCACTCACTTAGTGCTGGCAGTTTTCATGCTGTTTTAGTCAGTTTGGGCTGCTATAACAAATTACCATCTACTGGGTGGCTTAAACAATAAACGTTTATTTCTCACCATCCTGGAGGTTGGAAGTCCCAGAGCAAGGTGCTGGCATGGTCAGGTTCTATTGAGGGCCCTTTAACTGGTTTACAGGGGCCATCTCTTGCTGTGTCTTCACATGGTGGAAAGGGAGCTACCAAGCTTTGTGGCGTCTTCTTATAAGGGCACTAATTCCATTCTTGAGGGCTCTACCCTCATGACCTAATTACCTCCCAAAGGCCCCACCTCCTAATACCATCCCACTGGGATTAGGCTTTCAACCTGTGAATTTTGGGAGGACACAAACACATTGCACTGTGTTTCTAACAGTAGCTGCCTAATCTGCTCCTATACTTCCAGTGGTTGGGAGCTTGCTTCTTTGCTGTGGAACTTATTCATTCCATTGTTGGGTTCCTTCGCGTATTTGGAGGAATTATGAATGTTGAGTCAAAATCTGACTCTGTAGCTTCTATTCTTTGATCACACCTTTGTTCTCTGGAGTATCAGAAAATGTCTGTTCTGCCTGCACATGACAGTTTCTTATATAGATTCCCCGCTTCTCTCCTGTTACTTGCTCTAAATATTATAACAATATTTTACTTTAGTATTATTGGGGAAAATCAATTCTGCTTGGTCTTCACATGCCTGAGTTAGATAGGTAAATGAATCTATAAACATAAATAAAGGAGGAGCCTAATTGACAGAGGAGTACTGTATTTCATTTGTTTTAGTGAGTAGCTTCCATTAGATCATTCTCTATGAAAATAGATTGAGGAAATAGGCTATTAATTCTTTATTATTTGAATTGGTGTGATTCATACCTTTCTTCTCTGTTTAGTATGATAAGCATTAAATCTTTATCTGAACTCTTCATAGTATTTTAGTCCTGGAAGGTACCCTACAAGCTTGATACCCTCTACTCTTTCCAGTGACATATGTACTTCATATTGCAATAATGTGGCCTTTATATTTTACCCATAGCAAAGCCTTAAAAATACTGCTATTTCATTAAGTTTGGAGTGCTATTAGTAAGTTATTTATACCTGAAACATGACTACTGCCTATTCATTTCCCCCACCCCGTATTTCTTATTTGTTCCAAGCTATGTTATGTAGCAGAAATTCCTGGGCAAGATGAATGTAAGGAACTAATCATGGATTCTGATTTTTAAATGTTTTGATGGTCTCTACTTACCTTTCGGAATAATTTTGTTTGTTTGTTTGTTTTTTTGCGCTACTTGGGCCTCTCACCGTTGTGGCCTCTCCCGCTGCGGAGCACAGGCTCCGGACCCGCAGGCTTAGCGGCCACGGCCCACGGGCCCAGCCGCTCTGCGGCATGTGGGACCCTCCCAGACCAGGGCATGAACCCACGCCCCCCGCATCAGCAGGCGGACTCCCAACCACTGTGCCACCAGGGAAGCCCCTGAATAATTTTGAAAAAAGAATTGAACTTGTCTTCTTGATGCTTTGCATTTTGTTTGTTGCTAGTCAGGTATGTATAAAATAAGAAGAAAAAACAACTAAGGTTCATAAACTGGGAACCCATAGAGAATGTGGTATGTGCCTAAGAAAAGTTTTGAAGGAAATTTTTAGTTTCAGAAGCAGAAATTAGGGGGGTCAAGTTCTCTGTGGTTTGTAATGTATGAGAATACATATGGTATCTAAGCATAACTTTTCCAAAGATCATGGCAGATCTTGGCTCCACTGGGCCTGCTGTGGCCTTTAACCTTTCTATGTCTCCTTGTCTTCGAGACAGGTGTGAAAGTAGAACTCAAGGGTTTGTGAGGGTTAAGAAGATAAGACATGTAAAGTTATTAGACAGTGCCTGGCTCATAACCTGCAATCATACATAAATTTTTAAAATTAAAACGTATTTTTTAACTAATAAAAGCTGTCTAGGCTAGTCATTTCTTCAGCATTTGGAGATATGTGAACTTTGGGATGCTGTGGAAGGATTCAAGCACCAGCTTGATAGACCGGAATAACTACATCACCCTGTTAAAAAAAAAGAGAGACATCTCACTGGGGATACATTAGCAATATGATTTGCCATTTTTTTCTACAACAACATTATTTCCCCCTCACCACCACCTGGAAAAAAAATCCCTTTTGCTGTATGTCTGTATTGTCATAGATTCCCAATTTGAAAGCAAACCAAAGATTTCTAAGGTTTTTAATCTTGGAGAGGTTTTTTTTTGTGGCCGCCTCACTCAGCATGCGGAACTTGCCCATCCAGGGATCAAACCCGTGCCCCCTGCATTGGAAGCACGGAGTGTTAACCACTGGACTACCAGGGAAGTCCCTTGGAGAGTTTTAAAAGGGAATTCCTGATAGGTATGATGGTGATGATGGAAGTTGACCTATCTTCGTTTTGAAACTAACATAAAATTTTTGCAAAATGAAACTCAGTGTCCTAGATTTTACACGATTTCCATCAGAAAAGCAGGCGTTGTTTGGGGCTTGAAGGCGTGAGCTCCAGGCAGTGGAGGAAGCACATACCCATTGACTAGGACTTAGAAATAGTTTTGTTAGGCAGATATCTGATTTATCATGCTATTTGACTCAGGACAAATAAAATACCTTTACGGCAATTTTGAAGACCGAGATCTCTAGAGGACTATTTATATCTACAGATACCTTCTGTATATATTTAATTTTTATGACTTTTCTATTGTTGTGTTTTTGTCTTTTGTCTTTAGATAGCTTAAATTGTAACCTTCTCTATCTTATGTTGCTGTTCCATCATGTTGACCACTGTGTAGACTCCAGTACTGAGTTGACTAATTAAAAAAGATAGTGTTGTTTCTATCACTGCTTCATTAACAGTGCTTACACTTAGTTCCTTCTTCATATTTAGCTAAAATTTCTCTGTTGCTGAATTTCTCCATTTTTCAGTGCAGTTGTAAAATGTCTAATTACTATGTTCTAACTGCTAGTCTTCAGTAGGATGATTACCTCTCAGAAATTTTTTTATATTTGCTAAACCTTTTTGCTCCCTCCAGAAGTCTCATTTTCAGCTCTTTAAATCAGCGATCCCCAACCTTTTTGACACCAGGAACTGGTTTTGTGGAAGACAGTTTTCCCACAGATGGGGTGGGGGGAGGGGTGGAAGAGGGGGGATGGTTCAGGCGGTAATGTGAGCGCTGGGGGGGATTAAACAAGTGCATTAAACAAGCATTTAATTTGAACATGCCAAGGTTTATTTAATACAAATCCAGTATCTCCATTTGCAGGACTGCTTTACAGAGGTTCAGGGTTTGCTCCTGGAGTGTTCACCAAACATCTCCTGGGAGGGCAGTGTTGTCCTCAAGCCCTACGGCAGGGGGCGGAGCACACCGGCCAGGAGGCTCAGGTCCCTGCATCCAGCAGCCCTGGGCTGACACGGGCCTGGGGCTCTGCCTCAGGTCCAGGCCCAACATTGCAAGAGAAGAGCAGAACTGGAGCGCTGGCCTCACCAAGTGCCGATCCCAGACTGGCATAAGCCGGCCTGAGAGTGGCCTTCACTAAGCTCTGGGCCGGCCTCAGGGGAACACCAGGAGAGGCCTGTAGAGTGGTGGCTGTGGACTCACGGACCTGCCAGCACCTCCTCGGCATGTGTGCACTAGGTACAGCCCCCAGGGGAGGTGAAGTTGCAGTCCTTCGCCCTCTACATAAGGACCTCCCCCTGTGCCAGGATGAGGCAGTGGTCGTTTCTTACAGAGGTGAGCAAGATGGGCATCTGTCTGAATTCCTAACACTGAAAGGATGGGACAGCTGACACCATGGCCTGGCCCGTCATCTTGGGCTCCCTGAGAGGGAGGGCTCAAGGCCTGCAGAGCAAACACACGCCTTACACACACTGGGGGCAGGGACCACCCATGCTCCTGTCTGCCAAGTACTCGGGATGGTGACAAAGCGGGACACACGATCAAGTCACACTCACTCTTCAGGGATAAGTTGAATCTGGCTTCAGTAAAACCTGACTCTTCTTAAATCAGCAGTCACTAAAAAGGGACACTTTTCTAGATTTAGCGTACTGATGAAGAGTCTGGTAAACTTTTTGCCTTTTAAAGAAAATACACAAATCCTAAACATCCTCACTATTCTAAGTTGTAGTATTCGCAACAAACCCTGAACAACTTGAATGAAATTCACTATTGATATCATTAGATGGTTGCTGTGGAGTTCTAGAAAGCCCTGAAATCAAGATGGGAACACGTGTGAACAGAACAGGAAGACAACATGGATATAGGCCATCTCGGTGCTGACTGATGAGCACGAGCTCGTGTGCACGAAGCACCCTGTCGGGCGAGTCTGGAGGCCTCTCCACAACTCTTCAATGACGAGCCTTGAGAGATGCAGAATTCTTTTGTATTTCAAACTGATACCCAAACACGTCACACTTATCTTCCCATTACAGGATGCGAGGGGGGATGGTTCAGGTGGTAATGCGAGTGATAGGGAGCGATGGGGAGCGGCAGATGAAGCTTCACTCGCTTGTCCACCGCTCACCACCTGCTCTGCGGCCCGGTTCCTAACAGGCCAGGGACAGGTACTGGTCTGTGGCCCAGGGGTTAGGGACCCCTGCCTTAAATCATCTTCATTATTCTTTTCAATTAGTCTTGGAACTCTAATAAGGATCTAATTGGGATCTGTTAGATATATACTTAGAAAGGGTATAACAATGACTTACTACCCCTCCATTTTTAACAGCCCTGTTATGTTAGCAACATCACGGAAGCAGCATTTTATTGTCAGCTAGTGACCCATGGCAATCCTTAGTGTATATATGTATGTCCTAATCTGTTTTCATGATTTGCCTTTATTCAGTTGTTCTTTATTGGACAGCTTTCCATTATTTTATGATTTCTGCTTTAATTTAGTACTCTGATATCTGAAGAACTTTTTCCAGATCACAGGTAAATAGCTGTAGTTTCCCTCTTGCTGCTTCTTTGTGTCTTGTATTCTAGCCAGATCTGCCATTGAATATTAATCTTTAGAAAACACTTCTTGATTATGTTTCCCCCTTAACTGGGATTCCTTCTTACCTATCAAAGACTGCAATCCACATTCTGACATTAATAATTTTTCAAAATCAGTGGATAGCTGAGTGTCGTCTTTGTTCAGTGGAGATGAGAATTCAAAGAGAGATAAAATAGAGTCTCAGGATCAGGGGACTTACTGTCTATTTTATCTTAATAGACTTCTCATCAGTACAAGAGATGTTATTGTAAATGTAGAAACAAAAGAGTAGCACAGGCATTAAGTGCTATAGGAAATCTAAGGAAAGGATAACACGGTAAGTGTTGTGTGGGATGGGATGGTTTTCAGGTCAGGGTGGGATGTGTACTGTGCCTTGAAAAAAAAGCAGTTGATACTAGAGCTAATCAGTGAATTTGGTAAAGTTGCAGGATACAAAGTTAATAAACAGAAATCCCTTGTACTCCTATACACTAAAAACGAAAAATCTGAAAGAGAAATTAAGGAAATACTCTCATTTACCATTGCAACAAAAAGAATAAAATACCTAGGAATAAACCTACCTAGGGAGACAAAAGACCTGTATGCAGAAAACTATAAGACACTGGTGAAAGAAATTAAAGGTTATAAAAACAGATGGAGAGATATACCATGTTCGTGGATTAGAAGAATCAACATTGTGAAAATGACTATACTACCCAAAGCAATCTACAGATTCAATGCAATCCCTATCAAATTACCAATGACATTTTTCACAGAAATAGAATACAAGATTTCACAATTTGTATGGAAACACAAAAGACCCCGAATAGCCAAAGCAACTTTGAGAAAGAAAAACAGAGCTGGAGGAATCAGGCTCCCTGACTTCAGACTATACAACAAAGCTATAGTAATCAAGACAGTATGGTACTGGCACAAAAACAGAAATATAGATCAATGGAACAGGATAGAAAGCCCAGGGATAAACCCACGCACATATGGTCACCTTATCTTTGACAAAGGGGGCAAGAATATACAATGGAGAAAAGACAACCTCTTCAATAAGTGGTGCTGGGAAAACTGGACAGCTACATGGAAAAGAATGAAATTAGAACACTTCCTAGCACCATACACAAAAATAAACTGAAAATGGATTAAAGACCTAAATGTAAGGCCAGACACTATAAAACTCTTAGAGAAAAACATAAGCAGAACACTCTGACATAAATCACATCAGGATCCTTTTTGACCCACTTCCTAGAGTAATAGAAATAAAAACAAAAATAAACAAATGGGACCTAATGAAACTTAAAAGCTTTTGCACAGCAGAGGAAACCATAAACAAGACGAAAGACAGCCCTCAGAATGGGAGAAAATATTTGCAAATGAATAAATGGACAAAGGATTAATCTCCAAAATACATAAACAGCTCATGCAGCTCAATATTAAATAAACAAACAACCCAATCCAAAAATGGGCAGAAAACCTAAATAGACATTTCTCCAAAGAAGACGTACAGATGGCCAAGAAGCACATGAAAGGATGCTCAACATCACTAGCCATTAGAGAAATACAAATGAAAACCACAATGAGGTATCACCTCATACCAGTCAGAATGGCCATCATCAAAAAATCTACAAACAGTAAATGCTAGAGAGGGTGTGCAGAAAAGGGAACCTTCTTACACTGTTGGTGGGAATGTAAATTGATACAGCCACTATGGAGAACAGTATGGAGGTTCCTTAAAAAACTAAAAATAGAACTACCATATAACCCAGCGATCCCACTACTGGGCATATATCCTGAGAAAACCAAAATTCAAAAAGAGTCATGCATGGGACTTGCCTGGTGGCGCAGTGGTTAAGAATCCACCTGCCAATGCAGGGGACATGGGTTTGATCCCTGGTCCGGGAAGATCTCACATACCGTGGAGCAACTAAGCCCCTGCACCACAACTACTGAGCCTGCGCTGTAGAGCCCGAGTCACAACTGCTGAGCCCACGAGCCACAACTACTGAAGCCCTCGCACCTAGAGCCCGTGCTGCGCAACTGGAGAAGCCACCACAATGAGAAGCCTGCATACCGCAATGAAGAGTAGCCCCCACTTGCTGCAACCAGAGAAAGCCCGTGCTCAGCAATGAAGACCCAACACAGCCAAAAAAAAAAAAAAAAAGTCATGTACCACAGTGTTCATTGCAGCACTGTTTACAATAGTCAGGACATGGAAGCAACCTAAATGTCCGTTGACAGATGAATGGATAAAGATGTTGCACATATATACAATGGAATATTACTCAGCCATAAAGAGAAATGAAATTGAGTTATTTGTAGTGAGGTGGATGGACCCAGAGTCTATCATACAGAGTGAAGTTAAGTCAGAAACAGAAAAACAAATACCGTATGCGAACACATATATATGGGATCTAAAAAGAAAAAAATGGTTCTGATGAACCAAGGGGCAGGACAAGAATAAAGACACAGACGTAGAGAATGGACTTGAGGACCTGGGGAGGGGGAAGGGTAGGCTGGGACGAAGTAAGCAAGTAGCATTGAGATATATACACAACTAAATGTAAAACACATAGCTAGTGGGAAGCAGCTGCCTAGCATGGGGAGATCAGCTCTGTGCTTTGTGACCGCCTAGAGGGGTGGGATAGGGAAGGGATTTGGGGATATATGTATGCGTATAGCTGATGCACTTTGTTATACAGCAGAAACTAACACAACATTGTAAAGCAATTATACACCAATAAAGTTGTAAAAAAAATGAAATAGAAAAAGGAAAAAAAAAGCTATGTACTTAAAAAAAAAAAAAAAGCAGTTGAATAATTAGTGAGGCAGCCTTTGTTTGCCTGGCCTGGTGTTTCCAGACAGAAGGATCTCCATGGAAGTGGAATTGCTTGTCTGATTGGGGAATTGGGGGAAAAAGTGAAGCTCTGCAGCTCATTGCCTGCCGGCCCTCTCTGTTCAGAGTCAGCCGGCACTTGGCTTTTTCTGCATTAACAGACTTGGCCCTGCTGGGGTGGCCTGGGGTTGTCTAGCTGTGCCAGTGACTGTCTGGGGAAGTCAGGTGGATTCTTGCCACAGGTCTGTAGCTGTTTTCTCTTGTCTGCTTCATCAGTGATAAGGATGGTGTCTTGACTCCCATTTCGCTTTTGGTTGGATGAGAGCTTGGAGAGGGTTGGAAGGACAGGTTTGGTGGAGTTACACACAGTAAACCCTTGAATGGGTGAACACTGTTAGTGTAGGGGCAGTGCTGTAGCTCTCACTACAGGTTGGAATGGAGATTGGAGCCAGATTGTGAAGGGCTGCAGAATGTGTCCTTTATTTTGTAGGCTGAGGACCCATTCCAGTTTTTTGAACACTTAAAGTGTATAGTTTTGTTTTAGTAACATGAATCTGATAGTGCCGTGGAATGGGTTCCTCTTTTTACACTTAAAAAAACCTTTTTTTAAAACCTTTACATTAAATAAAGCTTCTTCAGTTGGGATACATGAAACTTCTGGCTTTGTAAGTTCTGAAGTAAGATGCCATGAAATCACATGTAGGGTCTTTTAAAGGTTTATCTGCCAAAAACTGGTTAAGAGATACCAGTAAACAATTTGTATTGTTTACTTATAGGACATCTAGAAAGGGAACTTCACCAGTAAGTATGATGTTTATTCTGGATTGTGTTGTAGGGCCTTTATCAGATTATAGAAGTTCCTTTTTTCTTTGCGGTACGTGGGCCTCTCACCGCTGTGGCCTCTCCCATTGCAGAGCACAGGCTCCAGACGCGCAGGCTCAGCGGCCATGGCTCACGGGCCCAGCCGCTCCGCGGCACGCGGTATCCTCCCGGAACTGGGCACGAACCTGCGTCCCCTGCATCGGCAGACGGACTCTCAACCACTGTGCCACCAGGGAAGCCCTAGAAGTTCCTTTTAATACCTAGTTTGGTAAAGCTTCTTTTAAAAATAATGAATTGATGTTGCATTGCATCAGATAGTTTTCTGCATATTCTGATAATCATGCAGGTTTTTCTCCTTTGATTTGTCACTGTGGTGAATTATATTAATTGAGCTTTAAAAGTAAAACAGCTTTGCATTCTTGGGATGAAGCTAACTTGGTGGTAATGGATTATTTTTTTTAATATATCGTTGAATTCACTTTGCTAATTTCTTGTTTAGGATTTTTACATTTAGTTTTGTGAGATTGACCTGCAGTTTTTTTTCACATGAAAACGTGTAAATGTTTTCTGTAACTCCTGAATGCTCAGAAGGAATCCATGCTTTGGGGAAAAAAACCAAACAAACCAAAACCCTTCAAAATTGGAAATAATAATACATGGTGCATGATAAATAAGTAAGTAAGTAAATAATCAATAAATACAAAAAGGTAGGAGCTATAAACTGAAAGTCTTTCTCTAACCCCAGACACCCAGTTCCCCTGGCACTCTGTTACCAGAGATTTTGTGTGTGTGTGTGTGTGCACGCATGCACACGTGTGTGTATGTGTGTATGTACACACCTCCTCTCCCTTATATGTTGCATATTCTAGATACTGTTTTCCACTTTACTCTTTTTACTTACTAATATATCTTTTATATGTTTCATTTTTTTATTAAAATTTTTAAAAAATTGAAGTATAGTTGATTTACAATATTGTGTTTCAGGTGTACAGCAACTTACTAATATATCTTGGAGATAGTTCTTGTACAGTACATGAAGTCTTCCTCATTCTTTTCTTAATATCTCTATTGTGTTTCATTATGTCCCAGTAGAGTTAATTAGGCCCTTTTGATAGACATTTAAGTCATTTCTCATTTTGCTGAAATGAACATCATTTCACCATCTTATTTGGCATGTAGATTTTTCTGTGGAATAAATTCCTACAAGTAGAGTTGCTAAAAGGATATGCACTTTTCAAATTTTGATAGAAATAGCCAAATTATCTTACAAATGGGTTACATCTCTTTACACTCCAACACTGTACGAGCTTGCCATGGCAAACGTCTGAAGTGTCGTGGCCTCATAAGACTCCTTTACCACTGCACAGGTCACTCGGTTTCTTGGTCATGCTGGCTGCACCTACACTTCTGCCACGTGCCAGCGCATTCATTATTAACTTTGTGATCTCATGAGCTTTGGCAGGCAGGGATTTCCTGCTAGAGAGCCTCACGAGAGCCTTGGAAACTGCTGTGTGTTCCGAAGTATTACTGTGAAGATGAGAGGAAGTCCAGCAAACTGCTGAGATCAGGTGTTGCGTTCAGCCTACCTACCTAGCCCTGTCTCTCCTTTACATCCCCCTGCACCCCCTTTCCAGGCCGTAATGGAGTAGTGGAGAGGAATTCAGCAAGTGCTGGCTTCTGTCCCTGTCGTCTCTCCAGCGCTAGTGATGGGTGGAGGGGACGGAGGAGGATGGGGTGGCGTGGAATGAGCTCTTGGGGATTTGGACTCTGTTGAGGCCGTTCTTATCTTTGTGTTTCCCTGAGTTAGATTCATTTCTTCCGTTGTGTGCAGTCAGTCTCCCTTCTTTCCTGAGTTATTACTCACTCTGAGGCTTAGGCATGTTGAGGTGATTGGTATGTGCTCCAAGAATTGGCACTCATCTCTTACTGAATTTGAAGTAGTTGTAGTTGTAGTCATGGTTGGGGGGTGGGCACATGGTAGGGGAGACTTGACTGTTGGTTTACCCCTGTGTCATTTTTATAAACAGGACCCCTGGTTGCCACCAGAAACAGTCATAAAGCAGTGACCAGGAGCTTTGGGGTATGGCCTGTGCTGAATGGGCCAGAGAAGATAGGGGTGGGTAGGTAAGAAAGAGCAAAACCCTTCATCCTTTTGCTTTTATTTGTTGATTGTCTCTTCCATTATTAAAAAAAATTAATCTAGAGAGGGATATATGTAAAGCACTGATACTTTGCCAAAATAGCCTCAAGTTTGTGTACCATATTAAGCAAAACTGAGAAAATATTAAAGTGACAAACAAAACAAGCCATCTCCTGAGAAAGACTTGGTAGGTAATTTGGTATAAGGATTTTTCTTACTTGATTTTTGTCTGGTGATTAGATCTCTCTTGCTCGGAAGCTTCTAATATAACCTCTCCCTTAAACTGACGACCAAGTAATTGAATACCAAAGTCCAAACTGTTTAACCTGACGTTTGAAACCCTTTAGTGCTATCTGCCTCTTCACTGCTTCTTTCCTATTTGAAGTACAGTCCATGGACTAGCAGCATCAGCATCACCTGGGAGCTCGTTAGAAATGCAGATTCTCAGCCCCTGCTTGGACCTGTGGAATCAGAACTAGGATTTTAGCAGATCCCCAAGTGTGTGGAAGCCCCACTGCAGGGTGAGGAGCACTGACCTGCCTCATTCTTCTCAGCCTCCGTTTTAGTCCTGCCGTCAGCTTGCCTGGACTAGCTGTCATTTTCTGAACACGTTCTGCACTTCTCCAGTGGCCTGCCTTTCTTCAAATGATATCATTTTCCCAGAAATGTCCCTTTCTATCAACTTCCTGTCTTTCCTTCCATTCATCGGATTTACTAGGTGTCTAAATGTGCCAAGAACTGTGATTTGGATCGGGTTTCAGATGTGGCTGGACACACAGTTCCCCCCACTGCTTGTACAGGCTCCCTGGAGGACAGCTCCTTTGACCCCAAAATTCCACTTCTAGGAGAGTTTCCTGAACTAATCATCAGAAAAGAATGTAAAGAAATGTGTAGAAAGTTAATCACTACAATATTATTTATAATAGTAAGAAATAGATAAATTAATAAATTCTGTTAGTCATATGGTAGACTTACATATTCAAGAAAGTAAGATATATATTACTGAAATGAGAATATATCAACAATGTTCTTGAGTAATAATTATGTTATTAAAAAATACACACTTAATTCCTGTGGTCCAAGGGCTTATAGTTGAATAAGTAAGAGAGATGTATAAACCAAATAATACAGAAATACAAATATAGTAATAATGATAATGATAACAGTAGCAACTAACATCTCTTGGACACTTGAAATGTTCCAGACACTTCTAAGTGCTTCACATGTTATCTTTATCCTTTCAAAAACCTTATAAAGTCAGACTACTATTAATTCCATATGAGGAAATTATGTTATTTTCATATATTTTAATCTTTGCCAATATGATGGGTGAAGTTTGGTAACTTTTGTTTTAATTTGTATTTCACTGATTATTAGCAAGGTTCAACATCTTTTAATGTATATTGGTCATTTGTGTTTACATTTCTCAAATAGTCTTTTTATCTTCTGTCTGGTTTTCTGTTGTGTTTGTCTTTTTCTTATTGATATGTTGGAATTTGTTATATTTTGGATATTTAAATATATGTTGCAAATATTTACTCCCCAGTCCATGCTTGTCTTTGTTTATGTTGTCTTTTATTATTTGTCTTTCCTGTCAGACTTGTGGTTGTCATTTTTTATTTTTGATAGCGTCGGCTTGCTGTTAGTCCTTCTCCCTAATAAACTGTTTGGAGTCTCTTCAGAGTTAGAAAATAATGAAATTTCCCCAAATTGTCCATTTTTAAGGACCCCCCAAGGGGAGAACCTTGGGGCTCTCCTGAATTATATATATATATTTAATTGCATGGATTTTTAAGATATGTACTTTGACCATTCTAAAAAATCTACTTTCTATGTTCTGAATATATGTTTGCTGGTTTATGGTGTTCCAAATAAAGGAAGTGTTAATAATACTACCATTCCTTATGTTTTTTAATGAATTTGCTCTTGTACAGAAGATGACTGTTCTCAGCTCCCCCAAGCAAAATTAGGGATCTGTAATCAGAGTCACATCAGTAGTCTTTGTTCATCAATTGATGTGAGCTGTCAGCCTCAGTTAAATGTATAGGTAAATAAAATGTGTAGGTAATCTCTAACTTTCATATGTGAATTTCAAAAGTTTATAGTTTAATTAATTGGAACTCTACTTTTATTTTTGCACAGAAACAAGTCAGTTTCTAGGTTTCCAGCAAGCCCAGATGAGCATTCTTAAAATACCTCTTAATAATATTTAATAAAGCACTGTGTTATTTGAACTTAACATGAAAAATATAGTGTATCACATTAATTTTATATTCCAATTATAGATGTAAAAATAGCACAAACCTCTCATCTTCAGACGCTCTGGTGATCAGACTGTGGGATGTGTGGGGAGTAGGGTGAATACCTTTAAAACTATAAAGTGCAGAAACCTTTGGTGAATCATTTATTCTCCAGTGTTCTGCATTTAGGAGCAAGAACAAAGGTAATTTGCATTTACTGATTATTCTTTAGCTCATGCACTGTCTGTTGAAAATCCAGCGTTTGTGAGGATGACTTGGCCTGGTTAGTGTAGCAGGAGCATTTCCCCGTGCTGTATTCCTTGCATTGCTTGGGTCCGAAAGCAACTTTATGACTGATAGCATTGTTCTCACTCACTGCACAAGTTTGAAGCCATTGCTAAACAGCTTTAACATCAGTTGTAAAATGCCCACGGTAAGCCAGGAAGCCTGCTAGTACATTTTCCCAGGTATTTTGTGGTTGTGGTTTGTGTTGTAGGGATGGTGGAGGTGACCTGAGAGGAATGGGCTTCTTCATTCCATGCTTTCAGCTGTCCTGCTGTTCCTTAGTCTTTTTGAGGGCTCACTTGTATACCTCATAGAGCTCCAGAATAGTAGCGCTCAAACTTTAGCATACCTGAGAATCAGCTAGAGGAGTTAGGTACAAAGTCAGCTTCTCCTGAGACCCCTTCAGGAGTCTGATTCAGTGGGCCTGACGAGTTCAGCAGCCTGTGGTTTATCCACAAGCACCCTGAGGACTATGTTGCCAGCCATCCCTGGGCCAGCAGAAATAATGTTCTAGAGTGTTTCATTCCTCCTCTGTTCTCTCTCTCAAGTATGAGTCAGAACAAGACAATTCTCAGATCCCTTGCTTCTGTGAATGAGGCTGATGAACTCTGTCAGGGCACCAAGCATACATAGCTTGATGTCTCCAAAGAGGTAATTGACCAAATGGGACCTAAAATCCTAATGTCCTGGAAGAATTATTTACTTTTATCATGTTTACGTAAGCAGTTTGTTTCCAAGAAATTTACTTATTTTGGCTTATGATGAATAGTTTGTGCCTTTTTAAAAAAAAAATAAATGTATTTATTTATTTATTTATTTTTGGCTGTGTTAGTTCTTCATTGCTGTGCACTGGCTTTCTCTAGGTGCGGTGAGCGGGGGCTACTCTTTGTTGTAGTGCACAGGCTTCTCATTGTGGTGACTTCTCCTGTTGCAGAGCACGGGCTCTAGGTGCGCGGACTTCAGTAGTTGTGGCGCCCGGGCTCAGTAGTTGTGGCTCATGGGCTCTAGAGCACAGTCTCAGTAGTTGTGGCACATGGACTTAGTTGCTCCACGGCATGTGGGATCTTCCAGGACCAGGGCTCGAACCCTTGGGTCCTGCATTGGCAGGCGGATCCTTAACCACTGCGCCACCACGGAAGTCCCAGTTTGTGTCTTTATTAAAGCTAAATATGTAAAATGGGCACATTTTAGTATTGCAGGTAGTGTGGGTACCCTGACAATGTTTAAGTTTAAAGAATGGAGATCTTCTGAAATCAAAATCCAGGTCACCTTGTCAGTTTGTGCCTTTTACCTACTGACTGCCCATCGGACTTGCCTGAAGCTGGGATGCTGAGAAATCATCAGTGGGAAATCGGGCAAATGCCTTGTCAGGTCACTTTGAAGAAATGGCTTTACTGGTAATTAACAGGGCTATTAGGCACCCACATAATATATTTCACTTTCTGTATCATTTTAAATTAAAATTAAAAATGTTGGGTCTTCCCTGGTGGTTCAGTGGTTAAGAATCCACCTTCCAATGCAGGGGATACGGGTTCTATCCCTGGTCGGGGAACTAAGATCCCACGTGCCGTGGGGAAACTAAGCCTGCACGCTCACAAGTAGAGAGCCCGCATGCCGCAGCGAAGATCCCGTGTGCTGCAACTAAGACCTGATGCCGTGAAATAATAAATAAATAAATATTAAAAAAATTAAAAATTTCATCAAGACTATAGATAACTAGTATTATTTACCTGAAAATTGACTTGGAATTTTTGTTAAATTTTTATTTTTAGGACCTTATGCTATGTTCTCTTTGGTGTCCTTCTTTACCTTGACGTGACAGATACGTGTTTTATAGACCCTTTTACCTTAGTGCATGCACATTTCTCCATAGTAGGCATCTGTTAACACCAGGATGAGATGCTTGTATCATCTGCTCAGGGTTTATGTCCTGCAGGCAGAACCAGATGCTTTCCAGGGGGATGACCTGATTCTTCTGATTTTCTTTGTGATATCAAACTCGTGGTCATTTGCTGTTTTTCAAGAGGGGCCCGTACTTGGAGATAGTTTACTTTGGTAAAATTTCGGTGGATTGTATATTTTCTTGTAGAAATTAATGCAATGATTATATTATTTCTAACATTTCATGTGCTGGTTTAGCTTAAATTACAGCCTGGATTTTATGACTTTCAGAATGTTTGTGTTTGTCCTGAGACACTTTTTTCTCCATGCAGTAGTTTTCTATATACATTCAAACATAAATATATATATTGGGTAAATAACTTATATTTTGCATGTAGAAACTAATTTATTTGATCACTCACATACCTTCTTTGAGAAGAAAATTATGGCTGGTTTTCTTACCTTAATCAAGAATAGTCTTTAGCATGTCTTATTGCAAGATCCAGTTCTACGTATTACATGTTCCGCTAAAAGACAGAGCTGCCATCCAGGGGTGACTTTCAAGTTAAGGGAAATAAAGATGTCGCAAACCAGGTGAGAAGTCACTTACTTTTCATGATTCCCACCCTGAATTCACAGTTAGCACCTATTTTTCCTTCTTGGCAAAGTACCAAATGACATGTTTTTAAAAAATTAGAGTGGATTTAATTTTGTTTCAGAAGTTAGTAGAAAATTTGAAAAAACTGATGATACTTCCGTATTTGTGAAGCTTAGATTTTGGTGAATAGGCTGATACTTAGTTTTCATTTATGTGATTTTGTTGTATTTCTGCCAAAGTTTCAAGGCTTTTTTAGGTTGCTGAGTTTATAAGGACTCAGCAAAAATATTTATGAACACTCACTGTGAGCCTGTAGTCTGTGTCAGCTTTGCTACCACTTGTTCTGATTGTTCTCAGTACCTAGCCTTCCTCCGTTGTTTTTTGAGTACACAGAGGAACATTTATGAATGTTGTTATTCAAAGCCCGGTTGATTTCCTCCCAGGGATCCTGGTTATGCTGGGCTGACTTTTAAAGTTCTCTGTGGCTTTCCGTCATTCCCCCTTGTTACCCAACTTAAATCCTGACTTGCTGTCAGCATGTGGAAGGCTCCAGCCTCCTGGGTGAGAGCTGTAGCAAGTAAGGACGTGTGTTCTGAGGCCTACAAATGTGTGTTTTTCTTCTTAAAACCTGGACCTTTATATTGTCTGTTTCGTTTATTAGTTTTAAACATTATCAGAAGCACACAGATCCAGAGCCTGAGGAAGGTAGAAAGGTAGGTAGTAGTAGGCAGGGAAATGAGAAAGGCAGAAGGAAGACTTAGATCACTGGGTCTGCACACTTGCCATCAAGGGTCTCACCCTCTGTCATTCTGGATTGTGAAATGGTGGGAAAGGCAGAGGGTGTGTTGTGAGTGCATAATATTTGATTGCTAGTTTTCTTTTAAATTCTTTCTTTGAAGCTCTCCAACACTTTAGTCACTTGGTGCCTTAGTGAAGGAGCCGTCAGGAAAACTTGATTCCTGTGTCTTACATTAGTTTTATGGGAGGCTTTGTTACCAATGAATGTTTATCATCCTAGTTTCTTAGCCCCTAACTTTCTACTTCACACTCCAAAAAAAAAAAAAAAAAAAAAAGGCACTATCACCATTTGTAATAAGCCATAGTAATATTGTGAATAAGCCAGGGAAGGCGCAGTTCCTAGAAGGGCATATAACCTTTCCATTTGGTTGGAAGACAACTATAAAATGGGTCCAGTATGCAGATTATCAAAGAAGGAGCCTTAGCCTTGGCCAAAGGCTTGCTGTCATACCCCTCTCTCTGTCTTTACACGCATGTCAGTGACAGGCGGGGTGGGGACTCTGTGTCTCTGCTCTGGTGCCTCCTGCACCCCCACCCCCACCAGACTGGCTTCTGTGTCTGGAGGAGCAGCAGAGCCCCCACTTGCCCTTCCCAGGGGAGTGTGCTTTCAGGAAATGGGCTGAGTAGATGGATGGCAGCTGGTGGGAAGATGAGAATGGACCTCCAGGGGCTTTTAAAAAGGCCGTGAATTCAGCCTTTGTCTCTGCGCTCACACAGTTAAAACAGATTGGCAGCAGGTCTGGCTAGTGATGAGATGAGTCCTGCCTTTCCCCCCACAGTCTTCTCCTTAGCCTGGTAGTCCATTCCTGCTTTGCCCTTTGCTTGGATGCTGTTTCTAACCTTTAGAAGTCAGGATTTGGATGTTCTGTTATCCCATTTGTCTCCTGGCTGTTTTTGGACTCTTTCTGCTCTTGAGAGGCTCTCAGTCCCAGTTTTACTTGGTTACTGTTCCTGGCTTTTGGACTATCTATCCAATTAGCCTTTCAAGGGAGTAGGAGCTGGTTTTAGGGAATTGCAAATTACGTGGGCCACCCCCTTATTCTCAGACACTGGTGTTTTTTTCCACTTGTTTATGTGCAAGCCTATGTCAAATATATTTTTAAAGGGAAAAATGCTGCACGTGACAGGATTTGAATCTCTCTCTTTATAGCCAGGCAAGCTGAAGGTGGATGATTTTGCTTGTTTGTCTTTCAGCTATACAAATTTCTTAATTATAGTGGAAGAGCAAAGTATATTTGGATGAACTTCGATAACAGGGAACAATGTAGGTGGAATAACAATTACTCATTAAGTCTTTGATTATTTCATTAATAACTCATTTGTACTTGAAAGCATTAGAAATATACTTACAGTATATGTGCCAGTGTGAACTCACGGTTTTTTTTATTAGATACAGAAATAAACACATAAAAGTATGTATTTGTATATACATATTTTCTGTGTGTCTGCATTAATTTCCTATGGCTGTTAAAGCAAAGTACCACTAACTTGGTGGATTAAAACAACAGAAATTTATTCTCTCATAGTTCTGGAGGCCAGAAGCTTGAAATGAATTGAATGAGCTAAAATCAAGGTGCCAGGAGGGCAGTGGTTTTTCTGGAGACTGTAGGGAGAGTTCCTTTCCTGGCATTTCCAGCCTGGAGTTCCATTCCTTGCATTCCTGGGCTCTTAGCTCCTTCCTCCCTCCAATAGAATGGTGTCCTTTCTCTTACTCTGCTTTCCTCTGACTTTCTTCTCTCCTGCCACAAATCTTGGCCCACCTGGGTAATCCAGGTATGAAAGAACTTAATCACATTTTGAAAGTCTTTGCCACATGGTGCAGCACTCACAGGTTCTGAGGATTAGGATGTGGGCATCTTGGGGGACCCTTATTTAGCCCACTGCAGTGTGTGTGTGTGTGTGCGCGCGTGTGCGCGCATGCACGCATGTGCGGGGTTCTATTTAAAATTTCTTAGGTCTGTCCCCTGAGCTGGTCGACAAGCAGGTACTCCCAGTAGCAGTGGGCACTAAACAATATTCTTCATTGAAAGAGACCAGGTTTTGGGGTTGGTTTTTGTTCGTAGAGAAATGGCTGATTCCAGGGAGGGGCCTGGAACGTTCTGTTGTACCAGAAAGTGAAGAGGTGCTCAGAGAATACTGGGGATGTGTCAAAGAGAACAGAAGCTGGCTGGAAAGAGCTTCCACTGGCCAAAATCAGGCAGCTTGAACACTGAAATAAATAACGAAAGTAGTGGATCACACAGCTCATTGGATAAAATAGTAAATTCAGTCCTTATTGATAAAAATAAATTTATAATTTGCAGGTTTGATGAGGAACAGAATATTTATAGTAAGTCCCCTACATGCGGACTTTCAGAGATGCGAACGTGCGTTCCATCAACGGCAGGCCTAAGTGAAATTGCAGCTTTCCCTCTGTCTCCTATTGCTGACGATCCTTCAGCTCTCCCATCTCCCACCTCCTCTCCCTCCTCCAGTCAGTAGCTCTTCTTGCCTGTTCACTTGATGCCAGCCCCTGTATGCCAGCAGTTGTACTGTACTACTGCACTTTTAAGGTACTGTACTGTAAGATTAAAAATGTTTCCTTTTTGTTTTGTTTGTTTGTTTTTTATGTATTATTTGTGTGAAAAGTATTATAAACCTATTACAGTACAGTACTATATAGTCGATTGTGTTAGTTGGGTACCTTGGCTAACTTTGTTGGACTTATAAACACATTGGACTTACAAATGTGCTCTCCGAACGGAACTCGTTCATATGTAGGGGACTTACTGTACATAGTTTCTAAGTCTTTCCACAGAATACTGATTAATTACAGAGAGAAAGTTCTCAGTTGACAGTAGAGAGGCCTGGCAGATCAAAGTGAATATGATCAGGAATGGGACAAATTGAAATCCTGTGCCTCTAAATACGATGCAGAGTGGATCGCATCACTTCTGTGACATTCCTGTCAAAGATGCACAATCTGAATGTAATCATGAGAAAATGCACCAAAAACACGCTAAAATTTGTATGGAAACCCAAAAGATCTCAAATAGCCAAAGCAGTCTTGAGAAAGAAAAACAGAGCTGGAGGAATCAGGCTTCCTGACTTCAGACTATACTACAAAGCTACAGTAATCAAAACAGTATGGTACTGGCACAAAGACAGACACACAGATCAGTGGAACAGGATAGCAAGCCCAGAGATAAACCCATGCACCTATGGTCAGTTAATCTACAACAAAGGAGGCAAGAATATACAGTGGAGAAAAGAGAGTCTCTTCAATAAGTGGTGCTGGGAAAGAATCTAAAAGAATGAAATTAGAACATTCTCTAACACCACACACACAAGTAAACTCAAAATGGACTAAAGACCTAAATGTAAGGCTGGATACTATAAAACTCTTGGAAGAAAACATAGTATACTTTTTGACATAAATCGCAGCAATATCTTTTTGAACCCACCTCCTAGAGTAATGAAAATAAAAACAAAAATAAACACATGGGACCTAAGTGAACTTAAAAGCTTTTGCACAGCAAAGGAAACCATCAACAGAATGAAAAGACAACCTACAAAATGGGAGAAAATATTTGCAAATGATGCGACCGATAAGGGATTAATATCCAAAATACACAAACAGCTCATGCAGCTCAATATCAAACAAAAAAACCCAAACAACCCAATCAAAAAATGGGCAGAATGGGCAGAAGACCTAAATAGACATTTCTCCAAAGATATACAGATTGCCAGCAAACACATGAAAGGATGCTCAACAGCACTAATCATTAGAGAAATGCAAATCAAACTACAGTGGGGTATCACCTCACACCGGTCAGAATGGCCATCATCAAAAAATCTACAAGCATTACGTTTGGTAGTGTATGTACGTCCATGCCTCTCTCTCTCTTTGTCACAGCTTACCTTTCCCCCTACACTACCAAAGGTAAAATAGATAGCTAGTGGGAAGCAGCCACATAGCACAGGGAGATCAGCTTCGTGCTTTGTGACCACCTAGCGGGGTGGGATAGGGAGGGTGGGAGGGAGGGAGACGCAAGAGGGAAGAGATATGGGAACATATGTATATGTATAATTGATTCACTTTGTTATAAAGCAGAAACTGACACACGATTGTAAAGCAATTATACTCCAATAAAGATGTAAAAAAAAAATCTACAAACATTAAATGCTGGAGAGGGTGTGGAGAAAAGGGAACCCTCTTGCACTGTTAGTGGGAATGTAAAGGGATACAGCCACTATGGAGGACAGTATGGAGATTCCTTAAAAAACTACAAATAGAACTACCATATGACCTAGCAATCCCACTACTGGGCATATACCCTGAGAAAACCATAATTCAAAAAGAGTCATGTACCACAATGTTCACTGCAGCACTATTTACAATAGCCAGGACATGGAAGCAACGTAAGTGTCCATCGACAGATGAATGGATAAAGAAGACGTGGCACATATATACAACGGAATATTCCTCAGCCATGAAAAGAAACGAAATTGAGTTATTCATAGTGAGGTGGATGGACCTAGAGTCTGTCATACAGAGTGAAGTAAGTCAGAAAGAGAAAAACAAATACTGTATGCTAACACATATATATGGGATCTAAAGAAAAAAAAAGCTTCTGAAGAACCTAGGGGCAGGACAGGAATAAAGATGCAGACGTAGAGAATGGACTTGAGGACACGGGGAGGGGGAAGGGTAAGCTGAGACGAAGTAAGAGAGTGGCATGGACATATATACACTACCAAACGTAAAATAGCTAGCTAGTGGGAAGCAGCCGCAAAGCACAGGGAGATCTGCTCATACTTCGTGACCACCTAGAGGGGTGGGATAGGGAGGGTGTGAGGGAGATGCAAGAGGGAGGGGATATGGGGATGTATGTATACATAGAGCTGATTCACTTTGTTATACAGCAGAAACTAACACAACAGTGTAAAGCAATTATACTCCAATAAAGATGTTAAAAAATAAATATTGACCTTTAGGTGACTATATGCATATTAAAGTTTTTAGAAGGAAGTGTACTTGATATCTACAAATAGTTTTTGAAATATACTGATATAAAAGGAAGGATTGAACTATACGTAGATGAAAGGATAAATAATAAAGTAAGTATAGTAAAATATTAAAAAAATGGGCAGAAGATCTAAATAGACATTTATCCAAAGAAGACATACAGATGGCCAAAAAGCACATGAACAGATGCTCAGTATTGCAAAGTATTAGAGAAATGCAAATCAAAACTACAATGAGGTATCGTCTCACACCAGTCAGAATGGCCATCATCAAAAAGTCTAGAAACAACAAATGCTGGAGAGGGTGTGGAGAAAAGGGAACCCTCTTGCACTGTTGGTGGGAATGTAAATTGATGCAGCCACTGTGGAGAATGAACTCATGATTACCAGCAGGGAAGGATGGGGGAAAAGGATAGTCAGGGAGTTTGGGATCGACATGTACACACTGCTTTATTTAAAATAGGTAACCAGGGCTTCCCTGGTGGCGCAGTGGTTGCGAGTTCGCCTGCCGATGCAGGGGACACGGGTTCGTGCCCCGGTCTGGGAAGATCTCACATGCCGCGGAGCGGCTGGGCCCGTGAGCCATGGCCGCTGAGCCTGCGCGTCCGGAGCCTGTGCTCCGCAGCGGGAGAGGCCGCGGCAGTGGGAGGCCCGCGTACCGCAAAAAAAAAAAAAAAAAAAAAGGTAACCAGCAAGGACCTACTGTGTAGCACAGGGAACTCTGCTCAGTGTTATGTGGCAGCCTGGATGGGAGGGGAGTTTGGGGGAGAATGGATACATGTATATGTATGGCTGAGTCCCTTTGCTGTGACCCTGAAACAATCACAACACTGTTACTTGGCTATACTTCAATATAAAATAAAAAGTTTTAAAAAAAAGTCTACAAACAGTAAATGCTGGAGAGGGTGTGGAGAAAAGGGAATCCTCCTACACTGTTGGTGGGAGTGTAAATTGATAACAGCCACTATGAAGGACAGTATGAAGGTTCCTAAAAAAATTAAAAATAGAACTACCCTGTGATCCAGCAATCCCACGCCTGGACATGTATCCAGAGAAGACCATACTTCGAAAAGATACATGCACCCCAGTGTTCATTGCAGCACTGTTTACAATAGCCAAGACATGGAAGCAACCTAAATGCCCACTGACAGATGAATGGATAAAGAAGATATGGTACATATATACAATAGAATATTACTCAGCCATAAAAAAGAATGAAATAATGCCATTTGCAGCAGCATGGATCAACCTAGAGATGATCATAGTAAGTGAAGTAAGTCAGACAAAGACAAATACCATATGATATCACTTATATGTGGAATCTAAAAAAATGATACAATGAACTTATTTACAAAACAGAAACAGACTCACAGACATAGAAAACAAATTTATGGTTACCAGAGGGGAAAGGTGTCGGGGAGGGATAAATTAGGAGTTTGGGATTAACATATATACTACCCTGTATAAAACAGTCAACAGGGACCTACTGTATAGCACAGGGAACTCTACTCAATATTCTGTAATAATCTATATGGGAAAAGAATCTGAAAAAGAATGGATATATGTATAATTGAACCACTTTGCTGTACACGTGAAACTAACAAAACATTGTAAATCGACTATACTCAATATAAAATAAAAATTAAAAAAAAGTATATGACTGTAATCATGAGGAAATGTAAAGATAAACTCACGTTGAAGAACACTCTGCAAAATAATGGGCCTGTAATTTTCAAATAACTGGTAGTCATGGAAGTTAAGGAATCTAATGTCATGTAATAGTGGGTCTAAATAGCCAGTTGGAAGTTCTGAGCTTCACTGTGGGGAGGAGCTGGTTAGGTCATTCATTAGTGGACCCCTGACATAACTATTTAGGTCTTTCTTCGTGTGGTGGTTGCTTTCTGTAGAGAAAGCTCTTCAGATCTCTTGCCTGCAGGGTAAAGTCCAGGGTGCAGCACTCCATAGGCTGGGTGAAATAAAAGAACTGGATGTTGAGTGGCTGGGTGTGCTCATTGCTACTGGGGGTACCTGCTTGTAGACCAGCTCAGGGAACAGAGCTGGAGAAGTCTAAGCATCTTAGCATCCAGCAAGCAAGTCCCCTTTCTACTCTGGTGTCCTTGTATCAGTTGTGCTTGGTGTCCCTCAGGCCAGAGATGTTCTGTGAAAAATCTCACTCATGAATAAAATTCCAGTCTTTTGCCTGAATGAAGTGGGGGGTGGCAAATTTTCCAGTGAAGCAGATCTGGGGATCTAACTGCTTGATAACCTTTCCTTTTCACCAGTCCTGCTTATGTTGACCCCTCCTCCTTCCCCCTTCCCCCTTCCCCCTTCCCCCTTTCCTTTGCCTTTGAGTATTCTTTGGTGTGGCTTGGTTGGTTCTGTTCCCCCCCTTTTTTTTTTTTTTTTGCGGTACGCGGGCCTCTCACTGTTGTGGCCTCTCCCGTTGCGGAGCACCGGCTCCGGACGTGCAGGCTCAGCGGCCATGGCTCACGGGCCCAGCCGCTCCACGGCATGTGGGATCTTCCCGGACCGGGGCACGAAGCCGTGTCCCTTGCATCGGCAGGTGGACTCTCAACCACTGCGCCACCAGGGAAGCCCTCTCTCTGTTCCCTTTTAACAGACCTAAGTTACCTGTCATCTTAAACAGCTTCCCATTTGCTCTTAACTCTTTCAGCCTTCCCTGATGATAGGCTGCTGTAATAAGGTACCACAGACTGGGTAGCTTAGCCAGAGGGAAAATTATGCTCTCACAGGTCTGTAATCTAAGAAGTCCAGGCTCAAGGTGTCAGTAGGGTTGGTTTCTTCGGAGGCCTCTTTCCTTGGCCTGCAGATGGCTGGCTGCCTTCTGCCTGTGTCTTTGTATGGACTTCCATGTGTGTCTGTGTCCTAATCTCTTATAAGGGCACCAGTCATATTGGATTAGGGCCTACCCTAATGACCTTATAGACCCTGTTTCCAAATGCAGTCACGTGTAAGGTGCTGGAGCTAGGGCTCAACATATGAATTTTGGGACACAGTTCCGCCCATAACACACAACCATGGCCTTTGGCAGCATCGGCACTAAGCTTCTAGTGCTGCCTGCACTTGAGTTGCCGCACTCGGTGCCCGGCTTCTGTGGGCCTGACTTCTGGGTGATGGAATCAGATGGCATTGAGTGGGATCAGGCATGGAGTGTGAATGTTGGAATCGTATTAGTTTTGAGTGAGTTGTGAAACATCATTCTTATAGTCGTTAGGTTAGCTTTTAATATTCTCTGGCCTAAAGCACTTTATAATATCCAGCCCTGACTGACTTTAGAGGTCTCATATCCTCTGAACATGATCCTGAAATTGAAATGATGAGGATGTGAAGGAGCACGCCACCCTCCTCAGACTACCCTCCAGCCCTGCTCCACCCCTCCCACCCCTGACCCCACACTTCCCCTCCCAAATCAACTGAAATTACTTCTAAAATTTGCTTGCAGCTTTCTGCTTTCTCCTCTTGATTTTTTATAGCTAGGCAATAGAAGAATTATTTTACGTCAGTAGTGTTTCTCTTGTATCTGAAATTGGTAATTATAATCAGCAACATCTTGAGACTTGGATAATATTAGGTGAAAACTCTTTGTAAATTTGAAAAGCCATGTAAAATGTAAGGTTGGGATTTTACTTGTCCTGTCCATTTAAAGATGGAATGCCGACTTACATATTATGGTGACCATGTCATTGTAACTTCATCACAAGGAAAAGACTTGTGTTATTCCTCCTTAATGAAATATCTGTGAAGGTGGCTCAGAAGTGTGAAGAATCTTTGTGCTTCAGAATTAGAAGGGACCTTAGAGATGAATTTGAATAACTCTTTTTACCAATAAAAAGAAGCTGAAGTCTAAGACTGAACATTAGTGTGACTGAGTGGGAGTCTCACCTGGGATTCCAGTCTGGATCAGCCGACAGTCCATTTGCTAATGTTACTTCATATCCCATACTTTATCACAGTGGCTGTGATAAAAAAGAATATATATTTTTCAGTTAGTAATACAGAAGAAAAAGTAGTGCTGAGTATTTCAAGTAAAAACTTTTTGACCTGCAAAAATTGTTGTGGAGCTAGGTGGGTGAAGATTTGTAACCCTTGGCATGGGTAGGGCAGTGGGGCACCTAGCTTTAAGAATAACAAATATAAGCTGAGTGAATTTTATTTCGCTGGGCAAGCCAGGGGAATGGTGGTGCTTTGACTGGGCCTGAATGTTGGGTTTTGGGGTTCCCCACAATTTTCAGAGTATGGGGTGCTTTATTAGAGTGGAGCCCTGTAGTATCTTTTACTCTTTTTTTTTTTTTTTTTGCAGGTGGATTCTTTTTTTTTCTCTTTATTTTATTTTTTTTTTTTTTGCTTTATAACAAATTTAATCAGTTATACATATACATATGTTCCCATATCCCCTCCCTTTTGCATCTCCCTCCCACCCTCCCTATCCCACCCCTCCAGGCGGTCACAAAGCACCGAGCTGATCTCCCTGTGCTATGCGGCTGCTTCCCACTAGCTATCTACCTTACGTTTGGTACTCTTGGTTAGAGCATCCTTTTAACAGGTGTTTCTTTTCTGTGAGAGTCTGAGTGTGCTTTGAACAGCGCTTCACTTCCAAACCTTAGCACAAGTGTGCTCTGTGGACCAGCATCAGCATCCTCTGGGAACTTCTTAGGAATGCAGAGTCTCAGGCCCCACCCCAGACCTGCTTGATCTGTGTTTTAACAAGACTCCCATGCAGTTCATATATACAGTAAAGCATGGGAAACGCTGGTCTAGAGCAGTGGTTCACAAAATGTGGTCCCTGGACCAGCAGCATCAACAGCGCCAGCAAAGTTGTTAGGAAATTCACATTCTCAGGCCCCAAATCCCAGACCCCCTGAACCAGAAACTCTGGGTGAAACCCCAATATGTGCTTTAACAAGCCCTGTAGGTAATGCTAATTCATGCTTAAGTTTGAGAACCACTCTGGAGCACTGTGTTTCCACAGTTTTGATCTGGACTCACGGTGAAAAATGTATTTTACATCATGACCCAAAACACACACACACACACTCTCTAGAAGTTTCATAAAACAATGGTTATCTTACCAAGTGCTATATCTACTTTGATATTTTCCGTTTTATCCTGTTAAATATATATGTGTGTGTATAAACTTATTTATAAAGAAAACCTGGCCATGACCCACACAGCTGATTACAAAGCCACTAATAGACCATGCACTGCAGTTTAAGGACTGATGCTCTTGAACAGGGTCTCTTAACCTTCTTCTGTGCTGTGGCCCCTTTTGACAGTCTGGTAAAGCTCCGGATCTCTTGTCAGAATAATGCTTTTTAAGTGTATACAGTAATATACATGGAGCTGTAAAAGAAACCAACTATATAGGGTACCAGAATATTAAACAAGTGTGTGATATGGTGATATATTGTGTTTTCTTATTCTTAGTGAGATTTAGTGGTGGGTCTTGTAACTACCGTCATTTCAAAGTAGGGATGGGTATAAATCATACTTCAAGTTATTTGCAGTAATTGTTATATGAAGTGAAAATGGCTGTGATTTCAATTGGTGACAAAGTTACGGTTACTGATAATAATACTGTGGTTTGTTGAGTACATGCATATTTGGGAAAAAAAGCTACATTTCGGTTTAAGGTAAGTGAGAATAAAGATGTAATTTTTCTCCCCGTCTAACTTCAGACTTCCAAAATTCTGAGGTTAAGCACTCTTGCTCAAGAGGAACCTTTCTCTGGAGAATAGTTCCCAGGCTTTAAGACTGTGTGTCAAAAAATTACCTTCCTGGAATTTCTTAAAACTGCTGCTTCATCGATGGCATTTCTTCTTATTTTCTAGCACCATGGTAGTGGAGTTCTGTTTTGTTTTTTTCCTCACCAACACGGTAGGAGGTTTCCCTTTTCTCCACATCCTCACCACCATTTATTTTTTGTGTTCTTTTTGATGTTAGCCATTCTGACAGGGGTGAGGTGATACCTCATTGTAGTTTTGATTTGCATTTACCTGATGCAGAAATCAGCATTTTAAAATTTAATTTAATTTTTATTTTATTTTGGAGTATAGTTGATTTATAATGTTCTTAGTTTCAGATGTACAGCAAAGTGATTCAGTTATACATATACCTGTATCCATTCTTCTTCTTTTTTTGTTTTTGGCCACGCTGTGCAGCTTGTAGGATCTTAGTTCCCCGACCGGGGATTGAACCCCAGCCCTCAGCAGTGAGAGCGCAGAGTCCTAATGACCGCCGGGGAATTCCCCATATATCCATTCTTTTTCAGATTCTTTTCCCAAGTAATGGAGTTTTCCTTTAAAATCTTCTTCTCTATTGCTTTCCTGAGGTCACCTCAGGCCCAAATGCAATCTGTTGACAGTGTTTCTTCTCTAGTCTCCTCCATCTCAACACACCACCCAGCTGCTCAAACCAGATTCCTGGGGTCGTTCTCTGGGCCAGGGGTTCTGGATTCAGGGTCTGAATCTGGGGTCCACGGTCTACTAGCTGTGTCACCTTGGACAAGCGACAAGCCTCCCTTTCTCTGCCTGTGAGACTGGGATGGCAGCAGTGCCCACCTCGTAGGACTGTTCTGAGTATTACATGAGACACCCCAGGTATTGCACTGGGACAGCCTGGCCTGGAGTTCAGTGGTTAGTAAGTGTTATCCATTACACTTATGCTTGAGTTCTTCCTTTCCCTTATTCCTTAAACTCAGTCTGTCAGAAAATTTGTAGAGAGTCTCCCTACAGGTATATTTCACATTTATCTACTTCTGTCTGTTTCCGTTGCCGTCATCCTACTCGAAACTTTCATGCATTCTCATTGGCACTTCTGACTGGTGTCTCTCCTTCCTCTTGACTTACTCCAATCAGTTTCCCCTATAACAACCGTCTGATGTTCTTTAAAGTGTAAGTGAATGATCTTCTAAAAACGTTAGTGACCACGGTACGTTTAGAACCATCCAGTGGCTTCCCATCAAGCCTTTCCCTGACCTGCAGCCTGTGTTTTTGGCCCCTGCCTCCTTTCCAGTGTTTGTTCGTGCTGTGCTGTTTCTCTGGTCCGCCTCTAAACTTGCCCGTGTACCCACTATTCTGGGGCCACGTTGGCTGTCCCTCCGTTATTTGGGTAGCCTGGTCCTTTCATACTTTGAGGCCATTGTGTGTGACCCTCCCTCTGCTCAGCTGCATGTTCCTGCCCTTCCTCAGCTCCCGTCCTTCTCATCTCTGCAGGTATTGGTTCCTTAGAGAGCCTTTCCTAACCACCCCTACCTAAATGAGGGCACCAGGTTCCTCCTTTATCAGCCTGAGGCTCCCTAAACACATCAACAAAGTGAATATTGCCTCTCCATCAGGGAAAAGGATAATTAACAGCCTGTGATTATGAAACATGCAACTCCGAGAGGAGTGTGCACCTTTAACAGAAAGAATAATTTTACACATTGTGAACATTAAGTGATTGTAGAGCTATTTTAAGAAATTGCTATCTTGAAATTGTTCAAGAAGGTCTTTGGTATTGTTATTCAAGAACAAAGAGAGGCCTGCCCACTGAACCTGTCTGCAGAGGGTGATGGAGGTACTCATAACCCAGCCGTGCGCCTCCTCACTGCTGTCAGTCATTTCTGCTCCAAAGGGTAAAGCAGACGTCATAAAATTTCCCTCCTTGAAGTAGCTGCCTGGTTGCTGATAGAACCCTTCATGCTCCTCTCTCCTAAAGTGAATGGTCAGTTGCTGCTCAGACATGAGAAAGATGTCTCATGATTAGACGGTAGAAACCAGTATGGTAATATCTGGATCCTGGTTCTAATTTTTGAGTTTGGAGTGAAGAGGCAGAATAATGACTCCCTGATTGGACTCGGTCAAATTTCTCTGTGTTTTGACATTTCTGCCTTGTTACTTATTTTTAATTAATCCTAGGCCAGAGAAAGGAGGCACTCCTGATTTTTGGCAGTTGCCTAAAGCAGCCAGGAAAAGGGTGATATGAATTGAGAATCATGTTGTGAACCACTTCAGTGACCTTTGTAGTTTTTCTTTCAAATAAGTGGTCCCAAAGGACACTGGGACAGATGCTTGAATTTAGGATAATAAGTATAAACACCTGGTACCCCTGTTCGGCTAAATGGTGTTCCTGATTAAATAAAAATGTGGTCTCTTTTGGGGCAAGGCTACTTTTTTTTGACATACTTTAGCAGAACTCATGCACAGAAGTATTCCTGGTATGGGCTGTGGGTAATGATAATCATTTGGAAAATGATGTGTCTAAAAATACAGTTTTCTTATTGCAAAAAAGTAACATATACTTAATTTTTAGAAATTCTACCATAATTCTGCCCTCCAATCAAGCCAAACTTTTCATATTTTTCTTGTTCCCCTATAGATGTTTATATGTTTATCTTTCTATATAGTTGTAATCTTGCTGTGATCATCTTGTATTCTGATTTATGTTATGTTATGATTTTTATGTTTCATTTTTAATGGCTGTATAACATTCTATCAAGTAGACATGTCATAACCATTCTCTTGTTGGTTGATTTGCTTTATGATGTATTTTTTATGATATACTTTTAATGATGTCTTTGTTTTGCTCTAATTTTGCAGGCAGAGACATTTGTTTGGGTTAACAGTGCATCAGCACATTCCCAGAGTGTTGCCAAGGCCAAATATGAATTTTTATTTGGCAGATCTGAAGAGAAAACTCCAGATACTAGTAAGTGTTTCCCTACCTTCCTCTTTCAGGTAACAGATAGGAAGTCCTATTGAAATTTCAAATCTCAGAAGCTGAGAATTCTTCAAATCAAGAAGTGACTTGAAATTACCTAAAACAGGCTACTAGAATCACATCCTGTATTTCTGAGTTCTACACCTTAGGAAGATGTAGAATTATTAGTGAATAATTAAAGCAAACAGGTTTTACAGAGGTAGGAAGGCAGCAGTGCAGATGGAGAAAAGGTACTCAGTCAGAAGGAGATAAAGGCCATAGGAGTCTTGGGAGTCAGGCAGAGAAGGGTACTGAATGTGGTTAAGAGCCTTGGCTCTTTAGCTAGGCTTCTTGAGCGTCATTTCTGGCCTTGTAACTTATGAGATGCGTGACCTTGAGTAAGTTGTCTAAGCTATTTTTGCCTCAGTTTTCTCATCTGTAAAATGGGATTATAGTGATATATGTCTCAGAAATCTTTTGAGGATTAAGTAGATTGACGTATGTAAGGATCTCAAAACCATACTTGGCATGTAATAAATGCTATGGAAGTGTTTGATCATTATCATCATCATATTCCTGACCTTTGAAGCTGACATTTAGAAAAAATACAATCCTGACTCTCCTCAACTCCATCACTGTCTGACACTGATTTCTGTTTTGGGTAGATAAGGAATCTGACCTAATGTATTGGTAGCTGTTGTTCAGTTGAAGAAGTCAAATGCTAAGTATTCATTTTGATTTATGTGTTAGATGGGATTATATAATGGGCTCCCTAATACCTGGAGCTAGCAAGAATGCAGTGTATATCAATAATTCCTTTTACCTTAATAATGAATACTTATTAGATATTTCAGTAGTTGGGGACTCTTAATGAAGTATAAAACAGCTAAATTATTTAAAAAAAATCATTCTGGTTTTATTGTGTAGCATAAATACCTAACATTCTAGGCTTGAGGTTTGGGGCACTTAATCATTTATTCACTTTGTCTCGGGGAGTACTGACTGTCATCACCCCAAGACTGTGTAAAACTCCTCCTTGGCATAGCCTTAACTTTGTGATTTTGTGCTAATTAAGCTGTTTTTAACTTTGATAAAACATGATTTTTACTTCACTGTGTAGAGATACTATCAAATATCTACATAGTCCTTTGACTTATTGGTGGGTGAGTTTGGGTCTACCTTACTCATAGGTTTTGTAGTTTTCCAAGTGTACCTGAGGAGAATCAGAATGACATTTTAAACCTCCTGTTCCTTATTTGCCTTGGTAAAAATGGTTGGTGTTATTTATTTCTAGTGTGATGTTATTCCGCAGGTGTGTACGTGTGCATGCATTTGTTAAATCTATTTCATGAACACTTGTGCGCTAGTCACCTGTGCTGGTGTAAGTGTGCATGCATTTATTAAATCTATTTAATGAACACTTGTTGTGTGCTAGTCACCTGTGCTGGGCACTGTCATGGTGCAAAGAAGTAGAAGACAGTCCTTGCCACCTGGGGGCTAACTCTTTGGTCAGAGAGAGGGAACGATCACTTTCAGCTGTGCTGGTGATGGCTTCATGGAGGAGGCGAAAGTTGCACTGTTCTTAAAGAATGACTAGTTGGGGGAGGGCATTTCAGACTGAGGGAGGGGGATGAGCAAGGCTGTGATGGCAGAAAATACAAATTTTATGGACAACATGGAGGAAACTGCCCAGGTTGGTTTGCAAAGCATATCTGTGAGAGACAGGTTTAGAAAGATAACCATTTAGAAAGGAGCAGAATCATGGAGGGTGAAGAGTGTGCATTTTAATTTAGGTACGTGGAGATGAAGTACCAGGTACTGTTTTTTTTTTTTTTAATCTACTTTTTATTTTTTTATTGGGGTATAGTTGCTTTACAATGTTGTGTTAGTTTCTGCTGTAAAACGAAGTGAATCAGCTCTCTGTGTATATATATCCCCTCCCTCTTGGACCTCCCTCAACACCCCCCAATCCCACCCATTTAGGTCACCACAGAACACTAAGTGGAGCTCCCTGCGCTATACAGCAGGTTCCCACTAGCTATCTGTTTTACACATGCTAGTGTATACATGTCAATCCTAATCTCCCAATTCATCCCACCTCCACTTCCCGCCCCGCCTGCCGGCACCCTCCGGCCTGTGTCCACACATTTGTTTGCTACGTCTGTGTCTCTATTCCTGCTCTGCAGATAGGTTCATCTGTACCATTTTTCTAGATTCCACATATATGTGTTAATATACAATAATTGTTTTTCTCTTTATGACTTACTTCACTGTGTATGACAGTCTCTGGGTCCATCCACGTCTCTGCAAATGACTCAGTTTCATTCCTTTTTATGGCTGAGTAATATTCCATTGTATATATGTACCACATCTTCTTTATACATTCCTCTGTTGATGGACATTTAGGTTGCTTCCATGTCCTGGCTATTGTAAATAGTGCTGCAGTGAACATTGGGGTGCATGTGTCTTTTTGAATTATGGTTTTCTTAGGGTATATGCCCAATAGTGGGATTGCTTGGTCATATGGTAATTCTATTTGTAGTTTTTTAAGGAACCTCCATACTGTTCTCCACAGTGGCTGTATCAATTTACATTCCCACCAACAGTGCAAGAGGGTTCCCTTTCTGCGCACCCCCTCCAGCATTTATTCTTTGTAGATTTTTTTTTTTTGTGTGTGGTACGTGGGCCTCTCACTGTTGTGGCCTCTCCCGTTGCGGAGCACAGGCTCCGGACACGCAGGCTCAGCGGCCATGGCTCACGGGCCCAGCCACTCCGTGGCATGTGGGATCTTCCCAGATTGGGGCACAAACCTGTGTCCCCTGCATTGGCAGGCAGACTCTCAACCACTGCTCCACCAGGGAAGCCCCTCTTTGTAGATTTTTTGATGATGGTCATTCTGACCAGTGTGAGGTGATACCTCATTGTAGTTTTGATCTGCATTTCTCTAAAAATTGCTAATAATAATTGCTAATAATTAGCAATGTTGAGCATCTTTTCATGTGCCTCTTGGCCATCTGTATGTATTCTTTGAGAAATGTCTCTTTAGGTCTTCTGCCCATTTTTTTATTGGGTTGTTTGTTTTTTTGATATTGAGCTGCATGAGCTGTTGGTATATTTTGGAGATTAATCCCTTGTCAATTGCTTTGTTTGCAAATATTTTCTCCCATTCTGAGGGTTGTGTTTTCATCTAGTTTATAGTTTTCTTTGCTGTACAAAAGCTTTTAAGTTTAATTAGGTCCCATTTGTTTATTTTTGTTTTTATTTTCATTACTGTAGGAGGTGGGTCAAAAAAGATCCTGCTGTGATTTATGTCAAAGAGTGTTGTGCCTATGTTTTTCTTGAAGAGTTTTATAGTATCTGGTCTTACATTTAGGTCTTTAATCCATTTTGAGTTTATTTTTGTGTATGGTGTTAGGAAGTGTTCTAATTTCATTCTTTTACATGTAGCTGTCCAGCTTTCCCAGCACCACTTATTGAAGAGGCTGTCTTTTCTCCATTGTATATTCTTGCCTCCTTTGACATAGATTAGTTAACCATATGTGCATGGGTTTATCTCTGGGCTTTCTATCCTGTACCATTGATCTATATTTCTGTTTTTTTGTGCCAGTACTGTCTTGCTTACTGTAGCTTTGTAGTATAGTCTGAAGTCAGGGAGCCTGTTTCCTCTAACTCTGTTTTTCTTTCTCAAGATTGCTTAGTTATTTGGAGTCTTTTGTGTTTCCACACAAATTGTAAAATTTTTTGTTCTAATTCTATGAAAAATGCCATTGGTAATTTGATAGGGATTGCATTGAATCTATAGATTGCTTTGGGTAGTATAGTCATTTTCACAATATTGATTCTTCCAATCCAAGAACATGGTATATCTCTCCATCTGTTTGTATCACATTTAATTTCTTTCATCAGTGTCTTACAGTTTTCTGCATACAGGTCTTTTGTCTCCCTAGGTAGGTTTATTCCTAGGTATTTTATTCTTTTTGTTGCCATGGTAAATGGGATTGTTTCCTTACTGATTTTTTGTTGTTAGTGTACAGGACTGCAAGAGATTTTTTTGTGCATTAATTTTGTATCCTTCAACTTTACCAAATTGATTAGGTCTAGTAGTTTTCTGGTGGCATCTTTAGGATTTTCTCTGTATAGTATCATGTCATCTGCAAACAGTGACAGCTTTACTTTTTCTTTTCCAAATTGTATTCCTTTTATTTCTTTTTCTTCTCTGATTGCTGTGGCTAGGACTTCCAAAACTATGTTAAATAATAGTGGCAAGAGTGGACATCCTTGTCTTGTTCCTGATCTTAGAGGAAATGCTTTCAGTTTTTCACCATTGAGAATGATGTTTGCTATAGGTTTGTCGTATATGGCCTTTATTACGTTGAAGTAGGTTCCCTCTGTGCCCACTTCCTGGAGAGTTTTTATTTCAGATGGGTGTTGAATTTTGTCTAAAAGCTTTTTTCTGCATCTGTTGAGATGATCATGTGGTTTTTTCCTTTAATTTGTTAATATGATGTATCACATTGATTGATTTGCTTATACTGAAGAATCCTTGCATTCCTGGGATAAACCCCACTTGATCATGGTGTATGATCCTTTTAATGTGCTGTTGGATTCTGTTTGCTAGTATTTTGTTGAGGATTTTTGCATCTATGTTCATCAGTGATATTGGCCTGTAGTTTTCTTTCTTTGTGACATCCTTGCCTGGTTTTGGTATCAAGGTGATGGTGGCCTCGTAGAACGAGTTTGGGAGTGTTCCTCCCTCTGCACATTTTGGGAAGAGTTTGAGGAGGATCAGTGTTAGCGCTTCTCTACATGGTTGATAGAATTCGCCTGTGAAGCCACCTGGTCCTGGACTTTTGTTTCTTGGAAGATTTTAAGTTACAGTTTCAATTTCATTACTTGTGATTGGTCTGTTTATATTTTCTATTTCTTCCTGGTTCAGTCTTAGAAGTTGTACCTGTTAAAGAATTTGTTCATTTCTTCCAGATTGTCCATTTTATTAGCATATAGTTGTTTGTAGTAGTCTCTTATGATCCTTTGTATTTCTGTGGTGTCATTTGTAGTTTGTCATTTTTCATTTCTAATTTTATGGATTTGAGTCCTCCTTTTTTACTTGATGAGTCTGGATAAAGGTTTATCAGTTTTGTGTATCTTCTTAAAGAACCAGTTTAGTTTTTTTGATCTTTGGTATTGTTTTCTTCCTTTCTATTTCATTTATTTCTGCTCTGATCTTTATGATTTCTTTCCTTCTACTAATTTTGGGTTTTCTTTGTACTTCTTTCCCTAGTTGCTTTGGGTGTTAGGTTAGATTGTTTATTTGAGATTCTTCTTGTTTCTTTTTTTTTTTTTTTTTTGTGGTACGCGGGCCTCGCACCGTTGTGGCCTCTCCTGTTGCGGAGCACGGGCTCCGGACGCACGGGCTCAGCAGCCATGGCTCACTGGCCCAGCCGCTCCACGGCATGTGGGATCCTCCCGGACCGGGGCACGAACCCGTGTCCCCTGCATTGGCAGGCGGACTCTCAACCACTGCGCCACCAGGGAAGCCCTCTTCTTGTTTCTTGAGGTGAGATTGAATTGCTATAAACTTCCCTCTTAGAACTGCTTTTGCTGCATCCCATAGTTTTTGGGCCATCATGTTGTCGTTGTCATTTGTTTCTGTGTGTTGTTTTATTTCTCTTTGATTTCTTCAGTGATCTCCTCGTTCGTAGCATTTGTTTAGACTCCATGTGTTTGTATTTTTTACAGTTTTTCCCTGTAATTAATTTCTTTTTAAAAAAGTTATTTATTCATTTATTTATTTATTCATTGATTGATTGATTGATTGATTGATTGTTGTGCTGGGTCTTCATTGCTGCCTGTGAGCTTTCTCTTGATAAAGCGAGTGGGGGCTACTCTTTATTGCGAGCTAGTCTGCACGGGTGTCTCATTTCAGTGCCTTCTCTTATTGTGGAGCAGAGGTCTAGGCACGTGGGCTTCAGTAGTTGTGGCACGTGGGCTCGGTGGTTGTGGCTCGCTGGCTCTAGAGCGTAGGCTCAGTAGCTGTGGCACACAGGCTTAATTACTCCGTGGCAAGTGGGATTTTCCTGGATCAGGGATCAAACCCATGACCCCTGCATTGGCAGGTGGATTCTTAGCCACTGTGTCACCAGGGAAGTCCCTGTAATTGATTTCTAATCTCATAGCTTTGTGGTCGGAAAAGATGCTTGATACAATTGTAGTTTTCTTAAATTTACCAAGGCTTGATTTGTGACCCAAGATGTGATCTATCCTGGAGAATATTCTGTATGCACTTGAGAAGAAAGTGTACTCTGCTGCTTTTGGATGGAATGTCCTGTAAATATCAATTAAGTCTCTCTGGTCTGTTGTGTCATTTAAAGCTTGTGTTTCCTTGTTGAGTTTCTGTCTGGATGATCTATTCATTGGTGTAAGTGTGGGGGTTAAAAGTCCCCCACTATTATTGTGTTACTGTCAATTTTCCCTTTTAAGCCTTATGTATTGAGGCAGTCCTCTGTTGGGTGCATAAATATTTATAATTATTATGTCTTCTTCTTGGATTGATCCCTTGATCATTATGCAGTGTTCTTCCTTGTCTCTTGTAACAGTCTTTATTTTAAAGTATATTTTATCTGATATGAGTATTGGTACTCCAGCTTTCTTTTGATTTCCATTTGCATGGAATATCTTTCTGTGTCTTCTCAGTTTCAGTCTGTGTATGTGTCCCTAGGTCTGAAGTGGGTCTCTTGTAGACAGCATATATACAGGTCTTGTTTTTGTATTCATTCAGCCAATCTGTATCTTTTGATTGGAGCATTTAATCCATTTACATTTAATGTAATTATCGATATCTGTGTTACTATTACCATTTTCTTTATTGTTTTGGGTTTGTTTTTGTAGGTCTTTGTCTTTTCTTGTGTTTCCTGCCTAGAGAAGTTCCTTTAGCATTTGTTGTAAAGCTGGTTTGGTGGTGCTGAATTCTCTAAGCTTTTCCTTGTGTGTAAAGCTTTGGATTTCTCTGTCAAATCTGAATGAGATCCTTGCTCGGTAGAGTAATCTTGGCTGTAGGTTCTTCTCTTTCATCACTTTAGGTATATCCTGCCAATGCCTTCTAGCCTGCAGAGTTTCTACTGAAAAATCAGCTGATAACCTTATGGGGATTCCTTTATATGTTATTTTTTGTTTTTCCCTTGAAGCTTTTAATATTTTTTCTTTGAATTTAATTTTTGTTAGTTTGATTAATATGTGTCTCGCCATGTTTCCCCTAGGGCGTATCATGTATGGGACTCTCTGCACGTCCTCGACTTGGGTGACTGTTTCCCATGTTAGGGAAGTTTTTGACTATAATCTCATCAAATATGTTTTCAGACCCTTTCTCTTTCTCTTCTTCTTCTGGGACGCCTATAATTCAAATGTTGGTGTGTTTAATGTGGTGCCAGATGTCTGTGAGAATGTCCTCATTTCTTTTCATTCTTTTTTCTTTATTCTGCTCCTCAGCAGTTATTTCCACCATTCTATCTTCCAGCTCACTTATTCGTTCTCCCTCAGTTACTCTGCTATTGATTCCGTCCAGTATATTTTTCATTGTAGTTATTGTGTTGTTCATCACTGTTTGTTCTTTAGTTCTTCTAGGTCCTTGTTAAACATTTCTTGTATCTTCTTGATCTGTGCCTCCATTCTATTTCTGAGATTTTGGATCATCTTTACTATCATTACTGTGAAATCTTTTTCAGGTAGGTTGCCTATTTCCTCTTCATTTATTTGGTCTTGTAGGTTTTTACCTTCCTTCTTTGGCTGTAACATTTTTTTGTCATCTTATTTTTCTTTTGATTGGTGGGGCTGTTTTCCTGTCTTGCTGGTTGTTTGGCTTGAGGTGTCCAGTACTGGAGTTTGCCAGCAGTTGTGTGGAGCTGGGTCTTGGTGCCAAGATGAGGATCTCTGGGAGACCTCACACTGATTAATATTCCCTGGGACCTGAAGTTCTGTTAGTCCACTGGCTTAGACTTGGTGCTCCCACCACAGGAGCTCAGGCCAGACCCCTGGCCTGAGAAACAAGACCCTGTAAGCTATACAGTGCAGCAAAAAAAAAAAAAAAAAAAAAAAAAAGCAACAAATAGAAAAGAGCAGAACAATAACAAAGAATAAAAAATAGAATTAGAAAAATTAAAAATACATTAGAAAAAATAATAAAAATGAAACAACAAAACAGAACCACAACAGCAAAAGCAAAAAAAAGAAGAAAATAAAGAAAAAAAAAGAGATTAAAAAAAAGTAAAAAAATAAATATTCCACGGTGCCTCCTCTATCAGTGTCCTTCTCCCGATTGTGAGCAACAGCCAACCCCCACCTCCCCAGTGGGCCCTCCAAGATCTCCAGTTAGGTCTGTGGACTCACTATATCAGCCCTACATCTGCATGTGTTCCTCTCACCAGCGTCTGTTCCTGGAGCTGGCCCGGAGCACACGTGCCCATGCAGGCCAGCTGGGGCACAGGTGTTCACAGGCACACCCACAGGGGCTGGAGGAGGCCTTGGAGGGGGGTGGCGTTTGGCCCACCTGGACCCACGCGGCCAGAGGAGGCTTTGTTAGGGGCGGGCCTCAGACCTGGGACCCGTGCAGTCGGAAGAGCCTTTGGCTGGGGGCACTCAGGTCCGGAACTCATGCGGCCGGAAGAGGCCTTGTGTTGGGGGCTCAGGCCCAGGACTCGTGCAGCTGGAAGAGGCCTTGATGGGGAGGAGGAATTCAGGCCCAGGACCTGTGCCACCGGGAGAGGCTTTGGTGGGGGCAGGAGTTCAGGCCCGGGACCCCAGCAGGCTCATGGGGGCCCAAGGGGCTGGGGGAGATGCTGGCCGCATTACCCTCCAGTCCCCTGATTCCGTGAAGGTTCCTCTCCTTCCCTGCTGATCCTCTTGCTGTGAGTGGGTGCCTCCGAGCGTGGGAACCTCTCCCCTCCCCCAACCCCTCCCCCCAGGGGTGCCAGTCCCGTCCCACCTCCACTTTTCTCCCCCCCTTCCTTCCCATGTCCTACCTGGTCGAGTGGGATTTCTCCCATCCTTTTAGGGGTCCAAGGTCCCCCACCAGTGCCTAGTTGGTGCCCTTTTTGTGAGGAGATGCGAACTCTGTGTGTTCCTACTCCACCATCTTGACTCCACTGTTCTTGTTTTTCTAACGCTCGAGCCTGGGGTAACCGTATTTCTCCAGGTACGATTTTAGAGAGATGAATCAAGATGGGTTGATCTGGAAATTGGAAGGGGGAGCAGAAGTTGTTGCTTATTGTAGGAGGGGTGTAGGATGCAAGTGTATATTGACTTTGGGCAAGTACTTTTTTTTTCTAATCTTCACAAAGAAATGATGGCACATTTTTATCATTTCAAAAATACTCTTGAAGTTTCATTATATTGACCATTCATCTATTGTCAAAACACTGCCCAAACTCAGAAGACCATAAGGAAAGGTAGTAGAGAGAATAGGACAGTGTTTTTATTTGAATTTGATTGGTAGGCATACCTCTTCCCACTTGTTTTTTGTTTTTCCAAGTGGATTAAATAAGTGACTGAAACTGACTAAGTGCTCCAGAAATAGCCTTCTGGAGAAACAGAAATGCTGACATTGCGTTTTGAATGCATCCCAAGTAATATTCAGGTGGTAGCCTCTTAGTAATGCAGCCAAATCAGTGGAGGTCAGTTGACTCATGGCCCCAGTTAGGCCCAAGGAAAGTGTCGCTGCTCTAGGGACAGGAGGCTTAGGCTTTGCCACTCGGTGGGGACTTAACATGGGCTGTGGGTGGGAGTTTCTAGGGAAGACAATTCAAGATAGTTTGCAAAGTGTTGCTTATTGCAGGGGTTTTGAATCTGTGACAGAGTTTGGGGGTGTTGGATGGGGTATGGGAGAACATGAGAACAGAAGAAAGAGTCCCTTGACTGGGAATTAAGGTCTGGATTCTGTGATCTGCTCGTCAGTGTACTGAAAGAGGTGACCTTGCTTCTCTCTATTCCCTGCTACTTTCTGGGAGCTGTTGCAGCTTTCAGGAGGTCTTCAAGGGCAAGTCTGTAGTTGGTAATTGCTGAGAAGCTTTGAGCTAGTGTGGCATCATTTGTGCTGTGACTTAATGAGGAGCGGGGAGGCGAGTCACCAGAGGTTCCCCTCTTCCATTCTGATCAGCTGTTGGAATATTTGTGGAGCTGCATTGAACTACAAAGAGGTAAAAAAGAGGTGCCACAGGAGCCCACCTGGGGCCACCTGTGAAGCAACACCTCCCAGACTTACCCCTTGCCCCTCGTTTTCTCTCCTGGCTGTTGCGCTGAGGCTGCTGACTTCTCTCAGCTCGTCAGATGGAGTCCGCTCTAACAGGAGGAGGCTTCATTTTGGGAAAGTACATTCTTTGAAGTGTTCCTAAGGCAGTATCAGATGGCTGAGGTTGGTATGTCTTTTGGGGGAAAATCCAGAGGGAAGAAGTGCTTGAGAAAGGCTTTGAAGAAGAGTGAGACTGTTCCTTGGCTTGTGGGGAGGACACGTGACTTGTGGAAGCGAGTGAGGGAGCGAAGGGCCCGTGGTATCCTGAGAAAGGGAACTGACTTCTCGTATTAGCTCTCGGAAGTTTATAGACTCTCACTCCTACCTTCTCCACTGATTTTTAAACTTTGAGATAAGTAGGTAGGAAATAAGCTTCAACAGTATTGAAGAAACTGTCCAAGGGCATGTAGTTTAGATGCTTTCAAGTCAGGTGGAGGCCAGGGAAGAGGTGGGGGGTTGGCTTTTGATGAACTGGTTTTCCAGAGCTCTGATGGGGAGAGTCCCTTGTGTGGAATTGAAGCCCCAGCCTGCAGCCCAGATGGGGTAGGTGTCCAAGTGTATCATCTCGCGACATCTGGAAATTGACACAAACGTGCTGGGCTGGTGAAACCCGACAAGTTACTGCTGAAGTACATGCAAAACCGCCCAGAGGGGCCCTTTCACAGCCCAGGACATAGAAGACCCTCATATTAATGAATAGATCAGTGAACTTAAAATGGACAAGCTCACAATAAAGTGGTATAAACTGCAAAAAGGAAGGAGCTTCCATGGGAGGGAAGGTCAGAATGCATAGCAAGCAGGGAAATCAAGACCCACAGAGCCAGAGATAGTAGAATATTCTGAAAGTATAATGGGTTTGTTTAAAAGATAAAAGAGGGAACCATTATGATAAAGGAGGAAAGTATGAAGTAGGGAACATGCATATGAACAGAAAATAACTTACAGAAAATGAATAATATAAATAGTGAAAGTTATTTATTTATTTTTAATTTTATTTATTTATTATTTTTGCGGTATGCGGGCCTCTTACTGTTGTGGCCTCTCCCGCTGCGGAGCACAAACTCTGGATGCGCAGGCTCAGCGGCCATGGCTCACGGGCCCAGCGGCTCCATGGCACGTGGGATCTTCCTGGACCACGGCACGAACCCCTGTCCCCTGCATCGGCAGGCGGACTCTCAACCACTGAGCCACCAGGGAAGCCCTGAGCAGAGTTTTTGAGGCTCAGGTGGAATGGATGCTGGCAAGACAGATGTTTCAGACAGTGGAAGAAGTGTATGTAAAGCTGTGGTGCTGTGAAAGCCATGGATTGTTCAGAGCAGCTGGTGTCAGTGGGGGTAGAGGGTGGGTGTGAGGGAGAAGGCTCGGGACAGGCAAGGGCCAGGCTGTGCACAGTGTTATGTGCCCTGGTAAGGAGTATGTGTTTCATTGGATTTTTTAAAATAATGGATTGATTCTTTATATTTGGGATTTAGGGAATCAGTCTGAAAGCAGTGTGGAGATTGGATTGCAGATATGGAGAGGTGAGATTGGAAGCAGTGTGCCTTGTTAGGAAGGTGGGTGCGTGCACACACGCATGTATGCACACACGCACACACATGCACACACATGCACAACACACACACACGCAGCACACACACGCTCACATGCGCACGCACATACACCCCTGTGGCCTAAAGAAAATACAAGTTTACTCTTCTCCTCCGTGAAAGGAATCCAGACAGATGATAGAGAGCTCGGGTGGTGGTTCTGCAGTGTCAAATGAGCCACACTCCTGTGGGCTACTTGGTCTGCCATCCTTTAAACATTCCTCATCTTCTAATGTGGTTGGTTGAGTTCCAGCCAATTCCCGAGAGCACAGAGGAGGAAGAGGGCAATCAGAAGGGCAAAGGGGCATGTGCCATCTGTACTTTAAGGATATTTTGGAGAATATCCTTACCACAGAACATTTTCAGTTACAGCTCATTGCTTATAGTGTGGTGCCATGGAAAATGCAGAAAATGTAATCTTTAGCCATGTGCCCAGCTAAAAACTGGGAGTTCTGTTTGTAAGGCAGGGGAGGTGGGCAGTGGGCTCAGACCACCTGTGTGATTGCCACAGAGTAGTACAGGGATGCAAGGGGCTCATGATGATGACGGGGCTGAGGCAGTGGCAGCAGGGAAGAAGGCAGAGTGCAGAGAGGGAGGCGCTGCTCTGGGCACCGGATTGGGTGTGGAAAGGAGGACAGAGGGAGGCGCTGAGGGCGGTTCTGCTTTGGGCAGCCGGGTGGACGGTGGTGCCTTGCAACAAGGTACAGGCTGGAAGGAGGAGCAGGTTCGGGGTGGTGAGGAGAACGGTGACAGCCCACTATGCTGGGTTTGGGACCCTGGCACTTTCACGTGGGGACGTCCGGTGGGCAGGGGGTGTGTGGGGCTCCTCCAGGGAGAAGAGACTTTGGAAGTGGATGTATTGCCCAGGGAACATGTGCACCACGGGAAGACTGCAAGTGGTACCTTGAAGAAGGTAAATATTTAAAGGGTGCTTAAAAGGAATTCAGGGGCTTCCCTGGTGGCGCAGTGGTTGAGAGTCCGCCTGCCGATGCAGGGGACACGGGTTTGTGCCCCGGTCCGGGAAGATCCCACATGCCACGGAGCGGCTGGGCCCGTGAGCCATGGCCGCTGAGCCTGCGCGTCCGGAGCCTGTGCTCCGCAACAGGAGGGGCCACAACAGTGAGAGGCCCACATACTGCAAAAAAAAAAAAAAAAAAAGTGGAATTCAGGATGATGAGCCAGGGAGATAGAAGGAAAAGCAGAACAGGAAGATATTGGGAAGTAAGAGGGAAGAGATTGTAATAAGAAGGGACTAATTGGGCCCAGTAAAGAAAGGCTGAAGTGTCTAGCAATTAAGAGGTGATGGATGCAGTAAAATAGAGAAATAGATGTTTGTGTGTTTCGGTATCTCTGTCTGTATGTATCAGATACGGGTGTGTGTATATGTGTAAAGTTGTTTAGATCAACAGCATGATCCAAAATGATCATAATGAGTGTCAAAATCACTCAGGGTAGATGGCTGCTGAGCTGATCTCTAGGAATGGAGTCTGCATATCCTGTGTCCCCCCTTCCCCCTTGGCAGCCCACTTTGGGTTTCTGTCACTGTGATAGGGCAGTAACTAGGTCTCTCAAGCTAAAATTCTGTATATATTTATTGCTAAGTGAGCATGTTTTTATGGGCAGAGAGGGGTAGATATTTAATACAAGGACTGGTGTGCCTTGAGAAACATGAAATGGTTTAAAAAATGTGATGAAATTAGGGTCCCAGCTGCCACTGTTCACCCCCTTCTTTGAGCTTTAGCATCAGGCTGTGAGTGAGGATGGGGGACTGCTTAGGATTGCAGCGGCCTTGTTCAGGTGGAGCTGGATATGATGATTTATTATTTTTTTAATTTATTTTTGGCTGTGTTGGGTCTTTGTTGCTGCGTGTGGGCTTTCTCTAGTTGCGACGAGCGGGGGCTACTCTTTGTTGCGGCGCGCGGGCTTCTCATTGCGGTGGCTTCTCTTGTTGCGGAGCGTGGGCTCTAGGCGCGTGGGCTTCAGTAGTTGTGGCTTGCGGGCTCAGTAGTTGTGGCTCGCGGGCTCTAGAGCGAAGGCTCAGTAGTCGTGGTGCACAGGCTTAGTTGCTCAGTGGCAAGTGGGATCTTCCCGGACCAGGACTCGAACCCGTGTCCCCTGCATTGGCAGGCGGATTCCTAACTACTGCGCCACCAGGGAAGTCCCAACATGATGATTCTTTGTTCCTTTTAGGACAGTCCTACATCTAAAGGTATGACAAGTTCACAGGCACAAGTGATTTTGAAAGGTGTACTGTATTTTATTATATCATTTTAACCTGATTTACAGATACCTAATGGCAGATTTCTGTGTTTTCCTTCAATAAGTATATATATGTTTTTTCCTGAAAGCTTGGAAAGCAATTATTGGGTTGGCCAAATGGAATTTTTTTTGTACAAAATTCTATGTTTAGGTTCTGCTGATAGTTAGACAACACTTCCCTCTGGTGGACGGAGTTTGCGATACTTTTTTAGTAGTGGTTCTCAAATTGTCAAGTGCTGTTTCCTTTTCCTGCTACAGATTTCTTTTATGTTTGTTTTGGAGGTCAATTAATATACTTTTGTTCTTTCTGCTTAATCTAATCTGAAGGTTTATAAAAATTCCAGTGGTGTACAAATATGCCTTAAATCTGTGATACTTTAATCTCATTATGATGTTATGAAATTAAAGATTTGGAATTTTCATGGCAAAAACATTCATGTGGTTGAAATAGAAATGTTAACTACCTGTACTCTCAGATGGACATTTTGGTATGCCTCTGATAATTATAGTGCTTGAATATAAGATGCATTCAAATAATATATGAGCCATGGCCGCTGAGCCTGTGCGTCCGGAGCCTGTGCTCCGCAACGGGAGAGGCCACAGCAGTGAGAGGCCCACGTACTGCAAAAAAAAAAAAAAAAAAAAAAAAAAAAAAAAAATATATATATATATATATATATATAAATATGTGAAAGCTAGTCTGGAGTGTTCTTTTTTTCTCATACATAAATTTTGCAGAAACTTCTGAAGAAGTCACTACTATTGTAATAATTGAAAGACTAATGTGGAAGGTCCTAAATTGGCTGTTTCTTAACTGATAGTTTTTTAGTTGTTGCATTTGTTTGTCCTGTGTTAAATTATGGCTGACAAAGTGAGTGGGATATTTTTATTAATTTTTTGGTTCAATCCTGAGTTATCTGTTTGTTTTATATGTGTATACACACACACTTACTATGTAACAGATACTCTGCTAGGAAATTTTTATGTTAGCTGTTCTTTAGACCTCAGAGGAGTCCTCTGATGCTAGGTCCCCAGTAAGGTTTAAATAATTTTAACGTCAGGTTACACAGCAAGTAAGTCGTGGAACTGGCATGTCCACTCGAGTGTGACTTCAGAGCCCAAGTCTTCCCACCACATCCTACAGCATCACAGAGAATCAGAGTGAGATGCCACTGTACCCCAATTGCCAGCCTACTAACTTCAGATGAAAGTGGGCTGTAATTCTGACTTTGTCATTAATTGGTGGTATGATATTGAGTAATTGACTTTCCTAGCTCCACTTTTTAAAAAGATCTTTAAACCAAGGTCTTTGTGTCTCCCTGAGGGTTAGGGAATGAGGAGATGGTGGTATGAATCCATGCCCCACTCCAGTCAACTAAAGGCTCCCCCTCTTTTATCTGTTTTACATATTGGGCTTCTATGTCAGACATCATTTGAAGGCATAGTTTCTCTGCTTAAAAAAAAAATTAAACTGTTGGTCAATATCATTTCCCAGGTCTTATCCAGCTCATTCTTTCTTGAGGGATGTTGATCAGCACAACAGCTCTTTGTTACTTTTCCTCTGGCAGGGAAAGCAGGTGTGGCCTGAGGCACCGGATTATTTAGTACCTGCTCCTTTCACTTGACAGCATTAGGGTGCTGACGACAGGGCCATTAAATTAGGAGGAAAGCAGGCTCTAGATGGGCAGTCCTCCAAGTCTCAGAATACTGAAGCATTTAAATTCTTTACCCACTGTAATCAGAGGACCCAGCTGCCCCTTTACTTTGAACTGAAACTTTCAACAACCCACTTCCCACATCCGAGCAGAGGGAAATTATAATGCGAGGAAGATGACAGAAGTAAAAAATACATAAAACCCTGAAACATAAATTAAAATTTCTATTTGCATTCAACATCGTAGAATTAGAGAAGATTTCTTGGCAAGATGCAAAATAACAGTGAGCAAGACTCAGCACTCTTTCATCCATAGCTACGTTGTCTCTGCCTTCCCTGAAAATTTCTGTTCCTTGTTGTACTTATGCTGTTCATATATTGAAGTATGCAGTCAGCCTTACTTCACTGATAAAAACAGTGGTATCATTGAGGACAGGGTCAAATCTTAACTTTTACTTTAGTACACCAGGAACATTGCAAACTTTAAAAAAAAATGTTTCTGTTGGTTAAAAGGGGGTCTAGCAAATGAGTAGGGACCACTTAGTGCACTATCCAGCTGTACCAGGAAAAGCAATTTAGAGAGCTCGCCCTTCCAATGACAGATTGTTAAATATCTTAAATTGGGCCCCTTAGCTGTCCTTGGAACAATTGCATGGGGAACTCTGAGTTAGTCCTAGTCAAAATGAATAGAATGAAAGAAAGAAGATTAAGAACCTGTTTTAATTTTCTGGTTAAAGGAAAAATGATTAGAGATTCTTTTTTTTTTTTTTTTTTTTTGTGGTGGGAGGTTCCCCAGAATTTTTTGGGAACTGAGATCTGTATAGGTTTGGTTCTTATATCTAGGTATAGTGGGGGAGAAGAGGAGGGGCAGGAAATAAGTTTTTCTTGTTTAATACATTGACTTAATTTCTACAGATAGTTACTGAGTATTTGCTATGTACCCGATTCTGCTAATCACTGCTTATGAGAAACTAATGAACTTATAGGCAAGATAACATTCATACTAGGAGCCATTAAATAGATGATGATGTGTGATTGCCAGATAATTGGTATAAGTCTCATGAACAGATGACTAATTCCATGCTAATGATCCTGCATGGAGATAGACATATGTTCTTATCAGGAGACAGACTGTTGAGATCAGGAGCAGCCTGGGAGGTCAGGGGTGTGTGGTCATCATATTAGGTACAGTAGAGGGAGAGCACAGCAGGGTATGAAGGCACACTCAGAGGCTTCTAGGAGGGATGCTCGTTTGTTCTGTGCCTGGCAGGGTAGCTAGTATTGGAATATATGGAAAGAATAGGGAGGATGTTCTGTTCTAGGAGGAGATGAGAGTGATGTTGTGGAGGACGGCAGAAAACTGGCTTAGGTAGAGAAATGGGTTAAGTTGTGATCGTGGAAGGCCTTAAATCAGTTCAGCAAGTTGCCATTGGAAGTGTGTGCCCTGAGAAGCTTTTTTTAATCCCTATCAATTTGATTGATGACCCCTTTCTTTGGGGGGTCCCCATTGTACCTTGGAGTCTGCTTCTGTTATTGAACCAGTCATTCTGAAAGGCTCAAATTTATTTACAGGTTTTTCTTTCACTAAATGTGACTGAGACTATACCTGGTTACCTTGATTGGAATTTGGCTGTTTTTGAAATTCCATATTCATAAATTTACCTATCAGAGTGGGTTACTTCTACAGGTAGTTTGATTTTAACCATTTTATTTTCAATCTTAAAATTTAGATTTTTGTGACATCTTGCCTTCATTGTCATGTGCTGAGCACAAAAGACATAAAAATTAAATCCTATTTAGCAATACATTTAACAGATTTGTTCTAAATAAAAAGATTAAATGAAAGGGAATTAGAATTCAGCAGCTATGTATGTATCATTAATATTATTGTGTTTGTCACTTATGTGCTGTTGCATTCACAGTGTGTGTGTTACTCCACTGGTATTTATTTTAGGAACTCATTTTTATTTCTGAATTTGACTTTTATTTATTTTAAAAAATTTATTTATTTATGGCTGTGTTGGGTCTTTGTTGCTGTGCGTGGGCTTTCTTGAGTTGCGGCGAGCGGGGGCTACTCTTCATTGCGGTGCACAGGCTTCTCATTGCAGTGGCTTCTCTTGTTGCTGAGCACAGGCTCTAGGCGTGTGGGCCTCAGCAGTTGTGGTGCGTAGGCTCAGTAGTTGTGGCTCGTGGGCCCTAGAGTGCAGGCTCAGTACCTGTGGCACACGGGCTTAGTTGTTCCTTGGCATGTGGGATCTTCCCGGATCAGGGATCGAACCCATGTCCCCTGCATTGGCAGGCAGATTCTTAACCACTGTGCCACCAGGGAAGTTCCCCGAATTTGAGTTTTAAAGGACATTTTATAATTAGTTGCTCATGCTGATTTTCTTAGCGTGAGTGTTTTAGGATGTGAAATTGCCACTTCTGCTGTGCGAGGTCTTATGGTGACGTGTGCTGCCCTAGGAGCCCGGGCTGATGCTCCTCCGGTGTGGACGTGTGTCCAGGCCACCATGTTTTCCTTGCAGGCAGTGAAGTGAAATTGAAATCTCTGTCATTGCTGATACTTCCCCTCTCTCCTCCCACCCATTTGCTCTTAACCATAAATTTCCCCCTTTCCGCTGTTTATGATCTTGGGCATCTTCTAATTTGGGTGTGAGTTTGCTCTATAAAAATGTAAACATAAAAAAATGCTGCCCGATCCTTTTGGTGCATAGAAATTTATGTGAATATCTTGAATTAAAAGGAAAATTTCTTAGGTGCGTGAGGGCTGTGAGTGCTTAACATGAGACCCTCTGAGAGGGTTTCTTAACTTCAGAGCATCTGTGAGCCCCCAGACATTTAATGTGAAGTTTGTATAAATATTTATCTGGATTTTTTTTTCTTTTTTTGGCTGTGTTGGGTCCTTAGTGCTGCGTGCGGGCTTTCTCTAGTTGTGGCGAGTGGGGGCTACTCTTCGTTGCGGTGGGCAGGCTTCTCATTCCTGTGGCTTCTCTTGACGTGGAGCACGGGCTCTAGGCATGCGGTCTTCAGTACTTGTGGCACACGGGCTTAGTTGCTGCGCGGCATGTGGGATCCTCCCGGGCCAGTGATCGAACCCGTGTCCCCTGCATTGGCAGGCAGATTCTAAACCACTGTGCCATCAGGGAAGCCCCTACCTGGTTGTTTTTATTGGGAGAGGATCCATAGCTTTCTCAAAGAGGTCCATGATGCCAAAAAAGTTAAGAACCACTTCTCTGAGGATTATATTTTCCTAGTCCTACAGATTCAACTATTACCCTAAATCAACTACATTAATGAGGTGTTTACCATAAAATAAGCTCTTTTAAGTACTTGAGTTAGTGAATCTATTGATATGTCATAATTGTTTTTGCAAGATGTACCCCATACCAGAAAGGTCAAAGGGAGTAATTTACATAACTTTTAGTTTCTTTCCCCATTAAATTCACATATTTACTGTACAGAGACCACTTGATATAATCTTTATAAATATGGGGTGCGATGAAAATTATTTTAGGTTCATATATCCATGGATTACCCTGTAAGTTAACATCATCATCCTAGTAAAGAATTAATGAATATCTTTTAACTTCTGATCACTATGGTACTTGTCTAGTCTATAGAAAATGTAACATAAGAAGTAGTTTGGGAAGCCAGTATGAAATCATGAATATATAAGGACCCAAAGAAAAGTACAGGCAACACATGTTTTAAGAGGAGAAAGGAGGGAACGGTCACTGTGAGTTGGGTCAAGCATGCAGGACTTCAATGAGAAGGGGGATTTGAGTGGGGACATGAAAGATGGGTAAGACAGAGTTTGGGGAGGAGGGAATAACTGGTTGAAGCAAGGTCCACAGGCGATTTTGCCCCTTAAGGGGACACGGAGTTGACCAATGGAGAGGCAGCAGTGGGTAGTGGCTCTTTCCCTGGCTTCTAGTCCTGGCTGGAAGCTGCTTAGCCACTCTGTTCTCAGTATTTTAATTTGTACAACTAGTACTTTTCTTATAACATTCTTAATTTAATTGGCATGTGTTATATTTGAAAAGAAAAACCTAATATACAGAGCCATCAAGATGGCAGTATGGGAATAAGGTGAGAGTACTTAGTGGCCAGATTGCTAGGGGTCTTGAGTGACGGGGTTAAGCAGGAGTTGGCAAACTAGGGCCCCTGTGCTCATCTCTTGTCTTTGTAGATGATGTTTTATTGGGACACAGCCATGGGTTAATTTATCATCGTCTCTGACGGCTTTTTCTACAGTGGCAGAGTTGAGTGTTTGCATCACGACTTTATGGCCCATGAAGCTTAAAATATTTACTCTTTGGTCCTTTACAGAAAAAGTCTGCTGACTCCTGAGTTAAAGAATTACAGCTTTAATTTAGTTGCATTGGGGATCCATTTAAAATTTCTGTTTTGTTTTGTTTGGGGGAAGGAAAGGTATATAGTAGACAGTAGTAACAACAATGCCACCGGAGAAGTGTGTTAGGAAGATTAACCTAGTGAAGTTGCCTAGAGTGCGTTGGAGGGTGTGAATTCGTGTTGAGGTGGGTAGGCTGTTAGGACCAGTAGTTAATTCCTGAAGCACGCTAGAGAAGAGATGGTATCCACTGTAGGAAGAAATAGTAGTAAGAAGAATGTATATGGAGGGATAGATGCGTGAGACTCTAAGAAACTAATAATAGTCTTGGAGACGATAAGGGGAGATACGAGGGAATATATGAGGATCTAAAGTATGTCACTGAAGTGACCGGAGGGGTTAGTGGTGCCTCTGAAATAGGAGCTAGTTTTATAGGGAAGTTCATCACTATGGTTTTGGCATGTTGAGTGTGTAACATGGTACATCTGTCAGGTAGTTAGAAGTTATTGACTCTTTGCTTTTTTCTGCTTCTCTGGCCAGACCCAACCTTCTGGGAATGGTAGACACAGTTCAGAAAGTAGGCTGCCCTTACTTGCTCAGAGCCCCCCCTACAGGGTCCCAGGAAAGAGAGAATCTGTTTCCTTAGTCCAGTTTTTCTTCTTCCTGGTAGTGCCTTCCAAGAGTGACGGTGGTGGGTTGCATGGTGAAATAATGTGGATGTGTAGCACATGGCTTGTAAATGCCAGCGACTAGATCACTGTCTGTGGGAGAAGCACGGGGCAGTTCCCAGAGGCTCTCTTGAGCATGTTGGCTCAAGTTAGTTCTTCAGACAAAACTCAGAATCTTCCCTTCCACTCTTAGCCTGAGACACACATCCCTTCTAGACTCCTGAGACCTCCACCAGAGGTGAGCTCATTAGACTGTATGTGAGCTGCTTCTGGCTGTTGTTTACTTTGTATTTTTTTCTTGTTATGTTGTCATTATCATAAGTTGGGTGGTTCTTTTGCCAACACAGATGGGAATGTAGCCTTGACACCTTTAACTTGGTAAGATTTATTTTCTGTTTGGCTTTCTTCAGGCTTGTAATGAAAGGATACAAACTGGTCTCGAGTTACTTTGTTTTTTCTCCTTGTTCTGTCATCCCAGTCCAACTCTAGACCCTTGTCAGAGCTCTGGTCTGGCCAATTACATTTTCTTCTGAATTAACTAAACTCTTGACATCTTTCCCTTTTCCTGTATAGTAGTCTCTGTCTGATGAGCGCTTCCAGTCAATGGAAGTGTGAGGTGGACTGAAGCTCAGGGCACATGTCAGATCTGGGCACCTGGAGTGATCAGGGCAGAGCCTTCCTTTCAAATACAATTTTGTAGTTTTCAGTTAACTTTTCAGGCAACCTTCTCAGTGTAACCTTACAACAGCCCTGTGAGGTAAACATCTCGTTTGCCTACAGTAATTAATTGTTCAAATTATATTGAAAATTAATTGCAAATTTTTATTTTAGTGAGTACAGAAGGCTGGAAAAGTTGACTTTTAGTGAGATTTTTTAAAGTAATAGGTGAAAGCTGAGGCTCAGGAAGGCAGAATTCCTTGTCCCAAAATCACATGCTAAGTAACGGAACAGAGGCCGATTCCCAGTAGTAGTCGTGACGTCACCTGGACCTCACTGACGTTCCCTAAGTGCTGGGCACTGCTTTAAGTATTTTATGTGTATTAACTCATTTAGAATACTTTTGCCACAACACCAGTTTGTCTGTTGGCTGATAGATGTTTCTTCCAAGCTCTTGCATTTTAGAAGGTGAAGAATACAAAGTGAGGAGAGCAGTGAGCTGAGAACTGATCAATGTTTGGGACAACCTATAACTTAAGGACAGAAGAAGTGCAAGGAGCCGGGGACACAGCAGAATGGCAGAAGCGATAGCCCAACGACTCGGGTGGCGTCTTGTCACACGAGCGCGTGGCCGAGAGGGACTGTAGCAGGAATCCCTACCCTCCCATCCCGTGACCGACTGGCCTGCACTCTGCTCTGAGGGCCGGATCTAGAGTCCGTGTGGTCCTGCTTCCCTGCCCAGGGCTGGGACGTTACAGTTTACTGTAACACAGCTGATACAAGGGGAGAGTTTATGAACAGAATCTCTTACTGAAAGGAAGAAAATAAAAAGAAACGGCAAGTAAATGAAGGAGTTTATAGGAGAGAGAATTATAATCCTAATTTAACTAAAGGCTAGCCAGAACTCGGCTTGATGAGTACAGATCCTAGGGCCCTCTGGCTACTTCAGTTGCCCACTTCAATGTCGTTCGGATACTTATTGACTTTTCTACTTCGGGGAAGATTCAGTTCCTCCTAGAATTTGCTTTCAAGTTTTACCTTTGCGTACGGAGTCCCCTTTAGCCCAAGACTCTGGAGCATTCTTTCTCCTCCAGTGCTGTCCTTGCACCCTTGGGTTCTGATTCCATCCCAGGCCCCATCCATGAGGATGGCAGTCTCCCAACTGACCACAGAAATCCTCCTTGCCTGTTACGTGCAACCTGAGTTTTAGGCCATCTTAAGCTGACTTTGCAGTTTGACATTTGTGCTTCCTGGGTATCTCAGTGATATGGGGGTACAGCAGTGAACAAAACATATACAAATCATTTACTTCGTGGAGGCTTCCTTTGGGTCAGTGGGGCTTATAGTTTGATTACATTCTGAATAATATTAATTAGCCAGTTGTCAATATAAGAATCTACCTAAGATAATATTGGGAATAACGAGAGTAGTCAACAGTAACTGAATTATATTACTAAATGGCATGTTGTATGTTCATTATAAATGATGTTTACATGGTTTATAGGATAAAAAATAACATAAGTATTATTGTAAATAAGTTAATATGCGCAACAAGGGAAAAATGTTTAAATTCCCAAACTGTGGTAGCATAAAAGACAGGCATGAAGTCCAGCCCAGTGTGAAGCAGAAGCTTTGTTTCCTCCTGCTCTTCTCAGACTCACATTCGGGCCGCCAACTAAATTCCTTTCCTTCTACTTTTTAAAAATTTGATCTGAGGGATGTTTCTTGCCCTTCTTATCTTCTAATTGTGCGTTGGCCAGGTGGCTTAAACTCTCTCTATGCTCTTATCTGTAAAAAAGGAGTTAATATTCTCCATACCCCGAGAACCCTCTTACACTGTTTGGTGGGAATGTAAATTGGTGCAGCCACTGTGGAAAATAGTATGGAGGTTCCTCAGAAAACTAAAAGCAGAGCTACCGTAGATCCAGCAATCCCACTTCTGGGCATATACCCAGACAAAACTATAATTTGTAAAGATACATGCACTCCTATGTTCATAGTAGCACTATTTACAATAGCTAAGACATGGAAACAACCTAAATGTCCATTGACAGATGAGTGGATAAAGAAGATGTGGTACATATGGGAATGGAATATTACTCAGCCATAAGAAAGAATGAAATAATGCCATTTGCAGCAGCATGGATGGACAAATACCATATATTACTTATATACAAAATCTAAAAAACGACACAAATGATGAACATATCTACGAAACAAAAACAGACAGGTGTAGCAAACAGACTTGTGGTTGCCAAGGGGGAGGGGAGTGGGGGAAGGAAGGACTGGGAGTTTGGGATTAGCAGATGCAAACTGCTAATAGGATGGATAAACAGCAAGGTCCTACTGTATAGCACAGGGAACTATATTCAGTGGCCTGTGTTAAACCATAAAGGAAAAGAATGTGAAAAAGAATACATATACATATAACTGAGTCACTTTGCTGTACAGCAGAAATTAAACACAGCATTGTAAATCAATTATACTTCAGTAAAATTTAAAAAAATTAAAAAAAACCCTCTACACCCCCAAATTACCAGAAAAGGAGGAGTGGCTTTATATTCAAGTTCTTACCATTTCTGAATTAGGGATGCTTTGATTGTTTTTGAATAACAAAGAACTTTTGGAGAATACATATTAGCTTGGAATAACTACAGATAATTCTAGTTGGGATGCTTACAGAGATCACTAAAACAGGTTTAAGAAAAGAGGAGAAAACAAATTTAACACACATTTAGTCATTATACCTGAAGAAATGATCCTGGAGTTGCAGGTGTTGGATGTCACTGTAAACTGGCTTTTAAAGGTGACTTTTAAAGGTCAGACAGTGAGTGTAGCACTGAATGGATTCTGTGCATTAGGATAGAATTTCCAGCTACAGCATCACACAGATTTAAAAATTGCTGTATCTCAACTTAAAGCAGAACCCAAGATGTAATATAACTGAAAATGAGACTGTAGTGGTAGCAAAGATTCTAACAAAAATTGCATGTGAAAAGCTTGACTCAGATAATTCCCAGAAATGTAAGTCAATAAGAGCAAGTATTTTTATTGTTTTATGTAGTATGTGACTTTATCTATGTACACAATTAACATAAAATATTATGAGAGGCTATTTGATTATTTAATCTACATCCTTAAAGTGTAGCCAATGACTTTTTGTCCATTGGGTTGCCTTATATTTAGGTATACCTGGTCTTTACTTCTTAGGAGATTTTAAGGGTTAAATGAAACAGTTAATTGGGTGTCTGCTGTGTAGTAAGCAAGCACTGGGTAAATAGGGACTGACAACAAGACCTGCTGCAGGTCTGTTTCCTGCTCTTTCCTTGTCAGCACAGCTGGTGGGGGAGCAGGAACACAGCGGGGAGTGACTTGGAGGGTGATGGGGAGGCCTGGTAGGTAAATAGCATCTTGCCCAGTCTCTCCTCCTCCAGGTCTCCACCGCCCCCTCCCCACACAGTTTGTAGCGCAGAGAAGGTGCAGTGATCTGCAGTCTGAGAGGGCTCACCCTCTCCTCAGCAATGCAGACTCTCAGGTCCACCGACTGTGGTCGTCCTGCCAAGCAGTCCTGGGAGAGTTGGAGAGTTTGTAGGTGATTTTTAATTATATCTTTACTGAACAGGAGGTTTCAGACGTACACACTTTTTATAAGGTATGTTTCCCTACAAGCTTACTGGGAGGGCTGTGTATATATTTCTTATAAGTTACAAGTGAATTTTTGTTTTTTTTTAAAACGATGTTCAGAGTATAAAGCTCTGGCATAACTCATTATTTCTAGTCTCGGTGTGCACACCTGTCCTCCCTGCTCACTGGGATTTATTTTCATGTTATGTCTTCCTGGATTCTGTTTTCTATGTTAATCTTAAACATTCAGATGTACCTTATAATAGAGACAGTAGACTAATATGTAAAAACTAAATTTTTATAATCCTGAAATTGGCACTGAGTATGTTTTTTAACATCTAAGAACCAGAATTAAAAAATAAATAACTTGAGATAGGAAAACTGGCTTCTTATTTGTTGAAATTTGCTCAATAAAACAAAGTTATTTCAAATAAGGAACTGTTGTTACCAGTTCTTCTGATAATCTTGTCTCCTCATGGATTTAGTAATTAATAAAGGCAAATAATAAAATATATGTTGTGATAAAATTGGCATTATACAGTCTTTATTTGTAAAATATTTTTAATTCTAAAATCTTATACTAAATTGGATAACAGTAGTTTGCTTGCCTGTTTGTATTACTTTGTTGGAAATTTTTGAGAAGTAACACATTATATCAAATAGCAATTTATTACCTACAGCTTGTCAGTGCTAGTGACAGTAAAGTCTAGAAATACATTACTGATTCGAAATTTTGTTATTCAAGAATAATTAATTATTCATTTCTCTTAAAACTTTCTTACAAGATTTGTTTTTAGGATTTGTTTTAATCAGGTATGGTAAGTCACACAGACATGGGAATAATTGTCATGAAGAAAGAAGTTTGTGCTCACAGATCTCTAGAAACACCTGCAGGGTCACATGGGGATGGAAGGGGGTGGGGAAGAGCACAGCCCAGCCTTTAATGGGGTTTTTGCTGGAAGGAATGGGTAAGGCAGGGTAGATACCTGCGTAAGCTTAGGATTGGATAGTTTGAATAATTTCAAGGGTTAAAGTTTAGGGGTAGTTCCTAGTTGTCCCATGCCAGACCCTTGGGTGATTTAGAGCCGGGGAATATTGGCTTAGGTGGGAGAGGTTGAGGAAGGAGATGCATGGGGTGTGGCTCTGGATTGGTTGATTGGTGCATCAGAAGTGTACTCCCAGGGGAGTTCTTTGCTCTCTTCAGGAAATAGCTAGCCCTGGGAGGGGCTGCCTCTCCAAGATCAAGGCCCCAAATGCCAGAGCATCAACACAGAAAATAAGAAGATGCAGTCAATGCAAACTTTATGTTAACACTAAAGATACTTCATAATTTAAATTTCATACTTTCTTCATTAAAAAACATTGGTTGCAGTTGGCTGCTGTATACTTTTGTTTATAAGATCTTAAATTTTAATGAAAAAGTACATTTTATAAATCTAGCTTTTTTGATTGGTACAATCTGTCAGTGATATTTCTAGGAAAACAAATTATCTTTTACAGAAGAGATATAAACAGAATATTGGTTGGTAAATTTTTTAATGGTTCTCTCATCTGAATATTATTGATATTATCTGTCTTTCAAGGATAATGGCAGCTTTATTAGATTACATTTCAGAAACAAAACAAAACGAGACAGTCAAAGACTTCAGGATGTCACTGCCAACCCAGTCGTAGACTCAGGTGCTGTTTCCGTACGTGTATTTTTTAGAGATAGTGTACATGAGAGACTAGAGAATATGTAACAAATTTATTTTCAAGCTTTACTTTTTAAAATGGTGAGTTTTAGGATGTCAGTCAAAGATATTGTTAATTAAAGCCTAATGTGAAATGCTAGACATTTGGAAATGAGACGGTTGTGTGGTTGAGACAGTTTCATTTCCTCACAGTCACTGGTAGACACATTTAAGGGGATCATCTTAGTTATGTAGCCCTTTTATAATCGCAGTAGCTTTATGCAGCACCCTCATTCATGTATTTGAGTTTCTTCCCCTTGTAAGGAGCTTTCTTGGAAAGCTCACCCAGCAACTTCAGCTTATGTCTCACAGGGAGTTGGTGATTCATGGGTTGGTTAATGTTTGTATGACACCAGCAAAGGTTGTCCTTTCTGCTTTTCCTACCAACTCTGGAAAAATCGCAGCTCTTCTTGGAGAAGTTTTTGAAAAGGGAGGAAGCTGGCAGTTGTAGTTTAAAAATGCAGTAATAATGCTAAAAGTAATGATGATTATAGTAACAATAATAATAACCTTGAGCTTTTATTGTATACTAGTTGCTAGTTTGAGTGCTTTATATATTTATATGAATAGTTAATTTAATTCTCAGAACAACCTCATTGTTTTCCTCATTTTTTTTTGGATGAGAAAATTGAGCCCCTCAGAGGTTAAATCTTGCTTGAGGGACATAATTGGAAAGTGATGGAACCCAGACTGCAAGTCTAGATGGTGTGCTTTAACTGTGCTTTTATAACTTAAAAATCTGTAGCTCAGAAGTAAGGAAACTAAAGCCGAAAGATTTAAAGCCATTGGCCCAAGGTCACTGGAGCAGTCAGCACTGAAATTCCTCTCCTGGGTGTCATTTTCACTATCTTCATATGCTTTCCCTAGGTGTACTCTCTGCCTTTATCCTCTTATATTTGGGCGAATCTTCTTGCTATTTTTGACTTGCTGTGGTTCCAAATTCTGAAAATTATATTCTTCCTTTGGAATTGTTTTACTTGACAAGGAAGCCCCCAGGAGTCAGTGTAACTTTATGGACTGAGAGGGTGGACTTTGCAGCTTTAGTGCCTGTATTTGAATCCTACCTGTGCCAGTTTTAGCCATGTGAACTCATACAAGTCAGATACTTCTTGTGTTTCAGTAGTTTTATCTGTAAAATGGGTTAATTATGGTAGCTATCCCACAGGGCTGCTGGTAGGAATAGATATGTTAATACAATAAGGCTGCTTAGTGTGGTGCCTGGCACATAGTAAGCATTTTGTAAATATTTTCTATTCTGGCTGTATTATTTATGAGAAATGTATACTCCAAATTAAACTCAGCACATTATCTCACACCTATCAGGTACTCAGTAAATGCATATGGAATGAATAAAAATAATCATCAATTGCTTTGTATTGGCCTTTGCTTTTTATACTGGTTGGAAGATTAAGGTTATAGAAGATGAGATATTTTCAATGTTTGTATTAACCTCCATTACTAAGACTAAGGACCAATATTACATTATGCTCTTCATCTCGTGCTATTTTTCACTTCACATTTCTCATCTACAAAACTATTAGTTTTTACATTTAGTATTTTTATTGAGATTGTGTAGAAAGGTATTGCTTACATCTGAGGTACCATTAGTGATATAAAAGTTTATGTCATCATATTTAAAACTAAATGTTAATGTCTTCGAATTTTTTCATGTCACATTTTCCAAGTAATATCAACTACCCATTAAATAAGAATTTAATTGCAGGAATGGTAATGCAGTCGTCAGTAAAATGACTTTAGTTGGCAGCGTCATTTAGCCGTGAGATGAGGACCGGGAAAGCAGGATTGAGATCCTCCCAAAGCAGTTGTTCAACATTACAGTTTGCGTTTGCCTTTTCTGTTTAAATAACACAAGAATTAAATCCTTTAAAAGGGAGCCCATCCATCTCCTTTCACATGTGTCCTTCTTGCATCAGAGAAAATGCTGCATAATTCTGAGATGACAGCCCCACCTCTGATGTCACCCGGGGTGGTACAGTCCTCTCCGAGGCTTTGCTGGGGTTCCTGCTGCTGCACTGGGAAAATGGTTACATTAAAGCTCACTCCCGTCATCTCCATTATCTCCTTGGAAGTAGTTTTCACAAATATAGAAAGGCCCTACGGTGGTTGTTTTCGGTAAGCTACCAAGGTGGAGAGCGCAGAGGCAGACGGGAGCGTGAGGGCAGGCTGCTGTGCCTTTGTGACACAGGGAGAGGCGGCAGCTCGCTCAGCCGGGCTCCTGGTGCTCAGAGCGCTTCCGTGGACATCACCCTGTGCATTGCAGGGCCACAGGGGCGGCCAGGAAATCTGAAACTCATTTGCTTCCAGTTACTAGAACGGCAGATTTTGAATTAGCCAGCTTCTTTTCTAGCTAACTTTTCTCAAGCGTTAAGCTGATGAACTGGGCATTTTCTATGATCAATGGGTAACTGCTGGAGCTACAGTAATCTCTGTGAGTAACCTCTATTTGTAGGTCTATGCAGGCAAATATATTTTTATATATCTATCTTTTGTAAAATGCTGCTGTAAAATGATCCGTCTGTATTATTGACTGCTTTTGCTTACTAGTCTTGTCTTTTGACCATCCCAGTAGAAGACTGCTGGGGCTGGATGAGGTTTTGCTGAATCCTGACTAGAGAAGCACATACTGCATTTATCCGGGGTGTCCACGCCAGCCGTTCTTTAATTCCCCAGCCACCAGAAAGACACCACCTGCCCTCCGAGTGCTGTTGCCCAGAACCTCCCCTGGCTTTAACGTGGAATGTTTATTTTAGCATCTGACATTGGATTCTTCAAAATTTTTATTTTTAAATAGAAAACAGAATATTATTCTTACCTGTAATTTTATTTCCTTTCATTGTTCTTTGTTGTTGTTCAAACGGCTTTCCTGGGAACACAGAATTCTATCATCCTGTTTCTCCCTGTTTCTGATGTATTATATAGAAAGAAAGAGGAAACCAGCTACCCCTGTAGTTTTAGAAAGCCATCATATTGTGGCACTAGATGGGAATGGGGAGGAGTTTCTCTTAAAGAGCTCAGACTGCTTTCCCCCTGCTCTGCCGGAGTCTCTGGAGGAGAGCGTGGCTAGCCCCAGGCAGCACCACAGCCGCTCTGTGAGCACGGTCCCTGAGGCTGAGGTGGTCTCTGCTGGAGGTTTATTTTTCCTCAGTTTACACATGGGGGTGTGTTTTTCTTACCTGTTGAAAGTGTCACTTTTAGAGTAGTTCCAGATTTATTTCTCTCTCACCAGGGAACTTGACTTCGGTGAAATTTGCATTTTCAGAGATGCTTGAAATTATTGCTCATGTCAATTTGCAGCCTGAATCCTTAGCAAAACTGTGGGCCTCTTATTGAGCATGAAAACTACTGAATGCGAATATGGATCAGCTGAGGCTTGTGACAGGCTGGAGGCTGAGTGGAGCTGTTTTCCACTGTACTTGACATGTCTTGGCACACAGTGGTTTAGGGAAGTCCACAGCTGTAGTGGATCATCACTGCTAAGCACTCCAGACGCTTGGCATTTGTGATTTTTTAAAAAAAGAATTGTATAGTATTTTGAATTTCAACTTGAGTATTAAATTTCTTTAATATTTCAATTTAAAAATATTAAAATATTTAATAAAATATCTTAAATAAGAATTTATATTAATACCACCACATCTGTGTTAACTTTAGCAGAAGAGAGCCTGCTATAAACAAGACTGTGGAGTTCTTTAAAAGCTTAAACTTTTGCTTTTAAAAATAAAGTGAAAACAAAAAAAATCAGTGAAGATCAGAGAAATTTAAAAATTGGGTTTTCAGAGAGTAAAGTGGTGGTGACCAGGGGCTGTCAGGGTGGGGGATATGGGGAGATGCTGGTCAAGGGTACAAACTTACAGTTACAAGATGAATAAGCTCTGGGGCTCCGATGTAAAGCATCGTGGTTATAGTTAATAATATTGTATGATGTACTTTGAAGCTGCTAAGAGAGTAGATCTTAAATGTTTTCACCACAAAAAAGAAGTAATTGTGTGATGTGGCGGAGGTGTTAGCTAAAGCTATAGTGGTGATCATTTTTCAATCTGTAAGTTTATCCAATCAACACGTTGATACTCTGAACCTACACAGTGTTATATATCGATTACATCTCAATAAAGCTGGAAGAAATTAAAACATAAAATTGGGTTTTTAAAAGTGTGGATTCCTAACAGGAAGAAGTAGGAAAAGGATAGAATGGATGAAATCAGAGGAGCAATGATGATCAGAAGCGCTGAGACCGGAAGGAGAAGCATAAAGTGTGGATATAAGAAGAAGCAACTGAGAGTGGATGATAGGTCAAAGTGGAGAATCTTACTGATTGAGAAAAGGAAACCAGCTTTTAAAAACAATGATTTTAAAGATAGGTCTAAATTCAGCTCTTGTGCTTAGAATTTCTACTCCGTGACGAGTGCCAGGTCTCTGCACGCCGGCAGAGACCTGGGTTAAGGTCGCTGGGCTGCTCCTTGGCGCACTTGTCTTACCTTCCGTGTGTTGTGTGCTGCTGCTCCCAGCCCACAGAGCTCCTCTGCAGTTGACTGGAATGGAAAGCTAGTCTCATTTCCCCAGGGACTAGAATTGAAGGAGAAAAATTGGGTTCTGAATCATTAGTATGTGAAATTTAGTTTGTGATGAGCACAGCTGTAACTATTAATCACTTGGCGAAAGTGTCCAATTAATAGAAGTGTCTCTACTCGCGTGCACATGCTAATAGCTTGTGTAGTGGTTGGCAGACCTTTTCCTGGGTTTTGTAGCATATAAATACCTTAAATATCTGTGCTTTTAGAGAGTTATTAGTGACCAGGTAGTAGCCAGCATCCTCAACTACATACTGTAGCCGTCTCCAAAGTGGGACTTTTATTAGAGTGAAGAGTGTGTACCAAAATATAATGAACTTAGATTACTCATTTAGCAAATTATCATTACTCATACTCATTTTGTATCACCTTTATCATACTAAATATATTTTCTATTGCTTAGTAAAAATGGATTATTCTCCTGTTTGTTTCTTTTTTTAAATAAAACTTTTTCTACTGAACTGCAAATCGAAACCATGCATGCATCACTGTGATACTGGAGGGGTTTATTGATTGTTAGACTTAGAAACACTGATCATTGTTATTCACAGTTAAGGGTTATGATTACTTATAGATAAAATGCATTTGAGATTTTTTACTCTGCAAGGCTTACTTTTTATGTTGCTTTGTAAATTGGACCTTTGTCTTCAATGTTTTTTATTTTTATTTATTTATTTATTTATTTATTTATTTATTTATTTATTTATTTATTTATTTATTTTATTAGTTTCTACTTTATAGCAAAGTGAATCAGTCATACATATACATCTGTTCCCCCATCCCTTCCCTCTTGCATCTCCCTCCCTCCCACTCTCCCTATCCCATCCCTCCAGGCGGTCACAATGCACCGAGCTGATCTCCCTGTGCTCTGCGGCTGCTTCCCACTAGCTATGTACCTTACGTTTGATAGTGTATATATGTCCATGCTTCTCTTTCGCTTTGTCACAGCTTACCCTTCCCCCTCTCCACATCCTCAAGTCCATTCTTAAGTAGGTCTGTGTCTTTATTCCTGTTTTACCCCTAGGTTCTTCATGACATTTTTTTTTTCTTAAATTCCATATATATGTGTTAGCATACGGTATTTGTCTTTCTCTTTCTGAGTTACTTCACTCTGTATGACAGACTCTAGGTCTATCCACCTCATTACAAATAGCCCAGTTTCGTTTCTTTTTATGGCTGAGTAATATTCCATTGTATATATGTGCCACATCTTCTTTATCCATTCATCCGATGATGGACACTTAGGTTGTTTCCATCTCCGGGCTATTGTGAATAGAGCTGCAATGAACATTTTGGTACATGTCTCTTTTGGAATTATGGTTTTCTCAGGGTATATGCCTAGTAGTGGGATTGCTGGGTCATATGGTAGTTCTATTTGTAGTTTTTTAAGGAACCTCCATACTGTTCTCCATAGTGGCTGTACCAATTCACATTCCCACCAGCAGTGCAAGAGTGTTCCCTTTTCTCCACACCCTCGCCAGCATTTATTGTTTCTAGATTTCTTGATGATGGCCATTCTGACGGGTGTGAGATGATATCTCATTGTAGTTTTGATTTGCATTTCTCTAATGATTAATGATGTTGAGCATTCTTTCATGTGTTTGTTGGCAGTCTGTATATCTTCTTTGGAGAAATGCCTATTTAAGTCTTCTGCCCATTTTTGGATTGGGTTGTTTATTTTTTTGCTATTGAGCTGCATGAGCTGCTTAAAAATTTTGGAGATTAATCCTTTGTCAGTTGCTTCATTTGCAAATATTTTCTCCCATTCTGAGGGTTGTCTTTTGGTCTTGTTTATGGTTTCCTTTGCTGTGCAAAAGCTTTTAAGTTTCATTAGGTCCCATGTGTTTATTTTTGTCATTATTTCCATTTCTCTAGGAGGTGGGTCAAAAAGGATCTTGCTGTGATTTATGTCATAGAGTGTTCTACCTATGTTTTCCTCTAAGAGTTTGATAGTTCCTGGCCTTACATTTAGGTCTTTAATCCATTTTGAGCTTATTTTTGTGTATGGTGTTAGGGAATGATCTAATCTCATACTTTTACATGTCCCTGTCCAGTTTTTCCAGCACCACTTATTGAAGAGGCTGTCCTTTCTCCACTGTACATTCCTGCCTCCTTTATCAAAGATAAGTTGACCATATGTGCGTGGGTTTATCTCTGGGCTTTCTATCCTGTTCCATTGATCTATCTTTCTGTTTTTGTGCCAGTACCACACTGTCTTGATTACTGTAGCTTTGTAGTATAGACTGAAGTCAGGGAGCCTGATTCCTCCAGCTCCATTTTTCGTTCTCAAGATTGCTTTGGCTATTCGGGGTCTTTTGTTTTTCCAAACAAATTTTGAAATTTTTTGTTCTAGTTCTGTGAAAAATGCCAGTGGTAGTTTGATAGGGATTGCATTGAATCTGTAGATTGCTTTGGGTAGTAGAGTCATTTTCACAATATTGATTCTTCCAATCCAGGAGCATGGTATATCTCTCCATCTATTTGTATCATCTTTAATTTCTTTCATCAGTGTCTTATAATTTTCTGCATACAGGTCTTTTGTCTCCTTAGGTAGGTTTATTCCTAGATATTTTATTCTTTTTGTTGCGATGGTAAATGGGAGTGTTTTCTTGATTTCACTTTCAGATTTTTCATCATTAGTGTACAGGAATGCCAGAAATTTCTGTGCATTAATTTTGTATCCTGCTACTTTACCAAATTCATTGATTAGCTCTAGTAGTTTTCTGGTAGCATCTTTAGGATTCTCTATGTATAGTATCATGTCATCTGCAAACAGTGACAGCTTTACTTCTTCTTTTCCAATTTGGATTCCTTTTATTTCCTTTTCTTCTCTGATTGCTGTGGCTAAAACTTCCAAAACTAGGTTGAATAAGAGTGGTGAGAGTGGCAGCCTTGTCTTGTTCCTGATCTTAGTGGAAATGGTTTCAGTTTTTCACCATTGAGGACAATGTTGGCTGTGGGTTTGTCATATATGGCCTTTATTATGTTGAGGAAAGTTCCCTCTATGCCTACTTTCTGCAGGGTTTTTATCATAAATGGGTGTTGAATTTTGTCGAAAGCTTTCTCTGCATCTATTGAGATGATCATATGGTTTTTCTCCTTCAACTTGTTAATATGGTGTCTCACATTGATTGATTTGCATATATTGAAGAACCCTTGCATTCCTGGAATAAACCCCACTTGATCATGGTGTATGATCCTTTTAATGTGCTGTTGGATTCTGTTTGCTAGTATTTTGTTGAGGATTTTTGCATCTATGTTCATCAGTGATATTGGCCTGTAGTTTTCTTTCTTTGTGACATCCTTGTCTGGTTTTGGTGTCAAGGTGATGGTGGCCTCGTAGAATGAGTTTGGGAGTATTCCTCCCTCTGCTATATTTTGGAAGAGTTTGAGAAGGATGGGTGTTAGCTCTTCTCTAAATGTTTGATAGAATTCGCCTGTGAAGCCATCTGGTCCTGGGCTTTTGTTTGTTGGAAGATTTTTAATCACAGTTTCAATTTCAGTGCTTGTGATTGGTCTGTTCATATTTTCTATTTCTTCCTGATTCAGTCTTGGCAGGTTGTGCATTTCTAAGAATTTGTCCATTTCTTCCAGGTTGTCCATTTTATTGGCATAGAATTGCTTATAGTAATCTCTTATGATCTTTTGTATTTCTGCAGTGTCAGTTGTTACTTCTCCTTTTTCATTTCTAATTCTATTGATTTGAGTCTTCTCCCTTTTTTTCTTGATGAGTCTGGCTAATGGTTTGTCTAGTTCGTTTATCTTCTCAAAGAACCAGCTTTTAGTTTTATTGATCTTTGCTATCGTTTCCTTCATTTCTTTTTCATTTATTTCTGATCTGATCTTTATGATTTCTTTCCTTCTGCTAACTTTGGGGATTTTTTGTTCTTCTTTCACTAATTGCTTTAGGTGCAGGGTCAGGTTGTTTACTGGAGATGTTTCCTGTTTCTTAAGGTGGGATTGTATTGCTATAAACTTGCCTCTTAGAACTGCTTTTGCTGCGTCCCATAGGTTTTGGGTCGTCGTGTTTACATTGTCATTTGTTTCTAGGTATTTTTTTATTTCCTCTTTGATTTCTTCAGTGATCACTTCGTTATTGAGTAGTGTATTGTTTAGCCTCCATGTGTTTGTATTTTTTACAGATCTTTTCCTGTAATTGATGTCTAGTCTCATAGCATTGTGGTCAGAAAAGATACTTGATACAATTTCAATTTTCTTAAATTTACCAAGGCTTGATTTGTGACCCAAGATATGATCTATCCTGGAGAATGTTCCATGAGCACTTGAGAAAAATGTGTATTCTGTTGTTTTTGGATGGAATGTCCTATACATATCAATTAAGTCCATCTTGTTTAATGTATCATTTAAAGCTTGTGTTTCCTTATTTATTTTCATTTTGGAAGATCTGTCCATTGGTGAAAGTGGGGTGTTAAAGTCCCCTACTATGAGTGTGTTACTGTCGATTTCTCCTTTTATGGCTGTTAGTATTTGCCTTATGTATGGAGGTGCTCCTATGTTGGGTGCATAAATATTTACAATTGTTATATATTCTGCTTGGATCGATCCCTTGATCATTATGTAGTGTCCTTCTTTGTCTCTTCTAATAGTCTTTATTTTAAAGTCTATTTTGTCTGATATAAGAATTGCTACTCCAGCTTTCTTTTGATTTCCATTTGCATGGAATATCTTTTTCCATCCCCTTACTTTCAATCTGTATGTGTCTCTAGGTCTGAAGTGGGTCTCTTGTAGACAGCATATATATGGGTCTTGTTTTTGTATCCATTCAGCCAATCTGTCTTTTGGTGGGAGCATTTAGTCCATTTACATTTAAGGTAATTATTGATATGTATGTTCCTATTCCCATTTCCTTAATTGTTTTGGGTTCGTTATTGTAGGTCTTTTCCTTGTGTTGTGTTTCTTGCCTACAGAAGTTCCTTTAGCATTTGTTGTAAAGCTGGTTTGGTGGTGCTGAACTCTCTCAGCTTTTGCTTGTCTGTATAGGTTTTAATTTCTCCATCAAATCTGAATGAGATCCTTGCTGGGTAGAGTAGTCTTGGTTGCAGGTTTTTCTCCTTCATCACTTTACCTATGTCCTGCCACTCCCTTCTGGCTTGTAGAGTTTCTGCTGAGAGATCAGCTGTTAACCTGATGGGGATTCCCTTGTGTGTTATTTGTTGTTTTTCCCTTGCTGCTTTTAATATGATTTCTTTGTGTTTAATTTTTGACAGTTTGATTAATATATGTCTTGGCGTATTTCTCCTTGGATTTATTCTGTATGGGACTCTCTGTGCCTCCTGGACTTGATTAACTATTTCCTTTCCTATATTAGGGAAGTTTTCAACTATAATCTCTTCAAATATTTTCTCAGTCCCTTTCTTTTTCTCTTCTTCTTCTCGAACCCCTATAATTCGAATGTTGGTGCGTTTAATGTTGTCCCAGAGGTCTCTGAGACTGTCCTCTGTTCTTTTCATTCTTTTTTCTTTATTTTGCTCTGCAGCAGTTATTTCCACTATTTTATCTTCCACCTCACTTATCCGTTCTTCTGCCTCAGTTATTCTGCTATTGATCCCATCTAGAGTATTTTTCATTTCATTTATTGTGTTTTTAATCGATGCTTGATTCATCTTTAGTTCTTCTAGGTCCTTGTTAACTGTTTCTTGCGTTTTGTCTATTCTATTTCCAAGATTTTGGATCTTGGAAATAGAATCTTGGATCATGTTTACCATCATTATTCTGAATTCTTTTTCAGGTAGACTGCCTATTTCCTCTTCATTTTTTAGGTCTGGTGGGTTTTTATCTTGCTCCTTCTCCTGCTGTGTGTTTTTCTGTCTTCTCACTTTGCTTATCCTACTGTGTTTGGGGTCTCCTTTTTGCAGGCTGCCGGTTCGTAGTTCCCGTTGTTTTTGGTGTCTGTCCCCAGTGGCTAAGGTTGGTTCAGTGGGTTGTGTAGGCTTCCTGGTGGAGGGGACTAGTGCCTGTGTTCTGGTGGATGAGGCTGGATCTTGTCTTTCTGGTGGGCAGGTCCACGTCTGGTGGTGTGTTTTGGAGTGTCTGTGGACTTTTTATGATTTTAGGCAGCCTCTCTGCTAATGGGTGGCGTTGTGTTCCTGTCTTGCTAGTTGTTTGGCATAGGGTGTCCAGCACTGTAGCTTGCTGGTCGTTGAGTGAAGCTGGGTGCTGGTGTTGAGATGGAGATCTCTGGAAGATTTTCGCCGTTTGATATTATGTGGAGCTGGGAGGTCTCTTGTGGACCAGTGTCCTGAAGTTGGCTTTCCCACCTCAGAGGCACAGCAGTGACTCCTGGCTCCTTAATTTGGGATGATTCATTGTCTATTCATGTATTTCACAGATGCAGGGTACATCTAGTTGATTGTGGAGCTTTAATCCGCTGCTTCTGAGGCTGCTGGGAGAGGTTTCCCTTTCTCTTCTTTGTTCTCACAGCTCCTGGGTCTCAGCTTTGGATTTGGCCCCGCCTCTCCGTGTAGGTCGCCGGAGGGCGTCTGTTCTTTGCTCAGACAGGACAGGGTTAAAGGAGCAGCCGCTTCGGGGACTCTGGCTCACTCAGGCCGGGGGGCAGTGAGGGGCACGGAGTGCGGGTGGAGCCTGCAGCGGCAGAGGCCGGAGTGACGTTGCACCAGCCCGAGGCGCGCCGTGCGTTCTCCCAGGGAAGCCGCCCCTGGATCCCGGGACCCCAGCAGTGGCGGGCTGCACAGGCTCCCGGAAGGGCGGTGTGGACAGTGACCTGCACTCGCACACAGGCCTCCCGGCGGCGGCAGCAGCAGCCCCAGCGTCCCATGCCCGTCTCTGGGCTCCGCGCTTTCAGTCGTGACTCGCGCCCGTCTGTGGAGCCCCTTTAAGCAGCGCTCTTAATCCCCTCTCCTCGCGCACCAGGAAACAAAGAGGGAAGAAAAAGTCTCTTGCCTCTTCGGCAGGTCCAGACTTTTTCCCGGACTCCCTCCTGGCTAGCTGTGGCGCATTAGCCCCTTCAGTCTGTGTTCACGCCGCCAGCCCCAGTCCTCTCTCTGCGCTCTGACCGAAGCCCGAGCCTCAGCTCCCAGCGCCGCCCGTACCGGCGGGCGAGCAGACAAGCCTCTCGGGCTGGTGAGTGCCGCTCGGCACCGAACCTCTGTGCGGGAATCTCTCCACTTTGCCCTACCCAGGTACGTGGGGAGTTTCTTGCCTTTTGGGAGGTCTGAGGTCTTCTGCCAGCGTTCAGTAGGTGTTCTGTAGGAGTTGTTCCACGTGTAGGTGTATTTCTGGTGTATCTGTCCAATGTTTTTTTATTGATTTATGAAATTTCAGACTAAAGGGGACAATCAGGTGCCCTTCTGTCCATGGGATTGAATTCCTTCCTGACAGGTCAGGGGCAGTGTGTCTTTAAGGTTGTTTCTGTAAGTTTTCCAGTGTTGAAATAACTTAAGTATTTATAGTTCTTTTATCACACTAACTGATTATATAAGTTTTAATATGTTTGGTACCTGATATTCATTAGAGCACAGAGCACCAAGGACTGCATTACTGCATTTATGAACAACCTACAAGGGAAGGAGAGAAACCGACTTCTGGTGGCTGGGTTAGCCATGATTTATAAAGGCTTGAAAATGTGCTCCACTGTACTTATAAAAATAGGGCTGTCTTGAGAGTGCCACACGAGAGTGAATTTGCCTGTGCATTTTTATTTTACGAGTGATATATCCAATGACATGAACCTTGAAAGTCTGGGAAAATCTCCCAGTGTTTAAAAACAGAAAAACCTTACCTTTCCCTCAGCTTCTTTCTTTTAAGCTACAATGTAATTTCTTTAAGGCTATGTACAGATGTTAATGTACAGGCATTTACTAATGCTCAGTTTTACATTTGTAGTTTTTTTTTTTTTTTTAGGACTTCATGGTCTTTTGCATAAAGGTAGAGTCATTGACCATTCACCGTGAGAGAAATTCACTGTGAGCCATATACTAAAGACAGGTCCCATCACAGTCGAGGTGGTTCTCTTCTTCTGCTGAAAGGATCCTGGATCAGCTGGATGGCAGTCCCATACCAGAATGCACAAGGCTTTCTCTTGATTGGAAGGAGAGGCTGCATGTTTTCTTTACTTGTTGTTTACTTGATTGAACACTTGGACCTTTCAGTTAGGAGGTAGGAACTCTTAAGATTATCTTTCAGAATAAAAATTAACCATTTAAATGTAGTCAGAACAACTTCTAGATATTGTTGTAGTTCTCTGGAGAAGTACTTCCATGTTTTAAAGTGTATACAGATTACCTGGGGTTCTTTTTAGAAATACAGATTCTGATTAGGAAGGTCTGAGATGGTACTTGAGTCTGCATTTTGAACAGACTCCTGGGTGATACCTACGCTGCTGTCCCTTGCCACAGTTTGAGTAGGAAGGTTCTAGGGCAGTGCTTTCAAGTAGACTTCTCTGTGAGCATTGAACAATGTTCTGTATCTCTGTGGTGCAATATGATAGCCACTAGCAACATATGGTATTGAGCACTGGATTTTCAGTTTTATTTAATTTTAATTAATTTTTAAGTAGTTATATGTGGCTGTGGCTACCATTTAGGGCAACATAGCATTTAGAGAGTAAGATAAACAATTGAGAAATTTATGTTTAATGGTAACAGCCCATGTAGGATCATGGTGAATTCTAGAACTATGGCCAAGATTGTCCCCACTTAACTTTACCACTGCTTAAACTTTGTCTGCAAGAGAAAATATATGCAGATAGAGTTGCTGGATTGCAAGCTCCTTGTTAGGAAGGACGACCCGCCCCCCACTATGTTTCCAGCATTCTATTCAGCCTGTACTTGGGAGTAGGGGGACAGAACTTAGGTGGCATTGACGTGTAGTATTTTGCTTGGGTTTTGGGAGGCTTCTTTCTTGTTTCTCTTTTGAGGTTCTATTAAATGGTATCCTGTTGGTCATAGGACATTCTTCATTCATTCATTGATTCAACAAATATATCCATTTTGCCCGGTACTGTTATTCCAGGCTCTGGGGATATAATGGTAAAGAAATCAGACAAAGTGATTTTCTTTTGGAATTTATATTCTAGTGGCAACAACACAAAATAAGACTTAACAAACAAAGAATCTTTTCCTAAAAATGACTGGGCCTAGTTCCTAGGGAATGTGTGTATGGTTCGTAATTGTGGTTTCATGGACGTGGCCCCCATAGTCTTTTGGGAAACCTATATCCAGTTGCTCAGAATCCCTCATGATAAACTTCTTTACTTCACATTTCTACTGTGAGGCTGTGACCAAGTCTGCAGAAGACTTGCCAAATAGTTCTTTTTCTTCTTCTTCTTCTTTACTTTTTTTCCTTCAGCCATTTTCTTTTAAGGAGTTTGCTACTCAGAGTAGAAAGAAATCCATTTCATTTACTGGGCCTCAAACAGGGTCAGTCTTAGAAGGGCCACGGTTTTTCTGAAGCTCATCTTTTGGAGCAGGCTTGTTTCTCCATGATTTTGAGAATTCTTTTTTGAGGTATAATTGACATACAATATTATATTGGTTTCAGGTGTACAATATAATGATTCATTATTGTATATGTTGTGAAATGATCACCACAGTAAGTCCATCACCATACGTAGTTACAAAAATTTTTTTTCTTGTGATGAGGACTTTTAAGATCTACTCGCTTATCAACTTTCAAATATGCAAGACAATATTACTAACTATGGTCCCCGTGCTGTATATTACATCCCCATGATTATTTTATAGCTGGAAGTGTGTACCTTTTGAACCACTTTACCCGTTTCACCTCCCCCCCTCATCCTTCTGACAACTTCCAGTCTCTCCTCTGTATGTGTGAGCTTGTTTTTGTTTTTGTTAAGATTCCACATGTAAGTGAGACCATTCAGTATGTGTCTTCCTCTGACTTATTTCATTTAGCATAATGTCCTCAAGGTCCAATCATATTGTTGCAAATGGCAAGATTTCATTCTTTTTTACGGCTGAATAATATCCCATTATATATACTATATATAGTACATATGTACCACAGTTTCTTTATCTGTTTATCCATTGATGGGCACTTAGGTTGCTTCCGTATCTTGGCTATTGTAAATAATGCTGCAGTGAACATAGGGGTGCAGATATCTTTTCTAATGAGTGTTTTTGTTTTCTTCAGGTAAATACCCATAAGTGGAATTGCTGTATCATATGGTAGTTCTGTTTTTAATTTTTTGAGGAGCCTCCACACGCTGGAGGTTGCAGTAGTTTACGTTCCATCAACAGTGTACTAGGGTTCTCGTTTCTTCACATCCTTACCAACACTTTTTATTTCTTCTCTTTTTTTTTTTTGTGGTGCGCCGGCCTCTCACTGTTGTGGCCTCTCCCGTTGCGGAGCACAGGCTCCAGACGTGCAGGCTCAGTGGCCATGACTCACGGGCCCAGCCGCTCCGCGGCACGTGGGATCTTCCCGGACCGGGGCACGAACCCGTGTCCCCTACATCGGCAGGCGGACTCTCAACCACTGTGCCACCAGGGAAGCCCTATTTCTTATCATTTTGATAATAACCATCCTAACAGGTATGAGGTGATATCTTATTGTGGTTTTATTTTTTAATTTTTTTGGTTTTTTGAGGTGATCTTTATTCATTTATATCAGGAGTAATAAAAAGCAGAGGTTTTGATTAAGCCAGGGCAAATAAGAATCATTTGTGACAGGAAAACATGGGGAGACTGGGACCACAAGGCTATCTGGAGTTGGTTCAAATCATGATTATTGTGTGCATTTCCCTGAGGATTAGTGATGTTGAGCATCTTTGCATGTAGCTGTTGGCCATTGTATGTCTTCTTTGGACAAATGTCCATTCCGATCTCCTGCTCATTTTTATTTATTTTTTATTTTATTTTTTTTCCTGCTCATTTTTAAATCAGATTTTTTATTTGGTTACTAAGTTATGTGAGTTCTTTATATATTTTCGATATGAACTCCTTATGAGATATGTGATTTGCAAATATTTATTCCCATTCAGTAGGTTACCTTTTCATTTTCTTGATGATTTCCTTTCCTGTGCAGTAGCTTTTTAGTTTGATGTAGAAGAAATTTTTTCTGTTGCATTTCATTTTATTACAGTCCTGTATCTGTGTTCCAGAAATGGATGGCTATTTAATACACAACCCAAAGCACTCCTGAAATTGGTCTTGTTAACTTTAAAAAGTATCCCATTTCTTTCTCAATATATTAAATCAAAAGGAAAAAGTCTTTAAAAAATAATCAGTGGGTTTTGTGCATCACAGGAAAAGCATCTTTACTAAACAAGAGGAAATAATTTGTTAGCAATCTGACCAAATACACGAAGCAGCAGATATGACTCCTGGTAGAAAAGGGAATGTAAATAGATACCCCACCCCCAAAGTATATATATTTCACATGAGTGTGAAAAAGCTCTCTTCTCTCTCTCCGTCCTTTCCCTCCTATACACTCTACACTACATTTTAATTTCTTTAAGGGGGAAAAATAAATGCAGCAAAGCTATAAAAACTCTTATTAATTCAGATTCTACTAGTGTGTGGTTTATATTTAGGTAAGTGCTAAAGTTATTTTTTTAATACTTAGCAAATCCCATTGTCACAGATATGAGACCAGATTTGGGCAGGACTAATTCAGTAAGACTTCTTTTTTTCCTTTGGCTGCGTTGGGTCTTGGTTGCTGCGTGGGGGCTCTCTCTAGTTGCGGTGAGCAGGGGCTACTCTTCTTTGCGGTTGCGTGGGCTTCTCATTGTGGTGGCTTCTCTTGTTGCGGAGCATGGGCTCTAGGCTCGTGGGCTTCAGTAGTTGCAGCACGCGGGCTTAGTTGCTCCGCGGCATGTGGGATCTTCCCGGACCAGGGAGCGAACCCGTGTCCCCTGCGTTGGCAGGCGGATTCTTAACCACGGTGCCACCAGGGAAGTCCCCTAATTCAGTAAGACTTTCTACAGGAGAAATAGCTGTTTCAGTTTTCAGCTGGATTCTTACATTAGTAATAGATGTAGACTGACAGAAGGCAAAGGAAAAGCTTTAACAAGTGAGCCCTAAGAGCCCACAGCAGCCGGCACAGGCTGAGCAAGGCCCTTGGGGCAGCATGGAGAGATATGGGAACATATGTATATGTATAACTGATTCACTTTGTTGTAAAGCAGAAACTAACACAGCATTGTAAAACAATTACACTCCAATAAAGATGTTAAAAAAATAAAAATAAAAACAGACAAAAAAAAAAGAGAGGGCGGGTGGCACGAGGCAGGAGGTGATAATGGGTGTGGGGTCTGAGAGGGAGTAGGCTTTGGCCCCTTGGTTCTGTCCATTTGCCTTTGTCCTGGCTCAGGCACTCACCTCACCTGCGCCTGCGCTGTCGCCTGTGGTTGGTTCTGTTTGTGCTCGTACTTTCTCCGTATACATCCTTCAAATGTGGCCAGTGTGAGCTTTCTCACATGCTAACTAGACTCTTCATGCTCTAGCAATGTTTAGTTTTGAATCCCATGGGTTAAGTACGTAGCAGGTAATTAATAAATGTTTGCTGAATGCATTTTGGAAATGATGGTCATTCAATGGGAAGTATCAATGGCCTTGTTTTAAAAGGGAGCAGAAAAAAGTCTTAACGTAAAAGAGGAATTTGGTCTCTCTTTAAATCACCCTACCCTAAATAGCTCTAATTTTTCAACATAAGGAAGAAATCAGAAATTCCAGATAAGGTCAAGATTAATATTTTATGAAGTTTTATTTGTTGTTAAAGACAGTTCACGTGGTGACAAGAAATGCAAACAGCAAAAATAAACTGCAATGTATTTAACAAAGGGGTGCCTTATTTGAAAGGAAAGATTTGATGTTACGCTGAGTTCTGTGACAACTGCTCTGATCAAGAGCCACATGACATTTAAGGCTATTTCTACCGAGAACCTACAACTAGAAGATTTTTTTTGTTCTTTATTATGCTATTGGAAATGACAGTTTGACAATTCAGATGCCTCTTAGTTTTCCTTAGGAATTTACTCCTGAGAAACAGAAAGACCAGGAATCTAGTTCTGACTTTTAATTCTTCTAAAATACCTTACTGAACATCATTTCATTTACCTCTCAGATCATTTACTTGCCCTGGTTGATGCCACTCCTTATTTAGTTAAACAGTAAATAAAACTGATTAGACTAGTACTTATTGGAACAGTAAACTCAGAGCAGGAGAACTGGTTGGAATAGTAAAGCTACCTGCCACATGGGGTTGCTCTCTGCCCTCTCCCTTTATCTCTCTGTCTTTGACCAGATGCCAAGTTGTTGTATCAAGACATCACAGGCATTTGCCCACGGTTAATGCCGGTACCTCTTTTTTTTTTTTTTTTTCTGCGTTACGGGGGCCTCTCACTGTTGTGGCCTCTCCCGTTGCGGAGCACAGGCTCCGGACGCGCAGGCCCAGCGGCCATGGCCCACGGGCCCAGCCGCTCCACGGCATGCGGGATCCTCCCGGACCGGGGCACGAACCCGCGTCCCCTGCATCGGCAGGCGGACTCTCAACCACCGCGCCACCAGGGAAGCCCAATGCCGGTACATCTTAATGAAAAGTATTAGACATGGGGTGGAGAAATTACTTGATTTCTTTGATGTCCCTTTTCTTGATTTCTTTGTGTTCACTTTTCTTTGGGCCAGTGTGCCAGTGTTTATTTTAGTGGTTGTTTTATAGATGGCAATTTAAACTGTTAGAACAAAGTGGGTTCTTAAATGATAAAGTTTAACTTTTCTTCCTTTTGTTGAATGGGTTTCATGGTAGTATGTTGTGATGTTAAATATACATTTGGCTTCAGTGGTTACTTTGGACAGTTATCTTAGAGCACTTCATGATAGGTTAAAAATTGTAGCCTTTTGAGGCTTTAAAATATGAGCTAAAATGTTAATTTATTTCATGTGTGTGTGCTAGATGTAATACAGAGATAAAATTCTCTTGACATGAGTAAGGAGGTGTCTTCTTGCAAGGGCTGGTGATTAAGGGAAGGCTTAATTAAGGAGAGGAGATTTGAATTAGATCTTGAAAGATGAAAGTAATCTGATTATGTAGAGGTGAGAAGAAAAAGTATGTCATATGCAGAAAAGTGATGGAGCATAGGCAAAGGAGTAAAAAGCTCAGAGTGTTAACTTAATTTCTGGTATATATTAGAGAGAACCTTTCTAGAGTATTCCTGTGCTGCTCCATCCGTCAGTTAGAGAAGCAATGGTATAACACGTTTGAAAAGGGAGTTGAGTGACAGAAGGAGAGAGTAGATGGGAAAGATAGATTGGGACCGGATTATGGCTCCTAACTCCTGGATGAAGGGGTTTGAACTTTAGACTTTATTCTGTGGGCAGTGCAGAACTACTGAGAGCAACAGAAGTTTTTGTTTTAGGAAGATTACGGTATATACAATGAGGTAGGCAATGAGGCTGGACATTGGCTAACCATTTCAGAAGATTTTTTAAATTTCAGGGAAAAGATTGAAGACACATACTAGGGTATCTCGCTACCAGTAAAGATGGAGGGCAGGGGAGGGATGTAAAGCTTAGTAGAGGTAGAATAGATAAGCTCTGGTTTTTATTTGTTGTATCATGTTGGCACGTACATCATTCCTTTGAGCCTGTTTTCTTGCTAATTTTGTTAGGTAGCCAAATTAATTCTTTGATTCCTTCGACTTTTGCAGTTTTATATTCTGTGATCCTCATGTTTTTGTAAAGGCATACTCTAACTTAGATAAAAGCATTGTAACATCTATAGGAAATATTTCCCACTGTGACCTAAGTTCTTCTCTAACAATTTTAAGCTATTTTACTAAGTTAAAGAAAAAAGCCCATGCTTTTGGATTGTATACTTTTTTCTTTCATTGCATTTTAACAATAAGTTTATAGCTTTTCAACTATGGAGGAAATTAAAGTCCCCTGAATTATTAAGGAAGAGAAAACTGTTAAAAGCCTAAAAAGTGTAAAATATGAAAAATTTTTTTAAAAAAGTGTAAAAAGGTGTAAACAAATGCCAATATAGAATATTTCCCAATTCATTTTGTTAAGCCCACATTACTACCCAAACCAGAGATAGCACAAGACAACTACAGACCAATATTGTTTATGAATATAGGTGCAAAAATACTAGAAAGCTGAATCTAGCAACTTATAAAAAAGGATTATGTACCATGACCAACTGGCATTTATTCCAGGAATGCAAGGTTGGTTCAGTATATAAAAGTCAGTTAATGTAATGCACTGTTACTAGATTAAAAGACAAAACCCACATGGAAATCTCAATTGACAGAGAAAAAACATTTGACAAAACTTGGCACCCTTTCATGATAGAAACACTTGACAAACTGGGAGTAGAAGGGATCTTCCTTATCCTGATATGTAGGGCGTTTGTGAAAAACCCACAGCTAACATCATACTTAATGGTAAAAGACTGAAAGCTTTCTCTTAAGATCCAGAACAAGACAAGGATGTCTAGCTCTTACCACTTCCAGTCAACATTGTACTAGAGGGTCTGGCCAGTGCAGTTAGGCAAGAAAAAGAAATAAAAGGCATCCAGATTAGAAACAAAAAAAGTAAAACTATCTCTTCACAGACAACATGATCTTGTACATAGGAAGTCCTAAGGAATCCACAAAAAAGCTATTAGAACTAAATAGTAAGTTCAGCAACCAGTTGTATTTCTGTATATGCTAGCAGTGAATAATCTGAAAATGAAAAAATTTCTGCATATTATAGTATCAAAAAGAAAATACTTAGGGGAGTAAGGTTAACAAAAGTAATGTAAACCTTGTACATTTAAAACAAAAACATGTTAAAATAAATTAAAGAAAGTTAAATAAATGGAAAGGCATCCTATAGTCGTGGATCAAAAGACTTAATAGGAATATTGTTAAGATGCAGCTCTCTACAGATTCATCCCAGCCTCTATGAACATTTCAGCTGTCTGGCAAGCTGATCCTGAAATTCATATGGAAAATGCCAGGGTCCCAGAGTAGCCAAAACAACCTGGAAAAGGAAGGACAAAGCAGGAGGACTCACACTTCCTGATTTTACTTCTGCAAAGCTACAGTAATCAAGATGGTGGTATACTTGCTGCCAGCTCAAAGGAATAGAATTCAGAGGACAGGCATAAACCTTTACGTTTATGGTCAGTTGATTTTCTACAAAGGTATTAATGCAGTTTAGTGGGGGGAAATAATAATTTTTTTCAACAGTAGTGCTGGGACAGTGGATATCCACATGCAACAGAATGATGTTGGAGCTCCACTTTACCCCATATACAAGAGTTAACTCAAAATGGATCAAAGGTCTACATGTAATAGCTAACACTGTAAAACTCTTAAAAAAAACAGGAATAAATGTTTGTGACCTTGGATTAGACAGTAATTTGTTGCATATGACACCAAAGACGCAAGCAACAAAATAAAAAAATAGATAAGTTGGATTTTACCAAAATTTTAAAAAATTGTGCTTCAAAAAAACACCATCAACTAAGGGAAGAGACAACCCACAGAATGGGAGAAAATGTTTGCAAAGTATATATATGATAAGGAACTTCTGTTCAGAGTATACAAAGGACTCTTACAACTCAATAATAAAAAGACAAGTAACCCAATTATAAAATGGGCAAAGAATTTGAATGGTTATGTCTCTGAAGAAGACATACAAATGGCCAACAAGCATGTGACAAGATGCTCAATATCATTAATCACTACCACAGTGATTAATGATATTGAGCGAAATCAGAACCACAGTGAGATAGCATTTCACATCTATTAAGACAGCTATAATAAAATATATGGGCAGTACTAGAACCCTCAGACTTTGCTGGTATGAATGTAAAATGGTGTAGTTACTTTGGAAAACTGGCAGTTTCTCCAAACAGTAAACAGAGACAGTTACCATGTGACCCAGAAGCCACTCATAGATATATACCCAAGAGAACTGAAAATAAATGTAGACACAAAAACTTGTACTCAAATGTTCATTATTTATAATAGCTAAAATGTGGAAATAACACAAATGTCCATCAGCAGATGAATGGAAAGAAACTGTGGTATATCTGTACAATGGAATATTATTTGTCAATAAAAAGAAGTTCTGATACATGGTACAGTGTAGATAAGCCTTGAAAGCATTGTGCTAGGTGGAAAAAAAGACAAAAAATGCCACATATTGTGTGATTCTATTGATATGAAATAGAACACGTGAATCCATAGAGACAGAAGGTAGGTTGGTAGTTACCAGGGGCTGAGGAATGGTGGCTAATGGATTGGATATAGGTTTTCTGGTGGTGGTAGGAGGTGATGAAAATGTTCTGGAATTAGGTTGCGGTGATGGTCACACAGTTTTGTGAATATATTAAAGACAACTGAATCTTAAAAGTCCTATCACAGTCTTTATTGAAAAATTTAAAATGTCAGTGTGCCACAGGAAGAGGAATCTTTATTGCTTTTAACTGTCTTTTTCAAAATCAGGGTTTGAAAGTTGCTTCCTCCTCAGATTTCAAGCAAGCCACATCCTCTTCTGTCTTGTGAAGGTATTATCAATACTACAATCACAGAGAAGTGCTTGGATTCCATCAATACTGATTCAAATTTAATTTAAAAAATGTATTTCAAATTATTTCAAAAATGAAATATGAAACTGAATACACTCTTAGATGTATTATTATTTATCAGATTTTCCACACTGTTGGTTACTATACATTAACTTATGTTTCCAAGTTACCTCATTTTGTACATGCCTTGGAATCAAGTCTTTCATGTCATTTCATTGTATATATTCAGACAGTCATCAAACATTTCACTGAATAGGAAGGTGGTAGCTGGCAGTGCTTTAAAAGCAGTAACAAAAACAACAGGTGTCCTCTGTCAGAAAGTTGTCCAAGTGAGAACCCTACATTTCCAGGGTAGATGAGGATATTCTCGATACAAAGTAACCAAAACCAAGTTCAGAAGGAAATTGGATCCTGGGGTGATAGGACTGTAACTGTTATCCATAAATCCTCAATTTAAAATTCTGTTTATCAGAATGTCTTCATTTTTCTCATTGACTGCCATTTTAATAAGAAAAGGATGTAAATTTGATCCTACCTAGTAAATATATGGTAATAGTTTTTACTGCTTCATATATTGGGGTTCTGCATACGATACCATTTAAATTTTACGCAGTTGGTATCCCAGAGATCTTTCTTAACATATTAAGTTTCCCATTCCATTTTGACTTCAGTCTCATTCCCCAGGTATGTTCTGAAAGCATTCCCCTCCCCCCCCACTGAAATCCAACAGTGAAGGGGAAGCTTCCAGCCAAAAGAATAGTTACTGACTTTAAAGAGATCGTATCTTTCTTTCTGAGGCTTCCATCTGAGATTGCACTGCACAGATATCGTTGGCTGGATCATAAGACTATTTGTTGTCGTGCCCAGTATAAATACTTTAGTTGCTATTTCATGAGTGGTATTTGGAAAATGATACATATCCTTATTTTCATCTGTTCTTGCATATGCAGCAACCGAGTTGTCTGTGTGGGACTTCATCAGAAACAGGGTTGAATAGGGCGTGTGTCATTAGATTGTCTCTGTCTGTGCCGAAACCTTTGTGGGTACTCTCGTGTAAGCTGAGTGGAAGGGTTATGAGAAGCAAGTGTTGCAGAGGTGGGGGCAGGAGACGGTAAAAGGATCACATAAGGATGACTGAGTGCCTAATGCGTGTGGAGATTTATTAACACACATTGGAATCTGTTGTTCAGAACAAGTCATGTGTCCATTCTGTTCTCTTTCTAGGTGATCATGGAGGAAGCACTTTACTCCCCCCGAATGTCACAAATGAATTTCCAGAATATGGGACCATGGAGGAAAGTGGAGAAGGCCTAAGAGCCTCTCTCGAGTTCGATGCCGAGTCTCTGCCGTGCTGCCCTCAGGCGCAGCAGAGGGTCCAGTCTCTTGCTGGCCATCCCTCTGGGCTTCTCAGTGTTACCGGAGGACCAAAGGATATCAGAGAGGTCCCCTCTCAGAGTCATCTCAAGGAACAGAGTTTACAACCCATTGACTCTTTGATTTCAGCCCTGAAAGCCACAGAAGCCAGAATAGTTTCAGGAACACTGCAGGCTACAAAGGTACTGGATGGAGATGCGGTTTCTACTTTTTTAGTTCAGCAGGTGGAACAAGAGCCAGACACTGCCAGTCATAAAACACAGAGAGCCAACACACTGTTCCCTGCTGGCCGAGAAAAGTCACGCGATGTACCTCTTTCAGCTGAAGTTACGACTGAGGAAGGTTTTTATCTGAGCATCCAGGAGGGCCTGACCGCACTATTAACTGGAGAAACTCAAGCAGAGCTTTCCCTAAGAGCCAATAATGGGAGAAAGGGGGCTGTCCATGTGCAGGGGCCGGCTTGTCCAGCCTCCTCCGTGGGGAGCCCCGTGACCCGCAGCTCAGTGGGCAGTGCTGGTTTATCGAGAGAGAGGAGATCTGATCAGGGGAGAGAGCCCCCAGAGCAGTGCGGTCGAGGCAGCTCCTCCGGACGCCCAGGCCAAGTCAAACATGTGGAATTTCAAGGGGTGGAAATATTGTGGACAGGAGGGGAGAAAAGAGAGACACGGCAACCTGTGGATTTTCAGACATCATTGGAAAGGACAACCCCTCCTGAAAGCAAAGAGTTTTCTCAAGTGCCAAGCCATCTCGTCTCATCTGCTGGTTTGTGCGATTCAGCTGGTTTAACTGAGAGTGTTTGGGATGACACCCGGAGAGCTCCTTCAGAGAGGCTGGCCACTGGCTCAGGGCCATTTCTGCCTGAGCCTCTTCTCGAGAGTGGAGAGGATGAAGTCTTCCTAAGGGAAAACAAGGAACATCTTGGGACGAAACCTGAATTGGAGAGAGACAGGGAAAGGTGAGCTCACATAGTATCCTGCTGTCTGTGATGCCAGTGAGAACTCGATTCACAATATCCTGGGTCCTTGTTTACCACAGAATGGAAGAGAAGTGACTGTAAGCTATGTTGCTTCTAAGGTTCCGAGATGTTAAAGTGGTCTTGTTATCAAGTTGTCCATATGGGGAGACTGTGAACTCTAGGTGAATCCATTTCTGATGTTTTATTGTATTTGACAGGTTGCAACTTCTCCAACATCAAGGTAACTAAATACCCCACGATTATCTTTAACAATGTGGAAAGGTTTGAACTCTTTTTGACGTATCCTGTAGTCATTACATCCTAACTCAGGCATTTCTTCTGGGTGCAGCACCGTTGCCTGCATACAGCCTTATACATGTAGGAACACAGAGGCTCTGGTTTGGGCTGTCTCAATTTTCTAGGTTGAAAGAGGAGATCAGGAGGTCAGAATTCAGTTCTTCCATGGCACTCACATGGGTCTCCCTTCTCACAAGCAGCATGTTTTGATTACAGCCCTGATGAGTAAACTTGGCATCATATGGTATTTCCTGGTCTTTCCCTACATTTCTGGCATCCATACCAGCTGAGAGACTGGAAAAATGGAAGCCATACCCATCTGTCTTCACTTCCTTTGCTTGTAGTCTGACTGTAGAGTGTTCCTCTTGGCAAAGTCATTTCAAATGTGTGCCGTCCCGTCAGTCCTCCACCTGTGGTAGTTCACATGGGAAAACATCTGTCAAGCCTGAAGGGTTTTGTTTGTTTGTTTGGTGTAAGGAGATGCCGTTTTCTCCACAGTTAACTAACAGATCCACGGAGAGATGCTCCTTTAGGACGGCTGTCAGGACTCCTCTCCCTCCTGTCCCCATCCCCCCTACACAGAAAATCTCCAGACTCCCCTCAAAAGGAGCCCTGATATGTGGCACGTGGCTCGGTAATTATATTCCCACTGGGCTGTGCACTTCTGTGCTTGTGCAGATTATTCATTCATTCCTCCTTTCCTCCCGCCCTCCTTCCCTTCCTGTCCTTCCACAAATGGTTTTCAGTTGTCTGCTCTGTCCTTGATATGGCTAGAGATGCTGGGCATAAAGGAATGTTCAAAATAGACATGGCCCTGGGAATTCCCTGGCGGTCCAGTGGTTAGGACTCTGTGCTTCCACTGCAGGGGGCATGGGTTCCATTCTTGGTTGGGAAACTAAGATCATGCAAGCTGTGCGGCGAGGGCAAAAAAAAAAAACAAAACAGTGGAAAATAGACATGGCCTGAGGTCACTACCTCGTGGAGTTTACTTCTGAAGATCAACACGTTAATAATGATGGGACCTCTAATTGTGCTGGGTTCCGTAAAGGAGAAGAGAGACGTACTAGAAAGAATAGTTTTGTTTTTTTTTAAAGTTTTTTTTGATGTGGACCATTTTTAATGTCTTTATTGAGTTTGTTACAGTATTGCTTCTGCTTCACCTTTTGGCCCCTTGGCCCCGAGGCGAGGCACGTGGGATCCCAGCTGCCCAGCCAGGGTTCAGACCCTCACCCCCGCATTGGAAGGTGAAGTCCTAACCACTGGACCGCCAGGGAGGTCCCTAGAAAGAATAGTCTGACTGCAGGAGAGAGGCTGATTCGGTTGATGGCTTGGGGAAGGCCTTTCTGTGGCAGTGATAGTTACGCTGAGACTTCAGGGATGAGTACGGGTTTGCCCAGCAGAGAATGGGGAGGAGGATATTCCAGGCAGAGGGAACCACCTGGGCAAAGGAGGACAGCTGTCGCTAATGGAGCGTGCTTCCTGTACGCTGCGAAGCAGGAGCCTCCAGGTGCCTTTTAAGATGTGACCCTCCGCCCGCCCTCCTCCGGGTGTGGCTGGAGCCTGGGGCCCGGGGGAAGGTGGGAAGTAGGTGAGCAGAGGTAGGGAGGGGCCTCATCCTGAGCTTCCTGTTTCACTGCAAGTGCCCTGAGGAGCCATTTAGAGGTAGAACCCAGAATAGTACTTGGTGTGGGGTAGGCCTTCAGTAATTTAAAAACAGAGACAACTGAACTGTTGAATGTGAATCCTGGTAATACCTAGAAATGACGGTTACCTACCAGGTAGTTTTATTCCTATTTCTGTTTTGTTCCTGAGGCTCAGCTAGTAATTGGCACATCCAGATTCAGCTCCATGTTTTTCTGTCTCTTGTCTTCTTTCTCTTACTGAGTTTTAAAATTTTATTTAGTTATTCTAATGTTCATTTTTAATATTTGAAGAATATGCTGCATATTAATTAACGCCCCACGTATATTAACCTGTACGTTTTTTCTAGGTTGTCACTGTTTTGGTTAGCCTTGTAGTAAACACGTTTGTTGGCTCTTTTTTTTTAAAGGTCGTTTACTGGCTGGCTGTTTCTGGACCTGAACTTTCTCTGCAGTGCTGTCTTATTGTCACCAGGGGACAGCCCTTGGATTATAGAATATTTATCTTCTTGAGGGCATTTGGTCTTATTTAAATCAGAAAATACTAATAGACTGATGAAAGTTTAGTGTATTTTTAGTCCATTAAGTTTACACAATATATTTATCTTCTAACAGGTCATTTACCTGTTAATGACCTCTTTCTGTTAAAATTAAGGATGATAGTAGCTGTTAATTTGGATTTGTGGAGTTTAGTTGGCTAGATGAAAATTTAATATTTTAACATTTTACTCAAATACTCGTTGGACCTGATTCACTTATTAGGAACTAGTTCAAAACTCTATTAAATTATGTAGACGGTAGCATAGCATACGTACGCTAAAGAGTTTTTTCAGCCTGAATATGTTTCTATGATATCTTCCTTCCCAAATGTATTGACATAAGCCCACTGAATACGAGTGTTAGCTCTATAGAATGTTCCCTTTTTTCTGTGGTTGGAGGGGAAAAAAATAACCTAATATTGAGATTCGTCCGTTTTATGTGCTTTCCAGGATTCTTGAGCAAGAGGAGCACTTTCAGGCCAGAGATGATGATGTCCTTGGGTCCGGTTGTGCAGAGGATTCCACTGATGTGTACAGCTCCCAGTTTGAAACCATTTTGGACAACACGTCTTTATACTACAGTGCTGAGTCCTTGGAGACTTTATATTCAGAGCCTGATAGCTATTTTAGCTTTGAAGTGCCCCTCACTCCAATGATACAACAGCGCATTAAAGAAGGCGGTCAGTTCCTGGAGAGGACATCAGTGGGAGGACAGCAGGACGTCCTGAGCATCTCCGCAGATGGTGGAATAGTGATGGGCTATTCTGATGGGATCACCAATGGGCTGAGTGGCTCCAGTAACTCCACCTACGCAAAAGGCACCCCAGAGATTGCTTTCTGGGGAAGGTACTGGTCCCATTCTCTTAATTTTGTGCTGGTGGGTTTTGTAGCAGTTTTTCTTTGGGAAATCTGAGTGTGGAACATATTTGAAAAGCATTTGGCTGGTTTCTGTGGATATAAGTGAATGATGTGAGTGAAAAGTAATTTGGGTTTTGGGGGCAGGTAGAGTACAATTTAGTGGTTTGCCAAATTGGCAACCTGTGGACATTCTATTTGGCAGTATTTCTTGTATTACCATATGTAAATTGGATCCTGAACAAATACTTGTGGGTGATGAGTATGTATTAGTTCCCATGATGCAGCTTTGGTAGCAGTGGCCTGGTGCTGGGAAAAGGACACTGGGAGATCTTGGCTTTCATTCTGCCACTGGCATTGGTTGATTACCTGGGGCAGGTTGTTTGATTAGGCCAGAGATTCCTTGATTGTAAGTTGAGGGTGTTGGATTAGATGGTCACTCTAATCTCTTTTGGCCGTTTGCTCTGTGAGGTCCCATTCTGCTGGGAAGTCTTCGTGTTCCTGAGATGGTGGGGGAGGATCTAATTATATGGGTGCTTGGTAGAGCTGATCCCTTGGTTAACGCCATAAATACTTATTTTCTCTCTTTCCTTTAGGATTTAAGTCTCCCTGGAACACAAAATCACAAATTATGTAGGTTTTATGTGCTGTACCTGTCATTTAGTGATTCCCTGTCTCTTTGTGGATTATCCAGCATTTCATCTCTTGTCATTCATCGTTCTAGGGTCATTTACCTGTCCTTCAGCCTCTCCATAAGTGGGCAGAGAATGCTAAACTTCTTAATCATTTTATGAATTTAGTATTAATATGTTTTTCCTGAATTAAAATGTGTCAATTCACATGTTTGGGGAGGTGCAGGGGCGGTTAAATGGGGATAAACTATTTTAAAGTTGTATGAAGAAATGTCAGTGGTTGTTTTCTTTTAAAAGTCAGTATACATATTACAGATTTCTTTTTTTTTTATATATAAATTTATTTATTTATTTTTGGCTGCGTTGGGTCTTCGTTGCTGAGTGTGGGTTTTCTCTAGTTGCGGCGAGCGGGGGCTACTCTTTGTTGTGGTGCACGTTCTTCTCATTGTGGTGGCCTCTCCTGTTGCGGAGCACGGGCTCTAGGCGTGTGGGCTCAGTAGTTGTGGCATGTGGGCTCAGTAGTTGTGGCTCGCAGGCTCTAGAGCCGCGAGCTTAGTAGTTGTGGCACACGGGCTTAGTTGCTCTGCGGCATGTGGGATCTTCCCAGACCAGGGCTCGAACCCATGTCCCCTGCATTGGCAGGCGGATTCTTAACCACTGCACCACCAGGGAAGTCCCCATATTACAAATTTCTAATAAGCCTTTTTTTATGATCAGTCTGTTCTATGTTAAGTGTTTCCTATAAGCAGTTTATAGGTTTATAGTTCATTGGATGAGCACATTCAAGACTGGCACATGGTAACGTTGCAGCTATGCATTTCCATGTGAAATAGACCATGGATGTTGGTTGTCCTCTTGGATCACACAACTCTCAGAAGCAGAAGACCTTGGTCTGAATTTCTTGGACAAGCCACTTATTCTTTCTGAAACCCCCTTTGTTTATTTGCATAGTGGGCTTAATGATACTTAGTATGCTGTGTGGCCATGAGATTTAAAGAGTTAATATAGATTAAAGCACCTAGCACAGTACCTGGTACCAAGTAGAAGCTGCAGCAAATGTGTGAATCAGAACTGGCTGATAAACCCGCATTTATACCCGATCTCTAAGAGGTGGTGTCCCTGAGGGAAGGGGGGCATCCCTGAGAAGGGGGTGTTTCTAGAAGGGGCCAGAGAGAGGGGTGTCTCTGAGGGGACATCCTTGAGAGGGGGGTGTCCCTGGGTGGATGGTGCTACTTTAGTCGTTTAGTTTCACCATCATCTCGGGTAACTAAGTTGTGGTAAAATGCAGATAATTTCATTGAAATTCCAATCCAACTTTCTGGAGTGAGTCGAAGTTGTTGGGGACCTGAGGTGTTTTTGGCTGAGAGGCTTTGCTGCAGAAGCCACAGGAAAGGTAAGTAAGTAAAGACAAGAGGTAAACTCAGCAAGTCAGAACAGGAAGGTGAAAGGTTTATCAGAGGTGTGGTTTGCAGACTCAGAATAGGAAGCAGCCGTCATTGGGGCCAGCGTGAGTGCCAGTCATTAGTAGGGCAGAGCTGGGTAGTTAAGAGAGAGTATTGGGGTAGGTTATAGTATTTTAGCATCTCAGATGTGGACAGTGGTATCCTTCAGGCCAACTTGAGATAAGGTTTCAGCTGTGTTACCTGCATTGTCAAACCATGAGATCTTGCCCAGCCATGAGACCGAATTCCAGTACTGAATGAGAAGCATGTTAGAGATGGGCTCTGGCACTGTCCACATGATTCCTGACCGGTGGTCATTCACCCTTCCTTGAGCACTGCTAGTGATGTGGACAGACCAGCTTGGCAAGGGCACACCATTTGTGTTCTTGGACTTGGCATAAGATAATAAGCAGTTACAGGTGGAGGAGGTTTTTTGTTTGGTGATTCACAGTTAAAAATTAGGATGGGCTCAATCATTCTAAGAAACTTTAGGGAATCTGGAATAATTTTCATATTTTTCTCTACCTTCTCTTCCTTCTTGGTGCTTTGGAGAAGTTGTAGCACCAGAGGAATCGTGGGGTGAAGAATAATGATATTTTCCAGCTTAAAGGGGGCCTTAGATAACCCTGTTTTACAGTAAAGAATCTGAGTCCCAGTTGGGTGGGATAGAATTACCTGGTGACAGATCTTGCACCAGAATTCAAATTGCGTGACTCCTAGACCAGGTACATTGACTGTTCTAGGCTGCCTGGTTTCATATCTGTATTCTTTCTTTTGATCTAATTTCTCTCATGCCATATATTTATGGAGCCATAAGTCTGAGTTGGTAATTGTAGAGCTGGTGGTTGTTGTTGTTGGCGGTGTATGTGTTCAATTTTAGAAAAAATTTTCCAAATTGTTATCTAAAAAAAAAAAAAATGGTTCTGAAGAACCTAGGGGCAGGAGAGGAATACAGATGCAGACGTAGAGAATGGACTTGAGGGCACGGGGAGGGGGAAGGGTAAGCTGGGACGAAGTGTGAGTGGCGTGGACATATATACACTACCAAGTGTAAAACAGATAGCTAGTGGGAAGCAGCCGCATAGCACAGGGAGATCAGCTTGGTGCTTTGTGACCACCTAGAGGGGTGGGATAGGGAGGGTGGGAGGGAGTCGCAAGAGGGAAGAGATATGGGGATATATGTATACGTATAGCTGATTCACTTTGTTATAAAGCAGCAACTAACACACCATCATAAAGCAATTATACTCCAGAAAAGATAGATGTTAAAAAAAAAAAAAGAAAAAAAATTCCCAAATTGTTAATAAACCTGTCTCCATAAATTTTTTTAATGTAATCAATGATCAGGCTTTTAAAAATTTCTTCTGCATTAAAACATCCCTCTGCAGAGGTCAGGAGTAGATAGAGGTACTGAGTCTGTTAAGGACGTCCGGACTAGGATGCTGACTGCACAACTGTCACCCCGACTGACTCCCTTCTGTTAGGCACTCAAGGCCAAAGTGTTAGGCTTCAAGGAGAAAAAATTCATTTATTAATAAATGTTGTGATAAAACAGCACAGCAAAAGTGATAAATAAAATAAGTGCACGTGCTTAGCATTCCACCTCTACTCACTGGTCTCTCGTGTTTCCTTGGTAGTGGACTGGGGGGTCTGACTGTGTTGGATAAAGTGAACTCTGAGGAAAGCACAAAGGGCAGGGAATGATAAGACTAATCTGCGCTGATAATGCTGCTTTGAGTCTAGCTGGACTTGAACCAAGAAAATTAAGCCCATTCCTATTGAGGTACTGCTTTTGATGTATAAAGTGTTAGACAGTATTGTAAGATTACTTTAGGTTGTCTCTAAACACCATCTTATGTCCTATGCATCATATGTATTCCATAGGTTTTCTTTCTTTAGTAAAGACATGGTGCTTAATGCGCATAATAAGCTAAGAGGAAGGAACATTAATGTTCTGATTTTCCAGATAAGGAAACTGAGGCCCAGAGCAGTTGAGTTACTTGCTCAAAGTCACACAAATGGTAAGTGCCCCACCCAGGATTTGAACCCAGGCAGTCAGGCTCCAGAGACCATTTATTTTTTATCTCAAAACAAAAAAATATTTTTGCTTGACATTGCCTAGGTTTATTTTTAAATACTTTTCTATATCAGTATATGCTTTTACACCCTTAAGGATTATCTTAGCGGCGGTATCTGACAGTGATTTCTTTTGAACACAGGATGACACTGTTCTCAATTGTGTTGCTTCCTGTAAGAAAGGTGGAGTGGTTGGGGAGGGTGACGAGGACCTGTGGCACTTCAACACACCTTAGTTCCCTCTCAGGAGCACCTCCCAGGCCTGGATTTAGCCAGGCTTTGTGGCCAGGGCGGGACTGAGTTCCACTTAAGTCAAAGAAGAAAATACTTCAAATCTGTAATATTCTAGAATAGGGTTGGAAAGGACGTTTGTAGAGAGTATGTGTGCTGACTCTGTCTTTTAAAGGGTTATGTACCTTTGCAGTATCAAATAGATCGCTGTTATAAGCTGAAAACACCTCTTAAGATCCTGGAATCAATTTGGCAGGAATAGTTAAATTCTCCCAGGTGCTCTGAACACTGATGTTGACCAGAGAGCCGCATGCCAATCCGGAAATAGCTCACCCTGTGAATGTACCACAATAGTTTAATGAAGGAGCACAGAGTAGCATCCCCTCCCTTGGTGGTCCAGCTGCAGAGTACTGAGGCTAGCTAGCGGGTTCAGCGGTGCTGTGTGGAACCCAGTCACGTGGCTCCAAAATTAGAAAGGATCAGTAGAGACTTACAGACACCCAGGGCCAATGGGTTCCTTTGTGTCTGGGTGCTTCTCCCTCTCCGGCCCATCAGCAGAAGACTGCAGCTCCAGTCAGTAAGTCCTGACCTGAAGCCTGCAGGGCACAAATGTGGTCACTGTGACCATTAGCAGGGCTGAACATTGTTTATTTCTATGGAGCTTGGGTTTGGACAGATGGGAAAAGGGACAGCAAATACAGCCATGTGGCAGGAGTTTGTCTTTTGATTCTCTGAAATACACACAACTGCCTTTTAAGGTGACATTTTTGGTGTAACAGATATGTATACTCCACGTCTCGGCTTCCCAGTCTTTCTTTCGGAGAGCGCTCAGGATCCCGAGGAGCCCTGCAGAGCGGGTGGATCACGTCTGTGTGCAGCTCTTACGCCTGGCCTGGGGAGTGCTCCGCTCAGTTGGGTCCACTCCAGCTGCTAGTTACGGGTTTTCTGCCTTCTCCCCTTTCTCAAATGAAGTGCAGACATTGGAAGTATCTTTTTTCTTCCTGTTTTTCTTTTTCTTTAGTGTCTTTCTGTCTAGGAAAAGTCACGTGAAACAAGATTAGTACTTAGAGAAATTTGTTGAAGTGCAATTTCAAATATATTTTGACATCCCAACTTAAAACCTGCAGGTATTTAATTAAGTAATTAACTAATTATTATTTTTGGCCATGCCATGCAATTTGTGGTGTCTTTGTTCCCCAACCAGGGATTGAATCTGGGCCCCGGCAGTGAGAGTGCCGAGTCCTAACCACTGGACCGCCAGGGAATTCCCTGCAGGTATTTTAGTATAATGTAAAATATTAAAATCATGTGACATTAGTTAAGCTGGTGACAGGAAAAGACCTTGATCTTGTGAACTTGTTTTGGGGGATCTGACTGACCTCCTGTGTCCTCCAGGTGGGGAGCTCCTGCCTCTCAGGTTCATTCCTGCTGCTCTGGTGATCTCTTCAGGCCTTTTCTCTCATGTTTTAAAACTTGTTCTGTAGAAGATAGGTTCTCATTTTTCTCTTTCTAGCTTCCTGAAGCAGTTGTGATGATGATTTTTTTTTTCTTAAGTGCAAAGGGGCCCCTGCTCATTGCTGAGGGCAGGGGCTCTCCTAGCTTCAGAGCCGGTCATATCTGGGTTCAGATCCTGCCTCAGGTACTTACTGGGGGTGTGATCTTGAGTAAGTTACAGAAAATCTGGGAACCTTTCCAAGTGTAAAATGGAATGAATAACACCTATTCAAAAGCAAATGAGATTAAGTGAAAAAAAATCAAGAATAGAAAATCAAGTGATTTCACAATGCCTAGCATGTAGTAGGAGATAACTGTAAAATAATGATAATACGAACAACAGTGGTAACCTGGAGAAGAGTTGTATGCCAGTCCACCGCCTGCTCAGGCCCTGGGTCAGCCTCTGAGCTGTCTGAAACACCTGGTACTGGACATCCTGAATCAAATTCAGTGTACGGTGGTGGGGTGGCATAAATATGGGTATTTGGGATCAGAAGACAGGAGGTCAGATCATCCTCTCTACTGGCTGCTTGGTCCTGGTAGGTTATTTCACTTCTAGGAAGCTCCCATTCCTTACTGGTAAAATGGAAATAACCTTATCACCCAGTTTACAGTTCTGTTGTAAGAATTTGCTAAGTTCTAGTTTGTGGATATTCATTTTTATCATGAGTTTTGCAGTAGTCTGAGTAATAGTCTAAGGAATATAAGAAAATAAATAAGAAAAAGCCCGATAAAGAAGGAAAGACGCAAGGATTTGGTTAGTGTTTGAATCTAGGACATGGGGGCTGCATCAAAGTGATTGTGAGATTTCCAGTGTGGATGACTTACCAAGTCAGGAAACAATCAGCGGGAGTTGGGGGGAGCAGCGGGGTTTGTAGGCGGGCACCTCCCAGGGGGGTCTGTTTACACAGATTGGATTTGAGGAGAGGGAGGACCCTTCATATGCAGAGACTCAGTCACCATTTGGAGCGGAGGCTCGCGGTGAGCTCTGGGAGGGTGAGGAGCGGGTGAGGCCGGGCTGGAGAGAGGTGCACACGGGAGCCCTTGGGTGCTGCCCGTGCGGCTTTCTGATGCCACCTGGGTAGGGCGTAGGCCTCTGACGGGAGTTCCCGGGCGGCTCTTCGTTGCTCGCCTTCAGTCCCCAGCAGTGTCTGATCGTCAGGGAGCCAGTGTGGCTGTCCTCTCAGGCAGGCCTGGCCCTGGCCTGGGGGTTTGGCCTCTCCCTCTTTGCTGGGGTCTCTTGTATAAGTCGGTGATGACTTCAGGAAGTGGTCCTGGATTTGAAACAGGGTTTCCCAGAAGCATTCTAATTATGTAGTTTAAACCTTAAGACATACAAAGTAGTGCCCTGGATGTTGGTGTGAAGAGTGCTGTGGGGTGCTGGCTAAGTGAGTCATCTTTCATCCAAGACTATATTGCAAGACCTCAAATGATAGAGGACGTTGGAGTTACATGTCATTACAAGGAGAATCATAGCTCTAAATAAAAACTGGATTGGCGGTTATTTTAACTGGTCAGGGTGATGCAGCAATCTTTCTATTCATATATCAGTGCCATATTTAACTTTTAAAGGAAGCAATAACGTTTTCTCTCAGCAGAGGTCACTTAACACAAGACTTGCAACATTGGATGAGAAACGTTATCCATTGATCCGCTGGGGAAGAAAAAAGACAGAGACCTTCTCCAAATAAAGTTCTCTGAAAGTCTTTTACATAGAAGTACCAATTTATCAGAGCCCCAAATGGGTATGTTTCCAGTGCTTTAATCTTGTTTCTCTTTTTCTCCCCTGCGTCTTAGACGCTTTCTGTAAACTGTATTAAATTGGCACAAGCTCCTAGCAGAGCCCTGCTATTCAGTACTGTAGGGCCATGGTGCCAGGCGAGTTGAACATAATCTTTCTCATGCATGCTAATGAGGATGAATGTAAACTCCACCTAAACAATCTAGCGTCTAAATGTTAGAGAAATGCCTTGACAGCATCTCATGCCCTTGTGCTTGGGCCTCCGTCCCCAGGCAGTTTTCTCTGAAGCTGGAATTAGGAGGCACTCTCCACGCTTTGCACAGATTACGACTCTGCTGGTCGAGGGTGGTACCCAGGCAGTGGAAGTTTCAGAAGCTTTTCGTGGAAAGATGCTCATGGTCAGCCTAAGTTGTCAGCCTCTCATTTTTGAGCTTGTTAGAAATGTGTAATGCAGGCCTCACCCCTGACCTGCTCAGTCAAAATGTGTATTTTAACAAATTCCCAGGTGATTCATGAGTACTTTAAAGTTTGAGAAGCACCGGAAACTGTTAAAGGCAGAAGACAAAGCTGAGTAAGACAGTCCCTGTTCTCAGGGGGTGGGGGGGGTGAGGGGGTAGTGGGGTGGGGGCCAGGCCTGTTATATGTCACTGTGCTACTGGCAGGGAGAAATTTCTTAACAGAGGTTCATAAAAGTGAGTGGCCCTGGCTGTGAACTTTGAAATGATTTCTTGTGTTACCTTTGGTGTAGTGACCACAGGGTGCCCATCACTGCTCTAGAAATATCGAGGTTGACCCATTTTCCTGCTAGGAAACTATGGTTTCTTAGTGAAGAGTGTGGGTTAAGTCAGACTGCTTTGGCTCATATTTTGTGAATTATCTCTACTAAACCTCAGCTTACTTATCTGGGAAAAGGGATAGTAATTTACTGTCACTTGGTGATTACTCAAAATATGTTGGCTCTTATTATCAGTAATAACACTGCTTGAACTGTTCTCTTTAAAACTTCCTCAAAGTCCCCTGCTGTGAGTGTACCATGGTCAGATCAACTTAGGATGTTGTTTATCTGTAATAATAATTCTAAGAGCCTTAGATTACTTGAAGGTGAGGAGTTTTAATGATAGTTTATTTTCTTCATAATTACATAGCAGCTGCACCTCGACACAAAGGTAACATTTTCTAGTCAGGAGTAGTAATATGAAATCTTTAGTACAGAGAAATTAAGAGGTATTGAATAATTATTATTGTGAAACAAAATTATAAATGTGCATTATTCACACTCCATTCACTTAGCAACTATTTTAGGGTTCATCGTATAGTATTATACTTAGGTCTGGGCCTGTCCCTCCTATTAGGCAGTGAACTTCACAAGTGTTTAGATTTAAGACTCAGAGAACCTCTGTTACAGAGTCCATCACATGCTGGGTGCCCAGTTTTTGTTGAATGAGGAACTCAGTTAGCAGCTGCTCTATACTAGGTACTAGATGTCTCCCAAAGAGGGGGCAGCTAACTTCACAGATCACTCTGGAACAGGGCCTAGTGGGTGGGGCACTAAGGTTCCGAGGCCAGGACTACGCCAGCGTGGGCTTTGGAGGACCCGGTGGGCGTGTGGACATGGTTGTGGGCCGGGGGAGACTTTCCAGGTGGAGGCAGAGTTAGGAACAGCTGCTTGGACTGGGGGCTTGAGAGTTGAGGGTTTATTAATCTCTTTGCCTCCTGTTGTGTTAATTTTCTAGATTGAGGCCACTGAATCCACTTGAAAGGTAGTCATCATGCAGTTGACTTTTACGACTTCTGCACATCCTAGACACACCCAGAAGTGTAAAAGTTAATAAACACCTTCCATCCCGCCAGCCAATTTGAGAAATAAAATGTTTCAGTCAGTGCCTCTGTGGTCCCATCTCTCTTGTTCTCTTCCTAAAGGTCACCATGACCTGTGGGCGTGTATTGTGCCTATATAGGTGTGAACCCATAAACAATCTATGGTATTCTTTCACATGTTTCTGAACTTTATATAAGTGCTATCTTGTTTCCTTTTGTAACTCACTTATTTGCTCAACATTTCGAATTCATTCTTACTGATTTATAAAGCCCTAGTGTATTAATTATTTGCTGAATAATATTCATTGCGTGGATATACACTGTAACTAATTTTCCCATTTGCCTAGTTATGAACATTTTGGCTGTCTTGTATTTTTGTTATTTTAAATGGCATGGCAGTGAACATTCTAATTAGTGGCTTCTTGTGCACATGTGGAGAGTTTCTCTAGGCTAAGTATATATTTAGGAATAAAATTGCTGGACAGTAAGTTATAATCATTTTCTGGGTGAACCAAGGCATTCTTGAAAGGGCATATTACATTTTCTTTGAGAGTATGGAATTTTATCTACTTCTGTTTATAAAGTAATTTTTAGTTATTTTACCTCCTGATCCTTATAATTCCTAAATCCCAACAAAAATAGCAGGAGCTTAAAGAGAAAGCATGGGAAAAAAATGAACAAAACCAGTCTCCTTTCCCTTCAGGAGCTCTGATGTGGACTCTGTTATCCATTAGTTAGGCCTGGTGCGCGTCCATTCCCCGCCCCCCCCCCCCCCCCCCCCCCGCCCGCGCCGCCAAGTCCTGTAAGGTCCCAGTTTCTCAGATGCCTTGGTGGCAGTTGTTGCCTGTGTCTGACAGCTGTGAGTGTTGCCTGTCCACTTCTGGCTGTCTAAAGCAGGGTGTGAACAAAAGGCCAAATGAGTCTTTTCATTTAAGGATAGCAGAGAAACAGAAACAAAACTAGAAAATAGGAAAACACAAATCACATAAAATTAGGCGTGAATTTAACACAGGTGAATTTTATATAATATAAATGAATCAGATCTATTTATTGCCTATTTCAGCCATTCCCTTATAGCCAGAATGTGTGTGCTGTAGGAAATGATGGTCTTTAAAAATAGGACCTCAAAAACTGTAGTGCTACTTAAGAAAAACAATGCTGAGATTAGCACTTTTTTCCTTCTTTTTCCAATGATGTTGGACAAACTCTCTTTCTCACAAAAGCAGCAGCCACTCCACATAAGCTAGCACAGTTGTCCTTCCTCCCTGTAGTCAGCTGGCCTCCTGGCTTCTAAAGAGTTAAGCTGGAGGTTTATGAGGTCATGCGTGGCTTCCCAGGATCTGAACTTCTGAAGCTCTCTTGGAGGGGGGCTGCCTGCTGAGAGGGGAGGCGGGGCAAGGGGAAGTACTCCTTCAGCTCCTTCAAGTTCTTACCCCGCAGCCCCGAGGGAACAGTGGCGAGGGAACAGTGGCGTTCTGGGAGAATGTCGCTGCCGAGTCAGGGTGCAGCAGTCTGCGCTCCCAAAGGAAGCAGCTGTAGAAATGCATTGAAAGAGCCCTCGCCGGTGATGAAGTTCTGCTAAACAGATGGGACCAGAGGATGTTCTTTGTATTCGTGACAAAATTACGGGCAGGCTGTTTGCTGACAAAGGTAACTGGAATTGACTTTATGTTCTTTGTCTGGTCCCAGACAGTGCTGGATTATGTGTGATTGTACTTACAGAAAATTCCTTGGATTTTAAACTTTTATTTCAAGTGAAAAACATTGTAAGAAAGTCTTAGAAGAAACAGGAAAATGATAATTCCTGTATATTGTTTTCTAAACAAGGGTGTCCGAAGTGCGGAGGATGTATTTGTACGGGGCTGTGATGTTTGGGCAGTGAGATGCTCCCTTGATGGAGCTGTGCTGCCCTTTGAGGCCAGCAGGTGTTGCTCAGCGCTCCTGCACCCAGGGCGGTGCCAGCTGCCTTCTGCTAAACTTCAGGCGTCGGGAGGTCACCAGCCTGAGCTTTGTCATTTCAGTGGAGTCCGTTCTGACTGCTGTGCAAGGCTCCCACTCTTATTTTGGTGTATCACTGCTCTAAAGGGAAGTTGGCTGTGCTGTTAGTGTAGAGACATGATCTGTCTTAGAATTTGGCGTTGGTTTTGAAACTTCAAAGACTAGTCAGTTATCTAAAGAAAAAAGGTAAAGGGAGTTTTTATCTGGAGCTGAGGGAATGAGCTCCACAGTTCTCTCTGGGAATGTCTCTCTTCATGTTCAGGCCAGGGCATATGCTGGGCAGCTCTAGGGTCAGGTGGTGGAGAAGGACCAGAGCCAGTGCGTTGATATTACTTCCATTCTTGAGATGCTTGGAGTTAAAAGGTTCATGGACACCCCAAGGCCGGTGAGAACCCCAGGGCCTGGATGTCTGGGGTAGTCAGCTGAGTGTAATTGGTGTGTTGGTGAGTATGTATGAGCCTGGACTGAGGAGTCATAGTCTCAGCGGTTTAAGTTTTACCTCCGTTTCTTTACCGATTGACCTCTAGTGAGTTACTTCACTACCCTTACCCGCAGTCTCTTCACACGTGAAGTAGGAACGGTGACTGGAGCGAACACGGGGTGGCGGTTGTGAGGGTTAACAGAGGTGCAGTGCGTGGGCGAGTTCAGCAGCCTTTCTCCTGCCTTAGTCAGAGCTCAGCAAGTGTGAATAAAGCACGGCTATTACTGTGTTTAAGTCGTTCTCCCTTACATCAGGCGTGAGAGGGCCTGGGCCTGTAGACTGGTGGTCACAAACATGGACTTGTGGGTACGCTCACACAGTAAACGCGTCAGGGCTTCTTTGTGCCAGGGTTCCAGGCGGTGCCTCCTCAGCGCCTGTGGCCCCTTGCCCCGTCCTGCCCCCCTCCCCCAGTCATCTCTCAGATGGAGCCTTTGTGGAAGGCTCCTCAGAGGGAGGGAGGAAGATGGGTAGATTGGTACACAACCATCAACACTGTGAAAACGTCTTTATGCTCAAGTCCTTTCAGTGAAGGTTAGTTTCATCGTCTTTGAACGGGGAGAACAGCGCTGTGCGCTCACGTGCCGCACAGGGGCCACGTAGCCCACACTGGGAGTGCAGTGGAAATGTTGTCGGGACCTGGCCGCTTCTTCTGGTTCTTCCTGTAGGTGCAGGTCATGCTCTGCCTGCAGTGGTGGCCGCTCTTACCGGGTTTTTCTATGTTCACAGGTTGGCCCGTTTTGTCTTCATGCTCCAGGAGTTAGTGGCTGGGCGAAGCTCCTTAGCTCCTGTTTCCTGGACTATAGCTTGTGGGTGATGTCTTTTTTCCGTGGTTATTGAGGACATTAAATGAGATAAAATATGTGAAAATGCCTAACAATTTGTTTGCTCCTTTAAGAATTGCTCTATTTTTTTTCCATTACTATGAGGGGAAAAATCATACAATTTGTAAATGAGTCTCTTTTCCCCTGTTTTGCTTTTATAAAGGTTTCATGTCTAGATTAGTGTTTCTAAAGCTTTTGTTTAATTTAAGATAGTTTAAATAGTCAGTTTCTGTTTGCCTGCATGACTTTCCAGTGCAGCTAATCCTTATAGCTTTTAAATTTAATTTTGAACTAGTTTTCAAAAATACAAAAGGAATATGTGCCAATGGTAACAATTCAAACTGAAGTCCCTGTGGTCCCACTTTGCCGAAGGGACCTCCTGATGGTTCCTAGGGTGTCCTTGCAGGGCATGGTCTGTGCGGCTCTTTGGGGACCAATTTTAAACTGCCTTACAGTGTGAAAGCACAAATGATGGGAAGTTCTTTCGGAGTTGCCGGCCCCCTGAAGCGTGGTTCCTCCCTACAGCTCTACCGCACAGCGCTGGAGTGTTTAGCAGCCCCTTGGAGGGCGCCCGCCTGCACAGCTGGGCTGTGTCACCAGAGCTGAGTGCCTTCGACAGGGCCAGCTGCAGCCACACCGTGGTTCCTGCCATCAGGCCAGAGTTCCTGCAGGAGAGTGAGCCATGGGCCTCTCTCAGCAGACGCCAGGGCTGACCCTGCTCTGACACTGCCCAGTCCTGACATGCTAGGGGGGCAGAGGCTGTGTTGGGTTCCAGCAGGGATATCAGTGATTATGTAGCCGGCCTGAGGGTGTGGTTCAGTCACCCCACTGGCGTACGGTTGTGTTTGGCTTCTTGTCATTAGTAACGTTGGGTTGAGGGAGCGTCAGAGAGCTGTGCTGAGTGTGGGCTTGGAAGATACGGGCTCAGCTGCCAGCCCGGCTGCTTACCAGCTGTGAGCCGGGGCAGAGCTTCTTTGGTCCTCAGTTTCTTTACTTGGAAACTGGGACCACTGTGAGGTGTGACGTAAAATGATGCACGTGACAGTGCCAGGTAGACTGCGAAGTGCTCTGTGGAGTCTTTAAGTCCCTTCAGTGTTTGGTGTCCTTGACCTTACCCAACCTCCTTGTGAGTATCGTGTGTCCCATCTGCTCCTGAGTGGTCCCGGCATGCCTTCAGCCTGTCTTCAGAAGCAGGGCAGGCAACAGAGTTTCTGCGCTCAGAATGTTCTTCAACAAGCCACTCCCTTTTGTTGATTCAGCTGGTCCTCTGTGGAGGCCCTGCTTTTCAGCCAGGGAGACACTGGGGACTGAGGCCCAGAGCACCTCCGTTGGCCCAGCTCTGCTACTGATCCTGAGACCCAGTCACTTCCTCTCTTGATCCCTCCATGTCCTCATCTTTAAGACATTTGTATTTGACGTGGAAATGGTGATTCTCTTCCTTTTTCTGTCTTTCCTCAACCTTGCTGTATCCATCATCTTACTGAACAATTTCTGCTTCCGCTTTTAAACAACTTGGGACAGTTATCTTCAAAAAGATAAGACAAGTGAGTAATGAGGCTGTGAACAGCAAGTTGAGGAATGCTGTGTTGACTTTTGAGCCCTAAATGTGGAAAGGGTGATGGGGTGTTCAGGGTAAGTAGCAAATTGTCCTGCCCATAAGCCACTGACCTTGACATTGGTTTGTTTTGTATTCATCCAGAACTGGTCCTCTTTGATTAGGGCTTCTCTGTCTCAGACCTGTTGTTATGGGAGCTGTGAGAACCTGAAGGGGAAGAGAAGAAGGATGCCCTGGCAGCTGAAATGGAGATGCCACCAGGAGAAGAAATGGAGAATGGATTTCTTGGAGCTGGAGACAGTGGTCCCTTTGGGGCAGGGAGGGCCTTTGGCCAGGCTGTGTGTGCGAGATGTTTGCGTTGCTGTGGTTTAGTTCTCAGTGCTGTTCATCCATCCTGGTTTCCTAAGTTCTTTGTCTAAATCTTGTTGAATAGAGGAGCACATCTGGCAGGTGTGGACATTTTAGTCTGGCTTTCCCAGGACAAGACTGCATTTCTGGGTGACAGAATGACAGGGAAACATTTGTATTTCTTAAGTGTTTTCCTGCTAAAAGATAAACAAAAAGACAGTTAAAAACTATCTCTGCAGCTTACAAATCAGAAGGCTCAGGACTGGCCCAGGTAGGGGGAGACAGTCACTGACTGCTGGAACTTGTATCTCTAGTGAGTCCCTTGGGGGACCCATCAGATGAGGCAGCTGTTAGAGACTCATGAGTTGTCCTTCTGGTTGAAATAGGTCACCTAGAGAATTCCAGCACTCCTGGCTTTTAAGGCAGTGGTTGGTAGGAGGAACGCAGATTTGTCTGTGACTGGCTAAATGATCAGAGTGTGTGACTGTGTGTTACAGGAATTATCTCTGCTCTAGACCTTTCCAGCTGCAATGTGAGTGAAGATTCTGTTGCTCAAGACTTGACACTTCTTGCTAAATTCTGAAGGCTGGGGTCTCACATACTGACCTACCATAAACTTTGTAACAAGCAGATCAATATCTATTTAAGTGCCAGGTGTTATAAGTGCTGCTTCAGGATTGGAGGTGGGGACATGGCCAACAGGTTTAGAAGGTAATGGAGAGTACCAAAAGTAATGGAAATAAAAACAAAAACAAAAAAATGGGACCTAATGAAACTTAAAAGCTTTTGCAAGGCAAAGGAAAGTACAAACAAGACAAAAAGACAACCCTCAGAATGGGAGAAAATATTTACAAACGAATCAACAGACAGAGGATTCATCTCCAAAATATATAAACAGCTCATGCAGCTCAGTATTAAAAAAACAGACAACCCAATCCAAAAATGCGCAGAAGACCTAAATAGACATTTCTCCAAAGAAGACATACAGATGGCCAAGAAGCACATGAAAAGCTGCTCAACATCACTAATTATTAGAGAAATGCAAATCAAAACTACAGTGAGGGATCACCTCACACCAGTTAGAATGGGCATCATCAGAAAATCTACAAACAACAAATGCTGGAGAGGGTGGAGGGTGTGGAGAAAAGGGAACCCTCCTGCACTGTTGGTGGGAATGTAAATGGATACAGCCACTATGGAGAACAGTATGGAGGTTCCTTAAAAAACTAAAAATAGAATTAGCATATGATCCAGCAATCCCACTACTTGGCATATATCCAGAGAAAACCATAATTCAAAAAGACACATGCACCCCAATGTTCATTGCAGCACTGTTTACAATAGCCAGGTCACGGGAGCAACCTAAATGCCCATCGACAGACGAATGGATAAAGAAGTTGTGGTACATATACAATGGAATATTACTCAGCCATAAAAAGGAACGAAATTGGGTCATTTGTTGAGACGTGGACGGATCTAGAGACTGTCATACAGAGTGAAGTAAGTCATAAAGAGAAAACAAATATCATATATTACCCCATATATGTGGAACGTAGAAAAATGGTACAGATGAACTGGTTTGTAGGGCAGAAGCTGAGACACAGATGTAGAGAACAAACATATGGACACCAAGCGGGGAAAGCTGCAGGGAGGTGGGGATGGTGGTGTGATGAGTTGGGCGATTGGGGTTGACATGTATACACTGATGTGTATAAAATTGATAACTAATAAGAGCCTGCTGTATAAAAAAATAAATAAAATAAAATTCAAAAATTCAGAAAAACCCAACAAACATATGTGGCCAATGGTAACTTTTACAGGTACAGAATCTAGAATCTAGTCCCATGGCAGCCATGAAAAAAAGAAAAGACACATGCACCCCAATGTTCATTGCAGCACTATTTACAATAGCCAGGTCACAGAAGCAACCTAAATGCCCATCGACAGACAAATGGATAAAGAGGATGTGGTACATATATACAATGGAATATTACTCAGCTATGAAAAGGAATGAAATTGGGTCATTTATAGAGACGTGGATGGATGTGGAGACTGTCATACAGAGTGAAGTAAGTCAGAAAGAGAAAAACAAATATCGTATATTAATGCATATATATGGAACCTAGAAAAATGGTACAGATGAATTGGTTTGCATGGCAGAAATAGAGACACAGATGTAGAGAACAAACGTATGGACACCAAGGGGGGGAAGCCATGGGGTGGTGGTGGTGGGATGAGTTGGGAGATTGGGATTGACATGTATACACTAATATCTATAAAATGGATGATTAATAAGAACCTGCTGTATAAAAAATAAAATAAAATTCAAAAATCCAAAAAAAAAAAAAGGTAATGGAGAGTGAACCTAAGGAAGAAGTTGGTATAAAGTGGATTTTGCCTTGAATTTTCTGGCATCTTGACCTTGAGAAGCTGGTGTGTCCCATCCTTGGCTGTGACTTTGAATTCACCATGGAAATTGCATAGCTGAGCATTTTCTGAAGTTTAAAAACGAGGGAACTCAAAAGTCTCCACCTGAAACACAGCCGAAGAATGTCGCTTGTCGCATTTAACGTAACGACAGACTGCCGAGTCCACGGCCCCACCTTCGCTGTGGGATTCTGTCATCCTGGGCTCCTCAGTTGGTAAGCAGTGTGGATTTCACAACCCATTCCTTGGAAAGTAACCTCTTCTTTTTAAAGGAGAAAAACATTTTTACTAACAAAATATTTTACTGGGAAATTTAGGTTGAACAAAACAGCAGATACCCACCACCACACACACACACACACAGACACACACACAGACAGACACACACACACAGCTCAGGCAGCCTCGGTGCAGCATGTGAAGTGTCATCTTGCCCTGCTTCTCCTCCTGGGGAGCTGCCCCTCCTGAGTCAGCCGAGCCCTTCCTGTGGTGCTGGGTCTTCTTGGGAGGCTGCGAAGTCCATCTGCAGGAGCTGGGCCTGCCCCGCCCAGGGTGTGGTAAGGATCCCAATCCACCCAGGGTTGGCCGGTGTACAAGTAATATTTATCTTGCGTTGCACTCAGTTATGAAAACAGCTGAGGATGGCAGTCTGCTGTAACTGTACACCAAGTTGGTTAAAAGTGTCATTATAAAGGAAGTAACAGGATTTAGGGATATTTTTTTCTCACAGTACTGTATGTATTATGTGACCAGTGGTTGTCCTTTCTGTGCTTGGATGCCATTCTTTTCACCTGTTTTCTTGATGGCGTATTTTCTTTTCCTGCTTCCTTTCCCTCTGTCTTCAGGGCCGTTCCATCTTGCTGAGCCTCCACAGGCACAGATGGACAAGGCCTTTAAAGCCGCCGTGTTGCCGTGGCCGTTGCACACGTGAGGCCAGCCTGACTCTGATGAGCCCAGGGGTTGCCTCCCGACCCGTCTGTGCAGGGTGGGCCTCTGAGGTTGTCCCGTGTCTGCTGGTGATGCCAGGGGGCCGTAGGAAGAGCGTCGTGCTGGGAGTTGGGAGGCGCGGGCTCTGGCCCTAGTTCTGTTCATATCCAGATCCTTAACCTCCCTCCGAGGCCTTCCTTTACTCATCTGGGAAATGAGATTAGATTCAGTAATTCACGAAGTATATTCTCAACTCAAAAAGTTCATTATTTGGCTCTATGAAATCGTACTAATTCTGGCTCCTGAGGTTAGCTCTTCGTGACCAGTTAGGATGTTCTACACAAGAACAGATTGAAAAGCAGCTAGGAGACCGGAATTAGAGCAGGTGGAAAGAACTCCAGGGCTGAGCACCGCGTGTTGTCGCGGGCCGGCTGGGAGGCCGGAAAGCAGGCGCACGAGGGAGCAGGGTCCACTCTTCCCCGACTTTCTTGGGCGGCTTTGCACAGCCTGACTTTCTGCATGTTCTTCCATGAAAGCAGCAACCACTCGTTACCCTTCCTCAGTCTGAACTGCTTGGGAAGAAATACTTATTCTGAAACCCAAATGCCCCTCTTCTAGGAAGGCGAGTGCAGAGGTGGTAGGAGACTCTAATTCTTCTTCTCTTGGCTGAAGTAAGGCACTAAAGGTTGCGTCTTTTCTGCCCCTTATCAGAGGGTCCTTGTTTCTCACATGAAGGCAGAAGTGTGGGCCCCAGCGGCTGAAATGAAACCAGGATGGAGGAGGTAAATGTCCACGTAAACCTCTCTGGAGTCTCAGTGTCCAGTGCGTGTATGTTGCAGGCCTACACTTAGGGGACATATTCTCTCCCTTTGGAACTGAAGAAGCGTGGATGTGACCATCTGGAGCCTGGGCTTTCTCGTGCCTCACATTAGCTCTGTGACTCCGGGCATGTCCCTTACTCTTTTTTTTTTTTTTTTTTTTTTTTGCGGTACGCGGGCCTCTCACTGTTGTGGCCTCTCCCGTTGCGGAGCACAGGCTCCGGACGCGCAGGCTCAGCGGCCATGGCTCACGGGCCCAGCCGCTCCGCGGCACGTGGGATCTTCCCGGACCGGGGCACGAACCCGTGTCCCCTGCATCGGCAGGCGGACTCTTAACCACTGCGCTACCAGGGAAGCCCCCTTACTCTTTTCTGAGCTGGTCTCATGTTTAAAATGGGGGAGTTGGGCTAGGCAGGCAGTATTTAGGGTTTTTTCCAGAGCCAATGTGCCAGGAGCTTGAGATCCTCCTCTTCATTTGCAGGATGTGGGAGGGGAGTGGCCGTGCGGGAAAAGGCAAGGAGCAGCCAGCTTGTGCGGACGCCTTGGGTCCAGCCTGCAACCTCCTTGGGCAGAGCCTGTCTCCTAATTTTTGTGCAGCACCAACTCCCAGTTACCGCAGAGCGTCTTACAAGTTGATGGTGCCTTTGGTCAGTGTGCGGATTTTGGTGTTTATTTATCAAGGTGTCACAGCCTGAGGCGCCCAGTTAGGAGTACAGCCGCCCAGGAACAGGAGAGGCCGCCCAGTCTGAGTTGTTCCTTTGTGGCCAGGGAACTTCTGAACTGTCTGTCCTTCACGAGGAGTGTCTCCCTCCAGGGGTGGCAGAAACGTTTCTGTCCATCTCCCTCTTTCTGTTTTTTTGTTTACCTTCAACATAAGCCTCAAGGGCACTCGTCCCCCAGCCCGTGTGCCTTTGAACCTCGAGGGGAGGTTTAGCAGGGACAGCTGTGCTTCTCCAGGGACCTGTCTGCCTTTGCCTTCTTGTTTTAATGGTAGTGCCAGTCAGAACGCTTGTATTCCATCCATAAGGCCCAGCACATGCACTGAATGGCTTACTGAGCATATTTTCTGGTCACGATCGGATCTGAAAATCTCCTTTTCCTATCCTTATTCTTTCAGTACCACAGGGCAACTTTAGAGTTGGCAAATTAACCTTGTTTAAAATACATCCCAACTCGGGGAAGGATCCTACTCTTCCCAGTCCTGGAGAATTCTTTTATTGAGGCTCATCCCACTGACTTAGATGAAGGAGATCAGTACGAGTGGAGGTCATTACAACTGCATTTCGTTATCTGTGCTGTTGGTCAACAGAGTTATAAAGGATTTCATTTATATATGTTTATTTTATTCAAAGCAATAGTTTTAGTATTCTCTCCTGTCAGATTTTTAGACAGGGAGATAGTTTGATTCATCTGAGTTTCTCTTTTCTGACATTTCCTAATTGATGTAGTAATGAGACCTCAGAACTTTCACCTGTGGGCAACAGGGAGGGAGAGGAGAGAGTCAGAGGGCTCACGGAGCCCCCAGCCATCCCACGGGCACAACTGACAGGGTGCTGATGTGGTGATTCCAGAGCCCTCTCAGCTTGGAGTACTTGTCCCCTGAAACCCTGTTCTGTGCCCCTGGAAGTGATGAATGAGGAGAGAGTTGCCACTCCGCTTATGTCACTAACTTTGGGACTGCAAGCAGGACTGTGTCGGTGGGATGGTGCAGCTGCCGAAGGCCCCAGGTGTCCGCTCCAGGAGACTGTGTGAGCCTTGCTCGCTCCTGCTGTGACGGCCTCTCCCCGCCAAGGTGGTGTCTGCCTCCATGTGCCAAGGACCTACAACTAGTATAGTCTCAAATCAGAATGGTATTAGTGCAATATGCTATTTACTTTTGAGGAAATGTTCTAGTTTACTAAATATCATATTCTTACCTCATGCTTTTTTTTACCTTTAGAACAAACTTACCCTCAAGTTAAAACTTTATTTAAGCAACAAGGTTTTAGAAAATCTAGGTTAGTTTGTGAACTCATATGATGTGTTTTGAGCCTTCCATGGCTGTACATTCTTAGATTTGAGTGCAGACCTTTCCCCACCGATTTGGAATGAACTGGGCATTGTAGCTGGTTTTGTATGGAACAGTTGTTTCAGATGCCAACCCTGTAATGATGTCATTTTCTTTATACCCAAAGTAAATGCTGTGCAGACTAGATGATTCTGGAATTTGACTTCCCTGTTTTTCTCCTGATTAAACTCTTCTCTTGCAGAGGAACGATGCTAGTGCACAGGTCCTTATACGTTATTGTTTTTGTGCCTCTAACTTTTCTGGGACTTATAAAATAAATCTTATTTTTCTGTGAGAAAGCAGCCCATCCTGTTTGAGGGGGAGTAGGGGTTGTGGCTGAAATTGCAGACGCATCCAGTGTTCTGTTTTGATTTTCTAACTTCAGAGTGCCTTTTCAGTGGAAGTGATTCAGTCTTAATTGTTATTATATTTAGCCAAGATAAAGCATACTTTAAGTTGTTTACATGTAAGGCCTTGAATTAGAGAGAGGAAAAGTGCTCGAGCCCCAGGGAGTCATTCTTAGAGTTTTCAAGTTTCTGAGGGAAGACAGAAGTGTATCCACCTCGGATTTTTTGTATGTGCTTGAAAAAGAATAGGGGAGAGATCAACCTGTAGAAAATTCCATCCTCTAGAATTCTCAGGGGCCTGAAGTAGGGCCATTCCTTTACTTTCTTTCTATGATATGTTCATATTTTAAGAATAATTACTCTTGGTAGTTTTTCCCTGTGTAGATTTAGATCTTAGATAATTATGGGTAGTTTCTGTGATTCAAAGGGTATTAATACAAGTCTTCCTATGATTATGTTCACATCTGTAATCCCATCAAGCTAACTGCTGGACCTCTTTTAGGGCCAGAACTTTATCTGTGCAATGGACAGAATTGTGTGTAGGGCTAAGAACCTGGTTCTTTACCAGCGGATTTGTCTTCACAGCCTAACTTGGCCATTTCCTGATAGTGTTGCCTTGGGCAAAAAGCCCTCCTTTCTGTCCTTTTTGCAGAGGTCGCAGTAATACCTACTTTCTAGAGGCATCACCAGGATCAGCTGAGATGTAACGCTTATGAAGTGCTTGACGCAGCGCCTGGAGCTAGGAAGTGTGCCGGAGATGTTGGCTGTCACCGCCACTGCCAGGTCCTTCCACGGAGGCGCGTGTACCTCTGCTTTTATCACGCCTTTTATGTTAACCCCATCAAGCTCAAAGCTCAGTTAGCAACAAGGGACAGTGTCCCATGCTCATCCCTTTTCTACTTCTCCTCTCTACCTGCTGCCTTTTTTGGTGCCCTGCTCTCAGGGATGCTAGGTGAGGACTGAGGTTATAGCTCAAAGCTATTATTAGAAGAGGAGAAAGAGCTACAGATCCAGATACAGAATGTCTGCAGGTGTCCCTCCAGGCAGAAGAAACTTCCTGATGCCTCTTTATTGTACAAAGGGAAAAAAAGAAAAGAAATTCAAATAATGTCTGACTCTCTTGCTCAGAGTTTTAGGTACGGTGATTCTGATTCCTCATGCTGGAAGTTGGCTGTGTAAAAGATTAACTTTCAGTAATGGGTCACTATAATCCTTCTGATGATTTTATTTTTTTACTAACAACTGTAGCAGAGACATAGTCTTCTAGAGAGATGCATTGACAGTGGAAAAACCAACACGGAAACTGAATATCTCTTGATAAAAGTTAGAATAATAGGAAAATTTATGGTTCTCTGCTCAAGTGAAATCCGTGCCTGGTTCCACATGCTCTGGCTAAAAGGAACATCAGAGGAAGGCTTCTGTGCCTTCACATTGTACCAGACTTTCTTTAGTGAATGTTCTCCTTCTCTGATATATGTTATATCTAAAACCTTTGCTGAAGAGCTCTCATTGACTGAATATTAACAAAGTCTTTGTGTAAGTAACACCACACAATTTTTGTGAGGTCTAACTCATCTTAAAAGAAGACTAAACAAAACATCCGCTTGCTGTGAAGAACCAAAAAAGTTTTTTCCACTTAAGCCCCTGGTGGGAGCATTTTTATGTCAAAAATAGATCAGCTAGGTGCTTTGTGACCACCTAGATGGGTGGGATAGGGAGGGTGGGAGGGAGGGAGACGCAAGAGGGAAGAGATATGGGAACATATGTATATGTATAACTGATTCACTTTGTTATAAAGCAGAAACTAACACACCATTGTAAAGCAATTATACTCCAATAAAGATGTTAAAAAAAAATAAATAAGGGCTTCTCTGGTGGCGCAGTGGTTGAGAGTCCGCCTGCCGATGCAGGTGACACGGGTTTGTGCCCCGGTCTGGGAAGATCCCACATACCGCAGAGCGGCTGGGCCCGTGAGCCATGGCCGCTGAGCCTGCACGTCCCGGAGCCTGTGCTCCCCAACGGGAGAGGCCACAACAGTGAGAGGCCCGCGTACCGCAAAAAAAAAAAAATAAATAAACTACCTTTGATAGATGGCCTCTAAGCAGTCTCTGCAACACAGAGGGATTACAAAAAGGCATGTAACTTTGGCGTTGTGTGGCCTTGAGCTGCTGTGGGTTTATGGGGATTCACACAGTAATGCTGCAGAGAGTAGCTGTGGTTTAGATAAAGGAACCCTGGCTGTGGGCTAAACGCTAGCTGGGGTGATCCTCAGTCAGCCGGCTCAAGACTCCTTGTGTATCCAGCAGTGGACTCTAGGTACTTCTCCCTTACTGAGAGCCTTAAGAATTTCAAGTACTGGCTAAAATGGGAGAAGAATGGGGAGGTCCATTGTATTGTTGGAAACAGCAGAGGAGGGGTCCCTCAGTTACCCTTCTGCTCCTGTGACTCGTAGGTAGGTTTCTTTATCAGCTCTGTCTTTTCTACCCCTGCATTGGTCTCAAGTCCTCTGCTTACAGATAGAACAGGTTCTGATTAAACAAAGGAAGGGACAGGTACCATTTGTTGGTTTATGCTTTTAAATTCATTCTGTTACCCTCCTGCACTGAGTTAGGCAAGGCTTCTCTCCCGGTGGTGCGGCAGACTGCCTGCCCTGCGCTTAGACTTCCTGAGGGTAGCAGCAGACGAGAGTTTCTCGAAAAACTCAAAGAATTTTGGCCTTCGTCATAGTTGAGTCATCCGGGCATGACTGGTTGATACCAGCTGTCTGGGTGCAACCCAGAAAAGCCCACCCACTCACCAGCATCCTTCCTCCTACCCAGTTCAGACAACGCCCGAACTTCCTCTCTTCCTGACATGTGGCATCCAGGGAGCCCTTTCTCTTTATAGCGAGTAAGGGCACTTACTCCATGCTAGTGGGTGTTAAAACTCGTGTGCTTGTGTGTGTGTAAGTAGACTTTGTTTTTTCACTAAGGGATTACAAAGAACTCCCAGTTTTATCACATGGTTGGAAGTGGACCTGCTTTGTCAGAAGCTTGACTGGGGGCGATACTGAGCTCTACCCTGGGCACCTCCAAGGGGCTGCTTTAGCGGGTTATCCTCACTAAGAACACTCCGTTTCCGTGCTGTGCCATGAGCATGCACGAAGACAGGTACCAACAAGTAGGACATCCAGTTAGTCTGAGTCCTACCTGACTGCCTTGGGCATAGCCAGGGGTTCACCAGGCAGTTTAGGTTGTAAACTTGATTTTTATCCAACAGAAATCATGAGACTTGTTTTGCTTTCTCTTCCCTCCTTAGGTTCTTGTTTATGACTTTTAAAATGTCATACAGTAATATAATAACCATATCAGGTGTAGTAGACTGTTGTGGAATTTTAGAGGTAGAAGGGATATTCATCCAGCCCTGCACCCCCCAGAGCTGTGCAGGTGAATGACCATACTGAGGCCAAGGAAGTGAGGTACTTGCTCCGAGTCTCATGGTTAACGATGACACTGAAACAGGAATTCACCCCTCTTGGCTTCCGTATATGTTGTGCTCTGCTGGAGCGTCTTTGCCATGTGCCTCCCATCTAACCACTGTTGGTGAGTCTGCAGTACTGCACTGGCGCCACGGACCTCTCCCAGGGAGGCAAGACAACAGTGGCGCACAGTGTGGTGTATGGAACCACACTGCCTGGACGCACGTCCCAGCTCTGCCATCCTGCTCACGCGTACCTCAGTTTCACCATCTGTCAAGAGGACTTGTTCATACTACCTACTTCGTAGGGTTGATATGAAGATTAAATGCGCTGATTAATGCCTGTAAACTTCTCAGAACTATGCCTGGGACATTGAAAGTGCTTAATACATATTAACTGTCGTTTTTGCCTGAATACTTTGAATGGCAATGGAGAGGAATTAAGTAGAGACCATTATGGCCTGAACACTGAAGTGTTTACCTCAGCCTGGCAGACCAACTGGGGTTCATTTAGTAGCAAAATATACACCAACCGCCCAGGTCGTCTCTGGGAGGCCACTGTGTTTGTCACAAGTGTTCCAAGACATTTTGGCTTAGCTTCTCCTCCAGCAACCCCTCCCAGGGGGAGTGATTGGGGGCATGTGACTTAGCTGTTAGCATGATATCGCGGGACATTTTCAGGCAAAAGGTAGTTCTCACTAAGTTCTTCTGGTTTATTCACTTGGTAGTCACATTCCTTTGAAATAATGCAGGCTCATTTTGTTCAAGATCTAGAAGACAAAGGGATCAGCAGTAGGATTCCTAAAGGTCCATGGGATGATTATTTTCTGCTGACCTCAAGCCAGTGTCTTGTTCCTCAGTGTAATAATGTAAATTGTCATGTGGAGTTTAACAGTGTGTGGGTGGAGAGAGAGACAAGTTTTTACGAAAGGATGGCACGGCGCTGTCTGTGAGTGATGTGGGGCGAGGCGGCCGCCAGGCGTTGGAAGTAGCTGCTGCGCCTGCCGGTCCACTGCCATAGGCACTGTGGGAGCTGGGGAGGCACCGCGTGCGTTGGCTGTGCCATCACCACGTCACGGAGGCCACAGCCAGGCTCAAGCCTCGCTTTGAGTAAGACACTTGGAGACAGCCCATCGCTACTCTGGGCTCAGTGTTGAGTTGATTTACAGCAGGTGATGGCTGTGGAAAGTGATGTGTTCCAGAACCACTGGAACTGCAGAACCTTCTTAGGAAACTGTTTTTCTCCAGGTGAGTAATTCTGGTTCCCACACCCTTTGCGGAAGTGACTCCCTGCAGCAGGCCCCCTCTGGGGCTGGCCATAGCCTGTCACTCTCTTTGCTTTTCTGTACGAAACAGAGGCTCCAGCTATAAGGGCCAGGAGCTGTATGAGGAAAGCCAAGCTCAGGGTCCTGGGGTGGAGAGCTAATGCTGGGGGCTGGAGGGTTGATGGAGAAGCCAGGGAAACTTGCTTTTTGACAGAGGATCTTTTAAGAGGAAAGCTTTTGCTCTACTGTTTTTGGTCTTTTTTCTCTTAAGTGCTTAAGAAAATATTTTCCCTTAAAAGTACAGTTAGATTTGTGTATAAAAGTTCAGTGGAGAAAATGTATTTGGACTAGGGGTGTCTTTTCTGCCTATGCTCTGATGAAATAACAATGCCAGAAACTGATGGACTAACCTCCGGAATTTGTGTTTCTTCTGGTTAGAATATCGTTGAGAGAGCTGGGCGCAGGAAGTGGTGTTTTGAGATTTAGTTCCCTTTTCAAGGACCTCTCCCTTCTGTTTGTTTTAAAGTGGGTTTTGAGTTTTCCATTTCTATGATAAGCCCATTTCCTCTGGGTCATTTGTAGAATATTCAGACACAGATTGAAATTACTGAGAAACAAATAGGGCCTAGGGTCAAAACATTTTTGAAATGCAGTTAACTGAAATAGGTTGTCAGCCACTGAAGGCTTACATTTGTTTTACTGAACATTATTATTAAAAAAAATTGAACTTTGGTTTGCACTTTCTTAAAGTTTCCCCAAGTCCATTCAGTTTTTTTTTTTTTTTTTTTTAAAGAGGCCGGGACACATTTATCGAATAATTAGACTTAACCAATATACAGAAGTGCTTATGGAAAGCAGAAGAGCTGAGGAAGGGAGGGTCAGACCATTTCCTTTCCGGGAAACCCACATTCTCTCTCTTGCCCAGAGTGGTAAAACAATGCAGACCTTTAGTTAATTTTTTATCCTTAATGTTTCTCGATCATACCATGAAGCTATAGCTTTACATGAAATCAAAACTAAATCTCTAGTGTTATTAGCAAAATATTGTTTTAGAAGTAAAAGCCCTGTTCAGGGCTGTGAGGTGATTCCATGTGTGAGCTTTGTCAGATGGCATTACAGGATTAACTAGCTGAGCCATATGATTCATTCAATACATGGAGCCAACTTAAACCCATTCATAATTATGCCCTTTATTAGAGAGATGGGAGAGCTGTGTCTAAACACGACAGGCATTTAGAACAGTCCTCTATTGTGTCTTTCCCAGAGTGACTCTCCCATCCCCATTAGTTGTTGCCTGATATACAGCACAATGTCTTGCAGACAGAGTTGTGGATCTGATTAGGTTAGAGGAGAGTCATCCTAGCTCTTAAGCAAGGTGGGGGATTACTTGAAAACCTCAGAGCTTTACCAGAGCACTTAAAGTTTAGTCTCATCTCATTTACTGTGTACATTTATGGTCTTTTGCTAGTTAATAATAGAGAGTAAGGGACAATGACACTTTGATAACCCAGCTAAGGGGGTTGACCTAAAAACCTCCACTGAATCCTAGTTACCTGTGCCAATATACCATGAGGACAGAGAGGGGAGGCACAGTCAATTTCTTTTAGAGCCCACTCTGATTTTTATTGAGCTGGCTCTACACCTCTTGAGGTCTGTGTATGCATACTTATGTCTATTTCACCTGGGTAATGTTTTAGATGACGTTTATGTAGCAGAATTTGAGCAGTTTATTAAAATATGCTGTCATGGGTCAACCGTGTATTAAAAAATCCCATCCACTTAAAAAGGAGTCTCATTATAGAATTAAAGTATATGTTCATTAAAGACAATTTGAAAAGCACAAAGAAGTAAATAATCTAGGAACCACCACTGAGAAATCAGTTACTGTTGCCATTTTGCTATATGCATTTTCAGCGTGTGTGTGTGTGTGTGTGTGCACGTGTGTGCAGTTCAGGTTTATTTAAATGAGTGCTTCCAAAAGTCTGGTGCAGACACTATTGGTGGCACATGAAATAATTTAGGAAATATATGAATGAGCATGTTTTGTTAATGGTTATATATTCTAATATATATTCTAAAATTATAACAACACATCAAACCTATGATTTCATGGTTACAGTTACTCTGGATGACCTTTAGATGTTGGGGGTCCTCAGCCCCTCTTCAGCACCTCACTCTTTAGGTGATTTCACTAGGTCTTCAATATCCAGCACATCAGTGATCTGGTCAGCTCTGCCATCAAAATGTGTTCCTAATTCAACTCTTCACCACTCCTAATGCCACCAGGATTCAAATGATCCAGGTCACCATGGTTTATGACAATATCCTTTTTTTAAAAAAAATATTTACTTATTTGGTTGCGCTGGGTCTTACTTTTGGCAGGCGGGCTCCTTAGTTGCGGCTCACTGGCTCCTTCGTTGTGGCATGCAAACTCTTAGTTGTGGCATGCATATGGGATTGAGTTCCCTGACCAGGGATATGACAATATCCTTTTACCTAGTGTCCTACTTCAGTCTTTTGTCAATCTCTGCTGGCTTCCCGTCTCAGAGGAAAAGCCCGCGTCCTTACCACCAACCCACAAGTCCCTGCATGGTCTGCCTCGTCCCCGTCCCCTACCCCTGTGACCTCATCTCCTCCTACTCTTCTTGCTCACCTGCTTCTGTCATATCTTTGAACGTACCAAGCATGCTTCCACCTTGGGTCCTTTGCTCTTGCTGTTACATCTTCCTGGAATGTTTATCCCCCAGGTACTCCCATGGCCAGCCCCCCAACTTCAGGTCTTCAAAGGTTCCTTTCTAGCAAGCATTTACCTGGCTACCTTCTTTAAAGTTCTAACTCCTTCCCCCTCGAGCCTCATGTTCCTCTTGCTTGTTTTATTGTTTCTCCCTAACCATGTCACTGATATGGTTATCTTATTTTATTATGTTTCCCCACTTAAAGGTAAGCTCTACCAGGTCAGGGGTTTTTGTCTATTTTAGTCATTACTGAATCTACAGCACCTGGTATAGTTCCTGGCATATAGTAGGCATTTAGTAAAAACTTGTTGAAAGAGTAGCTTAAATAAAAGTCATGGGCTGACTTAATGAACAATATTAAATAAATCAGTACCTCTAGTACAGGGATATGCAAAAGTCATGAAAGTGATGAATGAATAATGTTTGAGAAACACTGATTTAAATAATCTTTGAGTCTTTTTCTTTTGTGTTATTATAAATAGCACTTCAGTAAATACCGTTTAGTAATTTTCTTGTATATATTTATGATTATTTCTTTAAAATAAACGCTTAAAAGTCTCTTTGCTGATTCTTAGGATATACATATTTTTAAGACTTACTGAAGCTAGACAGCTTATCGGTTCATGCCCCTCTCCAATCTATGAGCACTTATATTTCTTCCTAAACCTTGCGGTGCACTATCTCAGTGCCTTTTTATCTTTGCCAGTTTGATAGCTGAAAAAGCTGAGTGCCTGAGCTTGTGCTTCATCGATAACTTATATGTATGAGCATTTTCCCACCTGTTTAATTCTGATCTTTTAATCTTTTTTTTGTGACTTGCTTGCTCTTGTCTGTTTGGGCTGGGCTCTGATTGCAGGGGACTCAAAACCTCCACGAGCTGGTTTTATTGGATGGACGTCATAGGCACTCTGGTTTATGTACAAGGAAAGAATACGAAGGACAGGCAGACCTCTCAGAGACAGGAACGGGAGGGTTCCTGCTTCCTATCATGTCCATTCCAGCTTTTCTTTCCCTACTGGGTTTCCCTTTTCTCCCTCTCTGCAGGGCCTCTGCTTTTCTGTAACTGTTTATACCACCTGGCTTTGGTTTGCCATGTCACTCAGTTCAGCCCTGACTCTTAGCAGGACCTTTCAGTTCAGATACCCATCATCATCCAGGTGCCGTGGGCATCTGTGTCCCAGATTTCCAGGAGTGAGCAGTCAGTTGGCTCCATTTCATTAGGTGGTTGCTTCTGGTCTAGCTAGCTGAGATTAGGGTTGGGCGGGGGTGGTTGAGGCACTTGGTGCCTGTTTTGTCCAGGGGCTGTGGGTGAAATAGCTTCTCTAGGAAGGATGCAGCAACTGGAATGTTCAGTACCATGTCTTTTGCCCATTTTTTCGTATGATGTGTTCATCTTTCTCTTATGGGTACACAGAAGCCCATTACATATGAAGACTAGTTTCGTCTTTTGTCTCATGGGTGTTTTTCTCTCTGATTACCATTTTAATTCTGCTTGGTGTTTTCACCATTTAATTAAACCGGTCAATTAAATCATGATTTTTGCTACTGTAAAGTTTAGAAATACCTTCTTTATGAGGAAATTATATATTCAGCTATACCTTCTTCTAGTTCTTTTTTTTTATTAGTTTCTGCTTTATAACAAAGTGAATCAGTCATACATATACATCTGTTCCCACATCCCTTCCCTCCTGTGTCTCCCTCCCTCCCACCCTCCCCATCCCACCCCTCCAGGCGGTCACAAAGCACCGAGCCGATCTCCCTGTGCTATGCGGCTGCTTCCCACTATCTATCTACCTTACGTTTGGTACTGTATATATGTCCATGCCTCTCTTTCGCTCTTCTAGTTCTTTACGGTTTTATTTTTTATGTGCCCCTTGAATTACATTAAATTTTAGGGGAATTTGGGAGAGAAATAGTAACTTTGCCTAATTCATTCTAGGAGCATAGTGTTTATTTAGTATTAGTTTCTTTCAGCAAAATTTTATAGCTTTCTTTATTCTAGTTCTGTACCTTTCTTAAGTTTAGTCCTAGCTACTTTATAAATTTTATTCTTATTATGAGTAGAATTTTTCTCAATTATGTTTTCTAACTGGTCCTTTGTGGTTTATTGAAGCTATTGTTTTCATATTTTTATTTTATAACTGACCACTTTACTAGTTCTAATAACTTTTGTTGTTGCTGTTGTTGTTGTTGTTGTTGCGGTACGCGGGCCTCTAACTGTTGTGGCCTCTCCCGTTGCGGAGCACAGGCTCCGGACATGCAGGCTCAGCGGCCATGGCTCACAGGTCCAGCCACTCTGCGGTATGTTGGATCTTCCCAGACCGGGGCACGAACCCATGTCCCCTGCATGGACAGGCGGACTCTCAACCACTGCGCCACCAGGGGAGCCCTCTAATAACTTTTTTACCTAATACTTTTGGGCTTTGTATGTAGACAGTTACAACATCTGCAAATAGTTATTTTATTTCTGCCTTTTTCTATCTTTTCATTTTTTTTCTCATTTTACTGTAGTGGATCTTTTAGAATGAGGATTATGGTGATTGTAATGGAATGTAAAACAATGTCTTATACTGTTGTGTTTTGTTAGGAATAATTGTTCTGATTAGATAGTCAGAATAGGGACTTCCCTGGTGGCGCGCACCGAATAAGACTCTGCACTTCCAATGCAGGGGGGCCTGGGTTTGATCCCTGGTCAGGGAACTAGATCGCACATGCATGCTGCAACTAAGAGTTCGCATGCCACAACTAAGGAGCCCTGGAGCCGCAACTAAGGAGCCCATCTGCTGCAACTAAGGAGCCCACGTGCCACAAATAAGGAGCCCAGAAGCCAAAACTAAGGAGTCTGCCTGTCTCAACTAAGACCTGTTGCAACCAAATAACTAAATTAATTTTAAAAAAAAGCAGTAGTCGTTTAACAACCTTTAGATAGTCAGAATATTTGGGAATGTAGAGGTAAATGAAACTAGTGGAAAACTGGTCTTGACCCAAAAGATTATCTACACTGGCTTGTCTTGGAGCCTGAATGTTTCACTTGTTACTCTCTTCCTGACCAAATCATTGCCTTCAGAAAGTCCCTGTTAAAATGCCCATGTGATCCTCCCATTAACACAGACTTGCTAATATAGCATGTCACTGATGTGGTTCTCTGATTTTCTGATAATTGATACTGGTCTACTATTATGGAAAATGAGAAATGGACCTTAAACAGATAGGATAGAAAGTGTTTAGGTAGTGATGGCAGCATGAGCCCTTGTAGTTAGCAGCTGCTTACTTCAGCTTCATCTTTTCTCTGCTTTGTGTTCTGTGTACCTCCCACGTCCACCCCACAAACTCAACCACAGTGAACTTCTTTTGCTTTCTTAAATGTGTTTTATTCTCTTGTCTTGAGCTTTCCTGTTCTTACCTCCCACTCTTAGCATCCTCGTCCTCAGGGTCAACTTCAGTGTCACTCTTCTCTAGGAGACTGATTTCCTTAGAGTAGGTTATGGTCCTACCATGTACTCTGAATGTACCCTGTATTTTCTTTAAAATGACATTATTATAATTGCTTTGAAAAATAATCTCTTTTAAAAATGTTAGAGCTATTTAACTATAACCTCAAATTGCAGTGCCAGAGAGCGTGTCTCCCTTACTGATCATTGTGTTTTACACCTAAGTAGTCACTCAATAAATGCTTCCAAAATTAATGATGAACAGGGGAATGGAGGACAGTGAGCATGGGTGAGAGACTGCAGGGAGCTGCCTTGATTAGTGAAAGTGATAGCAAGAGGGAGTTGGAGGCGTTGGAAGGGAAGGTATGGTGTACGCCTGTGCCAGAAGCACTTAGTTTCTGAACCTGTGTAGAGCTGAAGGGAAGGCCTGCCTTCTGTTACTGAATTTGAGCAGAGTTTTGAGAGATTTGAAATGCAGTTTCATATACAGGTGAACTCAGTGTACCCTTGGACACGGAGGAGAATACAACCCTATACTTCATGCTTTTACCCTTTAATTTCTTTGCTTTTCAGGGTTGAAGTAGTACAGCCACTAGGATTTTACAACATCTAAACTGGCAGACTGGCTCATAAAGTTTAGGACCCCACCTACACTGAAGACCATATTTAAAAAGCTAGAGTGCAAAAAGGCAGTAGGAGGAAAAAACAGGAGTCTGTACAAAAAAAGCAGGACTTGGTGCTTTTTCGTTGGCAAAAGCAAGGAAAGTTTGCTTTTGTGAGCCTGGATGGCACCAGTTCATAAAAATATTTCCATCAGTGAAGAAAGGATTACCATACAGTTTCACTGTTTCTCAAGTTAGAGTAAACTTGTATTCCTATACTTCTGTTTTGTATATTATCATTCTATTATAAATTATAAACAGTGAACTCAGAGCCAAATGTAAATAGGAGACCAAATACATTTATTACTATTATTTTCTTTATCTCATGTATTCAAACTATGTATTCCTGAGGAAAACTGCTCTTTGACATAATGCTGAACTGAGGGTTGAACTTTGAGTATTAATACTTGGAGTATTAAAAACAAATCCATGTCAATTGAGCTGCTTTTCATGAGATTACTATATGACTAATAAAATTAAGCAAGTTGAGGTGCTAATTTTGGTAGATTGGGTTGTAGTGATACTGCATTTAAGTTTAGAGTAATCTGGCCATTTTTCATATCCACTTGAAGTCTTCCTCTGGCTCCCTTGCCTAAGTACTCACACTACTGCCCTTTTTCCTGTACCCTGTACGATGCCACTGGCCTCATGCTTTGAACAAGTCCTGGGGTCTTACACCCCTGCAACTTGCTGTGCATTGCCTGTGTTGGGAGAGCCTTTGCTTCATCACTGTCCACCTGGCATACGCCTCCTTTTGGTTCAGGATTGTGCAGGATGTAATCTTTTAACAGTTGGAACACTGATTGCTCCGTGATTTCTGTCCTGTTTGTAGTTATTTCTACAAACTTTATCTGCACTACCTAGACTTTAAAATCCATGATGTTGGGAGCTGTGCTTTGCTCTTTATTCATCTTTGTACACACTGTACCTACTGTGAAGTCTGGGTGCTCAGTAATTGCTGTCAGTGAGGGAACTTTGTAGGTGGTTAGGCATCTCTGTCCTCCTCTTAAGCCTCTGCTCTTTATTTATTTATTTAATTGACATATAGTTGGTTTACAGTGTTGGGTTAGTTTCTGGTGTACGGCAAAGTGATTCTGTTTTACATATATGTGTTTACATATATAGATATATATTCTTTTTCAGATTACTTTCCGTTATAGGTTATTACAAGATATTGAATGTAGTCCCCTGTGCTATACAGTAGGCCCTTGTTGTTTATCTATTTTATATACAGTAGTGTGTATCTGCTAACCCCAAACTCCTAATTTATCCCTCCCCCCTTTCCCTTTGGTAACCATAAGTTTGTTTTCTATGTCTGTGAATCTGTTTCTGTTCTGTAAATAAGTTCATTTGTATCAATTTTTAGATTCCACATATAAGTGATATCATATGACATTTGTCTTTCTCTGACTGATTAGTATGATCATCTCTAGGTCCATCCGTATTGCTGCAAATGGCATTATTTCATTCTTTTTTATGGCTGAGTAGTATTCTATTGTGTATATGTACCACATCTTCTCTATCCATTCATCTGTCGATGGACATTTAGGTTGCTTCCATGTCTTGGCTATTGTGAATAGTGCTACTATGAACATTGGGCTGCATGTATCTTTTCAAATTATAGTTTTCTCCAAATATTTGCCCAAAAGGGGGATTGCTGAATCATATGGTAACTCAATTTTTAGTTTTTTTTTTTTAAGGAATCTCTTTACTGTTCTCCGTAGTGACTGCACCAATTTACATTCCCACCAACAGTGCAGGAGGGTTGCCATTTCTCCTCACCCTCTGCAGCATTTATCATTTGTGGTCTTTTTGATGATGGCCATTCTGACTGGTGTGAGGTGATACTTCATTGTAGTTTTGATTTGCATTTCTCTAATAATTAGTGATGTTGAGCATTTTTTCATGTGCCTGTTGGCCATCTGTGTGTCTTCTTTGGAGAATTGCCTACTTAGGTCTTCTGCCCATTTTTTGATTGGGTTGTTTAGTTTTTCAGTATTGAGCTGTATGAGCTGTTTGTATATTTTGGAGATTTATCGCATGTTGGTCACATCATTTGTAAATATTTTCTCCCATCCTGTAGATTGTCTTTTCATTTTTTTGATGGTTTCCTTTGCTGTGCAGAAGCTTATAAGTATGATTAAGTGCCATTTGTTTATTTTTGCTTTTATTTCTTTTGTGTTGGGAGACTGGCCTAAGAAAACATTGGTACGATTTATGTCAGAATGTTTTGCCTGTGTTCTCTTCTGGGAGTTTTATGGTGTCATGTCTTGTATTTTTGACTTTATTTTGTGTACGGTGTGAGGGAGTGTTCTAACTTCATCGATTTACATGTGGTGTCCAGCTTTCCCAACACCACTTGCTGAAGAGACTGTCTTTTCTCCATTGAATATTCTTGCCTCATTTGTTGAAGATTAATTGACCATGGGTGTGTGGATTTATTTCTGTGCTATCTATTCTGTTCCATTGATCCGTATGTCTGTTTCTCTGCCAGAAACACAGTGTTTTGATTACTGTAGCTTTGTAGTGTTGTCTGAAATCTTGGAGATCAAAGCCTCCAGCTTTGTTCTTTTTCCTCAGGATTGCTTTGGCAATTCTGGGACTTTTATGGCTCCATGTAAATTTTAGGATTATTTGTTCTAGTTCTGTGAAAAATATCATGGGTAATTTATAGGGATCACATTAAATCTGTAGATTGCTTTGGGTAGTATGACCATGTTAACAATATTCTTCCAACCCAAGAGCATGGGTTATCTTTCTGTTTCTTTGAATCATCATTAATTTCCTTTATCAATGTTTTATAGTTCTCAGCATGTAAGTCTTTCACCTCCTTGGTCAGGTTTATTCCTAAGTATTTTATTTTTTGATGCAATTTTAAAAGGGATTTTGTTTTTACTTTCTCTTTCTGATATTTCATTGTTGGTGTAAAGAAATGCAACAGATTTCTGTATGTTAATCTTGTATCCTGCTACCTTGCTGAATTCGTTTATCAGTTCTAGTAGTTTTTGTGTGGAGTCTTTAGAGTTTTCTATATGTAGTATCATGTCACCTGCATATGACAGTTTTACCTCTTCCCTTCCAATTTGAGTACCTTTTATTTCTTTTTCTTGTCTGATTGCTGTGGCTAGGACTTCCAATAGTATGTTGAAAGGAAGTGGTGAGAGTGGGCATCCTTGTCTTCTTTCAGATTTTAGTGGGAAGCCTTTCAGCTTTTCACCATTGAGTATTATGTTGGTTGTGGGTTTGTCATAAATAGCTTTTTATAATGATAAGATATATACCCACTTTGGCAAGAGTTTTTATCATGAATGGATGTTGAATTTTATCAAGTGCTTTTTCTGTATCTGTTGAGATAATCATGTGATATTTATCTTTTCTTTTGTTAATGTGGTGTATCACATTGAGTGATTTGTGTGTGTTGAACCACCCTTGTGACCCCGGAATGAATCCAAATTGACCATGGTGTATGTATGTATTTTGTTTTGTAATGTATAGCCAGATTCAGTTTGATATTTTGTTGAGGATTTTTGCATGTGTATTCATCAAAGATATTGACCTATAATTTTCTTTTTTGGTGGTATCTTTGTCATATTTTAGTATCAGGGTGATGGTGGCTTCATAGAATGAATTTGAGAGTGTTCCCTCCTCTTCAATCTTTTGGAAGAGTTTGAGAAGGATAGGTATAAGTTCTTTGTATGTTTGGTAGAATTCCTCAGTGAAGCCAGCTGGTCCTGGGCTGTTGTTTGCAGGGAGGTGTTTTTGTTTGTTTTTTTTGTTTGTTTTTTTCATTATAGATTCTATTTCACCTCTGGTGATCAGTCTGCTCAAATTATCTGTTTCTTCATGATTCAGTTTTGGTGGGCTGTATGTTTCTAGAAACTTCTTCATTTCTTCTAGGTTGTCCAGTTTGTTGGCATATAATTGTTCATAGTATTATATTTTTTTTTGTATTTCTGCAGTGTCAGTGGTTATTTCTCCTCTTTCACTTTTTATTTTATTTATTGGGGTCCTCTCTCTGTTCTTGGTGAGTCTGGCTAGAGGTTTGTCAGTTTTGTTTATCTTTTCAAAAAACCAGCTCTTGGTTTTATTTTTTCTATTTTTTAAATCTCTCTATTTTATTCATTTCCTCTCTGATCTTTATTATTTCTTTCTGCTCACTTTAGGTTTTGTTTTTTCTTGTTTTTCTAATTCTTTTAGGTGGTAGTTTAGGTTGTTTGAAATTTTTCTTGTTTTTTGAAGAAGGCCTGTATTGCTGTGAGCATCCCTCTTAGGACTACTTTTGCTGTATCCCATAGATTTTGTATGGTTGTGTTTTCATTGTCATTTGTCTCAAGGTATTTTTGGATTTCCTCTTTGATTTCATCATTGACCTGTTGGCTTTTTAGTAGCATGTTGTTAAGTTTTCATGTAGTCTTTTTCTTTTTTTTTCTCATTTCTCTTTCTGTGGTTGATTTCTGGTTTCATGCTGATGTGGTCAGAAATAAATGCTTTAAATAATTTCTATTCTCTTAAATTTGTTGAGGCATGTTTTATGTCCTAATATGTTGTCTATTTTAGAGAATGTTCCATGAGCATTTGATGAGAATATGTATTCTGTTTTTTTTTGTTGTTGTTGTTTGTTTGTTTTTTCATGTAGTGCCCTGTAGATATCAGTTAAGTCTAACTATTCTTTTTTGTGTCATTTAGGGTCTCTGTTGCATTATTGATTTTCTGTCTGGAAGATCTGTGCATTGATGTCAGTGGGTGTTAAAGTCTCCTATTATTATGTTCCCATCAACTTCTCCCTTTATGTATGTTAGTATTTGTTTTACGTATTTAGGTGCTTCCATATTGGGTGCATATATGTTATTGAGTGTAATATACTCTTCTTATATTGATCCTTTTATCATTATATAGTGTCTTTCTTTATCTTTCTTTATGACCTTTGTTTAAAGTCTATTTTGTCTGATATGAATATTGTTTTAAAGTCTGTTTTGTCTGATATGAATCCTGCTTTCTTGTCATTTCCGTTTGGATGAAATATCTTTTCCATCCCCTCACTTTCAGTCTGTGTGGGTCTCTTGTATGCAGCATATTGTAGGTTCTTGTTTTATTATACAGTCTGCCATTCTTTGTCTTTTGATTGGAGCATTTAGTCCGTTCACATTTAAGGTAATTATTGATAGGTATGTATTTATTGCCATTTTTAACTTTGTTTTCCAGTTGATTTTTTACTTCTTTTTTGTTCCTTTCTTTTTCCTTTTGTGGATTGATGGTTTTCCTTTGTTTTATGCTTGAGTTCTCTTCTTTTTGGTTTTTATGAATCTGTTATGAGCTTCCGATTTGTGGTTACCATGGTTTTCAAGTATGTCAGTCCACCACTATATCTACTTGCTCATATAAGCTCAAACACATTCTGAAAAACAATCTACATTTTCTTACTCCCCACACCCCCGTTTTTATGATTTTAATGTCCTATTTTACATCTTCATGTTTATCATTTTGCTGGTCATTGTAGTTATAATTGCTTTCACAAAAATTGTTTTGATTGCTTTTTTTAAATCTATACGCTGGTTTATTTAAGTGATCTACAGTGCTTTTACATATTTGCTTTTCCTGTTGTAATTTTCTTTTTCCTATAGAATCTCACTTCTTTTCTATTTAGAGAAGAACTGTCAATATTTCTTCTAGGATAGGTTTAGTATTGCTGTATTCTTTTTGTTTTTGCTTGTCTAAGAAATTTTTTATCCTAAATGATAATCTTGCTGGGTAAAGTATCCTGGGTTGCAGGTTTTTCCGTTTTAGGACTTTGAATATATCTTTCTACTCCCTTCTGGCCTGCAGCATTTCTGTAGAGAAATCAGCTGATAACCTGATGGGGGTTCCCTTCTAACTAACTCTTTGTTTTTCTCTTGTGTCTTTAGAACCTCTTTTTAGCTTGAACTGTTGCCATTTTAATCGTAATATGTCTTAGAGTAGGTCTGCTTGGGTTCATCTTGTTTGAGACCCTCTGTACTTCCTGTACCTGGATATCTGTTTCCTCCTTTAGGTTTGGGAAGTTTTCAGTCATAATTTCTTCAAATACATTTTTGATTCTTTTTTTCTCTTTTTTCTACCTCTGAGATCCCTATTATGTATAGATTGGCATGCTTTATAATATCCATAGTTCTCGTATATTGCTTTTATTTTTTTCTATGTCTTTTTTTATACAGCAGGTTCTTATTAGTTATCCATTTTACACATATTAGTATATACCTGCCAATCCCAATCTCCCAAATCATCACACCCCCCCTTTTCCATCCTTGATGTCCATACATTTGTTCTCTACATCTGCGTCTCAATTTCTGCCCTGCAAACCGGTTCATCTGTACCATTTTTCTAGGTTCCACATATATGTGTTAATATACGATATTTGTTTTCTCTTTCTGACTTACTTCACTTTGTATGACAGTCTCTAGATCCATCCATGTCTCTACAAATGACCCAATTTCGTTCCTTTTTATGGCTGGGTAATATTCCTTTGTATATATATACCACATCTTCTTTATCCATTCGTCTGTTAATGGGCATTTAGGTTGCTTCCATGTCCTGGCTATTGTGAATAGTGCTGCAGTGAACATTGGGGTGCATGTGTCTTTTTGAATTATGGTTTTCTCTGTGTATATGCCCAGTAGTGGGCTTGCTGGGTCATATGGTAATTCTATTTTTAGTTTTTTAAGGAACCTCCATACTCTCCTCCATAGTGGCTGTATCCATTTACATTCCCACCAACAGTGCAAGAGCGTTCTCTTTTCTCCACACCTTCTCCAGCATTTGTTGCTTGTAGATTTTCTGATGATGCCCATTCTGATTGGTGTGAGGTGATACCTCATTGTAGTTTTGATTTGCATTTCTCTAATATTTAGTGATGTTGAGCAGCTTTTCATGTGCTTCTTGGCCATCTGTATGTCTTCTTTGGAGAAATGTCTATTTAGGTCTTCTGCCCATTTTTTGATTGGGTTGTCTGTTTTTTTAATATTGAGCTGCATGAGCTGTTTATATATTTTGGAGATTAATCCTTTGGCGGTTGATTCGTTTGCAAATATTTTCTCCCATTCTGAGGGTTGTCTTTTTGTCTTGTTTGTACTTTCCTTTGTCTTGCAAAAGCTTTTAAGTTTCATTAGGTCCCATTTGTTTATTTTTGTTTTTATTTCCATTACTCTAGGAGGTGGATCAAAAAAGATCTTGCTGTGATTTATGTCAAAGAGTGTTCTTCCTATGTTTTCCTTTAAGAGTTCTGTAGTGTCCCATCTTACATTACATTTAGGTCTCTAATCCAGTTTTAGTTTATTTTTGTGCATGGTGTTAGGGAGTGTTCTAATATCATTCTTTTACTACATGTAGCTGTCCAGTTTTCCCAGCACCACTTATTGAAGAGACTGTCTTTTCTCCATTGTATATCCTTGCCTCCTTTGTCATAGATTAGTTGACCATAGGTGCGTGCGTTTATCTCTGGGCTTTCTGTTCTGTTCCATTGATCTATATTTCTGATTTTGTGCCAGTACCATATTGTCTTGATTACTGTAGCTTTGTGGTATAGTCTGAAGTCAGGGAGTCTGATTCCTCCAGCTCCGTTTTTTTCCCTCAAGACCGCTTTGGCTATTCAGGGTCTTTTGTGTCTCCATACAGATTTTAAGATTTTTTGTTCTAGTTCTGTAAAAAATGCCATTGATAATTTGATAGGGACTGCACTGAATCTGTAGATTGCTTTGGGTAGTATAGTCATTTTCATAATATTGATTCTTCCAATCCAAGAACATGGTATATCTCTCCATCTGTTGGTATCATCTTTAATTTCTTTCAGCAGTGTCTTACAGTTTTCTGCATACAGGTCTTTTGTCTCCCTAGGTAGGTTTACTCCTAGGTATTTTATTCTTTTTGTTTCAATGGTAAATGAGAGTGTTTCTTTAATTTCTCTTTCAGATTTTTCATCATTAGTGTATAGGAATGCAGGAGATTTCTGTGCATTAATTTTGTATCCTGCAACTTTGCCAAATTCATTGATTAGCTTTACTAGTTTCCTGGTGGCATCTTTAGGATTCTCTATATGTAGTATCATGTCATCTGCAAACAGTGACAGTTTTATTTCTACTTTTACAGTTTGTATTCCTTTTATTTCTTTTTCTTCTCTGATTGCCGTGGCTAAGACATCCAAAACTATGTTGAATACTAATGGTGAGAGTAGACAGCCTTTTCTTGTTCCTGATCTTAGAGGAAATGCTTTCAGTTTTTCCCCACTGAGACTGGTGTTTGCTGTGGATTTGTCATATATGGTGTTTATTATGTTGAGGTAGGTGCCCTCTATGCCCACTTTCTGGAGAGTTTTTTTTATCATAAATGGGTGTTTAATTTTGTCAAAAGCTTTTTCTGCATCTATTGAGATGATCATACAGTTTTCCTTCTTCAGTTTGTTAATATGGTGTATCACATTGATTGATTTGCATATATTGAAGAATCCTTGCATCCCTGAGATAAAATCCCACTTGATCATGGTGTATGATCCTTTTAATGTGTTGTTGGATTCTGTTTGCTAGCATTTTCTTGAGGATTTTTGCAGCTATATTCATCAGTGATATTGGTCTGTAATTTTCTTTTTTTGTAGTATCTTTGTCTGGTTTTGGTATCAGGGTGATGGTGGCCTCATAGAATGAGTTTGGGAATGTTCCTTCCTCTGCAAGTTTTTGGAAGAGCTTGAGAAGGATGGATGTTGGCTCTTCTCTAAATGTTTGATAGAATTCACCTGTGAAGCCATCTGGTCCTGGACTTCAGTTTGTTGGAAAAATTTTAATCTGTTTCAATTTCACTACTTGTGATTGGTCTGTTCATATTTTCTATTTCTTCCTGGTTCAGTCTTGGAAGGTTATACCTTTCTAAGAATCTGTCCGTTTCTTCCAGGTTGTCCGTTTTATTGCCATAGATTTGCTTGTAGTAGTCTCTTATGATGCTTTGTATTTCTGTGGTGTCTGTTGTAACTTCTCCTTTTTCATTTCTGATTTTATTGATTTGTGTCCTCTCCCTCTTTTTCTTGATGAGTCTGGCTATTGGTTTATCAATTTTGTTTATCTTCTCAAAGGAACAGCTTTTAGTTTTGTTGATCTCTGCTCTTGTCTTCTTTGTTTCTATTCTATTTATTTCTGCTCTGATCTTTACGATTTCTTTCCTTCTGCTAACTTTGGGTTTTGTTTGTTCTTCTTTCTCTAGTTCCTTTAGGTGTAAGGTTAGGTTGTTTATTTGAGATGTTTGTTGTTTCTTGAGATAGGATTGTGTTGCTATAAACTTCCCTCTTAGAACTGCTTTTGCCACATCTCATAGGTTTTGGATTGTCGTGTTTTCATTGTCATTTGTCTCTAGGTATTTTTTGATTTCCTCTTTGATTTCTTCAATGATCTCTTGGTTATTTAGTATGTATTGTTTAGTCTCTGTGTGTTTGTGATTTTTACGTTTTTTTCCCTGTAATTGATTTCTAATCTCATAGCATTTTGGTCAGAAAAGATGCTTGATATGATTTCAATTTTCTTAAATTTACTGAGGCTTGATTTGTGATCCAAGATGTGATCTATCCTGGAGAATGTTCAGTGTGCACTTGAGAAGAAAGTGTAATCTGCTGTTTTTTGATGGAATGTCCTATAAATATCAATTAAATCTATCTGGTCTGTTGTGTCATTTAAAGGTTGTGTTTCCTCATTAATTTTCTGTTTGGATGATCTGTCCAGTTTTGTGAGTGAGGTGTTAAAGTCCCCCACTATTATTGTGTTAGTGTCGATTTCCTCTTTTATCGCTGTTAGCAGTTGCCTTATGTATTGAGATGCCTCTATGTTGGGTGCATATATATTTATAATTGTTATATCTTCTTCTTGGATTGATCCTTTGATCATTATGTAGTTTCCTTCCTTGTCTCTTGTATCATTCTTTATTTTAAAGTCTGTTTTGCCTGATATGAGTATTACTACTCCAGCTTTCTTTTGATTTCCATTTGCATGGAATATCTTTTTCCATCCCCTCACTTTCAGTCTGAATGTGTCCCTAGGTGTGAAGTGGGTCTATTGTAGATAGCATATATATTGGGTCTTGTTTTTGTATCCATTCAGCGAGCCTGTGTCTTTTGGTTGGAGCATTTAATCCATTCATGTTTAAGGTAATTATCGATATGTATGTTCCTGTTACCATTTTCTTAATTGTTTTGGGTTTGTTTTTGTAGGTCCTTTTCTTCTCTTGTTTTTATCACTTAGAGAAGTTCCTTTAGCATTTTTTGTAGAGCTTGTTTGGTGATGCTGAATTGCCTTAGCTTTTGCTTGTCTGTAAAGCTTTTGATTTCTCCATTGAATCTGAATGAGATCCTTGCTGGGTAGAGTAATCTTGGTTGTAGATTATTCCCTTTCATCTCTTTAAGTATATCGTGCCACTCCCTTCTGGCTTGTAGAGATTCTGCTGAGAAATCGGCTGTTAACCTTATGGGAGTTCCCTTGTATGTTATTTGTTGTTTTTCCATTGCTGCTTTCAATAATTTTTCTTTGTCTTTAATTTTTGCCAATTTGATTACTGTGTGTCTCGGCGTGCTTCTCCTTGGGTTTATCCTGTATGGGACTCGCTGCGCTTCCTGGACTTGGGTGGCTATTTACTTTCCCATGTTAGGGAAATTTTCTACTATAATCTCTTCAAATATTTTCTCTGGTTCTTTCTCTCTCTCTTCTCCTTCTGGGATCCTTATAATGCGAATGTTGTTGTGTTTAATGTTGTCCCAGAGGTCTCTTAGGCTGTCTTCATTTCCTTTCATTCTTTTTTCTTTATTCTATTCTGCGGCAGTGAATTCCACCCTTCTGTCTTCCAGGTCACTTATCTGTTCTTCTGCCGCAGTTATTCTGCTATTGATTCCTTCTAGTATATTTTTCATTTCAGTTATTGTATTGTTCATCTCTGTTTGTTTGTTCTTTAATCCTTCTAGGTCTTTGTTAAACATTTCTTGCATCTTCTCAATCTTTGCCTTCATTCTTTTTCCAGGTCCTGGACCAGCTTCACTATCAATATTCTGAATTTCTTTTCTGGAAGGTTTCCTATCTCCACTTCATTTTGTTGTTTTTCTGAGGTTTTATCTTGTTCCTTCATCTGGTACATAGCGCTCTGCCTTTTCATCTTGTCTATCTTTCTGTGAATGTGGTTTTTGTTCCACAGGCTGCAGGATTGTAGTTCTTCTTGCTTCTGCTGTCTGCCCTCTGGTGGATAAGGCTATCTAAGAGGGCTGTGCAAGTTTCCTGATGGGAGGGACTGGTGGTGGGTAGAGCTGGCTGTTGCTCTGGTGGGCAGAGCTCAGTAAAACTTTAATCTGCTTGTCTGCTGATGTGTGGGGTGAGTTTCCTCCCTGTTGGTTGTTTGGTCTGAGGCGACCCAACACTGGAGCCTACCCATGCTCTTTGTTGGGGCTAATGGCGGACTCTGGAAGCGCTCACGCCAAGGAGTACTTCCCACAGCTTCTGCTGCCAGTGTCCTTGTCCTCATGGTGAGACACAGCCACCCCCTGTCTCTGCAGGAGACCCTCCAACAGTATCAGGTAGGTCTGGTTCAGTCTCCTACAGGGTCACTGCTCCTTCTCCTGGGTCCCGATGCACACACTATTTTGTGTGTGCCCTCCAAGAGTGGAGTCTCTGTTTCCCCCAGTCCTGTCAAAGTCCTCTAGTCAAATCCCGCTAGCCTTCAAAGTCTGATTCTCTAGGAATTCCTCCTCCCGTTGCCGGCCCCCCAGGTTGGGAAGCCTGATGTGGGGCTCAGAAACTTCACTCCAGTGGGTGGACTTCTGTGGTATAAGTGTTCTCCAGTTTGTGAGTCACCCACCCAGTGGTTATGGGATTTGATTTTATTGTGATTGCGCCCCCCCACCCCGCCACCATCTCATTGTGGCTCCTCCTCTGTCTTTGGATGTGAGGTATCTTTTTTGGTGAGTTCTAGTGTCTTCCTGTCGATGATTGTTCAGCAGTTAGTTGTGATTCTGGTGTTCTCACAAGAGGGAGTGAGAGCACATCCTTCTACTCCACCATCTTGAACCAATCCCTCCCCCCACTCCATTTGTCTTTCTGTCTGCTGTTCTGATGGAGTGGTTTTCATTATTTTGTCTTCCGGATTGCTTATTCATTGTTCTCCATTACTTAGCTTGCTATTTATTGCCTTTATCTTTATTTTCGTCTCGGCAGTTGAGCTGTCTGTTTGTGTGTGTGTGTGTGTGTGTGTGTGTTATGCGGGTCTCTCACTGCTGTGGCCTCTCCCGCTGTGGAGCACAGGCTCCGGACGTGCAGGCTCAGCGGCCATGGCTCATGGGCCCAGCCACTCCGTGGCATGTGGGATCTTCCCGGACCGGGGCACGAACCCATGTCCCCTGCATTGGCAGGCGGACTCTCAACCACTGTGCCACCAGGGAAGCCCGAGCTGTCTATTTTTGATCAGCTCCTCCTCATAGTTTCTGGTTCCTCGTTACAGTGGTCTGCATTTCTATCTACAGCCTTTCTTCGTTCTTTCAGCACTTTTATCATCTCCTTTTTGGACTTTGGGTCTAGTGGACTGGAGTGGTCAATTTCACTGTTATTTCGGGGACTTTCTCGTGGTCTTTTATTTGGGTTGGTTCGTCTGCTTCTTCATGTTACTCATTTTTCTCGCACTGTATAAATTTAGAAGAAACAGTTATCTACTGTGGTCTTGAAACAGTTATCTACTGTTTTTATGTGGGAGCTTCCCTGGGTAGCCTGCATGAGTCTATTATTTTTGGTGTGAGGGCCGTTTTTAGTATGGATGCTTGCCACATCTTTCCTCAGGGTGTGCTGGCTCTTATCCCCTTGAGAGTGGGTGTGATTAGTGTTGTGGTGACCAGAGCCTGCCCTGGATTTTGGGTGGGTCCTCCTCTTTCCTCTGTGGTTGTCACAGCACTGTCAGCAGCAGGGTCTGCTTCCCAGTTGCTGGAGCAGACATCCCTAGACCCGGTTCTGAGCTGCTGTGTGAGGTAGGCAGGACTGGAGCACTCCCGCTGCGAGAGCAGCCACTGAGTGTTCCTCTGCAGGAGTTGTCCTTTGGGAAGTGTACTCTGATGTCACCTGTTACCTCTTGTGTGCGCTCACAAAGTACACTGTTCTTGTCATTGCCGGCCTGCCTTAGTCGTGAGAATTCTGGCAGTCGGCCCAAATGTCCCTCAGGTGCTGCGCTCAGAAAGCTGCAGATGCAGATCTGCCGAAGTCCGGCACCTGGACACACTGCAGTGGCGCCCCTGGACCTGCTGTGGTAGTGCAGGGAATCAGCCCAAACCCCAGCCCCGCCTTTGCGTGTGCCTGCCCATAAAGCCCACCACTGCCGACACTGGTCCTGTTCCACCCAGGGGGGTGCCTGTCATCTGCTTGAATGTCCTGCCAGCGCTGCGCTCACAAACCTCCTGGTGGCATAAATCCTCTGAAGTTGCGCAACTGCAGGAATTGGCTCAGATTTCAGCCCTGTCTTTGCGTGTGGGCAACCCGCCTGTGCTTGTGTGCTCCCAGAGCTTGTAGAGGCGGAGCCGTGCCTGCCCATGAGCACACTGAGAATGAGGCTGCTGTGACTGGATCGCGTTCCACCCCTTCCTGTGTGAGTTGACAGTGGAGCTCCCGTGGTGCACTAGGCTCTGTCCAGCACACACCCCTCCACCTGCAGCCTGGACCACACTCCGGGCCCTTTGGGTTGTCTCTGCACAGCCAACCCCAGTCCTGTCCCTGGGTCTGTTCGCTGAAGCTGGAGTTTCAGTCATGTGTCTCGGGCTGGGGAGTGCAGCAAGGTGGCCAGGACCGTCTGTGCTGGTCTCTCTTTGTCCTGCCTGCTGCAGGCCAGCTGCTGCACTCTCCTCTGAGACTCTTTGGCTCTGTCTGTCCCAGCTGATCTCCCAGCTGCGAAGGGGGTTCAGAGGGTGAGGGAACCTTTCTTCTCTCACAGCTCCCTCCCAGAGTCATAGGTCCCATCCCTGTTCATTTCTTCCTGCCTAGTTAGGTGGTTTTCTTTCTTGCAGCTTTGGTTTTGTGAGGTCTTCTGCCAGTGTCATTAGGTGTTCTGTGAGAACTGCTCCACAGGTAGATGTATTTCTGGTGCATTTGTGGGAGGGGGTGAGCTCCATGTCCTTTTATTCCACCCTCTTGATCTCTGCAGGGCCTTAAGCCTCTGCTCTTAACCGTGATGTTAACATTGTATAAAACAGCGTCACAGCCATCATACTCTTTCTGTCACTTTAGTGTGAGCTGATGTTAATTGTCTTACAGTGCTTATAGCTCAGAACTTACAGTACATCTGAAAGATAGAAGACATACTCTCTCTGAATAGAAATATTCATATCAGAGTTGTGAGTATAAAATGGAACTTGACCCTTGGGTATGTATAGCCAGAATAGGATTTTTTAAAAATACAAACCAGGGCTTCCCTGGTGGCGCGGTGGTTGAGAGTCTGCCTGCCGATGCAGGGGACACGGGTTCGTGCCTCGGTCCGGGAAGATCCCACATGCCACGGAGTGGCTAGGCCCGTGAGCCGTGGCCGCTGAGCCTGTGCGTCTGGAGCCTGTGCTCTCCGCAACGGGAGAGGCCACAACAGTGAGAGGCCCGTGTACCGCAAAACAAACAAACAAACAAACAAAAAACAAACCAAAACCTTCAAAAATTTTCCAGAGGGCCTTTGCCCAGGCTGACATTCATTCTCAAACTTCAGTGATAACACAGCACGTGTTTCTGGAGTCAGTTGTGTGTAATATAACTCTATTCCTCCTTAACAGTAACATTTTTATTTCTCTAAGAGAAAGGTACAGAAGGAAGTCATTTACATCACAAGGAGTATAAAATAATAAGACATTATACCATTTGGTGAGTCCTACAAGAAGTCGGACTTAAGTTAGAAGGAAAATTGCTGCTGATCTTATTCTGTTTGGATCCAACAATTGTACCAATTCATGTTGAGTGTAGTGTACCTTTATTAATCAGGGTTCTTCAGAGAAATAGAATCAATAAAATCTCATGTAAAGAGTGAGATTTATTATAACGAATTGGCTTGCTGAGAAGTTCCACGATCTGCCCTCTGGAGACCCGGGCATGCTGGTGGTGTAGTTTAAAGACCGTGGAGCTGGAGTGCTGATGCTGTACGTTCTAATCTGAGTTTGAAGGCCAGGAGTGATGAGGGCAGGAGAATATTGATGTCCCAGTTCAGCAGTCAGGCAGGGGTGGGTGACACTCTGCCTTCTTCCCCCTTTTGGTTTTATTGAGGCCCTCAGTGGACTGGATGATCTCCTCTGCCCCTCATTGAGGAGGGACGTCTGCTTTACTCATTTCACTAATTCAAGTGTTAATCCCTTCCAGAAACACCCTCACAGACACTCCTAGAAATAATGTTCAACCATGTATATGGGCATGCTGGGGCACAGTCAAGATACATAAAATTAAACAATCACACAGTATCTTTTGCTATAATGGGAGAAAATACGGAAGAACCTAGACATCCGACCAGACAAAGTGGCTGTATATCAACTACACAGATCCTGTCTGATATTCTGATTCTGCCAGTAGTTTTAAATACAGCAATGAGCTGCCCATGGAGGCTAGGAAAGAGATCAGATTTCCACAGGTCATTCTCAGTCCATCAAAAATACTGATCAGTTAAAGTGTAATGTTCAAAGTATGAATCATCATTTCTTATCCTAAAGCAAATACTGAAATCATCTTCATTCAAAATAATATTGAAACTCTTTGAGTTATTGATACTTCTTCCCCATGAGCAGGGCTCCATTCCCCTCAGCACTCATATCCTTAATTGTTACTTACCCTCACAGAATATAAAGGTTAGGGTGAGGATGCTTATAGCCAGCAGACATTGAACTTTCAGTTAAACTTTCTATAGGTGTGATTCTCAAACTGGACTGCAGCCCAGAGCCTGTCAATCTGAATTTTTAGGGGTGATGCCCAGTGATATGTGTTTTTAAATGAGCTTCCCAGGTGACTCTAACAGGTATCGAATTTTGAGAGCTACTGGTGGTCTTTACAATGAGAGATAACTGATAATGCTCAAACTACTGGTACAGCAGTTTTAAATTTGTTATAGCCTGTGATGCTTATTTGAAATATAAGTAACCCTTTGGTTCTCAAACTTTAGGTCTGGGGTAGGGCTGGAGAAGTTGCCTTTATAACATTTTCCCGGGTGATTCTAACGCACACATATATTTGAGAAACTGTGCTAGTATATGACAGCATAGCAGTAAGTCAGGGTTTTCCGAATTGTATTTCTCTAGGTATTAATAGATGTTCTTGGCACAAAAGGATTCATGTCAGATAACTTTGAGAAATGCTGGAAAGGTAAAAAGTGTTTTTGTTTTTTGTACAGCTCTAATTTCCATAGCCTGAAGCACTAGGGTTTTATGGAATACTGTTTTGGGGGACACATGGAAAGAGGGTGACTCTTGGCCCTTGTTTGTTGAAAGTCTTCGTTAAAGAGGTGGCGCTGGATTGGTGTAAGCCCGGGCGCACTGTATGTTCCTGGTGCTCTGACTTGGGGCTGGTTTGCTGCTTCCCAGTGTCCGTATCACAGTCAGGTATGTGTTGAACAAAGCACTTATCTTGTTCTTCTTTTATGAACTGCTCCCTCCAACCACTGCAGATTTCTTTGCCAACGTTTATCATGGATAATGAAGTATGTGCTTTAGGCATTGGTACATAGCTCTTAGATTTATTCTGGTGAGTTGTGGGGAACTTTTTTTCTATTTCTATTTTGTAAAGTTAAGAATTCTGGGAAAGAGAAACCACTGAAATCTTTAAAAATTTTTAATAGTAAACACTATTTTTGAGTGACTGATTTTTAAGGCAGGTATTATGATCCTCATTATTTGCAGATGAGGAAACTGAGGCTGAGAGAGGTGACACAACTTGCTGGGACTGAGACCTGAGACTAGGTCTGTTTGAGTCTCCAGACCCGTAATTTTTTTCCTTAGTGGCTTTGCCTTTCAGTTTTATTCAAGGTTTATATTAGTGCAGTGGATTGTTTACTGTGGAAAATACTCTAGGATTCAAGACAGATGTGGGTTCAATTCCAGTTTTGTATCTAAGGAGCTTTGTGTCTTTGGGAAAGTCATTTAGTCTTTCTGAGCCTCACTTTTTTTCCCTCCATTAAATTGATATGTAGTGCTTTCCAGGCCTTATCCCCAGATATTAGTAAACATTTATGAACATGGGTGTGTGTAGTGTAAAGCACCATCTGTAACTGTAAGGGGAGAGAGCAGGTAGTGGTATCCACATTTTTAATAATGAGCTTTCCGCAAACTTTGGCAAGTTTTAAGTGGTACCAATGGGAATTGCTTCTGCAAGTCTTTTGGTTGCTCTGAAGTGACTAGCATGTGACAACACTGTGACAAGGTGCAGAAACGTCAGCTCTTCGGTGACTTGGGGCTGGTGGCATTGCAGCAAATTGCAGAATTTAGGATCTCCCGTGGCAGGACCAAAAAGCCAGGCTGATCTCCAGTAGGGCAGGACCTTTAACACCTCTGGTGCGTAAAGGGGAGGGGAGAAATCACACCTTTGCTATTTTTGTTACTTGACTGGTATTTTCTTACTTTAAGTGGTTGGGGTAAAGATCTTTTGAGAGGACTGGCGAGATTGACTTAAAGTGTATTTAGGTTTTATTTTATCAGCCCTAGTTCCAAGGATAGGAATTCAGAATGTGAAAGTAAAACTGTCTCGGTGATTTGACTGTGTAGTTGAAGGAGAAATTTAAAAATGAATTTTAAGAGTGGTACCAAAGGACATTCTGTTTTCTTCAGATCCCAAAGGAAGGAGTGTGTCCTCCAAATGGAAGCTCCAGACAGGTAGGATTGTTTTTTTTTTTTTTTTGGCTTCTTGGGAGTTTTTCTGGCTCTTGGCTTAGTGTTTTCATTTCTTTGTCCTCCTTCCCCCCTCCCTCTTTCTCTTACTGCCACATAAAACCAGAGTGATATTACTTATCATATACTTCAGAAATAAAATTAAAAATAAAGCATAAATAAAAACTTCATAGAGCTGAATGACTGGGTTGAATGATCATCTTTGAGTGAGTGTATATGCTGAGATAGGAGCTCAGAGGTGCCAGGACTCAGGAGAAGGGTGGGCAAGCACATGCTCTTGTTCTCTAAACTTTAAAATATCTGAACTGGGTCATCTGACATGTATTTTTTTTTTAGATTTACTTATTATTTATTTATTTTATTTACTTTTGGCTGCGTCGGATCTTAGTTGCGGCACGTGGGATTTTCGTTGCAGCATGTGGGATCTTTTGTTGCAGCGCGTGGGCTTCTCTCTAGTCGTGGCGTGTGGGTTTTCTCTCTCTAGTTGTGGTGCGTAGGCTCCAGGGCACATGGGCTCTGTAGTTCTGGCACGCGGGTTCCAGAGTGCGTGGGCTCTGTAGTTGTGGCGGCATGTGGGATCTTAGTTCCCTGACCAGGGATCGAACCTGCGTCCCCTGCATTGTAAGGCGGATTCTTCACCAGTGGATCACCTGGGAAGTCCCTGATACGTATTTTTTATTTTATAAAAAAGACAAGATCTATATGAAGTTAATGTACTAGTGAGGACAGTATATTTTATATTTCTATGGTGAATTTCATTCTGAAATGGCTGTGTTCTCTGAAAGTCACAAAATCTAAGTGCATGCTGCCTTCTGGGTTCATCTCTGATATGCAGCTTCTTGCAGCAGATAGTTGGGAATTGCTAAGTGCATCACATCCGCACCTTATGGTATTTAGGTAAGGAAGCAGAGGGACTGTCACTAGGGGGATATTGGCCCAGGACATCACAGCTAGGTCATTCCCTCTTGCCATTTTAAAAGTTGAGTTTGAGGATGTTTCTGCTTTTTTTCTTGCACCGTGTCATGGGGTATTGCTCTTAAGAGTGTGGTGGGGTGAAAGGGTGTTAGGAACACACTCTGGGGGATGGACTGTAGTACTGAAGAAGGGACACAGGTTTGCCCCCCTCCTCTCAAGTGATGCCCAGTGACACCCTCCGAGGAACTGGGCTGGATGGACAGGTGCTGTCTGGGGCTGTGCGTGGTGATTCCTTTTTAAGGTGTATATATGACCAAATCTTCTCCCTCTCTTTGCTTTTCTTCTTTGAAGTCTGATGCTCGCTCAGCCTGGGCCATCTAGTAGTTTCAGGCCACTGGAGACCCTCTCATGGCTCCTCCCAAACCTAAGTTTGTCTGGTAAAAAAGCATCTTATTTTGTAAATTGAATAGCTTAGTGAAACTTTGAATGCATGTTTCACAGAGTGTGTGTTCCATGTAGGATAGAAATTAAAAGGGTAGTAAACAAAACAAAACAACAAAAGTGATTTTATCAAGGTTAAACAAAGTAAAACTCTTTTCTGAAGAACTTCTAAGTCTTTAGTACGAAGAGTACTCACCTGCATTGTGAATCTGCAAGGGGTGGGTTTAGAAGTTAAAGAATACTCAGCTTACTGGCCATTCCTATTTTTTATAGTATGGAGTGTATTTGTCCTCGAGGAAAATTTTCTTTTCCTCCTATCCCTTCCTCAAAATGAAGTTTGAAGTGATGGAATAGATTATGGTTCAAAAAATTACTTGAAGCCATGGGCATAGAAGTTCATAAGCCATATGGAGTAAGCTCTGTGTGTGTGTGTGTGTGTGTGTGTGTGTGTGTGTGTGTAGGCGGGTTATTTGTGTATGTGTGTGTAAAAGTCCAAAAGTTTGGTATTAAAGCAGTATGGAGCAGTGTTTGAATTACCGGGGGAAATATTCTTCATTTCCACAGAAACTGGTCAACAAGTGAGAGAAATTATTAATATTCAGTTTTTTTCTTTTTAATTGAAGTGAAGTTGGTTTACAATGTTGTATTAGTTTCTGGTGTACAGCAGAGTGATTCAGTTATACATATATAAGTTACATATATTTTTTCAGATTATTTTCCATTATAGGGTATTACAAGATATTGAATATAGTTTGCTGCGCTATACAGTAGGACCTTCTTGTTTATCTGTTTCATATACAGTAGTGTGAATTTGTTAATTCCAAAATCCTAAATTATCCCTCCTCCCCTTTCCCCTTTGGTAACCATTTCTTTTCTGTGTCTGTGAGTCTCTTTCTGTTTTGTAAATAGGTTCATTTAGGTTCCACATGTAAGTGATATCGTGATATTTGTCTTTGTCTGACTTACTTCACTTAGTATGATAATCTCTAGGTCCATCCATGTTGCTGCAAATGGCATTATTTCATTCTTTTTTATGGCTCGGTAATATTCCATTGTATATATATATATATATACCACATCTTCTTTATCCAGTTATCTGTCGATGGACACTTAGGTTGCTTCCATGTCTTGACTATTGTAAATAGTGCTGCTATGAACATTGGGGTGCATGTGTCTTTTCAAATTAGAGTTTTCATCTTTTCCATATGTATGCCCAGGAGTGGGATTGCTGGATCATATGGTAACTCAATTTTTAGTTTTTTAAGGAACCTCCATATTGTTCTCCACAGTGGCTGCACCAATTTACATTCCCACCAACAGTGTAGGAGGGTTCCTTTTTCTCCACAACCTCTCCAGCATTTATTATTTGTAGTCTTTTTGATGATGACCATTCTGTTTGGTGTGAGGTGCATACCTCATTGTAGTTTTGATTTGCATTTCTCTAATAATTAGCGATGTTGAGCATCTTTTCATGCTCCTGTTGGCCATCTGTATGTCGTCTTTGGAGAATATCTATTTAGATGTTCTGCTCACGTTTTGATTGAATTGGAGCTTTTTTTTTTTGATATTGAGCTGTACGTGCTGTTTGTATATTTTGGAAATTAAGCCTTGTTGGTTGCATTGTTTGCAAATATTTTCTCCCACACCATATGTTGTCTTTTCATTTTGTTGATGCTTTCCTTTGCTGTTTAAAAGCTTATAAATCTGATTAGGTCCTATTTGTTTATTTTTGTTTTTGTGTTGGGAGACTGACCTAAGAAAACCTTGGTATGATTTGTGTCAGAGAATGTTTTGCCTATGTTCTCTTCTAGGACAAGAAGACATGTTGTCATGTCTTTTATTTAAGTCTTTAAGCCATTTTGAGTTTATTTTTGTCTGTGGTGTGAAGGAGTGTTCTAACTTCATTAATTTACACGCAGCCCTCCAGATTAACATTCAATTTTGTTAGAGAAAAATCAAGAGTTTTCATTTGATTTTGTTAGGTATTGATTATAAATACTGGTCTTAAATTCATGTAACCTCCCTTTACTTTGTAATTTTTCTCACAAGGAATATTTACCCATAATTTTAAAGTTTAGCATTTTGGAACTTGGTATGTTTGTGTTTTCTTGAAATTGGAGAAGAAAGTTTTAATACTAATTATCTTAAATGTTTTCTTGGTGCAGTGGGATATAGAAAAGCTTTAAAAAATATTAGATAAACTTAAAAATATTATTGTAAAAGGCATTGGTTAGAGAGTGTCTGTGACCTTTTGAATGGTGATGTTTCAGGAGTTGGCCATAAACTTCTAGAATTAACTGTAAAACCAGTACTTCAAAAAAACTCTAGTCTTGTCTAAAACAGAGGGAATAAAAAACAAAGAATTTCGTGGTATCATTATTTTACTATAAGCCACGAGGCAGATGTGTCAGCAGGACAGGGGCCTGGGGGCTGATGTGCAGTTCTGAGTGCACCAGAGAGGTGCAGCCAAGCTGCGCACGGATGGGACAGTGGAAACAGGTATTTGTAAGAATTTGAAGAGAGGGCAGAAAGCACTAATAGAGATGGTAAAAACTGGATGATATCTAACCACAGAAAGTATCCATAAAGCCTCTTGTTCTTCACAAGATGGAACAGTTAGAAGAGAGAACAGAGGAGAGAGTGGAACCCATATGGTTCTCTGGCTGGATAACGTTATTTAGAACCTTGACATGCGAGGGGCAGAGGTATGTGGCCAAACTAACTTCATGTTTACAAGTATACTTTTGAGCACTTGTAATGTTTGGTTTAGGGGTAGAATACTTAAGTTTAATGAGTTAATTTTTACTTGTTTATCCCTAATGATTGCTATTCTCAAGCAAATTAAATTAAAAAGAAGTAAGTTCTAAGTTGAGACCTCTAGCAGGGATAGATTAAAAAAAAAAAAAACAACACACACACACACACACACACACACACACACACTCAACTTGAATTAGGATCTGTCTTCTAACTCTTTGGCTACTGCTTGTGAGGTAGAAGAGGCCAGCTGTCCCAGACCGGCTTGGGTGCATCTTGACCTGTGTTCTGGAGGAAACAGGGATTCACAGGAATGGAGTAGGTACACCAACTCTTGATATGACACTATGTAGCAAACTGCTTACAGTATTAACTTCAAAGTCATTATCTATGGAAGGATTATCTACTTTGTAGAGTATCTGTTGACAATCATGTTGGTCAGAGTTCAAACATTCCCTCACTGGCCAGTCCTGGGCCACCTTCTGTTGCCCAGCTTCTGATGCCCAGTGAGTATATACTATTACTAATTCAACTCAGCACAAATGTGGACAGAAGAGAAGTTTTTGCATAAAAATTATTCATTGCATTCTAAAATGTATGGAACATCCATTTATTATATTTATTTATATTTATTATATATTATATTTATTATATTTACTTAATATAAATAATTGGAAGATGGTTTGAGATCTGATTAAAGGTAATTCAGTGCTTCATATTTTTAAAGTTGAAATTAAGCATTTTTTCCCCTTAGGGGTAGGAAGGGCCAGAATATGGTACTTTAAAACCATTATTTTTTTAGCCATAACTTTTCCTCAATAATATAACCCTAGTGATAGAAAACTGATTATTTTCAAGTATCAGATAATCAGACATGCAAAAAAAAAAACTGTAAGAAACCAGAAAAAAACTAGATAATTAGGATTTAACCAGTAATAATAAGGTGTGTACTGAGTCTTCACATGGCTGTTTGGGAATTTATTCTTTTTGAATGACTTTTTAAATGATAGATTAAAATGTGAATCTCTAAGGAATAATGTTGTTATAAGCATTACACCAAAACAGACATTGTCATTAGTTTTCTTGTATAGGAATTGTATGTGACTATTATTTATCTGTCTGTTCCTCTCTTTTTATTTGGTAGGAATCTCAGAGAGAAAAAGCAAAGAGGAGCTAGCCCAGGCAATTTTTTAACTTTAAAAACCCGTGATAAACCATAATGGAAAATAATGTGAAACAGAATGTATATATATGTAACTGAATCAGTTTGCTGTACAATAGGAATTAACACAGCATTGTAAATCAACTATACTTCAATAAAATAAATTTTAAAATATCTGATGTTTCTTTCTATAAATTTTCTTTGGAAGGTGGACTTGATCTCATTCTGCGTTATAGTGAGTATTCTGCCTAAGGGTATTAAACTTTCCTGATAACAGTTGTATTGAATTAGGCAACAAGAGTGTCCTTTCTGAGCCCCAGCAGGGAGATTGCTGGGCTCTGGCACTTAGAGCCTTTTACACAATGTCCTTCTTCATGTGTTGTGAGGCCAACTAGCACCTCCCTTCTTCCTCCTCATTCAGAGGAGGGAGGTGTTTGACGAGTTTATGATTGATTGATTGACTGATTGGTTTATTTATTTACTTATGAATAATAAATTATACCTTCCTTTAAATAAAATTTTTTAAAATTAGATAACTTGAATTTGGAGAGACAGGAAGGGATGTGATATCTTGGCCTGTATAAGCAAGTGTTTTTCTGTGTAGAAATACAGGTGTGTTGTCTGAATTCAGACTGTTTCGTTTCCTGAAGAGTGTGAGTGTGCAGTGTATTTTTTTTAATAGGTCTTTACTGGAGTATAATTGCTTCACAATACTGTGTTAGTTTCTGTTGCACAACAAAGCAAATCAGCCATATGCATACACGTGTCCCCATATGCCCTCCCTCTTGAGCCTCCCTCCCACCCTCCCCATCCCACCCCTCTAGGTCATCGCAAAGCACTGAGCCGATCTCCCTGTGCTATGCGGCTGCTTCCCACCAGCTAACATTCGGGAGTTTATATATGTTGATGCTACTCCACCCCAGCTTCCCCCTCCCACCCCATGTCCTCAGGTCCATTCTCTATGTCCTCCTCTTTATTCCTGCCCTGCAGCTAAGATCATCAGTACCATTTTCTTTCTTTTTTTTTTTTTTAGATTCCATATATGTGTGTTAGCATACGGTATTTGTTTGTCTCTTTCTGACTTACTTCACTCTGTATGACAGACTCTAGGTGCATCCACCTCACTACAAATAACTCAATTTCGTTTCCTTTCATGACTGAGAAATATTCCATTGTATATATGTGCCACATCTTCTTTAACCATTCATCTGTCGATGGACACTTAGGTTGTTTCCATGTCCTGGCTATTGTAAATAGTGCTGCAGTAAACATTGTGGTACATGTCTCTTTTTGAATTATGCTTTTCTCAGGGTATATGCCCAGTAGTGGGATTGCTGGGTCGTATGGTAGTTCTATTTTTAGTTTTTTAAGGAACCTCCATACTGTTCTCCGTAGTGGCTGTATCAATTTACATTCCCACCAACAGTGCAAGAGGCTTCCCTTTTCACCACACCCTTTCCAGCATTTATTGTTTCTAGATTTTTTTGATAATGGCCATTCTGACAGGTGTGAGGTGATACCTCATTGTAGTTTTGATTTGCATTTCTCTGATAATTAGTGAAGTTGAGCAACTTTTCATGTACCTCTTGGCGATCTGTATGTCTTCTTTGGTAAAATGTCTATTTAGGTCTTCTGCCCATTTTTTAATTGGGTTGTTTGGTTTTTTAAAAATTATTTTTATTATTATTATTATTTTTCGGTACGCGGGCCTCTCACTGCTGTGGTCTCTCCCACTGCAGAGCACAGGCTCCGGACGCGCAGGCTCAGCGGCCATGGCTCCCGGGCCCAGCCACTCTGCGGCATGTGGGATCTTGCCAGACTGGGGCACGAACTCGTGTCCCCTGTGTCGGCAGGCGGACTCTCAACCACTGTGCCACCAGGGAAGCCCTGTTTTTTTTTTTTTTTTGATATTGAGCTCCATGAGCTCTTTGTATAGTTGGGAGATTAATTCTTTGTCCGTTGATTTGTTTGCAAATATTTTCTCCCATTCTGAGAGTTGTCTTTTCGTCTTGCTTATGGTTTCCTTTGCTGTGCAAAAGCTTTTAAGTTTAATTAGGTCCCATTTGTTTATTTTGTTTTTATTTTTGTTATTCTAGGAGGTGGGTGAAAAAAGATCTTGCTGTGGTTTGTGTCAAAGAGTGTTTTTCCTATGTTTTCCTCTAAGAGTTTTATAGTGTCTGGTCTTACATTTAGGCCTTTAATCCATTTGGAGTTTATTTTTGTGTATGATGTTAGGGAGTGTTCTAATTTCATTCTTTTACATGTAACTGTCCATTTTCCAAGCACCACTTATTGAAGAGGCTGTCTTTCTCCATTGTGTGTCCTTGCCTCCTGTGTTGTAAATTAGGTGCCCATATGTGCGTGGGTTTATCTCTGGGCATTCTATCCTGTACCATTGATCTCTATTTCTCTTTTTGTGCCAGTACCATACAGTCTTGGTTACTGTAGCTTTGTGGTATAGTTTGAAGTTGGGGAGCCTGATTCCTCCAACTCCGTTTTTCTTTCTCAAGATTGCTTTGGCTATTCGGGGTCTTTTGTGTTTCTGTATGAATTGCAAGACTTTTTGTTCTAATTCTGTGAAGAATGCCATTGGTAATTTGAGAGAGATTGCATTGAATCTGTAGATCGCTTTGGGTAGTATAGTCATTTTCACAATGTTGATTCTTCTGATCCAAGAACATGGTATATTTCTCCATCTGTTTATGTCATCTTTGATTTCTTTCATCAGTGTTTTATTGTTTTCTGAGTACAAGTCTTTCGCCTCCTTAGGCAGGTTTATTTCTAGGTGTTTTATTCTTTTTGTTGCAGTGGTAAATGCAGTGTTTCCTTAATTTCTCTTTCTGATTTTTCGTTGTTGGTGTATAGGAATGCCAGAGACTTGTGTGTACTAATTTTGTATCCTGCAGCCTTACTGAATTCATTGAGTAGTTCTAGTAGTTTTCTGGTGGCATCTTTAGGATTTTCTATGTATAGTATCACGTCATCGGCAAACGGTGACAGCTTTACGTCTTTTCCAATTTGTATTCCTTTTATTTCTTTTTCTTCTTTGATTGCTGTGGCTCAGACTTCCAAAACTATGTTGAAAAAGAGTGGCAAGAGTGGACATCCTTGACCTGTTCCTGATCTTAGTGGAAATGCTTTCAGTTTTTACCATTGAGTATGATGCTTGCTGTGGGTTTGTCATATATGGCCTTTATTATGTTGAGATAAGTTCCCTCTCTGCCCATTTTCTGGAGAGTTTTTGTCATAAATGAATGTTGAATTTTGTTGAAAGCTTTTTCTGCATCTATTGAGATGATCATATGGTTTTTACTCCTTAATTTGTTGATGTGGTGTATCACATTGATTGATTTGCTTATACTGAAGAATTCTTGCATCACTGGGATAAACCCCACTTGATCATTCTGTATGATCCTTTTAATGTGCTGTTGGATTCTGTTTGTAGTGTTTTGTTGAGGATTTTTGCATCTATGTTCATCAGTGATATTGGTCTATAATTTTCTTTTTTTGTGATATCTTTTTCTGGTTTTGGTATCAGGGTGATGGTGGCTTTGTAGAATGAATTTGGGAGTGTTTCTCCCTTTGCAGTTTTTTGGAAGGGTTTAAGAAGAATTGGTGTCAACTCTTCTGTAAATGTTTGATAGAATTCGCCTGTGAAGCCCTCTGGTCCTGGACTTTTGTTTGTTGGAAGACTTTTAATTACAGTTTGAATTTCATTACTTATGATAGGTCTGTTTATATTTTCTAATTCTTCCAGGTTCAGTCTTGGAAAATTACACCTTTCCAAGAATTTGTCCATTTCTTCATGGCTGTGCATTTTCTTGGCATATAGTTGTTTGTAGTAGTCTCTTATAATCCTTTGTATTTCTGCAGTGTCAGTTGTGATTTCTCCTTTTTCATTTCTAATTTTATTGATTTGCATCCCCTCCCTTTTTTTCTTGATCAGTCTGGCTAAGATTTTATCAATTTGCTTATCTTCTCAAAGAACCAGGTTTTAGTTTTATTGATCTTTGCTGTTGTTTTCTTCATTTCTATTTCATTCATTTCTACTCTGATCTTTATGATTCTTTCCTTCTACTGACTTTGGGTTTTCTTTGCTCTTCTTTCTCTTGTTTTAAGTGTAGGGTTAGATTGTTTATTTGAGATTCTTCTTGTTTCTTGAGGTGAGATTGAATTGCTATAAACTGCCCTCTTAGAACTGCTTTTGCTGCATCCCATGGGATTTGGGTTGTCATGTTTTTTCATTGACATTTGTTTCTTTGTATTTTTTAATTTCTTCTTTGATTTCTTCAGTGATCTCTTGGTTATTTAGTAGTGCACTGTTTAACCTCCATGTATTTGTGTTTTTTACAGTTTTTTTCTTGTAAGTGGTTTCCAGTCTCAGCATTGTGGTTAGAAAAGGTGCTTGATATGATTTCAGTTTTGTTAAATTTAGTGAGGCTTGACTTTTGACCCAAGATGTGATCCATCCTGGAGAATGTTCCATGTGCACTCGAGAAGAAAGTGTATTCTGCCACTTTTGGTGAAATGTTCTATAAATATCAATTAAATCTATGTGGTCTGTTGTGTCATTTAAAGCTTGTGTTTCCTTATTTATTTGCTGTTTGGATAATTTGTCCATTGGTGTAAGTGGGGTGATAAAGTCCCCTACTATTAGTGTGTTACTGTCGATTTCTCCTTTCATGGTTGTCAGCATTTGCCTTATATGTTGAGGTGCTCCTATATTGGGTGCATAAACATTTATAATTGTTATATCTTCTTATTGGGCTGATCATTTGATCATTATGTAGTGTCCCTCCTTACGTCTTGTAACAGTCTTTATCTTAAAATCTATTTTATCTGATACAAGTATTGTTGCTCCAGCTTTCTTTTGATTTCTATTTGCATGGAATATCTTTTTTCATCCCTTAACTTTCAGTCTGTATGTGTCACTTTCAGGTCTGAAGTGTGTCTCTTGTACACAGCGTATATATGGGTCTTGTTTTTGTATCCATTCAACCAGTCTGTGTCTTTCGGTTGGGGCATTTAATCCATTTACGTTCAAGGTTGTTATTGATATGTAGGTTCCTAGTACCATTTTCTTAATTGTTTTTGGTTTGTTTTTGCAGGTCTTTTTCTCCTCTCGTGTTTCCCGCCTAGAGAAGTTTCTTTAGCATTTGTTGTAAAGCTGGTTTGGTGGTGCTGATTTCTCTTAGCTTTTGCTTGTCTGAAAAGCTTTTGACTTCTCTATGTAACCTGAATGAGATCTTTGCTGGGTAGAGTAATCTTGGTTATGGGTTTTTCTCTTTCATCACTTTAAGTATATCCTGCCACTGCCTTCTGGCCTGCAGAGTTTCCACTGAAAAATCAGCTGATGACCTTACTGGGATTCCTTTGTGTGTTATTTTTTGTTTTTCCCTTGCTGCTTTTAATATGTTTTCTTTGAATTTAATTTTTGTTAGTTTGATTAATATGTGTCTGGGTGTGTTTTTCCTAGGGTTTATCCTGTATGGGACTCTCTCTGCTTCCTGGACTTGGGTGACTATTTCCTTTCCCATGTTAGAGAAGTTTTTGACTGTAATCTCTTTAAATATTTTCTCAGACCCTTTCCTTTTCTCTTCTTCTTCTGGGACCCCTATAATTCAAATGTTGGTGTGTTTAGTGTTGTCCCAGAGGTCTCTGAGGTTGTCTTCAATACTTTTTTCTTTATTTTGCTCCTTGGCAGTTATTTCCACCATTTTGTCTTCCAGCTCACTTATTTCTTCTTCTGCCTCAGTTATTCTGTTTTTGATTCTTTCTAATGTAGTTTTCATTTCAGTTACTGTGTTGTTCATCTCTGTTTGTTTGTTGTTTAGTTCTTCTAAATGTTAAACATTTCATGTATTTTCTCAATCCGTGCCTCCATTCTATTTCTGAGATTCTGGATCATTTTTACTATCATCACTCTGAATTCTTTTTCAGGTAGATTGCCTATTTCCTCTTCATTTATTTGGTCTTGTAGGTTTTTACCTTGCTCCTTCATCTGTTACACACTTTTTTGCCGTCTCATTTTTTTTCCTTTTTTTTTTTTTTTTAATGAATGATATTGCATTCCTGTCTTACTGGTTGCTTGGCCTGAGGCTTCCAACGCTGGAGTTTGTAGGCTATTGGGTAGAACTTGGTCTGGGTGCTAAGATGAGGATCTCCTGGAGACCTCACTCCAATGAATATTCCCTGCAGTCTGAGGTTCTCTGTTAGTCCAGTGGTTCAGACTTGGAGCTCCCACCGCAGGAGCTTCGGCCCAGGCCCAGCTCATGAACCGAGATCCCGCAAGCTACGTGGGGTGGCAAAAAAGAGAACAATAACAAAGTAGAAGATAAAATTAGACTAGGAAACTAACAGATATATTGAAAAGAATATAAAATTAAAAATATAGATGAATCAACAACTGGAAGGTACATCAGTACCACAGTAGTAAAAAAGAGGGGGAGGGAAAAGAAAAAAAATGGGAAAAGGCCTTGGCTGTGGAGGGCGGTGCCTAAACAAGGGCAAGGTTTGGGTGGTGGGCAGGGCCTATGCTCAGGACCCACAGGGCTGGAAAAGGCCCTGGGGGCTGTGGGGGGTGGGGCTTAGGCTCAAGGAACAGAAGGGGCCCAGGCGTGCCCCCCACCCCTGGTCTCAGAGGGCAGGGGACCCTACCTGGGAGCCCAGCAGGCCTCCTGGGCTCGAGTGGGGGGGCAAACGCCCTCCTCTCCTGCTCCTCCCGTCCTGGATGGTTCCTCCCGCCTGCCTCTTCTGATCTCCTCAGCCTCCCTCCTGTGCCCCCAGGGACCCATGCGGCCTGAAGGGGCTTTGGAGGGCAGGGGATCAGCCTGGGAGCTCAGCAGGCTCCCTGGCCCGAGTGGGCCAGAAGATCGCCCTCCACTCCTCTCCCACTCCTCCTGGAGGGTCCCTCCCCCCTGCCTCTCCTGATCTTCCCAGCCTCAGGGGTGCCGATCCTGTCTGGCCTCCACTTCTCCTCCCCGCTCAGTCCCCCCTACCTCCTACTGGTTCACTTGGGGCTTCCTCCCGTCTCCTTGGTCATCATAGTCCCCCCCAATGGCCGGCAGGTGCCCTGGTTGTGGGGAGACTCCAATGCCGTGTCTTCCCACACTGCCATCTTGGCTGTGCCTCCCTGTGCAGTGTATTTTAATCACATTATTAAAGGAGATGATCAGCTTCAGACCATCTACTTATTAGTTTACAAGGGAGTGGAATGCAGTTGCCCCTTTATTTTCTTTTGTCAGGGTAGAGAGTGATATGGTGTTATCAGAAATTTTTAATGCCATATCAAGGCAGTGAAGCAACATAGCCAAAAGCGTTTCTCATGAAAGTTGTAAACTCAGAATTCCAATGACATTTTAAGAGTATCTCAGGAAAACAAGTTAGTTTATCTGCAAATGATTCACTCTTCCTTTCCTGCCCACCGGAATTGGGATTCATTGATCCCACTTTGCACAAAGAAGCTTCTGTGCAAAGAGTGAACGTGTAAATGTTTTTGCATCATTTTTTTTTCTCCTTAGTTTTCATGCTCAACATTTAGAAATAGTTGCTTTGCAAATGATTCATTTCAAATTTTTATAATGTGGTTGTATTAAAGTTGATAGTATTGCAGGTATTACATGCTTATTTGAGAGCTGGCCCAGAAAAGCTGCAGCCTAGTATAGAAAAACAAAACAACCCCCAAAAGCAAAAAAGTGAAAACCCCTGTCTTTTGGATCATGCCCAGAGGAGTCTGAACCTGTAGAAGGGTGACGAGTCCAATTGTTTCCTGGAAATTAGTGCTACTAAGGCACGTTCAGCCTGTCTCATTCCGTTGGTGAGCTTGGTCAGTCTCTGTACACTGCCTCGCACACGGGTGCCCTCTTCTGGAACACTGAAGGCAGGACTGAGAAAAATGAGTGAGGTGAATGGTTCCCTGAGGAGGCAGACCTTCTAGGTGATGCTTACTAAAATTCATCGTTGGTAAAGACTGAATTTTGGCCTCTGTGCTGAGTTTTGATTATTAGGTTTTGTTTATGGTTCTCTTATAAGGGCCCTGAAATCATTTGTAGGTAAGATGCAGTCCCATCTAGAGAAATGTATTCTACATAAACATCAAAAATGGGTTCATTTGAGGCAATTTTTTTTAGGAAAATCAAGTATTCATTGATACTGAGAGCTAATATTTGTATATGATTACAAATAGCAGTTTACATTTAACAAAATACTGATCTCACCTGATCATCCAAATAACCAAGTAGTAATCTTAGTGGTGCAAGGGGTGGTTGTAGTGATGAAAATGGGTCTGGTGATGGCAGCTGACATTTATTGTTTACTGAGTGCCAGACTCTGCCCTAAGCATTTACACAGATCTTCTCATTTAATCTTCATAGCACCTCGTTCTTTCCATTCTGTAGATGAACAAACTGAGGCTCACGGAGAACAATGAACTTACCCACAACTGGTGGCTGATGGAACCCATGTTTGAACTTGGCAGTCTAACTGGAGCTTTTCAACAGATACTCGCTTTTAGCATCTTCTAAATTTATAGTTGTTCCTTACTGGCAAACTGAGTGCTTGCCTGGAGAATCTCATTAATAAATTAAGGGGACCTCCTAATTCTTTCACTGTAATGGAATTTTATTCAGATGAATACTCTGCTAGACATATTTTTAGGGTGGCACATTTTGGAGTTCCTTGGTCATATAGACTCTCACCCCGTGATGGCACCCATCAGTGTGTGGGCAACTGCTGTGCCTGTCCTGAGTTCCCACAGGTAGCTCTGCCTGGATATACTGTGGGCACTTTATAATTATCATGTCTTCAAGTCTTTGAATCAAACTCAGGGTCTTTTCTCCTCTGTCTCCTGTTTTTCCCCATATGCTTGCACACTCTCTGCTCTCTCCTTCTCTAGCTCCCTTCCTCTCTTCTTATCCCTCTCACCCCCTCCCTCTCCCTCCTCTCCCACCCCCTCTCTCCCTCCCCCTCCCCCTCCCCCTGGTGTACATTCCTTCTTCTTCCTGAGGTAAGAAGAGTGCTGAGGCCTGTGTCAGGCCAACACTCTGCCTGAGACAATCTCTAGAAAGCACTACTCCCAGGCTTAACCAGTATTAGATACTATTAGGTAAATGGAACCACTGGAGGTGCTGTAGCTGTTCTGAATAACCTCATTTACGTTTCCCTCAAGATTAGGTATAGAAAACTGCTAGAGCTCATCAATGAATTCGGTAAAGTTGCAGGATACAAAATTAATACGCAGAAATCTGCTGCATTTCTATACACTAACAATGAAAGATCAGAAAGAGAAATTAAGGAAACAATCCCATTTACCTTCACATCAAAAAGAATAAAATACCTAGGAATAAACCTACCTAAGGAGGCAAAAGACCTGTACTCTGAACTATAAGACACCGATGAAAGAAATCAAAGATGATACAAACAGATGGAAAGATATACTGTGTTCTTGGATTGGAAGAATCAATATTGTCAAAATGACTATATTACCCAAGGCAATCTACAGATTCAGTGCAATCCCTACAAATTACCAATGGCATTTTTCACAGAACTAGAGCAAAAAATTTAAAAATTTGTATGGAAACACAAAGCAATCTTGAGAAAGAAAAAAAGAGCTGGAAGAATCAGGGTCTCTGACTTCAGACTATACTACAAAGTAATGAAGACAGCACGGTACTGGCACAAAAATAGAAACATAGATCAATGGAACAGATTAGAGAGCTCAGAAATAAACCCACACATCTATGGTCAATTAATCTATGACAAAGGAGGCAAGAATATACAACGGAGAAAAGACAGTCTCTTCAATAAGTGGTGCTGGGAAAACTGGACAGCTACATGTAAAAGAAGGAAATTAGAACCCTTCCTAACACCATACACAATGATAAACTCAAAATGGATTAAAGACCTAAATGTAAGACTTGATGCTATAAAACTCCTAGTGGAAAAAGTACGCAGAACACTCTTTTACGTAAATCGCAGCAAGATCTTTTTGGGTCCATCTCCCAGAGTAATGGAAGTAAAAACAAAAGTAAACAAATGGGACCTAATTAAACTTAAAAGCTTTTGCACAACAAAGGAAACCATAAGCAAAACAAAAAAACAAACTATGGAATGGGAGAAAATATTTGCAAACAATGTGACCAACAAGGGCTTAATCTCCAGAATATACAAGCAGCTCATGCAGCTCAATATCAAAAAACCAACAACCCAATCAAAAAATGGGCAGAAGATCTAAATAGATGTTTCTCCCAAGAAGACATACACATGGCCCAGAGGCACATATAAAGGTGCTCAGCATTGCTAATTATTAGAGAAATGCAAATCAGAACTGCAATGATGTATCACTTCACACTGATCAGAATGGCCATCATCAAAAAGTCTACAAATAATAAATGCTGGAGAGGGTGTGGAGAAAAAGGAACCCTCTTACACTGTTGGTGGGAATGTAAATAGGTACAGCCACTATGGAGAACAGTATGGAGGTTCCTTAAAAATCTCAAAATAGAGCTACCTTATAATCCTGCAGTCCCACTCAGGGACATATATCCAGAGAAAACCACAATTCAAAAAGCCACGTGCACCCCAGTGTTCATTGCAGCACTGTTTACAATAGCCAAGACATGGAAGCAACCTAAATGCCCATCGACAGAGCAGTGGATAAAGAAGATGTGGTGTATCAACAATGGAATATTACTCAGTCATAGAAAAGAATGAAATAATGCCATTTGCACCAACATGGATGGACCTAGAGATTATCATACTAAGTAAAGTAAGTGAGACAAAGACAAGTATTGTATGATGTCGCTTATATGTGGGATATAAAAAAAATTGGTACAAATGAACTTAATATACAAAACAGAAATAGACTCACAGCCATAGAAAGCACACTTAGGGTTACCAAAGGGGAAGAGGTGGAGAGGGATAAATTAGCAGTTTGGGGTTAACATATACATACTACTATATATAAAAAAGATAACCAACAAGGACCTACTGTATTGCACAAGGAACTATACTCAATATTTTGTAATAACCTATAAGGGAAAAGAATCTGAAAAAGTATATATATATATATATGTATGTATTACTGAATCACTTTGTCATACACCTGAAACTAATACAACTATGCTTCAATAAAAAATAAAATAAAATAATTAAAAAAAAGTTTTGATAAAAGGAATATGTTTTTAAAAGATTAGATTAGGTGCTATCTCTGCTCTGCCTGAGAAATAAAGGCTATAGATAATGGTGGCCAAGAAGATTTCCTTTCCTTTCTTAGAGGCAATTTATGCTTCTGGGTTTTAAGTGTATCTCACTTACGGTGTTGTACTTAGAACTCTTCTTGACCGACTTCATTCTGGCTTCCCTGAGTCTGCTGGTTTCAGGCCTCTGTGACTGCATCCTCTGCTGCTTGCAGAATGGCAGCCGGGTCATAGTGCTCCCTTCCAGTTCTTTTATTCCACTTGTGACTGGAGTTGTTTCCTTGCCCTCTTTGGGATTCTTCTGACTTGCCTCTGACTAGCTTATGTATGAAACTGAACTAGGTGACTGTTGTTGTTTTCTAAATGCAGGGGGCGCACCTTAGCCTAGTTTATTTTTTTATCCTAGTTTTATTACCACAATTAAATAAAAAATTAAAGACATTTAAAAAATTTAGATTCAAAGAAAATATGACCTAAGACAGTGTATCTGGTACCCTCTGCTGATGTCAGTCTCCTTAGAACTTTTCGGGATCGGTTATACTGAACTAGAAAGCTAGTGCCCCATGTCATTGCTGGCAGAACGCAGAAGACCTCAAAGGAAGTGGACACAGCTGCTTGCTCAGTTCTGCGTTCTTTTAACAGATGGCTGTTGAATAACCTCAGCCTACTCTTCTGATGTGGATACAAAGTGAAGTTTAAGATAGTGGTAGGTGAGAGAGGTGGGACTTTAAAAAAGCAGAGCTGTAATATCCAGGTGCTCTGAGAATGCAGCCGGGGGGTTGGAGTACGAGTCTTAGAAAAGCTGTTATTTCACTTGGGTTCTTGTAGGATCATTGAGTTTGCAGAATTTTGGGAACCCCAGGATTTTAGGGTGGGGGTGACAGGAGTGGCAAAGGTAAGGACATGGGAAAGGGGTGTAAGAGCATAGCTTACGTCTCTGTGCGGCCCAAGCATGAAGACGATGGAGGTGACTAGTCTAAATGGGCAGTTGGGGTTGGCTTGTGAAGGGCCTTAACGACATGCCGCAGAGCATGGGCTTTTACCTTGTGTAGGATATTTGTGAAGGAGACGTTTTATCACATCCATGGTGGCAGTATGCAGGCTGGGAAGGAAGGGTGAAAATGCAGAGAAAAGAGGATTTTCCTTTTGTATTTGAAGGACATTAGGGAAGAATCAGCAGATCATAGTCAATTGAGAGAAGATCTTGATAAGACAATAGAAAAATAGTAGGAATAAAAATTAAATCACAGAAGCAAGTCGAAACAAACCCAGAAGGAGTCTGATCGAGACCAAGCATTCAGGAGATAGGGTTACCAGATAAAGTCAGGATGCCCAGTTAAATTTGAATTTTAGATAAATAATGAATAATTTTTTTAGTGTCAGTATGCCCCATGCAATTTTTGAGACATACTTTCACTAAAAACTGTTTTTTGTTTATTTGAAATTCTGATTTAACTGGGTGTCCTATTAACGCAGTAATCAGTATGATAAAAAGGTTATGAAAAGGCCTGGTGGTCAGACTCAGTGATCTGATCCTTCTTTTGATGATATTGATGATAGAGTGTAACCACATATGTTTGGAGGTGTGAGGTGTAGGCCTTAGTGAAGCATTTATATATATCACAGGGAGAACCTTTTGGGAAGTCTTTTCTATATTTAAGTGACTGGTAAGGATTTCACCTTAGGAGATTTAAGTTACTTGATCAAGAAGAAAAGCGGAACTGTAGAAAAGAAGGGAAAATTCAAACTATTGAAAACATCTAACACTCAGCAGACTAGATGGAAAATTCAAACTGTTGAAAGCATCTAACACTCAGCAGACTAGATGGACAATGTGTTGTGTATTCCAGGAAACAAAACGGGGGTGTCCCTCCCACTGAGAGGGGTCATCCAGTTTGCTTTATCAAGTGTGAACAAGGCAGGGCTGCCATTGTTGTGTATGCTCTTGGTATACAGTGGACCCTGTGTTCTGGCTTCTGTTTTTATTAGTGCTGTAAAAACATTACAGAAACCCCAACAGTAAACACTTGCAAGAGTTTGAGGTCATAGTCATATGACCTCACAGGGAGCCAGGTCCTTGGAAGCCCTAGTGGACCAGCAGACAGCGGAGATGGGGGATGAAGAGTCCTGGGAAGGGGCTTGTGAGAGGAAGCATGGCCCAGGCGCACCCTTGGCTCCAAGATATGGGTTCTTGGTGTCTGTCGTACTGCTGGTGAGTTGGTATTGCCATCATACTGCCAGGCTTTCTGACTTAAAAGGGGCAATCTCTGTTCTTGTTCATGTTCTTCCATAAATTGTGAGTGGGGCAGAATGAAGCCATCTAGGAATGGAAGTATTTATCTTCATTTTATTCCTTATTTTCCTTTTTACTGGAGGTTTTCTCAAGAAGATCCAGAGAAGTCTGGTTCATACACATTTTTAAATTACCTCCTTCTGGTGAATGTGAGGAAAATGAGGTGAAATAGACTGGGCAGGATAGGAGAAAGAGGCAGCAAACATGAGGAATGAGAAACATAAGGAATAGGAATCAATACCGCATTTAAAAAATACAATGTCGTTAGGATAAGTCTGTTGTATTTGAACAACATCTTTGCAGTACTATGTATGTGGTATAATTACTTTTTTTTATGGAGTGATTAAATACATGCCGTGAATTTGCCCTGAGAAGTGAACAATGCTAAGTAGCAGTTTCATTGAGAAGAAAATCCTTTCTTTGCCATTGTTTTTTCTACACAATAGCTAATATGCAGAGTAAGAGAACGCACGGGAGCACAACTCCAGGGATTTTCTTTTCATAATTATAAAAACTACTTGATTGTAACTCAACTAGTCGATTGTAACTCAACTAGTTTTTAGAGTAAATATTTTACATTTTCACCATTTATTTAGGAAAACACAAAGTGTGAGCTGACCTTTAAAAGAAATGTCCTCTATGAATTTACTTACAGGTTTGCTGTATATAAAAATTTAATATGCAGTTTTCTGATAGCGTAAATTTCACAAAACTGGCTGGTAATGTGAACTTTATAAAGGAAAGTTTAGGATGAAAAAATATTTAAATGTATTTACACGAAGAATTCATCATAATGAAGCAACTTATTTTAATTGGTGGGTATTTCTTTTGGAAAATTGTTTAAGGTGGCTGATTGCTTAGGGAGGGTTACCAAACATCTTGGTTTGCCTGAGTCAGTTCCGATTTGTGTCTGTTGTCTTGGTGTTGACTATGGTTTAGCATTTGACTTTGACTTTAAAAAAATGAAGTATTATCATTAATAGTTGCAGTAGAATAAGCCAGCATGGGTTTGTAACCTTCCACTTTGTACTTTCAGCTTCTCCACAGTCTCATCTGGAATGCTTGAGTTGACGTGTGCATTGAACAGAAATTTCACATAGTTGAGTCTAAAAGACTATGTGGGATACTCTCTCTCCCTTTTCCCTCCCCTTACAGCTCCTTTCAGAGATAGCTTGTGCAGTGCTTGCTGATAAGTGAGCTTGGAGAGGGGCTGCTAGAGTCTGGCAGTGGTTGGGGACTCCGGGGACTCCGCAGCCCCCAGGCGCTCCTTGGTGCACCAGCTGGTTGTGCAGTAGCCCAGCTGCACTGAGTGATAGTGAAGCTGCCAGGCTACCACTTAGTTGGTGGATCAGTGGGAAATGGGAAATTGTAAGTTACGTAGAACAAGTGACAAAATAGAGATTAAGCAGTTCTGTTTAAAAATGTCTTCACTTTGCTGTAATGATTTTTATAAGTTTACAACTAATTTTTTTTATTGGTAATGCTTTTTTTTTTACCTTGTAACAATTATAACTCCATATTTAATGATTTTATCATCCCTGTTTCCTTTTCAGAGTGTCCTGGTTTAGACAATAAATTGTTCTCTACTTACAATTAGGGCCAAGTTAAAGAGCTATGGGATAGGGCAAGGGCCTGCAGACTAGGATTCAGTGTAGCCTGGAATGACTTTTACATTTTTAAAGGTTGTGAAAAAACAACAGAAATAAAGAAGCATGTGTGACAGGGTCCTTATGTGGCCTGCAAGTCTGAGATATTTACTCTCTGGTTCATTGCAGAAAAATTCTATGTCTGCTTTACAGTCTACAGTAAGTGTGTTGGAAGACTACTTAAGCACAAGTAGTTTACCATGAACATAGCTTTGTTCTGTTGGGAGTCCAAAGGAAGGTCTGGAAATCACAGTGTTCTTGGTTTTAGTGTTACAGATGCATGCTGCAGCACCTGGCTAGAGCAGAGGTTCTCACAATGTGGTTGTGTGGCTTCCTGAGACCCTTTCAATGGGTTTGTGAGGTCAAAATTATTTTTATAATAACAGTGCAGCACTGTTTTCCTTTTTCACTGTGTTGATACACACTGATGGTACAAAAGCAATGGTGGGGGCCTTAGCACAAATCAAGGTAGTAGCACCAAACTGTTCTAGTTGTTACATTCTTCATTGCCATGCATTCAAAATAAAAATAAAGGGCAGGGCTTCCCTGGTGGCTCAGTGGTTGGGAGTCCACCTGCCGATGCAGGGGACACGGGTTTGTGCCCCGGTCTGGTAGGATCCCACATGCCACGGAGCGGCTGGGCCCATGGGCCATGGCTGCTGGGCCTGCATGTCTGGAGCCTGTGCTCCGCGGCGGGAGAGGCCACAACAGTGAGAGGCCTGCATACTGCAAAAAAAAAAAAAAAAAAAAAAATTAAAAATAAATAAATAAATAAAGGGCAGTTTCACCTAAAGATGTCCTTGATAAAGCAATACCAATTAATTGCTTTTCAACACTTGGGTGCCTGCCTTTTTAATTTCACATGCAATGAAATGGAAAATATGTATGAAGTGCTCTCTAGGAACAGCACTCATGTAGTTTGAGTTGTGAGCTATAAACTAGTTGCTTTTTTCATGGAAATGCCATTTTCCTTCAAAGTCTGACAAACTGTGGTTTTGGCTAACATTTTCTTGAAAATAGAGTTACTTAATTACTTTAAAGAAAACAACCGTCAGTTTTTGTTGCCAATGGTAAAACAAGTTTCAATCAAAAATTAGAATTTTGGAAAACTTGTATCTACCACCAAAAGTTTAGCAGCTTCCCAGTACTTAAAGACTTTTCTGAGGGTATTAGTGGTGACATTAATAAATGTTATTTTTTAAAATAATAAGATGTGTCAACAGATATTTTGCAAGTGACCAGTTCATGTGGCAGAATCATGCCTGGGTAAGATGCATTCAAAGTGTGAGAACTTTAAAAAAAAAAAATTAATTAATTAATTTTTGGCTGTGTTGGGTCTTCATTGCTGCATGCAGGCTTTCTTTAGTTGCGGCGAGCAGGGGCCACTCCTCATCGCGGTTTGCGGGACTCTCACTGTCGTGGCCTCTCTTGTTGTGGAGCACAAGCTCCAGATGTGCGGGCTCAGTAGTTGCGGCTCATGGGCCCAGTTGCTCCGCGGCATGTGGGATCCTCCCAGACCAGGGCTCGAACCCGTGTCCCCTGCATTGGCAGGCAGACTCTCAACCACTGCGCCACCAGGGAAGCCCGTGTGAGACATTTTTAATATGAGTACAAAAAGTTCATTGATACAAGTTTAGATTCTATATTGCAGCTAACTTTTAAGAGACTACTACCACTTGTTCTATTTTGGCATCATCATATGAAAAAAGAATATCCACAATTAAGGATATTAAAATACTCCCTATTTTTCTAACTAAATATTTCTGTGAGGCCAGATTTTCTTAATATTTTCAACCCAAATGATGTATTATTACTGAGTGAATGTAGAAATGGCTGTGAGAATCCAGCTGTCTTCTAGTGTGCCAGGCATTAAAGAAATTTGTAAAAGATGTCAATCACTGTTGCTTGTCTCATTAAATATTATGTTATTGTTTTGGAAAATATAGTTATTTTTAATAAAAATGTATTATTTATATTCATGAAATGGATTTATTATGTTTAAATGAATATTTAAATTTTTCTGTTTTAATTACTCATACAGTGAATATCACTAGATATAACCTACATACATAGAGGTCTTTGGAGTCCCCTATACTTTCAAGGATATAAACATCCTGAGACCAAAAGGTTTGAGAACTGCTCATCTAGGGTTTAAGTAATCACTTCTCTAGTATGTTAAAATATAGCAACTGAAAATATTTTTATGAATAATTAAGCATAAGATGCTATCATTTAAAATAGCTTTTTCATTTGTTCTACAATATTGTGATAATTTCATTAGCTACTTTCCTTTTTGCCACACAAGGACAATCTTTTCTGTTCTTTTGTTTCCTTCTTTATCAATTCTCACAGCAATGCTGGGGTGAAAACAACACTGCTAGATGCTCATTCTGAAATGGGGAGTACTGAAATTCTGGAAAAGGAAACCTCAGGAAGTCTCAGTAATGGTACCAGCAGCAACGTAGAAGCAGCCAAAAGGTTGGCCAAACGTCTTTATCAACTAGACAGATTCAAAAGATCGGATGTGGCAAAGCACCTAGGCAAGAAGTACGTCCCATTCCAAGGATGGTGTCTGAGTGTATCCTTGTAGGCGTGTGTGCGTGTTCTGATGGCTTCAATTTTAATAACCAAGTCTATTCTGTTTTCTTATAGCAATGAATTTAGCAAACTAGTTGCGGAAGAATATTTGAAGTTTTTTGATTTTACAGGAATGACACTGGATCAGTCTCTCAGGTATGATTAAACATCACTTCTGTTCTTCTTTGCTTCTAAATAATTAATTCTGAGGAGAGAAAATAATGTGCTGAAGCTAAAATCTGATTTTTATTTTTTTAAACCCACAGTTACTTTGTGATCTTAGCTCAGATTGTATTACAGATATTAAACATGGTGAAAAGTGGGAAAAATATATTGTTTTTATGAAGTCACACATGAACTCATATCCTGCACCAAATAGACGACCTAGTAAAGAATGGTGGCAAAGTAAGTCTTGGAGAAACGGAATCTGTGGGAATTTGGTTTTTGAATGCCTTAAAAAGGCAGTTTACAGACTGTAGAATTAGATTTTCCCTAATCATTTTTTACAATAGCCAAATAGCCCTTTAAGACAGTACTTTGGAATTAACTAATGAATGGGATAAAAATGAATATCAACATAATAATCAGCAGAAAGTATCTGTAAAACTGTTTCAGTAGCGCTTTTTGCTGATCTGTTCAAGTGAAAGTGTTGGAAACACACTGACCCTCACGTCTCACACGATACCATAGTATAAATTTCTAAGCACAGCTGAAGGTAAAATCCAGTAAGCATTAATCTTATAAACTTAATAACGTGTCACAGCCTGGAGGAATTCTGAGATCATCTTGTGTAATGCTCTAGTGTTACAAATCAGGAAACTGAGGCCTGGGAGGTGAAGGGAGGATGTTCCGTTAGAATGCACAACAGTGAGTTAGTCTCTGGCTCTTTGCATGAATCAGGGGTACTCATAGGTTTGTCAGTGAAAACAGGTAAGGGTGGGGGAGAGAGTTGTATTTTTGCTTTGCTCTCTCATGTGGTTTATAAAAAAAAGTTAAGAAAAATTAAAGTTAGATCAACATAATTTAGATTAACTACAGATAAGGAAGACAGCAACACTTTCATCATTGAAATATGTTTTATTGTATGTTTCTTTCAAAAGTAAGATTTCTTAAGGCATTTTAAATGATTTTTTCCTTCCCATCTCATGTTTAGGTAAATGCATCTACTTTGTCAAGTGAGGGTCCTGGATGCATCTATAACAGACAGTACTCTCAGTGACTCTGATCTAGATTGATCTAGATTGGTATTCCTAATTTAAGAAATAAATTAGGGTTTTACTTTCCAATTTCTTCTTCATGTAGCAAGTTAATAATATATGGTGGTGATAATAGGCAAAATAAAATTAACAGAAATCTACTGTGCTAATGGAAAACTGATGAATTCATAAGAGTGCTAACAAAAGTTCAAGATGAAAAAAAAATTACATGGGACTGAGTGAACTGATGAGGATGATTATAATTTTTGTGACTTTCTGTTTGAATAATAAAAAAAACAAGTCTATTGTGCATAAGACGATATAATTGTAATTTTAATAGTGGGTCGGTGGTGATTACAGTCAAGTAACAAAATGATAAAAACCTGTGATCTTTGTCAAGTTTTAAAACATAGTCTACCGGGGACTTCCCTGGCGGTCCAGTGGTTAAGACTCCACACTGCCAGTGCAGGGGGCGTGGGTTCGATCCCTGGTTGGGGAACTAAGATCCCACATGCCGCATGGCATGGCCAAAAAATTAAAAAAAAAAAAAAAAGTTTAAAACATAGCCTACATGGTTATGCATCCAGACTTGTGTTCTTTAGTTTTTATCCGACTGATCTTTTAAAATGGCTGCTTGACCCTTAACGTATGTGGAAATCACCCACCTTCCCAAGGCTTTTTTTGATGTATTGGCCACCATGTTATTGCTCTGTCATCTTTTATATAGACAGTTCCTATAATATAAACATCAATATAAATTTATATTGAATGGCCATCTAGTAAGTGATTTAAAAAAATAACTGTAGAATATCTTACTTTGTATTGTTAATTTCTTATGTTTAAATGAATTAACTTTAACCATCAAACATAGAGAGTATGGTAACATTTTCTAAAAATTCACCTTTTCCCCCTTAATTCTTTTTTAGGTATTTCTTTAAAGCATTTTCTCTTGTGGGAGAAACCCAAGAACGAGAGAGAGTTTTAGTACACTTCTCCAATAGATATTTTTATTGTAACCCAGATACCATTGCTTCACAAGGTAATCTGATGGAAATGCTTGAATTTCTTTCTTATAACAAGGGCTATTTTCCTCAATGTGAAGGTTACATTTTATTATGGAAAATATGGAAACTTACACAGAAGAAAATGAAAATCATCTAGTTATCTCTAGTTACCTAGAGATAACTGTTACTAATAGTTTGATTTACTTTCTTCTAGTCTATTTGTACAATATTTTATGTCAAATTGGAATCAGTACAGAGTTTTGTTTCCTACTGTCTTTCCCTTTCATTGTGAGCATTTTCTCATGTTATCAAATATTCTTTACAAGCCATGATGTTTAATGGCTGCATGACATTCTTTACTCTTGTTTTAGTTACGTTTCCTCCATTTCCAGTTCCATAGTATGACAGTATACTTTCTTTAAATTGCTCATGGTTTGTCACTGAGATTTTACGTCAGTGTGCATTGTAATAAGTGAAATGCTAGTTTTCTTCTTTCTCCTTCCTATACACCTGATCTCTAAGCTTCTTGATGAAGTGCATGTATAGTTTTATGGTTAGTTCTGGAAACATTTGCAAATCTCACTGGAGTTTGTGATGTGTCTCTGGTGCTTTTTTTGGACATTCATTATTACAGCACTGACCACTGACTCTGGTTTATGATTTTAATGATCTATATTTGTGTTTACTATTTTAAAAAGCAACTTTAAACTATTTAATTTTTGATATACCCTATGAAGAGAGGTCATTTCTCTGTTCAATTCTTGTAATAAAGCAAAGTTTTCAGGGTTTGAAGTCAAGCATATTCACTTACAATTGGAGTATCTTTCGTAAACTTACAAGTTCTGGAATAAATCACTGAGACTAGATGCACTAGAAATTATAATTATCTCTTAGCTTCCGTATTGCCGGTTACCATTGTGTCAGTGTACTTTATAGTGACTCAAGTGATTGCTCCTGCTGCCTCTGCCCTGCGGGCTGTAGCTAAATTAACTGATTGTTAAAGTCACATTCCTATCCGTAAAACAGGAACTGTCTTTATTCCTTTGACTATATGTAGACCATTTATTCACTGTCTGTATCACTGTTGGCCTTGACTAGAGAATGAAAGGTATAGAAGTGGATTGTTTTTATTAGAACCTTCTTCAAATCTAAGAAGACGTTGACATTACTAAGTGAAACAAGGACTACGGATTTGTGTACTCAATTGGTTGTTGATAAGGGTATTTGAGAGTTAGCTGCTCAGTTTTATAAATACATTCAAGAATTTGTTTTATATATATTTAGAATACTGGAATACATACACTTTTAAGCATTTAGTAGCATCTACTTAGAGATAGTCCACTTAAGAGAAATCACCTACTGAACTCAGAGGCATAGTTTGGAAGATAAGCTATCTTTAATTCATGAATTCAGTAGTTGGACAAGCTTTTTTGTATATTTAGTATAAATAAGATTTTTCTGCATCTGCAACTGCTATTGTCTACTCTACTTGGATTGAGAATTGCAGGGAGAGAATAAGAACTAATCCTAAGGTTTGGAAGTGAGAAGCTTAACTCTTAGTGCTTTTTCTTTTCCTTTCTAAAGTAAGAAGAGAAAGTGATGTTTCCATATAAGTGTGAAATGACCTTGCTGGTTTGGGTAACTTTTTTCCCCTAAATATTAATTTTTAAATCTTCAGTGATTATTTCAGTATTTCATTTTTGTCTGATCCATAGCATCCTGGACCAGTCAACCTAAATGTTGCCTTTAAAGAATGGCAAGAAAAAGGATAACTATTTCTGTCTATATATTTTTAGCCAGAGAACTAATACCCAAAGAGTAAACATTGGAAGATGCAAATCTTGGTTTTCTTTAACTTTTGCTTCTTTCCTAATTCACTTTCTTCCCAGAAAATAAAAAAAGTAACAGTATTAAATAATTTATTTTCATTTCTATATCTTATAGAAAATTGAGAAACTTTAAATAAAAAAGATAAATATTATAATTTTACTATCCAGAGATAAAAATCTCTTTTAATATTATGTTATATATCATTCTAGATGTATTATGTTTAAATAGAATCATACTGCATATAATGTGTTTTTCATGTAATACTTTATTGTAAAATATCTTTCCATTTCAACATGTATACTTGGACCACATTTTTAATAACTTCAACATAACAGAATTGTGTTTTAGGTGGGTTGTATTTACTCATTCCCCATTGTAAGCAGTCTTTCTTTAGATATCCTTGTGTTTTGGGTAGCTCCTTATTTCATTAGTATAAAGCCCTAGAAGTAGGTTTGCTGTGTCAAAGGACACTGTTTCAAAGCTTTAGATATATACTATCAAATTGTCCTCCAGAGGTAGGAATAATTTACTTCATCACCAGTAGAGTCCAAATCTGTGCATTGAGATCCTTTTAATAACTTTTTCTTTATCTATTTTGTGTTTCCCCAAATGAATATGATTAATTTTGTCTAGCCACAGTATTGCGTTTTCATAGGTTCTTAATTAAGCATAGGTATGCTATTTTAGTGATACTGAGGAGTCCAACAGGCAATAGTGAATTAATGCTTTCTGCCCTTGTCTCTTTTGTTAGATGGAGTCCATTGCCTCACCTGTGCAATGATGCTTCTTAACACAGATCTCCATGGCCATGTAAGTGTAGGTGTGTGAAGAGCTGTCTTACAGAGCTCCAAAATATTTTGGGCCTATCTTTGCTTCTGTGTTCATACGTGTTTATCCTCTGCCTCCCTTTACCTCATTCTCTACATGGCAGGTAGGTAAGCATAAACCTTTGGAAAAAGAAATAACTTATTCTACATGCTAGCACTGAACACAATTTTAAGTGAATTCCATACGCCTACACGTCTGGAGTTGTTCTAGCTGTAATGTGTGTTCTGTATCTTCTTTCTCCACTAGATGGCAGAGACAGAGCTTTTATTTATGTTTTTTGTTTTTGTTTTGTTCTTTGCTTAGCTACTAGGGTTGATATAGAATAGTGGAAAGAGGATATAAGTTAGATCTGAAAGTGTCAACTATGTTTTCACTAAATATAGTAGTAAGTCTTAAAACTCAGACTTTTTTTACACTCCTCAACTTACCTGGTCTTTTGCTAGTTGAAATATCAAGGTAATCTACCGTCTCATCTTCTATTTAAAGTATAGGATGAACTTACAGAATTTAGAATGGTATGTAAACTTTCACCTTTCATAGAAGTGGAATTTTAGCATTTACTTGAACTGTTCATATTAGAGAAAATAAGAATGTTTTAGTTAAATATAGATCAACATGTACTTAGCACAGAAATTATTTCATAGTCCCAGGTCCATTTATTTTGAAGAGAAAATCATGTTTCTTATAATTAAAGAGTCTACATCATCCCTTGATTTGCTATATGATTTATCTTACAATTAAGAAACCACATTAAAAGAACTAAAACTTAGATATTGGTCCTAATTTGTTCTACTATTCCAAAAGGTCCCACCTTATTTTAAACATGGTGCTCCTCTTTAAGAGAGGCAAAATGGAGCTGTATGGGGTCATTAAGATGGACTGAGGGGGGAAGAACGGTTCTACTGTCAAGAAAGTGAAGGAGAAGATACAGTGATAGAATCATAATTTCAACATCGTCTTCACAAATCTCACAATACTCAACTAGGAAATTCCTTCTGCAGTTTGCAGGAGGTGAATTTAGAACACGTTAGTGACTTGTAGGCATATGTAACTTGTGTCCTGAGATTATATAGCCTGAAAATGTAGATGTTCTCAGGGGACATTTGTGGATAATATGTCTTGTGGAAATGAAGGTACTGGGATTCCCACAGTGTGAGCCTTGAAATGAGTGTTAGAGTCTAATATTCATTCAACTTGATATGGGGATGACCAATCAGTGTACTGTCCTAACCTCTGTTTTCCTGTTAACAGTGAAGCACATTTTCATTGCTTTCTTCTCTGTTCATCTTGTGATAACAGCTGCAACTCTGTCCCCTGCTTTTCCTCCCACTCAATTTCTTAACCTAACTGTCAGCTGAAGGAAACACTTTTGATTATGCTTGTCCACATATAAACATTAATCCAAGCCAGTGCATCCCAGCACGAGGACTCTTCTTCACATTGGATATCTAAGGTCCCATCCACATATGATAGTTGTGCATTTACTCTCTTTTGACTGAGAGAATGTGTAATAATGAAAAAAGGAATCCAGTAACAGTTCGATTCTTATTTAAAGGTTGGGGATGTCATAGAACTTCTATGGAGGTTGCTAGATTTGTGGGGATTTATTTCTATTAAAAGCTGGATTGCTTTTTAAAAAGCTAATATTGCTTTAATAATACTTTCAAATAAACATGTGTCTTATTAATCACAATAATTTGAAGCATAGCAGTAAATAAAGGTGTGAGGTTTGTTATTTATTCAGATAACTCCGCATGCTTGATGTCCAAACAAGCCATGGGCACCCCAGGGCCTCTTGTACACAGGTTCAGAACCACAGATCTTGGATTTGCTTTTGTCTTCCACATTTGAGGAATTAAAAGGAGATTAAATGATGCACTTCTTTTTGGCAACTAGGATATAAGAGACAGTTTATATAAATGAACAGTTTAATATTATCTTGATTTATGCCAATCGTACATAATAACAACTGGCTATAGTGGCAGAATTACATATGAGGGAGAAAATTATGAATGCAAGTAAATCTCTCTGTATCGCCTTCAAAATCATGTTTTTAGTGATTATTAGTTCTCAGGTTTGTTTTTAAAAATGTGTGCTACATACTTTGGATTGTCTGTCGTTTAAGTTTTGTATATTAGACTTTTTTATTCTTATATACAATGCATGCTGTTACAAGTCTGTTGAAAATATAGTAGCTATCATAAAAACTAACTGTGTGAAAATGTGTTTCTCTTCTTTTCCTCCTCTGGATTCATTTTAAAAATAAATTTTCCTTCTAGGTGGTAAGTTTTTAATTCATAATTCTGGATATAACTTCTCTTGCATTATGATTGCCTGAATTGTTACAGTGTCTGACTTATTGAAAGTGAATCATTCATGAAGAGTATACAGTGAATTATTTCTAACATCTTCCCCTTTCACCTTCTCCTTATGCTGTACTGCCTAGGTCATCACCTCTCATTACTTAGTTCAAAGCTGGAGTAATCCTCTTGGGAAATGAACCAATAAACCACTTCCCTTTTCTTCCCTACCATTGTGTCATAATAACAGTACAACAGCATGACCTTTCTAAGAAGTGCTGAGACAAGTGCATCCCATCCTCATGCTTTCAGTGGGGGAGGTATAACCTGGGAGGTTCACTTCTTACAGCTGTTCTTTGTGAATCTGCCTGTGCTTAGGAATGATGTGTTGAAAATGCACTGGAATGGGCCTTTGTTCTTCCTGCTAATCTTAGTAATAGGATGGTAGAAGGTACACTAATACAGTGAGTCTAATACAGTGTCATATGTTGGAATGTCTTTCTAGCTTCCTTTTTTCTAATTTATTCTGTCATTAAAGAAACACTTGTAGCATGTACACTCCATTCCAAGTTCCCTGCCATCTGGGTAAGGATCAGAGGCCATATCTCACTCTGGTAGTGCTGGTGAGGCTAACCTCCCTTAGGTTAACTGCAGAGGTGGTGGTAGGTAACTGAGGTACTGTGGTGGAAAAGCACCAGGGGTCTCTTAATTACACACCCTTCACTAAGTGGGCTCAGATGTTATGGTCATTTCACTGGAGCTAAGAACGGTGATTCCCTTCTGAACCTACCTTTAAAAATATGAATGATTTATCATTATTTTAGCAATAGTATGGACTTGCTTTTACTTTTCTGCAAGTGGTTTACTCACTTAGATTAAATAAGTATTTTATAGTTGTGGTCACATTTGCTAAGTAATCTCTTATTTTTAAAATGCCTCTTCATATCTGAAATCTATATGTAAATTAGACTTTTGCACATACAGATCAATATCTATCAAAACAAACTGTAAGGCTTATTTTTCTCTTGCTATGTTGGAACTAAGGTGTATTGAATATTGTAACTGTCAACGAGGAAAGAGTTGAAACTTTTTTTTAAAGCCTTGTATTTTATTGGAAATGGCATGAATAAAATGATTTATCATTTTAGAATAAACTCCAACCTTTTCCTTTTCTGGACTTATCTTCAGATGTGCTCTGTTAACTAAAAGTAGCTCTCTTGTACTTCAGTCATAGTCGAGCTTCAGCCTCCTGAATCTGAGGCTGAGGCTGAAGACAGGCAGCAGGGACAAGACAGTAGTCAGGAGCTTCTTACCAGGACTGGGTCCTGAGGTGGGAGGACATTTTAGAAATAGAACTGAGTTGCAGCAGAGACTGGGGTGGATAGGGGCACAGGAGTTGGCCAGTGTCACAGCTAAAAGTTGGAAGAGATCCACAGGATGGTGCTGCCCAGGTCAGGCCATGGTCAGAGGCAGTAGCCAGGGCATTATTTTAAGTCAAGGTTTTGTGACAGAATCTACCCTTTAACACTGAGGCCTGGGATTTTTAGCAGCAGTTTTATCTGAGGTGTGTCTCCGCTTTCTAGCATTGACAGAGCCAGCCCACCCTGTGCATGGGGTGTAGCGAGTAGGGTGTGGTTTCTCTGGAGTGGTGGCTTCCTTTCTCGGGCTGGGCATCCTGCAGATGCTCTATCCTTGGGATACTTGGCGTGCATCATCTTCAGTAGTCTGGCTTTGTTGTATGAGGCAGGACCTTACTGGCTCTTTTTGGTGTTGGGTTATAGGTTGGATAAGGGGTAAAACCAAGGCAAGTATACCATACTGGTAGGGGGAAGAAAGAAGTCAAGGAATAAAGTGTAGGTTTTGTAACAGAATAATGTTAAGAAGGTGTGTGTAGTGTGTAGTTCAGTTTGAGATAGGTCATAGGAACTCATTATTTTTCAATCTGTAAACTACATTGATAATTGTGAGTTTCTAATTCATAGATTGGCTTTCTAGGATGCTAGAATTTTGAATGGTGGGTAAAATATTTGGTTTATTATCAGAAGTGGAAAATGACTGCTGTAAGAATTGTGATTCAAGACTTTTAATGCTTTTACTTTTCATATTGTGCTATCTTATATTTCCACCCTTAAAAGCAGCACAGATCTCCATGAGGTTGCTAGGTAGTTATTTAATAACTCAGGGACTCTCTGTGGGTTTCTGCAGCCATCTTCATTGTAACTGGCATCCGCTGTGAGTGCGTTTTGCCTCTGCCGTCCCTCCCTCCTGCAGAGCTGTCTTCTCTGTGGACCCCTCTTCGTGTCCATGCTACCGCATTTCCTCAGTGTCCTCTTCCAGGAGAGCCAGCCCTGGCTCTGAATTCTTTTTCTATCTGATTTCCAGCCGTGGGTGGTGTTTATTTCCATAAGCCTCCTTCCCTTGGAGTCCTCTTTTCCACCTCCCTGGTGCAGAGTCTTTCTTTCACCTCGTGGGGGCTCCCCAGCCACAGTGACTCCACCAGACTCTCATCACTGTCAAATTGGCAGCTGCCAAGATTTTAATAGGAATCCTTATTTAAGCATGTCAGAATTAATCATGCACTGGTGGATTTTCTTGGTTTCCATGACTCCTCAAAATGAAAGCCTTCCTGTACTTTTTTTTCTTTCCTCCATTCCTTTCTCCCTGCCCTTACCCCCTTCTCTTTCTTTATTCACTTTTTTTTTTGTAGTTTTACTTTTTTTAGAATCAGTTCATACTTATAAAATACAAGCTATAAAAGGATAGCTTTTATCAGTTGAGTCAGTGGGGCTCGTTTAGGGGCCTCGGATTATCTCATTGATACATTATTCAACCACTTCATCCCTTCTCTTTCTTACCATTATGAGCTTTTCACATTTGCACTGCTCATTCGTAGATGGTGATAAAGGAAAGCAGATGAAACTCTGTTAAGTCAGGTTTTGCTCTTTTTTCCTGCAAATAGTTTGGGGAGGGAGGGGGAAATGAGGATGAGGAAGGTGACTGAAACCTCTGACCTCTAATCCCATTATTTTCTTTAATGCCTGTCTAGACAATCAAGTTAGAAGTAGAGGTTAGTTAGTCTTTGTAATTTGATAATGAGGGCAGTCTTTTTCTTTATCTTCTCAAATTTTAGAGAAACTACTTTCTATGAAGCAGTGATAGAAGATGCTACTAAATACTTCTCAGTGTTCTCAGGATTCCTTTATACTCTTAAAATATTTCGAGGACCACCAAAAAGATTTTACTTATATCTGATTTACCGTATTAGAAGCTAAAATGGATAATTTAAACATTTTATTAAATCATTTAAAATAGTATTAATAAGCCAATTAAATGAATAACATAATTTTTTATGAACAATAATTATACTTAAACAAAATTTAGTGAAAATAATAGCTTTTAAAATTTTTTGCCAATCTCTTTCATATTTGGTTTAATAGTAGACTGCTAGATTCTCTGCTTCTGCATTTTGTCTTTTGCAGTATATCACAAGTCATGTAGCTTCTAGAAAACTTCACTGTAACTTGTGAGAGACTGAAAAACTTTTTTATTATTATTATGAAAATAGGTTTGACCTCCTGGACACCCTGAACAGGATCCCTGAACCACACTTTGAGAAGCAGTGTGTTGCAACATTATTTACAGTTGCCATATATCTTTTTCTTCTTTATGCCATTTCTGGCTCCTTTTTCAATGGCAGTGTGTTACACAAGTGGTAGGAAAAATCCCAGTAATATTTCAAATATATCTAAAAGTTGAACTTTTAACACTTACATTAGCCTTGTGTTTGGGGTTTATGAAAGAATACTTTAAATATTATAGCTGTAGTTTCCTGGTTTGGAAATTTACAAAGGATCCTGCTTTGCCAACTAATCATGTATAATTTAAAAAATGGACACCTGAGGGCAGCAAAACACAATTAAGCTTATTTGATAGTGATGCATACAAAACAAAAGCAAAATAGGAGCTTTTAGCAGAGCTCCAGAAGTGAAGTAATTACCAGATCAGTAGTATGCTTTTTCAGCACTTACTGTAACATGTTGCAGGAGGTGGAGTTGTCATGTGGGAGGGTATGCCTGCTGTGTTTTAATATTTCAAGATTTATGAAGCCAGATTTTACCAATGGATCATGAGAGCTTTTAGTTTCTCTGAAAGCATGTTTTCCACAAAGTTTCCAGACTTTACACTATTAAAAATGAAACATTTTAGGATTATTTTGCTAATTCGTCAACCTTTCCATCAGAGTATATGCTGTGGGCTGCTTCCTGGTGAATGTGCAATTGAGATAGCCACCCTATCAGCAGCTTCCCCTTAGGGCTGAGTGTGGGTCATGTCTTGGCTGGAGCTTGGTAGAAGGTTCCATTCTCCTAGTTGTCAGGGAAGCATGCTCAAAGCAAAGACTTGGTCACACTTATGCTCAGCTTTAGATTATAGTTTGTATGGTGTCTAAGTGACATTGTTAAGAATGAAACTCTTCTTCTTAACTTTCCTCCTTTGCTGTCAGTTACCACTGAAGTTGGGAGTTGATTATCTGCTGGGGTGGGAAAAAATGCCACAACTTTAACAAAGGGAAAACCTGAAATTAAGGCACAGAATACATCAGGCTGCCTAATCTGCTTGCATGCCCACTCGTGGTTGTCCTCAGTACCAGTGCCGCTCCTTTTCCTTTTCTCATAGACTGAGCCGGCAAAGTGTGACCCACAAGCATGGCCGCGCTGATTTTCCCAACTTTTATTGGAACACGGCCACACACATTTGCAAACTAAAATGACGATGTTCAGTAGTCACAGGGACCTTATGGCCTGTGAAGCCTAAAATAGTTCTTATCTGGTCCTTTACAGAAGTTTACAGAACTTGTCTCTTCCAGATTCTTGCCCCTTAGTGTATGAAACCTTCTGCTCCCTCCCCCAAACGTAGTAAGGTTATGTTGAGGAGGATCTTTTTACCTAACGTTCTAAATGTGAAATGTGTCCGAGTTGCGTTTTTCAGACATGATAAATTCATCAAAGAATTTCTCTCTAAAGGGAAGCAAATGGATAAAACAACTCTTTCTTTTGTAAGAAAATATATTTGTAAATGGCAGTATAATGATGTTGGGAGAATAGCCTTAAATTTGTTTGGGAATGTGAACCCCCAGTTTTGGTTTTTTTTTTTTTACTTTTTGATTAATATTTTGTCTCATTAATAATGGTACCTTAATTGGCTAAGTAGTCAAGATTTGGGCCTACCTGGTATTTTGGGATTTCAAATAGAATTCTTTTTGTGGCTTTTCCATTTTAGATTTGGTTAAAAATGCCTCCTGATTTTAAAGATAATGATCTACAGATTTATACTTATTGAGCATCTCAGATTTGATTGGAAATGTTACATTGATTTCAAAGGATAATTTTTGTGCCTCTCAGTGCATAAGGAGGCCTTTTCAAATCTCTATGCTTTATTCATTTAATGGGAAGGAATTCAGAATATAAGAAGGTTCTATGAAAACGCTGCCTTGGCATGCAACTGCCAGCATTTGTTTCAGAGCAGGCCTACTATTTTCCAAAGTCATGAATCAATTTCAAAAGAAAACAGAATAGGAAGAAGAGGATAGAACCATGATACTGTGTCTTTGATACCTATGAATTGTTGAGATACAAAGTCAGTGATTAAAGTTCACTTTGTTCAGTGGACAGTATTTGTTTGAATAATAGTCTTTCAAATTAATTGATACAATTTGGTATAACAAGGAGAAAAAAAAATCCAGGTCTCATAGGGACTGTTTCTTGATGATAAAGACTTCATTTTACTCTTATTCCCTGATAAAAATGGAATAAAAACTTGGGGAGTGTTTAAACACTGATGTCAGTAACATGCAAAATGGACTGACCTGACCCTTTGCTTTTGCTCCTAAACCTAGAAGAATTACCAGTGAGTCAGAGGAGGGCAATAAATGGCAGATTTAAAGAGCCTCAACTAACCAAGTATTCCAGAAGTTGTTGGGCATCTTTGACCTATAGAAAGCCATGTATTTTGGTTATCTTTATTCCCTGCATTGGTCAGACAAATCAAGGCAGAGTGTTCCGGGTGATTGCACCCAGAACACTACCTTACTGTGGAGGACCCAAAGTGTTTGAATTATCTTTTGTTGGTCTGACTTTACATACCCGTTTCCCCCCCTAATTGCTATTTTCCTAATCGCTGTTTCAAAGTTCATGTGAGTCAAATTGATATCTTTATACTAATATAGGCAATGTTTAGTTACTGTGAAAGTATACAAAAGGCAATACCAAACAAGCAAGTAAATGAAATAAAACTGAATTTAGAATGAGTGTGATTTTATAAACTAAAATAACACCAGGGGCTTTATCATTATTTCTAAATGTTGTAAAACATAACAATTGTTAATTAAATGATGAAAGTTTTATTTACACCTTATAAGAGAAATTCCTGGTGTCCTAAAGAAGCATTTTTGACTGAGTGATCTTTATACATACTGCTCATGAATCTGCCAAAAGAATTTGGAAAAAACTAGTAGCTTCTCATCCAGTTTAAAGTTGTCATCTAAATATTTTATTGTGTTAAGTAATTAAAACTTAAGAAAAGATAATTTTTGATGTGGATGTTAATTATTGATATTAAAAATAGTCTTTCATTAGGGTCTAAAGATCACAGTCAGGGAGAAAGATTTCTAAATGACAGTACTTCTGAAAATCCGTTCCTCCAAAAAACAGTGAGAACACTAGCAAAAAATGGCCAAAATAAACATTTTCAGAACTCTGGATATTAACCAGGATGCTTGTAACAATCTAAAGACTTTATTGGAGGAAAAAAATAAAACCCAGCTGAATTTCCATAAGAACAGAAAGCTTTGTTCTGTTTCCACTTATCCTGTTTACCATTCCCCTCTCCCCAGCTCCAGAGTAATCTTGAAAACCAATAGCCTCACAGTCACAGTAGCTTTGAAAACCAAAAGCCTAGCATCCACTGGAATGGGCAATTTGGAGCTCTCCTCAAAGCCCCATTCCCAGGGAATTGTCATTACATGTATGTGACATGTCTGGCAGCTCCCTGGAAAATCATCACTTGCATAGCTTGTTTTTCTTTGATCTGACTCTGCGTTCACTCACTGAAAACAGTCTTTTCCCCAGAGTATGTGGCAGTTGTTCAACACTGCTGCTGCCTGGGATGGTGGTAAACAAGAGGCTGACAAACAAGAGGCTGACCAAGAAACTCAAAAGGAAAAGCTGGGAAATAAGATACATAAAGGGGGCTTTGGTAAGCTCTGAATATATTTGGGAATCTGTGTCTACCTGCCCAGGAAAAAACTTGAGAAGACCCTAAGTTCTCACTTCTGCCTGACTTTGAGATTTTGCACAAGCAGAAAGTGAAGCCTCAGACAGATTTGTGAACCACCTCCTGGAGCCTCAGCACATGCAGAACCCCATGGCACAGGCTGACTGCTTCCTGGTTCAGAGTGTTTAGGGAACCTCTGTCCAGTAATAGATTGACTGCTGAGCTAACTGAGCAGAGACTTCAGTGGCCACACACGGCAAAGAACATAGACTTTACAGAATTAGTTCAGGAGAAGCAAGTAAACAGTGACATCAAAAGATGGGGAGGGGAAGGAACCTGATTTACAGAGTGGCTGTATTATGTTATTTAAGATTTCTAGTTTTCAACAAATAATTTTGAGACAAAGAAATAGGAAAGTATGGCCCATACATAGTATGAATAGCAGTCAATAGAAACTGCCTCTAGGAGAAGCCAGGTATTGGACATGAAAGATTAGAAAAATGGATTAAAAGCATCTAACTATGTCTACAAAAGACACACTTTAGATTCAGAGACAAGTAAGTTGAAAGTAAAAGAATGGAAAAAGTACTACTGGGCTAACAGTAATTGAAAGACAGGTGGAGTGGCTCCATTAATATCAACAAAATGTATGTTAAGACTAGAATTGCTAGAGGCAAAGACAGACATTTTATAATGATAAAAGGGTCAGTCCACCAAGAGGATATAACAATTCTAAGGTATAGGCACTTCATAACACAGCCCTGAAATACATGGATAAAAAGCTAACAAATGGAAGGGAGACTATGTACTCAACACCAGAGCACCTACACATATAAACCAAATATTAACAGAGCTAAAAGGTGAGAGAGTGATTCAGCTGACTCTTGAAACAACGTGGGAGCTGGGGCACCGCCCCCCGCCCCCCCCCCCCCCCCCGTGCAGTTGAAAGTCTGCGCGTAATGTTTAACTTCCCCGAAAGTTAACTACTAATAGCCTACTGTTGACCTGAAGCCTTACCAATAATGTAAACAACACATATTTTGTCTGTTGTATGTATTACATACTTTATTCTTACGATAAAGTAAGCTAGAGAAAAGATCATGTTATTAAGAAAATCATAAGGAGGAAAAAATATATTTACTGTACTGTAAGTTTATGAACTTAGTGGTATCAGTAAATACAGTACAGCAAATGTATTTTCTCCTCCTTATGTTAAACTTATAATTATCATTAAGCTTATCACCTGTTTATAAGATGAATTCTCTGTCAGTACCTACATCAATATTGTCTTATGTGGTACAAAATGCTATAGGTGTTACATGTATTAATAACGCCAGACATCAAAATGAAAAGATAATGTGAAAAAGAAATTCATATTTATTTACAGGTGTAATGATTCATGCATTGATAACAAAGAAGCAGCAATAAGATTGCTTCATGGTAGCCTAGCCTGTACACTAATGAATAAATTGTTATAAAATTTTTATGGCATACAGCATTACAGTCATTTATAATATAGTATTAGAAACATTGCTACATTAAAAAAAAAAGCACTTCCCTGTGATGATAGGCTGTGAGCTATGTGGTTTGTCTGAGATTTTTACAAATTGCTGCAAATCTCCAAAAAATTTTCCAGTGTATTTATTGAAAAAAAATCCATGTGTAAGTGAACCCATGGAGATCAAACTCATGTTGTTCAAGGGTCAGCTGTATAATACTACTTGGAGACCCCACTCTCACCAATGGATGATCATCCAACAGAGAATCAAAAAGGAAATAGTGGATTTGAACAACACTATAGATCAATTTGATCTGACAGACATATATAGAATATTCCATTAAACAGCAGCATGATGCATATATTTTTAAGCACACATGAAACATTTTCTAGGATCATGTTATGCACAAAACAAGTCTCAGCAAATTGAAGATGATAAAAATTATATCAGGTATCTTTTCAGACCACAAAAGTATGAAACTAGATATTCATTAATAGGAGGAAAGCTGGAAAATTCACAAACACATGGAAATTAAACAACATACTTCTGAGCAACCAGTGGATCAAAGAAGAAATTAAAAAGGAATGAAAAAGTATCTTGAGACAAACAAAAATGGAAACACAACATACCAAAGTGTATGGGATGAAGCAAAAGCAGTTCTAAGAACAAACTATAGCTATAAGAAAATAGGAATATCTCAAACAATCTAACGTTACACCTCAAGGAACTAGAAGAAGAACAAAGTAAGCCAGAGTTAGCAGAAGGAAATAAGAGTAGAGCTAAGATAAGAACAGAAATAAATGAAGTGGAAAATAGGAAAACAATAGAAAAGATTAATAATACTAAGAGTTGGCTTTTTGAAACAAAATTGACAAACCTTTAGCTAGACTAACCAAGACAAAAAGAGGACTCAAATAAATAAAATTATAAATGAAAGAGGAGACATTACAACAGATAGCACAGAAATACAAAGGATCATAAGAGACTACTGTGAATAATTATATGCCAATAAGTTGGGCAACCTAGAAGAGACATAAATTCTTAGAAACATACAGCCTATCAAGACTGAATCAAAAATAAATAGAAAACCTGAACAGACCAATAATGTGTAAGGAGATTGAATCAACATCAAAAACCTCTCAATACAGAGAGGCCTAGCACCAGATGGTTTCACTGGTGAATTCAAATATTTAAAGAATAATTAATGCCAGTCCTTCTCAAACTTCCAAAAAATTCAAGAGGAGGAGGGACTCCTTCCAAACTCATTTTACAAGGCCAGCATTACCTTGGTACCAAAACCAGATAAAGACACTACAAGAAAATCACAAGCCACTGATGAATATAAATGCAAAAATTCTCAACAGAATACTAGCAGACTGAATTCAGCAGCACATTATAAGGATCATACACCATGATCAAGTGCCTCATCCCTATGAGGCAAAAGTGTTTCAGCATACACAAATCAATAATCATTAATAGACTGAAAGGTTAAAAATCATACAGTCATCTCAATAGATACAGAAAAAGCATTTGACAAAATTCATTATCCTTTCGTGACAAAAATTCTCAATAAATTGGGTATAGAAATGTACCTCAACATAATAAAGCCCATACATGACAAGCCCACAGCTAACATCATACTCAGTGGTGAAATGTTGAAAGCTTTTCCTCTAAGATCAGGAACAAAGCAAGGGTTTCCATTCTCACCACTCCTATTCAACTCAGTAATGGAAATCCTAGCCAGAGCAGTCAAACAAAGAAAAGAAATAAAAAGCATCCAAATTGGAAAGGAAGAAGTAAAATTATCTCTTTTCTTAAATGATATAATCTCAAAGATAGAAAACCCTAAAGACTTCACACACAGAAAAAAAAAACCTGTTAGAACACAATATACAAAAATCAGTGTGTGTTTCTGTACACTAAGGATGAATTCTCTGAAAAAGAAATAAAACAATCCCAGTCACAATGGCATCAAAAACAATAAAATACTTATGAATAAATTTAACCAAGGAGATGAAAGATCTGTACACTGAAAACTAAAAGACATTGAAGAAAGAAATTGAAGACACGAATGGAAAGATGTCCCATGTTCATGATTGGAAGAATTAATATTGTTAAAAAGTCCATACTACGCACAGCCATCTGTAGATTCAGTGCAATCTCCATCAAAATTTTAATGGCATTTTTTTTTTTTTTTACAGAAATGAACAAACAACCCTAAAATTTGTATGGAACCTCAAAAGACCCCAAATAGCCAAAACAACAAAGCCATATGCATCACACCTCCCAGATTTCAAATTATACTGCAAAGCTGTACTATTCAAAACAGTATGGTACTGGCATAAAAACAGACACATAGGGCTTCCCTGGTGGCGCAGTGGTTGAGAGTCCGCCTGCCGATGCAGGGGACGCGGGTTCGTGCCCCGGTCCGGGAAGATCCCACATGCCGCGGAGCGGCTGGGCCCGCGAGCCATGGCCGCGGAGCCTGTGTGTCCGGAGCCTGTGCTCCGCAACGGGAGAGGCCACAGCAGTGAGAGGCCCGCGTACAGCAAAAAAAAAAAAAAAAAAAAAAAAACAGACACATAGACCAATTGTACACAATTAAGATCCCAGAAATGAATCCACACATCTATATAATCAATTAATATTTGAAAAGGTAGCTAAGAATGTTCAGTGGTATAAAGATAGTCTCTTCAGTGAATGGTGTTGGGAAAACTGGATAACCACATGCTAAAGAATGAAACTGGACCCTTATATCACTCAAAAAATTAGCTTGAAATGGATTAAAGACTTGAATGTAAGACCTGAAGCTATAACACTCTTAGAAGAAAACATAGGCAGTAACCTCTTTGACTTGGTCTTGGCAGTGGTTTTTTGACTCTGACACCAAAAGCAAAAGCAATAAAAACAAATTAATAAATGGGACAACATCAAACTTAAAACCTTCTGCACAGCGAAGGAAATCATCAACAAAAAGAATAGGCAACCTATGGAATGCAAGAAAGTATTTGTAACTTGTTTGTCTGCTAAGTGGTTAATAATCAAAATACATAAGGAACTCATACAACTCACTAACAATAATAATAATCTCTGATTAAATGGGCAAAGAAACTGAATCTTTCCAAGGAAGATATACACATGGCCAACAGGTACATGAAAAGATGCTCATCATTATTAATCATCAGGGAAGTACAAATCAAAACTGCAGTGAGTTATCACCTCACAATGAGCTATCTCTTCACACCTGTTAGAATGGCTGTTCTCAGAAAGACAACAGTTAACAAGTGCTGGCAAGGATATGGACAAAAAGGAGCCCTTGTATACTTTTGGTGGGAATGTAACTTGATACAAGCCATATATGGAAAACAGTATGGAGGTTTCTCATAATTAAAATAGAACTACCATATAATCCAGCAGTCCCAGTTCTGGGTATATAGTCAAAGGAAATGAAATCACCATCTCTAAAAGATGCCCATGCTCCTTTGTTCACTGCAGCATTATTTACAGTACCAAGACATGAAAACAACTTAAGTGTCCAGCTACGGATGAATGGGTAAAGAAAATGTGAGATAGATAGGCAGGTAGGTAAGTAGATAGATAGATATGCACACAATGAAATATTACTCAGCCATAAACTAGAAGGAAATCCTACTGTTTGTGACAACGTGGATGAACCTTGAGGGCATTATTCTAGTGAAATAAGAGAAAGACAAATATTGTGTGATCTCACTTATATGTGGAATCTAAAAAGAAAATGCACACATATAGAAACAGAGCAAATTGGTGGTTGCCAAGATCAGGTATGTGTGGGGGAAATGGGTGAAGGTTGTCAAAGGGTACAAACTTTCATTTATAAGATGGATTAGTTCTCAGGGTCTAATAATGCACAGCATGATGATTACAGTTAACAGCACCGTATTTGGAAGTTGTTAAGATCTTCAGAGTTGTCACCACACACACGAACATGTAAATATATGGAGAGCTGTATGTGTTAATCTTATTGTGGCAATCATTTTGCTATATGTACATATGCTATATGTACATATGTTAAATCATTATGTTGGACACCTTAAACTTACAGAATGTTATATATCAATTATATCAATAAAGCTGAGAGAAAAGAAAGAAAATGCACTCATAGAAACAGAGAGTAGATTGGTGATTGTCAGGGGCTGAAGGATGGAGGAAATAGGTAAAGGTGGTCAAAGCTTATAAACCTCCAGTTATAAGATGAATGTGTTCTGGAGATGGTGCAGCATGGTGACTACAGTTAATGATACTGTATTGTGTACTCGTAAGTTGCTAAGAGAGTAGATTTTAAAAGTTCTCATCACACACACAAACGAAAGGTAACTATGTGAGGTGATAGATGTGTTAACTAACCTTACTGTGATCAATTTGCTATACACGTGTAGAAAAACATCACTTTGGACACCTTAAACTCACACAATGTTACATGTCAGCTATATCTCAGTAAAGCTGGTGGTGGTGGGGGGAAGAATTAAAGGGAGAAATAGACAATTTAACAATAGTTTGAGGCTTCAGTACACCACTTACAATTATCTTTAGAATAACTAGGCAGAAATCAACAAAGCACACTGTAGCACACTCCACTCAGCAACAGCAAAATATGTATTCTTTTCAAGTACACATGGAATATTTTCCAAGGTAGAACAAAAAGTAAGTCTCAGTAAGTTGAAAAGGAGTGAAAATATACAAAGTATGTTCACTGAGTACAATGGAACGGAATTATGTCATTAACAGTGAAATTTGTGGAAATTGAACAATACATTCCTAAATAACTATGGGCCAAAGATGAAATTCACAAGGGAAATTAAAAAATACTCTGAGACAAATGAAAATTAAATGCAGCATAAAACGTATGAGATGCAGCTCAAGCATTGCTAAGTGGCATATTTGTTGCTGTACTTGCTTATATTAAAAAAGAAGAATGATCTCAAAGCAATAACCTAAACTTCCAGTATAAGAAACAAAAATAAAGTAACTAAACCCAAAGGAACCAGAAGGAAGGAAATAATTTAGAGAAGAAATAAATAGAGAATAGAAAAACAATAAACATTTTAATGAAACTAGAAGTTTTTTCTTTGAAAGGTCAACAACATTGACAAATGTCTAGCTAGCCTGACCATGGGAAAAAAAAACCCGATTTAAATCACTAAAATCAGTAATGAAAGAGGGGACATTACTATTACCTTACAGAAATAAAAGGATTATAAGAGAATACTGTCAGCAATTGTATGTTAACAAATTAGATTACCCAGGTGAAATGGACAGATTTCTAGAATGATAAATATTGTTGAAACTGAATCAAGAAGAAATAGAAAATCAAAGTATTTTTCAAAGTGTTCTATGAAGACTGTATAACCCTGATACGAAAACCAGTCAAAACTATCACAAGAAAACTAATATCCCTTATGAATAGCACTTGTGAACATAGACAAAATCCTTAAAAAAAAAAAAAGGAAACCTAATCTAGCAATATATAAAAAGGACTATACATTATAACCATTTGAGATTTATTACGGGCATACAAGATTGGTTCAACATATGAAAATCAATCTAATCACCTTATTAATGGAATAAAAGAGAAAAGCCACATGATTATCTCAGTAAACACATAAGAAGCATTGCCAAAATCCAACACCATTTCATAACTAAAAAGAAAACATCTAATAAGCCAGGCATAAAAAGGAATTTCTTTAATTCCTGAAAATGAGCTCTATGAAAAACTCATAGCTAACATCATACTTTATGGGAAAGATAGAAAGCTGTCTCCAGATCAGAAACAAGGCAAGAATGTCTGCACTTGCCACTTCTTTGTAATGTATTGAAGATTTTATCCAGGGTAATTAGTCAAGGAAAAAATAAAACATATCAAGATAAGAAAGAAATAAGTCAAATTTTCTCTCTTTGCAGAAGACCTGATCTTTTATACAGAAAATCCTAAGGAATCTACAAAAAAGAAAAAAAAATCCAAAAATGATTAGAATCTAAAAAACACGTTCAGCAAGGCTGTAGAATAAAAGTTGAATATACAAAGATCATTTGTATTGCTGATACTAGCAATGAACAATATGAAAATGAAATTCATTTCGTTTACAATATCAGTCAGAAATACTGAGATACTTAAGAATAAACTTAGCAATATGAGATCAGTACATTGACATTGAAAACTATATAACATTGTTGAAAGAAACCAAATACGTGGAAAGTAATTTCATGGTCATGGATTGGAAAGCTTAATGTTAAAGTGCCATACTCTCCAAAGTGATCTTCAGGTTGAACACAGTCATTGTCAAAATCCCAGCTGGCTTTTCTCCCCCCCCCCCAGAAATTTGATAAGCTAATACTGAAATTCAATTACAATTCCTATAAAAATTCCAATGACATTTTTTTCAGAAATAGAAAAATTCATCCTAAAATTCATATGGAATCTCAAGGGGCTGTGAATAGCCTAAACAGATTTGAAAACAAAATTGGAGGACTCACACTTCCTGATTTCAAAACATATTACAAGTCTACAATAGTCTAAAGAGTGTGATATTGGCATAAAGACAGGCAATAGACAAATGGAATAGAATACAGAGCCCCCAGATAAACTCTTGCATATATGCTTTAACAGTCTTCAGCAAGGGTGCCAAGACTACTCAATGGGGAAAGGACAGTCTCTGCAACAAATGGTGCTGGGAATAAAGGATATCCACAAGCAAAAACATGAAGTTGCACCCTTATACCATATAAAACATTAACTCAAAAGAGATTAAAGACCTAAATACAAGACCTAAAACTACAAAACTCCTAGAAGAAAACATAGAGAAAAAGCTTCATGACATTGGAATTGGCAGTGATTTCTTGGATCTGACACCCAACGCACAGGTAGCAAAATGCAAATTTAAAATAGACAAACTTACAAGCTTTTGTACACCAAAGGACACAATCAACAAAGTGAAGTGACAACCTACAGAATGGGATGAAATATTTGCAAATCATGTATCTGATGAGGAAGTAATACCCAGAATATGTAACGAACTCCTACAACTCTACAGTAACAACAAAAAAGTCAAATAACCCAATTAAAAAGAGGGCAAAGGCTTTGAATTAGACATTTACCTGAAGATATTATACAAATAACCAAGAAGCATATGAAAAGATGCTCAGCTTTCACTAATCATCAGAGAAATGCCAGGCAAAACTACCTCACACCCATTAGGATGGCTACTATTAAAACAAAAAAACGAGGTGGCAAATATGTGGAGACATTGGAACCCTTGTACACTGTTGGTGGGATTGTCACATGGTGCAGCCCTATGGAAAATAGTATGGCGGTTCCTTAAAAAATTAGAAATACCACATGATGCCTCTATCCTATTTCTGGCTATGTATCCAAACGATCTGAAAAGCAGGATCTCAAGGAGGTGTTTGCACACCCATGTGCATGGCAGCACTTACAATAATGCAGAAGTGGAACACCCCAAATGTCTACCAGTGGATGAATTGTTGAACAAAAATGTGGTATATGGGGCTTCCCTGGTGGCGCAGGGGTCGAGAGTCTGCCTGCCGATGCAGGGGACGCGGGTTCGTGCCCCGGTCCGGGAAGATCCCACATGCCGCGGAGCGGCTGGGCCCGTGAGCCATGGCCGCTGAGCCTGCGCGTCCAGAGCCTGTGCTCCGCAACGGGAGAGGCCACAGCAGTGAGAGGCCCATGTATGGCAAAAAAAAAAAAAAAAAAAAAAGTGGTATACATACAGTGAAATATTCAGCCTTAAAAAAGGAAGAACTTATGATATATACTACGACATGGATAAACTTTGAGAACACTATAATTTCACTTTCATGAGTTACCTAAATATTCAGATTCATTAGAACAGAAAGTAGAATGATGGTTACCAGAAGCCTGGGGGAGAGGGAAAAGATGAATTTTTTTTTTTTTTTTTTTTTTTTTTTTTTTTTTTTTTTTTGCAGTACGCAGGCCTCTCACTGTTGTGGCCTCTCCCGTTGCGGAGCACAAGCTCTGGACGTGCAGGCTCAGCAGCCATGGCTCACGGGCCCAGCCGCTCCACGGCATGTGGAATCTTCCCAGACCGGGGCACAAACCCGTGTCCCCTGCATCGGCAGGCGGACTCTCAACCACTGCACCACCAGGGAAGACTGGTGAGTTGTTTTTTAAATGAGTATAGAGTTTAAGATTTGCAAGGTGAAGGAGTTCTGGAAATCTGTTTCACAACAGTGTGAATATACATAACCCTACTGAGCTCTGCACATAAAAATCATTAAGGTGCTAAATTGTTCATGTGGTTTTCTGAACCATATCAAAAAGAATGCAGAGGTGTAAATAACTTACTACAAAGGTACAAGAATCAAGAGAGTATTATACTGGCATCAAACCAAACATCTAGATCAGTGCAATAGAATTATGTGTTCAGAAGTAAACCCTTACATTTACAGTCTTGATTTTTGACAAGGATGCCAAGGCCATTCTGTGGAGAAAGAATACATATGGTGCTGGGACAACCATATACCACATGTAAAAGAATGAAGTTGGATTTGTCTTCCCTACCCTGTACAAAAATTAACGCAAGGGCTTCCCTGGTGGCGCAGTGGTTGAGAGTCCGCCTGCCGATGCAGGGGACATGGGTTTGTGCCCCGGTCCGGGAAGATCCCACATGCCACGGAGCAGCTGGGCCCATGAGCCATGGCCACTGAGCCTGTGCATCCGGAGCCTGTGCTCCACAACGGGAGAGGCCACAACAGTGAGAGACCCACGTACCGCAAAAAAAAAAAAAAAAAAAAAAAAAAAAAGCAAAATGGATCAAATATCTAAATGTAAGAGCTAACAGTATAAAATCTCTTAGAAAACATAGGAGTAAATCTTTGTGACTTTGGATTAGACAGAAATTTGTTGCATTTGACACCAAAAGCACAAGCAACAAAAGAAAAAAATAGATAAATTGAATATCATCTAGGTTAAAAACTTTCTCTGCTTCAAAGAACACCATCAAGTGAAAAGACAATTCACATAATAAGAAACAGTATTTGTGAAGTGTGTATATGATAATGAGCTTGTATCCAGAATATATAAAGGACACTTACAACTCAACAATAAAACACAAATAATAAGAAAAGGGCAAAGGATTTGAATACGCATTTCTCCAAAGAATATATACAAATGGCCAATAAGTGCACGAACGGATGCTGAACATCATTAGTCATTAGGGAAATGCAAATCAGAACCACAAGATACCAGTTCACACCCACTAGGTTGGCTAAGATAAAACGGACAGGTAAGTATTAGTAAGGATGTAGAGAAATTGAAACTCTCATACACTTCTAGTGGGAATGTAAACTGGTGCCATCAGTTTCTCAAATGATTAAGCATAGAGTTACCATATGACCCAGCAATTCCACTCCTGAGTTATACACATAGGAAGAATGAAAACATGTCCACACAAAAACTTGTACGCAAATAATTTTAGCTACATTATGATAACCAAAATTTGGAAACAGTCCAAGTATCTACCAACTTCTGAATGGATAAACAAAATTTAGTATATTTATACAATGGAATATTATTTGGCAATAAAAAAGTTAAATACTGATTAATGCTACAGTATGGGTGAACCTTGAAAACGTCATGCTAAATGAAAGAAGCCAGTCATGAAAGACCACATTTTGTATGACTCCAGTTATGTGAAATGTTCTGCATAGGCAACTCCATAGGCCTTAGTAAATAAAAAGTTTGTTAGTGGTTGCCAGGAGATGGGTAGTGGGGATGGGAAGAGAGATTTGGGGAGTGACAACTAATGGATATGGGCAGCTTTTTGGGGTGAAGAACATGTTTTGAATTTAGGTAGTGGTGATGGTCATACAACTTTATCAGTATATGAAGAATTATTAAATTATATAGTTCAAAAGGGTGAATGTTATATGAAGTATATTTTAATAAAGCTGGTAGTTTTTAAAAAGTTACAGTAAGTTGATACTCCATCATATTAAAAAAAACCCTCTTTTTTGCTACTTGCCCACTTCTCCATAGTTTTATTTTTATGTTTTTTGTATTTCAGAGTCTTTTGATAGTTTTATTTGATACTTACTTTAACAAAAATTATGTAAATTGAAATGGAAGTTTCAATTTCTTATGACTAAAAGACTTCAGGTGTTTAAATATAAATAATTCTAGAAGAAATTTTTATCATTCTTAGCAATGGAAAATTGATTAAAAGCAGATAATGTTGCAAGTATTTGAATTCACCAAATCATATATTAAAAAACATTTTTGTTCTTAACTGATGATTAAATTATGTCCTCTTTTAATTTTGTTAAAAGCAAAGAATTGGAATCACCTGATGTGGAAAATAATTTTTTACCTAGTCATTATTCATTCATTTTTTCAAATCCTTGAAACATATCCCAAAAAAGCCTTGCAAGTCATATCAAAATGACTATTGATTATACTTGTTACATTTTACCGTGGGGCACGTTGTTTGACCTGATATACTAGATAAGGATTGGGAAAATTGACACATTGTCTTTTTCAATATAATGTTATTTTCTATTATGTTATTTCTCTATTTCAGTATAGTGTATTTTCCATTAAAGTTCCTTTCTGTGCTTTAAATTTTCATCAAAACTTAGGACTGCAGGTGCAATTTATTCAAATTATAGGAAATATCTACCAAATACATTAATTGGCAAAGCTAGTTATCATTGTTAATACATTCATCCAGTCTATCATGTAAGTGTGACTGTATGCCCTGTTTGCTGATGGAAGAGGCAAAGTTTTTAACAAAAGTTATTTAGCACTTTCCCTATAATTAATTAGCTAGCACACGTTGGACAGATTGTTCCATGTTGTAAAGCAGAAGGGCAGTTGTGAAAGGAGAAGTGGGAAGTGACTACTTTTTTTTTTAACATCTTTTTTAGAGTTTAATTGCTTTACAATGTTGTGTTAGTTTCTGCTTTATAACAAAGTGAATCAGCTATACATATACATATACCCCGTATCTCCTCCCTTTTGCATCGCCCTCCCACCTTCCCTATCCCACCCCTCTAGGTGCTCGCAAAGCACCAAGCTGATCGCCCTGTGCTATGCGGCTGCTTCCCACTAGGTATCTGTTTTACGTTTGGTAGTGTATATATGTCCATGCCACTCTCTCACTTCGTCCCAGCTTATGCTTCCCCCTCCCCGTGTCCTCAGGTCCATTCTCTACATCTGCGTTTTTATTCCTGTCCTGCCCTTAGGTTCTTCAGAACCTTGTTTTTTTTTTTTTTTTAGATTCCATATATATTTGTTAGCATACGGGATTTCTTTTTCTCTTTCTGATTTCCTTGACTCTGTATGACAGACTCTAAGTTCATCCACCTCACTACGGTTAACTCAACTTCGTTTCTTTTTATGGCTGAGTAGTATTCCATTGTATATATGTGCCACATTTTCTTTATCCATTTGTCTGTCGATGGACACTTAGGTTGCTTCCATATCCTGGCTATTGTAAATAGTGCTGCAATGAACATTATGGTACATGCCTTTTTTGGACTATGGTTTTCTCAGGGTATATGCCCAGGAGTGGGATTCCTGGTTCGTATGGTAGGTGTATTTTTAGTTTTTAAAGGAACCTCCATACTGTTCTCCACAGTGGTTGTATCAATTTACATTCCCACCAACAGTGCAAGCGGGTTACCTTTTCTCCACACCATCTCCAGCATTTATTGTTTCTAGATTTTTTGATGATGGCCATTCTAACTGGTATAAGGTGATACCTCATCGTAGTTTTGATTTGCATTTTCTAATTATTAGTGATGTTGAGCATCCTTTCATGTGTTTGTTGGCAATCTGTTTGTCTTTGGAGAAATGTCTGTTTAGGTCTTCTGCCCATTTTTGGATTGAGTTGTTTGTTTTTTTGGTATTGAGCTGCATGAGCTGCTTGTATATTTTGGAGATTAATCCTTTGTCAGTTGCTTCATTTGCAAATATTTTATCCCATTCTGAGGGTTGTCTTTTTGTCTTGTTTATGTTTCCATTTGCTGTGCAAAAGCTTTTAAGTTTCATTAGGTCCCATTTGTTTATTTTTGTTTTTATTTCCATTTCTCTAGGAGGTGGGTCAAAAAGGATCTTGCTGTGATTTATGTCATAGAGGCTTCTGCCTATGTTTTCCTCTAAGAGTTTGATAGCGTCTGGCCTTACATTTAGGTCTTTAATCCATTTAGAGTTTATTTTTGTGTAGGTGTTAGGGAGTGTTCCAATTTCATTCTTTTACATGTAACTGTCCATTTTCCCAGTACCACTTATTGAAGAGGCTGTCTTTTCTCCATTGTATATTCTTGCCTCCTTTATCAAAAATAAGGTGACCATATGTGCGTGGGTTTATCTCTGGGCTTTCTATCCTGTTCATTGATCTATATTTCTGTTTTTGTGCCAGTACTATACTGTGTTGATTACTGTAGCTTTGTAGTGTGGTCTGAAGTCAGGGAGCCTGATTCCTCCAGCTCTGTTTTTCTTTCTCAAGATTGCTTTGGCTATTCAGGGTCTTTTGTGTTTTCATACAAACTGTGAAATTATTTGTTCTGGTTCTATGAAAAACGCCATTGGTAGTTTGATAGGGATTGCATTGAATCTGTAGATTGCTTTGGGTGTTATACTCATTTTCACAATGTTGATTCTTCCAATCCAAGAACGTGGTATATCTCTCCATCTGTTTGTATCATCTTTAATTTCTTTCATCAGTGTCTTATAGTTTTCTGCATACAGGTCTTTTGGCTTTTTACGTAGGTTTATTCCTAGGTATTTTATACTCTTTGTTGCAATGGTAAATGAGACTGTTTCCTTAATTTCTCATTCAGATTTTTCATCTTTAGTGTATTAGAATGCAAGGCATTTCTGTGCATTAATTTTGTATCCTGCTACTTTACCAAATTCTTTCATTAGCTCTAGTAGTTTTCTGATGGCATCTTTAGGATTCTCTATGTATAGTATTATGTCATCTGCAAACAATGACAGCTCTGTTTCCTCTTTTCAGATTTGGATTCCTTTTATTTCCTTTTCTTCTCTGATTGCTTTGGCTAAAACTTCCAAAACTATGTTGAATAATAGTGGTGAGAGTGGACGGCCTTATCTTGTTCCTGATCTTAGAGGAAATTATTTCAGTTTTTCACTATTGAGAACGATGTTGGCTGTGGGTTTGTCGTGTATGGCCTTTATCATATTGAGGTAACTTCCCACTGTGCCTACTTTCTGGAGAGTTTTTATCATAAATGGGTGTTGAATTTTGTCGAAAGCTTTTTCTGCATCTATTGAGATGATCATATGGTTTTTATTCTTCAGTTTGTTAATGTGGTTTATCACATTGATTGATTTGCATATATGGAAGAACTTTTGCATTCCCGGGATAAACCCCACTTGATCATGGTGTATGATCTTTTTAATGTGCAGTTGGATTCTGTTCGCTAGTATTTTGTTGAGAATTTTTGCATCTGTGTTCATCAGTGATATTGGCCTGTAGTTTTCTTTCTTTGTGACATCTTTGTCTGGTTTTGGTATCAGGGTGATGGTGGCCTCGTAGGATAAGTTTGGGATTGTTCCTCCCTCTGCTATATTTTGGAAGAGTTTGAGAAGGATAGGTATTAGCTCTCCTCTAAGTGTTTGATAGAATTTGCCTGTGAAGCCATCTGGTCCTGGGCTTTTGTTTTCTGGAAGATTTTTAATGACAGTCTCAATTTCAGTGCTTGTGATTGGTCTGCTCACATTTTCTATTTCTTCCTGATTCAGTTCTGGAAGGTTGTGCCCTTCTAAGAATTTGTCCATTTCTTCCAAGTTATCTATTTTATTGGCATATAGTTGGTTGTAATCTCTCATGATCCTTTGTATTTCTACAGTGTCAGTTGATACTTCTCCTTTTTATTTCTAATTCTACTGATTTGAGTCTTCTCCCTTTTTTTCTTGATTTTCTTGATTTTCTTGATTTTTCTTTGTTTATCTTCTCAAAGAACCAGCCTTTCATTTCATTGTTCTTTGCTATTGTTTCTTTCATTTCTTTTTCATTTATTTCTGATCTGACTTTTATGAGTTCTTTCCTTCTGCTAATATTGTTTTTGTTTTTTTTTTTCTTTCTCTAATTGCTTTAGGTGTTAAGGTTAGGTTGTTCATTTGAGATGTTTGTTGTTTCCTGAGGTAGGATTGTATTGCTATAAACTTCCCTCTTAGAACTGCTTTTGCTGTATCCCATAGTTTTTGGTTTGTCGTGTTTTCATTGTCATTTGTTTCTAGATATTTTTTGATTTCCTCTTTGATTTCTTCAGTGATCTCTTGGTTACTTAGTAGTGTATTCTTTAGCCTCCATGTGTTTGTAGTTTTTACAGATTTTTCCCTGTAATTGATATCTAGTCTCAGCACTGTGGTTGGAAAAGACACTTGATAAGATTTGAATTTTCTTAAATTTACCAAGACTTGATTTGTGACTCAAGATATGGTCTATTCTTGAGAATGTTCCATGAACACTTGAAAAGAAAGTGTACTGTGTTGTTTTTGGATGGAATGTCCTGTAAATATCAATTAATTCCATCTTGTTTAATGTATCATTTAAAACTTGTGTTTCCTTATTTATTTTCATTTTGGATAATCTGTCCATTGGTGAAAATGGAGTGTTAAAGTCCCCTACTATGATTGTGTTACTGTCAATTTCCCCTTATGTATTGAGGTGCTCCTATGTTGGGTGCATAAATATTTACAATTGTTATATCTTCTTGGATTGATCCCTTGATCATTATGTAGTGTCCTTTTTTGTGTCCTGTAATAGTCTTTATTTTAAAGTCTATTTTGTCTGATATGGGAATTGGTACTCCAGCTTTCTTTTCATTTCCATTTGTATGGAATATCTTTTTCCATCCCCTCACTTTCAGTCTGTATGTTTCCCTAGGTCTGAAGTGGGTCTCTTGTAGACAGCATAAATACGGGTCTTGTTTTTATATCCATTCCGCTAGTCTATGTCTTTTGGTTGGAGAATTTAATCCATTTACATTTAAGGGTGTTATCGATGTGTATGTTCCTATTACCATTTTCTTAATTTTGTGGGGTTTGTTATTGTAGGTCTTTTCATTCTCCTGTGTTTCCTGCCTAGAGAAGTTTCTTTAGCATTTGTTGTAAAGTTGGTTTGGTTGTGCTGAATTCTCTTAGCTTTTGCTTGTCTGTAAATGTTTTAATTTCTCTGTCGAATCTGAATGCGAACCTTGCTGAGTAGAGTAATCTTGGTTGTACGTTTTCCCCTTTCATTGCTTTAAATATGTCCTGCCACTCCCTTCTGGCTTGCAGAGTTTCTGCTGAAAGATTAGCTGTTAACCTTATGGGGATTCCCTTGTATATTATTTGTTGTTTTTCCCTTGCTGCTTTTAATATTTTTTCTTTGTATTTAATTTTTGATAGTTTTATTAATATCTGTCTTGGGTTGTTTCTCCTTAGATTTATCCTGTATGGGACTCTCTGTACTTCCTGGGCTTGATTGACTATTTCCTTTTCCACATTAGGGAAGTTTTCAACTATAATCTTTTTCAGTATTTTCTCAGTGACTTTCTTTTTCTCTTCTTCTTCTGGGACCCCTATAATTTGAATGTTGGTGCATTTAATATTGTCCCAGATGTCTCTGAGACTGTCTTCAATTCTTTTCATTCTTTTTCCTTTATTCTGCTCTGTGGTAGTTATTTCTACTATTTTATCTTCCAGATCACTTCTCCGTTTTTCTACCTCAGTTATTCTGCTATTGATTTCTTCTAGAGAATTTTTAATTTCATTTATTGTGTTGTTCATCATTCTTTGTTTGCTGTTTAGTTCTTCTAGGTCCTTGTTAAACGTTTCTTGTATATTCTCCATTGTATTTCCAAGATTTTAGATCATTTTTACTATCATCATTCTGAATTCTGTTTCAGGTAGACTGCCTAGTTTCTCTTCATTTGTTTGGTCTAGTGGGTTTTTAACCTTGCTCCATCATCTGCTGTGTGTTTTTCTTGTCTTCTTATTTTGCTTAACTTACTGCATTTGGGGTCTCCTTTTCGCAGGCTGCAGGTTCATAGTTCCCATTGTTTATGGTGTCTGCTCCCAGTGGCTAAGGTTGGTTCAGTGGGTTGTGTAGCCTTCCTGGTGGAGGGCACTGGTGCCTGTTTTCTTGTGGATGAGGTTGGATCTTGTCCTTCTGGTAGTCAGGACCACATCTAGCGGTGTGTTTTGGGGTGTCTGTAACCTTACTATGATTTTAGGCAGCCTCTCTGCTAATGGGTGGAGTTGTGTTCCGTCTTGTTAGTTTTTTGGCATAGGGTGTCCAGCACTGTAGCTTGCTGGTCGTTGAGTGCAGCTGGGTCTTAGCATTGAGATGGAGGTCGCTCGGAGAGCTTTTGCTGTTTGATATTACATGTGGTCGGGAGGTCTCTGGTGGACCAATGTCCTGAACTCGGCTCTCCTGCCTCAGAGGCACAGGCCTCACATGTGGCTGGAGCGCCAATACCCTGTCAGCCACATGGCTCAGAAGAAAAGAGAGAGAAAAAGAAAGAGAGAAAGAAAAAATAAAATAAAATAAAATAGTTATTACAATAAAAAAAATTATTAAAAAATTAAAAATCATAAAAAAGAAAGAGCAACCAAAGCAAAAAACAAATCCACCAATGATAACAAGCGCTAAAAGCTATACTAAAAAAAAACAATACAAAGCAAAACAAATAAAACCGACTGACAGAACCCTAGGACAAATGGTAAAAGCAATGTTATATAGACAAAATCACACAAAGAAGCATACACATACACACTCAGAAAAAGAGAAAAAGGAAAAAAAAAAGGAAGAGAGCAACTAAGTCAATAAACAAATGTACCAATGATAATGAAGTCTAAATACTAAACTAAGGTAAACAAACCAGAAACAAATTAGATGTAGAAAGCAAACCCCAAGTCTACAGTTGCTCCCAAAGTCCACCCCCCTCAATTTGGGATGATTCGTTGTTTATTCAGGTATTCCACAGATGCAGAGTACATCAAGTTGACTGTGGAGATTTAATTCTCTGCTGCTGAGGCTGCTGGGAGAGATTTCCCTTCCTCTTCTTTGCTCACACAGCTCCTGGGGTTCAGCTTTGGATTTGGCCCCGCCTCTTCGTGTAGGTCGCCTGAGGGCATTTCTTGTTCGCTCAGACAGGGTGGGGTTAAAGGAGCAGCTGATTTGGGGGCTCTGGCTCACTTTGGCCGGGGGGAGGGAGGGGTACGGAATGCGGGGTGAGCCTGTGGCGGCAGAGGCCAGCGTGACGTTGCACCAGCCTCAGGGGCGCTGTGTGTTCTCCCGGGGAAGTTGTCCCTGGATCACGGGATCATGGCAGTGGCGGGCTGCACAGGCTCCCAGGAGGGGAGGTGTGGATAGTGACTTGTGCTGGCACACAGGCTTCTTGGTGGCTGCAGCAGCAGCCTTAGCATTTCTTGCCTGCCTCTGGTGTCTGCGCTGATAGCCGTGGCTCGCGCCCGTCTCTGGAACTCATTTAGGGGGTGCTCTGAATCCCCTCTCCTCGCGCACCCCGAAACAATGATCTCTTGCCTCTTAGGCAGGTCCAGACTTTTTCCTGGACTACCTCCCTGCTTTCTGTGTTGCAGTAGCCCCCTTCAGGCTGTGTTCACACAGCCAGCCCCAGTCCTCTCCCTGGGATCTGACCTCTGAAACCTGAGCCTCAGCTCCCAGCCCCCATCTGTCCTGGCTTGTGGGTGAGCAGAGAAGCCTCTCGGGCTGGTGAGTGCTGGCGGGCAACCGATCCTCTGTGCGGGAGCCTCTCCACTTTGCTCTCTGCACCCCTGTTGCTGTGCTCTCCTCCGTGGCTCTGAAGCTTCCTCCCCCCCGCCGCCCAACCCCTGTGTCCGCCAGTGAAGGGGCTCCCTAGTGCGTGGAAACTTTTCCTCCTTCACAGCTCCCTCCCAGAGGGGCAGGTCCCATCCCTATTCTTTTGTCTCTGTTTTTTCTTTACTCTTTTGCCCTACCCAGGTACGTGGGGAGTTTCTTGCCTTTTGGGAAGTCTGAGGTCTTCTGCCAGCATTCAGTAGGCGTTCTGTAGGAGTTGTTCCACATGTAGATGTATTTCTGATGTATTTGTGGGGAGGAAGGTGATCTCCACATCTTGACTCCTCCACCATCTTGAAGGTCTCTCTGGGAAGCGATTACTTTTAAGACACGCAGGTGAATCTGTTCTCAGGCAGATTTGTATTTTTTAAGTTCTGTATAAACGCTCCCTTAAAACTATCTATGGTTTTGCATTCCTTTTAAAGTCTTTGTCTCCAGGAATATTCTCCACCAACTTGAAGAATACTGTTCTACCCTATTCTTATTCTTTTATGAATAAAATAGCCTTTCAGAGCATGCCTTTTATTCATACGTGTATTGTGTGCAGGGATGTTACTATGTTGGTGAACTTTGTGTTCAAGTGAACTTGACCACCCCACTTGACCACGTTTGCCAGAAACTCCCTGCCTGTGCACTTGTCTTCTATCAGTACATCCCTCTCCTGCACGCATGATGGGTTTCTGTTGGTGCCCATATTCAACCTCAGAATACTTTACAACTGGCAACTTATACTAGTTGATTGGAGCTGGCATTGGAGGTGATTCTCTGTCATAGCAATTTTATTAGTTTTCTCAGTCAGCACACTTGTATCTTTTCTCTTTTTACAGTTCAGATTTTTAAATTTTTGTTTATTAATGAGGTTTTCTTTGGTTAAACTTATTAACCTTAAGTCAGATTGGAAATGTGTTTGTAGACAGTCCTCCATGGGTCTCTTGCTTTTCTTATATTTTGTGAACTGAAGTTTGGTTGCCTTTGATCTGGTTTGTCTTTTCAATGTAATTCCTATAGTGAGTATTGGAAGACTTAGGATTCCCAGAGCAATGGTTAGATTTGCATACGACCTTGGAAGATAAGAGCTGGTTTCTCACTTTAGAGCAAAGGGGTAGTAGGTATGGTTGCTGCCCCACTGCAGGGATTCACATTCCCAAATCTCAGGGCTTCTGCTGTGTGTGCAGGTGTCAGCTGGCCCCACTTAAGTTGCTCTGTGAAAGTAGGGACTCAGGGAACTGGAGCAAGAAAGCACTGGGATTCTGTCCACTTCTGTTGTTGTGATAAATTCCTGTGGTCCTGCTTCTGACTGCGTTCAGCAGGTTGTGATAGACTAACTTGTTAGCTTGAAGTAGTAGGCTAAAATCTCAGGTCCTTCATCGTTCTTGGCAATAGGTAGGAAATACAAATAAAGAAGCAAATAAATAGCTATCAGAGTTCAGTTCAGAAATGTCATTTTATTCATGTTTTTCCTTTAAAAACTACATTATATATTATTTTTATAAATGTAGCATAGATTTTTCAGATTTTATCTTAGGCTAAAATAAAGCTTTAACATAATTTTGCTATTCATATTTAATGACAGTTTTAAAAGCATAATAAGCCATCTGTTTTTTCATATGCATATAAACTTGTATGTATATATGTATATATATGCATATATTGGGGGGTGTGTGTTTGGTTTTGCAAAACCAAATCAATCTTGCTTTGCTTTATCACATTTTCAAGAAATAATCTTAGTTCCACATATGCCATTATGATGTATTATTTGCCTCTATTCCAGAATATTGGAAAGAAGATGACCTGCCAAGAGTTCATTGCAAACCTCCAAGGGGTAGATGAGGGTGGTGATTTCTCCAAGGATCTACTGAAAGTAAGCATTGAAATACTGGTATTTATTTATTTATTTACTCATATATTGAAGTATAGTTGATTTACAATATTATATTAGTTTCAGGTATACAACATAATGATTCAATATTTTTATAGATTATACTTCATTTAAAGTTATTATAAAATATTGACTATATTTCCTTTGCTGTACCATATATTCTTATAACTTATTTTTTTTTATGCTTAGTAGTTTGTACCTCTTAATCCCCTACCCTTAAATACTGGTTTTTAAAATATGCTTACATTTTATACTTACCTTTTAATCTAAAATAGGCTAAGATCACTTAAGTATTTTGTTTTCTTCTTTTAGTTTTATTGGTGATGTTTCTGTTGGGCATTGTCCTTGATGTGTCAGACTGCAAAGTACCCTTTGATTAATAATTCCTAAAAGTCCACATTGTAATTGATAATACTGAGATAATAAGTAGATTTGGAATAATTGCTGGTACAAATAGTGGGCATTTTTTGATTTACTTGACTGTCAGAACTTGAGAAAGATCACAAAGGTATATTCCTTATGGAAACAAAAAGCATTTGCAGACACTAAAGGAAGGAGTTCTGACTCTTCAGTTCCTAGTCAGAAATCCACTCAGGTCATCTCTGGAAAGAGATTAAATTAAATCTGAGTAATTGTAGATTTCCTGAATTATTTGCACTCAGCTTTATTATTGGTAACAATTAGCATTTTTCCCCTCTAGTCAGATTGTTTTCTAGGAGACAGGAACATCAACTTTGGAATTCATAGCATCCTGCAGCAGTATAAATGAGATGTGCATTTGATCAAGTGATTGATAATGGATGTGAATATTTTAGAAGTTCAGGCTAAGATGTGTATGTTGAGGATGTGATTTTTACAGATTTCTGTTTGATTCTAACTTTCTTTTTAAAAACTTTGTACACTTGTATATTTCTTTTGGAATCAGTTCTTTTGACTGAATTTGCTAAGAAGGGCAACACATTTGAATCATGGTATAATATGGAAATGTACCAGTTGAAGGATAAGTCCTTTATTATGTTTTTTTGTGACTTTTAAACTACATAATATGTAAAATCAAGTTCTGCCAGATTTGGAAAGACATATATACTTTGAAAAATGAAAGAAGGTGTAAAAATGGTATTATGAGATTCCAAGTCTTACTGGCTTTAATTGCAGCTCATTAAAAAATTATATTATGAAAAAAGCAGGAAGAAATGTATCTTCGGCTTACTATATAAGGAAGGTATTTTTAAAGCCTTTTCTTTATAGAATAAATGCTGCCGTTTCTGAAGCTACAATTCCAAATGGGAATGGGAAGTAAAAGGTGTTGGATTGAGACTTAATAAATATGTTCTGTGCATCCATGGAAGTTATACAGTAGACATATTAACAGGTCTTTTTTCAGTCTGGTGGTACTAGCATGGAAAATAACAGTCTTTCTAGGAGAGGATTTGTGAGGCTTTTATCAAGTTATATCAGAAATGAAAATTGACAGGTATAATTTTTAGAGTGAAGCTCTTAGACTTTAGTGGTAGGCTATGGTAACGTTTGTGACTGTGGGTACATACAGTGGGCAGATTTAGAGCATGTTTGATGGAGCTTTCTGAACCAAATGTAGTTAATGTACAGTGCAGTGGCTACCATTCACCTTGGGGTAAACATGTTCTTTGATTTAGTCAGCCAGGAATTTGCTGGATGATTTGTCGCAGTTGTACAATTTGAGATCACGTTTACAAATCTCAGGGAAAAATATGTTATACTGTTCTTTATTTACTGTGTGGGAAGATGACAGTGAAATGACACTGAAAATGACAGTGGCATTTAGCATGGAAATTGTCAAGTAAAATATTGATTGCTTTTTATAACAAACCCCAGCCACTCACCCATCCAAGAGGAGAGTTTTCCATTTCAGTAGGAATCTGGATTTTATTGCAGGTTCTTCAAATCGTTGGTTTCATTTCACTCTTCTGTGTGGCCAGCCCTCTTCCCTGCTCCTTCTCCCTTTCCCTCCCTTTCTGCCTCCCTCTTTCTTCCTCTCTGTTTCTCTTTATTTCTGTCTTTTCCTTTCTCCTTTGTTTTCTCTTTGTCTCTTTCATATCTTTCTTTCTTTCCTCCCCTCCCACCAAAACTCTCTCTCTCTCTTTCAATAGCTATCTATTGAAGATTCCTTGTTGAGATAAATTATTGGGTGGAATATTAATTGGCATTTTGGGGGACAATATTATACACATGCCACACAGACAGATACATATGTACAGATAAACACAAACACGTTTGGTATCATCTTACAGGTTCTGAGTAACCCCTTTCTCTCTTCTGCCACCCCCTCCCCAACTTAAAAAATTACAGGCATGTCCTACATGCAGTTTAATTTATGACGTAAGATGTTTAAAGTTACATGGATCAAACCAATAAATGGTTATTGCTACATATTGACCTTATTACTTTTAAATTTCTTTGGATCAAAAGTAGCATTTGGATTTATATCTGTTGTTCAGATTTCTTTGGACCAGAAGTAACATTTCGACTTACATCTGTTCAGTGTGGTTGTGTAGTCAGGAATATTTATTGAGGGTCCACTGTGTGTTTAGGTTGGACTTGGAGAGCATGTCAGAACCAAATGGGCCCCTGTCCTCAGAGATCATAAACTACTAAAAACGATGGAGGGTCCTTTCTCCCTTAACATGGACAGTTATTCCATATTAAAATAAAAATATAGGGCTTCCCTGGTGACGCAGTGGTTGAGAGTCCGCCTGCCAATGCAAGGGACATGGGTTCGTGCCCTGGTTCGGGAAGATCCCACATGCCACGGAGCGGCTGGGCCCGTGAGCCATGGCCACTGAGCCTGCGCGTCTGGAGCCTGTGCTCTGCAATGGGAGAGGCCACAACGGTGAGAGGCCTGTGTACTGCAAAAAAAAAAAAAAAAAAAAAAAAAAAAATATATATATATATATATATATATATATGTATATAAACTGAATTCTGCTGTTGTCAATGGAAATGGTTACAGAAAAATAGACCTTAACATACTTAAAGGTATGCACAATGAGAAACTTGTTTCAAGCCTTCAAATTCAGAGACTTGAGTTAATATTTTGATGTAAATTTGCCTTAAGGTACATAAAAAGGATAGATAATGGTATATTGAGCCCTTTTTCACAATTTACAATTCCACTGCTGTTTCTCTTTTCACTCAAATGACCTAAAACAGATACATGAGTATATGAGTGCTTTGTGAAAATAAGAGTTCTCCCCTGACAAATTGCTTAGAGCATAAGTTATAGATATCTATGGTATAAAATGGAAGAAGTTGGGTACCAAAAGACAGCCAGTGATAGAATATTATTTAGGTTCTTTAAACTTGAAACTGGCTGGGAGGATGTGATGTTTGAGATGGGTCTTCATTTGAAAAATAGGTACAGTTTTAGTAGGAGACTTATTTTGCTTTTTATTTAGGTTAATATTCCACTTCATCTCCCACCCCCTTTCCTCTCCATAAACATTAATGTTCTTTCTTTCTTTCTCATAAGCACCCCTGACTATTTCTTCACCAAATCAAGACCAAACTATGCCAAACCATCTGGCGTGTTTTATGGCTCCACAGGGCCTGCCCATCCCAATGCTTGGATGTGGTTTGCCTTCAGGCATCATTGGGGATGAGGTGGAAAAAGTTCTGATAGATTTAATAGGACATCCCTGAAACTCTAATAAAAATCTTCAGGACATAAATAGAAGGGGATGAGAATGTGAAATGTGGGCCAGGTCTCGGTTGGAGGCTGAACTTCCTGAGAGACATGAAAGCATGAGGATTATGACTGTGGTCTTGGGAACTGTATGACTGGTTTCCAGTCCTGGCTCCTCTCTCTGATTAGCCTAGTGATTGTGAGCAAATTCACTTAAACTTTGTCTCTTGATTTCCTCATCTATGAAATGGGTGGTTTTATTAGCACCCACCTCATCTAGTTGTTTTAATAATTGAATGAGTTAATAATATATAAACTCTTTAGAGACCTAGCATGTGTTAGATATTATAACTTTTTATTTTTAATATTACTTTATTCTTTACCGATCTCACAGTGGACTGGACAAGGACTCCACCCCTTCCTGTGAGTATTTGGACCCAAGGTGTTTTACATGTCCTAGGGTTGAGTGGGATTAGCGTCAGTAGACAAGACCTCTATCCCCTATCCCTTTTCAGCCTAAACACACACATCATCTTGGTCTTTAACAGGAAGCATTTGTGACCTTGACCATTGCCTCCTTTTGTGGTAAGATTTTTAATCCTCATCATTTATGGCTTCCTTTCTTTCTAAAGACTTATTGGTTCCAAAGAATGGCCATTGAAATCCTTCACGGGAGGCATTGTTCAGTGAAGTCTGTCTTGGCATTGTGTAGGCACCTGACAATGAACCTTGGTTAACCCTATGTTTTCTGCCTTTTTACCTTGTTAGCAACAGTGCCTTTCTCTTGCACCTTATCCCTCTTGGAACATTTTTATATCTTAGGTTTGGTTTGGGTCTTGGATGCTGCAAGAGCGGAGGGACTAAGGAGAATTTGGTCTTAAACTGGTCCTGAGATCTGAAGAACCTTTGAGAAAGCAAATAAGTTCTGGTCCTCTTAAAGATCCCAAGAAAATCCTGGGATATTAATGGGGATGTGAATTATTTGAAGTGACTTCAAATCCCTGGGGAAGAAGTGTTGCTGTATGTCTCCCTGCTCTGTGCATTCTCCAAATAGAGAGCCCTGGGTCAGAAGGCTCATCGGTTTAGTGGTCTTGCCCGTTAGTTTTTATAGATTCTTGACTGTGTTATCCTGGGGATCTCTTCCACCCAGTCTCATCAGGGGCAGATTCTAAGAACTAGTGAGAGTGTTGGCATGTAATCATATGCATGTTTCTGAAGTGCTTTGTAGAATAATCTCTAAAAAATTTCTTGTATCATCCTCTATCTCATGCTCCACGTGTAGCACCTTGCTTCTTTGCCTTCTGTTTCCCAAGTTTTTTTCTTCTGAGTTTCCTATGAACCTCTATTCTTGATTTTAACAGGAAAGCTACATTTGAATCTTTAGTCCAGTTTGCTTTTCATTTCTAACTTTGGTTAGAAATGGTACATTACATGTTGGAAGAGACTTCGGGACTTTGCGTGTGACTACCAGTTATTTACATGTCTAGAGGGGAAGTAGCCATTACATAATATATTTACATGAAAGAAGAGAAGAAACAATAGGAAATAAGAGAAAAGGAGCCAGTGAAAAGTGGCATAGGAACACACTGGGTGAAAAGTCAGTCAGTTATTGGCTGCACAATAATATCATTTTGAAGAGCTCCAGACTGAATATTTTTGGCAGTGAAACACGAAACCCATGTTTTCTATCCGAGTTTCCTTATTGCCCCCTACCATTTGATACTGAAACAATGGTCTCCTTAATATTTTTATCCTGGTCATGGTTAGGTTTATACTTTTTGTCCCTTGAGCAGCAGTTGAATTCAGTAGGTGCCAACAAGAATTAGAAGAAAAATAAGCCAAAAAATCGAATTTAGGAGTTTTTACCATCTTAATTATAGAGAGGACAAACAAGAAAACACCCAAGTCTTTCAAAATGATTTTAATATAACTAAAAAACAAAACTGAATACATTTTGAAGAGTATTTTAAAACATACCTTCTCCTAAATCAGCTTAAATACACAGGTAGCTTTAAGAATAAAGCAAGGTAAATAATCTTGCTTGGGTAAGTCAATGACATGTCCCCCTTTCAGGCTATTGTTTATGATTAGATGTTTGACTTCAGAGTATTTTTCAGAAATTTAATTTTTTTTTAGAAATTGTTTGCTTCCATCTTTCTTACTTGGAAATTTATTAACTCTGAAATTAGTTGCAGTCTCTTAAGGGAGACCAAAAGTTTTTTCACTCTCTTAGGTTTGTAGTTAATGGTGAAGTGTGTGTGTTGGGGGCTTAGGGGGTGTGGGGTAAGGGGGAGTGGTAATTAAATTGAAATAGTGTAAATCAGTGTGCCTGGCTTAGTGGAATTCACATGCTTCATTCCACTAGTGGAATGATAATAGTGAATTAAATTGTTACATATTCCAATTCAAGAACATGGTATATTTTTCCATCTGTTTGTATCATCTTCAGTTTCTTTCATTAGTGTCTTAGAGTCTTCGGAATACAGGTCTTTTGCCTCCTTAGGTAGGTTTATTCCTAGGTATTTTATTCTTTTTGATGCGATGGCAAATGGGATTGTTTCCTTAATTTCTCTTTCTGATCTTTTGTTGTTAGTGTATAGGAATGCAACAGGTTTCTGTATATTGATTTTGTATCCTGCTACTTTACCAAATTCATTGATGAGCTCTAGTAGTTTTCTGGTGGCATCTTTAGGATTTTCTATGTATAGTATCATGTCATCTGCAGACAGTGACAGTTTTACTTCTTCCTTTACAATTTAGATTCCTTTTATTTCTTTTTCTTGTCTGATTGCTGTGGCTAGGACTGTGTTGAATAAAAGTGGCAAGAGTGGGCATCTTTGTCTTTTTCCTGATCTTAGAGGAAATGCTTTCAGCTTTTCACTGATGAGTATGATGTTAGCTGTGGGTTTGTCATATATGGCATGGCCTTTATTATGTTGAGGTTTGTTCCCTCTATGCCCATTTTCTGGAGAGTTTTTATCATAAATGGATGTTGAATTTTATCAGAAGCTTTTTCTGCGTCTATTGTGATGATTATATGGTTTTTATTCTTCAGTTTGTTAATGTGGTGTATCACATTGATTGATTTGTGAATAAATGACAAATCTTTGCATCCCTGGGATAAGTTCCACTTGATCATGGTATGTGATCCTTTTAATATATTATTGGATCTGGTTTGCTAGTATTTTGTTGAGGATTTTTGCACCTATGTTCATCAGTGATATTGGCCTGTAATTTTTTTTTAATCAATATTGTTAAAATGACCATACTACCCGAGGCAATCTACAGATTCAGTGCAATCCCTGTCAAAATAATAACGGCATTTTTTTCACAGAACTAGAAGAAACAATTTTAAAATTTATATGGAAGCACGAAAGACCCCAAATAGCCAAAACAATCTTGAGAAAGAAGAAGAGAACTGGGGGAATCACATTCCCTGACTTCAGACTATACAACAAAGCTACAGTAATCAAAACAGTATGGTACTGGTGCAAAAACAGATACATAGATCAGTGGAACAGATTAGAGAGCCCAGAAATAAACCCACACACCTATGGTCAATTACTCTATGACAAAGGAGGCAAGAACATACAATGGAGAAAAGACAGTCTCTTCAATAAGTGGTGCTGGGAAAACTGTACAGCTACATGTAAAAGAATGAAAGTAGAACATTCTCTAATACCATATACAAAAATAAAATGGATTAAAGACCTAAATATAAGACTGGATACTATAAAACTCCTAGAGGAAAACCTAGGCAGAACACTCTTTGACATAAATCATAACAATATGTTTTTGGATCTGTCTCCTAATGTAAAGGAAATAAAAACAGAAATAAACAAATGATACCTTTAAACTTAAAAGCTTTTTCATAGCAAGGGAAACCATTGAGAAAACAAAAAGGCAGTGTACTGAATGGGAGAAAATATTTGCAAATGATATTATCAATAAGGGGTTAATACCCAACACATGTAAACAGTTCATACAACTCAACATCAAAAAAACTAACAACCCGATTAAAAAAGGGTGGAAGACCTGAATAGACAGTTTTCCAAAGAGGACATGCAGATGGCCAGTAGGCACATGAAAAGATGCTCAATATCACTAATCATCAGAAATGCAAACCAAACTACAATGAGATAACACCTCACGCCTGTCAGAATGGCTGTCATCAAAAAGAACACAAAAAACAGATGTTGGCAAGTGTGTGGAGAAAAGGGAACCTTTTGTACATTGTTGGTTGGAATGTAAATTGGTGCAGCCACTGTGGAAAACAGTAGGGAGGTTTCTCAAAAAACTAAAATTAGAACTACCATATGACCCAGCACATCCACTCCTGAGTATATATTAAAAAAAAAAAAAAAACTAATTTGAAAAGATACATGCACCTCACCACTCACAGCAGCATTATTTACAATGGCCAAGATATGGAAGCCCCTTAAGTGTCCACCAGCAGATGAATGGATAAAGAATACGATGGAATACTACTGAGGCATAAAAAAGAATGAAATTTTGCCATTTGCAGCAACATGAACAGACTTGGAGAGCATTATGTTAAGTGAATAAAGTCAGACAGAGAAAGACAAATCCAAACACTGTATGTTGTATCTAAAAAATACAACAAAGTAGTGAGAAAAGCAAAAAAAGAAGCAGATTCACAGGTACAGACAAGAAACGAGTGGTTACTGGTCGTGGGTGGGGGGATGGCAATATGGGGCTGGGGAGTGGGAGGTACAAACTATTGGGTGTAAGAAAGGCCCAAGGATGTGTTATACAGTACGGGCCATAGAGCCAATATTTGGTAATAACTGCCAACGGAAAGGAACCTTAAAAATTGTATAAAAAATTTGTTTAGAAAGTTAAAAAAATTGTTACATATTCTATTAGTTAGAATCCCAATAAAATGTTACTATTCAGATGCATTTGTTTTCCTTTGCTTTCCCAAAAAACAGAATTTAGATGTGGTTCATTTAAAAGAAGTTTCTGAAAAGGCATGTCTCCATTATTTAACATATGTAGTTGGCTGAAACCATTGTATGTTTTGTTTTAAATACAATTTTCTTATTTGCTATTCTTAGGGAACAGTAGCTTGTGAAAATGATGGAGAAATTAGCCAGGAGGGTAGCATTTAAACAAACAGATCCAAAACATCAACAGAGAAAAACATATTTTAAATAAAGGTTAATGTATCTTGTTGGAAAAAGGAAGAAACGTAATTAGGAAATATAAAAATTATACTATGCAGGTTCTTAACCATTAGGCTTTTTAATCAATTACAGTTGTATATAGGGGTAAGAAAAAAAAAGATTAAACCATTAAAGATTCAAACCATTTTTTTAAAAGCTCGAACTCTGAAAAGTACCTGTTTGCACATCGTGACAGCAAGAGCTATAGGATTTTTCTCAAAAAGAGAGAGCAAAGCCAGTTCAGTTTTCAGAGTTCCACTGACCTATCTAATTTGACCCTTTCAGCTAGGGAGAAGATTAACAGTTTAACACTGACAATTGCCCTATTTTTCTTTCTACCAAAAGGCTGACCGTAAGCAGCATTTCTCTGCCATTTTGCTCTCTCCTCTTTCATCTTTGCTTCCAGTGTTATCAAATTAGGACAAGTATAAATGGGGAAATCTGAGTAAGATTGGGGTTTTCAATGTCAGTACTCTGGTTGTGATATTGTACTGTAGTTTTGCAAATGTTACCATTGGGGGAAGCTCGGTAAAAGGTATAAGAAATCTATTATCTCATAACTGCATGTGAATCCACAATTATTTCAATAAAACTTTCAGTGAGAAGGAAGTTCCATTTCTCTCCGTTCAGCCAGAGATTTAGGCATCATATAGGGATGAGTTTCATGAAGTTTTCCTCCTCTTTCAAACTTTACTGCTCTTTCATTACTCTTTCCCAGCAGTGAGTGTCACGATGCTTAAGCTTAAGCTATGATGGTGTAGCAGCATTAAAAACAGTGCTTTTAAGAAAAAGGCAATGGGGAATTATTTTAAAGAGTTGAAAGCCAGAAAGTCACATGAGTCCATTTATTTATTTATTTATTTATTTCTTCTTATTTATTTATTTACTTATTTTTTTATTAGTTTCTGCTTTATAACAAAGTGAATCAGTCATACATATACATCTTTTCCCATATCCCTTCCCTCATGCATGTCCCTCCCTCCCACCCTCCCCATCCCACCCCTCCAGGGGGTCACAAAGCACCGAGCTGATCTCCCTGTGCTATGCGGCTGCTTCCCACTAGCTATCTACCTTACGTTTGGTAGTGTATATATGTCCATGCCTCTCTCTCGCTTTGTCACAGCTTACCCTTCCCCCTCCCCATATCCTCAAGTCCATTCTCTAGTAGGTCTGTGTCTTTATTCCCGTTTTACCCCTAGGTTCTTCATGACATTTTTTTTTTAATTCCATATATATGTGTTAGCATACGGTATTTGTCTTTCTCTTTCTGACTTACTTCCCTCTGTATGACAGACTCTAGGTCTATCCACCTCATTACAAATAGCTCAGTTTTGTTTCTTTTTATGGCTGAGTAATATTCCATTGTAACCTAAGTGTCCATCATCGGATGAATGGATAAAGAAGATATGGCACATATATACAATGAGTCCATTTAAAAAGATTATTATTATTATTCTGGGATCTGTGGAGAATTGTTTGAAAGGAAGGGGGAGTGAAAATGGGGAAGATGGTGACGAAATGGTTGCAGCTGTCCACGCGAGAAGGGATGGCGGCTAGGACGTGGGTGGCGATGGTAATAGGGGAAGGATGTTAAATTGTTTTGGGATGTTATTAGCATTAAGTTACTAAATTATTTTCCAAATTGCCCCTCTGTCCCGTCCTATGTCACCTGTGTTCTAAACTGCATGAGATAAAGAGCAATAAAAAGTAGGAAAAACCTGTCTGCTGCTTCTGAGCTAATGCTGGATCTTGGTGCTGCTTTGTGCCTCTGTGAAGACCTCGGCCTGGCCACGCAGGCTTTTCAGTTTTCTCGTGTGTAACGTGGGTAGTAAGGCCTTCCTCCAGGAGTGATTGTGAGGATTGGCAAGTGCATCCCCGTGTTGTCACATGGCTCTCGTCTCTGTGACAGGGTTGTGGGATTCCTGGGCTCCACACCTGTCCTCTTGCTGCTGCTGCTGAGCGATGGCGCCTCATTCATGGTTTCTTGGTTTGTCAAATGAGATATGTGGGCCATGCCCATAATTTTCAGGTTCTCAGTTCAGGCTCCTTTTAGCCCACAGTATCTGGGGCCACCTTGCCCTGTCCCCACTCCCCACTGGGACCAGAACTCCTTGCTCTGTTTTTTTGTTGTGCTCAAACTTACTCATGTACAGTGTCTTCTGAGCAAAATATTTTGTTGCAAAGAGTAAGCTGGAAAAACTCTATATGTGGTCTTTACGGATTCTTTCAATCTAAGTATTAGATTGAAATGTCATTTTTAATGACATTATGTCATTTTTTATTTTATTTTTTTTTTTTCTTTTTGCGGTATGCGGGCCTCTCACTGTTGTGGCCTCTCCCGCTGCGGAGCACAGGCTCCGGACGCGCAGGCCCAGCGGCCATGGCTCACGGGCCCAGCCGCTCCGCGGCATATGGGATCCTCCCAGACCGGGGCACGAACCCGTATCCCCTGCATCGGCAGGCGGACTCTCAACCACTGCGCCACCAGGGAGGCCCACATTATGTCATTTTTAATGTCATTTTTTTTCTTTGTAAACTCAAATCACATCACTCAAGTTTTAACTTTTATGTTATATTTATTGGTTTAGACAAGTATGTATTTAATAGTGAAAGTTCAGATTTAAATTCAAGAAAATTGCCTTCGTTGTGTCAGCATTCTCAAAGGATTACTCCTAAAGAATTATGTGAGAGGAAGAAACAGGCCACAGTCTGAAAACAGTCTGAATTTTTTATAAATGAAAAGCCTGAAGTGAATTCTCAGAAATACTTGATCTGTGTTATATTTGGCGTTTGCAGTTGAAAATAGGAACTGAGGGGTGGTATTTAAGTGTAGCTAAAAAAAGAGCATCAACTGTTGCCTGGAGTAGGTGAGCTCTCTCCAAGAGAAGGTCCTGGAGACCTGGTAGCAACAGTCTCTATGGAGGAAACGGGCTTGAATGCTTATTTTGGTGTAAGCAGCAGAGCCTTTTAAGAGAAAAGCTATGTTAGCAGCTTTTTAAGAGAAAAGCTTTAGAGGTTCTGGCTTAAAATATGGAATGTAGCTTTGTTCAGGAAAACGAATCAAGCTGAGGTGTGATACAGGGATCGTGGTGTGTTTCTGCTCTGGTTTCCCTGTGGAGATCTGGTTGCAGGCTGTTGCTTCCAGTCGCGTGCTGGTCTGGACAGACAGCGCTGCTGCTTCTGGTGTGGTTCAGACCTTGAATGGAAGACGGTGACGATGAGGAAGATAATACTTGGAAGCTGCTGAAGGTCTATATCTCGTGTTCATGCTTTAAAAAAATCTATTAAAAAGAATTCTCTTAGAACATTTTGACAGAACAGATGCTGCTTAAAGAGTACAAACAGATTTTTAACCAAAAAAAAAAAAAAAAGAAGAAAAGAAAAGAGTTTGAGTAGGGGAAAGGGGAGGTAGTCATTAAGGGTCCTGTAATGGAGTATTAATGATTCCCAGATAGATTCCATTTTAATTTGATCATAAAGAAGTGCTACAGAATTTCATATTCAGATGCATCCATAGAAGTTACAATGGTCATATGTTTGGAACATTTTTAAGTTTCATAATATAGTCCACCAAGGTTGGTGCTCCTGTCACTCAGGCATGAACATGTGGTATTGATATGAATGTAGTGTGTCCCATTGTGAATTTAAACTGTCCTCCTTTTGCTTATGATATACCAGATGGGGACAGCAGTGATGGGCTTCTTTTAACAGGCCTGCAATTCAATGGCAAATGAAGTATCACAGCAAATAGTCCATCCTAAACACAGGGTTTACCTGTCCATTGAGGACACAGAGACACAGATTTTAATTTAAAGGCATGTGTAGCTGTACAGTACAGAATGTCCCAAAGGAAAACAGTTTGTTTTGTGGTTGTATTAATGCTTCACTTATGTAAAAGGTCAGTTGTCTGGAAAGGACTCAGAAGTTGAAAACACAAAAAAATTAAAATAAAAATAACTCTGAACAGGCAGAATAAATGGGTGTTATACAACGTCTGTGTAACAAACCTTACAAGTTTTACTCAGACCCTCATTTATGGTCTATTTTTAACAATAACCTGCATTGTTACTGCTTCAGAATTTGGGCCTAATCTTCCTCCCTGGCGTATCCTAAGCCAATGGCCACGTAGATGCCATTATACAGACAGCTGCCTAAAACCGCACGCTGGACCTGCCACTGCTCATCTCAGAGTCAGCTCACCTTTTCTGAAACAACTTTAATAAAACACAGTATTCAGGTTGTTATTTAAATTTTTAAATTGAACTTATTTTGAAGAAACAACCGTTTTCCCAGTTTAGCCAGAAAATTAAAAGGATGATGTTGCATGGAGTGCTGTCAGTTGGATAGGTGGACCTTAGCAAGAAGTGAGTTGATGATGAGGTGAAGAGAAAGAGGAACCTTAGAAAGCCCTGGGTCTCCACATGCAGCAGCTGGAGCTGTTCTGATGAAGGGCAGGCAGAGCTGAGTAGGCAGCAGCTTCTCAGGGTGTGTTACAGCCCAGCAGAGTAATGGATGGACCCAGAGAGCCATCAGGAGCGTTACATCATGTTTACTCAGCTTGATTAAGGAGACAGGAGTGTGAAATGATTTGGAAAGATTGCCAGCAACTAGTTTATAAAGGTTTCTCCATTTAAAGAAATTAGCTTCAATCAGAGAATCCACTAATATAGAATAATTCATTTCTCTACCGAAAAACATTCTTGAACTCCATTCTCGGGCAATGTTGGATTTTTATTGTTGTTTTTTTAAAGCTTTTTGTTTATTCTAGTTGTTTTAACATTTACCCTCCTCTCACACTTCCCCCAGATAGCAGCATAGTTTTTGTGCTATAACGCTGCTTTTTCAGAAACACCAGAAAACATGTTCCCAGACCTCGCAAGGAGGTACCTCTGGATGGTGCAGTGCCCTGTGCCCCTGACCGGTGCAGTGCACTGTGCCCCTGACCAATGGAGGCACCTGCTCCTGTGGGTCATCAGCACCTCACCAGACCACGTGTGCCTCCCCTCAGCACCTCACCAGACCACCTGTGGGTCCCCTCAGCACCTAATGAGACCACCTGTGGGGAGGTCCCATCCCTTCCCGCTGTTCCCCAGATGAATGAGCTGCTGTGCCTATCCCCACACGCTGCCACATGAGGATGGCCACCACGTACGCCACACCTACTCCTGGGGCAAGTCATTTCACCACAGGGTCCCTTAATGCTGGAAGCAACCGGAAGCATTTATTCCTTGAGAGTGCAACATAGATAAGTTGTTAGTCTTCTTCCCCTCTTTTTCCTTCGTTTTCTTTCACTTCCAGAAACACAAATCAAAGGTAAATCTCTATACCCAAAATATTACATTGAAGGGTTATTTGCATTTCAGGTTGTTAGTCATATGTTGTAGACTTGGGCAAAAAAGTCATCTTTGGAAAGGGTCATGGATTCTGAAATGCCTGACTTTGGATTAGACGGTATTGCTTGTCACTTGCGTGTGACCTCCTCCCTGCCCCTATTCTTAAGGGCGGGGACTATGTCTTGCCCTTATACCTAGTATAATTCCAGGACAAATCAGATATTCAACAAATAATTTGTGAAAGAAATGATTGCAGTTTTATATAAAACTCAGTGGTGTGATTTCTGACCATGTGAACACCATGTGACCAACTTGATGTTGTATGCAGAGCTGTCAATGTATATATACATACAACCATCTTTTTTGTCTTTTTGGGGAGGGATCCATAGTTTTAATCAGATTTTCAGAAGGATCTTTGTTCCCCCCAAATATTGATAGCTATAGACCTAGGACTCTCCCAGAGTGGAGACTTGTACCTTGTTGTTTCAATTAAAATAAAATATTTAGGAGAAAGGATTTTTCTTTCCCCTCTGTACTTTGTTCATTCATTGAGGCCCTGATATGTGCCCAGTCTCTGTGCTGGATTCATGGGTGCAGCCCTTAATAAGACAGACACAGGCCATGCCCTCTTGGAGCTTAGAATTGGCAGGGAAAACAAATATTGAACCCATGATTATGCAGATCATGAAATGCTTTACTCAAAATTACACACTTATTGTGTTTAGTTACGGAGGGCAGACTTAGTAGATTTGCCATATATGGCGAAAGTCAGAAGCTGGATCAAGGTGAAATCTGAGACGACTTCGTTGGCGTCAGTGCTCCTTTGCTGCTCGGGTTTAGCTGCCATGTGGAAATTGGCGGCATTTGGCACCTCGGGGGTCATGGACAGTCAGGCCTCTGTGCGTGTTCCTTGAGCACTGGCTCTATGGTCAGCGCCTTACATTTGTGGGTGAAAAGCCTGGGGACGCGGAGAGGGAGTGGCCGGCAGGGTGCGGGGGGTGTGGTTTTGCCCGAATCAAAGATGGCCGCCGGGTGTGCATCCCCGCGCAATTTCACGTCAGGTTCTGGAGCTGAGGGAGCCTCCGGGTTGCCCTCAGCGCCTCTTCAAGAAGTTGGCGTAAGGCAAAGAGGCGCTGCTGGAAGAGGCCAGACGGGGGCCTAAGCTCTGGGCAGGGGCCGCGTCCACGCCACCGCTCCTAGCTGCTGACCTGTCGGCCTTGCGAGGGTAAGTGGAGAGACGCTTTGAGGCGGGCGTTTGTGCTCCCAGTGCGTCCCCGTTTCCTCAGCTTCCTTGACTTTAGGAGTGAAAAGTGAGATTAGGCCCTGGTTGCCCCGACACTGCCCTCGCGCTGTCACTTTCCGGTGGCCTGGCACAGCCAGGAGGTCGGTGGCTGCAGCTTCCACCGCGGACTCTCCACGGGCACACTCGTATTGGCTCAACGTGTTGGTGCCCGGCTCGGTCTTCCTGGCGCTCACACTCTAGTTGCGGAACTGAATGGACACACGTGAAACTGTTGGGTATCAGTTGAAGAGTAATTAAAGGTTAAAAGGTGTGGTCTCGTACTGTTGATTAGCAGTGAATGTCGCTTGGCCATTGGAGCCGTCCCCAAATATTTTCTAGCGAAAGTAGCCTCGTATTGCTCAGAACAACCCGTGACCTTTTGTACCTTTCATAAAAACTAATCGCTGCCTTCGTTGTATAGATCATGCACGCGTATTATCTTTACTGCTAAACTGCATGTTATGGAATATATACATATGTAGCTATCGTGAGCCCGCACGAGAATGTTCAGAGCAGCATTGCTTATATTAGTGAAACAATTTAAATGTCCGCTTGCAGGAGAATGGATGAACAAGTTACATTATTGGACAAATTGACGTACACAGAATGCTAAAAGATGGAAATTAATGAACTAAAACTATTAGTAATATTAATTTAGAGTTCATTAACATAATATTGAGATAAAAAGCAACTTACAGAAAGAGGTAAATGATATACCATAGATAAATAAATGTTTAAACATAAAACACACACACACACACACAAAGGTGAAATCTGATAGGATTCATGAGTTCCTGCTTTGCTAAAGACTGTGCTAAATATATTGGGGGAAGCAAGGATGAGTAAGATGTGCATCCAGCCTTGGAGGAATTCTTAATCTAGTCTAGTGGTTCTCAACTCTGGCTACACATTAAGATCATTTGAGACGAGGGGAGAAAAAGTAGGCGACTGACATATTCTCACTCAGGTAGGAACTCTTAAAATGGTATAGACACTTCGGAGAAAGGTCTTTAACTAAACATACATTTACCCTATGATCCAGCAGTTCAAGAGGAATGAAAGCACGTCACAAGAATATTCATAGCAGCTTTATTCATAATAGGCCCAAACTGTAAACAACCCAAACATCCATCAGCTGGGGATGGATAAACTATGGTATAGCCTTACAGTGTGATACTCAGTAGAAAGGAGTGGAGTACCAATATACACAACATCATGGAGAAAGGAACCGTATACCAGTGTATGCAATGCATGATTTTGTTATATGGAATCCCAGTATAGACAAAACTAACGTACGGTGGAAAATAAAAATCAGAACTGTGGTTTACCCTGGGGATGTGAGGATGGGAATTACCTGGAGATGGGCTTGCAGGAACTTTCTGAGGTGATGCTAATATTAAAAAATGTTGGGAAAAGTGTCACTTGCAGAGCTATAAATAAAAATTTGATGTTTTCTTCCTGCTCTCCCCTCTCCTCCCTCAGAAATTTTATCTAGGAATGGGGTCCATGTGCACTTTAAAAGCTCCTCAGATGATTCTGATGTCCACTGAGATTTGAACTGTTAAATAGGATAAAGTACAAACGAAAGCTGTTGTTAACAAATTACCACAAATTTAAACAACACAGCTTGATTATCTTACCATTTTGTAGGTTAGAGGTTTGGGTTGGCCTGGATTCTTCTGTTGTGGGTTTCACGAGAACAAAATCAAAGTGCAGGTAGGCCTGTGTTTCTTTCTGGGAACTCTGAGGGTGAATCTACTTACAAGTTCATTCACGTTGTTGGCAGAAACCAGTTCCATGTGGTCGTAGGACTGAGGTCCCTGTTTCCGTGTTGGCTGTTGGCTGGGGCTCATTCTCAGTTTCTAGAGGCCACCCACATTCCTTGGCTATTGGACTCTCCTCCATCTTCAGACCCGGCAATGATGGGTCAAGTCACTCTTCATGATCTCTGTGACCACAGCTTTCGCCACATCGTTCCTCTGCTCTCTTCTTTTGGCACATCTTCTGAGTGACCTTTCTGCCTTCTTGTTTGCTTTGAGGAGCTTGTTTACGTACATGAGCCCACCCGGGTAAATCCAGGATACTCATCCTATGTTAAGGTCAGCTGATTAGTTACCTTAATCTACCTGCAGAGTTCTGTTGCAGCAGCACCTAGATGGATGTTCAGCTAAATAACCAGGGAACGAGCATGCTGGCAGGATGGCGTCTTTAGCATTCTGCCTACAGTAGAGAGTTACGTGGAGAATGCTGGGGTTTCAGAATAAAGAGAAAAGACTTTCAACAGGAGAGCCTCCAGGGAGCCTCTTTCGAGGAGGTGGCGTTTAGTCGTCACTCAAGGCAGTTCTAATCGATGCTGCAGAGCCAGAACAGGAGAAGGAACTGGAGGTGGGCTAATAGTTTGAGTGTCAGTGTGGAGAAAGGAAGTGTGACAAAGTGTGATCCCCTCGGAGCAGCCTTTATTCCATAAAGGCACTCTGTGTGTGTTAGGTATTATTTACACTGAGTCATTCAGGCCACTGTCAGAGTAACATCAGATATTCTTAGATCAAAGTAGAAAAATAGGAGGAATGTCAAAAAGTTACCCACTTAATGGGTAGAAATATTTTTAAAAGGACTGGGGCAATTTCGTAATGTGATATTTCTATCACCTCCTGTTTGGCTGTTAGAACCCAGTAGAATTACATGTGAAAGTCCAAAAAGTTATTTAAGTATTTCCAAACATTTTAAAACTCCAAATCTACTGATGAAAACCAGAGAATGTGGCCTTCCTTTATATGCCCCCACAGTATGTACCTCTCTGACCATTTGTAGTGGACTTTGTACCCTGCTTGGGTGGATGATGACATCAGTACCATTGCAGCTTCTGTGGAGAGATGCTGTGGCCCTGTGGCATCTATCTAAAAACTGCAGCTTTATCAACTGATTTTTATAATAATCCACATAAAGGAAAAATGCTTTTTGTAAGCATTAACTACTCTATACCACTTATCTTCTTTTTTATTTTACTTATAAGCTGTTAGAAAGGATTGTGTATACATTTTTATTTTGAAAGGCAGGCATTCATCTCTACAAAAAGTCTTAACAATACTTCCTGCCAACCTTTTATAAATACAAAGGTTTTAACTGCCTGTGGTCATTTTTATTCACCCTTCTAAAGGATGTGTACATAAGGGCTAAAATACTGAAATCAGCAAGCTAGTTGGTTGGTTTTTTTTTGTTTTTTTTTTTTTGCTAGAGCTGGATATGAGAAATAGAGTTCAAAACGGAAGGCCTGGTGGCAAAAAGCCGAGGCGTCTTTTCATGAGGACCAACAAATTACGCTTTTCTTTGGTGACTCGCAGTTTGCTCTTTAAACTTCTGGAGCACCTAGGCAACCAAACCTGTGAAAGTCTTTCCAAACCTGTCTTCCTATCCCTTGCCAGGGTTGGTTTTCTTTCCCCCACACCTGAAGAATTGGTCATGATGATCAGAGGCCTGCTAAAGGAAGCCCGTCCTTTCTTGGAGTTGCTTTGTGCGTTGTGAGTAAGTAGTGAACAGGCAGCTTGACAGCAGTTGATGGAGCTGTCTGCACCTGCACAGGAAGCCCTGCTTTCTTCACCAATGCTGCCATCCTGCCATGATCCCCGCTGCCTGGTGTTCTAGTGAAAGCTTTGTACTTTCATATTCACAGATACTGGGAACTGTTTCTGATTTCATCTTTTTCCATTCGTTTTCCCACCTTAATATGCTAAAGTATATTTTCTGATAGCTCTAAGAGATTGCTGTTGTTTCACTTATTTTTTTCCTCTTCATATTTCCACAATGCTGTTGACTTTGAGGATGTATATATATTTTTTGCCTCTCTACCGTATCAGTTTCATGTTTTCCTTTAGGAAAAATTGAATTAAAAACATGTGAAACCAAACCTTTAGAAACTCAGGCAGTTTCTTCAGGTTCTTAGGTTCTTATATTTTCCTTGTTTGTAACAATGAATTAAAAGCTTACTGTAAAGCTCCTTCCAGTGCTGTTAACTTCCAGTAAGTGGTGTCAGTACTCTTATAGGTACCCACATATATTTTCATGAAAAGGTCAAACTCAGATTTTTGTTGTTTTTATGTTATTATTAAAAAGTAGAGAATTATTTGGCAGTATTTGCATTTGAGGAGAACTTTTCAACCTTAAAAAGTTAGTAGATTTGCAAACTTCACATTATTTCCTGTGAGCAAAGGAGGCTATGAGCTGGCAATTCTGAGACTGTATAACTTTATGCATGTACTAGGATTAATAAATAAGCAAATAAAGTGTACATGATGAGAGCCAGGTTTCTCTCTATAGGAGAAAGAAATTACAAATCAGGAAAAGGAGGAAGGTTAAAATGAACCTGTGGTGTTAGATTGGAATTGGAGTTATAAATGTGTATTCGTAGTTTCTAATGTGTAGACGGATACAGAGGTGTACTGAGTGAAAGGCATGAGTCAGTGTACAGACAGAGGTTTCCTAGCTCTGCCTGCCGAGAGTTTCTAGAAACAATAACACCCAGTAGCCATGACCAGTCTAGCATCCAGACCTGGGTTTCTAAATACCATTCGCCAATAAAAGGACCAGGGCTCCTTGGAGAAGTGTTTGGCTCTAGGTCTGGGGCAGGGAAAATACAAGAGCCACAGAACATCTGTGGTGCCAGAAAGCTGCGTAAGTGCTCAGGAAAGGGGAGACCTGCCGAAAGGGCACTCTGGCCATCTGGAGGGGCTGCAAATGGCCAAGGCTGGGCAGTTAGAGCAGAGAGTGATAGTCTTGGATTATGCTCCTTGGAGCAAAAGGAATGTCCACTGAATATATATATATATATATATATATATAAATGGTGCAGAAGGGACAGCTTTTTCTTACAGAAGAATTTCAGTTAATACCTATAAAAGCAAAGAGGGAAATAGAATATCACCATTAGGCAAATACCACAGTAATTCTTGCGCACAAGGTCCAGTGATGGGTGCTCAAATTTGTGGTGAAAGTTTGAGGAGAAACAGGATATTTGCATAGTCTCAAATTGTCTCTCCCAGATATTAACTACAGAGGGAAAAATAGGAATTTTACCGTGTAGACACCAGCACATACCACCTTAACCAAGTGATCAGGGTTACCCTGCCAGTGGTAAGACATGGATGTCACAAAGCCTGTGATATGACACGCTGAGAAGGACACAGCGTCACTTCTGTACTGTCCTGCCTCAAATGCCTGACCTCACTGTGAACATGAGGAAACACCAAGCACACTCAAACTGAGGGAGGACTATGCCACACTATAACCGATCAGCCCTCCTCGGAGTGTCACGACCATGAAAGGCCGAGCAACTGTCATAGATTGGGAGAGACCAAGAAAACACAACTACTAAATAGAGCGTAGGATCCAGGATAGGGTCCTGGAATAGAAAAGGGCATTAATGGAAAACCTGGTGAGATTCAAATAAGATCGGTAGTTCAGTTAATAATACAGTACCAATGTTAATTTCCTGGTTTAGATAATTACAGTACAGTTATATAAGATGTTAACATCAAGGGAAGGCTGGATGAAGGGGATACAGGAACTCTGTACTATTTGTACAACTTTTTTGTTAGTCTAAAATTATTTCAAAATAAAAAGGATGCTGGATACTTAAATGTACAAAGGTGTGTGTTCAAGGACATTAATTATTGTTGACTATAGCAAGAAATTAGAAATAACATAGATGTCCATCCTCAGGGATTAGGTAAATTATGTTATACTCATGTAGTTAAGAGTTATTAAAAAGAACCACGTAGCACGGTGTGTACCTGATATGGATGTCACAGTGAGGAGAGGGGTGCAGAACGTGCCAGCATGCCCCCGCCCCGCGTTGCTTGCCTGGACTCTCATCCCACCTCCAACACTTAGCATGAATTCTGTGACCCTGGGAAAATAATTCCTCTTTTCTCGGTTCATCAGTTTCCTCATCTATACATTGGGAATAATAATAGTATCAAGTTATGGACTGGCTGTGAAGATTAAATGTGAAAACCCCTCTAAAGCACTCAGGATAATACTTAACATAGTACTGATAAAATATTAATACTTTATTATTTTCTAGGAGTAAATGGGGAAAACCCCCAACATAACATTAAGTATCAAACGATGCCATTTCTGTTAAAAAAATCTTGTATGTATGAATCTTGGAGATTAGATACTAATGTGTTTAATGGTGGTGGTGTTGGAGGCGGGCGGCAAATCAGGGAAATTCCACTTTCTGAGTTAAATATTTAAAGTTTTCCATAAAGTACACAGTTAGAGAAGTATACATGGCAGCTTTTAAATAGAAACCTGCTATTAAATAGAAATTATTGAGAAACAAAAATGGTATCTCTCAGGCTAACAGAATTGGGTAGTCATTCTAGATGAGGGTCCAAGATCATATGACTTGGCGTCTTCGTAGTGGAAAGTACAAGGGCCTGACTCTGCTCTTGGCCAGTATCTATAATCGCCTGGAACATGATTCTTAATTTGGAAAGCGAAGAACTTAATGACTCCAGCCTATAATTCTAGGCTGTGAAAGGTTATTGTGAAAATGGGTGTAACAAGCTCTTTGTCTTTGTGGGAAATAAACCAAAAGGCCTGAATTGTGGAGTTGAGCCAGAAGTAAGTAATTGTGATAATTTTCATTGGAATGATTAAAACCCTGGAGTACAGCACCAAAATGATGTACTCTCCAGGCTTATAATTATAAATAGGATAGATTTCAATTGCTTTTTGACCCCTGGGCGGTGGTAGCCCACCCGAGTTATGGTGGGGGCCAGAATTCACTACTATCTTAACAGAAGCCTTCTATATTTATGTATAGCATAGACAGAATATATAGAAATGGACATGTAAGTAACTACATATTTTTAGAGATACGGCCTATGTTCAAAATTTGGCTATGACATCAGTTTTTTTATGATTATAAAGGTTTTTGTTTTTGTTTTATTTTCCCGATGCTTGCTTCAATGCCGGTGGTTCTTCGTAGTGCTGGAGCTCTAAGCCTGGCCATTCTGATTTAAGTGTGTAGAGGTCTCTGCAGCAGATTGAAGGCCCATCTGTCTTTGTGATTTTGAACTGCACAGGGTTTCTGAAAGGACCATGATTGGAACTAGGAGGAAGTGTCAAGTGTAAGTGTATGCTAGGGATATAGGAAGACCATTCCAAGAACTGAGAATAAGAGGTAAAGTGAGCTGCTGTTCTCTTGCATTTGTAATTCTCTTTCATATCTTCCCTATGAATAGGCCTCTCAAAGTTGAATCACCAAAGCTTTCCAAGGAAAAAAGTGATAATGTTGAAAGCATATTTTCCTCATTTGGCTCTTGGTAATGTTTTTACACATCTTTTATCCTTTTTTCCTTTAATACTTTTGTTTAAATATACAATACTGGTTGACCTGCTATTTAAAAATCATTTAGATTTCATTTACGTTCCACATTTTCCTTTGGGGCGGCACCTGCTTTTTCCTTCTGTTTGCAGTCTTCACTGATTCATCTATGGTAACTGGATGTCAGAGCATTTTCCTTTTATGATTAAGTTAGATGCAGTGCATCGAAGCCCATATTGTTATACTGTAATCTCTGGAGAGCTTAAAGTAGATGAGAGAGGGGATCCCAAAATGTATTGTGCCACGAATACTGGTAGGTAATTTTAGCACAAAATTGGGTTTTAGAATATTCCATTTTAAAGGTACTGCTATATATAGCAAGTGCCTACTTGTAAGTGTAGAGACTGTACATTGAGTAGCACAGTTCCAGTGTTTGTGGAGTTTTCCATGTTTCCCCAAATACTTTGGTTTCTTAAATTCTATGATTTTAATATCAGATAAAATTGACGAGCTGCAGTGGACACTGCTCTGAAGGTGGATCATGACAGTAACAAGCTCCAGGGAAAGAGCAGTGGACTCTTGGAGTCACACCATCTTGGGTGAAGTTCTGACCCTGCCATTTACTGGCTTGTGACATTGGGCCAATTAATGAAGCTTTCTGAGGCTCCCTTCTCCAAGTACAAGATGGAGATAACGTTCCTTCCTTTGAACAGTTGCTATAAGGATTAAATTAGGTTCAATATGTCAAAATGTTTAGCACATCCTCTGGCTTATAACTAGTATCTGCAAGCCTTTCCCCCCACCTAACTTGTTCTAGTCTACTTTTTGCTCAGCGTTTTCTAAGATGTAACAAATAGACAACAGAAAACATTCTTTAATGTATTGGGGTCTGAACATTTTTATGAGTTTTCACTCTTCCTTTCATTGCTTTATTCATTGTTCACTGTGAAGAACATCTTTCTGGAGAATGAGATCAGCCCTCTGCCCTAAGGAGGCACTCAAGCTGGTTCACACTTAGGAGACACTGGGTGAGGCCCAAAGCAGAGAGAGCTGGACCCCACGGGGGCTACAAGGTGTGGGTGCATTATGGCCAGCTTCACAGGGGAGGTGGAAGTGATGTCTAAGCAAAATCAGGAGGAATCGGAGACAGAGTTGAAGGGATGGAGGGAGTAGTGTGCTCACTGGCTCTGGAGATGCATGAGAGAGAAGATTTCCAGGTGACTCCTGGGATTTAGGTGTCTGGTGGTGCTGTTTCTCTGAAATTAGGAATGCAGGAGCACTTTTATTAGAGCTGGAGGTAATGTTAAAGGTGGTCTAGTCTGATATCCCTGAATTTTTAGATGAGAAAACCGAGGAACTTGTAAGGTTGGCTCAAAGAAGAGCTGAGGCTTGTTCAGGGTCGCTCAGTTCAACTCTCCCTGCTTTAATAGGAGTGCAGTGATTTGATTGCTGAAAGAGGCCCTAAAAAATAGGACTCAAGGTGTGCTGCGTTCTACTTGAGAATTTTACACATGAAACAGCAAGACATTTCTGTCTTTGTAGCAAGAGAAGGTCACTGCAAGCTGTCAGAATTGAGGGGGAATAGTGAAGTGGAAAAAGGGTACAGCTGAGGTCAGAATTCTGAGGAGAGAGTGACTGGGTTGCCAAAACCTGGTGCTGGTAGAAGCAGTGTGGGGATCCAGGCTGAGTGAACACAGCAGGAGCCATCAGCTTAGGGCCAGTCAGAGATCAGAGTCAGGAACAGAAGACAGTAAGCAGAGGCACACTGCGTGGATGAGGAGTCGGCCCAGAGACATCGCCTGGACAGCAGCTGTGGAGTGGCCTGAGGTCGGACCCCTCCTGCGGGCTGGCCGGCCTCCACAGCTGTCGCACATTTGGCTGATAACTCACACCTTGCACTTTCGTTCCTCTGAGCCTTTTCATGAAGAAGAACGTTACCAAGCACTCTGTTATCCCAGATTTGATGTTACATTATGAGCGGTGTCTTAAAATTTCTTTTGGAAAGAACCTGTGTTCTAAAATTAGCTGATAGTGTTAACTTCATCTGATGTCTTATATTCTTTAAAAATATTTGGCTTATACTTTTGCTACTAAAAAATGGAATAACTTAGAGTTCTATGACCATGTTTATTAATGGTGCAAGATACGGTATTTATAAAGTGGACCCCTTATCTGTAGACTATTAGACACATGAAAAATGGAAGTTTAAAAAATAAATCTCAAAGTATATCATCCTCTTCTTCATATCCAACCCTGTAATAAAACACAGGTGTTTTAGGACATTTTATGGTTCACCACAGAGTTCAAACAAATGCACTGTATTTACGTTTGATGTTTTCCAGGTTTGCCCAGCCCTCTGTTTCTTTAAATACTCATGGTATTTCAACAGTGAGCCTATAACTAATAATTAAGCATAAGAACACCCATTTTTCCCCTTATATATCCTAGTCTTCTTTCTTCCACAAAGATATGTTTATTGCCTAAAGCCTTTATTTCTGCTGTAGAGTCATGTGCCTTCCTGTTACTGTTTATAACTGAGCATAGTTTTCAATCTAACTTGAGTTTTTCAGTTGTTTAATATTTTCTTTCTTAAAGATATTTATCACTAAATTTTCATCCATTTGAATTTTTCCTAGTTTTCCTTATGTGCCTTCCAAAATGATTTTTGAACATTGAACTTATTTATTATTTAAATCACCGGGTAAAGTCAGCATTTAGTTTGAGCTGTTCTGAATAATCTGTGATACCTAGGTGCCTAAGGATCTTCTTAAAAGGAAAAAAATCATCCTTAGGGTAGTTTTTATCTTACAAATATATTAAAAGACACAATTTTAGAAAAAAAAATAACTAACATTTCTTATAGAACCCTTGGGGGGGTGGTTAGAGAATTCCTATTTTTGAGTAGAGTTTAATCTTGTCTGCTTCTTAGCAATCCAAGAAAACCATTTCTGGAAAATGATCAGTTCATTAAAGGCTAACCAGCCCTTTAACCCATGTGATGTTCATACGTCTCTCATGGGGTCATCCTTCTAGTGTCTAGTGTGAGTTTTCATTTTGGAGCTGAGAGAAAGGTGCCCTTTTGGCGTTCAAACCTATTCATGCTGTTGTTTAATCTGTGATGAAATTTACATTTCCAATAGTGATTAGAGTTTTCCAAGTTTAATGTGCAGTGTATTTGATAGGCACCCTTTATAATTCGGGTTTCTGTGTGGATTCAAATGTATCGTCTGCTGGATTGTGTCCCCAGAAAAAGCAACTGTATCCAGTAAAACATGATAGACCAGCCCTGTTGATCTTGATAATGTGCATGTTGTCTAATCATAGACCATTAGAGTTAGACGCCAGCCTTGAGATGCTCCTGGGGAACCCCCTCATTTGACAAATGAGAAAACAGGTTTCCGGGAGCAATAGTGACCTGTTCAAGACTCTGGCTAGTGTGGACATGTGAAGCCAGAATCGAGACGAGTAAAGCTAATTTTCTTTCCCCCTGCCATGGTTTTCCCACATGCCAGGATACCTCCAATTAGACGTATCATGCAAAATAGGTTACTAGAAAGTCAGGATCATTGTCTGTGATGCACATGCCGAGACAGGGAATGAACACTCAGGTCCTGATTTACTGGGCTTTGCCAGTGACCCGAAGTCAGGGATTCATATTTCCCGATTCCCTTTCCGTTGCCCTCCTCCCAATATCACATTGATTTAAGACTTTTAAGATCAAGCAAAGATAGCTTTTAATATTTCTCACCTGTAGGTAGAAAAAAATTACAGGCAGTTTCTCTTGGTCACCAATTTGAGTAGAAGGAGCAGTACTAGTAACATGTGATAAGGCTCTGTGCAGGGGACCACACACATCGAACAATAAGAAATCGGATTCAAGCGGATCAAAATCAAAGTTAAAAGTTAACCCCATGGTATGAGATTAGTTTTGTGTGTCTTTTTTTTTTTTTTTTTTTGTGGTACACCGGCCTCTCACTGTTGTGGCCTCTCCCGTTGCGGAGCACAGGCTCTGGATGCGCAGGCTCAGCGGTCATGGCTCATGGGCCCAGCCACTCCGCGGCATGTGGGATCTTCCCGGGCCGGGACACGAACCTGTGTCCCCTGCATCGGCAGGCGGACTCTCAACCACTGCGCCACCAGGGAAGCCCCTGTGTGTCTTTTTTTAACCAAAGTTCAGTGATATCATGGCTATAAAATTAGAAAAGGCAAAATAGACCTGTACCCTTTGAAAAAAAATTAAAATATCAATATATACTTTTTATCCCTCTCAAACCAATATCTGCAAGACTAATTTATAGTCTTACACACCTCAGAAAGCCGTGCACTTTTTGAGTAATGCATTGAAAATACCTGAGTTCAAACAAGAGTTCCATCATTTTCTAACAGTGAGCCCTAATTTTCTCATTTGTGAACTAATACAGTGTTTCTCAACTATATGCATGTTAGGATTGTCTGGGGGAATTATAAAGGCAACACAAGGCAAACTAAGGAGGTAGTACAAGCCCCCACCCCCAGAAAGCTCTGATTCTAATTGATCTGGGTTGGGACTGGTATTGCTTTTAAAGCTCCCTGGGTGATTCTAATGGACTGAGCCACTAGGCCAGATAACTTTGAAGTCCCTTTAAAGTTCTCATATTCTGCAATTTTGAGAAGTTTTAATGTCATTTAGTCCAACAGCTCACTCAGCATAACCATCCCTGGGTATTTGAAAAGCAGCCTCTAGTTTTTGTGTCAACATTCATGTTGAAAGAATACTCATTATCATCAGAATCTTATTATTCTTTAAAAGTTTTTCCAGATAAGCAGCCAAATTTGCCTTGGGGAAACAGATAATAAATCTAATTCCTTATATACTTGATGACCTTTCTAATACTTGAAGATTACTCTTATGATTCAGCCAAGTTGTCTCTTAGGGCAGAATACCCCCAATTTTTCATCTCTGTTCATGTGACATTATTTCTATATCCCAGCATCCTGCTTATCCTGCTCTAGGGATAAACTGGGTTGCCATCATCTCTGTGAAGTGTGTTCTCCAGAAGTGAACACGGTCCCTTGATGATCAGAATAAGAAGCCTAGAGGGCTTTGGTGATTGTCCTCCTGTCAGGCTCTTACTGAATCCCTAGTTTGGATAAATAGCTAATTATTTACCGATACTCACTGATCTATAGATACTACCCAAAGGAATCTACAGATTCAATGCAGTCCCTATCAGACTACCACTGGCATTTTTCACAGAGCTAGAAAAAAAATCTCACAATTTGTATGGAAACACAAAAGATCCTGAATAGCCAAAGCAGTCTTGAGAATGAAAAATGGAGCTGGAGGAATCAAGCTCCCTGACTTCAGACTATACTACAAAGCTACAGAAATCAAGACAGTATGGTACTGGCACAAAAACAGAAATATAGATCAATGGAACAGGATAGAAAACCCAGAGATAAACCCATGCACATATGGTCACTTTATCTTTGATAAAGGAGGCAAGAATATACAGTGGAGAAAGAACAGCCTCTTCAATAAGTGGTGCTGGGAAAACTGGACAGGTACATGTAAAAGTATGAGATTAGAACACTCCCTAACACCATACACAAAAATAAGCTCAAAACGGATTAAAGATCTAAATGTAAGGCCAGAATCTGTCAAACTCTTAGAGGAAAACATACGCAGAACACTCTATGACATAAATCAGAACAAGATCCTTTTTGACCCACCTCCTAGAGAAATGGAAATAAAAACAAAAATAAACAAATGGGACCTAATGAAACTTCAAAGCTTTTGCACAGCAAAGGAAACCTTAAACAAGACCAAAAGACAACCCTCAGAATGGGAGAAAATATTTGCAAATGAAGCACCTGACAAAGGATTAATCTCCAAAATTTATAAGCAACTCATGCAGCTCAATAACAAAAAAACAAACAACCCAATCCAAAAATGGGCAGAAGACCTAAATAGACATTTCTCCAAAGAAGATATACAGATTGCCAACAAACACATAAAAGAATGCTCAACACCATGAATCATTAGAGAAATGCAAATCAAAACTACAGTGAGATATCATCTCACACCAGTTAGAATGGCCATCATCAAAAAATCTAGAAACAATAAATGCTGGAGAGGGTGTGGAGAAAAGGGAACACTCTGGCACTACTGGTGGGAATATAAATTGATACAGCCACTATGGAGAACAGTATGGAGGTTCCTTAAAGAACTACAAATAGAACTACTATATGATCCAGCAATCCCACTACTGGGCATATACCCTGAGAAAACCATAATTCAAAAAGAGTCATGTACCAAAATGTTCATTGCAGCTCTATTTACAATAGCCAGGAGATGGAAGCAACCTAAGTGTCCTTCATCAGATGAATGGATAAAGAAGATGTGGCACATATATACAATGGAATATTACTCAGCCATAAAAAGAAACGAAATTGAGTTATTTGTAGTGAGGTGGATGGACCTAGAGTTGTAAGTCAGAAAGAGAAAAACAAATACCATATGCTAACACATATATATGGAATCTAAGAAAAAAAAAGGTCATGAAGAACCTAGGGGTAAGACGGGAATAAAGACACAGACCTGCTAGAGAATGGACTTGAGGATATGGAGAGGGGGAAGGGTGAGCCGTGACAAAGTGAGAGAGTGGCATGGACATATATACACTACCAAACGTAGAATAGATAGCTAGTGGGAAGCAGCCGCATAGCACAGGGAGATCAGCTCGGTGCTTTGTGACCACCTAGAGGGGTGGGCTAGGGAGGGTGGGATGGAGGGAGATGCCAGAGAGAAGGGATATGGGAACATATGTATATGTATAACTGATTCACTTTGTTATAAAGCAGAAACTAATACACCATTGTAAAGCAATTATACTCCAATAAAGATGTTTAAAAAAAAAAGAATGTTAACTTCTAAGTACCTTGCCACCGCCAAGTTCTTTCCATTCTATATAAATATTCTGATAAGAGTATATTTATACCAATCACTTTAATGTAATATATCCAAATAAAACAGTCTTCAGCCCCTTAGACTTATTTCTCAAGTAATAAGAAAGCCAGGGGTTTCTCATTTATTTTATTCTAAATCACAAATACTATTGAATTTTCACAAGAAAATAGCCTTTTTATTTTATAGCAGCACATACATGCATTTGTACATAAAATAAAGGAATTTAGGTTCTATTCATTCATCTCTGTCACCTCAAAGTCTGAGGGAGTCTGGTCTGAACATTGATGTATTTCACAGAATTCTAGAACTCTAGAGTTTAAGCCTTGTGACTCATAAAGTCAATTTACCCTTGCTTCATATGGGTGGAAGTCGGGGGTTGAAGAAGTTATGTGGAGGGATAAGGTTTCTGCTTATACTTAAATAGGTAAACTAGATTATAGGAGATGTGCTCAAATTCGTTTTAATTACATGCTGTTTTAAGAAACCTGGAGTATTTCAGAAGCTGCTTTCCATAAAAACAATTTATATGCTAATTTTGTTATTTTTATTTATTCTTCTAAGTAGATTTTTAATGAATTCTGCTAGACAATCTTTGTTTAATTTGCCAAATAAATTTCCTGAAACATAATTTTATTATTCAGATGGGTGTTCCTTAAATTGACTCAGACAGAAAGTTTCTGACTCCATCATTGAAAAATCATTTGAAGAACCCTTGTTGATATCCAGTAATCCTTTGTGTTCTCACAGTTTCATCAGCCTGAAAAATCTGTACTGATTCTCTTTATGAATATTATTTTTTAGTCCTTGTCTGATTCATTCTGAAAGGTCAGTCTTTCTGTGTAAGGCTTATACAAGGGAGCTTCCCAGTAAAAACCGTGCTGCAGGGGCATAGAAACAATTTCAGAGAAAATTTGACCTTGTAAACCCTACTTTCCATCTGATTGCTTTTAGCTTCAGGCATGTTTGTATGACTGTAACAGAATATAAAGTATACGGGCTGCAAATGAAGCATTCCTGTCCTCTGTGAGTCTTAGCCTGGAGGGCAGTGCATTTGCCCGGGCTCATCTGCGGTCCATTCGCCAGCTCAGAATAGTTTTTCCTTGAACTAGTGTTGTGAGCAGCTCAGCCATCGGTTGTGATTGTGTATGCTAAGGCTTGGTGGTCAGTATTACTCTCTAAATTACTGGCTTTAGGGGTATAAAGAAAAGCATAGTCTTTGATGTGAAGGTCAGATTTTCCCTTTAACAGAAAAGGCTTCCCTTTAACAGCAGAATTTTAATTTTTCATCTCAAATGAGGACTGTTGCTTTTGTAGTACAGAAGGACTTCATAATGACACTGCTTTTCTTTGGAAGCCTTTGATTTTTAGTTTTAAGAAGAATGATATAACACCTTACAAAACTTCAGAATGAGAAATTATGATCTTCCTTTCCTTTTGTTGACTTTCTTTGTTACAGTCATAGATTCATACACTTAAATCAGGAGTGGGGGGGGGCTTGAAGATACCTAACCCAGTCACCTCCTTTTCTAGATGACACTGCCCAGTACTGTGCATTTGTTTCCTTTACGTCTCCCCGGGACAGGGAAAGCTCCATGAGAGCAGGGACTTGCTTTACCTTGGTGTGGCTGCTGTGTCCGCAGCAGGTACACATTCAGGTTCACCAAGCACTGAAGAACCTAGGACGTGGGGAGAGAAAAGGCTGAACCAGGACTGTCCAGTCAGTGAGCAAAATCTGACCCAGTAACTTTATCTGCTGACTACAAATTTTGTGCCTTTTTCATGATGTAAAAAAAAAAAAAAAAAAAATTTACTTGGGAATCTTAATTATTTGGGAGCTTTAATCTGTAAAAGATGAGAATCATATACAGTTTACATTTATTGGGTACTGTTTTTCAGGCATATAAACTACTTATTTCTTTGAACCCACATAGTCTGCAACTCATGATTGAAGGTATTTTTTTTTTTTTAATAAATTTATTTATTTATTTATTTTTGGCTGTGTTGGGTCTTCCTTTCTGTGCGAGGGCTTTCTCTAGTTGTGGCAAGCGGGGGCCACTCTTCATCGCGGTGCACGGGCCTCTCACTGTCGCGGCCTCTCTTGTTGCGGAGCACAGGCTCCAGACGCGCAGGCTCAGTAGTTGTGGCTCACGGGCGCAGTTGCTCCATGGCATGTGGGATCTTCCCAGCCCAGGGCTCGAACCCGTGTCCCCTGCACTGGCAGGCAGATTCTCAACCACTGCGCCACCAGGGAAGCCCCTGAAGGTATTTTTAATCCATATTTTTTTATAGATGAATAAACTTGGGCCTTGAAAGATTAATTTACCAGGGGTTACGCAGAGTTAAAGCCAGGATTCAGGTCTCTTTCTTCTGCTTCCAAGTTTAGTGATCTTTCTACCTCTGCCTTTTATGTGGGGATCGATGTTTGTCAATATGAAGAATTACCCAGGCCCACGGTAGCAGTTATTTAGCTCAGTGCCTTCCATACTGCAGACTTTAATGCCTGTAGAATGTAAGTAAGTGCTGGCTTAGCTAGAGGTCTGTATTTAAAAGGCAGCAAAGGAAGCATTACTTCCCACTTTCTTTCATCTGCGGTGATCGGTCTTGGCCCCCTGTGTGGTCTTATTTGAGGGGCTTTTCTGCTCCTTTACCTTTTTCTCATTTTCCCATAATTGGACTTGGATTTCTCAGTTTGGTCCTAAATGATTTGCAGGCTTCAAAGCTTTCCTGCTAAATTTTTAGTGGATACCCCTGAGATGGAATGTACTAAGACTTAGTTGAGGATTAACATCTATAGCTGGAAGAAAGATACTGCCTTTTTTTGTTTCTATTAAGGGGAATAGAGAGGAACGATGACAAACTAGGAAATGGGTAGATACCACTCTAAGCAGGATGCATTTGTCCACCTTCTGTGAAAGCTATAAACCTCCTCTTATCCAGTGACATTTTTGTCCAGGCTCAATTGGACTAGTTTCTTGGGACTCGGGATAGTGCCATCACATTGCCACTTTGGTATATAACTCATCTGCCAACCACTTTTTGGTAAAAGTCATGCATGAGTAATACCACTGTTTCCTATACATGAAGAGTGGAGATTTAAGAGGGAATGGTGTTCTGTAGCACTGCACTTCGGTGCGAGAAAGAGGCAGCTGCCTGTCCACAGCAGGATATACCAAGTTGCTACCTCCATTTCTCAGTTTTCTCTTTCTCTCTTTCTCCCCTCCCTCCCTTCTTTCCTTCATATATATATTTTTTTCATATATATATATATATATATATAAGTTTGGGTTGTACAGCGTCATAATTCAACCTCTGATTACCATCCATCACCATACAGTTGACCCCCTTCACCCATTTTGCCCACCCTCCAACCCCCTTCCCTTCTGCTAACCACTAGTCTGTTCTTGTATCTCTGAGCTTGTTTTTGTTTTATTTTGTTTATTCATTTGTTTTTTTAGATTCCACATCTAAGTGGAATCATATGGTATTTGTGTTTCTCCATCTGACATATTTCACTTAGCATAATAACTTAAGGTCCATCCATGTTGTCACAAATAGCTGGATTTCATTCTTTTCTATGGCTGAGTAGTATTCCATTGTAGTGTCTACCATATCTTGGCTATGGTAAACAATGCTGTAATGAATATAGGGGTGCATATATCTTCTCAAATTAGTGTTTTTGTGTTTGTCAGATAAATACCCAGAAGTGGGACAGCTGGATCATATGGTAGTTCTACTCTTAATTTTTTAAAAACCCTTCATACTGCTTTCCATAGTGACTTCACCAATTTATATTCCCACCAGTAGTGTATGAGGGTTCCCTTCCTCCACATCTCTCCAACATTTGTTATCTCTTGTCTTTTTGATAATAGCCATTGTGACAGGTGTGAGGTAATATCTCATTGTGGTTTTGATTTGCATTTCCCTGATAATTGGTGATGTTGCACATCTTTTCATGTGCCTGTTGACCATCTCTATGTCTTCTTTGGAAAATGTCTATTCAGATCCTCTGCCCATGTTTTAACCGGGTTGTTTTTGTTGTTGAACTGTGTGAGTTCTTTATATATTTTGGATATTAACCCCTTATCAGACATATGATTTGCAAATATCTTCTTCCATTCAGTAGGTTGCCATTTTGTTTTGATGATGTTTTCCTTCTCTATGTGGAAGCTTTTTGTTTTGGTGTAGTCCAATTTGTTATTTTTGTTATTGTTTGCTTTTGTTTTTCTTGCCTTTGGAATCAGATCCACAGAAACATTTCTAAGACCAATGTGAAAGAGTGTACTGTCTACATTTTCTTCTAGGATTTTTATGGTTTCAGATCTTACATTCAAGTATTTAAATTCATTTTGAGTTAATTGTTGTGTATAGTGTAAGATAGTGGTCTGTTTTCATTTTTTGCATGTGGCTGTCCTTTTTTCCCATCACCATTCACTGAAAAGATTATCATTTCTCCAGTGTGTGTTCTTTGCTCCTTTGTCATAAACTAATTGTCCATATATGTGTGGGTTTATTTCTAGGCTCCTAGTTCTGTTCCATTGACCTGTGTGTCTCTTTTTATGCCAGTACCACACTGTCCTGATTCTGACAGCTTTGTATTATAGTTTGAAATCAGGGAGTGTGATACCTCCAGCTTTGTTCTTATTTAATTTTTCAACTGTGGGTATTCCAATGTTTATTTCTTCTAGAAAGATATGTTAGAAACTTTGACCTTTAAAAATCATGGCACTTAAGAAGTAGAACTTACCATTTTTTAACAACAACTTTTCTTTTTTTCCGAACGGTGTATATATTCTTTACATCGTACCAAATCCTTTTATCCTTTTGGGTAAAGTGTACATTTAGCTAAAGGTACTAAGAGATTCAGGGGTGGTTCTATTACTTCATTCTTTTGTTCTCTCTATATATATTTTTAAATATCCTAATTAGATGTTGTGATCAAGGTTGCTCTCTACGAAGGTACAGTCTTCACTGCATTTCCATTCTGTTCTTTCTTTTATGTTTTTCATTGGTTGAAGAGTCAGGGGCAGAAGATGGAGTGTATTGGCAAGTAAAGGCACTTAATTCTGATCATCTTTTCTTTTCTTTCTCTTGACTTCCTCTGTGTTGTTGTGGTTTCCAGTACTGGGGTTTGTGGTAGACTGTCTGCAGAGATGGTCACCTGTAGTTCTTCCATCCCTGTGCGCACATGCTGTCCTACCCATCTAGAGGGTGGAATTATCCCCACCCCCCTCCCCCTTGAAGGCAGGGCTGGCGTAGTGTTACAGAATGTGGCAGAGGTGACACTGTAACAGTTACAGATCTTAAGAAGGGGCGGTTCTGAGCCCCCGTGTAAGGAATGAAGTGCAGGCTCTCCTGCTGCAGAGGGAAGCCTGTGGTGGGAGCATTGAGGCTCTGCAGCCTGCAACCGGCACCATTCCCAGATGCGGGAGCAAGGTCCTCGAGCTTCCAGCCCCATGGGAGCCCTGCCAGTGCTATGAGGGCAGGCAGAGTGGTCTCCTGAGAGTGGCCCCACTCTGCACACCCACAGAGTCGTGGGCAGACTCAGTAGTACATGGTGTAAGCTGCTGACTTTGGGGCAGCTTGCACAAGACTTTTATGTCTTCCAAGTCTTCCTCCTCTCCTTATGTCTGTGACTGTGACTGTCACAGTGACTGTCTGTCCAAGTACACCAATGACCCTGTATTTCTGAGGGACCTTCTAAGCTGATCAGTATTTTTTGTTGGGGTAAAAATTTGTTAAACATTCTTTAGCAGCTGTTTCTCATTTTGTTTTCACCAGCTTTGTATTTGTCCTCACTTGGAGCAGCAGATTCTGTGTCTTTTGAAATGCCCCTAGATGTCATTTCTCTGGGGCATTCAGTGACACCACTTTCCTGTAGTTGTTTTCAGGAAACAAAAAATTATTCCTCTCTTGCAAAAGAAAACCAATGAAAAAACAATTGACTGATTTCCTCTGAAGAGTAAATTTCCTGCTACCAGACTAGAGCATTCTCACTTCTCAGACTCTACATGTAGCTGGTGGACAAAGAGCAAAACAGAAGGCTCTGAAATAAAAAACTAAAGCAAAGGCCAAGATCCAGGGAGAGTTTGCAATGTACATTTTCTGTTCAAATTGTAAGTATTCCAAGGAAACACTAGAAGGTAGTTATTTAGTTTTATTTTAAATTTCTGAAAGGATCTGAAACCATTTTTAAACATATGACTTTTAATTTACTGAGTAGAATGAATGCTTGTTCTGAGGTCCTTGTATCAGCTTCTGTAAGCAATTTCCTTTGAAAGCTCAAGGTAGTATTTTTCTCATTTTGTTGTTAGTGTTTTTGTACTTTAATTAAAGGTTTATCATTTTTCCTGTTGTCTTTCTGCCTAACAGTTCCTTTCCTCAAACTCTTCCAAACAGTTGAATAAAGGAATCACTGGGATTATATTTCATCCAGGGATGTAAAGTTTAAGTATCAAACAGATAGAAGATGCTGGGTTTAGAGGATCTAGTTGCTTTTTTTAACTTAACGAGAATCACATCAAGCCCACCTTAAAGCTCTGTTTACCGTTTCCAAGCTTGTGTCATTATTAGTGACACTGATTCCTGAAATCATTAGTCAGTCGTTAGCTTACATGTTTTGCTGTGTAATGAAGAGGCTTTTTGAGGGGTCGGGGGGAGGAGAGAATTTTGTAGAGAGGACAGAGGGGAATGGTTTTTAGGAGCAAGTTCTTTTTCCTTAGTTTCATTTAAAAATAAATATTATTTTCAACCTTAACTAGGTACATGGGAATTTCTACTTGGTTGTCACCTCTCCAAACCAAAAATGCTATTATAAGCCATTTATGTATTTTTTCCAGCATATTTCAAGTATGTGTATCTTTTCTTTCAGTTATGTTTTGAATTTCTGAAAAATGGTGGCTACATACTCTTAGCTTGTGAGACCGAGGTTCCCACTGGACGCTGGGCACTGCTTGGAGGCGCTCTGGTTGTTGGCCCTTTGGGCAGCAGGCTGCTCAGCCTTCTGTACTGCGTCGTGTCTGGCACACAGGAGGTGATCAATAAGTGCTTATGCGTGCGCGGAGGAGAGGCCAGTGAATGCGACAGTAGATATGGGGTGTCTTTTTTCCTTTCTCTTTCTTTAAAGGTACTGAGGGTGGGCTTTGTGAAGATCAGTTCAGATGTAAACTGTGGTGGTCTCGTGCATATGCGTATATACAGGGTTTTTGCATTCCTTCCTAACAGTGACAGAGATCAAAGCTAGATAAGTTTTTAGTTATGATATGGGGTGTGTGTTTATATTGGAGAATACTTGCCGCTTAGCCTGAGAGAGAGAGACGCATTGACAGACGAGAATTACGGTGAGGTTGATGATCACGCCATGTGTCTTTATCCCTAAAACGTCAGGTCCTCATTTTGTTGTCCTGTGGTTGCAGAATGAATGTGGTTTGCAGAGTTGTTCCAAAGTAACATTCCATATTAAGAACATCTCAAAAGAAGTGGTACACGTGGAAAAAAACACAGTGTGCTACTTGTAATTAGGAAAAAAACCAATACTTATTGTATTGCTTACTTTTGAAAGTGAAGGACTGGAATTCCAGATGAGGCCCCTATTTTCGGAAAGGGGAAATTGCTTTGCTTTATGATGCTTTCTTTTCTAGTCTCCATGGAATTCAGGTTTTGCTATTTTAATGAAAGAGGACATGAATAATCAATGAGATAAATAATGAGAGTTGTTTTTACTGGGGGGAAACATCTTTTCAAGCACGGTAGCAACATTACTAAGAAAAATTGCGTTAGCAACTTCCTCACAAGGAAGGTTTAGCAGGGATTTATTTCCCTCTCCTGTGTGGTGGGCTAGAGGTAGGGATATGAAGGATTTCCCCCCAGAACGGCATGTATGGTTTTTCTTAGTGCCCTGATTTTGTTCACGGCCCAGAGTGAGTGCTAGCTGTTTTGAGGAAGAACAGTGTTTAAAGGTAACGTATGAGACAAATGCTGGGTAGCTCGTCTTAATACACCATTACTACAGATTGTCCGGTGAAAATCCATACCTTTTCTAAGCCATACTTAGAAAACTAATTAACTTGAAGTAAAAGCGGAAGGGAAATCAAAACCAGTTTGAGCTTTTTCTTTAGCTCATTCCTTAAGCTTTACAAATTACCTGGTAATTGTAAGAACTTAAGGATTGTGGCTTCTGAGGGGAGTCCAGTTCAGAAATCTTGGCTGTCTAGCAAAGGAAGTTCAGAGTCTCAAAGGGAAAAACCAATTAAGAACTTAAGGTTCATATAGCTGATGAAATCTCCTGCACATAAAATTATTTATTAGCCTCTTTGTTTAATGGCTACATTTTAAAATTACTCTTTTTGTTTTTGTTTTTTTCCTTTGGGATGGAAAAGGGGCAGGAAGAATCAAAGTTTTCAATCAACTTTTTGAACACTACATTTTTTGAACAGGGAGACACAAGGAATTTATCCTCTGCCTTTCTTACAAGGAATTTATTCTCTAGACTGAGAGACAGAACGGACACATAGGCCCTTTCCTGGGCCCCTTCCCAGCTTCCTTTTCATATTCGTTCTGATGGCTCATACTTCTTTTTCTTCTTCGGACAGGAAAGGGTCATCCAAAGGTGATTTCAGGCCCTCAGACTCTTGTCCCTGCCGGCCCTGCAGCTCTGTGCTCTGGGCTTCTTAGCTCTGCAGCACTTCCGCTTTCCCTTCCCGCTCTTCACCCACGCTACTCCCTCTGCTTCCAAGACTCCGCTCTGCTGCTCACCGGCCAACTCAGACTCCTCCTGCACGTCCTCCCTTAGATGTCCCTTCCTGAGAAGCCTGCCCTGTTGTTGAAGATCAAATTAAGCGTCCTTTTTGTGTGTACTGTAGCATCTGATTTGTAATTGACCCTAATGCTTACACTAGACTGCGGGATTGGAGAAGGCAAAGGCCCTGTCTGTTGTGGTCACCACACCACCAGTGCCTGACCCAGAGAGCTTGGCACACAGCAGGCCCTCAGCTATTCACTGGACACTTGGAATGAATACTTTTACATGCTGAATTGTGTGACCAGAGAAACCAGTGAAGACAGAAATGGTCAGTGAAAGCGGGTCCTTGACCTGAATGATAAACTCCTTCATGGGGACATTTCAACACACATACTCCAGCTTCCTCCTTCCCTTCTGTTTTTCTCTTTTTCTTATAATAACTAATTATCCAGCAAATATTTTTTGAGGGCCTAATATGTTTCAGTATTATTCTACGTGCAGAAGATAAAGCAGTGACAAGTCCCTGGCCTCGTGGAATTTACATTTTAATGGACTAAATGGATAAAAATGGGTTAAATATGAGTATAGAAATAGGCTGGTAGGGCATTGAGGAGGCCAGCTTGGTGGGTAGGGTATGTTGCAAAGTCAGACTTTGAATGGTTCCCCTTCAGAGCATAATTTTACTTTGGAAAGTAGGTGGGTAAATGGAGAAGTATATATAGCTTTCAAGCAAAGGAGACTTTTAGTCTCTAATTAGTATGCAGAAACTGAAAGTAAAAAGGCCAGTTTACACAAGATTGCCAAAATAGGGGAAATGATACCCAGCTTGGAATAGGGCAGTGGCAGAGAGGTAAAGATGACTAGAAGAGACCTTTTTCTGTGGGGTGTGTGTATGCTGTGTGTGTATGTTTGGATTTCTTTTAAATTCAGCAATATAGTTTCTAAAGAAAATTTCCTAGATGGTGGACTGTCTGGATAGAGGTGATGAAGGAGAGATAAATTAGGACTATTTAGCGCCCTACATTTAGAGCCCAGACGAGCAGCAGGAACACTGAGAAAGATGGGGCAGTCGTTTTGGATGGAATTAAGAGATTTTGCATAAGTTGCATCTGAGATTTCATCAGAGGAGGTTCACTCAGTTGACGCTTATTAAGCTCCCAGGAACTCTTTATCAGGCTCTGGGGTCACAAAGACACAAGACAGACGAGACCTCTGCTGTCCCGAAGTTTACATTGTACTGGGCACACAGGGGAGAGGATGGAATTGCAGGTCAGAGCTGGGAAATCTTCTGTGACTGCACGACTCGAAGTCACGGGAATGGATGGGGGTTTGGGTCTACGCAGCAGATAATCCCGAGTGTATAAATCTTTATATCTAGGGTTCGGTATAATAATGCAATAATTGTCATCAGTTACACAGCAATTCATAGCACAATAAAGAAAGAGATAAGAGAAGATCAGGGAATTACTGTGGCTCTTTTAACCAGCTATATTCCTTTTCCATATGTGGAAGAAAAAACTTATTTCTTTGCCTTTAAGTTCTAAGCTGTCATGTTATTAAAGTTCAGTAACTTAATGTTTCTGCCTGCTTATTACTTGGCAACATCTCACTAACTCACCGATGTCAATTTAGGCTGGTCTCCAACAAATGCATGAAAGAAGTAGAGGCCAGCAATTCAGATGACTTTTTAAACAGATTTAGCGTGTGAGTACATCTCTGGGTTTGGGGAGGTGGTGTTGGAATCAGGAGGGATCTGCATCATAGCTTCCCCATCATCCTTGTCTCTCAGGAACGGTCATGAACTGCGAGGTTAGTGTCTTGGCTCAGAGATAAGGATGCTTTCGCACCGACTCTTCTGTTGCCATCTCAAGCTGTTTTTTTTTTTGTCCCCAAGAACAGCACTTTCAGTGGGTGTGGAAGTGGGCGGGACGTGAAGCAATGGTTTGCATCGCATTGCCTGGCTACAGCTTGGCATTTCTTCCTTTTTTCTTTCTCTTTGCGTCATTGCCACTGGTGTCACTAATTTTATTTCCCCCTCACCCTTGTCTCTCTGGGAGTATCCCAGAATCTCATCATGGTGTGTTCTTTCGAGTTGTGGCAGTGTTCTCAAGCAATAACCTCGGAGCTGTTATCTGTCCCGTCTTACAGGCTGAATACTAGAGGAATTCATAAAAGAAATAAAGTTCCTCTCGCTGAAACTTCTGCTTTCTCTCTCTGGTTGTCTTTTACTTTTGGACATATCCTAAATGAATATGCACTAGATGCCCCAGTCACCAAAAGGAGGGAAAATAGAACATAAGGTAGGAGGGTGGTAGAAAGGAGTGCCAACCCCATTGCCTCGAGTGATTCCAGAAATCAAAAGCCACCCTCCTTGAAGGAAGTATAAAGGATTTTACCCCTTTAGGACACCGTGTGATAGAAAGACCTGGTTTTCATCCTCCTTCAGGTCGCAACCAAGGAAATCTGTAATATTAGTTTCTTCCAAGCTCTGTTCCTACTTACATCTCCTCCTTTATCTATTTCTGTCCCTTGTCTGTAGTGTCTCTTTTCAAAGCTGACTGTTTTCTGAGTTTCCTAAAGAAGAAAGAATTCTTGGGGCTTGTGTTGAGTTAGAACTTAAAGGATGGATAGGATTCGGGTGTCATAGAGGCTTATGCCAGACATGGTTTCAAAAGAAATAACATGATTGGGAGCCAATAAATAGAACATGTTTTCTATACTGAGAGCTTAGTGAAAGGTTACTTGGCAGAAGAGAACTAGGAAATTGGGTTTTGCTTGATGACCTCCTACATGGGAGAATTCAGTTCACTTTGTCTGTGTCTCTTGTGAGTTTTTAATATACGTTCCCCCCACCTCAAGCCGGTAACTTTGCCCGAGCCCACCTGCCCCTCCAGGTCTTACCAGTGTTCCTGTCCACTGGTCAGGGTTGGTCCTTGTCCATTTACTCTTCCTTCTTCCAGGAGCTCACACTACTAGCTATTTGTCCCCTCACTCCTTATTTTATCCATGCATTCATTTATTTCTCTCTCCATTCATTCTTAAGTTCATTCATTCTAGAGTCGTTTGTTAAGCAGTATATACCTTTCTCACACTATCCATTACATGCTCACATTAAATTTTATACCCACCCTGGAAAGAATTATAAGGAGATTTCTAGCCTTAACATTATTGTTCTTTGTTTTGGCTTCTCAGCATATTGTTGCCTCATTTTTCTTCTTCTGGTAATAGACCCTGTAACAGTCCTTGAGAATAGATGTGCCCCTCCACTTGTCCTGATGCCAGGATCTCCACTCCACGTGTGCTTCCAGCCTCACCTACTTGTATGTGACCCAAACCCTAGGCTCGTCTTTTGTCTTCTTTTAGTATATCCATTCTTTTTATGTCTATTATCATGAACTTTTAAAAGAATAATTTTCCGTGTAACTTTCAGTCCTTTACTTGTATTAATATGCCTGTGATAGCAAATCACTGCTGTAGGAACAGCAGGCTTCCAGAGGTATTCTGGTATGTATAGATACAGAAGTTGCCTCTCAGATTAATTTCTGTTTCAGGGAACATGAGAGGAGATTTAAAATCAATAAATGGTTTTTCAGTGACAGTGTGTGGGAGAATCAACTCTTCTCCAGAAATTAAGTCAGAAGAAAAAAACGTGTTCTTAAAATATATTAATTTATTTTTATGTACTTGGCTTTCATACGATTGTTTATTTATAAAGGGCTGCTGTGCTTAGCTATGTTTATACCTACAAATTTCATTATTTCATAAACAATGCCATGCCCCTGACACACTGTGAGCTATTACTGTATGTGCAGTACCAGAGGAAGTGGGGTTGGACATGCCGAAGGAACGAGCTTTGTTCCTTTCCTTGAGAACTCTGTGTATGTGTGTGTCTGCCTGCTTTTTACATTTGAGAATTAACAAAATAAAAAGGGAACTCTGTTGTGTGTCTTGTATTTCTTTCAGGATGTTGCTTGGTGCTGGGCATTTAATAGATCATCAGCAGAGAAATGCCTGTGGAACTAACTTGCATTACATTGAAATAGCTAACTAAAGGATCCTCTTAACAACCTGCTGTAAAATGAGAAAGTGCACTGGATGATGAAATACAGAAAAGAAAGAAAAATTACATCCATATATGCACAAAGGCACTTGAGGAATGTGTGTGACACCTCGTGCCTAAGTGTTCCTGTTAGGCCCTGAAGATGAAGATGAATAACACCCACAGTAGTGTTGATGATTATGTCTAGTCTTTTCAAAGGAGCTGGAGCATAGGTGTAATTTATAGCCATACACCTTCCGCTCGCACCTGAGTTCATGCACAAAGGAAGAGATGTTGTGGGTTAGTCCTGAGAGGCGGGACATTGACTGTGTTAATTCACCGCAGCAGGATTTCTCTCAGGTGCCTATTTGTCTGCTTGCATGCTAGTGCAATGGAAAACATTTTAAAAGTATGACTTCTAGTGTGTGCCCTTAATCTTACAGTTTAAGTGGGAAAACAAAACTGCTAACATACATACGGCAACTAGCAAAGGACACAAGACATTTTGTAATTGGTGCAAATTATGGAATTTGCATAGCAATGTTTAAGAGTTCAGAAAATGAGAGGCTGGTGGGTATATAGCACTCCAGGGGAGCTCTATGGGGGGGCATGAATTTGGACCGGGCCTTACAGTTAGCTGAGATTTAGACAGATGGAAAGGCTACCTGTGGCGAGGAGGGAAGGGTGTTCTCAGGTTAGAGAAGAGCAGGATGGGGAGGTAGGAGGGGGCGGGGTGTGAGTTGACGGCGGCCACCAAGGGGACGTGGTGCTGGTGGGGGCACTGGGAGAGCCTCCCAGGGCGAGGAGGCCGATGTGCTGTCCTGACCCGGGCACAGCTGCTGCTGCTTCCTCCTCCTAGAATGAGACTGACTCCGTCTCCACTGATTATATTTAGATACATTTATTCACATCTGTACTCCCTGTGAGGATAGGGAGGATGAAGCGGGGGGGGGGGAATGGAGGGAAAGATTTAATATTTGTCCATTTCTTACAGATGAAATTTATGTTTAGGGTATCTCACTTATTACCCAACTGAGGGGAAACTTTCTAAGGGACTTCTCGGTAAGAGAAATCTCAGGCTATCAGGTGTGACTAGTGTTTTTACTGTGCTGGAAAGAGAATATGTGCATTTTAAAATTCGGGTTGCCTTTTGACTTGTAATTGTCAGCTCTGTAAAGTAGACCAGGCAAAGGAAGGGCAAGTGGTGCTTCTTTGAAAGAGGGAACAGCCCGCTCCCTGTCGAGTCAGGGCATCTGTGAGCCTCTGCCGCATATATCTCAGTCCTCCTGGCATATAACCCCCACGTCCTTGTGGGTAGTAAAGTTAAAATTTTAAAAATGTTCTTTGATCTTCCACCCACTGATTTAGTAGACATTTAAGTTCAGTACTGCAGCTGGGAGAAAGGGAGGTTGAAATATAATTTCTGCTGTAAAAAAACAAAAGCCTCAAAAATCACAGTCTCTGTGTACTGGTTTAGAAATTATAACAATGAAGTGGTTTCTGTTTTAGAAGGTGTTGTTTGTCCTCACGCTTTAATCTACATGGCGTTACTATTTGTGACCTACTTAAAATGGTTGTCCCTGCAGTGGGAACAGTAAGTGTGTATGTAGCCCTCGGTTGACTTGTAGGCCTTTTTCAAAGCTGTCTTTTAATTGCAACCGAGAGGCTAAATACACACTGACTATAATTTCCTGTGGGCTGGACTTTATTGGGTGAAGACGTGTGATAAGTCTTAGTCCAAGGGAACCACTTCGTAAACAGTTACCCTAGTAATGAAATAGCTCCTCCCCATTCTGTGTTAAGATAGGACACGTTGTCCAGAGTGATCTTCTATCTATGCAGAATGATTCCTGGAGCAGGAGTCAAGAAATCCAGGCCCTGTGTTGGCCACGCTGGTGCACTGCTCTGCGGCCTTGGGCAGGTCACACACAGCTTCACTTTCCTCGTGTGCAAAATGAAACATTGCATTACCATCTCACTAAATGTCAGTTTTTTAACTTCTAAGGTTTTTATGATCCTAACTATGCTACAGAATGTGGAGAAATATAAAAGGATAAATACAGTGGTCCTTGGTCTCCTAGTTACCTGGGGCACAGTTGATTCATCCAGGTAGACCTTTGTAAGCATATCTCAAAATGAATCTTATATCAAATAGCACTGTTGCTTCCCCCAACCCCTTTGGAGCCTCTATAGAACTTTGGCAGATCTTAGTCAGAAATAATTGATCCTGAAAAGGAAAACATTAAGTTTACTTGAAAAACATATCAGAAATTGCATACACCTTGTTTGGCCAGAGTGAATGTTCTGAGAGAACGCCTGCCGGCCGGTGGCAACAACATGATTCACTGGGGCCCCAGGGCCAGGAGGACTTTGTTCTCAGAGGGACATGGACAGTGGGCAAAGGCTTCTTTCCCCAAGAAAACCAGTACAGTGTTCACGATTTGATCTCTTTGTTCACATTGGCTGATGAGGCTTACCCCTCAGTATGAATATTTCTGTCTTCATGCTTTTTTTTTTTTTTTTTTGCTGTACGCGGGCCTCTCCCTGTTGTGGCCTCTCCCGTTGCGGAGCACAGGCTCCGGACGTGCAGGCCCAGCGGCCACGGCTCACAGGGCCAGCGGCTCCGCGGCATGTGGGATCCTCCCAGACCGGGGCACGAACCCGTGTCCCCTGCATCGGCAGGCAGACTCTCAACCACTGCGCCACCAGGGAAGCCCCCGTGCTTTCTTTTTAAATAAAGGCTCCTTTTGGTTTCCCCAAATCCTGGAGAAGAGTGATATAAAGTAAGAAAAATCAAAACCTTTAGAGGCTTTAAAACATCACTACTACTAATAAATCACTGTAATTGAAAGTGAGCTTTGAACCTTCTCTTCTTTTCTGGAAGATGGTTGTTGTAGCCATGTGTGTGTTTAGAGTGTCATTACATGAGTGTGTCTGCACCCCTGTGATGGGTTGTAAGTCACGTGCGGAGCACTATGGAGGTGGTCAGGCGGGGCAGGTTCTGTACTAAAGGCTGGATTTCTCCTGCAGTCTTCCTGGCAGAGTTAATATGTACTTCTTTAAGAGTCTTTCAGTATTCATCTCTTTTTTTGGTCAGTTTGCATATGATATTTTATATTTCTGTCCCAATCAAGAGCTGCTAATTCTTGCTACTTTTTGCCAATTGTAAATAGCTGTAAACATATATAATTCCAGGTAGTTTGAGGATGTGGATACAGTATTTTTCTTTTCTTTTTTTTTTTTTTAGAAGTTTTGCTTCCTGCATCGCTTGTCCTTTACTCAACAAAACTGTTTTCCCTTTTCCAGATGTTTTATTAAACATCTGGAAATTCAAAGAGTCTTCCTAAGAGGCTCATAGAGTGCAGTTGTGCCCAAATGTGTGATCCAGTAAACACCTGGTGGCTTAGGTAGGGAGGAGTGATGGGAATGTGCCTGGGTATTTGATGCCCAGTCCAGCAAAACAAGGTGATGTTTTCGTATCCAAAGCCAGAGCTTTGGCCCCCCTTGCAGGGACTATCTCTGTAGGTTTTCTCTGTATGAATGACTTCTGCTCTACTGGGTATGGTAGTAGTCCTTAATGGACGTGTCACAATGGACAGTCATAACTGCATGTAGGTTTGTATTTTACACTTCCTGGGCATTGAGGATGAGACAACTTACATATCTTCACTTTTCTGTGTTTCAGTGAGAGAAGTACACTACTTGTATCACTATGAACACAAGAAGTATGAGTAGTACTTTTTAATCCTGTGTTTATGGTATACAGAATGCTTTCTTAGCTATTACCTCAAAAATGTTTGGCAAAACAAAATATAAAATACTGAGTTTTGCTGTACACATGTGTGCTATATTCCTGAAAAGCTGTTTGGTTAAAATGAAACCACTTGACCATAGAATAGTAGGCGCAGGCAATTTTAGGAATGGACATAAAGTATCCTGGAACAAGCAAGTCAGTCTTTCTCTAGAAGGTGTCCGTAGATGAGATCTACCACCTCACTAAATAGCGCTTCCTCAACCTAAAGGTGTTCAAGCAGTAACTGGGCAGTTAGTCTGAATATTGAACAAGGGGTTCAGCTAAAAGAATATTTGGACTAAATGATTTTTAAAGTCTTGCTCAAATGAGCTTCTGTGGTATATATTTTGTTGCGGTTTAGCACAGATATGAATGTTGTTTTAAATTAAGATGACCAGTAGCATATAATAAAGGAGGAGATGCCTTTGAAGATGTCTGCTGCTTCTGCCAGTGTTGCTTATGTGACTTGAGAAAGTGCTTTTCTTTGGAGTCCTCTAAAAGTGAGTAACGCAGAGGCTTGGGTTTGGTCATTTTTTCAGGCCAGACACTCGATTTCAGATTTTTAAATGTTTCATAAGGACTTTGTCTTTTGTCAAATACCCTAATACAGTCTGGTTCAGAGGAACTTTACATATGCTACAAATCGAACTTATTACTTTGGCGGTCTCCGTGGAGCCCACTCATACTCCTCTTCCAGGTGCCTTCCAGAAACTGGTTGATCAGGGAGAACAGAGCAGAGTGGTGTGAAGCAGGCTGCCTGACAGTCGGAAGTCACAGCCACCTACATTTCAATCTCTGTCTTCATTCTCCCCTGTAGCCTCATTCTCCTGGCCTAGAATAACTCTGTTACCGCTCACATTCCTTTATCCTTCATGCTCACAGGATCTCCACGTCAGCTGCCTGACAGTTTTACAGATGTCTGTGGCAGTTGGGTGGATCCTGAAGTTCTGTGATATCTGTTTTTGCACATTGTCTAAGGATTTGTGCTAAACTCTGCTCTCCTCACTTGCCTTTTTGTTTTTAACCTGCTTTTCCCATTTTAGCTTTTTGGGTTTTTTTGCATCAAACCCCTTTACTTTCAAGCTCATTATATCTCTGAATTAGAAAAATGTTCAAGAAAAATGTTCTGACTTGCTACTTTCTTCTACCATCATTTCCTGTTTTCCTCTTACCATCATATTTCATCTCCTCAGGGGTTTTAGGGATTTTAGTTCCAATTGAATAACATTTCAGGTCCTGGAAGTACTTGTGCCCAGGAACAAGGCTGAGACGTGAATACATGCCATAGCCATACTGTCTTTCTGTTAATATTTTTTCTGATTATAAAATTTATTAAACACTTGATATAGAAAATCTTTAAAGTATTAAAAATGCTTTCAGTTTTCCTACATCCCAGAGAAAACTAAAATTTTTGAATATTTTCTTCTAGTCCTTTTTATCTGTCTGTGATGCTAAATGATCTGACCTCTTTGTAACCCCTGCCCCTGCCTGCTTCCTACAAAAACAAAAAAGAAAACACACATAGAGAGTGTGCTAAAGCTGAAGATCTTTTATAATTCCTTGTGGGGGAGAAAAGTAATGTGAGCATGGAATGGATAACATGGGAAATAAGTAAACGCTGCTCTCTGATTCTAGAGAAATGGACATGTGTGAATGGAGGAACAGATGAAATAAAGAGTGTGAGGGTAAAAGGCTGTTAGCTGCACAGCAACCTTGTGAGGGTGCTCTGTTAGGAAGTGGGGGGCGGTGAGCATCTGTAGGCCAGCTCACAGGGGAAGGTGCATCAGGGCCACTGGAGGAGATATGAAACAAATCTTCGTTCTACCAGATACACTTGAACAAAGTCTATTAAAGCCGGGTAAAAAGTGGGAAGTGACGTACAAGGCTGTGAGTCCCCAAGGCCAGACTCCTGGGTGCCCTCTTGGAAGCTGACTGCCACACACCCTTCTGAGCTGTCTGTGGCCTTTAGTCCAGCCTTTTATTTACTGGATCTCGTAGGGGAGCTGGAGCAGGTGAAAGTTTGTGAAATGGAAAGAGAAGGTTTGGTTCTGATTTAATTTACACGTAAAAAAGTCACCAAGGCAATCTGTATGGAAAGAAAACAAAGGAAGTAATGTTTTTTTTAATCTTTTAAACTCAGTCATAATGGTAGGAATTCATTAAAGCCAGTACTGTGGCAGCTTTGGAGAAAAACCTAAAAGAAATTATGTAAATAACTAGTATACAAATACTTGAAAAGATAATATATCAAGTATATTTAACACTGAAATTGCGGTATTTTTCTGCAATTTCGCTTCATATTTTTTTTTTTAAATTGCAGCAAAATATGTTTGGCTCAAAAGCTCAAAACATTATTATTGTGAAAAGAAAAGCACAGTTAGAGTGCTTAGGCCACGGTTACGATGCATGACCTCCAACCTGGCCGATGGCAGTTGCTAGAATCGCATTGTGCACTCGCCGCCAGCTCCCCTGCCTCCCATTCTGGAGCGTTTTTAAAATTTTTCCTTTAAATGGCCCCTTACAAAAAGTAGGCCTGTTGTAGATGGACAACACGGAGTGAAATGCTTGCTCTCTGAAAAATAGTAGGGAGAAACATGGTTTCCTTTGGTAATTTGTTGATTTTTATTTCATCCTGTTCTGGTTTTAAATTATATATTGGAGAAGCAAACAAAACTTCCTAGATCTTGGGACTCCTTTAAAAATGTCTGATTTCAGTGCTGTTGGCTAACTTTCATTTTCTCTTCTGACTAGCAATATTTTGTTCACATTTGAAGAACCTCAGGTTAAGCCCAGAGGTCTGAATTTTGTTCTTAGAGGAAGGTGCATCCTTGATCGGCCTCGTCTGTTTGGAGTCTGGCAGGAGAGGGGTGCCTGGGGCTTGGCCTGCTGCCGCTGTGCCCCCAGCTCGGTCCTGGAGAAGGCGGAGTGGCTGTGCTCACACACTGTCTGCGCCAAACACAGAAATGGAGAGATGTTACCTTGGGGGCCTTTGTTGTGATTTATAAAACTCTCATTCTGTACAAGATCAAATTAGCTGTTTTAAAACTGTGTATTTTTAAGCCTTGATTCAAATCAGATGGAGAATAGTTTCTGTAACTAGATTGGTCTGTCACAGAGGTTATTCTGATCATGCTACTCGTACTCTGCTTAAAACCCTTCATCCCATAACTTCCCTCAACACCTAGAAAATAAATTTAAACTCCTTATCAAAGCCTACAGGGCTTGCAAGGTCTGGTTCCAGCAGCGTCCCCTGCTCCGCCTCATCTCTTGCCAGTTTTTCCCTCACTGCCCAGGCTGAGCCACCTGGCCTTCTTGCTGCTGAGTGAATACCCGCAGCGCCTTCTGCCCTGGGCCCCTTATTGCTGCACACGCCTGGGACATTCTCCCTTCGTTAGCTCCTCCTCCTTAGGAATATGTTGGCCTGCCCACGTATTCCACTGCATCTGTGCCACTGCAGTGCCTAGAAAGGTGAAAACTACTTCCCTCACCCCTTCTGCTGTGGTTTCAGTCTGTGATCTAGGTTTAACCATCAGACACGCCGTGTGAAATGTGCCAGGTGAACCTGGGCCACAAGGAGGCCAAGTCCACTTGCGGTGAGGCTGCCGTTTCTGCTGGCGGTTCATTTTTCTGTGGCTTCTGTGGCAGATGTCTGTGTGCATCTCTGAGGCAGGATGTGGGGTGCAGGTTGTGTTGCAGTCCAGGTGGTTCTGGTGGCAGCTCCGACCTGATCGTGGTAAGGCCGGTGGCTCCGTGGCGGTCCACTTCTGCACTAGAGCTCTGGGGGTATTTCCTGGACACGCAACCTGGACTTTTCCTTCGGCCTTTCCAGCAATCTGTGAACCATTTAATGTCTGATAAATCACAGTCTTGGACTAGCTAAGCAGGTCCGGTTCTCCCCACTGACGCTCTGACCAGCGTTGGCGCCGTGCGTCCCCTCCCAGCCAGCACTTACCCCTGCCCTCCCCGCCCCGTCTCCCCCGCTGCAGTTCTTCAGAGCACTTTGGCAGCCCGGCATTATGCGTGTTCTTGCTCATTCTCTTACTGGCTGCTTCCCTCACTAAAATGTATGTTCCCTGAGGGTAGGTGCTTATATTTTTACAGCCATGCCCAGCCAGACCTAGAACAGCGCCTGCACATAGTAGGGTCTCAGTACATACTTGTTGAATGAACTTATGTGCCAGCTCCAGTTTGGGGGTACCTGCCTAGAGAAATGAGATAGACACTGAAGACTGACTGCATGGGGATCAGTGGAAGAACAGGGTTATTAGTAAGTGGTACTTGTCACGGGCTGTGGAACGGCAGCCAGGCTGATTACAACCACTGAGACAGCGCATGGATTGATATCTGTGTCCAGAAACACTTCCAAGTGATTTTCCTTTTAAAAAAATTCTGTTATATTTAGCATATAAGACTAAGACTCTAGAAATAAACTGTATTTTAAAATTATTGTCAGTTTACAAGCTAGGCAATTTAGAATTTGTAGAGTGCTTACCTTTCTTGAACAATCTGAATTCAGATGATTCAAAGAATAACAGATTATTGTCTTTCCTTAAAGTGTTTGAATTTGTAGATGGACAATAAACAAACACATACATGAATACATTAATAAAATAAATGCCCTAAAATTGAGTTTTTAGATCTGATTAATCTAGACCAATGCTTTTCAAATGGCAGGTTAATATCCATTATTAATGATCCATTAAGTTAATCTAGTGCTTTGTGGCTAGCATTTCTTTCATTAAAGTGGAATAGAAAAAAAATGTAGTCCACATGGGACAGGTAAGTATTACTTCCTGAAACTTTTGTTTCAGATACATATGTGTACCTTATATATACCAGGTCAGGATGAAAATGTAATTTCTTACTGAAGATTGGAGTAAAAACTTGAAAAACATAGAGACACAACTGGATGATCTTCAACTCATTAATGATGGCTCTACCCAGAAGTGCTGCTAAGGTTGAAAGTTAGAAGTTTATCTACGGAGAAACCTAACTTACTGTTTTTTAAAACCCTGGGCCTGGAGCCAACACCTGAAGACATGTTCGGTGCTTGCACAGTGGCAAGTGAGGAGAGAGTGGTAGGCACCCTTGTAATCCACTTTAAGAGTAAATACCCACTTAAAGACAAACACTAAACATTACCAAATAAACCCAGTGCATTTGGAGAAAATTTACCTTGACAGATTGATGTGTATATCCTTTTAAACATCTTGGAATTTATTTGTTGTGCTCTATTTGGAAGCTGCTCTGTTTGTGTCTTCCTACAGTAAAGGACTTAACTCACATGGTGATGACATTAGCACACATGTATTTGGTTTAACTGGACTGTAATATAAATGATCAGCTATACTCTACTGATAATCGTTATGATTCTGTTTTGTCCTGTGTAGGAGGTTCCTTGCTATATGCTAGGTTTTAAGTTGTGGTCTTCACATAGGGGTTTGTTAAAATAGGTTACTATATATGGGTTTAAAATTTATAGCAAGCTGAATGAACCTTGTTTTGTCACTGAAATTATTTATGCCAACTCAAGATATATGTCATGTCCTCTGACCAAAACATCTTTATAGTTACAGTATTTAGGATAAAATGTAATTTTATGAAATTGTAGAACTTGAAACCTGCAAGGACCTTAGAGCTCCTACTTCTATACAGATGAGTACACTCAGGCCTATACTGAGCTTCGCTGGAGATTTTCTCACTCTTTTTTTCAGGCCTTTCCCTGCAACTTTGAGGAATTGCTATTATAATTATTTTCTCATTGCCTTAAGTGTAAAGGAGGAAGAGAGTAAGTCTGAGGATTAAAGTGAGCCCATTAAACTGTGAATTAGACGTGATTCCTCGGTCTCTTTCCCACTTCCCCTACCTCCAGGGTGAGGCTGGGCACCTTTGCCAAGATTGTAAATAAATATTCTTTAAATAATTGTCATTACAGCAGCAAGGTTGTTTGTTACCTGGGCCAGGAGCAGAGGAAGAGGATGTTGGTGGCAAAGCCCCGTCTGTCCTTAGAAATTAAGCTCTAGCCCAAAACTTTCCTGTTGTGCTCGACCAGACAAAAACCACAGTTCCTGCCCTCTGTAGGCCATCGCAGGTAACTGACTTTGTTTATTCAAGTATGCCTCTTTGGGGCTCTTACGTCCTGTTCCAGATTTTCCAGTCTCACACTGTATTCTTTTGGGGAGGAGTGTAATAATTCTTCTCTATCTTATGACATTTTTGACATTTCTAGTGAGTCTTACATTACTATAATGATCTAAAATTAGCAGAAGGCAATACACATAAGACCAATAAACCTGTGGGCTCTGAATTCCAGCTGTGCCACTTCTGACCTTGGGAATGTTGCAGCCGTCTGAGCCTTTCTGTCTCATCTGGAACTGTGGAGTGGGGATGGTTATCTATCTCACAGTCCTGTACATTTTGTCTTAATGAGGTAATTCATGAAACAGTGCTCATAACTCTGCCTGGCAATAGTAGTAAATGTGTTTGCTGTGGGGCTGCTGCCTAAAAACCCTAAACCTCCCTGGCCTGAAACTGCCAAATTACTGTGGTCAGCAGTCACTTGCACAGCTGTTTTTTGAGGATCTGCTACTCACTTGTTGCTGTGGGGAATCCCGGAGAAGGTTTCCGGGAGCTTCTGTGCCTCTGTGTGGGGAGGTCTTAAACTTGACCCATGAGCAGAGCAGTGCGCCCGGTGGTGCTGCTGTGGGTTAGGAAGGAGAGTGGATTTCCTGGGAAAGGAAGGACGAGGAGTATGAGGAATTTTTTTTGAATGGTCTCTCGTCGCTCTCTTCTAATTATTAACTCAACGTACATCTTATCTGAGCCTATTTTATCAGCACATTTTTTCCCACTCGGTGAAACTACAAAGAAACCATATAGTACTCAGAACATTATTTAGCTGGGGTGGCATCAGGACGAAGGGAGTTATTTAGATGAATGTTTCATGTCATTGATCTAAGGCAGCTCAGTGTAGCCATTTCCCATGGAGATGAGTTTGCCAATGGACCACCACCCTCAGAGTTCCTGAGCTGCCAGGAGATTGCCAGCTGGGCCAAAATATATCCAAGCCCACTAGCTAAGGCTTCTCCCCGCCTGGACTGTGTGTGTATGGACACTGCCAATGCTCCTGCATGTGGCTTTTTTGCTCTTCGTCCTTGGCTGACAAATAGCTGACAATGAGTATTTCTTTAGCTATTGTAACATATTCAGTCAAGTTAAATTGAATCCTTCTAGCTTGTTGAGCTATCCTGTTTCTTTTTTTGAACTACCATGTGATTAAGTTATACAGAGTTATGATAGAAAAATTAGGAAATGACAAGCAAAGTAAGAGAAAAAAATTCTCCCATAATAACATTTTATGGAATAGCATTGCATCATGTATTTATATTATTATATATTATGGAATATATAGTATAATATTGGGATATAATATTATCCCATTATATTATGTAATTATACATTATTATATAAAACATTATGATATTATACTATAATATTATATATTGTGTTCCTTACATAGCTTTGCTATGTAACAAACACCCCCAGAATCTCGGTGACTTAAATTAGGTATTCGTGTCCCTTTGGGATGGATATGGCCGAGTGCTCCAGTGTCTTCTCATCAGAGGCCCAGCCTGGAGGAGCGGTCCCTCTGCAGACAAGCCCGTTCCTGTGTTAGAAAGAAGAAGGCGAGAGGCTGAGCCAACCACACAACGCACTGAACGCTCCCCATGCAATGTGCATATCTACTCTTATTCTGCTCGCCAGCGCAAGTTACACGGCTACAGCCACATCCATGGAGGGGTAGGAAGGTTTCCTCAGAAACCTTGGGAGTAGGTTGCAGGGTAGGCATTTTGTGAAAACTAATACAGTCTGTGATAGTTTTGGTCACAGATACTCCATTTCTCCACATAAAATACTCGTGTGCTGTACTACAGCAACCATTCTTCTCTCCTGTTCCTGAGGGCTTCCCTCCTCCTACAGGCAGGGTGCATTCACCCCGCCCCAGAGAGATACAGCACATGCCGCCTTTTTTAGGGCTTTACAACAGCTGTAATGAACCTGGATTCAGTGGTTGTGGTCTGCTTTTCCCTTTCACGCGCGCGCACGCGTGTGTGAATGTGTGTGTATTAATTTTTATTGGAGTATAGTTGCTTTGCAACGTTGTGTTAGTTTCTGCTGTACAGCACAGTGAATCAGCCACACGTAGACATGTATCCCCTCTTTTTTGGACTTCCTTCCCATTTAGGTCACCACAGAGCACCAAGTAGAGTCCCCTGTGGTATACAGCAGGTTCTCATTAGTTATCTATTTTATACACGGTATCAATAGTGTATATATGTCAATCCCAATCTCCCAGTTCATCTCACCCACCCCTTTCCCCTCGGTATCCATACGTTTGTTCTCTACATCTGTGTCTCTATTTCTGTTTTGCAAGTAAGTTCATCTGTACCATTTTCCTAGATTCCACATATAAGCGATATTATACAATATTTGTTTTTCTCTTTCTAACTTATTTCACTCTGTATGACAGCCTCTAAGTCCATCCACGTCTCTGCAAATGGCACAATTTCATTCATTTTTATGGCTGAGTAATATTCCATTGTATATATGTACCACATCATCTTTATCCATTCCTCTGTTGATGGACGTTTAGGTTGCTTCCATGTGCTGCAGTGAACATTGGGGTGCATATGTCTTTCTGAATTATGGTTTTCTCCAGGTATATGTCCGGCACTTGGATTGCTGGGTCATATGGTAAATCTTCACATGTCAATATATATTTCAATAGAATGTTCATGCTTGCACTGTACTTCATTATATATGCTATAAGTTATTTAACTTATAAGTTGGGATTTTTATCTTTTTTCTAATTGATGTCTAAAAATTTGTATTTTAAGGATTTTTTCTTTTACCCTTGTCTGTCATATATGCTGCTTATATTTTTTCTAGCTTTCCTTCTAACTTTATGTGTGTTATTTTTTAAAATTTCAGCTTTTAAATATTAAGCAGGACAGAGATACTATGGATGGTGTATTGTACAAAAGCAAAATGGGGTGGAATAGAGGCAATGGAAGTAGTAGGACTGCGTAGGAGGCCTCTCAGTAACTGGGCAGGACTGAGATGGAAATGCAAAGAGCGCAGGAAGCATTGAGATACGCTTATTATCCTTTACACTTAGGATTTAAGGTTTCCCACTGTTGAAGTTCATCTTCCCAGAACCGGCCCTCTCCTAAAGGGAAATTCTCCATTTATAGTCTAGTAAGAGAAAAAAATGTTCGGAATAAAGCAAATGATCTTTATTTCAGTGGCAGTAAAGTCAGTGTTTGAAGAGAAGACAGAAATGTATTTGTTTTCAAATGGGAAGCAACATTTTGGTACATTATGCTTTGCTTTGCTTTTTGCTTTTTCATCTTTTTGGCGTCTTTGTTTTAGATCGTATCTGCCAGGAAGTTCCTTTTTCATGAATCAGCTGCTTTTTGAAATTATCACCACAATTTTAAGAACAGGCTAGTGATATTGCAATATTTTCAGGGTTAAAAGCACTTTAATTAATGTGAAATTCATTGTCAATATACTTCAGGCCAAAATCTGAAAATGATTGCTTTGAGATTCAATTGCGTTCATTTCTATTCATGTAGTTTTCAAATGCAAGGTTTACTTACTAATTTTTAGGCTTAGTGTTATATATTCTTAATAGAAACACACTCATGTTTTTTTTTACTTTTTATAAACAAAAAAACCCCGGAAGATTAGCAACTGGCCTTTTAGAAATAGCATCCATTGTACTATAATCACCTGTTCTTCTGTGGCAGTCGTTTCATGTTGTTTATTTTAACCAAGAATTCCACTTCCAAGGGAATTCTCTACGTGGGAGTCTGTCTTCTGTGGGTGATTATTTACACCAACAAAAAAGGCACATTAATTGTTTGTATTATTAGAAGTTTGTTTCAAACTTTTCCTTGAAATGTAAATATTTGATCCTCTCAGAGTTCAAACATTCTAGTGATAATGAAGAATTGAAGGAAAGCAATTTTGATTTCAACCTCTTGAAAATCTGATTGAGCATCTTCAGGTGCCTTGGAGGGGCCAATAATACAGTCTAATTCTAGGTAAGCCCTTCCTGAGTGGGTGGGTCTGTGTAGCTGCAGAGTCGTTCACGTGTTGGTCAGTGAGCTGCACTCTGTCTTACACGCCACAGAATGTGCACCAGAAAAATCTCTGCCTTGGTCCATTCTTCAAGGGGAAAAGACCCTGTAGCCAGAGGAACAGTGAGGGAGCTCAGGCCCTGTGGTAGCACTGCCTTCTGATTGGTGCAGTGCTAGCAGCAGAGAATTAAAGGACATTTCACCCAGCTCTTAACCAGCGGCAAATAAAAAGAGTTTTCCAGCTAGGATTTCTCACAGTTCTTGTCCTCAGAAAAGCACGAAAATCAAGATAGTCTCAGAAAAGAGAGAAAGGCATTTTAGGAGAACATGAAAATTGCCCTGGCAAGCAGTGCATGAAACAATAGAGTACCTCTTGTAAAGAGTATCACTTAAGGTATAGGAGTATATACCTTAACATTTTAAGTGATTTCCATCTTGTAACTCTGAGAAGAACCTGTAAGTAGTTTACTTACATATACATACAGGGGCACATAAAATGTGTCTATTTTACAGAATTGAAAACTGAAACTTAGAGAGCATAAGTAGCCGGAGGTTCCCCAGACAGTTCCCCCTCCATCTTTCATCACTGCCGTTCTCTATGGGCTCAGGATAGTTTACTGAACTCTCCAGGTCATATTTTGAAGTTACTGGGGAGAATATGGATCAGAGAAAGAGACTTACAAGTAGTTGCATCTTTTTCCAGATGATCTTAAACAGTAGAAAGAACCGTTAGTTACAAGTAGGTTGTCTCAGCTTCCTCTGCAGATGGATGAGTGATAGGTAGCACAGTGCCTGGCAGCGGTGCGTGCCATTCCGAGTACTGGAAATCAACCTCAGGATTCCTGGGAAATATTCTGCCCTGGGAAATAAAATGTTAAAACGAATGGGATCTGAAAGAGTTTGTTTTTGCTTTTATTTTCAGTTCTTTCACATAATTTTCGTATAATTTGTAGGCAAAAAGTCCTACGTTCCATAAATGGTCCTGTGAACATAGTGTTTCACATTCAAGACATGTTCGTGATTGTTTTTTGGTTAGATGGAAAAAGATTGAGATGAAATATTGTTTATAAGTTTCTACTTTGTAAGATTTTTACACCCTTGGGAAAGCTGTTGGCTATGCTATTGTAAAAGTTCTTGCAATTGGTGAATAATTCCACTCTAAGAGTAAATATCCACTTAAAGACAAACACTAAACATTGCCAAATAAACCCAGTGCATTTGAAGAAAATTCACCTTGACAGATAGATGTGCATATCCTTTTAAACATCTTGGAATTTATTTGTTGTGCTCTATTTGGAAGCCACTTTTTTGGTCTTTCTACAGTAAAGGACTTAACTCACATGGTGATGACATTAGCACATATATATCTGGTTTAACTGGACTGTAATATAAATGATCAACTATACTCTACTGATAATCATTATGATTCTGTTTTGTCCTGTGTAGGAGGTTCCTTGCTATATGCTAGGTTTTAAGTTATGGTCTTCACATAGGGGCTTGTTAAAATAGGTTACTGTATATGGGTTTAAAATTTATAGCAAGCTGAATGAACCTTGCTTTGTTATTGAAATTACTTATGCCAACTCAAGGTATGTATCATTTCCTGTGACCAAAAAATCTTCTTAGTTACAGTATTTAAGATAAAATGTAGTTTTATGAAATTGTAGAACTTGAAACCTGCAAGGACCTTAGAGCTCCTACTTCCGTACAGGTGAGCAAACTGAGGCCTGGGAACGTGAAGGGGCTCTGCACGCATCCTTGTGCAGCAGGATGGTGGCATTGCTGCAGCTTCACTCAGGTGTTCTGAGTCTCAGTCCAGCACCCTTTTTGTTCTACTGTTTCCTCAGACATAGGCAGAGGGAAAGACAGAAAAGACAAGAAAGGCAAGCAGCTTTTGATCCTGTTTATGCCCTTGTTTTGGTGTCTCGGGAAAATTATTTAACTTTGTGGCCTTGTTTTCCTCTTAAATAAAAATGGAACTGCCTTTTCTGCATCATATTATGTATCTAGTCTGTTTTTGAGGTTTTTTTGTTTGTTTTTGATGTTTTTTGATATATGTATACATATAGCTCATTCGCTTTTCTCTACAGCAGAACTAACACAACATTGTGAAGCAACTACACCCCAATTAAAAAAAAAACATTCTTTTTTATACAGTGACGTTTCTTTAAGTCTTTATGCTCCAGAGTTCAGATAATTTATAAACAGGTAACCACGTCTCTTGATATAATTACAGACCTAGAAGCTGTCATTCCATCTTTCAGGCCTGCAGGGGGAAGGCTAAATGACCAAGCTGTGCTTCTGCTAATGGTTAGCTTCCAAAGCAAACTGCTGATTTACCCAAGTGTAGCAGAAAGGTTTAGGGTGATAAGTATGGATATAGCCTTTAAGCAATGTTCATACTGTTTATGAGGTGTTTTATATCTTTAAAAGCTTGATCTAAAAGAAAACAACCATGCTCTAGAAACTACATCATGTTCCCTATTATTAATATAAATATATACTCTTTTGATGACTCATCCATGAGAATCTATAAAATATTCATACTGCTAACAGCCTATAATGAATTCTTGGATTGTAGGTACCTTTTATATTATATCTAATTAAGTGCTTAAATTAAGAAATCTGTTTCCAAAGGGAAACACGGAGAGTTGCTGCATTGTTATCTGTTTTTTGTTTTTATTTTTTTATTTTTAAATATCTTTATTGGAGTATAATTACTTTCCAATGTTCTGTTAGTTTCTGCTGTACAACAAAGTGAATCAGCAATGTGTATACACATATCCCCATATCCCCTCCATCTTGCGTCTCCCTCCCACCCTCACTGTCTCACCCCTCTAGGTGGTCACAAAGCACCGAGCTGATATCCCTGTTCTATGTGGCTGCTTCCCACTAGCTATCTATTTTACATTTGGTTGTGTATATAAGTCCATGCCACTCTCTCACTTAATCCCAGCTTACCCTTCCCCCTCCCCGTGTCCTCAAGTCCATTCTCTACGTCTGTGTCTTTATTCCTGTCCTGCCCCTAGGTTCATCAGAACCCTTTTTTTTTTTTAGATTCCATATATATGTGTTCGCATACGGTATTTGTTTTTGTCTTTCTGACTTACTTGACTCTGTATGACAGACTCTAGGTCCATCCACCTCACTAAAAATAACTCAATTTTGTTTCTCTTTATGGCTGAGTAATATTCCATTGTATATATGTGCCACATCTTCTTTATCCATTCATCTGTCAATGGACACTTAGGTTGCTTCCATGTCCTGACTGTGGTAAATAGTGCTGCAATGAATATTGTGGTACATGACTCTTATTTTTTTTTTTTTTTTGCTGTACGCGGGCCTCTCACTGTTGTGACCTCTCCCATTGCGGAGCACAGGCTCTGAATGCACAGGCTCAGCGGCCATGGCTCACAGGCCCAGCCACTCCGCGGCATGTGGGATCCTCCCGGACCGGGGCACGAACCCGTGTCCCCTGCATTGGCAGGCGGACTCTCAACCACTGCGCCACCCGGGAGGCCCATTACTCTTTTTGAATTATCGTTTTCTCAGGGTATATGCCCAGTAGTGGGATTGCTGGGTCTTATGGTGGTTCTATTTTTAGTTTTTTAAGGAACCTCTATACTGTTCTCCACAGTGACTTTATCAGTTTACATTCCCACCAACAGTGCAAGAGGGTTCCCTTTTCTCCACACCCTCTCCAGAAGGGGTTCCCTTTTCTCCACACCCTCTCTTTTTGATGATGGCCATTCTGACTGGTGTGAGGTGATACCTCATTGTAGTTTTGATTTGCATTTCTCTAATGATTAGTGGTGTTGAGCATCCTTTCATGTGTTTGTTGGCAATCTGTATATCTTCTTTGGAAAAATGTCTATTTAGGTCTTCAGCCCATTTTTGGATTGGGTTGTTTGTTTTTTTGATATTGAGCTGCATGAGCTGTTTATATATTTTGGAGATTAATCCTTTGCCCGTTGATTCGTTTGCAAATATTTTCTCCCATTCTGAGGGTTGTCTCTTCATCTTGTTTATGGGTTCCTTTGCTGTGCAAAAGCTTTTAAGTTTCATTAGGTCCCATTTGTTTATTTTTGTTTTTATTTCCATTACTCTAGGAGGTGGATCAAAAAGATCTTGCTGTGATTTATGTCAGAGTGTTCTTCCTATGTTTTCCTCTAAGAGTTTTATAGTGTCTGGCCTTACATTTAGGTCTTTAATCCATTTGGAGTTTATTTTTGTGTATGATGTTAGGAAGAGTTCTAATTTCATTCTTTTACATGTAGCTGTCCCAGCACCACTTATTGAAGAGGCTGTCTTTTCTCCATTGTATATTCTTACCTCCTTTATCAAAGATAAGGTGACTATATGTGCATGGGTTTATCTCTGGGCTTTCTATCCTGTTCCATAGATCTGTATTTCTGTTTTTGTGCCAGTACCATACTGTCCTGATTACTGTAGCTTTGTAGTGTAGTCTGAAGTCAGGGAGCCTGATTCCTCCAGCTCTGTTTTTCTTTCTCAAAATTGCGCTTGCTATTCCGGGTCTTCTGTGTTTCCATACAGATTGTGAAAGTTTTTGTTCTAGTTCTGTGAAATATGCCAGTGGTAGTTTGATAGGGATTGCATGGAAACTGTAGATTGCTTTGGTTAGTATAGTCATTTACACAATGTTTATTCTTCCATTCCAAGAACATGGTATGTATCTCCATCTGTTTGTATCATCTTTAATTTCTTTCATCAGTGTCTTATAGTTTCCTGCATACAGGTCTTTTGTCTCCTTAAGTAGGTTTATTCCTAGGTATTTTATTCTTTTTGTTGCAGTGGTAAATGGGAGCATTTCCTTAATTTCTCTTTCAGATTTTTCACCATTAGTGTATAGGAGTGCAAAAGATTTCTGTGCATTAATTTTGTATCCTGCTACTTTACCAAATTCATTGATTAGCTCTAGTAGTTTTCTGGTAGCATCTTTCGGATTCTCTATGTATAGCATCATGCCTCTGCAAACAGTGACAGCTTTACTTCTTCTTTTCCGATTTGGATTCCTTTTATTTCTTTTTCTTTTCTGAGTGCTGTGGCTAAAACTTCCAAAACTAGAGTGGGCATCCTTATCTTGTTCCTGATTTTAGAGGAAATGGTTTCAGTTTTTCACTATTGAGAATGATGTTGGCCGTGGGTTTGCCATATACGGCCTTTATTATGTTGAGGTAAGTTCCCACTATGCCTACTTTTTGGAGAGTTTTTATCATAAATTAGTGTTGAATTTTGTTGAAAGCTTTTTCTGCATCTATTGAGATGATCAAATGGTATTTCTCCTTCAGTTTGTTAATATGGTGTATGACATTGATTGATTTGCATATATTGAAGAATCCTTGCATTCCTAGGATAAACCCCACTTGATCATGTTGTATGATCCTTTTAATGGGCTTTTGGATTCTGTTTGCTAGTATTTTGTTGAGGATTTTTGCGTCTATGTTCACCTGTGATATTGGTCTGTAGTTTTCTTTTTTTGTGACATATTTGGCTGGTTTTGGTATCAGGGTGATGGTGGCCTCATAGAATGAGTTTGGGGGTGTTCCTCCCTTTGCTATATTTTGGAAGAGTTTGAGAAGGATAGGTGTTAGCTCTTCTCAATGTTTGATAGAATTTGCCTGTGAAGCCATCTGGTCCTGGGCTTTTGTTTGTTGGAATATTTTTAATCACAGTCTCAATTTCAGTGCTTGTGATTGGTCTGTTCATATTTTCTATTTCCTCCTGGTTCAGTCTCGGAAGGTTGTGCTTTTCTAAGAATTTGTCCATTTCTTCCAGGTTGTCCATTTTATTGGTATAGAGTTGCTTGTAGTAATCTCTCATGATTTCTTGTATTTCTGCAGTGTCAGTTGTTACTTCTTCTTGTTCATTTCTACTTCTTTTGATTTGAGTATTCTCCCTTTGTTTCTTGATGTGTCTAGCTAGTGGTTTATTAATTTTGTTTATCTTCTCAAAGAACCAGCTTTTAGTTTTATTGATCTTTGCTATCATTTCCTTCATTTCTTTTTCATTTATTTCTGATCTGATCTTTATTACTTCTTTCCTTCTGCTAACTTTGGGGGTTTTTTGCTCTTTTTTCTCTAATTGCTTTAGGTATAAGTTTAGGTTGTTTATCTGAGATTTTTCTTATTTCTTGAGGTAGGATTGTATTGCTAGAAACTTCCCTCTTAGAACTACTTTTGCTGCATCCCATAGGTTTTGGGTTGTTGTGTTTTCATTGTCATTGGTGTCTAAGTATTTGTTGATTTCCTCTTTGATTTCTTCAGTGATCTCTTGGTTATTTAGTAGTGTATTGTTTAGCTTCCATGTGTTTGTATTTTTTACAGATTTTTTTCCTGTGATTCATATCTAGTCTCATAGCATTGTGGTTGGAAAAGATACTTGATATGATTTCAGTTTTCTCTGACTTACCAAGGCTTGTTTTGTGACACAGGGTATAATCTATCCTGGAGAATGTTCCATGAGCAGTTGAGAAGAAAGGGTATTCTGTTGTTTTTGGATGGAATGTCCTATAAATATCAGTTAAGTCCGTCTTGTTTAATGTGTCATTTAAAGCTTGTGTTTCCTTATTTATTTTCATTTTGGATCTGTCCTTTGGTGAAAGTAGAGTGTTAAAGCCCCTACTATTGCTGTGTTACTGACAATTTCCCCTTTTATGGCTGTTAGCATATGCCTGCGTGTATGGAGGTGCTCCTATGTTGGGTGCATAAATATTTACAATTATTATATCTTCTTCTTGGATTGATCCCTTGATCGTTACGTAGTGTCCTTCTTTGTCTCTTGTAATAGTCTTTATTTTAAAGTCTATTTTGTCTAATATGAGAATTGCTACTCCAGCTTTCTTTTGATTTCCATTTGCATGGACTATCTTTCTCCATCCCCTCACTTTCAGTCTGTATGTGTCCCTAGGTCTTAAGTGGGTCTCTTGTAGACAGAATATATATGGGAGGTCTTGTTTTTGTATCCATTCAGCTAGTCTGTTTCTTTTGGTGGGAGCATTTAATCCATTTACATTTAAGGTTGTTATCAATATGTATGTTCCTATTACCATTTTCTTAATTGTTTTGGGTTTGTTATTGTATGTCTTTTCCTTCTCTTGTGTTTCCTGCCTAGAGAAGTTCCTTTAGCATTTATTGTAAAGCTGGTTTGGTGGTGCTGAATTCTCTTAGCTTTTGCTTGTCTGTAAAGTTTTTAATTTCTGTGTCGAATCTGAATGAGATCCTTGCTGGGTAGAGTAATCTTGGTTGCAGGTTTTTCCCTTTCATCACTTTAAATATGTCCTGCCACTGCCTTCTGGCTTGCCGAGTTTCTGCTGAAAGATCAGCTGTTAACCTTATGGGTATTCCCTTGTATGTTGTTTGTTGCTTTTCCCTTGCTGCTTTTAATACTTTTCTTTGTATTTAATTTTTGTCAGTTTTATTACTATGTGTCTCGGTGTGTTTCTCCGTGGATTTGTCCTGTATGGGATTCTCTGTGCTTCCTGGACTTGATTGACTAGTTCCTTTCCCATGTTAGGGAAGTTTTCAACTATAATCTCTTCTAATATTTTCTTAGTCCCTTTCTTTTTCTCTCCTTCTTCTGGGACCCCTATAATTCGATTGTTGGTGTGTTTAATGTTGTCCCAGAGGTCTCTGGGTCTTTCTTCAATTATTTTCATTCTTTTTTTTTATTCTGCTCTGTGGTAATGATTTCCACTGTTTTATCTTCCAGGCCACTTATCTATTCTGCTGCCTCAGTTATTCTGCTATTGATTCCTTCTAGAGAACTTTTAATTTCCTTTATTGTGTTGTTCATCATTGTTTGTTCGCTCTTTGGTTTTTCTAGGTGCTTGTTAAAAGTGTCTTGTATTTTCTCCATTCTATTTCCAAGATTTTGGATCATCTTTACTATCATTACCCTGAATTCTTTTTCAGGTAGACTGCCTGTTTCCTTTTCATTTGTTTGGTCTGGTGCGTTTTAATCTTACTCCTTCATCTGCTGCATATTCCTCTGTCTTCTCATTTTGCTTAACTTACTGTGTTTGGGGTCTCCGTTTTGAAGGCTGCAGGTTTGTAGTTCCCGTTTTTTTTTTGTTTGTTTGTTTGCTGTCTGCCCCCAGTGGGTAAGGTTCGTTCAGTGGGTTGTATAGGCTTCCTGGTGGAGGGGACTGGTGCCTGTGTTCTGGTGGGTGGGCCTGGATCTTGTCTTTCTGGTTGGCAGGGCTGCATGTCGTGGTGTGTTTTGGAGTGTCTGTGAACTTAGTATGATTTTAGGCAGACTCTCTGCTAATGGATGGGATTGTGTTCCTGTCTTGCTAGTTGTTTGGCATGGAACATCCAGCACTGGAGCTTTCTGGCCGTTGGTTGGAGATCGGTCTCAGTGTTGAGACGGAGATCTCTGGGTGAGCTCTTGCCGATAGATATTAGGTGGGGCCGGTGGGTCTCTGGTGGTCCAGTGTTCTGAACTCGGCTCTCCCACCTTAGAGGCTCAGACCTGACATCAGGCCGGAGCACCCAGAGCCTATCAGCCCCACGGCTCAGAAGAAAAGGGAGAAAAAAAAGAAAGAAAAAACAATTAAAAATGAAATAAAATAAAATAATTAAAATTAAAAAGTTACTTAAATTAAAAAATTAAAAAGTAATAAAAGAAGAAAAAGGAAGAGAGCAACAAAACCAAGAAACAAATCCACCAGTGATAACAAGCACTGAAAAGTATACTAAGATAAACATAAAAATCAGAAACAAGTCAGTCACAGACAGGAAACCCCAAGTCTACGGTTGCTCCCGAAGTCTATCGCCTCCATTTGTGATGATTCTTTTACTCTTCAGGAATTCCACAACTGCAGGGTACATCAAGTTGATTGTGAGGATTTAATCCACTGCTTCTGAGTCTGCACAGAGAAATTTCCCTTTGTCTTCTTTGTTCGCATGCCTCTTGGGGTTCAGCTTTGGTTTTGCCCTGACCTCTGTGTGTAGGTTGCCCTCAGGTTTCTGTTCCCAACCAGACAGGATGGGGTTAAAGCAGCAGCTGACTGGGGCTCTGGCTCACTCATGCCAGGGGGAGGGAGGGATACGGTAGTTATAATTGCAATGCAGGGCGAGCCTGCGGTGGAAGTGGCCAGCGTGGCGTTGCAACATCCTGAGGCACGCCATGTGTTCTCCCGGGAAGGCTGTCCCTGGATCACAGGACCCTGGCAGTGGCGGGCAGTACAGGCTCCTGTGGTGGTTGTGGATGGTGACGTGTGCTGGCTCACAGGCTTCTTGGTGGCTGCAGCAGCAGTGTTAGCGGTTCATGCCCGCCCCTGGGGTCCGACCTGATAGCCACAGCTCGTGCCCGTCTCTGGAGCTGGTTTAGATGGGCAGTCGGGGAAGGAATCCTCTCTCCTCCCGCTCCCAGAAACAATGGTCTCTTGCCTCATATTGCAGGTCCAGATTTTCTCCCGGACTCCCTCCCATTTAGCTGTGGTGCACTAGCCCCCTTCAGGCTGTGTTCACGCAGCCAACCCCAGTCCTCTCCCTGCGATCTGACCTCTGAAGCCCGAGCCTCAGCCCCCAGTCCCCTCCCACCCTGGCGAGTAAGCAGGCAAGCCTCTCGGGCTGGTGAGTCCTGGTTGGCACCGATCCTCTGTGCGGGAATCTCTCCGCTTTGCCCTCTGCACCCCTGTTGCTGCGCTCTCCTCCGTGGCTCCGAAGCTTCCCCCCCCTCCCACCCCCCTTTTTCCACCAGTGAAGGGGCTCCCTAGTGCATGGAAACTTTTCCTCCTTCACAGCTCCTTCCCAGAGGTTCAGGTCCCGTCAGTATTCTTTTGTCTCTGTTTTTTCTTTACTCTTTTGCCCTACCCAGGTACGTGGGGAGTTTCCTGCCTTTTGGGAAGTCTGAGGTCTTCTGCCAGCATTCAGTAGGTGTTCTGTAGGCGTTGTTCCCCATGTAGATGTATTTTTGATGTGTTTGTGGGGAGGAAGGTGATCTCTATGTCTTACTCCTCTGCTGTCTCGAAGTTCCCCCATTTTTTGTGTTTAGAAGATATATTATGTACAATTTTCTTTTTAAAAAAATTAATTTATGTTTGACTACACTGGGTCTTCGTTGCTGCACGTGGAATTTCTCTAGTTGCAGCGAGCGTGGGTTACTCTTCGTTGCAATGCACGGGCTTCTCATTGTGGTGGCTTTTCTTATTGAGAAGCAGAGGCTCTAGGCATGTGGGCTTCGGGAGTTGTGGCACATGGGCTCAGTAGTTGTGGCTTGCAGGCCCTAGAGCGCAGGCTCAGTAGTTGTGGTGCACGGGCTTAGTTGCTCCGCGGCATGTGGGATCTTCCTGGACCAGGGTGCAAACTTGTGTCCCCTGCATTGGCAGGTGGATTCTCAACCACTGCAGCCCTAGGGAAGCCTAGATATATTATGATTAATGTTAATATGCGAGCCCAAAAAGATGGTGGTTGATTTCAGGTCCCATTTCTCTAATTCTTGGCCTGGGAAAATGAAGCACATTTGACTCAAGCAAGATTCCATCAAATGCCCTTGCAAGTGAGGAAGCCTCACATTATCACAGTTTTCCAGGAATCTGGTTTTTGATTAACTGCCTGTGGGGAAAATTTTATTCTTAGAAATAAGTAGGAAAAGTTAACCATTTGCCAATGGGCTTAGTAAAGAAAGGAGGGAACTAGAGAAAAATCTATAGCTTGATTTTTGTTTTTTAAGGTCTCCTTACAATTTGTGCAATCTGTAGTACTGGAACTTTGATTTAAATAATGGAAATGAACTTTGATTTAAATAATGGAAATAATTAAAATACACCACGTATCACTTTTTCCCTGTCTTACCGCACACCCATTCTATATCTCAGTATGCCTATACAAAAGTTTATGATAAATTTACCTTTCACACTGTTAGAATTCCTTTTATTTTTCTCTTATCATCATATATTGCCCAGTAGTACTGACACTACCTTAAATCTTTACCAGGAATTATAAACATCTCAGCAAACATTTTCTGAGGAAACTATCCTTCATGTAGAGTGATTGACCCGGTGAGTAGAAGATTAGTCAGTTCACTACACACAAAGCTACAATTTTTACCACATACCGTGAATTTGTCACCATGGAAGTAAACTCAACCACCGAATGTTGGGTCTCCTTTCTTAAATGTAAATAGGTGTATCAGTCTGAGTGGCCTAAATTGCTCTACTAAATGATCCCAAGTTGCATCGTGGCTCAGACACAGAAGAGATGTATTTCTTGCCTATCCAGTTGTCCGAGGCACACATTCCTGGTGAGTAAGTTCTTCACAGAAACATAGCAGCCTCTTTGCATTCTGTGCCTTCATCATCCCCAGAGACATCTTAATTGTTCTGTGTCTGGCTTGTAAAAGGAGAAGGAGCATGGAGGGGGCAGTGGTTCTTGAAGGACCTGGACTGCAGGTGGCATAGGTTCCATTACTCACACTCTGTTGGTGGGCATCTAGCTGCAGATGGGGCTGGGGGCAGTGTTTGGATCTTCTCAGCAACAACCCTGTACCATGGAGAAAAAAAGGGATTTTGATTGACAACAGGATATCTCTGCTGTACCAGATAATCTTTTTATCCATTTCCTGAGGAGCCTGTTTGAGATTTTTTGGGGGGGCGGGGGTGTGGATCTTCAGATGCTCTTAGATGCCTTGGTTTAATATAGACTTGCTATCTTCATTAATGGTAATTTAAAAATTTAATATTTCTGCATATTTTCCAGAAAGAGGCAGTGCTATTTTTGTTGAAACTTATATACTGTTATTGTTCTCACTTATAAGAACCAACATAAAACCTTTCAACCCTAATGAAATAGGAAGATTAGTTAGAAATCAGTACATCTACTCCTAATAAAGAAAGCACATGACATGCCATCTGGGATGATACTAGCATGATATATTAGGTGTATTAGCTTCCTGTTGCTGCTGTAACAAATTACCATAAATTTAGTGTCTTAAAACAACACAAATGTAGTAAGCTCTGCTTCTGTTGTTACATGTCCTCTGACCTCGTACATCTCTCTAAGAACACTTGTGGTTCCCCTGTGCCCACCAAGATAACCCAGGGTAGTCTCCCCACCTCAAGGTCCTTAATGTAATCACACCTTCTAAGTCTCTTTTGCCACGTAAGGTAACATATTTACAGAGGAACATAAAAATCTCATAATCCAGAGATTAGGATGTAGACTTTGGGAACCAATATTTAGTTTAACACTGGTAGGTAAATAATGTGCAACTTTTTCTCAGAAAAAAGCAATACAACAATGAAATGAATTTTGGGTTGCTTTTCAGAAGACAGTTTGTTCATCACACTGTGCCATGTAGTCAGAAAATGTTGGTTCTGGAAGGAACTATAGAGATTTCTCATTCAACACTCATACTTCATAGATTAGGAATGCAGGTCCCTAAAAAATTGAGACTTGCTGGAGGCTATTCAGACCATCAGAGGCAGAGCTTTGGGACATTCTGGGGATTTTAAGATAAAGGAAGAGAGAAGGTACCTTGTTTCTTTCTTGCAACCCTCCATTTAAGAGGGTTTATTGGTTCCTCGTACATAAAAATGTGTATTGGACTGTTTTTAACGTCTAATAGTTAGCATCTCCCATAAAAATGCTACTATAAATTTCTAGCACATACTTGGCCAGCACTGAGGATCCCTTGAATGAGCACTGCTAAGTTGAAAACCATTTCATTTATCAGAATACTTTTAATTTATTATCTAAGTAAGAAAGGAACGATTTCGTCTAGAGAAGGAACCTCTTTCTAATTAATTTGCGTGTTTTCTCCAGAGACTTGGGGAGCACTGTGGCAGTGGGGACAGATGAGCAGACACGGCTGTGTGGAATGGGGTTGGGGTAGGAGTGGTGGGTAGATGTTTAAGGCACAGGAAACACAAACGTTTTATTGATGATTATTTGTATTTGGCCACTGAGGTTTAAATAGGAACCAGGATCTTCTTAATCTTTGTTACTGAAGTGAAGCTCTAACTTGAGCTACTTTATTGTTTGTTTCATGAAACTTGGACAGGAGTATTTTCAGATCTCAAAATCACAAGTCTTATAGCATATCGGGATCTAGCTTTACTACCCAATTATCACAAATATGCTGCTTACATATCAGATGCTGTGCTAAGTGCTTCATCTGTGTTTCCTCTCCACTGTCTCCAATAATGTCATTTCTTATAGCCAGGATTCTTGGCTACAAAATAAATGGAAACTGACCCTGGGTAACTGAAGGGTAAAGGAATTTATTGGAAAGTCAAACAAACTGGAGGGGGAGGCTATTTAAGAATCATAGTAGGGAAATAGGTTCCCACCAAGGAAGGCTGACAAAGGAAATGCCAAGTGGCTTCCATGGGAAAGGTGTGGTGAGGACCCTACAGCTGCCACCACTTCTGCAACAGGGATGCTCTGACCCTGTGTATGTGTCACTCCCTTGGCAGCATCAAGTGGCTGGCTTAGGTCACATGACCTTCACTGCTAACTTACAGGGACAGGGACTATTTGTCCCCCACTCCGGCACACAGTGGGAGTTTCCTCTAAAGTAGGAAGTTCTTGGTGAGTAGCGTGAAATCAGCAAATGTCCGTTGAGTCATGTTTCCCCCATTTTTCATTGAGATTTAGAAAATTTAAGTAACTTACCCAAAGTCATACATTCAGTCAATGACAAAGCCAAGATGTAAACAGAGGTCTGCTTGGCTCAGAACCATTGCACTTTGCTGCCACCTTAAGTGCTATTAACCTTGGTGAAGCCACCGTTACTGTCTTGGCCACATTGAAATTTGGATGAGGCAGAGAGTATTAAGTAGAAATCTGTTGGTTTTGTTTGTTCAGTTTTTTTTTTTTTTCTTGACTAGGTCAGAACCCGTGGAGACCCAAAGTACCTCATAGTGGCGCATGACTGTTTTGATTTGCTTGTGTGATTATTTGATTACTTTCAGTGAATGGTTCTTTAGTTGATGTCTATCTCAGTGCAAGCTCAGTGGGAGCAGGAATCTGTCTGGTTTTGTTTAATATTCTGTTCTTAGTGCCTGACATAACAAATGCGGGAAATCATGGTGGTGAACAGAATTAAACAGGTGTTCTGTCTTCTGCACTGTAGAGCTTATAGTCACTCTTCCGTAACACCAAGTGGTGACCATTTTTGGTGAAACTATAAATATGATTTGAAATTATTAAGTACAGATAGAAACTGATAAGTGACCCAGACTACCAAGTGAACTAATCAAAGAAATGGAAAATGAAAATTTGTGGGTTTAGAGGACTTTCTGATAAATGAAAGTGAGGCAGCAAAAACTGGTGCTCTCTCTGTACAAATCATCTTGTTTTGGAAAAAATGCAAGTACAGTCATGTACTGTAATTGGCATCATTTCTTGCTTAGAGAATAATTTGCCTTTGGCGTGAAGCTCCACGAGGGCAGCGACATCTGACCGTTTTATTTCCTTCTGGACAGTGTGCCTGGCATGACGTAGGCACTTAGGGGATATTTGTTGAACTGACACTAAATGAGATTATTATGGGTGGGTTTATTGGATTGGCTTCTGGAACAGAGTATTTTCTCAGCACTTACCATCCCATCTGTAATTACTGGTTTACTCACTGGTGTTGGTTCACAACCTGGCCCCGTATGAGGAGGGCAAGGAGAGACCAAAGAAAGAGGCAGCCAACTCCGGACTGGTAGGTGGCAGGTTTAATATGCAAGGGAACTTACGAGGCTTGTCTTGGGCGTCTGCGACACAGCGGATCTCTGCACCTGCCCCCAGGGTCTTAAAGTTTATAAGCAGCCTTAAGTGGGTTCCAGTCAGGTAGGCCATCCAGATGGTCCCAACACCACCTTACTGTCTGAAGCCCGCGTCCTTGGGCAGCTCCTAGCAAGGGGAAGGCAAGCAGAACGCACATTCCGAGGGCGGGGGCTGTGTGAGGAGCCTCTGGGTTCCCAGGTCCGGCTCCAGGGTCAACCGGTGGACGTGTCCTCTTGATGACCTCCTCCAACAGCTAGAAGAACAGCTCTGGGAGCTCTGAAATGATACCACTTCTGTATCTGCATTTTGTATGTACTTTGGGATAGAATGAAGAGCACCTTCTTCCGGCACAGAAGAAGGTTTTCGTGTCTTAGTGGTACATGAGAGGCTTTCTGCCCCTCCAGAAGGTCTCGTGACTTCAAGACAAAGCTCTGTGTTGCTTTTCCATGAGATGGTTTGAAAAGGTCTGAGCTGACTGTGGCATTGTCAGTGACACAGAATTATGTCTTCTGAACACAAAGATGCAGTTTTCCTTCTGTGTTCCTGGGCTTCTAAATAGCAAGTCTAATATATGACTCTTGTCTAAATGTCTTACATGACTGGATTTGGTTTATGAGGGATAAATAATGTTTTTTTCAAGTTTGGAACTATTTCATGCTTACAGGGTGGTTTCTCCCCCCGCCTCCCCCTCCCCCCAGCAAGAATGTTATTTAATTTTAAATGTAAGAAGGTTCTATTTAAAGATTTTTTTCCCATCCTGTTCCTTTGTGTGTTTAAGGAACAGATGGAACTAAAGCCTGCGAACATACAGGCGAGGCTGAGGGCCGCTGGAGGAAAGCAGCGCATCCTCGTGGGTTGAACGAGTCAAAGACAACTTCGACCTTCAACTGCCAATTACCGAAGACGGTGATTGTTCATTAAAATTGGGCTTAGTTTACATTTCAGATAATGACTTATGAGTGAAGGAAACCTTTAGCCCCATGGCTAGACAAAACTTTTCACTTTTGTATCCACCTGAGATGGGTAAGGATAAGCATCATCAGACCTTTATGAAAAGTATTAGTGGACAAAGGGAATGGGTTGTGAAACTAGCTCCTCAGGCTGGGATTGAAGGATAAGGGACCAGAGAGCAGGTCCAGTATGTATTCCGAGAGAAGCTGTATGAGTTCTGTTTTGGAAAGTAGTCTGTGAGGTGTCTAATCCATTAAGGTGGTAGATTGGTGACGCGTGGCAACAGGGTTCTGGCTCAGACTCTTAGCACAGAACAGAGGCAGGGGAGCCTGCGTGAGGTCTCATGTGGCTGGACCACCTGGGGATCAGGATCTAGTCCTGCCATATGGAGCGCTAGATGGCTGCCACCCTCTGCTGGGGTTCAAAATGGGTCCTCAGATTAGAAAAGGATCAGCTGGGAAAGCCTGGAAGAAGACAGGAAAAAAGCAGGGAGTTCGTTTTTATCTAATTTATCTCTTTTTATTATTTAAAACCATTGGTTGTTTGTATGTACTCTCAATGACTGTGGTAAAGTAGATATTGTTCTCTGGAAGGTTGACTGATTTTGTGATCATGTTGCTGTATGGAAAGGAATAGTACCCAGAGAACGGAACGATACCTACCTCACTCCTGCCATGTTAGGGGGCAGGAAGCTTCCACACATTTTTCTGGCCCCCCAGACTGTTCCTGAGCTGTTGGAAGAGTTGATTTTTCAAGCCTCCTCTCTGCAGTTATTACATGAGTGGCTGGCCTCCATTCACTTCTGGAGTCAGTCTCCTCATTGGATTTCAAGGTAACCATCTTAAGCCTTAATGCAGTGTGAAAAGGTGTGTGGTTGTGGAATGTTTAGCTTCAAGAAGCAAATAGCACAGGAGAACAACAGCTTCTATTGGAAATTAGGAAACCTGGACTCAAGTCTCAGTTCTGTCCCTTAGTTTCGAGGCCCTGGACAAGCCACTTCATGTTTCTTGGGCCTCAGGAATCTTCATCTATAAAATGAAGAGCCTGAAGGTGATTGTTTCTAAGGTTCCTTCCAGCTCTCCCACCGAGATTCAGTGCAAATGAACGGCCTAGAACAGACATCATTTGTTAACGCCTTCGTGACAGTACCGCCAGCCTCTGGACGGTGTAGGGCCACGTGACCCTGACTCCCAGGTCTGGTTCGCTCGCTGTACCCTGTTCCACACAAGCCAGTGTGACCCAAAGAACCTGGGAGAGCCATGAGATCCTTTGACGGCCATCATTCTGTTCTGAAAATAAACTGCAGCTGGTTTCCTCTTGCATCTCACGCCTCTCTTCCCTCCTCTACTGTGTTAATTGTACCTCTGGACAGTTGATATTTAGAATTCATTACCACTTTGGCTTCTCTCCAGAGTGCTTAACTCAGTCTTCGGCCTTTTCTGCTAATGGTTCCACAGTGGTTTTCTGTGTTTTATTTTAACATCTTTATTGGAGTAGAATTGCTTTACAATGGTGTGTTAGTTTCTGCTGTATAACAAAGTGAATCAGCTGTACATGTACATGTATCCCCATATCTCCTCCCTCTTCTGTCTCCCTCCCACCCTCCCTATCCCATCCCTCTAAGTGGACACGGACTACAGAGCTGATCTCCCTGTGCTACGCGGCTGCTTCCCACTAGCTGTCTGTTTTACATTTGGTAGTGTATATAAGTCCATGTCACTCTCTCACTTCGTCCCAGCTTTCTAGAGGAAGGACGCACCTGCCTAGAAGCCACTGTCGTCCTCCCAACTATCTCACTGGAGTTCTGCAAGTCTTTAGTTCATGGATATCCAGAAGGTACTCACCATTGTAACTGTGGCAGAATTTCCTGCTGACCCCGCCTCCCACCCCCAACTGGGTGCCAGCTGCATGTTAGGGCCTTACGGTATTGGTGCTGTACGTATCCCTGGCACTTGGCACCTGGTAGGCACACATGAGCAATGTATTTGATGGGGTTCAGTTCTCTGGGACTCTGCCTTTTGAGAGGTTTAGAGAGTTTTTCTTTTGACCATTAACTGGGACACTTTTTAGAAACTTGTTAGGGCTTGTGTTCCAAATAGTGGCTTCAGTAAGAGAAAACATCAGAAGGTGCAGTATGGATTCCCAGCCTTCCAGTTAATTTGCGTAATTCAATTTACCCTACAATTCCCATTTGATATGGAAGTCACCTTTATTTTCTGCGAAAGCTTTTATGAAAAGTTATTTTGTACTTTAAACAGCTGCTGCTCTCCAGGAGGCCTGCCTCTATTTTATGGCAAGCAGGCTCCTCTGCACAGGCTGGCTGATGTCTAAAGATGGTCAAGCCTTCTCAGAGCAGGATGGGGCAGGACGGGGCCATCATTAAATATTGAATCTAGTTGTGAACCCCATATGTACCTAACACCACAACTGTGGGTGATGTAAATGTAAGGGGAGGAAAATTAGTCTTATTCCGAAAACAATTGGAAAATCATATTGTTTAAATGTTATTTAAGGTGTGCTACATTACAGGCATATTCACTGCATCCTTATTTATGGAGCAAAGGACTGCAAACTAAATGTCCAGTAATAAGACCCTGATACATCTGTATGCTGGAATACTGTGTAGCGATGAATCAGAGTGAGGGAGATTTATGTGTGCTAAAGTAGAATGATCTTGATGGTAAGGAAAAACAAGAAACAGAAAGAATATATATCATGCTTTCATTTGTAGGCCATAAGAAGAAAAAGGATACATATACACACTCACACATACACACAGTGTCCATGGATGGACTGTCTCTGGAAGGATGCTTAGGAATCTGGCAGTATTGCTTCTTTCTGGGCAAAGGGACTGGGAAACTAATGTGGGAAGGAAACTTAAAATTCACTGCGTGCTCTATTTTACCTTTAGGAAAGAAGTTCATTTTGCATGAACTGTAGTCATTTTTCAGAAAAAAGATTATGCTGAATTTTCTTAAAAGGAAAATGACATGAAATACAATAGAGAAGGGAAACTTCCTGTACATTTAAGGAGTTTATTTGACAAGTAGTCATTGAGCTCCTGCTCTCTGCAGATGCTGTTATAGGCTCTGCGACGCGGAGGACTTCAGACAGCCAGGGATGCCCTACAGACAGGAGACGGCAGTCGTGATGGAGGGTGACTGGGGTCGGGGGTGGGGCTGTTTCAGGAGGGTGGCCAGAGAAGGTCCCTTGGAAAAGGTAACATTTGAGCTGAACCCTGAATGGTGAAAGCCAGGATCAGGGTGCAGCAAGAGAGTGCCCGGCGGGAGGACACCAGCGGGGGCCATTCAGGAGAGCCTCGGCAAGCAGGCAAGCCTGTGTTGCGTGTGCAGGTTGAGTGAGGGCTGCAGTCCTAGGGAATGAAGACACAGGCCTGACTGCAGGGGACGGCGGTGCTGGGAAGAAGTGGGACTGAGTTCAGGTTGGTAGGGTGGGGTCAGAGCACCCAGGGGTCCTGAGTGCTAGGGGTCCCTGCCAGCTTCCTCACGTGCTCCCTGTGGTGTTCATCCTGACCCCGTGGAGGCATGGCTCTGTGCTCTTCACTCCGTCCCGATACGAGAGCGCTGGGAACAGTAGGAGGAAACTGCGTGGTGCGTGGTGTGGCTCCAAGTGAGGATTTGAATGCGGCTCTGCCATCACCTCCCGAGCTGACTTCTGCCGCCTATGAAGAGGGGGTTCTACAGTCCCCACTCACCCCGACCCCCTCACAGCGTTGTCGAGTTGGGAACCCAAATGAGATAACCTGTGCTGCTGCTGTAACGTGTAAGGTGTTGAACAGGCGAAAGTTGTTATTAGGGATGACATTACAGGAGGAATAATACCAGCTGGGCAGTCTTTGGATCAAGGTAACATATTTGGGTAAAGATAGGATATTTCTGCTAAACGTCCCGGAAATCAGGTTGTATATCAGGTTCCATTTCTGTACATGGCAGCACATGGTTTTCATTCTTTTTATGTAAGCTTTTTGGTGGGGAAAAGGAGATTAAGTTCATCAGGAGGTGTGTTCTCACCCATTATTCTGCCTGGCAAATACCCAGACGATGTGCTGCTTTTACAGCATGTTCCCTGTTTCTGACACGTTGAAGCAGGGTCTCGTGTCTTCCACTAGTACTTCTTGAATTTTTATCTTGGCTCTGCTGCTAGTTCCTTCATGGGTTCTACCTCAGGCTTATTTGTGTTAAATGGAGATATTGGCCTATAGAATCACCATATGCTTAAGTGAGAATTATGCATGTTCTAAACGAGCAATTTATCATCATTTTTTATGTCTTTGGAGCATGCTTTGTAAAATATAAAGTCACTGCAGAATTTTTTTAATTTAAAAGGTTCAGTAGCTTCAGATTACCTGGGAAGAGAAGAAAGTTTACCTTAAAGTAGCCAAATATGATGTCATAGACTCTATACTCTGCATTCTTAAAGCAGAGGAGATCTCCAGGATCGTCCAGAAGCAATTATCTATTATCATTTTAGACCAGACTCTACCAAAGATCTCTTATGTCTTTGTTTCGCTCATAGCAGAGTTGAAGCATCACGGGCTTCAAGGGTAGGAGATGGGAAGTGAAGAGGCCAGAGGAGGTAGGAGGTAGCCCCCGACGTGGGGTGCAGCCCAGCCCAAGTCCAAGCATCACCTGCCAGGCTCACTGTCAGCAGAGGAGACAGCCCACGTTCCTGAATAGTGCTCAGGAGCTGTGCCTTGTACTGTACGAAGTTTGTAATCCTGAGTCATCAAAGAAAAGATCAGATTTGAGGAATGGGTCGGTTGAGGCAGCACTGTCTTCCGGATTGGCATTTTACAAACTATTTTAAAATTGTATTTATATTAACACTAAGCCCTCCTTTATCTGGAGGCTTCTGTGACTGACCCTCTGTACCCCCGGGATTCCAGATAAGTGACGTATTGCAATCCTGAGTATTATACTCAGAACTTCACATGTCAGGAACTAAAATTCTCTGGTCTACTGTTAGCTTCCAATTTGTAATTCTCACTCAGGGGGCTGCATGCATTCTTGTGCCGACAGAGCATTTCTAGCTCTTGGAAAAGCTTCTTGCTCCTTCTTGGTCAGACTTGGCTTTATGTCTCTCACTCTAAGGCATATTTAAAGCTAACATGTGCTAACCGATTGATTTTTTTTTTTTACATACCATCTTTATTCTGGATTTCTCGTACGGGCTGACCACATTCCTGGTTAATCATCTGGCTGTAGTAGTCTGAGGCTGTAAGAAACATTTAGTTCTTCAGAAGGCAATGCAGTTTGAATTACTGTTAAACGATATGTGGCCTGGAACAGGAAGGGGAGAGGAAAATAAATGCTCACTGGGATGGCTTTGTGGCTGTCATCCTTTTCCTTGCTTGGAATTGACTGAGCCTTTTGATGCCCGTCGTATTTTTTTTTCTTTTTGAAAATTTATCTCTGTTCTCACCCCACGTAATGCCTAACAGATGACTTGAGACTTTTATCTGTGGTCTCTCTATTTTGTTGTTGACATTAATGAGCTTGCTGCACAATCACAAGAGAAATAGTGTTGCTATTCGGAATGTTAATGAATTGCTTGCCTGGCCAATTGCCATTTGTTCCAGTGTGTGAATATGGGGTGAGTGTGTGTGTGTGTGTGTGTAACAGAGAGACGAGTAGCAGGGCTGGGGTTGCTTTTTTTCCTGTTCGCAGCCAGTGACGTGAGCTGTGCCTGGAACAATCAGACTCTCTGCGAGCAGGGTAGTTGACGCTGGAGGAAGCAGCCTGGTGTTTCCTGGGCTAAGGCGATCTCGGAGCTCTGAGCTGCTCAGGCGCGGCCCGGCGGAGCTCCTCCAGCATTAGAGCCTTGCAGCGGCTGGAAAGTGCCTTTGTATTTCTCCAAGCCCCTTCCCCAGTCAGCCTGCGAAATGATTGGCGTGAACAGTGTTCAGAGTGCCAGCAAGGTGCGGGTGAGGACCTCAGGCTCTGTGAAATATTCCCGGGAGGATTCCATCCGGCGGCAGTCACACCGGTCAAAGTCTATGAAAATTTCCAACTCCTCAGAGTTTTCTGCCAAGGAGACCAAGGTAAAGAGATACCACGTTCAAGCGTATTGACAGTTGTATGTTAGGTTAACGAAATTTGGTACAGTCTTTGCCAGCGTCTAATGTGCAGTGACAAACTGAGAAAGTACGGTGCATAAAATGGCTCTAAGATAATAGGTGAGAGGGGTGGTATCTGAACTCCAGATATTAAGATTGTGGCGTGGGTCAGTTTGCTAAAGAGCCAGTTTGTGGAAGACAAGGGTGAAGCAGGGCTCAAAATGAAATGATAGTGGAGAAGTGTTGGTTGGCACATTGATGGCGTTTTAGTCTCCTAAAGGTTGCCTTGACAAATGACTTGTCAGTGCAGTGTATTTTTAGAACATCAGGAATACAGAGACAGTGTGTGTGATTTTATCGTTCAGATAGGTCCTCTTGCCTTCCCTCCCCTGCTCTCCCCCTAATATGTGGAGGGCAGACCGGGTCCTATTACACTACATCCTTAGCTCATGCAGAGCCTCAGGTGTATGTAATTGGGAAGAATTTCTTCTCTCATGTTCCTTACACGTATGTATGCTGATGCTGTGCTGCCATTATTCACTTGTCTTTTGTGACTGTCTGTAAGATAACATCATCTCTGCTCATATGAGATGTGAAGGGGTGATTACGTAGTGAAATGGGCATTTACTACATGCAGTATATTCTTGAGATTCTTCCCACCACCATCTGTGTGAGCAGGGTACTCAGAAACACTCCCACTCCACAGGTTTAAAAATGGAATAATGGAATCATGGGATCACAGAACTCTGGGGCTGTAGATGTAGATGATTGTGCTGGAGACTCGGAGGTTTGATGTGTGCAGGGGAAGCTTCAGGAGCACAGCTCAGTGTCACCCGGTCTCCTCACAGGTCCCTCCCAGCCGCCGTCTGTGACATTTACCTATTGAGAGACTTTGGTAATAACTGGGTGCCCTCGAAATATGGTGGGGGTAGAGGGAGGGGCAGAATACCTCATATGACTTTAGGAAACATGTTGGCTTCTTACCCACTCCCTTAGGCTGTGATACAGTGGGATCGAACCCCATCAGTCATTAGCAGATTTTCTAGCTAGAATGTCTTCAGATGTAACTCTTTCCTCCTTTGTATTTTTTTTTAAAGCTGTAGCTTTAGGAAGAAACATGTGTTTTCACCGTCCTGTTAATGTGACCTGCCTGGGGATGTATTGGTTTCTATTGGAAGTGTTAGGAGACCTCCTGTGGTGTGATGACTACTGTTTCCTGCTGAGATAGACCTGGATGGCTTATTATATTATTAAGTAGCTAAGTGTATGTGGGCAGGTATGTGATTCTTAACATGGCTCTGATTAGCTTCTATTAAGAGTGCTAAGAAGCATGTTTAGGTTTTGTTTTAATATGGATTGTGCCCACAGTATCAGACCATCATCATCTACCAACAATCCTGATGATAATTTAAGCATTGTAATATTAGTCTATTTGCCCAGAATTACGGTTGTGTACTGTAATGTAGGAATCTAGCATACATGCGAAATGGAAGGACGCTCTAACTATCTTCTCTGTTTGTCACACAGTACAGGTTCTTCTGTTTGATTTGATTCTGTGCAAGAGAAAGCCAAGCATTTTTGGAGGGAGGGGGCGTATTGCAAACATAGCAAGGAGAGAATAGCATAAAAGACCTCTGGGAGGATTGTAGGCAGTAGGCCATCACATGGTACTTTGGAGATTATAGTCAAATTTGTTTAAATTACATTTTTTGAGGCATAGGAAGTTCTGGCGGGTGCATTCACCCACTCTCTCACAAGAGATATTTTTATAGCATTATGTAGTCTTTTAAAATTGAGCACCAGAAGTAGCTAACAGAAAATCATTAGAATGGGAAATTAGATAGATTAAACTTAATCTTTCACTAACCATTTTTGTTCCCTAAATGAGGTAAACTGAATAACACTATAGGCTTATACCCTAAATGTACTGAACCCCAAACTATATTATAGACGTGTATAAATACATATCAACATGAATTCCTGTCCACAGTGTACATGTTTTACTCCGGGGGTTAATAATCAGAATTTTCATTCACCTTACTTTTTTAGCACTTAAAATCAAATCAGTGCTTCTTCCTGCTAATCATGTAATTAACACATTTTCATTATCTGACTCTTCATCCAAAATGCAAGCTATCTAATCTAATGATTAGAAGAGATACCATCACCATTCCCTGAAAAAAAAGCCAGTAAGGTACCATTAACTTGGGGTATGCTCCTGGGACTTAATTTTGTGACTTTTGTGTCTCTAGAACTCTGGCGTTTTCTAGAATAGGTGCAGTCATTGTGGTCCCTTGTCAAGGAGCTGGAGCTATGTAACATGTTTTGTATCCCTTGAAAGCTTTAGAAGAACATGTACGTGTTTTTGGAGAATGCATGCGTTATTTAAATGTCTTAGTGAAGTCTGACTTTGTTGTGGCTCTTTATCCGCTAAGGGCCTGCTGGTGGAAGGGTGCCCGTGAGCCCCTGGCCGTGAGGGGGCGGCCCAGCTGCTAGCTGTGCTTCTGACCCAGGGGGCATTTCGGGTCGGTGTCTAAAGACAGGCACTCCTGAGTCAGGCGTGCGCCATGGAAGAAGATGCCGATCAAGCCTGGGTTCTGCCACACGTTTCCACATCCCCCTGGAAATATAAGTTATTTCAGTACTACGCAGCTTTCAAGTTGAGTAAGCCAGCCATCGGTTTAAAACGTAAACCTATAAAAGCTCATGTTGACAATACCGCTTTCTCCTTCCCTGTCCCTTGCCAACTACACTATGCATTATAGATGAGGGGGTCTCAACGGGACGCTTTTCTATTGTGGTTGTAGGTCAGTGTGACACGCATGGTTGACTCCTGAGGCATTTTTTGAGAAATAGTATGAGGCTAGAGATTAAACCAAGAGTTCTTTGGTTGGTTATCATCTGGATTCAAGCGAACTGTTTCAAGCTATTCAATAGTACAGCAAAGAAATCAACTTCTCCAACAGTGAGATTGCAGAGCAGAACCCCTGGCACTTTGGGTGATGCCGACTGCAAACGGGGGCCTTTTGCTCTGTGCTGTAGCAGCATCCCTGTGGCGGGCCGGGGTTTTGCTCACTGGTCAGCAGTGTGCACCTGGACAGGTCACTTCTCCTCCCTGACACTCACCCATAAAGAGCAGGGGTTGGTGAAATGATCCCCTAGTTCTGAGCAAAGTTAATTTTAGAAACCTCGTGGGGATTGCTGATGGTTATTCCTCTGTATGAGGAACCTTAAAGACTGAGCTAGATTCAGGGAAGGTGAGTTTACATATATTTTGAATAAACCTCTTCCTGTGCTTGGAGTTAACCATAAACACATGAAAGGCAAGTGGAAGGGCCTAATTCATCGCTTTGCAAAACTCGCTGCCGTGGTGTGAAAGACACCGTCAACTCTGTGCTCTCCCTTCTGCAGAGGCTTTGCTGTAGTATTGTTCGGTAAATGTTAATCATTTCTCCCTCTGGGAACCAAATCTATACACGAAGGAACCCAGAGGAAATCATTACCGTGCCCCTTTGCGACCTGAAGTTATTCTTGAGAGGTTTGTGGGTTGTTGTCATTCTTGTCCAGATCTCTTTTTTTTTTATTTCTTCTCTTTTTGTTTTTTTTTTACAACTTTATTGGAGTATAATTGCTTCACAGTGGTGTATTAGTTTCTGCTTTATATCAAAGTGAATCAGTTATACATATACATCTGTTCCCATATCCCTTCCCTCTTGCGTCTCCCTCCCTCCCACCCTCCCTATCCCACCCCTCCATTCGGTCACAAAGCACTGAGCTGATCTCCCTGTGCTATGCGGCTGCTTCCCACTAGATCTCTTTTTGTTCTTTAAACTAAGGCTTAGAGCCTGGGAAGGAGATTCTGGTTCAATGGGTCATTTATGTCTGCCTATTCAAAAAATGTATTTCTCATATAATATGAAGAAAATCCTTAGTCATAATTTGGAAAATTTCCTGCAAATGTCTTCTTGTATTTTTTTATTCTTAAATTGAAGTAGAACATCTTTTAACCTTGTAGATTCATCATCCTTCAGTTGGATCCTTTCAGAAGGACAGTAGATCTAAACTGTTAGAGCCAGAATATGAAGAACATCTCCCATTACTAGTTATGACCCTGGCACATGAGAGGGTCTGAGAGGAGGTATCTTTCACAAAGTAAATCTGGTTGTGCAAAGATAAAAACAGTTTTATCTCCAGACTCTCTTTTTCTTATATCGACTCTACTGTCTTCACGCTGGAATCACTTCTTGTGATCCAAGAAGTTATGCTTTTCCCTCAGGTGTGATTCTGACAAACTAATACATTTTGATATTTTAATGTGGTCTTTACCCAGAGGAGGCCTTAAGATACCTGGCCCTTCTGGAAGGTAATGCTGCAGACTACGTAATTATCAAGTTGTTTAACCCTTTTCAGACCCAAATAGAAGCTTTCACCACCTTTAGTTTTATTTTAAATTCTAAAGCTAGCACGGTGATACTGGTTTTTGTTGTTACGTTTGTGTTTTTGGATTTTCCTCCAACCCTTAACTCCCCCTCCCCTCACCCCACGTTGTTTCTGAATTCTTCAGATCCTGCCAGTACTTTCATGTAAATTAGTACCTTTTTTTAAAGGATGATTATTTAGGTTATTCAGCAAACTATGCTCATGATGGGGTGACACTTGTTGACCCTTAAATGTAATTAAAAGCAGATCTTCACTATCCTCCTATTTACCCATTTTCATTTGCTTAAGGTGCCCGTGGTTTTGTACTTGGTTTGAGTGTCGTTAGAATAATCCCAGTGTCACACTGCATCCAACTCTGCTGCACTCGTGCCTTTCTATTTGAACACGTTCTTCCAGGGATGGTGTACTAGGCAGGTGTTTCAGAGCTTCCAGGCAGTATTTGAACATTGTAAAGAAGATGCTGGTCCGTGTCTTCATTCCTGGCAAGCTATTATATTAGGCTTGTCAGAATCAAGGGAAGGGAAGAAGAGAAATCTGTGAAATAGTGTTAAGATGGGAGTTACGGGAGAAAAAAAAAACTTGCATTTTTAAGATAGTCTTTGTTGAAGATGCAAGGAGGTTAGTAGCATGGCGATAACCTGAAGTCAACCATCAGGAGCCCTTGTGTGGGAACCTGCATGGCGACCAGATGTCCTGCGTTTTCCAGGACGACGCCTTCCTTTATTGAAACCTGTTGTTAGATTATGCTTGGTTGCCTGGTTTAGATTTCAGGGGTTGCATTCCACTTAAGGACTAACGGGAAAATTCTGGAGAATGTTTTTTATTTACTCATGCATAGTGATACAGAAACCATGAGCAGCCGGGCAAAGTAGCTCCTCCTCAGTAATTTATTATGGGGTTTCTCTTCTATCTTTGGCTTTTAATTAAGATTTTTGAGCATTATCTTATCTTCCAAGCAGTACACTCTTTGAAAAGATCTGGTCTACCACGTTCTGATGGTACAACATTTTGGTTTACACACAGATCATCTGATTTCAGTGGGATTTGTTTTTCTACGTAGATTACTCGGAATGCTTCATGTCAGAATTTTTAGGAAAGTACTGGGTGAGGCCCTCTTCCTAGCCTGGCTCATCCCCTGACATGACAGGGGTTGCAGCCTGCAGTGAAGCGGTGGGACGTGAGGTACCCAGGGCAGCTGGAGACATCAGTATACTTGTAATCGCTCTATTCAGATCTGGCAGGCCAAGTTTCTGTTTGACTCCAGTAAATCAGGCGAGAGTATGCAGCTCTCCCAGGCCCAATCGCTGGTCTCCTCCTTGCACCCAGGTGCGGTTTAGTGGCGTCAGCCTCAGGTCCACAGCTGAGAAGCTGACGGGGGTCTGGAGGGGCTGACAGTGGGCAGGGGAGCCCCTCCAGACCCTGCACCCGCAGTAGCCATGACAAGGGCATCGCTTCCTACTGAGCTTTTTATTAGAGCTGTCTCCTGAGACTTCGCAGCATAAGTAAATCAGAAGGTTTGAGGTCTAGTTAACTAGCTAGACCTAATAGTCAGACAGACAAGGAAAGCGCTTTGAGCATAGAAGGTCTTTCCTGTCACTTAGAGGCACTGATAAAGTACCAGCTTTGTTCTGATTTATGACAGTTCTCTTCCTCAGAACACTTTTTGAAAAGCAGTTAAAATAGAAAGGCTCTCCAGAATGCTTTTATTATGATTGGGCAGTGTTTTGAGGGGGTTTTTGTATGCCTCATCAACCCCCTGCTGTGAACTCTGAGATCATGATTAAATGGTATTTATACGCTGCAAAAGCATAACTCTTAAAATTAAAATTTAAGATAACAAATGTGCTTTTATCCCTATGCCTACATAACCCCACTAAAATGACAGTAGAACTCATAGATCTTCAAGGACACAGAGAACGAGACAGATTCCCTCAAAGATGTCAACAAAATTCAAAAGATGGAAAGACTTGTTAACCGCAGAGAGAGCTGAAACTCAGGTTCCTGCAGACCTGGAAGCCCATAGAACACAGGAAAGGCGTAGGAATCAGAGTCACTGGCTACCTCTGAGGGCAGTGAGTCAAAACAGAACAATCCCTTAAGTCCTTTAAAATTGGTAACTGGACCCTCTAGACGCCTTGCCCTGCTTTGCAGAGCCTAGTGACCATATCCCCCATCTTCTGCAGCTCCTCTCAGAGACTTTGGACTTAGGAAATCAGGCTCAGTTGAGGCCAGCAGTGGGATTCCCACATTGAAAATAGGTGGGTTAAGTGAAAAGTACACACATTTCACAATGGGCAGTCTCTTCTCTCCTCTCCCATCTTACTTGAAGTTACTGGAAGAAGAGAAGGCATGGTGTCCAGTACACAGAAATCTAATAGCAGAGAGTCAGAGGGGAACCCCAGGATGATAGTAAAGGGGAAGCCCCAGAACAGCAGCTCTGCAGGAGATAGAAACTGACCAGTTTGTTTGTTTATTATTTTGGTTGTTTTGGGTCTTAGTTGCGGCGTGCGGGCTCTTTGTTGACAGCGCGCAGGCTTCTCTAGTTGCAACGTGCTGGCTCCAGAGCGCACAGGTCAGTAGTTGTGGTGTGCAGGAGAAACTGACCAGTTCAGATTGGAGTGGGAGAATAGAGGATTCCAAGGATGCTTCCAGCAGTGTCACTGAGAGAATATGTCAAGTGTTGGACCATATGGAGAGGAGATTCCCTGTGTGGTGATGGATTAGAGATAGGCTCTTAGAAAATGAAGTCAACAACAACAAAATGAGGTCATGGTTAACATTGGGAAAAACAAAAAGTTCATAAAGAAGCAACTGTGGCCTCCTGCACACATAGCTCAGCAGTGAATTCCATCTGCCTCGTCATAACAAGGTAGGCACTGAACATTGATGCACCTCTAAATTGTGATTGTGATATAATTTTAGTGGGAGGATCGGGAGTGGAGGGGGGAGTAAGAGCATACTGTGTGTGTGTGTGTGAGAGAGAGAGAGAGAGAGATGGATGGAGAGAGAGGGGGAGAGAGAGAAGGAGGGAGAGAGAGAAGGAGAGAGAGAGATAAGTGCTCTTTTCCAGAGCTCCACAGTTGAAAGTCAGTAGTTCATACTGAAAATAGAAAAAAAAAAAAAAAAAGGAGTTGAAAGAGGTTAGCTCTGGATAACAAAAATCTGAAGTAAATAAATCAAAGGATTGTTATTCACTACATGCCTTTTAGTAATTTTGATTATGAAAATGATAAATGTATTCCTTTGATAAAAGTTTAAAAATGAACAACAAGGAAAATGGACAACACATGAGACTGGAATAATTTCCATTGACTAGAATGGTTTGTGTATCTTAACTTTGTGTTTATCAAATACCAAATAATAGGGACTTCTGTTTTAAAAATTTCATCTTTTCTCAGACACCGTATTCTAGCAGCTATAGGACTAGACCGTGTTCTGCTGCTGGTTGCTGTCAAAGTTTTCAGTCTATAGTGAAAATGTTAGTAAAGGTATGGTCCTTTCTTGGGAAACGGTGCTTTGTCCTGAGGTTGTCCTTGTTAATTATTTTGTTGGAATGATGGCAGTAGAAGGTAGTGTTTTGTTTTAATTTATTTCCTCACTTGACAAAATGGAAATCTGGCAGTTCTAGGTGGGTTCCCAAACCTCTTTTCAAAATTTTCCTATTTGTGAAATCGCAAAGCCTGGTAACCACTGGATTAGATTATTTAATTTGGCTGTATTGATTGTTTTGGATGAAATCTGTTTCCATTTGGTTTGTCTTCATTACTTTGTCTAATGCATGGAAATGACAGAGAACAAATGCCATGCCTGATGTTCTCTCTAAATGTCAGAGTCCCCCAGGAATCATTTTTATAAGCCATTTATAAAAAGAACTCTGCATGTTACTCAGCAAGCAGTTTTTTAACTGTGTACATTAACTTTATCATCATGTGCATAATCATTAAATATAATTGATCATTTTCTCAGGTGTTTAAAAACTTACTGCATGTAATTTACAAGGTCATTTGGAATTTATGTTTTCTTTATGTACTAAAATTATGAAGCTTCCTTTATTATGGTATGTGCCTGCCACTTCCCAACAAGCAAGGCTTACAACAAGAGGGTCTAATAACAGATATGGCAAGTACAATCCAGAATCTTCTTTGAAAATATTGGTTATTGTTATATTTTTCAAAAGTATGGCCCAGCTATCCAAATCCAGACAAGTTTTTGATAGATAAATCAGAGGATTCGCGTATAAGAATTAAAAGCAAAATCAGGAGATAGCTATGAAGGCAATGAATTTGAAAATCATGATGCTTATGCAGGTCAGAGAATAGTTACATACGCTGAAGAATACTTCGGAAGTTAACCTTAATTCTTATGGAAGAAGGTGGTGATTTACTAAGACTATCATTACATTAACTTTTTCCAAGTTATCAGGCTCTAACGATTGCTACATTAAATCACATCTGCATAATGTTTTTGGACATTAGTTTTTAATGCCCACATTTGTTTGAAGATGCAGATCTTCTCAGAATATATGTTGTAATCTTTCCATTGGTACTTCAGTGAATTCCTCTTCTACCTGAGCTACATATCCTCTTCCCAGGAGGGTTTTGACGCAGTCACAGCAAGTCCATCTTGGGAAGGACAAGAGATGTAAAGCAGTGAATAAAAACCTGGGCTCTCTGTGCTCCGCAACGGGAGAGGCCACAGCAGTGAGAGGCCCATGTACCACAAAAAAATAAATAAATAAAAGGTAAAAACCTGGGCTCTGGAGGCAGATGGTCCTATGCGTGAGTTCCAGTTTTGCCACTGCAACTCTGTCACCAGGGAGAGTTGCCAGATTTAGCAAATAAAAATACAAAACACCCAGTTAAACTTGAATGTCAGGTAAGTAATAAATAATGTTTAGTATAAGTATGCCTCATGCAAAGTTTGGGAGGTAATACCTATGCTTGAAAAAAGTTAGCCATTGTTTATCTGAAGTTCACATTTAACTGGCCTCCTGCATTTGATCTGGTACCCTACAACCTGCAGCAAGTAACAATCTGCCTACTCTATAGCTTTGAGATCAGTGAGATGGACTAAGTCATACTTATTTCATAGGTTGTAGAGAGTTAAATGAAATAGTAGATATAAGTGCTCAGCATGTAGCAGCTCAATAAATGTCACCTGTATGGATAGTATCTTCTCAGTTGTCAGACACCCAGCCTGGCATGTCCTAAAGTGGGACTGTAGCTGCGAACCGTTTTAGCCGTCCAGGTTGGAGTTCTCTTGGGAGAATAGTATACTAGTCTGAGTGGTCAGAGACGTGTACTCCTATTGTTGTAGGTTTTGGAGGGAGAATTACATAACAGATTCAAGCTCCTCTGCCCTGAAGTGAAGACAGGAAGTGAAAGCCTAGATTTTTCAAGGGAAAAAAAGTCAAGGAAAAAAAGTGAAGGAAAAAATTTAAAAGGCTTTGGAATCAAACTGCCTGTGATTCCTTTTTGAGATCTCCCACCTAATAACACTCTCTTTACCCTCTCTGCACCCTCAGTTTCCTCATCTGTAAAATGGGAATAATACCCATGAGTGGTGGTGAACAATGTCATACATGTACAGGTCCCGGCACTTGTTAACTACTCAGTAAATGTTAGTTGTTGGCATATTTGTCTATAATGCCAAACTGCCAATTTGATTCAAAATAAGTGATTCTCCCCAGGCCCAGCATGCTTGGCATAGGGAATGGAATGGATGGATTCTGGATGTTTACTTCAAGTGTCCTGTAAAGTCTTGAGTAGAACAAGCATGGACTGTATGTAACAATAGTACCTTTCATTCACGTGTTGCTTTACAAAGTACAGATGTTTTCATACTGACAGTTTGATTTCATCCTCACGATTCTGTGAGGTAGATTATTGTTATCTTTACCGATGAAGGAACCAAAGGCTAGTGTTAGTGGCCTAAAGTCACACAGCTGATGGAAGGGGCAGGTTTGATACAAGTGAACTGATTTCTAGTCCACTGTTCTTTGTTCTGTGCTCTGGCCTCCCTGATGGGAGTCATGGTGTCATGGTGTCAGGGTCATCATCACCGAGGTCCTTGTCTTCTCAACACCTGTTTCTTTAAAACATGCCGTGATCAAGACAATTTATGAGGTATGGTGGGGACTAAAGAGAGGGAGAGTCTTGATCACATGTGTGAGGAGTTTAAAATAAAGTATCTAGATTTTTAGTTGAAGAAGTAAAGCATTTATGGTGTGGTAAACATTCAAATAGTACAGAAGGTTATCCATGGAAAATTCTCTCTCCCACTCCATTCCCCCAGTTGCCTTCTACAAAGGAAATCTCAGCAGTGGTTTCTTCTGTATCCTTTCAGAGATGTAGTGAGAGCAAACATAGATACATTTTGTCCACAAGGTGGGAACATACTAAACAGACTGTTTTGCACCTTACTTTTCCCCTTTGACTGCATATTCTAATATAGCTACCCCAGTTTTAGCTTAAATGACTTTAAATACTAATGGAGAGCAATCTGTCTCTGGTGCCACTGTTGGAACTGTCTTACCCAATTTTTTATCTGTGCTTGAGGTGTGTGAAAATGGGCCATTCTTCTCCCACAATTTAGGAAAATGGTCTGATACATCCCCAGTCTGCACTGCCCCCCCCCCACCAAGCCCGGTAACACCACCCCTCACCAGACACCGCCAGTCTCACTGCAGCTTCCCGTGCTCTCTTCCAATCCTTTCTCCACTTGGTGGCCAGGGCGACCTTGAAGTACATGAATTAGAGCAGGTCACTCTACTGCTAAAATCCTCCAGTGGTTGCCCAACACACGCGGAAGTAACCCTTGTTTTCTGGTCAAAAACCCTGTGTGACGTGTTTACCTCTTTGTCCTTGTCAGGAGCCACGCCTCAGGCCGCTGTGCTCTAGCCATGTTGGCCTTGTTTGTTTCTCAGACCCACCAGGCTCAGTTATGCCAGGAGCTCTTTCCCTTTCCCTTCCTGTGGCTGTTGCTTCCACGCTAAATTTCCTTGCAGAGAGGCTTTTTCAACCATCCAGTCTAAAGCTACTTTTTGAGTTATTGTTACCTTATTTTAATTACCTTATAATAATTATTTGGTAGCCTACCAGAAAATGACAGAATAATCTTTATTTGTTTTCTTATTCTTTTACGGCCTTTCTACCCCCACTAAATCTAAGTTCTATGCCTGTGTTGTTCACCGCTGGGCTTTCAATGCCTGTATGAGTACCTGACAACCTGCCCACCTGACAGGTAGTCGAGACTCAGTTGACTGAACGTATGAATGAATGAGTGAATAGTTTTAAGAGATTTATTTATACAATACTGTTACAGTTGTTACAACTGTTATGTTATACTATACTGTTCATATCACAAACGTGAACTAGTCTTCTAATAGTTATAAAAAATACTATTCTGTATAAATACTTATACTGTATACAATACTATTATAGAAAAAAATGCAATCTTATCATTGTTTAGTAGTTATAAAAAATACTTTCCCCTGACCTCTCAGCATATGTTAGGATAAAATATTTGTTGTGGCTACTGTATGCTAGAGCAATGCAGTGAGTCAAGCAGGCATGCCACATAGGCAGTTGGAGCATGCAGGTAGGTGACAGAGATGCATGACAGGTTAAAGGGGAATGGGATGACTGACCGTCAGCACAGGTATGCTGTTTTCTCACGTAAGAACTCAGGATCGTGGATATCTTTCCTTGTGAAAACATTACTTTTAAATAAACTAAATAACAAGTCCTGAGCTGATATAACAGAAAGTCCTGAGCTGATATAACAGAAAGTAAAAGGCGAAGAAATGGAAGAATCTGAATAGCATTGTTTGTTTTTAAATTTGTAAACTAGCATCTAGTAAGTTTTTAACAACAAAGCACTTATTGAAGTTGTAAAATCTATTGCTCAATCTATGTTAACTTAAAACATTTTATATATACTGTATATATACTATTTTATAGTATGTTATATATGTCAGCATTGCATCAGGATTAGGGCAGACTTTACAAGCACAGACTTTGGCTTCAGACAGACCTGTCTTTAGATCCCCAGCTCTGCGCTATGACCTTTGGCAGATTACTTAACCTTTATGAGCATTAGGTATGTCATTTCTAAAGCAGGGATAATGATACCTCATTCATACAGTTGCTGTGAGGACTCAGTGAGATTAAATAGAAATAACTCTCTTAGCACGATGCCTCACGTAGTGTGGCCTCATAGATGGCTATATTATTATCTATCATCAGTGGAATATCAGCCATTGAGAAATGGCTAGAGCATCCTCACAGAGTTAGAGAAATCTCATCAAGTGAAACATCCAATATTCAGAAGTGTTAAGTCTCTACATCATAAACCAGGAAGTTTTGCTGTATCTGTTCTCTATTTGGGATTCTCATTGTTCTTTCCTGACAGTTTTCTGATAACTTCATTCTAATCAGAATTTCAATGCTGATGTCCTGTTGGATAACAGATGTGTTTAGTTTGGCCCACAGTGGGGGGTTTTTTTGTTTGTTTTTGTTGCTCTTTTTGTTGCCACACTTGAAAATTTGTGAGCCTTGAGTAATTTGTACTTCTAGCTACTTCTGAAAAATAATAAGAGCTAGCCATAGTGAATCCTCATTCCCACCTGGTTGAAATCAGGCTACAGCTGAGTGTCACCCACCCCTCTAGATCGGGCTTTCTCTAATTCCCAAGAGTATCTCCCTGGCTACTGTACTCAGCTATGTTACCTGCTTGCTGATGAGTCTTAGTCAGTTTTTTGATATTGAACCAGCATTTAGACTTGATATTCAAATCAACTCATTAGGATATGTTTACAGGGTTTTTTTAAGTTGAGGTATAATTGACATATAACATTATGTTAGTTTCAGCATACAACATAATGATTTGATCTTTGTATACATTATGAAATGATCACCCCATAAGTCTAGTTAACACCCATCACCTTACATAGTTACAAAAAATTTTTTTCTTGTGATGTGGACTTTTAAGATCTTTGTTAACAACTTTCAAATATGCAGCACAGTATTGTTAACTATAGTCACCATGCTGCACATTACATCCCCATGACTTATTTATCTTATGATTGGAAGGTTGTACCTTTTAACCCCCTTTGCTCATTTCTCCCACTCCCCCATCCCTACCCCACCCCTCTGGCAACCCCACCAATCTTTTCTCTATATGAGCTTGGGGTTTTTGTGTGTTTTTTGTTTTAGATTCCACGTATATGAGATCACATGGTATTTATCTTTTCCTTCTGACCTGTTTCACTTCGCATAACACTCAGAAGCTTCATCCATCTTATTGCACATGGCGAGATTTCATTTTTTAATGGGTGAATAATTTTCCTCTGTGTGTGTGTGTATGTGTGTATATGTGTACGTGTGTGTATGTGTGTGTGCGTGTATGTGTGTGGAGGGAGAGAGAGAGAGAGAGAGAGAGAGAGAGGGAGAAAGCAGTTTATCCATTCATGGACACGTACATTGTTTCCATATCTTGGATATTATAAATAAAATAATGCTGCAGTGCACGTAGGAGTCCATATGTCTTTTCAGTATATGTTAAAATTAGCGTTTTTGTTTCCTTCAGTAAATACCCAGAAGTGGGACTGCAGGGTCATATGGCAGTTCTAGTTTTAATTTCTGTGAGAAACTCCATACTGTTCTCCATAGTGGCTGCACCAATTTACATTCCCACCAACAGTGCACAGGGGGTCCCTTTTCTCCACATCCTGGCCAACACTTGGTATTTCTTGTCTTTTTGATAACAGCCATTCTGACAGGTGTGAAGTGATGTCTCATTGTGGTTTTGATTTGCATTTCCTTGATGATTAGTGATGTTGAGTATATTTTCATTTGCCTGTTGGCCATCTGTATGTCTTCTTTGAAAAAATGTCTCTTCAGATCCCTTGCCCATATTTTAATTGAGTTGTTTGTTTGTTTTTTGTGATCAAGTTGTTTGAGTTCTTTGTATATTTTGGATATTAACCCCTTATCAGACATTGTTTGCAAATACTTCTCTCATTCAGTTCATTGCTTTTTCATTCTGTTGATGATTTCCTTTTCTGTGCAGAAGCTTTTTAGTTTGAGCAGTCTCACTTATTTATTTTTGCTTTTGTTGCCTTTGCTTTTTGTGCAAATCCAAAAACTCATCACCAAGACCAGTGTCAAGGAGTTTACTGCCTATGTTTTCTTCTAGGAGTTTTATGGTTTCAGGTCTTACATTCAACTCTTTAATCCATTTTGAGTTAAATTTTGTATATGGTGTAAGATAGTGGTCCAGTTCCATTCTTTTGCATGTGGCTGATCAGTTTTCCCTAACACCATTTATTGAAGAGACTGCCCTTTCCCTGTTGTATAGTCAGGGCTCCTTTGTCATAAATCAATTGACCATATATGTGTGGACTTATTTCTGGCTCTCTCTTCTGTTCCATTGATCTGCATGTCTGTTTTTATGTCACTATCATACTGTTTTGATTACTATAGTTTTGTAATATATTTTGAAATCAGGGAGTGTAATGCCTCTAGCTTTTTTTGTCCTTTCTCAAAATTGCTTTTGCTATCCGGGGTCTTTTGTGCCTCCACACAAAGTTTAGGATTGTTTTCTTCTATTTCTGTGAAAATAATGCCACTGGAATTTTGATAGGGAGTGCATTGAATCTGTAGATTGCTTTGGGTAATATAGGACATTTCAATGATATTAATTCTTCCAATCCATGAACACAGAATATCTTTCCATTTATTTGGTCATCTTCAATGTTTTTCATCAGTGTCTTATAATTTTCAGTGCATAGGTTTTTCACTTCCTTTATTAAATTTATTCCTAGGTATTTTATTCTTGTTGATGAAATTATAAGTGGGATTGCTTTCTTCATTTCTGTTTCTGATAGTTCATTATTAGTGTATAGAAATCAACAGATTTCTGTATATTGATTTCATATCCTGCAACTTAATTGAATTTTTAAGTTAGTTTTACAAGTTTTTTTTGTGGAGTCTTTAAGTTTTTCTATACATAATATCATGTCATCTCCAAATAGTGACAACTTTACTTCTTCTTTTCCAATTTGAATGCCTTTTATTTCCCCCTCTTGCCTAATTGCTCTGGCCAGGACTTCCAATACTATGTTGAATAAAAGCAGTGAGAATGGGCATCCTTGTCTTGTTCCTGACATTAGAGCAAAAGCTTTCAGTTTTTTAATGTAAATTGATGCAGGCACTTTGGGTGTTAGCTGTGGGCTTGTCATATATGGCTTTTATTGTGTTGAGGGATATGTTTACAGTATTAACAAGGAGAAAAAATTTCTTTCTACTTAAGTTTTTGCTCAAAAAGGAGCTTAGTACAAATATCAAATCATTATGTTGTGCACCTGAACCTAATATAATGTTATATGTCAATTATGCCTCAATTTAGAAAAAGGAACTTAGTGGCTATTTTGTATTTAAATACATTTACATTTTGAATAATGTTATTTGAACTAGCATAGTTAAGAAAGTTTCCTTAAGACACAGCAGCCAGTCAAATGGAAGGTAATCATAAGGTGTAGGAAATGCAGTTTAGGAGGAATACGCTCTGTAGAAATACTCATGACACCTTATTGACCAATTCTACCCTCAGAATGAATGAAATGAAAGAATATGTGTGTGTGTGTGTGTGTGTGTGTGTGTGTGTGTGTATATGTAATAGTTTGTAGTACTGTGTCAGCATAAATGGTAATAAAGGGAACATTTTTGTTCCCTTTAAGGTTTGGTTGAGTGCACCTCCAGAGCTGCTCACCAAATCTTTTGGTAGGTGTGCGTATTTAGTATTATCTTTGGCTGCATCTTCCCCCCTTTGGTGATAAGGAAGGGTGGTTCCTATTTTAGCTCACAAAGATATATTTGACAGTAGGCAATCAGGCGAGCCCCACTTGCTGTTCCTCCCCCTTAGGGAGTCAGTCTTCCTCAATCTTTCCCTTTTTCATTTTTTTCATATGCAGTTTAAAAATTAATTTTATTTTCTAATTTATAGAGTCATACCTGGGATTTGGGAGCAGATAGTGATGCTACTAATCAATAACTATGGGGAAAAATAAGTGAGGGACACAGGAAAAGGGAGTAGGGACTAGGGAAAGAACTAGTTTGAGAGTTTGACCAGGTGATTTCTGAGATCCTTTTGAAGTAGAATCATAGAATGGTAGATCTGGAAGGGGGTCAAAAAAGGTAACCTTATACAACCCTCTTATAGCACATAGTTAGAAAATGAAAACCATGTAAATGGAATTATTTGTCTTGAAAGGGCAAGTTCGTGATTGACGAACCCCCTCCTTCCCTCAAATTCTTAGATCCTGAGACTGGATCTGTTCTCTCTTCTATTAAATATTTCTCTAAAAATTACTTGTAATATGATGTCACATATTAGATACTATGTGTGAAAGTGTCTTGCACATTGATGGCAGGAAGTAAAAAGTTGATTCTGCTAGCTAATTCTCCATTAGGTCAAGTTCAGTCAGGATTAGCAGTACGTTTTGTTATCCTTACATAAGAGGCCCCTGAAGGCAGAGTGGATTCTTCTACACCTAGCATAATGCCACTGTGACCTATAGATGTACTCACAAGTGTTTGTTATGTGATGAATCATGCATATTAATTGTACTTCAGATTCCCTTTCAGTAAGGTGAGTGCTTTTATGTTATTGTGGTATCTGTTATGGTTTGGCATTGGCTCATCTCTGCAGTAGAGTCAGACACTTAATGGTTAGATGTTTCTGCCATTGCTGGCTGGGTTTGTAAGTGCGCCACAACATGTGGTAAGTTAACGCTCCAGGACATAGATTTTGACTCTGTTTACATGGTGACTGGATCCAAAAAATAGATCTGACTATAGATGTGAGAAAAAGCTAAACTCAGAATAAGTTATTTATATTGAGCATGCTTTTGTCACCCTGAATGAGAGCTAAAGAGAGGAATGCCTGCAAGGTTGCTTGTTAATATGTGTTCTTTAATGTCGTGTTCTTTAAACTTGGGTACATGGAAATTTTCCACTGGGTACGGGAATCAGTTTCCAGAAACTCATCCTTTATATGTTCTTCTCCCTAAAATGGATCTACCTATGAATACCCTTGTGGTCAGAGTTTCAGGCTCTTTATCCTTTTTTACTTCTGCTTGACAATTGCCTTCTGCCACTTAAGAAAAAGAAAAAAAGAAGGCGGCGGCACAGTTCTCACCCATAACTTTATTTGGTGTGTTGCATGGGTGTAGCAACTTCCACGGGTAGAGGGGCAAACAAAGAGTCAATTCTAAATATTAGTTTTAGGGAAGCCCTCTTTAATGAGGGAGTAATGCAGTTTCTCAATATTATTTTAAGGTATAGGGAAGAAAATAAAAGTTGAGGGCCATTGCTTTAAGATATTTTGAGTTTTTCTAACCAATTTGAAATTCATATGGTAACTAGATTTATTAATTTTTAACCAATGTCTTTTTCAAACACAGTCTTTCTCAGATAACATTTTCCAGATTTAGTTCTATACTCAGAAGTCTGCTTGATCTGAATATCTGCATGAACCAGCATTGCACTTGAACAAGATAGCCATGGTGTTGATGGTGTCATAATTCTTGGGTACAAATTTCACTGTGGTCACTGTCAGTCTCACGAAGGGAACCTGGAAGTTGTGTTATCCCCTATACTTTTCATAGTAATTCAAGGAGCACAGAGAAAGAAAAATCATTGGAGTTGAGAGATGATTGAACAAAAATACACGAATTTCATAGATTCCAAATGTGGTTCTGGAGAGAAAGAGACTCATGGTTACCCAATGCATGGTAATAGGGACTTCAGAGAACCGTGTGTGGGCTGTCAAAGATGGTGCTAAGCCTTGAATAAAATTGCATTTTATCATCTCGATGAGAAGCAATTAAAAGTTGAAGACCAAAGACTTAAAAGTAAATTTAGACCAAGATACCGCGACCTCTGTAATTTAAGCAAGTTACTTTGCTTTCTTATTCTTAAACATGATGAACTTCAACTCTGAGGAATCATTCTGCCCTCTTTAGTCTCAGTGGAGGTATTTGATTATTGTCTAGCTCCTGGGTTAAGTTGCAGGAATTTCAGTTAGCAGAAGACAGGTAACCTCACAAAGCAGTGATTTTTAACCAAAGGTTTGTATCAGAGTTATGTGTGGATCATTTGGAAATATTCATGTTTAGGTTCCTAATCTGTGAATCTGATTCAGTAGATCTGGGATGGCACTCTGATCAATATTTTAAAAAGTTCATTGGCTGATTCTGGCACATACCCTCATACTTTAGTTGAGAGCACTCTGGTAGACAACAGTGTTTTACCTGGGGACTGACTCTGGAAAAGTTTCTAGAAATCAACCTGTGGGTATGATCATTCTTTATTCAGATATCTGTCTTCCATTTATACCTCGTGTGTTAATTTCCTAGGGCTGCTGCAACAAATTACCACAAACTTGGTGTTCTAAAACAACAGGGATTTATTGTCTCACAACTTTGGGGGCCAGACGTCTGAAATCAAGGTGTGGACAGTGCTGCGCTCGTCTAGAGGGTCTAGGAGAGAATCTCTTCCTTGGTTCTTCCAACCTCTGGTGGTTGCCAGCATTCCTTGGTTTGTGTCTGTATCACGTCAATTTCTCTGTCCTTCTTCGTGTTACCTTCTCTTCTGTCTTTGTTAAATCTCCCTCTGCTGCCTTCTTATAGAGACACCACTCAGCCCAGATATTCTCTCCCATTCAAGATCATTAACTTAATTCTGTTTGCAAACTTTTTGTGGAATGCAGAAACATTTGCAGGTTCTGGGGTTTAGGACCTGGATATCTTTTGGGGGTCCATTATTTAGCCTGAGACAGCTGGGTATCACCTCACTGCATATAATTTATATGGGCTGCTCTGGCCCATTGAGATTGATTTGGTCCCTTTCCCCACTTGTCTCCAGCTACCAATTCATGGCCACAGGGAAATGGAAGCCTTCTGTGACAGTGTTTACCACAAATCTTGCTTTCTTGGACCTAGGTCAGCTAACCCCTCACATAGCTAGAGATAAATTATTTTACTAAGCTGTCGAATACACCTCCAATTTCAGCCATTTGTATGGCACATACCTTTGGTCATAAGTGGAGTGGGAGTATACGATCAGTGCAGCAAACCCTCATCCTCCCTGACGGAGGCATCCCAAGCATGTGTCCCAGCAACGGTGGCTCTTGTTTCAAGCTCATCTTTAAGAAGAGAATATCACAGTGACCAGCATTACGTGACTCGATTCCAGGAGAGGCACAAGCCTTCTTCCCTTTCACGTGAGCCTTGACCTAAGCCAGGCATTTACGATGCTGTCAAGTTTGGTTTTAGGAGAGAGAATGTAGTTAGCTCTAGTTAGCTGATAGGAAAGAATTTAGTTACTTGAAAGGATAGAATGTAGTTAGTTGAATGTAGTCACTTGATTTCTGAGAGAAATGTAATTTCTGAGTCACACTTTATGAAAACTAGCTATAGCACCTTGAGAGAATTTTTTAAACACGGGGCTTCATCTTCCCCATCTACAAAAGGAAGAATTTATTTCATGACCTCTAAGGCCCCTTTCAGCTCTGAAATTCCGTTTTGTTGTTTCTTGAGTTTTAACAATTTCTCCTAAAAACATTATTACTAAAAGGCTTGTTCTTGTGCCATTAGTAGGCAGGTGCAAGATTGGTAGTAAAGATGATTTTAACCTGGAGCTTCCTTGATTGTGTGGTAGAAATATATGTAAAAGTATTTTGAATGGAACAATTGATTGAAAAATTTTGGCATTCCTAGGATTCTGACTTGGGAATGTTTTATATCACCATAAACTACCCATCCTTGGGCTTTATGTGTAGTACTTCTGTACTCCAGAAATTAAATGTTTTATATCAATGGGGTTTACTAAGATTGAGAGTACACTTTCACTATTAAGCCTTCATGTACTAGTTAGTTCCTTTTTATGGAGTTTGTGATGCTTTGTGACACATGAATCTGAGCTTCACAGGAGTTCACATGGGCCAAAGATAAACCCTCAGTTTCAGCCACATTTAAGGGATAAGATGAGGAAGATATGAGTAAGGAGAAGGACTGTCAAAGGAGATAGGAGAAAATTCAGGAAACTATGTATTGTGTCACAGAAAATAAGGAAGAATATATTCAGTATTTGAGAGTGTTCAGTGCTGCTGAAGGTGAAGAGATACAGAACACTAGAGTGGCCTTGAACGAGGAAAGCTGATGAATTTCTTGTGATAAGTTTTAATGGAGGAACAGGGATGGAAACTACATTGAAGAGAATAGATCAAGCGGAGATAAGAATTGCTGAAACTTCTCTCAGGAGAGGTTCTGAGGAACAAAGGGTAGCAACTAAATTGCAGAGATGGGGTTTGGAGAGACGTGCACAGGTTTGAAAGCTGGTAGAGAGGAGCAGGTAAAGGAAGAGCTGTTACCCCAGAAAGGGAAGGTCAGGACCTGTGTTAGAGGCTTAGCCTGGCAGGCGTGGGACACTCCTTCCCTTCCTGTCAGAAAGGAGGAAAGAACAGATGCCCATGCGGATACATTTTAGGGAAAATGTCAAAAAAGTTAAAGGAGGCTCATGAATGAATGCTCTGCGGAAGTGTGAGATGTTAGTGTGTACTGTTCTCTATTAATGTTGAATTAGTCGCCTACCAGGAGCTCAGGAGGACTGCACTTGGGGCCAGTCAGTGCCACCCCTCTGTAGTAGATGCCCCAGCCCCCTTGACTGCAGGGAAGGGCCGAATCATAACTCCTCATCTCCCAGGCACATGGATTGATCAGTGGGGAGGACAGGTGGCCTACATCATACCAATTGGAATCTTTTCAAACTGGAGCTGGGAGAAAAGAACTGTGGGTTTCTCTTATTGAGAGATACAAAGATGTGGATGGGTGCTGTTGATATGGACATGTTTATTGTTTCTTGTGTAGCAAAGAAACAGGGAGTGGGGATGTTTAGGATGGAAAGAGAAGAGTTGAGAGGAGAGGGGGCAGAGTTTATGTTTTTTTCCCAATTTTATTGAGAAATGGTTGACAAGGGGGCAGAGTTTTAAATTCTTGTGTCCCTGTGGCCAGCTCCATCTGGATCTTTTTTATGGTTTGGCTACATAAACGTTAGGTCCCCCTTACCCTTAAGGTAGAGTTTAGATTTTTGAATTTGAAGCTAAAGAAATCTTAGCTAATATAATGTGAAGTCAGAATAGGATTGGTCAAGAGTTACAGTGTTTCTTTTCAGGTACAACAGAAAGGCCATGGGACAAAGGAGTGGAAAGTACCATCAAGACTGGTTGAGGTGATGGGCTGCCTGGGAAAGGATGTGAGGACTCTTGGCTGGGGATGAGGGGGAATCAAGGGACTTCAGTTCCTAACGAAGTGAAGTAGATACAAGGGTAGGCAGTTGTGATCAGGGTATATGAGTGTTGGATGCATTTGCAAAGCAAATTTTCCTTTTTTAAGAGAAATAATGGACTATCGTAAAGCACTAAAAAGATTCATGAGAATCCCTTTGTAATTTTTTCATTGAAAAGGATAAGGATAGCCTCCCCTGTTTAGATTTGTTGCATTATCATTTACACAAAGAGGACTTGACCTACAATATAGCAAGTTTGTTGAATTTTACAAGACCCTTTATAATAGAGTTTGTTGTGTGATGTGCAGCTGACAGGGTAGCAAGAATCTTATCATTTGAAACTCAGTTCTTTCTTCAAGAAAATATTCTCACAGGCAAAAAATTTGAAAAAAAATTGATCTAGAGCAGAATTGAATTTATTGGAAAATTTCTAGTTGCTTAGATATCATTTTCTACCTTTATGAACAGATAGTTTTTTTATCTTTACCATATTGTTAAATTACTCTGGTTAGTATTGAGTGTGATAGTGTATAAAGGACCTTTAAGGGTCTGTCTCTTCTGAAAAGCCCACTATTACTTGTGGGTTCAGGACGGCTCCTACAAGTAATAGAATTCATGTACAGACACTTATCAGCAAGAGTCTCCTGAGGCTGGAGCTAGACATTGACGCTGCACTTCTGTACATGCAGACTCAAGAGACATTAGCTATATAATAGGTTGTCCTGGTTCTTGAGTGAATTTGAGTTCTTCGAAAAGAACCTCCAATTTATAGCATGGTCTTTGTGCCTTGATTTACCCCTTATTTTCTTTTGATGTTTTACCATTTCTGTATTTGAGGACACGTTTTACCATACCCTGATAATGATGAAATGTGTCCTAAATTTATTAGCTCCCCTAATTATACAGTAGGTAAACTGACAACTGTAGCCACACTGAAGAACTCCCATGGAGTCTGTCAAGACACTGGCTAAGGACACAGGTATCGCATCTTAAATAATATAAAATCTGTAACTAAGCATCTTTGTCCTGAATTGGCACGTGCTTTGCTAGAAAGGGCGTTCACTACCTGGGTGCAGTCTTTCTGATCACACGCATGTAGACTGCCTCTCACACTTAGAAGATAGATCTACAAGGCAGTTCTGCCTCTGCTGTGCTGTGCTGTGCTGCCTGGGAAACGTTATGAACTTACGATTTCCTCATGTGGAAGATGAGGGGCTGGATGGCATCTGGTCCCCTTTTTCCCATCTCAGAGTGAATGAGATGAGTCTCATAAGTCCAAATCCTTCTTTAAAGAAAAATGTTCCAACTGCATCATGTTATTAGACACATAGTCCTCTCTTCAACGCAATTTGCTGTTTTGGTTTTATATCTTAGAGATGCACTTGTGTTTTCTTTATAACATCTCACTCAAAAGTAAGAAACTAGAGGTGTAGGTAGCATTTTCTTGGATTAGCTGTAGTGGAACAACGTGATTACAAGGAGCTTACACGTGACGCCAGAGCTGGGAGGTGTGGTGGGGCAGGCTTCTGCTGCCTGGACGGAGCCTTGAAGGCTCCAAGGAAGCTTTCTGTCTGCTGCACCACCACACCCGCCAGTGCGACACTCACCAACTGTAAAGCAGAGTCAGGAGGTGGGACCCATAAAAGCTGCTTAATCCATTCCTCTGTCCATGGACACCTAGCTTGCTTCTGGGACCTGGCTATTGTGAATAGTGCTGCAGTGAACACTGGGGTGCATGTGGCTTTTTTTTTAAATTTTTTTTAACATCTCTATTGTAGTATAATTGCTTTACAATGGTGTGTTAGTTTCTGCTGTATAACAAAATGAATCAGCTATATGTATACATATATCCCCATATCCCCTCCCTCTTGCGTCTCCCTCCCCCCTCCCTATCCCACCCCTCTAGGTGGTCACAGAGCACTGAGCTGATCTCCCTGTGCTATGCAGCTGCTTCCCACTAGCTAGCTATTTTACATTTGGTAGTGTATATAAGTCCATGCCACTCTCTCACTTCATCCCAGCGTACCCTTCCCCCTCCCCATGTCCTCAAGTCCATTCTCTACATCTGCATCTTTATTCCTGTCCTGCCCCTAGGGTCTTCAGAACCATTTTTTTTCTTTAGATTCCATATATATGTGTTAGCATACAGTATTTGTTTTTCTCTTTCTGACTTACTTGACTCTGTATGACAGACTCTAGGTCCATCCACCTCACTACAAATAACTCAATTTCGTTTCTTTTTATGGCTGAGTAATATTCCATTGTGTATATGTGCCATATCTTCTTCATCCATTCATCTGTCGGTGGACATTTAGGTTGCTTCCATGTCCTGGCTATTGTAAATAGTGCTGCAGTAAACATTTTGGTACATGACTCTTTCTGAATTATGGTTTTCTCAGGGTATATGCCCAGTAGTGGGATTGCTGGGTCATATGGTAGTTCTATTTTTAGTTTTTTAAGGAACCTCCATAGTGTTCTCCATAGTGGCTGTATCAATTTACGTTCTCACCAACAGTGCAAGAGGGTTCCCTTTTCTCCACACCCTCTCCAGCATTTAATGTTTGTAGATTTTTTGATGATGGCCATTCTGATACAATGGAATATTACTCAGCCATAAAAAGAATGAAATTGGGTCACTTGTAGAGACGTGGATGGACCTAGAGACTGTCATACAGAGTGAAGTCAGAAGGAGAAAAACAAATATCGTATATTAACGCATATATGTGGAATCTAAAAGAGTGGTACAGATGAACCTATTTGCAAAGCAGAAATAGAGACACAGATGTAGAAAACAAACATATGGGCCCCAAGGGCGGGAAAGGGAGGGTGGGATGAATTGGGAGATTGAGGTTGACATATATACACTACTGTGTACAAAATAGGTAACTAATGAGAATCTGCTGTATAGCACAGGGAACTCAGTGCTCTGTGGTGATCTAAATGGGAAGGAAACCCAACAAAGAGGGCATATACATGTACATATAGCTGATTCACTTGACTGTATAGCAGAAACTAACACACCATTGTAAAGCAACTTTACCCCAATAAAAAAACAAAACAAAACAAAAAGCTGTTTAAGTCATTGGTATAGAAACTCTGAAATTATTCTGATAGTTTCCCATAATTGGGCTTTAGTCTCCCTTCCATGTATCTTACTCATTAAGTTGTTATGAAAACAGTTATATTTATTCCATTAATGAAAAGGTATGAATATTGAAATTTCCAAAGCAATGAAACTATAAGACCATATTTTGAATAAGAAAAATAGAGTACATGGTCTCATTTTAATCATGTGGTAAAATGTAGTACAGTGTTGTGTGTCTTACAAATGACATTTTTTACTTCATGAAAAGTCTCTCTCTTTCGCAGAGGTCTACCTGCCCTGTGCTCCTTAGCCTCACCTGTGTTTTCTTCATTTCTGCAGTACCAATAGCATGACCCACAAGGGCCCTGGGAGTTGCTTGCTGACTCACTCAAGCCTTTTGGCTTTGGTCATTTGCTGAACGCAAAATGTGAAACAGGATGGAAAGAATAATTCCACCTTGTTTTCTCTCTTTACAGGCTCTGTACAACTCAATCAAGAATGAGAAGCTTGAATGGGCCGTGTAAGTATGCTGCATGTCAGCCATTTAGTAAATGAACTACTTGCTCTTTTCTTACTGCCTTTCTTTGTGCCTTAGCAGTGACCCTGGAGAAGGGTTAATTGCACCGACTGTTCTCATTTTACACCAATGTCTTACCTACTTTGTATAAGACACATAAACCCTGAGTATCCCATGTCTCTTTCTTGGTACCCAGCATGCTCCTATTCTTATTTTAAGCTGTTTGCTATGCCTGTATGCAATCAATTATCCTTTTATAAAAAATAGCATTCAAAAAGAAAATATGATAAAATTACATAAATTCCAGAATCTAACACAGATGATTTGGGTACCATACACTTATTCTGATTATCTCCTTCTTATCATTATAGCAAGGTTTTCTAATCCTGTTTCCTGTGACACTAATTATACCAGGATATTGATAGATGAGCTTGAGAAATGATGGATTAAATGAAGCTAATTTTTTTTTTTTAACTGAAGAACTTGCAGGAGCTTGTACAGTGCTGAGGTTTATTGTCAATCTGTAAGAGAGAAATAGAATTTGCAATGTTTCCTGAACCCATTTTGACAGTAAAATGTAAGGTTTCAAGGTACATACTTTGGGGGAGATAGTATTACAGATAAATTATAACTAACTCTATGTAGACCAAGAAAACCACCCTTGTTAAATTTCTACTGATCAATATAGCAGTTAAGAATTTAATTTTTTAGAAATTGTTAGATCAGAATCTTTACTAAATTTTTAATCAAGTTATCAAGAAATTAGGGCAAAATATGTTTTTTAATTAGAACTACATGTGAATTTTATTTTTGATTTTCACTGATATTAAGCTTTCATAAATATTTTTCTGACATGTTACCTAACATAGCCATCTACAGTGAACTTAGGTTTACAAATCATAACGTGGGGGAATAAATCTTATTCTTTCATAATGCACACTGCGGAAAAATGGTTTACCAGTTGACTAGATCTTACATATAACATGCTAGAATGAATTAAAAAATATCAATACCACTTAAATTGTTTCACTAATTGTAAGGGAATGTGGTACTATTTTAAATTGGGGATTCAAAATTTGAGACTGTATTATTTGCAAGTATATGTGATGGTCTATGTTTCTGTGTATGTATATCACCAGACTCAAGTAAAGATAGTGTATGATTTCAAGGAAAACTCATTAAAATTAATATGAATTCATGGCCTGAGGTCCAAAGCGATTATTTTTGGACTTATTTATCATGAGTGAAAGTGAGTTTCCTAGAAAAATTTCATAAATGATATACTTAGACCCTTGCTGAAATATTAAAGGCGTATCTTGACCTGTGCAGGATGTCTACTCTAGAAAAAATTAATAGAATGAAATAATTATAAATATATTCACATTGTGAGGGAGAATATTTTGATGATTCTTTTATAAATTTATTTTAAAAACAAATAAATATACTCCTGAGGATCTGTTTTGTAAATCTAGTTTTTGATATATTGAATTTGCTACATTAGGTTTTATTTACACTCATGTATAGTGGCAATTCGGTATAAGAAAGCTTTATCTTGGGCCCTATCCATGGGTGAGGGTGGATATTTACCCAAGAACTGGATTCTTCTTTGGCCCTCTTGTCAGGTCAACAGGGCATTGTGTTCAAGAGCCCAGATTTCAAGAGTAAGACAGATTTGGGTTTGAATTCGAGCTCTGCTGTGTACCAGCTGGACCACTGGCCATGTGATCCTTGAGGCCTCAGTTTCCTCTTCAGGATGACACTGTGAAATATTCTAAAACAATAAGCATAAAAGCAAGTTACCTCTCAAATGGTAACTAATATTGTAGCTTTTAAAGGTCTGATTTCTATTTTATTTGTCATTTTCCTTTTTATTTCTCTCTTGTTCATATGCTTTCCTATCCACATTTATTCATCACCTACCAAGGATAAGGCAATTTATCATATAATTAACTTTCTTCACGTATAAAATGAAGCGATTGGAAGAAATTATCACAGCTGTCCTTTTCAGTTTTAATATTCTGTGAATTTTGAAATGTTAATGACGTATTAGTATTTCTCAAGCTGGCTCCTTGTCTAGATACACTGCTGTATCTAGAGGATATAAAACAAAAAGGGTTTATGGGTCAGTGTGATGGACTCTTTGAATTTCTTCAGTAGATAAAGGGCCAATATCCTAACCTTTTTGATCCCTGAGTCCTGTTTTGATCATGAAATACCTTTCAACAGCTAATAAAACTAGTGTTCCCTAGAACAGTGGTCCCCAACCTTTTTGGCACCAGGGACCGGTTTGGTGGAAGACAGTTTTTCCATGGGTGGGGGCAGAGGGGGGCGGGGAGGGATGGCTCAGGTGGCAATGCGAGCAGTGGGGAGCCGTGGGGAGTGATGGGGAGCGGCAGATGAAACTTCCCTCACTCTCCCGCCACTCACCTCCTGCTGTGCGGCCCAGTTCCTAATAGGCTGCGGACCGGTATCCCCGGGGGTTGGGGACCCCTGCCCTAGAACACACTTTAGAAAACCCTGCTGTCCATTTATCAACTTACGTGATCCTTCAGATCAAGAGCTAAGCTTTTTCATTCATAAGTAAGTATATATGCATATGTGTAACTGTATATTACACTGTGCTCCCCCAGTTTTCCTTGTATTTCTCCAGTCACACCTTCTCTGACTCATTTTCCTCCTATTAGCCATTAATGTTAGTATCTCCCGAAGATTAGCACTTAGAATTGTCTTTTCACTAAAGTCCCATTCTCATCTGTCTCGTTCAGTCTTAAGAGTTCATCTGCCATATCTAAAAATTCTTACCTTATGTGCAGCTCTGCCCTCTTTCCCAGATTTCAGTTCAACATTTGCATTTTTCTGCAGGACATTTCCTCTGCACTCAGCACTCAGCATCTGTCTCTGGACTTCGTCACATGTTCTCCATTTCTATTAATGGCACCAGTATTTCCTAGAGTCTGGGCTCCCATCATCCTTGAACCTCTCTGGCCCCTCGTTCGCTCCTGCGGAACTGGCCCCACCAGCGGCCCCACACCATTCCTGCTGCGGCACTCCGAGTTCAGACATCCCTGCTTCTGCCTCCTGACTGTCTCTGCCTCCAGCCTCTTTCCTCTACCCTAACCTGTTTTGGAGCCCTTCTCTGCTCTAAAATGTCACTAAGCTCTGCACATTGTGCCAGTAATCTATTTTATTCCCCGTACTTGTCTTCACACACCCTGTATGTCAACAAAGCTGCCACTAGATGCCATTCCCTGCACTTGCCCCATGGCTTCCGGCTTTTTGGACAGTGCTCATAAAGTAACCTCTGCTTAGACTCTACATCCCTGCCATTCTTTACAGCTCAGCTCATAACATGCTCCATGAATTCTTTCCTGATCTTACCAACCAGAAATAATCTCAGCCCTTAAACATCCACTTTACTTTATCTGATGACACAGTCATTTCTATTCTCAGTTAAAGTAGGAATGTTCCATTAAGACTGTAAGCTTAAGGAAATTATACATGTCTGGATTTGTCCCTTTATATCCTCCTTTGAGGAGCGTAGTGCTTATATGTAATGAAGTCTATAAAAAAGTCTATAGAAAGAATAATAGCAACAGCGCGAGGAACTGCATTTCCTGAGAGATTTTCTACAATTGTGTAAGTTTAGGTAATAGTTACAGGAAAGGGGTTGCTACTTCAAAGTTTGTAGGATTTCGTAGTATATACTTGCGTGGGGGAGATCTTGATTTATTTTATTTTTATTGAAGTATACTTGATGTACAATGTTATATACGTTGCAGGTGTGCAGTATAGTGAGTCACAGTTTTTAAAGGGTATACTCCATTTATAATTATTACAAAATATTGGCTATATTCCCCATGTTGTACAATATACCCTTGTAGCTTATTTTATACCTAATAATTTGTACCTCTTAATCCCCTCCCCCTATATTGCCCCTCCCCTCTTCCCTCTCCCCACTGGTAACCACTGGTTTGTTCTCTACATCTATGAGTCTGCTTCTTTCTTGCTGTATTCACTAGTTTGTTATATTTTTTAGATTCCACATATAATTGATATCATACAGTATTTTTCTTTCTCTAACTTATTTCACTTAGCATAATATAATGCCCTCCAAGTCCATCCATGTTTCTGCAAATGGAAAAATTTCATTCATTTTTATGGCTGTGTAGTATTCCATTGTATATATACACCATATCTGTTTTTATCCATTCATCTGTTGATGGACACTTAGGTTGCTTCCGTATCTTGGCAATTGTAAATAATGGTGCTATGAACATTGGGATGCATGTATCTTTTAGAATTAGTGTTTTTGTTTCTTTCAGATACTTACCCAGCAGTGGAATTGCTGGATCATATGGGAGTTCTGTTTTTCGTTTAGTGAGAAACCTCCATGCTGTTTTCCACAGTTACTGCACCAATTTACATTCCCATACACAGTGTACGAGGGTTCCCTTTTCTCCACATCCTCACCAACATTGGTTATTTGTGTTCTTTTTGATGATAGGCATTCTGACAGGTGTGAGGTGATATCTCATCATGGTTTTGATTTGCATTTCCCTTATGACTAGTGATGCTGTGCATCTTTCCATGTGTCTGTTGGCCATCTGCATGTCCTCTTTGTAAAAATGTCCTTCAGGTCTTCAGCCCATTTTTTAATCCAGTTGTATGTTTTTTTGATGTTGAGTTGCATGAGCTGTCTATATATGTTGGGTATTAACCCCTTATTGGTCATATCATTTGCAAATATTTTCTCCCTTTCAGTAGACTGTCTTTTCGTTTTCTCAGTGGTTTCCTTTGCTATGCAAAAGCTTTTAAGGTTAAAGGGCCCATTTGTTTATGATGTTTTTCTTTCCTTTACTTTAGGAGACAGATCCAAAAAAATATTGCCACAATTCATGTGAAAGAGTGTTCTGCCTATGTTTTCTTCTAGGAGTTTTATAGTATCCAGTCTTACATTGAGGTCTTTAATCCATGTTGAGTATATTTTTGTATGTGGTGTTAAAGAATGTTCTAACTTCATTCTTTTACAGGTAGCTGTCCAGTTTTCCCAGCACCATGTATTAAAGGGACTATCTTTTCTCCACTGTATATAGTCTTGCCTCCTTTGTTATAGATTAATTGACCATAAGTGTGTGGTTTTATTTCTGGGCTCTCTATCCTGTTCCATTGATCTGTGCATCTGTTTTTGTGCCAGTACCATACTGTTTCGATTACTGTAGCTTTGTAGTATAGTCTGAAGCCAGGCGGTGTGACTTCCCCAATTCTCTTCTTCTTTCTCAAGATTGTTTTGACTATTTGGGGTCCTTTGTGTTTCCATATAAATTTTGAAATTTTTTCTACTTCTGTGAAAGAAATGCCATTAGTATTTTGACAGGGATTGCATTGAACCTGTATGGTCATTTTAACAATATTAATTCTTCCAATCCAAGAACACGGTATATCTTTCATTCTGTTTGAGTCATCTTCAGTTCCTTTCATCTGTGTTGTATGGTTTTCCAAATACAGGTCTTTTACCTCCTAGGTTCCTTATTCTTTTTTCTTTCTTTCTTTCTTTCTTATTAGTCATCCATTTTATACACATCAGTGTATACATGTCAATCCCAATCGCCCATTTCATCACACCAACACCTCCTCCCGCCTCTTTTCCCGCTTGGTATCCATATGTTTGTTCTCTACATCTGTGTCTCTATTTCTGCTCTGCAAATTGGTTTATCTGTACCATTTTTCTAGGTTCCATATATATGCATTAATATACGATATTTGTTTTTCTCTTTCTGACTTACTTGACTCTGTATGACAGTCTCTAGATCCAACCACGTCTCTACAAATGACCCAAATTCGTTCCTTTTTATGGCTGAGTAATATTCCATTGTATATATGTACCCCATCTTCTTTATCCATTCGTCTGTCGATGGGCATTTAGGTTGCTTCCATGACCTGGCTATTGTAAATAGTGCTGCAATGAACATTGGGGTGCATGTGTCATTTTGAATTATGGTTTTCTCTGGGTATATGCCCAGTAGTGGGCTTGCTGGGTCATATGGCAATTCTATTTTTAGTTTTTTAAGGAACCTCCATACTGTTCTCCATAGTGGCTGTATCCATTTACATTCCCACCAACAGTGCAAGAGGGTTCCCTTTTCTCCACACCCTCTCCAGGATTTGTTGTTTGTAGATTTTCTGATGATGCCCATTCTAACAGGTGTGAGGTGATACCTCATTGTAGTTTTGATTTGCATTTCTCTGATAATTAGTGATGTTGAGCAGCTTTTCACGTGCTTCTTGGCCATCTGTATGTCTTCTGTGGAGAAATGTCTATTTCGGTCTTCTGCCCATTTTTGGATTGGGTTGTTTGTTTTTTTAATATTGAGCTGAATGAGCTGTTTATATATTTTGGAGATTAATCCTTTGCCCGTTGATTCGTTTGCAAATATTTTCTCCCATTCTGAGGGTTGTCTTTTCGTCTTGTTTATGGTTTCCTTTGCTGTGCAAAAGCTTTGAAGTTTCATTGGGTCCCATTTGTTTATTTTTGTTTATATTTCCATTACTCTAGAAGGTGGGTCAAAAAAGATCTTGCTGTGATTTATGGCAAAGAGTGTTCTTCCTATGTTTTCCTCTAGGAGTTTTATAGTGTCCGGTCCTACATTTAGGTCTCTAATCCATTTTGAGTTTATTTTTGTGTATGGTGTTAGGGAATGTTCTAATTTCATTCTTTTACATGTAGCTGTCCATTTTTCCCAGCACCACTTATTGAAGAGGCTGTCTTTTCTCCATTGTATATCCTTGCCTCCTTTGTCATAGATTAATTGACCACAAGTGCATGGGTTTAACTCTGGGCTTTCTATCTTGCTCCATTGATCTGTGTTTCTGTTTTTCTGCCAGTACCATATTGTCTTGATTACTGAAGCTTTGTAGTATAGTCTGAAGTCAGGGAGTCTGATTCCTCCAGCTCTGTTTTTTTCCCTCAAGACTTCTTTGGCTATTCGGGGTCTTTTGTGTCTCCATACAAATTTTAAGATTTTTTTGTTCTAGTTCTGTAAAATTTGCCATTGGTATTTTGATAGGGATTGCATTGAATCTGTAGATTGCTTTGGGTAATAGAGTCATTTTCAAAATATTGATTCTTCCAATCCAAGAACATGGTATATCTCTCCATCTGTTGGTGTCATCTTTAATTTCTTTCAGCAGTGTCTTATAGTTTTCTGCATACAGCTCTTTTGTCTCCCTAGGTAGGTTTATTCCTAGGTATTTTATTCTTTTTGTTGCAATGGTAAATGGGAGTGTTCCCTTAATTTCACTTTCAGACTTTTCATCATTAGTGTATAGGAATGCAAGAGATTTCTGTGCATTAATTTTGTATCCTGCAACTTTACCAAATTCATTGATTAGCTCTAGTAGTTTTCTGGTGGCATCTTTAGGATTCTCTATGTATAGTATTGTGTCATCTGCAAGCAGTGACAGTTTCACTTCTTTTCCAATGTGTATACCTTTTATTTCTTTTTCTTCTCTGATTGGTATGGCTAGGACTTCCAAAACTGTGTTGAATAATAGTGGAAAGAGTGGACATCCTTGTCTTGTTCCTGATCTTAGAGGAAATGCTTTCAGTTTTTCACCATTGAGAATGATGTTTGCTTTGGGTTTGTCGTATATGGCCTTTATTATGTTCAGGTAGGTTCCCTCTATGCCCACGTTTTGGAGAGTTTTTGTCATAAATTGGTGTTGGATTTTGTAAAAAGCTTTTTATGCATCTATTGAGATGATCATATGGTTTTTCTTCTTCAGTTTGTTAATATGGTGCATCACATTGATTGATTTGCGTATATTGAAGAATCCTTGCATTCCTGGGATAAATCCCACTTGGTCATGGTGTATGATCCTTTTAATGTGTTGTTGGATTCTGTTTGCTAGTATTTTGTTGAGGATTTTTGCATTTATATTCATCAGTGATATTGACTGTAATTTTCTTTTTTTGTAGTATCTTTGTCTGGTTTTGTTATTAGAGTGATAGTGGCCTCATAGAATGAGTTTGGGAGTGTTCCTTCCTCCGTAATTTTTTGGAAGGGTTTGAGAAGGATGGGTGTTACCTCTTCTCTAATGTTTGATAGAATTCACCTGTGAAGCCATCTAGTCCTGGACTTTTGTTTGTTGGATGATTTTTAATCACAGTTTCAATTTCATTACTTGTGATTGGTCTGTTCATATTTTCTGTTTCTTCCTGGTTCAGTCTTGGAAGGTTATACCTTTCTAAGAATTTGTCCATTTCTTCCACGTTGTCCATTTTATTGGCATAGGGTTGCTTGTAGTAGTCTCTTAGGATGCGTTGTATTTGTATGGTGTCTGTTGTAACTTTTCCTTTTTCATTTAAAATTTTATTGATTTCAGTCCTCTCCCTCTTTTTCTTGATGAGTCTGGCTAATGGTTTGCCAATTTTGTTTATCTTCTCGAAGAACCAGCTTTTAGTTTTATTGATCTTTGCTATTCTTTTCTTTGTTTCTATTTCATTTATTTCTGCTCTGATCTTTATGATTTCTTTCCTTCTGCTAACTTTGTGTTTTGTTTGTTCTTCTTTCTCTAGTTCCTTTAGGTGTAAGGCTAGATTGTTTATTTGCGATTTTTCTTGTTTCTTGAGGTAGGCTTGTATAGCTATAAACTTCCTTCTTAGAACTGCTTTTGCTGCAGCCCATAGGTTTTGGATTGTCGTGTTTTCATTGTCTTTTGTCTCTAGGTATTTTTTGATTTCCTCTTTGATTTCTTCAGTGATCTCTTGGTTATATAGTAACGTATTGTTTACCCGCCGTGTGTTTGTGTTTTTTACATTTTTTCCCTGTAATTGATTTGTAATCTCATAGCTTTGTGGTCAGAAAAGATGCTTGATATGATTTCAATTTTCTTAAATTTATTGAGGCTTGATTTGTGACCCAAGATGTGATCTATCCTGCAGAATGTTCCGTGCGCACTTGAGAAGAAAGTGTAATCTGCTGTTTTTGGATGGAATGTCCTATAAATATCAATTAAATCTATCTGGTGTATTTGTCATTTAAAGCTTCTGTTTCCTTATTTATTTTCATTTTGGATGATCTGTCTGTCCATTGGTGTAAGTGAGGTGTTAAAGTCCTCCACTATTATTGTGTTACTGTCGATTTCCTCTTTTATAGCTGTTAGCAGTTGCCTTATGTATTGAGGTGCTCCTATGTTGGAAGCATATATATTTATAATTGTTGTAACTTCTTCTTGGATTGATCCCCTGATCATATGTAGTGTCCTTCCTTGTCTCTGGTAACATTCTTTTTACTTATTTATTTATGTTTTTTGCGGTACGCAGGCCTTTCACCGCTGTGGCCTCTCCCGCTGCGGAGCACAGGCTCCGGGCACGCAGGCTCAGCGGTCTTGGGTCACAGGCCCAGCCGCTCCACGGCATGTGGGATCCTCCTGGACCGGGGCACAAACCCATGTCCCCTGCATCGGCAGGCAGACTGTCAACCACTGCGCCACCAGGGAAATCCATATAACATTCTTTATTTTAAAGTGTATTTTATCTGATATGAGTATTGCTACTCCAGCTTTCTATTGATTTCCATTTGCGTGCAATATCTTTTTCCATCCCCTCACTTTCACTCTCTATGTGTCCCTAGGTCTGAAGTGAGTCTCTTGTAGGCATCATATATATGGGTCTTATTTTTGTATCTATTCAGCAAGTCTGTGTGTTTTGGCTGGAGCATTTAATCCATTCTCGTTTAAGGTAGTTATCAATATGTATGTTCCTATTACCATTTTCTTAATTGCTTTGGGTTTGTTTTTGTACGTTCTTTCCTTTTCTCGTATTTCCCATTTAGAGAAGTTCCTTTAGCATTTGTTGTAGAGCTGGTTTGGTGGTGCTGAATTCTCTTAGCTTTTGCTTGTCTGTAAAGCTTTTGATTTCTCCATCGAATTGAATGTGGTCCTTGCCGGGTAGAGTAATCTTGGTTGTTGGTTCTTCCCTTTCATCACTTTATGTATATCATGCCACTCCCTTCTGGCTTGTAGAATTTCTGCTGAGAAATCAGCTGTTAACCTTATGGTTGTTCCCTTGTATGTTATTTGTCATTTTTCCCTTGCTGCTTTTAATAATTTTTCTTTGGCTTTAATTTTTGCAAATTTAATTATTATTTGTCTTGGCATGTTTCTCCTTGGGTTTATCCTGTATGGGACTCTCTGTGCTTCCTGGACTTGGGTGGCTATTTCCTTTCCCGTGTTAAGGAAGTTTTCGACTATAATCTCTTCAAATATTTTCTCTGGTCCTTTCTCTCTCTCTTCTCCTTCTGGGACCTCTATAATGCGTATGTTGTTGCGTTTAATGTTGTCCCAGAGGTCTCTTAGGCTGTCTTCTTTTCTTTTCATCCTTTTAGCTTTATTTTGTTCTGCAGCAGTGAATTCCACCATTGTGTCTTCCTGGTCACTTATCCATTCTTCTGCCTCAGTTATTCTGCTATTGATTCCTTCTAGTATAGTTTTCATTTCAGTTATTGTGTTGTTCATCTCTGTTTGTTTGTTCTTTAATTCTTCTAGGTCTTTGTTAAACATTTCTTGAATCTTCTCAGTCTTTGCCTCCATTCTTTTTCCGAGGTCCTGGATCATCTTCACTATCATTATTCTGAATGCTTTTTCTGGAAGGTTGCCTATCTCCCCTTCATTTAATTGCTTTTCTGAGGTTTTATCTTGTTCCTTCTGCTGGTACGTAGCCCTCTGCCTTTTCATCTTGTCTCTCTTTCTGTGAATGTGGTTTTTGTTCCACAGGCTGCAGGATTGTACTTCTTGCTTCTGCTGTCTGCCTTCTGGTGGATGAGGCTATCTAAGAGGCTTATGTAAGTTTCCTGATGGGAGGGACTGGTGGTGGGTAGAGCTGACTGTTGCTCTGGTGGGCGGAGCTCAGTAAAACTTTAATCTACTTGACTGCTGATGGGTGGAGCTGAGTTCCCTCCCTGTTGGTTGTTTGGCTTGAGGCAACCCAACACTGGAGCCTACCTGGGGTCTTTGGTGGGGCTAATGGCAGACTCTGCGAGGGCTCATGCCAAGGAGTACTTCCCAGAACTTCTGCTGCCAGTGTCCTTGTGTCCACAGTGAGCCACAGCCAGCCCCTGCCTCCGCAGGAGACCCTCTGACACTAGCATGTAGGTCTAGTTCTGTCTCTCCTGGGGTCCCTGCTCCTTCCCCTGGGTCCCGATGCACACGCTACTTTGTGTGTGCCCTCCAAAAGTGGAGTCTCTGTTTCCCCCAGTTCTGTTGAAGTCCTGCAATCAAATCCCAGTAGGCTTCAAAGTCTGATTCTCTAGGAATTCCTCCTCCCGTTTCCGGACCCCCAGGTTGGGAAGCCTGACGTTGGGCTCAGAACCTTCACTCCAGTTGGTGAAGTTCTGTGGTATAAGTGTTCTCCAGTCTGTGAGTCACCCACCCAGCAGTTATGGGACTTGATTTTACTGTGATTGTGCCCCTCCTACCATCTCACTGTGGCTTCTCCTTTGTCCTTGGACGTGGGGTATCTTTTTTGGTGAATTCTAGTGTCCTCCTGTCGATGATTATCCAGCAGCTAGTTGTGATCCTGGTGCTCTCACAAGAGGGAGTCCTCCTTATTCTTTCTGATGTGATGGTAAATGGGATATGACATTGATTTTAGAGCCTTAGAAGAAATCAAATCATAGAAATATGGGATGCTTTAGCTAGAGGGAACTTAGAGTTCATTGGCTGTCTAAATGGGTTTCATGGAGCCTTAGTGTTCAGGGAGATGTCTGGGGGCCTCCCTAGGTAATGTGAGTGAGGGAAAAGGGGAAGATGACAGGGACACAGTTCTACCTCACACAAGTGTCACACCTATTTCAAATGACCAAAGCAGCCCCATTTTTATCCTTTTTAAAAGATGTATTTGGCGTTCTACTTACTATTGCTTTTCCTAAGTAATCTGTACTGAAGAAAAATTTTTTGAAAAGTACTACCTACTCCAGTCCAATGTTCTCCTTTCATGTATTAGGCAAATGGAGTCAAGAAACACTTATTAACAGATCCGGAGTCACACAATCAGTGTAGGAGCAAAGCGAGGATTAGTTTTCCCAGCCACCTCACTCCCCTTGGCAGCGCCATGCTGCTTCACTTTTTTGTAGCCACATACTCTTATCAAGTCTTTGCTGGGCAGGGGTCATATCTGAATGTGTATTAAGAGAGATTTATATTAAAGTTTTAGTCTCGTGAAATGCTCCTAGAATTACTAATCATTCATCTATTCCACAAACAACCTTTGAAGCAGCTGCTTCTGTGCCTGCCCCAGTGCTGAGCTCTAGATACAAATATGAAAAAGACAGAGGTTCTCTGCCTAAGAAGAACACAACATGGGGGCGGTTAGAGGGTGCAGACTGTAGAAAGACTAAAACTTAAAAGCTGTAATGAGAAGTGCAAGTAGCCAGACTGCCTGTGGAAGGTCTTGGCTCCCTTGTGCAGGAGAATCACCATTTCTTCCCCACTTCCTTTGCTCAGTTATTCTTTATTCATAAAGCTTCTTTGTGCTAGGCGGTATGATGGAAATTTGCAGAGAAGAAAAGGCATTAAGACATTTTCCCTGGCCTTAAAAAATCTTACAGCCTAATTGACATGTTTATTTATTTTTAAGTGAGGAGTGGTTACTCTTTCTGATTGGGATGGGATGGTAAGGTGAGTTGAAGTGGATACAGGCACTTATAACTTATGTTAGAATTGCTTAAAATTTAGCTACCTGAGGATTTTCAGGGAATACAGCAATTAACAGAAAAGCAAAATAAAAGTGCAGTATTACTCACTAGGAAAATTAATGGTCTTCTTCTACTTTGAACTTTCATGTGTACTGCTTTATTGTATTTTATTGTATTTAGGATTGTAGGAAATCTCCCTTACCCTAGTTTTAAGAAATATTAAAAATTCACATATCCAGCTTCATTTTTAAAAGACACAACAGTATTAGATTTAAATAATATACTTTTGGACCCCTCCACTCTGATGTTTCTTCCCTCAGTGTGTAGGTTGCAGCATTATTGACCTTGCTTATCATTATGCATAGTTGTTCTTTTAGCTCTGAATAAGCATTTTTACAATGCTGTATCATGGAGTAATTTTCGCTATTTTATGTTACTCTATAACTCAGTTTACCAGAGCAGTTTAATACCTTTGTCTTTGCTTCTGAATTAAATTGTTTTCTATTTGCCCTCTTATATCGAATTGTCCTGGCCCTGATAGGTGATATCCTGGCACATTGGGGCCTTTCTGCCTTTCAGATCATGTTATGGAAGCCCTCAGCTTTCAGAAGTGTGGTTTTAAATACCAATAGTTCGTTGTTTGGCCTCTTTATCATTTTTTAAATGAACTTTAGTTATGACTAGTCTTTTCGGGAAACCAGTGCTACCCATTTATTGGTTGATTTTAGGAAGTAGGGAAAGCTCTGCAAAGATTTTCTCCCTCTTCTTTACCTGGGTGACACTGCCTGTGAGTACCTGTGGGTGTGTGTACCTGTGTTTATGTCTGTGTGTGTTGTTAGAGAATGATAAAAGCAGTGGGACTGCTTTGTCTTTTATGTGGTGCTTTAATTCTTTGTCCAGTCCAAAGGTCTGAATCCAACATTAACAACTGCTTCCAAAGTCTCTTTGCTATGTAGTCTCTGATAAAAGCCCTTTTCTAAGAAAAGAACTCTTCTAGAACTCTTTTATTTTTATTACCTGGTCCCTTTTTGTATTTTATTTAACACAATGTTGATTCTAATTTTATTTTAGTTAGTAATACATATCAGTTAAAATGTAGTCTCAATTCTTGCTCTTTAGGAAATGGCCATCTCAAAAAGATAGTTTATTTTCTCTCAACAGAGTTTTTCAAACTTAGACTGATTTAGATAAGGCACCTTTAGCTGATGAATATAATTTATCACCTTGCATTTAAGTTTTATCATTTTCTTATGTTACAATTCTCCCTGATTTTTTATTTGCCAACATTAGAGTCCTCCAGGAAGAAAAATTGAAATTTCCTATGTATACCTTTTAGATTTGAACTTGTATGCTAAAGAAAAGGGCATTTCTTTGTCTTATTTTAAAATTTTTTTACCTTGAAGTAAAATTGTCTTATTTCTGTAAAAAAGATAAATCATGGTAATTCATTTTTGCAGTTACTTATTCTGTTAGATAACTATTATCCTAATGTCCTAGTGAATCTAGATGTATGAAATTGTTAATCACGATAGTGTTTCTTAATAGTAGATGTAGATAAAGGAAAACCTTCTTACTCAGACAAGTTACTTTGGTTCAAGACATTTATGTGGTACTCTGATCTAAGACGTCCAAGATTAGTTCTTGTTTTAAACTTCAAAATAGCCATCTGTAGGTTGATCATAATTACTAGTGAGAAAACTAAGACAGAAAAGTTGCCATAAGTTGGACAGTGGTTGTACAAACAGTGAGTATAATAAGTATATAAAGAAATATTGGAGTGTGTATATCTGGGGAAAGAGGTAGGAGGGTTGGCATGAGAAATTACTGGTAGAGAGAGAACTAACCATGGAAAAATTAATGAAACTGTGTGAGATATTTGACTATAAAAAAGGGTTAAAACTCAATTATCCATTTGGGGTGCTCATACTATTAAACATTGCACTCATTGAAAACACTAGAAAAAAATAAGATTTGACAAGTCCATGATCATTGCTTGGTTAGATCACCCTCACATTCCTAAATGGAGAATACTAATCATGCTGGACTCTTAGCGTAACAATAATTCTAATGTTAATATTGGGTGGAATTCAAAAATTTAGAAGACAACCTATATGAATATTAACTAAGGGTAAATGTGTAAGGGATGTGTAAAGGATGTTATTGGTTTGATTGTTTTATATATAAATTCGTTGAAAATATTTTGAATGTAAGATAAGGAAAGAAAAGCAATGCCTTAGTTATAAAAAGGTGATCATTAACTTGAATTAGATTTTGAGCTGAAGAATTGATTTCACTTAAAAATTTGTTGGCTAAAAATGATATTGAACATGGATCAGTCTCCTGGATTTTGGTATTTGACGGAAGATTTCAAGGTTTAGAGTTAGGGAAGTCTCTTACATAGCTCTGTGAAGTATAATTTTATTAAGAATCTGAATCATAGTTCACACTTAACATTTAATCTGTAAGTACCTATTTTTTTTTCAGTCATCTCGAATATGTTGAACTCAGGTAGATAGGAAACTGGACACATTTGTCATCCAATGTTTAGCTTTAAAAGGGCAAGTGAAAAAAAAAAAGTCCACCCTCTGTGTAAGTGGCATCTCAATGATGAGACTGAGATGGATACTTAGATTTTTTAAGGATTTTATTGTTGTAACAGCGTTAATATCCACAAAGATCATGATGAAAGTGATGTAATTTACAAATATTATCTTTAACTGCAGAATATGCTGAGCAGACAGGTTGGAGAGCAAATGGAATGTGGCTGTAATGTTAGTAGCCCACTCATCCCAAAGCAATTTTAAATCCCTAAGGTGCAAAAAGTTATAAAGGCTGGGATATAAGGAAAGTGTTTTTTCCTAATATGCTGATGATTTAGAATTTTATACCATCTATATCAATTGCTAAGCCTTTGCTTTTTGTTAAAAAATGATACAGAGGAAAATACAATAAATATAATTTCTACATGAAGCATAATATGCATACAGTGGCTCACTTAGTGCCTGGGACATTTTAGATCATAGGTGTTTGGATTTCATTGAGCATTTTGCATGTGTGCATTGTGATATACACACAAACCTACATTTTCATAGTTGAAAAATTTAGCATGATCAGTAATAAGGAAGTTATTTTTAGTTGCCCATTAAAAATTTCGTAGTACAACTTCTGAAACATCTGACATCTGTCTTGACCCCAGTGTATTTCCAACAACTTTTTGTTAAAACCATGTTAACATCTACAGTTAAGTTTTTCTTAGTTTGGAAGGGGTGCTACAGTCGTCAAACATGCAGTCAGATCCTTTATTCCAGAAAGCCTACATCCTCCTCCCAGCTGGCAGCATTCTTGTTAGTGTTAAAGGGCTAATGATGAAGCTTGACATTTTTAATAAAAGCGTATTCTCTTTTTTACAGTTAAGATGCCTGTGTCAGAATAAGGTAATTTTAGAAAATAAAATGTATTTCCTGTTTTCATCAAAATTTTAAAATTTAACTTCATGGTTGTTATTTTTTATGTTTGGTAAGTGACAAAGACAGATCAATTTTAAACTCATCCTGCCTTGTGCCATATGCTGTAAAATCGAAGCCACATGACACGTCAGCACATTTTTTATAAGTTTATTCTTCACTTTATTTTCCAGCAATCACCTGTTCACAATATTGGGTTGATACTCAACTTAGTATTCTGTGCCTGCACTCAACCACTATATTCATTTTTAAAAACAAATTTATTGAGGTATACTTTATATACTATAAAATTCACCCATTTAAGTGTCTGATTTCATGTGTTTTTTTTGGTAAATTTACAGAGCTGTATAATTACTGTCACAATCCATCACCCCATTAGACTCCATACAGATTTCTTGTGCTTGTGATTCAGCATATTTGATATGAACTCTTCCCTCTTCTCTGGTCCTACACTGTTTTGTGCTCAACTCTATTGAGGTGCATATTATAATACTCCTTTTTATAAAAACATTACCCATTATTATTTGTATTTTTTTTCCCTACTGGACTATGAGTCCTCAAAGGGTCTTAATCATTTTGATCTTCCCACCGCCTAGTGCACTGCCTGGCAGCTAAAGGCTCCATGTAATCATTTCTGAGCTGGCAATGACTCCCTCCTGTAGACAAGAAAGGGCTTGGCCACTTGCAGCCTACTGTGCTCAACAGGCATCCCCGTGGATAGTGCAGTGACTTTCAAATCCTTTTAATCAGGGAGGCCCCTGTTACCTACCATGTGAGGTTGACCTGTCTGAAGCTTGGTTTTTCAGTGAGTTCATAACCTCTCTCTTTTTAGGGTGGTTGTGAGGTTGAGAAATTAAGTTAGGATGATGTTCATGGTATTGATTGGATGCTCAAGGTGGATGGCCTGATTCACACCCCACTCCTGTCTTTAATGTTCTGGCAAGAGAAGTATGTACACAAAATACTGAGTTAAATGAAGTCAGTCATCCACTGTGTAACCCAAAGTGCAAGGCACCCTAGAAAGTTAGGTTGGAAAATGCAGTGGGAACCTGAGTGACTGCCAGGCTGGCTGAGTGCAGCCCACCTAACTTGAATACAGACTGAGAAACCAGAACTAAAGGAGCAGAGGAAAGCCTGACCCTCTGGGTTTGCCACACAGTTAGGCAGAGGGTAGAGGGTGTTCCGTTTGATGCTGGGGGTGGGTACTGAGACGCTCATGTGAAGTTCACAGTTCAGAGCCACAGGCTGACTAAAGACTGAGACCAAATCAGAGAACTGTAGAATGCTTTCCTTCCCCACCTTACCATTACATTACTAAAGCCCTATTTGTAGCATTTCCTTTTACTCACTACATTGATTCTGACTTTCAAGAGAAAATTACAAGCCATACTAAAAGGTAATAAACATGGTTTGGAGAGACAGAGCCAGCATCAGAACCAGACTCAGATATAGCAGGGATTTGGAATCATCAGACCAGGAACATAAAGCAACAATGATTAATATGCCAAGGGCTCTAATAAGTACAGTACACAGCATGCAGAACAGATGGACCATGTGAGCAAAGAAATGGAAATCTAAGAAGGATCAAAAAGAAATGCTAGAGATCAAAAACACTATAACAGAAGTAAAGAATGCTTTCGATGGGCTCATTAGTAGACCAGTCACATCTGAGAAAAGAATCTCTGAAAGCTTAAGAATATGTCAGTAGAAACTTCAAAAATGGAAAAGCAAAGAGAAAATTCACTAGGAAGAGGAGAAGGAACAAAATATCCAAGAACTGTGGGACGACTACCAACAATTAAAAACAGATACATAATGTGTGCCAGAAAGAGAAGAGGAGAGAGAGAGACAAGGAGTGGGGCAGGGGGCGACAAAGGAAATGTGTGAAGCAACAGTGACTGAGAATTTCCCCCAAGTTAATGTCAGACACCAAGCCATTGATCCAGGAAGCTCAGAGAAAACCGAGAAGGATAAAAATTAGAGGTGTGACAAAAACTACACCCAGGCATATCATTTACATACCACAGAAAATCAGACATAAAGAAAAATTCTTGAAAGAAGCTAGAGGAGAAAAGCACCTTACCTGTGGAAGAAGAAACACAAGAACATCTGACTTCGCAGACTAGTAAGCAGGAAGAGAGTATCGTGACACAGCTAAAGTGTTGAGAGAAAAAATTCACCAACCTAAAATTCTGTATTCTGAAAAATTACTAATTCAGAAAGATGCCTGCACCCCAGTGCTCATAGAAGTATTATTTACAGTAGCCAAGATATGGAAACGTCCTAAGTGTCCATCAACAGATGAATGGATAAAGATGTGGTACACAAACAATACACACTGAAATACTACTCAGCCATGAAAAAGAATGAAATTTTGTCATTGGCAACAACATGAATGGACTTGGAGGGTATTATGCTTAGTAAAATAAGTCGTACAGAGAAAGAAAAATACTCTGTGATACCACTTATATGTGGAATCTAAAAAATAAACTAGTGAATATGAAAACAACAACAAAAAAACAGACTCACAAAGAGAACAGCCTAGTGTTTACCAGTGGGGACAAGGAAGAAGGGAGGGGCAACAGAGGGGTAGGGGGTTAAAAGGTACAAACTACTATGTATAAAATAAGTAAGCTACATGGATATATTGTACAGCACAGGGAATATTACCAATATTTTATAATAACTATAAATGGAATATAACCTTTAAAAATTGTGAATCACTATATTGTGTACCTGTAAGTTATATAATATTATGCATTAACTATACTTCAATTTAAAAAAAAGATATCACCCAGATGGCAGCATAAGTTGTTCCTGACTTTACTCCCCCTCACAAGAACAACAAGTAACAGCTTTTCGAAAAAGACACCACTGAGAGATTCCTGGAACATAGAGGGGAGTCTGAAGCACCTCTGTGCCTCAGAGACGAGACAGACTGTATTAGAAGGGTAAGAGGAAAGGCTACAGGCCGACTGCATGGCCCTTCCCCCAAGCCAGTGCAGCACCCACCATGCAGAAATGTCTCCCCTGAGCCTGTGGTTTCCCCAGTGAGAAAAGAGAACCAGTGGCCAACCAGAACCCACCGCACCCCAGCACTGTGCATTTCTTTTCAGGAGCCTGCTCTGATCTCGCACCTGGGAATCACCTGGGAGTCTTGGGTCTCAATACTGGGCATCTAATTGAGATGGGAAAGGGTCAGGGGCTTCCAATAACCATCACAAGGATCTTGGCAGACTGAGTTCCTACCTGCAGGGCCAATTATTATCCCAACCAGCAGCTTTGATCATCTGCAGAACCAAGTCAGTGGCTCAGTCTGACCAGGGCAATTCAGCAGGTCTGCCTAAACGAGGTCCCCAGAAGAGGAATTCTGCGGCCCTGGAGCCTCGTCTGCTCAAGCCCAGGCAGAAGAGCTGAGTCCTAGTTGCACCTGCTGCATCTGCATCTAGTTGCCCCAGCCCCATCTGACAGGAAGGGCTGCTGAGGACACCTGGAAGCTGCATAACCCACCAATGCTCAAGCCGAGAGGAGGAGGGTAAGCAGAACTGATCGCCCCCTAGAGCAAAGACATTGACCCTGTTTGGCCGGGGAACTTGGGGCACAGGTCAGCTTGAGTCAAGGCTACACAAAAAGAGCGTCAGTGGCCTTGGAGCTACTCTTCCTGCTGAGTTGAGGCAGAGAAACTAATTCATAGCCCCAGTTTCTGCTGAAGACAGCTTTCAGCCCACCCACCCAGGGAACCTTACCAGAGCACCCAGGAAACTGTGCAGCCCATCCACAGCCCTGCTACAGTGATACTGAACATGGAGCGTAGCCCAAGGCTTCCTCCACCCACAAAGCAAAACCAGTAACTTCATCTAACTAAGATTTTCAGGGCACACTCTTGACTGATTCAGGGTCCCAAACAATGAGGCTTGCAGACCCTGGGTCCCATCCTGCTGCCCCTCCAGGGCAGGGAAGCTAATTCATAGCCCCATCTACTACAGGGTATGGTAACCAGACCTGACCATCTAGTGAGCCTAACCAGAGAATCCAGGCAACTGTGAAGCCCATCTGATAGCCTTGCTTGGGCAGGGAACCAAGCCAGCCATCTTATCCAGCTGTTCTCAGCCAGTGACACCCATCCCCATCCCCAGTCTCAGAGCTCAGGTGGCTCGCCTCCAAATAGGCCGTAATTGCAGCCCCCATCTGCCTGAGGATGTTAACCAGCAGACATGTCCAGAAATCAAACTGAGCTGACTAATGAAGAACTGTCTCTGCCAAAGTGAACCTGCAAAGTCTGAAAGAGGAGACCACTTACTCAAATGTGCAGATACCAACATGAGGAATCAAGGATCATGAAAAATCAGGTAAATATGACATCACCAAAAATAACTAATAAGGCTCTAATAACTGAGTCTAAAGAAATGGAGATCTGTGAACTCTCAGAACAGTCCTCTTAAAGAAGTTTAATGAACTACAAGAAAACACAGACAACTAAATGAAATTAGGAAAACAATGCATGAACAAATAAGTTCAACAAAGAAATGGAAACCCTGCCCCTTAGTCCTGAGACACAGGTGCATGGCACCAAGAGACGTGGTGGGCAAGCTGCTCCCTCCATGGCACCAACAGTCCCAGTGGGCAGAAAGTTTTGAGCCTGACCCTGCGCCGCCTGCATGTGACACTGACAAATGTGGAGGGTGAGTAGCCTCCTGCCACTGGTGTGACCCAGCCAGAGCCAATGGACAGACAGCTTCACCACCCCACACCATTCACACCACCCACCAGAGCCAATGGGCACCCCCAGCCCACACAGGAGGCATACCTTGAACGACAGGCTCAGCCCAACAAGGGGCTGTGTTTGTGGAACCCCATGGATCTGAAACAAGCAAAGACATAGTTTGAGAGACAGCTAAGAACTAGGGCAAGATTATATAATAAAGTTCACCTCCCACGTGGGGCCAGTCTTTCATGACAGGGAGAAATAGCTGTTTTGAATAACAGAAATAGAGAGTCAAGCAAAATCAGGAAATAGAGCAATATGTTCTAAATGAAGGAACAAGATAAAACCCTGGGGGGAAAAACCTGCAGTGAAATGGAGTTAAGTAATATACCTATTGAAGAATTCAACGTAATGGTCATAAAAATGCTCAGTGACCTTAGGAGAAGAATAGATGAACACAGTAAGAGATTCAACAAACAGAAAGAAAATATTAAAAAGTTTCAAACAGAATTTTAAAAGCTGAAGAATATAATAGCTTTCTTGAAAAATAAACTAGATGGAATCAACAGCAGACAAGATGATACAGAAGAATGGATCTGTAGGACAGGGGAGTGGAAATCACCCAAACAAAACAGAAAAAAGAATTTTTAAAAATGAGGACATTTTAAGACACCTGTGGGATGACATCAAGTGCACTAAAGTCTGCATTGTAGAATCCCAGAAGGAGAAGAGAGAAAGAAAGGAGCAGAAAACAGATTCAAGCAAATAACAGCAGAAATAGCTGAACAGACATTTTTTTCCAAAGAAGACATATAGATCATCAACAAGCACATGAAAAGATGTTCAATGTCACTAATTTTTAAGAAATGTGAATCAAAACTACAGTGAGATATCACTTCACACCTGTCAGAATGGCTAGTATCAGAAAGTCAAAAATGGTAAGTGTTAGTGAGGATGTGGAGAAAAGGGAACCCTTGTGCATTGTTGTGGGACTGTAAATTGGTGCAGCCACTATGGAAATCAGCCTGGTGGTTCCTCAAAAAAATTAAAAACACCATACAATCCAGCAATTCCACTTTGGGGTATTTATCTGAGGAAAACAAAAACACTAACTCGAAAAGATATGTGTACCACCATATTCATTACAGCATTATTTGTAATAGCCAAGATATGGAAGCAACCTGAGTGTCCATCGATAGAGGAATGGTTAAAGAAGATGTGGTATGTATATATAACTATATGTATATATAACTATATATATATGTATATATATATATATACATATATATATAGTTATACATATATATACACACAACAGACTATTATTCAGCCATAATAAAAAATGGAATTTTGCCATTCGTACTGACTTAACATGGATCTTGAGGATATTCTGCTATGTGAAATAAGTCAGACCAAAAATGTTAAATACTGTGTGATTTCACTTATATGCGCAATCTTAAAAAAGTAAAATGGACAAAGACTCATAAATACAGAGAACAGATCGATGGTTCCCAGAGTTGAGGGGTGATTGGAGGTATGAGAAATGGAAGAGGGGATCAGGAGGTACAAACTTTCACTTATGAAAGGAATAGGTCATGGGATATAGTGTACATCATGGGAAAAACGTCAGTAATACTGCATTAATTTTGTATATTGACAGATGGCAACTAGACTTATTGTGAAAATTGTATAATGTATATATAGATATCAAATCACTAAGGTCTACTCCTTAAACTGACATAATGTGCATGTCAGTTATACTTCAATAAAAAAGAAATATTAACCATCAAAACCGAACAAATCCTAGAGTGGAAAAACACAATAACTGAACTAAAGAATTCAGTAGAGAGCTTCAAAAGCAGAATTCGCAGTGCAGAAGATAGTATCAATGACCTGGAAGACAGGAAAATTGAAATTATGCAGTCAGAGGAGCAAAAAGAAAAAAAAAAACCGAAAAAGAGCCAAGAAAGCCTCTGGGACTTACGGGACACAATGAAAAGAAACAGTATTCTTATTATGGGAATTCCAGAAGGTGAAGAGAAAGAGAAAGGGACAGAAAGCATATTTAAATCAATAATAGCTGAAAAGTTCCCAAACCTGTAAAGACAAATAGACATCCAGATCTGAGAGGCCCAAAGGACCCCAAATAGGTTAAACCCAAATAGGGCTACCCCTAGACACATTATAATTAAATTATCAAAAGTTAAAGGCAATGAACATTTTAAAAGCAGTGAGAGAAAAGAGAGAAGTTATACAAGAAAACCCCCAAAATACTTAGGCGGATTTCTCAACAGAAACTTTTCAGGCCAGAAGAGAATGGGATGGTGTACTTAAAGTACTGAAAGAAAAATGCTCAACCAAGATTACTATACCTGGAGAAATTGTGCATACAATTGAGGATGGATTAAGACTTCCTGAAACAAACAGAAGCTGATAGAACTTGTTATGGCTAGATCTGACTTACAACAAATGCTAAAGGGCGTTCTTAGAATGGTATTTCATGGATAGTATCATTAAAACTCATTGGTAATTGTAAATAGTCAAATTTGGATTCTGTACTACAGTAATGGTGGTGTATAATTCACTTACAACTCTATTTTAAAAGTTAAAATACAAAGATAGTAAAAATCATAACTGCAGTAGTCTGTTATTAGTTATGCAGTATGAAAATATGTAAACTGTAACATCAATAATGTAAAATGTGAGGGGGAGGAAAAGTAAAAGTGTAAAGCTTAGGAATTCTATTGAATTCATGGTAAAAGTGCTCAAAAAAGTTGGTGTAGAAGGAACCTATCTCAACATAGTAAAAGCCATTTTTTCAAAACCATAGCTAACATCACACTCAATGGTGAAAAGCTGAAAGCTTCTCTAAATCAGGAATGAGACAAGGATGCCTACTGTTGTCATTTCTATTTAACATGGTATTAGAAGTCCTAATCATAGCAACAAGACAAGAAAAAGAAATAAAAGTCATCCAAATGGGAAGGGAAGAAGTAAAACTGTCACTCTTTGCAGATGACATTATGCTAAATACAGAAACCCTGAGAGTCTCTATACTAACTTTGTTGAGAACTTTTGTCATAAATGGGTGTTGAATTTTGTCAAATGCTTTTTCTACAGCTATTGAGATGATCATGTGATTTTTATCCTTTGCTTTGTTAATGTGGTGTACCACATTGATTGTTTTGTGGATACTGAGCCATCCTAGCATCCCTAGAATAAGTTCCACTTGATCATGGTGTATGGTCCTTTTAAATATATTGTTGAGTTTGGTTTCCTAATACGTTGTTGAGGATGTTTGCTTCTGTGTTCATCAAAGATATTGGCTTGTAGTTTTCTCTTTTTTTTTGTAGTGTCTTTGTCTGGTTTTGGTATCAGGGTAATGGTGGCCTCTAAGAAGGAATTTAGGAGTGTTTCCTCTTGAATTTTTTGGGAATATTTGGAGGACTCTTCTTTATATGTTTGATAGAAATCCTCTGTGGATCCATTCAGTCCTGAACTTTTCTTTGTTGTGAGTTTTTTTATTACTAATTCATGTTCAATACTAGTAATCTGTCTGTTCAGATTATCTATTTCTTCCTGATTCAGTACTGGAAGATTTTAAGTTTCTAGGAATTTATCCATTTCTTCTAGAAATTTGTCTAATTTGTTTACATACAACTGTCCTTAGTATTCTCTTATGATTGTTTGTATTTCTTTTTTTTTTTTTTTTTTTTTTTTTTCTTTTTGTGGTATGCGGGCCTCTCACTGTTGTGGCCTCTCCCGTTGCGGAGCACAGGCTCCGGACGCGCAGGCCCAGCGGCCACGGCTCACGGGCCCAGCCGCCCCGCGGCATATGGGATCCTCCCAGACCGGGGCACGAACCCGTATCCCCTGCATCGGCAGGCGGACTCTCAACCACTGCGCCACCAGGGAGGCCCTATTGTTTGTATTTCTTGAATATTGGTTGTAATTTCTTCCTTTCACTTCTTGTTTTGTCTATTTGGGCCCACTCTCCTTTTTTCTTAATGAGTCCAGCTAAAGGCTTATTAATTTTGTGTATCTTTTCAAAAACACTAGCTCTTGCTTTCAATTATTTTTTTCTATTGTTTTTCTTCTTTGTTTTATTTATTTCCACTCTGATTTTTGTTGTTTCCTTCCTTCTGCTGACTTTGGGCTTTGTTTGTTCTTCTTTTTCTTATTTCCCAAGATGGGAGATTGGGTTGTTTATTTGAGATTTTTCTGGTTTCTTGAGGTAGGCCTGTATCATTGTAACTGTCCCTCTTAGAATTGCTTTTGCTGTTTCACATATATTTTGGAAAGTTGTGCTTTTGTTTTCATTTGTCTCAAGGCGTTTTCTGATTTCCTCTCTGATTTCTTTGTTAAGCCGTTGGTTTTTCAGTAGCATATTGTTTAGTCTCCATGTATTTGTGTATTCTCCACTTTTCTTTTTGAACCTCTTAAATTTGTTGAGACTTGTTTTATGGCCTAGCATGTGATCTTTAAAATGCAAATGTTAGTTTGCTTGATGTTGTCCCAGAGGCCCGTTAAACTATTCTCATTTTAAAAATTTGTGTTTCTTTTTGCTGTTCTGATTGGGTGATTTCCATTATTCTGTCTTCCAGATCGCTTATGTGTTTTTTCTGTATCACCTAATCTCCTGTTAATTCCCATTTGTATATTTTTCATTTTAGATATTGTATCTTCAGCTCTGATTGTTTCTTTTTTATATTTTCTATTTCCTTTCTAAAGTTCTCATTGTGTTCATCTGTTCTTTTACCAAGCTCAGTTAGCATTCTTATTGCTACTTCTCTGAACTCTTTATCAGGTAAATTATTTATCTCTGTTTCATTAGGTTTTTTTAGGGTTCTTTTGTTGTTTTGTTCTTTCTTTTGTAACATACTCCTCTTTTCTTATGTTGTTAAACTTTCTCTGCTCTGTGAAATTAGGTGAAACGTTTACCTATCCCAGTGTTGAAGGCATGTCCTTGTGTGGGAGCATCCCTCTGCAGTCTGAGTGTACCCAGTGGCTTTGGTGACAGAGCTAGATCTGAAGTGAGCTCAGACCTCATCTTCTTCTGGGGTCCTCTGGCAGCTGCCATCTTGGTTGGAGGTAGTACTGGAGTTGGAGGGGCTGGAGACAGAGCCAGTTGTGAGCCAGCTTTTTTTCTCTATTCCATGGCAGTCACATCTGTATTGGAGCCTGGGTCGGGGCCTGTGGGGCTGGAGCAGGAGCCCTGAGGTATTTGTATTTTTCCTGGGTTTGATGGCGGTCTCTGTCTTGGGTGGGGTCATTTCCAGGGCTCGAGGGTTTCAGGCTGTACTTCTGGGCTTGTTTCACTTTTTCCTCTTGTTGTGCTTGCTTTGGTTAGAGGCTTGGTCAATGCCAGAGAGGTTGATGCCACACTGCTGAACTGAATCCTCCCTCCCAAGTGTGTGCAGAGATGCGTGCTCTGCCAATGGCAGTCTTAGCCCTGGAGCTAACCTCGCTTACTTATAAGTGTGCACAGTGATGCATGCTCTGGTGGTGGCAGTCTCAGCCTTGGAGCTAGAGCTAGTGTTGCTCCCTCTTGAGTGTGTGCACCAGTGCATGCTCTGGCAATGGCTACCTCTGCTCTGGTCAGAGGCAGGGCCAGGGACCATGCTGGCTCCATTCCCTCCAAGTGTTCTCTGTCATTGGCAGCAGTGGACTCCCCCTTTGTGGGATGCAGCTCCAGAGCAAAAGGGGCTGGAACCAGAGCCCGATGCGGGTTGGTGGGTGCACTGGGGCAGTGCTGGAAAGCCAGCCAGAGCTCCAGGCAGTTTCCAGTCTGCTGTCCTCATTCTGTGTCTGAGAGTAAGCAAGTCTACACATGTGGTCTTTAAGAGTGGAGTCTCAATTTCTATAAGCTCGTAAGCTCCACTTGTTTTCAAGCCAGCAAAGGCGGCTCGTCTTCCTGGTGTCAGACCCCAGGGCTGCAGTGGATGATAAGTGGCTTGAACCCCTTGGTCCCCAGGTAAGATCCCCAAGCCTGTGATATCCCCTCCTTTTCTCTGTCCCCCACTAGGAGTGTGGGTCCTGACCAGATCGCTCCTCCTCCCTTTTACCAGACTCCATGTGGATCTTTCTTTATACCCTTGGTTGTAGAAGTGCCATCCTACTAGTCCCCAGGTTGATTTCAGCAAGAGTCATTCTGTATGCAGTTGTAGTTTTGATGTATTTGTTGGGGTAGTTGAGCGCATCCTCCTCCTCCTATAATTTTAAGATATTTTATGTAAATTGCATAAGCACAAGGGAAAAACCTGTAGTAATTACACAAAACAGCATGATAAAGAAGTAAAGCATACTGATATCACATCAAAACACAAAAGATAGCAGTATAAAAATCAAGCAACAGTGGATCTACAGTAAAACCAGAAAACAATGTACAAAATGCCAGTAGTACGTCCTTACTTACTCAATAGTAACTTAAACCTAAATTGATTAAATTCTCCAATCAAAAGACATGGAGTGGCTGACTGTATTAAAAAATAAGATACACACACACACAAAAAGATCCAACAATATGCTGCCTAAAAGAGACTCATCTTAGCCTTAAAAACACACATAGACAGAGAGTGAAGGGATGGAAAAAGATACTTCAAGCAAATGGTAACCCCCTCCCCCCAAAAAAAGCAGGACTTCTTTCAGAAAAAATAGAGTTGAAACTAAAACTTGTAAAAGTATATAAAGAATGTTACGTAATGATAAAATAATAATACCTCAAGAAGATATAACAATTGTAAATATTTATGCACCCAACATCAGAGCACCTGAATACATAAACCAAAAACTATAACAAGAGAGCTAAAAGAGGTAAACAGCAACACAATAATAATTGGGGACTTTAATGATTTAACCTGTCAACAATGGTTAGATCATCCAGACAGAGAATTAATAAGGAAACAGTGGATTTGAACAACATTATAGATCAGATGGACCTAACAGACATACATAGAATATTCTTTCCTACGGTGGCAGAATACATGTTTTCCTCAAGTGCACATGGAACATTTTCTAGGACAGACCATATGTTAGGCCGCAAAAGAAGTCTTAGAGATTAAAATCATATCAAGTGTCTTCTCTGACCACAGTGATATGAAATGAGAGATCATATAACAAAAGGGAAATTGGAAAATTCACCAATATATGGAAATTAACAACACTCTCCTGAACAATGAACGGATCAAAGAAGAAATTAGAGGGGAAATAAAAACGTTCCTTGAGACAAGTGGAAATGGAAACACAACATACAAAAACTTGTGGGATGTAGCAAAAGGAGTTCTAAGAAGGAAGTTCATAGCAATAAATACCCACATTAAGAAGTAAGGAAGATCCCAAATAAAAAACCTAACTCTGTGCTCTAATGACCTAGTAAAAGGACAGCAAACTGACCCCCAAGTTAGTAGGAGGAGGGAAATAGTAAAGATTAGAGGAGAAATAATTGAAATAGAGAATAGGAAAACAATAGAAAAGATTCCCCTAACTTGGCATTGGTTCTTTGAAAAGATAAAGAAAATTAACTGAGGAAAAAAGAGAAAGGACCAAAATCAACAAAATTATAAATGAGAAAGGTGACATTACAGCTGATTCCACAGATATACAGTGAATTGAAAAACAACTATATGCCAACAACTGCACAACCTAGAGAAAATGGGAAAAAAAAACTTAGAAACATACAAACTACCATGACTGAATCAGGAAGAAAAAGAAAGTCTGAATATATCAATTAGTAGTAAGGTGATTGAATCAGTAGTCAGAAATCTCCAGAGAGAATCCAAGAACCAAATGGTTTGACTGGCAAATTTTGTGAAACATTTAAAGAAAAATTAATGCCAGTTCTTCTCAAACTCTTCCAAAAATTCAGAGAGAAGGGGGCACCTCCAAACTTATTTTACAAGGCCAGTATCTCCTCAGAACCCAAGCCAGGAAAGGACAATTCCAGGAAAGAAAACAGACTAATATCCCTGATGAATATAGATACAAAAATTCTCAATAAAGTACTAGCAAACTAAATTCAACAGCACCTTAAAAGGATTATTTAACATGATCAGTTGAAATTTATACCTTGGATGCAAGGATGGTTCAGCATACAGAAGTCACTCAATGTGTTACATCACATTGAATGAATGAAAAAATGTAATGTGATCATCTTACAGATGGTGCAGAAAAAGCATTTGACAAAATTCAATATTTATGATAAAAATTCTTTTAATGATTTAGGTATAGAAGGAAAGTACTTCAATGTAATAAAGGACATATCAGCCAAAACTAATATCATATCAGTGGATTGAAAGAATTAATATTGTTAAAATGTCAATACTACCAAAAGCCATCTATAGATTCATTGCAATCCCTGTCAAGATTCCAAATGGCATTTTTACAGAAAAAGAAAAAATTTATATGAATTCACATAAGACCCTGAACAGCCAAAGCAATCCTGAGAAAGAAGAAGAAAGCAGGCAGCATCACACTTCCTGATTTCAAGCTATACTATAAAGCTACTGTAAGGAAAATAGTATGGTAATGGCACAAAGACAGACAAATAGATCAATGGAACAGAACTGAGATCCCAGCATAACCCAAGTATATACAGTCAACTAGTATTTTACAAAGGATCCAAGAATACTCAATGGGGAAAAGTCTCTTTAATACGTGTTGCTGGGAAAATTGGATATTCACATGTAAAAGAATGAAACTAGACCCTTGTCTTAACACGACTCACAAAAATTAAGTCAAAGTGGATTAAAGACTTGAATGTAAGACCTGAAACCATGAAATTCCTAAAAGAAAACATAGGAAAAAATCTCCTTGATGTGGGTCTTGGCAATGATTTTATGGATATGACACCTAAAGGACAAGCAACAAAATCAAAAACAAGTGGGAATACATCAAACTTAAAAGCTTCTTCACAGCAAAAGAAATAAAGTGAAAAATCAAATATAATAAGGTAAATCAACTAGACTTCAATTAAAAATAAATAAACTTAAAAAATAAAAGATGCTAGAGTGAAGAACAGAGATTCAGCCATTTTACTTAGTAACTTGTTCTGAATAGAATGAAATAAAGTAAACCAGAAAAAAAAAACAGCCTGCAAAGGGGAAAAACTATTGCATATGATATATTCTGATAAGGGACTAATATCCAAAATATGTAAAGAACTCCTGTAACCCAGTGGCAAAAAACCAAACATTCCAGTTAACAAATGGACAAAGGACTTGCATAGACATTTTCCCTAAAGAGGTTATCTTAAAAGGCCAACAGGTACATGAAAAATGCTCAACATCACTAGTCATTAGGGAAATAAAAAACCACAATGAGATATCACCTCATGCTTGTTAGTGATGGCCGTCATCAAAAAGGCAAGAGATAATAAATGCTGACAAGAATGTGGAGAAAAGGGAACCCTTATGCCGTGTTGATGGGATTGTAAACTGGTACAGCCACTACGGAAAACAGTATGGAGGACTGTCAAAAAATTAACACTAGAACTACCATAGGATCCAGCAATTTTAATGCTGGGAATATATCCAAAGGCAATGAAAACAGTAACTTCAAAAACTATCTGCACTCCCATGTTTGAAGCGGCACTATTTATGACAGTTAAGACATGGAAACGATCTAAGTATCCATCATGGATAAATGGATAAAGAGGTTGTGGAATATATATAATGGAACGTTATGCAGCCATAAAAAATAAGGAAATCTTGTCATTTGTGATAACACAGGTGGACCTTGAGGACATTCTGCTAAGTGAAATAAGGCAGTCACAGAAAAACAAATGCTTTCCACTGATATGTGGTGTACTGAGAGTCATCCAATTCATAGAGACAGAAACTGGAATACTGGCTGCCAGTATTTGGGGAAGGAAGGAATAAGAAGTTGTTATTTAATAAGTTTAGAATTTCAATTCGGATGTTGAAAATTTCTGGAGCTTACAGTTATTGTCCAACTCCACTATCACAGGGGTCCCCAACCTGCGGAACTGGGCCACACAGCAGGAGGTAAGCAGCGAACGAAACTTCATCTGCCGCTCCCCATCACTCACATTACCACCTGAACCATACCCCCCATCGCTCACTCGCATTACCAACTGAACCGTCCCTCCCCACCTCATCTGTGGAAAAACTGTCTTCCATGAAACCAGTCCCTGGTGCCAAAAAGGTTGGGGACTGCTGCACTATCACATTCTTCATGATTATTTCTCATTGAATTCAGCGTAAGTAAGTAATCCAGTTCTGCTCTGGAAAATGTTTTTGTTTTCTTTTCAACTGTTATTCCCTCCCCTCCCCAAACACACATAAAACACACACACACACACACATTCACAAAAGCCCCACCAGTTTATATTTAAATTCAGAATTTGGATTTCATATAATTGAGTCCCTTCAAGATAACATAATTCTTGAGTTTGGTGCTAGCTTAACAACTTTGGTACACCTGAAGCACCACTATACTGAGACTTGCCAAAATGGGGTATTTTAAAATCTGTTCAGTGGCTGGGTCAATGTAATAATATTCAGCTCTTGTCAGTCTTAAGAAGCAGTTGTTGGATTGGTTCAACACAGCGGGGTAGGAGGACGTATGCTCACTCCCTCTTGCAAGAGCACCGGAATCACAACTAACTGCTGAACAGTCATCAACTGGAAGACAGTGGAACTCACCAAAAAAGACACTCCACATCCAAAAACAAAGGAGAAGCCACAATGAGACGGTGGGAGGGGCACAATCACAATAAAATCAAATCCCATAACTGGTGGGTGGGTGACTCACAAACAGGAGAACACTTATACCGCAGAAGTCCACCCACTGGAGTGAATGTTCTGAGCCCCACGTCAGGCTTCCCAACCTGGGGGTATGGCAACGGGAGGAGGAATTCCCAGAGAATCATACTTTCAAGCCTAATGGGATTTGATTGCAGGACTTTGACAGGATGGGGGAAACAGAGACTCCACTCTTGGAGGGCACACACAAAGTAGTGTGTGCATGAAGACCCCGGGGAAGGAGCAGTGACCCCAGGGGAGAATGAAACAGACCTACCTGCTACTGTTGGAGGGTCTCCTGCCGAGGCGGGGGGTGGCTGTGACTCACTGCGAGGACAAGGACACTGGCAGCAGAAGTTCTGGGAAGTACTCCTTGGCATGAGCCCTCCTGGAGTCTGCCATTAGCCCCACCAAAAAGCCAGGTAGGCTCCAGTGCTGGGTGACCTCAGGCCAAACAACCAACAGGGAGGGAACTCAGCCCCACCCATCAGAAGACAAGCGGATTAAAGTTTTACTGAGCTCTGCCCACTAGAGCAACACCCAGGTCTACCCACCACCAGTCCCTCGCATCAGGAAGCCTGCACAAGCCTCTTAGATAGCCTCATCCACCAGAGGGCAGAGCAACGCCCACCTCTACCCACCAACAGTCCCTCCCATCAGGAAGACTACACAATCCTCTTAGATAGCCAAATCCACCGGAGGGAAGACAGCAGAAGCAAGAAGGACTACAGTCCTGCAGCCTGTGGAAGGAAAACCACATTCACAGAAAGATAGACAAAAAGAAAAGGTAGAGGACTATGTACCAGATGAAGGAGCAAGACAAAACCCCAGAAAAACAACTAAATGAAGTGGAGATAGGCAACCTTCCAGAAAAAGACTTTAGAATAATGATAGTGAAGATGATCCAGGACCTCGGAAAAAGAATGGAGGCAAAGATCGAGAAGATGCAAGAAACGTTTAACAAAGATCTAGAAGAATTGAAGAAGAAACACCTAGAAGAATTAAAGAACAAACAACCAGAGATGAACAGTACAATAACTGAAGTGAAAAATACAGTAGAAGGAATCAATAGCAGAATAACTGAGGCAGAAGAACAGATAAGTGGCCTCGAAGACAGAATAGTGGAATTCACTGCTGCAGAACAGAATAAAGAAAAAAGAATGAAAGGAAATGAAGATAGCCTGAGAGACCTCTGGGACAACATTAAACACACCAACATTCTCATTATAGAGGTCCCAGAAGGAGGAGAGAGAGAAAGGACCTGAGAAAATATTTGAAGAGATTATAGTCGAAAACTTCCCTAATGGGGGAAAGGAAATAACCACCCAAGTTCCGGAAGTGCACAGAATCCCAGGCTGGATAAACCCAAGGAGAAACACACCAAGACACAGAGTAATCAAATTGACAAAAATTAAAGCCAAAGAAAAATTATTAAAAGCAACAAGGGAAAAATGACAAATAACATACAAAGAAATCCCCATAAGGTTAACAGCTGATCTTTCAGCAGAAACTCTGCAAGCCAGAAGGGAGTGGCAGGACATATTTAAAGTTCTGAAAGGGAAAAACCTACAACCAAGATTACTCTAACCAGCAAGCATCTCATTCACATTCAATGGAGAAATTAAAAGCTTTACAAACAAGCAAAAGCTAAGAGAATTCAGCACCACCAAACCAGCCCTACAACAAATGCTACAGGAACTTCTCTAAATGGGAAATACAAGAGAAGGAAAGGACCTACAAAAAACAAACCCAAAGCAATTAAGAAAATGGTAATAGGAACATACATATTGATAACTACCTTAAATGCTTCAACCAAAAGACACAGGCTTGCTGTCTGCAAGAGTCCCACTTCAGACCTAGGGACACATAGAGACTGAAAGTGAGGGGATGGAAAAAGATATTCCATGCAAATGGAAATCAAAAGAAAGCTGGAGGGCTTCCCTGGTGACGCAGTGGTTGAGAGTCCGCCTGCCGATGCAGGGGACACGTGTTCGTGCCCCAGTCCGGGAAGATCCCACATGCCATGGAGCGGTTGGGCCATGAGCCGTGGCCGCTGAGCCTGCACGTCCAGAGCCTGTGCTCCTCAACGGGAAAGGCCACAACAGTGAGAGGCCCGCGTACCGCAAAACAAACAAAAAGAAAAAAAGAAAGCTGGAGTAGCAATACTCATATCAGATAAAATACACTTTAAAATAAAGAATGTTACAAGACACAAAGAAAGACGCTACATAATGATCAAGGGATCAATCCAAGAAGATAAAACAATTATAAATATATATGCACCCAACATAGGAGCACCTCAATAAATAAGGCAAATGCTAGCAGCTATAAAAGAAGAAATCACCAGTAACACAGTAATAGTGGGGGACTTTAACACCTCATTTACACTGATGGACAGAACATCCAGACAGAAAACTAATAAGGAAACACAAGCTTTACACGATACCATAAACCAGGTAGATTTAATTGGACATTCCATTCGAAAACAGCAGATTACACTTTTTTCTCACGTGCACATGAAACATTCTCCAGGATAGATCACATCTTGGGTCACAAATCAAGCCTCAGTAAATTTAAGAAAATTGAAATCATATCAAGCATCTTTTCTGACCACAACGCTATGAGATTAGAAATAAATTACACGGAAAAAAAGGTAAAAAACCCAAACACATGGAGGCCAAACAATACATACTAAATAACCAAGAGATCACTGAAGAAATCAAAGAGGAAATCAAAATATACCTAGAGACAAATGACAATGAAAACACGACGATCCAAAACCTTTGGGATATAGCAAAAGCAGTTCTAAGGCAAGCTTATAGCAATACAATCCTACCTCAAGAAACAAGAAAAATCTCAAACAATCTGACCCTACACCTAAAACAACTAGAGACAGAAGAACAAACAAAACCCAAAGTTAGTAGAAGGAAAGAAATCATAAAGATCAGAGCAGAAATAAATGTAATAGGTGGATGCGACGGCACCTCAGCCTGTCGGCCGCAGCTGGTTGCAGCCTCTGCCTTCTTTCAGCACTTCCAGAAGCAGCCTACTGAGAGGCACCTCCTTCCTCAGGAGCCCCTTCTCTAAACCCCTGAACCCCGCAACAGCTGGGTAGCAGCACTCTTTCCTCCATAGCCATGTGGCTGACAGTATATTGGTGCTCTGGCTGGGTGTCAGGCCTGTGCCTCTGAGGTAGGAGAGCCAAGTTCAGAACATTGGTCCACCAGAGACCTCCTGGCTCCATGTAATATCAGACAGCGAGAGCTCTCCCGGAGATGTCCATCTCAGTGCTAAGAACCAGCTGCACTCTACCACCAGCAAGGTACTGTGATGGACACTGAATGCCAAACAACTAGCAAAACAAGAACACAGCCCCATCCATTAGCAGAGAGGCTGCCTAAAATCATAATAAGGTCACAGACACCCCAAAACACACCACCAGACGTGGTCCTGCCCACCAGAAGGACAAGAAGCAGCCTCCTCCGCCAGAACACAGTCACCAGTCCCCTCCACCAGGAAGCCTACACAACCCACTGAACCAACGTTAGCTACTGGGGCCAGACACCAAAAAAGGGGAAGTACAAACCCACAGCCTGTGAAAAGGAGACCCCAAACACAGTAAGGTAAGCAAAATGAGAAGACAAACACAAAGCAGATGAAGGAGCAAGGAAAAAACCCACCAGACCAAATAAATGAAGAGGAAATAGGCAGTCCACCTGAAAAAAGAATTCAGAGTAATGATAGTAAAGATGATCCAAAATTTTGGAAATAGAATGGAGAAAATACAAGAAACGTTTAACAACGGCCTAGAAGAACTAAAGAGCAAATAAACAATGATGAACAGCACAATAAATGAAATTAAAATTTCTCTAGAAGGAATCAATAGCAGAATAACTGAGGCAGAAGAACGGATAAGTGACCTGGAAGATAAAATAGTGGACATAACTGCCACAGAGCAGAATACAGAAAAAAGAATGAAAAGAATTGAGGGCAGTCTCAGAGACCTCTGGGATAACATTAAACCCACCAACATTCGAATTATAGGGCTCCTAGAAGAAGAACAGATAAAGAAATGAACTGAGAAAATATTTGAAGAGATTATTGTTGAAAACTTCCCTAATATGGGAAAGGAAATGTTCAGTCAAGTCCAGGAAGTGCAGAGAGTCCCATACAGGATAAATCTAAGGAGAAACACACCAAGACATTCACTAATCAAAAATTAAATACAAAGAAAAAATATTAAAAACAGCAAGGGAAAAAGCCAAAGTAACATACAAGGGAATCCCCATAAGGTTAACAGCTGATCTTTCAACAGAAAATCTGCAAGCCAGAAGGGAGTGGCAGGACATATTTAAACTGATGAAAGGGAAAATCCTACCACCAAGATTACTCTACCCAGCAAGGTTCTCATTCAGATTCAACAGAAAAATTGAAAGCTTTACAGACAAGCAAAAGCTAAGAGAATTCATCCCCACCAATCCAGCTTTACAACAAATGTGAAAGGAACTTCTTTAGGCAGGAAGCAAAAGAAAAGGAAAACACCTACAATAACAAACCCAAAACAATTAAGAAAATGGTAATAGGAACATACATATCAATAACAACCTTAAATGTAAATGGACTAAATGCTCCAACCAAAAGACATAGATTGGCTGAATGGATACAAAAACAAGACCCATATATACGCTGTCAACAAGAGACCCACTTCAGACCTGGGGACACATACAGACTGAAAGTTAGGGGAAGGAAAAAGATATTCCATGCAAATTGAAATCAAAAGAAAGCTGGAGTAGCAATTCTCATATCAGACAAAATACACTTTAAAATAAAGACTATTACAGGAGGCAAAGAAGGACACTACATAATGATCAAGGGATCAATCCAAGAAGAAGATATAACAATTGTAAATATTTATGCACCCAACAAAGGAGCACCTCAATACATAAGGCCAATGCTAACAGCCATAAAAGGGGAAATTGACAGTAACACAAACATAGTAGGGGACTTTAACACCCCACTTTCACCAATGGATGATCATCCAAAATGAAAATAAATAAGGAAACACAAGCTTTAAATGATACACTAAGCAAGATGAATTAATTTATATTTATAGGACATTCCATCGAAAAACAACAGAATACACTTTCTTCTCAAGTGCTCATGGAACATTATCCAGGATAGATCATATATTGCGTCACAAATGAAGTCTTGGTAAGTTTAAGAAAATTGAAATCATATCAAATATCTTTTCAACCACAATGCTATGAGACTAGATATCAATTACCGGAAAAAATCTGTACAAAATACAAACACATGGAGGCTAAACAGTACACTAAGAAATAACCAAGAGATTACTGAAGAAATCAAAGAGGAAGTCAAAAAATACCTAGAAACAAATGACAATGAAAACACGATGCCCCAAAACCTATGGGATGGAGCAAAACCAGTTCTAAGAGGTAAGTTTATAGCAATACAATCCTACCTCAAGAAATAAGAAACATCTCAGATATACAACCTAACCTTATACCTAAAGCAATTAGAGAAAGGAGAACAAAAAATACCCCACAGTTAGCAGAAGGAAAGAAATCATAAAGATCAGATCAGAAATAAATGAAAAAGAAATGAAGGAAACAATAGCAAAGACCAAGTAAACTAAAAGCTGGTTCTTTGAGAAGATAAACAAAATTTGTAAATTTGTAAACCATTAGCCAGACTCATCAGGAAAAAAAGGGAGAAGACTCAATAGAATTACAAATGAAAAGGGAGAAGTAACAACTTACTCTGCACAAATACAAAGGATCGTGAGAGATGACTACAATCAGCTCTATGCCAATAAACTGGACAACCTGGAAGAAATGGACAAATTCTTAGAAAAGGACAACGTTCCGAGACTGAACCAGGAAGAAATAGAAAATATAACAGACCAATCACAAGCAATGAAATTGAGACTGTGATTCAAGATCTTCCAACAAACAAAAGCCCAGTATCTGGCTTCACGGGCAAATTCTATGAAACATTTAGAGAAGAGCTAACACCTACCCTTCTCAAAATCTTCCAAAATATAGCGGAGGGAGGAACAATCCCAAACTCAATATATGAGGCCACCATCACCCTGATACCAAAACCAGGCAAAGATGTCACAACGAAAGCAAACTACAGGCCAATATCACTGATAAACATAGATGCAAAAACTCCTCAACAAAATACTAGCAAACAGAATCCAACAGCACATTAAAAGGCTCATACACCGTGAACAAGTGGGGTTTATCCCAGGAATGCAAGGATTAGTCAATATACGCAAATCATTCAATGTGATAAACCACATTAAAAATTGAAGGAGAAAACCATATGATCATCTCAATAGATTCAGAAAAACCTTTCAACAAATTTCAACACCCCCTTATGATAAAAAATGCTCCAAAAAGTAGGGATACAGAGAACTTATCTCAACATAATAAAGGCCATATATGACAAATGCACAGCAACATAGTTCTCAATAGTGAAAACTGAAAGTATTTCCACTAAGATCAGAAACAAGACAAGGTTGCCCAATCTCACCACTATTATTCAACATAGTTTTGGAAGTTTTAGCCACAGCAATCAGAGAAGAAAAAGAAATAAAAGGAATCCAAATTGCAAAAGAAGAAGTACAGCTGTCACTGTTTGCAGATGACATGATACTACACATAGAGAATCGTAAAGATGCCACCAAAAAACTACCAGAGCTAATCAATGAATTTGGTAAAGTAGTAGGATACAAAATTAATGCAGAGAAATCTCTGGCCTTCCTATATACTAATGATGAAAAATCTGAAAGTGAAAATAAGAAAACACTCCCATTTACCATTGCAACAAAAAGAATAAAATATCTAGGAATAAACCTGCCTAAGGAGACAAAAGACCTGTATGCAGAAAATTATAAGACACTGATGAAAGAAATTAAAGATGATACAAATAGGTGGAGAGATATACCATGTTCTTGGATTGGAAGAATCAATATTGTGAAAATGACTCTACTACCCAAAGCAATCTACAGATTCAGTGCAATCCCTATCAAACTACCACTGGCATATTTCACAGAACTAGAACAAAAAATTTCACAATTTGCATGGAAACACAAAAGACCCCGAATAGCCAAAGCAATCATGAGAACAAAAAATGGAGCTGGAGGAATCAGGCTCCCTGAATTCAGACTACACTACAAAGCTACAGTAATCAAGAGATTATGGTACTGGCACAAAAACAGAAAGATAGCACAATGGAACAGGATAGAAAGGCCAGAGATAAACCCACGCACATATGGTCACCTTATCTTTGATAAAGGAGGCAAGAATATACAGTGGAGAAAAGACAGCCTCTTCAATAGGTGGTGCTTGGAAAACTGGACAGGTACATGTAGAAGTATGAAATTACAACACTTGCTAACACCATACATAAAACTAAACTCAAAATGGATTAAAGACCTAAATGTAAGGCCGGACACTATCAAACTCTTAGAGGAAAACATAGGCAGAACACTCTGTGACATAAATCACAGCAAGATCCTTTTTGACCCACGTGCTAGAGAAATGGAAATAAAAACAAAAATAAACAAATGGGACCTAATGAAACTTCAAAGCTTTTGCACAGCAAAGGAAACCATAAACAAGACCAAAAGACAACCCTCAAAGTGGGAGAAAATATTTGAAAATGAAGCAACTGACAAAGGATCAATCTCCAAGATTTACAAGCAGCTCATGCAGCTTGATAACAAGAAAACAAACAACCCAATCCAAAAATGAGCAGAAGACCTAAATAGACATTTCTCCAAAGAAGATATACAGACTGCCAACAAACACATGAGAGGATGCTCAACATCATTAATCATTAGAGAAATGCAAATCAAAACTACAATGAGATATCATCTCACACCGGTCAGAATGGCCATCATCAAAAAATCTACAAACAATAAATGCTGGAGAGGGTGTGGAGAAAAGGGAATACTCTTGCACTGTTGGGGGGAATGTAAATTGATACAGCCACTATGGAGAACAGTATGGAGGTTCCTTAAAAAACTAAAAATAGAACTACCATATTACCCAGCAATCCCACTACTGGGCATATACCCTGAGAAAACCATAATTCAAAAAGAGACATGTACCAAAATGTTCACTGCAGCTCTATTTACAATAGCCAGGACATGGAAGCAACCTAAGTGTCCATCATTGGATGAACGGATAAAGATGTGGCACATATATACAATGGAATATTACTCAGCCATATAAAGAAACTAAATTGAGATATTTGTAGTGAGGTGGTTGGACCTAGAGTCTGTCATACAGAGTGAAGTAAGTCAGAAGGAGAAAAACATATACCGTATGCTAACAGATACAGATGGAATCTAAGAAAAAAAAAGGTCATGAAGAACCTAAGGGTAAGATGTGAATAAAGACACAGACCTACTAGAGAATCGACTTGAGGATATGGGGAGGGAGAAGGGTAAGCTGTAACAAAGTGAGAGAGTGGCATGGACATATGTACACTACCAAATGTAAAATAGATAGCTAGTGGGAAGCAGCCGCATAGCACAGGGAGATCAGCTCGGTGCTTTGTGACCACCTAGAGGGGTGGGATAGGAAGAGTGGGAGGGAGATGCAAGAGGGAGGAGATATGGGGATATATGTATATGTATAGCTGATTCATTTTGTTATAAAGCAGAAACTAACACACCATTGTAAGGGAATTATACTCCAATAAAGATGTTACGAAACGAAGTAGAAATGAAGAAAACAATAGCAAAAAAAATAAAACTAAAAGCCAGTTCTTCTAGCAGATAAACAGAATTGATAAACCTTTACCCAGACTCATCAAGGTAAAAAGGGAGAAGACTCCAATCAACAGAGTTAGAAATGAAAAAGGAGAAGTTACAACTGAACTGCAGAAATACAAAGGATCATAAGAGACTTCTACAAGCAACTATATGCCAATAAAATGGACAACCTGGAAGAAATGGACAAATTCTTAGAAAGGTATAACCTTCCAAGACTGAACCAGGAAGAAATAGAAAATATGAACAGGCCAAACAGAAGTAATGACATTGAAACTGTGATTAAAAATCTTCCGACAAACAAAAGTCTAGGAACAGATAGGTTCACAGGTGAATTCTATCAAACATTTAGAGAAGAGCTAACACCCATCTTTCTCAAACTGTTCCAAAAAATTGCAGTGGAAGGAACACTCGCAAACTCATTCTATGAGGCCACCATCACCCTGTTACCAAAACCAGACTACAAGAAAAGAAAATGACAGATCAATATCATTGATGAATATAGATGCAAAAATCCTCAACAAAATACTAGGAAACAGAATTCAACAACACATTAAAAGGATGATACACCACGATTAAGTGGGATTTATCCCAGGGATGCAAGGATTCTTCAATGTACGCAAATCAATCAATGTGATACACCATATTAACAAATTAAACAGTAAAAAGCATATGATCATCTCAATAGATGCCAAAAAAGCTTTTGACAGAGTTCAACACCCATTTATGATAAAAACTCTCCAGAAAGTGGACATAGAGGGCACCTACCTCAACCTAATAAAGACCATATATGACAAACCCACAGCAAACATCATTCTCAATGGTGAAAAACTGAAAGCATTTCCTCTAAGATCAGGAACAATACAAGAATGTCCACCCTCCCCACTATTATTCAACATCGTTTTGGCAGTCCTAGCCACAGCAATCAGAGAAGAAAAAGAATTAAAAGGAATACAAATTGGAAAAGAAGAAGGAAAACTGTCACTGTTTGCAGATGACATGATACTATACATATAGAGAATCCTAATGATGCCACCAGAAAACTACTAGAGCTAATGAATGAATTTGGTAAAGTTGCAGGATACAAAATTAATGCACAGAAATCTCTTGCATTCCTATACACTAATGGTGAAAAATCAGAAAAAGAAATTAAGGAAACACTCCCATTTACCATTGCAACAAAAAGAATAAAATACCTAGGAATAAAATTACCTAAGGAGGTAAAAGGCCTGTACTCAGAAACCTATAAGACACTGATGAAAGAAATCAAAGATGACACAAACAGGTGGAGATATATACCATGTTCTTGGAATGGAAGAATCAATATTGTGAAAATGACTGTACTATCCAAAGCAGTCTACAGATTCAGTGCAATCCCTATCAAATTACCTATTGCATTTTGTACAGAACTAGCACAAGAAATCTTAAAATTTGAATGGAGACAAAAAAGACCCCAAATGGTGAAAGCAATCTTGAGGGAAAACACAGAGGTGGCAGAAGCAGACACCCTGATTTCAGACTATACTACCAAGCTACAGTAATCAAGACAATATGGTACTCACACAAAAACAGAAATATAGATCAATGGCACAGGATAGAAAGCCCAGAGATAAACCCACACACCTGTGGTCAACTGATCTATGACAAAGGAGGCAAGGATATATAGTCAAGAAAAGACAACCTCTTCAATAACTGGTGCTGGGAAAACTGGACAGCTACATGTAAAAGAATGAAATTAGAACATTCCCTAACACCATACACAAAAATATTCTCCAAATTGATTAAAGACCTAAATGTAAAGTCATGCACTATAAAACTCTTAGAGGAAAACATAGGAAGAACACTCTTTGACATATATCACAGCAAGACCTTTTTTGACCCACCTCCTAGAGTAGTGGAAATAACAACAAAAATAAACAAATGGGACCTAATGAAACTCAAAAGCTTTTTTGCACAGCAAAGGAAACTATAACAAAATGAAAAGACAACGCTCAGAAAATATTTGCAAACAAATCAATGGACAATGGATAATCTCCAAAATATGTGAATAGCTTATGCAGCTCAACATTAAAAAAACAAACAACCCAATTAGAAGATGGGCAGAAGACCTAAATAGACATTTCTCTAAAGGAGACATACAGATGGCCGAGAGGCACATGAAAAGCTGCTCAACATCACTAATTATTAAAGAAATGCAATTCAAAACTACAATGAGTTATCACCTCACACCGTTTAGAATGGGCATCATCAGAAAATCTACAAACAACAAATGCTGGAGAGGGTGTGGAGAAAAGAGAATCCTGTTGCACTTCTGGTGTGAATGTAAATTGATACAACCACTATGGAAAACAGTATGGAGATTCCTTAAAAAACTAAAAATAGTACTACCATATGACCCAACAATCCCACTACTAGGCATATACCCTGAGAAAACCATAATTCAAAAGGAGACATGTACCACAGTGTTCATTGCAGAACTATTTACAATAGCCAGGTCATGGAAGCAACCTAAATGCCTATCGACAGATAAATGGATAAAGAAGACATGGTACATATATACAATAGAATATTACTCAGCCATATAAAGTAACAAAATTGGGTCATTTGTAGAGACGTGGATGGGCCTAGAGCCTGTCATACAGGGTGAAGTAAGTCAGAGACAAACAAATATCATATATTAACATATATACATGGAATCTGAAAAAATGGTACAAACTGGTTTGCAAGGTGGAAATAGAGATGCAGATGTAGAGAACAAACGTATGGACACCAAGGGGGGAAACTGGGTGGGGGGATGAATTGGGAGATTGGGATTGACATATATACACTAATATGTATAAAATAGATAAGTAATAAGAACCTGCTGTATAAAATAAAATAAAATTTAAAAAAAGCAGTTTTTTTCCATTCTTTGTGGAATTCCAGTGAAATATAAGACTCCAGTGGACTTGCATGGTTCCTTATCTATCTTTTTTGTTTAGAAATAAAAGCACACCTGTCATAGGTAACATAGGATATGGGAAATTTGTGATTTACAGTTGATCTTTAGAAAGAACAGAGAAATAGAAAGATTATCTTCTGATAGCACCAGAGCTTTTTTGTTCTCCAAATGGACTGCATATTAAGCTGTGGACTTTGACTACCCAGTGACTCATACATGATTACACAGTGTCAGATTAAAGAATGTTTGGGGGAATTTTGTAGGTTGTAAGATGTTAAGACGTCTGGAATCTCAGTAGAATATACTATTCTTTTTTTTTTTTTTTTTTTTTTTTTTTTTTTGCGGTATGCGGGCCTCTCACCTCTGTGGCCTCTCCCACTGCGGAGCACAGGCTCTGGATGCACAGGCCCAGCAGCCATGGCTCACGGGCCCAGCCGCTCCACAGCATGTGGGATTCTCTCGGACCGGGGCACGAACCTGTGTCCCCTGCATCGGCAGGCGGACTCCCAACCACTGCACCACCAGGGTAGCCCTATACTATTCTATTTAATGACACAATAAAAAATAAAGTGAATTTAAGTGTAAGGTGACATGGTCATTTCATTAACCTTTGTAATTTGAAGAATACTTGTTTCACAGGATTGAATATTTTCAGCCCTCACTTATTGTCAGGGTTTTACTGAGCTGTACTTCGTTGAACGTTTCTCTGATTATTGTTCTTCTGTTTTTGTCTTTGGTTTTAATATGTCTTAGAATATACAAGCCTCTCTAACAACAGCCTTTCTAAAAGAAATGTGATGCATGCCACATATGTAATTTAAAATTTTTTAGTAGCTACATTATCAAAGTTTAAAAAAGGTAAAATTAATTTTATAAAGTATTTTTAACTTATCCCAGTGTATCCAGAATATTATCATTTCAATATGTATTTGGTAGAAAAATTATTGGAATATTTTCCTTTTTTGTACCAAGTCTTTTGAAATATGGTATGTATTTTTTTTTATTTATTGTACATCTCAATTTGGACTACCCACATTTTAAGTTCTCAGTAGCCATATGTAGCCAGTGGCTACCATATTAGACACTGTAACTGTACTTCTTTTGCCTGATGTTTATATAGAGAAAAATCATAATTTCAACCCCAAAGCTCAGCAGAACATTTTAAACAAACCTGTATAGAGACTCAAATAAAGAGGACTCAGATAAATTAGAAATGAAGTGGGAGACATTTAATTGATTCCACAGAAATACAAAGGATCATAAGAGACTGTTATATGACAACAAATTGGACAAAGTAGAAGAAAAGGATAAATTCCTAGAAGCATACAACCTACCAGGAGTGAATCATGAAAAAAAAAAACAACAGGAAAACTGATGAGACCAATTACTAGTAATTACTTGGACAGGTATTTGATTACTGATTAAATAAACAAATAAAACAAAAAATAAAAGTCCAAGACTAGATGGCTTCATTGGTGAATTCTAGCAAACATTCAAAGAAGAATGAATGCCAATCCTTAAACTATCCATTCAATGAAAAGGAGTGATTCTGCCAAACTCATTCTATGAGGCCACCATCACCCCGATGCCAAGGCTAGACAAGGATGCTTCAAGGAAGGAACATCACAGGCCAGTAACACTGATGAACATAGATGCAAACAATCCTCAACAACATACTAGAAAACAGTTCAACAGCACATTAAAAGCATCATACATGAAGATCAAGTGTGATTTATTCCAGGGATGCAGGGGTGGTTCAACATCTGTAAATCTGTAAATGTGGTACACCACATTAAGAAAATGAAGGATAAAAATCATATAATCTCAACAGATGCAGAAAAAGCATTTGACAAAATTCAACATCCATTTGTAATAAAGACTCTCAAAAAATTGAGTATAGAGGAAATGTACCTTAATAAAGGCCATACGTGACAGGCCCACAGCAAACATCATATACTCAACCTTGAAAAGCATTTCTTATAAAATCAAGAACAGTATAAGGATGACGTGGCAATTAGGCAAGAAAAATAAAAGGCATCCAAATTGAAAAGGAAGAAGTAAAATTGTCTTTATTTGCAGGTGAAATGATACTATATATAGAAAACCCTAAATAGTCCACCAAAAAACTATTAGAATTAATAAATGAAGTGCACAATATAAAATCAGTATACAAAAATCAGTTACATTTCCATATACCAACAATGAACTATCAGAAATAGAAATTAAGAAAACAATCATTTTTACAATAACACCAAAAACAACAAAATACTTAGGAATAAATTTGACCAAGGAGGTCAAAGGTCTATACACTGAAATCTATAAGACATTTTAAAGGCCTATACACTGAAATATATAAGACATTGATTAAGAAATTGAAGAGGACACAAATGAAAAACATTCTGTGCTTATGGATTTGAATAATTAGTATTGTTAAATGTTCATAATACTCAAAGCAATCTAAAGATTCAGTGCAATCCTTATCAAAATTCCAATGGCATTTTTCACAGGAATAGAACAATGCTAAAATTTGCATGGAACCACAAAAGACCCCAAATAGCCAAAGCCGTCTTGAGAAAGAACAAAGCTGGATGCATCACAATTCCTTTCAAACTATAAAATAATCAAAACAGTATGGTATTGACATAAAAACAGACACATAAGTCAGTGGAACCCAATAGCCCAGAAGTTAACTCACACAAGGCAGCTAAGAATGTACAAGGGAAAGAATTGTCCCTTCAATAAATGGTGTTAGGAAAATTGATAATCTACATGCGAAAGAACAAAAGTGGACCTCATCTTACACCAAACACAGAAATCAACTGAAACTGTATTAAAGCCTTGAACATAAGACCTGAAACCATAAAACTAGAAGAAAACATAGGGAGGAAACTTCTTGACATTGGTCTTGACAGTGATTTTTTTGATTCGACAACAAAAGCAAAAATAAACAAGTGGATCTAAGTTAAACTAAAAAGCTCTGCACAGCAAAGGAAAGTGTCAACAAAATGAAAAGGCAACTATGGAGTAAGAGGAAATTTTTGCAAATCCTATATCTGACAAGGGGTTAATATCCAAAATATATAGTGAATTCCCACAGTTCATTAGCATAAAATCAAATAACTCAGTTTAAAAATTTGGAAAGGACCTAAGTAGACGTTTTTTTCTAAAGAGACATAAAAGAGGTCAACAGATATATGAAAAGGTGGTCAACATCACAAATCATGGAAATGCAAATCAAAACCACCTGAAATATCACCTCATACCTGTTAGGATGTCTATTATCAAAGAGACAAGAGGTTACAAATGCTGGCGAGGATGTGAAGAAAAGGGAACCCTGGTGCACTGTTGGTGGAAATGTAGAGTGGTACAGCCGCTATGCAAAACATTACGGATGTTCCTCAGAAACTTAAAAATAGAGCTACCATATGTTCCAGCGATCCTACTTTTGAATATATAGCCAAGGAAAAGAAATAATTATTTCAGAGATATCTGTACTCCTATGTTCAGAGCAGCATCATTTACAATAGCCAAATATGGAAACAGCCTAAAGTCCGTCTGTGGATGAATGGATAAAGAAGATATGATACACACACACACACACACACTGGTATACTATGCAGCCCTAAAATAAGAAAGAAATCCTGTCATTTTTGACAACATGGATGAACCTGGAGGGCATTATGCTAAGTGAAATAAATCAGATAAAAGATAAATACCATATGGAATCACTTATATGTGGATTTTTTTAAAAAGTCTAACTTACTGAAACAGTAGAAAAGTGGCTGCCAGGGCATATGGTGTGGGGGAAAGAGGGAGAGTTTGTTCGGAGGGTACAAACTTGCAGCTGCAAGACTAATAAGGTCTGAAGAAATAATGTAAAACATGGTGACTACAGTTGATAGCAGTGCATTGTATAACTGAAATTTACTAAGAGAGAAAAGCTTAAATTTCTTACCAAAAATAAATATATAAATAAATATGTGAGGTGTTGGATTTGTTAACTCGATGTTGGGGAACCTTTCATGATGTATGTGTATATAAAATCATCGGGTTGTACACTTAAAATACCTTACACTAAATAAATCAATTTTACCTCAATAAAGTTGGAGGTGTGGGGTAGGGGAAAGTAAATGCATAAATAAACTAGTATGTCCATAAAATAAAATAGTACTCAGCAATGAAAGTGAACAAACTATTGATTCTCACAACAATATGGATGAATCTTAAATATGTTTTGCCAAGTAAAATAAACCATTTATGTGACATTTTGAGAATGACAAAACTATCGGGAAGAAAGGGAGACAAGTAGTTTCAGGAATTGGTCAGGGAGAGGAATTGACTAAAAGAAGGCAGCAGAGGGAATTTGGGGGTGACAGAACTGTTTTGTTTGATGTTGTGGGGGTAGATACATGATGCAGTATGTATTCCCATAGAATTGTACTTCTCGAGGAGTACATTTTGTGTATGTACATTTCTTAAATAACAGCCACGGTATGGGGAACGCAAGATATATTTCAGACTATACGAAATTAATTTGTTTTCCAAATGAATGGCATAACCGTTGTTATATATAACAAACAACCCGTTGTTTACTCGGGTTGAACATATAAATAAATAAATATATTGTAGGTAAGAAAGCCAGGTTTCTCACTGTTGAAGAAGTACAAATAAGCAAAAGGCAAAGGCTGGAATGAATTTTGTCTTGCTGGCTTGGGTTGGAGATAACAGTATGAACTCATGGGAAGGGAGGGAGGGAGGGATAGCTGGATCATATATATATATATATATATATATATATATATATATATATATGTATATATGCAATATCTATGTATTCCCCTAGGTGTGTCTGTTGAGAGGGCCTAGAGGCAGTAAGCACACCTAGCACCTGGATTTGGTTTCTAAATACCATTCTCCAATAAATAGAACTGGGACTCCTTGTAGAGTAGTTGCTTCCAGGGCTGACACAAGGAAAATACAAGATGAGCTTGGAGGTAGCATCTTGTGGTACCTGAAAGAAAGGAAATACTTACAAAACAAAAAGGAAAAAGGATGAGGCATGATGAAAGGACACAGAAGCCTACTTGATAGAATTCCCAATGACCAAAGCTGGAAAAATTTGAACAACAGATTAAATAATGGTAGTGTTTGATTACAATCCAAATAATAAAATAAATATCCATGTGTCCATACTTACAGAAGAATTCCAATGAATAATGTAGAAGAAGTTAGGGAAATAAAAAAAAATCACCATTAGATCACTACAGTATAATTGTCTTAGCCAGAATACACAGATGAATGCTAAAATTAGTGGTCCTACGTTTAAAGAGAAACAGGATGTTTTCATAGTCACAAAATATCTCCCCCAAATCATTTGCAAAGGAAAATAGTAACTTTACAGTATAGAAACTTGCCAGAAACCACCTTAACCAAGTGATCCAGGTGCATCTCACTAATAATAAAACACGTACCTCCTGATCTGGTGTACTGAGAGGGTGTATCACCCATGGTATCCTTCCCGAGAATGTATAACCTCAATCTAATGATGAGAAGACACCAAACAAACCTACAGAATCACTGCCTAGTATCTTCTAGCTCATGAAGGACAAGTAAAGGCTTAAAAGTTGTCACTGTCTAGAGGCGACTAAAGAGCCATGACAGCCAAGTGCACTGTGGGGTCATGGATAGGATTCTGGAAAGAAAAAAACATTAGTGAAAAAAAATGGGTGAGATCTGAATAAAGTCTAAAGTTTACTTCTTAGTATTGTATTGTTAATTTCTTAATTTTGACACTTTTATTATGGTTCTATAAGATGTTAACATTCGGGGTAATTCCCTGGCGCTCCAGTGGTTAGGACTCTGCACTTCCACTGCAGGAGGCCCGGGTTTGATCGGAACTAAGATCCCACATGCCACGTGACGCGGCCAAAAGAAAATAAAAGTTGTTTACATTGGGGAAACTGGATGATGAGCATAAGGGGACTTTGTACTATCTTTGCAAATCCAAAATTATCTAAAAATACAATTAAAAGTAATGTATAGTTGCCTGAGTTCAGTGTTATTTTCATATATCTCACAATTATTTATAAAATACCAATGGGGAAAAATGTCTGTTTTACTCTGATAACCAAATAAACACTTCTTCTTTTTTTTTTTTTTTTTTTTTGCGGTACGCGGGCCTCTAACTGTTGTGGCCTCTCCCATTGCGGAGCACAGGCTCCGGACGCGCAGGCTCAGCGGCCATGGCTCACAGGCCCAGCCACTCCATGGCATGTGAGATCTTCCCGGACCAGGGCACGAACCTGTGTCCCCTGCATCGGCAGACGGACTCTCAACCACTGCGCCACCAGGGAAGCCCCCAAATAAACACTTTTGATGATTGTTAAGCTTGTGGTTTATTTTAAATATATTTTGGTGGTGGTTACTTTGGTTGAAGTTTTATAAAAAGATTCAATATTCAAAGCTTAATAAACAATGAAACCAGAGATGATTCAGGACACTCAAACCGGAGAACTAAGACAAATGCTCTTATTCTGGTTATGTGTTTTCCAGCAGTATATCAGAGCTTATTAGCTTTCTTCTAATCTTCCCCTCTATTTATTAGCTGAATGTGACCACCTCCTTCATACTTAACGTACATTATAACTTCAGCGTTCAACTTTCCCTGCTTGAAGGAACGGGGATTCAAAAGGGGGGCTGGGCAATTAGGGGTTTTCTCGGTCAGTGATAGATAGGGTGCTCCAATCTTTAATGGCGATTGGGAAAGTAGTAGCTATAAGATGCCAAAGCACTGTGCATGGCACCCCCATCCTAACCCGTTGGTAGCTTTACTTGAGGTTTTGATATTAGAGATTACCTGGTTATTTGGCAGATATAGTCCCATATTGTTTACTGGACTTAATCTGTACTTGTCGTATTCTGTATGCTTGGTGCTATTCTAGGTCATGCAGAAATCAAAATCAAAATCATGATCTCTGCCAAAGAACTTGTACTTGTTTGAAAGAAGACAAACATGAAGGCCCTGTAGTAGGTGTAAAGACCAGAGGCTTTAGAGTTTTACAGTCATATCCTCACTGTTTCTTCCTTCAATTCCTAGGTCTGTGCTTTGGCATATTTATTTAAACTTTGAGTCTATTTCCTTACCTGTGGTATAGGATACTAATATCAGTCTTACAAGACTGTCATGGTCATTAATACCTGGCACACGGGAGATGTTTAGTGAACCTCAGTTATTTTTATCATGGTCGTTGTTATTAAGACTGATAGACCATTAGAAAATATGATAGTTTATTACACCAAATAACTCTGTTCATTGACTATTGTGTTACTCACAATGTTCACATTTAATATTGTGTTACTCAACCTGTGTGTTCAATCTTTGTTTTATCCTTTTAGAGATGATGAAGAGAAAAAAAAGTCTCCGTCAGAAGGTACTGATGAGAAGGCTAATGGAACACATCCAAAGACCATCAGCCGTATTGGGAGTACTACCAACCCATTCTTGGACATTCCCCACGACCCAAATGCTGCTGTGTACAAAAGTGGTTTCTTGGCTCGGAAAATCCATGCAGATATGGATGGAAAGAAGAGTAAGCATCATTTATTGACATTTTCTATTTCATTTATTTCGTCTTTAAGATAGGCTCAAAATTTAAAGTGAATTTATCTGAAGTAAAGTGAAGGGATAAAGAAAAATTGTATTATGTTTATTTAGAAAAGTATTATTGAAATTCGGTAAAGCCTCTAACCCTAAATCTAAAATCCATTATGCACCTGATCTTCTGCAAGTAGAATTATAGATCTTCAGAACTGGAAGATTTCTTACAGACTATTCATTTCTAACCTCTTATTTATTTATTCTTGCCTTCAACAAATAATTTTTAGTACCTGCTATGTGCTAGGCATCAAAAATACAGTAGTATATAGAATGGACAAGGGCCCTGTCTTCATGGAGTTTACATTTTCTGGTGGTTGAAGGAAAGGTTGGATTTATAACACATAGAATGATAAATAGTGTCAGGTCCTTGAGACAAAGCAGGGAGGTTTAGAATTGAGATCCAAGCACATGTGGAACGCTGACCTCTGTGGAAGATGGACGGGTGCAGTGTAGGTGAGTGCGGTGTGCTTAGTCCTAGAAAATGGAAGGAGGCCCATGTGACAGGATTATCTACTGACACATGATGTTGGAAGTTTGAGTGGAATGGAGTCTGTTTCTATGTTTAGAATAGCCCTTGCAGAGTATGAAATAGCAATTGTATATAGTTGGATAGACTAAGATAGCTATTAATGCATGAATTAACAACTTTAATGCAGAATTAATGCAGAATTAGGCTATAGCTCTAGATTATTTCTATCCATCTCCAGACACAGACATGCAGTGCTGGGATGGACAGTCCTGCTGTTTCCACCTGTGCTGGGCCCTTTTTTCTTAATGTATTAGCATATTCTATTAGGGTACAATCAAGAGAAACGTTGTAGCAGTGTAGCTTTACACTGACTTGCAATGCTGAGCAAGCCTTGGTGTCCCCAGTTCTGTAGGAGCGCCCCACCGTGTTTCTGGGCAGTCTGTACACTAGCCCACTAGGCTATGTCATTTTCTCTGTCAGCACTCCAGTGGCTGCAAGGGACAGTGAGTCTAACAGCTTAGGAGAAAAGGACAAGGAGACGCCTCAAGATGAATTGTCTCCAGGACATTTTCTGCATTTCTTTCTCTTTATTGTTTTTGCATATCATATTTATTCTTTTTTTATTGAGGTATAATTGATTTACAATATTTTATTAGTCTCAGGTGTACAACATAATGATTCAAAAAGTTTATAGATTACACTCCATGTATATTAATAGTTATTATGAAATATTGGCTGTAATTCCCTGTGTTGTACAGTATATCCCTGTAGCTTGTTTATTTTATACATAGTAGTTTGTATTCCTTAATTCCGCACCCCTATTTTGCCTCTCCTCCTTTCCCTCTCCCCACAGTAAACACTAGTTTGTTCTCTATATCTGTGAGTCTGTTTCTTTTTTGTGATATTCATTCATTTGTTTTATTTTTTAGAGTCCGCGTATAAGTGATGAAACACAGTATTTGTGTTTCTCTGTCTGACTTATTTCACTAAGCATAATACTCTCCAGGTCCATTCATGTTGCTGCAAATGGCAGAATTTCATTCTTTTTTTATAGCTGAGTAATATTCCATTGTGTGTGTTTACATTTATATATATCACATCTTCTTTATCCATTTATCTGTTGATGGACACCTAGGTTGCTTCCATATCTTGGCTGAAAAGTTAGCTGATAGCCTTATGGGAGCTCCTTTGTAAGTAAGTTGTTGCTTTTCCCTTGTTTCTTTTAATATTCTGTCTTTATTTTTAATTTTTGCCATTTTAATTACAGTGTGTTGGTGAGGTCCTTTTTGGGTTTCAGACTCTCTGTGGATTTTCAACAAAGAAGTCTATTTCCTTTCCCAGGTTAGGGAAGTTTTCAGCTATTATACATTCAAATATATTGTCTTCCACTTTCTCTCTTCTCCTTCTGGTACCCCTATAAGGTGAATGTTAGTACATTTGATGTCATCCCAGAGGTCTCTTGAAGTGTCCTCATTTCTTCTTATTCCTCTTCCTTTTTGTGCTCAGCAGCAGTGATCCCCACTGCTCTGTCTTCCAGCTCACTCCTCCGTTCCTCTGTATCATTTAATCTACTGTTGATTCCTTCTAGTGTATTTTTCATTTCAGTTGTTGTATTCTTTATCTCTGTTTGGTTGTTCTTTATAGTTTCTAACTCAACTCTTTATTACAAACTTCTGATTTCTCACTCTGTTCATCCATCCTTCGCCCAAGTTCTTTGATCATGTTTATGATCATTACCCTGAACTCTTGCTCAGGTAGGTCGCCTGTCTCCACTTTGCTTAGTTCTCCTTCTGGGGTTTTATCTTGTTCCTTTCTTTGGAACATGTTCCTCTGTCACCTCATTGTGCCTTATTTGCTGGCTTCATTTCTGTGTATCTAAGTTGGTTACATTTCCTGACCTTGGAGAAGTGGCCTGCTGTAGGAGACATCCTGTGGGTCCTGGCAGCTCACTCCCCTCTGGTCACCAGGGCTGGATGCTCTAGGGGTGCCCCCTCTGCGGACTGTGGGTCCCCCTGTTGTGGTGGGCTGACTGGTGTGGGCAGTCTCATAGGCATGGCTGGCCCCTGGTCTGGTTGCTGGCCAGGCCCTCCTTGTGTACAGGTTGCTGGTCATTGGTTGGTAGGCCTGAGTCACAAGGTGGCTGGCAGCCTCACTCCTGGTGAGCCCCAGAGCTTGTGCTGGCCCACTGGTGGTCAGAGCCAGGTCCTGGGGTCTAGCTGCAGGACCCAGGGGTGCCAGAGCTGGTATCGGACTGCTGGTGAGTGGGGCTGGACCCTAGGGCAGCTGGCTGAGGGGCCCAGTGTGTCTCAGAGCTGGTGTTGGCCTGAAGGTAGGTAGGGCCAGGGCCCAGCTGGTAGGTGGGCTGGGTCTGTAGGCTCCAGGGCTGAGGTTTTCCTTGGCCATGTCTCTGCCTGCTGGTGGGTGATGCTGGTCCCAAGGCTAGAGCAGGCTCACTGGTGGGCGGGGTCAAGGTCCAGGAGATTCTGGGGCTGGTGCCTGTTCACTGGTATGCGGAGCTGGGTCACGGGGTCTCTGGCTGCAGTGCCCTGGGGTTCCTGGGTCTAGTGCCCATGTACTGACGTGTGTGGCCGGGTCCTGGACCCTCTGGTGGACAAGGCCGTGTCCAGGGGCAGCTGTGGGCTTGAGGGTCTTAAGGCAGCCTGTCTGCTGGTGGGTGGGACTGTGTCCCCACCTAGTTAGTTGCTTGGCCTGAGGTGTCCCCGTACTGGTTCCTTCAGGTTGGTGGGTAGAGGTGGGGCTGGGTCCTGAGGCTAGTAAGTTAGAGGGAGGATTCCAAGAGATGCTCGCCAGACCAGCGTCCACATGGTAGAACGAGCTCCCCAAATAGCTGCTGCCAGTGTCTGTGTCCCCAAGGTGAGCTGCAGTTGCCTCCTGCCTCTCTGAGGGGCTCTCTAAGATCAGCAGGTGGGTCTAACCCTGGCCGCTTTCAAAGTCTGCTTCTGTCTTGGGTCCCAGAGCATGTGAGATTCTGTGTGTGCCCTTTAAGAGTGAGGTCTCTTTCCCACAGCCCTCTGGGCAATCTCCTGAAAGTCAGCCCCACTGGCCTTCAAAGCTAAATATTCTGGGGGCTCATCTTCCCGACGCAGGACCCCTGAGCTTGGGAGCCAGATGTGGGGCACGGACCCCTCACTCCATGGGGAGAACCTCTGCAGTTGTAACTATTCTCCTGTTTGTGGGTTGCCCACCCCAGGGTGTGGTCTTGGCTGTACTGTGACTCCGCCATCCAACCCATCTCCCTGTGGTCCGTTCCTTATGTCTTTAGTTGTAGAAGATCTCTTTTGATAGGTTCTGGTCTTTTTTGTAAGTGGTTGTAATTTTGTGTGTCTGTGGGAGGAGGTGAGCTCAGGGGCTTCCTGCTCTGCCCTTGTGGGAACCCCGCTCAGCTTTATTCTTTGGAAGGGGAGGCTTTCACGTGGCTGGATGTGTGATTACTAGCGGCACGGCAGAACATGTGTTCAGTTCTGTCTCCTGACCTCCACTGTAGTGTGTTCTGGGGCAGGACGGTGACTGACACCCGCGTGGTTGCTCTGGCGAGAGGAGAGTTCCCTCCAGCAGGGGTGAGATACAGTTCTCAGAGAAAGGGTGATCTTCTTGGTAGACAAAGCCGGCAACGCTTATCTCTTTGTCCCCAGCACACACACACACACCCTTTCTCCATACATTGAGTTCAAACAGTGCTTTTACCCAACATGGCACAGTTTCCCATCTCTGACCACAGATCTCCTCACTTCTATCCCGTGTGTCTAGCTGTGGCTTCCGGCTCCAAGGCTGGTTGGTGTCCATTCTCCTCAGGTAGGGATGTAGCTTAACTCTACAGGCTAACTGAAAAATACAGAATATCTGACATACTTCATATAAAGTACTAGACGCAAAAAACAGAATAACTTCAGTTTAAAATGCCAGTTCTAGAAAAGGCGAAAGAGGCCACAGAACAGCTGTCGCTGATTCAGTGTCTGTTGCTACATCAAGCAGGATGGGCTGACCAAGCTAATGCACTTGAGCGTCTTTTCACTGAGTCACTTCCCTGGGTAACTTATTCCAGAGCATCCCCAGGTTCAACCTGTTGACATTTGCTTTGTCCATGTTTTCCTGGGCCACCTCTGAGGATTTTTGGAGAGAATCCCCCTGCTGGAAGCTCTGATCGCTTAGCAGCCCTATGAGCAGGAGCACAGGCCCAAACCATCGCAGTCCCCTTGCACCAGGCCAGAGGTTTTCCTGCCAGTAAAACGCCTTTAAAAGCCTTAGTTAACTCCTTTGAGAACTTCTGGCTGGTGAGGGCAGTTTTAAGTGTCACGGGGTGTTTTTTCTGTTTAGCAGCTTTAGACGTTCTGCCTGTTACCTGCCTCTGCTTCAGTCTCTGTTTCTGCTCCTGCTTCAGAACACAAAATAGGTGGGAAAACAGATGGATCAGGTAAGACGGGGCTAATTGGGCCCAGTCTCCAGACTTCACTCCAGCCGGTTGCTTTATCACGGAGGGCTTCTTCACTTCTGCCTTTGAGAGAGGGTTTTGGGGAGGAGTCTTGAAGTTTCAGCCTTTAATTCCTCAGGCTCTTCCTAGATATTCCCATTTCAGTTTTTCATGGTTTTTAAAATCACGTAAGTATGGGCAGATAATTCAACTTTTTCAGTAGAAAGTGCATAGTTTCTAATGATAATTTACATACACTAAAATTTACCAATTTAAATTACATAGTTTGAGTTCTAAAAAATGAATACAGTTGTGTGACTACCATCACAATCAAGATACATAACATTTCCATTACCTGAAAAAGGTCTTGCTGTTAATTCCTTCCACCTTTACTCCCAGCCCATGGCAACCACTTACCTGTCCTTGGGCACTGAGCTTTTTCTTTTCTATAATTTCAATAAATTGAATCATGCATATTTTTTTGTGCTTGGCTTCTTTCACTTGGAAGTGTTCTTTGCAGATTCATCCATATTGTGTGCTGCGTTAGTTTGTAGTTTGTCTCCTTTTATTGCTGAGTAGTATATTCATTCCACTGTTTGAATATCTTACAGTTTACACATACACCAGCTGGGCATTTGTGTTGTTTTCAGTTTGGGGCTATTATAAATAAACCTGCTTTGGATATTCTCAGACAAGTCTTTGCATGTACGTATGTTTTCATCTCTTTCAGAAGGTACCTAAGAGTGAGAGGTGAGCTTGCTGGGATGTGTACTAAGTATATATTTAACTTTATAAAAAACTTCCAAACTGTTTTCTAAAGTGTCTGTAATGTTTTGCATTTCTGCCACCTGTGCATGTTATGTCCTCTTGATAAAATGATTCCTTTGTCATGAAATGACCTTCCTCATTCCTGGTCACATTCCTTATTTTGAAATCTACTTTGTCTAATATTAATATAGTAACTCTAGCTTTCCTTTCAGTCTTTGCTAGAATTTTTTTCTAGCTTTTTAATCTTATTCTGTGATCTTGTCTTTAAAATTGTTTTCTACAGCATACTTGTGGGTCTTTTCAACCAACAATCTGTCTTTTGATTGGAGTGTTTATACCATTTACATTTATAGTAATTACTGATATAGTTGTCTTTAATTCTGCCATCTTGCTCTTTGATATTGACTTACTCCATCTTTTGTCTTTTCCTCTTTTCCTGACTTGTTTGGGCTTGTGTGTGTTTTGTGGCATCGGAGGGTTCGGTCTTTCTTCACTGTTGGCATATTAGCTGTACCTCTTTGTTTAATCATTTTAATGAGTGCTGAAGGGTTTACAGTATAGTCTTTAACTGGTCACAGTCTGCCTTCAAATTTTACCACCTCATGTGTAGTTTGGAATCTTTATAACAGGTTACTACTGTGCTATTGGCATACATTTTAATTATGTATATAAAACTCATACTCCATTGTTATATTTTTGCTTTAAACAGAAAGGTATTTACTTTTACTCACATATTGACCATTCCTGGTGTACTGTGTTCCTTTTTGCAGTTTCACATTTCTATTTAGTATTTTTTTTTTCTGCCTGAACAATTTCTTTCGATATGTCTTATAGTAAACTGCTGGTGAGAAATGTTCTCATGTTTTATTGTTTTTTAAGATAATATTAAGGCTGCACCTTAATTTTAGGAATTTATGGTCACTTGTGTGTAATTCCTTGGCAGTGTTTTCTTTTTTGTTCAGTAATTTTAAAATGTTGTTCCGTGGTTCTCTACCCTGTGTGGTTTCAGACAAAGGGTCTGCTATCATTTTTTGTTCCTCTGTACCTAGTGTGGGTTTCTCCCCCTCTGGCTGCTCTCAAGATTTTTCTCTTTATATTTGATTTTAAGCAGTATTATTATGAGGTGGCTCACTTTATGTTTTCCTTGTCTGGTTTTTTTTTTTTTTTTTTTTTTTTTTTGAAGTTCTTGGATTCATTGGTTTATATTTTTTACCAAGTCTGGAAATTTTTCAGCCATCCTTTTTATAGCACCCACCCCTCTTCCTGGGACTCTAGTTTCCTGTATGTTAGACTATATTACACAAAAGGTTCATTGAGACTCTGCTCAATTTTCTTCCTACTCTTTTTTTTTTGTTTTTTCAGTACTTTAATAATTTTTGTTGCTATATCTTCAAGTTTACTACAGTATTTTTATTCCATATATAGTATTTTTATCTTAGAAACTGCAATGTGAAACTTTTATATCCTTCATTTCTCTCCTTATCAAGTTTGTATCTTTCTTAATATCCTTGAGCATATTTCTCATATTTACAATAGCTGTCTTAAGGTCCTTCTCTTCAAATTCCTTTCTCTCTGTGTTTTTCTGGAACTGTTACATTCTTTGCATTTCTGGTAATTTTTGTTTGCATGCCAGACTTTGTGACATTTTTTGGGGTGGATTTGGTTTTATTCCTTTAAAGAATATTGTATTTTATTCCATTGTCCAAATGAGTAACTTGCAGATTAGCTGAACCCTTTAGAGGCTTGTCTTTACCCTTTGTCATGGTGGATCCAGAGCAGACTTTATTTGGGAACTTATTTAGCTCCATCACTAAAGCATTATTACCCTTCTTTAGACTCTCTTCAATGCCCTGGTGTTAATGAAGTCTTTCCACTCTGTCTGGTAAGAACACAAGCTGTTCTTAGCCCTCTGTGAGCTCTTAAAATTACTCATTCCACTACTTACTTCTGATGAATTGGACCATTTCCCTTCAGGTGTGTTCAGATCAGTGCTCCAGCCAAGACCTGGGGATTCCTCTGCAGACCTCCAGAGCTGTTGCTTTGTGCAGCTTTTCGCTCTCTTTTATCCTCCTGCTCCATAAATTCTAGCCACCTCAGCCTCACCACACTCCCTCTTCAGCTCCTCAGCTCAGCACTACTTCCAGGCACCTACTTTTACTGCTAGATCTTAGACACTGCCTCCAAGCAGTAATCTGGGCTTACCTTATTTGTTCCTTTCTCTTCTAAATCACAGTTCAGATCTGCCTATTGTACAATGTTTGAAAGCTTTTGCTTTATATATACTGTCCTATTTTCTAGTTGTTATGATCAGAGGGCAGTTTCTGTAGCAATTAATCTTTAATGGGCATAACTAGAACTAAACTGATTATTGATCCCTGTTGTTAAGAAATTTCTCTCTAGTTGCCTCAGACCTCAAGACCTAATATTTACTGAGTTATGAAAGTGATAAGGAATTCTAGGTATTTGAGTATGACCAGGTGTGTATTTGGAGTCCCAGAACAGGATTTGTCTTCTTCCCAGCTAATCTTTTCCATGCTTCCCAAATCCCTTTTGTTGGACTTCCAGTCAAATCTGGTTGAACTGGTTTATCTCACTGCTAGATGGCTACTGCTTCTTGGAAATGCACCAACACCTGACCTTCTGAATGCATCCGTCTGTTTTGAGAGGTACTCACCATAAGCAAATTTGAAGTATGTCTTATAGTACTCATATCTAATGTGCTTTAAAATATATCACTTTTCATTTCTAATACATTAAAAGAGTAAAAAACAACAGTGGAGCTTTTCTGGAATAGGAGATCCAAATAATTTTTGAGAAATTTGTGTAATGATATCTTTTGGACATATTATCCTGCTAAAGTCTGTAGAAATTTATTCGGATTCATCGTGTTCACTATAGCCAGCGCTGTATTGCATTTGCATGTATATGTAAACATGGGGAGGTGCTCTGATGATAGATATTACTAAAAGTTTTTCATAAGTGAAGATTTGGGTCAAAACTCTATGGAAAGATTAAAACCCTGATTAACTTGTCTCCAAAAGACCACTTGTCCAACTCAAGGTTTGTATATTTCATTTTTCTTAATTAACTCTAAGTACTAAATTTGTCAGAGTATTTCCATAATTCCTCATACAAACATTTTTTAAAACTTGGAGATTTTCTTTGCTCTTATTTATTTACTTAGTCTTTTAAAGATATGGTCAGCTCAAAATTTTGTCCAGGAGACAAATCATAATTAAAAGCAAGTGTTTTATCTCATAGAAGTATAGGTGTTTACCAAACCCATTAAATCTGACATTAAGCGAAAGCTTTGAACGGTCAAATTTAGAAAGCAAAATGTATCTTCTGGATTTTGTCAGGTAGAATGAAAAATAAAGTTCAGTATAAGCTCTTAGCTTTATTAACCTGATACATGATATTTGTGGAAATCAAGAAAGTGATTGGAAACAACAAGGTACTCAAAATATGAATGTTCTAAATGATGATGAATAACGAGATAATTAAGTGATTACTCAATATTAGTGCTTTTTCCTAAGCACTTCATGCATTGCTTCATTTAATCTTCACCTTATGAAGCAGGTATTATTACTATTATCCCCATTTTACTGAGGAGGAAATTCATCTTAAACTTATTAGCCAAAGCTGTAATATAGAATATCAGGATATCTGGTGGGACTAAAATCTGATTATACCAAACTAATTGTGGCACATTACTAAAAGCAGTGCCCATGAGAAAATATGTTTAGAAAACATTTAAGTTCTCCATGTTTTTTGCAATCAGTACCATCTATTACAATGTAGCATGTATTTAGATGACTAGAGGTCTCAGTCTAGGGCCAGTGGGGCCTGAACATTTCTTTTACTTGGCCAGCCTAGCACTCTTTTGTACATTGAATTGTGTGAATTTAGTTAGGCATTTTCTGGTTGACCATAGTTTCCACAAGGCCCTGTATCATTATACCAGGCCTCCTTACACAATAATTGCTACTTTTCTGGCCCCAGAGTCTTTTGAGGTTGTGACCCACCTCCCCTCACCCCTGCCTCCCATTTAGACTGAGGTAGCCTTAAGGAGATGGGGGCAGACAGATGGGCAAGACCGTACCTACTGCTAAATTTGTACTTCAGTGGTATCAACGTGGCAAAAAATGAAGTGCTTATCTAGTTTTACTGCCACAGCCTGTATAAGCTGAGATGCAAGAAATGAATTTTTCCCTACATGAATTAAACACTCCTCAAGTACCTAAGACTATACATGTACAAAGACTGTGTTAAATATAGCCTCTCTCCTCTTAGGAGCTAACATTTAGGTGTACCATACACAGAGTAATTACCATCTAGAATCCACAGCACAAGTTTCTAAATACATATATTGTTAGCTAAGGTACCATATAAAACATTCAGAATTGAGTGGGAGAAGTACAGTTGGGACCATGCTGACATTCTCGCAGATAACAAGATATCCAAAGGACAGTGGAATAGATAAGAGGGCCCAGAAGCAGCAGTGTCCAGTGTTTATGGTAACTTGATTATACAACAGAGGAAGTGATTCAGATAATTGAAGACAACAGAACTATTTCAGTAAATGGTGCTGAGGGTGTGGGCGGTGATATGTGTGGTCGGGGGAGGTATGTGGTGTCTGTGGAGGGGGTGAGGTGGGTGTAGTGTGTGTGCTTATGGAATGAGGGTGTGGTGGGCGGTATGTGTGTGTCTGTGTATGTTCCCCACCTCAGCCCAACCAGAAAAATCAGTTTCAGGTAGATTAAAGGTAAACATTTGAGAGAGAAAATCTAAAATGTTTAGATCAAAATGTGAAAAAACATCTTAATGACCTTTGGGTAGAGAAGGCTTTCTTAAGATTTAGAAAAACAAAAACAGTGAAAGGATATATTGCTATATATGATTACATTAATGTGAAGGCTCCTCTTTTAAAAAGTTAGAAGATAATCCACAGTTTGGGAGAAGATACTTTGTAGCATATTATATTACTAATAATGGATTAGTATCGTGTGTGTGTAAAGGAGTCTTAACTTAATTAGAAAGTTGACATAACAGAAAAATGGGCAACAGTTGGAACAGACCATTCGCAGAAAAATAAATTGCAGTGATCCATAAATATATATGAAGAGATACTTAGCCTCACCAGTAATCAAGGATACTCAGATTAAACACACAGTGAGATATCATTTCACATATGTCTCATTGGCCAGAATTTGAAAGAGTGATAATACCAAATGCTGGCAAGGATTTTAGAGCAGTGAGCACTCTTCCACTCTGTGCATGTGAGTGTTGGTGGTATCACCACTTTGGAAGACACTTGGCAATAATCAGTAAAGTTGGAAGAGCCTACACCTGTGTCTCAGTTAACCCAGTCCTAGGTACGTATCTACAGAAACTCTTGCCATTTTACAAGGTGGGGGGATTGTTCATAGCAACATTATGTTAGATCAAAATAAAACAACCTAGGGCTTCCCTGGTGGCGCAGTGGTTGAGAGTCCGCCTGCCAATGCAGGGGACGTGGGTTTGTGCCCCGGTCCGGGAAGATCCCACATGCCATGGAGCGGCTGGGCCCGTGAGCCATGGCTGCTGAGCCTGCGCGTCCGGAGCCTGTGCATCGCAACGGGAGAGGCCACAACAGTAAGAGGCCCACGTACCGCAAAAAAAATAAAAAAATAAAAAAATAAAAAATAAAACAACCTAAATGGCCCTTAATAAGAGATTGGAAAGGCTTCATATATTCATATAGTAGAAAACTATGTAACAGTGAAAAGCAAGTAACTAGAGTTACGATTTTTAACATGAATGACTCTCACAAAAGGTAATGTTTAATGAAAAAAAGCAACTTGCAGAAGAATGTGCATATATGGTAACATCTTAAAGCATGCAACACAGCACTATTTTTAATAGGAACACATCCACATAGAAATCATTAAATATGGCTTAGTGATTACCTCTGGCAAGGGGAAGCACATGCAGTCAGTGAGGAGTACCTAGCAATTCACCTATATTGACAATTTTAAAAAATTAGGTACACATATGTTTCTTGCTCTTGATAAACTTCTGATCTCTTAATGTTTCATTATAAAATTTTAAGAACTTGATAGAACACCTGATTGCATGGGAAATTTAGAAGCAGTTGGTATTTTTCTTGAAGTCTGTGCGAGAAAAATAATAATTATAAAACCGAAAACCCCAAAATTAGTATTCACCTTGTAATATTTTAAACCTTCACCACAATAATAAAATTTTGGTTTTTTTGTTTTTCACATTTAGAAATGTAAAAGATTTAATTATGGTTACACAATGGAATGTAAATATTGTCCACCTTGACCCTGTAAGAGTACAGATGAAAGAATTTGGGCTGTAAAAGTGGAGAGGGGAGAGCCCAAGGGAAACAGGGATAGAGCCATCATGCTGCTCTTAGAGAGAAGTGGGAAGGGGCTACCTAATACCCAGGAAGCAGGAAATAATGTTGTTAGCATGCTCTTAAAACTACTGGGGCAACAAATAAGATGCAGATAAAAAGCCGTACAAATGTACTGGACAGGTGGAATGGAGCAGTCACATTTGCTAGTCCTCATCTCTCACAGCAGAAAATCAATAGAGAATTTTACAATCTATTATCACAGCACATTGTTTAGGGATATGATGCAAATTAACTACCCCGAGAAACAGTAAATGTTAAAAAGTGGTTTCTTTTGGAAAATGGTATTGGAGGAGTTGGGAAGAAGTGAATCAAAGAAGCTAATTTTGTGGACATACCACTTTAATAATTTTGAAATATTTTAATCACATTTCCAGTATAGATTCTTCATTGATTTTACCCACCTGAGATCTGTTTCTATTTGAAATATTGAAATGTTAACTGCTTTTTAAGGGTGTGGGAGCCATATTGGTTTCACATTTTAGATCTCATTTTAAGCGCTTTGGATGTAAGGAGTGTTGAGTAGTGTCTTGAGAAGGTTAGGGGGTTTCACTCACTTTAGAGGGGTTTATACATTGCTTGTCAGTGAAAGTTTTGAAAATCCAGTCCCACATGTCAAATTTGAGAGGGTAGATGTTATTCTGAGTCACACTTACTGAAAATAGAGTTTATAATGGCACTGCAGGCAGAATTCTTTGTTATCGTATAACACTGGGAACAGCGACACTGTAATTAAGAGATAATAAAAGTGGAATATTTTTTCCCCAGAAGACAGTGTCTCCTCCTATTAGAGAAAGACTCTTTAAGTGGAGGCAAAGCAAAGCAATTATTTTAAAACTAGGCCAAGTTCCCCCTCCCTGCCACTTTGCTGTTCTGTGGCAGCAGGTTGTATAATGAAGCCCTTTGACACAAGGCCAAAGGGCAGTGCCATGAGGGTGGCCATTTGAGTCCTCAAGTAGGAGTTTGGTGGCGGTCTAGTTCTGGTGGCATTTTATCTGTGTTTGATGAGTGCCTCTTCACAATTCTACATTTAGACTAAAAGAATAAGTTTTAGGTTTTTAGGTTCCATTTTGATGGCTCTTGTCTTTCATTTAAAACCCACCCTTTCCTTCATTAGTGTTGGTTAAAAACAGGTCACCCACCATTCTCAGAAGCAATACTTTTGACAAGGAATGTGGAATAGAAACTATAATCTTTTAGCACCAAAAAACTCTGTTCAGAATCTGAACATTTCTTTCTGAAAGAAGAATGCACAGTTTTCATTACATCTGATGTTTAGAAATTATTGTTTGTACTGTTGACTCATTCTATTTATATTTTCAGTATAGTTACAATTTAGGAGAAAGAAGAAAATAATCTTGATGTCTCTATGTTTGTTTATTACAGTTTATCAAAGTCTTCAGTAACCTGATGTAAATTTGAAATTAAAAATGCAATACTGGTTTCCTGAAGGAAATAATTATGGCGATGGAGATTTATGTACCAAAATTTTATCACTGGACAGTACAAAATTAAGAATTTGAGCTTTGAAACTAGATAGATCATTGATTCATTTTAGAAATTTTCTTTTTCTTTTTTGGACAGGAAAGTAGAATTTATTGGTGGGCAAGTAGGGAGGGGACAGTGCCAAGGCTCTCGCGAGTGCAGGGCCCGCCGTGTGTCCAGGGGCCACGATTAGGGATGTATTTGACCTCACAGCCATCCGGGATGGGCCGCTTTTCTGCCACCATGCTTTCAAATTCATCCTCGTTAAACTTAGTGAATCCCCCCTTCTTGGAGATGTGGATCTTCTGGCAGCCAGGGAACTTGAACTTGGCCCTGAGGAGGGCCTCAGTCACATGCTCCTTGTTCTGCAGCTTGGTGCGGATGGACATCATGACTTGGCCAATGTGGACCCTGGCCACTGCACCCTGGGGCTTTCCAAAGGCACCGCACATACCTGTCTGGAGCCTCCACTGGGGACAGCATACCAGTCATGAATGTCCACTGGAAAGGGCTGAATCCAACATCCCATAGGGCAACCCATACTAGCAACAGGCTCATACACTACACTACCAAGGAGCCTGTTGTTTGCAGCCACTGCACACCAGGCCCCCATGGGGAAAAGAGCACAGTCGGCTTAATTGGCTGCAAAGTAGAAATTCTTTCAAGCACCAGCTGTGTGCCAGTCCATTCACTCTTGATGGGAAATAAGGAGAGGGCGGGGATGTACCTGAGCAGGTGTCATTCAGCTGAAAGCTGAATTGCAAAAGGAAGTCCATAACATCTTTGGATACAAATGGCATATATAAGAGTATTCCAGTGAGGGAAATAGGTAATGCAAAAGGCTCAAAGGTGAGAATGCCACCTTAAGGTGCTTATTAGCACAGTGTCTGGCACATAGAAAGAATCTAATTGTTATTTAAGAACTTAATTGTTATTTTAGGTACAGAATATTAGCAGCAGCGGCAGCGTTATTGCCATCATCATCTTGGAAACAGCTGAATGACCAGCAAGAGCAATACAGTGTCACTCTTGCAGTCATTTTTAAAAAGACATGATATATAAGTAGAAATGTTTAAAGGAAACAAGTATGATATCCCAGTTTTGTGGCAGATGAGTGCATAGTAAAATGATTAGGAGCTTGTATACTGAAATGCTCTCTTGTGGTTAGACAGGTGATTTTACATATTTTTTCTATGTGTGGTTTTTTCTGTTATTTTCCATATTTTTTATTTACTTTGAAATTTTTTTGACATTGACACTGGACAAATATAACTTACATTATCAGGGAAAATCAGTATTTTATGTTAAACATTTGTTATTTAAAATATAACATCAATGCAATAGAATATTTAAAGGCCTAATGAAATATAATGATGTCTAAAATATAGTAAAATGTTTTCAAAATAAAGAAATGGGAAAAGGTATAACAAACACTTAGCATGATTACCAATAAAAATTAATGACCGTTAAATAACAAAAATTCAATAAAATAAATTTAAAAGATATAATTGGCTTTATTAAACCATCGGTCAATTGGGCAGCATCCCACCTTGCAAGCAGAGAGGGGCTCGGAGGAGCCGTACAAAGTGGAAGGCTTTTATAGGCAGGAGGGAAGGGAAAAGGGGAGAGTGGTCACCTCATCTTCTTCTGGGGTATGGAAAGGGCCTGTGTAGAAGATTTCCTCATTGCTGCTGACAAGAAACTTCCAGACTAGTTGGTTAAGACCATTCCTGGTGGAGGTTGTACTGCAGTTACTGCAATTAGGTTAGTTCTTAAGCCTCGGTCTGGTGAGGTGGGCTGAGCACAGGTGACTCCATTTGGGGCCTGTTGTCGCTTTTTTAAGATGACTTATGATAAGGTGGTGGGTATTAAACCTCCCTTATAAAAATCTGCTAATGGCTGTTGTGGTACTGTTCTTACCATAAATAAACTGGGGATGGGGATCGTTGACAAATGTTCCATGTTGTTTTAGCAGCACTTAGTAATTTGTATCAAGGCTGCTTGTTGCAGTCCTCTTAGGAATGCAGTCCTGGTTACAAGGTGGGAAGTCCCAAGGTGGGAAGGGGTGAAGCTCTTCCAAGCACTGGCAGTCTAAACAAATGGAAGAGGTTGGCCTGACACGGAAAAGCTAAGAGTTACACACATGGTGGCATCACTTCAGATGCAGTCCATGGCAGTGGGCTGTTTTCTGGCATCTGTGTCAGAGGTCTTGTAGGAAGGGTTGGGAACCGTGTTTCAGAAAGGGGAGCTGGCAGTCTCTCCTGAAGCTCCTAAGTTTGGGGGAAGACAGTCAGACTGCTGTTATCTTCCCTGAGAACAGACTCTGTCTGCAGTCTGCTCTTCCTTGCCACTAGGAATTATTTTTGTTGACCTGTAATAGCTTTTGCCCAGGGGCGTGTTAAAGGTGCCAATGGGGCTTGGGCTATTTTACAATTAAGGTAGCCTATTTGAATTCTATTTGTAGAAATACATGCTCAGCAGCATCTTTGACTCTAAAGTTTATTGGTCATAAGGTGCTTGTGAAGTTGAAGAAACTTGATTTGGTGTCACTTGATGAGCCAGATTCAGGCTCATCTGATTTAGCAGTTAGCTGCATTCCTCAGACAGACTGTAATAATTTACCCTTACATTTTATTTTAGCGTGTTCCTCTCTGTAAGTTTGATAATGAATCCTGTAAATTGCTCAAAAAATTATGAAAAAACATAGTATGCTTGATTTTCTTGGAGTTCAGTGTTCATACCTTTCACATATAAGGAAGTTATTGAACTTCAGTAACATTTTGCTATTGTCCAACTTTTTAAGGTGGTTATTAAAATAGCAGGTTCTCCAGCATCTTCCTTCAGTTTATAAGAATTATGAGCATGGTGACTATGGTTAATAACACTGTATTACATAATTGAAAGTTGCTAAGAGGATAGATCTTAAAAATCCTCATCACAAGAAAAAAACTGCAGCAATGTATGGTGATAGATGTTAAGTACACTTATAGTGGTCACCATTTTGCAATATAGACAAATATTGAATCATGTTGTACACCTGAAACTAACATAATGTTACATGTCAGTTATATGTCAGTTTTTTTAAAAAAGAATTATTGGATGGTGTTTGTTTCCTGGAATTTAAAGTCCCTTTCCACAGATGTCCATTCTTTAATAATTATTGAAAACCCATAGTAATTTGTCAAGCTATGTTTGTTCCTTATGAGCCTGGGTCTTTACTGATATCTTGTTTCCATATCCAACATCCTCTTGTTGAAATAATCTGTATGAAAATTTTATCCTGCCTCTTCTTTGCTCTTTAACCAACCTGAGTTTTCAAATGTATTTCACCTAAATGATGGAGACACTTTTTTAAAAAGTTATCTTTAATGTTTGTTGAGTTGCCTCATCTACATGCCTATTTAGGACATCTGATGCTTTTCTTCTTTTTCGAGTTTTTAATCTGCTCTCTGGACACAGTAACAAATAGTACTTGCTTGGAGATTCCATTCTAGTATAGGGGGAGCTCAATAATAAATAGGTGGTATTTCAGGTGACTGTTAAGTGATCCAGAGAAAAATAAGGCACGGTGAGGAGAGGAAGCCCTGGGGGAGGCGACATCTGAGCAGTGACCTGATTGAAGTGCAGGAAGGGGCAGGTCGTGCTGGTATCTGGGGAAGGAGCAGCCGCGAAAATGGGAGGGATAGTTCATCTGTCAGAATTCTAAAAAAGTTCATATGACTCTCCTATTTGTTTTTCCTGAAAAAATAACTATATATTCTGGGTCATTTTTGTCTTTCTCGCTGCCTGCACACTTTTCCCGTAACCTTAGCTCAGGATGCTATGTTATTATGTCCTGCCCTCTTCTCCAACCTCAGCACAAGTCTTTTACATTCTCCCTGTGCTTCTAGCAATGGCTAGCTGTGAAACCATCTCCTAGCTGAGTGGAGGAAGGTATTTGTTTACAAGTTGGGTTTGTACATTTTTATGGCTTATTACTTGGGTAAAAATTTCTCCATCAGCTTTTGTTCCTCCTCCCACTGTTCACTTTTACTGTTTGCATTCATGTTTGATGTCTCCAATGTCAAGACAGGACAGGACCTGGGACAAAACAGAAACAGTAAATATGTTAATGAATGTGCTGTACTCCATCCTCCCCCCAATTAAATTAAGGGTGAAAGGTTACCCCTTTTCTATTAAAAATGCATCAGGAATGTCTGGGGCCGGGGTGGGGTGGTTTCTTCTCAAAATATTGACTTTACCAAAGAAAAATTTCTGAATACATGAATGATGTTTAAAAAGTAAGTCTTTGTGTTTTAGCATGGAAATTGGATGCATTTTCTTTTAGCAGATGGTATCCCTAACAATAAAAAATACACTTTTAAAAGATTCACATATATTAACTCATCTGACTTTCAGAATAACCGTATGAGGTGTAGGTAGCATTTTATTATTGTTTTACAGAGACAGTAAGTGACGCATGGGGAGGCCGACTTGCCCAAGGTCACTCAGGTGAAACCAGAATTTCACATCATGTGCTCTCTGTGGAAAATACCATGTTGGCTTTTGTCCAGAGGCCATCCTGATCAAGGATGGTGGTGATCGGTGTTATGAGACTTCTGTAATTGAGACCCATGTTTTGATTCAGTGTCTTAGTCCAGATATACTGTAGAGAAGGTGGAAGACCAAAGAAAAACCCCCTTTTCTTTCTGCTGAAAACGAAATCCTCATTTAGAACCTTCTCTGACTTGTAAACCCTACACATGGGTAGAATTAGTGACTTCCTCCTCTCTTTACCTGCTTGAAACCTCCACTGTGGTTGCTTTCGGTTAGTGCCATGCTACCATTTGGTTTATACAGCTTATCATGTTGTATTACGTTTCACTGTTAATGTGAACTGTTTAGGGGTAGGGTTTGTGTCCTAATAACCTTTATGAAACAACACTGTAAAGTAATTATTGTATGTTGTAGTGTCATTTTATAGATTTATAACCAGAGATGTTAGGCAACTTGTTGAAAGTCCGAGAAATAGTAGACAGCAGGGTATGAATAAAATCCAAGTTTCCTGGTTCTTGGTCCAGAGTACCTTCTGCCATTCTAGAAAGATCGATTTAGGGTAAGAGTCTTGACTTCTTAAGGGAATAGAATCACATCCAGAGTAAACATCATCCTGCCAGGGGCATCCTGGGGAGCATATTCTTCCAGTTCTCTCTTGTGTTTCATGTTCTGTTCTCTACCTATTTCTATTATAAAAAGAAGGAAATATTTTTCAGGGAAAAATAATAGGTATAGGTTGTACTTCTAGTTCATGTAAGGCTGCCCCAGTTTTTCCTTTTATAAAATAGAGTTGACTTCAGGTAACAGCTCCCAGTCATAAAGAGAACGATTATAAAGATTAACTAATTTTTTTAAATGTGTAAATTGCCTTAAATGTTTCAAAGGTAAATGACTTATTTCTACCACTCTGTTATAAACCTGGAGATAATTAACACTATGAGTTGCTTAATATTGTGTGAGTTTTCTCCCAAAGGTAACTTCTGTTGTGCGCAGCTGGGATTCCATTGCTTCAAGCAGTGATCTGAGTGTCTCAGTTACTCAACTAAGATTTAATGGTACTTCTTATGGTGGTGCCTGAGAATATTTTATGAAAGGAAGTTAGGGATAAATATACAATGATTACTGTTAACTTCACATAATGATTTGTAGGGAGAGCTGTCATCCATGAATTTATCTAAATCCTTTGCATACCAGCCATAGAAAGCAAACTCCCCCTGCCTGGGGTGCACCTTAAGCTGCCTCAGTGACGTAGAATTGAAGAGCTTGCTTCCTACCAAGGTAGCATATCTCTTCATCCTATAATAGAGATACTTTAAGAATTTTGCCCAGTTTTCAGATGCTGTCACTAGGGAATTAAACTTTAGAAATGTCTTGTGCCTTTTACAAATCTCATACAGACATGTCCCAATTGTACAGTGTAGAAGGGCTTTTGCTGAGCACATCTTTGTTTCCAAGTTCAGCAAGGTGTTAGATTTATTTTGGAATGCCCTCGATGGTGTGGCATTATATTTTAAAAGTCTTTCTCCCATTAACATAGAGAGATTGAAGGTATTTTACATGGAGCTTATTACATCCTCACATCTCCCTTGTTTCCTAGGCTGGCAGGGCCTCCATTGTTAGCTTTCAGGCCATAACTTAAGAATTGTTTCTAATTATTGTGGGTATGGCTTACTGACCTTCTCTACCATTTGGGGAAAAAATGATATTTTTGTCACTTTACTGGGGCAATGGAAGAATGTTTTTCAAGCCAACAGACAGGAAAGAAAGGTTTGTGTATTAAAAGAAAAAAATAGACACTGTCCATACTATGTCTTTCTATGCTTCTTAAGTCTTTCTGATATTAAACTTGAAGAAAAGGAAAAAGTAGATAATCAGGGAACCCACAGTGAGGAGTGGTCAAAAACAGGCCAAGATTTTGATGAAAATAGAAAAATTGGAACAGTAAGATCTTAAACGCAATCTGTTCCCAGTTGGGTTCAGAAGAAATTAAAGTTGGAGCGTATAGCATGCAAATAAAAACCTTTGCATGAAGCTTATACCTTTTGGTGAATTAAAAAAAATAAATATCTTTATTTTCTGGCATATATCCATCATTACTCTTCACTGAATATTTCATTGCTCAGGAATATTTGATACCTTCCTCTTTATGAAAGAAGGGTGACAGGCTGTGCTTTCATTCTTGGTTGTGCGTTTAACTATTTTTTAAAGATCAGTATAGTAACTGAAGCCAAAATATTGTTCATTGTACTTCATATTTTCAAGAAGACTTCTTCAAATGTATAATAAAGATAAGATCAGAATATTAACAAGAACTGGTTTATAATATTGAAGATTTAATGATAGTTTCACTACTGCTCAGGTTTGGAACAACTGCGAATTTCTCTTTTGCCGAAATGTGTTGTGTGTGTGTGTGTGTGTGTGTGTGTGGTGTAGAATAATCACAGAGGCCTGTTGACTTTTTGTTTCTTGTTTTACTTTGAATATCACCCCTATATCTCAGAGTTAACCATCTCATTGTTGATGAGTCTAGTTTGACTGCTCTTTCCCTGCATATAAACCAGAGTAAAAGTGGCCAGTGCGATGGGGAACCTAGTGCTGCAGGTTAGTGAAGTCTCAGAGTCCACATCTGTAAAATGAAGAATATAGAAGTGGCTCCTCACAGAGTTGTGGGCTTTAGTTAACACACATCCAGTTTTGGAACAGTGCTTAAGAGTATGTTCTCGATAAATGTTAGCTGATGCTATCACTACTGCTACAGTTATTACTGCCATTAGCCTTATTACTCTGCTGCAAAATGCTAGGTGAGCTAGGGGGCAGACGCAGGATCGTGGCTCAGTTCTCAGCTGCATCGCCGTGAGCAGGGGTGCTTCTGAAGGCGTCAGCGAGATCAGAGAACACACCTGACTTGCATTCCCCTGCGGTCCCATCTTCTCGTTCCCTGCCGTCTGGGCTTACCTCACTGGAGTAGTACGCCTGACTATTGCAAAGGATTGTCACCTGGAGAGTTTCCCCTTAATGTATCCACAGAACATGTTTCCTCCTCTGAGTTGCACTAGACAGTAGCTTTGAAATCCGTATGTAGGTAGCCCCCTCAGTAGCTCTCAGAGCTGCAGATGTAGTTATAATGGAGACATCAATGTGAAATAGAGACAGTGATGCCTAACTGAAAGGATCGTTTGGATCAAACAGAACACTTATAATGCTTGCCCAGTGCTCAGAGCACTGTAGTAATGGTGCTCAGTTAGCACTGCTGCCTTCCCCTTTCTTTCCAGTTCTTTGTCTTTATTGTGCACCTCTATCCATATTTTGGGCTTTTTCTCTCATGTGGGCGATTGTAACAGCCTCCTTCCTTGTTCTAGTTTCTCTCATCCTGTCCTCAGCTCCTATCTCCTAATCCTGCTTCAAATGAATTCTAGATTATAAAATTTGTGAATGAATTCTTCATAAGAAAAGAAAGAACTAGAAAGTCTTTTTTGGCAATACGATGGCCTACAAATTCCAACACTCGTACATTATGAGACATCTAAAAGTGATCAAAATATTTTTAAACACCTTTTAAATGAGTGGAGGAACCTGTAACAATGAAAGGGAAATGAGTACCAGTCTAGGAAGTGAGCTGGTCCTGGGACTGCTAAGCCCTCAGGGCATCTGTGGATCTGGGTGCCCACGGAGTACTGGAGATAAAACTAGCAGCTTTTAGCACAGAGGACAAAAAGATAGAGCACGAAGGAGCAGTGAAGACGCCTGCGGGGTAGACTGAGAAGTTAGAGTATCAGAAGTTTCAATAGAGGAGACAGTGGAGAGACAGTATTCAAACATATGATGACTGCAAGTGTTTGAAAATGATACCTGGGAAGCCCAGAGCCGGATAAATGTGAAGAAACCTGTACGTAAACAACATGAAGTAATATCTTCGTGAGAAAAAGTAATTGTCCACCTAGAATTTTTTTAATTAATTAATTTATTTATTTTTGGCTGCATTGGGTCTTTGTTGCTGCGCACGGGCTTTCTCTAGTTGTGGTGAGCAAGGACTACTGTTCTTTGTAGTGCTTGGGCTTCTCATTGTGGTGGCTTCTCTTGTTGTGGAGCATGGGCTCTAGGCACGCAGGCTTCAGTAGTTGTGGCACGCGGGCTCAGTAGTTGTGGCTTGCGGGTTCTAGAGCGCAGGCTCAGTAGTTGTAGCGCACGGGCTCAGTTGCTCCGTGGCATGTGGGATCTTCCCAAACCAGGACTCGAACCCGTGTCCCCTGCATTGGCAGGCAAATTCTCAACACCTGTGCCACCAGGGAAGTCCCTAGAATTTTTTATGAAATTAAGATATTTTCATATGAAGAAAAACAGAAAAAGATTTGCCACCAAAAGACGCTTACTAAAAGAACTTCTAAGTATAGATTTCAAGAAGTAGTTGAAAATGGCCTCCAAAAACAACCTGAGTTACAGAAGTAACAAAGGTAATATTATAGTAAACATGAGGGAAAATCTAAGCAGACAGTGGCAATTTATACAAAATGTCTACTTCAGTAGCATTAAACAAGACAAAAGTAATAGACACTGTTATCATGTAAGATTGGAGACAGTTGATGAGTTAAAATACACCAAGATTCTTTTATTTTCAAGAAGAAGGAAAGCAGTCTTTGGACTCTGGGTATGCATGTTAAAAATAACCATGGAAGCGTAGTCTGCTGCACAAAACGGTATCTTTTGATCAAGTTTGGCAAACACCTTTCCACAGTAGGCACCAGATATTTGTTAAAATGCATCTACCTACCAACCCGCTACCACCCTTGTAGTTAGAGCCTTGCAGTAGGATACATCCAGTTTCCAATCAGTAACCTCACTGATTCCTTCCACCATGTTCATTATGTAACTACAGTTATAGCTCTTTCCCCAGCCTTCTGTACTTAATAATGTGTGTGCTATGATGTCAGATTTAACTCCCTCTGCAGTTGTCATTATGAGGGACAATGCTCCTCATTCACTGGGGTCCAGCCCTTGTGTTTCATGTGGCAAGCCTCACCAAGGGTGCAAAAGCCATAGCCGCACTGTGTGTGTGTGGCTTTAAAATCAGGGCCGCTGAAGCTGCCTCTACAGCCTTCCCAACCTGTTTAGTGCACAGTGGTCCCTTTCTTCCCTGAATTCCACTGTAAAATGGAGATAATACTAGCGTCTTATTTTTATCGTGGTGTGCGTTAAACAACTAAGTTATAATTGACCAAAAACAAGATTAAGTTTTACACTTCTGTGGGAGCTGGAAAAATAGAGCATGGCGCACAGGGTTAATGCTCCCTGACTCAGCATTGGTCGCCCACAGGTGACTTGCGATCAGAGTTTGGTTGGAGAGATCTTTGGGATCCATTTCTAGGAGGCTTAGTGTGGTAAAGATGAAGATCTGTTTAAAGTGTTTGTGAACATGTACACGAATTTGTTACCGAATTGCTGGACTAGACCTTGCTGGGGTCCTAACCCGGGTGGAGACTCCTTGTCTCCGTCAAGGAGGTTCTTTTTCTGCTTGGATTCACAACAGCCACTAATGAAACCAATGAATAGCCTGGGACAGCACAGGCTTTATTCAATGGCCAAAAAATGGAAAGAAGCCAGAACTCGGTTCCCAAATCAACTTCTCAACCCAATTCAGGCAGAGACACAATGTACATAGGAGGGTCCAGGTAAAAGGGAGGGAACTGGAAAGAGAGGGAGGAATATTCATGAATAGAGGTGTGGTTTGGATCCGGTCCTGATGCAACACTCCTTTTCAGTCCTTGTATGGGCTTTTCCAGTTGTTGTCATGGCAGTTGTCAACTATCCTGGTGCCAGTGGGTGTGTCGATTAGCTAATCTGGCTCAAGGTCACTGGAAGTCAAATCTTCCCCCATCTTGGGCTTAGTTGGTTCTAACCAGTTCTTCTTTTTCTCCTTGCAGCTTCCTCCTGAAACTTAGATAAGAGCAATTGGTTTGCATTTGAGGGAGGGGCAGGGTTATGATTCTGGGGCAACAACCTTGGTAACAGATTAATAGCTTTCTACTTGCAAAGCAGAAAACTAGATTTGTAAACCTCTAAACTGAAGGAATCTCAAGATGCCACTAAATTAGTTTTAGGGCTTTGGGGAAAGCCTTTCAAATCCAGGACCTGTGTTCCTCCTATAGAAAACAGAAGGGTTTCTCTAAGTTCTTCTCCAGCATTAGCCAGTGCTTTGCCTTAAGTTATATGAATTATCCACATTTTAAAATGAAGCAGCTGAAGTCCTGAGAGGTTGGGAGACTGGTCGGGAGTTACCGAATTAGGGTTAGTGGGTGAGAGGAGAGGTTTGAGACAAGGTCTAGAGACCAGCTGGTCTGCCTTCCAGCAGGTACCTCCACCACACCAGCTGCCTCTGTCCTGCTCCGCAGCAGCTCCTACAGCCCGGGGCCACTTCTGTGTGCCCTGCTCTCACATGGCCCAGATCAGAATTTGACATCTATTGAAAAAGGCAGTCAACATTTAATTCATATATATATATATATATATATATATATATATATATATATATATATATATATATGAGATGATCTATGGCTTTCTTTATAGTAGCCACTTGTTTTTCTTTATAAAGAAGGTTATGGTGCTTCCCTGGTGGTGCAGTGGTTAAGAATCCACCTGCCATTGCAGGGGACACGGGTTTGAGTCCTGGTCTGGGAAGATCCCACATGCCGCAGAGCAACTAAGCCCGTGTGCCACAGCTACTGAGCCTGCGCTTTAGAGCCGCGAGCCACAACTGCTGAGCCCACTAGCCACAGCTACTGAAGCCCACACGCCTAAAGCCCGTGCTCCACAACAAGAGAAGCCACTGCAATGAAGAGTAGCCCCTGCTCGCCGCAACTAGAGAAAGCCTGCGTGCAGCAACAGAGACCCAACACAGCCAAAAATAAATAAATAAATAAAATAATTTTTTTTAAAAAAAGAAGATTATGGTATACATTTTTTGATCATTTATTTTTGAGTACACACTTTAAAACCTTACGTGGTGGAAACAGATGGGATGAAATTTTTGAATTTCCCATGGAAACCTACAGAGTGGATGTTTCGAGTCCTTTTTTTGCCAGGTGGATATCTCAGTATGGTGTTGGCAGGAGCACCCGTGTTCTGTAGGTGGCTATTCACCTACTTTCCAAGCCTAAGGATTCTTCAGCCAAAGGAGATTTAAAAGATTTGCTTAAGAATAATGCACTTCCTAATTTAATCAGGCATCCAGGTTAAAGACAGCCTAAAGGCAGCCAAATAGTTGATAACAGAATAAGAATAACTGGCCCTCCCTGCATATTTGGTAGAAATATTTAGAGAAATGGTATTCAGGTAATAACCTTTTCCAGTTACAGATTTTAATTTTATCAAGATTTAGAATAAATAGTAAACTGTTTTGCTAATCTGTGCTTTTACTTCAGGACAATCTGTAAAGTTTTATATAAGTCAATAGAGAAATTCTACTTTATACTCCAGGAAAATATAAATAAAGGAAATGTAAAGACTTCCAGAAGAAACTTAGTTTGGAGAATTTTTATAAAGGTGCCTAATGTCTGCCTTGCACTATGCTAGGTTCTGTGAATTCTGAAGATGAAGGATATCTGTTCTCAGGTTATTCACAGTCTACTGAAAGAGACATTTAGACAAAAGAAATTTTGTTACAGGGCAGCATGATCTGCAGCAGAGGTATCACAAATTGCCACAGGAGTAATAATAATTAAAGTTACAATCCAGCTGGTGAATGTTTGGGAGAAAGGCCAAGAGGAGTCCTTTTATATTCCGGGACCTTTTTCTTATGACTCCTGGAAATTTTGACAAAGCCATGAAGGCTCTGGTTCGTGAGCCCTTAGATTAATGTGTATTTCCAATATGCCTCTTGCTTTTTCAGTCTTTTAGTCACCTCTACTCGAGCACGGACTGCAGAGCCTTGCTGCTTGGGCTTAGATTCCTGCTTCTCCTCTTCCTAGTTATGTGACCATAAGCAGAGTACTTCTCTGTGCTTCAGTTTTATAAAAAGACAAGAGTAATAGTACCTACCTCACAGTGTTATTGTGAGGATTAAATGAGATAATACTGCCTGTTACACAGTAAGGCTCAAGAAAATTTTAGTTCTCATTATTATTAGTCTCGGTAGCAAATAAACCAGGAACATTGAAGCATAATCACCATGTTGACCTTTTAGGTTCTCCTTCGAAAAACGCAAATTTCCATCAAGTAAAATTTTTCAATTTTTTTTCCCTTTCTAGCTCCCAGAGGAAAGCGAGGATGGAAGACCTTTTATGCTGTACTAAAGGGAACAGTTCTTTACTTGCAAAAGGTAAAAGTAGATACATAAAAAATGAAGCCCGTAAAACTTTATGAAGTGATAATTAGACAGGTTACCTAGAAAATATTCACTTTGTACAAAGAGGCCACATCAAACACCCAAAAGACTGTTTTAATTGATATCTAAATTCTCTTTTAGACTTTTTTTTTTGTTTCTGGTGCAAAAAATTGTTTTGGAAGTTATTTATATATGTATATGTATATATATTACATTTTATAAATATAAAAGATTATATACACGTATATGTGAGTGTATGTGATCAGAGGGAGTGGGTGAGCTGTGTTCTAATTATATTCAATTAGAAATGTTGAATATAAGTTGATAAGTTAGACTTCATATTGTCTATTCAGGTTCAGATTGTGGTAACACTTGTTGCAATGGGTATTTATACTATAGATGAGTTCTAGTCCTCATTTATTGAGTTATTTATCTTCATTTAGATCCTACCTAAATCTAGAAACACATTTTCTTTCAAGTCCTGGTATTTAACACTGCAAATGTATTCCAGTTACCTGGGTAAGTGTTTGACCATACCATTTCCAGTCAGGGTCCTTTCTTCTAATCCCCAAGTCTGGAAATTAGTTTGGTATCAAGTTTATATATTCTGACCTTTGAAGGGTAGTCCCTGGAGCTTCCGCCTCCCTAGCTCTGTGCACGTGGAGATGGGAAAGTTGTGTCTTGACTGGAATAAGTATACCACGTCCCAGGGCCCAACAGGACTCTAGCTCCCACCTTGAAGGGAAGCTTGGAAATACTTTTTCTTTTTAATGTGATAAAAAACATACTGTGAGATCTCCCTCAATAAAATTTTAAGTGAATAGTACAGTATTATAAACTTTATAAGCACCATGTTGTACAGTAGATCTGTAGAAATTTTCCATCTTGCATGACAAACAGTACCCCATGAACAGCAGTTCTCCCATTTCCCTCTCTCCCCAGCCCCTAGCAACTACCTTTCTTCTCTCTGGTTTTATAAGTTTGACTCTCTCAGATACTTCACATAAGTGGCATCAAGCAGTGTTTGTCCTGCGGTGACTGGCTGATTTCACTTAATGTAAAAGGTTCATCCATGTTATAGCATATGACAGGATTTTCCTCTTTTTTATGACTGAACAATATTCCATTGTTTACTTCATTTTCTTTTTCCATTCATTCGTCCATGGACATTTATGTTGTTTCCACCTCTTGGGTATTGTGAACAATACTGCAGTGAACATGGTGTGCAGATATGTCTTTGAGATCCTGATTTCAGTTCCCAGAAGTGGAATTGCTGGATAGTTGTACTTTAAATTTTTTGAAGAACCTCTATATTGTTTTCCACAGTGGCTGAATCATTTTAAATTTACACCAACAATGCACAGGAGTTCCAATTTCTCCAAATGCATGTCAACATGTGTTATTTTCTGGGTTGTTTTAAAAAAATTATTTTTTAATAATGGCCATACTAACAGGCATGAGATGATACTTCCTTGTGATTTTGATTTACATTTTCCTGACAATTAGTGATGATGAGCATTTTTTCATATCCCTGTTGACCATATGTGTGTTGTCTGTGGAGAAATGTTTATTCAGATCCTTTGACCATTTTTTAGTCAGGTTATTCGGGTTTTTTGCTATTGAGTTGTAGGAATTCCTTATATATTTTGAATATTAATCCCTTATCATATATGTGGTTTTCAGGTATTTTCTCCCATTCTGTAGGTGGCCTTTTCACTCTCTTGATTGTTTCCTTTGTTGTGCAGAAGCTTTTTAGTTTTACGTAATCCCGTTTCTCTATTTTTGTTTTTGTTACCTGTTGTTTTGGTGTCATATCCAAGAAATCATTGCCAATGTCAAAGCCAAGAAGCTTTTCCTCTGTGGTTTCTTCTAGGAGTTTCATAGTTTCAAAGCTTAAACATTTAAATCCGTGATGAGTTGACTTTTATGTATGGTGTATGTTAAGGATGAACTTGCATTCTTTTTCACGTGGGCACCCAGTTTTCCTAGTACTATTTGTTGAGGAGATTTGTTGAATTTTCTCCTTTGTGTTCTTTTGGGACCCTGTGGAAGATCAGTTGATGGGATTGTTTCTGAGCTGTCTATTCTGTTACATTGGACTACATGTATGTCTTTATACCACTACCATAATTTTTTGATTACTATGGCTTTGAAATATGTTTAGAAATGGGAAGTTTGAGGATTCTAAATTTATTATTCTTTCTCAAGATCGTTTGGAGTATTCAGGATCCTTTGTAGTTCCATATGAATGTGAAGGTGAATTTTTCAATTTCTGCAGAAACTACCATTGGGATTTTGATAAGGATTACATTGAATCTGTAGATGACTTTGGATAGTATGGGCATTTTGATAATATTAAGTCTTCCAATCCATGAACATGGGATATTTTTCCATTTATTTGTGTCTTTAAATTCTATCAGCAGTGTTTCGTATTTTTTATTGTATAAGTTTTTCACTCCCTTTATTAAGTTTATTCCTAAAGTATTTTATTGTGATTCTGTTGTAAATGGAATTGTTTTCTTAATTTCCTTTTTGGATCGTTATCATTAGTGTATAGAAATGCAACTGATTTTTACACGTTGACTTTTGTATCCTGCAACTTTGCTGAATTTATTTCTTAGTTCTAACAGTTCTTTGGTGGAATCTTTAGAGTTTTCTATATTTAAGGTCATGGAATTTTTAAACAAAGATAATTTTACTTTTTCCTTTCCTATTTGGATGTCTTTAATTTCTTTTTCTTCTCTGATGGCTGGGCTAGGACTTCGGTACTATGTTGAATAGAAATGCCAAGAGCGGGCATTTTTGTCTTGTTTCTTTTCTTAAAGGAAAAGCCTTCAGTTTTTCACCATTGGGTATGATGTTAGCTGTGGGCTTTTTTTTTTTTTTTTTTTTTGCGGTACGCGGGCCTCTCACTGTTGTGGCCTCTCCCATTGTGGAGCACAGGCTCCGGACGCGCAGGCTCAGCGGCCATGGCTCATGGGCCCAGCCGCTCCGCGGCACGTGGGATCCTCCCGGACCGGGGCACGAACCCGTGTCCCCTGCATCGGCAGGCGGACTCTCAACCACTGCGCCACCAGGGAAGCCCTGGGCTTTTTATATATGGTCTTTATTATAGTGAAGTAATTTCTTTTTATTCCTAATTTGTAGAATGTTTTTATCATGTAAAAGGTTGTTGAATTTTTATTAAATGCTTTTTCTGCATCTATTGAGATGATCATGTGATTTGTAACATTTGTTATGTTAATGTGGTTTATCATATCATAGTTAATTTTCATAAGTTGAAGCATTCTTGCATTCCAGGGGTAAATCCCAGTTGGTCATGGTGTATGCACCTTTCATAATATGATGTTGGATTTGGTTTGCTGGTATTTTGTTGAGGATTTTTGAGTCTATATTCATCAGAGATATGGCCTGTAGTTTCCTTTTCTTGTATCTTTTTCTGGTTTTGGTATCAGGCTAATGCTGGCCTCTTAAAATGATTTTAGAAGTGTTCCCTCCTCTTGAATATTTTATAAGAATTTGAGAAGGATTGGCATTAATTCTTTAAGAGTTGGGTAGAATTTACTTGTGAAGCTGAATGGTCCTCGACTTTTCTTTGTTGGGAGGTTTTTGATTACTGATTTAATCTACATGCTAGTTATAGGTCTATTCTGATTTTTATCCATAATTCAGTTTTAGCAAATTGTATGTTTCTAAGGATTTATCCATTTCTTCTAGATTGTCCAATTTGTTGGACAATATAAGTGTTCATAGTTGTTTCTTATAATATTTTTATTTCTCTGACATTAGTTGTAATGTCTCATCTTTCATTTCTGATTTTATTTATTTGAGTCTTCTCTCTGTTTTTCTTAGTAGTCTAGCTAAAGGATTGTCAATTTTATTATTTTCCAAAAACCAACTCTTGATTTCATTGATTTTTCCCCCTACTGTTTTTCTGATCTCTATTTCATTTATTTCTGTACCAATCTTTATTTTTTGAGGGAATTGAATTTTATCTGAGCTGCTGGCGTTTTGAAGATTTACTCTTTTCTTCTATTGCAAATAGGTTTTTAAGACACAACTAAGGAAAGATAATCACCCTTGAGGTATGATACTAAAATCAGTGTTCTCACATCTAAGACATTATTACGTGTAAGTCAGTCAAAACTACTGCTCTTTAAATTTTTTTATTTTAGCACATAAAGATAGGTTTTTGTTTTGAGGACAAATTATCTCAAATGCTTGTTTTAAAAATCTAGTTCTTTTTTTAAATTTATTTATGTTATTTATTTATTTTTTGCTGCACTGGGTCTTCATTTCTGCTCGTGGGCTCCCTCTTGCTGCAGCAAGCGGGGGCCACTCTTCATTGTGGTGAGCCGGCTTCTCATTGCAGTGGCCTCTTCCATTGCGGAGCACGGGCTCTTGGCATGCAGGCTTCCTTAGTTGTGGCACGTGAGCTCAGCAGCTGTGGCCCACAGGCTCCAGAGTGCAGGCTCAGCAGCTGTGGCACACGGGCCCAGCTGCTCCATGGCATGTGGGATCTTCCCAGACCAGGGCTCAAACCCACGTCCCCTGCGTCAGCAGGCAGGCTCTCAATCACTGCACCACCAGGGAAGCCCAAAAATATAGTTCTACTTTGTACCAAACTTGAAATATTTAGCAAAAATTAGCATCAGGATCAGTATCCCAGCTTATGTGTTCAGAATTTCACACTGTTGATGCAAAATGTTTATTATTTTTCTTATTGTTATGTTGATATGAATCCTTTATGTATGTAAAGTCCACTTGCTAACAAGGGCTACACTGAAGCTATGTAAACTCCCTAATAATTGGATCTGTGTCCTAGCATGTGGCACACCAACATTTTAAAAAAGGGTCTCTGAGCAACTTTGACGAATATTGTTTGCTCTCCTGTTTTTTTGCGGTTCTTCTCCCATTTATTATTTTTCTTTTTTTTTTTAAGTATAATTGACCTACAACACTATGTTAGTTTCTGGTACACAACATAGTGATTCGATATTTTTTATATATTACAAAATGAACACCACAATAAGTCTAGTTACCGTCTGTCACCATATAAAGTTATTATATTATTATTAACTGTATTCCCCATGCTGTACATTTAATCCTTGTGACTCATTTATTTGGTGACAAAAGTGGGTACCTCTTAATCTCCCTCACCTATTTTATTCACCCCTCCACCCTCCTCTCTCTGGCAACCACTTGTTTGTATTCTGGATCTATGACTCTTTCTGTTTTGTTATGTTCGTTTTGTTTTTTAAATTGTACATACAAGTGAAATCATGTGGTGTTTGTCTTTCTCTGACTTATTTCACTTAGCATAATAACCTCTAGGTCCATCCATGTTATTGCAAGTGGCAAGATTTCATTCTTTTTCTATTGCTGAGTAATATTCTGTTATAAATGTATATATGCCACATTCATCTATCAGTGGACATTTAGGTTGCTTCCATATCTTGGCTATTATAAATAATGCTGCAATGAACATAGGGGTGCATGAATCTTTTTAAAATAGCATTTTTGTTTTCTTCAGAAAAATACCCAGAAATGGAATTGCTGGATCTTATGGTAGTTCTGTTTTTTAAATTTTGAGGGACATCCAAACTGTTTTCCATAGTGACTGCACCAGTTTACATTCCTGCCAACAGTGCACAAGGATTCCTATCTCCACATCCTTGCCAACACATTGTTTATTGTCTTTTGGATTACAGCCATTCTGACAGGTATGATGTAATATCTCATTGTAGTCTTGATTTGCATTTCCCTGATGATTAGTGATGTTGAGCATGTTTTCATCCATCTGTTGGCCATTTATGTCTTCTTTGGAAAATGTCTATTTAAGTCCTCTGCCCATAATTTCATCAGCTTGTTTTATTTTGTTTTGATGTTGAATTATATGGAACCTTTGTATATTTAGGATATTAACCCCTTATCAGATATTATTGTTTCAGAGATCTTCTCTGATTTAGTAGACTGCCTTTTCATTTTGTTAATAGTTTTCTTAATTGTGCAAAAGCTTTTTCGTTTGATGTGGTGCCATTTGTTTATTTTTGCATTTCTTTCCCTTGCCTGAGGAGACGTATCCAAAAAATATTGCTTAGACCAATGTCAAAGAGCATACTGCCTGTGTTTTCTTCTAGGAATTTTATGATTTTATGTCTTCCATTCAAGTCTTTAACCCATTTTGAGTTTATTTTTTATAGGTTGTGAGAAAGTAGTCCAGTTTAATTCTTTGGAATGTAACTGTCCAGTTTTCCCAGCAACATTTATTGAAGAAGCGCTCTTTTCCCATCTTTTCCCTAGATTTATTCTGAGATATTTATCCTTTTTGTTGCAATTGTTAATGGGATTGTTTTCTTAATTTCTCTTTCTATTAGTTTGTTGTTAGTGTAAAGAAACACAAAATTGATTTTGTATCCTGTAACTTTACTGAATTAATTTATTAGTGCTAATAGTTTTTTGTTGTCATCTTTAGGATTTTCTAAATATAGTATCATCTGCAAACTGTGACTTTTACTTCCTCCTTTCCAGTTTGGATGCCTTGTATTTCTTTTTCTTGCCTGATTGCCGTGGCTAGCACTTCCAGTCCTATGTTGAATAAAAGTGGCAATAGTGGCCATTGTTGTCTTGTTCCTGATTGTAGAAGAAATGCTTTCATCTTTTCACAGTTGATAGTGATATTGGCTATAGGTTTGTCATATGTGGCCTTTATTAAGTTGAGGTATGTTCCCTCTATACCCACTTTGTTTAAAGTTTTTATTACAAATGGATGTTGAATTTTGTCAGAAGCTTTTTCTGCATCTGTTGAGATGGTCATGAGTTTTATTTTTCAGTTTGTTACTGTGGTGTATCATTGGTTGTTTTGTGGATATTGAACCATCCTTGCATCCTAGAATAAATTCCACTTAATTGTGGTGTATGATCTTTTAATGTATTTTTGAATTCAATTTGCCAATATTTTGTTGAGGATTTTTGTATCTATGTTCAGTGGGGATAGTAACCTACAGTTTTCTTTTTTTGTGGTACCTTTGTCTGGTTTTGGTATCCAGGTGAGGCTGGCATCATAGAATGAGTTCAGAAGTGTTCCTTCATCTTCAGTTGTTTGTAATGGTTGAGAAAGATAGGTGTTAACTCCTCTTTATATCTCTGGCAGCATTCACCTGTGAAGCCATCTGGTCCTGGGCTTTTGTTTGTTGGGAGTTTTTTTGTTTGTTTGTTTTCACAAATTCAGTTTCAATTCTGGTAATTGGTCTGTTCCTGTTTTCTATTTCTTGCTGATTCAGTCTTGAGAGATTCTGCATTTTTAGGAATTTATCCATTTACTCTAGGTTGTCCATTTTGTTGACATATAATTTTTCATAGTAATATCTTTATGATCCTGTGTATTTCTGTCCTTTTTCATTTCTGATTTTATTTATCCGGGCCCTTTATCTTTTTATCTTGATTAGTTTAGCTAAAGGTTTATCAGTTTTGTTTCTTTTGAAAGAACCAGCTCTTAGTTGCATTGATCTTTTCTATTGTTTTTTTAGTCTCCATATTATTTATTTCTACTCTGACCTTTATTACTTCCTTCTACTAACTTTGGGTTTTGTTTTTCTTTTTCTATTTCATTTAGGTATGAGCTTAGATTGTTTATTTGAGATTTTTCTTTTTCCCTGAGGTAGGCTTGTATTGCTGTAAACTTCCCCTTAGAACTGCTTTTCCTGTGTCCCATAGGTTTTGGATTGTTGTGTTTCCATTTTCATTTGCCTCCCAGGTATTTTTTTTACTTCCTCTTTGATTTCTTTAGTGACCCATTGGTTAACATATTGTTTAGCCTCCAAATGTTTTTTTATTTTCACAGTTATTTTCTTGTAGTTAATTTCTAGTCACATACCACTGTGGTGTGAAAAGATGTGACTTTATATGGCCTCAGTCTACTTAAGTTTATTGTGACTTGTTTTGTGGCCTAATTTGATCTTAGAGAATGTTTCATGTGCACTTGAAAACAGTGGGTATTTTGCTGCTTTTGAATGAAATGTTTTATATATATCTTTTAAGTCCATCTTGTCTAATATATCATTTAAGACCAGTGTTTTCTTATTATTTTCTGTCTAGATGATCTATCCATTGATGTAAGTGGGGTGTTAAAGACTCCTACTTTTATTGTGTCACTGGCAATGTCTCCCTTTATGTTATTATTATATGCTTTATATATTTAGGTGCTTCTGTGTTGGTGCATATATATTTATAATTGTTATATCTTCTTGTTGGATTGATCCCTTGATCATTATATAATGCCTTTCTTTGTCTCTTGTTACAGTCTTTGTTTTAAAGTCTATTTTGTCTGATATAAGTTCTGCTACCCCAGCATTCTTCTTTTTATTTCCATTTGAGTGGAATACCTTTTTTCATCCCCTCACCTAACTCTGTGTGTGTCTTTAGATCTGAAGTGAGTGTCTTGTAGGAAGCATACACATGGGTCTCTATCTTTTTTAATGCATTCAGCCACTCTGTGTCTTTTGATTGGAGTATTTAGTCTATTTCCATTTAAATAATTATTGATAGGTATATATACTTATTGCCATTTTGTTAGTTGTTTTCTGGTTGTTTTTGTAGTTCTTTCTTGTTCCTTTCTTCTCTTGTGATTTGATGACTATCTTTAGTGATATGTTTAGATTCCTTTCTCTTTTTGGTGTATGTATCTGTTACAGATTTCTGCCTTGTGGTTACCATGAGGGTCATATAAAACAAATGTGTGTGTGTGTGTGTGTATGATTATTTTAAGTTAATGATCACTTAAGTTTGAATACATTCCAACAACTCTTCACTTTTATTCCCCTCTCACCACATTTAATGTTTTGGACATCATTTTACATCTTTTTATGTGTGTATCCCTTAACTACTTATTGTGGATATAGATGATTTTACTACCTTTTCTTTTAACCTTCCTACTAGCTTTATAAATGTTTGAATTTTTCTTCCATAAATTTCATATTTCTAGTTGTGGTATTTTCTTTTCTGCTTAGAAAAGTCTCTTTAACATTTCTTGTAAAGCCAGTTTAGTGGTGCTGAACTGTTTAACTTTACTTGTCTGTAAAACTCTTTATTTCTCCTTCAAATCTGAATAATAGCCTTGCCAGGTAGAGTATTCTTGGTTATAGGGTTTTTTTTCTTCCCCTTTTCATTACTTTGAATATATCATGCCACCCCCTTCTGGCCTGCAAAGTTTCTGATATAAAATCAGCTGACAGTCTTATAGGAGTTCCCTGATACATAACTAGTTGCTTATCTCTCTGCTTTTAAGAATCTCTCTTTATCTTTATTTTTTGCCATTTGAATTATAATGTGTCTTGGTGTGTTCCTCTTTAGTTTCACCTTGTTTGTGAATTTCTGTGCTTCCTGGATCTGAATGTCTGTTTCCGTTCCCAGTTTAGGGACGTTTTCACTCATTTCTTCAAATAAGTTCTCTATCCCTTTCTCTCTCTCTTCTCCTTCTCAGACCCCTATAATGAGAATGTTAGTATGCATTATGCTGTCTCAGAGGTCTCTGAAACTATCTTCATTTTTAAAAATTCTTTTTTCTGTTCAGCTTGAATGGTTTCCACTACTCTGTTTTCCAGTTCACTTCTCCATTTCTCTGTGTCATTGAATTTCCTGTTGATTCCTTCCAGTGTATTTTTTATTTCAGTGACTGAATTCTTCAGCTCCTTTGGCTCTTCTTTGTATTTTCTAACTTTTTGTTAAACTTCTTACTGTGTTCATCCATTCTTCTCCCAAGTTCATTGATATCTGTATGATCATTACCTTGAACTCTTTATTGGGTAGATTGTCATCTCCACTTTGCTTAGTTCTTCTTCTGGGTTTTTTTTTTTATTCCTTCATTTGGAATATATTCCTCTGACTCCTTATTTTTCCCAATTCTTTGTTTATTTCTATGCATTAGGTAGGTTGGTTACATTTCTTAATCTTGGAGAAGTGGCCTTATTTAGGAGTTGTTCTTTGGGGCCCAGGAGCACACTCCTTTCTTGTCACCAGAGCTATATGTTCTAGGAATGCCCCCCTATGCAGGTTGCATGGGCCCTTCTTTGGTGTCAGGGTCAAGTACTGTGGGTGAACTGGAAGGCAAGGCTGCCCCTGGCCTGCTTGGCTGTCCAGCCCTGCCTTGTGTATGGCTGCCAGCCTGCTGGTTGGTGTGGCCAGGTCCCAGTGCAGCTGGCTGCAGGGCCTGGAGGGGTCCTAGGGATAATGCCAGCCTGCTGGTGGGTGGGGCTGGGTCCCAGGGTGGCTGGCTGTGGGACCTGGGTGGCCTGATTTTTTGCTCTAATCTTAATGTTTCCTTCCTTCTACTAATTTGGGCTTAGTTTGTTCTTTGTTTTCATTTCTTGATGTGTAAAGTTAGGTTGTTTGTTTGTTTTTTATCTATAAACTTGCTTCTACTGTATCTCATATTTTGTTATGTTGTGTTTTCATTTTCCTTTGTCTCAAGATATTTCCTCATTTCTCTTATGATTTCTTTTTTGACCCATTGATTATTCAAGAATATATTGTTTAATTTCCACATATTAGTAATTCTGCAGTTTTCTTTCAGCTGTTAATTTCTTGTGAAATTGTGATTAGAAAACACTGGGTATGATTTCAGGTGTCTTAAATTTGTTAAGACTTGTTTTGTAACCTAACATGTCATCTGTCCTGGAGAATGTTCTATGTGCACTTGAGAAGAATGTGTATTCTGCTACTGCTGGATGAAATGTTCTGCATATGTCTTTGAGGTCCATTTTGTGTACAGTGTTTATCACGTTCTTTGTTTCCTTGTTCATCTTCTGTTTGGATTTTCTGCTATTATTGAGAGTATGGTAGTGAAATCTCCTAATATTATTGTATCGCTATCAATTTCTCCCTTCAATTCTGTCTATATTTGCTTCATATATTTGAGTGTTCTGATGTTAGGTGTATAGGTATTTATAATTGTTACATCTTCCTGGTGAATCGATCCTTTTATCATTATGTAATATCCTTCTTTGTCTTTTTTTACAGTTTTTGACTTAAAGTGAGTTTTGTCTCTAATAAGTATAGCTCTCTTTTGGTTACATTATGCATGAATATCTTTTTCCCTTTCTTCACTTTCAGCCTATATGTGCCTTTAAACATAAAGTGAGTCTTGTAGACAGCATATAGTTGGGTCTTGTTTTTTTTTTTTAATCAATTCAGACACTCTATATATTGATTGGGGAGTTTAATTCATTTACATTTAAAGTAATTATTTTTTAAAGTAATTACTGATGGAGAAGTACTTACTCTTAGCATTTTGTGAATTGTTTTCTCCTTTGTAGTTTTTTTGACACTTTTCCTTTGTTCTCTCCCTTTGTGTTTTGTTGATATTTTGTAAAAGCATATTTTGATTCCTTTCTCATCTTCTTTTGTGTGTCATCCATCAGTATTTTCTTTATGGTTACTATGAGGCTTACATAGCACATGTTATAGTTGTGATCATCCATTTTAAGCTGATAACAATTTAACTTTAATCACATACAAAAGCTCTACACTTTTACTTTTCCCTCCTCACACATAACTTATTATTTTGATGTAAGAATTTATTTCTTTTTATATTGTATATCTAATGGCACGTTTTGTGTTTACAGTTGTTCTTGATACTTTTCTATTTTAACTTGTGTGCTAGTTAGATGTGATGTGCAAACTGCTACTACAGTATTCCATTATCCTGTATCATCTGTATATTCACCTTCCCAGTGAGGTTTGTATTTCATCTTCTTTCTCTTATATTTCCAGTGTTGCTGTTTCATTTCCTTTCATTTCAAAGTCTTGATTTGTTTTCATTACACTTTTTGTAAGACAGATTTAGTGGTAACATACTCCCTCAGATTTTGCTTATCTGGGAAATTCTTCATCTATCTTTCATTTTCCAGCATTCTGAATCTGTCATCCCACTCTCTTCTTCTAATCTGGAAGGTTTCAGCTGAGAAGTCCTATGATAATCATAAGGAAATCCCTTGAATATGACCAATCACTCTTCTCTTGCTGATTTCAAAATTCTGCTTCACTTTTTACTTGACAATTTGATTATAATGTGTCTTTGTGTAGATTTGGGGGGGGGGTATCCTAACTTGAGACCATTGGACTTCTTGGATCTGGATGTCCATTTTCCTCCTTAGATTTGGAAAGTATTTGGCGATTATTTCTTTCAGTAAGCTTTCTGCCCCTTTGTTTTCTCTTCTCCTTCTCGGACTCTGATAATAGGTATATTGTCCAGTTGATGGTGTCCTGTAAGTCCCTTAGGCTCTCTTTACTCTTTTAGGTTCTTTTTTCCTGTTTGTTCCCCTGACTGCATAATTTCAATTTCCTGTCTTCCATTGCTGATTCTTTCTTCTGCTTATAAGTCTGCTGTTGAATGATTCTAGTGAATTTTTCAGTTTGTCATTGTATTCTTTAGCTTCAAATTTTCTGTTTTAGTTTTTTAAATCTTTTCTTCATTGATATTCTCTTTTTGTTCATGCATCATTTTCTTAAGCCAATTGAGAATCATTATGATGGTTATTTTTAATTCTTTGTCAGACACATTATATACCTCTCTTTCTTTAGGGTCAGTTTCTGGAGATTTATTTTGTTCCTTTGATTGGGCTATATCCACTTGTTTCTTCTTTATTCTGGTAACTTTGTGTTGGGATCTGTACATTTTAAGGGGTAGCCACCTCTCAGTGTTTACAGACTGCTTTTGTACAGTGGAAGACCATCATCAGTCTACTTGGCTAGAGATTCTGGGGGCCTCTATAACCTTTTTTTTGAGGGATGCAACTTCTGAATTAGAGAGGCTTGCATGTTTCTTTTTCAAGAGCTCGTAATATTTTTTCTTTCTGATATCTGTCTGTGGCACTGCAAGTTTTCTGGTCCTACAGCAGCAAGCCACCCAGCTCTCCCTTATTCTGAGTGGCAACTAGGCATCCAGAGTATGCCAGCTCCCCATCAATGCCCCAGGTCAGGCGAGACTGATAGCATTTCCCTTGGGCAGCCCTCTGATGAGCCAGAATGAGATGCATACTTCACTCCTCTTTGTCCCTCCAAGAGGGAAGACTTAAGTTGTGTACCTTTCTCCCAATCTTGACAAGCCCTGCCAGCTGCAGCAAGCCACCCACCTTTTTCCTTTGGCCTCAGCAACCTCCAGGCATCCAATCTATGTTGATTCACTCAGAGGTCTGAGTGAAGCAAGACAGAAACCCATTCCTCAGGCAACTTTGCAAAAAGCCAGGACGTTGGAAGCATGCTCCACTCTTCACATTCCCCGCACTAACCTGTTTCAGGGAGGGGCTGACATGGTTAAAGTGAAGTTGCTCTTCTCATACCCATCTTATCTATTTCAGTGAAGCTGTTCTTGCCTTCTGTTCAGTTGGAGTCCTGCTAGCTCTTGACTGCATTCTGGCATTCTTGTAAAGGTATTTTAATCCATGTAGCCTTGTTAAATGGGTGTTTCTGTGTAGGAAGAAGAACTGAGACTTCCTGTTCTGCCATCTTGCTCACGTCACGCCTAGGAAAAGATTCTGAAATTTGCTTGGACAATGATTTCCTTTTTTTTTCCTCTACTTATTATCATAAACATTTTTAAATTAAAAATTCTTCAGAAGTATATTTTTTGGTCAGTCTAGTATCTGGTGACTGTGAAATGATAAGTCATGTGGTTTTAATTTTTCCTTTTAATAGGGTTTACAAAAACATTCATTTTTAATTGCTTACAATATTTTCCATTAAATAGATTTATCATAATTTAATCTTTTCCCATTTTCAGACATACCCTCATTTCAGTTTTTTACAGCTATAAATAATGGTATATTGTGCACATGTCTGTTTATTTCTTAAAGGTAGATTTCTGGAAGTATCATGGGTTACAGGGACAGGGTAGGAACTGTTTAAAATTATTGAGACCTATTGCTAAATTACTTCTGGGAAGGCTGAACCAACTTTCACACACTACAGCAGTTTCTAACAATACCTGTCTCACCACAGCCTTTCCTCGCCGCACTAATTACTAATATTTGCATATTTAAAGAGTCAAGGTCTCATTCGTTTTGGGCTTTTTCAGTGCACAAACACATGTCCTTACACACTTCACACATTCCAAAGCTGCCTTTCCACACTTGTGTTTCTCTGGGGAAGAAAGTACATTTGAAATAACATCAACAGTACTGAATCAGATGGCAGCCCCTGTGTGATGGCATCCACACTTGCACTACTGAGATAATAAACTGCTTTGGAATGGAAATATAATTATTGAGGAAGAACATATTTGATTTATTTTTATTTTAAACATTTCAAAATGTTATAATAATGCCCTATGTAATAAAATTGAAAGAATTATTCTTTTTTAAAACCACCCTTCCTTAGGAGTCACCCAGATCAATATTTAAAAGGACCTTGACTATCGTATGTCAACATTTTACATACTGCTGGAGCAGCTTTAAAAGGAGCACTATTATAATTCTCTTTCGTTCTATTTCTTTATTGGCACTTTTTTCCAATGTCTAGATTGAGAACTATATTTAATGTTAACAAAGCCTTTTGTTTTCTTCCTTTTGGGATAGATTAGGTAAGGAATGTTAGAGTATGGGATGCTTCACCTTGGACCAGAGCTCTTTTTGTGGCTAAATTACCTCTGCAGAGAGATGTATGGAGATAGCTGAAACCCAAAGATTATAAAGAAAATGATCTGTGGCATCCTTCTAAAATTTACACATTACTTTGAAGGATCAAACAACTGGAGAAATGGAGACTGTTGTTGATGTTAGGAGATCATCCATGTTCTTAGGTGGCCAGATATCTTGTATTACCTTTATTTCCCTATGGAGCCAGCACAGCTTCTAATTTATAAGTCAACTGCTTTGGTCTCTACCAAAGCACCATGTTGTATTCATGCTGGGCCCACATTGGTCCTTTCAGCTAGATTTGTCTCTGCAGAGAGCAGCCCTTTGAAATTAAACTTCATATATCACAGCTGTTTCCCCAGCATAAATCCTATTCTCTTGGCTTACTTTTTCATTTTCCCTAAAATCTCTATGAGGGACATGGTTGTCTTTGGCAAAATCATTTCATTGAATACCTAGTCACAGGATTTCCACCCACTCCATCCCAGGGTAAGCCTGGGAAGGGAGAAAAACACGCTTGCATTCAACATTTGACAGAGGTGATGCAAAGAGAAATGCTGTTTCCAAGTCAACAGCTTTTCCTTTCTCATTGTCCTCTCCCTCAGATAACTGAATTGGATTGAGTTTGACTCATCCAGATACAAAAGAGAAAGGGCTAAATGTTGACAAGGGAATGACTTTGTAAATTCTCAAGTGTCAATATCAGTTTGGATTAGAGCTACAAAATTAGATTGCACCTCCATATTTATGGTACCTCTTGAGTGTGGCCCATGTGCACTTAGGGAAAATTGGATGAGATTCCTTTTGTAAAGTGAAAAATGGTACACAAAGGAAATGATACATTTGTTTAGGATAGTGCAGGTAGAGCTGTGGGTTATCTCTCAGTTTGCTGTTTCATACTTAGATGGAGAGTAAGGCTGAGCAGGGCAGCCAGGTTTTGTATCCAGGCTCTCCTCCCTTGTTATTGTTGTTAGTGCTCTTTAAAAGAAAAGAAAAAGGAGGGGGGGGGCTGAAAAAATGTGACAAGTGATTGAAATCTCAACATAGCAGTCAGCCAATATCTATTCCCAGAACTTTGCACAGATCCTAGAGACTAGCTCATCAATCAGCAGAAGCTTCGTCATACCAGGCCAGGTTCTTCTGTGGCTATGTCTACCCTGGTGTTTTAATTAGGTTCTTCCTGATTTGTAAAATTAAAAAAACAAAAAGGCAGAGAGGCAATAAAAATATGAAGACCCTATGGGCCTCTACATCTGAAAATGCCAAGGACTGTAAGGTTAACAGGGCACTGTCTGATATCCACTGCTGTAAGGGGACCTCTGGGATACTGAGCTGCCTACCAGAATCGGCAGGCATCGGTTCTAAGACATCTTCCCCTTTAAATTACCTCCGGATTGTAGTGTATATCAGAGGCTCAGTACTGATACAGTGTGTATCCTACAAAGGGCTTCTAACGTCCCATTGCTGGCTAATCCTTAACCTTGCCAGAGTCCTGATTTCCCAGCACATGGTGGCAGATGCTACACCAAAAGTAAGTTATATGACTGCAGGGTGATTTGGGGTTTATACAATTTGGGAGTTATGTCTTCACATAGCCATTTAGAGCTTATCACATGTCAAGTACTCTGCTAAATGCTGGGCTTCCAATGATGACTAAGACACAGTCTGTGCCACATGGAGCCCACAAAGCAAGAGGGGAAACAGGTACATTGAACCTTCACCAGACGGTGGTATAAACTAAAGGAGAGATGTAAAGTCTTACAGAGTAGGCCCTAGTCATACTTGCAAAGGTCAGAGAATGCCTACCTAAGGAATTAACATGCCTTGAACTGATACCTGAAGGGTGACCAGACATTTGCCAGGCAGGCAAGGTAATAAAAAGCATTTTAACCAGAGAGGGGGAAATAACAGATTTAAGAGAATTGCTGTGTTCAGAGAATGGCAAAACAGTTTTTTCTATTTGGAGTACAGGATGGGCGGAGGGTAGCCAGCAGTAGAAACATGATGAAACTTTATGTTTCAAGTGCTAGTGTACCATGAAAGTGAAAAAAATGGTGTCACAATGTCACAAACTGTCCACTTTACCAAAGAAGCAGTTTTCTTCCCCAGAAGAATTTCAAACCCTTTGAGTGTGAGTTGGGTGCTGCTCCCACTGACACCCAGGTCCCCAAAGGATTTAGACAGCATCATCCCGAGCGCTGGTCAGCCACTCTCACAGGACCTGCTGGCTGGTGGTGCTCCCGGGAGGGGCGTGTTGCTCTTTCCTCTGTGCCCTGAGAATGCCGTGCAACCTGCTGTAGCAGAGAAAACAGTAGTCACCCCTTCCTCTCCTTACCTCCTGCCACTCTTTGTTGTTTGGATGAAGGGTAAGGAGAAAGGGCACACTTTTCCTCTAGCCCGAGACGGGTTTGATTCAGACTGGCAGGGACTTGCTCAGCCAGGGGTCAGGATCGGGATTGTGCCAGGTCTGGGGTGCAAAGATAATAGGACCAAGTGTGCTCTTACGGGTCCGGCTAGCACACAGGCTTTCTGCCGCCATCCTGATTTTGACACCCTTCCACCCCAGGTCAGTTTCTCAGCATCGAAGATTCCTGTCCAGAGGCTGCCAGGAACTCCTCCCTCCTGCATCCCTTGTTCTCCTCAGGCGGGCAGGTGCTGCATGTCTGCTCCACGCCCACCGTGGCTGCCGGAACTTGGCTTCTAAAAGAGGGAGACGGTGTTGCCCTGAGACAGAAGGGAGCAGGACCTCTGCTCCCCTGATTAAAGGACTCCAGTCAGTTTTCTAAAGACACCATAATGGCTGGGAACTCACCCTCCCCTCACTCTAAACACATACACGCCACACACATCTGAAAACCCCTCTGCCACTGGAGTAACAGTCTGTTTGGGGTCTCATTCCATGATCAGTTGCTCATCAGTTACTAAAACTTTTCATCAAGATTTCTCAATTATGAAATAGCCAAATGATTTTTACCCAATTAGTATTTCCTCATTAAGAGTGAAGAGTGAAGAATTATAGTAAAAACCACCGCCACCTCCAAAAAAATACACAGTCACCAGAAAGAAAACCAGGCACAGCTGAACCTACACCGGGCAGGTGCTCCAAGTCCTCTCAGTCCCCACTCACCCAGACTTCTCCCTCCTCTCATCCCAGGCACAGAGAGGCTTAACACAAAGCTTTTCAGTGACTGCTCTAGGAAACTGAAGAGTTAATAAAGATCTCATGCCTCTAAAGTTCATAACCCTGCCTGTGTGCTTACAACCCTCTCTGTTGCATGCCTGCTGAACACACACACACACACACACACACACACATATACACATCCTTACAGGGCATTGCTTTGTATCTAATATCTAAGAGAATCATCATCCCAGATCAGAGCATCCCACCTCACAAAGTTAAGAAGGGGCTGGCAGACTTATTGAGCCAACTTACTTGAGTGATCATTCAGCCAGAAATAACATGGGTTTGTTAGTGTGATAGTTTTTAGGATACTTTTTATATTTGAGCTCCACAACTTCATAGGAGGATATAGTTCCCATTTTTTTTAATTAAGAAGCTGAGGCTCAGAGGTTGGTTAACCTCCTCGGGATTGTGAAGGGTGGTAGGAGCCATGCTAGTATTTTTTCCATTAGACCATCCTTGTATAAACACTAAAGCTCTATTTTATGACTTTCTTAAATACTAGAAGTTTAAAACAAGTGATTTTGGAGAAATGTTTCTTTTCCCACCTCAACCAGATTCAATTAACTTTTGTCTAATATGAAGCAAGTATGCAACAACTTCTTTCCTACAGGTAGCTTCCTGCTTTGGTCAGGACTGAGGGTTAACCTGTCTCAGATAGCAGTCTCCTGACGGCAGCCTCTCCTCTGTTGGAATATGAGACTATCTCTAATCACCTTCCATAATTAGTGTAACTAACCTTTTAAGATTTTCTAATCCAGACCCACTTTCAGATATTCTCCCTTATTGTTCCCAGAAAACGTGGTAAAGGAAATGTCAACATTTCAGTCATTTCATGATTCCCAGATTGGCACTTAAAAGTAACCCAAGCATCTATTATCAGCTGAACTTAGGTTAACAAACTACCATCCTGACACAAAGGACCATCATGGGAAGCAAATCAGTATCTATCTGAATGTATCTATTAGGTTAGGACTCTGGCAGTTTTTCAGAATGCTGTGCACTGCAGATCTGACTGAGAGCAAAATAGAGTCCCTAAAGGAGCATATGCTCTGTCTGAAGAGATCAACAAATAAAAAGCCATTTCAATGCCATTTAGTATGTGCTACAAAGAGGGAAGTGTGCTATGGAAACACTTTGGAAGGACAGTCAGCTGAGCCTCAGGAAGAGCAGAGAAGATCATGGAAGAATTCATGAAGGAAGTGATGTCTACACCTACACTTAAAAGACAAATGGAAGTCACATGGAGGATTTAGACAGGGAGGAACATGTATGGATACCCAGCTGTGAGAGACCATAGCACATCCAGGGAGCTGTGGGCTCAGTGGAGCATAAAGGGTGTCTAGACCAGACTGCAGAGCCCAGAAAACCAGGCTTAGGAGTTGAGCTCTGAGAGCAGCGTGGGACTGTCAAGCGTTTTTAATGGGGTGTGACATAATCAGATTTATATTTTAGAAAGATCAGTCTGGCGATAGGATGGAGTATGGATTGGGGGTGGTGTCACTCAGACATAGAGACCAGACTAGCTTGACGATGGTAGGGGTCACAGGAAGGGGGAAACACAGTCTCACTGGACAGTTCAGTTTGTGGTGTTGAATTCAAGGTGTCTGTGGAATAATAAATGGGCATGTCCAACAAACAATTATAGATATTCAGATCTGGAGCTGAAGAGGGAGCCTGGAGAGTCATCAAAAAAACATGAGAGTAGATGATGTCACTCAGAGGCTGTGGAGTGAGGAGTAGACGGAGGGTAGGACAAGTGGGACACAGACATTTCATATGTGCCCTGCAAGGAATGCAGTGTGACCAGACCCAGGGGGACAGCGGGGGCCGGCGGGGGGGAGCTGCTACAGACTTCAAGAGATGGCAGAAACGTTCCATGTTGTAAAGAGGTAAAGTAAGATAGGAATTGGAAAGTCACACTTGAATTCAGCAACAAGGAAATTATTGATGAAGCAGCTCCAGTGGAGTGGCGGACATGGAAGCCAGTGGAATGAGTTGAAGACACAGGCAGAGGGTGTACAGACAGCTGCTTCCAAGAGGCTCCTCTCTGATCACCCCCCACCCCCTGCCTGATAGCCCCCTTCCGTGACTTCTGCAAAGAATGTATCCCCCGTGTGTAGCTCATTTCTACTGAACCTCTTTTCTCTCCTGTTATTGATTTCTCCCTCAAGTAAAATAAGTCCTTTTCTCTCTTTCCATCCCTTGGACAGTTTCTGACATTATCCTGAGCTCTTGTTTTGCTTCTCCAGGTTAATACACAGCCTTCCTCATGACCACCTCATTTCCTTTTCTGGCCCCCTCGCTTAATGTTACTTAATCACATTTGCCTCTAACTTTCAAGCAGAAAGGAAATCCATAGAGAATTGCAATAGTAATGTCAGAACCATTTACAAAATGTCATCTTGGGAGGAATAAACTTGGTCTCTACCCCCAAAAAGAGCTTGGGCTTACGGTGGTGGGTGAGAGACAAGTCTTAGGCAGTGAATGGCTAGTGACATGAGATAAACCAAGGATATGGGTGAGCTGGGAAAGCATCAGTGAAAAGGGAATACCGCTGTGCAGGTAGCGGGCTGCAGTCTCTGAGAACTCTCTTGGGCAGGGCACCGCGAGGCACCTGTGGTGGAGTGAGTGGCTCTGTTTTCCAGCGGGGCAGGAAGGCACTCCTGTCCTTGTTTGGTTTCGGTACTTGCAGTGCCCCTGAGCCCAGGATTGGGAAATACATTACCTGATGGAGAGTTAATTATTATTATTGGAATATAAAGCCTTTGTGGCAGAGGAGTCTAATATCATTTCAATATAACACAGTTTATATATGCTTTGAAATTTTGAAATTGCTATGGATTGATGATAAAATGATTAAATTTTTGGTGGTGAAGATCCATCATTGTCGACATTCAGATATCAGCTTTATATCCTTTTTTTAACCGACAGTGAGTCATCTGCTGGCAAATGCTGAGATAAGCCTTTGCTGTCACACAGCTTCAGAAGTTCTCTGTCGGTTTCAGTCAAAGGCTTTGTGTCTGACACTGCTAGTCTCTGCCTTTTTCTTGAAAGTATTTTTTGGTAATCTTTATGATGATATTTTTGTTACAGGTCTGGTTGTAACAAAAGTTAACTATGTTATGCTTAAAATAAATTGTCAGGTGACTGATGGAATGGTTAAGAGAGATGGGTGCGGGTGGCTGGTTAGTGCGTGGCCGTGAATTACTTGATGATTGTATTCTCCACACCAGGCTCTGGAGAATATTCTAATGTCTTTTATCTCTAGAGTCTAGAAAATAGGTACTCAGACCTGAATATATTTGCCTTTACCATGTCTTTCAAATGTTAAAAAATGTTTGTTAGCTAAAAATTTCGTTTCCTGTCATAGAATACTGGGAACTCAATGTCCTCGATGCAAAATCTTCCATTCTTTCTTTCGATTACTGAGATTTGTTCCACCTGCCTATAAGGTTTTTGGATTGGAAGGGGAGTTGTTTGTTTGTTTGTTGCAGTGTTTGAAGTATAGGTGGCAACAATAGAGTGAGCCTGGACCAGGCAGAAGGAAGTACTGAAGACCAGGCCTCCCAGACTGTGATGATGGCAGCCTGGGCTGATGTGTCAAATACCAAGTGCCAGGAGCTGGCTGATCCTGGCCTGGGCCCCTGATAGCAGAAAGCTTCCCTGTGTGCTCAGGGCATTTGTATTTCCTTTTGTGAAACTGCTGGCTCTGTGCCCTGTCACACACTGAAGAGACCACGTGGACCCTCTCTCATTCTCTGAAACAATGGAAAGTGCAGAAAACAAAAGTTGACTAGGTTTTGAAGCCTTAGGAAAATAATGATCATATCAAAGTTTTCATTAGTTATATGTTAAATGAATGACCCAGTTCAGCAGAGCAATGTAGCCATTATACAAGGTGTATTTAGGACATAATCATAATTTTTTAAGACTATCAATTCATAAAAAAAAACATTGCAACTGGAAACACCTGGTCTCTGGATCTTAAGACACATAGGCTGTGCTCTGAAGGTTTCTGTTTAAAAACACAATTCTCGGGCTTCCCTGGTGGCGCAGTGGTTGAGAGTCCGCCTGCCAATGCAGAGGACACGGGTTCGTGCCCCGGTCCGGGAAGATCCCACATGCCTCAGAGCGGCTGGGCCCGTGAGCCATGGCCGCTGAGCCTGCTCATCTGGAACCTGTGCTCCGCAACGGGAGAGGCCACAACAGTGAGAGGCCCGCGTACCGCAAAAAAAAACCCCAAAAAACACAATTCTCATTCAGGGGTCTAGCAAACAGAAACTAGTTTATTCCTATGAGTTGTTTTGTTCCCACATGAAGAGGCGCTGCAGTATTTTGTGGCTTCTTCCAAGTTATTCGAGTGTAAGATAGGTCCAGAACTCAAACCTCTTTTCCTGTTTGCTACTTGGGTCCCTAAGCAGTGCCCTTCTCTCCCTCTCTGTCTCCCTCTCTCCCTCCCTTCCTGGCAGTAAATATTATACCCATACCAATCATGTGAAAGTCGTAGCAGAAAACATATGAATTAGATGCTAACTTGGTCTCCAGGGCTCTGAACTGAGTGGTGGTGGGTGAGTGATGGGCAGACACTTCACGTGGTCCAGACAGTGCCGAGTGCAGCTTTAAGAGAACATTAGTGAGCCTGGAACTGAGAGGAGAGCAGGAGTAGCCTCCTATCAATCAAAACCCTGATCATTATGCTAGTTAGACATATGGAAGAAGTATGGAAGGGTGATAAGATGTTTTTCCTGCTTAAAAATGTTAAGAGCTCTTAAGTTTCTTCAGATACTGAGTCATAGAATCCTGTAGTCTTTTTCTAAGGGCTACTCATGGTTGTCTGTCTGCCCTAATTCTCTTCCAGTTCAGCTGTGTAGTCATTAAAAAGATAGATCCTAGCTTCCTGGTTCACTCACCAGATTTGTCCTAGAAAATGTCCCGTGTCTCACTGAAGTCTGAGGCCTGACTGAGAAAGCATTTCAAGTCCTTCAAGTCCTACTGTGTCCTTAAGTGCTCCCTCTGTATGTGGACCATGACGGGTTCCCGTGCTAACAAGGAAAGTCCGGCCCATCATCGCAACATGGAGACGGCGCCATGTCCACTGTAACCGAACAAACTAATATAAACAAACATAATCCTTTGACTTTAACTGGCTTATTCTTTCTTAATTCTCCTTACAGAAATATAGGACATATTTTTCTGACTTTAAAATTGTTTACCTAACATGAGAAAATTCGTTGAAATGATCCTTTAGGCTCCTTTCAGCTTTAACATTCTGTGAATAAGTGATTTTCAAATATCTGATTATGTGAGTAATGGGCTGAAACATGCCTTCATTGGATTTCCTATTATGTCTTGCTCCCAGATTTATGGGAATACAGCGCACTCTGAGCTCCCTGGTAAAAGGAAAATGAAGCTGAATAATTTTTAGAAAGATACCTAACCAGAAATACTCAATTTTTTAAAAAGATAATCATCAAATTATGAAAAATGCTTTTAATGCCTTTTTTAAAATCAAGAATTAATGGACAGTTTAGGATCCAGTTTATTTTAATTACTGACATTTTTATTAAATCCTCATAGCCTCTCAAGGATGTCCTCAGTTTTCCCATCTATATTCGCTCAGTGGAAATCAAGACTATTTCAGCTTTGTTTTAAATTGTTTTAATTAGGTATAGCAATTGTGCCTTATACTTTGAAAACTGGAATCTGAGCATTTTTAATTGACATTGATGAATTTCAGTTTAGATTTGGTCACTTTCCAAATTGGACTTTATATTCACCTGAGGGTACAGATTTTCAGACTTGATGCCAACCAATTATTTGTACCTATGTAGATGATCTGTGTGTTATGATCCAACTTCACAAGACATTTAATTAAGCTTCTTAAGAAAAAGAAGAAAGCTTTTCGTTTCATGCTTTAAATGAATTTAAAATAAATAGCATTGTGAAATCAAATTCTTGGTGCTTATTAGGGTGGTAGAGTGCTCCGATGAATCATCCTAGATAAAAAGACAGATTGCAGTGAACACAGAGGAGAGTAACATGTTTTTAGGCATCATTTTCACCCTTCATTTGTTTGAGAAAATAGATAGTAATTAGGTGTCATAGAGCATTTTCTTTTCTTACAGAACTTCTTGATTGAATTTACCTTACTCTCTTTTCTCATTTAGTTTGCACAGCAAGAGTCTTAGGTTTGAAATGGTTTGATTACAATAATTTATCCCTTATTTCCTCCTTCCCAATACTGTCATTTAAGCACCATCTTCAACTTTAAGTAGTGAAAAATAAAGATGTCAGAATGAACTCTGTAGGATAAAGTCTTTTCTTTTTATTCAATCGTCAACTCTAATTTTTCCAATCTACCCTGAGTTTTGCTCATTTTTTGAATGGACTTGGAGCTACATTTTCTAGTAGGAATTCAGAATGCCAAACACGTTGTGTTTATATTTTGCCTTTTTTTTAATGGTAAAATAATATTACTATCAACTAAAAGAGTGGAAGCCCATGTTAGACTTAAAATTCCTAGACTTTGATTTTATCCTAATTAAATAGATCTTATCGTCCATTTTTGGCCTGTGCAGTATTTTCCTTCCAATGTTAGGTTCCTCAGAGTTTAGGAAACTGTCTTAGAGTCCTCTTCAGAAACCATGGTGCAATTCTTTCAAGTTGATAATTACTGTTCACTTTTACTTAGAGCTATAATAAATGTTGCATTTTAAAATTCTTCGCACTTTTAGAGAGGTCTAAGAATGTCATCCTTTAAACTTGGTTTTAAAGGAAAATATCAGCAGAGAGAATATGCTCCAAGAATATGTGTAGGTGCTCCAAAGTTCTAAGTCCTCCAATATTAATAGCTAAGGATTGGTCTTGGGTTTCTTATTCATCTGCAGCAGTTTGTTAGGCATCATGATATAGGTGGGACTTCAACTGATAAGAGTAGAGTTGACCCTTGAACAACACAAGTCTGAGCTGCACAGGTTCACTTGTCAGCAGATTCTTCAATAGTAATGCACTACATACTACCTGATCCATAGGAGGTTGAATTCACTCACGGAGAACTGTGGATACAGAGGAACAGAGGTTAGGGAGGAACTTCATAAATGGAAGGCAGACTGTAAGTTATATGTGGATCTTGACTTGCCCCAACCCATGCGTTGTTCAAGCGTCAGCTGTAGTCGTAATCATCCCAAGGCGCATTTATGGGATGAGAAAGGCTGAAGGCCAGTGGCAGAACTGACAGCTGACCAACAGGCTAAAGAGGAGATTGCAGGGTCATGGTCAGAGTGGAGGGGAGAAACCAGGAGAGAACTGTAAGAAGCCATGGAGGAATTTCAAGAGTATGGTTGACTTCCTTTAGTGCTACAAGACGAAAACTTAAAAGAATCTATTAAATTTCGCATTTAGGAGGTCATTGCTGACCTTTGCCAGAGCAGTTTCCATGAAGTGTAGAAATGGACTCCAGGTTCCAGTGGGTTAGAGGGTAAACTGGAAATTAACGTATAAAAGTAGTTAATGTGGACTCCTAACTCATTTTATATAAAGGAAAAGAGAGAGGTGACAGAGGTGACAGCTAGGAGAAGGCAATATTCAGGAGGGACTGTTACCTTACAAATAATAGAGAGACCCTGAGGGTATTTATAGGCTGTGGGGAAGGAGCCTGTAGATAACGGATGATTTAAAATATAGTGGAAGGATAATAACCGACGCAGTAAGATCCTAGGAAGGGTTGGTGGAGGTTGATCCTGGGGTACAGGATTAGCCTTGAGCAGGACTCCTCTGTGTAAGGAGGAAAGAGGATAAAGGCGGTCACAAAATTTGCATTTACAGGGCATGTAAGCGGAAAGTTTGACATTTACAAGTTTGACCTTATAACATACAAGTTCAAGCTATATGCTACTAAAAATTTTTATTAGGGATTATATCCGCTAACATCTAAGTGCTTACTGTCTGCTGTGAGCATTATTTCGTTTTTAAAAAATAGTATCTCATTTAATTTCATCCTACAGCTCTATGAGTAAAGTATTATCACTACTCCTCAGTCAAAGAAAATGAAGTTTAATGAGTTTAAATAACCTGCCTATGGTCATGGAAATGTTAAGTACCATATCACAGCTAGACATTTGAAGACATGGGTCTAACCCCAGGCACCTGTGCTCTTAACCATCTTGGTCGTGGGATAGGAGTGTTGACGAGAATTGTGGACGCTTGGCAGAATGGACCAGAGGGGTTATCGTGGAGGAGTGAAAGCATTGTCAGTCGGCACTGGGTGCAGCCATAGCTGGAGACCATACATCTGGGTGGCACACATCTGCATAGCTGGGTTGGTTGTCTTTAGCAGCTGTCAGCAGTACAAGTGAGTGATCATATAAGGGAGAACTAGGGTGGGATTTTTTTTAGTTCCAGACCAGATAGATGAGAATGTTTGGGCATGGCCGAGCAAAAATTCCTAAATTCTAAGGATAAAAATAAAACCCTATGAGATTCCTGACAGAAAATACAAGAAAAGCAAAAGAGAATCAGACTGGTGTTGGACTTTAGTAAAACTGGAAGCTAGAAGACAGAATAGCATCTGCAGAGTACTGAGTGGAAAAAGACTGCAGCCCAAAGCTCCATACTCAGTTCTCCACCTGAGCAAGAAAGCAAGAGACACTTGAAAGTAAGGACTGGAGGACATCACCCACCTGAGAAAAGTACTTGCAAGAAGAGAAAATAACAAAGGGACGAGAAAAGAGACCTCAAGATGGAGAAAAGATAGAAAGTAGGTGAGCAATGAAACATGGACACAGTTAAATCTCAAAGAATAAGGAGAGATTCAGGGAATATGTAATATAAGTGCAAAATAGGATTTCTTGAAACAGAAAATACATAATACAAGATAATTTTAATAAGACTACAGAATAAAACATACTAAACTTTTATCAAAATTTAGGATTAATGGGAAGGGTAGGGAGAGAAGTGAAACTATTTTAAAAGTCTTGTTGATACAGAGAAATAGAGCATTTGGTGGGAGAAAAGAGCCTTTTAAGTTTCCATCTTATGTAAGTAAGCACTAACGTGGATAAAGAAGAACATTTTAAAATAATAAATAGCACACAGAACATGGTAGAAAAATACTGTAAGAACATAGAGGAACTGAATCAATAAACTTGAATATAAATACACACTCATCCCTCAGAGAATAACTTTTTTTTTTTTGCAGTACACGGGCCTCTCACTGTTGTTGCCTCTCCCGTTGCGGAGCACAGGCTCCGGACGCACAGGCTCAGCGGCCATGGCTCACGGGCCTAGCCGCTCCGTGTCATGTGGGATCTTCCCAGACCGGGGCACAAACCCGTGTCCCCTGCATCGGCAGGCAGACTCTCAACCACTGTGCCACCAGGGAAGCCCAGAGAATAACTTTTTTTATGTCCGTGGAACAATAACAAAAACTAAACAAGTTGTTGGAAAACCTTGAGAAATTAACCTTAGCAAATTTTAAGTAAATAAAATAGATTTTACGGACCACATTCCTTGGTCACAAACCAGTAAAATTGGAAATATATAATGATAAGTAACTAAAAACTTCAGGTGCTTTAAATTTGAGAAACATTTTTTGACATGACTAAGATTGAAGAAGAGAGAAAAAAATAAAACTACAAATCATCTAGAGAACAATGAAAAAATACTCTTCATTCCCAAGCTATGTGTAACTTGTACTCAGAGGAAAAATTATAGTCTTAAATTCTTAATTAAAGAAGAAATATGAAAAATAAAAAAGTAATCATTTTAAATTCAAACAACAAAAAATTAACCAAAAGAAACTAGTGAGAAAGAATTAAGATAAAAACCCAAATTATGGACCTGGAATATCAAAAAACAGTGCATGCAAATTTCTAGGCTGATCTCTGTGCAAACTCAAATATCAGGTGTGTTAGAGATCAGTATGTATGGAAATGGACTTAGTGTATATAAACTCTCTGAAGACAGTTTTGTCCCTGATCACTTATCCCCACTCCCCATAATTCATCCACCTCAGATTCCTATCTGGAGCTAAGTGGGTAAGCTGAGCTCATGGCCAGCCATGCAGGGCTCTATTGCAGTCTAATTCTGAGGCCAGGGGGACTTTGTTGTCATGCTGCCTCTAGCTGATACTCCTGCTCTAAGAACAATTCCCCTGGAAGGAGATCTGTGAAGTTTGGGAATGCTAAATCACTAAGAAAAATCCCATGTAGAAAAGACAAGACCCCAAAACATAGCTAGATTATAGTTTTATGCATTAGTGGGAATTGTAGAACAGATACATGTAAATATATTGTATTTATTTTAAGATTTTAAAATAATTCTCCTTTATTCCTCATACTTCTCTGGAAAATGGTTATTGTCGACAGCAGTTCTTAATCTCTGAGGCTTAAGAAAATTGAGCTGTAGCAATCTTAAAGTAGCAATTTTATCATTTAGTATTATAAATTGTGTAATTTTTATATTGCTGTTGGCATTTACTGAGTATCAGGTTTTCCCACCTTTGTCTCAGCACCGTCACTGACAGTGATCACTAAGGATCAGCAGCTGCTGTTTATTTCTGACTCACTTTGAATCTATGACAAGAGTACCTCTGAAGAGCTCGATTTGTGCTGGGGCCACGGGGAAGGGAGGAGGAGGTATGGGAGAGTGTAATTATCATTTTGAAAATTTGTACAACCAGACTGTGATAACAGAATAGACAGTGTCTTCCTTTAGGCTTTTAGTACTAATTAGAAGGTGAGGACTTCTCTGTGTGTGTGTGTGTGTGTGTGTGTGTGTTCTTTACAGAAGAAGTGCAAGTTTATTTAGCATCAAGTCTGATAAAATATGGGAAGGGGGGAGAGGAACTTAAACATCTAAAAACTAAAAACCATCTCCTACAAACATTTTGTAATGTCTACTATATTGACATTAGTTTTCAGGCCTTTTTCATTCTTATGGACCCAAGGAAACTACTAGATATAACAATAATAATAATAATATCACATTTGTTTTAAATTCTTATTTTTCTACTAGTTGGGATTTTTTTTAGTTATGTTTGGAAGGAAGTTGTGGAAGGAAGCCATACAAAAGAACCTGTATAAATTCTATGAATTGTGTCTGTATCATGCCCAAAGATAAAACTGCATCTATCCATGACACCCTCCTTTTTATGTAATTTTACCCATTTTTCAAATTTATGATAATAGAGCTAAGCTTTCTCCTGATTTAAGATTAAACCGATTTTCCTCTTTTCTTTCAGAGAACAGCTGGAGAAATTGTTTTATTTTACTGTGCATTTTTCTTTTAATAATATTTGCCTCAAAAGAAAGTATCAGGGAAATGTAGTATCTCTTGAGCAAACACTGTGGCATGGGTTTTCACCATCAGCACAGTTCTGCTGATACGTCCTGGGGGCTTTTGCATATGTCCTTTAGCTCCTGAAACCAAATCACCCTATTAGACCTAGCTTCATTTCAAATCACTATAAAACATGTGTGATAGATATTTTGTCTTTGACCTTCCTTAGCTCTTTAATTATTATATACCAGCTTTTTCAAAAGTGCCCCTTTGGTAAATGTGTATTTTCTCATTCTGAGCATACTTTTCAAAGAACAGGATTTTTTATGACATTTATGAAGTAGCAAGGAGTTGTTTCTACCACCATTCATTTCACTTTTTTCACGCACCTTCATGGATTCTCTAAAATTTTTCTGATAGTCTTAGATTTTAAAAAGAGAAGATGAAGTCTGAACATGTCTTTGCTTTCTTCGTATCTGCCCACAGGACGAATATAAGCCAGAGAAGGCCCTGTCGGAAGAGGACCTGAAAAACGCTGTGAGTGTGCACCACGCACTGGCGTCCCGGGCCACGGACTACGAGAAGAAGCCCAATGTGCTCAAGCTGAAGACTGCTGATTGGAGGGTCTTGCTTTTTCAAGCCCAGTAGGTTTCGCTGGTTGGTTTGGTTTGGTGTTTTAGTTTGCAGGGCACCACTTTACACCGAGAAATAGACTCGGGATCTGCAGGGGAAACTGTTCGAGCTGGAGTCAAAGTCAGTAACTGGTTGCAGTAGAGAGACAACTGTCTAAGAAGACTAGAATACGAAATAGAAACCCTAGGGCAAGCTTTTCGTTTGCTGCAAAGTAGCCCTGTGACCCTTTGTCAACCACTTACCACCTCTAGACTGTAATACCCTCGTAAATAAAATACAAGGGTGTTAGTATGCAAGTTCTATCACACAGTGAGTAAAATAAACCTGGATTTAGGGCTTCCCTGGTGGTGCAGTGGTTGAGAGTCCACCTGCTGATACAGGGGACACGGGTTCGTGCCCCGGTCCGGGAAGATCCCACATGCCGTGGAGCGGCTGGGCCCGTGAGCCATGGCCGCTGAGCCTGTGCATCCGGAGCCTGTGCTCCGCAACGGGGGAGTCCACAGCAGTGAGAGGCCCGTGTACCGCAAAAAAATAAAATAAAATAAAATAGACCTGGATTCAGATTACCATTTCCTAACTCTTCGTCCTAGCCTGTAAATTTAACCTCTTTGAACCTCAGCTGGTGGCTAGTGTAGATAATGATAATAATAATGTTAATAATGTTTATTTCTCAGGGTTCTTGTGGAAGCAAATGAGATGAAGCATGTAAAGAGCCTCACACAGTGCCTGGCACACAGAGGCTGTTCAAGAAGTGTAGATTTTCATTTTGCTCTCTCTCTCTTCTCTCTCCTTTTGAGCCCTAATAGTTTGTGATTAAACTAGAAGGAAAAGACAAAATCATATTGTGGGCAAGGAAATGGGATGGAGTGCCAGTTTAGTAAGGGGTCTGTGACAGCCTTTAGATTAAAAATGGAACACTCCACGTGGAGAATTCTGGATTTATGAAGTAAGAAACTTTGGATTTTTAGAACTGAGCCTCTAGAACAGGAATTTTAACAGCACACATAACATCAGTGTCCGTGGCAGGCAGTGTTAATTATTCATGGCATGCCTTTTACAGCCTGAGCTTGACTTCAGAATCACTCTCAACACAACACTACCAACTGGCTGCATTAGGCACTGGCATTATATTTGACATCAATAGAGTAAACACAGGTATCTGCAGGCTTGCTGATCAAAACAGTGGAAGACTAGCAGAGGAAATGAGAACAAGAAGCAGGTACTCTGGTGATTTGGGGATGCTGAGCTCGCAAAGGCATGAGATTGCTGACATCAGGTGAGGAGGAAGTTGTAAGGAAACCCAAGTCACACAGGAGTTTTTTTTTTTTTTTTTTTTTTTTTTTTTTTTTTTTTGGGGGGGTTTTTTTTTGGCGGTACGTGGGCCTCTCACTGTTGTGGCCTCTCCCGTTGAGGAGCACAGGCTCCGGACGCGCAGGCCCAGCGGCCATGGCTCATGGGCCTAGCCGCTCCACGGCATGTGGGATCTTCCCGGAACGGGGCACGAACCCGTGACCCCTGCATCGGCAGGCGGACTCTCAACCACTGCGCCACCAGGGAAGCCCACACAGGAGTTTTTGGTGTGGGAGATGGCTAGCAGCACAAGGGAGCCACAGCCGGATGTGTAATCACAGCCATTAGTCATAAAGGTCCCCCACGTTATTCTGTTCCCCAGCATTATTGTTTTTAAATGTCTAAAATGCTGGATACGGTAGCTAAGGAGAGCTAATTACTCCACGTGGGATTGATGCAGAAATCAGTCCACTGAAATAACAGGTTGGAGAGGCACACGGGTCAGAGAGGCATGCAGGGCACGATGAGGGTGACACCTGGGTGTGATGTCAGGTTAGGGTGGTAGCTTTCAGAGTAACCAGTACAGGAAATGATTTTTAGATGGGCTGACTTCTTGTCCATCTTTTTATTGATTATATACATGGTGGGTATCTCACCTAGTTCAGGACTGTTTCTCCCATTGATTTATGAGTTCACAAGTGCTGTCAGTGCTGGGCTCTGCAAACATGACATATAAGTTAAAAGTATGATACTGACATCAGGAGATTTCCACACCCTCTCAGGTGGCTTTTTTTATGTCCTACTGAGGTATACTGTACATACTTTTAAGTGTACAATGATGTTTAGCAAATTTGCAGAACTGTGCAACACACTCCAGTTTTGGAACACTTTCATCACCCCACCCCAATCCCCTGTGCCATTCTCACCCACAGCCCAGACACCACTAGTTTCCTCTTTGTATTGCCTTTTCTGGATTTTCCATATAAATGCAGTCACAGAATACATGGGCTTTTCTTTAACTCAGTATGAAGTTTTGGGGTCATCCATGCTGTAACCTGCCTCAGCACTCCATACCTTTGCTGCTGCGTGGTATTCCACTGTACAGATATAGACCGTGGTTTTGTTTTTGTTTTGTTTTTAATTTTATTTATTTTTATTTTTGGTTGCGTTGGGTCTTCGTTGCTGCCCACGGGCTTTCTCTAGTTGTGGCGAGCGGGGGCTACTCTTCATGGTGGTGCGCAGGCTTCTCATTGCGGTGGCTTCTCTTGTTGCAGAGCACAGCTCTAGGGGCACGGGCTTCAGTAGTTGTGGCACGCAGGCTCAGTAGTTGTGGCGCACGGGCTTAGCTGCTCCGTGGCATGTGGGATCTTCCTGGACCAGGGCTCGAACCCGTGTCCCCTGCATTGGCAGGCAGATTCTTAATTAGTGTGCCACCAGGGAAGCCCTAGACCATGTTTTGTTTGTTCATTCACTAGTTGATGGACATTTAGAGTGTTTCTCCTTTTTGATGCTTATAAATAGTGCTGCTATGAACGTTCACATACAAATCTTTTAGTGCCTATATGTTTTTATCTCCCTTGAGTGTATACCTAGAAATAGAATTGCTGGGTTGTATAATAAATTTATAGTTTATAGTTTTTAAGAAACTGTCCAAACTACTTTCCAAAGGGGGTGTATATATCCTTTTACATTCCCTCTATCAGTTTATCCCACAGTTGCATTTTAAAATCAAATTATGTGATTGGAAGAGATGAGTTAATTTTTAAATTAATTTTTGACCTAGCCTAGTATCAAATAGAAAGTAGGGGGGTTAGTAAATATTTATTGCGAAGTGATTTTGCTTCATTTCCTTCTGTATCCTTGGGGGATAATCATAGCCTTACACTGTGATGATCCTAGGTTCCAGGGCCTTTCATTGCCATGGTGATTGCTTTTGAAAATGTTAGTCTCCAATGCAGTTTTGTCAGGGATTATTTGTACCAAGAAGAATAAATGATTTTATATGCTATTTTAGATCAGTAATGAGCAATGGGCAAGATGTGATGCACTTAGATACAGAAATACCCTAACATAAATATATCTGTTTCTCATAGGAGTCCAGAGGAAATGCAAGGGTGGATAAACAAAATTAATTGTGTTGCAGCTGTATTTTCTGCACCACCATTTCCAGCAGCCATCGGATCTCAGAAGAAGTTTAGTCGTCCACTTCTGCCTGCCACCACTACAAAATTGTCTCAGGTTAGTCATTTTGATCGTGCTTTGACCTTGGGAAAAAGCACTTTGTAAAATAATCTTCTTAATATTTGTATTTGAATAATACTCCATATTTTGGGGGCAGGGATGAGACCTTGCCCTGGAGGACAGTGTTGTACAAGTGGGGCAAAATGCAGTGTGCTGGCTTTTACACTTCATGTGGGAAGCTGACACAATTGAGTCAAGGTTGGTAGGACACATACTTTGAATTTGAGTTTCTAAAATTTATATTAGTTTACTACTTAGTCATTCCAGGCTCATTTTTTATTTTTGATTTTTGTTTTTACTAACTGCATATTTTTTAAATAACTGGCTAATGTTAGATATCATGGCTTGGAAACAAGCTTTTCTTTCATTCATTCATGTAACTTCTTATTTTATTGAGCTTTTCCCGTATCCCAGACTGTATCTGATGCTGAGTACATAAAAATATTCCCAGGGATCCACTATTCACAGTGCAGTAGGGCAGAGCCTTCCCTGCCTCTCAGGGAGGATCTAAGTGAACCCTGGTGATTCTCCCAGCTAATCCAGACAAAGCATGCTAGAACTCTCTTCAGATGTATGCACATGAGCTGCTCTCCTTTTGTAGGAGGGATCTCTCTAAAGACCACATTTTATCGTGTTCCTTTCTTACTTAAAACTCTGTTCTGAGACATTGCATACAAGCCACGTTTGCCAATTTTAAACCTGTCTGCCGTGCTGCGATTGCCATTGATTAGTTAAGGATTTTGGAAGCTACTTTGATGTCTTTGTGAATTTCTTATTGGTGCAATAGTAGAAATAGTTTCATCTGGCTTTAATCAACCAAGGCTTGATATTAACTGGCTCCTCTACACATCTGACATCATGAGTGGAACATTTATTAATAAACATGTATCACGTGCCTGTTGTACCTCAGAGACTATTTTTGGCACTGGAAATAGGAAGGCAAGTGAAACCCAGGCGGTCTCTGGGATCGAATTGGCAAATATAAACAAGCAAGTAATTGTAACGTAGTTTGATTAGAGGTACATGAAGGATAACTCCGGAGTACTGTTGGGGTGCAAGTTAGGGCCTGGCCTTGGAGGAAGGAGGAGGTGTGCTAGCTAACATGAAGCTCACAGGATGAGCAGCAGGTAGGTGTGCTGTGGGAAAGAGAATGATCCAGCAGAGGGTCCGAAAGGCCCAGAGGAGAAAGCACTGGGATGCAGGAGGTACACATAAGTTATCATATGTGACTTGAGTACAGAGTGTTGTGAAAAGGCAAGAAACGTTCCTCTGTGGAGGTAAGCAAATGCCAAATGATGAAAAGCCTTGTTTGTCAGGTGTAGGATTTTGGATGCTTCACTGGTTCCCAGCATCCTTAGGATAATAGTATAAGCAGGAAATTAATGTGATCAAATCTGTGCTTTAAAAATTATTCTTGTTACGATAGGAAGAAAGTACTAGAGGAGGAAACTACTAAAGCAGGAAGGCGCTTTCAATAATGCAGGGGAAAACTAGGTTAGTTAAAGAGGAGGAGGGCAGAAGTGGAAGGGTTTGGGGCATGTTGATGGTCCTTAGTGCTCCCTGAAGTGAGGAGTAAGGGCTGTCACCTGGGCTTGGGCACTGAGGACTGTGGTGTCTGACCTGGCTTTTGGGACCCCATCGTCTCCTGCTTTCCCTCCTGGTGCATCTTCCCAGGGTCCTTTCCTGTGTCCTTTTCCTCTTTCTACCTCCAAATGTTGCGATGAGTGCTCAGAAGCAGACCAAAACAGACACTTGAGAAACCATAGTTCTCAAGTTAGTCAAGAAAAAAACCCAGGGAGAATGTTATGCCAAGAGAAGGGGGGAAAGATCGGGTACAAACAGGACAAAAAGATCTCCTGTGAAGTGGCGGCAGGTGACTGGGTCCTACAGTGAGAGCAGTTTCGGGAGTGTTGGTGGAGCGGCCGCGTTGGTCATCCTTAAGGGGAATGGAAGGCAGTGAGGATGTGGAGGAGGGGACGTGTGCGAGTCCTGCCCAAGTTCATAAAGACAAGCTGGTGCTGAGAACAGAGGAGGCATGGTTTCAGTAGAGATTCTTTTGTTTCTGTAAATTCATAATTATTATTAACATGATTTGGATGCTCCCCACGTAAGCATTGCTATTCCTGTCTAGTTCATAGACTAACTACCGAAAAAGCTGTTAGGAATAGAAAGGACCGAGCCAGCTCACTTTACAAGGCAGAATGGCATTTAACTTTCAAGGAAAATAAATATTCTAAGAGAAAAGGAAGGTTTTACCTCTTATTGATGACCAGAAAGTATGTGGGCAGACTTCTCCATCTACCCAACTAAAATACGAACTCTTAAAGCAAATGCATTTCCCCACTATAATTTTGGGTACTTGACATAAATAGTAAGCCACATTACATAAGGTAAGAGGAGAGAAAAACAATTGAATAACTAGAGGCAAAAAATACTTTCAAAAGTTGAGTTTTACTCTATTAATTTCACTAGGAATTTTCCAATTGTTATCTTTCAATAGATTGGTCTTTCTCACAACTACTCCTATAAAAGATCCGGGGGAAAAGGTGATCTGAAGTTAAAGAGGAACATTGATAAGTATAGAGCAACATGAGAGCTTTTCCTTGTTCTCTCCTCACTGTAGAACCTACATTTCTGTTTATTTTCTACTTTGAGAAATGTGTTACTATCCTATTTATGTATGGGCTATACATTAGTTAAGTCACTTATACGTGAAAATGAATGCGTTTATCTATTGTATATTTTTACCACAGGATCATACCACCTTTATCAAGGCAGAATCTCTTACTTTAAACAAATGTCCTACATTGGAATTAAAAATAGAATGCATAACTTTTTTGATATTTTTCCTCATTTTGAACATGGAGGTTCAAAAAATACATATGTAATGGGATCAAAATGATGGGTTCAAGATTTTAAATACGCAAGTAGTAACCAGAAAGAAGCATCCTCTTGTGTCACATAAGATGACCAAACCCTTTCGGGAATTTAATTTCTTTGTAAAAGAATACGATGACTTCCTCCCAGGCAAGTAAGTCACCGAGCCTTTGTGGGCCTCAGTTTTCCATCTGGAAGATGAGGAAATTGTCTAGAATGTTTTTTTTTTTTAAACAAGTTTTATAATTATCATAGCTCGTCATTTTTTTTTAAATTAATTTATTTTTGCTGTGTTGGGTCTTCGTTTCTGTGTGAGGGCTTTCTCTAGTTGTGGCAAGCGGGGGCCACTCTTCATCGCGGTGCGCGGGCCTCTCACTTTCGCGGCCTCTCTTGTTGCAGAGCACAGGCTCCAGACGCGCAGGCTCAGTAGTTGTGGCTCACGGGCCTAGTTGCTCCGCGGCATGTGGGATCCTCCCAGGCCAGGGCTCGAACCCGTGTCTCCTGCATTAGCAGGCAGATTCTCAACCACTGCGCCACCAGGGAAGCCCTAGAATGTTTTTAAGATTCTTTCTGTCACTAACTCTGTATTGTTTGCCCAGGTCGTCGTGTTTGTTTACTAAAAATGAAAAATGTGCTTTACCTTTGAGAGTAATGGGACAATTAGAAACGAACGTGTAGCACCAAGCCCACGATAAAGAACAGGTTAGAAAGAGGGAGAGAGCATTGGTTCGCACACAGCCTGGTGCAGGGGTTTGGGGTGCCCTCCGTTTCAGATGGAGACTCTTGGGGCATGTCTTGGCTGGGGTCACACTGCACCTTCAGTGAACCTGGAAGGTGTTTCTGGATGCGCCCACAGGGCCTCCAGTGCCTTGAAGGCGAGGCCTCCTCCTTTAGCCCAGGCATTCTCAGCCTCGGCCCTGCTGACCTTTTGGCCTGAGTAGTTCTTTGTTGTGGATTGTAGGATGTTGGGCAGTATCCCCAGCCTCTACACACTTGATGCCAGTATCATCCCCCAGTTGTGACAACCAAAAATGTCTCCAGACATGGCCAAATGTCCTGTGGGGCCAGTCCCTGCTGTTGGGAGCCACTGCTCTAGCCTGGCCGTCTTTCCTTTCTCCGCATGCCCACAGCCTGGCTGCCACTCCCCTAAACGCCAGACCGCTTGGATAATTTCAATTTACAAAATAATGTATAACAGTGTGAGTGCCCTGCTGGAAAAAAAGTCAAACAGTGTTAGGAAAAAACTAAACATTCAATTAGAAGATTGTTTGGTGCTTTTAAAGACACACTGTTCATCACCCTGTCATTTGCAGGCTTTTCTTTAATTTATTCTTGTCTTCTCTCCAAACCATATTAGCTGTCGTTATTGGAATTGATTATTGTCAGAGCAGCGTGGTTCTTTCTGAGCAGCTCTGCTGTGTGGGAGGAGTTGCCTTCTTCTAGTTGTTTTTCATGACCATGTTGCCAGGGCACATTTTTCTTCCTCTGTCGCAGGTAGAGAGACTAGTATGAAAATGTAAGTTTTGTTTCTCCTTCCGGTGTAGCACTCCAAACTTAGGATTTCATGGTTGGCCGTCTTCAAGATCTACTGGACCTCCTTTTCTACTCATCAAAATAGTCATTTTCAGACATTAATGTGCATAAGAATTACCTGGGGACTTATTTAAAGTGCACATTTCTCATCCCACGGCCCCCCGCCTTGATTGATCAGGTCTGGACCAGGGTCCCAGGTAATATGTGTGTTTCTGAGACACACCAGTGTCCTGCCATATGCAGTGCAGACCAGAGACCCTGCCCTGTGACAAAACCTGCCTCCGTTTCACTACTTCTCTGGAGACCTGTACCTCATGACGGTGTCATTTCCTCAGGTATCTTGTCCTGTTTTCTGCTTTGAATTCCAACCACTGTTCTGTAGAAGTTTGACTCAATGGACGATTACTAAATGCTAACTACTGAGGGCCAGCCTTGTGATTAACCCAGTCGCAAACAGGGGATTCTGTGTTTGCTTCTCACCCTCGTGCTATCCTGTGCTTTGACCACATGGCAGTAGTGCTAAGGACAAGGTGAGTGGGGCAGTGTTGGTTCACAAACTGGCCCCATATGAGGAGGGCAAGGAGAGACCGAAGAAAGAGGCAGCCACTCCGGACTGGTAGGTGGCAGGTTTAATACGCAAGGGAACTTACGAGGCTTGTCTTGGGCATCTGAGACACAGTGGATCTCTGCACCCGCCTCCAGGATCTTAAAGTTTATAAGCAGCCTTAAGTGGGTTCCAGTCAGGTAGGCCGTCCAGATGGTCCCAACACCACCTTACTGTCTCAAGGCCGCGTCCTTGGGCAGCTCCTAGCAAGGGGAAGGCAAGCAGAACGCACATTCCGGGGGCGGGGGCTGGGTGAGGAGCCTCCGGGTGCCCAGGTCCAGCTCCAGGGTCAACCGGCTGACTCGCCCTCTCAATGCCCCTCTCCACAGGCAGACGTTGGGAACAGAGGGCTTTCAGAGGATGAAGGCATTCTCAGAGTGTGTCCCTCACTGGCCAGAAGCACACCCTTCCCACCCCACTCAACGACATACTTTCAGTCCTGTCACTTCTACTTCCTACACATCTTTCATATCCTACCCACATCTCTTAATTCAGACTCTTGTTATCTTGTACCCAGATCACTGGTGTCCTAATTTTTTGGTCATTTACCTTATCAACACTAAATACTTGAGCAGATATCCTTCAATATGTGTATTTTTTAATAAAATATATTACATGTCTTACTATCAATATAACATGAAAAAGTGCTGAACATCATTAGTCATTAGGGGTATACAAATCAGAACCATGAGATACCATTAGGATGGCCATAAGTTTTTTAAAATTTTTATGATAAGTAATATATTGGTGAGGTTATGGAGAAATTAGAACTCTCATATATTGCTGATAGGAATGTAAAATGAAGCAGCTTCTTTGGAAGACACTTTGGTGGTTTATCAAATGATTAAACATGGAGTTAGCATGTGACCCAATAATTTCACCCCACTTTGATAACAAGAGAATGAAAACATACATTCACCTAAAAATTTTTACATGAATGTTCACAGCAGCATTATTCAAACAGCCAAAGGTGGAAATGGCCATCAGCTGATAAATGGATGAATAAAACCTGATATATCCATACAATGGGACTTTATTCAGCCATAAAACAGTGAAGCACTGATAAATCCTACAGTGTAGATGAACCTTGGAAACCTTGCTAAGTAAAAGAAGCCAGTCACAGAAGGAACGTGTTGTGTGATTCTATTCCAAAAGGGTCTCTTTTAGGGGATCTAAAATGTCATAAAATTAAATGTGGTGATGGTTGCACAGCCCTGTGAATATATTTTAAAAACTCTGAATTGTACATTTCAAATGGGTGATTTGTGTGGTAAAGTGTGAATTATATCTCAGTGCTGATTTTAAAAATTCTTTCCAGTGGATCACCTTGCCTGGGGCGCATGCCCTGCCTTGGAAAACTCTGGCAGACCCTTCCTAGAACCACGGGAGATCTCCCTTCCTCTCATCTTGCTTCTCTTCAATCCATCCTGCACAGTTCTGGCTAAAACATGATTGCTTTGATGTCACTTAACCTTAACTGGCTCACATTTGCCAACAAGATGCAGTCTAGACTCCTTGGCATGAACTTGGACCACACTTTGTTTGCTACACGTTTTCAGAATAGACAAGCTTTCGTATTCATTTACTAGAGGGTTGAATTAAATAGTTAACATATACTAGGTACTCAATAAAACAATTAGGTTATTACGCTGAAGCTCACTAAACACTGCTTAAGGTCTTTAAAACCGTCTTAAACGTGAAATGATGAAACAAAATGTTTCTGATGGTGCTTTCAGCAATAGCCCCCCTCGGGCTGACTTGAAGGCAGGTGTTCTTTAGTCTATAATTCCTGCGGCTTGGGTTTGATGAAGCTGCAGTATTTAGCAATTTGACCTGTTAATTGCCTAGCAGATTCCTAGAAATGCCATTACCTTCTAAATCATATCTACTTTAAAACAGCACAAGGAAACAGTCTAAAGTCTCCCTCTTTACCTCCCCCTTTTTAAAAAAGTAAGTCAACTTATTCCATTTTTAAAAAGTAAGTCAGTTCCTGTTTCCTGAGAGACCCATATATCAGGTACTGTGTGAGGTGTGTGGGCATTACAGAAATAGCTCAGACTTGGTTTTGGCTCTCAGCTAATGAAAGCTGAAGGGGTCAGTTGATGTTAGGCAGGTCACGTCTACAAGCCAGAACGGTGCCTCCCGTTGTCTCCCCCGCCCAGCACCATGCTAGACACTGGATGAGCTGAGAGAAGGGAAAGTGACCTTGCACCGCCTCCAGAGAGCTTATAAACAGTAGAGGAGACGACATTCCCGCAGGGGTCAGGGTATGTTTTGTACTGAGCGTGTGGTGTAGACTTGTAAGTGCCGTACAGGCAGCTGAGGAATCGGCTGTGAATCCGGGGAACTCTGGCTTTGAGTGGGGTTTGCAGAAAGGACCTGGTTGTTAAAACCGGGTGTCTAAGAGCCACGGGAGAGAAGGCAGTTGAGGACCAATGCGTTTACCAAGAGCCTTGACGGCTCAGGTCAGCCCTGATCCAGCAGGGAGCAGACTGTTTTGAAGCTCATGTTTTCAGCAGCCCTTTGGATTTTATACAGTTGTCTGGAGGCTCGGAGTTGGGAGAATGGGGCTGCTACCCCTCTGCCTTTACCTCTGGGGCCTCAAGCAAGGACTTGACCTTTCTGGATCTCCATGGCCTCCAAGAGGAAGAGGTTAGAGGGGCGAAGGCCAGGTTCTCTTTCACTTTAGAATTCCTGGGGTTCTGTATTCCACAGTGGGAAAAAGCAGCCAGCACAGCACCTGTCAACCTCGTAGGTGTCCAGTTAGAGTGCGGGCGGACAGCTGTGTCCTCCCCCCCCCAGACCTCTGCCCCTCCCTCTGGTCTTCTCCCGTTCTCCCCTCCCTAAGTCTTAGGCTTGGTGTAAAAGGATGGAGAGCTGACTTCTGGGCCTGGCTGGTGGCTGAACCGTTGGGCTGAGCTTCGGAAGGGAAGGCTCCTGCACTGTCTCAGCCCTGGACTCACTGTGAGATCTTGAACACCGGCTTGCCTGTCCCCATTGCCCCAGCAGCTAAGAAATACTTTCTTCATGAAATTAGAGTTTGGTTTTTTTTTTAACATCTTTACTGGAGTATAATTACTTTACAATGGTCTGTTAGTTTCTGCTTTATAACAAAGTGAATCAGCTATACATATACATATATCCCCATATCTCCTCCCTCTTGCATCTCCCTCCCACCCTCCCTATCCCACCCTTCTAGGTGATCACAAAACACTCAGCTGATCTCCCTGTGCTATGTGGCTGCTTCCCACTAGCTATCTGTTTTACATTTGGTAGTGTATATATGTCCATGCCACTCTCTCACTTAGTCCCAGCTTACCCTTCCCCCTCCCCATGTCCTCAAATCCATTCTCTACCTCTGTGTCTTTATTCTTGTCCTGCCCCTAGGTTCTTCAGAACATTTTTTTTTAAGATTTCATATATATGTGTTAGCATACGGTATTTGTTTTTCTCTTTCTGACTTACTTCACTTTGTATGACAGACTCTAGGTCCATCCACCTCACTACAAATAACTCAATTTTGTTTCTTTTTATGGCTGAGTAATATTCCATTGTATATATGTGCCACATCTTCTTTATCCATTCGTCTGTTGATGGACACTTAGCTTGCTTCCATGTCCTGGCTATTGTAAATAGAGCTGCATTGAACGTTGTGGAACATGACTCTTTTTGAATTATGGTTTTCTCAGGGTATATGCCCAGTAGTGGGATTGCTGTATCATATGATAGTTGTATTTTTAGTTTCTTAAGGAACCTTCATATTGTTCTCCATAGTGACTGTATACATTTACATTCCCACCAACAGTGCAAGAGGGTTCCCTTTTCTCCACACCTTCTCCAGCATATTGTTTGTAGCTTTTTTGGTGATGGCCATTCTGACTGGTGTGAGGTGATACCTCACTGTAGTTTTGATTTGCATTTCTCTAATGATTAGTGATGTTGAGCATCCTCTCATGTGTTTGTTGGCAATCTGTATATCTTCTTTGGAGAAATGTCTATTTAGGTCTTCTGCCCATTTTTGGATTGGATTGATTGTTTTTTTTGATATTCAGCTGCTTGTGCTGCTTGTAAATTTTGGAGATTAATCCTTTGTCAGGTGCTTCATTTGCAAATATTTTCTCCCATTCTGAGGGTTGTCTTTTCGTCTTGCTTATGGTTTCCTTTGCTGTGCAAATGCTTTTAATTAGGCCCCATTTGTTTATTTTTGTTTTTATTTCCATTTCTCTAGGAGGTGGGTCAAAAAGGATCTTGCTGTGATTTATGTCACAGAGTGTTCTGCCTATGTTTTCCGCTAAGACTTTTATAGTGTCTGGCCTTCCATTTAGGTCTTTAATCCATTTGGACTTTATTTTTGTGTATGATATTAGAGAGTGTTCTAATTTCATTCTTTTACATGTAGCTATCCAGTTTTCCCAGCGCCACATATTGAAGAGGCTGTCTTTTCTCCATTGTATATTCTTGCCTCCTTTATCAAAAGTAAGGTGACCATATGTGTGTGGGTTTATCTCTGGGCTTTCTATCCTGTTCCATAGATCTGTATTTCTGTTCCTGTGCCAGTATCATACTGTCTTGATTACTGTAGCCTTGTAGTATAGTCTGAAGTCAGGGAGCCTGATTCCTCCAACTCTGTTTTTCTTTCTCAAAATTGCGCTGGCTATTCGGGGCCTTTTGTGTTTCCATACAAATTGTGAAAATTTTTGTTCTAGTTCTGTGAAATATGCCAGTGGTAGTTTGATAGGGATTGCATGGAAACTATAGATTGCTTTGGGTAGTATAGTCATTTACACAATGCTTATTCTTCCATTCCAAGAACATGGTATGTCTCTCCATCTGTTTGTATCATCTTTAATTTCTTTCATCAGTGTCTTATAGTTTTCTGCATACAGGTCTTTTGTCTCCTTAGGTGGGTTTATTCCTAGGTATTTTATTCTTTTTGTTGCAGTGGTAAATGGGAGTGTTTCCTTAATTTCTCTTTCAGATTTTTCATCATTAGTGTATAGAAATGCAAGAGATTTCTGTGCATTAATTTTGTATCCTGCTACTTTACCAAATTCATTGATTAGCTCTAGTAGTTTTCTGGTGGCATCTTTAGGATTCTCTATGTATAGTATCATGTCATCTGCAAACAGTGATAGCTTTACTTCTTCTTTTCTGATTTGGATTCCTTTCATTTATTTTTCTTCTCTGATTGCTGTGGCTAAAACTTCCAAAACTAGGTTGAATAATAGTGGTGAGAGTGGGCAACCTTGTCTTGTTCCTGATCGTAATGAAAATGGTTTCAGTTTTTCACCATTGAGAACGATGTTGGCTGTGGGTTTGTCATATATGGCCTTTATTATAATGAGGTAAGTTCCCTCTATGTCTATTTTTTGGAGGGTTTTTATCATAAATGGGTGTTGAATTTTGTTGAAAGCTTTTTCTGCATCTATTGAGATGATCATATGGTTTTTATCCTTCAGTTTGTTACTGTGGTATATCACATTGATTGATTTGCGTATATTGAAGAACCTTTGCATTCCCGGGATATACCCCACTTGATCATGGTGTATGATCCTTTTAATGTGCTGTTGGATTCTGTTTGCTAGTATTTTGTTAAGGATTTTTGCATCTATGTTCATCAGTGATATTGGCCTGTAGTTTTCTTTCTTTGTGACATCCTTGCCTGGTTTTGGTATCAAGGTGATGGTGGCCTCATAGAATGAGTTTGGGAGTGTTCCTCCCTCTGGTATATTTTGGAAGAGTTTGAGAAGGATAGGTGTTAGCTCTTCTCTAAATGTTTGATAGAATTCGCCTGTGAAGCCATCTGGTCCTGGGCTTTTGTTTGTTGGAAGATTTTTAATCACAGTCTCAATTTCAGTACTTGTGATTGGTCTGTTTATATTTTCTATTTCTTCCTTGTTCAGTCCTGGAAGGTTGTGCTTTTCTAAGAATTTGTCCATTTCTCCCAGGTTGTCCATTTTATTGGCATAGAGTTGCTTGTAGTAATCTCTCATGATCTTTTGTATTTCTGCAGTGTCAGTTGTTACTTCTCCTTTTTCATTTCTAATTCCATTGATTTGAGTCTTCTCCCTTTTTTTCTCGATGAGTCTGGCTAATGGTTTATCAATTTTGTTTATCTTCTCAAAGAACCAGCTTTTAGTTTTATTGATCTTTGCTATTGTTTCCTTCATTTCTTTTTCATTTATATCTAATCTGATCTTTATGATTTCTTTCCTTTTGCTAACTTTGGGGATTTTTTGTTCTTCTTTCTCTGATTGCTTTAGGTGTAAGGTTAGGTTGTTTATTTGAGATGTTTCTTGTTTCCTGAGGTAGGATTGTATTGCTATACGCTTCCCTCTTAGAACTGCCTTTGCTGCATCCCGTAGGTTTTGGGTCATCATGTTTTCATTGTCATTTGTTTCTAGGTATTTTTTGATTTCCTCTTTGATTTCTTCAGTGGTCTCTTGGTTATTTAGTAATGTACTCTTTAGCCTCCATGCGTTTGTATTTTTTACAGATTTTTTTCCTGTAATTGATATCTAGTCCCATAGCATTGTGGTTGGAAGGATACTTGATACCATTTCAATTTTCTTAAATTTACCAAGGCTTGATTTGTGACTCAAGATATGATCTATCCTGGAAAATGTGCCATGAGCAACTGAGAAGAAAGTGTATTCTGTTGTTTTGGGATGGAATGTCCTATAAATATCACTTAAGTGCATCTTGTTTAATGTATCATTTAAAGCTTGTGTTTCTTTCTTTATTTTCATTTTGGATGATCTGTCCATTGGTGAAAGTGGGGTATTAAAGTCCCCTACTATTGTTTTGTTACTGTCAATTTCCCCTTTAATGGCTGTTTGCATTTGCCTTATGTACTGAGGTGCTCCTATGTTGGGTGCATAAGTATTTACAATTGTTATATCTTCTTCTTGGATTGACCCCTTGATCATTATGTAGTGTCCTTCTTTGTCTCTTGTAATAGTCTTTATTTTAAAGTCTATTTTGTCTGATATGAGAATTGCTACTCCAGCTTTCTTTTGATTTCCATTTGCATGGAATATCTTTTTCCATCCCCTCACTTTCAGTCTGTGTGTGTCCCTAGGTCTGAAGTGGGTCTCTTGTAGACAGCATATATGCTGGTATTTTTTTTGTATCCATTCAGCCCGTCTGTGTCTTTTGGTTGGAGCATTTAATACATTTACATTTAAGGTAGTTATCGATATGTATGTTCCTATTACCATTTTCTTAATTGTTTTGGGTTTGTTATTGTAGATCTTTGAAAAGTTCCTTTGGCATTTGTTGTAAAGCTGATTGGGAGGTGCTGAATTCTCTTAGCTTTTGCTTGTCTGTAAAGGTTTTGATTTCTCTGTCAAATCTGAATGAGATCCTTGCTGGATAGAGTAATCTTGGTAGTAGGTTTTTCCCTTTCATCACTTTAAATATGTCCTGCCACTCCCTTCTGGCTTACAGAGTTTCTGCTGAAAGATCAGCTGTTAACCTTATGGGGATTCCCTTGTATGTTATTTGTTGTTTTTCCCTTGCTGCTTTTAATATTTTTTCTTTGTATTTAATTTTTGATAGTTTGACTAATATGTGTCTTGGCATGTTTCTCCTTGGATTTGTCCTGTATGGGACTCTCTGCGCTTCCTGGACTTGATTGACTATTTCCTTTCCCATATTAGGGAAGTTTTCAACTATAATCTCTTCAAATATGTTATCAGTCCCTTTCTTTTTCTATTCTTCCTCTGTGACTGCTATAATTCGAATGTGGGTGCATTTAATGTTGTCCCAGAGGTCTCTAAGACTGTCCTCGATTCTTTTCATTCTTTTTTCTTTATTCTTCTCTGTGGTAGTTATTTCCACTATTTTATCCTCCAGGTCACTTATCCATTCTTCTACCTCAGTTATTCTGCTGTTGATTCTGTCTAGAGAATTTTTAAATTCATTTATTGTGCTGTTCATCATTGTTTTTTTTGCTCTTTAGTTCTTCTAGGTCCTTGTTAAACATTTCTTGTATTTTCTCCATTCTATTTCCAAGATTTTGGATCATCTTTACTATCACTACTCTGAATTCTTTTTGAGGTAGACTGCCTATTTCCTCTTCATTTGTTTGGACTGGTGGGTTTTTTCATTGCTCCTTCATCTGCTCTGTGTTTTCTGTCTTCTCATTTTTCTTAAGTTACTGTGTTTGGGGTCTCCTTTTCGCCATCTGCAGGTTTGTAGTTCCCGTTGTTTTTGGTGTCTGCCCCCAGTGGGTAAGGTTGGTTCAGTGGGTGGAGGGGACTGGTGCCTGTGTTCTGGTGAATGAGGCTGCTTCTTGTCTTTCTGTGGGCAGGACCACATCTGGTTATGTGTTTTGGGGTGTCTGTGTCCTTATTATGATTTTAGGCAGCCTCTCTGCTTGTGGGTGGGGTTGTGTTCCTGTCTTGGTAGTTGTTTGGCATAGGGTGTCCAGCACTGGAGCTTGCTGGTCGTTGAGTGCAGCTGGGTCTTAGTGTTGAGATGGAGATCCCTGGGAGAGCTTTCACCGTTTGATATTACGTGGAGCCAGGAGGTCTCTAGTAGACCAATGTCCTGAACTCAGCTCTCCCACGTCAGAGGTACAGGCCTGACACCTGGCTGGAGCACCAAGACCCTGTCAACCACACAGCTTTTGGGAAGTCTGAGGTCTTCTGCCAGCATTCAGTAGGTGTTCTGTAGGAGTTGTTCCACATATAGATGTATCTCTGATGTATTTGTGGGGAGGAAGGTGATCTCCATGTCTTACTCCTCCTCCATCTTGAAGGTCTCCTCTAGAGTTTGGTATTTTAAAGGAAAATATGAAATTTTCTTCAAAGTCAAAATATTATATAAGTAGGAGAAAAATTAAATATTAAGTGACATCATCTGAAACTTGCCTTTTGGTTAAAATTTCATTGTATGTGCTATCACAGGTGCTACCAATGTACATCACTTGACATATAACAGTAGTTTTTCTTGCATCTATTACTTTAATGCCACTACTTAAGCTGTGAGTTCCTAATTTAAAACAGTTTCAACTAGTACATGCCATTTGCTATCTCTGTTCCTTTTCTTTGAACTTTGTCAGGTGTATTTCTCTGCCTTCTGTGAATTCCCCTTTGTTAGCATTGTCCCATGAGAATGGTCTGCACGCTTCCCTAATGGATTCTAAGGGCAAAGACAAAAGGGAGGAGAACAGCAAGCTTCCTGATTGGTCTTTCTTCACGGTGGATATAACAGATTTGATTGCATGAGCCTAAGAACATGTTGCGTCTTGTGGCTCCTGCCTTCCTCCTTCTCCGTTTGTACATCCACTTTTGTTAGGAAAGTCTGTGTGTCTCCTGTATGGTGGGATTCTAGCATTGAAATAATTTGTGTGGTCTATATCCATATATGCCCGTAAGAACCACTTGGAATTTTTATTTCAGTGGTGAAAATAGACAGATTTAAGAGGCATGATTTTAAAATGCTTCTATTTTGAGATTATCTCCTTGATTCTTGCTTCATGAAGATGATGAAGCTGGAGTAAAGCACTGCACATTGAATTTAGACATTTATTTGACTGTGAATCAACTGTACACTATAAACTATAAACTGTGAGTCATTGTACTTACAGATCTGGACTCAACAGAAAAATGGGTCCAGTGTTTCAGCAGCCAGTTCACAGAAGAGGAATTCCAGTAAACATACGAAAAGATGTTCATCCTCACTTGTAATCAGGAAGATGTAAATTCAAATCATTTTATACCCATAAAATTAGCAAAAATTAGCAAGTGTGATATCAAATTTTGGCAAGGATGTAGAAAAATGTGAAGTTTCAAGCCTATTGTAGAAATGTAAACTGGTGGAAACACTTTGGAAAACAGTTTAGCATCATTTTAAAGATGTACATTTTCCAAAATCCAGAAATTTCAGTTCTTGCTGATCACAGGCAGACTTCAGAGACATTGTCGGTTCAGTTTCAGAGCACTGCAATGAAGTAAATATCTCAATAAAGCACGTCACACAGATTTTTTTGGTTTCTCAGTGCATATAAAAGTTATGTTACACTGTACCCCAGTCTACTAAGTGTGCAATAGCATTCTGTCTAGAAAAACTAGATACCTTATTGAAGAAATGCTTTATTGCTAAAAAATGCTAACCATCATCTGAGCCTTCAGTGAGTTGTAGTAGTAACATCAAAGATCACTGGTCCCAGACCGCCATAACAAATATAATCATAATGAACAAGTTTGAAATATTATGAGAATTACCAAATGTGGCACAAAGACACAACGTGAGCAAATGTTAGAAAAATGGCATCGATAGACTTGCTTGACACAGGGTTTCCACAGACCTTCAGTTTGTAAAAAAACAACGTTATCTGCTAAGTGTGATGAAACGAGATGTGCCTGTATGCTATAGGGAAATTCTTGCTCATATTCACTAGGCAACCTGCATAAGAACGTAGCATCATTTATAGCAGCCCAGAGAAACCAAAAACAACTTAAATATCCTTCAGTAAAATTTGAGGTTGAGGGAAGTCAGAGCCTCTACTATTTGGGAGGGAAAAGCATAGGTCACTACATTTTTTAGAATAGCTTCTTTCAGAATGATTATTTCTTGATGGCATTGCTTGTCTCAAAAAGGAAAACAACATATGCAGGTAGGTCTTCATCTGTGGTGACAGACAGGACAGCACCGCTGAGGATGTGAAATGGAGAAAAAACCGAACTGTGCAGCCCTCAGGGTGGGCGCCTGACTCTGCAGCCGGTGCCTTGCCTGCTTGAGTATCTCTCAGGAGGCCTGGTCTCAACTCCCTGGCAGTTACTCCTGACACAGGGCTATGAAAGCATTTGGTTTTGTGACCAGGGGCCTGGTTAGGGAGGCTGGCCTTGGCCTTGGTTGCCATTTTTCGAAGGTACACGTGGACCCTGGCCTGAGAAAGTTGGTAAGATGTGGCAACAGAGGCACGTTGGACTGTTCTGATGATTTAATGTCATTCATCATAAGGGAGTTTTTTAAGTGTGCTACAGTTGTTTATTGATTTTTCTGGATGCTAAATGGTTTAATACTTTCCTGCAGGAGGAACAGCTGAAATCTCACGAAAGCAAGCTGAGGCAGATCACCACAGAGCTAGCCGAGCACCGCTCCTACCCACCTGACAAGAAGGTTAAAGCCAAGGAGGTGGATGAGTACAAACTCAAAGATCACTATCTGGAGTTCGAGGTGTGTTGAACCTAAATGTAATAATTGCCTGTCCCTGAGCTATTTTATGATTTTTTTTCCATGAGGCAGGTTTTTTTTTATACTTCCTGTAACTGTGGGCAATGTACCTTGACCCTGCCTCTCCCTGGGGAGCTCTGTGCAGGGTCTAGGTCATGGTGGCCCCTCATGTTCATGGTTCTGTTTAAGCATCAAACAAGCATCCAGGAATAATTGCCAGTTTATGCACTTAAAAGCAAATAGCCTGCGTGTTGGAATAGCAGGTGCTGGCTGCAAGACAAAAAAACAACAAGTAGATGGACATGCCAGGGTGGACAGCTGCTTTCTCTGTTTCTGCACCTCTTCCAGCACAGTCTTAGTCAGAAAAAGTACTGCAGAGGAAATGAGCTACAGGGCGACATGATGCTTCTTCCTGCTGCCAGGCAACAGATGCATTTTTCCTCTTACCAGTCACTCCTTCACAGGGGGGCTAGTTGTGCACATCCATAAACTATAGCAAGTGTGGTCATTAAAAGGGATGGGGAGGATCCGTACACTCTGGGAAGACAGAAAATTTAAAAGCAAGTTGAAAGCAGTATAAATAGTAACTGTTACCTTTGACTACATTTTCTCCCAAGTTAGCGTCAGGGTTATGCAGGATCCTCTGACCCTCCCCCTTCAGCTGCCACTTAAAGACACTGAAAGTATCTCTTTTTTTAAGTTGATGGCCTGTAGTCCAAAATGAAGAACAATTCTCTTTAAATTATTTACAGTCTTTTTCTGTTGAGTGTGTTGAATCCATCTTTGTTCTTTTTCATTGTAGCTCTGGTCTATTCTACTTATTCATCTCCTCTTTCCCATCTTACAATCGTGTTTCTTCCTTGGGCTTGGAATGTAGCGTCATCTGAGCACCCTCGCCCTGGCCCCTGCCAGCCCCCAGGGTCTGAGCAGGAGCCAGATCCCGGTGCTCTGCCCCTGCGGTGTCCCTCCTGTCCCTCGCCTGCCACCGGTGTTGCTTTTATGCCTCTCCGCCCAAGTGCTGGGTTTTCCTGTCTCCCCTGAGCCTGGCGGCTGCTTCCTGTCGTCAGTTCATCCTGCATGCTCCTGTCAGTTAGCTTTCTAAGGCATGCGTCTGCTCAGCAGCTGCCCTTGCTTTTCCCCACAATTTACCTTCAGATGAAGTCCAGTCCTTAGTCTGAGAGGATTTGGGTTCCTTCTGTCTTTCCACCACACGGGTCTTCCCACCACGACCTCCATGGATATCAGTCACATTTCTGCCCACTCTGCTCTCTCCAAACACGCTTTGTACGCCTTTGTTCATCTACTTTATTCTGCCCCAACTGCTCTTCCCCTTATTTCATTTCTGAAAATGCTGTTCATCTTCCAAGATGCAGCCCTATGAAAAGCCTGCTCTAAACCTGCTGGTTACCGTCCTGCACGGTGACTCCTGTTATGGTGATTTCAGGGAGTCTTTGTATCTATGGCTTCCGCGCCAAGGCTGTGAGCCCTTGGAGTGCAGGGGCCTCAGGTCCATTTTTAATGTCTGCTCTGTGCTTGCTTTTGGGCTGCACAGGATTTCATGGAAGCTTTTAAAAGTCTTTTTCTGAGTTATAAAATTTCTGTTACAAAATGTGACATTTGGTCCCCTGCAGATCCATGTACTAGTTTTCTTCATGGTTAAGCAGGTCCTTGCTCTGGGCAGATGAAGAAAGATCTTTCTTTTATTAAAGGAGAAAGTTTATTAGCTAAAACTTTGGAAGCCTTACCAGCAAAAGACTTGAAAAAAATACCTTTTAAAAAACAAGAAAACTAAGCAGCTCATCTCTCCCCACGCTTGTTCATTCTTGGGAGATGGGAGTTCTCAAAAATCAATCACAATTCTTCACACGTCTGGAGTGGCTTTCAGCTGTAGCCCCTTTAGTTTCACACGTGCTAATTAAATTTCCCAGCACCTCAGGCCCCTGCTGCCAGCTCTCAACACCTTGCCCTGAGCCCTGGGCTCGAAGGCTACAAGTCTCTTCCCAGGAGGCAGGGGCGGTGGCAGGACCATAGAAGGGATGCCACTGCTAGAAGCACTCTCTGCTTTTGCATCCACTGTGGTGCCCCTTTTCTGAAAATGTAACTCAGCAAAAGCCGGCATTTTCATTTCCTGACATGAACTTAGACCAACGTTTGTGGAGATAAGTCTTGCTTTCCTCACATTGTCACATCAAGGCTTCCCTGGTGGCTCAGCAGTTGAGAGTCCGCCTGCCGATGCAGGGGATGCGGGTTCGTGCCCCGGTCCGGGAGGATCCCACATGCCGCGGAGCAGCTGTGCCCGTGAGCCATGGCCGCTGAGCCTGCGCGTCCGGAGCCTGTGCTCCGCAACGGGAGAGGCCGCAGCGGTGAGAGGCCCGTGTAACGCAAAAAAAAAAAAAAAAAAAAAAAATTGTCACATCAAGGAGCCTGAAGATTGCATTCCAGGACTTTGGCTCATTAAAATCTTCTCATATGGTAATATGTCAGGCATGCTGGATTGTCTGTCAAACTGCGTTGACCTGTGTCACCAGAAAGGCAGACGGGCACCTCACTTCATAGAGGTTATCTCAAAAAATTTTTGTAATCTTTTTTTTTTAAAGCGAATCATTATTTTTCACTAACTTAAAATTGAAGTACTGTATCTTTCGGGGTCCACTTTGCTGTTAGTTCAGCCACCAGAATTTGTCTTGTGTGTGTGCCTTAGAGACGCTCTGCAGAGAATTCAGTGCTTGGCCTTTTACAGCCTTCCCTAGCAGGCTGCTCTATTTCCTGAACAGGAGGTCTGAGTGTTACTGACCGTCCTATGTACTTTGTTCATTGCTCTATCCCAGCTTCTGGAATATGGACTGAGTGCTTGATACATATTTGTTGAGTGAATAAATGGAATTTTGTCATTGAGTATAAAAGATAACATCAGAGGAAGTGGTTCCCTGAGAAAGCTTAGTAGCTCCCCTGAAAACAAATGTGATAAGCAGACAGCAGTGTCTGCAGTTCATTGTGACCTCAGATGGACAGTGACAGGAAGGGAAGCTTGAATCCCATCTGCATCCTTGTCACCAGGGAAGAACACAGGCCGGAGCCTCTTCTCTCACCTGTTCCTGCAGTAAGGGGCTCCCTGTGGTTTCAGAGCAGTTCTTGTAATTTTCACATCTTGGTACGAAAAACATCTTTATTTTGTTAGAATATTAAGCTGTTGGTAATAACACTGGGGTTTTTTCTAACTTAATGCGTTTCAGTTATTTATATCCCAAGTTGCTTTGAGTACAAACAGTTCTTCGTAGTGGGCCAAATTCACAGCTCTTTCTATGACTTAGAAATTCTCCAAACCCTGACTGACAGTAAATGATTAGAAACTCTGGTAAATAAGAAGGTTCAGTGGTTGTTTTTTGTTTGTTTGTTTTAACATCTTTATTGGAGTCTAATTGCTTTACAATGGTGTGTTAGTTTCTGCTTTATAACAAAGTGAATCAGTTATACATATATCCCCATATCTCTTCCCTCTTGCGTCTCCCTCCCTCCCACCCTCCCTAGCCCACCCCTCCAGGTGGACACAAAGCACCAAGCTGATCTCTCTGTGCTATGTGGCTGCTTCCCACTAGCTATCTGTTTTACATTTGGTAGTGTATATATGTCCATGCCACTCTCTCACTTTGTCCCAGCTTACCCTTCCCCCTCCCGTGTCCTCAAGTCCATTCTCTTGTTTGTTTGTTTTTGAAGTCTATAAAAAGTCTACAGAGAACAAGGAGAATTCCATCAGTCTCAGCCGTAGCCTGTAAGAATATTCACTATTGCTGTAAGCAGCAAACTCCCCTCAGAATGGCTGTTAGTTGACCAAGTTCATGCCTCTCTCTCTTTATTGCATATTCATAGGGGATGGGGAGGGGTGGCATTGCTTTGTTTTTGATTGAATTGGTTCCCCCAAGCTGTGGCTGTTACTTGTTTAGAAGAGTTCCTGTGGAGTCTGATCTCAGTTTTGAAAGGGTTGTTAGGCATCACAGTCTGTGTAAGAAACTCGCCATCATTTCCCAGTTTCAAAAAATAAATACCAGAAATGGCCTCACTTCCTTATAACTTATTTCTACTTTATTCAGTTCCCTTTTCACTTAAAAATGTTTAACTGATCTCCATCTTTCTAGTACATTTGGAAATTTATCAGGATGTGGGACAGGTGGGTGATTTGTGTCACATATAAAAACTTATAAAGCTCCAGCCACTCGAAGCACAGTAGGCTGGGCTGTGCCCGATACTCCTGGGCCCTTTAAGAAACAGCCCTTGCTAGCACTGTACTTGGCCCCAGAAATTTGTCTTTATGTCTCTTTAGCAGTTAAAGTGAAGATACTGTTTGATCCGGGATGTTTTTCATGTGACATTTAAGATGTTTTCAGTGGCATAAGTTATTAATTCTTAGACCTGAGTAGGGAAAGGGAGACCGTAGCAACCCTAACCTATGAGAAGCGTGACTGGGCTGTAAGAGGTTTGCTGAGGAGGGAGGGACTCCTGAGGGCAGGCTAACAGAGGCTCCCGGGTTCACTGCAGAGCCAGTGGAAACCTGGCAGGCAGCACCAGACCAGTGCATTTCATGGGCCAGCAGACCTAAGGTCAGAATGTTTTCTTTGGCCATCGCAGTGCTGGATCTGTTTTCACTGAGATTTGAATGCATTTAGGCAAGACCTGCAGGGCCCTCCCCACCACCCCTTAGTATATCAGGCCTAGCAGGCATCCACATTTGTGTTGCTGGCCTGGCCCCTGGGGGCGGTTCAGTTTGCCATCCCTGTACAGAGGCTGCAGACGGTTGGATATGCTTTGTGTCTTAGATCTTTGAACATGGGCTTTGGAATCAACTGTCTCTTCGTGGTTAGAAAATGGATACTTCCAGGTACATGTGTTCGCAGGTTCCAGTCCAGCAGGAAAAGAAGTCCACGTCCCCGATGGCTCTACCCAGATGCAGAATAACTCCCCTTGGCTGAATGGGCTAGAAATCAGCCACATGCCCACTCCTGAATTTCGACCTGGAGTAGCACATGCTTATGGCTTAAGGCAGGCAGGGCCCACACGAACCACATGGCTGGAAGCTCAATTTTAGAAACAACAAATGTCCATTCTAGTAAGACATGTAAATCTCTTGGGACGGAATATTTTAAATCTAGAAAATCTAGGGCATCCTTGAAGCGTGATGCATCTTTTTCTGAATTTCTAATTTTTGGTGGCATGTAAAATGGCGCGATTCCTTCTGAAATTGATGTATTTGAGAATAAGAGTACATTCCATACAGCACCGTTCAGGAAATTCAAAGCAGCTCATATCAAGGAGTGCACGTAATATGCATTTCTGGGTGTAAGCCCTCTGTTTTATCGTTGGGCTATTTGTTGCATGGTGGGTAGGTGGTGGTTTGATGTATTTCTTTTTGAACAGATTCTCTGCTTGTGATCTTAACCCTGCTCCCTCAGATCGCTCAGTCTTTGTCAACATCAGATGAATAATTTTCACGTGACGGTCCACTTTTTCTCTCACAGGAGCAGTGCAAGGGCATATTTCAGTGCACTGCCAGCCGCCACAAGGCTAATCCATCTCTGAAACAAGACGATCTAGCTGTTGATTTGTGAGTGGCCTTGTGTGTAAAAGTACAGAGATAGCTGTGATCACCATCTTTCTTCCTAGCGAGGGGAGAGTCTCAGCTGAAGGAGAGTCTCAGTCTCACTTGAAGAGTCGTCTCAGTCTCAGTAACAGAGTCTAGCCTGGAATCCAGCACTGTCTCCTTTATAGAAAACATCACAGAGGTGATACCCGGTCTGGATCTGAGAAGCTAAGATGTGGCAGGTTAATAGAATTCTTGGGGAAGTTTAGGAATTTTCTTTTTCTAGTAGAAGACTAAGTGTTAGAGTCTAGAGACCCAGGTTCAGCAGCTGCCCAGGCATACAAGTCCAGTTAACTACAGAGACAGGAGTCTTGCATTGCCGTTTGGAGTTGCATTTCGTATGACACGATGAACGAGGGCTGCAGGGCGCTGGATTTTCATCTGTAAAAGATGACGCACGCTTCTGAAGGGAGGAGAAGCCTAGCAACAGGATCCTTTGAATCGCATTTTAAACAGATGATTGAGAAGCAGAACAAACAGCCAGTCACGGGACCCACGGTGACTCTGTCCCTGAATCCCTCCTTACACCTGAAATGTCTGCTCTGAGGAGGGTCACTGCTTTGGGTGAACGTACTGTCTGCCAGAAAAGGGCAAATACTTGCAATTATAAAATAGTAAAATTAGGAAAAGGGATGGACGGGCAGTTAGGAGGCCACTTTAGTCTCATCCTTGGTGTGTTTGGCACTAGTTCTCCTTTCTGGAGCTCAGTTTCTGGCTGTGGAGACGAGATGGGATTGGGTGAACTAACCTATAAGGTCACCTCCAACTCTTTGTTTTTGATGCAAGATACATACTAACAGCAAGCAGTTTATTAGATTAACTCACTCTCACGATGATCCCTGAGAATGGTGTTAAACGTAAAACAAGAATCGTTCAATTTGGGGACGTCAGGGGATCTGGACCTGCTCTGTCCAATAGAGATATAGTGCAAGCCACATATACAATTTTAAATTTTCTAGTAGCTACGCTTAAAAATAAAAGGAAACTGGTAGAATTAATTGCAATAAGATTTTTCAACTTAACACAATATGTCCAAAATATTATCATTTCCACGTGTAATCACTATAAAATATTAAGATATTTGACGCTTTTTTCTTCCTAAGTCTTCAAACTTTAGTATACCTTTACACTTAGGGCACATCTCGGTGTAAGGTGGCCACATTGCACGTGCTCGGGAACCGCCTGAGGCAGTGGCTTCTGTGCTGCTCAGTCCCCCTAAAAGCCAGCTGGGACAGGGAGGCCTGGTCACAAGTGGGGTGCAGGTTTCACGCATAATGGAAGAGGTGCAGCTGTTGTGCACTGTAGGGCTCTACAGTAGTTTGCGGACGGTGTCCCTTCTGTCTAGCTGCCTGTGCCGTGCCTGTTGTTTACTGTTTTGATTGTTACTTCTGGGTGGGGATTCAGTAAAGAAGAGGCCCACCTGGTGTGAGCGCTGTCACCGCAGTGACTTGTGAGAAGGAAGGGCCCCTTCAGTCTCCCCACAAAGCTATTCTCATGCAAATAATGTGAGCGGCCTCCTTCGCAATTCCCTTGGACTTTGTGGTAAGTGACCCTCCCATCCGTTGGTTTGCAGACTGCTGGTACTGTCCGCCCTTTCCTGTGCTAACTCTGTTTTTTTATTTTTACCCAGAATACTTTATCTCTGTCTAACCACTTAAGGTTTCTTCCTACTACTTTCCATAAGAATCTGTATGCTTTTGATGTAGGAGTTTTAAAAACTTGTGTGCTTGAGCCCCTGCTCTGAGTTGCAGAGGCTTGTTGGAGCAGGCTACTGTGGTTCTTTAGGTGTATCTAGTTCAGAATTACTCAATAGACTTATAATGAAAACTTAAAATGTTCTCAGAAATGTTCTTCTGGAAATATTAGGGAAAAATCATATGCAAAAATCCTATGTTTGTACTAGCCTTCTCAGTACAGCCCTCACTGGAAGGCTGGAAGCAGGTCCCCCAGTCACGGACTTGTTGCAGGAGCACCTGTCTGCCTGGACAGCTCCTGGAGGTGTGGCTCGTGTGCATGAGGGACACGTCGGGGCCTCTCACCGGAGGTTTCCTGCCTGACCAGTTCCGGCCTTTGGCCAGTTTGTGGACACAGTCAACCACAGCTGACTTGGTTTCCCATGTGCCTTCCACTCCCCAGACCAGCACTGCGTCTTCATCCACGTGTCAGGCTTCCCTCCTTAGAGTCCTGGGAAGCTTATAGCTGCCCCGCATTCTGCCACTTGTGGAGCTGAGACTGGAGGGGGCAAGGGACTTGCTGAGGCCTGGTCGCTCAGTGTTCTGACTCCACGGGTCGAAGATACTTTACCAAGACAGGCTCAGAATTGGAAACAGAACTGGTGAGATGGAAGAGAGATATTTCAACTGGGCCTGCAGAAGGTGCAAAACTGCTTTGAGCTCAAAAGCAATCAATATATCTTAGGGATGAAGTGTCCTGGGAAGTCAGTGGGGAAGGTAGTTTACCTTCAAAGTTTCCTCAAATCCTACTTTAAAAATTTCCTAGAAAGACTGACCTGTCCCCTTATGACAGGCATTCGCGTTTTGGGACCTGTGCACGTGACAGGCCAGCTACCACAAAGAGTCCCGGGAGCGTGCTTCTGAGAGAAAGCGTGTGCGACTTTAGGGAATCCCAGTACAGCCAGAGCACAAACTAAATATAAACCAAGGATTAAGAGTGTGGCCTGTAGGGGTTTCTCTGGTGGCACAGTGGTTGAGAGTCCGCCTGCCGATGCAGGGGACACGGGTTCGTGCCCCGGTCCGGGAAGATCCCACATGCCACGGAGCGGCTGGGCCCGTGAGCCGTGGCCGCTGAGCCTGCGAGTCCAGAGCCTGTGCTCCGCAACGGGAGAGGCCACAACAGTGAGAGGCCCGTGTACCACAAAAAAAAAAAAAAAAAGAGTGTGGCCTGTATAAGAGTGTTGTCATAACAAATTAAAATTTTGTTTTAGATGTGAGTTCCCTAAGGAAAAACTTAGTTTGAGACAAACTTTTATCCCATAGGAGTTAAATTTAGCCTCTTATCCAGATAAGTAGTATTTCTCTAGCTCAGATTACTTATCTTGGGTATGTAGAAACTTGACTTCACATCTCTGTGTTTCAAAGGACAAATTTTTTTTCCATTAAACTTTTTAATCCCATTGATCCAGAGTTAATTTTCTTTTTCCAGTTAATTTTACACTCAGCTATTGTCAAAACCCTCATGCAAGGCCACGCTGGGCAGAGCCCCCAGAGCCAGGAGCCTGGTGCATGGCAGGTCTGCAGGACTGACCCATGGCTAGGTGGGAACTGGACAATTCTTGAGTTTTCCACCTAGAAAACAAACTGTGTTCTATTTTCTAAGTGAGCTTTGTGGACTTTTAAATTGAGAATTTCGAGTTTAATTTCTAAGAAGAGAAAAAAAATCTGGGTACTAATACTGACTGGGTTTATAGAAAGGGTTTCGAGAGCTGGAGAAACAAAGTGTGAAGAGTGAGAAAGGCGGCAGCGTTTTAAAAATCAGCTCTCAGAATTGGGAAAGCCTTCCTTGACACCGAAGGCCTGTTCTTCTCCACAAAGATGTTGCAAAGGGAAACACACTGCAGGGGATCTGCCTGCCCGGGCCTGGCAGCGGGGGGCCCTGGGAGGGACAAGCACGACAGGGGTGGCCATTGAGCCCTCGCTGCTCTCTGAAGGGCCTGTGGGAGCTCTGGGGGCAGAGACCAGACGCCTTAGGAGCATCAGACCAGGACCACAGGATGGAGACAAAGACACGCTCAAAACGCTTTCTGCAGACCCAGTGCTTTTTGTCCGTATTAGAGTTTTTTGACCTCTTCTGCTTACATTATTATTAGAAGTAAGCTTTTTATTTTAGTTTTTTTTTAATCGAAGTCACAAAGTTCATTTAGAGAGCAGTCGAGCCAAAAGGTAGACTGAAATGAAACAATAGAATTCACACTGCCTCAGGTTTTCCCAGAAAGCCACGAATACAAACTATGCAACCTAAAAATGTGTGTATTGGCTATATTTTGGCAGTGGGTTACCATCACAGGCAGAAGCCTGATAGGAGAATGGCATAGGGAAAAAACGTTAAAATTTTCTTTTAAAAATGTAAGTCCTAGCATAGCTTTCAGATAAGGACTTATAGAAAGCTCTGTTTTTAATGTATTGCTTTCTTAAGTTAGCAGGTAGCAGAGGGTGAGCCAGCCGGGCAAGAAGAAAGTCTGCAAGTCAATTCTGCATCGTCCTATAGAATGCAGAGTGGAGATGAGCAGTTTCTTCCAGAGCTCCTTGTTTTGTTGGCTTGTTTTAATTGTTTTGGTTTGTTTCTTTGTTTTCCAGTGTAGAGATCTAGGAGCAAGAAGTGTTTTGCTATGTACATGACATGATTGGTGTTCTTCTTTCATTTGAAGCTGGCCTTTTACCCTTCCTGACTGAGAAGGGGAAATGTCAGGAGGAAATGTATTCATAACTTGATTGCTGGTGCAGTGAGGTCTGAAGGCAAATGGCAGTGCTAAGTTAGAATTGCCGTTGCAGTTTTCTTTTCATTTAGGCTGTTACTATTGTATTCATGTATCAGAGGTCAAAAAGAGATAGTGTTATATTAACTGAAATGAAAAATGGTATGCAGAGCTCAAGAGAAAAGAAACTGCTCCATCAGATGTGGATGTGATTAAACTTCTTTTCAGATAATAACAATACTCAGGGTTTTTTTTTTTTTAGCACTTAACATTCAACCTAAGCCACAGCTTACTTGGCCTTGGATACTGTATTGTTTTGTTCCTCCCTAGTAAGCATTGCTGCTAGTGAAAGGGATATTTTTCCTACATGTTTGAGAAGTATTCTTACAGGTGATTAAAGACCAACTTAATAAATTAACGTTGCAAAAAATGTAGTAAGGAGGTTACAGAGTGAAGAAACAACTTGATTTTAGGAGAAAAAGAAGCCATTAAGCATTTGAATTGTCTTTGGCTCTCGGCGGTCAAAGAAGGTTTTATGGAAAGCGCAAATCTTACAAAGGAAATTAAGGGAGAGAGCTTGCTGAATGGACAAAACCACAAAAGCAGTGTTCAGATGCTTCTCTGCAGAGAGTAGCCACTGAGCTTGGATTTGGTAAAATCCCATCTCAATTTTCTGATAGTGGGATCAGCTCACACAGTTATACTGCTATGAATCTATTCATACTGTCGGAGAATCTCTGAGCAAGGAAGCTGAGCATACAGCTCTGAAATTTTTAAGAATTGATCTGAGAATGAATCCACAGAGACTAAGACAAAACCTTTAATAACGGGGCTTCCCTGGTGGCACAGTGGTTAAGAATCTGCCTGCCAATGCAAGGGACACAGGTTCAAGCCCTGGTCCGGGAAGATCCCACATGCCACGGAGCAACTAAGCCCATGCACTACAGCTACTGAGCCTGTGCTCTAGAGCCTGCGAGCCACAACTACTGAGCCTATGTGCCACAACTACTGAAGCCCACGCGCCTAGAGCCCATGCTCTGCAACAAGAGGAGCCACCGCAATGTGAAGCCCGCGCACTGCAACAAAGAGTAGCTCCCGCCTAGCGCAACTAGAGAAAACCTGCACGCAGCAACGAAGACCCAACACAGCCAAAAATAAATTAATTAAATAAATAAATTTTTGAGAAAGGGAACAACTGTGAAAATGATTTAAAAAAAAAAAAGACCTTTAATAACGTGACCAAAGTCAGTAACTGTCCCCAAAGCACATCGCATTCTCAGGCTCCCTCTGTCCTTCCTAATGAAAGTACACCCTGGAAGGGCCACGTAATGAAAACTAGCAAGGATTTAGGAAAGTGAATCAATGCCATAGTTAGTGGCCACCTGCCCCCAAGACTGCTCTTTTCACTGTCACATTGCTTCCCACAGACTTGCGTTCTGCAGCCCATCTCATCTTTAACATGCCCGATCTGGAGCTATGTTCATGCTTGCACAGTAGTTACTTTGTGGCGTGAATTATATTAATTAAGACATTCATGTTTTTTTGTTGTTTCTTCTTCCCTTTTTACTATCTGGTTATGAACATTATTGTCAGAGCAAAAGTGTAAAACCTCCATATTGTTATTATTTACTTGTTTAGTGTCAGCAGCAGGTTCCCTCCCATGTTAATATTGATGAGGCTGCTACTGTGACCCACAGAGCTTAGAATCTTAGGTGAGTGTTGAAGTATTTTCCCAAGGGTACATGTGATCCTGGTGCATTACGTGTAAGTCACATGCAAGAGTCATCGGGCAAAGGAATTCACATATAAATGACCCTTGACAGACGCTTATCTTTTTAATGGATGCTTTTGTTAGAAGGTAAATTTAGAGGCTGCCCTGCATGTCAGAACGAGATCTAGTCACTAACAAATGAAGAACCACCGCACTCCACACTCCACAAGTCCAGTTTTTCACTTTTTGTTTTAAAGCTCTAAGTGGGTAATAAAATTTGGTCTTCATGTACTACTACATAAGAGACACTCAGAAAATATGTCTCTGTTTTAGGAACCTCAAAAGTATGATATAAACTACTTTTCTTTCTCTGTAGAGAGAGAGCCCCAGTCTTAAGTACGCAGCCTCAGCGCACTGCAGGGTTTGCGCGGGTGGCGTCTTAACAGCCGTGGTCTGGATGTGGGGGGCATAGACACGTCTTTGCTGAGTGGTGCCACTTAGAGTCAGACCTTAGCATTTTTGTAGAAAACATGGGAATGGGGAACACTGGAGGTGAAAGAGCATTCCCTAGAGGCTACTGACAGAGGGGCTCATCAGGCATCTACCTCTGCATCTATATCCGTGGTTTTACTTTTCTAGAATTTGCCACACTGAGAGTTCAAACTATGTCTTCTATTAGATATGAGAAATTCATTTTCTCATTTGTTCCTTCTTTCCATTTATACACTCATCAAATGTTTACTTAGTGTGTACTCTGTGTTCTCTGTGCTGGCGATATATTAACAAGCAAAAGCCAAGTCCTTGCCCCCATGTGATTGCATTCTAGGATTGGCAGGGGGAAGATAGACAAGATTGTTTCATAAGCAAACTCTAAGGCTCATGGTGAGAATGCTAAGGAGAAAAATAATGCAGTGACCAACATTAGAGCAGGTGTGGCAGTTTTAGGTCTGGATGACCAGGGAAGGCCTCTGCATAAAGGAGACATTTGAGTGAAGACTGAAAGGGGTGACGGAGGCCAGGGAATATGCCCTGTGGGCTCCTGGGGCCATATGCTTCTTGGGCAGAGAGAGCAGCAGGTACTAGAGGTCTGGAGCCAGGAGTGTGTCGGCTATGTTCAAGGACAGCCAGGAGGCAGGGTGACTGGCACACAGCATGCCCGGGGGGGAGCAGTAAGACACCAGACTGGGGGGCGGGGGGCGGCCCTGATGGGGGTTTCCTAGGCCAGTGTAAGGATTTGGGGTTTGGAAGGATTTTTAAGGATGAGAAACCATTGGAGCATTTTGAGCAGATGACACACTCTTACAGTTTAGCCCATGACTCTCTTTCTAGAAGAGTATGCATGGGGGGCAGAGAGGAAGCCGGGGGACTGGAGAGGCAGCTATCGCAGTTATCCAGGCACAAGGTGATGGTGCTTGGTCCAGACTGGAAGTGGTGGCAGCAGAGAGAAATGGTGTGCTTCTGAATTTATTCTGAAGATAGAGGGACAGATGGATGTGGGATATGGGGGAGAGAAGAATCAAGGAGCAAAGTTTTTAGTGTCAAATTTCCTTCCTCAGGATTTTAGAAGTATCTCCACGCTGCTCCCTAGTAAATACTAGTATACTAACTAAGCATTACCCAGATCCAGAAACTGCTGTAGGACAACTTGTTGGCTAACTCTTACAATCTTGATAACCTACGTGTTGTAGGTTTATAGGGGAGGACCAAGAGAACTGTGCTCTAGCACCCATGGCGAGCAAACAACTATAGTGTAAAACTATTAATGGAAATAATAAAATAGTCAATGGATTTAATACTTATTCTGTGACCACAGTATGGCTTAGAGTGGAATAACATCCATCAATAATTTGTTGAATATTCAGAGAAAACCCAACAAAACTACGTTACACCAAAACCTATTAATGAAGCATATCTTTTGCTAAATAAAATTATGATAGGAAGTGCATGTACAGCTCAACTGAGATACTGTTTTTTATTGAAGTACAGTTGATGTTGCATTAGTTTCTGGTGTACAGCAATGTAATTCAGTTATAAATATATATTCTCTTTCATATTCTTTTCCATTATGGTTTACTATAGGATATTGAATATAGTTCCCTGTGCTATGCAGTAGGTCCTTATTGTTTATCTATGTTATATATAATATTTGCTAATCCCAAACTCCTAATGTATCCCCTCCCCCTTTCCCCTTTGGTAACCATAAGTTTGTTCTCTGTGTCTTGTCAGTCTGCTTCTGTTTTGTAAATAAATTCATTTGTATCATATGTTAGATCCCACATATAAATGATATCATATAATGGCACTATTTCATTCTTTTGTATGGCTGAGTAATACTGCAGTGTGTGTGTGTGTGTGTGTACCCCACATCTTCTTTATCCATTCTGTTGATGGACACTTAGGTTGCTTCCATGTTTTGGCTATTGTAAATAGTGCTGCAATGAACATTGTGGTACATGTCTCTTTTTGAATTATGGTTTTCTCTGGGTATTTGCCCGGTAGTGGGATTGCTGGGTCATATGGTAATTCTATTTTTAGTTTTTTAAGGAACTGTCATACTGCTTTCTATAGTGGTTGCACCAATTTACATTCTCACCAACAGTGTAGGAGGGTTCCCTTTTCTCCACACCCTGTCTAGCATTTATTATTGGTAGACGTTTTGGTGATGGCTATTCTGACCGGTGTGAGGTGGTACTTCATTGTAGTTTTAATTTGCATTTCTCTAATAATTAGCGATGTTGGGCATCTTTTCACATGCCTCTTGGCCATCTGTCTGTCTTCTTTGGAGAAATGTCTATTTAGGTCTTCTGCCCATTGTTTGATTGAGTTGTTTGGTTTTTTTTGTTATTGAGTTTTATGACCTGTTTGTCTGTTTTGGAAATTAAGCCCTTGTCAGTCAGTTGGGATGTTGTTTTTGTGAGTGAGTCCAAGCTGAGTGTTGACCATTTTATTAGTCTGCAAATAATAGAAAACTTGACTAAGTTTTTAAACAGTCTAAACATTCTTTATCTCACCTAAGAAAACTCGAAGTAGATGGCCACTGGCTGCTTGAGAGTTGCCACCAAAGATGTATGATCTTTCTAAATTTCTGATTTGCTATCCTTAGCACATTGGCTTTTTTGTTTTCATGCTTATCGTTTCATGGTTTCAAAGTGCCTGCCATAGCTCCGAACATTTCATCTCCCAACTTTTATCAGAGCAAGCACCAAAAACTGCTTCCATGGAAGTACCCTAGTCGGCTCTCCTTACATGTCACTGGCCAGGTCTAGGTCACAGGGCTGCAGCGTTGACTGGCAAGGGGATGTGGGTTATCCCGTCTGTGTTAGACCACGAGTCCTGTCCTGGGGTTAGGCTAGACCATGACACCCTCAGTGAAAAGCACAACTCCGTCAGCTGCAAGAGGAGCCTGCTAGGGAAGCAGCCAACAGTGTTTGCTGCTCTGCCCTCTACCAGCTTCTTTGGCTGAGGTTGACCATTGGAACATGACCCTCAGGTTTTCAGTCTCTTAACTGGCACATCAGGTTAAAAAGTGATTGAGAAGTACACTTCCTGCCGCTGCTCTGCTTTTCCCCGAACACCAGCTCTAACCTAAAAAAAAATTCAGGATTGGTCTTAGAACAAAGAGTCATGTCTTCTCTGAAAGGAAAAAAGGAAATAAACTCTCCCAAAGATGCCACATGGTTGCATTGTTAGGAAGAAGTCTGACTTCCCACCCCAGAGGGGAGAAGCCAGGAGAGGTTGGGAGAAGAGTTTTGAGGGCAGTTCTAACCCTTCACACCTCGGGCTGCGCTCAGGGCTGCCTGTCTTTGCTCAGAGGCAAGCTTTTTTTGGCCCCAAAGCCTCTGGATAGAGGTTTCAAATTTGGTGAGTCTGTAATCCCAGAAGAACGTAGATCACAGTCCTTCCAGTAGTCCTGAAGAGTCCTGAGATTAAAGATAAGTTTTCCTAAAATATTTTAAAGACGAATTTGGCTTGGCCACAGAGAATGGTAGAAAGCAAAGCTGTATTACTGGGTTTAGTAGCCTGTGTCCCTGTAAGCCCTTTTAACTGAGAAATAGAGCACAGCCATTGGAAGTTCCTAAACAAACCCACATTGTTTTTTTCCTTATTTCTCTCAACATCTGAGCAGTCCTGGTTGCTGGCCCCCTTTCACCCTTTGCTTTGCTTTGTCTTTTCTTCTCATCTGATGATTCATGTACTGCCACTCCTCTCTGCTCTGCCTTTTGTTTGTTGATTGACATACTGATGTAATTTATGGGGGCAACCGCTTTGCAGCTGGAGCTGTCAAATGAGTGGATGAAATTGCTTTTCTTTATGCATTTTTGTGGTGAATTTTCCCAATAATGTCAGTTTCTTCAAAAGCTAGTAGAAAATGGCCCAGTCACCTTTTCTTCTTTTGTCCTCTTTCAAGTCATCTAAAAAAATTGTCCTTCATATCCCTTTTATTGTATAAATGCCCTAGTTTTGTGAAATAGTATGCCTCACATTGATTTTCTGAATGTATTTTTAAACTGTCTTTAGATAATTTTACTAAACCGTATTCATCTAAAATACAGTTCTTTCCTGCATTTTGTTCTTGCCACCAGGGCAGTTTAGAGACAGATTAAGTCTCTAAATTCCTAGAGTGAATATGACTTTGGATTTCACTGATGCATAGACTACTGTGTAATACTGATGACATATTTTTATTAGCATATGCCCTTATTAAACCCTTATGTATTGATAGCTTTCTGAGAAAAGATTAATATTTTATTTCTTTGTTACTTCTTTACTAAAATTGGAATGTGTATCAATTAGTGACGCTTTCATCTGCAATTAACAGTACCTGAGGCACATGAAAAGGTGCTCAGCATCGCTAATCATCAGGGAAATGCAAATCGAAACCACAATGAGATATCACCTCACATCTGTCAGAATGGCTATCATCAAAAAGAACACAAATAACAAATGTTGGCGAGACTGTGGAGAAAAGGGAATCCCCCCCCACCGCTACAGTGTTGGTGGGATTGTAAATTAGTGCAGCCAGCGGGGAGGGATAAATTAGGAGTTTGGGTTTAACAGATACACACTACTATATATAAAATAGATAAACAAGGACCTACTGTATAATAGCACAGGGAACTATATCCAATATCTTGCAATAACCTATAAAAGAATATATATATTCTTTTTCAGATTTATATAAAACTGAATCACTTTGCTGTACACCTGAAACTAACACAACATTGTAAGTCAACTCTACTTCAGTTAAAAATAAAATTGGTGCAGCCACTGTGGAAAACAGTATGGCAGTCCCTCAAAAAACTAAAAACAGAACTACCATGTGATCAGCGATTCCCCTTCTGTGTATATATCCAAAGAAAATGAAGACACTAATTCAAAAAGATAATGCACCCAATATTCATAGCAGTATTATTTACAATTGCCAAGATATGGAAGCAGCATAAGTGTCCACCAACAGATGAGTGGATAAAGAAGATGTGGTATATATACAATTGAATACCACTCAGTCATAAAAAAGAATGAAATCTTGCCATTTGTGACAACATGAATGGACCTAGAGGGTGTTATGCTTCGTGAAATAAGTCAGAGAAAGACAAATACCATATTATTTCACTTATACATGTAATCTATTAAAAACAAAACAGATGAACAAACATAACAACAAAAACAGAGTCGTAGATACAGAGAACAAACAGGTGGTTGCCAGAGGGGAGAGGGGTAGGGTGAGGAGAGAAATAGGTGAGGGAGATTAAGAGACACAAACTCCCAGTTGCAAAATAAATGAGTCAAGGGTATGGGGAATATAGCCAGTAACTATGTGATATCTTTGAGTGGTGACAGTTGTTAACTAGACTTATCATGGTGATCATTTTGAAATGTATAGAAATGTTGAATCACTATGTTGTGTAATAGGAACTAACATAGTGTTGTAGGTCAATTATACATCAAAAAGAAACAAACGAATAAACAGACGCATAGAAAAAGAGAACAGATTTCTGGCTGCCAGTTGGGAGGGGGAAATTGGATGAAGGCAGTCAAAAGGTACAAACGGCCAGTTATAAGATAAATAAGTACTAGGGGTGTAATGAAACACATGATAAATATAATTAGCACTGCTGTATGTTATGTATGAAAGTCATTAAGAAAGTAAATCCTGAGTTCTCATCACAAGGAAAAAAAATTTTTTCGATTTCTTTAGTTTTCTACCTATATGAAATGATGGATGTTCACTAAACTTTTTGTGATCATTCTTTCATGATGTATATAAATCAAATCACTATGCTGTATACCTTAAACTTATACAGTGCTGTGTGTCAATTATCTCTCAAAAGAAACTAGAAGGAAAAAATGTGGCGGAAAAAACCATTACCTGATTAGCAGTGGCTTAACCCCAAAGGGTATTTATTATTCATGCTTAGCAAGACAGTCAGAGGTAGTAAGGACTTCGAGAGTTGGATCCAGCTCATTGTGTCACCAAGAACCCGGGCTCTTCTGTCTTTCCATTTCCCCTCAGGCCTAGCATGCTGTCCTTTTGCCTTCACACCTGCTGCCGCATGTTACAGGGTTACAGCTTGAGGAATCACATCCATGTCAAGGAAGGAATAAGAGTGAGGGGCTGGCACCAGTGGCTTCTCCTCTCAAGCCTGCCCCTTTCATCAGAAAGCAAAATCGCTTTCGCAGAAGTCCCCCAGGAGAGTTCTCCTTATAGCTCAGTGGCCAAAATATCACACAGCCCATCTTAGCTGCAGGAGTGTCTGGGAAAGTAAGTATTTGGTTTTATCAACAGTGGGAAAGACATAGGAGAAGAGGGGGGTTGAAAATGGCTTTTGATTGGCCAAACCTACAGAGTCTCTCTGAGTTGTCATCCTAAAATACACATTCCTGCATATATTTTCATACCCAGGAAGGAAATGCAGCTTAAGAGTATGGGTTCCAGAGTCCAAATCCCAACTTCACTTCTTTACTGTCTTGGACTTATCTCTGCCTCTATTTCCTTTACTGTAAAACAGGGATAATAACGTACCAATTGTATATGATTCTTGTGTTAATGCCCTCAAGTTAGCCTGTGGGCACCCCATAATGTAATCATCGTCAACCAAAGCTTGGCACCTCAACATGGCTACTGACCAAACCCAGAGCAAGCTTAATGACTAGCAGCTTTTCCCTACTTTTGAACAAAACAACTTGAAGTGTAGTTTCAAGTAGATTCAGCTTCATAATTATTAACTTAAAACAGATATATAAAATCTCAATTTGACCAGAAAAGTCCCTAAAAGACTTAGAGTTATAAAAGACTTTGCTGCCTTTGTTGGGACAATTTATAACTGAGCTGTTCTTAGAAAGAAAATACTTTAGGCCTTCTACAGATCCTTCATGTGTTGAAGCAGTACGATGAGAGACTTATTTTGACTAGAATCTATCAAATCGGGAATCTGAGATCCTTCTATAATTTGCACTGTGTACACAATAGCTCTATATAGTGACTCAGATACAAACTTAAGAAAAGAAAAGCAGCACCAGTAAAGGTTAGAGAAAAAAATCTCTGCAGTGTTCTTCTCAGTTATTCTTAGAAAAAGATACCCAGAGACAAGAAAATCAAAGAGCCGTTTAAAACATAGTAGACACTCAATGAACAGTTGATGAAAAAAATTGTGTAGAATAAAGAACAGCATCAGGGAATAATTTAAAGTTTTGCAAGAAACCATAGTACTCTGAGAAGTTGGTAATCCTAGCAGAAAAGCCATAGCAGGAAACCCAGAGCAGCTTCTAGGAAGTGTTAGTGGTCCCGTAGGGGACAGGAGTACAGACAGGTTCACCACCAACTGCTTCCTCAAGTTGGGAGTAAAGAACCGCACCCCAGCCAGGTTCAGGGAAGGCCTTGGCCACGGCCTTGTGGGGCGGCCCCAGTGGCTGCAGGCCTGAGCCTGAGAGCCATCTGATCCCCAAAACCAGAGACCGCAGCTCTTCCAACTCACACTTGCTTGTGCTGAGTGTTCAGGAAGCAGGCTTCCTCCGTCTCATAGCCATTCCTGCAGAATGCAGAACAGAGGAGAACTCCCATTCTATCTTTATGTCTTACCGAATCGATGAAACCATCAGTCAGCCTCCTGAGCTGCCAGCCCCGCCCTTCGGGAAGTGAGCTCGCTGGCGCCTTGCGCCGTGTGCCTGTGACAGTGTACTGACCCCTCTTCTCTGACTCCCTGCAGAAAACCCGCTATGAGATGTATGTCCGCCTTCTGAAAGAGGGGGGCCTGGAGCTGCTGAGTAGCAGCGGTGGAGGGGGCGCCGCGGGCCTGAAGAAGTCGCACTCCAGCCCCTCGCTGAACCCAGATGCATCTCCAGTCACCGCCAAGGTCAAGAGAAACGTGTCGGAGAGGAAAAACCACCGACCTGAAACTCCAAGCATTAAGCAAAAAGTCACTTAGAATCCATCTGCGGCCAGGAAGTGCTGGTCGTGGAGCAAAATAGAGTTTTTCAAGATCTTTCTGGTGAATCCGTGAATATATTTAAAACAAAGTCTGTGACTAAATGGTGCATTAGTAACCTTTCCTATTGTATATTTTTGTTAGTTTCTGTACAGATTGTCTCTTTGCTCTTGATTTCTTTGCTTTGATGATTTCCGCTACCTGATAACTAATGCACCTTTTGTGAGGGGAGGGGATCATGATTTCAGAATGGATTATGCATCGCTTCTCCCTCAGGGTTCCCTCATTTGCACTCTGCTCAGTTGTTTTGTGTGTTCTCAAATCAGCTGTTACACTTTTTTTTTTAAAGGTTAAAGATTTAATCCATTGTGAAACACTTAACTGGACAAACTTTGTAGTTTAGAAAATTCTAGCCAGAGTTAATATAAGCCTTTTCAACGTAAAATCTTGCCCAGTCACAGAGGTAGAATCCAGCCCTCGCGCTCGCAGAACTTCAGTTAAGAGTTACAGTCGCGGGAGGTGCCACTCCCCTGTGAGGCCTCACGCATCTGAGTGCTTAGTGTTGAGTCCGGCCCTGCTGGTGGGGGTAGATGGGGGCAAGGACCTCAGGACTGGGGAATTTAAGAAGCATGTTAGCTCGCTTGAAGTGTAGATTCCATTTCAGCCAAGCAAGGAAGGAGGAAGTGGCGTCTTTTGAAAGCTGAGGCAAGGTGGCCCCAAGTTCATTTTGTTTTCTAAAGGATAGTGGCAACAGTGGACTCCTGGGGGCTGCAGCAGCGAGCTGTGTGTTTGATCTGCCGGAAGTTGTTACCTCACTCCCACAGGGTCTAGACAAGGAATCCAGAGCCATCTGTGGTGGATACCCTGCCATCCGGGAATTAGGTTCTTTTATATATATAGGCATGGTGTTGTCTCCTGGTTGTAAGAATTTGGGGTCTTCCTAACAAAATAATATCAAAATGGAGCCCCTTTCCTTCTTTCCTTAATAAAGCAAAATAAGGAAGGAAAAAGTTGTTTTTCCCTATAGTTGTTTGGCAATAGAATGTTGATTCTTTACAATAAATCTGAAAGGAATAAAATCTGAAGGAATTATGGCTGGAAAACTGACGAATCTCCTGGTGACAAACACAGAGTCCCTTAGTCTGTTCTTGTCTCTGTCTCTGTGAGGCCGCTTCACCCTGCTGCACTGAACTGCCCCCTGAAATAAATCCTTGATTCTAAATCATTTCTTTATATCTACTCAGAGCAGTCATAAGCTTATTCCAGGGACAGTCCCTTTGAAATTCAGGGTGATAAACAGAACATTCTCTTACTGAGGAGGAGAAAGGAGTGAAAATTGAGCCCACTGTGAGTTAGAACTTTCTGATTTTGGAACCTGAAAACTTTGTGATCCTTAAACCTAGAATCTCCACAAGTTCAGAGCGAATGGAATCACTTCGAATGTTCTTTTCTCTCCCACAGAGATTTGCTCTTTTCTACTCGGTTTACTAGTTAAGGTGCTGTGTGACCAGAGGCTCAGGGACTCTGCGTAGGCAGCATGGCTCCGGGGAATTAGAGAAAACCTGCTCCTGAACCATGGTACTTTCTAGTGGTATTTTGTTCTGATGCACCAGCATTTCTGCAGGACTATTTATTAACATGCACTTCCTTCAGCTGTAGAAATGCCCATATTTGCTGGTGCCCAGAAAAGAGAAAACCCTCCCTAAGGTTGTAGCTGCTTGCTTTGTGGTGTTTTTACCACACATTTGAAAAACTCCCTCTAACCCTCTATCTTGTTTATTAGGTAAAGGCAGTGACTAAATTTGTTTCAAGACCTAGAAACAAACAGGGTAGTTACCAACATGGCCCATGTACCTGATTCTTTCTTTGTAGCTTCTGACTGAATCCAAGGTTTCTACAAGGGAATAGTCTTTCTTCCTAGAATCTGAATCATCAGTGTGTGTGCTTTCTGCCTAGATCTTTATCCTAAGCAGAGGGGAGAGAGGTACCTAGACCATATCATCTCTGAGCTTCAATAACTAAAGAAGAATCAACATCCCTGACTGGCTTGAATGTGTGTGCTCCCAGTATGTGTGTGTCTGTGTATGTCGAATGTCTCCGTGTGTGTCACTTAGAGTCTGTACCAGACATGGAATGGTACCTTGCTGCCGTGTTTAGACACTCGAGCAGCTCTGAAATGCCCAGTCAGCATCAGCACCAAGACGGCGTTGTGCTCACTGTGTGACCCACTAATGTTATCTCCAAGAACTTCTAGATATGCTAATAGAGAGACAGATGAGAAGGGCACTTTTGAAGCTGTGGTATATACTGTGTTCCCATAGTTTATCTTGAAAAACAGCTGCAAAGCTTATCTTGTGAGCCACGATCCCAGACTGCCATTGTTAGGGGATGGGCTGAGAACACCTCCCCCTGAGGCCTCTGGACTGTCTGGTGCCAGTGCCCCTCGCAGGCCGAGAGCTTATCCTGTAGGAGACAAGGCCCCTCCTGTGACAGGATCCTGAGAGCCTTGCCCATAGCCAACCAGGGTCTCCTCTGTCATCATTTCTTTCCTGTGGTGTCTAGTCAGGAGACATGACTGAAGCTCTTCCGCTTCACAGGTCCTCCATGCCTGCCACCCAGTTCACGGTACAGGGGAGCCCCCTCCCCTTCTGAAGGTACTGCCCCCCATCTCTCACCCATCCCTCAGTACCAGGAGCCTTGCGATCTCTCTCCATCTAATAAGTTATTATTCCTCTTTGCAGAAATACACCTAATATTAATTTTTAGTATAGAAAGTCTTGAGAGTCATCAAGATACCTTGGTGACGGTCTTGTTGCCGATTTGTCCATAGAAGCAGCCGTGTGCGGAACCGAAGTGTCTCAGGGTGTGTTCCCCCACCTCACATGTTGACATTTACAGGGAGGGGTCAGGAATTCCTTGTTAGCAATCAAAACCTAACTGCTAGCCTCCAAGAGTCCTTATCTTATTGCCAGCCATAGACATTATTTGAAGTATGCTTTTTACAGATATCATTTGCTGACTCTTAGTAATGCCTGATTAAACCAAGCAGCACTTCTGCACATTTTAGTTACCTCGTGTGGAGAGTCATCTGGGGGACTGCAGTCCTGGACCATGTGAACCTTTTCTGTTGCTCGTGTGTAAAGAGGAAGGAGAGCGCCTGTGCAGGACCGTCTTTGCTTCTCCGGCTGTGATCCTCATTCCAAAGATGAGTGTTTCCTGGTCAGAAGTGACGTGAGGGGGTTAATTCTGGGAGAGAAAACTTGGCCTGCGCTCCAAGGCCAATCTAGGGTTGGTCTCTTGTGTTCGTGTTTCACCCTGTGGCCAAAGCACAGAACCCCTGAGGCTGCAGAGGGGTTTACACACCCAACAGGGAAGGAGCCTCCTGCCAGCCCTGGCCTGTTGTCCTTCCAGCACAGAAAGAGCCGGGGAAGACATTCTTAGGTAGGGCAGGGCTTGCTTTGGCCTCGAGCTGCACCTCTTCTCTGCCTTTATCCCTAATCATAGACAATTGAAAGAAAATGGACCTTAAAGAAGTTTCTCCGTTGTCTTACGTTGACCACTTTCTTGGGTTTAGTTAGTGGTCACTGGAATTTGATTCTTTGGCATTTTTCCTTGTAGTCACCCGTTAAGCTTTCTTAAGGCCAAGTTCACAGGGCGTTCTCAGCCTTGTGGTCCAAAGCTCTGTAGTGTAGCTGTTGCGGACCTGGGCCAAGGGTTCAGCAGGTGGGGAGCCACCTTCCTTAGCTGCAACAATGGACAACCGCCTGATCCCTTCACTTTTCAGTTGTCAGAATTTTTGCAATTACAAGATTAGCGCTGTTAAACAGGAATCAAAGTGGCACCCAGGAGTTGTTCACAGTAGAGCCTGGTTAATGACTAGTGTGACTTGGGCTTAACTAGCACCTGCTTTTCTCTTGGAGCATCTGAGTTACTCCGACAGAAGATCAGCTTTTGTAAGGAGATGAGCCTCTGGGCCTTCCTGGTTCCAAAGCTTTCTGGCTGTCTCTTCTCCCAGGCCAGCAGTCTGCCCCGGGCAGCAGGTGTCTCCACTGGCCTTGGACATCTTATAGTACCAAGTTACCCAGAGGACTTCAGAGACCAGTAGCCCACACAGAATAACCCAACAGTGATGAAAGGTGCTTTGTCACCGCTTCTGCTCTCTTTTCAGTGTCTCACTCTCCAAAGGGGGACCGAGGTCCAAAGCCATTGCCATTTTCCTTTTGTGCCCAGAGTACCCAAAGCCCGAGCGGGCAGCCTCTGCCTAGGACAGTGAGTGCCATTGCCTGCAGAGAGAATGTCTCCAGAGAGAGAGTGCCAATAAAGATGTGAATCTGCATGACCGTCTGTGGACTTGCCTGCAATGGCAAGAAAATATCACAAGTTAAATAGTTGTAGATACAGTAGGTTTCCTTAGGTCTCTTTGGCTCATCCTTTATAATTTACGTGTGTATCTGTAGTGTTGCAGGCTTTTGGAGAATATTGATACTATGTCAGGCATCAAAGAGTATGCCTTCTGTCACCTGCCAATGTCGTAGTTGTGGGTATTTATAGTTGTATGTATCTATATGGTATCAACGTGTAGATTGTACATCAGTATACGGTATATGTACATCAAACTTATTTTTTGTCCTTAACCAGTGTGATATGAAAAGCAAGTAAAAACCTCATAGGATTGAATATATAATGCAGTTTTTGAGAGTCTATACAGTGGTACTGTTTTATTAAACTTAAATTCAAATGATATTTTGATTAATTTTTTTAATGATAAGATTTTATGCTAGAAAATTGCGTCTGTGAGCTTTGAATCACCAGAGCAAAAATGGCTCTGAACTAACTTTGTTAAACTATTTCAGTGTACTGTGTACAATACCCGGGGTGGGGCTGTAGCTCATTATAATTTGAAATATACAGAAAGAAAGGGAAAAAAAAAAAAAAAAACACAGGCAGCCTGTGCAGTCTTAGCAACTTCAGTATTAAGAGGACTTAAACATAAAGTCAAACTGACAATTTGGGGCTTATTACAAAATGTGATGCTTTAAAGCACACGTTCTTTATTGTTGTAATTAGTCCAGAAAAATAGAGCTTTCAGAAGAATTAGCTGAGTACCCAGCGTATCATTTACGTTCCTGTGTCTGTTTTACAGCAGCTTCAACCACCCTCCTAGCACCGCGTCCTCATCCTCTTCACCTTAAAGAACTATCGCCAGCCCTGCAGTAGATCAGGGCTTCCGGAGGTCTGGGACTGCCCTCCAGGCCTGCGGTTGCACAAATTCGCATCTAGACACAGGTAAAAGAATTTTAGGACAGGCTATGGACCAGCTTAAAACTTCAGTATTTTTATACTTAGGTCTCTTTTCCGGCCTCTCCCCAAAGAAGAGCCACTGGCCTTAGTTGTCTGAGCTTACTGCCTATCTTAAAGTATATAAGTATTAGATAACTAGAGATTAAAACTTTATTAGCCAGCATGTTGGAATATTTAAAGCAAAACTGAGTGTGTGTGAGTGAGTGGTCGAGTGCGGTGTATTCGTCTACGCACACTGCCTGTCATTCCTCGTGTCCAGTTCAGAGGGTGGGAGTCGTGGGTTGGGAGGCTCAGCTTCAGCTCCAGGCTGCAGTAGTGGTGGTGGTTACACTTGCGTTTTTTTAATTAACTCTGCAGTCTCAAACCGTTTTTGCCAATGTATCCTATTTCCTAATCTGTTTTTGACCCCGCCGTGAGTTGGCTCTGTGGCTGCGCAGCAGGGTCTCTGTTCCACAAAAGTGTGTTTCCTTCTAAGAACTAGAGTGATTTGCAAAAGCGTCCATTTGACTCAGAAATCACATACAAAAGGAGTAGCAAAATTTAAAAGTTTCACTTTGGGGCTTGATCATTTGAAATGTTTGGACTTTTAATATAAAGCCAAGTAACCATTTGGCATGGATAATAACGTCTCCTCTGCGGAGAGGATGCATGCTCATTGATTTTTAATGCCCTTAGGACCCTTTCTTAAGCTGTAGGAACAAGAGTCAAAGTGGGCATGTGGGGAGTGTGTGAGCCGCTTGCCTTCCGCTGAGGGAGACGTGCTGTGACCTGTCCTCCGCTCGGAGAGATCTGGCGCGCGTGGAGCCTCGGCAGTGTGTACAGGCACTTGCACACGTGTACACAGCGAGTGTCCTAAGTGACATAAACTTGAGACCCAGAGCGCCCGAGTGTGGCGAGAGGTGTGGACCGAGGTGACAACGGCCCGCAGGCCCCTCCCGGGCGGGCGGCACTTGGAGCCCCGCATCTGACCTTGAGATGCTGTGCGGGGAGGCGGGTGGCTGGCAGCCGGGGGACGCTCATCTCCCGTCTGGTGGACCTTCGCTCCCCGGCGTCCCCCAGTGGCTGGCGTGGCCATCGTCCCAGTGGCACTGCTGCTCGCTCTCTAGCTGGTTCCTTTGAGAAGGGAGTACGGGGAGCGGGGGGCACAGCCTGCCCCCCGCCAGGCTCCCCTCTGAGCTGGTGGTGGGGCTGGAAAGGGGAGGAGCCTGGCCACGATGGGTTTCCCTTCGCAGGGTGGAGGCTCAGCTTTCACGAATAGTGCTATAAAAATAAGCACCTTCTTGTCAATTCCTGAAAATGCTGGTTACTAGGGAGAATTTTGGAGTTTCCCTTACTGTTTCCCCAAGCGCACCCCCCCGGGGAGCCCCAGGCACAAGCTCAGTTCAGGACCCACTGTGGGCCTGGGCTCCTGCTGGGACGCCCCCTCAGAGGCCGGCATGCACCTCTCTGCAAAGAGGGGCTCCTCCCAGCCTCCCTCCTCCTGGGCTCCTAGGAGCCCAGGGTTGGTCCATGTGCGCCTTCCCTGGCTGCAGGGATCCCGCTGTCCTCATGGGCTGACCCTGCTGAGGGTGACCGAGTCACTGCAGTGACGCTTGACAAAGGTATTAAACAATTCTCTGACTGAAGACAAGACCGTATATTTTGCCTTTGCAAGAAACAAGATGGCAGGTTGAACTGTAACCTGGGATGGATGACCTCTTTGCCTCTGCACCTGGATTTCTGGGAATGGATAAGGTTTCGCTTCCGCGGAAGGGTCAAGGGACGCAGCCCGCCGCCGCGCGGCTCTCCCCAGGCCCCATGAGCCCTGCTGGGCGGAGGCCTCAGTGCCTCCCTGCATTCCTTCTCCCACCCCACCCCCACCGGCTTCGGAGCCTGTTTCTAGAGCAGAAGTTGATGCAGTGGAGAGCTGAAGCCTTGATTACTGTAGGGCAGGCAGAGGGCAGAGGTCTGTATCCTTTAATATAAAACAAGCTTTGAACTTTTCCAACCTATTAACTGGGTTATGTTTACTAGGGTTCACACTAATTGGCAGAGTGGGTCAGTCCCTCACCTTCAGAGCTTTCTCCACCAGTCACTTCAGTTTCATTGTCGTCCCGGTGCCATATGTCCCTGAAATCGTGAAAGTAATTAGTGATAAAATAGCAGCCTACTCCTCTTCAGTGGCCAGACTGTCAGCACTGGCAGACTTGGGTGAGCCCGCGGCACCGACTCCTTAGGAAACCTGTTCCCCCTCGCCCACCAGATTCGAGAAATGCTGTCTCCTAGAGAATCACGGTATTTATGGTGGTCATCTTTTGAGTGGAACAGTAATTTATGTGGATATTGTTAAAGTGTTTAAAGAATATTTTGAAAATTAAGTTTACATTTTACGATCGCTTTATTTTTTATTAAAATGGTTGTATATAAATATTACCCTATCTCACCGTTGTTGAAGGAAAGCTGACCGTGCAGACCAGTGAGTCACCTGATGTGTATAGAAGCTGTGATGTATAGAGTACATTTCTCTACTGTGTAAATGCTCATGAATATAACTGTTCCTGTGTTTTTATAAGTTGGGGATAATTTGTTGTTTTACAACAACAAAATTTATTGCATTTAAATGGTTTTTATGTAATAGAAATCATGCAAAATAGTGAAGGATTTAAAATATGTATATGATACATGTAAATGTACAAACTTTAGAAAGAAATAAATCCAACAAATTTCAGTCATTTTGGGGAATGTTCTTATTTGCTTATTTATTAAACAGCTAGTTTGAACCCCAATTAATTAACAACTAACACAACACAGTACATACACCCCCTCGCATAAAAAGCCAACCACAAGCCCCACAGTGAGAGTTGGCTGGGGAGGTGAGAAAGTCACAGTGTCAACCCTGCTTTCCTCCCCTGGGCCCTGTGAACGCGTGTGTGCGAAGCCTGCTGCTGCCTTCATCGGGGGCTCTGAGGGGGAAGGATGAAGCTTTTGGAAGTAATTTCAGGTATCTACACGCATCCCACTCCAGCCTTCCCACCAACGCAGAGGGGCCGAGCGGTGATTGTTGCCCTAACGTGCAATGCTCACCCCTGCTCTGTGGAGCCTCGTGTGTGCATGTGGGTTCTCTTAACCTAACTTGATGCCCAAAATAACATCTGTTAACTTGGAAAATGAGAAAAATAAAATCCCACCCCAATCACTTAACTTCTGCATATTGGAGTTATTGGAGACCAAAACCCTGAGGAGTGACTCTCACAGGGATGGATGGCTGGGGGGCAGGAGAGGGCCTGGCCTGCCACCAAAATCCCTCAAATGTGAATCTCCTTATACAAATACTGAATCGTGTGGCACACATGGAAGTAATATGTCATATGTCAGTTACACCTCGATTTTAAAAATCCCTCAAATGTGAATCCCCTTATACAAATACTGAATCATGTCACACACATGGAAGTAATATGTCATATGTCAGTTATACCTCGATTTTAGAAATTCAACAACAAAACAAGCCATGAATCCTCACTGCCCAGTTGTCTGTCCTCTGGAGCCAGGAGTCTTCTGTATCTTGTCATATTGTTTGTTGCACAGTTAATAATATTAGAACGAAAGGAACCAAAGAGATCATTTTTGAAAGATGAACATGCATAAGAGGAAACTAAAACACAGAGAAAATTAATATACTGTAATGAAAAAAGCAAGTCTAAAAACTTCTTGTCTCTAGACTAAGTCCTTTGCATACACTGTGGGATTTTCCGGTGAGACTGCTGAGTCACTGTCAGCTTTTATTGAGAGGCTGTCAGCAGCAGGAAATACCTCCCTCCTGTTAGAGAAGAGTGTGAATTCTGGATGCACAGTGAGCTTGACTTTAACTCTGGTCGTGGCTTTAGCTTGAGTGATAAGGAAGCAGCGGTTCCTGGAAGCCAACGTGGTTCCCCAAGAACAAACCATTTCAGACACATTCATTTCGAATTTTGCAAGATTAGGTAGATGAGAAAAATGCAGTAGGCAGACTATCTGAGCCATGTCATCAAAGAATTTAACAGGGTCGGGCTTCCCTGGTGGCGCAGTGGTTGAGAGTCCGCCTGCCGATGCAGGGGACACGGGTTCGTGCCCCAGTCCGGGAAGATCCCGCATGCCGCAGAGCAGCTGGACCCGTGAGCCATGGCCGCTGAGCCTGCGCGTCCGGAGACTGTGCTCAGCAACGGGAGAGGCCATAGCAGTGAGAGGCCCGCGTACCACAGCAACAACAACAAAAAGAATTTAACAGGGTCTTTAATGAACTATGTCTGGGCAAAATGGAGAAGTCTGATCTGGACATTAGTACAGCTGGTGAGAGTGTCACCACTTGAACGGTGCTAATTAAAGGCACACGTCCACCTGGGCGATCCTGCTGTGAAGCTTGCCTTTTTGGCCCCATCTATTGAACATTTTAATTAATAACTTGACTAAAGCTACAAAAAGCGAGTTTATTAAAAATGTGTATGTCATAAAGCTGGGAGAGAATGATTATACTGCATGACAGAATCAGGATTCGAAAAAAATCTCATCAAGCAGGGAAATGGTGCCGATTAACAATGTAAACTGTAAGAGTGAAGATCTTACACTTCAGTTATTAAAAGAACAATGATCAAGGCCAAGGTAGGCCCTGGTGTTGCCTAGTGTAGCAAACACCTGGAAAAGAAAGGCTGCGGCCTCCATGCCAGCGAGCTGGGCGCCAGTGCCCAGGGTCCCGGGCAGCCTGTGCCGGGACACAGTGCGGTTCCTAAGACGCTGCCCTCCATCAGGGAGACGGCGCCTGCGGAACTTGCCCCGAATCGTGGTTATGCGAACACAGCAGAGGGAGTAAAAGCAGCAGCCAGGATGGCAGAAATATGAACAGTGACGTGCGAGGACACGCATGCGCTGGGGGCGGCCAGTCCATGACAGACCAGGGATGTTCAAACGAGTCGCGTGTAGGAGGGAAAGGAGAGCCGTGCTGCAGCAGCCTGAGGGGTGAGTAGGATTGGTTAGTGGAACCTACGAGGAGAAACACAACAGTGAACCCAAGAGAGGGCTGTCCACTCAAAGCTGCCATGACAGACAGGTCCTCCGCCCACAGGCGAGTTGGGACGTGGGCTGGCGCCGGGGCAGGGGCTGGGGGCGGGCACCGAGGACCCAGAGGAACTTGCTGCGGAGGTTGGGTTGTAGGAAACACGGTAAGGGACGCCGTTACTCCGAATACCCGGCGCTCAGGTGCGCGGCACTCGCCTGACCCCTCCGCGAGCACCGACGTCCCCCACTTCCAGGGGAGGAAAGCCTGCATCAGGCCCCATGTCTTCAGCTCCTCCGCGGCATTTTAACGCCTCAGCAGCGTCCACCTCCACCTGCAGGAGGAACTGGCAGCAAACGGCCCGCGCTGGATCCAAACGCCCGGTCCCGCCGGGCACGTCTGACCGAACCGGTCTGGGGCGCGGCTGAGGCCCCGGGCTCACGCTCGCCCGACTGTGCCGCGCAGCCTTCTTGAGAACCGCCGCCCGCCGGCCCGGCCGCGCGTCCTTGGCCCCGCGTGGACGCGCCCAGCCTCGGACCCTCCAGACCCGGGGAGGCGGAGGCCTGGGCATCTTCCCCGCGCCCGGGGCTTGGCGCGCGCTGCGGCCTGGGAAGCCCTGCGGCCGTCCCGGAGGCTGAGCCCACGGGTGGCGCTGTGCGCAAAGCTGGGACCTGAGGACCGCTGCTCTGGTCACTCGCGAGGCCACGGGCAGCCGTCCGTGAGTCGCTGGGCTCAGTGCTGTGCTGCCCTGTGCCCGCACCTCTCCCTGTCCCCACCGAGAAGGGAGGCCGGGCCACCACCCACGCGTAGGGAAATGTGCGCTGGCGGCGCCGCGGTGGCGGCGGCCAGGGGGCCCCTCGTACGTGCACGTGAACCCGGAGCCCCGCTCACAGTTCTCTGCGCCCGCGGCCTCGCTCCCCTGAGGCCCCCAGGCCCAGCCTGAGGCCCGCGGCCCGGCCTGACCCACGCTCCCTCTGTCAGTCCCCTTTCCCACCCTCGCTGTCAGGACACCCTGCCCCTCCTGCCCCGACTAGAGGTACTTCGACCTCAGCTATGACGGCATTCCGGCCGTGCCACCAACATCCCTGAGAGGCGTTTGTGGCCTGGAAGAGTGCGTCCGGGGGAATCTTCCCCGCAGCCCGCCAGGGTTGCGACTGCCGGATCGAATACAGGATGCCCAATTATATTTGAATCGCAGATAAATAACAATACTTTCTGAGTGTAAGAATGTCCCATGCAGTATTTGGGACACACTTAAGCTGTAAAAAGTATTCATTGTTTACCTGAAATTCAAATAGAACTGCGCATCCTATATTTTATCCGACAGCCCTACCCGGGGGGTCCCTCTGGGTAGCATTTCCTCATGGAATTTACCCTTTCTTGGCCCAAAAGAGGATCTTGCCAATATCTTTGAGTTAATCAGACCCGTGGAAGCTCATTCACACTGACCAAGCTCACGAGGGATGGGAAGTGTAAAGCCAAGTGCCAGCGTGGCCTGGAACGCTGCCGTTGTGGAGACAGACGCTTTCTGCTCAGGCAGATCTGCAGTGGAGTCAGATTATAATGTGTGTTGCACTTAGCCCCTCAAGGGCAGAAAGCTGTACCTTGCTCAGCTGCGTGCCAGGTGCTGGCCATGTACCTGGCGGCCCAAGCAGCTGTTTAATAAATAAATACACGTCTGATGGACTCAGAGAGGCGGCGGGTGCCATTAGGTGTTCTCGGCCGAGCCCTCTGGCCGAGGTCATTTGCAGGACTTCTCCCCACTGAGGGGCCATCTCGCCAGCAAAACCACAGGGAACCACAGGGTCTGGGGTGGATGCTACCCTGGGCAGTGCTCAATGTACATGGCCTCACAAGACCTCTGTTCTTAAATGGTTAAGAACAGGGATTCTGGAGTCCAGAGGAGCTGCCTTTAACTCCCTACTCTGCCACTTACTGGCTGTGTGACCTTGAGAAAGTTATCTAACGTCTCTGTTCCTGTTTCCACAATTTAAGAATGTGAAGAATAATATAATACCCAATTCATAGGCTTTTTATGAGGCTTAAATGGAACAATACATATAAAATACCCAGCACATCACTTGGCCCTTAGCAAGCCCTGTAATAATAATAATAGATAATATTAACTAACATTACCTTACCTACAGTATTAATTCCATTAATGATAATTGCCAGCTTGTTCATCCTGCTTCTGACCCAGGAAGAATTACGTTTTAGCATATATCTCAGCTCATCCACTATGTGCTGATTTTGTAATGTAACTCTTAGAACAATTTTGGAGAAGGCTGCTTTGACAACCTCCAGCCTGCATGTAGAGGTCAACATATATCATTTAGCACTTATGCTGTCTACCTGTGTTATGGTCTCAGTCCTCTAGGAAAGTGGCTACTGATGTGGTAGCCACTAATCACACGTGGCAACTTAAATTCAAGTTAAATGCAATTAGAAATTCTCTTTCTTAGTTGCATGACATACATGTCTCAACATTTCCACCATCTATTGGACAGCACTGCTCTAGATTCATATTAAGTTGAGATTTTCCACACATTCACACATTCACTTGATATCACATCAATGAAAACTCATTAACGGATCAAGACTCAGGCCCACCAACCGCCCAGACATGATTCATTCATCCAACAAGTATTTCTTCTGCCAGTAATACCAACAAACAATACAACCAAGCATCACTTGCACCTGTACGTACAAGACACAATACTGCCAAATAGCTTCAGAGGAAAATTCCAGTAAAAATGATATAAAGTATCATAGGGATCTAACTGAAAGGTAAAAGCTAATGAAACTTACTGGAAAAGAGTGTACGGTTTGACCCAGTGAGCAAGTCTGTTCTGAATTTTTGTTTTGGCTTCCACCTTTGAAATCTGGATCTGGATTCCTCTCCTTGCTCCCCCAGAGCAAGGTGATGGGATGACAGCCTGGGTCGCCTTCCTCCCTTTTGTCCCCTGGGAGACCTAGAAGCAGGGCTGCCCCCTGCTGGAAGTGAAGACAATTCGCAGCCCCGTTGTGGAGTTTGCAACCCGAAGAGGCTGGCTGTGGGGCAGTGTGATCTGTGGCTCGCCACTGTGTTCCCTGTTTAGGTGACCCCACGATTCCCAAACAGGTTCTGCCCCCATAATGAGGGACATGCCCATGGACGGGGGTAGATGAAAGCTCAGATCTGGGAATTTTGGTTCTGCCTGAAAGCATCCTCAGCCCCCCTTCAAGGCAGCATATTCACCTCAAAGCCCAGCTCAATTCTAAAACTAGATAGTTGTACCTGCCTGGGAGTCCATTTTCCTGAGAGGAACTTTCAGTCTTGACTTTTGGGGCTCAGTAAGCTTGTTGGATAAAAATAATGGTTCAGTGGTAACAATGGTGAAAACTAGTACTTATTGGAAACCATCTGTGCTAAGCACTTGGATGTATTATTTCATTTAACCCTTAAAAATGACTTGCCCCAGGTCACATGTAAGTGATGGAGCCAGGATGTGAGCCCAAAGTTCCATTCCCAGAGCTGAGGCAGGAGATAGATGGGCTCCAGTCTAGACATTTACAACAGGCCTCCTGTTCACACTCCCCAGGGTGAGAAAAAGATGGGCTCCAGGCGAGACATTCACTACCAGCCTCCTGTTTACATTTCCTGAGGTAAGAGACGAATGGGCTCCAGGCTACATATTTATGACCAGTCTCCTCTCTGCATTTCCAGATCTGCACTTTGATATAAGAAACAACAGGAATAGGGTAAATAACTGGACATTGGACACTTCTATGGCAGGAACAGAGAAGGGCTAAACCCTGCTGAAAGATCAAGAGGTCACACACTTCCCATCCTTGGGGCAAGGGAGACATTACACATACACAGGAAGGCTCCACGGGGTCAAAAAGGCAGGGGATGCCAGACCATAAAAAGTCTTGCTATTCTTCCTCCCAGACACCCTTGGGATGAAACCCATCTTGACTGAGGGGTGCGTGCGCACCTAGGGGAGGGTCCTGAGGCAGACTAGCCAAGGGGGACAAAACAATACGATTGGCCAAAAAGAAGACAAAGACCCAGAAGCCTGTCACATTATAAAGGATTTAAACTTCCCAAAGGCACAACTGTCGCAACTTTGTCACCGAGTTCACACGTGCGTCTTTCTGCATGTGCTCTGCTTTTCTAATGTTACTTTCGTCTATAACTTCTGGTTCCTTGTCAGATTCCTCCTTTCAAGGTAGACAGGGACTGGGGATTTAGATTCTAGACACCGGCCCCCTTGATCTAGCGGTTAAGATTCCTGGTTTCCACCCAGGCGACCAGGGTTCGATTCCCGGTCAGGGAGCTAAGGTCTCGCTTCCAGCCGCTGTTCACTGCAAGCTACTGCTCACGGTTGGGTGCATCTGAAATCAGAGCCACAAGGCTAACTACTTGTATCAGACAGGGTCCAATCAGGAGAGAAACCGCACAGTAATTTCATCAGGGAGAATTTAACATTTAAAAATGACTAACAGAGGATTGAAATAACACGTAAAAGAAAGCGCAAAAGAAAACAGGAGTTTCAGATGTAAGGTGCAGCAACTACCCCTAGTGCTGAGAAAGGGCACCCAGGAAGGAGTCCTTGTCTCCCCCAGGGCTGAAATCCAGACATTAGGAAGATACAGTGCTGTGCCTCTGTGTCAGTGGACACTGCTGGACGTATGTCTCTAGAACGTGCTAGACATCTGTCCTCTGGAGTGCCAGGGAGAGCGTCTCATGGGGCAAACCGCCTGCCCAGGGGGATTTAGGAAGAAGCTGCTGCTCACTAGGTGCTGTGACCGCTGTGCGCTGCAGGAGCCTGACACTGACAGGCCACCCATCCTGCAGGAGCCGGGTGCATCCACTGCAGGAGCCAGGCTCGCAGAACCCGAGAGCTGGAGGAGGTTGAGGCACCAGGAGGTGAGCGCTGGGGCAGCACGTGAGCAGGAGCCTGCGGAACAAGCCCATCAGATCCCGAAAGAAAAGCCCCGCCCTCTGGAGTCTTTCTCCAGCACCTCCGCTGACAAAGCTTTGTGCCACCTGTCAAAGAAAGACATTTCAAGACCCGTTTGCACAGAGCAGGCGGTGAAGGTGAATTCAGACTGGATACGAGCACGGATAGCTGGCTCACTGCTGAGTCGGAAGCCATCTTCCCCGAGAGGAGCAGCATGGCATGACGGCCAAGAGCTTGAGCTCAGAGGCCAGAGGGACCCAGGCCGAATCCTGCCTTCACTATTCACTGTTCCTGCTCTGTGGCTCTGAGCAGAGTACTTTTCTATGTGCTTCAGATTCTTCTTCCTCCCAGCATTTGTTTGCTTTGAAAACTTTTAAATCTTTGGAAATTTGAAAAATTAGCACAATGAACACCTGCCACGTGTTGGCTTCTCTGGAAGCAGAAGCCAAGACAGTTTGTCTGCGAGGTATTGATTGGGGATCAATACCTGTGGAGGAGGGAGGAGGGAGGAGGGAGGAGGGCGGGCAGAAGAGGAGCCCGCCTGCGGTGGAGCCTGACGCCTCCCTGTACACCCTGTGGAGCAAGCCCCACGCTGGGCCAAGTGGCTGGGCTTTGAACCCTAACCTCGCAGCACCAGGAAGAGCAGGACCACTGGGGCCAAGGTGGGGGGCTCCCTGCAGCCCGCAGGTCCTTCCTGGAGGAGGTGTCGGTGGTCCACATCCGTGCCTCCCAGATTCACCAAAGGCTAACGTCTTGCCAAACTGCCTTTCTACCTTTCTCTCTATAACCACTCACTCATTCACACACCCAACACTCACACTTTTTATTTTAGATGAACAGTTAGAAGGACATTCTGTTCCCCGAGCCATTTGCAGACCTCATGAAACATCACCCTTTAATACATCAGTATGCGTCTCCCAAGGACAAGCACATGCTCCTACACAGCCCTGTACCATTACACTCAAGAAATAGAACACTGATAAAATTATATTACCTGATGTCTAGTCCATATTAACATTCCTCTGATGTCCCCAAAATATTTATAGCTTTATATAATTTTTATAGAAAAATATTTATACATTTATAGCTTTTTTTTTTTCTTCTAGCCAGGATCAATCAAAGGTCAAAGCAATTACATTTTCAAGTATTCATTCTGCCCTTTCCTCTCGCTCCTTCTGGGATTGTGCTTATACATATGACATACTTGATATTGCCCTCTGACTGTTCTCTGACTGTCTGCTCTGAGTTTTGGTTTTGTTTTGGCTTTTTACTCCTTTTTCCTTTGTGTTTTAGTTTGGGTATTTCTATGGACAACTTCAAGTTCACTGATTCTTTTCTTGGATGTCAGGTCTGTTTGATGAAACCTCTGAAGACTGTTCATCTCTGTAACTTTAGTTTTTATTTCTAGCGCTTCCATTTGATTCTTAGAATTTCCATCTCTTTACTGAAATCTCATTTAATCTTACATATCGACCCCCCTTCTCCTCAGGGGCTTTAGCGTGTTAGTTATCACTATTTTAAATTTCTTGTCTGATAATTCCTACATCTGTGTCACATCTAGGATTGCTTCTGCTCATTGCTTTCCCTCCTAACAGGGACAGCAATTTTTAGTTTTTTATCAGGGTGTAAATTTTGATATATAGCTATGCCTTCTACCTGATTGATTGTGGCTTGCTTGTTTGAGTTCTTCTAAATTTTTAGATATTTCCCACTCATGATCTGTCTTGGACTATGAGTAACATATTAAAATCTCCTATTAGTGCAGTTTCTGCTTTGTGAACGTGGTTGCTGTTTTATTGGTATATAGTTATTCATAACCATTACATCTTCATTGTGATGTTGAACATTAGCATTTAAAAACGTTTAATAATTTCCCCCTGAATTCTACTGTTTGCTCTAGGAATCATAACCCTTTTTCCTTACCGTTTGCAATTGCCTGATATAACCTTTTCCTGGACCTTTATATTCAACCTTTCTAAATCACTTTGCTTTCAGCGTGATGTGCACATCATAGCATTCGGTTTGCTTTGTGACACACTTGAAAAACCTTTTTCTTTTAATAGGTGAGCCCATTCCATTTATATTGATTGATGTGACTAATATCTTTGGTCTCAAATCTGTCATATTATTTTAGGTTATATTTATTGTGGTTATGGTGTTATATATGTACTCTGTTTCAATGTGATCTGTTTCTTTGATCATTTTTACATTTAATTTTTAGTTGCTTTTAAAGATTGAGATAAAGTTCACATAATATAAAATCACCCATTTCTCCAAAGAAGACATACAGATGGCCAATAGGCATATGAAAAGATGCTCAACATCACTAATTGCTAGAGAAATGCAAATCAAAACTACAATGAAGTGTCACCTCACACCGGTCAGAATGGCCGTCATCAAAAAGTCTACATATAATAAATGCTGGAGAGGGTGTGGAGAAAAGGGAACCCTCGTATACTATTGGTGGGAATGTAAATTGGTGCAGCCACTATGGAAAGCAGTATGGAGGGTCCTTAAAAAACTAAAAATTGATTTAACATATGATCCAGCAATCCCACTCCTGGGCATATATTTGGAAAAGATGAAAACTCTAATTTGAAAAGATACATGCACCCCAATGTTCATAGCAGCATTATTTACAATAACCAAGACATGGGAGCAACCTAAGTGTCCATCAACAGATGAATGGATAAAGAAGAGGTGGTACATATATACAACAGAATATTACTCAGCCATAAAAAAGAATGAAATAATGCCATTTGCAGTAACATGGATGGACCTAGAGATTATCATACTAACTGAAGTAAGTCAGACAAAGACAAATATCATATGATATCACTTATATGTGGAATCTAAAAAAGTGGTACAAAGGAAGTTATCTACAAAACAGAAACAGACTCACAGACATAGAAAAAACTAACTTACAGTTACCAAAGGGTAAGGAGGGGAGAGACAAGTTAGGAGTTTAGGATTAACAGATACAAACTACTATGTATAAACTAGATAAACAAGGACTGACCTACTGTATAGCACAGGGAACTATGTTCAATATCCTGTAATAATTCATAATGGAAAAGAACCAGAAAAAGCATATATATATATATATATATATATATATATATATATATGTATGTATGTATGTGTATATATGTGTATATATATGTATGTGTATATATATACATATGTGTATATATATATATATATATATATATATATATATGTAACTGAATCACTTTGCTGTACAGTAGAAACTAACCCAATATTGTAAGTCAACTATACTCCAATTAAAAGAAATAAAATTGGGGTAAAACTCACTCATAATATAAAGTCAGCCATTGGAAAGTGAACAGTTGGTTGGCATTTAGTGCACCTCAAGTGTTGTGCCACCACCACCTCTGCCCAGTCCCAGACGCTTCATCCCCTAAAAGGAAGCCCTAAACTCACCAGGTGCTTGCTCCCCATCTTGCTCTCCCTCCAGTCCCTGGCAACCTCCAGTCTGCTTTCTGTCTGGATATTAAGTTGCTTCTGTGAGTGTGCAGTAAAGTGCATATTAACAGAAAAGTTGCCATGTTAATCGCTTTTAGGTGTACAATTTAGTGGCATTAATTATATTAACAGTGTTGTGCAACCATCGCCAGTATTTCCAAAGCTTTTTCAACATCCCCCATGAAAACTCTATCCCCTTTAAGCAATAACTCCCCTCTCTCCTCTCCCCCAGCTCCCATTACCCTCTGTTCTATTGTACTCTCTGTCTCTATGAATTTGCCCATTCTGAATGCTTCAAGTGGAGTCATACAGTGTACATCCTTTTGCATCTCATTTATTTCACTTAGCACGATGACTTCAAGGTTCACCCATGTTGTAGTCTGTGTCAGAACTCCGTTCCTTTTTATGGCTGAATAATATTCCATTGTATGTACACACCATATTTTGTTTATTATTCATCTCTTGATGGACACAGGTTTTTTCCACTTTGGGGCTATGGTAAATAACACTTGCATGAACATTTGCATGCAAGTATCTGTTTTAGTCATTTTCAGTTTATATGTGGTATATATGTAAGGGTGGAGTTGCTGGGTCATATGATAATTCTATGTTCAACTTTTCGAGGAACTTCCAAACTGTTTCCACAGGGGCTGCATTGTTTTATATTCCCACAAGCAATTAAAGATTTCTCAGCAGAAATTGAGGGTTCCAATTTCTCTAAATCTTTGCTAATGTATCATTTTCCATATTTTTGTTTATAGTCATCCTGGTAGGTATGAAGTGGCATCTCATTGTGGTTTTGATTTGCATTTCCCTAATGACACTGAGCATTTTACATGTGCTATTGGCCATTTGGCTATATCTTCTTTGGAGAAATGACTATTTAATTCCTTTGCCCATTTTGTTGTTTGTCTTTTTGTTATTGAGTTGTAGGAGTTCTTATGTATTGTGGATATTAAACCCTTATCAGATATATAATTTGGAAAAAATGTTTTCACTTTCAGTGGGTTATCTTTTCGCTCTCAGGATAATGTATATTTATTTTTATATTTATGGTATTTAAGTTTTTTTATTTTAGTAGTGTTCTTTATAAGAATAAAAAATGTCTCCTCTCCCCTTGGCTAACTTTGGTATATTGTATTTGATTTGATATTTTTTACTACATTGTCTATGTGGCAATTACTAAACTTATTTTACATTTCCTTTTCTCTCTCCCTCCTCCTAGGTTTTTGATTTTGTCATTTCTTTGTCATAGCATATAAGATTCATATTATTTCTCCATGCTTGTCCTTATGTTTGTCTTGGTCTTTATACAGAAATAAATTCAGTGCTCACCAACACATTTTTTGTCAAAATCTCCCTAGTTATCTCTTGGTTAGATGAAGTTCATGTTTAAGTGGACTCCTTAGGCAGGATTCCTGAATGTTGTGTTTCTAGAAATCTTGCATTTTAAAAACTGCTTCAATACCTTTGATATTTGAAAGACTATTTGGCTTAATATAAAATTCCTTGGCTCACATTTTCTTGAGACTTTAAAGATATACTTTACTTTTGTTTTGCTTTGTGTATTGCTGCCAAGAAGTCTAAATCCAAGTGATGTCCTCTGCTTTATAAACAGCTTGGCCTCTAACCTTGAGAACTGAAGGATTTTCCTCTTTATCTTTAAAGCATGTTTGTTTTAATGAAGTATGTCTCATAGTTGGCTATTCTGGTTCAATATTTTAAGGTATGCAGTTGGTCCTTTCAAGGTATATATTTTGTTCTTTTATTTCAAGAAAGTATCCTTGGATTATAGTTTTATAGATCAGTGCTGTTTAGTTTTTTCTGTTTTCTAGGACTTCAATTATATGTCTGTTGGATCTTCTTTTCTTACCTTTACATCTCTCTCACTTTCTCTCTGATCCCTTTTACCTTCTCTTAATTCCATTTTCATCGTTTTGGCTACATTTATTCCTCTCCTCAGTGCTTCGCATTATATTTTCAATAAAATATTTTCCCTTGTGCCCCTTATAATTTAATCTTAATTTTTGAGATGATTTTCAGTTTCTTTCCTGAGTTTGATCAACTCATATTTCTTTCTGTCTTGGAGGAAGTTTTTTTTGATTTCCAAATTTCTTGACACATCTTCAGATATTTTTAGTACCTTCAAAATTTTGTTCAAGGATATCTATGATACTTGATGTAGGTTGAGAGGTTGAGTTTTCCCCTGCTCTTTTGCGGAATTGGGAGAGGACTGGACAATTTTTATCAGATTCTCATGTTCCACTTTCCTCTTACATGTTTGTGTAAGAACTGCCATTTCCTGTTATTTGAAATGCATTATATTTTCCTGGACCAGCAATAACAGATGATTTTTTTTTAAGTCAGGAGTAAGGCATTTGCATGGCTTACTAAGTTTCCTAATTCCAGTGTACCTCTTCTCTGAGTGTAGTGAAGTTCAATTTCTTCAGCAAATGTTACCTTCTGGGGGAGGGGATGTTACCTGATTCTGTGATTTCTTTTTGTTTCTATAGGATCCTTAATTTCTACCTCTTGCTTCCTTCCTCTCTCCCCCTCACAAGTTCTTCCCCCTCTTCTAGAATGTGCTTTCCCCAAATTTCCATCTCAAATTCCAAACACTTTCAAGTCCTTTCTTTCCTGTCCCTTTTAGCCAGTTCTCAGATCCACCAGGTCTCAGAGCTGTTCTCAGAATTTCTTCAACCAGGGTGGATGCATCTCTCCGGGGGTGACTTTATCCATGTTCTCCCACAACTAGGCAGTCCCCTGCTATTCTCTTCTATTTCCTGTGTAGTTTCTCTCTGATTCTCTACTTCAGCATGGATTCTAGGGCTGTCTCAAGTTTGTTTCTGATACTTCTTTTCCTACTTACATGATAATTATAGTTTTAGGACTTTTCTCCTTTTGAGGACGACATGCTGTATCATGTTTTTAAGGGTAGTTTCACTTGAACTCCTTTGTTATTTGTATGTTTTTGTCAGATGTGTGGATATACTCTTATCTGGACAGCTGCAGTTATCCCATGAGAACCAGGAAGTCTCTGTTCTTTATCCTTTATCTTATTCTTTGTCCTTTATCTTAAAAGAAGGATGTCCAGAACTTAGCCCTCAGTGTTGTTTCAGGATCAAATGAGGTAATGCAGATAGAATTCCTAGCCTAGTACATAGCATATTATGTGCTCAGCAAATTTTAGTTGCTATTATTATTGTTATTGTCCTTGTTATTCTGATTCACGTTGTGAGTCTTCCACTCATTGGATGTTTCACAGGATCCTCATGCATCAAGGATCCCCAGGGAAGGAGAATCTGACTTTTAGTTCTAGATTCTCTCTTAGTAGCACGTGTTTTCCTTCCCAGTTCGAGTTTGACAAGCATCTACCATTTCTAGCAATGTAAATATTTTAATGTTCCAATATTTTTCTACTGAGGATAAATGCTTCTTCAAAAGTAACTAACCGCAAAAGGAGATGGGGTGGTGATGGATACAAATGCCTGTGGATCCCAGCAGGACAACCAGGGTGGTGGCCCCGCCTCTCCCTCTGCCTGAGCTGCCTGCACGTGTTTCCCCTGCCATTTGGTATTTTATAAGATTCTCTTTTCTAAACCGAGCTGTTCCTCCTGTCTTCCACTTTGTTCTTGTCTCTCCCATTCTCCGATGCCTCATCCTTTTCTTGCTCTCTCTCCCATTCTCTGCCCTCTCTTGCACCTTCCCCCACAAATAGGTGATTGCTCGACAGTGTGTCACTTGAACAAATAGCTTATATTTAGAACATCCCTCCTCCCAGACTGGAGTTTACATTTGTCCTCTCATTCAGTTTCCACTTCTCTTTCCAGCTGCCTTGGCGAAACCATCCCTGCCTCAGGTACAGACTGTAGAATGTGACACATCCTGGCTAAAGGACTGGCTTAAGGTGGGGCCCTGGGAAACACTTGCCCTTGGACCTCAAGCCTTTAATGAACAATGTTGGTTCTCGTAACGCCCTTCGGGCAATGACATGTACTATGTACGGAGCAGTTGTGGCAGCACAGAGGTAAAGAATACTCAATTATTATTGCTCAGGAATCCATGGAAATCATTCCAGTCCAACTTGCTGACTTCAAAGCAGGAGCTGCTCTTTGCAGTGCTCTTTCCTCAGGACTCAGTTGGGTGCTGAACATGCCCTGAGTCCCTGGGCAACGTGGTAGCTGAGTCATGGCCTCAGAGATGCCCAGTCCTAGTCCTGGAACCTGTGGATGTTACCTTACATGTCAAAGGGGACTTTGCAGGTGTGATGAGTTAAGAATCTGGAGAGATTATCCTGGGCCATCTGCAATCACAAGGACCTGTGTCAGGGGGAGGCAGGAGCTCAGACAGGAAGTGGGGTTTCAGACAGAAGCAAGAGGGTTGCAGTGATGTGAGGAAGGATCACAAGCCAAGGGACACATGTGGCCTCCAGAAGCCAGAAAAGCAAGGAGATGGGTTCTCCCCAAGGGTTTCCAGAAGGAACGGGCCCTGCCAATACCTTAACTTTAGCCCAGAGAGACTGACTTGGGACCTCTGACCTCCAGACTTGTAATGTTCTTTCATGCCACTGAATTTTTGCTGATTCATTGCGGCAACAATAAAAAACGAATACAGGCAGTGTTAGCTCCCCGTTGACAAAATGCATTTATTCTTCACTTAAGATTCAATGCCAGCAGTTAAGGACTCGCCCAAGTTCACAGGGACAGCTATAGACAAAGTGCTGATTAGCACTGGAGTGACTGTTTCTATCAGTTGCTTTTGACGCATAACAGATAACCTGGAACTTAGTGATTTAAAACATTGATTCAGCTAACCACCCTACAGGTCATAACTGTGAGCTGGCTCAGCTGCGTGCGGTTTCTGGTGTTGACTGGACTGAACCACGCATCTCCCGGCAGGCGCCAGGTCCTGTGGGGCTTGGTGTGCTGGCAGGGCCTCAGGCGGGAGGGTTTACCTCTGCACCACAGGGTCTTTCAGCCTCCGGAGGGCTTCTTCAGGCTTGTTCTCATGGCAGCAGCTGGGCGGGGCTCGAAGAGAAACAGTGAAAACATACGAGGTAGGCTGGGGCCTCGGTGTGGAATGCACACATCACTCATCACTCCCTCTGTGTTTTATTGGCCAAAGCCAGGTGATAAGATGAATCTGGGTTCCAGAAGGGGAAAAAGATTCCATGTTTTGATGGAGAAGCTGAAAAGTCACATTGGAAAGGATGCTGAGACAGGGAGGAGTTGGGGTTTTTGCAACGTACATCTGCGTATAATTTACATCTCAAAGACTGGGTCACTTTGAGAAGAAAAGGGGATGCTTTTGGGAATTACATCAAGACAGCAGATATAAACCAGGGCTGTCCCAGGTGTTAGGCTGTTAAGGCCCTTACCTCCTGACTTCCAGCCCAAGGCTTTTTTTGCTGGGCACACTGGTAGGTTGCTGCTTTGCTGACCGAGGGGCAGGGGAGCCACAGAAGTTTGCAGAGGTCAGACCTCAAATCTGAGTCCAGGCCAAGGTTAGCATGAATGCTATTCCTAGTGTCCAGGTAAACACCCATAAAGAATTTGTTTTCTCGTTTCTCCCTGTAACCAAGGAGTGTCTTCTTCTCCCCTGGGACCCCCCACGTCCAAATGGTGATCAGAGTCTCATGGTCAACACCCATGGTCGCGGCACTCAGCTTGTGCACACTGTGACCATGCATTTTATAAATATAAATAATTTATAGTGTTCCCACCCGAAGCTCTTCCTGTAAGCACGAATGCAGCAAGCTCGCCTCTGGGACTTTGAACCTCGGCATAGATTTTTGCTGACCTGACCTATGGGGAATCTGGCCTTTTTTTCTAATCCTGCCATCCCTTTCCAAGCTTATTTCAAAAGCCTATTTTATAGCTTGGTTTATAAAAAGCTGTATTTTTCCTTCAAATAATATAATACTTTTGAAACACGGAGAATTTCTCCATCAACTTTAGAAATTTTTGTCCTGTGGTTTGAAGTCATGAGCTGGGGCATTTGGGAACTTATTTAGACACCTAGAAACCATAATATATGTGTGGCGGCTTTTTAATAACCTCCCAGCAGGCAGGCCATTCTTGGAGGTCATTGAGCTGATAGGAGCTGACGTGTCTGGTTCCATCTTGACGTCCCCAGATCAGATTTCTGGAGAGCACCCACTCCCCCTTGGTTAAGTCTAGAGGCCTCTGCTGGGCTTTGCAGCCCCTCTGGACTCATCCCTCGCCTGCTTGTGCGGCCTTGTCCTCGCTGCTCTGAGACAGGTGATCTGAGAAGTGCCCTCCCCGGAGGATCTGTTGGCGCAGGTGACATGATGGCCTGGGACGGGCTGGGCCGACGCCTCCCCGTGTCGTGTATGTGGGGCCTCTCAGCTCTTTCCTTCCCTCTGTCTCACTCCGTCTCCTGCGAAACCATTGTCCCTACCCATCCCTCACATGCTTGTGTTTGCGCCCCTTAAGGTAAAATCTACAAACAGAAAGCGTAGACATGGTGAGCACGTGGACCCTCCACTGTGGGCAGCACTCAGATTGAGAGGCAGGCTATCGCTGGAGCCCGAAGCCCCCTCCAGTTTCCTTCCAGGCTCTCTCCCCTCACCTCCAGAACTAACTACTCTCCTGATTTCTGTACCATAGGTGAGTTCTGTCTGTTTTCTACCCTTTAACAGGACATCGTGCAGGCCGTGCTCTTTTGGGTCTGGCTTCTCCTGCTCAGTGGTCGTGCACGGTTGTAGGCTGTTCATCCGTTCCCTTCAGGATATGCCTTTGTGTAAACACACCACAACACTGACTCATTCTGTTCTGTTAATGGGCATTCCAGTTGGGGAGTGTTAAGGATAGTGCTGCTGGGAGCTCCTTCTACATGGTTTCGGTGAGCATGTGTGTGCATTTCTGGTGGGTGCAGGCCTCGGAGTGGGGCTTCTGGGTCATCTGGGCTGCGTGGCTGCAGTTTTATTAGATTCTGCCAACAGCTTTCCAGGGTGGTCATACCCATAAGGCAGCATGTGAGAGTTCTGTTTGACCCACATCCTACTGATGCTGGGTATTTTCTATCTTTTTATGGCAACCATCCTAATGGGTGTGAGTGGTATGACACAGTGGTTGCAATTTTCCTTTCCCTGTTAGCTGATGACGTTGGGGGAACTGAGCTCTGGAGCCCACACCACCAGGCCCACAGGGTCCCCTGGAGCCCCCTGGGGTCTGCTGCAGAGCTGGCCTGCTCACCACCGTTCTGGGGGCAGCCTCCTGGGAGTGGAGGGGGGCCAGTCAGCCAGGCTTGAGCTGTGGCTGGGGAAAAACCTACACCCACCCCAACTCTAGGACCCAGAGCACTTCAGAAGGCTCTGGAATCCTAAACCCTTCATGGCGGGCCACCATCCCTGTGGCAGGGCCAGCAGACCAGGAAGACCAGAGGCCATTCCAGAGAGATACTGGTGGCTACAGGGCAGTGTCCCCCTCAAGGTGCCCCCCCTCCGAGAGAGCCGAGTAGGTTAGACGGAGCCAGCTGCTAACTGAAACATTAGCAATGCAGCCTCTGCTGCCCCTGGAAACACACTAGCTTAACCTCTGACCTCCATCCATAAGGCTGCCCTGCTGTGTGGCCTCATAAAGTCCCTGACAATATTCCTCATTTTGCCGAGGAAGAGACCAAGCTCAGAGGAATGACTCCATTTAGCTCTCACTAGCCCCATGAAGTAGGTGCTGTTATCATAAGTACCTGGCAGACAGAGCTCCATCAGAGTAGTTGTTATGATTCCAACAAGGCTGTCACGCTCAAGACCCTGTCATGCTCCTTCTTTGAAGATGGATGAACAAACTGGATAATCGTCTTTGCAAGAGAAACTTGAAGTGCTGAGATTATTTTTCTCGGATAGGCCAAAAAAGAGCCAAAAAACCTCTTCCTTTTCCACCGTCCCCTCCCTACCCGCCGCCAACCTCCGTTTCCAAGAAGATTGCTCTGGAGAGTGACTCTCTTGTGGATGTTTAATTTCCATATGTCCTTGGTAAAAGCATCAGGCTTCCCCTTTGTAGGCAGCGTCTTGTCCGGAAGCGGAGGAGGTACATCCCTCACCTGGAGTCCCATGCGGTTGCCTTGTCCTCCTGTGACTTGGCTCCAGCCCTGCTCACCTGTCGGAGCTGAGCCCTTGGTTGCTCATAAAGCCCTCATCGACCATGTGTTTCCTTGAACTACAACCTTAAGGTTTCGGATTGAACAATTTAGCTCCCCATGGCCTTCTGTCCTTAATAGATGACCCTTTGTTTCCTCCATGTTTTTCTTTCTATAGCCAACAATGGGATTATAAGCTCCCGAGGGCTGGAGCATCTCACGCAGCCATATACCCATATGGGTCACAGACTAGATGCTCCACCCTTTCCTACTGGTTATTTCAGCTGTGTTCTCAATCATATGAGTTAAAACATTTAGCTCTTTTAATATCTGTTCCTTTGGTATGATCATTTTTGTGTGTGCACTGCTGAATTTTTTCCTTACATAAAATCTTTTTCTTTGGGTCTCAGGGAAGGTGGTACATCCTTGGGAAGGGGGTTTGGGAAGGAGGTTTCTGCCCTAGTTAGATGTGATCTGTGTTTTCCCTTTAACTCTTGCACAGCTCTGCCTTCCACATGTTTCTGGACATCTTCCATGCTGATGGTTCCAAGTCCCTAAAGCAGACCTTAGTAGCTGCTCAGCAGATCTTCAACTGCTGTGTGGATTCTGAGGAACAGCAGGTTTATAACCGTTAGAGTCAATTCATGAAACTGTCAAAATTGCTGGTGCTATTGACAATGTAAACACTCTTCCCCAGCTCTCCAGACCCTTAATCAGAGAGGCTAATAGTTGGCTGATGTCATAAACACAGCTGGCCCATGGCAGCTGAGGACAGCTCTGTATCCCGAGCACATGTCTCAGGGGAAGAACCCTGGGTCTGGGGCCTCAGACCTCACCTCTGCCCACCCACCTCCGAGCCCACATCACTTCTTTTCCGCTGGTCCTTTGGCTTTCCTCTTCCTTATAAATGTCAATTTTCCTTGAACATATTAAAATGTAATAGTCACAGGGTCTTTCTTAGTTCATGACACACCAAAGCTTTCCCAATAACTTCATTTCCTTCTGTCATTGAAGAGGCTGTTCTCAAAGTCTCTGTGACCTTGAATAATCCCCACATGATGGTTATTTGATTCTATTTGCACGTGGTGATTTTTATTCTTCACAGACGTGGTAGCTTTATCTCCCTGATTATGTTCCCCTTGTGCTGATATTAATAATGTAAGTGGGGAAATTTTTAAATGTTCTCATCTAAGAAGAGGCCAGTTCTGTAGAATGAATACTTGCTAAATCAGACCTCACCCACCCCGCTTCATTTCTCTCTATTCCTCCCCAAGTGGCTTCCAAGGAGAGGAAAGGTGAGCAAGCTAAGTGCCTGGCCTTTGCTTTTTGAGTGCAATGTAGCAGCTGGAGCAAGAGTAGAATTACTTTGGGGGTGACCTGAGAAACTGTGTGGGTGTTAAAGGAAAAATCATCCATTGTTAAGTTGTTAAAAACAGAGTCAGACTGTTGCTTGTTAAAGATGGCAATACAGACTTTACTCAGGGCCATCGCGATGGATATAGGGATCACTGTAATGGGATTTTATGGTGGGGAGAGAGACTGGGCTCCACCAGGAATTTGGCGTGTTCAAGTGGGAATTTACAGCCAAGGAGCAGAGAGGGTCAGTGGATGGAAGATTCCTAAGAGGAAACCCCAGGCGTGAGGGGGAATTCTGTATCAACTGACCTAACCCGATCTTTGCTGAAGGCAGGCCTGGGCGACCAGACATCACCTGGAGGATGGCGGGGGAGAAATCTGGCCAGAAATCAGGATGGAGTGTGGTCAGATACTGAGGGTGGGGCTCTGTAAACGCCTGGTGGAGTTGGGCGCTTTGGGAAGGAAGTGGTTTAGTGCTGGGTGTGACTTCAAGCATGAGGAGAGTTAGGTTAAATTGCCCCCCGGCACTTGACCAGGAAGCACAGAGGAGTCTGCAGCAGGAGTTAGTCTGACGTGAGCACCCCGCTGTCCCCAGAGTCTCTCCAGCCTGGGCGCACCGTGGGGTCTGACAGGCACCATCTGCTGTGTCCAAACGGCTCCCTCTAAAGGGTGCTCCTGCCGTGCTGGTGTTCACTCATCAAACATGAATCACACATTTCTGGCTGTGCCCGAATGGCTGGATTTGGTTTATGTGACCTTCCTGTCACTTGCTTTGTAATTGTTCTATGTGTGCTGGCAAAATGAAAAGGGAAGTGTTCCGGGGCAGCGATGTCCAGTTGAGTCGTGACCTGGATTCCGGTCTCACATACACAGAGTGCCTGAAACTCGACAGTGAGAGGCTGGGGTGTTGCTGAAGTGCGTTTCTTGAGGATCTCAAGAAATGATCTCCTTGGTCTTTTTGCTCTTCCTGGTGGCCTCATCAACTCCAGACAGGAAGACTGTCCCCGGGCACCTGGGGTGAGGGGAGCGTGGGGGGGCGGGCAGCCTTCCTGGTGATCCACGCTCTGCCGGGGGCCTTGCAGGCTGCGGGGAGGAGAGCAATGATGCTGCTGCCCGAGAGCCTTGCTCCACAGCTCGCTCGCTCTCTCCCTCTCTCTGTCTCTCGCTCTCTCCCTCTCTCTGTCTCTCTCTCTCTCCGTCTCTCTGTCTCTCTCTTGGCATCAAAGTTGGTTTGCCCATGAAAGGAAATGAGGAAATCAACTTGGAATTAAAAAATCCATAACAAGTAGTAAAACTTGGAACGGTCAGACTGAAGACATCTGTGGAAGTATTTCCTTTGGAAATACTGATTCATAGGAGGCTGCCAAGTTGGCTACTTTTTGATTTCATGGTTCAAGCTCCTAGGATGCTTCCCCTTCTATGGCCTCCCGCTGCATGAGGACAGAGACCAGCCCCACTGCCAGCTGTCCACCTCGGGTCTCCCGGGGTCCCCCTCGGGCACTCTTGCTGGGAACCGGCTGTTCTCCAGGCTGTTACCTCGCCACCGGCTCCTCTGAACATCCCTCCTGAGCCCCGCTCTCTTCACCTGTCACTCTTCCTCCAGGTATTCGTTCAATGTCAACTCCGTAGGAAGCCTTTCCGACAAGCTGCTTCTGCTCCTCTCCACGCCCTGAGCACCTTGAGGGGCCGTGGTCACGGCTCGGGTTCGTGGTCAGTGTCAGCTTGCCCCACCCGCAGGGGTCCTGACGGTCCTCCCCTCTGACTCACTGTGTGGAAGCTTTGCCTTTTGGACAAAGGTCTGCAGATACCCTGTGGACGTCAGGATTGGTGCAACCCTGTGAGAAGGCATTCTGTTCCCTGTGTTCAGTACACGCTGGACAGCAGCCCTCAGACGTGCAGACTCAGGGAGGCCCTGCCTTTCTCTGCAGCCCCCAGGTCCGCACTGTGCTCCTGGCGGGCTCACTGGACTGGGAGTTCCTGTTGCGGGGGCTGCCTGTCACATGTGGTTGGGCTGCAGCGCAAGGGTGGTGGACACGTGCACTCAACGAGTACCTGTGAACGAATGAATGAAACCTCCAAACAGGAGCAGCAAGGAGGTTTACTGGTTCCGGGCTCAAAATCCCTATAGGCTCCGAAGGCATCAGCAACCTGGGCCCGCACAGCTCCCCGCCATGGCTCTCTTCTCCCTGCCTGGGGCCCGAGCGGGGTGGTGAAGTCTCCGAGCACACTTTCTTTCCTTCGGGAGGAAACCACCCGAGGTCCAGGGTCCTCGCGTGCCTTTCTTGTTTCTGGTTGTTCACAGCTGAGCTGCTGCTCTGCAGTGGTCCATATGACGGCCACTGGGACCCCAGCGAGAACCCTGGCCGTCCCGGGTCTTAGTGGAAACTCGTTCCTGGGTCCTCTGCGACCCAGGGGAGGGAGTCTCCTGGGTCAGTTTCTGTTGCCGCCAAAGTGCAGCCTCGTGAACAGCCACCAGGACGGGTGACTCTAGGACAGAGAAAGACAAATATCCTGTGATATCGCATATCTGTGGAGTCTAAAGAATGATACAAATGGGCTTATTTATGAAACAGAAACAGACTCACGGACATAGGAAAAACAAACTTATGGTTACCAAAGGGGAAAGGGGGTCGGGGAGGGATAAATTAGGGGTACGGGATTAACAGATAAACACTACTATATACAAAATAGGTAAACGACAGGGCCTACTGCATGGCACAGGGAACTGTACTCAATATTGTGTAATAACATATCATGGGAAAGAATCTGAATATATTCAGTTATATATACATATATCTGAATCACTTTGCTGTACACCTGAAACTAAGACAACATTGTAAATCAACTATGCTGCAATTAAAACATGCAAAGTTAACAATAACTGGAGTGTGTCATTTGTGAGTTGGTACAAGGATACATAGAGCTGATTCACTTCATTGTACAGCAGAAACTAACACAACATTGTAAAGCAATTATACTCCAATAAAAAAAAAAGAGAGAAAAATGAAGAAAATAAAAGGGCCATGGGGCCTCCCTGGTGGCGCAGTGGTTGAGAGTCCGCCTGCCGATGCAGGGGATACGGGTTCGTGCCCCGGTCTGGGAGGATCCCATATGCCGCGGAGCGGCTGGGCCCGTGAGCCATGGCCGCTGGGCCTGCGCATCCGGAGCCTGTGCTCCGCAACGGGAGAGGCCACAACAGTGAGAGGCCCGCATACCGCAAAAAGAAAAAAAAAAAAAAAGGGCCATGAAGCGGGTGCCTCATGGTCACAAATAGCTCAGTGCCCTGTCCCCACTCCCTCATACCAGCGTCCCCAGCTCAGTCCCATGTTGTTACTGGCCCCCAGGAGAAAACCACTAGGAAAGGAAGAGAAGAGCAGCCACTGTCAATTTGGGACTTGAATTCTTACAGTAATCTCTTGAGGTTGGTGCTGGGACTCCCGGGCTGGCCCCAGATGGAGGCTGCCTCCCCCGCCCCGCCCCCTGTGGCTTAGCTGGGCTCCAGTCAGAGGCACAGTTCCAGGTACCAAGAAGGACCTCGGGTCCGGACTGCTTCTCACCCTTTCTAGCACTTGCGCTGGGAATGCCTGCCAAGTCTCCATCCTTTGGGCTAAGGCAAAATTTTCCAAACTACTCTTTGGAAGAACCCTCCGTAGGAGGTTAATAGCTGTTCTATGGGGAGCGAGGGGTTCTATTTTCGAATGTTTGGGGAAAGTAACACATCACGATAAACAGACAAATGTGAGAAATATGGGAAGTCTTTAAGGGCGCTCCCCTAAATTCTCACCCAGCTCCTGTAGAGGATCTGACCTCAATCATTGACATTAGGTAATCACTACATCAGGCTTGTTTTATTTCTCACTGTGTTACCACTTCCTGGAACACTCACTTTTAACGATGCTAAGGGGCGAATTAAAGTCAGATTCCTCTAAGGATATACAGGCACTGGGTGGAGGTATCTCAGGGAAGGACTTGGAGGGAAGACACCTAAAATCACATCCTGCAGGAGACCCCCTAACCATGCAAGCCCCTCTCCCTCTTCCAGAGCCAGCCTCCCACCCTGGCAGCTTGACCCACCACCCTGCCCCACTGTGAGCAGATGCTGCTCCCACCCCGGTCCTGGCTCCTGGCCACTCCCCCGCCGTCTTCCACACGCAGGTGTCCAGCTGCTTACTGGACTCCATTCAGCTCAAATTCAGCTTCTCCAAACAGATAGCCTCTTCTGCCTGCCAACTCCACAGAGTTCTATTGCAAATGGCATAATTTCCTACCCAGGTGCCCAAGACAGAAATGAATTTTAGGTCCAATTTATTGAGCTATGATGTACATACCGTAAAATTCACCTTTTAACACATTGCTCTATGGGTTTTAGTAAGAACACACAGTGGTGTAACCACTTCTAAAATCATGCTGCAGAGCAGTTCCACCACCCCTAAAACTGCCCTCACAGCTTTGTCGTCACACTGTGTCCCAAGCCCAGCTCCTGGAAACCACTCATCTATTTTCGGTCCCTATAATTTCGCCTTTTCCAGAACATTATGTAAATGGAATCACATACTCTGTAGCCTTTTGAGTCTGGCATCTGTCATTTTTTTTTAACATCTTTATTGGCGTATAATTGCTTTACAATGGTGTGTTAGTTTCTGCTGTATAACAAAGTGAATCAGCTATACATATACATACATCCCCATATCCCCTCCCTCCTGCGTCTCCCTTCCACCCTCACTATCCCAACCCTCTAGGCGGTCGCAAAGCACCGAGCTGATCTCCCTGTGGCATCTGTCATTTAAGGTAACATATTTGCAATTCATCCCTGTTATTGTGGGTTTTGGTGTCTTCCTTTTTTATTACTAAATAATATGCCGTCTAAGCCAGCGGTGTTGAGTTGCATGAAATTTTTCTTTCTCTTTCATTCCCTACCACGTCCCAGGTCCTGGCAATTCTACTTTCTAATCTCTCTCAGATTCGTTCCTTGCCATCCTTTCTGCCCCCCGCCCTCAGCTGGGGTCATCTCAGCAGCTTCCCTACTGGTCCCCCCCAACCCCGTTCCCCTCAATGTCCCTCCCCTCAAAGGCACGTGGGGCCCCACACTGCGGTTGCTGCCCCACTGCAGGGACTTCAGTCACCGCCCCCCCCCACCGCTGCTGGTCTTTAACCTCTGAACTCCTTCCAGCTCCGGTGCTCCGTCTAGTTCACAGCCCTCCCCACACGCTGGCTTCCTCGTTCACGTTCCAGTCACGTGCTGTGTCTGATGACCAGCCCACAGTTCCGCCCTTTGGACATCAGCCCTTCTAACCTCGCTTGTTCCCCAGAGTCTGGACAGCCTGGGGAGAATCTGCTCATCTGAGTCCTAGAGGGAACATCTCAAATGGCCGTGAGGGCAACATTCTATGAGCATCGTCACTGTTTCCGTGCCTTGTAATTAGAGGGAGTTTAACTGACAGAATGTCAGTACACTTGCTCAGAGCTTATAAAAAAAAGAAGGTTAATTAAACTGCTTCACTCATTCAGACTTTCATCTTCTCCCAGGAATTCATAGTGACTTCTGGACCCTGACCTTGCATTTGCCTTCCTTTGGGTGTTGATGGGGACTAGAAATGTGCTTGGTGGGTGCAGAGGTGGGGTGGACTGGCCCTGCCCCTCCTTTCTCCCCCTTCCCATGATGCGAGCCTTTCTGGAGAACACCCAGAGCCCGTCTGGAAGCCTGGTGCTGAGCCAGCCTCTTGGGGCGTACACGTGATCAGCCAGTCTTAAGAGGAGGAGACAGAGAAGGTGTCTGATTAGAGGGAGAGGCCCCTTTCAGCTCCTCTTTCTGAGTTTCAAAGTGGTCTGCCCCATAGCACCCCCAGTTTTTAGAACTAGTGAACTCAATCCTTAGTGATCTTTTTTCTACAAGTCAGGCCTGAACAGCAATCTGTGTCTAATAGCACTGGGAGCTTCTTCCTAAAACACCTTTGTCTTTGGGTGGAAAGGTGTGGAGAAACTTGATTTTTATGATTGGCAGGAGCTGATAACTTGTAGAGTTTGGAGTCTTTGGCTTGTGATTTTTAAAGGGGGGTGCTTCATTATTAGCATCCACTGCTAATAATTAGTTTTATTAGGATGATTTGTTACTCAGAGCAGAATGTTTGGGGTGAGTGTAGGCAGAGGGCATGTTTCCATCTTGCCCCTCCTCAGCTCAGGCTACTGTGCAGAGGATGTTTGCAGCCAGCCAGTGAAGGCCAGTACTGATCCGGCCGTGCTGGGCTGTAGGGATGGCCCCCGTCTGATTGTTAGTGCCCCTGATATTCATGGGGTTTACGGGTTCGACTGCCACCTCTGCTGCTACTGAATGGCGTGGCTCAGGAGGATCTCAGCTCTTCCTTCTTGCTGCTAAAAAACATGCAGCCATCCACTGGCCTTTGTCTATCCCTTTAGTTTAAGGTTTCTTCCCTCGTAGGACACAGATCCCTGTTGAAGTGAGGGTTGAGGGGACATATAAGCCTTCCCAGTAATTTATACAATCAGTAGATTGAACAAATGAAGGTTCAGAAAGCAGAGCTGGGTTGAGGGTTTTAGGAGGTCTTTTCTATGCAAGGTCAAATCCCTGTTCCTTCTAAGTGTCAGTCATGTACCTTCTGGAACTGGAAAGCCCAGTTCTCAGGCCAACCTAAGGTCTGTGGGCACAGTAGCAAGAAGGTGGGAAATGCAGTGGGAGAAGAATGTGTGGCCTGCAGAAGCCTGAATTCTAGGTCTTTCCCAAGCACTGCCTGCTGGGCGTGGGAGGTTCTGGTGCTCACTCTGCTGTTGAGCTGAGACCCAGAGGCCCGATGGGGCCTCAGAGAGCTGCTTGTCCCGCCGGTGCTGCTGAGGGTCAGGAAGGTGATAGTGCGAAACGCTCTGCTGCATCTTCGGTCTGTTCTCCTCATCATGATTAGTTTCTTCATTCTCAGACTTTTTAGTTTTGAGACAGGCTTGGACCTGGGACCCTTTGCTGCAGTGCTTGCACCTGGACAAACAAAATACAAAGAAACTATAAGGGACTAAAAATAACTGTGTGAATGCACAATTGGGGCAAATTATAGACAGCAAGATACGAAAAGACCAAAAAAACCCCAACTGCCACTTCTGAAGAGCAGGGAGCAAAAGCAGGGTACGGCGCATGCCCCCAGCACTCAATGCCACCAAGGGGGTAGGCGGACCACCTAAGCCACCCCTCCGGCCCCGCCTGGACACACCCCTACCCTCACCCCATATAAGGAACCAGTTCCCCTCACCTAGGGGAGCAAACAAGGAAGCAAGGGAGGGGCCCCAGTAAAGCCTTGCCTGAATTTCTTGTCTGACCTCTTAGCAATTTCTGTTGATTAAGGAGGCCAAGAACCCTGGTCAGTAACAGTTTGATTTGGGTAAGGTATTTTTCAAGTTTTTTAAAATTCAGGTTTATTCAGGTTTTTAACGTGAAATTCCAGTAATTAAAGAAAAGTGTGTTCCACGTGCAACCACCAGTACAATCAAGATAGAAGATTTCTGTCACCCTGAAACCCTAACACTAACCATTGGCCCTTGACAATCACGCATGTGATGTTTGTCCCTTTGGCTTTGCCTGCTCCAGCTTGCCATACAGATGGAAGCAAACAGTATACAGCCCTTTGAGTCTGGCCTCTTTCTTGTAATGCCTTTGCGATGCATCGTGTTGCTGCGTGTGTCACTACTTCATTCCCTTCTAGTGCTAAATAGTATCCCATTGCATGAAGGTACCACAATTTATTTATCCATTCGCTAGCTGATGGACATCTGGGTTGTTTTCTGTTTTGAACTATTGTGAGTAAAGCTGCTTATAAATAGTCATGCATAGACTTTTGTGTGACTATAGGTTTTCATTTTACTTGGGTAAGTATCTCAAAGTGGGATTGCTGGGTCATATGGTGAATGTATGTTTAGATTTGTAAGAACCTGCCAAAATGTTTTTCAAAATGACTGTACTATTTTTAAAATTCCAACCAGCAAAGTATGAGTTGATAATTTATTTTTATTTCTTAATATTATTATTATTAGTTTGTCTCATATGTATAACTTTAAATACGTCCCTTATGTTTTCATAAGCAGTATACTGGTTGGCATTTTCTAAATAGCTTATTACAGTTTTGGATTACTCTCCTAAAAAACTACTCTCATATTAAATAGTGATATAAACTTAAAGGTGTTTGGGATTTTATAACAAGTTTTTGTTAGTAATTTTGAGTTTTAGGCCATCATGATCTGGGAATGTGTTCTGTGCCACTTTTGTTTTTTTGTATTTTAGGGTTTCCTTGTGGCCCGATATAGTAACAATTTGAATGTTCCAGGCATTCAAAAAGATATATTTTCAGTGTGTAATGCATATATATATATATGTGTGTGTGTGTGTGTGTGTGTGTGTATTTTTGAGGTATAATTGACATACAACGTTATATTAGTTTCAGTTGTACAGCATGATTTGATATTTATATATATGGTGAAATGATCACCAGAATAAGTTCCATCACATACATAGTTGCTAAATTTTCTTTTCCTTGTGATGAGAACTTTTAAGATTTATTCTCATAGAAACTTTCCAACACACAATATAGAATTATTAACTATAATTGCCCTGCTGTACATTACATTCCCAGGACTTATTTTATAACTGAAAGTTTGTATCTTTGACCCCTTCACCCATTTTGTCCACCCGCTCTCCCCTCACCTGTGCCAACCACCAATCTTTTCTCTGTATCTATAAGCTTGGTCTTTTTTTTTTTAAGATTCTACATGTAAGTGAGATCATATAGTATTTGTTTTTCTCTGCCTGACTTCTTTCACTTAGCATAATGCCCTAAAGGCCCATCCATGATGTCACAAATGGCAAGATTTCATTCTTTTCTTATGGCTGAATAATATTACATTTTACATATATGTAAAAATATATAAAGTTATATATATATATATATATATATATATATATATATTATATTGTCTTTATCCATTCTTCCATCAATGGATGCTTAGGTTATTTCCATGTCTTGGCTATTGTGAATAATGCTGCTGTGAACATGAGTTAGTGTTGTCCTTTCCTGTGGATAAATACCCAGAAGTGGAATTGCTCTATCATATGGTAGTTCTATTCTTATTTTTTGAGGAAACTCCATACTGTTTTCCAGAGTGGTGGCACCAATTTACATTCCCACCAACAGTGCACCAGAGTTCCCTTTTCTCCACACCCTCTCCAACCCTTGCTATTTCTTGTCTTTTTGATGATAACCATTCTGAGAGCTGTGAGGTGATACCTTATTGTGGTTTTGATTTGCATTTCCCTGATGATTAGTGGTGTTGAACATCTTTTCATGTACCTGTTGACCATCTGTGTGTCTTCTTTGGAAAAATGTCTATTCAGATCCTCTGTCCATTAAAAAAAATTTTTTTTTGCTATTAAATTATATGAGTAGTATATATGTTATCAGATACTTAATTTGAAAATATTTTCTCCCATTCAGCAGGCTATCTTTTCTTTTGTTGATGGTTTTCTTTGCTGTGCAGAAGTTTTAGTTTGATGTAGACCCACTTACTATTTTTCCTTTTGCTGCTTAGTCCCATTGTTTTTGTGTGTGTGTGGTATGCGGGCCTCTCACTGTTGTGGCCTCTCCTGTTGCGGAGCACAGGCTCCGGACGCGCAGGCTCAGCGGCCATGGCTCACGGGCCTAGCTGCTCTGTGGCATGTGGAATCTTCCCAGACCAGGGCACGAACCCATGTCCCCTGCATGAGCAGGCGGACTCTCAACCACTGCACCACCAGGGAAGCCTCCATTTGTTTATTTTTGCTTTTATTCTTTCTGATGAATTATAAATGGGATTTTTTTCAATTTCTCTTTCTGATAGATTGTTATCAGTATATAGAAGTGCTACAGATTTCTATTGATTTTGTATCCTGCAACTTTACGGAATTCATTAGTTATTTCTAACAGTCTTTTGGTGGAGTCTTTAGGGTTTTCTATAGATAGAATCATGTCATCTGCAAATAGTGATGATTTTACTTCTTCCTTTCCAGTTTGGATGTCTTTTATTTCTTTTTCTTGCCAAATGCCACGGCTGGGACTTCCAATGCTATGTTGATAACAAATTGTTACCCTCTTGTTGGATTGACCCTTTTACCATTATGACATTTCTTTGTCCTTATTACAGACTTTGTTTTAAAGTCTAGTGTGTCTCGTGTAATTATATCTACCCCAGCTTTCTTTTGGTTTCTATTTACATGGACTATCTTTTTCCATCCCTTCACATTTAGTCTGTGTGTCTTCATGTCTGAAGTAAGTCTCTTGTAGGCAACATAGATAGATCTTGCTTTGTTGTTGTTGTTGTTTTTGGTTTAAATACATTCAGCCATTCTATGTCTTTTGATTGGAGAATTTAGTCCATTTACATTTAAAGTAACTATTGATAGGTATGTACTTATTGCCATTTTATTAATTGTTTTCTGTCTGATTTGTGGTTCCTTTCTTCTTCTCTCGCTCTCTTCCTTTGTGGCTTAATGACTTTCTTTAGTAGTGTGCTTAGATTCCTTTCTCATTATTTTTTGAGTATCTACTATAGGTTTTTGCTTTGTGATTACCATGAGGCTTATACATAACAACTTTCTGTTGTTACCATGAGGCTTACACATAACAACTTTCTAGCACTCAATTTTAAGTTGATAACAACTTGAGTTTGAATGCATTCTAAAGCTGTACATTTTTACTCTCTTCCCCATATTTTATGTTTTGATGTCACATTCTAATCTATTTATCTTGTGTACCCCTTAACTAATTATTGTAGCTACAGTTATTTTATTACTATTGTCTTTTACCCTTCACACTAAGTTTATAAGTGATTAATCCACTAACTCTACTATATATTTACCTTTACCAGTGAGATTTATACTTTCATGTGTTTTCTTGTTACTAACTAGTGCCCTTTCTTTTCAGTTAAAGAAGTCTCTTTAACATTTATTTTAAGGCCAATTTAGTGGTGATAAATTTCTTTAGCCTTTTCCTTGTCTGAAAAACTTCTCTCTCTCCTTCAATTCTGAATGATAACTTTGCTAGGTAGAGTATCCTTGTTTGGAAGTTTTTGTTTTTGTTTTTCTTTCAGCACTTTGAATATATTGTGTCACTCCCTCTGCCCTCAAAGTTTCTGCTGAAAAATCAGATGATACTCTTATGGGGATTCCCTTGTATATAACAGTAGTTTTTTGCTTTCTGCTTCTAAGATTCTCTCCTTGTCTTTAACTTTTTATATTTTAATTATGTGAGTCTCTTTGGGTTCATCTATTTGGAACACTCTGGGCTTTCTGGATCTGTATGTCTGTTTCCTTTCTGAAGTTAGGGAAGTTTTCAGCCATTATTTCTTCAAATAAGCTTTTTCCCCCTTTGTTGCTCTTTTCTCCTTCTGAAAATCTCATAATGTGATTGTTAGTCTGCTTGATGTTGATCCAAAAATCTCATAAGCTATCCTTACCTTTTTCATTCTTTTTTCTCTTTTTGTTCCTCCAATTGGGTGAGTTCCTCCGATCTGTCTTTGAGTTCACTGATCCTTTTCTACTTCATCTACTGTGCTGTACAACCCCTGTAGTGTATTTTTCAGTTCAATTATTGTATTCTTCTGCTCTGTGACTTCTGTTTGGTACTTTTAAATATTTTTATCTCTTTGTTGAAGTTTTCACTGTGTTCATCCATTCTTCTCCCAAGTTTGGTGAGCATTATAATGGCCATTACTTTGAATTCTTTATCAGGTAAATTTTTATCTCCGTTTCATTTAGGTTTTTTTTTCCTTCTGACATTGTATCTTGTTCTTTCATTTGGAACATATTCTCCTGTTTCTTTATTTTGTTTGAATCTCTCCGTTGATGTCTATGCAATAGATGAATCAGCCACCTCTCCCAGTTTGGAGTGGACTTGTGTAGCAGGTGAAACTTATCATTCAGTCCTGCCCTAGCTCTTGGCTGTCCTCCAAATATTTGTATTTGTCCTAGCAGCCTATTTTATTTTTAATAGCTCCAAGTAGTTGAGGGGGTGCCACAACCAGTCAGTTGCCCAAAGGGAAGGATCTCAGTCAGCACCTAGATTCAGGTTGATTGGAAGCCAGACCCTCAGGCAGCAAATTTTAAAGAATGCAAATATTTAGATACAGTTCTGTGGGACTGCAAGCATACACCTGCTGGCCACTAGAGCCAGGTGATCTGGAGGTGTCCCCTGGTGGCAATTACAAAAATTGTGGTTCCAGATGAGTGTATAAACTCCTTTCTGGACAAATAATTGAACTGCAGTGAGGCAGAGGAAGAGCACAAAAATGGCATTCCCCAGCCCACATTCCCTGAGCATACATCTGTAGCCTTCTGGATGTGTGCAAACCTGAGGAAGCCTGCCTCTAAGACCAAAGATTCAGCACAAGCAAGTAGGCTTCTTCCACAGAAAGGCCAGAGGTGTGTTTTAGTCCTCTGTCTGTCAGTGCTGTGGGAGTGGTAGTCTTCTGGCAAATGTCTCTCCAATTGTTACAGTCCCATGAGACCCAGGGATGCAAGACACTCTGGCTTTCAAAGCCAGGTTGTCGAGGGGTGTCCCTTGGGTCACAGCCACAAAAATGGGAGCACCAGATACGTACAAGAGCTCCCCTCTGAGAGATGCTGGTGCTCTGGAACATAGCAGAGGGAGAGCATGAGGATAGCGCCTGCCCTCTGACGTCTCAGGAAAGGCTTATGGTCAGCTTTCAGTTGTGAGTTTAATTAGAAGCCTGCCTCTCAGCCTGCAGCTATGACTGTGTCAATAAATTAATAGGCCTCTTTCACAGAAGACTGAGCTCTGGATCTGCTGCCTCTTGCTGTGCCTAGGAGGGGTGGGGCTTAGATCTGATTAAGAACTCTTTCTCTGTTGGTTACAATCTTGTGGGATCCACCAGTAAAAGCCCCACTGGCCACTAGAGCCAGACAGTGTAGAGGTGTCCACTGGCAGCAGCCACAAAAATCAGGGCACCAGTCAAGGGAATATGCTCCTTTCTGGAAGATACTGGTGAGCTGGAGTGAGGCAAGTGAGGGCACAGATTAAGTCCATTGGTCTTCACTCCCTGTGAGCAGCTCTGTAGGTCCCCTGTGAGTGTGCCAAAGAAGGCTTTTCCTCAGACCAACCTCCTGGACAAGCTAATAGGCCTCTTTCTCAGAAAGACCAGGGATGTGTCAGTCTGCTGTCTGTGCAGTGCCCTGGGCTGGGAGTCTGCCAAGAAATGTCTCTCTGGTAGTTAGAGTCCCAGGGGACCCATGATTACAAGCCCCCTGGCCTCCAGAACTAGGTGCTCAAAGAGCATCCTTTGGGTGGCAGCTGCTAAACCTGGGGCACCAAACATAAAAACTGGGGCAACAATGTAGATGCTCCCCTCTGGGAAACACTGGTGCTCTGGAGTGTGGCAGAGGGAGAGCATGAAGATGATGGCCACTGGCTGGAGCAGGGTAGAGGGGGAGTGTGCAAAAATTGCACCTGTCAGAAAGGGAAGAAAAAAAAAGAAAAAGAAAGAAAATTTTAAGAAAGAAATAAAAAAGAGATGGCACCTACTGACTGTAGCAAGGCAGAGGGAAAACAGGAAGATGGCACCCACCAGCCCCTGCCCTGGAGAGCATCCCCATAGGTCCCGCCCCTCAGACCAATGCTTTAAACGTAGGCAGTGGGTCTCTTTCACATAAAGTCCTGACACTTTTCAAAGGGCTGCTTCTGCATTGGGCTCCGGGGTGTGAGTCT